>NW_026535784.1:38342500-40842500 GCF_028551555.1 Melozone crissalis | reverse complement strand
GTTTTGGTTTGTGAGTTGTGATCCTCTGGAAAAGAACATGCTGAGCGTTCCCAGTGTTGCTCACAGACATCCTCCCCACGGCTCTTGGTGCTGGGGAAAGCTCTGGTGGGGCCAGCAGCATTCCTGCTCACACACACACACACAGCAGGAGCACGGGGAGTGCTGCCTGGCCTTTGCTCTGCATGTGTGGTTGGCCCCCAGGGAGATTGTGGGGGAGACTGGGGGGTTTAGCTTGTGGTCTCCCAAGGGTGGGACCTGCCCCCTCATTGTGTTTGGCTGAAACCTTCATTTTGGAAAGAACTTCTTTGTCTGATCAGCGCTAAAATACAGGTGGCTTTGGGAGTGTGGTCAGATGGCGTTTAGTTCACTGACATGGTGAAGGTGTTTTGGACAAAAAAAATAAATAGCTTGAAATAATTTAAGATGACCTATTATTGCATTGGCTTTTGACGCAATGTTTAACAATGGTTATTAATTTTGATGGGCTGGGAGTGCTTTGCCATCCTTCCAAGAAGTTGGTTATTCCTGCTCCAAAGGGTTAATTTTTGTCAGAGAGGCTGATTGAAATCCTGGACTGCGAGCAACCAAGCTAGTCACAGCACACTGTGTTGTGAATTAACTCTGACACCATCCTGGCCTGTTTTAATCAGCAAAAGGAGTTATTTATGAGGAATAACTGTAACATTCAGTACTCATCTTTTTCAAAAAATACCAGCAGGAGAAAAAAATATAAATAAGAATTTCAAAACAGTTTTATTGCATCATTTGCCTTCCTGCTCACGAGGAGCATGGTGCTAGGAATTAGACCCAAAAATACAGAAATCAAAGGACGTGATATTTCTCCTCCTGTCTCCGTGCCCGGGGCTGCACGCTGTGAGCCTGCCTCTCTCCAGGCTGTGGTTGTGCCTCCTGCTCGGGCTGCAGCTGGAGCCTCCCGTCGCGACCCAGCCGGGTCAGGCGGCAATTACAGCAGTGGCTGTGCCTGCTGACAGTTTTGGGATGAGGGGAACCTTTGGAGAGGAAGAGGTGAGCCGAGGCTGCTTGATGTGGCCGGGCACGGCGTCAGCAGGGGGGTGCTCCGCAGCCGGCACCGAGCTCCGGCCAGGCGTGTTGTGGTGGCAGCGAGAGAGCGCTGGCAATGCCACCGCTGGCAGTGCCCCTGCTGGCAGTGCCACCGCTGGCAGTGCCACCGCTGGCAGTGCCACCGCTGCCAGCACCTCCCTGCGCCACCCTGCAGGGCACCGACAGCGTGTCCCACCGCACTGAGCCCTAAGGGATGAAGTCACAGGAGGAAGAGGAGGAGGAGTTTTACTCCTATGGCCGTCTGTCCCAGCATCTGCAGCAGGGTCTCCGTGGCACTCTTGGCTCGCAGGGTTATGGCTGTGGCTTTCACACACCCTCTGTCAAGAGGGAAAGAGGAGGAGGAGCGGGGGGGACAGTTCCTGGGGCAGGAGTACCACCTATGGACTTCAGTGCAGCGTGGCATAAGCTCTAATGAGGGCTGGTGATATAGAAATGTTACCTGTGGAGAAGAGGTTTGTGGTGGCCATGGGTTGCATTACTGTGTATTTCTGGACAGCCATGTCATGGCTTGAGGCCCCAGCTTGTCCTCTGGGGGCTTTGCTGGGGCCACAGTCCCAGGCCATGAGACATTTGCTGGAAGTACTGGAGTGGGGGCATCCTGTTGCCCTTGGTCCCCATTCCACCAGCAGTGCCTGCACACTCTTGCCTGTCTAGCGCAAAGCCTTTTCTGTTGAGAGGGTTTGATTGTGACCTAAATATAGAAATGGTGAAAAAAGGAAATCAATGAACCCAAAAAGTCGTCCTCAAGGAGGAGATCCTTAAATGTACTTTACAAAAAATAATATTGTTGAGCTATTGCCTTAGCAAAAGCTAGTTATTGTTTGATGGTCCTGATTCAATTTTTTTAGTCAAAAATATAATAAAAGACATAATAGGCCCCAAGAGCAGTGCTAGGAGAGATTTGGCCATATCCAAATTGTTAGAGTTTATGTGAGGGGCAATGGAAATTCAGTGCAGCTGTAAACCTAAAAAATAATAACAAAAACCAATACACCTCTATGTAATAGAATGTCTTTTGCATGACAAGTATTCCTAAATGATTTATATAGAATTAAAAACAGATTTAATTTGAAGAACAGGTAATTTTGTTTGTTTAAGGGGAAGGAAAACATAGGACATTAGAGTTAACTAAAGCTGATGTAAATCAAAAAGGGTTCAACTAAAGTCACATGGCTTAAAATATAGATGCTGGAAAATATACAGGATCGTAATTGTGCCCATAATATTTTACATTTACAGTGTGTAATTTTGCCCCTTTGGAGGAGGTCAGGTAAAGGATCTCTTCATTACATCCTATTTCTCTTTTGTCTTAAATTTGGTTTATTAATTTCTTGTGTTCCTTCATTTCTTGCTTTTGTCTTGACTTCTGCTAGATTCTGCTCTTTCCAAATATTTAGTCTCTTAAAACTTTCCGAGTCAAAGGAGGGGGAAGCAAGATGACAAAAGGTTGCTTTTCTTTTCCATGTTTCTCCTGACACCCTCCCCCCACCAAATCCTATTCTCCTCCCAAGAAAAATGAAAAAAGGCCTACAATTAACTTAATGGAACTCCCTGGCAAAGAAAAACAAGGAGACAGTAGAAAAGGAATTAAAATATTGATATCTGTGAATGAAAATACCCCAGATTTAAATAAATTTTATGCCTTTTCTTGTCAAGAATAAGTTGTATAACTGGAAAAATTCTGTAAAACTTCTGTTTGCTTAAGGCCACTCAATTGTCCCATTAAATTTATAAACAAGTTTAATTAAAAGAACCAAAGCATTTGTGAAATAGAAGTATGTGTTTGAACCATTTAAACCTCCAGCATTTGTTCAGGGAATGAATACTGGCTTTAGAAATAAAGAGAATCTGTGTCGTGTCTCCTCTCCATGGGTGCAAGTGAGACACATGAAAAACTCTATGTTTCTTACAGAAAGCATGCTAGTTTAGCTCCAAAGAGATACAAATGCAGACTTCTGTATTGCAATAAATATGTTTTTTATAATGAAAGGAGAGCTGAACACTTGTGGCCCGCTGATGTAGTTCTCAGTGTTTGCACTGGAGGTCTCACTGGCATTTAATGATCATGGCCCTCTTAGCTGACAGGCTTCTGTGCCTGGGCTGTAACCAGCTCAGCCTCTCCTTCTGCCTACTGGAATTCTTCAGGAAGAAACAGCAGTTAATGTGGAATGTACCCAGGGTCATGGGATAAGTCCCACCTCTTGAGCATCCCAGGAGGATTTGTGGTTATGTATGCCATGGTGAGGAGCAGACTCAGGATGGCACTTGGTGAGAGGTTTCTTGTGACTTTCCCACATGTCATGTAGGATTTGCCATTCACTGGTTTATTTGATTTTTTTTTTTTTTTGGGTAGTGCTGCTTCCATTATTCTGTATGGTTACTTGCAAAGTGTCCTTTTGGACACAAAATACTGAATTGCTCTGAGTGGAGTGACTAACCACACACCAAGTATGTGGGCCTTAACTTCTCCAGAATAGGCATCAAACTTAGTGGAGAACTTACAGGTAGACTGTGTTTCTGCATGATCTGTAGTGTGACAACCTCTGCTTAGTGCACTCCATGCACTTGGTTCTCTGGTAGAGGAGCCCCATGGCGAAACACAATGTGCCCTGTGGCATTTTATGTTTTAGAAGTTCTTGATGTTTCTCAAAACCTAAGTTGCAGTGACACAGTCATAAATCTGGAAAGCAGTGATGCTTCTTCATATTTTTGCCTCCATACTGGCTTGTTTAAGTGGATATTGTGAAATCAGTCTGTGTACAGACTCTGACGTGCATCAGGGCTGCTGAAGTGAGGAGCACAGGTAATTTACACATCAGTTTGGAAGTCTGTATTTGAAGTAGAAAAGGCATGGGTTGAATGCTAGGTAAAAATGGGGGGGGAAAAAGCAAAACAAAAAACTCCCCATCAAACTACCAAATAGCTAGTTTCTCTACAGGTACTTCTCTACAAGTACAAGCTTTTGTTAAGGGGAGAGAAACAAAAGCTCCTCCCTAGCACAGATTTGTTGTCCTGCCCATCTACATCTGCTTTCTGTGGTCTTGAGCATCCTGTTGGCCTGGCAGCAGCTGCCCTGCAGTGAAGTGGGTTGTTGCTTCCTCTGGAGGGAAATGTCTGTCAGGCTAATGAAGCAATACCTGTTCCCACTCCCTCAGAGATGCTGCAGAATATCTGCCCTTCAGAGCAGTGAGTCACAAGATAGATCTTGCCCTGTTGTTAAGTTACCCATTTCTATTCCCACTAAATTTAAATTAATGCTTGGAAACTTAGTTGAATACAACTGACTGATGAACTTCATACTTCAATGAATCCAGACTGATTGACAAAATGAGTTTGGGGCACCTGTTCTGAGATAGCTGAAAAGCTTTGATCATTCCTTCCCAGTTTTCTTCAAATTTCTAAGTGTTGTGGATGTACAAGGACTTTGTTATTTACATCTAAAGATTTGTAATGTGGCTTGAGTTTTCCGTGTATTAATGTAAATAAAAATTTTAATAAGGTATTAATAGACATATATTTAATTAATTTAGAGTCTGCTTACTATCTGATCCTTTATGTGCTGTGTGCCTCTTTTAATACCACCCATGTCCATTTATTTCAAGAAGAGCTGTATGATATTGGCATGAGGTCATTGTATTGTGTTTTTAATGGCATGAATTCTCTTCGTATGTCTCATCAAATTATTTTGTTTTCTTTAGAATCTTCCCTTATTCCAAGAAACTCTGGTGGATAGTACTCTACCACTGACTTAAAAATTTGTGTTTGTTCCTGGGTAAGAGAAACGCAGGTGAGATAAGAATTTTCCATGACATTACCTATTAGAGCTTTTCCTGTGGGCATGGATAACTGTTTGCTTTTGGGTTTGGGAGGACTGAAGCGCCATGAGGCCTGGGTGTCAAAAGCCAAGTCAAAAACAATCAAAAAAGACTGGCTTACATCTCTTTCCTGTGAAGTAGCAAATTCCTTTCTGATATTTCAGAAACATTTCCTTCAAAATGTCCCCAAGCATTACCAAGGATTAAGTCAGAAAGGTAATTTTAGTTTATTCGGAGCTGCCCAAAGCTAGAAAAAAAGGAAATACTACAAAGAAGACAAACTTGAGGGCGCTTTTTTTCATTCTTTGCTCTTTGCCAAGCTGCGTACAAAAAAAAAATCAATTTTAATTTTGAACCTAAGTTTTTGAAATCTGAAATAAAGTCCAATAAAATTTCTTTCAGTTTCAAATCCAGTAAACACAAATGCATCTGAAGCCTGAGTCAGAGCAAGTGCCATACTCTGTAGAAGAGTTTAAAACTCAGTCTTGACACTGATATGTCATTTCAGTTGTTCCTTAAAAACAAAAAAATTAGTAATTCCCTAAAGAGATCCTTAGATAAAGAAGATAAAATATCCAAAAAGTGTCCCAGGAGATGAATTTAAATTCTCTCAAACAGTTCTAAGGTTTGAGCTGTGGATAAAGACAGAAATTGCTCCATTCTTCACAAGGTGCTCTGTTTAATATAATACAGCCCATGAGGTTAGGACACATTGCTACCAGTCAAATGACACTAGCTAGACAACATTTGACAGACCTTATCCAAGGTGGTGTGGTTCCTGGGGCATTCCTGCAGAGCTCCCAAGTCCCCAGGAGGGTTTCTGCTCACTGCGAGGGAGCAGCAGCACTGGAGGCCACAACGGTGCCTGGCTCCTTTCTGGTTTTTCTTGCCTTGGCAGCTGCTGTTTACACAATAGTTAATTTACAATAAATGAAATTTCGAACTGCACATTTCTTGTTCCCCCCTTTCTGCTATGTAAAGGGTTAGAGTAAGAGGAAATGATTGATTAGAGGAGGGACCCTTCAGAAGAGGGGAAAAGCATGAAAATTCTCTCCACTGTTCCCAGACAAGGTAATGTTCATACAAGAACATGTGGAACAGCAAGAACGCTGTTCCCCTCACCATCTTTTGCTCCCTCCACCCCCTTTCACATGCTCAGGGGAAGGACAAGGGCTTGTAGCTGCTCCATGGCAGTAACTGAGTGCCTCACAGTGATGTTCTCTTCTTTGTTCTAGAGCTTTTGCAGGGAAAAGTTAAGAGTTGTACTGTTCTGCTAATTTTGTGCTCTGTGTCCCTATATACCTTCTGTTTCTGAAACGCGCTGTTTTGGTGCTGCAGCGAGGTGATGTCTTGGATGGTGTGAGTGTACTTCGTAGCACTGGGGGTTTTACAATCGGATGTGTGCTCAGGCCGAGGAAATGGAGAAGGTGAATACGAAGAAAGTGTCTTGGGTTGATGTTGGCACTGTGGTGTGAGAAGGGGCAGGTGTGGAAGAGTGCAGCGCAGCCTTCTCGGCTGGCCGTGCCCTGAGCTTGGACATCGCTGGCTGGGGCAGCAGGTTCGGCAGGGCTCGCTTGCCGCCCCACGCCCTCCCAGCTCTGCGCGTCCGAGCGTTCCGGGGTTTGCGGGGCGTCTCGACGCGCCTGTCCCGGTGCGGCAGCCCGGTGTCGGGGAGGGGGCACGGGGGGCTGAGCCCCGAGCGGGGCCGGGCACGGCAGGAGCGGGGCCGGGAGCGGAGCACGCCCGGCCCGGGCTGACCCCGCCGCAGAGAGGGGAACCCCTGGGCTGGGGGGAAGGGGTCGGAAGGCGCTGCCCGGAGTGTCCCCCCCGGGGATGGGATTGCGGGCTGCCGAGGGGCCAGCGAGAGACTCCGAGACCACCGAGTGCGAGGGGCAGCGGCGCAGGAAGCCCGGCGGGGGCTCTGCCTCCCCTGCCGGGTCCCGGCGGGCCGGCCCCGGGGCTGCCCCGCCGCCGGATGCCCAGAACCCCTCGCCCCGCACCGACCGGGCTGCAGGAGGAGGAGGAGAGGAGGAGGAGGAGGAGGAAGAGTAGGAGGAGACCGGCGCTTTCACTCCTGCTGACTGCTGAGGCAAAAGGCAGAAAAAGGAGGAGGGGAATAAAAAGTAAAGAGGGGGGAGAGAGAGTGAAAGAAAACTAAGCCCAGCTTTTGCCGGTGCTGCTTGGATTGGATCTGGTTTGAGTTTCCTCTCTGCTGGCTTGAGCAGCAAGAGGAGGAGTGGGGGGAAGTCGCTCACTCTTCCTCTGAAGCTTTAGCAAACGTGCTGGTGCCTGTGCTGCCGGGGAGCTGCCCGGGTGCAGTTCCTTCGCAGCATATTGCTCTCACTGCCTGGACTTCTCGAGGACCTGGAGGAAAAAGACATCACAGACCTGACAGTTGCTCACTGCCTATAGACTTGTCACTTTTTTTTTTATTTTATTTTTTTTTTTTTTTTTTTTTTTTCCCTAGGAGATTCTTTTTTAAAAGTATTTTTCTCCCGTGTCTCAGAGCAGCAGTTCCTTGAGTGGCTTTGAAATCCATTGCTTCCTTATCAACTTCGGGAGATATTTAGAAAAACTTTTACCCCCTCTCTTCTGTTCTCATAGCCAAAAAAAAAAAAAAAAAAGGAAAAAAGGACAAAAAAAGATAATCCTTTTTTGGGGGAGGGGAGATGATCGTGCTGATGTGGAATAAGTGCTCCTGCTGTCTCCTCTTACTAGCCGCGGTCCTGATCGTGGAGAGCTCCCAGCTAGACAGCTCCAGCTCCAAGGTGAACTCCATCAAGTCCACCCTGATGGGGGAGGCTCCAACTCAGGCAACCAACAGATCTGCAGGCATCCACCAGGGACTGATGCTTGCTAGCAGTAAGAAGGGCAAAATGCTAGAGCAGATGGGAAAACCTCCCAAGCACTATCACCGGCAAGGAGAGGTAGGACGTGGCTTCATTGCTTGAGTGTCTGTCCGTGTGCTGTATGTAAATAATTGCTGGTCTTCCCCCTCATATTATTTTCAGAGCTTTAATATCCTAAATTAATTAATTTACTTCATTGGGCTTGCCTGGGACAATATAATCTCATAGTAGATGTTAAGAACTGTGCAAGTGGGAGGTTTAAACCATTCATTTTTCTCTGTAGGGTTAATAACTGATGGAAGAAAGAGCAATCTATAAAACTATCATCTTTTCTTTTTTTCGACTCCTTCAAAAGGCTGCCAGAAGCAAAGGAAGAAATTTCTTGGTAACTCTCAAGACAGTAAATGAGTTGAATTTGAATAGGTGGGGAAAATTTGAACGTGAAGTAAAAAATTCACAGCAGTGTAACAAACTTGGTTTTAGAAATCACACCTGGCAAGTTGAACTCTGGTATCTTTATCCTTGGTGAGAATAAAAAATCATGCTATCCCTGTGGTATACTTTAAGGTTCAGTCCTTTGTTTAATAAGACAGAAAACTAATTCTATGTTTCTTGTCCAGAATATGCTCCAATGATTGTGGAAGTTTTGTTTGGTTATTAGAGTTGGAATGTGAAGAAGATAGAAAAGGTTATAGAAAAGAAAAAGAAGGTTAAGGGGGAAAAACCCCAACACTCTGACTTGCTTGTGCAGTCTTCTTTCCTCCCTACCCTGTCTGGAAACTTGCAAGTTGATAGAAAATAATCTTCATTCAACTGTCTTTGCGCTAAACTATAAAGCAACATTTTAAATCATCAGTCCTTTTCTTCCTCTCAGGTCTTGACTTGGATGGTACGAATGTTTGTGTTGTGATGTTGAAAGAGGTAGACTTCTTCAAAAAATGTAGATTTTATTGGGTATTATTAGTATCTCTAAATACAGCTGCTTTTCATAAGCAACATTCTAGCAGCAAGAGAGTGTGCCAACATTCAGCACTAAAAAGGCAAAATACTCAATGCCTGAAGGGTCTGTACTTGCTTAAACTTTCCTTATAGTAGCAGAGAAGCTGAAAATTCAAGTAATCCACTGAATTTGCTAAAGTGTTTCACATCAGCTTCCTAATAATTGAATGTTATAATTTGGTTTTGTGTGCAAGCATAGTAACAGTAGTGGTAGTTTTGGTTTTTGTGTCTGAGAAATTTCCAAGCTTTCTTTCCATAGCCACTCAATTGCTTTATAATTTGCGCAGAATTTGGTTGCCTCTCCTTACCTCTAAGCAAAGTTTAGCAAGAGATGCTGTGATGAAGTTTCATATTACTAAAGTACTGTACTCTTCTCTAGTTCACATTTTACTAATTACAATTACATTGCTATCACCTTCAGGAGATAGAGGTGCCCAATGCACCTTCTTATACGTTCTCCTTGGATTTTCTTTTGTTTTCTACATATTCACAAAATGTCCAAATACAAGTCCTGTTTTCCCCCTGAGTGTTAGCAGTCTCATGAGTTTTGTGAGTCTCTGCTGCCCAGCTTTTGCCTTTTGGAGAAGTCTTGCCACCTTCCCCCATGTACAACATCCTCAGCACTTCACTGTGTATTCAGTGCAATGTTGAGAATATTTGATTATAATTCACCCAGTTCCTGAAAAACAATTTGTGCTACCCACTGGTTGTGTTTGCAAGATTTGCCCCTAACTTGCCAGCCTGGACTGGGATTTCTGGATGCTTCTAGTTACTGGCATGAGCTCACAAGGCACACTTCAAGGGAGAGATGGCTCTGTAAGTATCTGTAGTGGTAGAGGAGATGTCATGCCTATTAAGATTTCATGTTTGTAGCATAAGCAAAGACCCCCAGAGAATTGGTGGCTGTGACTCCCAGGGAGTGAAGCCTGACCTCCCGTCAAGGGCTGTCAGCACTGAATTTACCCTCTCTCTCTGAGATTCTGTCCCCAGATCCGGCATGGCCCCACACAGATGCATGTGAAAATGACACAGATTTGCTCCCTATAATTCTAGATGCTACTTTTGGCCATCTGCCTGAAGCAACACAGTTAATGCAGAATTGCAATGGAAAGAATTAAAAAAGGAAAAGACAGGGAAAAGAAAATGAAAAAGAGGAAAGAAAAAAAAGGAAAAGAAAAAATTAAAGAAAAGAAGAAAAAAAAGAGAAGAAAAGAGAAAAAGAGTATCTTTTCTGAAAAGGTTTTCTCTTTGGTGATTCTTCCAGCTGTCGGGCTGGTAAGCCGCTGCATTTTTAACAGCTGGGTCAAACATATCAACCAATTAAGACATGATATTTTCATAATCTTTTTTGAAGTACTCTCATATTAGGTCAGTATTTAATTTGTTTAGATTATGGGACTTTGCACTGAAGTTTACCATGCCACTTGCAAAAGAGCAGGCCTATGCATTTCTTTCTAAAACAATCTGTTGAATTAGTGGAATTTGTAATGTCTCAAAAGTAAGAGTATCTTTTATATCTTGGCAACATTAGATGGTGAGTTGAGTGTCTTGTTTACAAGTAGGAAATAGTTTTAATAAGGACCAAGGATATGCATGTTAAAGATAAATTAATAGAATTTTGCTGTTGTAAAATCTCTGAGCTGTGCTTTCAGCTCTGGATTTACATGTGGTGGAAATCACCAAAACTGATGAAAGGACCATCAGCCTACAACCTATTTGCTTTTCAATTATGTTAATTCTGAGGACTACGAGCAACTTGGGAGTGTTTAATCAGTGATAAATCAACTGATACAATAGTTGATGGCTTATCTGGAGTGTTGATGTTTTTCAGCTGGTAGTTACAGTGCTTCTGCCCAGAAAGGGAAGATCCAGTGCGCTTTTGTCAGGCAAAGTTCCAGTTTAAATTAATGAAAATACTCATATGAGCAAAGCAAGTTGATCCAGCTTGCAGAGAGACTGGCGGGGCAAATGTGGATTTTAGTAGACTTAACATTTTTATGTCTTTCTGAGGAATATTATTTATTTTCTGGTCTTATTCCCTTTACTGCCTTGGATCAGCAGGGAATGAGAAGCACTGATGTGCTAAATCGGTGAGATTTCATTCTCTTCACTATTCTTTACTGTCAGTGCTGCTTTTCCTCTTCTACAAACTGTTAATGTTTTCCCAATTTCACAGAGAATCAGGAAGTGTCTACAGCATTTGTACAAGGGAAATTTTTGCTCAAAGCCAGTATTGTACAGTGCATGCTAATCTAGGTTACTTTGAGGAGGTCAGGATCATATCCTGTCAGCTATTTATTTCCTTTCAAAACTTGATTTAGAGAAATGCTTCTAGGGATATCCAACACCTCAGTTCCATGACCTGTCTGTGAAAGTGTTCTGGACATATCCCCTCCCTAGGAAAATATGATACAGTGAACAGGGTCATAATTGACAGTGAAGATAGATTAATTTTTCTGTGTGTTAGCTATAGCTTCCACTGTGTTTGGGCAAGGTCTCCCACGTGAGTGCTCTAGCTCAGCTATAGAGATGCAGCCTGAAAGGAAAAATAGAACATACTGTACGATGCTTGAAAGGCCATTCCACAGATTCCTGGTTGATGACTTTGTAGCCTCTTTAATTCCCTTCACCATCTTTTAGACTTCCTGCCTCTGGGTTTTAGTCCCCTCTCTCTTCTGAGGCGTGTCCCCTCTGTCAATGCCGGGGTTTGCGCGCCTTCACACTCAATTGCCTTTAATGATCTGGCAGGTTGTGACCTACCAAGCTTTATTTCAAGCTATTTTCTCTCCTTAATCTATGGGTGCTATTATCTTCTTCCCTTCCCACCTCCTGGCCACAAGCTGTCGCTTCAGTTCATTCCCCAGCTAGATGTGTCTCTCATTCCCTTTGTCCCTTTGCTGCTGCATATCGGTGTGGGTTTGTGCTTCCCCTTGAGACTCTCCCTTCCCCATGAACATGATGGGAGCAGTAGCAATGAAGGGAGGAACTGGGACATCCAGTAGAGAGAACTGACACATCTGTGAGGCTAAGGGATAATGAGGTCTGGAAAAGGGAGAAAGGAGTGAAAAGCTGGGACAAGTTTTAGTGCTGCAGAGGCACAACAGACAGCTATCAGATAAGCCTTAGTATTCCAAATGCACTTGGTTTAATGCTAAGATGTGTTTATTTTTTTTAAATTCTATTGCAGCTTGAGCTAAGATGTTTGAGACCACAGAAGCCAAACTAAAGAGGCATTTATTCAAATTACTAATTTGATACTGACCTCATACCTATTAACGCATGGACATACATGTGTTTCTTGGACAGGACATAGTTACCCACAAGGACTTGCTAGAAAATGTTTGGATGATGCTTTGTAGCGAGTAAAACAGCATGAGATGTAGTAATTGAATGCAGTGCCCTGACAATGTTACAATAAAATGTACCAAAGACACCAAAAATGTAACCACAATATCTTAAATAGCTAGCAACCAAGACAGTAAAAATTATTTCTTCATGGGATTAAAAATAAATTAATTAAAATAGCTAGAAATTGCATCCAGCAATAGCTGCCTTTAATTTGTTAATTTAATTTAAAAAAATACAGAATTGCTAAATCTGCAGAGGCCACCAGAGGATTAATTCCTTGCTCTTGCTGTTTGGTGTTAGAAATCTGGGTGACATACTGGTTCACTGGCAGCAGTCTTGCTAAATAACCTACTGGCTTCCCTCTTAACTGCAAAAAATGGGGTGCAGAGTATTATCTCCTTCCTGGGTCATGCTTGGTGTCTCCTTCAAATTGCTATTATTAACTGATGTCATAATATAAAGCAAAAGCTCCTATAAAGTAGCTTTACTACCAGTATTTCCTATTAGCTTTGCAACAATGCCTAGAAAATTTCTAGAACTCTGATGTGCTGCTGGGTGTGCAAGTACTTAGGAAGAGTCAGTTTCTGTATGGAAAGTCTGTCAGTGCTTAATGGCAACACAGAAGATGATGAAGCATGATTACATTTTCCCCTCAGAAAAGTGAGTCTGATTAACTCATTATGTTTGATTAACTGATGCTTTGCAGATGCAAATATAGCACAAGTTTAATTTTGATATTAATTATCTCAACACCGGATGTATCTTGCAAGCACTTCGTATCTCATGGCTTGTCAGTAGAGCCTTTGGTCCTTTTACACTTGTTCTTACAAATGCCTCACCCTGGAAATGTTGTTCAGGAGGAATTTAGCTCTGCAAAGGAGGAGCCCCATGAAGCTTCTGCTTCTGTTTGGTTTTCCAGCATGACTTTCCTCTCCAGGTTTTGTATATCTGCTTATTTTTTTAAGTATATCCAAACAAGTTTTAGATATATGTAAAAATGTTAATTTGGAGAACACTTTCAAAACAGAGAGCTTCCCCTCCTGCGTGTGCTTGCCAAGGTCCCTACCAAGTTCATGCTACCACCTGCATGCACACACGAGCTGTGGCTGGCAGGAATCAGGGTGTGGTGGGACACACCTGGAGCCAGCAGCCCCTGCTTGGCCCATCATTGCCATGGGGCTTGTCATCGTGTCCTGTCGAGCTTTGTGTTGGTTTTGGCACCACAGTCATGAAATGTGTAAGATGGATTTAAGGAGCTGGAGTTTGTGTGATACCATAGACATGGTGGAGACAGCTAGAAGCCATCATTCTGCTCTTCCTGCACTGGTAAAATTCCAAGTCTATTAAGAATTTATATTTAGTTTTTTCTTTTAGTGAACTGAAGATAATCCTTTTGAAATCTTTATCTTTTACTGCTGTGTTCTAGGTGGTGTTTCTGGTACTTTTAGGTTGAAACCTATAGGAAGCTTCTATGAGCTTCATATCCATGGATGTGAAAGGCCAATACAAAAGCCAAGAAGATCAGAAGATTTGCTTTGCTCCTCTTTCAAAATGATTGTTGCCTGCAAAAGTTTTTATTTTCATTAGAGACAATGAACTTCATCTCATCTTTTTCTCACCAAGTGTAGGATGTGCATTGGCAGTGTGTGTCCCCAAAACATCACTTTTCTTCAGTGTAACTTTTCCCCTTTTTGGTTGAAGGTCAAATTTATTCTAATGGAAATTGTAATGAACATTAAGCAATTTTCAAATTGTAATAAAATGTGGAAATAGGTGATTTATGGTATTTCCAAGCTAGTTGCAGAATCCTTTGCTCCAGAATGGGCTACAGAATGTAGTGCTAGAGAGCGAGCGAGACGGCTTAAAAGGATACATATGTTCATACTAAAGGACAGCATAATACTAAATCACAGCAATCTTCAAATAAAATAATGAGTTTTGTTCATCTTGGTTACAGTTTTTTGGGGATAGGTCTTAAATGCCTCTATGATTTATACATTTTTGTTCACACAAACAGAACCTGAGTTATGAAAATAAATGGAATACAAACACACAGTGGGAACATGGAGTTCACTCATTCAGCAGCTGTTTTGTTCTTACTAACGGAAAGAGCAGAGCAATGCTACAAAAAAGAAAAAAAACTTAAAAGTTGTTGGGTTTCCCCCCCTCTCAAAGCACATAAGCACACGGTTCAGCCCCTTGGGACTTTCTTAAAGCTAAGCTTTGATATGATTGAATTTTCATATGCATAGTAATGAATCTTTGAGACATGCATGTTGCACATGTGTAGTGCAAATGGCACTGGTTTAGCATTTTTAGCAGTAAGCAAAGGCAGACTGCTCTGCACATGCTTGGGAATGAGGTGTTGCTTCACTCTGCAAGCCTTCTGCCTCATTCTCTGTGCATCATGTAAGTGTGAACCAGGCTGTGCATGCTTTTAAAAGCATATTTATCGGTCCAGTGAATGAGAGGACAGGGTTCAGTTCTACGTGTTTTGGCAGCTTGCCTTGAGTAAAGCAGTGACTTGCTGTCAGCATGATCTCCTCTCTGCAATCTGAAATTACTACAGTGGAGATCTCTTAAAGGAACTGCGAACACAATGCGTTGATGTTGCAGCAGGAAACTTTTATTCTTGGAATCTCATTCTTAACTGGAACAGCATCAGGGAAAGTAGTGCATCTGGTGGGGAAGATCTCCTTTACTTTTCCTTTTGCACAGAGCAAGGTATCTTCCCAAACTGGGTTAGTTTTTGAGATTTTTTTTTGCTATATGTCCCTACAGAAAACGGTGCACCTCTTCTTGGCAGTCTGAAAAGAAACTAAACTGGACATTCTGCTGTGGCCTGACCAGTCAGGATCAGTACATACTGCAGTGTACTTGCCATACTTCTTTGTTTCTTTTCTTCTGGCTTGAAAATGAGAGCAGAGACCCCTCCCACCCAGTTTGTTGTGGACTAAGGATACTGTTTTCTACCTCAAAAATTAAAAGTTTGTGGTTTTTTCTGTCTTCTGGGGTTTTTGGTTGCCCACACAGAGACTGAGCTATGAGTCTTTTACTCTCCCTCTGGTAGGAGTACTCGGTGCGTACTTCCTTTCTTTTTTAAGCATCATCTCCCTCTCATTCTTCAGGAGGGAGGGAAGACAGGACATAGCAAATGGTCATGTTTTACCAGACCTGCCATTCTTAAATTTCAGTTTATCATCCACTGAGGTAGCAATAATGACACCATCTGGCTCACATAACCAACCACTCTGTGTGAACTGAGTGCTATGGGGTTGCCCAGTGAGACTGAAAGTTGTTCTTTCAGACCTGTTCAGTTGCTGTTACTCCCAACAAAGCTAAATTTCATTTGTTTATTATTCAAAACCAATTCCTTTGGTAGGGTGAGAGAGTGTTGATGTAGGTCAGAATTCAGGAATGGAAATTTTGGGAACCAAGGAAGAACCATGAAAATAGGAGGTTGCCATCTTCTCTCCACACTTTCTCCATATGCAGCCAAATGTTGATGTTGCCTCATGTCATCTTACAGGTAAAGAGAAAAACTGCCTAGGCTTGCAAGTCTACTTTATAGTTTGGTGGTTAGTACTAAACTGCTCAGCTGCATACAATGTTTTTGTAATTGTTTAAATAAATACTGAGTTCTTAAAATGCTCTTTAGGAATGCTTGTAAACTTCTGTGCTTGGATTTTTCCCCATTGCTATCTTCCAGACATCCCACTCCTCGCCAGGAAAATGGCTTTTTAACAAGAAGAATACTCTGGAAATTACTTTCTGAGAGGGTCCTGGCCACAGCAGCTGCAACAAATTGCCACTGAACTTCAGTCCCAATTGATTTTTATTGCTAAAAGGATAAGTGACCAAGTGAATACTTGCATTATAGCTTCACGACAGTTTATTAAGTATCAAACTGTAGTGTGTGATCTTGTCTAACCAGAAGAAGGTTTTCTCTGCAGAGAAAAATTTCCCTCAGACTTTGTACTGATGCTTAAGCTGCAAGAGGGTGTGAGAGTCCTGCCAGTCCCAAACTGTTCTGTGGTTAGGCTGGCTTAGGTTTTTCCTCTGTCAGAGCTGGTCGGTGATGTCAGCATAAGCAGAGCTATAACAGCATGAGGCCGCTGAGAAGTCAAAGCACCGCAATCCATTGCGTGTTGGTCCACCTCCTGCTGAGGAAACAAGTCCATGGGGGGCATTTCCTGAGCATGAGGGTTTTGAGTGGCAGCACAGCTTCAGCATAGCTCAGATTGTGCTAATTGTGAAGCATTTTTGGCATGATTTTCCAAATAAGCAATACAGAGCCCAGGAAGGTAAATAAAGGATGAAGCAAAATCTTGAGATGGTACAGGAGGCATGCTTGTGTCCTTGAGCAGGATTTGCCACCTGGAAAGGAGGTGCAGGTGGGCTTGCCCTTGTCTCAGCCTCTCTACTCTAGCTCTGAGGATCCCTCCTTCCCCAGACACGCTGGCCTCCCTGTCACTGCTGTAGCTTTGGGGCTTGGGTTTGGTTTTGTCCGATGAATTTAAAAGGATGATGCATTTTCTTAAGAACTATCCTCTCAAGTTATCAGTGAAGAATAGATAAGAGAATCTTTATTTCAGGCATACATGTGCACTCCAGGTGCGAAGGGAACTCTTAAACTGTTTATGAGCGCACAAAGCCCCATGAACAAAGAGGGCAGAAAAGAACGTTGTCATTTTAAGGAAAAATATGTTTTAAGGCCCTGTTAAAAAATAAAGCCAAAACAGAGCTGCAAATGGGCTGCAGATTGTCTGTGTAAGAGAGATTAGCACCCTGAAAATCTCTGATAGTCTTGTGCCACAGATAGTCCCAGTTAGCCAAGATGCCATTTGAGTGGTTATCCACTGTCAGGCTCTTGTCTTGGAGAGTTACCCACAAAAGCCTCTTCCAATAGGCATACACAGGTAAGCAGGATATCACCGCCTTGACTCTGTTTTAAAGGTTTTAGATGACTAGAAGTCAATGGAGACATTGTATGAAAGGTGTGATGGTGGGGTGTGAGTTCCAGATCTGGGTACCCTTGTCACTTTTAAGTTTGGTGGGGTTGAAGTCTATTTTACTGTTAAAGGGTCAGAAGAGTCAAGGACAGTTAAAATGAGAGAAAACACATTACTTTAACAGCCATGTGAGGATTTCTTAATTTGTTTCTAACAGCTTTGAGGTACACTGAGGGTAGCATCCATAGTGATGGTGACAATTCACTACTCAAACAAAAATGATGTAACTCGCTCCCCTCCTGCACTGCTTTCCAGCAGATGCACCAAACAATTTGGCCATAGACACAAGTTCATGCTGCCAGAAATGCTACACTTCAGTTCTTTGCTCTGCAAAATATGCTGCTTTACTGCCCTTCTTATCCAAGAAGTGCCACACGCTTCTGCACAGAAAGCCATCTCAAAGGTTTGGCCCTGTTTACTGACAGGATGAGTCTGAAATGTATTTATGTACCTAACTCCCTGGATATTTTCAGTGGGAATTAGGTTCTTCATGCATTTAGGGAGTGTAGTCATGGTCTTTTCCATGCACAAGAGGAATTCAGAGGAAGTCTTCTGTCTGAGACTTAGTGCAAGGCATGCTCAGGGACAAGGACCTCTCTTCTCCTTCATCACCTATGTAAGGTGGTCTGAGTTTGGTCATCAGAATAATTTGTTATAATTATTATTACAGAAAGTTTAATCAGAATAATTTATGCTGTTCCCTCAATGATGAAATAATTATCTAAAAAATCAGTTATAGGTCATATCTAAGGTAGCAGACACGGTTACACCAGCCCTTCTCTCTGGGTTACAATCTTCATCTAGAATAACTTTTTTCTTAAACCAGCATATCTTTTAAAATTTTTTTTTCCTGTGAAACTGGACATTGATGCAGTGATGTTGCAAGGAGAGCTGTAGTGCTTGTCTTTAATGAGCCTCTTCCTGACCCACCCTGTGTAAAGCAGTTGACACATCATGTGTTGTGCAGCTGGGACGGCTACCCTGGCACATATCTCTGATATATGAACTTTTTGACTTTGGCCTTTTGGAAGCACTGGTCCCATGCTGTTCTCTAGAGTCGTGTTTAAGTCATTTCCCAGATACTGTGGATATAGGGCCGGTAGGAGCAAAAGCTGCAGTGGAATTCACGAGTACAGATTTAGCTGATTCTGTGAAAACAGATTGCACAACATAGACTGACAGTTTCTGGATTTGATTTTCTCTCTTTCCTTGGTTTGACCTCCAGTGCTCCTTCTGTCAGCTGGTCAGTATTTGGTTCTGTAGTTGTAGAGCTTGTGCGTTGTGTGTGTATGTGTGAATAGGTTTTTTTTTGGTTGTTTCAGTTTTTTTGTGGGGTTGTTGTTTTAATTTTGCAATGTAGCCCTTTCAATTTGAATTTTACTCCTTGATCAAAAGGCAGGCCAGTTTCTGTGAGGCAGCAGCTGGAGGGCTTGAAGGGTGCTGAGGTGGCACGGGGGGAATTTCAGGCAGAGTGATCCATGCTGCTGAGCAGTCTGAGCAGACAAGAACAGCCATGGACAAAGTTCATGTCCTGTCAGTGGAACACTGAATATCTCTGTCCCTGTGGTACAGGGAGCTCAGCTGCTCCTGATGCTTTTGAGTCTACTGGAAGTGTTGGTTCTTGTTTGCTTTGACCATTTGTTAGTAAAATGGCCACTGCTTTTACTTTTGATCCCCTTCTGCCCTAAATGACCCTATTGTCAGGAAATCAATTTAAAGAGTAGTTACTAGAGAACATTTTGTGAACATTTGATCAAAATCAAATTGCTCCATCTTTGGTCTTCAGATACTTATGCCAATGGAGCTATAACTCAAGTACAAAAACTTTAAAGAGACAGAATTGCCAAGATATAACCCATTTCATAACTGATTAGAATAACAGAAAATTGATCAAAAAGAAGCAGGATTAAGCCATAATTCATATGGCTTCATGTATAACAGCCATATTTCACTATACAGGGAGGTTATGAGCAAAGCTTCACATAAACATTTCAGCACTGATGCTGTTCAACTTACTGGCAAATTTTCTGGAAAATGGGCACAGAAATTTTGACAAAAATTTATTCACAGCAGTAAAAACTTAAGTGAACTACAGAGTTGCAGTAAATGCCAGTATACTGACCATCTGAGAGATAAATCCCAAGGGTAAAATTCTAATAGTGTAAAGTAACACAATATGGTACTGTGTGATGGCAATTTGGCACATAAGTGATAACCTGTAATTTAGAGTAAATTTAGCTATCTTTAACGGTGAAGCTGCACCAGAGAGAAAAAAATTAAATTCTATCAGGAAGTGAAAAAAAAAAAAAAAAAGGACATTTTTAAACTGGTTCTAATCTCATGGTGCTGAGTAACTGTGAAAAGATATAAAAGCAGTCAGGATTAAATGGAGAAGGGATGATCATAACACCAGAACTGCTTAAACACAGGAGAAAGTAAATAGAATGCAAAGACCCAGTTTGGAAAAGGGATGCCCATAGGAGAACAGAATGGAGAGAAATAAAGGTACCCGAGAGTCAGAAGAAAGTGAGTGAGGAACAATTGCTCAGTGTTTGCTGTAGAAGAAGAGCCAAGAGCAGACAGTGTGAAATTATCAGGCAGCCAGGAACCACTTTTTCATGTTGTGGATCTCATTGCCACATGATGCTGTGAGAACCATGTGTGGGAACTGCTCACATGGAGAGGAGACAGGCACAGAGATGAGAGGTGGCACTGGTAGGTGCTGAACTTCCAGCGTCGGATGTGTCTAAGGGGCTGTTGGCTGAAACTGAGAGAGTGCAACTGGGAGAGATCCTTCTGTGCTTGCCTATAACCTTATTCCTCTGAGTATTTGCATCTAGCTGGGTGCTGGCCTGGCCACTTTTCTCTGATGGGTTGTAGCAACTTTTATGTACTTATGCAGTTAATAATTTTTATCCACATAAAATCAATATTTTTTAAAATCAATATCATAAGTATCCCAGCTTGTTGCCTTAATTAATCAGGAAATGTAAGCATATCTGGTTCAAAGTAAGCATTTGTGTTTT
Source organism: Melozone crissalis (assembly GCF_028551555.1). Classification (NCBI taxonomy): domain Eukaryota; kingdom Metazoa; phylum Chordata; class Aves; order Passeriformes; family Passerellidae; genus Melozone; species Melozone crissalis. The sequence goes on along the minus strand of NW_026535784.1, from coordinate 40,822,368 downwards.
GTGTACTTCTGTTAGGATATGCATATACAAATAAGGTGCAAAAACTTAATTTCTGAGCTGAACCCAGTCCTTGGGTCTATGACAGTGGGCACTGATTTTCTTGTCCTCTCCAATACCATGGACATCAGTGCTAACACTCCCACGAATGCCAGTGTGGCTTTGTTATACACATTTTTAGTCAAAATGTTAAATAGTCCAAAGAGATTGCTGCAGCAAATGGAAAACATGACTGCAATGAAAAGGAAATGGAAAGAAGAAGAGGCAAAGAGGCTTAGAACAGATTTACAAAGTATTCAGGATACACAAGTCAGGGGAGTCTTTTGAAAGATTTTTGCTAAAATTTAATCAGCTGCAGAAGTAAATACTTTCCAAAAAGGGTAAGATTTTCAAGTCATTTATTACTCAGAATAAAGATTTTTGGGGTTTGGGGAGGGGGGTGGGGTGGGGGGAGTTGGGGGTGGGGTGTGTGTCTTTCTAATTTCCTCAAGAATTTTGCTAATGAATAAATCCTTCCCTCGCAAATTATCATTATACACAGGGCTGAGTATCTTTAAAGTTTTGAAAAGTCCAATGTTTCCAAAGTTGTTGCAGTTTTGATGGAAACTACTCTGATGCCAGGGAAGTACAGGGTTGGCTGGCTCTGTCTACAAATGGATAAAAAAAACTGAGGACAAAGAGCAACTCAGAATTACAGTCAAACTCTAGTAACCACCTTTTTTATCTTTGAAGTAAATTTGACCACAGATTTTAGGAGCCTAAGTAGAATTCACAGTGTTGTAAGTCCTGGTATGTGTATGTTTGTGTGCATGTCTTTCCCTGCTTTCACCAGATCCTTTTCTGCATCAGGCAAAAGTTGGAGTTCACAAAATATTGTGTTCCCTCTGTTGTTTTCCCCTTGCAGCAGTCTCTGGTCACCATCTCTGACTTAACGAGTATTGATAGTATTAAAAAAATAAGTTTTAAACCCTCCTTTGATCTTCTCTTCCACCTGCAAACTCCAAAAGAGTTAAAAGCCATGGTTAACACACTTGTTTAAATACTTTGGCATTCAAACTTGGATTCCAACCATGCAGGTTCAGTAAGAAACTTGGCAGGACTGCTGCCTCTCCACTGTGCTTGACAGCAAGGTGTGACATCTTGTGACCAGTTGATTGATGTGAAGATACTTGGTGCATTTATGGCTAATGCAGCACATGAATTTTGGTAGATGAGACCGAGTCCAGTCTGCTCCTTTCTCTAAAGCACACGTGGAAAGGAACTTGCTATCCTGAACTTGTCTGCTTGCTAAAATCTCTGACATCTTTTTTGCTGGTAAAAAAAAAATCCCAGCTAATCGTGTGTTATTTGTTAATTTTGCTGGTTTTGTGCACATGGTGTATTAGCTATCTGAGCAGAGCATTTTCAATGGCTCTGTAAAATATATTTACAAGGGCCACAAATGCTTTGTTGGTTGGACTTCAAGCATAATACTTGGTTGGCTCAGTCATCAGTTATGCTAAATTTCTATGGCATTGATTCAAAAGAACCTGTCAGTGTATGCCATCTGAATTTCCCCATCAGAAAAATGCTCCTCTTTGAAACAGCTATATGATATTTTAAGGAACTAAAAGCACTTGGAAGATGATAACATAGATAACCAATCCAAACATTTTCACAATAGGGAGTATTTTTAGAGAAGAGAAACACAGAAGAAATTAAATGTCATAAAGTTTAATAGGAAGTGCACAGATTCAATATGGCCCTACTTAAATCAATATGCTTTTAAACAGTAGTTTTTCTAAACACGCCTTGGAATATTTTTATTTTTAAAAATGCATACCTAACAAAAAAAATCTTGGAATAAAAAGAATCTTTTTTTTTTGTTTAGTTGTTCAATGTAAAAAAAAAAAAGTTGCTGTTTTCACAATGAGTACAGATTCTAAGCAGAAAAATATAATAATTTATTGCTGAAAGGAAGAATATTTGTTTTGAGAACCTGCATTTGCTCTTGAATCAGCAGGTTATGCTGCATTCATTTCATATCCTTCTCAGCTTTCATGCTCTCTCATCCATCTCTTTTTGATATTATATTAAACTCTTGAGTGTATAGAAATTTAGGTTCCCAGGACTCTGAGTTAGACTGGAACTCAATTAATCTGACAGACTTTGGAAACTGGGACTGTAATTCCCAGTTCATTTAGATGCTTAATGATCATTCAGTCTTCTGTCTGTGTTTCTACTTGCTCACTCACTTTTTACACAGTAGGAGTCAGTCAGTCTTCAGATCAGAAGCATATGGTACCCCTCCAGCAGACAAACATTTTCCACCAACATTTTGAAGAGAATGAAAATCTAAATAAATAACCCCCAAGGCTGAAAGCAGCCTATTCACCAAACAGCAATTCCACAGGAAAAATAAATGTTCAGCAAAGTGATCTTTCATTTGAAAATTGGATCCAGACTCTACAAACCGAGAAGGGTGAGCAACTGTGTCATATGTGGTGCAATGCAGTTTGTCTGCAAAGTGTGCTGCCACAAGGTACTGATGTTCTGCTTATGGGGAAAAGCAAATTGGGCAAAAGTTAAACAGTTTGTTTGTCAGCAAACTGTTGGAATCATGATACCATGAATATTATCCCTCATGAATTATAAATGGTTAATGCATACGGACCATCCACCAGCTAGTTCAGAATGATGCAATTCAGAACAGATTCATCTTTCAACACTTTGTTTTGAAAAGTGTAGATTTTTGTTCTTTGAAGAAAGATGGTAAAATCTGAAGGGCAAACAAAAATTAGGCTTTTGGAAGGTCAGACACATAGTTCCATGTTTATCTTTTGCTCTAATATTGTAGTTTCTCGGTAAATTAATCATTGTTGCCTTGGGTTTTTTTGCAAGGAATTCATTTCTTCCATGGAGCTAACTTCAGTAGTAGTAGTAGTATCTTATTGAGGATGGAGGAAGGAAAAGTACTGTAAGGACTTAAGGGCCAGTTATCCTGTCAAAATGCAGTGTTATAACTCAGCTGCCTTTTCAAGTAGCCATGTGAATTTGAAATCAAACGGATCTTTTCTGAAAAGAAAAATCACTCTAAGTATTATAACTTAGAAAATACCATTTTTCCTCAGTTGCACTGATTTTTTTTCCACCTGTGCAAGTCATCTGAATTGGAAGGAAATTTCAACAATATATAAGAACTAAATCCCATATCTTTGGGCTTCAGGCTAAGGTGAATTTGTGTTTAAATTGATTTAGCAAGTGATCAGTCAGAAAAAGATTTTAAGAAGGTAACTAAAGCATTTCTACCTTTAAAATACTTACAAAATTTTGGCCAAGGACATAATTTTAGGAGTGGTATAGTAAAGACAATATCTATAATTTTCCTTCTGTTATAGTATATGCTAGTATGATATTTTTTATATTATATATGGCTTACATATCTGTACATATGTGCCTATATACTAAGACCATTTATCATATGTGGATTAAACATGAAGTTTAAAATTTACTCTCTGGGGGTTTTTGCTGATACTGTGTTGTTATTAGAACTGCTTTTGCAATCTCTAGTAACAAGAAAAGGGAATACACCATAAAAGAAGTTCAAGAAGTATTGATAGAAACACAAAACCTTCAGTTCTTGTTAGTGGGAAAAAACCCTTAAAGAAATTTGGTCTTTTGAAAACAAAATTATTCATGATTTTAAAATTAATTATTCAGTCTTACTAAATGCTCAAAGCATAGCAAATTTCCTTTTCTAAATAGTTTTGAAGATAAGGTTGGAGTGTGGAAGTAAAGTAAAATTATTATAAAACAGGTTGTTTTAAAAATGGCATAATGTGCTTTCATGTGTATTGTTTTCTAAAATTTAAATTTAGTCAGTTCACAAACAGGATGAGAATTATTCTATCTCTTGGAGATTAAATCTTTCCTGAGATCAGGCTGTGCACTTTTTCTGGTTCACTCATTAACAATAGTCATAATTTTGTGATTGCTTTTTGGTCAAGAACTTTGCTGTTCATGCACATGCTAAAGAATATTACTGTCTGGATTCAGGTTAATAGGTGTCATAAACGAGGGGAAATATTTACTGTGTTAAGGAAATTCAGAAAACAAACGATTTTAGATGGATCTGATGGCACAATTTAACATTATCCCTTACTTCAGCAACTGGATTTCAGATGGAAAGACTAATCAGGACATTTGTAGCACAAAGCTAGTGTTTCTTTGGCTGAAGAAGCTTTGTTGAAGCATAAAATAATTTCTGCTTGAAGGGACTGCTTTGACTAGGGTCCTCCCCCCAAAATAACCACAGTAATAGTAAGTGTAAGATTGGTCTCATATAGATGTGCAGAAATGTGAATTGTTAACTTCAATCTGATTCCTTGGTACTACTTGTCATATTCCTGTGGAAATTAGTGGGAGATTACAAATTTCTACCAACAGAAAATCTGGCTCTGCAAATAATTTTATATTTATATTTTATATTTTATATTTTATATTTTATAATTTATATTTTATATTAATTATTTTATATTAATTATTTTCATTCCTATCATTTTAAACCACACTGGCACAAAAAAAGCCTGCATTAATTCTTTCCTCTTATAACTGTGCATCTTGGCATATCTGACATCCAGCAGTAGTAAGGAATGCCAGCCAGCCTTCCATGTCTGTTTTTATGAAGTTGTATGCCAGTTGAAACTGCCCTACAAATATGTGTTGTCTTTGTCCTACCCCTCAGCTTCAGAGCCACATTTTAAAACATGGCTATAATGCTTTTTTGCTTGTGTAGATAGATCTGTTAGCTGGTGTTTCTGTGTTGTGTTTATCATGAAAATTTGTTGGAAAACTCGGTTATATCCAATTATTTCTAAACCACTTCCTACTTGGTAAGGTAAGGATGGGATTGATAAAACAAAGAAGTGTTCATTCGATGTGTGGTTTTGTGACTCACTGGGTAAAACTATTTATGCTGTGTGACTCCAGTAGGTTTTCAAACAACATCAAGGAGATATTTATTGGCACTGCTGGTTTTGTGGCACTGAGAAAAGAATAAATAAGTGTAAAGGAACAACTGTTTGAAGTTCTTCTAGGAGAAGTTAAATCCCATATTTTCCAACAATGTGAATGAATCTGCATTTGAATGCTAAACCAGAAAGGTTTATGGTGCATATGGTACCTATTTGAATTTTTTAAATGTCTAATTTCTGCCATGGAAATAGAGGCCAGCTTGAGTTATTTATTGTGGGATGCAGAAGGAAATCATGACCCTTTGCAGGGACACGTTAGAATCCCTGCACCATTCAGCCAGTTTTCTCCTGTCACACCTACTTAAATTTTCAAAAAGAAGCTTTAATGTATTGAGTGTGCTCTGGATCTTACTAGTTCCGAGCACTTATGACAGCTTTCAGAGATTGCTGGTGGCTCCCAGTAGATTGTAATTCTAGAAACAGGAGCCTGATGCTAAGCATCACCACCTGTTCCCCATTATTTTCCTTCAGAAGAAAACAATGCAAGTATAAGATTACATACTAATGGAACTCATTTTCACTAAATAGGTACATTTGGTCACATATTATTTGGTGGCCCTTAAAAGAAAAAGAGGAAAATAGTATGCTGTTTTCAAAAGGGAGAGGCAAATAAAACTTAAATTCAGAGTTTCCTAACTAGGATAGCTAAACCAAATTCTTCCATGGCCGGTATACCAATATGCACTATATAAGTACATACAGATTGCTTGTTGGAATAGCTGTGTTTTCAATTTGATTTGTTGTCCTATCCTAAAAGGCTTTGGACTTCATTAATCTCTTTGTAAATTCCCTTTAGAGCTAGATTTGAACCTTTTTGGCATTTGCCCTGAATTCCTATTTCTGCTTTGCTTAAAACAGTGCAGGTCTCATCTCTAACCAAGGTTTCTCTACTGCCCCTCAGTAGAAAAAATTATAAGCAGATATAGCACGGTTATAATGACACTTGCAAGTTAAGTAGTTCTCTGTTATATTCTGTTGTTATTTGCCATACACCAGCGTGGTCCCATGTTGTATCTCTGCTATAAAGTCATGTGACATATATCTAGGTAATGAAGGAATGTTTAAAATGAACTCATCACTGCTTTTCTTATTAGGTGAGAAAAGGGTTTAGTAGGGCGTATGCACATGTAGGCAGTACGTTTTTCAAGCATGGGAGCATGTGTATGTCTCCCTCCCTGGAATCCTGAACACATCAGCATTCATGTAGAAGCTGTGATAGCCTGGCTTGCTCAGGGTACTCACCAGTCCTGCTTTTGGGTGCAGACCAGCCTCTAAAGTTGTATCTATATATCTACTTCTTGGCAATTCTTGTTGCTGTTTTCCCTTTTGCTAATATCTCATTCCCAAGACCATTCTGAAAAAACCAGCTTTTTCCCTGCTTGTGTTGCTTGGTGATTCTTCTCTGAGAATCCATGTCAGACTGTTGGTAGCCCTTCTTCTTAGTCTTGTTGTTAGTCTCCTTTCTAGCCTTAGTCTTGCTTCTTGCAAACTCTTCAGTAAAAAGTGGTGGGTTTTTTGAGATAGCATACTTTTTGAGGTGTGCTACTTCCTGATTTTTACAAGCAAGGTTCAGCAGTTCATTGAATGGCAGCAAATTAAGGGTGACTTTATCCACTTCTTTCACCTTTGGGGAGATGAGGTGTTATTAGCAGTGTTTCTTCTGTTCGCACTTGGGAGACAAACCCTTCAGTCAGTAATCCCATCAAAATTAATGGGGTCATGTGTGTGGGATGCTTTGTAGCTACTTAAATCAATTTTCTGGAGTAGATTTGGTGTATGAGACAGCCGAAATGGAAGTACTGTCTCAGCCATAATTACCAATGGAAAAGACTTAGGATCAGGCCTTTGATCTGGTTTATTCTCTCAGATGTGTTTGTTCTGTAGTATTGGACTGGATTCTTAACTCTGAAGCTGGGGTTTTGCACAGAGGAAGCAGAAATAGATTTATGGAGTGCTCTATAGCTGCTTTTTCTGAATGAATTACTGCTCTAATGACATTTATTCAGCGACTACGTTTGTCTGCAAATCAGGTTATTTAAGTTTTTAAGAGTTTCATTTCAGATGTACCAAATGGATTTTGGTGGACATTGTCAGACCATGACATTACTCAGTACATAAATAAATGGATGTGGTGTTTCTGAAAAATTGACAGACACAGTCTTAGCTTTTCTGTGATCAGAACAAAGCATTTCTATGCCTCTTTTCAAAAGTGTGTCCAAGTTGCTTTAAAATAACTGAAAGTGAATGCTTCCAAACAGCAGGAAATTTACATTTAATAATTTTTCTTCTGCCATGTATTGATGACCGGCTGTTCAAATCTTTGATCATGAGGTAAGTCTGCAATGAGTAAATCTATTTTTAAGCTCAGTGAAACCATGGGATCACTGTGAGAACTACTCACATTAGGGAGAGATTACAAGATCATGGCTTTTTAGCCTTTTGATTTATCAAATAACTTTAAAACTTCGTTCTGATTTTGGCTGGGAAAGCCCTTTTGTTGGCCAAACACAAAATTTCCATTTGTTTGCATCAGTTTTTTTTTCTCACAGAGCAGATAGCAGCTCTGCTGGATTCAACATCTAAAAGCTCTCTGGCAGGATGGGTGCTTGCAACCAGCCTGCTGAGCACTGTAGCTTTACTGTTATTTGTGTAGCTTGCTAATAAAAACAGTGATCTGGGAGAGTCATGAGCAGAGTTCTGCCTAATGGAGTCTCATTTAGACTTGTGGCTTGCTGCTTTTCTTTTGAACTTCTCAAAAGTCTTTCTTGAGTTACACTTGATAGGAATGATAAGGGTACTGCTGCACGTTCCTCAGCAAATCTGTAACACACAGGGTGTTTTTCCACTTAGATGTGTGTGTATTTACGTGGAAGTTGGGCCTAAGACACAGTCTTGTTTCCAGACCAGATGTGCTTTGACTTGAAGACTCTAAGATCATTAATTTTGATTTTTGGTGCATTGTAAATGACAGTGGCTTAGGCATTGGTAAAGAGCAGCTGACACTGAAAAGAAACGAGGAAAGTAAGTCAGCAAACATTTGTATAAATAGCTGAAAGAGGTGCTGGGGAGGATCCAGGCACTTGTATTTTGCTCTTAGCATGCACTCTCTACTGACCATCACTCTACAAATGGCTGGGTCTTAGTGGTGTGGCAAATTGTTTCATTGCTGCTAATTTGTCAGTGCCTCCCATCTTGCTTCATTGAGTTTTATAATGAAGACTTAAAACTACAGCAGAGGAATAGGTCAGTGATTGCAAGGGGGTGTGTGTAGACCAACTTAAAGAAAAATGGACTAACTGCACTAGGATGTGCTTCTTCCTGGTTTTTTTTTGGGTTTTTTTTTGTTTTTTTTTTTTTTCCAGGTCTCATGATCAAGCATGGTAAGTCTTGTTAATACAAGCTAAAGGAAAAAAAGAAAATATTTGGAAAGGGATGTTTTGGAGCAGAATGATTATGTTCTCTCAGAATGTGTTAGAAAAACATCAAAATATCAATGTAGTTGTATTTTATGTTCAAGAAATATTCTGAAACATACACAGGCCTAACTTATAGACACTACACTTATGACATGTTTTACTGAGGGACTACTCAGTATCCATGCTCATGCTCTTTCACTCAGTCTACATGTGGGCTTCAGCCTGATTGCATTGGTTTAACTGAGGAAAAAAAATGTCTTTCATTGAATAAACCTGGAAAAATACACTTACATTAGATTAAGTCTTTGAAAATACACTATATGCTATCTAAGGCTTGAACTAAGTATTGTGGCAGGTGAGGATAGCCTGACACTCTCAAACCAAGAATTTTGACTGATAGTTTATTTATACTGACAAAGTTTACCTCTCTAAAATATATTATCTCTTGGCTGTTAACCCTTTAAGATAAGCACTGATTTGCCTTTGGGCCAAGACCTGAAGTGACATGCCCAATTGAGAAGCTTTTGATTAAAATGAGAGTAGTGCACCAAAATGATCAATTAGAGTTTTCAGGCAGAATGCAGCACAAGCCTGTGCCCCAGTGCCTCAACTTAGAGAGATCCTCTGAGTAGGCAAAGTGCTGAATGCTCCTATCTCATATGAACCTTTGAGTGGGTTTCAAGGAAAAACCACCAAATTTAAGAAAAAGTTCTAATTTTTAAACAGTTGTACATAGTTACTTTATGGGCTGATTTTCCTACTTGGGAGAAACTTCTTGGGACAATAGGAATTGTGCCTATTTTGAGAATGAGTGGTCTGTGGAAAGGGGGTCATTTTCTGTTTTGGTTTGGGGTTTTTTTTCCCCCTGTGATTTTTCACAAAATATGCAAACTCTCAGGTGAATTTAGTCACTTGGCTGTGCCAAGAACTGCCTAGTGGGTTTTGCAGCTCTTCCAACAAGAGCAGGTGTGTAACCACCACTATGTAAGAGTTACTTTAGTGCAGGTGGAGGGAGATCCTCAGGGCCAATTGCTCATCAGAGCTAAAGACATGGCCCAAAGGGAATTGTGCTGTCTTCTTGTTTTAGTTCTAATGTATTCTGAGCAATCCTATCTCCTGGAGATTTAGGAGAGCAGGAAACTGAAAGGGAATTGCTTGACTTGGGAAATACCCTTCTCATGACTAAGGAAAACCACCTAGTGTTCATCACTTTTCTGTGATGAAGTACTTTTAATTCATGTCAGCCTGGTCTGTTTTTCTGCCTCTTTGTCACGTAGGAAAATAATCTGTTGCCCAATAGGTGAATCACACTTTGTGTACAGTAAACTATTACAAATGTACGTATATTGTCAGAAATATAAATATGCAAATAACATCAAGGATCCGAAAAACGTCACTACTGCTGGTTGAACTACCCAAGACTTAGTTATAAATAGTTTTATCTGTGTAACTGAAATTATTTTTTTTCCCTGGAGTGTCTTATGAAGTATAGGGAAACAGTAAGTCATACCTCCATATCTGGCATATCTTCCAGCAAACACTGTAGCAAAAAGTAAGGAAAGAAATCTTCTCTTGTCATGGTTACATAGCCATGGTCAATGTTTGATTTCAGCATGAAATTTAAGGAAACCTCTGCTCGTAGCCATGTTCTAAAAGATTTTGCCAGTTCTGAGTTTGTCTGTAAAATATGTTTTTAAAAATCAAGTTATTTCTCTGAACTATGCTTCCATGGGTATCACTCAAAAGTAGGATACATTTTTTCCCACTTGGCTGGGAAATATGGCCATATTGATTTGTATTTGTGTCTCTCTGTAAAGGAGATAATTATTGCAGTTATTATCACTTATATTTAGCACATCTGAAAAGATGGGTAGAAATTCAGAAAAAAAAAAAAAGAAATAATTATACAGTTAAATGAATTATTTCTGTTCTGTGTACTTATGTGGCCTCGACACAGCAAGCCATTTATACCCCACTACCTTGGGTCCATCTGCTTAAAGAAAACAAGAAAGAAAAAAATAAAGGCAGACAAAACCAATGAAGTACAACACTTGAAATCTTTTCTGCCCTTGTTGGTTTCGCTGTGTAGACTGTCTAACAGGTAAAGAACTGATCATATACAATTTTAAGAAAGCACAGCACCTAGACAGCACAGCACCCAGAGGCTGCCTCTGGGCGAGGTTACAATGCCAGCAAGAGGAGGCCAGATACAGGATGACTCTATGTTTGCAATCCAGGGCATATAAATGTGAAAAATGCCTGCTAATGAAGCGTGCAGTACCCTGGGGAATGCAGCTCATGCAGAATAGAAGTTGTCAAGAAGGTGGTGCAATATTACCATGGTTCCTGCTTCTTTGCCTTTCCTAACAAGAATCAGATATACACGGAAGTTTTCACTACAATAAAGTTGCAAGAACTAAAAAGTAGTATCAGGTTGCTGCATCTGGCTTAGCTTTAAAAGTGGAAATATAGTAATGGGATAAATGAAAGGGCCACCCACTATAAAGTGTGGGTGACCAGTATAAGGAAAAAGCACCCCCGCTTTAATGCTTATTTATTCCAAAGGCTGTTACAAAGAAATTGCTCTCAGTCTGATGTAGTGCCAAACACAGGGGATTAAGCTTTTTAGTGACTTTTTGTTGACCAACATCCAAGACATCGAGGAACAAAAGAGATTCTGTAACTCCACATAAAGAATATTATTTTCAGACAAGAAGAGAGTGCTTGAAAACATAAGTTCAGAAGATAGGATAAAGGGTAGCAGGGAAGAGGATAAATGCATGTCTCAGCAGCAGAACAGTTTACTTTGAGGTTGGAGAAGAGATTTAGAGCTAATTCCATGTTAAATGCCAGAATTCAATGTAATTGCTTGCTAACGATGACTAGAATAGGACAGTGTCCATTTTGGCTGGGTTCAGAAATTGTATAGGATTATTTTTCTTTCTTTCTTTCTTTCTTTCTCCTCTCTTTTTTCTTTCATTTCCTTGGATTAGGTGGAGTTTTTTTCCCTACAAATCAGATATTTTCTGAAATCCTACTGTTCTGTCCCTTTTGTGTTATGGTCCCTAGGACTAAGGAAGCCTTGCTTGAAAATGGAAAGGGGCCCATAAGATTGAGAAGAGGGTGTAGTCGGAGTACAGTGTCTGGAATGAAAGATGGTCCCCCAGTGACTATTGCAGACTGAAACTAAGAGCAGTCTCTACTAACTCAGGGGCTGCAGACATAAATGTAGTCTGAAGCCACCCTGTTCTTGCCTCCTGGACTGCATGTGCTCGCTCTGTCTTCTGAGAATTGGGGTCTGGGTTTGTTTGAATTAATAGTGAAGTCATTACACTATGTAAATATGTTAGTCTTCATCTGGTTTTACTCACAAGCTATTCTTGCCTTGCTGTGCTGTTCCTGTTTTCTTGTTTGTGCAAAATTAACCAGGAGCGTTTTAAAATAAAAGGGGGTAAAAGGGTGAATAGTGTTGAAACCTTGATTGCTACGTTATTTACCACAGGCTGAAGTTTGGTAGGCAGTTCCAACTTAATCATATAATAAGAGTACAATGGCATTTTTAATGGAGCTTTTAGGAATCCTTTCCCTTTGTCACTTTGGCCTTCATTGAGTAAACTGTGATAATTTGCCTTAATAGCCTAGAATTACAATTTTTCATTTTACTCTTACTGAGGAGTCAGCTGAGCAGCAGTATGAGTCTAAGCACTTCACAGAGGTTGCCTGTGCCCTCAGGAGGCTGTGACCAAGTGTTTTCCCAGGACAACTGGTTTTCTGCAGGTTCGCCCACTGCATAGGCACTGCTGGCTCCTCATCCAAGCACACCTGCTCCTAGAATGAGTCAGGATGAGAAGCTATACTCTCATACTGTAATCCTTCTTAGTGCTATGAAAAGGAAAGCCCCCAGCTGCATTATTGACTTGTCCTGTTTGTCAGTCTCACTCGTGCAGACCAATTGTAAAAACTGAAGAAATAATAACTTTTTTTGTTTCTTTCTTTTTCCTTAAAACTCACGGACTTCTGTGGCAATGCCTCTGAATCATCTGTGTTACAAGAGATTGGAAAGTGGGAGCTGTTGCAGGTACCTCAGAGTTGGTTGGTTGTTCTGACATTAAAGCTGATGGAATTTTGATGTCTGATTTCCATTCTCTGTAGGTGCTTTGGCATTCTCAGCTCCCCCTGCAATGGAGCAGTCACAGCCATCATGTTGCAGAGGAACTCACATAGAAGAGGAAAAGAGGGAAGGTGTTCGGAATATCAGATGTCAGTGGTGGTTTCTGATGCATAGAGAAAGAACTGGGGGTTGGAAGAGCCATATGAGTCAGGTGTTCCCACACAGATGACCATCAGGGAAGGAGAGAATAATGCTGGCATTCAGTAATGATGTTAGATTGTGGTCAGCAATCTGCTGAGGTGGAGACTGCAGTTCATCCTTTTCAGACATAAGGCATCTGGCTGTCTCTCCATCTGCCACAAACTCATGCTTTCAGGGCTCTCCTTTTAAATAAGAGAAGCAGAGAAAGCGCATTTTGAAAAATGGTGTCTTAAATGCTTTGTATTCTGCAATGCAAAGTGTATTCTGTAAGGAATAGCAAAGAGTAATTTCCAGGGTGAGGATTGCAGATGCTGCACAAATGTTTATAACCTGAAAGCATTTTCTCTCCAGGCAGTGTAGCAGACGAAGAGCTTTTGCACTGACTTCAGTGAGACAGGTTTTCCCCCTCGCTTTTCTAGAATTTGTGAATGTTTGAAAGCAAAGGCAGTTTACTTGCTTAGTAGGAATACTACAGAAGGTAAAGCTGTCATCTAATTTTTCTTGCTCTGTATACATGCTTGCAGAGATGGCTCCCAGTAAAAGCTCCACCTTGACAGTGTGCCATGATTTGTAGATGTTCAAACCCAGGTGTTAAGCAGTAACTCACTGCCAGTTTCCAGGAGTATTAATCTACACCCAACCACATCATCTGAGTATTTCCCTCTGGTTTAATGCCTGGTACTTTAGGAGCCATAGGGTCTGCTAGCTGTTTTCATTTAGATTCTTAGTATTCCAACTGCTCATCCATTGCAGTAAACATGTTGATCAGAAATCTGGAAGACTCATGCTGAAATGGGTGATAAATAGCCAATTAGAGACAAAACTAAAAAGAAAAACCTTCAGAAAAAGAGTGGGGAAAAGGCAGAGATAAAAGGGCAAGAACAGTCTGCTGAAAAGACTGGACATAGAACAAAATGTGTGTTAACAAACCTTCATTCTTTGAGCAGCCTTTGGTGATGCATTCGAAAATGACGTAAAATCAAGGCTTGGAGGTTTCCTGTCATATTGATTTAGAGCTACACTGTTGACTTCAAAGATTACCTAACATTGTTTTGATGCTCTGTTGTGATGCTGCTGCTGCTAGTTCACCAAACAACATGAATCAGACACATTGAGACAGAGCCTGTAAGATTTGGGGTCAAACTGAATGTTCCCCAAATTTTTGTACCTTCTTTAATCATCTCTTCTGTAAGGTCCCAGTTCTACAGAGCAGGAAGCCACCTTCAAAATCAAGCAGAGTAGGTGGCTGGTGATCTCTCAAAATGTTGAGGAGGAAACGCTGCCATGAAATATCATGGTCACAATACCAGGTAGACAGGGAAAAGCTGAGCACCTCTGTATGTACACTGTGCATGGAGCAGGAAACATAGTTTGATTTCTTTGAGAAAAGAGAATTCAGCAGAGTGATGCCAATATGGACCTAAGGGTGATAATTTGTCTTAAAGATGGGATAGAATTGGAAAACTTATAGCTGTGCTCCCTCAGGGACAACAACGTATATGCTGTATTCTGGAGCAAGTTTGATGCTGTTCTGTGATAAGCAATGTACATCTGTGCATATTTTGGACATACTGTGCTGCCCTTTAAGTTACCTGGAAATGTAACTCATTTCTGGTTTTACCTGGTTTTACTGAGGTCAGCTTCCACCTCCTTCACAGTCATTGTTTTAAAATTTACAGAAGTATGGTGAGGAATTGAAGGTGAATTAAGTTCAATAAAATTTTAAGGTGGATTATTCTAAATGTGTTAAACATTTGTGTTTATACTGTCATGCCACATGTAAAATGCACTAAATTAAGGCAAGTTTAACTGAGATAATAGTATCCTCCAGGAAATTTTGCTGATCCACTTGCATTCTTTCAGATTACCTTCCTCCATATGTCTTTCTGAAACCAAGGCCAGCTTTAAACAGACACTACGTTCTCCCAGTAGGACACAAAATGTAGGTAGTTCTGTAAGAGAAGGTGTAGATTTATAAGCTATAGAATAGGTTGAAGTGATCTAGATACTCTAGACCTAAAATGCTTGTTGAAATTAGTTGTGTGGGCTGAGTGACCCATAGGGTCACATTGAGTGAGATATCATTCAGGAAAATCTTTGGAGGTTTTTTCCTGTCTGCACTGGGAGAGTCGCTGCTAACACTGACTAGTGCTGTGTGAAATAGGGCAGCACAGCTCCCCTGTTTATTTGGAGGAGTCTGAACTCTCTTTCCACCAGATGCAGCTACACACTCCCCCTGAGCACAGCTCCCTCCAAAACTGCTTAGTGCTTGCAGAACAGGATGTTGTTTTCCATGGCATTATTATTTGGACAAGGAAAACTTGCGAGAGGACCCCTGTGAGTCTTGCCTCAGTTGGTTCAGAGGGACCCCAGTGAGGTTTGTTTTCTGGTTGTTAAGATCTGAGTTTTCTTTGGCTCTAGCAAATCATGAGAGCTGGACTACTGCAGGTCATAGAAATGTTCTTTCCCTGGTGGTCTAGCAGTGGATTGAGAATTCCTTTGAAAAATGAATATTTATTGTTTAATAATGCAGGCTTCTGGGACCATTATCCACACAGTTTGAAGGAATGATCTTTGGAAGCTGCAATATATGTATCCATGATGTAGCACTCTGTGAATCAGACCTCAAGTAACAGCAGTGTTGTGTTAAATTGAAGAGTTAAAAATAAATTATCTCTAGAAGAAAGTGCTTGTACTGAATCTAGAGGCTGAATATGGCATTTTTCTCTTTAGGTCTGAGAGAGAAATGGGTCAGAGTCATATTAACAGTAACAAGGTTTGGTGAGAAAAATTGAATCATTAAGCTTGCTACGGTAACTGAAAGAAGTAAAACTGTTTCATTGCAACTACTGTTAAGGTTTTCTTTTAGGAAGGATCTGTGCCACAGCAGTCACTGAGAGTTGAGAGTTTCTGGTTTTTCAGTCTGAGACAGGATCCATGTCTGGAGCTGTCTGAGAGCACAGCATGATTTCCTCTGTGGGATAAATTAACCATGGCTTTGTGCTTGCACACAGTGAGATCCCTCGCTATCATCTATGCCTCTGCTGAGCTAAGAATAGAAAAAAGCTACATCAGCAGTGCTGTGGGAAAAATACATCACTCCAGATGGCTGCTGATAAATGCTTTTCTTGCTTGGGATTAATAATAAAGTAGTAAATAATGGTAATTTCTCATCCACATCTTAACCTATATGTCTGCTTAGCAGCTAGGAGAAAGTTAGGCTGGAGTCTGTCAAAGGTGGATTTTTCTGGATACACCTGAGAAGCTCTCAGTAAGTAGTTTAGTTGCCTTGCAGGGAAAAAGACAACCCACAAAGAGCTGGGAGTTTGCTTCGTTTGTTGGTTATTAAAAGGCTTTGAATTCCCCTCTTACCCCCTCCATTCTGCTTTATCACATTCATGTGGTGCTGGATAAAGAGCTGTTATTTCCATTGTTACTAAGGTTTGTATCCTGTGAGATCATGTTAGGATTTCTCTCAGACTTCTGAGAGAATCTTCACTCTGTCTCCAAAGAGGCGAGTAGGACAAATCCCACATGTGATGTATTCATTTAGCTCTACAGGCCACATGTTGCATACAACTGTCCCACCAATGTTGATCTGTTAAAAGCCAAAACAAATTTGAGACCCAACTCAGAATCAGGCCCAACTGGGGAGCCAAACAATGACTTGCATTCTTTGTAGTTAGTCTTGACAGCAGGCTACTCGGTTAAAGCATATGTTTGCATTTCCTAATTTATTGGCATGCTTTTAATTTGGATTACTAATTCTTCAGAGAAAGAGAAAAGAAAAAGAAAACATGGCACCCCTGTGGCTATTTCATATGTTTGCTCCATGGGGATCAAGTCCTTGCTCTGAAAGATAGTTCTGTCCTGTCCAAAGCAAGATGGGAAGGAGAGACTCTCACCATGATTGAGCCAGTTGGTTGCTTCATTGTGCCTGATGGCTTTGGAATATTAAGCAATATGCCCAAGACTAAAGGCAAACAAGCTCTTTTGTTCATCTCTCAAGTGGAGGTTGGAAACTCTGTCCTCTTGTCTATAGTTCAGGACAGTTTTGATCATCTAGCCAGCATATTGGCTACAGAGAGTTCAGCTTCCATCTCCTTCACAGTCATTATTTTAAAATGTACAGAAGAATGATTAATTGAAATGGAGAAAATAACTTTTTTTTCCTTAAGTAACAAGTGAATAATAAACTGAGTTGCAGTACCAATTCATTTGTGGCAACCAGTCTCACAGACATTGTATGAATATAAAAGATTGTGTAGATGTGATATAGAAGAGATTTTGACAGCAGAAGATGTCTTTAGTATGTGGTAGCACAGCCTAGTGACACAGGTATTTGCACAGGATATTAGTAAATAGGGATAATATGTACAAAACTGAGTAAAAGCCTAAATTAGCTTTCTGACATATGGGTACCAGGGAAGCAAGGCCATTCCAGGGTTAATATATGTGTCCATTTCCTTGAGTCCCTTGTCTCACCTTTGCAATATGGCTACTGCCTCGTTGCCAAGTGAGAGAGGATGATGAAGGACTGACCTGGTAGCTCTGGAGAGCTCTCACTTCCTGGCTGTACAACTGGTTGTAGCTTTTCTCCTCTTCCACTCAGTCCCCACTATAATCAGGGAATGATTGTATGGACCAAGTCTGGCAGGGTATGCAAAACAATACATGCAGTGGTACTGTCATTTCTGTGGTACATGAAATTCATCTGTCTCACTGAGTGCTGCTTGGCATCCGCAGTGAAAGGCTAATGGACAACCTCCATGCTGTTTCTTCTGCTGGGAGGGGTAGTAGCCATGATTTTCTGCCAGGACTGACTCTGCACTTGGATTTTATGATGTGTTTTTTAAAAAAAGTTAATTGCTTCTGAGGGAATCACTACTGATATCTTTTCCATCAAAACACCTATTTGGGCACAGCTCCTGGCAGCGTTGAAGGCAGGTCTAAAGCCAGCAGTGTCTCAACTGCTTGTGCTGGATAAGTGATGACACAGTCTAGGTAAAAATGCCAGTGACTCTTCCTGCCTTTCACTGACTTGTTATTACCTAGTACGGTGTGGGGTACTTCAGCATAAAAACAAATAAAACATCCTAATACGAGCAGATTGAGAGCCTGGTGATTAAGACACTGGCTGGGAATATGGTCTTCAAATATTTGCTGGAGGCCATGCTGAAATTCAAGACCTTATCTCCCAAAGCTCAATAAAGTATGTTTGCCATCAGTCTTCTCACCCTTCAGCACATTACAGCGTCTGTCTTACTCTTCCCCCTGGAGTGCTTCTCCATTACATTTTATAGTGCCAGACAGAGAGACTCAAACTGTTTGACTTCTTAGCACAACAGTCTCACCACTTAATATTGCTACAGCTTGCAGTGAAACTCTGTGGTACCTATAAAATATGTGTGATAGCAAATGACTCCAGCAAAAATATCAAGAAAGTGTCATTGCACTGAGAAAAGGGGCTAAGAGCTCCTCTGTCAGAAGGAGAAAGACAAAGGTAAGCATAAACCTCACTGCTGCATGATTCTCAAATCGTGGGAATGACATTACCCACTTAACCATAAAATGTAGACAATCAGTTCCTTACACAGCCTTCCTGGGAAGTTAATATAAAAAGGAAGATCTTAGTGCTTGGAACGGCTTGTTCAACTATAAAAATCCCCAACTTTTGTCCTCTATCCTCTGCATAAATTTCCTTGAGTATTTCTATCATGCATTCATGAAATTTTGAATATAAATTCAGAAGGGAAGGAATATTCTCTCTCCCTAAGAGAAAAGTTTAACATCTCAGTATTGTTGTGACCTGACTGGTAAGGGTTAGTCTTGGTGGACTGATGAAGGTGACATTTTGGCGCAGCACAAGCAACACCCATTTCAACATCTAGCCTGAATCCTCCAACATTGCAAAAATCCCTTTGCTGTACAGTTTTGGACAAGTAATCAACAGTATCTTTTATACAAGGATACAAAGCTAATTGGAATGGCTTAGGAAAAACCATGTCAGTAAACAATGCTCTTAATCAGACAACACATTCTGAAAATGTGACTCATTATCACAGAGGACATCTAGTTCATGTCATGCTACGGGTGACTTGATTGCCTGCAAGTGGGATAAAAAAATAAGATTGTTTAAATGCAGCTTCAGAGAGTGCTACGTATTTTATCTCAGTTTCATCTGGTTTCCCATGCTATCAAAGTTGTGTTTAGTGGATGGAGATTTACAACCAGAAAATGATACGTGTAGCTGAAGAATGTGAAGAGATGATGTGCCTTATAGAATTAGTTATCATTGCTGGGGAAGTAGAGCTGGTTTACAGCTTGCTTCTTCCCTCTCCATCTGGGACTGATCTGTGTCTTTGTGTTGTATATAGGAAATGTTCTCTTCAATTCTCTGAACGTAAAGACTCTGTTCCAGGCACTGTGGTGCAGGAGATTTTGGAAATCTTGACTTTTACATAGATAATAGTTAACATGCACGTTTTTACAAGTATGTTTTCTTTACCCTGTATTTTAAAGAAGTATACCTAGATTGACTCAACTGGCAATAAAGGAATAATTATGAATGCATTTCCCTCCTGCTAGCCAAGGCTAAGTACACAATATGTTATTTTATTTTTCTGTTTCTATGATGAATGCTACACAGCAATAGGAATTACTCTGCTGAGAGCAGGAGTTATGTCTATTCTAACGAATGTCTAGTGACTAGGAAACAGACACAAGGCTATAGAGACATTTTTGTTTCAAGGTCCTGTGATTGATAGCCAGGCTATAAATGGATAGTGATTTTGGCAGATCAAAATAGTTGGTGGCAGCAGGCATTTGCAAGAGGGTTTCTTGTATGGCTGGCTGGTAGCTGGTCTTTTGAGTGGACCTATTAGTTATTATCTAAGCTACATGTAACAGACTTATTTTTTTATGTGCTGCAGTCATTTGCCTTAGGTAGGTCAGTTTTGGCTTAATGTAATTCAGAAGTATCATTTTTATTTAGGAATGGGCTCTAGATTGGGAAGAAAGGCTGAGTTCTGTTGATTTTCCTAGCAATTTTTGAAGTTGTCTTTTGTTACTTTCACCATTCTCAAGGACAGAGTGTAGAGCTGACAATTAGATGCATATCTTAAAATATCTTTTTCATGTCACTCAGCTTAAAAGCCAAAAGTAAAACCATCACTAGATATGGTATGTGAGAGCATTCATTAGCACCATTCAGGATCAGGGAAGTCTTTTTTTTGAGAAGCTATTTGAGGAACCAAAATAAAACTGCAAGTAGGCTTCTTGCTGACAAGTTGCAGGTGTATGCCACATGCCCATGTTGGAAAAAAGATGCGGTTGTGAAGGTCTTGATGACAGACAAGGGTCTAAAATGCCTTCATCTCCAGGTTTTAGCCAGTCCATCTGTTTTTTATTTGCGTTTCCTCCAGCTAGCAGAGTTAGTATTTTCCAAACTCGGTATAACCATGCACAAATCTATATAAAATTGCTTTATTTTTGCATTGTAAGATACATAGGTTAGTAGGGTACAATTTAAATAAGTCTTACTTTTATGGTAACTATATAATAAATTTTAAGTCAGTTTTATTTATTAGTTTTGGAAAAATGAGGGACAGGAGTGATGAGATTGAGGAAAGAGCACTTTAGCTCCACTTAGAATAAGTAGAATCTGCTTATGCCTTAAGAGTACCAAAAAGGTATTTCTATTTGTCTTTTATTGGTACTTCTAGCTTAAAAGATCTGTCCTTCTTTGATTTCCTCCTCTTGAGGAAATGTCCATTCTTAAGGTTAAAAGACTTCCACATAGTTCAGATTACTCCAAACAGCTGCACCCTGGAAAAATTCTCAAAGGCACATTTTCAGAGGACAGAAGTAAAGAGGCAACAACACTTGGGAAATACCCAGCCAGCACTTTTGGTACTGTAATGTAAATTTTGACAAACAACTCATGAAGTCACATGAGAAATGGCATAGTTTCCCCTCCCACTACTGACATGAGAGAAATTAGGTTTTCTTTGAAGACCTCTTGTTTCTTATGTGATTCTCATCAGAATCACATGAAAATAGGTAAACAAGAGTTTCTTCACCTAAAGAAACAACTTTCAAAATGTATTCTTAAAGACCTTGAAGTTTTTCTTTTCTGAGAGAAATGTATGTTTTGATTTCAAAAATGATTACAGAAAAGTAATCATTCTACACTGGAAAGTAGTCAGTTGAGCTTTTTTTTGGGGGGGGGTGAACAATTAATTGAAAAATCATTTTGAAAAACAATAGTTTTATTTACTTGAAATACTGGAGAAAATTAGTTGAGGAAATGTAAACGTAATTTTTCAGGAAGTGTACAAAATTTATTGTCATTTTTTTTATTTAAACAAGTGCTTCAAGAATAATTTTGAGGAATGGGGAAAAAATCTGTAATTAATTTTACAGGCAGTAAAATTAGATTGAAACAGATAGCATAGTTGTAGCTGTGTGGGAGTCAGCAGAAAGCATCCTGGAATGTGGCAGTGTGTATCATTGTGTCTCTTTCATGAATCTTCTCTTTTCCTTTTGTAGGAACAAAGTTTTCTTTATCTTTATGGGAGAATGCAGTGCTTTTGCTTTTGCTTTTTCCTTTTTAAAGTCTGTTTTCCTGTGAGGTAATGCTGGTTTTGATGAATAGAGAAGAATTGTGTACCCATGTATCTGCTTGTAGGGAATTATACATGGAAGATATTTTGTGCTCTGTAATACATTCCATGGTGCCTACCATAGGGTATTGTTCAGCAGGTGGCAGGTATAAGGAGTATACTGAGACCAGAAGGGAATGAAAGGTTATCAAAGTGAAATGCTGACCAGTGACGTTTGGTCACTTCCAAGGACTCCCACTGGTGTGGCCAGGCATTAGTGGTGCAGTTACAGACATTTGATTGAGTGTGATGCAGATACTCATGGTGACAACACTGAGCTTATTGATAATAACCCAGTGTGTTTGACATCTGCCAAAGGAAGAATACCTCCTCAGAGTTTAAAATTAAATGTTACCTTTTGGAGGGTGTGTTTCAGTATTGTTACTGGCTTTCATGGCTGTATTGATTGTTCATTGTAGAGTTTTAAGCTCTTGCCTATGAATCAGATCCCTGAATCCACAAAAATATGAATTCTCTTGGGCTCATATATGTTTGAAGTAAGGAAAGATGAAACCATGAGTAAGCATCTCTTATTCTTTATGGAATGACCAGCAGTTGTGTGAGCTTAAAGATTGCTGTGTGGCTGCAGTGGAGGACCCCTAGTTGCATCTCCTAGCCCCGTGAATTGTTACCTCAGCTACTGTTTTATTTTGGAGGTTTCAGTGGCAGTTTTTCATGTTTTTTGTTTGTTTGCTCATTTTATTTTTTGTTTTTCTAACAGGCTGCATCCATTCCTTGTGCAAAGGCGTGCCTTACTGTAGACCTTTCTGTTCCCCTCCAGGCCTATCCCTGCAGTAACGACAAGGAGTGCGAGGTGGGGCGGTACTGCCACAGCCCTCACCAAGCCACGTCCGCGTGCATGGTGTGCCGCAGGAAGAAGAAGCGCTGCCACCGGGACGGGATGTGCTGCCCCGGGAACCGCTGCAACAACGGTATGGCTGCCAGCCATGGCCTTTCCTGCACAAAATCAGCCTTCTTGGCACCATCTGTTGCTATGAGTGCTCCCAGCAACAGTATCTTTTCCTGGGTGGTAGCTCTTCTTTTTCTAAGCCAAGAAAACTTAATTGTCTACTTTGTTCCACTCTGTCTAATTTTCTTTAGTAGTATAGGGCTCAGGTACTACCAGTCTTTTCTTATATTTTGTGGGGAAGTAACACAAAAATGCTGCCTAAAATCACAGCTCTACATTCAGTGTACTTTGATTCCCTGGAAGAATGCACAGAAGTCATATTGTAAGGAAGCAAAGGAGACTTAATGAATCCTGAATCTACTCTCCCTGGGGAGAGTTATAACCATACTGACTGCATTTCCATGGAGACTGGAGAGAGATGTCTGTAAGAAGCTCTCCAGGGGCTCAGACCATCAAGCCAGAGTGACAGAGAGACTGTTTGACAGTGAGTGAAGCAGATCTGTGGTGAGCCTAAGTGCCAGGAACCAGAGATGAACATGTGATTACAGCTGAGCTTCACTGAGGCCAAACCCCGGTGCTTTCATCATCCTGACCTGGTCGGGGCATGTCTCTCAGCTGCTTTTCCTCTCATTCAAATCTTTGAGTGGCTGTCTTTTCCTTGTAGGTATTTGCATACCAGTGACTGAAAGCATCCTTACTCCTCACATCCCTGCTCTAGAAGGGCCACGCAACAAGAAGAATGGTCATTATGCGAGCAAGGATTTGGGATGGCACAACCTGGGGAGGTCCCGATCCAAGCTGTCACACATAAAGGGTAAGATCCCATTTGGACTGGACTGCTCTGTTCTTCAGGTCATGAATCATGTTACTGCTGTTAAGATACAGCAGTGGAAACCAGAGATAGGCAGTAATTTCACAGGGAGTGAATGTCTGTTGTGAGGGATCACAGCATGACTCAGAAAGTGATGTAATGTCAACCGACAGTTCCTGTGATTGAAACAGCATCTGCTTTCTTCTCTGTATCAGATGTGGACTGACAATCATGTTATCAGTTGTGCAAGACTGCAGACATCCTCCTCTTGTAGCAGCCATGTAATTGAACACTTGTAATTCCGTTTACAATCCTGCAGCTGAATTTCTCCTTACTAAGTCATATGGCAGGTCTCATGAATTACACCCTTGAATCTTCCTAATTAGTATTTTCTCTTGTGTTTACATCCTTCAAATAGCCACAGGTGGAAATATCACCTCTCCTTTTTCTCAGTTCCGTTTGCATAAGTCTGAATGAATCTGTAGTTTCACATTTTTCCATGAGATAAAGTAATTTGGTTTCTCTTTTTAGGACATGAAGGCGATCCCTGCCTACGGTCATCAGACTGCATTGAGGGACACTGCTGTGCTCGCCACTTCTGGACCAAAATTTGCAAGCCTGTGTTGCATCAGGGGGAGGTGTGCACCAAACAGCGCAAGAAAGGCTCCCATGGACTGGAGATTTTCCAACGATGTGACTGTGCCAAGGGTTTGTCTTGTAAAGTATGGAAAGATGCGACCTCCTCTTCTAAATCGAGACTTCATGTGTGCCAGAAGATCTGAATGAGGATTGGGAAGATAGTATTGAGTGACTGTGGCTTTATGTGTTTAATGCATTATGGCATGGTGGAAAAAGGGGACTGCAAATGAAAGTGGAGTGGCTAAAGTAACAGTTAGAGTATGAGTAGAAGTCACACCAAATGCATTTCTTTCTGAGCTGGTGGCAAACACAAGTGTAGCTGGAGTTCACCTACTGCGCGGTTCTCCTGTAAATAATTCTCCAGTTTGTGGGAAATGCTAGTATGCAAACAAGTAGAGTGGAAATGAATGTCACTTACCTCGCTGTGTTGTCCCACGATGTTTCAGGGGTTCACTGGGTCTACAGTGGGTCTACAGCGTGGTAAGGATTTTCTACAGAAATTGTATACATTGTACTCCTATAGGAAGCGGTGCATGCCAGGGAGACTCATCTGTCAACACATTATTGGCCACATTGCAGGTGTGAGAAATGGAAATAAAGTTACTGTGAATGTCCACATGCCCTTGTTATTCAGGGCTGACATTCAGCAAGGAAGCGCTCCTGCAGGACAAGAGTGCTATGTTTTCCAGGCCCTTGTGAAGAAGGTGAAAACTGGCCATCTCAAAATTTCAAGAGAGCAGCAGTTTACCTAAGAGGAGGCATTTAAACAGGGTTTTGTTTCCTATACATGGGTAAATTGAAATGCTTTATGTAGTTCAATGTCATAATAAGGCACTTAATTACTTGTATTTTTCTCAGTTTACTGCTAATATGCGTTGGGTTGAACAGATGAAGCAAATATGTGTGCATGCTGAATCCAGAATTATATACAGGCAGATTCTCATTAGTCCTAAATATACTTTCCTTGCCTAAGCATTCTTGCATTATAGACATTTCCAAAAGAAATAGCAGTGTTGAAGTGCTTAACATGAAGAACTTTGAAGTTTTTTCTCTGTTGCTGTTATAATATAACATATTCAACCAACATTTGTTGAGGTGTTTCGAGCATAGTGCTACAGACTCAATTTTTACATCTTATGGCACTCTGCAGCAGTATAATGGATTTGTTCTCGAGACAACAGAGGAAAAGGAGTTGGGTCCTGTGAGCATCTCCACTCCTGCAGAAGAGGATGTAAGAAGATGGCATGACCACAAATGACTTGTTAAACATCATGTGATGTCACAGCATACCAGCCTCCAGCATGTATTCAGCCTGAAACTGATGTGCTCTCACTCTGGACTGTTCTGCCAGGAATGACAGAAATATGTAGACCGTGGAAACAGTTGCCAACCCTACCTTATTTGTGTACTGGTTAAAAAAGAACAGCCCCTCTCCTGTGACTTGTCTCCCAGGTCTTTTCAAACTTTTAAAATTTTACTTATTTTCAAGTATTACTTCGTATAAACTTTGGTAAAGAGACTGATATTATTTTAAAGAAGTCTGATTCTATAATTGACCTACTGCTAAGTTGTAATTACCCATTTTTAATTACCCATTTTCATGTTCTATGATACAAAGATAAAAAGATACTTTTCTGTTTATTCAGTTCTGCGCAGCATGGGTAGGCCATTATGTAATTTAACTTTGAAGATCACATTACCATTATCTGACACATTTTTCCACCAGTGGGATGCCTTAAAGCTTTAGCTTAGCTACACTACTTGACTCAGCCTTCCTAATTAGGACACAGACCTCAGCTTCACTGCCCTTATCTTTCATGAGTCTAAAGCACAAGAGTATTTCACACTCCTCCATCCCTACTGGAAACAACTCTTCTTACTCCAGCATTTTCCAACATCACTGAAACAGGAATAAGGCTCAGAAATTGCAAAATACTAAAAAAGTCCAGGAACCAATTTTACAAGTTTTATTTACACTGACACAGCACATACTCAGAAGAGGAACTCAAGCACTCTTGTTGCTCAAGTGCTCACTACACATAAGGAAAAATGAGCAAGGGAGTTGCAGAAATGGGGTCCTGGCATTTTTAGCTCTTCTTATTGGCCTACCCACAATTTTGCTCTTGCAAAACACAGTTATTTGGGATAATTTATTTACAGGAAATGTTTAATGAGATGTATTTTCTTATAGAGATATTTCTTACACAAAGCTTTGTAGCAAATATATTTGCAGCCTGTTGAATTTAATGTAGAAAAATGTATAATAAGATTAAATATATTAAATTTCTTTTCACATTCCTCCCCAAGTATCTTACCCATATTCTTTTCCTCACCTGCTGCTTAAGAAGAGTAGTTCTTTACAGAAAGACATGCAAATCATTTGAAAAAAACCAATCGTGTCTCTTAGCTATGCAAGTAAAAACATCTGATTGTACTTGTGTCTGTGTGTAGGCTGAGTTCTGGTAAAGAACATGAAGGTCATCTTGAAATCCCCATACATCATTTCCAGAAAACTGGTTTAAGTGACAGCTACCTGTATGCTTCTCTTGGGTTGGTTTAACCCTAAACACTCAAGAATGCATCTTGAAAATAGTGCACCTGGTTGTGTCATGTAAAATCAAGCAGGTTAAGTGGGGAAGGTATCCAGACACATTTCCTGGATAGCGATACATACCAGAGGGACTCATGCTGGATAAAGGTGGTATTTAAATTACACAGCATTTTGTTAGAGGCTACAGCATGCAAATGCACTCCTGCAAAATCTATAACTTGCAATTCTGAAATAGCAACTCACAGCATTCAGCTCTAATAACATGAAACAATCCATGTGACACAACTGCGAATACTGTTAATAAAACCAGCCAAGTTTTGATCCCAGGAAAACGCCTGCAGAGCACAATAAATATTGCAAAATAATGCCTGTGGTTATTGAGCAATGGTCTTGATATCCCTGTTAGATGTTTCTGGTAACCCTTTGCTGCAACAGATGTACATTTGGGGATGTAATGGTCTCCAAATCACACAAGTGATCGTATAAAATGAAAAAGTTTAGCTACTGTCATTTGCAGTATTTGGTTGGTAGGCCTTTGAAAATTCCAACACTTTTGACATCAACATAATGAAATTGTGAGCATTTTCAGAGCCCAATGACTTCAGGAAAGACTGCCAAAGCCTTCAGAGTTTTAATCTGGGGACAAAAACAATAGGCACAGGCAGTTCCTTGCACACCACAAATGCTGAGCCACATAGCTGAATAGAGTAGCGTGCAAGCAGTTTCTAAAGACTGAACTTTGGTTATTTAGAAGACAGTCAGTCACTGTGTTGTGGAAATATACATCAGTTTGAGAATAAAAGAACAGCTACATTTTGGGATAATTGCTCTCACTCACTGTGTCACTCATCACGGGAATTAAGAATGAGTTTGGTTCAGTAACGTTTCAGAAATCTGCTGTCATGACACAAGTACACAAGATGTTATTGCGGAACAATTCAAATAATTTTCCTATTAGCCTAGAATAGCCTCAGCAATGCAACATCTCTTTGGAAATGCTTACCAACATTCCTAAAAATAATGGATTTCTACTTTGTAACTACATATATTTGATTTACAGTATAAATATGGGTGTGTATCTATTACTGTACTATTTGCTTTGTCTCATTTTGTTTGCAACCTATATTATTTATGATTTTAAACATTTTTAATGGAAACAATTAAAATGATTTATCTGCTATCTATAACAACACTTTCAACAGCTTACATCCAGCATCTGCCATCTAAACCAGAATTCACTGAAATTTAAGCCATCTTCTTCATATTCTGACTTTCCAGCTCATTGTCTCAGCAACAGCAAAAAAAGCCCTCACCAAATAAACACCCTAAAAGATCTTGGGCAGAGGCTGAGAAGAGACATTCCTAAACTATTGCTTCCCTCTCTGCTTTTACTTTGGAGCTCTGCATCATCACCTCCACTAGCAAAAGTAAGTGCTATCAAAGAAAATTTGTATTTTTCATCCTTTCCAGTTTGCTTTCCTTCTAGGAAAGAGGAGATCCTGAAGGTCAAAACCAGCAGAAACTCATAACAGAGACTCTAAGCTCAGGATTTTAAGAGTTTTGAGACCTATCCTCTAACTTTCAAAAATTTAATTGTTAGAGAATTATGTAATATCAAGACCGCATTTATAAAAAATAAAGAAACCTTGTTCTTTGGGTTGTCAATCACATGTTCTGAAAATAACTGCCCACAGTGTTGGAGTAAAAACAAACACTTCCTCCTCACCCAGGCAACCTTACCTGTAGTCCCTGACAAAGGGAAAGCAGTGGTTTTGGATTTCTTTTGCTCTGGGCACAGTGTACACAAAGGAATCATTAATTTTGTTTTATAATAAAGTTATGGTTTCTTACCTTGCTTACCAGTCTGAGGTATGATATCTCTCTTTTGCTGCATGACACAGGAGTGAAGAAACAGAGTTAGTTTCAAGTTCTGTGCTCCTTCATTTAAATCCCAGTGTTTCACTGAGATAAATAAAGACTTTCAGCTCAAGTGCCTTATCAGCTAATGCAGTTTTTTACATGCTCATCACTACCAAAGAAGGCTTACAGTACAACACACATCCTGTATCCATTCTTACCATTTGTTCAACTTTATCTGGCTGCTCTGAGTTACTGAGAAGCCCCAGATGTCTGCTTGTTATAGATAAAAGTTAAGAGATAAAAGTTAAGTTAAAATAGGATATAGTTCAATTACATTGTATTAATTTGTTATATTATTTGTATTATGTTAAAAGGAGGGGCGGGCTTATTAGAATGTGCTAGAAGGGTCCAGGGTTTGGTGAAACAGGGGTCTGATGGGCCAAGGCAAGGTCGAAGAGAGCTTGGATGAAAGATCTGACCAATCATTCGAAGAAATTATTCAATACCTGTCAGCATTTACAGCAACAGGATTTCACCCATATGAAAATTACTTGTTGAAAATATTTGGTTGCAAAAAGGTAATTCCCATAATGGTGCCATAAACCTGTCCATGCAATCTGTGCGCTGACAGTCATTACTATAATTAGTAACAATCTCTCTAATTAGGCAATCAAGAAGACACTCATATGAAGGAATGTTGCTTTGCATGCATTCATTTTAACAAAAGCTGAAATCACTTACCTATAATAAGAGTCAACTTCCCTTGAGTTGCCTTTTCCATCTGGACAAAGAGATTCATTTTTATATGACCAAACAAATTTAATGAGCTTCTCAGCTGTGTTATCCGAGCAATTGTCCTAAAAACAACACAGGAAATTAGTTTTCATTTATGAGCTCAAATCTAGTTCTATTTTTGATTATACATTCACATATCTGCATTTTTCTAAAAAGATAAACTGTCCTAATTTTCAGATTGTTTCAGGTTTATTTCACCTCTAACCCAGTTTCAGAATTTAAATCAAAGTAATTTCATGGAATGTAGAAGTAAACAGAATTGAATGTTCATTTCTAGTTTCTACTGAGCGCTAAAAAAATCTAGTAGACAAACTGTCAGGGAAATGTGAGATTAAGCCTTCAACAGCTTGAAATAAATGCTAGAATTCCTGTTTATTTCAGTACATTCTGAGTGTTTCCTTAAATACATCTCTGATATACAAATATTTAGAGTATATAGAGATTGACTTAGCAATGATCCCCTCACTTCAGTGATCAGGAGTAACAACATTACAGGAACAGAAAATAGCTGCAGGAGAAGATTCAGGAGGGGAATAAGGAGATTTGGTTCAAGGTTGAGGGTTTATTGACTTTTTAGAAAGAAAATTACTGTGAAGATGATGATGAAGTGCTATAAAGTCATGAGAGATTGAAAGAAGGTAACCTGATGCAATAATTAAAGATTCTTCATGTTAGAAAGAAGCAGTAGGTCATCATAATGCTCATGTGCATAATGAGATACTTTATTTTACCTACTTACCCCATTTAAACAGTCAAGAATACTGTCCTAAAGCACAGCTCACACATGATATCAAATAATATTTCCCTTAAAGTCATTTCACTTTGAAATCCCTAAGATAGAAGGTGGCTTGTTTAATGTTTAAATACATCTGTTTTATCCCCATTTGGTTTAAATTGGATTCTTTTTCTGTCTGTATGAAGAAGACACATCTAGCCACTCACGTTTCTGTTCATCTAGGGAAATTGATGAGACATGTGCATGTTTGAACATGCACAGAAACTGCTAAAGTGATCAACAGCTCAAATCAGCTTCACTGACACTTGAATTAGTAACTGTGGAGACACTCAAATACTGTAGTTTAAAGCTCATCAGAACTAGAACTTGTGGAAAAATCTATGGAAATTTTTGTTTTTACTCTTTTACTGCTTCTATTTGAGGCTAGAAAGTGGCGTTTTTATCAGTCATTTTTATTTTTGGATAGCTCTAGATATAAATTCCTTTTGAGTACTCCTTCCAGCTCTGGGGCCTCAACATAAGACACACACGGACCTGCTGGAGTGAGTCCAGTGGAGGCCATGGAGAGGCTCAGAGGGCTGGAGCACCTCTGCTCTGCAGACAGGTTGAGAGAGCTGGAATTGTTTAGCCTGGAAAAGAGAAGGCTCTGGGGAGACCTTACAGCACCTTCCAGTGCCTAAAGGGGGCCTACAGGAAAGCTGGAGAGGGACTTTTTACATGGGCAAGTAGTGACAGGATAAGGGAGAATGGCTTTAAACTGACAGAGGGCAGGTTTAGTTTAGATATTAGGAAGAAATCCCTTCTTATGAGGCTGGTGGAGCACTGGGACGGGTTGCCCAGGGAAGTTGTGCATGCCCCATCCCTGGAGGTGCTCAATACCAGGTTGGATGGGGCACTGAGCAACAAGAATTCATGGCAGTGTCCTTGCCTGTGGCAGGGTAGTTGGAACTAGATGATCTTTAAAGTCCCTTCCAAGCCAAACAAATTTTTTATTTTGTCCTTAACCAAGTGTTAAATATTGGTGTTGCATCTTTTTTTTTGCCACAAACAAACACACTACAACACTGACATTTAGAAAATTTCCTTACATGATAGCAGGAAATGTAGACTCCATGCCTCCCTAAGTCACAGGAATGGTTTCCAGTTCTTAACAGGGAAATATTAGCAATGAGAAATTAATTTTAACTTGCTTCCTGTTTGATATAAGGATTGAAAATATATTTTCTTTAGAAAAAGTAGTTTGGATTATTCCTGGGAACTTTAGTGAAAAAGTTTTGTAGAAGACTTTTTGTATTAACAATAAAAATAACAGCAACAACAAGAACAACATGATAGCAGTAATAACAATATTTTTCTAGTTTGTTAGAAGATTTTACTACATTTTTAAATATGTTATTTTTAAGGCTTAAAAATGTACAGGACTTAATAAAGGATTTAACCAAAGAGGAGACCTGGCACAGGATTCCTTTCAGCAAATTTTAACCGTCTGAAGGTCAAACATCATGTCAAGATTATCCAGACAAGAGACACTGAAAAAATCATTCACCTGCCTCGTGTCAGAGCCTGCTTCTCTAGAAGACTGCCTGGTGCTTGGTGCTTGCCTTTTTTTCTCCACTGAGAGGAGGGAGAGCTTCAACACTGAGTTCATACCACAGCTGCTGCTTTCAGATGAGTAAGGAACAGAGAATATTAATTGTACCCTTTGTGCATAGGAGGGGAAGGTTTAAGCATTGTATGCACAGCAGGAAGAGCGAGTCAAATACTGCCTGAGATCAATATTTGAAGATACATGACTGTCTATATTTTAACCTTCTCGTATCTCACGCTAGCATGGTGCAGTTTTTGCACCCACCAAATGAATATTTTATAAACTGCCTCTCATTGCATCTGGTTCTGGATCTGTTCTTCAAACTTCTAACAGAGTGCAGTGCTGCCCTGATCCTTGAGGGACATCTATCATGTGTCATGCCCTCTGAGCATCCCTCCCTCCTGGCTCTGATGATGCCCCCTCACTAACTGACCATTAAATCTTCAGCCAGAGTTTTGACTCTCATTAACCCTTTGTTTCTGGAAGACACCCCTTGTAGACACCAGGACATCCACAGACATCTTTGACATCAGCTGAACCAACAGCATGGCCCTGTTGTTTTGGTTTTGCATATTCCCCCACCAGTCTGCAGCCACCTCTCTGAAAAAACCCTTTGGTGCTGGGGCTGAATTTATCTTCTGTATTTGTACAGCACTTAGCACAAGAGCATACAAATTCACAGACTGGTCTATTACCATTCCTATTTTTACTAATTTATACGTATATTTACTACAAATTACAGATGGGATTATTGTTAACAATTCCTAGAGCCAAATGAATACAGAGCATTGCCCTGTCTCACACTATAATGGTTTTCAAGTTCTTTCATGACCCCCTCCATGTTCAGAGACTTTAGACTAGGAAGGATGCCTGTTGTCAGTAAGTTGGAAAATAATTAGGAGTTTTCAAACCAAAAAAGGCAATAAAAGTATTGTAAAAAAAAAAGAAAGAAAGAAAGGAAAACCTCATACTCTGCATAAAGGTGATCCTAATACAGGCTCTGGGAAGCTGTTCTGCCTTTTCAATGAGAATGTGGATCAAGCTGTGGGTATCCTGGAAGACAAGCTGCAAACACAAGCAAGCTGATGGCAGCTTGGCTCAGTGTCTTCTCACAGGGAGGTATAATTGCTGGTTCTGCATCTGAACATTTCCATCTACAGCCAAAACACTTTAAAGTGTCTTGCCATCACACTTGATATCATGCTAACTGCAGAAACTCTTACTATCTGCTGTTCCCATCCCATGAAAAACATGACTTCACTATAGTGGGATTACAAACTGCTCCTCAAGCAATGTGGTAATTTAAATTCCATTTCCCATATGTACAAGGCAAACAAGCTGTAGATGGACCTTCCAGCTATTCTTTCTATTAAATAACTGATGCATGATGGTCATATGCTAAACTCATTCGTCAATTTTATTTTTTTATCTATTGCCTGGAAAATACAGCAACTTAACCCTGGACGGATGGAAGGGAGACTTCAGGGCTGTGAATTAAAACCAGCCTGCTTGGAGAAGTGAGGACAGGTGCTGGCTTTGGCCAGCTGAGCAGGTGGAGGAGCTGGTTGTAGCAGGAAGGGTCCAGACAGACACACTTATTGGGACGGTGATAAGAGCAGGGCACCTTGTGTAGCCAGTTTCAAACCCTGTAACCTCTCACCTGAAGCACCCTGGCTGAGCCCAGCCATGCCCAAGGAGCTCCACCTGCCCTGATGATGTGCTGGTGAAGGCTCTGCACACCCGGTGGTCACTGCTCCTGGACCCGTTCCCAGAGACGTCGAGTTCCCAGCTTCGGTCCAACTGGCGGCCTCAGTTTGCTCTAACGAGACCCAAGGTGGAAATTAGCTGGAGAGGTGCATTCCTGCTCTCCTCCTGACCAGTGCCTCTCAAGGGAGCTGCTTGCATGCTGCTGTGGCCATCAGAGCTGAGCCATCAGCTCACGCCACCCTGGGACAAGAAAAGGGACACAACCCAGCCATCACACAGCACATGGGGAGGGGTCATGTGTGATGACTGGGTTGCGTCACTTTTCTCGTCCCAGGAAGGAAGAAGCCATGTGCACCTGTGGCTTTATTAAGGAAAAGAAAAGAAGCCTTAAGTACCACATTTCTATATAATTTAAAAAAAATTCCACCTCTTTTAAGTGTTTTCAAGCACTGACATCATGTTTCTAACAAAAAATAGTGCAGTTCTACTTGTATTAGTTTTGTCCCTCAGAGACCTTTTCTTGTATTTCAAACACATCCAAACTAGGAAAACCAAGGACAAATTTAAAAAATCTGTATTTGGAGACACAAATTGGGAAACTATTTTGGGAATGGATTTGATTGGTGAAAGGAAGGACAGTCACTTTAACACAATACATAAAAATGGTTTTGAAATATATTAGACAATAAACAGGGTGAAGAAAGATATTTACACTACTTAGCTGCTCTAAAGCAAGCATGCTCTTAGCCAGAGTTGAAAAACACAGATCCAACTATCTAATTTACATATTTTGAGCTTAATAAAAAAGGCTTAAGCTTTTAAATTACTTTAATCTTATAGAAAAAATTTCAAGGGCTAGATTTCTACTGTGTTTTTTCCTGTATATGCAGGAAGCTAAATGAATCTTGTCTTTGAATGACTTCACATTTAAAACGGTAATAATGAATTGAATTTACGATTCTAGGGAAACAAACAAACTTTCCAGTTCTTGTTTCTACAAGGCAAGTGTTTTGCAGAGACAAAACACTTAATAAGTTCTAAGATACCAGTCTTGAGATGGGGGGTATTTTTAATGTGTCTAAGATATCTGAAGATGTTGAATTGAGACTTTCAGAAATATTTACCTTTTAGTAAAGGTTTTCTCCTGGCTTTTAAGTTGAATTCTTCAATAATTTACATTAAAATTCTACAATAATTTACATTATTTGTTTCTTATGACTGCTCTTGCAACCCCTGCACCTGTTGTATCATTAGCAGACATACCTTCAGAATTGCAACTTGAATTTATATCCTATTGATAAACTTCTAATAACCTGGGTACAAAAAGAGTCCATTTACTCTTGTAACGCTTATAAACCCTGCATATCACGCCACATTTCGTACTCAAATGCAAGACACTCTCTGCATGCTTGAAAGCCTGGCTCAGGTTGGGAGAGCAGCTTCTCAGGGCTCGTCTGGAGGAAGGAGAGGAGAGGAGAGGAGAGGAGAGGAGAGGAGAGGAGAGGAGAGGAGAGGAGAGGAGAGGAGAGGAGAGGAGAGGAGAGGAGAGGAGAGGAGAGGAGAGGAGAGGAATCCTGGTGCCCCAGCCCATTCCCCCCCTGCAGCACGCCGTGCCAGGGGCTGGGACCCCTCTGTCAAGGGCAGTGTGTCCCCTCAGACAGGAATTCCTCTGACCCAAGCCACAGAAGCTTTCCAAAAGGAACTTTGTGGAGTCAACAACCGGGCACCGACACCAGCAGAGAAGATGTAGAAAAAGCAAAAGCAGGAACTGAAAATATTCTCTCTCTTCAGACTGGGCTTAAGCCATTCTTGATGCTTGATCCAAGCTTGTTCCAATCTCATCTCAGTCCCTCCACCTCTGCAGTGCTCCACAACCCTTATCTTCTCTTTCCCTATTCTTTACTACAAATTTCCCCTATTTCTTATCTTCTTAATCCCTAAACAATATTTTTCTGCCAAAAAGGGAGAATTAACATGCCATTTATCATCACAAGATTAATTGCTATGTATTACTGCTCTCCCCCTTTTGTCTATTCCTATACTACTCTGCAAGGCAGGAAGATTACCTCTTACCCTACCCTTTGTATCGTGCCCAGCAACATGTGCCTGGTTTTGGTCGGTCCCTCGTAAATAACACAATCAGTAAAACCTCTGCAAGAAAAAGAGCAAGGAAACTTCCTCACCAGGATTTTTGATGGTGGTGAGATATTTAATCAAGCTGTACTCTGACAGAAAGTCATGGTCTCACTAAGTAGAAAATTATATTTTTAGTCATTTGACTTAGATGGGTGAGTTGTTTATACTCACAGCACGGGCTATAATTCTTTGCTCATGGCCTAATAAAATGCTTCAATTTCTGAAGTTTACCACCTTTTCTTTCTGAATTTCTCTTCACTACTCAGATAGTACAGCTACAATACTTTGTTTCTTGAAAACCTAAAAACCAAAGCAACCCAGACTTCCATTTGTCCCAAGCTCCTGCATGTCATTTTTCTAGGATATTTTAAAACAGAATAATTACACCAAGACCCAGATAATCTATGTAACATCATGAGAAATCAGACAGTATGAGAAGCATTCTGGAAACCTGTGAAACTTGTTCCAACGAAGCTATAAAAACAAACTGCCAGCAGTGCTTGCCAGGTTTCCTAATGTTCTTACCCACTGCCTTTCCCAGCAGGCACTTGAGGCTCCTCAGAGCTTCCATTTGCCCGGCCTTGGTTCCGGTGTGCGGTGGGTCCTGCCCCACATGGGGGCACGTCTCGCTGCAGATCCATCGCTGTGCCTTCCCCGAGCCATGGTGAAACGTGCAGCACACACCATCTGGCTCCTCAGCCTTCTGCCTTCCTGGCTTGCCCTTCCCTGAGCCGCCTCCTTACCCTCCTACGGACACTGTCCCTTTGTTATTACCTGCAAGAGCCACAAGCCCTGTGGGTTTTATGCTCCTGGCTGGGCTTCAGGTTCCAGCGCTTCCCTTGCTTCTCACCCTCCACACACTAATCAGGGTTTCCCTGGTGGGGTCTGGGATATAGATGCCTGTTTAACTTCTGTCCTCAGCATTTCAAAACCATTAGTCAGGGCCTGGACTGTGGCCATCAGAATACAAGAACTGTAAGGTAAACAGTAACTCCCATATTTTCCTCACCCCCTGCATCTGGAAGACAAATAACGAGTCCCACAGTGTATTGTTTATTCTCATCCCATATTAATTTTAGTTATAATGGTCATCTAATAGCCTTTTCCTGGACATTAGGTGGAGCATGGCAAGGTACCATAAAGCATGGAGATGGGTACCCTGAGATGGGAGGATGGCCAACTTGTGCCTTCACACACTTCACCATATTCTGAACTTTATCTCCAACTAGCAATCCTGGTCATTGTCACTCTGAGTTACCTATGACAGTCTGTATTACCTGCAAAACAAATGCTTGATCCAGACCAACCTGTGGTCAGACCAAGCTTCTCTGAGTTAAACCCCATGAAATCCCCAGGCGGCCGTGCCTCTACCTGCCCTGCTATAAATAACATCCAGCCCACCTGTTAAACTCATCTGCAAGCACTGAGCCTTCAGCTCATTGCTGTTAATTCATTCAGGCTCCCCTCTTCTTCATTTTAGGTAATGTCAGGTTGCTTCTCCCTTGGGAGAGATAATGCTGTGCTCACTAATTCCCAGCTTGTGGGAAGGACAGAAGACAATGGGACCTTGTAGAAGACAGAGACAGTCAGAGAAACCTGGAAGACAATCTGCAGCTCCCCTGTCAGTCTCAGGCTTGAGACTATTGGGATCTATTGGCTTGCTTAAATTTTCTTTTGGTAGCAGCCCTTTCCTAAAATGGCCTTCATCTCTCTGATCATTTACCAAATCACTCCACTTCTATATGTGCAAGTTGCAACACTTTTCTTCATTTTAACTTGTCCCTTTGCTTACCAGCATCAACTGTTACTGAAGATCAGCTTCTAAAACGTGCTTTCATTTATATTGCACAACTTGCATAAAATATACTATAGTTTCGCAAACTATGTTAAAATACTGACTTGTCAAATTACATAAATCCTAATAAATATCCAGACCAAAGCTGTACGGTCTCTTGTACTCACATCTGTTCACCTAACAGACCCAGCCCCTGTCTTTATCATAATAATAAATCCTGGTCCTCAACAAGTGCTAGTGAGACGTGCATGCAAGTTGATTTGTTTTCATCAATGCAATACCTAATCAAATTCTGGTACACATTAGTAGTGATCTTCATCATAAAAAAAACCCCAAAACAAAACAGAGAACATGTGAAAATGGAAACAGATGTTTTCCTAACTACCATAATCAAGAAGACCAATTTACAGAGTAGAAAGTTATTTGCATGGTCAACAATGATGTAACAGATCATGTATCTTCTGCTACATGTTATAACAAATACCTCATTTTTTTGCCTTAGGATGAAGTATAAGGCTCTTACCCAAAGACCAGTGAAGGAATTGTACAAAAGCATTTTTTTTTTCAGTTTTATGTTTATGTTGTTTTCAATATTGCAATCTTCATCATTTACTGGTAAATAAAAAAAAGAAAAATGTTATAAAGGATGAAATTGTATTTTTGACACAATCTATTGCTATTGAAATGGTTATGAATCACAAAAGCACTGGACCTTGATTTGTGCCCATACTACATGCAAAAAATTGACCTTGAATGCAATGGAAATCAATCCCTTCTTGGAATAATATTTTTTATAGACTACATGTTCATTTGAATCATGATTTGATACTTGAGGGCATCAAATTTTTATGAAAAATCAAAGAAAAAATAATTAAAAGGAGCAGAGGAGTGTAACTGTATCTAATATTTAAACAGGAGGAAAGATAAAGACTTATGCCTCAAGACTCCAAGGTCTAAACTACTGTCACATCTCACTCATTAGATAAAACATGAAATCTCTTCCTGTTCCCAAAGAAGTAGGAACATAAGACCACAGACAAAAGTAGTTTTACTAGGAGAGGACTGCACAGAGAAAAGCTGTTCCAAAGAGAGGCTTGAATGACACAAAGGGAGATCCTTGGTGCTTGACAGATGGAGAGTGGGACGGCGTCATAAAGATGTTAAGCTATGACAGAGAAAAAATAGTAAAATCAGAAAGAAGTTACTGGTGGTCAGCTGGGAAGAGCGTGTAAGTGCTCTCTGGGGATGTGCACCCCAAGCCCCTAGAAGTTAACAAGAGATTAAATTCATCTTTGTGTAACTGGAATATAGACTGGAGCCAAATAATTTTGCCCTTAGCTTCAGCACTGTCAGGACTTCCACTTATTTCAATGCATCATCAGCATAAGAATACATTTAGCCTTGGTGCTAAACTGCAGTCCACACGAGGAAATGTCATCCAAAATCAAACTTGATACTGAGCTACGCTGATTTATGACATGTGTAGATCCAAAATTTTCAGGAAGAAACCTTCAGCTCAGAAATAATAGAGGAACGTGTAATTCCTGCAAAGCATCTAAATCAAGCGCTTACAGGAGGAAGCTGGGGTCCTGACAGCCCTGGGGGGAGGCTAAGTCCTGAATTCAGGTGGTCTGAATCATCACCTGGCAGGTCCCCTGCACTCTGCAGGAAGCACCAGCGCTGGGGCTGGGCAGCCCCTCTGCCATGTCCTTGGAATGCCCTTTGTCCCGATAGAGGGGAAGCAGAGCATCGCACACATCCTCACGTTTTTTTCCTCTGAAGATTACTTGCTCACTCTCCCACAACAAAG
Organism: Melozone crissalis; assembly: GCF_028551555.1. Lineage (NCBI taxonomy): Eukaryota > Metazoa > Chordata > Aves > Passeriformes > Passerellidae > Melozone > Melozone crissalis. The sequence continues at coordinate 40,783,630 of NW_026535784.1, read as the reverse complement.
TTTAAAAATGTTAATGAAGAAACCTACATAAGTTAGCATGAACAGAACTGCAGTCACCTCTCAGTTACGCACTTGGAGTGTTGCATAGTTTGTGCACGGAGCAAGGAACAGCTCTGGCACAAGCATTTCACTGGATTTGCTTCCCTAAGGAGCAGATTCACTCTCTCTCTCTACTCCCCACAAACGGATGTAGTAATGAAGCAAGCTATCCCAGGCCAGAAAATGCAGATGTGCTGCTCTGCGTGCTATTGACACCCAACGCCGCGTCCAGCGAGAGTGAAGCCAGAAACGTCCACCACACCCAAAGCGTCTCTGAAGAATCAGACACGTATGCCCTTCCTCCATCAGATAAAAAAACCTGAGAATTATAGGTTTTATTAACTGCTTTCTCCATTGCTTTCCTTCTTGCCTGTCAGCCCATTAATCTGAATGAAGGCCCCTCTGAACACTGTTTCTAACAAAAAACGTCTTCTCAGAGATATTTTACATTTTTCCCAAGAATCGCACTTCGGCTACTGCATGGTCCACCTTCTGTTTCACACACTGCTCATCTTAGAATACAACAAAAAGAAATTATGATTGTGGGGAAAGGAATGCTAGAAGAATGATAGGAGAAGGAGTGATTTTCAAAAAGTAAAATAAACAATTTCTCTAAGTCTCCTGCTGCTCCTCTTCGCTCCCTCTCCCTCCCTACCTGCTTCTATCTCATGCACAAACACTGTACTTTGGATAAGTTACAAAGTTTTGCACAGAATGAAGAGCAGTTATTCTTACTGACAGTACTATATGAAGCCAGTAACTAGGAGTAACTGGGGCCAGGTCCTTTGGGAAAAAGGTCAGCAGAATTCCAAGGTATTTTTTCTGTCAGCACTAAGCAATCAGCAGGGAGTCAAAATTTATCATTATACCGGACTCATGCTTGAGCCTATCAACTTTTTCTTCCAGGAACTTTGGTCCATATATAAATATAGACTAAATATATTCTTACATGCTGAAATGTTTGGCTTTTGTTTTTGCCACAGGCATTCAAATATAGTTATAAAACAATGAACACAAGGAAGGATATATGGACAAATCAGAAAGAGTGCTTAAGACATAAATCTATGGTCTAAGGAAAAAAGTTTTTCTTTAACAATGTGTAACAGATTATGAACCTGATTTTACTATGAACTTATATTTACTCACTTGACATTTGCATTCAGCATTCTAAAATTAATCTAAGTTTCTTTATAAAATAAATATAATTTTTCAATCATATCTGTTTTCTGTGAAAACAGATTTTATGGAAACACATGTAACAGGAAAAAAATCAAAACTCTGTGTAGAACTGCACATGGTCAAAAACCTACAAAATGCATATGCAGCTTCATTGCTAATAAAATCATGCGACAATTATTATGAAGCCTGTTCTTCCCTTCCCTCAGAAGAGCAGAAGAAAAGGCAAATTTGAAATTTTGCAGAAACACCCAGAAAACCACCTCAATAACCCTGTGCTGGGTTAGAGTCAATTTTCTTCCCAGTGGCTGGTATGGGGCTGTGTTTTGGATTTATGCTGAGCACAGAGTTGATAACATAGAGATGTTTTTGTCATTGCTGAGCAGACAAAAGAGCCAAGGCCTTTTTGTACGGCCATGCTGGCAAGGGGACTGAGGGTGCGTGGGACTGGGAGGAGACACAGCCAGCACAGGTGACCCAAACTGACCAGAGGGATATTCCAGACCAAATGACATCATGCTCAGTGTATAGTGTGGGAGGAAGAAATAGAAAGGGAGGGGCATTTGGAATGATGGCGTTTGTCTTCCCAAGTAACCAGTGCATGGGATGGGGCCCTGCTCTCCTGGAGATGGCTGAACACCTGCCTGCCCATGGGAGGCACTGAATTCCTTCCTTATTTTGCTTTGCTTGTGTGTGTGTCTTTTGCTTTTCCTATTAAACTATCTTTATCTCAGCCCACGAGGTTTTGGCCTTTTACCCTTCCAATTCTCTCCCCAGTCCCACTGGTGGGGGAGTGAGCAAGAGGCTGTGTGGGGCTTGGCTGCTGGCCAAATCCATACATTCCCTTGGCATAAGGTAACCAGTTCCCCTATGTACAACTTCCCCTCAAATTCACTCCGTAATTCTTTTTTCCCCAAAAACAATGAAAACTTCAGCCTTGAGAAGAGGAGACTGAGAAGAGTCCTTATTTTGGTTTTTAATGTCCTCACAAGGGGAGACAGGCACTGATATCTTCACTCTTGTGACCAGTGACAGAACCTGATGGAATGGCATGAAGCAGAGTCTCAGGAGGTTTAGGTTGGACATCAGGAAAAGGTTCTTCATCCAGAGGGTTGTTGGGCACTGGAACAGGCTCCCCAGGGAAGTGTTCACAGCACCAAGCCTGCCTGAGCTCAAGAAGTTCAGACAATGCTCTCAGCACAGGGTGTGACTCTTGGGGTGTCCTGTGCAGGGCCAGGAGCTGGAGTCGATGATCCTGATGGGTCCCTTCCAACTCAGCTTATCCTGTGATTCTATGACAGGGTAGCTAAAAACACAGAAACTCAAGGATGGTTAGTACATCCTCTTCCATTTTAAAACCAAATCAAGAGCCACAAACTTTCTCAGGTCCTCAAGCACTTGCTCTGAGCCATGGGCCAGTCATAAACTTTTAGTTCGGCATCAGTCCAGCAAAGCACTTACACATGCACTTAACTTTGAGCACTTGAGCAGTCCCATGGATTTCAGTGGGACTTCTCACAAGTTTGATGTTAAGTGAGGGCAAAAGTGACTTACCTGGACCAGTGCCATAAACTGGAAAGCCCATACTGCTGAGACTGAATATTTTCATGCATGAAGCGCCTGTCCTATTTTGGGGGAATGGATACTTAGAGATAATGCTAATAATCACAAGAACCTCTGTTTTTTCAGGTACAGGAGGGAATGAAAGATTTTTTTGGACAGAAAAGAAAACAAACATCCATCCAAATTGGTATAAGAACCACCGTCAGGTGTTACGTCTGTGTTTCCTAGGACAACGAAAATAATATTATTGTGTTTCCACAGCAACACAAATGTATACGCCATGGTGCAAAATACATTCACAGTATGTAAAGGAAAAAAATGTCTTATATATAGTAGCATAACAGATGAAAGGTCCCTATCCAGCTCAAGGACAGTTTTCCCTCCCAGTAACCCAAATAAAATAAGATCAATCTAGCATTTACATTTTTCTGTTTCTGTGCTATGCACTGACACAGATCTACTGTGCATCCATGAAGCAACCCACATATTTTTGGGGTTTGAGCCCAATAGGTGCTTTACTTTGTGTGGTTAATGAAGGACATCAGCCAGGAACTGTCTTTTTCCTCTGTTTCCAAATGTAGATTGGAAATGCTTTTCTGACCCATTCATTATTTTTAATTTTATAAGTGTGGAGCACTATAGAATGGACAAATAAATAGCACCATGGGCTATGAAAGCTTGAAACTGTAGGCACAGTGATAATTGGCTGGGTCTTGGCTGCCAGACTGGGCCCTAGAGGATTCAGCAGTGCTCAGGTGCAGAGCAGCTCTGTGATTCACACACAAGCAGCCAGCAGGGTGAGAGGGGGGCAGCACACACCAGGTTTTCCAAGAATCACCCCTGTGGTGTAAAATAGAATCAATCCCATGTTGTATTTGCTGGTTTCATTAGAACAGCCTTACAGGGAAGATTTACCTGCACAAAGTCTATGCCATGCATATGCAGTAACTCCTAAACACATCATGTACACAAAGGTTGCTGCTTGTATCTCATGGACCACATTTTTCTCCAGGATGACTCTGGCAGACATAGAAAATCTTTATCCATCACCTATGAAAACCACAACCAAAATGGTCACTCAATCCTTAGCAGAGGTGCCAGTAACTGAAAGGCATGGAGATGAAAGAAGGGATTTTCCCTATAAAACCATCTTTATGATGGTGCATGCTGACTTACTGTTGCTCTAAAATCTGTGAGGAAAAGGAGAAATTGTTTTCATTACTACCAGACTACCCCCAGCTGAACCTGTGCACCAACAGGATCTTATCAACTGTGAGTGGGATATAACTGGACCAAATTTATTTCTGCTTTGAAAAAGTCATAGCCAGCATCTTCTAGGAGTCAGTTCCTCATAGCTCTGTTCCTGATTTTACCATGAAATGTCAGCCTCAGGTTACAGCAAAACTGAAACAGAACTGTGGGACAGCGCAGGAAAGGTTGGCTGGCTGAACTATTTGTGAAATATAATTATTTCATTTTTGATGAGAAAAGAGTGATCAGGGTCACAGATACAAGTATTTACAAGTGCAAGCTATTATCCTAAGAACTCTAGGATTTAGCTAGGGAAAAATACATTTACTGGAATGAACACTGACAAGTAAAATATTTAATCCCTAAAGTTTTATTTCCCCCTAACATAAAATAATATTACTTTGAATGGTCCATAAATAACGTTAATGGAGAGATTTTGAATGGTAAATCTCTAATGATATACGAGAGAGGACTTAAATAGGTTTAACTGGGCTCTTTCTCAAACTTGGCAACTGTGTTACAAATGGTTTTAGGGTTTTTAAAGCAGCATTATAATCTGTTATCTTTTTGGATCAAGTCCTAAAAAAGCTTTTTGTTCAAAATTTGCAAACACCATCAGTGCAGAAGCAATTAGAAGAAAAGCATTTTTAGTGCCCCTACCAAATTCAGAGAAAACACCAAGAGAAAACACCACTCTAGTGCTCTGTGGTGTGATGGGAGCTCTCTACAGATGCCAATGAGGGGTTGTGCAAAGCCTCAGCTGGGCTTCAACACATGGAGTATGTAAAGGGAAGCTTTGTAGCAAACTTCTGCCAACAGAGCTGAGTCCACATCTAGAGCCCAAATGGGTTAAATGCTTCTTTTTAAAAATTAGTGTTCCGATACAGCATTACTCAAAAATAGTCTGAGATAGTCAAGGGTTATTGATCATGTTTTTGTGAGTTAAATAAGAGAAACAGAAAGATGGAGAAGAGTTTGTCCAAATTAGCATAGGAATGCTTTCCTTCCCACCCTCCGCTGAGCCCCTTCTAGTCCTCAACTCTGTGCCTCAAGCAAAACTAGTAACACTGGGACATAAACCACAGGTCAGAATTTGAGGTCATGTGAATTGACAATATTCCCCCCACGCGATAATTTTAAGCAAAATAAAAATTCCATCAATAGTGAGTCATCAACAGAGGTTCAGTCTAAGATCAGAAACAGGACTAAAACTGTGGCTGGAGGAGGAAACAGCCCAAAGCACTGTCTTAGAAAGTGTGCAATGAATTTGTGTGGAAAAGGCTTCGGCCGCACACACTCGCAGCAAAATTGTGCATTAATCTATAACCTTCTCTGGTTCTCATGCTGAACAATTTTAAATGCAATAAAATAAGAGTTAAATTTACTGAACTGATGATATATGTATGCCACAGTTTAGCCCTCTGAAAATATAAAACTGTATCTTATATAATTTAGAGAAAAAATTCTGAAAAATCATTTTGCAAATAAATAACAAATTGAAATCCCTCTAACTAGCAACCTCTTAAGCATATAGAAGAAGAGAATTGTTCAAGAGTATAATTATAGAGGGAAGTCTGTTTTTAATTTTTGTTTTGATATTATTTTGATTTTGGTTACGTGTCACAAAAAAAAAAATTAGATTTGTATTTAGCGTGTGTTACCTTGGTTAAAATGCCGTACAGAGGATTTTACTAAGCCAATGTTAAGATGCCTTAATTCCAGCATTAGAAAGAAACACTATTTAAAAATGTAATAAGTTTTCTACTCTGCTGTAAAATTTCTGGACTACCTAGATGTTATGCTTTATAAATATTTCTACACTGGGGATACAAATTAAGAAAATATCCACAATCAGAAGTTCCACCTCTCACCCTTCTTGTAACATAGACTTCCAGAGCAACTTTCTTCATGTTTATGAGCTGTTGTATCTAAATATTTTTTCCAAAAGACTTCCACAGTATTGGAAGTCTTTTGGAAAAATATTTAAATACAACAAACTAAATTAGATTAATTTAATAAATTAAATATTTAGATAAATTAAATATTTAGATACAACAGCTCTAAATTGTGCATTAATCTCCTACAGATCACATATTGAAATAAAAGCATTTTTGACTACTTAGAATTATAGTCAACTGAGGTCCATGGTTTCAATGCTTATAAAGATGAGTATTAGGTTAAGCAAAACTTATGTCTTTCAAAATTCAGGGAAGGAGGTATATATTCAGAATTTAAATTGAACATGTACACGATCAGAATTTGTATACAAATCAAACTCCTGGCTAAGGTACTCTAAAACAACAACAACAATAATAGTCAGCTCAAATGAGATCAACTTGTACTTTTATTTTCTCTGCCTCAATAAATAGTATTTATTCCTTTTTTATTTCTGTATAATTAATCATTTAGATAAACTAAACTCTGTCATCAATGAAATCAGCTCTAGCAAAGTCAAAATATTATTCAGTGGAATTTTTTCTCCAATTTTCTTGTACAAAAATTAGGAATTCCTCCACTGAATAGACTTACCTGGGTACATAGTCATCAAGAAAAAAGAATTCAAAGCCAGTGGCTGAACAGACTTTTTGCAAACAGGCGATCACTGCGGTTTACTTTTTTTCACATCATGAAATAAGTTTTCAAGGCTTGTTTTTCTCTAATGGCCATTGTAGAATAGAATACCTTCAGCATCATATTTTTTTCCTTACATTTAAGTGCAGTATGGGAGAAAAACAATACTGAGGCTGAATTACATCTGTTAGTGATCATATAATTTCATATTCATACATAATCTTCACTACAAAAAGATTTCATTGGTGGCTGTGTTTCATATAACAAGGACAGCAATTACTAACAGAGTTTTAACACCCCTCCGAAAATCAAAAATCCCTTTAAAAAATCAAATTAGGTATATTGGAAATAATGTGTGCTACAAATCTTTTTATCAAAAGGAAAAAACTTTGAAATAAAGTTTTCTTAGAACTTCTTAATCTGCTTTTCGCTTTACTTTTCCTTTTGTATTTTTTGTGCTTTCACCAAAATTCTCCCATTCGTCTTGCAGCATGTAATGATTTCTTTGCTTTCAGATAAGGAAGAAAATTCAATATTTTTAGCAAATTTAGGTGTCTAAACCAAAAATGCAGGTACGTGTCCAATCACTCAAGGTAAAAAGATATCCTCAAAGCCACTCAAGTAAAAGGGAGGGAGTCATGTATGATAACCCTGAACGGAGTGTTTTGAGGAGGAATTAAAGAGAATGAGACTGTGCAACTTTTAGGCAGGGTATGAAGAATGTAGACAGGAAAAGACAGGAGGCATGTTGAATGAAAGACTCATACAGCTACAGAAAAAAAAGACACTTGCCACGTTTCTCCTTCAATTGAGCAAATTATGCATTCTATATTTAAGATCATCAGTTTTGCTTCAAAGGTCAATCTATTGTACAAATATTCTCTCCTATTTTGAAGAACTTGTATTTTTTAGGAACTCAAATGAAATGAAGTTGCTAAAATTAATGTGTCCCAATTATATATTCTCATCTTCTGATATTTTCATCTTCAGTCTCTTTGGTGGAAAATAGGGATACTTTGTTCAGCTACTCAAGGCAGTGACCTTAAAGCTAAGTACAACACACTTGATTTTGACACCGTTTCAATTAAAATGCTTAAGCAGAAAGAAACTGAAAAAATAGGTGTACCCAAATCCTAATATTTTACCTTTTTGAACCCCACAAGTCCCCTGAATTGTTTGCAAGACTCTCTGCAACAATAATTGGTATGACGGAAGCAGTTCCAAGCCATTTAGTAGAACAAATAATGTCTTGGATTTAATGCTGAGAAAAAACAAAAAACCAAAACAAAACAAAACACCAAAACCAAAACCAACCAAACAAAAAACCCACAAACACAAAACAAAACCCAAAGAACCTAAACAAATAAAAACAAACAAACTCATTGTTTCATGTGTAATTTTTGATCAAATTTGTAAGACATTTCCATAATCCTGATGTTAATACCTCTACTGAAAATCCCAATGAAGGAACTTTTCATGGAATGAAGAAAATTGTTTTGCCAGAGGAAAAATATGAGAATATACCTTTTTTTTCTCAGAGTTCAAAGTCACTGTTCAGTGTTTGCTGAAGGTTTGATTTTGCAACACCTTGAGCCTGATTCAGTTGGTGCCAAATTCCATGGAACTGTACCTCTTCCTTCAGTTAACTATTGGATCATATCCCATCACAAGACAAACTATTCCCTATGATTAACACTTGGGAAACACAGCACTCTCGGTGCCACAAAACATTTGTAGAAAGGATTAAAATGCTTTCAAGATGTGAGAAGTAAAATTAAAAATTAAACTTCAAACAGTACAAGGTTACTTTTAATCAAATACACCATGCAGATAAAACCTTATTTTCATGTATTTGTTTTGTTTAATCAAAAATACTGGTTTGGTATTCCAGAAGATTAAAGTTTCCTTACATCTAACTATGGCAATAAATCATCTGTATTTTTAACACATTTAAAAGTGTTGAGTTCCCTGTGCCTCGGTCACACAAGTTCAGAATTTTCCTACATTTAAATTAAGATCTTTGTCATTTCCAGATTCTTCAGGAATCTTTTCTCATAGGTCAGATTAAGATGTTTCTAGTGTGCCAGAATCATCATCTTTTTCTGTTTGTTTTTTTAAATGAGGATTCCTGTAGGAATTCTGTGAAATGTCAGCATAAAAATACCTTTTTTTCTGTCCTTTGACTGGAGTAGGGCAGCTTGAAAATTCCTAAATTCAACCGCAGCTAGCACTTCTCGTCCTGCAGGGATTCCTGCAGTTCCTGTATTCCTGCTTTCACTTCATTTTTAAGCTGTTACAGATACCTTTTTATGAACTGATATATCTTCACAACTACTTTACAGGCATTTTGTGCTTCAGAATATTTTTCAGACTGAGTTTTCATCTTTCACTCAAGCGAAGAAGTTTATTGCATCTCCTTGCATATCTCTTTGTTTAGTTTCCCAAATATATTTTTGAGCTTATATTTAACTGGAAAAAAGCCATAACACCACACCTCACAATGACTAGTGTGACATGACTCACACCATATAGATCATTGATAGTGATACCAGAAACCCCAATATAAATTCAGTTAGATAAAAATGGACTCTCTTCATACACTTAGATGTAGTAACTTTGCTTGTTTTCCTAAGGCTTGCCTGTTAGCTGATGCTTCAAATCATGCTTTGCTGCTGCCTTGTCTTTTGAGAAATCCTCCTTTACTTGCTTTCCTCTCCTCTATTTTCGTTCCTCTGCCAGCCTATGAAGCACACTGTAATTAATGGCATCTTCGGAGGGTGCTGATGAAGCAGAGCCTGGAGCCCATTCTGTGTGGGAGAAGCAGGGCTGATAATCCCAAATTGAGGGAGCCACATACAATGGAAGTGAGTGTGCAAGCTCCCTGCTTGACCTGCTGATTTTTGATATTGGTCCCAAATATCAAACACTACAGCATAAGTGGTGCATTTTACTCCAAATAAAAACTTTTTCTTGCAGCTCAGATCCCAGGACTTCACATCTGGTTTGAAAGAGTGATAGAAAAGCGACAAGAAAGAAGAAAGGGATAAATGAAAGAGGAAAAATGTGGAAGCCAGGGAAAGAAAGAAGGAAAGGGGAAAACAAAAAGAAATGAAAAAAGGAAACAATGAAAAAAATAAAAGAAAAATAAAAAGAAAGGAAAAAAGGAAATACAAAACAGAGTGGAGGGAGAGGAGGGGAAAGGAGAGGTTCACAGCATCCAGCTCTGTTTCCCGGTCTGAAGCAGTTGTGGGTTTGGACTCAGAGTCACAGATGCTCCAGGAATGTTTCTCACCCTGTTTAATCACCACACCTCAGATAACCACTTGCATTTAAGGGAATGAATCTCCCTTTGCAAAGCTATAAGAATCTTTCCAATTACACCAACAGGATCCTGGTCCACAGGATCCTGTAGTTTATGAGGATAACTACTAGAATTGCTAAAAACATCCTAAATTCTATCTCTAAATGAAAGTACTCTTAATTAAGGTACTTTTGCTGCCTTGCAAAAGACTTGCTCAAACTTGTGTAAATCAGCACAGTCCTTGGCTCGCACAATTTTAATAAGACCCATGTGGATTTAGCCAGATTATATGACACATGTTAAGGTTCATGTTTGATATCAAATTAAGTATATGGATGATTTATGGAAAAGAGTGCACCTCCCTTTCCCCCACGTGAGGTTTAAAGACTAATCTTCAACCAGATCTTCCAACCCTTTCTGCATTTAGGCCTTTCCCACTTGAAACCTTCAATGTTGTTTTTATTACCACAAGAGACTGATACCCAGCCTAGCATCTGTTATTATTCCCTTACCTTCTCTCCCTGGGAGAATGCATGAACCCAGCACATATCACCGTGATTACTGGATGCTGCTAAATTCCTAGAAAAAAGAGCAGCATTGCTTTCCTTGTAGAAGGATTTGATTACACTATTAATCTATGCATTAATGTGCTGCTTGGCTATAAAGGGAATTGTTGAGTGGTTTCTTTTAAAAAAATCCAACATACCAATAAAACAAGTTCTATAAAAGAAATGAACACCCACCATTAGCTCTTACCCACCAGGATCAGCACGACAGATGTATTGATAATGACAGATATTTGGCTGGAATAACTTTGGGAGGCAAAAACATGAGTTAACGCCTCTCTCTCCCCTACAAGTTGCTGTGGTCTAGCATCTGCTCTCAAAAGCAGACAGGTGATGCTGTAGGTCATTCACTCCCTCTTGTCATCTCCACTGACAGAGAAGCTTCACAGGTCACCAGGGACATTAATAAAAATTATGTCCTCAGACTGAAACACAAATTCACTGCTTCACCAGATAACCTTGGGTTATCACTTCTGCTCTTTCCAGGCAATCAGTGCCGTGCTTTGAAGTGCACTTGGTCGTTGTGACCCTAAAAACTCATTTCCATTTGTTCTTTTTTTTTTGGATACGACAGGAATCTAATTCCTGGTGCCGGTATTTGGGGCTTCCTACTCACCGCCCTGGCCCCTTTCCCACCCTTAATACTTCTTATTTTTGCAATGTTTTCCCCAGTGCTTTTTTATTCTAAAATAAAGAAACCTTTCTGTAGGTATTTAGTCAATACTGTAATGAAATCTGATCTTGGTTTCATAACATATGCATATTTTTTTTCCTATTGCTTACTGTCTTTCTTCGGAAGGGAAACTAACCTGGCGAGGACCGTGATGCAAAAAATTTCCTTCTTCTTTAGAACATGGGTACATTCAGGTGTGTTGCAAACTCCTAGAGGAAAAGTTTCAGAACAGTAAATACTTCTGAATATAATACAGATGTATTCATGTTTATATATGATCTCGCCTGATAAATTTGAATCAATGCATAGATCTGGAATTAATTAACTGTGTGTTGTTACTTTCAGCAGACCCTGTCCTCAGCAACAGACAGCAGTCTCTAGTTCTACTTATGGTCTGAGTTATTACAGGCCAAAAAAGATGTCCCTCTAAGATTTACTGCCTGAATAGCCAGGCTGCACTGGTATTTACATGGGATTTTAGTATATGCATATCACAGGGCTCATATCCCTCTTTTACAGATGGCTCTTTCAAAATAATCTGACAACGGTTAAGTTCCTCACATGCTGAGACCACTTGCTGTCCTGTAGGCAAATATACTTTTATTACTTTCCTCTACTGTGTACATAGGATTCCTCTGCAAAGATGATATATTCCTAGGGTCACAGACTGTCTTTTTGTGCTGCATTTTGCTGCACTTCTAGCAATGGGAACACACTGAATAACAAGGGTGAACAGACTAACCAAATTACTAATAAACAGAAAATTCAAATTACTTGACAAAAACCTCATAGGAAAACCTAGTGAAAATGCTGTGGCAGCAAAAGACCTTTATCTGTGTATATACACATAAACTGCTTCTTTCCACCGTGTACCTCAGAGATTTGTGTCCTCTGTTCAATATCTTAGAACGAATTGATCACAGTCTGATTATATACAATTTTTTTACCCCATAAGATATCAATCTATGGGACCACTTTATGGAATCCTGAACCTTTAGGTTTATATACTTTACAATGTCTATAAATTCATTGGCTTAAGAGAGGTTAGGAACAGCCCAACAACATTTTAGAAACCTTCATTATGTGAGTTTTGCTCACGTATCTCCATTAAAAGCAGATGCACAGTTAAATACCTTTTCTGGTTCTGACTTTCATTTGACAGACAAATCCATTTTAGAACAATGCCCTATTAGTGCTAGCAATTTTATTCTACATGCTTTACTGATAAGACCTTAAACGGAGTATGACAGTGCATATAACAGGCAATATATCCAAAGAATTACAGATGACGTTTTATCTGTTCACAGAATGCTGTGCACATTTCTTTAAACTATCTCTGAGAATCCAGTCGTCATCATACAAGAATTTTTCAAAATCTTATTTTAATGAAACACATTTAGAATCTTGTTTTAATGAAACACATTTTACCTTCTCATACATTGAAATGAAATAAGAGTTTGCCCTACTGCTTGCTCCCCTTTAAGGAATCAAAGGCACAAGACAGTTTCCTCACAAAACCAGTAGAATTACCTGCAATTCCAGTTGTCTGTTTCATCCCTCTTTCATTTCCTCTGCCTGACAGCAGGCCACTTGATATGCCCCCAGATGAAAAAAAAAAAAAGGTAAACTCTTTTCATCCTTAGATATCCAGACTTGATTTTTCCCTCACTCCTATGAACTGGACTTTCAAAGTCTGGTCAGCTAGCTGAAGTTTGCCTTTTTCATCACTGCCCTTCTAGCAAACAGAGTAGCTGCAGGAGTTTAAAAATTTTAAATCCTAGTCACAGCTATGATGAAGCCATCTGTCTCCTTCTGTCATGGTTTAGGAATGGTATTCCCCAATTTAGTGTATCCACTGAAACACTGCAAGCCATGTGCTGCTTGCTCACTTCCCCCTGCATTGGACTAAAAAGGAGAATAGGAGGAACAAAAGGTAAAGAGGACAGGTTGAGATAAGAGCAATTTACTGAAAACAACAATGAAATAACAAGGTGATCAGTGACAGCAACAGTGTTAATAAAGTGTATGAGAGAGGAGGGTGATCCACATGCGATTTGTTCTCCACACAGAGCCCTACAACACCTGATTGCTCACTTCCCACTAGGAGACTGGAAGGGCACCCTTTCCCCACCCCCAGAAAATAAGTTTAGATGCTATGGAATAACCTCCATGTCCTAACTATGCCCTCTCCTGACTACTGCAAATATTAACCCTGTTTTGGCCAGAACCAGGACACTTTCTGAGCCTGTCAGCCGTAGAAGAGTGCTGACCACGTCTCCAAAGGCACCTCAGGTTTTTGCAGAGCACTGCATGTTACAGTAAAGATGGATCACAACCTAACTACAAGCAGCGTGCAGAGGACCAAGCTCACCACAGCGTAAAAAATATGCAGCCACTTAATTTCTCCCAGCTCATACCCAAAATACAGATATGACTTGGAGGACACACATTGTCCTTTATGCAGCCTCATTAATCTGAAATAAAGTAATAATAAAATACTTTAAACTTTCTTGTTCCAGTAAAACTCCTTCCTCTTCAATTTCCAATTTATAATACTTGAAGATAAGAAAACTCTAAACAAAAGTAGCAAGAGGATTTAAAAGATAAAAATCATGAATATTTTTCAAAAAGAGCTCAGTATCAGATATAATTTTTGTAAACACTCTTCTAAAAAGCTTTTTACAAACACTTTGTAAAATCCCCACTGCCATGGGAATATCATCCAATGTCCACAATGAATAGATGCATTAAAAGATAAAAACTAAAATTTAAAGTTAAATAAGATACAAGAATGACAAATAGAAACTTTACAGAATGCAATAAGATATAATTTTCATTGGTCAGACAAGGCTTGGAAGAAGAGTACACAACATTATAATCAATTTAAATGAAAATAAAATCAGACACACATGCAACATTTTTACAGATCCCACCCTCTACAGAAATTTCCCAGAAAATTATTTCCTTCCGAGGCAGAAAAATAGTCTTTGGTAAACTGTATACAGCATGTGTCACTTTGGGACAGTTCTCTTGTATAATCTTTGTCTCCAGGCTATAAACATAAAAGATGGATAGATCTAATTTATGAAGGTCACTCCATTCATTTTACCCCTACTTTAAAATATGAACCTATTAATTTTTACAGCAAGAATATTATAGCTACACCCAAACTTCACTATAAAGTCTTCAGTTTCCCTTATTGCAGGTCCAGAGGCCCTAATCAAACTCCAGGAAAGAAAGTTATCAAATTATTCCTGCAAAGAATTAAAAAAAACAAACACAAACATCCAAAAAGCTCACTGCTGAACACGCCAAATGAACTAAATAATGGGAAACACATTCACAATGTCCTTTAATGGTAAGTCTATCCAATTTGTGATTTAAGAGGTCAAGCTATTGGTTATTTTTACATTCCTGGTAATTTAAGAAGAAACAGGCTGGGAAATGTGTACTCACAGGCCTTATAAAACTGCCGGCCTTATTTTGAATAATGGACGTCCATTGTAAAAAGCTTACTGGTGGAAAAGCCCCCCTCCACGATGGAGAGCCCGCTGCCCTTGAGGCTCACAAGGAAGATTGAGTGCTTAAAGAGACAAAAGAAGTCGGCCACAAAAAGTCCTGCCACCCATGAGTCCGGAAAATATGAATTGCTCCAAGAGTTGGGACAGGGAGAGCTGCTGACACCAGATGGGATCGCTCCCTGCAGGAGCTCCGCGCCGCGCTCTCGTGCTGGGAGCCAGCGAGGGCTCTTCTCAGGGCCTCAGGCTAAGCCTCGTAATTGGGCAAGCAAGAGGAAGGAAAGGATGAGGTGGAAAGACGTCTACAGCTCCCAGCTGGGGCAGCCCCAAAGACTTCCACCCTCACTGCACCAGCACAGGCTCCAGCCAGCCCACACACAGAAATCAGCAGCCTGGTCTTACCTGGGCTTATGGCCATTTTATAGGAACTGAAGGCCCTTAGGTTGATGTCAGTGGAATACTCCCTTCAATGTGAAGAAAAAAACCCAACAAATCGAAGGAAATTACAACACATCTGTAAAATAAATTAAAATTTTTAAGTGTATGAAAATCTTGATTTCCCTACTCAAGGTGGACTAGAAAAATAACTCAGACAAAAGACAAGCCTGGATGCTACATTCTAAAAAAGGTAGTTGGAAACCTAAAAAAATCTTGCACAAACCACTGAGCAGCTCTTAGGGAATCAAGGAGTAATTAACAGGTTTTACTTACCTTTCCACTGTCAGGTTAGTGCTGATTCCATACATCATTGTCAAAAAGCATTTAATAATTTCACAATTTGGTTATACAGCATTTCTGCTCAATGATTAGGGCTAACTGGAACATTTCTAATTAAATTTCATTTCATTACAGCCGAACTGGGCATTGTTTATTTGAGGTTTTCTATTCCAGCATGAGTGGAATATAATAGGCTGGTGGTTAGGACACTAACTTGAGGTGTGGAACAGAGAATTCCAGTTTCACTCACTGCCTGTGTTCATCCAGCTCCAGAAGAAATAATCTGCCTGAAGCTAGCCAGAAGCAGCAGCAGGGAATGGGGCTGTGTTCACCCTGTATCTACACAGCTATACTTTTCTAGTTAGTCTTATTCTTCAAAAAATCATACCAATAGATTTTTTGTTTCTCTTTAAGTCATTTGCAGGCCAAGTATTAGGACCATTTTCCTGTGATTCTGAATGAAAAGGAGACTTAATATTTTTTCTTCCACACAGCACTAACCTGGCTTTGTTAAGCATCAGCAGGAACTAAATTGAGTTCCACCAATTATTTCCAATTGCAAGGACAGTGAGCAGGAAGCTGAGACCCACACTTAATATTCAGCAGTAAGCAGGGCTCAATGTCAATATATCAGCTGCTCCAGGACAGGCAGAAAGAGAAGAATTTTCCATGCCTGCTCAGTGGAGAGCTGGCCATCAGTTTGTGCTCTCAGTACACCTGATCTGTTCCACTTCCTCTGACCCCACAAAAATTTACAGTCAAAGCCAGCACAACTTTAGGTATGATGGCCTTCTGCAAGCTGTGTCTGCAGAAATTAAATTAGCAGCAATATATCCTTTGCCTCAAAGGACTGCGCAGAGTCTTCGTCAGTCAGGTTTGTGGAAGGTTAGAGGTCACTGAATGGGAGTTCTGCACCAATGCAAGGCGTTACAACATTACATACTACTAAACTTTGTAGAGCTACAGTGTTTGTGGTAGCCTGGGGATTGTCATGGTCAGAATCAACTATGTCACTCTGCAGTTTTGGTTACTAAGTAAAATAAATAGATTCGGCTATTTGGTTTCAGCGAGGTACATATGTTTTACTAGGTCATTTCGTTCACCCTTTACTTGCTGTCTCTCGTTCCTCTGCTGTCCTCACTCAGGATCAGAGCCTTTCAGGCTGGAAGGGACTTTCGGAGGCCATCCACCCAACACACCCTGACACACAAAGCAGGCCCAGGTCTGGACTCATGCCACACTGCCCAAGGCTTCGTCTAACTTGGTCTCATCCAAGAATGGAGACCACATGGCATCTCTGGTCCATTGCTTGGCTGTCATAGTAAAACTTGTTTTTCTGTGTCAAATAGAAACCAGCCCTCTCTCAATTTATGCCCTCTGTCTCTCCTCCTCTTGCCTTGCAGCTGCTTAAGGCAGCCTTTGGCATTTCCTTGCAGCTTCCCCCTAAGACAGTGCTGTGGCTCCTCTGGGCTGCCTCTCTGCCAGGCTGAACAAACCCAGGTCCCTTTGCTGCCACTCTCAGGGCTCCTGCCTCGCTGCCCCAGCTGTCCTGGTGGCCCTCAGCTGACCCTGCTCTAGTCTATTAACACCTCTCTGTCCTGAAGCCCAAAGCAGGACGCAGTGCTCCAGATGTGGTCTAATGAGTAATAAGTACTGTTTTCTCTTTCAATCTTCATCTCAAAAGCAATCTAACATTTCCAGCGTTGATGGTCCCTAGATTCAAAGACAAAATTGCAGAGATTAGCTGCAAAAATTCCCACTGAAACAGTTTAAAATACTTCAGCCTTTTAATGAACTTAGCCCTGGAGAACTGCTTTAAACTCAATAGGCTGAATTTCTGAAGATCATTTGGAGTTAACAACTTGCATGCACCATGCACCATGACAGCTCTGCCAGGAGGGGCAGAGCCACTTTTACAGTGCACTTTTAGCCATCTTTGCCAAGTTTACCAGCTAGAAGTGCCTCTGCCTCTCCTGATCCTTGAGCAGCATTAATCAGTCACCATTTCTCATATCCTGTCTGATTTATGGTTTTCCTCCAGGGCAAAGGCTTCAACAATTGAGTTTGGGGTTGGACCTACAATCTGACATATGTTAAACATTACCAAATTTTCAGGTGTTGTGGGGTATCGGAACTGTGCAAATAATTACTTTTTTGGAAACATGACTGAAGTTATTTTTAATAAGACTTTGTTTGATTTCTCAGCATTTTGGACTATTTGCTTTCATTACACTTGTAATACATTTCTGGCAATTGCACTCACCTTCCTGTACATGACAGGAAAGCTATGAATGGCTTGATCATATAGAGTGATTTATAAATCTGTTAATTAGTACCATGGATCACTTATTTTAATCCTAAGGCTTAGCTGAGCTGTATACTGGCACAGTGAACAAAGGGAACAAACATATCTGAAAATCGTAGTTATGTTATTTATTTAGCTTTAATAAAAGTTGAAATTAAACACTTTTCTGCTCCCTTGACATAATTTTTGGACTAATCAGGATGGGACACAGTTGAGAATTCAAGAAAATGTACATACCTAGCTGTGATTGATTTAAAATGGTGTTAGGTACATTTCAATGTTCAACCTGAGCCTTCTTTCTCAATACCACAGAGAATCTTTTTAATTACATAGGCCCATTTATAAAAGTCATTTAAAATGGCAAGGACAGAAAGGATTTCCAGTAATATGTTGTCACACTAATACCTCTACACAGCAGCCTCTTTCCCTTGCTGAATTACAAAAGCACACTAAAATTTCCTGCCATTTAAAAATAATCATTAGGAGGAATCAAGGCAATATTCTTTCTATCCAGAGGCTCTTTCTCTGTCTTGCCCCTGCCTTGTCTGGGCTTTAGTACAGCAGTTTGTCTTCTCTGCCAGACTGCTGGGAAGTCAGCAGAGAAAATGTTTGCTAGTTCTACTTTCATTATTTATGTCAAATGTCTTCTCAAAAGATCACCCTCCTCAGGAGCTTCGTTGGCAGCTGAATCAATCATTTTAGCCAAAGCTAAATGTGTCCTACCTAAGCTAAATGAATCCTTAAAAAAAAATGAGTCTTGAAAATCTTGAATTAAGTTTTGAAAAAACAGAATTAATTTTTGTTAATTAATTTAATTTTGAGCAGACAGCATGGAAGGCAAGAAGTGAGGAAAAGGCTGGGAATTCCAGCTCAAAAGTTTAGCAAAGAATCAACCTCTTTTAACAGGATCTTTAAACAGGAACACTTGGCAACATTAGGCAAAACAGCTTATTTCATCTACCTATGCAAAATAAGATAGAGGTGCAGAAAATTGGCTACTTAGTCTATTTGCATGGTTGATTCATTGTTTTTCTTCAGATTCCGCAGATTTTTGTCTCCTGAGCCATCAATACCGACAATATTTGAAAAAATCAATTTTTCTTTGACATGCTAAATTTCATATATGGCTGATACTGAAATGCAAGTTTAAAAGACTGTTTTCCCCTGTGGTTAATGTCTCACGAGCAGAAACTGGCTATGGACAGCCCATTTGAAAGGCAGGCACATCTATTTACTACTCTAACATTACACTAGGAGTGTCAAGAGAAAGATTCTTTTGTACCACTTGAAACTGCCTAACTTATTTCCTAAATGCTGGGAACTGGTGATGAATTTTGATCATCAAAAAGCAATTTGGCATGCCACATAGTGTGTTCAGTTGGTTTATAAGAGACACACCTGGAAAGCACATTTTCCCATAAGATTGAACAGAAAAGAATAGTGCGATGCATAGGGTGATGCTTTATTTAACAGTAGTTTCATAGGCTGTATAATGTTTAAATTTTAGTGACATTTTCTAGATCAACATGAAGAGAAAGTGTCTTGAGAACTCTTACCATTATCCTCCAAATAAAACAACTTTATCTAACAGTATTACAAGTTTTTTTGAAGCTGTGAGTGGTAGCAAAGGGCTAGAAACCTTCAAGAACCAGTTACCTAATCTGGCATTTGTACAAACAGAGATTAGACTGTCAAGCCAAAGAATGTGTCAATCATGATACTGGAAATATAGCAAGTTTACTTTTTAATCCACTGCACATGGAACCTCTTTACAGTGTGTTTCATATCATTGCTTCTCATCCCAATTATCAAAAATCTTTTCTTTCCCTATTCACTATAAGCATGAACAATATAAGCACAACTGCAGGTGGTTGCCAAAGAAGTTACTTCATTGTGGATATCAGTTCATAGTTTCAAAATTAATATTTTCTTTGGCTTGCCTTTGGCTTTTTTTTAGTTTTTATTTTTTCCCTGACCATTTAAGACAGACTAGTACAGAGTCACCTCAAGTTAGCACGCAATGCTGATCTTAAACTACAATGGACAAAAAGAAAACTCTATCAGTGATAATCAGGTTTGCCTTGCAAAGAGCTTTCAGGTTTGTTTTTGTTTTGAGTTTTGCCCCCTCCTGTCCTCTTTGTCCCACATCAGTTCTTGAAACACTTATGAGTGTTAGCTTCATAGCTATACATAAAGAAACTAAAGCTAAAGAAAACTCCTTGACTGACAATTGTGAAGGTGAGTAGATCACTGACAAGTGATTTGAAGGTGAGTAGATTTCACTTGTTTGCTTATACGGTGTGGGGAAATGATAAACATTTATGATAAACATGTGGGAGTACAACCTAATACATTCTTCTGTGTCTCTCTAACCAGAAAACATATTTATTTCTTGCTTTCATTTTTGAATTCTCTAGTCCATTGGACAGTCATATATTTCAGAAAGTATTAGCAACATCTACATATTGATATAATAATTTTGTGGCTTCTGGGAAACCATTGATTTTACTATTTCTAAAATGCTTGGACTACCAATTTAGCAACTTTGAATGCCTCAGCCATCTCCTAAACCGCCAGTGTAGCATCAAAACTAATAAATCCCCTTTTACCCAAATTTCCTTTAAATAGGTTTAGTCATTCATACTATTAATACAAATGTCCTCAGAGCAGACAAAACTTTGGGTGAAATCAAAGCCAGAGCTGGAAAGAAGCAGGGTGTAGCTACCAATAGTTTATGTCAGACACCCAAATGATTTGGATAAGGTCTTTTGATCATGCTGCTGCTGTGTGAGGACACAAAGCAAGCATCTCTTCCTGGTCATCACCAGGAATAATGTATTTAGCAATTAACTCTTTGCTTAGGTGACATTTCCTGATAAGGAATTGTTAATGTCTCTCACATTAACACATACAGTGAGCATCCGCGAGTGATGGGCAAGGAGAGGGTTAAAATTCATTTCTCTCTGCATATGGTTCCTGTCTCAGCTGTGAGATCAGTTATAGGTCCCTGGCCAAAGATAACAGCTAAAATATAACAGATGCTGGTACTTCCACAGCCGAGGTGAAGTATTTCCTTTCATCCTCGCTAGTCCCTGATAATGTCCCAGTTCTCCATTCACTGCAAACGTCAAGGGCACGAGCAGGTTATTACAGCAGGGAATGAATGGGCTGCTTCAACTGAGCCCACGCCTGCACACAGTGTGAAGTTTCTCCAGCCCTAAGGGATTCAAACTTGGTGGGGAGGAAAATGCTGCAGTCACAAAGGCAGTGCCTGGATGCTGAAAGCTGGGGTGCCTCTAATAGGGTACTGCTGGGGAAGAGGGGCTGGCTGTCCTCATCCTGATTTTCCAGGCAGAGTCATCAGTGCAGGGCTATGTGCAAGTACTTCTGGGGCTATCACTGCTCAGTCTTGGCCTGTTGCTTCCTCGTTCCAGTCAAACCAAACGTTTTGGAGGAAGTATCCAACTTGTATGGATGTCCCCAGTGCATGAGGACCCAAACCAGCTTCTCTGAATTCAGACTTTCCTAAATATTGTCAACAATTTATACCACTACCTAGCAGTCATTCATACAGAACATTTTGGCCACCGTTTGAATATGTCTTAACCTGTAGGGTTTTTTGTGCTTTAAACACAACCACCAAATGTTGACACATCTGAAACCAAGTCTACATACATAACATTTTCCAACCATGGGTAATAAGTTTAGGCATGTATTAGTCCAGCAGGTAATTATACTGGCAATCAAGTTTCTTTTCATCACTATAGCTGAAATAACTTTATAAGATACAGTGTTGGCATCAGGGCTGCATCAAAATTGGCAATGTTGCTAGAATATAACAGGGAAAAAAAAAAAAGAAAAAAGGTGCAAGATGATCCACAGAAAAGGAGGGTGGAGTTGGTGTGAAGGGCAAAATTGGATTATTTCTGTAGGAACAATATTCTGGGAAAATGTGGTTCCCAGTTATGCTCATGCATAAAGCTCCAGAGCACAATCATACAGAACTGCAATGCCAGGAATCAAGATGACAGGACAACACTGAGGTACATAAATAGAAAAAAACAGAGAAAATTACTTAAAGAGGAAAGGGAATCTATAAAGAAACAAAAAGAAAAAAAGAGCTTATGGTGTCTATTTTCCTTGCATTAAGTAAGGGGCACTTTCAGAAGAAATACACAGACTGTAAAACATAGATTTAAGCTCAAATTGTTTTCTACTCTGAAATCAAAGTTGCCAAAAATCCACAAGAGTTGCAGTGGTGATGCGTACAATTCCGAATTTCTCAACACCATCTGGCCATAGTATTTGTACACATCTCAGATTCTGTTTTTGTGAAACATGCACCTTGATTGCTAACCCAAACTAGCAGAAAAATTATACATCAAGATGAACCAAACAAAGTAATAAGACTAGAAAGAGTCACTTTAAATACGAAATACAAATAAGGAAAATCTTGAAATTCACTAAAATGAAAATAAATACTATATGAAATGTAATCTGCTGTTGGTAGGAGAGGACTGTGTGAGCTGTAGCCCAGGTGGATCTCTGTGGATGCTCCTTGTCATTAGGATTACCTGCGTAGCTGCTTGCTTTGGAAACTGACACACAAAAACCAACATTGCCAGTGAAGAAATATTCATTCAGCCTTAAAACTCTTGCTGACAGAAGTATGTTTTTCCAAGTAATAGACACATTTCTGCAAAAACTATAATCTTTCCCTGGGAAAATACTGACAGGCCACTAGAAAGCATATCAAATTAAAATCCTGAAGTAAAACTATACTGGTAAAATATTATCTTTTGCTCATATACATGTGACTGTGCCCTGTGGAAGCTGCCAGCCACGCTCCTGTCCAGGCTGCTCTGCACTCTCATGGCAAATCTCTTCTTCTCAGCAAGAAGAGAGGCTGCAATTTGCTGTAAATGCTGTAGTACAACCAAGAAACTCATTCCAAAGAGAAGAAGGAGAGCGTGAGACAGGCAAAGTACATTCGTCCACTTGGAATTGGGCATTATTTCAGAAAGGCCAGTTAGTCAAAATACAAAATATCCTCAGCTTTGGTACATTTTTTTTTCTCTTTTGGCAATAAAATAGCAAGCTTCATTTTTTTGGACAGTTTGGATTACTTTTTGTGGTTCTGGTTTGAGCAAAATTTTCTTCAGAAGAGTAAAATTTCACCTTTCTTTCAGGAAAAGATTACCTTTCGAGTTGCTTATTAGAAATCAACCTGCAGGGCAGGAAATCTGCCTGAAAACTTAGAATTTCTTAAAAGCATTTCAAAATAAAAGGGGAAGGACAAGAAAAAAATGCAGCAAATATTATTGCCAAAAGTTAAATAAAATATCAAAAGCAAATAAGGCCAGAAAGATGTGGTTTTTTAATTCAATATTTAAGCCAGCATCTTGATGAGAAGTTGTGTTTCTAAAGAAGTACTTTAAAAGAAAATCTCTATTTGAACAGCTATGCTGAGGTTTACCTGAATCTGTAGGGGGAACTAAGTTCTAAAAAAGAAAAGTCGAGCTGCCTTTTTTAAAGAATTGTAACTAAAATGACCAATAACATAGAATTAGACTTTTTTTTTAATCCCTTATTGGAGCCAGGCAAAATAACACCCTTGCAGCTGTAATGATGCTTTTATCTATGAGACAGTGCAAGCTGTTATGTGCCATATATAATTAAGGTGCTACTACAGGATATTTTGTTGATGATATCCAGATATCAGAAAGGGAACAGTAATCAGTGGCAATGGCATGGCATGCTGCTCTCTAACACACTGAGAACAGCTGGGGAAGTTAGATACATGCAAATCCAGAGCTGGCACCTGAAGCTGTGGATATTTCAGAGTGGTAGAAACTGTGGGCCATCTTTTCAGCCACTCTGTTTAGAAGTATTGGCTACTGATCAAACACTTGCCAAATAATTATGAGAATATTGAATTTCATTAGGTCCTTGCAAACACAAACCCCAGCCATAACTAATGTTTTAGCAATGGCAATCGCTGACAGCAAAATTCAGGGTCTTAAGCAAAAAGCATCCTTTCCATGTTCCCACTGACACCTCCTCTTTTCCCTGTGAGGGCCAGATCATTGTTAGCATTTGGATCTCACAGTTCCATCAAGCTCACTGAACAGATTCAAAAGTGCTCCTTGCTACCTTATGGAAATATCAAGTAAAATAAAACTCTTTTCAAAACCTGGGAGAGTAACTGTAGGTCTTCTAAATTTATTTTTGATAGAAGTCTGTTGTGGCAGACAGAGATGAACTGTCTTCTCCTTCTTTTTTTTTTTTTATGCAACATGTGTTAAAGGTATTATTTCATAAAATACATGTTTATTATGCAGTTATCTCAGCCCGAAGGCTTATGGTTTTCCAGCATGTATAAAACAGTACATAACTATAATCCATAGAGACTCTGGGTTTATTTAAGTCTCTTGACTCTCAGCAAAAATACCAAAATAGCATAAGTAAATAGAAGGCTGTCTGAATGTAATAATCTTAAAAATAAACAAACACATCTCGTAAGTGAGCACAGATCAGCAATATTGTCTAGTTTAAGTTCCAAAGCTTACTGTCTCCATCCAGAAACTGGTAAGAATTATTCACATAGTTGTAAACTTACTAGTTTCAACCATGCTTTCCAAATAAATCATGTAACCATATAAAGATATTTTAATAGCCAGATGTGCTTTGGTTCCTCAATCATCTGAGGTAGTAAGAAACATCTGGCAAGGAACCTGTCCAGAGAAGTACATTTTGCCTCCCCATAACAAACACACATACACATATGCATAAGAAGATACCTTCCAGCCTCAAATATGCAGGTCTACCTCTAAATATTACATCTGCTCATGTTTAATGGTTCTCTGTGGTTCAATATTTAACTATTTTAGTATTTAGTCATATGGACAAGTGCATGTGCTTTTGTATTCAGCAAACTACCACTAGGAATAAATGATAAAGAATAATGTTCTTTACTGATTGTATCTCAACCAAACACTCAGTCAAGGAACCAAAACAGATGTCAGCTTCTGAATCTCAAGAGGTGGATCTAGGGGGAACCTTCTGCAAAAGCCAAATAGGTTTTCACACTTAACATGTGCACAAGGAGTTTCAATGTTCCCTTTGCTGAAGCTGGTGCACACACAGAGTTTAAGGGCTGTTTTTGCCAGAATAAATCTAATGCATCCAGTTTTAGTTCTCTGGGCAAACCATTACTGTTTTCCCACGAAACTGAGAATGTAATTCAAAAAAAATGGAAAGTTTTTGGAAAATATGACAGACTTTTGAAAAGGGATTTGGCAGCTTGAAAAACACTATAACACTTAATTCTGGATGAAAAAAAAAAAAGATACATAATCCCTGATATTTAATTTATCCAGAATAATTTTCAATAATATAGCAGATGATTCTCTTCTTCAGAAAATCATTGCTGGGTCTTGCACACTAGCAGTATCACAATGGCATTAGCAAGCAAAAGCATTATTATATTTGTGACTGAATATTGTTTCTAGTCACAGGGCTGACTTCAGTTTGTGAGTCTATTGCTATAAGAGATAATTTACCTGGCCATTTATTTAAAGGAATTTTTATTTTGTCCATTTGAAGCGTGATAGAATGTTTTCTGGGTTTTTTGTTGCAGAAAGGATCAATATACTTGCAGTATTTCCTTTATTTGCAGATGCAACTCTGTTCAGACCCTTATAAAAAACCCCTTGTTTTTCAAAGAATAGACAGTATGATATTTGTCTTATTGCTAACCTGATCATTGCAGGCAGCCGATCATTGCAGGCAGATACACAGTGGAAATAAGTTCTTTCAATATTTTCAATTTTTCAACTGAAGTCTTCTCTGTTACTGGGACTTAACAGCCTGATATTCCCTGTTAAAATGCTCTCTTAAAAGGCTGAAAGCAAAGACTCTGCCCCTTAGTAAACACTTCAGCAGTAAATTGTGGGGTATGATAACTAGACCAGGTGAATGAAAAGCCACACAGAAAATCTAGTTTTTAGAAAGAGTACCAGAAAAGCCAAACCATGAGATTGGAACCAAGTGGTTTTTAATAGTTATTTTATAGTTCAAGTAATAATAATGAAAATTTTTTCTTACTGCACAGTAAACTAAAGGAAGCTCTTCTAAAAGTGTTGCATCTTTTTCCTTTGTTCAGCTAATAGTTACTATCATATTGCCAGTGGATATCCAAATTTAAAAACTCCATGAAAATCAACTCAAGGAGATAACCAATATTAGTAAGGGTAAAATTTAAACAATGTAATAAAAGCAGATTACATGTAATGTTTAGGCAATAGCAAACGAAAATGCAAAATATTCTATTTGAGCGCAGTTCTTATCCAAAACTCAGAAAGAACTTTCCCAAATCAGTAAGTCATAATCTCACAAATGGTAGTACAGTCCCTTTAGCTCCTCAGCCAAGCTTATAAACATGTTTCAGACAGCTAGCGTACTTCATCTTATCTGATAAGGTGATTCCTTTCCTACACAAAAAAAGCACAGAAAATGTAATCCACTGGACTTTGCTGAGGCATTTGATTTGTTGCCATATGGGAAGTTATTAATTCAGCTGCTAAAAGTGGAGATTACCACCAGAACTATGAAAGAGATAGTGGACTTGACCACTAATTGTTGGGAAGTACTGAAATTATAGGGCTAAAAAGAGGTTACCAGTGTAACTCCTCAGGAGTTCAGTCTTGGAGACAACTCTTTTCATTTAGTGACATTTTCACAAACTGAAATAATTTGCTAGTGAGTCTGCCAATTACATAAGTGTGGTGGAGGCCTCGAATATCCCATGGGAAAAAACAGTGATCTTAGGGATAGACATGATACCAAAAGAATTAAAAGTTTAAAAAAAAAAAATCAACAAAACAAACAGAAAACCAGGAACAGGATTACTAGATTTCTCTTGGACAGCTCTACCAATGGAAATGGCAGAGGACAGAATGATCTGGCTACATTTTCCAGAGACAGGGGGACTCTTACATGTTTATGCCATCTAACCCTGGATGTACCTTGAGGATTTTCCAGCAGGAACAAATATTTGTGTTTCAGTAGAAGACACTGGCAAGACCTCTTTTGGAAGACTGTGTACACTTATGGTCAGCCAAGCTCATAAAAAATTTATTTAAAGCAGAACAGAGCTACCAGAACAAATAAGAACACTAGAATGTAAAAAAACAGGGCAGCTTATTCAGCCTCTTAAAAAAAAAAAAGTTTAAAGGGACTTCAGTTTTCCTCTGCAAGCAGTCAGAGTGATTAACACTAGCAGGGGAGAAAAGCTTTCCAGGATCCTCTTGCCATAGGCAAATATAAGTGAAAACATTCCTCTCCCAGTGCATATTCCTCTCACTCCATGTGAACTCCACTGCTCCAGTTCCAGCAGGCCTGGACTGGGGCTGTGCTGGCACACCCAGCCAAAACAGCTGCATGGGGCAATGAAGGCCTCATCCATCCACATCACCTGCAGGCTGCTGAGAGCAGCTTTTCAAAGAAAATCAGAGAAATGACACAGATTCAGAGACCCTCTGCAGAGCAGGCTCCAGAAGAAGCTGGTTCCTTGTACCTCGTTGTTATTATTACCTGTGTTTTTGTATTTATGGAGGCATCAACATCCCATCTTTTGCTAGATCAGATTGTTCAGAGCCCCATCCAGCTGATCTTGAACACTTCCAAGGATGTGGCACTCATGGCTTCTCTGGACCTGTTCCAATGTCTCACCATCCTCATCATAAAAGAAAATTGACTATGCAGTCATAGTCCAGGTAAAAACTGGGAATTTCCTGCTGAGAAGAAAATTGTGCACCTTCAGGAAGACTTCTGGGATCTCCTCATGTTCTCTCAGTCCTTTCCATATCCAACTAGCATGGCTAGGGACAAAATCCCAACTCAGCCCTACTTTCATCACTTCACTGTCATGCCACATCTTTGGCTCAGGGAGGGTTCTCCTGTCAAGCCCTAAGAAAATGTAAGATTTTTTCCTCTTTTTTGACCATCACAGTCTATCCTCTTCCATTTCAGTCTTTCTGCATCTGTCTAGCCCAAATACTCAGAATTTAGTTTTTCAGTCCTGTGTCTTACAGTACTCTGCTCAGATGGTAGCAAGTTTAGATGTCCAAAGAGATGAAGAAGCCGTTCAACAATATACATATTGTTTTTCTATATCACATCTGATAGAACTTTTAGGGTTTTTTCCTTATTTTAAAAACAGAACCACAATCACAAAAACATTATTTCTTGAGAGTTTGCCCAAATGAGCAATTACACTTTTATTTCAAAAACATTGGCAGTTTAAGGGGACACAAGAGCAAAGATTTAGTGAATCAATGGGCACTAATTTCTAAACGAAGTTATTGGGGGATTTGAGGGATGCCAGTGCAGAATGATGGAAACATATGGCTAAATAATGCATACTTTGAAGTCAAAAACGTGTTCATACATTTTCTTGGTTATCTAAAATTAAATGTGTTTCAACCCAGATAATATATAAACATGAATTTTAAAATAAAATTCCTCCAGATTGCAGTGACACAAAGATTAAGAGATTTTTAAATACTAGAAGTAAATTTGAATTACATTGAGATCTCTGACTAATAAGGTATTCTAGATCAGGTAGTTGAACACCTAAATACCACCTAGATAGCAGCAAATACTGAGTGGTAGTACTTACATGAAACTGAAAAGCCCTGTAATTAAAATCTACCCTTTGTTCCATGTGCTTAGAACTAAGTTCAGGTTTTTGATTTAACTGCTGAAGAATACCAAGCTTACATTACTATAACACACTATAGCCTGAAAGATGAGAACAAACACCATCATGGTCATTAAAAAAAAAAACCAAAAAACCAAAACCAAATCCCACAGTATAATGGCTTTTAAAATGTTGGGTTAGATATACTACTATTATAATTCACCACACCTATTCTAGGGCACTTTTGGAGGAAAAGACAGTCATAAACCCTCAGCTCACCTGGCTATAGCAATGCAAAGAGCTGGTTTCACAACAGTGAGCAGTTGCAAGTCAACCATACCATGGTAAAGAATCCAACCTGACAGCCCCACCTACAGCATGACAATGCCATGCATAGGCTTGATTTATACTTTGACCAAAGGAAAAAGCTTTTTCAGCTCCAGGAATTTTTATGTAACCATGCAATAAAGATCACCAAAGAATATGTTTAGTCATAGGTTAATTAAGATAGAAGAAACAATTGTACAATCATACTCAGCTCACCCAATGATTTTGTGGAGCATCTGGGTGTCATTAGGTTGGCTTCTTTTAGTCTGATCATATTGCCAGCCAAGTGGTTTCCCCATAACCTGAATTAATATAGCTCTTTTGCCAGCTAATTGTTAAAATCCAGAATCACAGTATCAAAACATGGTAATTGGTCTACTTTTTTGCTCATTACACAACCCTATTATTGACAAAAACATAAAAGTAAATTATGATGGAGTATCGTGCCTTTATTATTTTCATTACCACTGAGGCCTGGAGCCGCATCACTAGGGAGGACCCCACTGTGCATGGCATTCTACAAACAGAGTAAAAACGGCTCTGGACAGAAAGCAGAGCTGTGCAGAAAACCAGAAAGGGCAGTTAAAACATAATAATTTACATTGGGATGAAGCAGACCTAAAGAGTGAGGCAAGTTAAAGAAAAACAATGAAGAGTCTCTAGAAGGAGAGTTGCTCTACTGAGAGGGGAACAGGAGAGGTGGTGCCGGAGACCAAGGGAAATGCAGAAGTAGCACCTAGTCAGACTTAGAAACACTTCTAGTTTTGTCTATTCATCCTAATTACTCCACAGTTACCAGTTTAGTTCTAGTACTGTTTCTCTTAGAAGAGGCAGAAGAGGCATATTTTAGGGCGAGCAGGCCGGCTCTGTGAGGAGGCCTCTAATGGCCTCTGCAGATCCATGTACCTTCCAGTAGGACACAGCCACCAGTGTGACTAATGCCAGTCATATGCAATTCATTCCCTCTCTCATCCTGCTGCCAGGGGAACAAGTGAGTGTGCAGGGAATGTTTTGTGTTAGCAGCATTTGGGGTTTCCCACCCTTGCACACAATGCAGAAGTCAAAGCCAGCTGAAGAAATGCATTTTTCCTTTGCAGCAGAAATGCAGAGGCTTAAGAAAGTTTTATATTCCTGTGAAAGTATATTAAAGTTCATGCCCCAGTGTAAGTACAAATGGCTAAAAATTCTGGGTTTGAATGTGGCTCGTTTATTTAATTGGGAATCACCAGATTATCTCACCCTCTGTACTTCTGGGACCCAGACCTACAGGGACATAACCATGGCAGACACAATTCAGGAAAAATGATGAGAAAACAATATTTTCTGTGTGTACATGTGTGCAAATGGTCAAACAAGAAAAAAAATACCTGAATGCTGCTTTTCATGGAGCCAGTAAAGGAAAGGTGTCATAGGAATGAAACAGGGCTACAGGCAGACCCTGGAAGCCGGCAGAAATACTGCTGATTGCTTTCAACAGATGAATAAACCTGGTGCATCAGTAGGCAAAGCCTGCACTCTCAACAACCCCTGCAGCAGTACAGAGCGCACAGTGATGGCCCACAAGTCCTTTCAGTTTGCCTGCAGTAAGTGACTCCCATCTCAACTCCATGACGAGCAGAAGCAAAAACGACATCTGGGCGTAAAGGCACAGCAGGCAGCCATGGGCTGTGGTGTTTCTCAGTGGTTCAGTAGGTGAGGATACTTGCTCAGGGAACAATTCTTTCACTGTGCAACTCTCTCTCCTAAACCCATTTTAAAATGGGTTCGTAGCTGCCACATTGTTCCAGCTCTGATGAGCGAGGCAAGACACGTATGAAGAGAGGTACCAGCGACACTTTTATTAAACCAGTTGCTGCAGCTGAATACCTTATCTTAGCCATTCTTTCATTTCCTGTTGTTTCCCTCTCACAGCCTGTTTTGATTTAAAGCTGTTCCTTCAGGCCGGAGTACTTCACATAGGTAACAAAGTTTACAAGACACAAAAAGTGTGTGTGCATGCACACATATACACACTTGCCCGTTATTCCCACACCATCCTTATCTGTAGTCTAGACAAAGCTACAAGAGCCAGAAGTGGGGAACAGGAAAGGGAAATAAAAGGTAAGGATTGCATCAGTGTCACCAGAGCCTAAACTGGGAAAAAACCAGAATGAAAACTTGCATGTTTCTCAGAGAGCTGGGATTTGACCTTCCATCAACCCTGGTCCACACAGACCCAAAAGATATTAAATCACCTCTGTGGCAGGAGCACAGTAATCAAGCCCTCAATCCCATAAGAATTAAGTTGATGCACTAATTTGCCTTTGAGCTGCAGAAGGACATACTTTCAACTCAGGGTCTGAGTAGCAGCCGATGCTGTGCCACAAACAGCTGTGACACATCTACACTAGAAAGAGGGAGTTCTAGCAGGGGTAAAAATGCTTCCAGAGAATATTTTAAAGTCCACAAAAACAACTGGCCCCCAATATCTCTGCTCTTTAAAAATAGGACAGAGTAACAAATCACACAGGGGATGGGATGAAGGGCACAGTATTGGGGCATACTCGTGAAATACTTTGAGTACAACCTTGGTTATGAAGAATTAAGTTTTAAAAAAATCACTAATTTTCTATTTATTTCTTTGATTCACCCTGCTGGAAAAATAAAATAGGCAGTACAGTTTCCTAAACCACAAGACTTCACCACAGACCATATCATCTTTCTGCTGGTATCCAAACACAACAGGCATGGGATATACCCCTTCATCTCCCTGGGTGGTAAATTGTTACTCAGTCCATGGAAAACAAAAGGAACAGATGCACAAAATAAAACCGTGGTGCTCAGTTTTGCAGGTTGCAAGAGGCAGTCCCATCCCCTCGGCAGCACCGCTAGCCCTGCAGAGCAAACCCTTGCCATGAGGGTGTTGGTGCGAATGACTGACAACTGCACTGCGGTAAATGCACATTAACACTTCGGGGTTGAAAGCAGCCAGGTTGACAAGAGCTCCATGGCAACAGATGAGTCAGCTCTGGATGGATCCTAATGGAAGCCAGCAGCGTGGCTGGACATTTTGCACCAATGTGCTGGCCACCTGCTCCCAGGGCAGCAGCAACGCTCAGCATGGGCTGCGTGTCTTGAGAGGGGAATATTTTTCAGATGCTAAGTAAGTTCATGTGCTGATTGATTTCAACTAAGCACAGGTATCATATCTCAGGCACCTTTAGCAGAATACAAATCAGAATATATACCAGAGTATAAATGCTGCCACTGTTATAGAACACATAATCTATTATGTATGGGCTTAAGCAAGGGGGATAAGGCTTTCTTGAAACCAATGTACAATCAAGCCAACTCATAGCCAAAATTTAGCCACTATTCTGAATTTGTTGGTTGCTTTGTTTTTAAACAGAACTTTAGGAACTGCATAACTTCGGTGTTTTGGCTGTTGTTCATTTAATGGCAGAAGGATTTGGATGAAATTTGACACAGAGCCTTGCTGTCTTGTTCAGCCATTTGTAGTGAGAACGTTATTGGTGATAATTCAGACATGTTCCAGATGTCAGAGAAATGTTCACTCATTTCTAAGATTCTTGTGTTATGCCAAATACACACAAATAGAATTCATACCAGAGGGTACATAATTTGTCATTTTCCAGACCAAGAGGCAAGATAAAATGAAAGGATCCAGCACAGATACCACTATATATATTGCTAAGATAAAACATAGTCATTTATGAGACACCCCAAGTCCCATAAAAAGACAAATGTAATCTTGATGTGTGCACCTGCTGTAAGATTCTTCCTTTTTCCTATGAATTCAGTTATTATTTATTCTGTAAGTGTTCAGTTAAGGCATTGTTTTTTAAATTGCATTGTCCTCTTTAATTTTATTACATATTTGAGATTTGAAGTGTCTTGTTCATTGGCACTTGTGTGCTCAAACAACTAATTTCATGTGTATGGAAAGAGTAATATTATGAGCAAATAAAAATACAATAGCACACATTTATCCTCAATTAGACAATCCCATTTAAAAAAAGATCCAATAAACATAGTGAGCCAAACTGTACAAAAAATGTTGCCTATTTTCATAAACTGAAATGTTTACAAAAATGTTCCAATTACTCATTTCTT
This sequence comes from Melozone crissalis, assembly GCF_028551555.1. NCBI lineage: Eukaryota > Metazoa > Chordata > Aves > Passeriformes > Passerellidae > Melozone > Melozone crissalis. The sequence continues at coordinate 40,750,808 of NW_026535784.1, read as the reverse complement.
TGTTCACCTCACTCCCCATGCTGAATGAAATAAAGGGCTTAAAATCATGCCACAGAAGTTTTATAGAGCTTTGCAAGTCTCTTCATATACAAATGATATTCTATATATATTTCAGTGATGCAGTTTCTACATTTAAAAATTGACCTGTAGATTGCTCTCCCTAATTCTTTCCTCTACATCTCACTAGAATGTTTTTACATTCATCAGTCACCCACAGACAAAAAACTTCAGATCTGGAATATGTTTGAGATAATAATAATTTGAAATAGCTAACAAAGATAAACCCTAAGAAAACTAATTTTAGAATTTTCACTTACTATACATAGATGATCCAAAATATTGTATTTAAAACTTAGCTGAAAAATCAGTTTTAGAGAAGGTAGGAGAAGGAACAGAAGGAGAAGGCTGTGGATTTTCACTTAAGGGCAGGGAGGGGAGTTTTAGTTTTAATTTATTTTACTTATGGCTGGTGAGTTGAATTAACCAGGTATGGTTTGAATACATAGATAATTCATTAGACTAAAGCTACATTTGCATACAGAAGGTCATTTTGCTTGTTAATACTGAAAGACTTGCTCATGTGCTGAGTTTAAGACCACATGAAATCCCATGTCAAATCTGTTTTGCCCATAATGGTAATTGGCGAGTGACCTCTCCCTGTCCTTAACTCATCAGCCTTTTGTTGTATTTTCTCTCCCCTGTCCAGATGAGGAGGGAAGAGAGAGAGAGAGGCTTTGATGGGCACGTGGCATCCGGCCGGAGTTAACTCATCACACAGAAAAGTTGGACAGGAACTATTTAGAAGGGCATGTGGTGGTAGGGCACAAAGGGTGGCTTTAAACTGAAGGAAAATAGGTTTAGATTAGCAAATAGGAAGGAATTCTTCACTTTGAGGGTGGTGAGACACAGGAACAGGTTGCCCAGAGAAACTGTGGATGCCCCATCCTTGGCTGGAAGTTGGACTGGGCTTTGAGCAACCCAAGTTAGTGAAACCTGTCCATAGCCATGGCAGGAGTGTTAGATGATCTTTAAAATCCTTTCCAGCACAAGTTATGATTCTCTAATACTAACAGCATTGTCAAGGGATTTATCACAAGGTTGCCTATTGCAATAAGGAGCAGACATTCCCATTACAAGAACCTGATAAAATGCATTAGTTCAGCACCTGACTATTTTTCCAGTAAGGTGAGAAGAGGGGAAAGGTGCAGCAGGTAAGGCTAAAACAACATGCAAACATGTTTTTTTTGATATCCCAGGTATTACAGGAAGGCTACCCATAAAATCCCTGAAACAGCTGACAGCAGACAGCCTTCACCCTGCCTTCCTCTCCAGACATCCAGCCCAGCAAAGGGAAAACGTCATGGGCAAAGGTCTCCAGAAAGCTGGTGCAATCTGTTGGCACCCAGTGGGTTTACAGTTCAAACTTACTGCACCCAAATGAAAAATAAGTTTGAGGGGGATCTCCAGATCTTCCTCTGCTGGCCCCCAAAAAGCTGAAGTTGCCCTTCACAAGAAGATGATGGTTGCCCACTTGGTGTTTTAGTGGGCACATCTACCTCCCAGATATTCTGATGCTGTTCTAAGGTAGCTCACCCAGAGAGACATTTCTTATCTCTTCCCTGTCTTCATAGACCTTCTCCAGAAGAAAATCTGAGATAATAATCCCTGCTCCTTTCTGCCAGCACGTATACAGTTACTTGTGTTTCTATCTGTTACAATTTTTTCCACTTTCTAAAATATTTTTTGTCTCTTTCTACAGCTTACTAGGCCTAGTCTACACTTCAAAATTTATTTTCTATTTGAAGCCTAATTAAATGTAAATCTGACAGAGAAATCCCAAATGATGTGTGCCTTTAAATTCAACATTTTATTTTAGAATTGCGCTCCACTAAACTGTAAAAAAATCTGTCTGAAATTACATATCATTTCAAAAAAAGAAATAGTACTGCCGTGATTGACAATTGCATAGATGTAATCTGAGTGGCAGTACTCACACCACACGGCATCCTATCAGAATCCACTTGCACAGACTGTATTCTTTAAACTGCTCATTTTCCTCCACTCCAGACACACTGAACTCATTGTTTTAATAATTAGCATCAAAAAGCCTGAACTTTAAAAAAAACACAATAAGCATACAAGTAACACAATCCACATAAAAGACAAAAAGCATTTGTTCTTTCATTAGATTGACTTTTGCTTAGATGCACTTAAAATACCACATCATAAAATGTATGTGAGGAGACCATTTATTATATGAACAATTAAAAAAGTTTTCTCTTTCTTTATTTATTTGTATAGGACTAGCTACCCCACAAACCACTTGGCCAAACAACCTGTTGGAGTACTTCCAGGATGCATTGAAACATCCACCAAAATATCAAAGGCTGTAATTACACTTTCATCATATGTTCCAACTCATCCAAGAATAGTCAAGAAACATTAAAGACAACAATCTCATCTGAAGCTAATTACTGACAACTAGCTCAATACTGCCTATAGAACTCATCATCTTTGATTCTGTTCTTTAAAGAGCAGTCTCATCAGTTCCCATGTATCTCAAAGTATTTCTTGAAAGGGTTATAATTTAGTGGCGATGAATTCCAGGTCCTGGGTTTCTGAAATTTTTATAACTTCGCTGTCGTAATAGGTTCTTCGTAGTTGGTCCAAGTTTGATCATTACTGTAATGATGAAATGATTGGTTGAGGGAGGAAAAAAAAGAAAAAAGAGACTGCTGAGTTAATAAAAAATTGGGTGGGATTTTGGCCCAGAAAAAAAAAAACTTTCCAATCAAATATATTTTATGATTTCTTCTCCCATTGAAATTTTCACCATATTTAATAATTTTATTGTTACTCACAAAATATTGTTTATTAAAAAGAGAAAGTACTGTTGCAAGCATTTTAGAGATAGAGAAATGAGGCACTTTGGAAAACTGCAGTAGAACAGGAATTTTTAGCCTGGTGTCCAAACTATCAAATTGATCTTCTAAATACTAAAAATCCTTTCTTATTGCTGCTCTCAAACAGCAGCTGCACTAACTGCAGGCTAACCACATTCTGGCTGAAGCTGGGCTGGAAACCAGATTGATTAAACCAGTGGAAATATTGCTGAAGAGATTGTCCTAACCAACAAGGTCAATTCATTTTCAGATTTTTCCTCTCAAGAGAGATGGTGGACAAGCTACTTCAAGGAGAAGGTTTTCTATAAATATTAAGCAAATTTTCCATGAAATCAGTATTTCATTCAAAATATAATAAAATGGAAAAAAAATGCAATAATACTGCATTGCTTTTGAAAGTCTCACTTTCCCCTTGTTGATTCCTTTGGCTAAAGTATTTTACTGAAGCAAAGCACACTTTTTGGTCTTACTAGTGGAACAGGACTCGTGGAGACCACTCTCCTCCCCCAGATGGGAGGAAATCCCAGCAGATCACAGACCTGCTATTGTCTTCTACAGAAAACACAAAGAGAAGGCACTCTAAGAAGCACTGGGTGGCAGCAAGGCATGCTGAAGACAGTCTTGAAAAAGTTCTGAAACCGGCTGCTCTTTAGTATTTGGTCTATTCCCTGCTAAACCACAGTCCTGTAATTGAAACATACCAAACACTGTGTTTTCCAAAACGTTTGGTAGCAGAAACCCCCCTGCACTGAAATGAGCCTCACGTCCTTACACTTCCACATCTGAAGATACACATAAGCTTTGCTTAACTGCATGGCTTGAGGCTCCCTTTGAGGTAGTAAATGGCAACACCAAGTCCTGCTTGGAATCCTAAACCAAAAAATTAATATGGGGGGGCATAGGACAGAAGCTTAGCTTTGTTTGTGGGGACTCAGGGTTTCCCTGTAGGTCCCAGGGTTATAAGCTGCTGGCAACCAGTGGTCAGTGACTAGCCAGGAGAGGGATGAGTCCTTGGGAGATGGGTGAAACCAGCCAGGGGTAACCAAGAGAGCAAAGAACAAGTGTCAAACACATGTCAAAACCACCATATAGGATAAATTCAAATGCTATGTGGAATTACAAACCAGTCAAGAATGAGGTAAGTGCCCATGCAAAAATGCCTGCAAGTAGATCCTAAAGTGAAGGGGAAAGAGTTCTCCCAAAGATGTGTTTGGAATACTCAGAATGCAGACAGCTCACCAGAAACCACCACTTCTGCCAAGGTTGAAAATACTGACCTCCAGACCCAGAGTGCCAGTGGAAAGTATAACTTAAAAGAAAGAGATACATAAAACTTATGTAATTCTATACATATTAGAAAATGTGTGTATGCCTCATTTTACCTGCATTTACTTTGATGTATACACGCCACTATTATTGTAACTAGACCTTTTGACTGTAAAATTAAGATTTTAATTATACTAATGATAATTTCTTGTCTTTGAATAGAAGTTGAGGTTTTTTGCCTATTGTAAGATCTTGAATGTGACAAATTTGTGGGAATTCGAGGAACCTGTCTGTAACTGGGATGCAACAATTTCCAAAGAGTAACATGCTCACTGGTTCATCAAATTCAGGTTAATTCTTCCTTGGGGAGGGAGCAGGAGTGTTTCAGAAAAGTCAGAGCATTTAATAGGCATCAGTTCAAAGAACATGATACTTACAGGAGTAAAAACCATTGACATCAACATTTTTTCACCCTTACAGCCTCAGAAATGTTTCAAATGTGATGGATTTCACGTCGATAGAGATCACCAGCTCACCCAGCACTCAAAGCCCAGGCAGATGACACGTATCACAGAGCACCATTAACATATGGTGCTCATAAACTATACTGCTGCCCGCTCATATCTGGGGAGGTTTATGGTTATGTTCTACATGGAGTTATCTTGTCTGAAGGTATCACACAGATGGATCACAGCTATGAGATCTGCACCTAAGGAAAACCACCGACCTCCCGGTCAGCTCCAGTTGTAATCAACGCTAAGGAAATAATGCTGTTTCCAGCACACTCAGCTAAAGCTGAAAGGGCTCCATGAATTCCTCAAGGCCACACATCCCTACAAATGTCACAGCCTGAAAGGGAGAGGTCAGCCACATCCCCTACCCACGGCTTTTTGCATCACCTTTGCTTTGCTTGGGGCTGCTGATCATTAATGGACTTTCCGCCCTCCGCGTCCCCTCGAGCAGGGTGGGCAGCGTCCCCCACAGCACCTGGGAAGTTGTTTCAGCAAGAGAACCTGGCCAGACCTAGCGCCTCAAAACTGAGACCCTGCTCCCTGAGTCAGAGGAGGTTTGCCAGGATTTTACGCAGCACATCAGGTGCTGCCAATTAAAAAGTCCCAAAATAGTGGAATTCGTGCAATTATATGAATAATAATAATAATATAATGTGTAAGTTAATGCTAAAACCCTGAATTAATTAGTAATTTTATTGAATAAATGGAAAATATAGATTAACGGTGAAAACTGATATCTATTATGACTTTTAGTTATGATTTTGGAGTAGGAGTTCTAAACATTGGAGGGGGTTTTTAGAATAAGACTTTATTAACTGAAAAACAAATTCTGTAGAAATTGCTCATTTTTTCTTTTACCCCTTGTTTTATTGTTGGACTAAGGCACAGCAACTTTTGCCAAGAAAGGGTAAGATCCAGTATAATATAGCTGCTCTAGGGATAGTAAGAGGTTCTATAAATCCTCCCAAAGGAAGGGATTTGTATTTTTTTGTGGAACTATAAACATAAAGCAAATGGAATCGCTTAAGAGTTGCTATTTGCCCTGTTGGTTTTTGTTCATCTTGTAAACTAAATGCAATAAAAGAACAAAGACTATTTTCCATTTTTAAGGATTGTTTCTCCATCAGAGCTATTCAGAAACTGTTTGTTTTCCAGTTGGTGAATTCAGATTCAGGAGATTTCTGTCTCTCCTTCCTATACTTGGCACAACTATTCCATTTTTGAAAAGTACAGGATCATGTCAATGCCTTACATTTTACTTTAGTGCAAGGTAAAGAACTGAACTTTGCCTGCTGAGGAAAACAAACAATATGTTTTAGAAAATTGCTAAAGGAATATTTGAAATAATTAATATATTCCTTTATGGAAGTTCTCAAGGAAATATTTTAAAATAGAAAACACAGTGAAGAAATTAAAACACTTATTCCTAATTTACTTGAGCCAGCAAATATTCTTTAAACAAAACAAGCAACCTATGTGACAAATAATTTAGTAGGAGCTGCTGGTAGCTTTCTACCAGGAAAAAAAAAAGTATTTATTTATGTACTGATTTGTGGGACAGGATGGGTATTTTAGATAGTGACTAGGGTTCTTTGCAATCAGGCTGTGATTATTTCAGACCATTGTAAAAATTTATTAAGCCTTCATCTACATTTCCTTCTTTTGTGTGTGTGGACAAAGCAAAAGCTTTGAGAGACACTGAGTTAATGAGAATAAATTTATAGTACTTCATTAGTAACCCATGTCAACTTGGAAAAAAAAGGGCAGATATTAATCATGCAGTTCACTCTCCTGGGTTCTCCTGGTTTGTTTTAACCAAGTAAATGTATTGATGGAAATGGAGAATCTTTAGAAAAGGGAGAAAAATGTGCAAGAGTCATCCATCATGCAGAACTGGGAGGAAAACAAATATTTTTGCTGCTTACAAGAATTCCACAGAAAACACATTTTCCTCCCTACAGGCTGGAACACACACAACACTCCCTGTTCTTGAGACACATATCGGAGTGGATTTAAAGAAAAATATCCCAAAATTCATCCTCATTGTCATACACTATTTGGTCTCCTTAGGCCATTTAAAAAAAATACTGGTGATGATGCTCAGTAAAATTGTGCCTGTTGAATGCAGTTCTATACCCAACCACTCAGGAAGATTTCTGGCCCCTGTGAGTTCTGCTTTATCCCTTTGTATCCCTTCATTGGGCAGACACATCAATCCACATCAGGTACACAGTTAAGCCAAGTGAGAAGTAGGGAGGTTTCCACAAGGCACACTATTGCACTCAGTATATTAATATATTTTTAAAGCTGAAACATCACACACCTTTCCCAGATATACCTTGAGGAAGGAAAATAATTTTTGACTCAATTAGCTGCAGAAACATCTTGCAACCTCTTTGTAACAATGTGTTACGACCTTTCATAAATCAGAACTGTGTTGTTTAGCAGCCAATGAAAACATCTGTCACAAGGCAAAGAAATTAGTCCACACTCACATGCAAAGACGATTAAAATCAAATTCAGACATTAATAATTGATCCCAGGTGTCCCTCTATTCTTTGACCCATAGTTGTCAGTTGTCACTGATGTAGTTAGATGGTTAGAAGGCTTTTTCTTTTTTTCCATGGTGATTTGGCAAGGTTCTAAAAGCTTTTAAGAGTCAAATCCTGGAATTCATGCAATAAATATCATTATTGTAGAAGCCACAACAATTAAAACCTTTTTCCAAGAATTTTAAATCATCTTAATCTGGAGCATTATAGACCATAAAAATAGCAAGTGTTTGTGGATAACATTGTCTGCACTTTTTCTTCGGAAATTTTGAAACAGACGTTGGAGATGGGTTGCAAAGTCAGCAGTATATTTTGATCATTCAGATGTGCAAATATTCAAGATGACATGTTTTCTTTCTTTCCACAAAACACAGGCACTTCAACAGCTGAAAACCAGTAATGCCTAAGTTCATGAGCTAAGGAGCACTATGGTTCCATAACAGACTTCCTTGATTCTTGGGCCTATTGCATTTTTTAACCATTTATCTTCATCTTTTAAAAAAACAGATCAACCTGCTATAGATAGAGGCTACTATTGCCTACAGTTTAAATTTCAAATGGCAGCTCTCATCACCGTGCATGTAAAAGCGGAGAGTGGGAAAGTCTGTAAGGAGGCACTGGTTTTGAGTCAGCAATGAGTAACCACTGCTCTCAGTTTGACCTTTTGGGTTGATAAAGAGTTATAAACCAGTCACCAAAACAGCAATCAAAATGTTACTGGACATTAAATGAAAAATGCACGAATTAATGGTCAATTAAGAATTGTCAGTCTTTCTTTCACTATCCAGACTTAGATGAAGATTGTTTACTTTTAGACACACATGCCGTGAGGCATCACCGCCAGGATGCCACCACGCTCAGACACAAAGACTCTTGTTACAACGGAGACAGCTAACCCAGCCAAGAGACTGGGTCCCCATGGTGACCCCTGTGGTGATGCAGGTCTCAGTCTCATTTCGTACTGCATCATCTATTCAGGGCATCCCCTCAGTCCATAACTTAAAGTTAAGAGTTTGTAGAACTGTAGTAAGCCTTGCCATCACATTATGTTTTCTCTAGTTATGTTGCCAGCTGAGGCAATGTGTAGTCTTTCCTGCTTTTCCCAGATTTCTTCACAGGAAACCTACAACCCACTATGTCTGGCAACAGCAGGCCATTTCCAGGCAAAAGAGAAGAGTAATAATGCTCCCAATTAACAGCCAAAGGCCAAAGAACCAAAGTTTCTAAGCCACAAAAAATGACGCATCATAGTTGCGTCAAGGGTACTTGCTATTTTTAGTTAATGCAGAGAGAAAAAGAAAATTTTATTGACAGGTGAACTTCTGACATTTCCTTTTGCCCCAAAGGCCACACATCCACAAAAGCGTTCCAGAAAACAGCAGCAGAAAAAGACTTCATGTAGGAAAGGTTCTGTTGCATCAGAGGCCACTATGGCTTATTTAGAAGAGGGGTATCTGTGTCTTCACAGAAATACTTGGTTGCTCTTGCAGTGAAGTAATAAACACAAGGTTACATAAGAATTTAAACACGCTGCCTCCTAACATCAGTCAGGACTATGCTGGCAGCTCCTGGGCTCTTTTGTTTTCCACATCGAGCTGGAACTTGATACAAAGAGGCAGATTTCCATGATGTAATTAAAATCTTGCTGGAAATGAGATTTTTCACATACTTCATCAAGCTTAAAAGCAGAGGCATTCAAACAGACTGCATCTTTTTAACTCTCGAATAAGATGCAGTCTGTTCTTCTACCAGCTCTCATTATTATCCGCGCAGAAATTCTCTGCAATTACCATTACATTAAATTAAGTCCACAATCTTTCTGCTATGATCAAAGTAGGTGCAGATGTTTAGATTGTATAAGGCATGGTTGGCAAAAAACAGGATGGGAGTTGAAGCAAAATCACATCACAATCCAATAAACCAGATAATTAGTAACAAAGAGGTTACCTGCTCTGAAGATACTATAATTTCCATCTAATTTAACTTACTCTTGATTATCTTACAAAAGAAAATATCCTAGGTCTCAAAAAAGGTTTCTCACCATCATTTATCTTTGGAAAAAGTCACCCAAAGAAATATTTATTTTCAAAAATCATATTCTTCTGAGCAATATCATCTAAATGAGATCCCTCCATAGCATTTATAACCCTCTCTGTTGTTATCTATGAGACTCTAATCATGCTTTTCAATAACTGAGGACAGTATTTTTCCAGAAGAACCACTAGAGTTCATGTTAACCATTTCTAATGATTTTTATTTTACAGTTCAGAAAAGGCCTGCAATACAGTATGGAAGTATTTAGCATGCACACAAGATTTAGGTATTTCACTCTTTTTTCTTTTTAGTGCCTAATTGTTTTCAAATTCCTGACAGAGTAAATTAGTCAGAAAGAAAATCAAGAAAAAAATTGTACTGGCATTTGGTATTCTGAAGGTCCTGTTCCTAATTTCCTCCATTCTTTCATGTAATAATAGCTTTGGTTAAGCCTCCGGATACATGGTAAATTGGACTGAGTTTGAGTTCTTCCTCTTAACAGCTTTCCCTGTAAAAGGGTCCAATGAGAATAAATACAATAGGTCACATTAATCCATAAGTTTTTTGGAGGGGGGAAATCACAGAGTAAGAACTGATTAAAAGTTTGCAAAAGATTCATAACTTTAGAGAAAAGGTTCATTCAGTTCTCGGCTCATCTCCCCTGTGATGCATGATGATGATTCAAACCCACCAAGATGTGCACATGGGACAAAGCAGGGCTGGCTCCCCCTTCCTGTGACTCCTTATATTTGGAAGATAATTAGGACTTGAACAGCCATGACTATGTAGGTGACAGATTACTTTGGATGCTTTTTTAGAACCTGGGGTGGCTTTGCAGGCCAGGCTAAGAGTGAGAAACATCTTCCCACAACAAGCGAGGGGAGCAGGTAGACAGTAACGAAACTTCTAACCACAGTCAGATGCTGAGAATTCAGCCTGAAAGTTGGGTTTTCAGTTGATGACAGGAGCTAAATCTTATTGCGTTTCCAATTAAGTCCCTAAGTGTTTCCAATTATTATGCTAATATAGACAACATCAGCGTACCAAGTTTAGAAAAATATACATATATATTATATGCACATCTACAGTAAGTTACAAGAGCACCACAATTTTCACAGTTCTCAGGAGGTGTCCCTGCAGGGGACACATCAAAATCTTGCACTTACATAATATGTGTTATTTTCCCCAATTCTAACCTCTGTTTTCCTTCTATAATGATTATTTTCTTACCCACCCTCATCCTGATCACCTTAGTAACTTATTACCTATCTCCTTTACTTTGTCTATAAACATGGATGCAGTTTTGGTCCATCCAATTGCTTGAGTTTTCTGAGCAGCACTGCACCTGCAGAGTTTACAGCCTCCTACCATCTGCTGCAGCTAGAAGTTATCCTCCCACTGGCCAGCCTGTAGGAGAATTCTCCAGCTACTTCCAATCAGCACTAGACTGATTACCAAAGACACACAATTTGAACTAATTAACCTAGTCTAGATCCTTTTTGCTTAACCAGGTGTGGGGTCAGCCCCATGATCAACTTAGCTGGCAGCTGTGAAAAAGTGGAAACCTCTGGGAGGAAGGATGTGATGAGCAGCCAGTAACCATACTTCGTACTTCCTCTTCCAGCTGCATCCACAGCTCTCCCTCCAAAAACAGCCCTGATCCCCCTTGCAAAGGATCATGCTTTCGTCTGCAGACTAAGGCAACACACAGCATTACTAGCAGGCTGAAACCTGAGAAGAGCAACTCCAGTATAGCTCTTCCTTATGCTGTCCCAACTATTCTTACCAGTCTCTGAGGACCTCCTCTGGCCATAACTTGGCATTTGTAGGCCATCTGTTTTCTCCTCTGTTTGTGTACCACCAACACCATTAGGCTGTTCCTTTTAATGCTGTGTCCCACCCAAGTTTCCATAACTCTGCTCTGGCAGTCTTCCCCCATTCCAGCTAAGCAGTGTTGAGTAAATGAGAACATTTGGGTGTCTTCACACAACGATGTGTGGTCACTCCCTGGGACAACCTCCTTCACCTGTTCAATTAGGCTGAGAATAATTTGAAACAAAACTTGTGCTGAAGATTCTTGTTAAATACCAGCTGCTCCAAGGTCCATAATTCAGTCGTCCCCTGAAGCATTACCATGACTATGTGGGCTGACATTTCCTCTGAAAATAGGCTTCCAGCAGTTTTCTTCTGTACCTTTGCAACGTGTCATATTTTATGCTTAAATACAGTACACTTGAACAGTCGTGCCAACTTTTTAATTAAAAGCCCCTTTTTGTTACTTCCAATTAGGTAGGAGAGCAAAAATCTCCTTTTCCCACTTACAGAAACTCCTATTTTTGCCTCTATTTTTACAAGAAACACAGAGACATTTCAAAGCGTGCCCCAAATGTGTCATTGTCCAATAAAATTCCACATGTGCAAATCCAGCCCTAAAACTAAGATACTATACTGACAAAGTTATATCCAGAGGGAGGAAACAAAAGATAGTGAGGTGCAAGTTAAGAATATTGTTACTAGCTGTTGAGGGAGAGTCCAGGGTATATTTCAGAAGTTCAAGAATGAAATCACCTGGCCAATATTATAACAGAATTCCCAAACATATCCAAACGAGTTTTTCCTTCGTCTTGAGGAAACCCTGTGATTGTGCCTTTTCAGGTCCATTACAACACTTCCAACAACGTGAACCTTTTGTTCTGGAAACCAGAGGAGGAAAGACCTGGAATACATCTATGCAACATGAAAGCTGGGAGGAGACCCAAGCGGGGTGAGCTGCACAGGAAAAGAACAGTCTTTGATGGGTCTTGAACAAGCACAGGTGTGGTGGCATGAATTCCTAGTAGGATTTATGCATTTGTAGGAAGAAAGACCTTAAAGAACCAAATTTAATTGTCAAATAGTCTAGAGGAAGACTATTTCTCAAAACACATCATTACATAACCATATATGATTTACAGATGGTGAAAAACTACAGCACCTGTCACAGACTTTGCTAAGCCAAAGCCTAAATATGTTTATCCTTCATAACATGTTTCTGACAAATCTTTTTTAATTCTAGGTCTGCTGCCAAATGTGAGGACTAATCCTTTCACCAGAAAAACAGACAGAAATCTTTACAACATTGTCATCAAACCAATGTTTACCAGCTGAGGAGAAGCCCAGTGCCCTAGAGGGCATTAGTCCTGCTGGCAGAAAAAAACAGGTAAGGTGTGCTCAAAAATAATGTGCTCTGAAATGAACATTGTAGTGCTTTAAACACTGGTACCAACATGAATTATTTCAGCTAGATGAACAAGATAAGGGTTACATATTTTCCTCCAAGTTTTCTTCAATGTTCAAAACACCAAAAGGTCTTCATAGGGTATGAACTAGTAGGATTAAGAACATGGACTAAGCAAGTGGTGCAGCATGATAGAAATGCATCCATAAAGAAAAGCAGCTGGTGGTGAAGATGAGATACCCTCACTGTTGGATATTCAGCAGCTTCTGGTGCCCAGCAGTCTGGTCCTGGGAGCCAAATGCCCACTAGCAGCTTGGAATGTAATTTTTGGTTTAGCTGCAGCCAAAGGAAACCCCACTAACGTGCTGCAGGCTGCCCCACAGAGCACAACAATTCACTTTCAATGTGGATGAGTGGATGACGTGTTTCAAAGCTCACTAACATACTAATGGAAATGTTAAACACAGAGGAGCATAAAGCTAAGCCTTGTTTAGGACTTGTCACTCCAGGGCACAAGACGTGCAGCTTTCTTCTTCACTGATTGCTGGCCATCATGGCAGGTTTATGGATTTCAGTGACAACTTCAGGAGCTCCCTTCACTCTGAAATCTAAGCCATTTTTATTGGGTATCTGATACTATTTATTTACATGTTTTAAGAAATGGAAAAGTGTAGCTGAGGTGAAGACATGTGGCAAGAGTATTCCAGATGGTCTGAGCTGTAGGGGAAAGAAACTGGATTACACTGGTGTGTTACAGACCCGCTGGGAAGAAATTAAACTGAGTAAGTTAATGATAAATTATAAATGAAGTATGTGCCATGAATATTAACCACACACACTGTGTACTTTCTGAAACTGTCTGTCTCCAGAAGAATAGTTTTGTAGCCACAAGACAGCACCAGTTTATTTAGGGGACATGGGAACTCTGTAGGGAGTAGGAGTCCTACAGAACTAAAGAAATTGTCCGGTGTTGTGAAAAACAGACAATTATTCCTAACTTACACAGCACACTAAATAACAAAGACATTAAACTTTTATGGCACTCTTAGGGATGGATGGAAGCCCATTTCAATAGCAGATTTAATTCTCCCCAGTTACAAAACATCAAGATTTACATGAACCTAGGGAGGAGGAAAGCCTGGGAGATACAGAAGAAGAATCACATCCCAGTACAACATTAATTAATAAATAACAGAAGTGTCTTGAGAGTCAAAAAATGTGGGTAGAAGTATTAATGTCAGTAAGAGATATTTTTGGAAAGGATACCTGTGTGACTTCAGAACAATGGGGTTTTTTAAGTGTTGGAATGAAACTTCCACATGTCAAGCATAAAAATGAAAAATAGGTTGTCACTTTATATTTTCTTTCCTAGGCAAGCACCTTGTTTCAGACTCTACTGAGTGGAGAATCCTTTTTTTTTTTAATTTTTGAGGATATACAAGTGCACAGGCACTTCTTTAGCCTGTAGTTCCCCATGCCTTAAAAGGTTTACTCAATAATATCAGATATGAAGACTGTGCTGGCACAAAAAACTGAAAACACAATGCTCCTGACAGCCTTTCTAAAGGCTCAAGTGTTTGTGGTCAGACACCTCCTGACTCAGACATGTAACTTCCCAGGTTTCCATTGTTCTGGCATGTGGACATGGTAAAGAGGGGAACACAGCCTTGGAGGTCCTCACTGGCCAAGGAAGGGCAAAGAAGTCACCAACAACCTCTGCCGGTGCCTGGCTCAGGAATAGGCATTAGCTGCTGTTCCTCTTTGTTTTGCCAGCAGCAAAGGAGCCAACCCAGCACTGGTCAGAGCACAAGGTGTCAAGATTAACTCTTGGGAGCAAGTTAATGAGTCAGGCAGGTAAGAACACCGCCAGCCCCAGGCGCTCTCTGTCAGGAGCTGGGCTGAGCTGCTGCTGGTGATCACATGCAACAGGTAAGAAATGACTGAGACACAATGCAGGGAACAGACCTGGGACTAGTGGCAGACAGATTCCAGTAGCTGGAGAAATCAGTCACTTGCTACAGTGCCTAGACCTCACTCAGGCAAGAATAAAGTTTAAAACTTACTATGGCTTTTATTTTTAGAAGATTAACTCACTTTTCTCTGTATTACATGCTTATTAAAGACATCCAGAAAATTATACTCTGGCCCTGTGCCTCAAAAGTCACACATAAAACTTACCATAAACTTCTACTCTGCTCTAAAAGTGCCAGCAATGACAAATTCAGGGCAGAAATTGAAGGAAAGGTTTCCAGATACAGGGAATATTATATAATTTATATCATTGGCATAAAGGGATAAAATGCAAAGCATTAACATTTACTGTAAGAATTAAAAGCCTGAAAAAGTCAGGATGTGTAGTTTACAAGGTTGTCAATCATGCAAGAAAAGTCCATATAAAGAAAGAATACATTGGCAGTAAGAGTCATATGAAATATTAATGAAGTGACTTCCCCCTCACTTCTTCTGAAAAAGGAAATCTTTTCTAGGTACACAGAAGAATACAGGCTAAGTGGACATAAGCAATGTATTTCACTTCACTTTGCAAACACCTAACTTTTTTTGGGTTATTTGGGTTTTTCTTTTTTTCCCTAGTAATTTAACTTTGGAAACAGCTAGGCATTCTAGTATCAGTTAATTCAAAATGTCTGCTTCAGCATGGGAAGATAATGGCTGCTTTCTCTTATTGTCTATGCTATGAAAACTTCTACAGATATTTTATCTCTGCAAAATTCTTTGAAGTTTTGCTGAAAATATTGCAGCTCTTTGAAGAAGGACCTCAAATTTAGAAATGAAATGGCACTGATAATAAGGAAGTAATGTCAAAATCACAAGATAAAGTGCTGTGTCTCTCTTGAACATTATTTTCCCCTGCATATAGAGATAAATAGAAGGATGATTATAGAATATCCTGCTGTAATAACTTAACCTAGCTAGCGGCAGCACAGATTATGCAGTAGCATGGTCTTCAGGGCTGTGATGACTTGGCAGCTGGGGGCATGGCACACATGCTCTGATGGTCAGCAAGACCTGGAGCCTCTGTTGCAGCATCCTGAAGCCCCATCACCCTTGTCTCCAGCTTGCTCTAAAGATGGGGAACAGACCCTTTGGAATGCCATGTGAAAAATATTTTCAGAGCATCTGCTGTGTAGAGCTATTCATATACCAGGAAAAAAACCCAAAACAACTAAACAAACAAACACAAGGCTGAAAGCAGAGAAGAAAACCAGATTACTCAGGTTGGCAGTGGTTTAAAACCTATTCCTATCAGCCTGAAGCTGGAAAGTGACAGCAAGCACAAATGCAGGCAGCTCTAAGTTAGGCAGCAGAGCCAGGGTGAGCAGACGGGGAGGCTTGGCTGTGCAGCAGCCCAGCCTCGCTGTGCTGAGTGTCTGGCTGGGGAACCTGCATCTGCAGCCTCCAGGGATGTAAGTAGCTCAAAAGGCCACACACAGCTTTTGCTGGATAAGGCTCATGGCGAGCTGTGCTCACTATCCTGTTTTCCAGGGACATCAGGGCCCAATAACTACTTAACTTTTCACTCGTTCACTCCTTGTCACTCTTCAAAAGAAGTCCTAATGCCACCTAATGCATACTGGGTAGCAGATACAGAGTGTGTGTATCCTGGCAGGGATAAGCTAAGTGAGTAGAAACAAATGAGGTGTTGCAGTCTATGACACAGGAAAGCGGGCAAATGATTAATAGTCCAATGAAAGATTATCCTCATCTGATATTTCCACACTTGAGTGAAATCCATCCCAGCTGCAATTTAATGTAATGGTTGTCTATTTGGAGCTCCTAACAACTCTGCCTCAAGTACTTTTATAATTGCTTGCATTGATGTTCCAGTAATCTTTAAGAATTAGTGTAAAAACGCCTTTGAATCCTAAAGATTTTTAGCTGAAGGGTTCAAAATAGTTTGTTTTCCAAGCTTAGATACCACGAAATGGTAGCAAAACTCTCTAGCCATGGTAAAGATAGACGATGCTGCTCATGTGGCAATGAAGACTTCAAGGCTAAACTCTTTTCTGTAGCTTAAGAAAGCTGCCAATGGCAACAGTGTCAGCATCAATCACACCAGGGAGAGGAGGAAAATGCCTTTCTTAAATCTAACCACCAAACACCAGAGCTTTTGTAAAGATGGGCCATGTCTCATGTGCAACTTGCTATTTAGTAGATAAATTATTAAGCATATTTTTATCTCCTTGTGCCTGCAATGATGAAAGGTTACAGGAAATTTCCTGTCCTATCTTTCTCCATTTATTTCTCACTGTTTCAGGAGGCCTCTGCAAAAAAATCAGTATCGCTTACTACAGCAAAAAAATTATTTTCTGTAGTTCTCTATTCTTATTACAGGTGAAAAGGCAAGAAAATTCACTGTAAAAATCATTTACCAAAAGGGCTACTGTTGTGATATGTATAGAATAATCAGGGGAAAAACTTTTCATTAACAAGACATCATAAGAACTCTGAATTCTTGTAAGATCTATTACTCCTTTTCACCAGTTCTTTCATGCCCATGTCCTTTGATAGAGAGGAAGAGTTCATTATTTTCTGATAAACCAGGTGGGTGGGGAGGAACAAAAAAAAAAAGGATAGAAAAGAGAAGATCCACAGGAGAGTGTCATGATCTGGTTATGTTCAGCTCATACAGGAAGTTTAGAAGGTCAGAGTTTATAGAGACAAATGGTCCCTCTCCTGCAGAAAACCTTGTTTCTACAGAGGGAAATTAGCTGACTGCTCCACCAGTTATTCAGGGTGGCAGCTCAAATCTTCCCTCATTTCCTTCCTCTTTCCATTACATTTCATGTACCTTCTGATACATTGCTATTGCACATAATGGCAAGTGTCCTACCTTACGGTAAACTTCCTAAGGAAAAGCCCAAGGAAAACATCTGACAAGCCTGGAGACATAATATTTTTGGTACCTTTGGGGAGGAATCTTAGGGGAACACACTTTCAAGCTGTGCCTCCCACCTCTCACTTGAGTGGAAAGACTCAAGGAGAAAAGACTTAAAGACAAGCTTCTCCAGGGAGCTGGAATGCTGCACCTGCAGCGAGTGCAGAGAGAATGCTTTATGTCAGTGAAGTTATTAAGACCTTTGCAAACATTCTTGTAACCACAGTCCGGGTGGATTTTTTTTCCTTTATTTTCTTTTTTTCTTTTGGTTGTTTTGTGGAGGCTTTCTCCTCATTTCCCTTTGTCCTTTATCTTTCAGATTGAGTGGACAGTAAAAGAATGAGCTTGGTATTCACCAGATCTAAAGATAAACTATTAATAGATAATGGGGATGAGGCTTAGATTTAAAGACAAAGTATTAATAGATAATATGGAGGAGGCTTGGGCTAAATACCATACAGGAAGGGAGGCTCCTTTGAAAAGCATTCCATACTAATAATTTTTCTTACAGTTAAGGAAATGGTATGATCCTTTCAGTTAACCTCTGAACATTACCAGCCATCATCATTCCTATCTCTAATCTCTCTATCTTACCTTTCAGAAGCCAAACAATCATAACAACAGTGATGATGCACTCTGTCAAAGCTGGGAGAAAGGAATAGTCCCCATGGTCACTACTATTCCATCCACATGCTATTTAGTAAACTTCTCTCTCTTTTGGGGAAAAAAAGAACCTTACAATGTCACAACATTTGCATGGACATTTTGGAGCATTTTCTTCTCTGAGGTTTTGCATTAACTCTCAACTAGGTCAGATGAAGGAAAGCAAGTAGAAAACTAAACAGAAAATTTATCCATTTTTCCTAGGTTCTGTCTTATGACTGGATGAGTTGTTACTTTCACACTACTTTTTTAAAACAACTTTTTGTAAGTGCTTCTGACTTCCTTTAAAAAATCCAAATTTGCTCTTCAATGTGGAAAACTACTTTTTCTTAGCCAACAGGATACTCCATTTACCCCAACTCTTTAAACCTTTCCATCCTCCAAGTCAAACAGAACTACCAGATTTCCAGATCTAATTTCAGTGAATTGTGGGTTGGTTATTTTCTGAGCAGGGACTTTAACAGGTTGAACAAAGCTGAGGAGAGGAAGTTCTGTAGACCAATATTTCAGCTACTTCTTCATAAGGCACCCAGCCAAAACATTCATCTGCAGAATTTCCTTCCTAGTTATAGTGAGATTTACCCCTGAGTGTTTGCAGTGATAGATAGAGCTTTCAAGAGACCAACTCTCACTCAGTCTCAAAGGCAAGGAACAAGAACTACGAACAATATATAATCCACACCATGAACATCTGTACCCAGTGTCTTTGCAAGTTTCCTTCATTTTGTTTGACCCCTCATCTTTCTCAAGCATTTTTCAGGAACCAGCCACCTTTGCTGGGGAGTTTCCCCTCTTCTGTTCCTTGAGAAGATGCAAGTGACAATGACAACATTGCTGCTCACTTAGGATTTGGATAGTGAATGTTCATTGTTTTATCAAGGAAAGTGTATTGAAGGGTACATTTCACAATTTTTTGCATGTTTCTTATGGGAATAATTACCACTCAAAGAAGTGTGTTTCTGACATTTATGATACAATTTTCACTTTTCAAAAAAAGGGAAGGACTTGAGTCTTACCTCACTGCACATAACTTAAATAAATTGCTCCTAAAAAGTATCCTCTGGTTTTGGATGAAATATTTGAATTTTAATAGTTAAGGTCCAGCATGAGTTTTACACCAAGTTTAAACTAAGTTTCTTCTACTGATTCTGGTGGAATTGTTCCATCTTTTGGTAAATATGATATCAGTGTCAAAACAGAAAAAATTGTTTTTCTTGAGGAATGTAGACTAATATCTAGATATTTTTCCTTTCATTTAATTAAAATCTGTGTTAATAAACTAATTTCTTATATTAAAAGTTGCTCCACCTAGATTAGACCACAGATGGTGTCTCTGTCTTAAACAGAGTATGCATTTTGTAAGCAAAACATCTAATATTGTGGGTAAGGCAGGATTACGGTGGAGACACTGTTAATTTAAGTGTCAAATGCTTTTAAGAGTTGAAAGTGTTCACTCATAACTGTTATGAATTCAGCATATGTTATAAATTATGTGCATATAATCTAAAAAACAGATGAATTCTGTGTAATGTCTTCTTTCAATTAAGACATTAATTGGCCAACATGTTAAAAAAATCAGGAGTAGGATAGGTGAGGCTGCTTTCTGGTGTAAAAAGAAAAAGAATTTTTAGAGCAATCAACCAAATAGTTCCCTGGTAAAATTGGTAACTTTAATGGGAGAGGCAAGGGTGTCTGTTGTTTGATGCTTTTAAATCTTTCATAAATTTACACTTGCATCACATCCTTGATAGCCTATAGTAGCTGAAAATTCAGATGGAAAGTCACAATAATTCCTTTATGGAGGGGCTGGACAGCAACTGGATATTTTGTCTTAATACCTTTTTTCTAACTTGATACCCTATCATTTTTTACTGTCCCATGTGGACTGTAAAGCAGTCAAAGCCCACATTAAATAACAATGAATTTATAATGCCTTCATTCTGCACCCATTTCTTACAAAAAAAAAATAAAAATCCAAGTAGCTAAGAATATCAGCTGTACCATTTTCAAATACTTTTAGTTCCCAAGGAAAACAATACTACAACCAAAACCACCTCATGTACACAGAAAGTGCCCACCAAGGCTATACCAGAGATTCCTTCAAGCAGCTGCTCTGCAGCTACCAGGGTTTGGCAAAGGCTGTTCAACAGTGACATTTCCTGGCAAAAGAAAAACCGGGCAAGAAGAAATGAACAGTGGTGAGTAGTACTTTATGATTCAGATGCATATAAATTCAATTACAAGTCTGAAACACCAAATAAGAAGGAGCTGTAAATAAAGGTCATAAATGTTTCACATCAAGATATACACAAAGAAGCTGTAAAGCAATGTCATGTCTGCACTCTGTCCAAACATACATTAAATGAACTCTAAGTTTTGTCACAGTGCTTTCCAAGGTATTAAACATAGCAAATAAATAAAAAATTATAGACCCTTCAGCCAATATAAGCATGTCGGATAAAGACTTCCCATCTAGTGACCAAACAAAATTACAGTCTTTATTTTCCATAGTAGCTCATTCCTCTTTTCTGGCCATTTTCAAGTGTTTGCAAGTTACTGGTTTCCCAAAAAAGTCAATATGTGAAAAGTCACAAAAAAGACTGATCCTTGTGTTATTTTTGACTTTATACAAACCAAAAAAGGCTGATGTAGTCACATTATGGCTTTGTCTCTTACAACTTGGAACTCCACAAAGCACATAAAACTATTACTTCTGTGGTCTAAATATCCCCTGAATGCAAACTTCAACAACCTTTAGCAAAGAAATAGTTGAGATTATGGTTTCTAGTCCTGTGAAATGCTTTATAAGAATTTGAACTTGAAACGATCCAAGTGCCCTTTCCTACTGAGGAGATCACAATAAAAATAAATTATTAGGGAGAAAGAAAATGCCACCAAAACAACACTTACTGCAATGAGGTTGACACTTGCAGTGTTTACAGGAGGGAAAACAAACAGAAGTTAACTTCTCCCTAAGTCTAAAAGAGGCAGTAAAACCTAAAAGCAAAGCCAAGGTCTTCCAATTCTCACTCCACTATCCCAGCCACTCGGTCTCAGTTGCCTTAATTTGATGCCTCAAAGAGAGGTCAAGGTACGGACTGCCTTTCAATCTAAAATATGCTGGAAAAGAGCTGAAGCAAATGTCAACCTCAGCACAAGCAAGGCAGCCAATTGATGAATGAACTGAGGGGTTTAGACCCACGTTTAATTGAACAGACCAAAAATCTCTTTCAATGGGCTTTGAATGAAATCTTTGGGGAGAAATTCTGGTTCTGCTGGATGAGTAGGAGCTTTGAGTTCTTTAAGCGATGAAGTCAACAGTTAAGCAATGAAGCAAGCAGTCCAGAGTTAACCGCAGAAAATATTCAGGGCTTCTCACCTCCAAGTTCAGCTTTCACATTTAAATTCTACTGAGGATAGCTACAGTAGTCTGCCAATTCCAATTCGCAAAAAGGCAAGCAGAGCCAGCCAGACTCCTTCTGTGCAATCTACTGGAGACAGCATCACAAACTTTCTGCCTCTCACTTCCCATCCTCTGAAGTAGCAGACCGCCACATCTGACTCACAGGCATAGCACAGGAATTACTCCAGTCAAATTAGTGTAGGTGCTCAGACTGCTATGGCAAAGACCACAAATAAACCTTAGAAACAGAGAGGAGAAAAAAGCTTCTCATTTCTCTTGTTTATAGAGGAGACACTATCCTGCTCCCCAGGAAGCCAATGCTAAAACACTCACTGACGTCAAAGGGAGTGCATTCAAGACTCAATTTAGGTTAAAACTGAGTCATGTTCAAGTAATAGTTTTTGTCTTCCCTTTTGCCCTCTATATAAAATTGAACAACTCCATCCTCACTAAATCATTCATGTTTGTCAGCTTCCTGCCTCTCCCTGCATGGTGGGATCCAAGCAGCCAAACTGTTTATAGATACACATAGACTTACTTGTCTATGATTTTAATTTTCTTTGGCTCTAGAGAAGAGCAAGGCTCGCCAGGGGTGGTTTCTGTCACTACAGGATTCACTCATTTTCTTCATTCCCATCATATTTGCAAAAGCAGTGAAGCACATTCAAGCTAAGACTCCTGTGGGTGTGGCAGGACATAGAGTCCCTAAATATTTGTGGGAGCTCCTATATGCCTTCCATTGTTTGAAGAACTTAATTCAAAGATTTTTCAAAAAACACTGGGATTCCCGCAGATACGAGAGGAGATCTTGTCAGATCCTCAAAAAAGCATAAAGCAACAAATATACATAATTCCCCTTTTATCTCAGAAGTAATTAGGTGCATAACCTTCTTGGTTAGAATTACTCTCAACCCTCTTTTCATGGATTTGCATTAATACTTATTAATCATACAGAAAGTGGATAGCTGATCTCTGCCCCCATTGATTTTGCTGAGCATAGCTGGGCTCTTAAAAGTTTATGTCAGTGTTGCCAAATGGCCCTAAAGGGATAATTTGGAAAGAATTGTTGCTACTGAGATACTGAACACTGACATCAGAGTTAAGCATGAATACTCACCTTCAACATTCCATTTCAGTTCAACAGCCGCAGCTTCAAAAATTTGTTTCTCAAATGCTTCAGTCCCATATGCATTCACCTAGAGATTTCCAACCACTCAGCAAGGTTCCACTGAGTATCTTACTTCCTTTGATTTATGGATCTCTTCAATAGGCAAGAATTGAAGAAAATCCTGAACATCTTGGAGAAAGTCAGAGAGATATAAATATGCTTACATTTGTTTCAGTATGTGGCAGTTGCTGCTTGTTGAGTGAGCAAAAGTCTCAAGGACTATAGTAACTGGAAAAACTAATAAAGGAACCATGCCATGCTCGGGAGCAAAGCAATTAGGATAATATTGACCAAATATCCCTTTTTCTTTCTCACACATATCCATTTTTTATAGCAATCAAAGAAAAAAAATAGGTTTTATGCAGGAAAGGAAATTAAGCCTCTCTACCCAATTTGTTGCATATTCTTCTTTCTGCATAGTGTGACATGGCTCTTTTAGAAATCACTTATTGAAAATCTCAGTATTGTTTCAGCTTAATATTGAGACCAAGTTGCCTAAAATATATGACTTCCTGAATAGCTGCACAGTGTTCTTTGACAGCCTCTTTGCCTCACAGAGATGTTACAGGGGTGGGCTCTTCCCCGTCGCCTTCCCAAATATTTTCTTTATTGTGATCTGAACTTCAGAGAAAGATCCAGGAGGGTAGCTGTGCATCAGTCAGGCCCCACGCTGGCTCTCCTCAGGGGTGGGGAGCAGGCACTCCAAAGCTATCCTGCATGGCAAGTGGGGTCTGTCCTAATTACTAACAGACTGACATAACAGGCACCAATCTGAAGATGATTAAGTCTCCCCTGACATCGCTCCAAAAGACACTTACTCACCCTCCTCCAGCTTTCCCCTTCCTTTATAGGTGAAGAAAGGCCACAGCTAAGATCACTGCTTCTGCAGTAAGGCCAAAAATTAGAGGGGAAAGTGATGGCTAACCACACAGCTCCATAGTATAAACTCTGTTAATGAATATAAACCACTCCTAATGCACAGTTAATAGTTTCTGCTCCTGAAACTGCCAACATCTGCTGATTTATCCTTAGCTTACTTACCACCATTTCAAAGCCTTATCTTCAAGAAAACAGGGCAGATGAGCACCGTGTGCATTGTCTCAGATTAGTACTTAGCGTTGGATGCTTTTAGCTTATTCTCTATTAAAATAAAGTATGCCATGCTTGCCAAGGTTCCCTGCACAGACACACTGCAGAAAGAGAGTGAGTTGGAAGCCTCCAAGCACTACAGTCTTCTCAGAGAGCACAGCTTTGTTCACAGTGCAGTGAAATGGATCTGTCTGATACGAGCAGATCATCTGTGAGATGTCTAGGAGAAGACACCTGTACAGCAGAGAAAGCCAGCTAAAGCTGAACACAGAGAATGCTTTGGTACACTGAATAAATTCTGCCCAGTCACATCAAAGAATATTCTCAGGCAACTCAAAGGAAGTCAATAGAAAGTCCAGTAACTGAAAAAGTGGAAGACCACAATATAAGCTGCTGGCATTTACAGAAATTACAAACATAAATCAAATAAGAAAAAAACAGTTAAAAAAAGAATTTTATTTATTAATTAAACATATTTCCATAATCTAGACCATACACTGGCACAAGCAGAAACCCATCAGTTTTCACTTTCTCATTCAGGACAATTTATGGTGTCAAATAAAAAACCCATGAAATTAAGGTGTCTAGTGAGTACAGCATTTTCTTTAGAGAAATATATACCAATAGATAAGTCTTAATGAAAACAGTTGAGCAGAAGACAATGAAGAGAGTTTTGTCACATGTCCACAGTATTGTCAGAGAACTGCTGCTTCTTGAACTTCACTGAATATTTTCCGGCAATGTACTTAGCATGTGACCTCTCTGTGGCTCCACAGTTTCCCCAACTGTTTTCATAGCTCATAAAACGTTTAGGAAGTGTTTATAAAAACTGCTTGAGGAAACCGTGCCACAAAGAACTTGAGCTTCGCGTCTCAGCAGTGCAGCTTTGATTTAGCTCTCTTCGACGGGATTTCATTTTGCAAATGCCCCACTAACATCTGCATGCAGGCCCTCTCGGGATAGCACCGAGACAGAGCGCAGCTTTATGGATATTACTTGGCCAAGTTCCTCCAGCATGTGATGGTTGACTTGCCTCCCTCATGAAATCACACATGCAAATGTTCCCCATGCATACACTTACTGATGGCCACTTTCAGTGATCTGTGCTGGGAAGAAATATTATGTCATAAACACCATCGCAACATCTGCGGCGGATCCTTTTGGAACCCGACACGGCCCGCCGAGCCCAGAGAGCGCTCTCACATCACACGGCCGTGACTGACGGTGCTCGACCCGCTGCCCTGCAAGCTCACCCCGGCTTTTTCATGCATGCTCTAGCTGGCTGCTTGGAAACACACAGCCAGAGAAGTGTCACAGACAAGCTCTCAGTATACAGCTCTCCAGAGAATGTTTGCAGAGTGCAACAATGAAACACGATCATGCAAGAACAATGAGGTTTAAAACCAACGTTTTACAATGCTTAATTAACTAAAACCAACATTCAGAGTGTTCTGGTGGAACTCTAGTCTTCAGCCACAGACTCATGACTTCCTGTGTCTTGGATATTAATTAGCAATTATCAAGAGCCTTTGAATACACTCAGGATGAGGAGATTCGCCCCTACAGAAAGACTCTTCATTGAATTTCTATGCTGTAGCTTTCAAGTCAAATGTCACCAAGAATTCTACTAAATAAAGTAAGAAATCCTTCAGTCATAGCTTATTTTTCTTATAAGTTAAGAAGAAAATTCTTCCGGTAAAAAAGTAGTAGACATAGCTCTTGTAGACATATTTTAAATACAGCCATCATTAGCCTCTTTAAGTACAAAGGGAAGGTCACATGGCAAACTGATGGCCCTAGCTACTTGTCTGAATAGTCATATAATCCACCAAGACCATCTTAAAAGAGTTAAGCAAAAAGCTCTTCAATCCTGTTCGTGTACCTATCTCCATACACCTAAACTAGTTACTAAGATAGCTTGTGAAAAAAATACCAATGCTATATGCAACAAAGTGCCACCAATAACTATGGCAAGGATTTTATTCTCCTACTGGTAGAGATTAAATATCCTTGAGTAAGACAAGCCCTATTTGTTATAAAAATGAATTATGGCATAGACATAAAACTTTTAGCACATGCTTTTGACAATAGAACTTTTCCAGTCCAAGGCTGCTTTACATACTAAAATAATGTTATTCAAACCCAGGAATTAGTTCTGTGATTTTTGAGTGTCTAGTCAAGCATGCACATTCTCACCCCTGTTAATTAATTATCCACTCCTAAGCAGTAAATAAGAAGCAGTCCCTACCCTTGAGGAAAAAGCAGGACATATGTATCAGGTGT
The DNA here is from genome assembly GCF_028551555.1 of Melozone crissalis. NCBI lineage: Eukaryota > Metazoa > Chordata > Aves > Passeriformes > Passerellidae > Melozone > Melozone crissalis. Next base: position 40,724,821 of record NW_026535784.1, on the reverse strand, counting down.
TAAGACATAAAAACCAGTCTCAACTGTTTATTTGGCTCTCAGGCTTAGCCCAGGAATTCAAATGAAGCAGTCAGTGAGAAACAGCTACCCTGTTCCTACCTCTGAGCACCACAGGACTCTTTAGGAGTTGTCAGAAAACACAGTACTGCACCTTTCTTTAGACTTCAAGTTACAACTAAGTTTAAGTCATTCAGATTTTAACTCCACCTTGACAGCCATGAAAAGGGACAGGGGGAAAGTGAATGCCTCTTCTACACTCTCTTGACATCATTTCAGAGGAATGAGTAAACCCTGCTTGTGACATTGAGAAGAAATTGTAGCATGACCTTTGAATCTTTTTTTTTTTAAATCAGTTCAACTAAAATATTAAGAAACCTGTTATTGGCTATCTTTAATCAAAAAAAACCTCTTGTAATGCACACACACACTCACCACACTACACCAGCTCCTTTACTTTTTTTTACCTTCCCACTAAAAAAAGGAAGTCTGCAATAGTGCTCTCACTGCCCTCCACCTGAACCGAATGACTCAATCCAAACATTTCTTACTGACTTGATAGTTAAGCAGAGACAGAAAAGGCACGAGCACTCAGATCTGAGAAACAAGACGAAATGAAAGAGGTCTGAACTGTGGCAAAGTGTGACCATTATTGATTGTGGTAGTTTTTAACTTTCTCCAAGTGATCAGCCACAGTGCTGCTGGTTGCTACATCCACATATCCGAGAACATACCTCAACTGACTTAACTTCACAGCTATGGTTTTTGTACTTGCAGGAATGGCCAACATATCCAGTAACAGCTGAAACGCTCAAAGTATAGGTTCTAAAAATTAGATTTTACGTGTGCTTTGCTGCTTATAAGGTTAACCGTGATTGAGAAGGCTCATTTTGCAAACATAGAGGAAAACAAAAAATGTCATTCAATAATGATGAAGGAAGGCTTCAAGATATTATCAAATCCCTGCTTATGAAAACCACAGAGAGAATATAAGAGCTGCCACATGAGTATGTCTGTATGTAGCTCATGCTTTCCTAAAATCCCTACTTCACAACAACCCTGTCTCACAAGAATTACTTCATAATGGACAAAAATCAGGCAAGAATCACATCTGCCTTGTTCAATGGAAGAGATGGAAAGTCCCCATATTTTCCAGTCATTGAAATCCTATGATGCAATTCCTTTGGAGCAAAAATTACTCTAGAAATTTTTTGGGGAAAAACAACAACCAGCAATCAACCAAAACCAAAACCAAACTCCCAGAACATGACCATCATTTAAATATCCTATGTTCTGAAAGTCTGTGCTCACCACCTGTCTTGTGAATTACTGAATTTTTTGCTCCTTAAAAGTCATGTAATCAGACCACAAGTGACCACAATCTAATACTAGCATTAAAGAGGATACATCAAAGTTGCATTGCCCAATTCCTCATTTCTTAATTAACAAAATATCTATAGACATCACTATTTTTTCCCCCCGCTATCTACCTCTGTACTTGGCTGTCAGAGAAGCAGACCATTAACAACACTATATCACCATCTTATAAGTTAATAAGAATCCTGTTTGTTTGCTTTAATAAGGTCTATAAAGCTATGATGATATGGAAACAAATATCAACTTTGAGGATCTTCCATTCAAACATATGTTTTCTTGCAGTAGTTTCTCTATATAATTGAAATGTACCTTTGTGCTTCCTCAAAATACATGTGGCTTTATCAAAATGTCAGCCAACCTACAACTGCTGGAAAGGGTGTGATACATGAAGTACACAATTTAAATTTACTGTGCTCAGGAGGGGTAATTCCCTCTTTGCTGAATTAAGCTGAAGCCTTTCAATCATCATTGACAAGCAGAAATGGAAGAGGCAATCAGCAAGAAACATTGTTAGGTGTGGAGAGAAATTCACAAGAGCAACTGCTCTGGAAAGGCTCTTTGATATAAGACATGACACTTTATGGTCGTAGTGAGATTTTTCTTCACACTGCTTGAAGTTCCTTGCCATTCTACAGATGGCTGATATTTAATGTTTTTTTAATATGAGAGAACTCAAGTCTATTTAAGAAATCCCTCTTCTGTTACCTTCACAACACATTTGCTTTATTACTGAGCAGTTAATGCTGCAGACATACACTCACATGTCTACAAAATTAATTCACTGTCTTGCTGTAGCAACACTAATGGGCTCTAGCTGAATAGTTCTCTTTTAGATGGAAAATAGATGAAAGAATATGTCTTTAAAGAAAATAAGGTATTTCTATTATAAGTAAAAACTTCTAAATGGATCTTTTTTGGGGGGTGGTTAAAATAGTAAAGTTAAATGAAGATGGAGGAATGAATACTTGGGCAGAATCAAGACTGGGGGATACAACTCACCAAACAACATGTCTGCAGCAGGATGACAAAGAGCTCTGCTCACAAGGGCGCATTATGTTCTGTAGTCCTCTCCTTCCATCCCCACAAATGGGGAACCTGCATCACCCCTTAACAGCTCATCCAGAGCCCCTAACATTTCCCTCACAAAACTGAACAAAATTAGTTGCTTGTAATGTGCCAAATTCATAAGTTGTGATTGCAAGAAAGGTGTGTGGAGTCTTAACAAAACCAAAATCGTAACACCATCCTTCCACCTTAGATAAGAGAAGGAGTGAGGTGCACTCGAGCAGAATTCAAAGAATTCTTTTTTTTTAGGGGTTTTGAAAATGTCATTTCTAAGCTACGGCGCATTCTGTCGTTACCTTGTGAATCTTTCAATTTTCTATCCCATAAAAGTACAACACTTCAACTGATGCAGAATGTCTCTAACTGGATGGCTGCCCACCACTTAAAAGGCACCTTGCTTGCTTGACACGGTTATCTTTCTGCCAGCCTTGGAGCACAGGCAGCCTGGCCTCATGTGGTTTCACTTGTGCATTTGTTTCTCCCTTTATTGCAGATTCCACACCTGAATATGTAATCTTCAATGGTGGTGTGCGTGCTTGGCCAGAACTGAAACATTTTATGCTCCTGCCTTGCATTTCCCAATGCCTAGATGAATACCAAGGATTTGCACAGAGTATTTCTGACCTCCTGCTGCCAGCAGGATTTCAGCAAGGTGGCTTCTTTTGGAAGAAGTGGGGGAGAAGAGAAAGAGGGAATTCCTTCCTTTTTGCAATGGCTCTAGGAGCCCGATCATTTAAGGTAGGGTGATCAAATAACAAACAGAAGTGTCCCACATCTAATACTCTTGAAAGACAAGATAATTTTATATAAAATATTCTTTCTATGGCTTCCCCCTTTTCATTGCTAAATACCAATGTGAAAAAATATTTAAGAAATTATCATACTTGTTTCCTAGGCTCACAGGTACATATCTAGTGTTAAAGATCAAAACTCCATAACATCAGGGACACTAGATGTGCTCCATATACCATCAAATCTAATAAAATATGTAGTTTCTCATTGTCTGCTTGTCAGAACACATTTTTGACCAAATAATTATTTGCCTTTCTGTTTTATATTGAATAAAAAATTAATTATAAGACAAGTCTGGTTCCTGTTCATGTTTACAATAGTACAAAATCAGATCAGACCTTAACTTCATTAATTACTTAGTAATCACACTGACAAAAGCAAAATGCCACTCATATATCCTCTTTCTACATTCCTGTCAGCTACTAAAACATACAATCTTTTGGTTACATCATTGTACAATCAAAGAAGCTTGAAACCAGTATTTGAACCCTAACAATGCATGTTTCTTTTCTGAGGAACTATAGGACAAGACAACATTGCTTACATTTATTTGTATCCCCATCACTCTATGTGGCAACCCTGAAAGCAGAATTTCACAGAACTTTATGACCTGACTCTGCATTACTTAAAGAAAGTTCTAGTCACCTTTTATGAGTCTTCAGCCTGTAGAAGGGAAATGCTGAGCAATACTAGCTTATCTTTGCTGGAGTAAAAGTCATTAACTCAAACCAAAAGCCAAAACAAACTAGGAGAATTTACAAGAACTTCAAGAGAAGATTCTCCCCAGTACAAAGAAGTTTTCTGATCAGACTCTGCCTTGTTCCAAATAACAGAACAGTGCTACACCCACAGCCACTTACAGCATGAGTCTCAGTGTGAATATACACAAGAAATCCCAATCCTGCAGTTGCTAGTAAGTTTTCAAGCCCATGAGTCCAGAGAGCAAACTTGTTCAGGTACAGCCAGAAGTTTGAGTGGTACACAAACGCCATTGCTTTGACACCTGATCTCAGCACACTTGTGCACTTCAAATGTAGCAAGTTATTGCTTCCTCACTGATCACTAATACATCTGTATGTTTGCTTTATGCCTGGGGGCAGTTGCAGACCCCCAGCAGCATTTTAATAAGGCATTATATGTGCATTTTTTGAATCCTATTAAGATATTTACCCTACAAAATACTGCCAGAATCTAACAGAGGGGGGAAAGCCTCAAAACCCAAATAAAATGAAACAACCCCACAAGTGCATCTGGACCTCCTATTGTCAGTATAATATTAAAGTTACATTAGATTAGATCCCACTCAGGAAGATGAAACCTGCACCCAGGATGCAGCTGCACACTAATGACAATTTGACCACCTTAGAGAGCTTTCTGTTAGAACAAAAGCACCTTTAAAAGCCAAAAGGTACAGAAAGCTGACAGTGAAGCAGCTGCATTTATTTCCCACTGGAGTTTGGCTGTTGTTCCAAATGGCCCAGTTCATTTTTTTCTAGGGTCAGACATATGATATGGCACCAATATGCTGACTGATGCTCCATTACTCCTGAATATTAGAGTCCTACTGACCCAAAAGTATCTGTAGATTACAGTCAGGAGACTCTCATTTGCTAGGGAGAATGGTTCTTCTTCAATAAGATATGCTCACAGTGCCTCCACTTCACTGACTCAAGCACCTAATGAGCCTCATGAAAGAAGAAGAGTAAAGAAGTACCAGGGATTTATGTGTTAAACGTTGATTTGATTTTTCTTTCATTTGAATAACTCTGAAAAATGGACCATACTATGAGATGTAAGAAACCATTTGCTTTCAAAGAAGGGACAGTCCACCAAATGGTTAAAGACAAAAAGCTATGCAAAAAAAGTGCTGTAGCATTGGTCAGTGCTGCTATGCATTTTGTGCTTATCACCTTATGACAACCCTCCTTGGAGTCAAAAACTGCCCATATTTCATGTGAGCCAGAAGGAGGAAAATGCAAACCAGACATTTCCAAACTATTTTAGAAGACCATGGTTATATCCTCCCTTCTACCTCCAGCATGAGCTCACTTGCAACATGTCAAACACATGGCCACATTTGACATTTTACACATATCAAGCTTGCCAGCCTCACCTGTGGGGCAGTAGGTGAGCACCAACTGGATGTCCACCAGCTGACCACAGATTTCTCACCTGAACATGCTAATTTCCATATGGATACAAGTCTTGTCAGGGAAGCAGGGAGGTGGTACAGAAGTGATGATTTGAGTTTTTCTGTTCTGGGTTCCTCCTCCTCTTCCCAAGAAAATTTGGTGGTTGAAGTATGAAATTAATTTTGTATTAATTATTTTGTATTAATTATTAATTTTTATTATGGCTTTAGCATAAAGACAGCCACCTTGCTTATTGCCCAAAGTGCAGGATGCTTTCTTCATGTACTCAGCACCACTTGGCCTGCAGTGACATGAGTAGGAGTACATGGTGGTTAAGTGTAGGTGTTAATTAAATGGGACTTGCCTAATGAGGAGCAGCACTCTCCTTGAGAAGAGATCGCAGTGTTTCTGGATATACAAGTGACTTACATGTTTTAAATAGAATATGGCAGTTTGTAAGTCACATACTCATGCAGAAAATGGCATGTCTATTATTCAGAGTTCTTCCTACTCAAAAAAAAATATTTTGAGTAAGGGAAAACCCAATGGCATAGTTTCAAGTTGATGAAGAGAGATCTATCAATGTTAACAAAAATACTTAAATTCATTCTAGGAATTGAACAATTTGTCTGAGAAGACTGAAATATTTTAAATTTGTTGAGGTTTACTGATTCCACAAATTATTTTTTTTGTTTTTAAAACCTCTAAGTGGTAATGAAGTTATCTTAATTTCCCTAAGGAATTTAAACCATGTTGTTTCTTTGAGGCTCATGTTGAGAACACTTCTGAATAGCTTTCACTTATTGAACACCAGCCTTGAAGGTAAGCAATTTTTTTAACCCTTATTTTGCACACAGACTAGAAAACACAAACCCCTTGCTTTTCTACCCTATTCTCCTTTCCTCTAGTTCTCACCCTTTCTGAGGAATTTTTCTGTATTATTTTATTCATGGAAGTTTCAAAATAAAAACTAAGTTGGTAACTGGACATTGTACTAGGTAAATCTTTCAACTTACACTGGTTTCAGGCCCACCCAAGGGTCTGAAGAGAAGGAAACCAGGTGGTCTAACCTAAGTCCCATGGCAGAGATATGCTATATTGCCAAAGCAAAATAAGTGATCCCACAGAATCTGAAACATATCTGTTGACTCTTTGCAAAGAAATGAAAGATGAAATGAATGGAAATTACATTATCTCCTCCCCCCAGAGGCAGTCATCTTCTCAGGTCAGAGGTGTGCAAAGGAAATATGAGTTCCCATTTCATGGCTTGCACCATAGCTATGACTAGACAGACAATATCTCCATTTTTTTTTTTTCTCTCCCACCCCACCATTCTGACTTGGATCTTCCAAATATTCCTCATAACAGAACTATCACAATACAGAGGAGGAAAAAAAAAATATATGCAGATTTAAACAAAGCATTACTTGTGGAAATGTGCTGAAACTGAAAATTTTGTAGTTTTGTATAAAGGAAGAGCATATTGTCACATAACCTTACTGAAACATATGGTTTGCATTCATTCTCAAAAATGATAAATAAACACTAGGAAAATAATTATGAAATTTTTCAGAAATTGTTTGTGGGAATCAGAAAAGAAGAGACACTGCAAAAGAAAACAGACTGTCAGATTTGCAACTGCACTCTAGCTGAGAATAAATACATTCAAAAACAAGCTTATAGTTTACAAATATTTACAGTAGATGAAAAGCCTAAAGGCATTACTTTAAAAAAAAAAAACCAAAACAGGCAGAAGCACAGTTTCACCTTTAAGATCAGCATGAAAATGTCTAAGCTTTAATGAATTCACAAGTCATGCCCAGGCCCTTGCAGTGATTTAATCAGATTTCAAGTTCAGCATTAACAAAGATGAGTTCTACCACATGTGTAATCTGTAAACATACAGATAAACCAAAAAAAAGTAACACACACACATTTTAATGCTTGCAATATTTTAAAAATTTGATTATTTTTCTTCAACATTGTGACCAAATTACCTTCCAGATGATCAATAGTTTTTCTTGAAAATGTTTCCTGTTTTATTAGTTATCAGAAAACCACATGACATACAAAGTTACTGCTCTAAGGTGTAGAGTTTTAGATCTCTGAAAGTGCAAATGAAATATCTTGGCCTATGATAGAGTAGCTATAAATCCATCGATAAATATTGGGGGGTTTTTTTCACACTAGCCACAAAATAGGTACACAGTCACTGAGAAATACCTGCTGAACAGTAGTAGCTAATGAACAATTAGTAATACAATCACTTCTGATTGTCTATACATACCCTTCAACCAGCTTGCTCACTAAAGAAATGCTTTTTATATTAAACATGTTAATGATTAAGTCATGTTTGTTTTGTTTACGTGACCCGGGCAGTAATCCATACAAAATTAACACCAATAACAAGGCAGTGTAAATTGACTCAACTCCTCACCTTTTACAACACTAAAGAAACAACCCTATATTTAAGCCATTCATTTCTATTACAAAGAGATGCAGGAGTTAGATCCATTTCCTTCCCTTTTAGTTGCTCAAATCTTGCCACCAATCTCAAAAATGCAGGAGTCAGAGGTTTCTGCAGCAGCCTTCAGTGTTCCTGCTCAGACTGCCTCAGAGGAGGACCAGCACCCTTTAGCTCTGTCCTGCATGGTCATGTGTCTGTGCCTTTACCCAGGAGAGAAGTTTAGCTTATTCTTATCCAAGATAATAATTTCCACTGTGCACGCTGAAACTGTTTCTAGTTAGTCCAACACTTGACCATATTGTTAAAAATATGTAAGAACATTTTTGCAAGAACTGAATATAAAAGTCTTCTAAGTCATCAGGAAAAAAAAATATGGATATGGTAAAAGAAACACTTTCCACGGAAAAGACACACACTTTTCAAATCTTGTTTCTCTGGATCCTTTATGACATGATTTTGATAGAAGGAGTCAAGTGGAATTTGATTTTACTTTTTCCTTTCCCTAAGGAGCATTGGGGTGAGAAGATGGACGTGCTGCCCGTAACAGTGAGCTCAGCAGCATGAGAAGCTGCAGTGGGTTTGTGACCATGTATACAAACACATCTGTCCTGTCTTTGGGGTCTTCTACAGAGAGGAGCTGATGACAGCTCAAGCAAAAACAGGCCATCTCACTATGGACAAATCCCTTTGTGGCACACACTTCTGCTATTACAAAAGTAAAAATAACAAAAACGCTCTATCCAACTATTGCATGCCAAAATAAAATAAGTAACTGAACTGGCTCCTCCCTCCCCAAACAATCCCAAAACATGTCCAATGAGTACCTAGATCCTCCAGTGCTGCAGCTGTATGGTCATCATGATACTTGAGCTTATCCATCTTAGCCTGAATTTACTCTCTGGCATGGAATTGTTCATCCCGTGAGACTGGTTTTATGTTCAAAGCATTCTCAAAGCTTTGTTGCCTTTGTGGCACATTTTGTATCCATCAACATCAAGCCACAAGCTCCATTTTTTCCTCGTTAATTATGCTTATGCTGCTCTGCTCTGGCTTTGTTCATTGCAGAGCTTTGATAAATGAGCTTTCTGTCCCCATCGTTATGAGGACACAGAGAGAATTCCCATCCAGTCCAAAATTAAATGATGAAAATAAGGAAATGGTTTGGTTTTTATATTAGAAATTGATGAAGTGTGCAAGAGAGGGAGGGTAGGGGGGAAAAAAAAGGAAAAAATCCCCAGAATTAGCCAGGCTTGACCAGCAGCTCTGACTTCCTGGAGCCACTCAGGTCATCCAGCTCTGGATATGCTTCCAGCTATAAAACAGCTTTTCACTTCATTTTTGCACCAGTGGGCTGGGAACCTCAGCCTCAGCTAGAGGCCGGTTTTACTGCTCTGCCTAGGGTTAGGGTTACGCTCAGGATTAGGGTTGAGAAAGCCACGAAGCCCAGAGCTCCAGGGACACGGCAACTCCAAAAGGCCTGCCAAGGGCAGCCCAGCACTGCCCAGCTCTGCTCCCTCCACACCGTGCTCCCTGGCATCTCCTATGTCCTGGGCACCTCAGCCTAGGAAAATGCTGGTTTTACTGCTCAGCTTAGGGTTAGGCTTGAATAAACCACAGAGCCTGGAGCTCCACGGGCACTGCAACTACCAAAGTCTTTGCAGTCTGAAAAACTGTAAAGCTCCTCTTGACTGGATAACTTTTCTTTTGAGTGCACCTTGTTTCCCCTGATTAATAACTGCACAAGTGCTGCATGAAATTACTCAAATGCCACAAGACCACTAGGAGATGTCCTGGGTTTGTGACCAAGTGACCCATTCACATTTAAAATTAACTCCCTGCTCAGGATTGTACTCAAATATTCTAACATTGCAGTCACTGTGTATCAGCTCACTTCTACCTCCGTGGACCTTTACTGAAAAAAACACCCAAAGTTAAATTCTGCATAGAAGTACTGTGTCCTCTCCTTCCAACACCCATGAAGGAGTAAAACAGAAGGGACTGGTGGCCTGGGGATTAGAGAGGTAGAAAAAGAAAAAAAAAACCCAATCCTAAAAGCACAAGCCCATGACTGCTCAGTTATTATATAATGACAAGGTCTTTATAAGAGTGGTGGCCCGGGCTTCTTATGGAGGAAGTAAACTCCATATGGGTTATAACTGGTATAATTACTGTGGCCTGCACAGATTGGTTAGAGGACAGAAAAGCAAGAACATCATAAAGAAGAGTGATTTCAGATTGCTTTGCATAACCAGCTCAAGCAGGTATAACATAATGACAAAACCTGTTCAGACAGCAGCAGTCACCTGGCCACTCAGGCTCCAAAGTGAGGTGTAGGGCAGCTCACTTCAATGCAGGACAGGCTATTCCAGGTCCCTGCTCACCAGAGTGAAGTTGTGTTTCCTGTGCTCATGTCCCAGGCCATGCTCAGAACAGGGAACATCATGAGCAGCAGCACTCACATCAGAGAGCAGTAGCACAATACCATGACTAAGAAGGAGCGTGTTTCTTTCACTTATTATGTTAATTCCTTCTTTTTGTCTGTTTTCTGTCAAACAAAACATCCTTCACTTTTTACTAACACATTGCAACGAAATGTACCTAGAGGGACATCCAGCTGTGTTTAAGTTCACTTAATTTCCTTGTTCTCAGGAAACTTTGTGAGTTTCAGGCGTGGTATAAATAAGGAAGCAAACCAGACTTGATTCAGAACAAGAATCTTGGTGTTCCCATGAGCTGTCTCTGCTCTTCTTCTGTTTCTCTCTCTCTATCTGATTTTTCCTAAGCTCCCACCAGCAGGATGGCACAGCTTTTGAATTTTGCTAACTGCAAATCACTGTTGCTCTGGGTGAAACAAATGAAGTTTTCCTCTGTATTCTATGTTGCCAAGCACTTTTACCTGCTGATTTAGTCTTGGATATCCATTGCAAACAAGGCAGCAATATTTTGTATGAAATATATATTTCAGTAATAAACATGATTGGACAAATTCTGCACTGAAAGAAATACTGTGCAACACCTCAAGATTAAATGAGCTCATCTGTAGATGCACAGCACTTAAAATATGATTCAATTTGCTTTGAAATAACTGAGAGGAAGATGCAGATTTCTGGGGCAATCAGAACTGCTACAAATGTCCCTCCTGCCTGACCAGGTCATACAGGCTGTTCTGTGAATGCACACCTTGGGCAGTGGGGTCACACAGACTTTTTCCAGCCCTTCCTTCAAATCAGTCTCCAGGGAAGCAATTCAGATTTAAGATGGTACAGCCATTGTGCGCCCCTTAAGCACATGCCTCAATGTCCTCTGCATAACTGGACTTCTCTGACCTTATGCTTCTCATGTCTGACATGTGTTCCCCTACTCTCATAAAAAGCCCCTCTCACTCTACATTTTAGTAATTTTCCTGAGCTATCCTTTTGGGATACTCTCATTTCACATGCACAAGTGAACTTTCTTAATCCAACAATTTCCAAATTGGTGCCACTTGACTGTTCAGCCACCATGAATGTATTCCTAAATATCTAACATGACAAAAAGTTAATTTAGTTAAATACGGATATGAAAAAAGCAAACCAGATGAAACTGATAAGTATGGTTTCCACTCAGCAATTACCCAGTTGCACAGCATTATCACAGTTTTCTTCATTTTCATCATAGCAGATGTGCCTACTAGATGCCCATACCAGCTTTGTATGCATTTGCACACACACAAAAAGGATCTTATTTTCTCAGTCCCAAGTTCTCTCCCTGGTCTGAAGGAAGCAGGAAAGTAAAGCTGAATAACTCTACCAAGTTCACCTATTTTAATGTGAAGGTCTTTGAATTCCTCATTTTAGAGGCAGTGGATAACTTTAAGTAATACTTGTATTTTAAAGGTAAACAAATGTATTGATTTTCGAAATACTTATTTGGAGCTATGATGTTTCTTTGGAGTTTTGATTTCCTGATAATGGAGAAAACAGTCAACAGAAAACTCAACAGTCCCTTACTGAAATCACTTTCATACTACTGCAGAATATAAAAACCAGCTACAGTACACCAACCCCAGAAACACAGGAAGCCACATCAAAGTCAGAGTATTTTGGTGTCTTTCCTGATGCTTATGTCTTCTCTTCATACACTTAGCTCAGGAAAAGCCCTGAGTTCACCCTATGCCTAAGAAAAGAGATTGGAAAAAGTTAAAGGGAGGGTTGTTCCAATATAAAAATAGAGTTTACAAAGTGTGGTGACTTGTGTAACATGCTTTCTGTTTTACTGACATGCAAGCCAGGCACATCTGATATTCAGCTGGCTTTTTTTCACACAAGATAGTGGGATTATATCAAACACACTGTGGCTCACCACAGCAGAAAGGGAGGTGTGCCACATGACTTTCATTTGACCAACATGAGTAAACATGTCACTAAAAGCTTTCTTAGGAAACATTGTCTTCTTGAAATAAAAAACATATTTTGAAAGAGAGCCCACAACAGAAGTCATGGAATCTTTGGTCTTTGCGTAACATGGAACATTTTCTGGGATAACCATCATGGTGCAAGTCCTTGGGAATGCCTGCTTGCTGGCCTTCAAGTAACAATGCACAAGAGTTTCAGACGCTCCATGTTTGGCAGCTGTAAAAGGTACCTTGAAATATCAGGGAAACTGAAGTGGCTACAGTGCTATTAGGCTGTGTGCTGGCAGTGGCCCAGACTGTGTTCATTTTACTCACAGGAGCCATCCAGCTGAGGTCAACGTGGTGTCTCACAGGGACAGAGTGCACAGGACTTGGCACCGAGTGCTGCAGAAGTGCAGATGTGGAAACTGCTCCACAGCCAGAGAGACAAGCAGGATTCACAAGGCAAGGAAGGTTTTGAAGTTGTTTCTGCTGACCTGTTCACGCTCTGAGACCCAACCAGACAACCACAACTCCCTCACTGTAGAGTTCATTGCTTGTGAGTTATTTATGGTTTCAATAACCTCTGTCCCAAGAACTCCCCAGTTCAACAGGACCCACTGACATTTTTCTGAGCACCTACTGCAAGCCAGGTCCAGCTATTAGGCCTTGAAGAGAGAAATGTAATTGAAGATTCACAGTTCCCACAAGAGCACCTTAACATGTTCACATTTCCCTACATCTCCAGTACAGGAAAGTATTTTTCCCAAGACATTATGTGGAATCTCAGACAGTTTTGTTGCTCAACATTAACCTTCCAGTGCTATTCCTGATAAATCAACCCCATACCAGAAATGCGATCTTAAAGGTTAAGTTTTAATTATTTATTTAACAAGCCACGTTGTGGAAACATTGAGCAGCTGTATTATTTTCCAGTACACATTTTTTCAAATTAATCAATCTATTCACTTTGAGTAGATGCTCTCAGATGTCTCAGCTTCTTATGTGGTATGAAGGACCTGGATAACTGTGTGAAAGGCTTCTGAATAACTGCAATTTTATGAATTTTCATTCCATTTGGAATACACCGCAGTCAACAAGTTGGAAACTCCACCAGTTTTGACTTGTGGAGTGTTTCTGTGATTTTTCTCTCTCTTGAGGGCATTTTTGACTCTCCCCAAAGAAATCAGGAGTTCCAACCTACAACTCCAGATGGATCACTAGAGACAAAGATCACCTGCTGTGTAGTTTACTACATGTGCTACTCCCAGGAGCAGACACTCTGCTTAAGTACTCTTTCCAAGTACTTCCTTGATAGTGTTTGTTTTCAGAACATCCCTTCAAGGGGAACTTCCAAACCACAAAAGGGAAAACATTATAGTCTACTACTGACTGTGAATTGCACTGTTTGTGAGAGAGAATAAAAGACAAAGAGTACTACCCCTGCTCACTCACAGAGAAATTAGGCATCTCCACCAAGAAACAGTGAACAGAAATTTCTTCAACCTGGCTACATTAAAAGCTGAAAAGATGCTTTGTGGCTATGCAATGTTATCAAGACTGAGCTATTAACATTTTCCCATTCATTTACATTACTTGCTACAGAGCTGACCATAACAAATTATTTGCAGAGTGCACTTGCATTATCTGGGTAACTCTGGGCAAATCTAAGTAGCCCACTTGCTCTGGAATTTCAGAGGATTTCTCAGACCCATGTTGAACGAATTCTGTACATGCCAAGTTATTTGGAACTTTGCATCAGTGGGTGTAGCCTGACTACAGGGTAATAGAATAAAACACTAACACTAGCATCTGACATCTTGCTTGTTTGATGGTTCAGCTCTTTTCTGCAGCTGTAAAACAACTAAAGCGCATCCTCCTAGATTTGTTACAGGCCTCCCACTTGCCATGTGAAGTCTGAGGAAGAGCCTTGAGCTAATAATCCCAAAGAACCCTCCCATAGCCTAGCCCTGGGCAAAATTTACACCGATCCTTCACACTGCAATCAATCCTTGTTTAGTTTTGTAGTCTAAGTCTGACAGTGTCTGCCTTCTGTCAGCTGCAGGAAGCCATATGTGACACTGGGCACTAGAAAGCAGACAAGTTTTGCATTTTCATAGGTTACACCACATATTCAGGACATCACAAATGAAGAGACAGGTTTGCTTAATATTAATCACAGACAGGACTGTGTTCTATAACACCAGAAGTTTAGACTTGATTTAAACCAGGCACTGCAAAAGAGTCTCTAACAACTGACTCAACTCCTACAGGAACAGCACTTCTATTCAGTCTATGGTTAGAGATGTTTGCACTGGTCAAATAACATAATTATTTATAACAATCTCTGCTGGTTTATCTTCCATAGGTAGCACAGCAGAAGAGTAACAATTCCAAATTATGGCTTTTATACAAAACTGTCTCTTAAGAACTGACTCAACTCCTACAGGAACAGTGCTTCTATTCAAGTGCTAATGACAACAAAGCATATTTTGAACATACACCAGAGTTCACCAAAGTGACTCATGCTTTTACTCTTCTGTTTTAGGTTTTTTTGTGAACCTTGGCTATCCTCCGTCTTTCCCCAGCCTATGACAGAAGGAGAGAGCAAACATTTCTGTCACAATGGCAAAGATTATTGGCCGTTCAGTCATACCTGCTCAGCTGGGAAGAAGTTCATCAAGAAATAAAGCATTTTGGAAGGCCTGCAGGACCAAAGTCCTTGCAGGGACCATGTTAAATATTAACAGCATGAATGGTCTGGTGTCAGCTCTTGGGTGATCCTGCTTAGCATTTGCTCTTGCCTCCATTTCTCAAGGAGAGTGGGGTTTTGGTAAGACACCTTGTCAGCTTCGCAATCTAGTTTGAAAACAGTGTAGGGAGAGCACTTCCAGTCAAGTTCAGTGAGCTCAGGTCAGCTCTGCTTTTTGACATCATTACCTCACACAGACAGTTCTCCCACCACCATGCAGCTTTAGCTCCAAAACCTGGCAATACCTGGCCAACAATATATAGGCATAATACCTCCTTAAGTGATGTTGGCCTTTCCAGCGCAGCCATACTTGTAGCCCTGTTTTTCCTGATCAAAAATGTGTTTGCATTCTTTTATTTGCATGTAAAGAGGCATTTTGGCTTCTTCTGCTAACTGCCCTAACAGCTTGGAAAGGAATTTTTAGCTTGTTTTTTTGTTGTTTTTTTTTTTTCCCAGGCATCTCCATTCTCTAAGTCAATCTAAAAGAACAATCCCTCGTAAATGCTGCCTCTCATATTTATTGTGCTTCATAATTATCCCATTATTTGCAGTATTTCAGGCAGCCTGTATACCTTGCCTAGCAGCTACATGCTGTTGCTGACATCAGCACAACATCCCTGGTGAGAAATGATGCTAGTTAGAAATATAAAGCAACAATAATAAATTCAAGGGGAAAAAAATGCAAAAATGCTCCATGACCTCCCTGACAAACTGCTGTAATGGTCTGAAAACTGCAGATGTTTTTCCACTAAGTTTGTACAATGTTTGTTTTGAAATGATTCTTTTTAAAATCATGTTGTTTTCCTGTTGTAATTTCTGCAAAGCAGATGTGACATCTTGGGCTTAAGGGCTTTAGGCTGATTTTGATGGCTCAGTCTTGCTGCTATTCAGGGAGCTCAAAAAGTTCTCCTGCAGTGGAGTGGGATTCTCTGTGTAAAGAGCAAAGCATCACCTGGGAGGAAAGGGGTTATCCTCACTGTCAGTGATGGGACTTGGCTGTTGGATTTAGGGAAAAGGTCCATCTACTGCCTAGTCCCATATGGCTAGTTCTCAGAAACTGGAAGAACACAATGGGCCATATCAACTGGCCTAACACATCTCTATTTCCAGCAGCCTAGGGTCACTCATATGCACACAGACTAGTGTTACAGCAAAATTGCGCCTGAGAATGGCAGAAGCACTGATTGCATCCTTGGAAGCATTTACAAGATAATTCTTTCTCCTAAAATTAAAAAAAAAAAAATCTGTGGGACAGTCAGGAACTGGATTGAATAGATTACCCTCTTGTATTACCAAGTGACAGTCAGAGCAGAATTAAAGCTTTCTGCCATCATATGTTCTCAGAACAACTAGGAGAAAAGCCATGAATGTCCAGCTGGTGAGAGTGATCAGGAACACTAAATGCCTTGTCTGCCTGCCAGTTAAGCTGTGAATAGCATCAGTGAAGTGCAGAACAAAGTTATGCAGGTTTTTCCCAGTGTACAGTCTTAGGTTTCAATGAAATCTACAACCCAGGTAGGTTTATACCCACAAAATCAGATTATTCCTATGTAGAAGTACAGGAATAATAAAGAAGATGATTTTTCTTCCTTCCTCATGGCCCTGCTACCCTCCTCATCCACAAGGCCCTCTTACAGACTCCCACCTTTCAGCATAGTTCTCCCTGGACAGGGAGTTGTACTTGTGGTTGCCATTCAAAGCCTTTTGTGATGAGTACAGATGTTATTCTACAGTTAGCCAGAGAGGCTGTGGCCTGTGCAGTGAACTTTAACACACATTAAACACAGCTCCAAGACAGAGCAACATCCCTTATGGAGGCAAAACAAAAGACAAATAATGATGGATAGCTGTAATAGGCCCTCAAGCACTTATCATTAGAGCATCTTACCACATCTGAGATAGTCAATAGTGCAGAAACATTAAAAATGGGGATTTCAGAACTGCCTGGATGATTCAGATATTCATTAATTTTCAAATATGCTTGACAGGTCAAATGCTGCCCATAAATTTCCAGTGATGGTTTAAGGGCTGTATAGCTAAGATTTAAAGAAAATTATAGTCATAAGTAGACAGTAGGAACTGAAATAAGAAGTTAATGTAGGGGGGTAGGCAATAAACACAGAATGAATGCTAATTTGATTTTTCAGTATAAAAATAGCCTCTTTTTTTTTTTTAAGGCTTTTTCTCTCTTTACACATGCTGAAAAGGAAGCTGTACAATGCAGAACAATGAAACTTCATCAAATCCAACATTCAACAAAATCCTGTTATTGGTGTTAATCTAATTCAAATCTTTGTGTCAGTATTTTATTTCTTTTGCACCATGAATCAGAGGCAAGACAGCAAGTAGTGTAGTCCCATAAGGCATAAATAAGGCAGCTCTCTGGTCAAACTGAGACCTCCACCTCCCTAAGGATTGTTCTTTCCAAGCTGTTCAAATATTGAATAACTCCAGAATATAATTACCCCTTGTATTCCATCATGTGCCAAAGTTAAACTAACCAAGCATTGTAATGTAATATAGGTCCTTGAACCAGCTAAACTTTCACATTGTTTATTTCTCTGCCATATGTAAAAGGACCACCCAAACAGAATACCAGGTAAAGATCCTGTAAAAAACCAGAATATCAGTTATTGTCCACGCTCAGCAAAAAGGGAGGTGCTGGCAAAGAGGCTATAGATGACACAGTAGTAAGGTGATTTAGTGACACACAAAAGAGTTGGAAGATTTCGGCTTTCTTCCTGGTTATAGCCACTGACAGCTGTAAGAAAAGCAGTCACATAACTTGTTTGGCCTTGAGTCAGTACTTTCTTTGTAAATTGGAGCCAACCCCATTGAAATGCATCTGTTGCCTAAAGGCTTTTTGAGCCAGATAAAAATGCAACATTATATTAAAATAAAACTAGATTTTAATTTCAGAAAATGGTGAGTTTTTTTTAATTATTAAAGATAACAAAAGTAGAACACACTACTTTCAAGCAATCTCAGAAAATTCATTTGTCTAAAATGTAATATTATAATTTGGTTTAAGATCAAAAAAGATAATATTCCATCAACTGAATCTGATGCTAATAAATATCCCTCTATTTTACATCAATGAAAAATGTTTCAAATTAAGAGATGCTATCTGAACCTGGGACTATAACCAGCTACTAAAGATTTTTTCCTTTCCAGATAAACATTGAACTCTGAGACATATAAAAGTAAGAAAACACTAACTAATCTACTGAGACCAAAAAAGTTACATTCATAGATACCTTTTTGGAGAGTGTTTTAAAGACCATGTGGGGGAAAGCTGATGAATTTAACAGGATATTTTCTTAATGTGGGTCATATTAAAGACTAGGGTCATATTAAAGACTAGGGTTCTTTAAAAAAAAAAAAAAATGTCAGTGCCCACTAAGCTTAGAATATGGTATTTCCTGTCTGTTTCAGTTCAGATCAGTATCAGAACCCAATTTTCCTACATTTTCTGCTCTGAAGTCCTTCCTCAGCCGTTGTCTGGAATACAACGAAAGGCAAAGCATGAAATGGATTTTCCATATGCAGTGAAAAAGTCACCTCCATTATTCAGTTTAAACAAGGAGTGAGACATTATTATTTACTGTTGATAGACAAGGGTGAACCAGAGTCTCAGAACTTCTGATCCTAGTTCTGGATAGCACCGTCTTCAGGCAGGTGACTCACACAGTGATCCTCAGAAGATGTCTGAGGACCAAACTTTCAGTGGATTTTAGGGCTCACATCCCAATCCAGAGAAGCATTGTATAGTATCATATGGCTTTCTAGACCAGGATTTCACCTTGTGTACTTTCCTTTCAGTCTGCAAAAACAGACAGAAAACTGTAAGAAAAGGTCAAAATAAATTTTTGCAAGATTGGGAATAAGATTTCCCAACATCTCATGTTCTTGTCTTAAGTGAGGTGCCTGAATACCCTCTGTGCAACTCCAGCCTTTGTTTCTTTTTAAGCTTATAGAGATGGAACTTCAAATATGGCTCTGACATACCATTAGCCTCTTTCCTGGCCATTCACACCACAGCACTGAAAAAACGCAATTATGAGACTTTCTGTTTGAACTTTCAGGAGGAGAACAGAGATCCAAATGGTAAAAGAAAATTATGTGAACCAGTAGCAAAAATCATTCTCTAGAAGGAGGGGGTGATGGAGTCACAATTTGGTTCAAGAACCATAGAATGGTTGAGACTTGCTCATGTCAGCACGTGCACATGTCAGCAGATCATATATTTGAAAAGTTGTAAACTGAGGTGACAAAACCGAGGGAGAAGTGAGGAGAATTTTTGGATCATTGTGCATAAACAAATGGCTTCAATAAGCCAGGTTACTACCAGGTAAGCCTCAGAAAGATCCTACAAATTCTTATGATCTCAACCTTCTAGAGACAAGAGCAAGATGAAAAATAAGAAATATTTTTCAGAACAAGCCTCAACACATCTGCAAACCTGAGCATATCCACAGTGGAGAAGGCACTTGACCACAGTAAGGAGCCAGCCATACCACTGGGACAGCTAATGAAGGTGTAATGGACTGTGCTAAAGAAGGGGAAGGTTCATCCTACACTTTGCAGGCTTTTAAGCTGCTAAAAGCACTTTATAAATTCCTCTGGCACCAGGAGCTACATAAGGAAAACATAAGTTGTTCTATATGAGTGTAAGAGTTATTAAAGCTTTCAAGGAAAGCTCAAACTGAGTGCTTATAATACTTTTCCAATAAAAGGAGAGATAAAAAGAGGAGGAGAGATTTTTGTATGCAACAATCCTCATTTCAAGCCATCTGTACCCTCTAAAAGGACTTGCTCTACACAGGCTATTCTTCAAATGCCATGCAACCCAGTTCCAGGTGATGGGATTGTCACTACAATTTTGCATCAGTGCAGTAAAGAAAATGCCCAAAACCAAAATTAACAACCAACTAAAATGAAAAGGGCTCACACCTATCTTTGCTCACTTATTTTGTGGCACTGAAGGATAGGAAAGAACCTAAATTTTTAAACCTACTTTCTATATAACCCCCCCTCAGTTCATTGCACAATCTTGAATATGCCATCAGAGCTGACATATGCATTTCTGAAGAGATTAAGTTTGTGGGGGGGGGGGGGAATCCCCAAAAACCCAAATAAAAAATTAACTAGTTTTTGGGGTTTTTGCAGAACAGTTATAATCTGACATTTAGTTTTCCTGTATTGTGTCATACAAAAAAGCCTCAGCTGCTGTCACTGGCTGCATGTAATAAAGAGAGGCTGTGTTTTTCTCTGTTTGGACACAGTTACACCAAGCTGCTTTAATCCACTGTAGAATTTAACATCAATGTGCCTCTTGGAAACACAATAACATCATAATTAGGGCTGGCAAATCACTTGCTATCATTAGCTAAGAAAAACAGGAGCAAACTTAAGTTGTATTTAAATTGACTGTTTGTTGTGTATTGAAAGCAAGCCAGCTATTCTCACCAGTGGGAGACAAAGTCTACAGACATAAATAAATATGCATTAAAATGTTTATTTATGAACAAATGCATGGTCTTTGAAATAGATACCACAGAGAACATTGCTGACAGGCACTACATATCCTTCTAACCTTGAAATAACCAAATGCTAAATGTAGTGGCCACATGATATTTTTAATTCTTAAAATACAACATTGACCACAATTAACACATGTGTGTATAGACATGAATAAAGTTTAAAATTTAAGAAGAAAAAAACACTTAAGAATAAAGAAGATGGATTTCCATAAGAGTGAGGGTCCAAAATATTCTTTAGCAAGAATTGTAGGTGACCTGAGACAATATGGCTTTTCAAAACAATGGGAAGTGTGTATAAACAGCAGTAACTAAGTAGCAGTATTACAAACACATCAGTCTCAATTATTTTGATATAAATATATTCTTCTTAAATAATTATTTTATTTCTACTTGGAAAATATCTATTTGTGGTACACAAAGAGCTGTGATTAAATTAAAATCAACTTCTAAACTGGAAAATCTTCATTAAGCACACAGAAAAAATTAAGATGCAAGTAGGTCACCCTTCACTCTTACGAATTTCTCAAGCTGTCATCCAAACAGCACATAATCAGGAGTGCTGTGTTTCAGAAAACTAGACTCCAAAAAGGAAGACATTCAAACTTTCAGGAAACTGGCCAAGGCTTGCAAATATGGGATTGATTTCTTGCTCTCACAAGGATTTCCAGTGTATCTTGGCTTACGTTACCAAAGGGATTCCAAAAATCTAAAAATCAGACTTGGTAACAAATTTAGCATCAAATATTCATCAAAGAGTGTTTGCTTGACTTGGAAGCACCCAAGACCATCAGCACGTATTCTTCCTAGCTTCCAATCAATAAAACTCTCTGGTTTAGAGTGAAACAATGACATCTTAGCCCTACCACAGAGAGACAACCATCTTCTAGTGGCACCCCCAAGGGACAGCCTCTGGGAGCCTGGGCAGCAGGCTTCCACCACCCGCTCCACATGGTGCTCCCATTCCTGCTCTTCTTCCGTATGTTGGTGGTGGAACACACAGACAGACAGACTTCCTGCACACTTGCAACAGAAGCAAACTGTACCTGTGCTGCCTAAATTGCAGTTGCCACACCAGCTCTGTGGGGTCTGCCTTGCACTTCCACACCACTGTCGTGGAGAAAGCAGAAAGGTCCAGATGCGCTCTTCAGGCGCTGGGGGAATAGGGCCACACTGCACAGATGGAAAATATCCCCACTTGGGATATGGCCACAGAGGGAAAGGACTGGAGAGTCTTGTGCAGCAAGTGTTTAGAGACTTTTCTAGGTCACGGTCCAAGGGGACAAGAAACCCTGGGGATTGCAGCATTTTCTAGCAGAGGAAAATCCATCAGTTGCATAAAAATGTCCTGACAGTTTGGCACACCTGTAGTTAAGGACTTCAGTGAATAACACCACTACATAGTAAAATGTGTTTTCTATTGTGTTGCACGAAGCCAATATTTAGATTAATTTTTCTTGACATTTTCCACTTCATATCATTACTTTTTCCATCAAAATGGAAAACAAGTAATAAGATGGATTCCCCTGAGTAACATTTTTCCAGTGTGAAGAATTTGTATAAGGGATTCTGGCCAAGGTACAAATTTCATATAAAACAATCGAATGCAATTTTACCTGCAGCTTTCTACCCTCTCCACCCCCAACAAGTGGAAGGTAGTCCTGATTTTCTATTTCCTTCTCTTCTGTCCTACTTGAGGTACTACCATGACCCATTGTGTTATGAAAACAAAATATTTTTCCAAATGAAAATGGTCCTTTCTAGTCCTTCTCTACACCCTGATAACCATGAAAGATGAAGCAATTTTCTAGGCCATTTTGAAAGGGGATTCTAGCAAGCTAACAACAGAAATCCTTGTAAGTAACTCACATTCATTTTCAGAATCACTAGAAGTTCAAAACAATTGGCTTTTTAAAAATTATTGTTCACTTATCTATTACACAAATACCACGTGTTGAAAGGGGTATTCTTTTTTTTTTCCTTTTTTCCTGACCAGGCCAAATCTGAACATACTTTGTATGTCTGTCCCATATGCCTGGATTCCTTTAGATGAAAAGGAGGAAGAATTCTATCATGCCCCATTCTAGCCCAAAGAGGCTTGAAATGAGCCAGCTACATAGTGTGGCATGGTAGCTTGTAGGCCTTCCAAAGATGTGCAGTTTAGACATATCTTTAGCAATATAGAAGAACAATTTCACTGAGAAAGAAACTCAGCAGTCTTAGCCAGATATTCAGGAGTGGTTATGGATACTAGAGGTACAGTTCTTCCTCAGCTGTTCATCCAGAGAGGTGAAAAGACATAGGCAAAAGCTGATAAAATGATCAACTCAGTGCTCTGACTTTTCAACTGAGGTGCTACTGGGAATTCCTCACATACCCAATCAATTCCTGCCAGTTTTAACCAGCAAAGTTCTGTTCTTTATGACAAGATGGTTTAATTTCTCCTTATAAAATAGCGATGCAACTTTGTGCAAGATACCAGTATTATGTATTGAAATAATAAAGTGCATTTAGAATGGGTTTCAGTAAAAGTCGTGCAGTTACTAGAGGAAATTGAAAATGCCCTACTTTAGCATACACAAAAATTTTGTGCATCTCCCTCTTAGTCCAGTATTAGTCACAAGCACAGACAGTGTGCCAGAATAAAGAGATCCAAGGTCAGTTTCTAATCCAGGTGGCCATTTCTAAGTGCTCCTGTGTGACTTTCAACAGCAGAAAAAGGCAATTGGTCATAGTTTTGTACATACATAAATCATTAAGATTTTTACTTGCACTTTATATATATATTAATCACACACAAACAGTCCCAACAAAAGCCATGATCAGGAACAGAATTCTCACACTTGAAAAAGAAGTTTCTCCTTTGAGCTATCAGCAGCTATCAGCAGGAAGTGGTTATTGAAAAAGTTTTCTGATCTTTACCAAGAACTTCGCTGCTAAACGAAAAAGAATGTACGAGCACAAAAGCAGAAGCGCTTTGTGTTACGGTTACTGAGGAAAAACAGACTTCCCTATTCCTCCCTTTTCAGTGAAGCATCTTCTACACTTTGTGCAGTCCAGGGACATCTCTGGCACTGACATTTTAATGATCCTCTCCCACAAATTATTCCCTTAACCAATTAACCTTATTGTTGTAACACTATACTGGTTTAATTTCACTTCTAATTTGGCTGAATTTTTCTGTCTGCCAAGACCACTTGTTGCTTTGAAGCACTGTTTGCAACTCAGCTCCAACTATACAAAAAGAGTTCTTAAAATAGCCCATGAACTGTGTGAGGTAATGCCAGAATGAAATCGGATATTTGCCTGTGCTCTTCCAGCTACTTTATTTGATGTCTACTGAGAAGAACTCGAAATCTGCATTTATTTACTATACTTCATACAATGCCTAGCTATGGAGAGATGGGCTTGATGGATGTATATATCTGTGCTAATCTCACCCCTGGATTCATACAGGACAAGTTTTTGAGCACTCATTCATGAGAATGTTCATTTTATGAATAGCTAACCAAGGGATTACCTCTCAGCACAGAGCCCTGCGTAAGGGGAGAAAGCAAATTCACACAGCAACAGATATGAATGAAATCAAGCCAGTGATTTAAAGCACAGTATCCAAAGGTGCAAGAGAACATCTATAAACACCAGTTCTTCTAGGAAAGAGAATCTGGATGAATCTCTGCTGTTTTAACAGTACGTGTGTCAGCTGTTATGCCAGCAGGGAGTTAGAACAGGGTCCTTTCAGCTGTGTGCTCCCACAGGGAACAAAAAAATTAATCCTTCTTAGCTAAAGTATATCAGAATTTTTTTTTTGTTTGGCTGTATCTTTCAACTGTGAAGGCACTCTGAAGCCAAGGATTTGGTAAGAAATTGGAGTTTGCTATATATTAATTCAGATTTTACTCAAGTAGTGTAAAGTCTATGTTTCAAAAAACTTTACATGAACAAAGTTTTAGTAGGGTACATTTTCAGTGTGTTGCTAGTATTTGGTAACACTGCAGGATGAATAAATAAAACGTAAGCAGAGATATGCCTGATAGGGAAAGTGTAATTTATGAGCAGTAGGTAGACACTAATCACAATGCTTTGAAGAGGCCATGTAACCATAAAAAGGATTCAGAAAGTGTGAATTTTTGAAAGATGCAACATCTGGTAGAATTTTCTGAAGACACAAGGCCCTCCTAACCTCCAGAATAATCTATAGAACAAATAATGCCGAAAAATAAAATCTGGGAAAAATATTTAGGAGAAAAAAAGTAACTCTATGTGAAGACATCATCTCGCTATATTCAAAATCTACATTATTAGCTGTTAAGTTGGAACAACTTTTATTTCTTCAAATCAAAACTCCTGGAATTCTCCTAAAGATACATCCTGGGCAGATAGCAATACTCTATCACCACATCATTACACTACTAAATTAAAATAAGCTGCATAATGTCAAGTTTCAGTTAAATACTTTACCAAAAGTTTGCAAAGCTACCCTTTAAACTAATGGGGAATTACTTTTGGAGCCTTCACTTGAACCCTTGCTGCCTTTCTGATTCTCAAAAGATTGAAGAAAGGGGGCTTTGGGGTGGAAATTGGAGGCAAAACTAATTGTGATACATTTTGTCCCAGCTAGGAATGCTGCCTGGTGAATCTTTCAGCAATGTAGGAATATTGGCAAAAGTCTTTACTATCCCCTGAGAATGTCATCTGGATTACATCCTCTCTAGCATTGGGATTAGACTGCTTGTAAAAAAGAGATCCCTTTTCACTATTTTTTAAAAATTTATTCAAAGAGAACAACTATAAAACTAAACACATTTAAAAAATTAAAAAAAAAAAAGAAGAACATTTGTGTGGATTTCTCAAGACCCAGTCTGAACTTCACAAGCTCTTCTGAAGGAGTAACTGGTTTGTATTTTCAATGTGTTGTAAGAATCTCACTTATCCATGGGTCTGATCATGACATTCCTGTGGGGCAAAGTTGCTAAATGGTGACAACACAACACCGATAATTTTGCAAGTATGAGGATGGGAATACAGGGTCCAACACTTACAGACAGAAATCTATAATCTCCTCCCCTGCAAAAAAAGTTGTTTTGTTGAAGCTACTGAGAAAGGGTCTTAGCTGTAATCAATAATTGCCCACTACAAGACTTTTGAAGACAGACACTAAATATACTAAGTAAATCACTACATTCTCTATTTCTTCAACACTGACCCTTTAACAGTATTAAGAGAAAGGTTTGGGGTATTTTTACATCTGCAGCTCAAACTGAAAAGTGATGATTTTGGCTGCAGTTTAAGCACACCTTGGAGTAGGATTTGGGATGTCTATAACCATAGAAGACAGAAGTTTATAGCTCCAGCTCTGATCTTAATGCTGGTTTCACAAGGGCCTGTGGGAGACCCTCTGACAGCAAGCAGGTTTGAAAGCAGCTGTGATTACAGTCACTCTGAGGCTGCCAAACACTGCCTGTGGGGTGGGACAATGCACCATTCAAATTTCCAGCATGTTTTCTTCCAGCAGAGATTTTACATTTTGATAGAGAAAGAACACAGCATTAAGACATCACACAGAAGGAGCATGGGGGGAAGAGGAAATCAAGTGAAAAAGAAACCTTTAGTTTTTAGCAGCAGCATGGTATGAACCAAAGGCACATACACTGAAAAGCCATATGAAATGATACAAGACATTTTAGGTATACAAAACAGACCCGTGATGGTGGTGGCTGGGAATCTAATGGTAATACGAGTATCCAAATTTGCTGTGTATTTTAATCTGTGTTTCACAGCAAGCTCTTCAGAGGGCTCAAATGCTCCCTCTTTCCAAACTGATTTTTCACATCATTGCCTTCTCTAGTAGGCAGATCACAGCACACCCTCTCTGCCAGCCTGCCATTCCCACCAAACAGTGCTTTGGAAGAAGTACACCACCTCACACTAGCCCCATCTGCTCAACAACCTGTCCAGATCTCACACACATCACTGGAAAGGGACCTGCAGGGGCACTCTGAAATAAGCTGAGCTCTTTGCTGTCCACAGAGACAGCTGTAAACTACATTTGGCATGGTTCTCTGAGTACATGCAAACCATCTTCCCCACTCCTCTAGACTGCATCCTGACATTTGATTCATTCATAGCACAAATGCTCTTTATTAATCTCTTCCGTAATTATCTTGCAGTCATTGCATATCCCTGAGTCAGGTGATGCAACACTTTCTGAAGAGTTCCTCATGGACTTAATCCAAAATAATAATAATAATGAAATAAGAAAAAATTATTTCCTCTCCTTTGAGCACATTCTGTTTATTCTTACTGAGGAAAAAAATTTACTTCACTGTCAATGAGTTAACAGAGAATGTTCAAATGGAAGAATAGTTGGTTTGATTTGAACCTTGTTTATCAAGATGGCATTTTTTTGTCAAATTATGTTGATTTAGTTTGGAAATCCTAAAGTAGTATAGCACATGCACAATGTTAGACGAACTAAAAGTTAGCCCTTATTGTTTAGTATTATTTTAATTTATCTTAAAGTTTTATAAATGAATTGATGACAATTTATGAGAAATTACTTGCAAGGATGCATACTAACAAAACAAGGACTGAACCTAAAGAATCTGTGCTAAAAATAAAATTACTGCACCCTAAGTCTATGTCAGACCCCTTAAACCCTTTACTTCATTCTCAGATGTCAGCTGGCCATGAGTTTCTGTTATCTAAACAATTGTATTTTAAGTCCCGTACAGCTATGCAAAAGCAGAAATGAGGAAGACATGTCTCAGTTCCATCAAGGGAATGCTTGGGATGACAGTCCTCGGCCATGACCTGGACTCTACTGTCTGCCCATTCTCACTTGTATTAGGCTTCATTCTTTATACAGCTGACTCCATTTTTACCTTACTACTATTTACCCTATCTTTGCTATAAATTTAGAACTACCAATAAAATGGATAAGACGACAACTGAGAGAGAAAGCTCATTGCTGGACATTGCATCTCGCAGCATCACCCCCACTGTCAGAATGATTCTGTAATTGATGATGATGTCATGTAAGGGAGCTAAAGGCTACATTCAAGTTGTTATATGTAGTTGTTTCAAATTGTCATATGCTGTTTCTCAAGCAATGACAATGGACTGTGACCTGCAAATTAAAAAAGCTGTATTATAAATGCAACACACTTCAAATAAAAATAAAATATTCAAGCCAATTTTAACCATGTTACCTAGGCATGTCTTCAATAAAATATTCATCTGGAACAACAATGAACATGAATAGCCTTTCATTTTCTACTGTTTGTTTGGCAAAATCCTTCATTCTTTTACCTTCATCATGAATGCTTTTGACAACAGATACTTGGCTGAGAAGCTGAAAATCAAACTGTAAGTACTACCGTAAGGGGTTACAGACAACATCATAATCTTTCAATGAAAAAGGATTCCAGCTTTAGAGTGCCATAGCAGACCTGTCTCTGAGATCACTTCTCATCCTTTGGGCAGGTATTGTACTGTTTCAGGACCACTCATTCCTTCCTGGAGCCAAATTAGAATCAAAATCATTTAGGTTGGAAAAATGTTCAAGATCATCTAGCACAACCATTAATCAAGCACTGCCAAGCCCCCAAGTGCTGCCTCTACCCATCTTTTATCTGTCCAGGGGTGGTGACTCCACCACTTCCCTGGGCAGCCTGTTCCAATGCCTGTTCCCATTTTGGGAAACAAATTTTTCCTACTATCCATTCTCACAGGACTCATACTCCAGACCCTTCCCCAGCTCCACTGCCCTTCTCTGGACACGCTCCAGCACCTCAATGTCCTTCTTGTGGTGAGGGGCCCAGAACTGGACACAGCTCTTGGGCTGTGGCCTCACCAGTGCCCAGTACAGGGGGACAGTCACTGCTCCTGCTGGCCACACCACTGCTGACACAGGCCAGGATGCCCTTGGGCCTTGCCTACTGCTACAGTTCCCTACAGAGGAAACAAAACTATTGTCTGTAAAGTGAAATTAGCAGAGATCTTGGTCCTTAGTCTTTCAGTATAATGCAGATATCCATTTAAGTCACTTACTTTGCCTCGGCCACTAAAAGATTGTACTCTGCTTGGTGGTTAGGTTGCCAAAATCTATTTTAGTACACACACATATAAAAGTGAAAAAGAAACTAGAGGAGGCATAGATCAGATTTCTAGAGCTGCCAAATAAATTTGTATTTTCTACTTGATGTGAAAGCAAGAAGAACAAGACAGTCATCCACCATCCAAATCATAATTCTGCTAGTTAAATGACTGCCTTTCTTCTCATTTCTCTTCCCAAGTTCCCAGAATACATCCTATTGCACACAAACAAGCAAATAGATTTTGTAACAATTGCCACCGATTGTCAAGAAGCTGCTTCTTGCCATTTTAAGAATGCAGTTCTCCAGTGTTTGCAAGAGTTTTTAAATATGTGGTGAAAACACCAACATTTTTGTCACTGAAGCAAACAGATCTAAGTACAAAAAAACCCCAAAATCTCTATGATGTGACAGGAGTGAATTTCAGAAGCCCTGAACTCTGAGAAGTTCTGTTGAATCCTGGGACAGACACACTGACGCCTTTGTCTGTGCTTCCCCCTTCAGGCAAGTTGTGAATAAATCTTTCTAAGCACTTTTCATGACTAGCCCAGGTTTACCAACGGCAGAAAGTCTCTGATGCACAAATGTCCAACACCATCCCAGGATTAGGTGGCTATATAAAAAGTTCAAGACATTACTACTGCACACTGATGAGCAACCTTGTTAGCAAAACCCTGGTGGAGGCATCCATCACAGCAACTTATACCTGAAAGAAGCACTTGAAGTGGTACTAAACCACATGTTTAATACTCATTTCATAGCAACCCTCACTTTTTCACTTTGCAAGATGCATTGCAGCTCACTGCTGTCCTTCCTTTAATATTTAGGTTGTCTTACAATCTCTATTCACAGCAAGTTTGTCTAGTGAGGTATGCAGTTACTCTTAGATCTAATTACAAGGTATGCTCACTACACAGAAAAACAACATAACTTTTATTCATTCTTTGCTATAATCTGAGTGAAAATGCTTGAATATTTTCTAGGCATCACAGGGATAAAATACCTTCTTCAGAAATAAAAACCCCCTAACAGGTCAATCCAAAACTATAGAGCCACAATCAACACTTTCATAACAGCTCTGTTTGAACTTTGCAGTTATTCCTCACATATTTAGTTCACTTTTCACTTGATATATAGTACATTCTGCTGTTTCAGGCTGCCATGCTGTGCTGGCTTGCTGAGTAATACATGTATTGTATACTGCCAGCTATGAAATCATGCTAAGATTGTGAAATACATCAAAGCAAGGACATTCAAAGTTTCTTCAGGCATTCTCATCTAATTTCCTCCTTCTCTGCTTTAGCTGCAGTTTATGTTGCACTACATTGAGGCATGAGCTGGAGATTCTGGTAATCCATCAAAAGAACAAGATGCAGACTTTAAAGACATTTTTCAGCACTACTGTTAGTGGGTGAACCTCAAAGGCATGACTGAAAACACCCAGTGCATTCACTAAACCTCAAGTCTTTGTGGCAGTCTTTTTGGAATCAGCTGGCATCTTGCTTTTTCTTCTCCTGAGTAATACAAAATTTTTCATGCCTTTGGAAATCAAAATGTAGTTTTAGTGGTCATTTTGTTTGATTTGTCATTTTGGGTTTTTTTCAAACCCAGATGAAACTCCTAGAGGCTGCACCTCCCTTGTTTAGCATTACTTGCAACCAGCATTTCTTGGGAAACTTGGATATGAGTAGCTAAAGTAGGTTTTAAGAGTTTGCAACAACATTTAGGTTACTACTTCAGCTTTTTTTACTTACAGGTAATATGCTGCCAAAACAGATCTTTTGGTCATACCACTAAACAGGCTAAATGAGCTGTAGGTCATGCTGTCCAGCTACCACAGTTAAATTCTATATTCATTTCTTAATCTGTCTCATTATCAACATGAAGAAAAAATATTATGATATTTGGGATTTTTTTATAGTAAACCTTTAAGCTGACACAAAGTTGCTTTAATTACATTATAAAAATCATTGATTTTTCTAGTTAACACCTTGTGTTTGCATCAGAGCAAGATGAGAGGTCGCAGAGATTTTTTCTTTGCGGTGGAAATCACTTATGTGCTCCTACTTGACCAGTTTGCTGAAACAGCATGGGTCATTGGTTTTGTTCCTACAGTAACTTCAAACACCTCTTTCACAGGCTGTTACCCTTCTCTTCTAGGAGCTACTCTTCCTTCTGCCAAGAAATCCCACCTGAGGCTGGGATGCAGCCAATGCAAATGAAGGGGATTGATCAGCACTGAAGCTACGACTGTTCCAATTCTGGTCTTACTGTTGTCACAATCAAGGCTCTGTTCAAAGCATGTGAAGTGACATGAAGGATTTGCTAGTGGCAGTTACCAAGAATCTGGTGGGAGTTCAGGAATTATTCCTGTCATATAATAACACAACTCTTTTCTGGTTTTTAGACAGATCAAGCAGTAACATTCTATTTCGCTGTGGTTCATAACACTGCCATGAAAGACAAAGATACTGGAACACCTCATGCATTTGCTCTTTAGAGGTTTCCAGATGAAAGAGACTTTAAAATACTAAGATATGTCTGTACTTAAACTGTGCTCTTGCAAACTGGTTCCTATGCCAACCTAGCTAAATTACCACTAATGGGATGTTTTATGGGATGCTGCTTTCTACTGCCTGCAACTTCCCTGTTCAGTTTCCTTCCCTAAATGTTGGCTCGCTGGCTGCAAGTGCTTTGCTTAGCCAACAAACATCAGTTAAATCCTTCTCTTACTTAAAAGAAGAAATAAAATTAAACAGAAAAGCATTTTTTACTCTGATAAAACAGCTAATTAATCTATTCATTATGAAACTTCCATTATACACCAGTTAACAGAAAAAGTTTACAAGCAACTTTTCCTCAGAAAACACTTGGCAGCCTATTGTATCCATACTAAGAACACACTCTTACAAGATTCTTCCATTGCTTTAATAAATAAATAAATAAATAAATAAATATGTATACATAATGTTACTTAAGATATTTCAGGTTTTCAACTATACTGGTAAGACAACTTCATACTGCAGCTGGCATAGTTTAAAGGCTATTTTTTTATTTGAAATTCAGCGACTTGAAAGAGCCCAATGGCAGCCAGACTTTGATTCACCAATCACTCATCAAAATTAAGCATGACCAGCCTCTTTTCCTTCCAATTATATAGCATTCTGCAGGAACTCAACTTTCAGGAACTGGATGCATGTACATTTCTGGGGGTGAGATTTGGCTCCTTCAGTAATCCACAAATAAAATACAAAAGAAAGAAGAGTGTATGGGCTTGGGGATTTATTCCCTCCTCTCAATTATTACTAAACAAATGTAA
Organism: Melozone crissalis; assembly: GCF_028551555.1. NCBI lineage: Eukaryota > Metazoa > Chordata > Aves > Passeriformes > Passerellidae > Melozone > Melozone crissalis. The sequence continues at coordinate 40,692,912 of NW_026535784.1, read as the reverse complement.
TTAGTGGTCCCAGATGGGGTAGATGGAACTGTTACCCACACTCCCATTAGGACAGGCTAACACTTCTGCTAATGGGTGTTTGTCTGCCAGGACTTTCAATCTACCACATAATAAACCCCAAAGCGCTCTGAAGCCAGTTTAGCCAGCAAGGAAATCAGAGGCCTGCTCCTGTATGTCTTGTTTGTGGCTGCACCAGCTCTGAAATTCTCAGTCTCACACTGGATTCATGAGGCTGTCACAGTCCTGCTCTACTTCCCAGCTGTACAGACCCCTGCTCTTTAGTGAATCCAAAATTTACAAAAATCCTCACTCTCCCTTGTTCAGCAAGTGACTGCATTGGTCCTCTGTAGTAAGAGGGGACTGATCTTTTGTTTGTTTTCCAAGAGTAAAATTGTATTTCAGCCATTCTTGAGGCATTTCTCAACATGCCCGGAGGCAAACAATCATATTATTCATCGATTGCTTTCCTAATTTCCTATAAAAAGTCACCATTCTGTTTCTATTATGCAATACAAACAAAGGCATGGGCAGTTCAGGAGAGCATGGGGGTGGTAATGGTTTGGGCTTTTTTACTTTCTTCTCCTCCACTCCCACCAACTTTTTTTAATGGGATAACTAGACAAATATCTTAAAAATTCTCCTGTGTATATCTATAAAACTTTAAAAAATCTAATAGAATTTGTTACTCTAAAAGACCGTAAGGAAAATGTTATTGTACAGTCTGCTGGAATGCAGGATTGTCATTGCAGAGCTGGGACAAATATTTAAACTCCAGTTTTTCTGAAGACTGAAGTCATGTTAACATCTCCCATTACTTTTTCCCTCTCTAATCACCAACTAGTTATTTGGATCACTATAAAGCAATGTAAAACAATTTCAAATGGAGACAAAGATAATCCAGTGAACACCAGATTTTGACAGGGGGGCGTTTTTTCCCAGCAGTCTAAGCCAATTTAGAGCTATTGATGCTTTTTGAACTATTCATAGAGCAGGGAACTGCATGAACTGAGGAAGTATTATTTAGCACTTGCATGAACCAAGCATTAACAGACAGCTCACAGAAAACTCTCCCTTATTTGAACTACTCTACTATGGTACACCTAAATTGGTAATACCAGCTATTTCCACAACTAAGCACTTGGTCTCAAAAAGGTGCAAGAAGAAATACATTCTCTGCCATTTTAAACAGGCTGTAAGTTACTCTAAATAACAATTCATAGTAAAAAAAAAAAAAAAACAAAAAAAAAAAACAAACCAAAAATGGTCACAATTCAATGTGCCTTACCCTGCAAATATTTACTTTTTAAGGGATAAAGGCAGCCAAAGCCATAATCTGGCAGCACATTCTTTCAGAAGGAATATGTTCTCAGTTGATAAAGAAATCTGTAGGCTTGTATCACAGCCATGAACCATCCACACAGATGTCTTGTCCATAAAGAAAGACTCAGGATGCATTTGGGGATTTACTGTGAAGAAGCCCTCAATGCAGGCAAAATACAGCCTTCCATTGACAGGATAACCATTGAGATAACTGTCCCCTGTGCCACAAGTGCCACCAGTAGGACCATTTGTGGTGTCTAGCTAAATCTAAACCACCTAAAGCGAAATATGGGGTCAGAGAGGAAAAGAGGAAGAACAGATTTGGGAAACTAGCTCTAGATCCATATGCAGAGAGGAACAGAAGTACATTACCTCTGATAAATGCACTTTAATAAATGCTCAAGTTCCAGAAAATTGCAGGGCATGTGATTTTATCATATTTGGGCCTTCTGTGAAACCTTGAAAGGAGATTCTTTTGTAATGCTTTTTACTTTTTAATTGAAAAATGTCATTCAAGGTGTCAGTTTTCCATGGGCATTATGTCTATGGCTAGAGATTTTTTTCAGCACAAACTGAGGACTGAAGTTCATAAGCTGCCTCAATACTACAAGAAAGGAACCGTCCAAAAATAACACATTTTTAAAATTCTTTTTCTTGTTTCGAAGAAATTGAAAATGATCAAGCACAGTTTCACAGGCAGAAGCTTCCTGTAAACAACTGTGAGCCCTTACCACCTCAATATTTCTCTACAGTCATACACAGAGTAAAAGCCAGAAAGCTTCCTGTTTTTCCTGCAGAATCAGCCTACACCTGTCCCTCAGTATGAAGAGCTAAACAAGAAATACATATTAGAATTTTGTTAAATATATTCTTTAAAGAGACAGGAAGATGAATTAGCATAGTTTTTGTGTTATTTAAAAATAAAGAGGAAGAAATAAAAACCCAAAAATATTTCCACAATTACAACATCACTGGATGCATGTGGCAAACAAAAATATGAATTTCCACATTTTGATGGCATTTCAGCTTCACTTGGTGGGAATCACATGCTGTACCATGTAGCAACACAAAGTGTGAAGCTCATCATATTCAGTTTAGTAATCTTTATGCATTGAACAGGTCATAGGATATAGTATAACAAGATGTATATACAAATATATGGAATACCTAGTGTATCACTGTTAATCTACATTCTGATCCTTGGATTAATTAAGCTCTTATTTTTTTTTTATTCAGTGCAAGTACATCTCCTTTCATGATCAATTTTGGTGAGTAGTACTGTATTCAAATGAAAATTTTAATCATTTTAGTTAAGATGCAGAGAATCCCATAACCATGAGCCTTATAAAAATTAGGGTAAAATAGAAACACAAAAAAAAAGGTAGGGTGAAAAAGCTTCTAAATAAGTTCAAAAACCTCAGTGTGACATTACTTTACCAGGGTTACTCCTGATCAAGACCTGTTCATTGAAAACTGAGAAAAATATTTAACAGTAGCACTGGAGACACCAGTCAAACAGATTCTGCATATTTGTTCTTCATTTAGAAAGTTTCAGAGCATTCCCCAAGATTATCTGGACTTTATTCATGTTTTCCCAGGTTTAGACCATACAGACATTGCTTCTGACCTAAACCTAATCCTTTTGAAGGTGGACATGGCACCTTTTTAGCCAGCATGCAGCAGCAATCCTTTACAGACAATTACAACCAGGTGAAGGCAGTGGACTAATAATGCAAATCACAGATCAGCAGGGGAGTTAGAGCAGGAACTTTGTCTCTCAAGCAACCTGGTTCTCTCCTCACAGGGAAAAAGCTGTGCAGGCCCTGTGAGTGAGCAGCTCCACTGCAAAGCCCCTGGGGTCCTGGTGGACAGGACTCTGAGCATCAGTGACTTGTGATCTGCCAGCAGCAAAGGCTGACAGCACACCTGGCTGTACCAACCCCAGAGCTATCCATTTTCTAACTAAATTATTAAGTTTCCTTAATTAGGGAACTTCAGACTGTCTCTGAATTCATTGTTGGGCAACCTCCTAAGGCTCCTCCCAGCCTGAATGATTTACATTAGTGCCACCAGATTGTCAGGATAGTAATTAAAGGGATCACTTCTACCAGTGCAGCATCTCTCAAAATAAAAAGCATCTGCTTCTGCAAACCTTTGTGTCCAGAAAATTTCACATTCAAGATTTAGCCTTACTTGGCCTACCTTGCTTGAGATCAGACTAGATATCTTTATTATCATTAGGTATCATCTCTGAAGAATAGCACCTATCAAGCTAGCCAAGTCAATCTGTCTTAACAAAATCCATGCCAGCATATTTGAAAGATTACATGTATGAATCATTCCTTTAAAGGAATTACTGTGATGTTTTTATTGGAAAACTCTTGCATTCCTCAGATTCTCAGTGCTGTTCCTTGCAACAAAACCTACAAGCACAGAATGTTGTTTCCTTTATTTCACATCACCAAAATGAGTACAATCAAGTGAGTGAGATCTCAAGACTGTTATCAAGAGGCAAGCCAGATTGTCTCGTGAAAGGGAACCATCACCACATTTATCATAGTTCTGATGGAAAGGGGGGAAAAAAGGGAAAAGGAAAAACAGAAGAAAATAAAAGAAAAAAGAAAAGGAAGTTACCACCCCTGTAGTAATGCTTTTCCTAAAACCTACAGCTGAAATGGGGAGAAAGTTGCTCACTATATTACTATACTAGGCCATTGATTTATATTGTCTAAACACACACACTCAGCTAAAACATTGTACTCAACCACCATTCACCACCAACTCAACCATACGTGATGCAGCTGTGTCTGTGCCAGGGATGCTGCAGGAGCAGCAACATCCCTGTCCCTGGCAGGATGGAGAGGGAGCAGAACAAAGAGGAAAAATGGCATTCAAATAATCAATAGCAGTCAAAAAATTTGTTAAGTGAGATTAGTACATTCCAGCTAATAGATGAAAATTACTTCATACTTCAGGCATCTCAGAATGTTTAAAGGCTTGCAATAGGTAAGTATTACTTTAAGGAAGCACCACATGGGATCACTTATTATGAAATCAGACTTCAAATTTAACAGATGGAAAAGAGAAACGCTTTGGTAATTTACTCTGCGCCTACCTCTAAAACTCCCTGTTTCATCCTCCACGCCGCCCGCTCGCTCCTGTGTCAAATTGTCTCCTAATGTGCTCCCAAGTCCTGCCTGGCTCTTGTTACTGCACAGGCATGTGCCAGGCAGGCAGGCAGGCAGCCAGAGGCATGTGTCCTGCTGGCTAACTGGTACCAGCTGATTCCTGCCTCCTGGAGTTAGTGTGATCCACCCCTCACCTCCACACGTTAATCCTGAGCACACCTGTGCTATGCATCCCGTTCAGCACTGGCCTTCAAGCTGGTGCAACTTCATCCAGAATAAAGACTGTTTCAAAAGTTAGACTAATTGGCTCCAGCCTCAGATTTCCCATAGAAACTTCCCTTTTTCCTTTAAAGTTGGTGAAACTCTTCTTTGTGAGAAGGAATAAAGAAATGAAACTACTTACGGAGTTGGCCTATTTGCATAAATTCTAAATTAAGTGAATACAGGAGTTTAAAAATACATTCTTTAATCATTTCCCATCCATATGTGGCATCCTAAGTTCAGCATGAGTAGACAAGAGTAATTCTTTGAAAAGCACCAACTTTCACACACGCCAGGAGAGGTTCCTTTTGGTTTTGAGCTGCATCACCTCCTTCACCAGAGATGTCCATGGTGAACAGTGAGGGCTATAGTGGCAGACAATAACTGCTTCCCTCTAACAGCTCCACCACAGCATCACTGGCTTTCTCTTCCCTACACATCAGCAGACACAAAACACACTGCAAAGCTTCCCACACCTGTAAACACAAAGCCCTTTCAACTTGGTACCTCCAGGACTGGATTCACTGTCACTAAGGCTCAGGGGGAGGCATTTAGCTCTATGGGGAAGATAATCTGACACACATTCATATTCTGACAGTCCATATACCAAAACACACACAGGATTTAAAGCCATGCAGCACATAGAGCTTACCTCAGAGTGGAGCTTCAAAAACAAACCACTATTCCCCATGCAGACCTAAGCCAGTCTCTCCGCCAGATTTCAGTTCAATATTATGGCAGCCACACAAACTGGCTCACACAAACTCACACAAACTGGCCTTTCAGGAAAGGCTCCAGAAGCAGTGAGGCTGATGCTTTCCTCTCCTCCAGCTTTCCCCCAGAACACCGGGCACATATACAGTGGATCCATATCCAAAGGGCATCCATCTCTCCATAACAGCCCAACTGAAAACTGAGTTGTCAACTGCTTCCCCAGAAAGCTCACAAGTTAGAACAAGTCTCTAGAGAGTGGGGCTATTTGGTAGCAATCAGAGAGTGGATGAATTTCTTAGACATGCACAGAAACAGCTTCATTGAAACTCACCCAAGCCTGGACCAAAAAAGCTTTTTTAATCAGATTTAGAGCCTCTAATTTTCAATTCATCCAGCAGGGAAGCAAAAAGGCACTGACATATTAAGATATGCAGGAACAAATGCATTTTCCACAGGCAACAAGTACCATAAAATATAAAGATATTTATGGGGACCCACATCCTTTTGTGCACCTATAAGCAGCAAACAGGATTTCATTCACGTATCTTCCACTTAACCTATGAAACTCCACCACTTCTCCACTATGCCAGTCTATCTTGTCCTCCCCAGCTTACATCTAGTTCACTCCTTCATTCTGTACCTTAATAAATAATTTCCACACTTCAACAGCAACTTTGCTTCAGCACCCAGCCACTCACCTCCATTATTCAATGCAGAAAACCAGAGGCTGCTGCTCAGCAGATGTCAGCTTCTCTTTAAGCTTTGCAGTGTAAAAGAATTAAAATAACTAACTGTACATCAAGCATTACTGCAGTTCTTTAGAGAAAAAACACCTTGCAGAGAACAGATCCATACACATCCATACTCACCCACACCCATCCTCAAAAAAGAGAGCAAAACCTTCCCATGGCATGCCAACAGCAACCCCATTTGTATTGCATCACCTGTGTTACACAGGTGATAAGGATCAAAGCTACATTTTTGCTGGGTAAAAAAAAATAACAGCATCATATCAACAATGCTTTACAGCTGCCATAAATGCTTCTGTGCACTTCTCAAAACAAACCACATATTTTCTTTCTATTGTTTTATTTGCTAGAGTGTTTGGAAAACCTTTTATTTCAGAAGTGAAGAGAGAGGGACTTCCCTCACAGATTTCAAAACTCTAACTTATTTCCTTGAAACCACTTGGTGTGTAATCTCAAGAAAAACATTGTAAGAAGGTTATAGATTTCCTTTTGGGCTTCAGGTTCCTTTCTTCAGCAAATCTCTCCTTTTGTTGTCTCTCACTGTTCAGTCTAACAGATTTGTGCAAGTGAGCAAAGCCATGTAGCCCTGTTCTTCTTGCACTCTAATTCCTATTCAGCTTAGTCTGAGCCACTTCTCTTACACTCTTCCCTACTTTCTGATGTAGAAAACTACGATCAGGTAAGAACCTGACAATTCTTTAAAATGCATAATTTGTTCTCAGTGATGCTTTTAATAGCAGGGTGAAGACTCCATGTTTTAATATTCTTTGCTGCTATATGATGAGTGTGAAAACACTGCCAAAGCAGCAGCACTAGAGAAGGGTGTGAGTGCCATGGAGCAGCATGTGCCCAGCTCTCTGCTGTTCCTTTTAGAAAGGCTGGACACTTCTCCTTGCTTACATGTGTTAAGCTTGATGGATTTTTTTTCTGGAAATTTTCTCGTGGAGTGACTGAGAAGGGGCATCTTTAAGATGATTTGGAGCAGTCAGTGTTTTACAGCTCCAAAAAGAAATGAATACAGTCCATCAGGAGTCAGCAAAGCTATTTCCATTGGCAATCTGGAATGTCATTAATAACATTTCTAAAAGTACAAGTAGAATCCCATCTTCATTACCTAAGTAATCCTGGAAGGAAGAGAAGCCAAAAAGCTTGTATGTTTAAAATTTTAGTTATGTGTTTTCCTTCATGTTTCTCAAGAGACAAATCTGCCTGCCTTTTTCTGTGTAGTATGAGAGCCAAAGTTTTCCCATGCATTTCATTCCAACTTTGTTCTCTATCTTATACATTCATTAGTATATATATAACCTTTGTGGTTATATGTGGTTGTACACCACAGTTCATTGCACTGAACTATGCATTCTCACTTTTAAGAATATCATATGAAAAAAAAGGTCATGGGTCAGTCTTAAAATAAATTTTAGAGTAAGCTCTTCATATAGACACATGCTATGCAGCTTGAATAGCAGGCATACTATGCTTTGTCAGCAAAACTTATCTTTGGTAGCAGTTCTGCTCCTTAAAACCAAGTTTCTAGGGTTACCTCTCAGCATCTGCTTCTCTTTTCTTGCTATCTATAAGCTGATGTCGTTAATATATAGGTTATATGGTTGTACATTAATTCTGCTGTTCCTACTTTTATTTTTTTTTAACTAGGCTTTTGATACATGATATTGTAGGAAACATGGTGGAAAATATCTGTGGTTAGGCTGAAAACGAGAGGTATTTGACTGGCTTCACTTTTGTGCAGAGCACCATGGAAAGGCCACTCAGGAAAATGCTTCAGGAGCTGAAGCCTCTCAAGGCCTCTCCTCTTCTTCATAGAGTGAGTTCCTCTGACAGTGCTGCTCCTCAGAAAATAGGAACAGTAGAATAGGCCAGTATCTGAGCCACCTATAGAGGGAACAAAGCCAGCAGCTGGAATGCAGCAATCCCCAGTAGTTAGAAATTGCTGGAACAAACCCTTTTGTATTAGCAGATTGTACATGGTCAACAAAATAACAGATTTCGTGCAGAAAAGTTTCAGTTTTAATTGATAAGTTCTATATTACCTTAATAATAAGTTATATATTATTACCCTGATAAGTTATATATTACCTTGACTACATTCACAATTATTTTGTCCTTGAACTCCTATGATATTGACTCATACCTTTCTGTTTCACCTTGTTTCCTCTGCTCAACTCTACTTTCACTGTCTTGCTTAATCAATGCCTAATTTGCCAACAGAGGTCAGGGTCTGTTTGCATCCCCTATGTGTCCATTCATTTCACACAACAAAGATTCCTATCAACCACATCAGTGCTCTTTAACAAGCAGCCTTCTTTGCTCTCATGCTATCTCATGGCTTGTAGTTCTGAAATTCCTTGTTTGTTGCTATCTCATGGCTTCTAGTTCTGAAATTTCACCTTTTATTTCAGCTAACTGAAATGAGAGAAATTACTCTTGCCATGCCTGTGCCACTTCTTTTTTAGAGTTCATCTCACTCTTGAGGAATCTCTTCATTCTGTGAGCAGAAACAGGAACTGATTCAGTTACAAGACATTCCTCTACAGTCAAATTGAGTGTGAGTTTTCTAGTATCAGCAAATAAAGTATTTACATTCCTTTAAAAAACACTTCATAATGAGCTATGTCCATCCCATTAGTGGCTTCCAGTTGCCCCTGAATTATGGTTCAAGATAATGTACTGATTTTTTTCTTTTGTTTAAAGCACTGCACAAAAACAGGATGTCTTGCAAGAACTGGCAGTGAAACCTGTGATCATTAAAAATCCAGTACTACATTTTGCAACGTTTTTGATGAATCACTGGATAAATATTTGGCAAGAGCATGAACTCTGCAAGCTTGAATTGACTTTTCTCACCCTATTTTCTTGTCCCTTGATGCTTTGATCTTGTTTAAAAGGAAGAACGGACAATAAAAACACTTAGACTGATATTCTGGTTTCACAGAACATGCCTTTTTAATTTTGACAGTTTTTAATAAGGTTTCTGATTTCTTGAAGAACTGTAAAAAGAGAAACTGTGATTTTCCAGAGAAGAAAATAAAGAATAAAAACAAAAGAAAAATATCCACAAGAGTTATAAAAGAGATTTTAGGATATTCCAGTTAAAGTTCACAAAAAGAAGTATCTCAATATGTATGTTATGAAATGGGTATGGGGTTTATAAAGAATAGCTATAATTATACACTGAAAACAAAGGCTTTTTTATCCTATCATAAAACTACACTTAAATAAAAATATCTACAATGAATGCAGAAACATTTTCTGAGGGTGGGGGAGAAAAAATATGAAATAAACAGATGTTAAATGAGATAAACCCAGAAATTAATTTTGAATTTAGAAAAAAGGAAAAGACAGCTGAAACTGTTTGTCAAAAAGTTTCTAATTTTCTTAATGAAATAGTTTGGCCTCCAAGTTTTCTATGAGTCCTGATTTTTAATACCTGTCCTTGCAAAAGAATCTTTAGAGAGAAGAATCAGACACACATAGTGATTCATGGTTTTTAAAATGGGAGCATTTTTTCTTGGCATCTACATATGACTAAAAACACTGTAAAAGCACTATAGATACTATCACAAACTGAACAACATGAGTATAACTCTTCATATCTAGCAGCTGTTGTTTATGAGTCCTGGCAGGTAAGAATCCATGGATTTCTTAGCTGGAACTGTCAGTCAAGAAACCTAGCAGGGCCAGTGATTTTCCCCAGGGTATATCCAAGATGAAGCTCCTGTGATGTAAGCTGTTTTCTTTGTGACTCGAGGTACAACACCTAAAGTTATTCCAAAAAAAAGAGCAAATGATAATTTATAGCAAGGAGTAACTCAACCTCACAAATTGCAATAATCTTAATGAGACATGAGGTAGGGATTGGAGGGGTCAGTAGCAGACAGAAGTGACTTCTATTTGCACTGAGAGAAAAAACAGTATTCATCAGCACACAGAGGTCTCATGACATGAACAGCAACACTTGCTCCTGGTCAATATTGATGGCAACTTTCAGATAGGCAAAGTAGGAACATGACAGAAATCCTTTCCTTGGGACCACCAACCAAAATTAAACCCTTGAGTGGAGGAGTCATGAAATGAGAACTTAATAAATAAAAGACACGCTGTTATTTCTTTGGTTTAGAAAGCTCTAAAACTTGTCTTTCTTGTCTGCTCTTCTCAGTTACAGAATACCAACGATCCTTGTTCTTTTGTAGGCAGAATATATAATCTAAGAGAAATGAGAACCAAAGAGGGGGAAAAAGGCTCTTAAAGATAGTGGCTTTTTATCAGTGACAAAATATTTGTCTCCCCTTTCTTGAGACGTTTAGAAGAGTGCTGCTTTTTATCCTTTCAATAAATATTTTTCTCTCTCTCTATTCAGACTATTAAAAATAATAAGAGGAATATAATACAACTTTAAATGAGAGTTTATATATCACATGCTTTATGACAGCTGCTTTTATTTCACTTTAGATTAACAAAGCCTTTATGTTGAGACTTTGGAGCTGACCTTACAAAGAAGCAATACCATTAGCCCTGAAGCACATGTTTCCCATTTAATGTTTCTGAGGTAACATTCTTTGTGAAAGTGAGAGAAATGAGAACGCAAACTTGCAGGGAAAATAAAAGTCTGACTGTCCTCCTTTTGAGCAGAATTAAAGTCAGTTTGGACACTTGAAAACATGAAGTGAGAGGCCATGGCCTTACAAAGAGTTTCTCAATGTGATCCCAAGAGTTAAAATGCTCAGCTTTCATTTAGTATGCCATAGCTCTTTGTCATTTCCTCTCAAGGGGCTGGACATATTTTGCCATCTCAATTTGAAGTGAAAGGTGTCGCTTACATCAATGTTATTTCAGTTTTAACCAGCACTACTCCAATGATTTATCAGCACACCCAACCAAGAGAGCACAATAATAGTTAAAGCAAACAAATCCAACAAGTTATGTGGGGATATAGCAGAAAGTAATTGGATCTGCCGTACCTGAAAGAGCCCTAAGTTACTGCTATGCATGGAAATCAAATTAATCTTTGTAATGTTTTACCATTGCCATGTTCCAGTGTGTGGGATCTCAGTTTCTCAGAACTGGGGTGCAGGGTGAACCAGACTACCCCTGGGGGGCTCGGGAGTCCTGGAATGTTGCCAGAAATGTCTGGTGGCTGGACTTTGATCCCACATGGGAGATGACATCAGTATGAGGACGGGAGGATTTCACTGGGGTGAATAGTGAAGAGACAAGTTAATTGGAGTGTGAGATACAGGGTTTAAGATCCCTGTACAGGGGGGTCTAGAGAGGCAAGATGGAGGTACTGGGGCGTGCCCTTCTCCTTCTTCTTCTTCCTCTAAGCCTCCATCTTCTGTGGTGGAGTTGGCACTCCAGGATTAGACCTTACTAGGGGAACACTGGTTAATATGGGTAGAGGGTATTAGAGAAAAATGATAAATATTGTATACGTAACTCCGGGTATAAAGATGGACGACCGCCCCAGGGGCTCGCAGTGTGTGCCCATGGCTGACTGCTGAGCAGAACTCTGTCAGGCCAAGAGAAAATCTTTTAGATAAGCAATTAATAAACACCGAGACCGAGAACAAATCTGAAGCTTCCTCTCGTCCTTTCGAACCCGGGGGCCCAAGGCCATCTTTGGGCTTTTCCCAGACCATCTAAACAGCACAGAAATCCAACAACTGGCGTCCGCTGTGCGGGCTATCTCCCACCAAACCTTTCGGGGGGGGGGAAAGCCCTGAAGAGCTGAAGAGCCAAGAGAACAGCACTGATAACTCCAGAGGAGAGAAGCCTGAAGAAAGAAAGAAGAAAAAGAAAAAACCGGCCGGGAGAAGCTGCAAAAATCAGCAGTCACTGAGAAATCCCATCTCTCAGCTTCTGCTGAAGACAGCTCGTAGCAGAGCAGCCTAGACTGAGACCAGAAAGGCGCCTCTGATCCTTCTCTTGTAATCTGCTAGACAGAGAACAAGAGCCTCCAGACCACTCTGACGACAGATTCGGTAAGAAAGCCAAAATAATACTATGAGAGCCTCACTCTCCCAAGAACAACAAGAAATCTTATCCACCTTACAAAGTGTAGCAGAACTATATACAGAAGAGATCCCAAAGAAAGAATTAAAACAGCTGTTATTATGGGCAAGGCTTAATTATCCACTTGCAGAGACATATCTGCTGTTCGAAGTGGGGTTTTGGCAAGAAATTAATAGGCATTTATATATTTTAGCAACAAAAAAAGATGAGACAGCGTTAAAGCTACTCTCGCCGGCAAGAATCATGTTACAAAGTATTTCAGTGCAGTCTAAAAGACTGGAAAAGCAGCGAGAAGCTGCGGTACCCTCAGAGAAGGGGGCGGAGCGGCAAAGCTCCGGGAAAGAAATTGCTCTGGCTTTAAAAAGCCAGGGGGAAAGGGCTCTCGAAAAAAGAGAGCGAGAAAAAATATTAAAACCCCCGATCAAAAAATGCAACAAACCCCAAAGGCGTCCTGAAACTCCAGAGAGTGTGGAGGAGTCAGGAGCAGAAGGGGGGAAGCAGGAAGATAAGAGATCGGGGAGGGGGCCTGTTCGCGGCAACGCGGCGACAGCAGCAAGCGCGAGCAGCGCGAGTGAAGATGAAGAGACGCGCGCGGAGGGCGAAACTCGCAAAAACCGGAGTATAGACTCACACGCGAGCGCGGGGGCGGCGAGACGCAAGAGGCGCGCGGTTGTGACGTCAAACCCGGTGCGACAGTCAGCTCGAATCGCGGGGAGAGCCGGAGTACCGGCAGGAGAGGCGAACACAACGTCAGAAGAGGAGGAGTCGGATTCTGAGACAGACCGAGGAGCGAGAACCTCGGAGGTGAAACAGGGGGGAGACGATGACGTCAGCTTGGGGGACACAGGAAGTAGCTCGGAGAGTACGCATGCGCAGAAAGTAAGACGCGGGCGGACCCGAGCCCGGTCCCCTGTGACGTCGCGAGTGAGGAGGGGCCGTGTTAGGGATTCTACGTCCCGGGGCTCCACACCGTCTCCAGATCTGGCGCCTTTAGTTCAGAGCCTCAGAGTCCCAGTCCCTTCCCCTCACGGGGGACGCCGAGCAAGAAGAAGAAGTGGGGCAGTCGAGATCGCTCCGTCATCCGAGCCAGAGAAGCCGGTGACAGCGCCACCTAGTGGCAGAAGGGCAGAAGTGCACGACATGCCGAGTCGGCTCGGCGGAGCCACAGCGCCATCTCGTGGCGAGACTGCAACAATGCAGCAATTTTTTCCAACAATATATAAAAAGAAAAGCACCTCGAAGAAAACAATGTTAACACGACAAAGGGATTATCCATCCACTTCGGGATTTCATGAAGATGATGAAAGCTCAGATGAAGAACAGCTACAAGGGGAAGATGTCATAAGGATCACAGCATCGGAAGGTGTCCCAACATGGATGCTATCAGCAGCAGAAGCAGCAAAAAGCTTCTTGCATTCATTCGATGCAGTAAAGAAGAAATATCAACAAGATCCTCGACTTTCCTTTTCGGATTTGGGAGCAAGGCCAAAAACCTCAAGGCGAAAAATGAGACACCATGAATCACCGATGACGTCTACAACACCATTATTCATGCAAATCCCAATGGAATCTGATGAAGAGAGGTTTCAAGAGCCGGTGAAGACAATAGATTAGAGGCAAATCAGAGAAGCATTAGAAAAGGAAAAGCATTTATTCCCGAGATCAGGGGATTTGACAATGCCAGTGACATATGATGCCCAGAAACAGAATCCAAAGTGGGAAAAGATGAGTCATGAGACACTCAAAGACTTAGAGAAGGCAGCTCAGACTTTTGAGCTGAACTCACAATACTTCAAACAGCTATTAAGAGGGACATTCTCTATGTATGATCTCACACCATATGACATTTGAAGTATTGTGGCAATGATCCTCACTGACACACAGAGTCTTGTCTGGGAAAAAAGGTGGAGAAAATATCTTGCTGAGTTGCGGAACAGATACCAAGGTGGGCCGAATGCGAACTTCACAGAAGGGCAATTAGCAGGAGATCCTCCAGATGACAATCCAAGAGAACAAGCAGCGCGGCTTCCACGAAGAGTGTTAAGCGACATCAAAGAAGCAGCGCGATTGGCAATCATGCAAATTACGCCGACAAGAGCTCCGGATGTCCCGTTCTCTTACATCAGGCAAGGTTAAGTCATGCGTTCTTTCATCAGAATGCGCAAGCACTGATGGAGTCCTTTCGTCTCACAAAGAGTCAGGCGAGAGAGATCATTAGTGCTTGTCCAGACTGTCAGCTTGTGCAGCCACCTTCTTCTACCGAAGCCATCAATCCGCGGGGGCTGCAAAGTCTTCAGTTGTGGCAAGCTGATGTCACAAAATACCCATCTTTTAAGAAGCTCAAAAATGTTCATGTTTCTGTAGATACATTCTCAGGTGCAGTCTTTGCTTCAGCACATGCTGAAGAAACAGCAGACCATGCTTGCCGACACTTTCTGCAAGCATTTGCAGCATTAGGTGTGCCTCAAGAGATAAAAACAGATAATGGTCCAACATACACAAGCAGGGTGCTTGACAGATTCCTGAAAAGGTGGGGTGTCAGACACACGTTTGGTATTCCGCATTCACCCACAGGTCAGGCAATCATTGAGAGAACACATCACACCCTAAAATCCCTTCTGGACAGACAGAGAAGGGGTGAGCCAGAAGCAACACCTCACATGAAATTAAATAAGGCATTGTATGTGCTGAATTTCCTAAATAGCTCATCCTCAGAACCTGATCCACCGATCGTGAGACATTTTCTAAACAACACACAAGCAAAGCTAAGAGAAAATCCTTTAGTTTTGATCAGAAACCCAGAGACCAGACAAATAGAAGGTCCTTTCAGACTAATCACTTAGAGAAAAGGTTTCGCTTGTATCTCCACAGATCGAAGTCTGAAGTGAGTGTCAGCACGGCACGTGAAGCCATTCCGAACGCGAGAACACGAGAATGCTGATCCAAGAAGCAAAGAGACGAGTACTCAGACAGAAGTCGAGACTCGGGCTGCGAAAAATGACCCAGAAGAGAAATAAAAAGAAACTAAAGACTTTGGGAAGTTTTCACATAAAAGCGAGAAAAGTCTTTTGGTGCAAACAGAAGGGGGAGATGTGGGATCTCAGTCTCTCAGAACTGGGGTGCAGGGTGAACCAGACTACCCCTGGGGGGCTCGGGAGTCCTGGAATGTTGCCAGAAATGTCTGGTGGCTGGACTTTGATCCCACATGGGAGATGACATCAGTATGAAGACGAGAAGATTTCACTGGGGTGAATAGTGAAGAGACAAGTTAATTGGAGTGTGAGATACAGAGTTTAAGATCCCTGTACAGGGGAGTCTAGAGAAGCAAGATAGAAGTACTGGAGCGTGCCCTTCTCCTTCTTCTTCTTCCTCTAAGCCTCCATCTTCTGTGGTGGAGTTGGCACTCCAAGATTAGACCTTACTAGAAGAACACTAGTTAATATGAGTAGAGAGTATTAGAGAAAAATGATAAATATTGTATACGTAACTCCAAGTATAAAGATAGACAACCGCCCCAGGGGCTCGCAGTGTGTGCCCATGGCTGACTGCTGAGCAGAACTCTGTCAGGCCAAGAGAAAATCTTTTAGATAAGCAATTAATAAACACCGAGACCGAGAACAAATCTGAAGCTTCCTCTCGTCCTTTCGAACCCAAGAGCCCAAAGCCATCTTTAAACTTTTCCCAGACCATCTAAACAACACAGAAATCCAACACCAGTGGTTCAGTGCAAGAGCAATGGACTTTTTTTTTTCCATCAATAAACCTAACAGTGCCTACCCACAAGTCCTTCATCCTTCTGTTTGATGCCTTCATGCATTAAAGTCTGTTCTTCAGCTACTGCCACAGTCAAAATTTTATGCTTCTAACCCTTCTTACACTCTTTTCAGCCAGTGAATGTGAAAACCTGCAGACTAGAGTCTACAAGGTTCAAAGCAAATTCAAGAGAATCTGAAAAACACAGGAAAGAGGCGAACAATGGCACAGTTTGGAAATCAGCGTATGCTCTTTGTATCTGGGGCCTTGCCAAAGAAAAGGAAAACCCATATGCACAAGAAAAGGAGAAAAACTCTGTGATTTGGAGGAGAAGCTGACAAATTCAGCACTAAAATTGTCATCTATGCCTGTGGAAGCTGGGCCAAAGTTCCTCTAACATATGGCCTTACACTCCAAGCAAGCCTCGCCTTCTAAATACACTTCTGCAAAAACTTCCAACAGGAATGCTGCAGGATTTGCTGGAGGTGCATCCAGATTCCAAGAGACCACCCCTGCACATGTAACTGGGACTGGGCAACAACAGAGACATGGGATTTTTCTTTTTCTATTAATCTTATTTTTTAAGAAAAAGCATTTGTTTCTTAAATCCATGTTTAAACACTTAAAATCAAAATTCTAAATGAAAACTGCTACTTTTCTCTCTTCCTATAGAAACAAATGAGGCTGAGCACTGGAGGCTGAGCACTTCTGAAATTAGAGATGTTATTTAGTACAAAAGACAATGAAGAAGCAGACTCCTTGGAGCATCCCTGTAATGTTCTTGTACTAAGCCTCAGGAATTTCAGCTGCTTTTTGCCCCAGGACCAATATTCTTTTCAGAGAGCCCACTGTAATCTGCACCTTAGGAAAATACCTTTCCCTAATCTTGCAGTGAATATGAACTTACATTTCTGGTGTCAGATGCAAACAGACACACAGGTTTCCTAAGGCTTCCACTGGAGTAGAAGTGTACTACAGGAGCCTGTACACTCCTCCAGTTTCCTCTGATGTATTTAACTTCTGACTCTAAACTGTTGGTTTCCTATGTTGCACTGATGACATAGCTGCAGTTAAGGGACCCCTGTGTCTAAGTTTGTATTTCAGTCAGGTTAGATATGTTCAGATACAAGAAATCTGAAGGGTGAAACACTAGAAATAAAAATCACTCATGTGCAAGTGCAGACTTCAGTACCTAATAAGTCTTACTGAAATGACAGTCTGAATTACCACATTATCCTTGTACTAAGGTCCAAGTAGGCTATTTTCACCACATTACAGTCCAAATTACAATTTACTTTTGTCTATGATTAAATATGAACTCTGGGGAAATCTTCCTTTTCTTTTCTCCCCTTTTTGCTTTCTCTAATAGCTGGTCTTGATATCATTAAATGGCATAGAACAAGCCAATATTTAGATTTCTGTTCAATTTTCTGTGTTTGGTCATTTTGACTTCATTCTCTTTGATGTCTAGAAAATAACTTTTCTTCATGCACTTTGTATTCAAGGGAAAAAAAAATCTGCAACTATTTTGGTGTGCTAAGAATAGGCATGGATATGTTGGGACAGGAAATACATACATGCCACTACAATTAAAATAGACTAATTTGTTAGCAATTCCATAATATCCCCCAAATGCAGAAATTCTAAACAGTATGTAGTCATCTGGGCAACTCCTCTTCTCTTTTCTGCTGCCAGGCTCCACAAGCCGAGTCTTCCATAACAGTGAATATCGCGGGGAGAGACAGCATGACAAATGTTGTGGGCTAATATTGAACACTGCAGCACCAGCCAGTAGGATATAGTGCATATTTCAGACAGCCCCTTAATCTCCCACCTACTAAAGCCGACTCCTTTCTTGCAAGCTCTTTCCATTTTATGATTTCTCAGCTTTCTCTGCGTGCTCTCATACATGACCGCCTTTCCTGACGCATTCCCTGGATAATTTCACCACTGAATTACAGTTGTTTGCATGGTAGATAGAGAGCACTTTTTTAAATCAGGGCGGATTTGTGCTCTCGCTAGAATAAGAATTCTCAAAACCACTCTGAAGTCCCAAACTCTCCAGAAAAAAACCAGCCAAATGATGATCGTGAAAAGCAATTTAAGATGCAGCTCTCTGACAGATGTTAAAACCAACATATCTTCTATGTAAATGCAGTAAATTTATATATATAATCCTTCCATTATTCAAGTCTAAAACAAGAAAAACAAAACCATATTTTCTCTTTACACCAAGATTATAAATTAAGACATGATAATTGGGTGTTGTGAGGTTATGGAAATGCTAATGGCTGAAAGTTTTTGTTCCAGAATTACGGTTTCTTTTTTTTCTTCTTTTTTTTTCTAATGAATTCTTTCTCTCATTTGAGACAAATGTCATTTCTGAAGAAAGAAATGTGGGTGTAAAAAATTACTACTTGTTTTTTTCTTCATGGGCCTTTGATGATTTCATGCTGACTCTAAAAAGAAGTTTTGTATAATCTTAGCTGCGACAATGAACAAGCACTGTTTGAGCTACAGGGGAGATAATGCAAGAATATAAACTCACTACATAATTTTATTTTTCCAATTCAAAACTGAACTTCACTTGCAGCCCTGAATTATTCTTGCTGGTTCACTTAACTGGGAGACAGAACTTCTCGGGACTCACACTTTGGTCTCTGCTATACAGCTGTCCCCTGTACACCTCTGTTCTGAGAAAAGGCACTGGAACTTTGCATGACAGGGTTTTATAGCTGAATTTCCACCAGCAGTGCTCCTCTTGCATTGCACTGCAGATGGAACACTCTCATCTCTGCCACAGAAGTTATTCACAGCGTGATGCCACGTCTTAAACTCGTCTGGTTTTGTGCAGTTTCATTGTAAAATACATCAGAGGCTTAACTCTTCAGATAAAAAACAGAGCTGAGAACAGGAAGGGGACACAATACTTTCACTTACTTTATCAGAGTGCATGAACCTGATTGTTGGTTAGTGAGGCCATGTAATCATCAGTTTTCCCTTCTGACCCTTTGTCCCACTCTGTATAGGGAGCCCAGGTTTGCATCAGGACTGCAAGCACCATCAAGAAAACTTCTTCCAGGATGCCAGATGTCTGATAGTGGGGGAAAAGAAAGAAAAAAAAAAAAAAACAAAAGCAACCCAAAAACTTTGTTTTGAGATGGAGAGGCTGCTGTCAACTAAGGAATCAAATGCACTGAACTTGCACCCATTTCTTTCTGACAG
Organism: Melozone crissalis; assembly: GCF_028551555.1. Taxonomy (NCBI): domain Eukaryota; kingdom Metazoa; phylum Chordata; class Aves; order Passeriformes; family Passerellidae; genus Melozone; species Melozone crissalis. The sequence continues at coordinate 40,673,735 of NW_026535784.1, read as the reverse complement.
GAAAGGCCATCACATGAAGAAGGAAACAAGCCAAGTCTAAAAGGCAAGCAGGTGAAGGGAAGAGGGGGCCATAGCAAGACTTTGAGGACCTGAATGCATTTAATTTGTAATGGCAAACTGGTTTGTAGACCTCAAGGAAAAAAAAAAAAGCAAAACCAAAAAACAAACAAACAAACAGCAACAACAAAAAACACAAAAAACCCACCAAAAATCCCCGCCAAAATAAAATAAACGATGTCAGACTTCCGAAAACTTTCTTTTAGTCCATATTTGTTTCTTTGTGTACCATTTTTACCTTTAAAATTTTCAGTCTAAGTTTTGGTGACTCAACAGAAGGTGTAGGATGTCAGGAGGATCTGGGTTCACATTTTCTGTGTGCCACCTGGAGTGCTGGACCTGGGCTACCTTATCTGAGGATAATCAGCAGAAGGCTTCCACTGTGTGCAGATCAGATGAAGTCTGTCAAGCACTGAGATAAAACCATGGAGGAACTCAGGGAAAAGTCCAATCATCCTGCAACTTCTCAGGCCTCTGCTGTACCTGAAGCTCAGGTGTGACTTCCATTGCTCCTAGTTGCGCCAGTGCGCTCTGTAGACAGGCTTCAGGTCTGCAGCATTTGCACAGACTCATTTTATTTCTCTATACCTACAAAACTTTAATTTCAGGGGAGTGAGCTGTGATGCAGCTCTGTGTTTTCCATCAACAGCAAATTCCAGCCACTGAATAAGGTAATGGTCTGTCACACTTCAAGGACTGAAAGATCCTAGACACATTCCACAATTTATAGAGGTAACACATTCCTGAATACAGCACATTACAGATGCTACAACACACACAGTATTAAAGAGAGGAAGCATTCTGATTTCTTATATTCTTTCCACTGTGAAAGGCAGGTAGGGATTTTTGTCCCTTTTGTCCTCTCATGCAGAAAAGGCATCAATTTGAAAAGCTCCAACTTCACAGTATCTTGTGATAGTTAATATTAGAAAGTTACAAGCATTGAAGTTAATTACCAAGTGTGGCAGTCTCAGTCCCAAACCACATACAGGCTCTGTAGCCATGTGCTTTGTGCCCCTTCCTGATTAGAATTTTAATAATGTATATACAGCATTTTCACTTTTCCAAATAAGTCTGTTGCCAAAGCGAGCCACATTGACTTCTAAGATGACTTTTACATGAAAATCCTGACATTACATGTTCAGTGGCTTGACACCATGAAATAAATTGAAAGTTGATCTCAGATTCAGCTTGTTTGAAATGCTTTAAAATAAGAAAAAAAGCATCTGTGCAGGTTTGATGTCCTCAAGTATCAGGATTATAAAAATCAAGAAGTGTAGTATTTCTAATTAATAATCCACTTTCTCAGACTTGTATTTCTAAGAAATGCTCTTTGCTATTCAGCATGTTGCCTCCAAAGGGTAGGTATACAAAGAGAAGACAGGAGAGATTTGGAATCAGCATAAAATATAAAAATACCAAGTTGCTATCTATTGTGTATTTCAAGAGAAGTCCTCAACCTACGTTGTATCTATAGAAATACTAACACCCCAGAAAACCTGGAAAATTTATTCCTTAAATAAAGGAACTGAGTAATGAATCTGTCCTGAATACACACAGATACCCATGTTATTGCATAAAAATATGTCATTTTTACACATCCTTAAGTTGAAACTTTGTAAGATTCATATTACTGGCACTCTGTGAAATACCTCTTAAGGATTAGAGTGCCTAAGAGTAACAGTGTGACCAGTTCAACTCTGGGCATCAGTACAACTTCTGTGCATACTCGTGTTACAATGATTATAGCCTTTCCAGGCATCATGAGAATATTTTTGGAAAGTATGTCTTCAGTCCCTATAGAGCGTCATACAATATGATAAAAACACTCTTTTTTCTTTTTAATGCAAGAAATGCTGTTATTTCTGTATACAGAAATCTGTTCCCATCAGCTAAATCACTCCCACTACACATTTTCAAAAGAGGTGTATACTCCCTGTATTATTTAGATGAGGAAACTGAGAAACTGTGCAGCTTCTCAGAATTAGGGAATGAGTGTTGCAGAAATAACAGCCAGATCTGGGTTTCCTGAGCTTCCAAATATGTTCACTGTTCACAGGACTTTTGTCTCAGGGGCAAAATTCTTTTACACATGGACACATTTTGAGGCTAAGCACAAGAAAGTGAATGAGTCTGATATCCTGACTCATGTGGTCTCAACAGGAGATGTATGAGGCAAGTGACAGAATTCACCCAATTAAGTATGTACAAGGGAAAAAGGAGAAAAAGGATTCTTAAGTCTGTATTTTCATGATTTCTGATTATTGCTTCTTTCCCAAATATGTGCCTTTGAAATCAACTGTTTATTAATTTGGTTTGTTGGTGGTGATTTTATTGTTGTTGCTTTTAAGTATTATTTATATGTGTATAGTCTTCCTTGCAATATCACCTTAATATCCTGCCTATTTTCCTTTTTTCTCATGAAGTCATGAACAGACACAAACATGCCAGCCTTGTGGCACAGTCTTACAGCCAGAACTGTGCACTAGGGTCTTATGCCCAACCTTCATATTGTGGAAAGGATTTTTTGGCAACTCAGGTGAAAACAAAGTAGTTGAAATATCTCTAAGTAACCTAATCGAGAGTAGCATAGCACAATATGGTGTATTAAAAACATTCCTTGCATATTAAAAACCAAATTGATATGGTGCCATGGGGAAAATCATCACTTAAATGATGGAGAAGATGGGATTTGTTAAAAGAATTAAGAAGCTGGCAGCCTGCAGGAGTAAGTGACATGCCCTACTTTACATTGCATTCCCCACAGTTTGAAAAGCCATGTCACACCAAACCACACTAACAAGAAGAGACTCTGTTCCTGTGGCTTGTTCCAGTGCTGTTCTAAGCACATGGAGAAGCAGAGTGCTTAGAGGATTATCATTCCTGCCAACACAAGGAATTCCTGCACTACTTCCACAGCAGAGTCTTACCAGATGAGCATGTCAAATACGCTGCATTCTAATCTGAAGTTGCCTATTATTTGCAACAGAAAGACAAAGATACCTTGTGGATCTTAGTGATTCATTTGGAGAATAGAGAGGGGAAAAAAAAGTCCAGCTGATGTTTTTTCCTTGCTCTGATAGCTCTGTTTGGTTTTTTTTCAAACACAAAGCGACTCCTTGATCTGCCTTCCTGCCAGCAGTATTTGCCCTGAACCCACAATCCACTGTAAGAAGTACAGTGGGAACTTGAGGAGCTGCTTCCACAGTTGTACAAACAGGCAGCACCCAAAAGCTGGTGCAATTTCAACTCTAGTCTGCAGCTACATCCCACCTCCTTTCCCCTTAGCAATGCCAATGTAGAGGCACACAACCTGCATAGCCACCAACACTGCAAAAAGAAACATGATCTTGTACACTGCTGATAATTGATTACTTCTGTTTAAAAATACCAAGAATACTAAGGACTGCATTAAGCAAGGGAAAAAAACCCAATCGTCCGTTTTAAGGAACCTCTAGTGTACTTTGTATGTGTCTCCCTTTGGAATCAGAAGATTTTTGTGTGAATGAAGTCCAGAAGGAGAAGAACACCACTAAATCTGTCCTATTTCTCTCTCAGTAGTGCTGTGCTTGCTGTTTCTTAGAATTGGCACATCTAACAGAACTGAAGCCACACTGACTATGTGGACTGCATACCTTCCTGGATTTCTCATGTTGTTTGGGCAGGCTAAGAGCCTGTCTTTGTGTGTGGCAATCCATAAAATGGCCTCACTGGGTTTCCTCTAAGTAAGAGAAATTCAACAAAGCACATCTGAAATTACTTATTATGGCATCATCTTAGGCTAAAATGAGAGCCCACATCAGGAAAGAAGCTGTAAGGGATGGGAAGGCGTGGGAACTGAAAGATGACACATGGTAAGAGATACCATGTGCCTAAAGAGAAACTGCTCTTTTGGTTTTACAAGATCTAGCCTGCTTGGTATACCCTAACAGGCATCATGGAGAGCTTGTTTAGGGTGTGTGCAAACCAACTGGGTGATCACAGGGACTACAACAGAACAGCAGCTGACACACTAATGTGACTAAAATGCAACTCCAGTTAACTCTATAGATACTAAAACTAATGGCTACTTGCAAAGTATTTTAGCCTTGCTTTATTCAAAGTCAAATAAAAATGCTTGATACACCAATTATCCTTATGTTCAATTAGATTAAGGATTTTACTTCCTTAGATTCCTGATAATTTCTTACTAGACCTGGTATTTCCATGGGAGCAGTACAAGGCTTCCTTTATCAGTTGCAGGAACCCTTTCTGCCTGCCCATCTGTACTAGGCACAGTTTTGATTTTCTCTTTGCCATTTCAAAATTAAAGAAATATAAAAACAAATCAAACAAAAAAGATAGGTCACCCACTGGAAAAGCAGGGCTAAAAAGCATCCTAGGCAATTTTATTGTACTCTGTACAAGATGATGTTCTGACAGTAGATTTTATGATCTTATATCTAAAGCCTCATAATAATTGTCACTGACACAACTTACAAGCTAGTGAAAACAAAACTTCGATTTTCAAGATTCATATAGGGAACAGTGAATAACTGCTACCTTTCCATTGCTGATGTTCAAATTCATTAATTAAGGTGCTACTGTTTGTATTTTATATGTAAATTCAAAATGTTTCTTCTGACAGAAGAGAGAAAAATGCATAGCTCAGGAGATGCTTGAAGAGTCCTGTAATTATCCCATATTTTCTAATGCTGTAGCTCATTTCTGATCTGGTATTTTATTTCAGCTTAGGACTGCAGAGCAAAGGGACCCCAGCTGTTTTACAGTACCTGTGGAGCAGGCTGATACTGCCACCTTGGGGAGGACTTTTTCCACGTTTGAGGAGTCCATGCAAGTGTCATGTAAATCAGTTTGATTTTTCCCTGTCATAATCCTCCCAAGAAGATAGCTTATTAAAATCCCGTGCCCGTGCAGTTGTAGGACCTTACAAATGTGTTCCAACTTGGATTGTATTCCATTCACAATAATAATGGAAAGAAATGATTTTTTTAAATTTAGCCAAGTTTTAGAGCTCATTCAGGTAGTGCATCTTTTACGCCACTCTTAATTTTACTGCCGTCTTGCCATTATAAAAGCCCTGTTCTGCATCCAGCTGGGCAAGCTGTATTTTGCATACAATACTCCCCTGCTTCTGGTATTCTAGTTTTTTTGGTAGTCTAAATTCTTGTCTCTGCCAGCTTAAATTATCTAGTTGGATGTGACTGCTAGGACATACATGACCTCAGATGTCATAAGGGGCATCACTGTGCAAAGCAGCAGTCCAATGAAAAACACAGATCTAGACTGGCAATTTAACCAAAATCAAGATCCATAATTTATGAGACTGATCTACCCTTTTGCTTGCAATTGAGTGACTCCTCCTCCAGTCTTCTTTGAGTTTGTATTCACCAGCACATGAATGACCTTGCCCTACATTTTATATATAAATGTGCCTTGAGAGACAAAGGCTGTGCACAGCACAGAGCTCTAAGGCAGTGGGAACCATGAGAAGTTGCCTCAGGTACACACACAGTACAGGGACAGCTTTCATGTCTGGCTTCTCACTAGGAGAGGCAGGCCCGAGAACACTTGAAAAACATTCAGTAATAAAGTTTTTTCCATGGTCACCTTCAGCCAAGTAACCCAAACGATGAACTCACTCATGACTCACAATGTGAATTGACAGGAGGAGCTCCCACCTGCCAGAGCACTGGCTGTGCCTGTGGCTCCACAGCAGGACACAACGGGCTTTGAGAGGAACTGCAGCCCCCCTTCACTGCTGTGGCTGGCAGGAACAGCCCTGGTAACGTGGTAAACCAACACTTACAAGCTCCCACACAGAGATACACCTCAGATGAAATGTCCCCAGCCAGGACCGGGCTCTGGAAAGCACATTCCTCGTTTCCTGGCACCACATACAGCTTACACACCAGATTTGTGTTCTTACTGACAAGTATCTCAATACCCTTGGAGTAAACTTCTGCCTGCACCTCTGGGATTTACAGGGAGATGGCTGATCACTGTAAACAGACAGGACAGGCTCATCCACTCTCCCATTCTAAAACTACAGCCTGGTCATTAAATCACAAATTAGCATTTATTTTCTAATCAGTTACTTTCCCACTTGTGGAAAATTGGAAAAAAACAAGAGATAGATTCTTCTGGACAATCTTCTATTTCTGGTTTGAATGCTACTATAGCGTGGCAAATAATGATGCTTGCAAGAAAAATTATTAGGCTAACAGACATTAGCTAATGCATACCACCGGCAGTTCTGCAAGAAGTCTTCTGTTTTCTTCCTGGTTCACAAATAATTTCTGTATTTTAATATATTTGTTATTATTTTAATCCATCTTTGTTAAGCAAACATCTTTATATCTGCCAATGATTTGCACTGTGCTATGAAAATATTGTAATTAGTAATTAATTGCAAAAATAAGAGAGTGCATTTCCTATTCACATGCACATATGAAGACACATTCAAGAACTTGCAATACAAAGGAATCCTGCTATTACATTTATCATTTGCACATTTAACTGCTGGTGGAATTAATTTACTTTTTAAAATATCAACGTCATGCAATCACTTAAGTGACTTCAAAAACAGTATTTGCAGCTGAGTTACAAAAATTCAACCATGCCAATTACTGACCAAACATATGCAATTGAATGAGGAGCTATCAGTAATAAATTAACCAGATTAATGTGTACGTAACAGTCTCAGCGTGGTACAGGGCTGCTGTTAGTTTCAAAGTTCACATATGAACTTCTTCCTACACTGCATATGTGGTTTATGAATGAAGCCTGAATGAAAGAAGAAATTAAGGGAAAATAAGGTAAGTGACCCAAAATGAAACTAATCTAAGTATTTAAGCGTAGACTGCTTACAGGGAAAAAACACCAAATCTTTGATTATGATTTTAAAAAGGAATGGATGAATCCATGTCTACTACTTCCTATTATTATGCTACAAGTGTACAATGCATATCTAGACTGATAAATAACTGACGACAACCATTTCATAAGATACATTTCTAAAAAGGAAATTGATAATTGAAAAATCAAAAAAACCCCCTCACTGTGAATCCAGTAAGGCAGATTATCATATACATATTCAATGCTGAGTGTAAAAAAGTTAGTATATTACTAGCTCTTGCATCTTTGGTGTTGCACTGAAGTTATTTCAAAATATTCATTTAGGCATGGAATTTATATGAGAGAGAAAGCTTAAACTGAACAGCAAGAACCTAAATAATTAATTGGAGGAAATCCCTGTCTGAAATTATCCATGGCCTCTCTATGAGTATCTCATATTAAAGCAAACCAAAAAAAAACCTTTCTGAAGTTCACAAGTCACAGAAACTTAAAATCCACTATAGGCCACTATGGTTTTACCTTATCAAACATGTCTCCATTTATTTAAATAAGAAGTTTTCCTGTTAGATGATCAGCACACACCAAAACCCCTTCAGATACTGGGTTACAGAAAAGTACAAAGAGAACGAGAGGTCTTGTTTATGAACAAATAGAGTAACTGGAAATGATCCCAAGCCAGCTCCCTCTCTCTATCCACCAGTCTATGTTTTTCTTTTCCACTTGCTGCGCTAATAAGTTGGTTTAGTATACATTTCCAAAATCTCATTTTCATGAGATTGGCTATTTCAGTTCTCCTCCTTTTAATTGACGTATTTTTCTGCATCAGAAAGCTCTTCCAGACTACTGTCTATTTCAACATCAGTGGCAGCTGACGAAAAACATATTTCAAGCTGTGAAAAAGTGCTCCCTTAAAATCTACTTATCCTTGATTATTCTTTTTCCTAAAGCAAGTAAATATTTACATCCTGAAACACCATCACTTAATAACAGCAGCCCCTGTTGTTATTAAGTGACGTCACCATTCTTTTCTTCCTTCCCTAGTTTTCCTCCTTCTCCTAACCTACCACTGTCCCAGAATGGCAACAGTGTTTTCCACAGGTGTTCCCCAACTCCTTGTCTCTCTGTCGCCTCTCCATAACATTATTGCTTCTTCCTAAAACTCTTTTCACATTTTAGGCAGGGAAAAACACTCAAAAGACATTGAATAATAGAAATTCTTGTCTCTTCTTCCCCCCCACCCCCTGAAGCTATCTGAAGCACCTAATGTTATTTGTCCTCAGCGACAGGTTTGTGGATAAAAACACTGACAATGGCAGACAGCAATGAGATGACCATCAACCTTGTTGTGCTTGGAAAGACTCAGACTGGCAAAAGTGCTGCTGGGAACAGCCTGCTGGGCAGTGCAGACTTTGAGAGCCATCTGTGCCCCAGCTCTGTGACCACGTGCTGCAGCCTGGGACGCAGCGCCCGCATTTCGGGGCTCATCCGGAGGAACGGCCGCGAGTCAGCGCTGCGCGTCCGAGTGCTGGACACCCCCAGCTACCCTCACAGTGCTCTGAGCAAACAGCAAGTGAGGGACACCGTGAGAGCAGCCCTGGCTCAGCACTTCGGGGAGCAAGGCCTGCACTTGGCCCTCTTGGTCCTCAGGGCTGACCTGCCTCTGTGTCCAGATGAAAGTGACGACACCATTCAGCTCATCCAGGTAACAAAACAAAAAAAAAATAGAAGTCTTTGCCCTAACGGCAACTCTTTCATCTTCAGGTGACAATAGCTATGGAAGTGTTGACTCTTCCATAAAAGAAAAGTGAAATATTTTCTTCCATAAAAGAAAAGTGATTTTTTTTCCAACAGCCTAATGAATTGCGAGTGGCAGACGCTAATTTCAGAACAAAGACTGTAATAGATTTTGAGTCCCCAGCAAATCAAAGCTCTCTCCTCTCTTTCTGAAACTGGAACTCAAGACTTTCTTGGGCAGCTTAAAGGAAAATTTTGTATGTGCTTGGTATTTTTCATCCCTAGGTTCTAAAACAGATTAATCACTATCAATACACCAGGTGTTTTTGACACCCCACTTACCTTGGAAGTAAGCAGACATCCTTTAAAGTAGTTTTATATACCACAGCATTTAGGTTACAGTTAAGATCACTGCAGTGTCCTTTATCACCAAGGCAGGCTTCTTGTCATATACCGGAGTTAGCAGGATTGCCCCAAAGTCGTAATTCTATTTCCACCTGTAAATTAAAGCCCAACCTCTCTTATTCCTATTAAAATTTTCTGTACTTTCTGAAAGAAAAGCAGCTTGTTCTCTCCATTCTCCTCCATCAGATAAATCACAGAAGCTGAAGAAAAGCTCTCTGGCCCATTATTTAAGGTGTTGCATTTGATTTGTGTTTTTCCTGAATTGCTGAGAATAGTTGAATTTTATGGATCACAGTTGGAACTGAAGTTGGTGTTACATAGAAATTCATCACTTATTTTTTCAACAAAAGGTGCTTCAGTGTTTTCAAAAACATTTTTGAAGACCTCTAAACAGTGTGGCAGTATGAGTATGTGGCAACTACCGATTCCAAACTAATGTGTGACATGGCCAAACAACCATTTTTCCTTACTTACATGAACATTTTTTAACTGGAGACATTCTGTTAACATCTGTAGCCAGGGAACAGAGAACTGCTAGTACTGCATGCCCACATATATCCACTGAAAGTGGATGTATATGTCTCAGAAAGGTGAAAAAAGACCCAGAAATTTCAGCAACTTGGATAACATGAACTGGATTACTGCCAGGGGAAAAAAAAAACCATACAAGTAAATGGTCTGGTAATGTACTAAGCATATGAAATGGGAGTGGGGAAAAGAAATAGGAGATAACTAGTTAAAATTTGCTTTTCATTACAGGAACTTCTGGGTCCCACGTGGAAGGATTTCACTGCAGTCCTACTTACTCATGCAGACAAGACAGGAGAGGCTGGATACAGTGAGGAAACATATTTGCAGAGCGCATCAAGTACCCTGTTGTCACTTTTGAGCTCGGTACAGCATAAATACATCTTCCTAGACAACCACAACAGCATAATTAGAGAGGAAAGAAATATTATCTTAAGAAAGCTCTTGAATTTCATACAAAGAAATAATTATCAAGTACTACTTAAACACAGCAAGAAATAAAATTAGCTTTAAGGTGCTCACTTGGCTGTTTTCTACAGTAGGTAGCATCCAATAGAAATAAAAGAGTAAAAGCCATCAACTGAAAAACTCCACATCCATACCAAACATCTTTGAACACACAATTAGAAATATCTCTTTAGCTTATCAAACTACTTGCCTTCCACAGAGGACCTCACACTACTGCATTCAAAATCTACATTCAGCCACAAAATCAGAACAAGCTAGTGATCCAAAATCATGCTCCTAATGTGTGTGTAGTTACAAATGGGATTTTGAACTACACCAGACTGTATATTCCAGTTTACACAGAATACAGATCTGGAAAAATAAAATAAAATTTAAAAAGAAAAAAGAAAAAGAAAAAAGAAAAAGAAAAAATGCATGAGTTCAGACTCAGGAGGCCTTTTGCTCAATTCTTCAAGCCTTCAGAAGGTTCCTCTGAACTTCCATTTCTAAAAAGAGCTTTCCGATACTAAAAGCTAAGATTTATCTGTTGTAAAAGTATTCCCTACCATCATTCAAGATTAGTTATAAATGAGTTCTTGAACTACAATGATTTTATTTAATAAGACATTTAGCATATACAGTTTACAAGGCAGATAAAATGGCTTCCATGTGCTTAATACTATTCAGCACATTTAAAAGAACTAATTGCTATTACTTATTGCCAGATGCATGAAAAACTAACAGTTTACAGGCACAAACAAAACTCATTCAAAAAGAAAATCTGTTCATATCTTCTTTATGCATGTTCCTTTTAATTTTATATCACTGTCATTTTGTTTTCTCTCCACTTACTGGATGAAGTTCAAAGCCTGCAAAATTTAGAAAGGCTCAAGTTTGTTTTTAATTTTACTATTTAAAATAGTATTTACTGTTTCAATGGTTACACAGCAACAATTTAATTTAATATTATATGCAAAAATATCTGAATTATCTCTACATAGCTACTTAAAAGAGTTATGCAAAATGGATCCAAAATATTTATTTTCATATTACTGAAAGTAAGGAATTAAAAGAATGATTTTGAGGCTAATAGCCTAGCAACATGGCTATTTGTACATTACTATGAAATAATTCTAACTCTAAAAATTGAAGAAGCTATTTCTGTTAAAACCAAAGCACTTTTTGTACAAAACATCATTGCATAAAAGCACATTAAAACAAAACCAAAAAATCAATTCATTTTATACCTGTTTGAGCACTGGAAACAGATTTTTTTTTTGTTTGGTTGCTTTTTGGGTTTTCTTGCAGGCTGGTCTTATGGGGTTTGAGGGTTTTTTAAAATTTTTTTTTATTTCCAGGAATCTGTTATTAATTATTTCTCAGTCCTACCTATTGGTTTGGAAGGATATACCTAGGTGGACTAGATAAAGAACTATTCTAGCAAAGTGGCAGCTTCGATCTTAATGAAATTATAGCAGTTTAGTTCTGGCGACATGAAAACGTGTCCACTTGAACATCCTAGGGCATAAACCACCATAGCTTAATCTTCCAGTTACAATTGACTGCAGACTACAGAGAGAACACAGGCAAGAACAAAGTTGCAGAGGCTTACAATACACCTGAAAACTGCCTGGAGGAAGAGGACAAAAACTATTACAAAGTGGCCAGAAGAATAAAGACAACTGTGATCTTCACTAACTGGCTGCTAGTCCTGCAATTAGCACAAAAGGAACACAGCAGAATATTTTCCTTATTTCCTTTAGCTCTTGCTAAATAGAAGCTCTACACCTTCAAGCTGTCCAGAAAATTTACTTTCCTGCCTGTGGTCCCACCACAAACAAGCCTTGGCAATTAAGTTATGAGCACTGAATGGTTAATAACTGCTGACAGCACACAACCTCAAGGACAACAAGCCTAGTGAATGAGTGAATTGTCAAAATGTTGGAGATGTAACATATTATGGAAAAGAAGTCAAAAAAAACCAGGTCTTAGCCAGACATTTAATGTTTTTTATTCTGCTTGCATCACTTTCCATTTCAACCTCTGTACAAGTTTCTAGTAACCATTTATTTATTTATTTATTTATTTGATTCCGCTGTTTGCCATGGTCTCTGCCCTGCACACTCCTTTCCCTTTCACTTCAAATGGAACTCCTTTGTATGTAGCAACACACTGGTCATTGGTATGAAGATCAGGTTGGATTTGCTCCCAAATCTTCTTCTTTGGATTAAGTTCCTTCTCAGGATCTCCTGTTTCAAAACAAAGAATAACCTCATAGCACACAACTCAGAACAAGAGCACCATGTACTTACACATCTATGACAGCCCACACAGCATCACTGCACACACTTTTAAGGGATAAAAACCCTAACATTCCTTTTGATTCTCAAAATGAAAATTTTAATTGGAATTAGGAATTGTCTAGGAAATGTCTCCTCTCTGAAAAAGAGGATCTTTGAAGTATCAGATACAACAAAGGTCGTATCAGACAACAAGCACTGTCAAAAGGAAGAAATTAAACCATTGCTGTTAGTTTATACTACAAAAGAATTCCCAAGAATTAAGTACATATGGACCACAGAGGTACACTGCTCACCAAGACATGTTTGTCAGCATATTAACTTTAGAAATGAATGATGTTTTTATAAGAAATTAAATGCACTTAGCAGATGCTGTTACAGTTGTGGAGTACTGAACTTAGACAAGAATAGTCCAGAGGTAGAATACTGACATATAATTTTAGCCCTGAGTTACACACTGTCCTGCTATGCTTTGTATTGTTTGATGACAAGCTGTAGTGCCCAAAACAACAGAGGCAGTAGAAATTAGCTAGTTTCAGCAATTATGGCCTCAGTCTTGATAAGCCTCAGTTTCCTGCTTCCATGGATATATAATGATAAGATATCTACACCCTACTGGTATTGACAGTAACTAACTACATTAGCAAATCTGATCATTTAAGGATCTCAAATGACCACAAAGTGCAGACTTCTTCTATTAATGTTTGGAAATATTGTCAACAAATTAGATAGCATAATGAAGAATATTTTTCCTATTTTTAAATAAGCATGAAATTCAAAGCACAGACACAAACCAAACTACAGGGATTTTAACATATCTTTTTCTAATAGGTGGTTGAAATTCATCACTGCTTGCTAAGTCCTGACTGACTCACCAACCAGTGGTTAAATCCACTATTCTCATTCCAGCCTGTCTTATGCCTTATTGGTATTCTCCTTTAAATGTGTTCCATAGTTCAGTCTACTTACATTCTCAATGCCTGCAAACCTGAGCTATTTCTGTCTGTATGGGTATTCTGTAATGTCTGGGTGTGTGTATTCTGCAGTTTCTACATATGCAAGAGAAGCAGACTAAGCCAGATTTCTCTGTGAAGTAAGCTAGCCTTATCAGGGCAGTATCTAATAATCCAGTCAAGTTATTTCACATCCAGATTACATTTAGTGTTTCAAAGAAAAATCAGTCACAACATCAATAATTTTATTTATATAATATTTATAATTAATATTTAACAAAGGAAGAAATTTAAATAACTCTAAGTACTTAAATAATTGCACTACTAAATAAAATTAGTAAATGTTTAGAGTTAATTGTGCATTTTCACAAAGATAAATCAGCTTAATGCTCAGGTTCATGAACAAAGGCAAACTTGGATTTAGACCACAGTGCATGCATACAAACTAATAAAATCATTAAATAGAATGTTAAGTGATCCACTGTACATTTTCCTTCCTCTCCTCAAATATAAAAAGCACATGATTTCTCTTTTTCAGTAAGAAAACCTCCTGACTTTTATTATAAAAAACAGGCCTTGGATGTTAATAAGTTTCTCTGGAATCCTTCGTCAAGCTCCCTTGGGATCTGTGGTGAGCTCATATTAGATTAGCATAGGCACCAATTTTAAATACTACCAGAGCTTTAGGCTGTGATTTTTCCTATGCTTTCTCCTCACTGCATTCCTTCTTCCCAGTAAATATTCTTTAGAAGAGTTTCTATAAATAAAATAAATTGACGCTTTTAATGGTTTAATCAGTTTTCCACTCTTTTTACGAAAAATGGGCCAAATAAGAGGTCCCAAATTTTGTTAAACATATCATTCCATCTCACTGCTTTATTACAAAAAATTTTCGTAATAAGCAAGAAACCTCTCCACTTTGTAACAGTTAAAAAACTGCTGAAAGAATATATCTCAGCACAGCAAGGGGCAAAAGGACAGAGTGATGTGTGACTTTACTTAATGCCACTTGCCCCGAAGTGGATTGTAACCATGCAGCTGAAGGAAAGCAGGCATACACTCTAGCTTTGATTAAAAAAACCTGCTAACTACAGGCTAACCACTGCACTCCAGCTTCTCCACTTTTCATTCTTTTAAAGAGATAGTAATCCACTAAATTGCTAGTGATTCTTAAACCTGAATGGTAATTTAATTATCTAATTTAAGTAACAGGTTTTTGGTTCCTGTGGCATCAAAGTATCTGATACTGCTATCAGAAAAGAGATTTCACAGTTAGCTATAAATCTTCAAGTATTTTGGCCTTCTTAAGGCAATTACTGTGCACGAGGTTACAGAATTTACACACACACGATAGAAGAATTCTTACACAGTTTAAAAATCAGACCTTTTCTAGTGAAGACGGATAAAAATTTGATAAGTTCTTGCAAAAAAAGGCTCAAAAGACCTTGAAGATTCATGCACTGGAGTATAAAACACTTCAGTATTAAAAATTCCACTGAGGGCAAAGACACCAATTAAATAAGCAAAACAGAACAGTACTCCAGGCAACAGCATTCCTTACCAAATCACTCCTCAATAGCACTCAAGATAGTTCTAGGTAAACACTCCACTAGCTACAGAAAAAAATTTAATTGTTTTGAGACAAGATATCATTTGTTTACTTTGACTAAAATGGCCAAAGAAAATTAGTCTGTATCTCATGAATATTTTGTATAATGGAGAGAGAAGACTTAAAAATAGCTTGACTCCAAGCTGCTTGATAGACAGCTGTGTGCATTTTAGAATTGCTTTATTGTTGCTGGTGGTGCTTCTGTTGCTTCACAGACTTTCATACTTCAAACTTAAATAAGATCCAGCTGTCCTTTCTATTTTAACTTCAAGGGCTCCAACTGAATCTTTATGCTTTACAATTACTTTTTAAAACAAAAAAATTGATCAGAATATAAATGGTTACAATTAAGCAGTGAAATTAAATGACATCTGACACAACAAGGAATCTATCCTCCTGGAAACTGCATCAGGCAAGTGCCAGATGGTCTTTGAGGAGACAGCAGCAGCCAAGAAGCAGAAGGTTTAAACACAAAAAAGGTGAGTAGAAGATAGATGTTCAACCCTGTTAAAAACTGAGAAACTCAGTTCTCCAGTCTCCAGTGGTCTTCCCCATCTCCCAATGAGTTTCCCCCTAATTTAGTTTACAACAGCAACATTGAAAAGACAAATACTCAACAAACAAATGTACAGAAACAGATGCCACCACGATTTTGTAGGTCTCCATCTACCAATGGATTTTTTTTTCATCTTCCTACTCAAGATAGTAAAATCACAAGTCTGAAAATTCTTTTAAATAAGTTTTATGTAAGAAGAAGATAGATCACTCTACTTTGTAGTACTAAGCACTAGGTAAATTTTCAAAGTCAATGATTGGCTTAAATCTCCTACCTACAAAATTTTCCAAACAGCTCTTTATGAAGCAGTAGAAAACAGTGTAACATTTCAGACTACAATCTATAGACCTGGATATATACACCTTTCAAAGGAATTGCAAAAACCTTCATTTGGCACTTAGCAGAGCCCCATGTCTTTGGCTCTCCACCAGAAGGAAACTGATATAATCCACACAAAATCTTGTCTTACTGGCTGCAAGTCATAACTTCAGAACTAGAACAACTTACACATCATATTTAGCTTATCCTGTATCTTTTAAAGATCAAAATGTCAACACGGTATCTGCATACCATAACACCTGGGAATTATTTTAGAACAAATATCTCTATAACTGATTGCTCTAGGAAAGCTTTTTGCCAATGTAAAAAACCTAAACAACTGGAGTCAAATAGTTCAATAATTTTGATGGAACTCACTTCATCAGTCATGTGCAAGAACAGATATGCTGGTGAACAGAAAACAGTGCTACTACCAGCTCTCACATTTTCAAATGCCAGGTATATTAAGCTACTTGAGATGTAAGTTTGGAGGAAGGCTGTATCTTAGACAAAAGCAAACAAAAATCCTCCTCAACCTGGACAAAGAGCATTTTTGAGGGCTGAACCTGTACATCATTTTCCAGGGCTTATGCACTGGAAGTGTTTACAACTTGATGCTCTCTTGCACATCCATTTCCACAGCAACAGATAGCAGTGTGAGTGTATTTGTACCTATGATTCTTGCAGGTAACAAAGGCCCAACATTTAATCCATCTTTACTCACTAGATGTGATAACAACTAGAAGCCATGAATGAGTATTCCTACAATTTAGTCAACGCAATTGATTGCTGAGGCATTTAAGATTTCAGTGCAGCTAATGAATTCAACTAGCAAGCTTGGTATATTTTTAATACAGGAAACTAAAATGGAAAAAAAATTGCTGACTGATTTCCTTTTAAAACAGTATTATTTTAAAGTACTTTCAATTGGAGCATTAAATCACAGCAAGCTGAGCTATTTCTTAATTTCATAAAACACCTAGATAGAGCATTGCTTCCTTTATCATATTCTAACCAAAATATATCTTTTTTTTTAAGCATCACAATTTCACTCTTGAGAAGTATAAATATACATATATACATACATATATATTTCTGAAAGGTATTTCATGCAAATATGTTTAAACATGGAGCTTGCCAAGAGGTTCATAAATCAAAACTCTGCTGTACAGCTAGAAATTGTCAGAAGTGCAATAGTTTATAAAGGTTCATATGGGTCTATGCAGAAAATAAAAGTTACACCACTTTCTCACATGTGAAAGCCAACTTTTGAACAATAAACTCCTGAAGATGAATACTTCATTGATAAATGCACACACATACACTTTCACCCAGTATGGGAAATACTGGGATTTGGAGCATGTTCTTTCAAGTTTAAGTGATGGACTGATCCTGACCAGAAGAGCACTGCTCACCAAGACCTCTGTGATCCACTTAACCAGCTGACCTGAGTAGCTCTGGGCTTGGGCTGTGCTGCAGAAATTCCTAAATTCCTTGGGTGCAGGATAAACCTAGGCAGCTGATGATTGTAGGAGAGGAGTCTACAGTCAGCTCCCATGTGACACCAACAACTGAGCCACCTGTGTGTCCTCACCTTTTTGGGACAGGGCAGCACCAAGTTCTCACACAAACTTCCTTTATGACTGGCAGCCACAATGAGTAAAAAGATATAGCAATAACTCAAACAATGGAAAGGGAAGAAACTCTCCTTATGCACAGTGTGCTGCAGGTGCATTCCCATAATCTGTGACATGTAAGATTATTTATACTAGTCTCTCTTTTCAGACTCAGCTATTAATAAACAGCATTTTAAATCAACATGATAAACCTATAATGCTTTGAGTTCCCAATATGCAGTCAAAAGTTAATAATTTTCATTGAGGTGGAAGAAATGGAAAAATGGATGAGAAGTCGTCTTTTGATAAAGTTTAATTTGATAAAATTCTCATTTATATTCTGAAAAAAGATGGATTCATTAATTTAATTAAGTGGGGAAAGGTCCAATGTCTTTCTTTGGAAACCTAAAAAGATATTTTGTCCCAGACAAACAAACAAAAAACCCTGGTGGATTTGAATATTACAGGCTCCTCTCATGAATAGGAGACGTTGTTCCAACTCCTTCTATCCCCTCCATCCCTTCTTCCTCAAAAAAGAAAAACTACCCAAAGTTCTGACACTTTCATTGCAGAGAGGAGCTGGAATTAGGAATTTAATACTTTACCATTTACACTGAGACACTCTGAAAGATGCTTTACATTTGTTTGTTGTAATTTGCCAAGTACGTTTATCCATATATATCAAAACTGAAATACTTACTGACACTTAAATAATGGAGTATTTTTCATTTAAGGTCTACACAACTTTATCAAGTTACAATTCTTTGACAGATGATAAAGTATTTTCAATCATTTATTTACACAATATTAGCATGGTAGTAAAAAAAAATTAAAAACAAGAATTAATTCAGAAAATTTCAACAAAAAACCCAACGAGCTTTAAAAAAAAGCTGTTTTATGTGCTTCAACACTGAGGTTACCTTGGCATACTTGTTTCTATTATTTTCCTAAATAACTACTTACCAGGAAAACCTTCAAAAGTGATTCTGTCCCCAGGTACCGCTCCAGGTGGAGGAGCCAGAATTTCCACTTTTTCTGGGGAGCTGGCACACATCACCATTGCTTGAGATACTACTCCTCTCATCTTTGCAGGCTTCAAGTTACAGAGTAGCACTGCCATCCGATTCTGCATCTTGGGGGAGGAAAACAGAAGGATGTGAGTACTGAAAATGGCACGTGGCTTTGGGGACTCCCATTATTTCATTAGAATGAAAGAATTACAGTGATGAGATCTTACCATGACAGCTGAAGCATAAGAGAAGCATGTAGCAACAGATCCACAATTTTAATGGCTGGACACTAGTAACATAACATCTAAACCCCCTAAGAGCTGGCCAGTAAATAAATGTCGAAATGTAACATATTTATCATGGAAATATAAAATATTCAATTTATTAAATTAAAAACCAGGCGAGGCATTTCACTCTCATTCCATCTTTATGCATTACTGACAATCGCTTTAGTCCACTTTCAATATAGCACTATTAACGAAACAATTCCTATTTAATTATAATAATAATTTAATGATGATAATAGTAAAAATAACAACAAGTCTACAAATTAGGCCCATAGGTAAAAAATTCTAAGTGTATCCTGGAAGCAAAGAGGTCTTTTACATAATGAGCTTACTTGAATCCTAAATTTTATCTTAGTTAACCCAAATGCCTTGAGTGGTTTTTATCCACTGAAAATGGCTGTATATACTGAACACTGTATTTGTTAGTGCAAACATGCAAAATGTTTCTCTGTTTGTTGTTTTATTTTAATAATTACAAGAGTGAACCAGAGAAAATACTTTGCTGAGGAAAAACTGCCACAATTTAAAGTCTAAAACAAACCACACTTTGAAATGGAATCAAAATTAAACCCTGAACATTCTTAAGAGACAAAGTAAGGATGTCTTAATTCCCATGTTACTAGTGCACATTATATAGAAGTATTTAATATTTCTAGATTTTGGTCTTTGTGCATCACAGTACAGACTTTGAACAAAACCAGCAGGATTAATAATTGATCAACTATTTCAAACACTGCATAAATGAAGCAGTTATAAGAAAGAGTTATCTTGCATCAGTTTCAAGCCAGCCCACTGACTGAAAATTTCTCAAGTTCTTGCTATGGAAATAAGTAGCACAAAACACAAAAAACAGTTGTAACATGTCAGTGACTAAAATGGAAGTTGTAGCATTATCTAGCACTGAGTAACAATTAATGAATGAAAGGCTAATTATTGGGTGGACATCACAATGATCTAGAAAGAAAAGATTTCAAGGCATCTAAGTGGAGGAAAAGTTTCTGCTAGAAAAATCGTATATAGTTCACAACAGATGTAACTGTAATGTATCCTCTTACAGTGAATGGTTGGAGAATAGCCTTTCTGGAGGATGATGGTGGCCTTTTCTCTTCTTGTTAAGTTTAAGAAACATTCCCTACATTCCTGTTTTTCATTTCTGATCATTGACATGAGGTTCTCTTAGGTTAAAGAGGACGAGGTGACAAAAAGTGACACTGGAGAACTGCCTGAATTTCAAGAACAATTGCTTGAAACAGGTATTGATGCTAGGAACACAGAAATCCACTTCAAAAAGCCAAATGCAGTGGCAGAAAAGCTGCCAATTCCTTCTGACATCTCAGAAATTTCCCCACAGTCCCAAGCTGCCGAAAGAGCTCAGCAGTGGCATGGTGCACCTTGTGCCAAGATCCCTCCACATCCCTGTTACTTGTGACACAACTGCTCATGACAATAGAGGGTGCAACTTCTGACATGGCTTCACCACCACGGGAACAAAACCCACAGCATTTCACATATAAAGTGGGCATGCCAGAAGTTTTCACACCCATAAATAACTTGCACTGCACACTGAAATGTTAGTCAAGATACATACTGTGTTTCCTAACCAAAAGTAAAATCAGATGATACAAATACTACAGCCTCAAACACTGCTAAATTACCACATCAAACACCAAAATCATAAACAGCTGAATTTTTGTGAAGAAATTTATGGCTATGGTCCTTGATCTGATGTATATATTTTTATTTCAATATATGGCAGTAGAGACATGCCAGGCCTTCACATTTTTGAACACTTCAAAAAACACAAAAAGATGGAAGCTTGCCCCTAAAAATTTACTGTCTTAAGAGAGACTTGCCAAAACTGAAACCAGACAGGCAAACAAAAATGCTCTCAAAGAACGTGCAAGGATGATCCCTAATTCTCTGTTAATGAATACTTCAGATTATTTTTCCACTCAGAAAGAAGGTTAAAAAGAAAAGACTCCTGCTGCCATTTCATTCTGTACACTTGATGTTTCTAAGTATATTTAGAATGGCTTTTAATGTTTTCCTCTACATGTTTTCTTGAAAGCAGGCTGCTAAAATGCAATCAAGTTGAGATTTTGCCCAGTGCAAATCAAGTAAGTGGGTACCATCAGCTGATCAGTGCAGAATAGTTACTCTATTCAGGTGGGTTTTTTTGGTTCAGTAACTTTCTGTAGCATAAAAAAAATAAATCACAATTTTAATTGTTTCCTATGCTTGCAGTCTTCCATGGGGACAGTGTGCAAATAAAGATTGAAAAGACATTTAAGAAAGTGGAGCTTTTTCCAGGCTAAGATCAATTCCTTCATGATCCATTTTGCAGTTGCTCTACACAACACTGTTTTAAATGCCAAGCTTGCATCTGAATTGAGGAACAACCTTCAGTAAACTCCTCTCACCCTCCAGAAGAGGTGTGAAAGGAAAACTAAATCTTGAAGTCTCAGGTTGTTCAAAGGCACCCATGAACCATCTGTGTCAAACACCAAAGCGTATCAACTGAAAAAAGCATGGACACAGATTCTATTCTGCACAAGGAAGTAAAAGTATGCATTTTGTATTCCACTGTTGTTTAAGCTATTCATTGCCAGCTAAGTTGAATTTACATGCTCTCTGCTTTACTTCATGCCAAATATTTCAACAAGCTATAAAAGAGAATTGGAAGGAAAAGGTTTCAAAAGTTTGGATCATACCAAAAAGGTTACTATGGCTTCTCCACTACATAGTAGGAAACCTAAAGGAAGAGTAACATCTGTTTAGTTTAGGAGTTCAGTGTGCACTGATGGCAGAGGAATTGGAATAAGATCCCAGGACAGAAGTTTCTGCAATCAGAAACTGATTTGGGGTAAGGGTACTTCTCTGGTTTTTGGCAAATGCTGTTAAGTATTACTTCCATCTGCATTTTATTTTTGTTTTCATGACTGTACAAATCTTTTAGCAGAATAAAAACATATCCTATAAACAGATGAATGCCTTAAGATACTTTAGGAAAGGAAAAGCTATCAGTAAATAATTTTGTCAATACCTTATCCAGAGGAACATGTTTCACTAAACCACTGACAACAGTCCTTGGGCTTGCTTCACCAACATCCACTTGTTCAACATACAGAGTGTCTGCATCTGGATGCTTTTCAGCGCTAATAATGCAGCCAACACGAAGATCCAGATGAGAAACATCTACAGGTTTCGCATTGCCACTTCCAGCAGCTTGCTGCTGTTTCTTCTCCTTCTTTTCACCTATTAGAGAACATTTTGTTCCATGAAATAAACATTAAAAAAAGCACAACTAACATATATGACTACTGCAAGGGAAAAGTGAGCTACAGTCTCAGAAATAAGCATAAATTCTGTGCAAAACACAAAAGAATAAAGAGTTAGCACCTCTGTTACCAGTTTCCAGTGGTGAATTATCGTTCACACTTCCATTTATGTCATTACCTAAACTTATGACCACCTTCTGTTTGCAAAGTCACCCTGAATTTAAGTGTAGCTAATGTGTGACACACATACTCTGACAAAGGCCACATGAATTATCTGATCATCCCTTTCACATAATTAGCAATTACCAGTAAGCCTTGCCATGGTGTTTCAGCAGCAAAAGGAAACTTGAGAATCACAGTCCAAAGGGTTATCAGTGCTTATCAGCATGGTACACAGTCACGAGCTGTGAGGTCACTGCAGCTGCACTGTTCCAGCTGCAATGCAACTCTTCAAGATGACATTAGCCAAAATTCTGCACTTCCCAAACACAAGAGTGCATGAAAATGCTCATGGCTTATGAGATGCCCCTGGTGTGGTGCCTTTACCCCATGATCATCACAGAAAAGACTGTGTAGTATAAAACAACATTGAAGCAAAACTCCCCATACTCAGCTGCTTATATAAATCATGGAATCATAAAATATGCAATATTCCTTTCAAGATGAGCAAGTTACATGCAGTTTATAGATAAGACTGTGCTGTTTTGGAGACATTAAAGACTTGTTTAACAGCTATAATCTCTGGGAGATTAAAAAAGTCTAAGATGTGCTTACCTTAAATAAGCATATTCTGTTATTCTTTCATCCAAGATAACTTACATATTAATGTAAACTAAACTCCCTTCTTAATGGAGCAAAAAAGGTAAAGTGGACACAATGTGCATTTTGATTTCATTCATAATTCTTCTAGTACAGGCATGAACTTAAATGATACATTCAATAATAAAAAGGCAATTTTTTTAATATAAGCAACAGCTCTTCAAAAATACTTGCTCATTTATGATGAAAAGCTCTAAAAGCTCTAATGATTTGGGTTTTTAATGTAATTGACAATTTGATTAATAAAATCAGTCGTATATACAATAATATAAGAGACACTGGATAAAAATCCCAATCAAAATAGCTAACATATAATACCTAAGATCATTTCAAAGACCTGCTAAGTTTATCCTTGGTATAATTCCACACTGTTCTCCATGACATTCCTCTACAAGAGAAATGAAACCTTTCCTCAAAAGAGAACACAGCAAACGCGTACACGGTGTATATACATACAGATACATAAAAAATATCCATTTCAATGCCACAGGCTAAGGAAAAAAAATGCACTCCTCTGGCCAGTGTCAGAGTCAGTCCAGAATCCATATACAGAGAAATCATACAGATAAGATTTGCAAGAAGCAGAACAAAGAAGATGAAAATAACCAGAAAGGAAAGAGATGACATTGGTGACAGAAAGCAAAGGGATTTGAGATAGTCCATAATTTCATTAATTTCTAGACTCAAAAACCAATTTTACGTATTGGTTACTTCAACTGTTAAATGCAATACCTACAACAGATGCTGAACTCCACAGAAACAGCCTGTGCAGGACTACTATTTAATGTTTGTGCTATATTTCAGCATAAGACAAAAGTCTAACACTGCTTTCCATATGAGATGAGCTGAGTTGGTCAAAGCATCATCAACACCAAATTTGCGGGTTCAACCCCTGTTTGGGCCATTCCCTTACAAGGTGGATTTGATAATGCTTGTGGGTCCATTTCAACTCAGAATATTCTGTGATCTGTCTTTGTCTGACTGAATTTAAGCTACTTGTATTGTACTTTCCCCCATCATATATAGAAAGTTTTATTTTTCCTTATAACTGAATGTTTGCTCTGTAGCTGCTGAATACTTGAGGGAAAAATTTAATTGCCTGCTATGACATGTGGCCTCTGCTTTTGTATTTACAGCTCTGTCGAATATTAAGGTGTCAAAGGCTGAAATACATTAAAAAATATAAAATAGCTTATAAGTAGCTGTACAACTCACCAGGAAAAAAAGAGACTGTGCGCTATCATAATATCCAAATTCTGCAAACCTGTGCAAATCTAATCATAGCAAATTAATAATAATCTGCATAAGAGAATGATTGCAAAACACAGTAAGTTACAAGATACAGTTGCACAGAAGTACAAGTGTCCAACAGACATGCCTTGTTTTTTGCTGGTGGTGTTTTTTTAAATGAGAAAGTGCAGTCACATTAAACAGAATTTGGCATGTATCCCATGCAATGAAGACTGTAGCTTACCTGACAACCATCATTAGCTTCAAGTATTTTCAAGATTTAAGAGCTAGCATGACTCTTCCTACTGTAGCTGTATGAGAGCTTTTTTTATCAAAATCGTGCAAAAGCACTTGCATAAATTAAATACCTCAACTGCCTATCAGAGATAAGAAAAGTACCTTTTTTCTCTACTTTTTCTTTCTTTTTCTTTTCTTCATCTTCACCTTTAATTTGATCTTTGGAACCAGAAGATGCTGTAACTGCTGTAGGTTGTGGAACATTCTCCGAAAACGAAGTTGTAGAAAGGGTTGTACCAGTAGGAACTGCAACTTGCTTTACTAAAATCAAAACCACAAAAGTTAGGGGCAGCACCGGAACTTGGAACACTGACATTTCTAAATGTACAACGTAGATGAAAGAGCAGAGAGAACTGAAAATTTTGCTTAATATACTAAACCACAACCGCTGAGTAGTGGACCACATTACAAAACACGTTTCAGAACTTAATCTATATATGATTATTATGATCAATAAAAACAAAGTGTTCGATTACACATTTTTATATGCGAAAAAGTCCTAAATACAAGAAAATATATAAGCAAACAACATCTCTTTTTGTAGCTGATTTCAATATCTAGTTATTTTTTTTACCAATTCCCTATTTCCCATTTGTTTAGTTTCAGTTTATAGCTACTAGCTCTTGTCATACTGGAGACTATTCCATAAATGAGTTATGCACAAAAGCATTTTTACAGCATATTCAGATCATCCATCAACTCTTATGATTAACTTTAGAAACTGAGCCTGAATAAAACAAAATTACCTGCAGCCCTAATGTGATCTGCTGATTTCTCTTTTCTCTACATTCTCCACATTACCTTCAACAGCTCTATTTAAACTGCTGATACAGTTTAATTCTGTAATTCTGTAATTCAGTTTAATACAGTAATTCTGGAGATTGCACAATCAGTCTCACCAGACGGAAGTGCAAGAAGCACCTCTCTTCTACATTCTGCTCTTCAAGAATCTCATCAAGGCTTTTAACCCAATAATTGCACAGGGTAAGCATCATCAGTGCACTAGGCAGTACCATCAAGGTTCCCTTTCCCAAGCAAGGTTAGATGAGAGGATCTTTTCAAGTTCCTTTCAATCCTTTCAATGTTTTATCATTAACAACTGACACATTCTTCTGGTGTCACCATGACAGAATTCTCCATTCAGAATACATAAACTGAATACATGCTTTATTTTTCATTTCAGATATATAACTTTCCTTAAGAACTGCACTTAGTTAGTTGATGCCTGTCCTCTTCAACACACAAGTGATTTGCACAAATTATATTCTTATAAACAGCTTTCTAAAATAATTTGAATATGAAATTTGTTGTACCAACATCCACTCGCTTGCTAGTTGGGGAAAGTCTTTGTTTCTCAGGTTTTTGAAAAAATACCTTGTGATATTTTTGATCTCCCGTGTCCATCTAATTTCTGTGCTTAACTACTTAGTCCCTTCAGATCTAACAAACATCTACTCCCTTCAAAAGAAAAGATCTGAATTTAGTCCTACTACCACTTAGATGAACTAGCTAGCTAAAGGAAGATGCACACCAAGTATTTCCTCTGCCATCTTGGACCAATATACCTTCAGACCTTTCTCAAGCGCAACAGATTCTGTGAAATATCCCACACTTGTCAAGAACTGCTGCAGACTAAAAGACAACTGAGAAATATAAGTAATCGTTTGGTTTAGTACATGAAAAGGCTTTATTGGTGTCCAAAGGAGAAAAATAATTCTCTGTATTCACATGTTAATCTTTTTGAAGACTGAACGTGCTTTTACACCAGTTAAACATTCAGTGAAGTTAAATGCCAGCATCCAGATACACTGGATACCATCTTAAACAATTTAGAATTCTGATAGCATGGGTTAATAGCAATAACTGTTGAGGGCAGAAAAGGACTTTTTGGCAATAATTTTAAAAGACAACACAGTGTATCTGAAACACTTCAGTTTTGGGGTTTTTTTCTTCTTTCCTTTTTTTTTAGTATGAAGTATATAATGATGGTATAAACTGAATAGAACTACATAGAGGAGAGCAAAGAAAGAATAAGTCCAAAGGAAGGCTGGTATAAAGCACAGAATCATAAATTCAGAACACATTGTTTATAAATTTACATAACCACAGCTTTCCTAGTAAGTCCCTGATCATCTGTACTTTGCACCATGGCTTGATCTTTCCATAGTGATTTTTCAGTCATGCTAGATTAAAGCAAGAAGAGTTAGACATATAGCAATTTCTACAGAATTACAAGGAGTCATTGTCATCAGTGAGGTTCATGGCCTATTATGCAAGGCACTGAAAAAAAAAAAATACAAAGAACTAGTTCCATGTCTGATTAAGTTTAGTATATAGATCTGTCAGGCCAGCAGTTCATTAAAATATTGGAATCAAGTAACTTTTCATAGGCATGAAATCAGGGAAAATCCAGAATTTGTAAGAAGTACCATAGAGTCAGATGCAGAACAATAAAACTCAAGAAGAATTAAGATAGTTTTGTGCTAACTACATCAATTTGTATGAGAGTAGCACTTTTTTCCCCACCTCCATTTCGAATTTCAGCCTGAATCAGCTCCTGTTTCAATCCTTCAATTTCTTTCTTCAGTTTAGCATTTTCTACACGGAGCTTCTTCTCTTCTCGGAGAGATGCTTGCAAGACTAGAGTTGACACATTAAAAAAAAAAACCAACAGGTTTCAGTAACTAGCATTCATCACTATGGACACAAAGGTATGTTTTTAAAGAAAAGTGAAACATGGTGAGCCAAACAGCACAAAAGTGAAAAATTTCAAGGAGTATATAATCAGAAATACTTAGGAATTATTTTCTTTGTTGTTGAAATAGACATTTTAACAATAGTTATATAATCAAATTGCCTCCCAATATACTATCTTCTCAGTCCCCTAAACAGAATCACAAGAAAAAACTCTGAGAAACCTACAGAAAAACCTTGATGATGTTTGTAATAGAGACCATCTTTGTTCACTGATACAGTTGAATACAAAGTATCAAAACTGAAGCTATGACACTCTTGAGAGAATGCCACAGTTGTGAAAAATCAGTACTAAATTCAGGATAAGGCATAGTCTCGTATTCTTTCCAACTCTTTTTCTGTCTTCATATGGAATCATGTTCTATCAAATTTCCATAATTTGTGTTTTAATTCTTCCTCATCCATACCTCTTCTATTTCAGAATAAGCAGCTTCAAAAAAGCCCAAACCAAACGAGAACAAAACCCCCACAGCCCACATGACAGTCAAGTGGGGCTACGATTGCAAGGTTTATCTTGGAGAACTTGAAACGCTTTAAAGGCTGACACACCAAATATTCTCATTTTCTCCGATGTGCATTTACTGTTAACCATCTGGTTAATAGGTTTAGCATAAGATAGATAAATCCTTACTGGCTTTTTCCTTGAGCAGGGCAAGTTGCTGCTTGAGGTACTCAATAACTTGATCGGCCTCAGCACCCTTCTGCTCCAGTCTGCTCAGCACTGCATTGTTGGCTGCCATCTTTACCAAAAAACGGGATAAAAACCTAGACAAAGAACAGCCTAAAATTAATGACTTCTTAAAGTAATAACATCATTATCTCTTACCATGTCAAGCAGTTCTCAAATGAGTTGCTGAACAAAGAAATTTGCTAAGTGAAAAGTTGGGCTCCTACCTCCTAACGCAAAGTCCAAACAAAAAGCAATGTTAAACAGAATCTGATGTTTGACAGCTGCTTTCAAGTGTTTTGAAATAAAAGCTATTTTTCTTCCCAGCAGAAAATGTGTTCTTCCTTCACGAAACAGGGAAAAGGTGGGGGGGCAGTGGGGGTGGTGGGGATGTGGAAGGAAATAAAAGGGGAAAGATTGGACCGGAAAACACTGTATCCTGGGCTTAACTAAAAAAAATTAAGTGTATATCAAATTTTATTGAGACTAAGAAAATGGAATCATGCCACAAAAATTTCCAAATGTTTCCAATAAATTCATTCAGAATATACTGAATACTTCATACATTGTGCTTGTGCATATATTAAGACTTCACTGTTTTAATAGTCATAATTCATAAGTATTTTTACTTATCTCAGATAAAAACAACTTTTATTAGAGGTTTTCAGAGTTATTTTAGCACCAATTTTGACTATTTGATTTTGCACCCACTGAAATGGAAGGGCCAGCACACAGACAACAAAGAAGCAGGGAACACAAAAGACCAGCAAAGAGCAAAAATAAATGCTGTCTAGCCTTTTATGGTATTCACCATTTACTAATGTTTCACTAATGTTCCAGAATGTAGTTATGCCTTGTGTACAGACTTTATTTTTTGAAAGCTACCAAATCTGGCCTACCTTCCTTCTCAGGAACATTTGTGTCTAAACACAAGAGCTCCAATAATGGCAACAGAATGATGAAAAACAGTTACAATCACTCATATCTGCAGCAGAGAGTGCTTTTTCCCTCCCACTCAGTATATAAATGAGAAAAGAATCTGTACTAACAGCTGCCTCTTCTGTAAATCAAGAAAACTGGTTACAGGTGGGAAGAAAAGATCTTTACAAGCAATGGTGATCTAATTCCTGTGAGGTGATTCAATTCCTGTAAATTTGTCCATGAACTGCAACAAATGAAAGAATTGGTAAGAAAATGGCAATCCAGGCACATGTATTGGCTCCTCAACTTTATCAAAATACAGAAATGCCTTTTCTCATATCAAATTGGCAGATAACTTCCTATTTTATTCCAAGACTATTGTAACACTATGATCTAAATCTGGTTTTAACATACAAATAATATTCCCTATTGGGATATGCAACAAAAGTCATGCTGAAGAAAAAAGAGATTAGGAATAACTGAAAGGTGAACAGCTACAATCACACTCATGCCAAGGCTAACATACTGTCTCTGCTGCACTCTAAAAATCAACACATGTTTTAGATCTGATCTTACATTATAAATAACTCAAATGTCCACAGGAATATATTTAAATTTTAAAAAATAACAGTAAAAACCCCAGAAAACTAACTACAATTATTCTGGAATAGGGTATTTAAAAGTCATAGTGTATTTAAAAGCTCCCAGAGTAAAATTCACAAAGCCAGAGAGAGGTGTAATAGACAGATGATGCATGGGGTATCTTGAAATGTGATGCAAGAACCAAAATCCTGCCTTCTTTGCAATGCAGTACAAACAAAGTCTGTTCTACACACACACTGTTTCACTTAAAGATGTGAGAGTATTATGGCCATCACACCTTCCACTCATCCACAACAGATTTTTCTTCTAAAAGAAAGAAACTCTCTTGGAGCAAAGAGCAGAAAAATCTCTCCAGGACAACTAAATTAATTTTTATATTCAAATTAATGTCTGCTAACAAGAAAATAATTTTGTTTTCATGGGCAGACTGAAAACAGAGAGTTTCAAAAAGGAAACCAGTGATTCCAATAAGCTCCTAATTGAGATGTCAAATGGAAACAGACATAAAACTATTATGGCACAACACAGCATAATACAAAGCCTAGGATATTACAGTCTGCATACCAGTAAGATTTCTTGCAAGCTACAAATTCTCTCAGGGGAACACAATACTAACAGAGGAAACTTTTCCAACAACAACAAAAATGCTACTAAAACTTCAAAGTGAATAGAACTGGTACATTTTATAGATTTTAGCCAAGTTGGCTAATGAACTGAAGATCTGGAAATGAAGTTACATGATTACAATTTTCCCACTTGTCAAATAAATTTCTGTAAAGCCAGTATTGCAACAATAACACAAAGGAATATGTATTTCCGATGCTAATATGGACAGGCAACAGGCTGAAATGAACTGCTGCAGGAACAAGCACAGGAGCCCGTACAGCAGAGTGATAAAATTGTATCCAAAAAGGGCACATGAAGGAAAAACAGGAAGATCCACCCTTTTATTATTCTATAATATTTATATTCTATAATAATAGAATACAAAACACACTAAAAATATGAGAACTGCAACAATCAAAAGTTATACTCAATTTTCTTTTTTTCTTTTTCCACCTTTACTCTATTTTCTTTGCCTTCCGCTATCTTATCACCCTAACCCAAAAAAAAATCCTACAACAACCAACCCTTATTGGTGATACACAAACGAAAAATTAGAAAGAAAACCAGAAATAATATAGCTTAAAAACCAGATCACAGCTTACTGCAGATATATTCTGACCTGCTTAGGAAAAAATGTCCCAAAGAGCAACTGAAAGTAAAGTCACTTCATCCAATCGTGCCTAATGAGCTCCTTTCCCCTGCTTTGAAAAACAGGTATGGTGTATTTACATTCAGACATTCTGGAAAAGTGCTTAAGTTACCTGCTTGCTTAGCTAAGGGAAACTGGTTTATCTCAGACCTCTGGGGACTGCTGGGTTATTTGCAAGACACTCAGGACCACTCCAAAACCCACTTGCTCCACTCAGTGGAACTCAATCTTGAAATGAAGGACTCAAGCTGTACAGCTATTCATTACACTGCACATCAACTCATGAGAGCTGTTTCATTTCTCACCATTCTACCTGCTGATTAAGAGAGTTGCCCATGTTTTTTTAAACTGAAAGCACTGCCTGATGCCATCTTCTAAGTAGCTGCAGTTTCCTTGCAGGAGAAAACAGGCACTATCTCACTTTGCTGCTCAAAAACAAGTAGTGTGGAAGTGTCCCCAAAGTGGCAACTCTCTATAACAAATCAAGACTTCTCATATAAGTACAAATTATCCCCAAATTTTAACATGTTTTACAAATACTATATCAACACTGGCCTCAACTTTAAAATATATTCAAATCAAAATCAGAACACACAAAAGAGGCTAAAAATGTATATCTGGTTGTACCTTACTTTTCAATGCTGTCGATTGTTAAAAAAAAGAAAAAGCCAAAATCCTTATAAAATCAATGACAAAATTTAAAACTTAAAACTAAAAATTAGTTTTGGAATCTATCCATAGTCTGAACATAGAACCAATTACTTTCCACTATTGGAAAAGCAACCACTAAACAGAAAAAAACCCAAAACCACAAACAAACAAGCAAAATAAAAAGCAACACCTGAAACTGGAAAACAATTGATTGCTACAGCCTAAAACAATTAGCTCTGAGCATTCCTTTTTCTGGAATGCTGGAAGTTTTAAAAAGCTCAGCACTTTGAAGCTCTCAGCTTTTTCTTGCAATGCGTTGCTAATATCAACACAAAAAGATTACAACTGCAGGAGATTTAACCACAAGTGCCTCCTTCTCCTCTCTTCCTCTCCCCCGTACACATTAATTCCTTCACAGTAAGAGGGTAAACTTTGACAGCCCACCACACCTGGACAGCATTCTCCTCTGCATGGAGCTTTGCACTCACCCATTGCAGCTCTGTGCTTGCCATGGAGGAATCATGAATTCCTAAAGCAAAGCTAATTCCATTCACCTTTAACAAAGAGCAGGAAACAACCACACAAAGGCCCAGGTGGCATTTTCTGTGAGGCACACGTTATTGGTATGTTAATGAGTGCCAACCAAGATCTAAGATTTTATTTTCTCACAAGAGGAAAAAAAAAAGATCTGACATGCTGGCTTTTCAATTGAGATTATCTGTTCAAATCAAACAGAATCAGTGGCATATTCTAAAAGTTATCAACACCACAAAGGTAATTTCTCCAATGCTAACTAAAGTTCAATAATTTAAGCTATATAAAAATGCTTAATGTTAATTCCTCTTCCTAAGCTTTTGGTCTTAAATCCTAAGGAGATGTCAAATTAAACTCTTTTGCTTCCTTTGCAGAACTGTGGCCAATTTGTATAGCAAAGTATGCTACTCTCTGTAAAAAGACCAAGTACCATCACTTTGTTTCTACAAGAAGTGCGTTCAAAACCTTCTATCTGAGCATCTTTTCTGAGTATGGTCCTTTCTGGCACACAATCTTACAAAAACCCATAAACATAACAGAATGTGCCAGCTGTTTGCCAGACTCTGCTTTCCTGCGCTTTGCACTTCTATGAACTGTGAGGATACAGTGAACCAGATTTGAGAATCTCACATCACACCTTTTTATTCTGCAAGGTAAGGAGCAACAGTTAGCAGATCAAAACAGAAGAAAGCAGACCAGAAGTATGTTTTCTTTGGCTGAACCAAAGTATCACTGCAACTAGGCAACTGTTGTAACTCATCCCATATTTTCTCATGTTGGAGAACTGAGACCCACGCTTTATAAATCAATTCTTTCTTAAAGGTTCCTTCTAACTTCTGATAAAATATTCTAGGCCTGATGCTGTCAGCACCTTTTGCTAAGATTTAGAATACCTGATTTGATGAGTTCACATTTTTGGAAGAAAAACTTAAAACAGATCTTAGTTCTCAAATCTCCGAAAATTTAGGCTATATAAAAAAAATCCAAGCCAAAACACAAGAGAGCTACAACTAATTAGTTCTGAGATCAAATCTTAGTTTTGACTTGATCACCCTCAAACTTCACTCTAAGTAATGCAAAGAAAGTGAGCAGCAATTCCCCACTTGTCTTAGGGAAGCTATAGCCTGAAACACTTTGCTACAAATTTTCAGTTAAACAGTTCTGTTGCTAGGATATTTTGGAAATGAGGTACATTTAGTAAGTTTCATCACTACCACAAAAAATTTGATATTTCATTGGCTTTATACCTGTTATATGTTGTAAAACACAATCATGGCTTTTATACCCATATATCCCTTCTCAGGAAATGAAGTTCCAAAAGATCATGTGATTCCACCCTTAACAGACAGAAAACAATCATATTTACATCTTGGAAATGTAGGTTTTCCACAGTTTTATGTGTGGAAAAATATAATTCCTCAATTAAAAAAAAATTCCTCAATTACAAAAAAAAAATCCTCAGTAAAAAAAGTCAAATATAGAGCTATTCACAAACAGTTTAAAAAAAAATGTGCCTTTTAAATCCATATACAAATAGGCAAAGTTATCAATAACGACCAATATAATGCTGAGAAAGAAAAGAGAAGAATTTTAAGTATTAGGTATTTCTGCATTGCATTAATATCAAACCCATCATTTACTTGTTATAATGGAGCAAAAAAAAAGACAGTGCACTTACACTTAAATATCATTTCAAGCACACTTGAGGCATGCACATATCAGTGAAGATTTGACTACCAGCTCAACTCTCCTTCACAATTAAGTTTATTGTTAGCACTGTAAGGGAAGAATGTATGTTTCCTGAATAGCACAAAGTTCACACATCTCAAAGTACAATCCAAGGTCTTAAGCAAATAAATGTGTGAAAGTATTCAAAATGTACATGGTCACCCAGGTCCTTCTCCACATATGGCAAAGGAGACCTATCAAAACATTTTTTGGCAGAACAATGGCAAACACTTTAAAAGTAACAGCAAAATTTAAAAAAAAACAACAATAAACAAAACAAACAAAAACCAGCCAAACAAAAAAAAGACTCCCGGAAAACATACAAACAAAAATCACTCCCAAAAGAAACAAAAATAACCCACAAAAAAATTTTAAAGTCATGAAATAAATCAACAAAAAAACCTCCTAACCCCAAACCCAAACCACAACTCCACAACTGGTCTGGTTTTGGGGTTTTTTCCCAACATTTGAGCAGTACTGTTAGATTGCAGTATAAAATGTTGAAACCTAGAAATTATCAAATTAATCAACATGGGACCTGATTTTTGACTTGCAGTACTAGACCAGCAGTTCCCTGCCAGGTACTAGAGATATGGGTACTACAAAAGATGAAATGAATTTCTAACTACTACCCTGGTATTTTTCTAAAAAACCTTTTTTTTTCTAAATTTTATTAGAAAAATTCTATTTTTCTAAAAAAGGAATGGTCTTTTGAATATGAACAAAATGAAGTTACAGCCTAAAATATTAAGAGGGTGTTACAAAATACATCAGCACAGCTTTAAAGATTCAAAATTGCAGAAAGACATCAGATCTTGTCATCCTTTCTCCCCAGAGTGTGATTGCTGTAACTGGGGCTTTAAACCATCACACAACCTGGTTTGTTGGTTTTTTTTCCATTTAGCTCTTAAATACAATTTATTATGCATTCCCTGTGCATAAGCTTCTCTGTGGTCAGTATTGAAAGGAATTTGCCAAGCACCAAATTAGTAGGCAAAGCTGCACATTTTTGCTGTATGTTATTTCAACTCACATCTTTGGCACTGAGAAAGTCAGAATAATTGCTTTGCAGATTTTCAAACACCAAAATGTCTAATACAGTCCATCCACGTAGGAATGTTAGCTCTGTGGAATGATTTGCTAGCTCTGGAGACTACAGTCCAACCCTTCTGGCTGCCAGATAAATCAGGCTCAATCTCAGCCGCAGACAGGTCCTTTTAGTAGTCCTAAGAGCCTACCCCTCCCAATTTTAAAGGGCTGTAAATAGTAAAAACACAGAAAACTGAACTTTTTCATATTGAAAAACACTGCAGCATGAAAGAGATTTTTTAAACATATGATGGAACATCACACGAAAGGCCCATCCACTGGTACCAATTTTGAGACAACAGAAGTTACTTAGTAATGACTATTTTTAAATGTGAAGACAAGTCTGCCTTGAAAGGGAATGATGCACTGAAGTTACAAGTAAGTCATAGCATTAATGAGACAGGCAAAAATCAGATCTATGAGAAGCAATGAATGAGGAAGTAAGGCATATATTACAACATATAATGAATGAAATTGACTGGCCTAATTTGCATTAAAATTGATGTCTGGGATTGATATGGTAGAGCTCATTAGAAACTCAAGAGTGAGGAGTAAAAGTAATTTTCATTCCATTTCTATGTCAAGACTTTAGTAGATGCCACATTGTATTCATTAACTGCATCATACCTTAACACACTACAGCTGCAACACTCAAGAGGTTAACAGTACTTTCAGCT
The DNA here is from genome assembly GCF_028551555.1 of Melozone crissalis. NCBI lineage: Eukaryota > Metazoa > Chordata > Aves > Passeriformes > Passerellidae > Melozone > Melozone crissalis. The sequence goes on along the minus strand of NW_026535784.1, from coordinate 40,638,554 downwards.
TTATTCACATTCCCGATGTAAACTTGTGCTAAATGTCAATTCAGGGAGAAATTCCTACTAATGCTTGCCTCAGCCCAATCCTGAATCAACTCTGCGTTCTTTCCCACCTCTGAGGAGACACTCCAAGGACTAAACAAAGCAGAGACATGATCACCCTTAAGGAGTTCTGCCCAGGTTAAGACAGCAGTCAAGCATTTGGATGTGGTCTGTAACAAAATTTACACCTTAATTTATTAACCTGAGCAGTCTGCCCGGTAATTGAGCAGCCAAGGATGGCTCACAACACAGCTCAAGGAAAGCAATTGCTTTGAACCACTCGACTGAAGTCTCAGCAGGTTCCACACCCACTGCATCTGCCAGGTCCCTGCAAGTGCCCTGGAGATTCATCTGGCTGTGCTTTGTAGTGCTGGCTGCAGCTTAAGTAGCAGCTCATATGCCAAAACAGTTGGACAGCCTTATGTATTTTTCAACAATGTTTATCTTTCAAATCCCACTGCATTAATATTTTAATAATACTATCAAAATCTTTCAGTAAATTATCATCATGTGCACAAGAAATTCCCACAATAAATCCCATGATGGAAAAAATGCAACGCCCACAACACGCTGCCTCATTTCTTTGACCATAATCACCGACTGCCAAACACAAAATACATCCAGGTCTTTGGAACAGAAACCTTACATCAAAAACTGACAAAGTTTTTTGTTCATTTTGTTTTTCTTTCATTTTGTTGGGGTTTTTTTGTGGTTATATATAGATATGTGTGCATATACAAATATATATATATATATATATATATAAAAAAGCATTTGCTATTCATGTCTCAAAGTATCCTCATAAAACTTCCCTGACAGGTGATGAACTTTACAATTACCGACACACACATATGCCTATAAATTCAGAAATTTAAGAGGACTCAGCTGCATCTGGACAAGTCTGCAAGGTCAGCATATGTCACAGGAACTCAAAGAATCTGTAGTGTGGTTCACCCTCTAGGGTTTTACTGGGAAAGTAAAGTGAAAGCTTTAGATTACTGTTGTAACTACAGAGTAAACTACTCATAAATCAGAGAGAAGAATCAGAACTGCACTGAAATCTACCTGTTGATGCCAAGTAGAACAGCTTCTTAGGCATTTAACTGATTTCTGTAACTTTATCCTAAAAAAAGCGAACATTAACACTACTTCCTTAATTTAGAGCAAGTACAGCAGTAACAGAAAGGAAAAGAAAGAAAGAGCTGTTTACACTCTCTCCCTAAGAGAAGTCTCAGTTGAGAACAAAGATGTATTTTTAAAATACCCCTCAAAATCTGGTATTCATCTTTTGGGTCTGTCATAGCAATAAGGATAAAAATATTTGTCAAAAACCTTAGCTGCTAAAAAGATACTTCAAAAATATCTTTTCCTTAGAAACTTGAAGTTTGAGAATAAGAATGTCATTAAACAATGTATTTTATGTCTGCAACAGTCTGCAAAATAATGGTGTTGGTTGGGTAGTTCATAGGAACATTTCAGTTCCTAATGCTCTTAATATCTGAAACCTGGCTGCTAGTTATCTTACAGAGTACAAGTGTGTTAAAAAAGAACCTTGAAATTTACTACTTTTACATTAATATCAGCTTCTCTACATGTAAAAGGAGTATCTTGTAGCGCAGCTACAGGATTTAACCATTCAATTAAAACAAGTGCTCAGGTTAAAAATAACCATTATTTACTCATAAAAGCAGACGCCATGCAGATGTATTTTGAAAGAATCAGTGTCCTCTAACTTCAGACACATTAACAGCTGCTGAGGCAGAACCTTGAGGAATTCTTTATGTGGGCCAAATAATACCTGAACAAAAAACTGAAAACGTGCATGTTTGTGTGCACATCTGTGCGTAACCAATGCAAGAATAATGGCACATCTTTTAAAAGGGAACAACAAAGCTGTCAAACAAAATTTTCAGGGTAAGAGCAGTCCTTGATGAACTTGGAGCCTGCAGCTGCAGCATCTTATTTACACACACACAAAAAAAACCAAACCCACACAACACAAATAATTGTACTTTCCAATGCTGAATTCACTCACATAATAGGATGATATTTTAATGAAAACCTATAAAGACACTAACTAACCCTGTGCAGAGAAAATAATTTATTCAGCAGTGGAATGAAAAGTCTAAATGAACTTTTGTAACTAAAGTGGGCTGACAACTAATCCTCAGCAGCCAGAAGCAGTTTCATGTCACTTCAAAACCACGTTCCAGCACTATCTACCACATCTTTGTAGTTGTACGCACTGAGAAGCACTTGGGGTTCACAGCTTTTAAAACTTCCAGGATGAAAATTATTTCTCCTCTTTTAATGCTGATCTGTGCAGCAGGAAATAAAAATTCACAAAAGCAAACAAACTCCCTGTGCACTCATCTTGGATGTTGAGAGGGCTGATGTCAGCTATTAAGACTGATAGTCTCTGACAGAAGAATCCTCCAAGCAGCTTTTGGGAAATAGCCATTTTTCATCTATGGATTCAAACTATAGAAACAAAAGAAGTTTTAAGTTAGCTAAATTCTAATTTTGCTGTGTTCCAAATTCTTCAATTAAAAATCCAATAATTTTTAAGCAATTATTTTCAATTGACATATGTTGGTTTAACGTCTTCAAAAGTGCTAATTTGCAAGTAAGTTTTCAGTAAATTGCAAAGGAAAAGAAAAGACCTGTGTGTGCCTAGGTCTTATCATGAGCGTTATTTTATAGAAGGTCATTTGGATGTGAAATTACTTACCCACTGTGATGCAGCAGGGTTAACTGAACCCCTCAGAAAGGATTAATTTCCCAGGGGTGCGATTCAGTGTCATAGCCTAGCTGGCAACAGCGACTTCCTCAGTGTGTGACTGTTACCAATTATGAGAGCCCTTGACACAGAAGGTTTCAAACCTTACAGTAGGACTAGCAGATGTGCTCACAGAGGTGAACTCAGGGCCTTGCCTCCAGAGCAGCTGCCAGCAAGCCAAATGCAATGCCTCTCGCATGCCATGCACCAGCTCCTGCACTCCTGGGGGAACAGCAGTCCCCAGCCACCCCCGACAAATGAGCTGCTGAAATGATCTGGCCACTTATCTTGACAGTCTGAAACAAGATGCCACTACAAAGCTGTATATTAAACTGTAACTGAGAAACACTCTGGGATAGAAATCAGATCCAATAGCCACGGATAGTTTCTGAGAGAGGGTCCTGAAGTCACAAACTAAGCTTTACACTATTAATTCATACTCAGCTATGCTGGAAAAGCTCCTGATGAGAAGGAAATGGAAATAGAAGTCTTCATAATAGGTGGTTTTATGCCAAAAGATTGAAGTAAATGACCTCAAGAATACATGTGCTAACTTGAGGCAATTTTTGATGATATTTAATGCATTACCAGCTGCAAGGAATTCAATTTTCTCCTAATCCTGAATAGAATCTCTGTCAGTGTTTAAGAATTCTGAGGAAAGGATGAGTTCTACATGAATTGTGTTTAGCAGATGATGATTAAACACAGTACATGCTGCTTTCTAATAGGAATGCTAGTTTAATCTTCCCTCTCTGCAGTTCTGGAAGTCAAAGAACAGTTTCTAGGCTGTTAATTTATATTAAGTGACATAAGAACCTAAGAACTGAGAGTGGTGAGGCACTGGTTGAGGCTGCCCAGAGATTTGCATCATAAGCAATTGTTGCCTAGAAAGAACAGCAATCTGGCACACTGAACTTTGTAATCAAGACTGACAGCAATTGCCATGCCTAAAACCACTTATAACAGCCCAGAAATTTCTAACACTACTAATCTTAAAAGCATTTGCTAGAAGCACAGAGCATACTCAGGCAAGAAACTTTTCCTATTTAAATGTAAACACAGATGTTTGGAAAGTTTAGGAAAACTCAAATGGACATGGTGACAATCTCAAAACATTTGGAGCCATCATGCTACCCAAGCAAACTAGCACATTTTTATTATGCTCAAAAAATCACTTTCTCTTGTTTCATCTATCAAATCTTTTCAACTGACTGTAACCACAAGGGCTGTATTTTCAGGAGGAAAATACATTCTTGCAACATGTTTCAAGGTTGTAGTGGACTTCACCATTAAAAAACTCTACGGCCCAAAAAGCATAAAGGCAACCAACAACTCAATCAATTAACACAACGCTACATCACAAAAACTACAGAGAACAACTCCTCACCTGGGAGTCTACTAGCCTGCCACACCTGTCTGCTCCAGTTTAAATTAAAAAAAAGTTCAAACTTCTAATTTCTCTAGAACTCAAGTCTGAGTGACATAGGATAGAATAAGGGAGAAGCAAGTCAGGAAAGGCCTGACCAGCCACAATTTTTTATAGGTAAACTGCCTCAGCTGCTCAAGAGGCTGCCCAAGCAATACTCACATTGAACTCATACATACTCAGACCCCCCTACAACTGGCACAGAGATTTGCCTTTGTTCAGATTCCCCTTTCCTGTCTCTCAACTTTTTCAAGACACTTCAAAGAAGATCAAAAAGCTTGAAAGAAGTGCAGTTGTTTAGTCTACAGAAGAGAAGATAAATGGGAGACCTGGTCTTGTTCTTCAAAGACAAAGCAAGTTGGTACGAGAATGGGACTAAACTGTTCACCAGGTCTGATGCAGACATGAAAAAGAAAGCAAGATTTAAGTTTTGGAAAACTTTCAAGTAAGAGTAATAGACTGAACAGGCTGCCTTTGGAGGCTGTGGAATATCCATCACTGGAAGGTTTTAAAAACAGGCTAGGCAAACATCTGTCAGAAGTGATTAAGTTACAGTAGATGAGAAGATCTTTTGCTCCTCTTCTGCTAAGGTCCTTTTGTTACACCCAGTATTACAAACCCAACCACATTTCTGTCTTTTACATGCCTGTGTTTTATTTAAGTTAAGAAAACCATGCAATAAAAACCTGTCCTTCTGTGATATTTCCACATATTCAAGTGTGTTTATTTGGGGCAACATAATAGACATGAAAGATTTGTTAAGTGTGAAAGCAGGATAAAGAAACCACCTGTGAAGTAAAATACCAATGTATTAAATTTACACTCACTCTGAATAAATTGACCTCTAACATTATAATGCAGACAGCACTGCATTTTTGTCCTCCAAGAGAAAAAATTGTTCAACTGATGACTTACTGATCTGCAGTCACTTGAAGATTTTCCTTAAAGGATTTTTTTTTTTAAAAAAAGCACTTTTCCCCAAGCACAGAGAAATACAAAATTCAATATTACAAAACATTAATACAAAAAAGACATCAGAAGGCTGCTTTGAGAAGTATGCAAACCTTTTCAAAACCATATTAAATTATAAGGACGGCTTCCATTGCACTGAGGAAAAAAAGCCATTGGAGACCTTTTTCCTCCCCCTGCTGTTTAATACTAATGTAACCATGGAAATGAAAACTAAACACTGACTTCCCCTCACCCCCAGCATGACAGGATATGTAACAGCGGAAATGTTTCTTGGTGAAGGTGAGAACAGGTAACTGCTCAGGAGAACACCCGGGTTTCTGGGGGTCTCTGCTGCACTGACACCACAAAGCTCACACCACTGCCAGAAGGAAGAGATGCTGTTTGCTCTGCTCACGTCTGATGCTCCTACCAGCTGCCCTCTGTGCTGACTCCTCACTTTTGTCTGTGTTGGCTAGCATTTGACCTTCTTTAGGTTTTAGGTAACACTCCCTTAGAGGAGACAAACATGAATGAATAGCTGTGATATAAAGCAATCAGATCATAATCAGGCAAGTTCAAAAATATTATGGTCAATACCAGATTTGTCTTTCTGCACACCTGACCAATCCTTCTAAGGACAACTGTTTTACATCATTTTTATTATCTAGGTATTTCCCAAGTATGTTCATTGGAACTTGTAAGGCACGTGGGATTTGTAGACACACAAGAACTCAACGTTCTTTTCATTCTCGGTCTAGATAGGTCTGGGATAACATTTACCTCCTATTTTGCATCTCAGTATGTGTTTTTTCTTGCCAATTCAAGATCCACCCTCCAGTCTGATATCAAGCTTTGTCAGAGTAACACAACATCCATAAAATTATTTATTCTATTTTAATGGGGAAAGGGAAGGGAAGCTGACAAACTGAGAGGATTAAGAAAAATCCATAGACTGTTTAGCCCTCCTTCAATAAAGAGACCCTAGGTTAACTTGCCCCTAGTAAATTCATACTAAATTAGAGTTACAACAATATGAAGGCTATGGCATCATACCTTTCTGGATTAAACTTATTTTTCAGATTGTTTTCCCACTCAAATATGCTTCATTATCAGAAGTACCAAGTCTTCAAGGCTCTAGGCAATTTTAGTCCTATTATCCAATCTGATGGACTATTTTAAGATTTGCACAAATTTTTTTAGCTTATATCCTTTTCATTGGATACTGTTTTCTTCACACAATCCACTGCTTTCAGCCTAGAGAATGAAGTGTTGTTTCCTTCCCTCTTTACATTCAAAAGTGTAAAATAAACAAAGCTACCTAGAGCAATGGATGGAAGGAGACATTCTAGAGCACAAATTCGCTGAAACTAGTTTTAAGAATAATTTCTGCCTTTAACATCTTGGACCTGAGAGTGCTGCTAAAATATCAAAGAAATTCACAAATATATTGCATGATTTTCTCATAAATCAAAATTATTGCAACAGGAATATATTTTAAAGGAGTGACAGAGTGGAGAGAACACATTACAATGAAGCTGTATTGATAAGTAATGACCCTTGAGGCTACCTAAAAATATACAACACTGCCCCCCTGCAAAAATAAAGTAAAAAAAACCAAACAAAATAAGACTAAAGCCCCCACTTTACCAACCATTTGTCAAAGTTCTTTCTGCTAGCCATTTCTAAGGCCTTATAACTTTTAGCAAAATCCAGTATTAAAAACTCAAGTCTCAGACTTTTGTTTTGCTTAATTTTATTGAATTTGGGCCTTTCCAACAGTGTGTGATAAAATTTAAACATAACTGGAGGATAATATAACAAGTGAATGGTAAGGACATATGAAACTAGGAGGCTGTATTTAAATCCCTACTGCCTCACCTTAGTGCAGATATCATGTAAGCAATCTACTTAGATTACTGAGTTATTCAGTTATTAATCTGAGTTATTCAGAACTGAGATTAGTTCTGAATCCCAGAACTATTTGTGAAAAGCAATGACTTCACTTAAAAGAAAACAAAAATCTCTGAGTTAAAGAAACAGAAAGAGCAAGAGATGCAAGTATTACTCAGTTTGCAGTAGCATTGCCTTTATTTTGCCAGCTGCCAAACCCAGCTCAAAACCACTTATTGATGAGGTACAGCACTGTCTGATACATACAGTAATGATATATTGATTCCATACTGATAGATACCCAATATACACAGTGCTTCAGGAGCGGTGCCATATGCTGGGGGCTGTGCACTGGCAATATAACCATAAGCTCATGGCTGTCGGACCAATGCACACATCCCTGCACAGAACACGTGCTGTATGTCAAACCTTGTCCCTCTGCTGAGGATGGACCAAATACTGCGTTACACTCTGCTCCTCACTCAAGGCTATGCCAGAGTATAACAGCACTTATATAATTAACCAAAAGGGAGGCAGCACCTACGTTTCCTTTAGCAACAAGCAAACGTCAGTGGGTATTCCCGTGCACGCACTTTCCAGGCTAACACAGCATCTCCTCGCACAGCCTGCCAGCCTACGCCGCTTCCAAGCGCTCATTGCAGTGACAGCACTGAGTGAAGGACCAGAACCGTTTGGAGACGAACGGCTTTGAGACGAACGGCTTTGAGACGAGCCGCTTCACCCACGGCCGCGTCCCCCACGCAAAGATGTGAATTTGCCACGCCGCCCGACAGCCAGAGCGCTCGGGATAAAACCCCTGGCATGAACTGAACCACGACCGTGCCGCCGCTTCCTGCGGCTCCCGCTCCGATCCCGATACTCGGTTACTTCCCCACGAGGGCGGCCTCCCTACGACCCCGGGGTGCGTGTCCCACGGGGCTCCCACCCGCGCTGCGCCGGCGGCTCGCAGCAAATTGGCGGCAGCAAATTACCGGGGCCCCGCCTGGCTCCCTCCCACCCCCCACCCCAGGGAGCTCGGCCCGGCCGGGCTGGGCCCGGCCCGCGGGGCAGCCCCGGGGCACCCATAGCCCATTTCCTCCGTGGCCAGCGGAGCGGGCACCGAGGGCGCGGTGCGGGCCGAGCCCGCCCCGCCGAGCCGCGGCGCCGCCGGGACACTCACATGAACCGAGGAGCCGCCGCCGCCGCCCGCACGGGCAAGAAGGACCCGGTCGCAGGGCTGCCCCAGCGAGCGCCTGACGTTTGCAAGCAGGCGCACGAGAGCGCCTCGCTCCCCCAGCACGCTCAGGGCTTAGGCGCCCAACGCGTCGTTCCAGAGCACTGGCAGAGCACGCACACACACAGGGGGAAGGATGTTAAACTTTCTCTCTTTTATTTCGTTTTGTTTTGTTTGTGTCGGGTTTTTTGTTGGGAAAAAAAAAGGAAGCTCAGGCACTGTGCGGATCGCCCCTACGGCCCTAGAGCGAGCGGGTGGCGGGCAGCAGTGACATCACTGGGGGCGGGCCGGGGGCGGCGGCGCTGGCGCAGGTACCACCGGAGCCTCTGCCTTCCTCTGTACCGCTCCTTCGCCTTCCTCCCTCCCGTCCTTCGCCGGTCCCTCTACCTGTCCCGTCCCTCCATCCTCATCCCCTTCCCCTGTCCCTCTCCTCGTCCCAGTCCCTGTTCCCATCCCTCTCCCCTTCCCCATCCCCTTTCTCCTTCCCCTTTCCCATCCCCTCCCCGTTCCCCAGGGGTCTCTGCCCAGGTGTAGCAGCGCAGGGGGATCAGGGTCCCCAGCATTTCTCTGAGTCCTTTAGAGAACCGGGTAAAAGCCATTTCTCTGTGCCAGGTTTAGTTCCTCAATCCGTGTGTGTCGGATAAATCAAACGGTGACAAACCCGATTTTAGGTCTTCATTATGATACTGATGTAGCAGAATTCGACTTTTCTTCAATACCTATTCTGCATTTTAATAAACTTTGTGAAATCACTCAGTTTCAGGGTTTTTTGTGAAGTAGGGACACTAGTTAGAGTTGTATATTCTATTTCAGTCATTTTATAAAATTAATAATATTTATTAATTTGATGATAAAAATATCTAATGATATTTCTTATATTAATAATAATATAATAATAACAATAATAATATCAAATTAATAATACGTAGTGGTAGCAGGAATATTTTAAGACTTAAGAGCAGAGTTATTCTATATAGAATTTCTTCCTGTGAAATGGCCCACTTTGTTTAGCATACATAGATGATGACACTTAGGGTACCTGCCCTCCTGAAATTGCTCTCAATTACTTTAAAAATAATTTAATATCAGTATAATTATATTTTAACTCAGAAAAGCTGCCTTTATAAGGTGAGGAATATTTACACCTGGGTACTCAGGAGGCATTTCAGTCAGCAGGCATTTCAAGTTCCTAATGGGGCTACTTGCCATAATTTCTGCATGTGGATGCTTTAGGAATTTATAGGTGTGTTTCACTGGAAGGACTCATTGAGGTTGGTCTCTTTGTATGTGCAATATTTGCTTCTGAGAATCAGATTTATTATGTTTTGACTTTTTTTTCCCTAAGGGCAAAGTTCTTAGTGTCCCTTAACTCAATCACCTTAGCACTGAAGAAGTGGACATGCAGTGGAGAAGTTGGAAATGATGGTTCTAGAAAAGCCTGACTTCTGAAGAAAAACCACTTTTCTCTGAGAGCAGTAGATATTTGGAGAAGCAAATAAATTGCTCGATAGGTGGAGTTCCACTTTGTATTTTATTTCTCAATTTTGAACATCAAATCGACACCTACTGCAAAATTTATAGAATAGTGCTAATCTGAATATTGAACAGGAATTTCTAAAGGTCTTTTTTTTTCCTGATTTTGCTAGAATGTTGGTGAGTGCTTTTGTGTACTATGAAGGTTTCTAAGGAGGATTTGGATGAAGGTAGGGAGCTGGGGAAGGTTGTTCAGAGGTGGGATGCAACAAATCCACTTCTGGACTTCTCATCTTTATGCCAGGCACGTTTCACAGATGTGACTGACTGTCTCTCATACATGGAATAAATGGTGCTTTGGAAACAGTGACTCAGTAATTTTAGATGACATTAATAAGACAAGTCTTCACTTGCTCTTCCATCCTTGCTGTTTTGGATTATCAGAATTGAATTTCCAAAATTCAACCCCAAAATTGAATTTGCATTAACTGGTTCTGGTGTCAGTTTAGAATAACAAACCTTTCTTCTCTTCCTGTTTTTATTTCAAAGAGGTTCTGCAGGATATAATTAATTCCTTCAAATCATAAAATTAATGCAGTATGTGTCTTTTCTAGAGAGTAAAAGTGAGTTGGAGGTGTAGAATTGTGTGCAATCCGGTAGGGACAATGTGTAGCACTCTCCTGTGTTTTAATTCTGCCAGACTTTGATGTAAAGTGAAAAAAGAAACCAAAAACAAACAAACAAACCCCCTCAATTTAAAAATACTCAGAGAAGAGCTTTTTTCACATGAACTTTTAAAATATCTATAACCATTCTTTTTGAATTTAGAAATGCCAGTAAGTTACTAGAGAAGTGTTGAGACTGAAAAAAAATTGTTAAAAAACCCTCTTTCATTTAAACTGTAATATGTGTCCCTTTCTAAAGGTGGTGGAAGGCTTAAGTTTGGGGTTACTCATTTTATTTTTCAACTCAGTCTCTGGAATTTGTGTAAGTTGAGAATTAAGGAAAGATCAGAGTTTGACTGTGAGAGTAACAATTGACAGAACTAGCTGCTGATATCTTCGAAAACCTTTTTCATTGCTTTCATGGATTCTCTGTAATTAACTCTGTAGGAGGAGAATTTATTCCACACCTGTTAAAATTCTTTATTGATTCCTTTAGGTGCGTGACAGGAAGGGTTGTTGGCTTATCTCATGCTCAGGTCTTGCTTTTTGCCCATCTGGTTCCCACCCGAAGGGAACAAGTGATGAGTGTGCAGTTGCCTACTTGCACAAATTCCAGGTGTTGTAATTCCTCCTTGTAAGCAAAGTGATCTGAAGTGCAAGGAAAGTTTAATCACTTAAAATGGTTAAAATTGATGGGATTTAACAATTCTTTTTATTGAAATTCCTTTCTAAGTGTCAGCTGAATGCAGGTACAGTGCATTAGAGAAGTATTATCTAACAGTATTTTTCTACAGTAAAAATGAGAACATTTTACCTCAATAGATACATTGTACACTACATATTTACCTTCTTCAAGACATGATGCATCTTGCTGCTAGGCATAATCTCACTCCCCCTCCCCTCCACTCTAATCATAATAACTTGCTTTTCTTCTGTTTTAGAGCAAGCATTACAGGATCATTGTGCCAAGCAGGATTGTAATTGAATCTGTAAACTAAGCTTTTTTTTTTAGTGTTTAATATATATTTTCTTTGTGATGTTGAGTAGTTTCTTTGGCAGATGTTTTTACAGGAATGGGGGTTCTTCTTGTAAATACACACTTATGGGTTTCCAATTGGAACCTGCTGCATGCCAGTAAATCTTTGTGCTTGCACTCTGTCCAATTGATGTCTTTCCAGTGGAAAAATCTGACTGTAATGTGCATTGTTCACATCCTAAAATAAATCATCTGCAAAAAATTATGAAATATTCATGAGATATGAAAGTATTGTATCTTTATAAATAAGACTTTTAATACAAATATAAATATTCCAGTCATCAAAGCTGTTTTGGATTTTCCTTGCTTTTTTTAGGTTTGATTCCTTAACACTATACATTTATATTCAATATGATTTATTTTGATATTTATTAGAATGTAAAAGTACATATCTCATGCCTGTGTTTCTTCAGGGGAAAAAACCCACAAATGAGATCAGTCTTTATGTTTGCTTTGTATCCTAAGTTGCACTGTATTAGTTAAAACAGAAGGTATCTTTCCTAAGATCCATTTGCATAGACCTAGTAAATATGTTTAGTATATAAGGATTTTTGTGCAACATGTCTGGAGTTGCTGTCAGTTGGGATTCACAAATAAATTTAGTATTTTTTATTGGGAATTTTGTGCTTTGGACAAGATTGTTTTCTTAGAGAAAGAAAAATTTTGAGACACCATATTTTTAAGTTTTCTGTTTCTCCTATGTGGCTTCCTGAGGGGAAAAAAAATCTTAATTGCATTATTTTGTAAACAACTAGTAACCTGAGTCTGTGTCTTTTGCTGATAAATTTTTACTCTGTGTTCTCTGTTGAAGGAACACGAATTGCTCTGAAGGGCTTAAGATTGTGTGAAAAAGATGTTTCCTTTGAAGGACACTGTGATGGGTGCCTCCACCTTCTTTGCCTCAGCTCTGCCACATGATGTCTGTGGAAGTAATGGCCTCCCTCTAACACCTAACTCCATAAAAATTCTGGGCAGATTTCAAATCCTGAAAACAATCACCCATCCCAGACTTTGCCAGTACGTTGACATTACCAGAGGTAAACATGGTGAGTATCTGTTTAACAAGCAAATTTTTTGTATGATTACAGTTTTGGGGTTGGGGTTTTTTTGGTGACAATTTATTTTAAGGTGACTGAGCAGAATACTACCTTCATAGCACCAGCAAGTGACCAGTTTTCAGTGTCAAAATTCCTGAATTCCTTTACTATGATTGGTGGTATTGGCTCTTTTGCTTCTTCTTTGTAGACTGAAAGGAGAGATTAGTTGTCTGTCCTGTCTTGTGTTACACTAACAGATAAAAGGTAAGAACTTCCTTCTTTTTATACCTCACTGAAATTCCTGAACTCAATTGCTCTGCCATGTCTTTGTGTGGAATATGGAAATAGATGTATTTTTGGTGGTGAACTCCTACACCTATGTTCTGATGTTGTGGACATTTTCATGTGATGGTTAGGTTTCTTGTGCTTGATTTGCTGCTGGTGTTGTCATCTCATGTCCTGGCTGCTAGCTTCCTGTATTATTATCTTTTGATTTCTTTAAGATTTCTCCCGCTAGGGGTTACTTTATTCTAGCACAGGTTTGAAAGGTTTCTTTCTGTACCTGTTGTCAAACTTATTGTTAGCTCAAATAAAACTTCTTTTTTTCTGCTCTAGATATTCTGTTGCAAGCTCAGCAGGACTACAACACATAATTTCCACAAAGAGGCTGCAACACCTGTGACAATTTAGGTCATTGTCACCCTTAACTTTTAAATCAACACTGTTCTCATACAAAAGTGCATTGTATGTATTTGATTATCTGCAGGCTCTCATAAAGCAGGGCAAGTCATTTTTCTTCCTTTTAGAATGCAGTATGATGGAATGTTTCAGGTTTTTACAAAATTAGGATATTGCCAACTTGAGATACTGAAGTATGCTGTAGGTCAGGGAGTTCTTTATATGTTTTCCTTTGCCCTCAAACATGTAATTTTTCACTTATGAAGTCAGGAGGTCTAAAAAATTTAATAATTTTCATTTGTATTTATTAGTACTCCTTGAAACAAAACCTGGGATTTTCTTACAATATTATTTGGGATGAAAGTTTAAGAAATATTAACTAACATAACATTTAATAAATAAAAAATAATAAAAGATGGCATTTTTGATTAAAAAGAGTAAAGGACATGAAGATTTATCTGTGTGTATAAAAATGAAGGAAAGAATTCATTCTTATAGTTGAAGTAACTTGAAGGATAGTAAGTAAAATGTCTAACCATGAAGTCAGGAAAGTGTTCTGTTTTAATAATGGTTAGAATGGCAGTTAAGAATTTTGATATAATATGGGAAATTTGGCAGCAAATGTTATCATTTTGATACTGGCAGAACTTTCCATGTGTCAGTTCTGTGCCTAATGATTTCATGTTTGTGGAGTTCTGCTTGCAAGTGTCAGTTTCCACTCTTGCCGAGAAATGTGAGAGCAGACTAGCAAAACAATGCAAAAATAAATTAGATGTGTAAATTCCTCCACAAAAGGCTTTCAAACGGGGAGTATAAAAAAAACCCAAAAACATTCAAATGGGTTTTTTTTTTGTTTGGTCAAATTAAGCTTTTAAAAAAATATATGCTAGCATTGTAGGTGGCAATCTCAACATTTTTGATAGGAGATCACTGAATGCATGGATGGTTGGATTGACAGTGCTTTGCATGAGGAAAATGGGAAGATAATCTTCTGTATCTCATAAACAAAAAATAGTGGTGTTATCCATAAGCTGTATGTCTTGTAACATTTATTTATGTGTAATTTTCTATACAAGGTATGTCAAAATACTTCAACATCTGCCAAACAGGTACAACAAGAAGTCTCTACTCTCAGAGTTTAATTTGGATTCCAGTCCTCTTATACTTTTTTTTTTTTTCAAATTAGAGAGACTGGTTGTGGCAGCTGAACACTGTGAGAAGAGTTTGGAAGATTTGCTACGAGAAAGAAAGCCTGTCAGGTGAGCTGTCAAGCTAACTCAAATCCACTCATCATTATTTCACACATCATCTGTGGCAAAATCCTGGACCATCTTTTAATTTTACTTGTTTAGCTAAATTTTACTCTGTTAAAGTTTAACCTAAAAACATTTTTTAGCAGATAAAGAATATGGACCCAAAGTGGGAGTACTCATTTCTGTGAAATGTTGTTATGAGGAACTTGCTTACAATTGAAAGAAATACTTTGCAGCTCAGAAAATAATGTTTTGGTGTTTTGGTTTTGGTGTTTCCTTTTAAAAATAAAATGAGACCTATGACAGGATATGGAACTTTCTAAGAATTAATGTGAAGGTTAAGTCTGCTAAGTGATGAAATACAGCTTTCACTAGAACAGATAGAATTTGTATGTGTGTGTTTTTTATTTGTAGAAATCTATTAATTTATCATCTAAAAAGTGAACAAGATGTCAGATTATATGCCCTGTGTTTGTGTTAGCATTTTGTGAACTTGGACTTGTATGACAGTGTGTGTTGCAGAGGGCTGTAGCTTGAGGAATGTTGGGGAAATACAACTTCAATTTTTTCCTAGACAAAGAGGTATGAGGTCTAAAGGGTTTTTCATGTGTGATATATGTTGTAGTTCTTCACAAAGTTTTGCATCAGGTTCCTATTGTGCCAAGTTCCAAAACAGTTAAAGCATCAGAAGCTCCTTTCATTCCTTTTAAATTCAGTTCTCACACTGTTCTTCTTTGAGCATGTGTGCCTTGGTGTCAGATGAGAAGCAGCCCAGACTGCCTGCTTCCTTCTGGACTGTTTTGGAGAAAGCTTCCCTGTAGCTGTTTCCATTTGCTTTGAGTTGCTTGATGCAGTATACTTCGGTAGATACTGTGACAAAACTTCCTCAGATAGCAGATGTGCTCTATAAGCACATCCATTTTGCCCTTTTATACTAGCATGTCTTTTGGGGCCTCCAGAAGGATTTTTTAGATCTTTTTAGGTAGTTTGGTAAGGTATGCAACTTCAGGTTCTGGTGTGCTGAACTAAGTTACTTCCTTAGTTTGTGATGTTACCTCAGCTCTTTGGGCTGTGGCTCTGTTAAAACTAGTTGCACAAAGCCTGGCTTGATTTTCTCCTCTTGTCTTGAGAGAGTTTTTGCTGTACTAAATTGCTCTACTATCAGATCTTTCTTTTAATGAGTCAGTGGGATTTCTTCTGGATGTTGTGACACTTGAGGATAAGGGCTGCAATATAGCCTATATATATTATCCACAGTTTTTAGAGACTTTAATGTTTCATCTACTGTGAATTACAGTTTTTGCAGAAGCAGCTAAAGGATAAATTATGTTCACTTCAAATGATATTTCTTGCATGACTGACATTTGCCTTTTCCTTTTATTTTTTTAATGATACCAGAATTTTTTATTCCTATGGAGACCTAGAAACTTCAAGAAATAAGTTGGGAGGACCAATTCCCACTTATTGGTTATGTGATCTGTGTATATCAATTACCTTTGGAGGAAATATTTGGCTTTTTTATGAATTCTGATTACATTGGTCAGTGATAGCATAGCTGGCTACACATCCAGAGCTGATGCATGTGCTATTGCAATTAATTTTTTAAGCTGTTTATGGAATGTGAGAAACTGCTCCTCTGGTTTCTAGATTAATTTTCCTTATGCTTGCCAGTAACCTAAGTCCTTTGCACCTGTACTACAAGTTGATGTAAAGTCAGCAGGAAATCTTCTATTATGTTAGCGCTGAAATTCAAGACATTACATTATGTACAGTCTATCTTTCTATACATTTTGGAAAACAGGCCATACAGCTGTTTGATAGTTATTTGCAGTTAATCTTTCCTGAAGTCATGCATCAAGTGCATCATACATTCCTGAATATATTAATTATATTTTTAAAAAATAAATGTAGCTATGTTCTTTCTTCAGTTATCTTCAGACTTCCCTAGGTTTTCTAATTCTAATAAATCAGCTGCATGTAGGGGCCAAATTCTGGAAATTAGATCTTCAAGTGTTTGCTGCTGTGTTCTGTCACAGTGGAGAAAGTAATTTTACTGAGCATATTATCAGACATTTGCTGGAAATTGGAGTTGTGACATATTCAAGAATTCATTCATTACCTAACAGTACTGGGTCAGCAGTCCCCAGGAATTGCAGAGAATGTTTGTCATTGTCCTCAAAGTTGACATGCTCAACTTCATTTTCAAAGATTAATGCGGGTAAGTGTTTGGTAATTTATGGCCAGATTATTTTCTGCTTTGAGTGTTGCATATTTGGGATCCTGGAATAAGCTATAAGAACTCTTCTCAGGTAAATTTTCCCTTCTGCCATAAGAACTCTTATCAGGTAGAAATCAGTAACTCTGATTCCTCATAGGGAGGAAATGAGTATCAGCTTTTCACAATTCTTACCGCAGGGAAGCAGGTACTGAAAAGGAATTTATTGCAGCTGTCTAGTGTTTTGGTATTCTTTTTTCAGAGGATAGACAAGTGGACATAGTAGCTGCAGTTAATGCTTCTAAAAGTGGCATTAATCCAAATTTTCTTTACTGTGTTTCCATTGGGCATCACAGTAGCAGCAGGGGAGCTCTTTTGGAGATGTGTGCCACAGGAAATTCAGGCTGCAACCATGGATAAGAGGGTATGATAAGGGTAGGATTGGAATTTTAGTCATTGGTATAGGATAAGAATTTTAGGCATTGATATCCCATTTTTCAGCAGAATGCTGCCAACTGTCTTCCCTGAGAGAGATTGTAGTCCAGGAAACATTGTTTCCTGTTTGCATATTCTCAGTTTAGTATCCTGTTTGTTGTGCTCACTGAAAGGATGCACTTAATTTCAGTTTATAACAGTCACACTAGTGCAAAATCAGCTTTCTGAAGTCTGTTCAGGAGTCAGTTAAATGTTTTAAAGGCTAGGAATTTATGTACAGTCTCACAAAAACAGTAAATACCTGATTTAAGCTCACAATGGTTTATTGCTGTTCAGAGATTTGAAAATGTGTCTCAGTCTAGCTGGTTTCCTCTGTCTTCCTGTGCATACAAGGATTTTTTTCTTGTGAATGAATTGAAAATAAGTCACAAAAAATCATTGTGGGTAGATGTTTTATACTTTACAGTCTCACTAAAGCGGCATACAAAATTTTAGTTTTTCCAAGTTGCTAGTCATTAGTATTGCTACCAAAGACCAGAATGTAGGATGTACAATTATCTTTAAGGTTCTCCATCTTTTAAACACATTTCCAACTACTCCTTTGAGATACCTTTTCCAGACAGTGTTAAAGGAGTTATTTTCTCTGCTCCTGTGCTGTTATAAAAGGAGTTGTGAGCATTTCCTTTTCTGTCATGCTTCAAGTGTGTTTCTTCTTTGAAGAAGTTGATCTGCACTTGTATTCATAACAATAAAAATGCCAGAAAATACTGACATTCAGCAGACTTTTGGCACCTACAGTACAGTTTCTGGATTGGTCTTCCATTTGTGGCTTGGACAGTCTAAGTCCATTCCTTTCTTCAATAAAATATAGTTGTCATATGTTTTGAAAGTCATGGTACTGAAAAATTACTAGTGAACCATCAGATACAAGGTATAGTTTGTTATACATGGAACATTTGATGGGAAGCAGACTGTGTCTGCAGCTGTTTACTGGTTTGGAGAAAACATGATCTGATGGATTTGGATGAGTACATTTTATTTGGCTACATTAAACAGTTGTCTGTTCACTGATTGGACTAGAGTTCTTAATGCCATCATTGCTGTTAGTGTGCTTTGGCAAACTTGAGGTGAGACTGTGGTACAGAAGGTGTTAGATGGGGAGGAAAATAATTTCTGAGAAGCCAGGCATTCTTCAAAAATGTTTGTAAAACAGGTGCAAGTCATCAAAAGGCTGAAGGTTTTACATTATTTGACTTGAAGAGCTGCATATGAAAAGAGTTTTAATGGGTTGAGTGTATTCTGCTTTGAATCAAGTCTATGTTGGAATGTCACATGAGAAATCCATATATCACAATAAGGCTGAATTTGACAAGGATAAATTATGTAATAATAAAATTAAGTAGCATTATTAAACAAACTTAAAGAGTTTTTTCCCTTAAGCATGTGTGAAGATCTATAGTTTGGACATTTAGTGTCTATAGACTTTTTCTTTACTTTCTTAATAATGCTTTACTTGCATAGGTATGATGAAAGATTGTCTGCTAGTCTGGAATTGTTTATATATTGTCCAATTATGCTTTTCTTCATGTAGAAGTACTGGTTTATTTCTGTAAGCAATTTTTAGCCTGACTGCCAGTCTTCCTGTAGCATTCCTTTTAGCATAAGTTGTCTCCTGTGATTGCCTTTACTCTCACAAGAAAACAATTGTTTGGAATGGAAAAGGGGTACAGTTTGCATGAGGCATTAGAGATGAACATTGTTGCTTGAGATATCTTGTTTGAGTGATCTTTTTAGGTATGGAACCAAATTCTTTTGTTGCATATTTGGCTGCACTGTTTGATGGCAGCACAAGGACATTTCAGAACACAAAAGTGTTTCCTCCTTATATGTGAAACATAACAGTGAGTGCATGCTTGTTTCTTATCTTGTCTTTCAGTAGGGGAAAAAAAAGTGAAGAATCCTATTCTTTGAGATTGGTAGTGTCTGCCTCTTGCTATTAAAATGTGTATTATAGCCGTATGTAATTGTCCTGATTTCAACTAGGGTAGAGTTAATTTCTTTTCAGTAGCTGTTCCGGTACATGTTTAGGATTTGGAATGAGAATGTTGTTGATAACACTGATGTTTTGGGTTTTTGCTAGGCCATGTTTATCCTGGGTTAAGAACATTTTTCCTTGGCTCATGCTCTGCCAGTGAGGAGGTTCACAGGAGAAGCTGGGAGGGAGCAGAGCTGGGAGAGGTGACCCAGACTGAGCAGTGGATGTTCCACATCATGGGCAGCACCAGCTGGGGGAGTTACCTGGAAGGTAACTCCTGGGTCTGGGGAGGTGGCCTGGCATTGCTCAGTGGCTGGTGAGCAATTGCACTGTGCATCACTGGTTTTTCCCATTTCATGACCAATGTTATTATCATTTACCATTATTACTGTTTTTTGCTTTACTGTCAATTATGACACTAATCTTATCTCAACCTACAAGTTTTACTTTGATTCTTCTTCCCAATCCACTGAGGGGAGGGGAAGAGAGGGAGGTTGAATGAGAGGCTGCATGCTGCTTCATTTCCAGCTGGGCTTAGACCATGACAATATAAAGTCTGTGCATGGGGGAAAAATGTATGATTATTTCACCCTTTTGTTCAGCTGAGCTTTTTCTTTAGTTCTTGTAGACACTTGATACAGATTTCCGTGCTAAAAGCTGTATTAAAGGTCTTAAACAGAGGATGAGTTATGCTGAGTTAATTAAGAACAAAAGTACTGGAGAGTTTTGAGTCTACAGTTTCTAGTGAAAGAGAATGTTGAGTTTCAAACAGAAAAAACACCATCCTCAGCGGGAGGGTAGCTTCATCCTGCAAGATAATTCTGCAACGAATTGTGTACGGGTCATGTTAAAATTCCATTCTGCATTAATGAGCAAATTAGTACTAATGAGCTAATGGCTGAAAGCCCAAATGTCAAAGTTGTACTGTGCAAATCTTAGGGGATTTAAAACACATTATTAATCTGAATGTTGATTTATGATAGTTGTATTTAGCATCAAAATTGCTGTAGACTGTGAGAACAAGATGTGGTTAGTATATGGTTATTTTAACAAAATGCGGTGTTTGACACTTCATCCTTCTTCTAGAAAGAAGAAAAAAGGAAGAGTGAGCACTTGTTAGACTTGCTTTATAGTGCGTCCTTCTAGAAAGGGACTTTATTTTCTTAAATACAAGTTCTTGCTTTTGGACAACTGAGCAATGTCTTCAAGGGAACATTTGTCACTGATTAGGGATCAGACAGCTGGTTTATTTAGATGCATTGATATGCTTGCAAACATCTCTAACGTCATTGTGGTTTGAGATTTGTTTCTTCTGGGCATATGGATATTCTCTTCTTGGGTGTGTAACTAAATAGGTACCAGGGCATTGGCACTGTTGTAATGGGAGTGTTTAGAAGGCTGGCAGATCAGGCTAGTTTAAAGGTTTCATTCATTCATTAGCAATAAACATCTCACTAAAGGTTGGCTTGTGCATATTATTACTCATCACTCTGTACACAGAACTGATACTTACTGTAAATTAGCTGTGTGTATCCAGTACCACGAGACTGGTGCTGTGCGGTCCACAGTGGCAGCTGTGGCCCTTGGTGGTTCTTAAAAGTCGAGGTGGTGAAGCTTGAGAGCTCTTCAAGCAAAGCATGAACGGGTCTTTCTTCTACTGTTATCTAATGCCTGATATTTTTATGTAATCAGCACTGTCCAGCCCCTGCAAAGTGTGATTTCCTGTACTTCCAGTAGTGTTTTTTTAGGTTTTGCCAGTCATCCTTCCTATGTACTTGGGTATGTCTACTGCACATTTACAGTTGGTTCTGCTTCTCTTGCCCTTTAGTCTCGCAAATTTTGGTGTGTGGTCTTCTCCTACATGCAACGGCAGCCCTCTCTATTTCCCCCTTTGATGATCACATTTGCCTTGTAAGTTTGAAGAAAATTTAGTATTAATTGTATGGTGATTGATAAATTCCTAATTTATAGTCACAGGCATCTGTTTTGTCTACACGTAAGTTTATGGTTACCTCTCCAGATAGGTGTTTCCTGCCTCTTGTGATGATGTGTACTGGTTTATAGATCAAAGTGATGTACTTCCTAGCAGCTTTTGCAAGATCAGGTGTTAGCTGTGAAATTCCTAGCAGCACCACTGCTTATTGGTCTACTTGTAAAGTCTCTTTGATCACTTGAATTTGCAGGCTGTTCTTCTTGAAACTTCCCATTCTCTTTCACTTTTTAGCAATATCTGTACCATTGATACAGGAATCCAGATTTTTTGAGCTAAGCACTAAAACATACCTAGGTAGGCTTTTGGCCTTAGATATTTAGATTTTTTTCTTAAATGTGTTATGGCCAAGTTATTTGTTAAAGTAACACTATTGCAACATATAATTTACATTGGGTGCCTGGCTTCAGAAGATCTGTATGGTGTTGCAAGGTTTGGTCATAGTTTTAAAAGTTCTGTTGAGGGAGAAGGGGTTTTAATTAGGAAAGTGGCGTGTTAATAATACTTAATCCTTTCATAGAGATGCCAATAGAAATTAATTTTAAAAAGCCAGTCCTCTCTGACTGCAAGGAGAGCACTGTTTATTGATAGCTAGTCATGATTTCTAGAGCTGTCAGTTCAGTTTATACTGCCACACAGCTGCGACAACGTTAACTGCATCAATAATTACCCTTCATTTTCGGCTTTTCTTTTAAAATTTTTCATTGATCAGATTTTTCTGATCCACCTAGGGCACCACAGTAAGAATGAGGGAATCTATCTCCTTGTATGATGAGGTTAGGGACCCATCACTTCCCTTGCAGTGTGGAGGAGACAGTCAATATGGCTGATGTTAAGTAAAACTCTATTCTCTATGCCATAGGTATAGGTCCTCCTTAAAAATAAAGTAAAATATGCAGTTGTACTGAGTTGTACATTATAACCTCAAATGGGAAAAAGCACTCCTATAATCTTAAAATGTCAGATCAATACTTTGCCCTCAGTTGCAGCAAGGAGAATTGATGGAGTATCAGTCACAATGTATGGCTTTTTAAAGGTGTCTTTGTTCAGAGGAGTCCAAAAGAAAGCAAAAGCTTTTTGGAGATCTGACTTCAATTGATCTTAATTCTACTACTTTTTGAGATCACTCCTTTTGGAGAAGGAGAGGAGAATGTGAGATGTGTTGTTTCCTTCAATGAAATTTTGGCCTTGTGACACTTGGTACGTGTATATAATGCTATTGAAGCTACTCCTTTATTGTATATTTTGAGGTCATTCTCTTGTTTTTCCCCGTTAGGTCTTGTTCTTTTATTGTCACCTGTGCATCTAGTTCTATCATGTTACTCAGTCCAACTCAGTGTATAGTCAGTTGTAAGAATGCTGAGTCTTTGATTGAGTTTTAAATGAGAGCTACTTTATCTAATTTATGTATCTAATGATTCATTGCACATTTTGGTCCAATGTAATATATCACTATTAGATGTTTTACATATGAGCCAGCTGAGGCTAAGATGCAAAAAAAAAAACTTTTTAGAAGGTAATCAGGGGCAAGATCAAAACTAGGAATGTGGATTGTCTTTCCCGTTCTGTGCATTAAATGGGATGGCACTGAAAGTTTCATTAAACTACCACTTTAGAAGGTATACTTACTTTTCAAAACTACTTTTTTCATTTGCTCTCCCTTTTTGTGGGATGAATGCTGGATGTCCAAAAGGAATTAAGGTGCAATGTTTGAAAATTTTTGGTTTATGGCTTAAATCATTCAAAGTGATAATTATCTGAAAAATCACCAGTCTGATATAATTGTTGTATTCAATTGTTGTATTCAACTTTATATACAGAGCATATAAATACAATTATTATTGTATTTATATGCTCTGTATATAAAGTTGTTCTTTATCTGTGCCTTCATCTCTTGTTTCATGGACTTTTATCATACATTACAAGTTGAGACCGTCATAAAAGTGTAACATCATCTGTGCTGCTTTTAAAGCCAGGCTTGCAGCTTAGAACTTTAGAAAAGGATTGAAAGGGCTTTCTGAGTTTCCTCAGGTGAGCGATGAACTTGTTGAAGATATCCTGTGTGAAATAACCTTGTAAATGAGTTAGAGACTTCTGAGGACTGTGTCTATAAAATTCTTTTTTTGTGTGTGTGTCTTATTCTCTGTTTGTTGCATTCCTTTCCAGTTCATTTCATTCTGATAATGTGAATGCATTTCCAAGTAAATTGGCAGTGTTTACAATCTTGGTCCCCAGTGCCATTTTTTAATCAAACACATAATAAAGTGCTAAATAAACCATTCCCACCTGCATCAAACTCTTTATGTTCTGTATAGGGTATTTTGTAATTTATTTACCCAGGAAGACCCAATTTATCTGCACATCTGGTTTTCAACCCAGTTCTGCTTTTTATCCAGTTTTCCAGCTGGTTGATTGAGGAATAAGGAGGTCAGATGGCTTTCTTGAGGTCAACGTAGTGATTGTCTCAGCTCGGATTATACCCAAACTTTATCCTTTGCTGAACCATTTGGCCACACCACTTCTAACCAGTCTATCCACATTGTTGGCAGCAATGGAACTAACTGCAAATGTCATTTTCTTTGTTTTATAGTTTTGCTTGTATTGAAATATTGTCACTTTTATGAGTTCAGAAACATTACATCTGTTCACAACCTGGTTCCCTTTCACTTTGAACAGACGCAATTTTTTGTGATGAATCTCCTTCCTGGATTCCAAATGTGTATTAGTTTCACAAGTTCAGGGATGGTGATTGATGACATTGCTGGTTTGTGTTGCTCTGGTGTGCTTCCTCAGGGCAGACCCTGTCTGACACTCTGCTTTGGGAGAGGAACCCATGTTTTCACTCCTGTCTATCACTGCTAAAAGCTTCTTAAGACTCCTGCTTGTTGAGGTTCTCTTCCTTTAGAGTGTACTTTTTACAGGAATGTGACAATGTTAGAACAAGATGCACAGATTTAATGGAGGACTTATTTAAGCATGCATTGCAGTATATGTACCTGTGAACTGTAAGTTTGAGGAAAGAGAAACTCAGAAACATGGTATCATCAGCATACTCTTACTGTGTTGGGTCTTGCTCTGTCTTCCTAAGAGAAGTCAAAACGGTTCTGGTTCCAGTTTTTGTTATGATTTCCTCTTTATTTTATGGCCACTGCATGAATAAGCAGGACTTAGTGCTAATCTACATACACATCTCCAGTACCTACAAAATTACAAGACTCTGTGCAGGAGGCTTGCCTTCTGATACCAGTCCTGTTTTGTTTTCAGATTCTGATAAGGCCTCTCTTCACTTCACTTGATGAAACATTTTTATTCAAAATAGTCCATTAAGTACTGAATGTACTTTCCAGGCACAGCTTTCTTCCTTCTAAAAACTAGGTTGGGAGCTCTGTGTTGACTGATACAAAAGCATAAAAGGAAATTAAATTTACAGCTGGCCATAACCAGTTAAAATACCACACATATATTTGAAACAGACAGAATTTTTTCTTCTTTCCTCAAGATTTTGCTCCTGCCTTCATTTTGGTCCAGGCTGCTGTTTTTACTCATGTCCTGCTGTACAGGTACATAAATGTGATAGGTTGACACTGGCCAGATGCCAGTGCACCTATGAGAGGTAGTGGGATTGATGCCCATGTTCTTCACAAAAAATTAATTATCCCAAAACCACCACAATTACTATGTACTGATTACTGTAATAGCTGCCTCTGCATCAAAAGGGGAGGTGATGTAGTCTAGAAGGTGGCACAGGACACAATAAGGAGACAGGAAGCTCTTTTGAGATACCCGATTACTCTTTTCATATTAAACTATTTAGATGGAGAATATGTATTTCCAATTAATTCATGAATGCACTTCTTTTAAAGATAATGGAGTGAATTTTTGTGTGGATTGGCATTGATTTTCCTTTAAACTGGAGGGAAAGAAACTTGTGTGAACCTGTAACTTCCATGGTATTGACATGAATGCTGGAAATTCATCTCTTCATTGTTTCTTTTGTCATGTTGGAATTCTTTTAGTCAGACAGTTTAATAAGTCAAGCCTCCTGACCCCACCCATCTCTGATTTCCATCTTATTCTTCAGTATTCAATATGTCATGCATGCAGTAGTTCTTATTTTCCCTTCAGCAGTCTGTGGTGTATGCAGCAGCTACCATGCTGCTGGCTGTCAAATGCATTTTTCCACAATTGCTTTTCCTGCTCCAGAGTCGAGCAATGATAAAACAGCAAGGAGATTTTACCCACAGAATTCTTGATGGCTGTGGAATGCCACAGGATCTAGTAGATGATATTACCAGACATGATGCTTAGGAGGCAAACTTTTCTTTCACCCAGAAGAAATCTTGTACTAGAGGAAGTTGGAAGCCAGGAAAATATCAAAGAAAATTTCTCATGTGCTTGCTCTGTATTACCTTTCTCCTAGGCATCTGCCTGCTTTTTTTTTTTTTTTTAATGGAGAAAATATAGTGGTCTGAAATAATTTTTGGTCTGAGCTAATATGACTATTTTTAGAATTTGGAAGACCAGTAATTTTGTTTAAAATGGAAATAATTAGTTGCAATAAATTGTTTGTTCCTAGAGCAGCCTATCTTGGAGTTCAGTTCCCACTTCTACAAGCAGCTGCATTACCATTCCCATTAATCACAAACCATAAGTTAAAAAATAGCCACTAAAACTGAATAATATATAGGTAATATTGTTGGGGTTATTTTAGCAGGAATTCAGCATACCACATTTTTGGCATAAAGCTTTTGATTTCTAAATAAAGCAATTCTTTTGTTTGGTCTTGTGTTTATATTGACCTATGGCTTGGGCAGTTCTGCTCAGCTGTTTCTTCCCAGGTACTGCTGGGTCCCTCCTGGCTGAGTATGCTCACTCTTGGCTCTCCAACCCCTTGATTGTTTTTAGGGCTTATTGTCTTGGTTCCTGATAATCCATCTTTCTCACTTTCTTCTAGTACTTTCCCTTTCACGCTGGCCCAGAAGTTGTTCACATTTGGATCAGGGAGTGTAGTGGGTGCACTAAGAAGCTTTCCTTCCCCACCCAACCTGTCTGAATCCAAAAAGTGACAACAGTCTCCTAAGCAATCAGATGATTTCATCAGTGGGTTTGCAGAACCACAAGAGATTGAAACTCTGCTAAACCATCTGTTTCCTGACAGGTTAGGTTTATTATTCCTGAATAAACTTCCAGAAAATGTTTTTGTGTCCTTAACAGTAAGAATTCAATAGACTGGAGATCAGGCTGGCAGCTAAGTGAAAAAGTTTATATTTTTTGTGAAGGCACAGTGCAGCCACCTGTGTACTATTACAGTGTGGAAATTAGTCATTTGTCTGGTATAGCTTTTGGTCTGACAAGTTCTGGAGGTAATAAAACAATCCTCCTTTTTGTGGGTTTTTAAGTCGACTTCCCTTCTCTCTCCACCCGCAAATGCCATGCACATGCCTCTCTTAACCATGCTGGATTTTGTACTGTTGGCTAAAATTGCTCATTTCAACTTGTAGAGATCTTTTTTTCCTTGTCCTACTTAGAGGAGGGGGCAATACAGTTCTGTTTAGTGCTTCCTTTTCTATGCATTCAAGTTACATGCCCCTAATCTGGTGTTGGTTTTAATCCTAACAGTCTTTTAATTCATTATTTCTAGTATGAAGGAGCACAAAATGACCTCTTTTCATGGCTGGTTCTTCTCCAAACCAGGATAATCATTAAATTTAACCGTTTGATTTTATACCTGTGTGCAATACTTCCTGTTGAAGAGAACCCCTGTTCAGAGGCCTGGCTGACGAGGCTACAGCTGAATAGATTTTTAGGTACTCAAACTGAGGATTAAAATGCAGACAGCTTCTTGAACATATGTTCCTTTTGCAAAGAATTTTGTTTATTTTCTTGCTGGTGGAGAGGAAAATAATCTTAAAACAAGTCTATTTGGAAGAGCTAGGCAACTCCAGTGCATCTCACACTTTTGCTTTTACTTGCTGCATCCTAGAGTGTTGCCTTAAGCAGGGGAGTGATTTGTTTTACTGTAATATGAAGTCACAGCCATGATCATCAACTGAGATGGAAGAGGCCTCAAAGCTGCCATTATGGCCCTCCTTAGGTCCATGGTGTGATTGATGTCAAACCTGCCACACTTACATTTGGCCACTTCATCTCCTGTGTTGTTTCTAGTGCTTTTACTATTGGTTTGTTTTTTTTTTCTCCACCTCCTGCTAAAGGAGGGTGCTGATACCTCTGTAGATCAAGAGGCCCAGTAGTTAATCTGGGCTACATTTATTGTAGTTCAGCAGTGACTAGTCCATTGAAAAACAGACTGGCAGCTAATTGGCAAAAAAGTTTCTGAATCTGCTCAGAGTTTCCCACCAACACTGGATTTTTCTAAGTATCCTCCTCATTTAGAACAACATTTTCTTTTTCTGTTTACGGGAGCTTTTAAAAAGTCAAGTGACACTGCAGCCTGGAAGTGGCTTTTGAATGTACTTTCTGCATTTGCTGTAGGCTGATGCAGTGCTTGAGGTGTTTGCTGTAGAAACTGGGACAGAACTGAGACCCACTGAGGCAAAGGGACAGCCTTGGTAGTGATCTCCAGTGAGGCTGGGAGCATCTGCTGAACTTGGCCTTGGGGAGTATAAAGAGAGAAATCTCTTAGCCTTAATAACAGCAGTAAGTGTAGTTGTCAGGCCCTTTGGAATTAAATGCAAATCTCATGGGTTGTAACCACACAGTGCATTTTCCCTAATAAATAAGAACTACACAAGGTGCAGCAGCACAGTGCAGAGCTTGGTATAAAGAATTCTCTCTCTGCTGAAGGACCAGTGGGAGGTACTTGGCTCAACACTTCTGCCCAGCAGGATGGCATCAAGAGTCCAAGAACACTGAGCATTGAAAAATAGTTACCACTTGTGTGTTCCTGATCGCTGTAATGGCATGAAGGGTTATCTTAAAAAGCAAAGAATCCCAAAGCAGTATTTTCATGTATTTGCCTGAGTTCTGGGGTGTCTTTTTAATAAATTGCAAGAGAAGATGGAGAATAAATGGGTGGCTGAGGCCCCCTGGTGCCAGCAGAGCGCACTGCCTGCCTTCAGCAAACAGCCGCCAGATTTCACTTTTATTAATAATTACTTCTGGTTTTTTAAATATTCTATATTTACTTTTTCTTTTTAACACAGAGAAACAATGTTTAGGCTAGAATACCTCATGATGTACTAATCGTTTACATGCAATTGTTTCCTTAGTGGAAACATAAGTACTCCATCATTAATTTTTTGCGTCTTGTTTTGCAAAACTGAGCAGAAAATGAGAGAGGGGATTCTGTTTGCCACCATTATAACTAGTACTTGCATTGAAGGCAAAAAAATATATGAGAAAGCTGAAGACTTGTAAGGGAATTTTTTTTTTCCACATTCATATTTCTGCCCAAGAATGACTGAAAGGTACACAGCTAATAGAGTCTGATGCTGTGGTGTATTTAATTGTGGGTGGGAGGGGCTAAGGAGAGAGGAGCTAGATGGTTGTGGGGTTTTGTTTTGGTTTTGTGGTTATTAGCCATGAGGTTTTGATCAAATTGCTAAGACCTTGAGAATCACTTTGAAATACTATGATCTAAGATTCAGCAGTATGGACATATGTTAGAATGGATTCCCTTTATATTTAAAACTTGCCTTAAAATTATATATTCACAACTATTGTGAATTAGTACAGAGCTCTTCTAAGAAAAAGGGGAGGATCTAGAGAATAGCTCCATGCAGGGTAACTTAGTCATGGCTTTTTTCAGTATTTCTGTGTTGCACTAGTTCCAGAATTTGTTGTAAGTGTAGCTGTTGTCAATAGCTAGCCATTTATGCTTGTAAAACAAATTTTTGTTGCTCCATCAGGTATGAGTAGCAGCTGATGAAGTTGAATAAATAAATTATTTTTGGTGTTTAGTCAGATAGTTGGCTTGTCACAGTCATCAGTCTGAAATAAATACTCCTCCTCATTTTGCTCTTGCACAAGTTTTTAGTGAGCAAGAGAAGTTGGTGAATATCCTCCAGAATGCTGTTGTATGTTATTCTTTAGCAAGGAATTAAAAGAAAAGAGAATTGGAATGTAAAGTTAGGTCTTTATAAGTAAATATGCTTTGATTTCTGGATGTTGTGTAAACCAGTGCCTGCAGAGGGAAAGTTACCAAAAAGCCCTGAAATGGCTGAGATGGAGTGGAGAGGAAGAGAAGAGTAGAAAGTTAAATGGAATCTCTTTAGGTGACATGAGATCTGTGCCTTTTGTTCTTAATTAGAGTGCACTTTGGAAGCCTGTTATGGTGATCTGTACAAATTCCTGATCAGTTATTCACAGAAACTCCTCTTTAACGCTGTCAGTCTATGGAGGAAATGATAACTTTTGTCAAAATGCATAGTTATGGCTAAATGTTTTGCATGGTAAGTTTTGTTGTCTCTCCACAAAGGTGGTAAGGTTGTTACTCCCAAGGTTGTAAAACAAAATGTGCTGAAAATGCAGATTTCTGCCTTTTTTTCTTTACTTGTTTTAGATTTTGAGATGATTGAAAACTATAGGTACAATCTAGTTAGGCCTCTCTGCATCTTCTGAATAAACTCTCGTCACTATCTGAGTTTTGAAAATATTTTGTTCAGGTGAATTTTTTTTATGAATATCAGTAGGAGACTTAAGAAGAGCAAATAAAAATAGGGGAGGGTTGAGATTTTTATTTCCTGATTAGGTGAGTTTCTGTTGAAGAGAGTATTTTACACTTTGACAGCATTTTCTACACTTCCTAGGGGGCAGTTCAGGGTGAAGAAACCTAGCTGTGGGATTTTGAGGAGATGTGTGTATGGCACTGAACATACCCCACCATATTCAATGCTGATCCCTTAAACTGTTCTGGAGTTGTAAATGTCTCACTTTTGTTTGGAATAGCTGTGGAGCACTGCATTTTTACAGATTGAAAAGTAAAACATTCACTATAACATGTTGTTGGTTTGTTTTTTTTCAGTTCTTCAAGGATCTTATGCATAGCATATGAGGTTTTGCAAGGTTTGCAGTATATGAACAAGCATGGAATGGTCCACCGAGCACTCTCCCCTTGCAATATCCTTTTGGACCGAAAGGTACAGCCACAGGAATAAATCTATGGGTTTGTTCGCTGCTAACAAGTGCTCTGCTGTGTCATAGATGGAGACTGGACAGTCACAGTCCTTTCATTGGGGTAAAAATTGCAGATCTGGAAATTTGTTTTGTTTATTTTTTTAAACTACAATTTCCCCTCATTTCCTGAGTTTCACATGTATTGCTGAATTAATTTTTCTATTCTATCCCAAACCACGCTTTTTCTCCCTTCTCAAAGTGGTAATCTAAGCCTATTTGTCATCACTGATTACTTACAAGGCCTTCCTAGCTATTTGAATAGAAGAATACTTCTTCTGGTTAATTAGCTGTCACTAATATTTCTTGTGTTCCATGGTAATATGATACTGGCCTTTTAAGATACAAAGATATTTTTTTGTTCATGTTCAATTATTCAAATTTAAGTATCTGTCAGTTCTGTCCACAGACTTTTGAGTTGGCAGAGAGGAAGACAATTTCTGGTCATAAAAGCTGAGAGACATTAACAGCTGCTGTTGTCTTCAGAGCAGTTTCTTCATCAGAACCAACAGCTAAAGAGTTTGACCTATCTGCATAACTCCTCTATCAATCCTTTTTTACTCAGTTTTGCTAGAATAACTAGATCCTCCCCTTGGAAGGCAAAGAAAGGAGAGGACAAAAATAAGCAACACTAAAAATAAGGAATCCATATATTTTTATATGCTTGTAAACAAATGAAAATCATAATAATGTTCTAACATGCAAAGGTACTCTAGGATTTTAGGAGTATTTTAAAATCAATAAAAGAACAGAAGAGGGCTGTGAGACAATAAACTTCTAAGCTCTCCCCTGCCCTTTGAAAGCTTTCTGATGTAGCCTTCTCTGTTGCACCCTCTGGAGGCTGGCTGAGTGTAATTCAATATTCTGCAGAAATAAAGCCTCTGTTTAACTTCTATGCCTAATTTTTGTTGTTTTGGTGTTAGCTTTCTGTCTTCACAAATAAAAAGAAATTACCTGGAAAAACTGTTTAAAATACATATTGATACTGTTAATGAGAGCAAGATGGTAATGAATTGATGGGACATCTCCAGAAGCAAGGCTGGGCAAATGGAAGAGTTGTGGGAATATTGGTCATGTTTAGGGAGTTCATGTTTAGGAGTCAAACAGGATTTTGAACAGTTTTGAAACAAAAAATGTTCAGTGGAGTATTTGAGCCTTTTTAATTTACTGAAAATAATACTGTAACTTAAAAAGTTTTGATGTGTTCCAACAAAGTGATTTACTTAATGCTCTTGAGAAGTAAAAGCATTAGAAATAAACACCTCTTTAACCTGCAGTGCACTTCTGCATAAGAGATGAGGCAGAAATGTATGAAGGTGTTTTTTATAGGTTTCTGTCCTCTGCCAGCTAATACAGTTTGAAATTATTTTTAAATTTTGTTTTTAACTTTTTAAATTTAACACAGATTCTTCCAGTATTGGATTCTGCTGCTCTTGATAATTCATTTTTCTCTTTGCAGGGACACGTGAAGTTGGCAAAATTTGGGCTCTACCACATGACTGCTCAGGGTGTTGATGTTGATTTTCCTATAGGGTAAGGATTTAGCTGCACAAAAAAGATAAATCAGAGACTTAATTTTGTATGAAATAAATTATGTTTAGATCACCCCTTATACAGAAGCTTCTGATAATATCACTAAAGAGGTTGTCATCTGGCTAGGTGAGATGAATGAAAAATAGAGAATGGGTACCATGCCAGCATGTTAGCCTAACTCCATGATTCCCTTTATTCAATCAGTCTTTATTCCCTACATTTGGCTTCAGATACTAATACTTCCCTATGACTTGGATTCCTAATTTCAAATTTAGGAAAGTGAACAATCAGTGCTTCGCTGTTGCCCACCAATGTAAGGTTTCTTTATAATTTTATTATTTATTTATGATGTCTCTTTATAATTTTATGATTTATTTTCAAGTGATCATACTGTATTAAAAATGACTACTTTGTTGCAGAGGGGTTTTTGTCACTTTTTGGTTTTTTGAGGTGTCATGTTGTTTCCAAATTAAATACTGAGATGATGTTTCCTTTCAAAACATGATTGTGTACTTTTTAGGTATTGTACTCAAGTGCGGACAAAAAGAAAAGTGATAATATTATTTTTAAATCATCTGGTAGAAGGTAATATGTGTCCTTAACACTTTTTGTTACCTTTTTTACAAATACAGAAGTTATTTGGTGGGAACACACTATCAATGGAAATCTACTGCCACCATCCCAAATTATGAGCCTAGGACACACTTATTTAATATCCTAATGCTGAAACTCAATCTCTCTTTTCCCTAAGATATGTAAATATACCACTTTGAAAGCTGAGTTTTACTTCCACAAAACAACAGAGCCAGTGGAAGATTGGGATTTGACCTTTTCTGTAGTAAACACTACACTGGAATGAAACTGCAACGTGTAGATTTTGGCTGAATAAAAGAGACAGTATTCTGGTTTCTCAGAATGTCAAATTATTCTGATTGTGTAATGGGAAGTCACACTTTCTGGACAGAAGGATTGTATCTAATGTTGCTGCATCTTTCTAGGTACCCATCATATCTGGCACCTGAAGTAATTGCACAAGGAATAGGCAAACCCAGTGATCACACCCAGTGTGAGAAGCCTCTGCCTTCCGGCCCTAAATCAGATCTGTGGTCTCTTGGGATAATATTATTTGAGCTGTGTGTGGTATGTAACAGAATAATTCTCTTGAATTTCTCTGGGTGAATAGTTTCATTAATTTGATTGCTCTTGAATGTGGGGTTAATGACACCCTGCCCATCACCCAAGCCCAAATATCAGGATATGCTAGCATTCCTACTTTGACAGTACTGGTTTTCGAAGGAATAGGATTATTTTGGTATGTAGGATGCTTGGTATATCTGCTAACCATGAAGGATAGTTACCTGTGGAGCCACAAGAATTTGACTGCAAGGCAGTTCCATTTAAGAGAAGTTATCAATGATACATTTTTGCTATATCATGACATGAAACTGTGTCTGCCATAGTAGGGGTAAATAAGATTTTTTGTTCTTAAATATAGTTTTGATGTGTCTAAAATTCATATGTAGAAGCTTATTTCACTGGTTTTGTATAAAGATGGGATATAATGTTATCTAAATATTTTTATGTAGTAGCTATTTCTTTCAAATTCAAGTGTAATTTGACTTCGTTGTTTTGTAGGGGAGAAAATTATTTCAGAGTTTGGAGATAGCAGAAAGACTGAAGTTTATACTTATGTTAGGTAAGTAGCACAAAATCAATTTTTCAAATTTCCAAGCAGCTCTATGATTAGAGCTTTGTAGACTAATCAGCTTATGATGCTCAGACCTAAAGCACTTTACCTTTGTCATCTTTCATCTACAGATTTAAATAGGCATTGGTAGCGTGTTGCTTCTCTAGGGAAAGTATGGAGCTGGATGCCAGGGAAAAAACTTGGGAAAAGCTGGCAGTATATTAGAGTAAGGGCAAACTGTTGAAGAAAAATTAAAGACAAGAAAACATCCTCACAAATGATGGTTGTTTTCATGGTTATTTGTTGGTTTCTGTTGGAGGAGGTTTCTGAAATTAGTTAGGAATTGATGACGCTGAAGGAAACTATCCCCTGCAGTGCCTGTGTAGTAATGGCCAATCAGGGACAAGCAGGACTCAAATAGGAAGACAGAAATAAAGAGAGATGAGAAGTGTTTTAGTGAATTGAGGCTTTTGTCTCTGGTTTCACCTTCAAACTATAAAACATCACTGCACAAGTGGAATTTTGGCTTAATGTAGATGAGTCAGGAAGTGAGACTATCCTCACAGATTTTAAAACCTGATTTTTGGTGGTGTTTATGTATAAACCATGGGAAGGGGAAAGGCATGAGTTTGCAATTTGAAGCCTTAACAGTAAGTTATCATTATCCAGAGCAAACAGCAATACTGTTAAAATTAATTGCTCTCAGGAGAAATATCTTTTTCATTCAGCAGCTAGTGCTTGAGTGCTGAAATTCTGACTGTTTTGGGGATTTGCTAACAAGGCTTCCTAAGGCATCTCCATACACTTCAATCTGAATTCAAGTTGTTGGTTTATCCACTGAAAAGCATTCATGTCCTGACTTGGGAACTATTTGTTCAATAAAGTAGTGACAAGAAGTTCTGAAATACTGCTAGTATTATCTGCAAGGAGCAACAGAGGCAAAAATTACTTCAAATTTCATGTAGGTACCCCTAAGTTCTTCCAAGGATTTATTTTATTTTATTTATTTATAAGTTGAAAGACTGTTTTTGGCAGAGACTGACACTCTGGATTAGATGTGCTACTTATCTTTCCTAGGCTTCTGTCTGCATAGGTTATAATAATTTTCATTTCTGATTTTCGTAATTCACTTTCAAGTGATGTGGCAGCATCAGTAAAAAGCCAAATTTAAGTGCTTTGTATTTGAGCAGACATTTATCTGATATTCTTTTTAATTGGTATCACTCTATTAATAATTAACTTTTTCTTGTTCTATTTGTTTTCCAAAGGCTGTGTAGATGATATTGTAACTGTATTGGCTGAAGAACATGGTTGCCTTGATATTATTAAGGTTTGTGAAACTCATTTGTTCTTCCATGCTGTCTTACCCAGAATACTTTATTATTGCTGCATAGTATTTTGCGTATTTATTTTTTAATTCATTTGGTCAATTACTGTATTGCAGTATAATGAAAAATTTTGAAGTCATAACTACATATCTGAGATCCTTTCAAATAGCCAGCACTTGTAATATTCCTTCTTAAAATCGCTGTCAGTCTCAGTAAATGTTAATGCTCTCTGAGTAGTTTAATAAGCTATAAATTTTCTTTAAAGTTTTGGTGATTAAGTATTTTTCTTCCAGAAATTATGTCCTCCAGCTGGTGCACTTCACAGATTCTGATAGTGTAGGTTTATATAGTTCAACTTTTCCTTACCCACAAAAATGATTACTGAGTGTTAGTGTCTATATATTTTGGGACATTATATGAAAGGGTTCTGATTGTTAGCAGAAGGAAGTGGCCAGGCACTGCATTGTTTCCAGCAGGGTACAGAATATCTAAATTAAAAAATAACTAAAAGGCTGCATACATGGCACATTTTTCAGATTTTTTTCCCCTAAATGAAATGTAGGATTGGGAGGTGAGAAGAATTGCTTCCCCAGAATTTTAGTCTCACACGGCCAACCTCATGTGCGTAGGTGTGAAATTTTATTGTCCTCAAAGGAATATCCTGTATGTTAAAAGTTAAGTATGAGCCAAGTGACTTGCTGAATTAAGACAGTAATAAACAGGCCTCCTCCATATTTTTCTTATGTTCCAGGACCTTTCAGAAAATGTCACAGCTCTGCTGAAGAAATGCCTTACGTTCCAGCCTTCTAAGAGGCAAGTGTTCAGTCCAAGGGCCTGGTGAACGCTGTGGGTTACTGTGAAATCAGAAGAACTGTTGCTGAACCTTTCTTTGAAATACTGACATTTGGGCTCCCTATAAGAAATTCTCAGTTTTGTGCTTTTCAGTGATTAAAAGAGAAGAATAAGAGGTCTGAATTTGGGCTGTAAACAGACTAGTTTGTTGTACCGCATGAATTGAAAAATGTTGGTGGGTATTTTTTGCTATTAAAATTTCTGAAACCCAATATAATTAGCAATAACTTGCTAAAATATTCATTACTGGGGACCTTTTTTGCCAAAATGCAACATTTTTGGGAGCACTTTGCTCTAATTGTTTTATCCTCTTCTCTTAATTTAAGGCCAACTCCAGAGGAATTGCTACATGACAGTTTGTTCAGTGAAGTATCCCCACTATATCCTCCCTTCCATAAACCTGCTGGTCTGTTCTCATCTTCTCCAAGGTGTGCCAATTTAACACTGCCTGAAGACATAAGTCAATTATGTAAAGGTAAAAGCAGGTAGTGGGATAAATGTCATTGGAGGGGGAAGGAAAATAAAGTGTTTCTGCATTTTCTCTCCAACAAATTATTGATAGACACTAGATGTTAAATGTTACAACACTAGATTAATGCAGTAAGTTGTTTAATGGAAGGAGACGTCAAGAAACATCTTTTCAGGGATATGTGCAAGCCAAAGGAGTCACATCTTAATTTTATGCTTCAAACTCAGAGGAAAAAATAACATTAGTATTCAAGTCCATGTTGCAAAAGCAGTGTTGTCTTTTGCCTTCAGAATTTGGACACATGCATGTAGAAGGCCATTGATAATTGAATTTTGCTAAATTGTAACATAAAATGATTTTTGGAAGTACTGGAAAGCAAAAGTCTTTGTGAAAGAGGTCACATTCTGGACTAAAAGATTAAAGTTCTAAGTTTTAAACCACAGTATGTTGAAAATGTTATGGCTCTTAAATCCTGATTAGTTTTTTTTTCTTATGAGCTTGGAGATGTTTAGAAAATCTCATCTAGACAAAGATTTTTTGCCTTGTTAGAATGAGGTATGTGAGGAGAAGAGAGATTATAAATACTCAGTAGGAATCACTTGTTTCTTATTTTTAGTCTTAGTGCTAAGCATAGAACACTGTTTTGTTTTGTTTAAAAACACACAGGAAGCAAAAGTCCACACTCAATGTATTCATGTGAGGAGTTCATGGCAAACTGCAGAAATAGCTGCATTTGTAATGACTTCTTTCCTTAAATCTCCTTAAAGAGCACTTGCAAAGGAAAGATCACTTTTCCTCTAACTTCACATTAAGGTCATGACCTTTCAAGCAGAATAATTTTTTTTTTCAGCAGTATGTGTTTAGAGTTGTAGAAAGAAATACAAACTACCTAAAAGGCTGTAATTTATTTTTGTGTCATTTCTCCCAACAGATGAAGATAATGATTACCTAGCAGAAAGATCAGTTGAAGAGGTTTATTATCTCTGGTGTTTGGCTGGAGGAGACTTGGAGAAAGAACTTGTCAACAAGGAAATAATTAGATCAAAGCCACCTGTCTGCACACTTCCCAAGTAAGGGTGGGGAAGCACTTTAAAGGGATGGATGGATGGATGGATGGATGGATGGAAAACAATAGTTATTGCGAGAACATACTTAGTTTAAAGACCTGAATATGTGAAAACACTGAAAATGGCATTCTTGAACAGAAGAAAATTTTCCCTTCCCCTCTTATCTGGTTTAAGGTATTATTTGAATGCCTTGTAACTGTCTCCTACCTATTGCTTTCTGAATTTGAAAAGATGCTGGTGAAGTGGAAAATACTGTAATGGGAGTCCTTAAATTTTGCACACTTTCCAATAGTATTAAGTTTTACTAATAATGTCTCACTGTGCTTCAGGGGGATATTTGTAATCTAATTTAATATGTTATGTAGTGAATTCTCACATTCTGAATTCACTTTCACAGAGCAGCAGTACTGAATGGAGAACCCAATTATTCAGCAGATCATCTAATTACTTTTTTTCCAAAATGCTTTGTTTTATGATTTAGAACTCTGTATCAGCATTTTAGTGATTGCTACTTTTATCTTACTGTAAAATTACTGCACATGTTGCAATTTTATATTGAACATTGATGTTTTAATCCTATGATCTGATCTTAACAGCATAATTAGCTGCCCATATATATCAATTTACTGTTTCTGTGTTTAAAAACCAGGTGAAGTATGTTCAGCCAAAATCCAATATCTTTTAAAAGAAAGATGGTGGAAATAGATTTTAAGTGTTATTTTGGTATCAAAATTAGTGTGAGATTTTTGAGGGGTTGCTTATTTCTTTGCTCATAGGTGAATGCCGATGCTTTTCAATTTTGAGGGACAAATATTTTCAACCATACTGTCTCTCTTGAGGATGAGGAGTTAATTTCAAAAATGCAATCTGTCTCCTAAGTGACACTGAGAATGCTAGATTAAACTATGAAAATCAGTTTCATGTGGCCTTCTTTTAAAATATCATAATAATGGAAAATTTCTGTACACTCTACCTTGGATACATTTGCATCCTTAGATGGACTGCAACAGAAAAGGTCAGACTTTCACTTGGGGTTTTTTGTCGTGATGGGAACTGCCTTTCATATGATAATAATATTTTATTTTTGCTTTTCACAATAAATGACAGATCTGTTCTGTGTGAGAACAAGCAATAAAAGGGGTTATTAATCCCATATCTCATAACTCTTTCTTTATGTGCAAAGCAAAGTTACAGAGAACCTGAAATGTGCCATTTTACAAAAGAAGCTGTCTGAAAAACTTAAGTTTATTGTACATTCCCTTGATAGCAGGTTTCATGCCATGCAGAGTCAATACAGTATACTTCTAAGACCTAATACTTTGTTTTAAAGAGGAAACTTCTTGATGTAAGAGATTTTTTCCTAGCTCAAGTCCTGTGTTATAAAGTGACCTGATTTTTTTGTTGTTCTCATTTTTGAAGCTTTTTATTAGAAGATGGTGAGAGCTTTGGGCAAGGACGAGATAGAAGTTCCCTCCTAGATGACACAACTGTGACTTTGTCTCTGTGCCAGCTCCGAAACGTAAGAGTGATACTGTGCATTCATTACGTTTTCTGCAGAAACATTTGTTTAAAGGGAATATGTAACAGCAGCTCCTACTGCTGTTTCTGCCAACAGAAGTGTCACTGATTCCAAGAGAACACTTCTTAGTGTCCAAGTCAGATTCTGGTTTGTGCAGTTAAATTAAAAAAACTGCCTGCAAAAACTTAATAAATTTTATTTGTCTTCTGTCCCTCCCTTTCGTTTTTCTGTTACCTGCTTTTTTCCAGTGTAGTGCAGATTGTTCTGTACCACTTGGTATTCTCCACAATTGCTACAAACTATTTGCTCGGGGAGTGTCTTCTGTATGCATTAATTACTGTCTGTCAATGGCTCACATTATCCAAAAGCAAACCAATTCATTTCCGTTTCGGCTCCTCTAAAGTTTTATACTTAACATTGGATACCAATGTTTTGCTATTTGATTATTAATTTTTGGAATACATGGCATGAAATGGCTAGTTCAAAAGATCTCTTCAAAGCATTTTGCAAAAATGCTGTAATGTAGTTTTCTTCCATCTTCATTGGGAAAATCAGCACATGATAACTCATGGTTTGGCTTGGTGTAATGATCAGTTACAAGATTTACTGTATCTATCACTGAAATGTTTTAATTGTTAACTTGTCTTTGCTCATGTAGAGCTTTATTGCTATCAAACTGAGAAACTATGCTGCACTGTTTGCAGCTCGCTTTTTATAGTAGCAAATTCAATTCTGTCAGGTTTTTTCTTTGAAAAACCCTTTTCATAATACAGGGGTTAGGACAAAAAAGAAGGTGACTCCTGACTGCCACCTTAATATTGGAGGTAGTGTGTCAAACACTGTGTAAACACATTTCTTCAGTAGAACTTTGCACTGCTTCACACAAATGCATCAAGGCAGACCAAAGAACTGGGTTATTTTTGTCAGTACATCAGTGGGGCTTGCAAGGCAGGAGGGAGGTTAAAAATATGCAACATCTATTTTAAACATAATACACTCTGCAGCTTCTGCTGTTGTTCTCACTAGAGGGCAGTTTTTAAAGGCTTTTTTTAAACATTTTGATCTGAAATTTTGGATATTGCTGCCTACTTCTATAAGTGCAGCAGGAAATAATTGCATACTGAAGTTTCATTTTGTGGAAGATGCAAGACTGAACCTTGCAATGTTAGTTGAAATAAGTTTTTGAACTTGTGCAATTTTTCAGACACCTTTATAGAGCAGAGCATGATGCTTATAATCAAAAGTGGAGCAGTACTGAGTGAATGGAGAGTGAACTCTTCTGTCAGCCCCAAGAGGAGCAGGCTGTGTGCCGTGTGCCTGCAATTTTAAGGGCTGAACTGCAAGACAGAGCACTGCAGGGAACATGGCATTAAACATTAATCATGCACCATTAGAGGTCTGAAAACTTCAGTCAAAAATCCAGCCATGTTTGTCTGTCACCTTTGCTGAGTGTATTTCCTAAAAGGAATTTGCATAACTCCTGACCTGATAAGAACCATATAAGCAAGTTGTGCAGTTGCTTTGCAGCTACTTGGATAGGAAGTCCATGAAGAAAAATGAGGCA
The DNA here is from genome assembly GCF_028551555.1 of Melozone crissalis. Classification (NCBI taxonomy): domain Eukaryota; kingdom Metazoa; phylum Chordata; class Aves; order Passeriformes; family Passerellidae; genus Melozone; species Melozone crissalis. The sequence goes on along the minus strand of NW_026535784.1, from coordinate 40,598,270 downwards.
ACAAAGAGGAACTATGTAATACTATTGATCTATTAATCCATGGTGCCTATAAACTATTTTTTGTGTGGAAATAGGTTTAGGGAAATCTTTATGCAGGAGGACTTCCATCAACTCCAAAAGTCTGTATTAGCAAAAGGTTTTATTCTTGAAGGCTGAATGCTTCATTGCTAGCAAAGGACTGAGCTAATGTTTAGGTCTCAAGGCAAGTTACTTAATTTGACAAATGAATTGCTATTTAATAGTTTTTGTATTCCACTAAGATTTCCACTTGAATTCTGAGCAGCATTCTGGTAACAAATTATTTTTCTTCCTCCTTTCAGAGACTGAAGGATGTTGGTGGAGAAGCATTTTATCCACTGCTTGAGGATGAGTAAGTATGTGTGTAAATTGGTACATCTGTAACACACTGAATTTTGAGTTATTAGTTTTGTTTTTGTGGCACACTGCACAGCTAGATGTAACTGCCTCCCAAAAGCAAAACTAACATGTCTTTGTTTGGCTCTGAAAGCCAAGAGCTGATAAACATGCTGCACTTCAGACCCTGATACCAAACTGAGGATCTTAGCTTCTGTCCTGGAAATCACTTATTTGTGTTAAATATTCAAAATTACTCATTTATTCTTGTTTCTGACTAAGAAATGCTTCATTCAGTATTAATTATTTTCAGGGATTGTGTTTTCTTGCTGTTCACTGTTACCCTTTTTTTTTTCCAGCCAGCCAGCTTTACCTCATTCCAACAGTAACAACGAGCTCTCTGCAGCCGCTACCCTTCCTCTGATCATCCGGGAGAGGGACACAGAGTACCAGCTAAATAGAATTGTCCTGTTTGACAGGCTGTTGAAGGTATGGAGTCCTTGTGATGCTGGATAATTGGATTTGGTCTGTTAATTGGAAGATTTTGAAATACCAAGTAATTGTAAAAGGAAGCAGAGGTACAAGAGACCACAGCAGGAAAGGGAAAAGAAAAAAACCTTTCAGAAGTGTAAGAAGATTGAAAATAAAAATAGAACAAATTACTCTCAGTACTGGTGAATATAAACTTAGATTTTAAAGTATCCACATGGAAATAGAGCTGCTGCTAATGCTAGTTACTTACTGATAAAAATAATTTTATATCCTTTATTTTATAACAGACTAAGCTATTATAGGTATAAATATGCCTGTAACATTTCTGCATTTCCAAGCAGTGAAGTATTTGAAGACATGGCAGTGCCATGTTATTAATGTGAGAGTTTTACTGGGTAAAGGAATAGCACCCCCTAATTTACATATATGCAGAGAGATAGATTTCTGTTTAAGAACGAGAGAGCTGATGCACATTATCAGGCGTAAACTAGAAATGTTTCATAAAACCAAGGTGGATATATATTATGAAAAAACATATGTAATGAAGAAAAAATTGATAGTACAAATTTGGATTAGTAGATCTATCCAGTATATACCAAAGCACATGAATGCATTTATGAGAAAGAGCAGACATGTTAACATCAAACAGTAGTCCTTCATTCAGGCCTTCCAGTTAGGGATTAAATTCACTTTTTGTGTAACTTGTATTCACTGTTTTCATTTGGGGAAAGACTGTTCCTGTTTTGAGATTTGAATTGTTTCAGTTACATGATAACATTTTTTTTGGGTAATCTCTTCTCTTTGAAGGCCTATCCATACAAGAAAAACCAAATTTGGAAAGAAGCCAGGATTGACATCCCTCCCCTTCTGAGAGGCATAACCTGGGCTGCCTTGTTGGGTGTTGAGGTAAGGATGTTTGTAGAAGTTCCAGTACTGACTGATGATGGAGTGTGTTTGGAATGGGGTCCAGGAAGCTGGAATGGGGTTAAAGATCTGGCAGGTAGGTTGCTGGAATTTCAAACAAAATGAGTCATGAAATTGTGCAAATAAAGATGATGCTCTGACAAACTTGCTTCTTTTCTGTAAGGTTATTGGATTTCAGAAAGCATATGTGAACTTGACTGCCTTTAATTTTGATTATTATTTTCAGTGGAAAATAATAGCCTGACATTTGGTAGTTAACTGGGGTTTTTTGTTTTGATTTTTAATATTTTGACAAATGCAGCTGACAGTCCTTCTACTCCAGTCAGTAGGAGCCCACACAGGAAATGTATTTTTCTCACCTACCAATCAATACACTTCCCAGAAAGAGTGGAGAATAAATTAGTCAAATGCAGTCCTTTGGGACAATGGAATGTCCCAGAAATGAGGTCTCCTTACAGAGTTGCTGGACTACCCAGCTTTTGGATTTACCTTGCTTGCAATCCTGCAGCAGCAGATCATAAAGATTCTTAGTGATAACACATCCTAGGTTATTCAGGAGATTTAGCTGAGGATGTGGTCTTTTGAGTACCATATACTATAATCAACAAAAAAGCTGGAAAGATTAATAAAAACTGCTGGTCAGGCTTGTAGCCTGAGTCTTGGGAAATGAGTCAATTTTCATGCTTCAGCAACTTGCCAGCTGTACAATATGGGTGTTTTCCTGTCCCATAACATTAAAATGGACTTGTTAATAGAATAGAGAGCACCTTTTGACTTGAAAATGGGAAACTACAAAGTGCATAGCTTTCTACATAAACAACTGAAAATCACTGAAGATCAGGCTGAGGAGATCTATAGGAAGGTCTGTATGTCTTGAGTTAATAACAGAATAAAGATGGTTTTGTTGAAATTAAGCTGTCAGAATCTTCTGTTCTTCTGCTAACTAAAGTTCCTAACAAAAACAGTGAACTTCTCATATCACCATGTACAGTGTCATGTGCACTTATGTTGGCGAGGGCTTTCTAAATTCAAATATTCTTCTTCCACATTTAGGGTGCCATAGAAGCAAAATATGATGCCATTGATAAAGACACACCGATTCCTACAGACAGACAAGTAAGATTTGCAGTGTTACCAAATATTGTCACTTGAAGATTCCCCTTGCCCTCCAACCTTACACTGTAGCAAAAATCTTGCAAACAGATCGACACAATTACTTTCACTCAACTTACAACATGGGGAAGCTGAAATCCTTTTTTACTTTGTGATCACTGTTTCTGTAGCAGCAGTGTAGTAAACAGTATTAATGGTTTATTGTTAAAAATCATGGGTTTACCAAATGCTTGCTGTGCCTGTTGGACCTTGTAGCAATAATGCTGAAGTCCTGTAATGTGAGCTATACTTCACAGAAATGGGAGTTTGAGTTATTTTGTTCTACAAGAAGAGAATGTTCTCAAATGTTCTCTTACCAGACATAAAAAGACATTACAAACAGCTGTTCCTTTCAGCTGGGTGAAGAAATATTTTCTACCCAATTGGTTGCAACATTGAGAACTCTGATTTGGTTACCTTTTAAAGCAAAGCAGTGTTACCACCTAAAATGAGTCCAGAAGTAAAAAAAACCCTGTAATTATTGTCTGTTTTCTGCCTTTTTCAAGGGCTAGAACCCTTTAAAAAATATAAGTGCAGAAAAGGAGGAAAAAAAATCTCTATTTTAAAACTTTGGTGTAGCAGGTTCCCTGTCAGTTTTGGTTTTGAGAGTGATGGAGGAAGGAGACTATGTATAATGGTGGTCTGACCTACATATTTTGGCTGACTTCTGCCTCTAGTGTTGTAAGATTGCTGTAGTGCTGCCCCACTCATCCCAATTTCTCTTTGTGTGCTTGGCTGTGGTGCAGATTGAAGTTGATATTCCTCGTTGCCATCAGTATGATGAACTGCTGTCATCACCAGAGGGTCATGCAAAGTTCAGACGTGTATTGAAGGCCTGGGTTGTTTCCCATCCTAATTTGGTGTACTGGCAAGGTGAGTTTGACTGGTTGGCAAGGGTGGATAATTGAATGGAAAGCTTTGATTGACTTAAAAGTACCTCCTGCTTTTCACCCCCACAATATAAGCCTTTTTTGGATGCTTTCCTTTCTGTTTCCTTTGAAGAATGAATCTGTGGGTTATTGCAAATTTAAATCCTAATAACTTATATTTAATTTGAAATAAAAAAATTGCCCCACTGTCTTTGTTATATATTCAGTCTTCATAAGTTTTAGTCACTGTATTTTAGAAAGAAAATGTTGCTTGCTATTAAGCTCCAAGAAAATACTGCAAAAGTTACTGAGTTCTTGGAACAGTAATTGGCATTTCTTGGATGTCTTGGCAGAACAATCAATTTGGCATTATAGCTGAACAATTTGAAATCCTTGCTGTTTTCATGCATATATTTCACAGTTGTTCTCACCATTACTGGTGAAGGCCTGATAATGCAGAACCAGTATCTAGTGTGCAAATTTTCATTAGAAATTAGTGTCTTTATCTTGTGCATTAAAATAAATGAGCTCTTGGTGCTGTTTTTTCATGGCTCTTCTCTCTTTAGGTCTTGACTCTCTTTGTGCACCGTTTCTGTACTTGAATTTTAACAATGAAGGTGAGTACATTTTTCAGCAGTGAGCTGAAAGAAAAGCACAGTCTCTCATCTGTATCTATGTGCAGACAGATGTGTGAATCCACTTAGAGATGGAAAGTTTCTGTATCTACAAATGAATTTTAAAGCTCTTGTTGCCACAGGTCAAAAGAAATGGTTGGAGTTTTGAAAACTGCATGTGGTGTACTGCTCTTCAAGCAGGGTTTCAAGTATTGTTTATTGCCAAGTGCAATAATGATATATTTTAAAAAGCACAAATAATCTTAAGCAGAAAAAGGAAGAAATGCTGCTGTAGCACTTGTGTTTTTCAGTGAAACTGTAGTTCAGCCTTGCTTAAGGTGAATGCATTATTTGGTAACCTAAGTGTTAAACTGTCAGACCAGCTTTGTCCAGAAAAGTTTATGGTAGTTTTAAATGCCTAAATTCAGATCAGCTTTAGATATATGACCTTTTTCTTCTTAGAATGTGGTTTGTTCATAACAGTGAACCACTACACTTGGTGACTTGGTGTAGTCCAAGCTTTTATTGTCTTGTACTTGGCTTTCTTTATATAAGATCTCTGTGTGGGAAAACTGGTTTCTTAGGACAATGACTCCTATTATACCTACTGTGCATGCAATCATTTTTCTGTACAGATTTATTTAAGTATTTATGCTTATTATCTGGTTAATAATGAACTTTTTAAGGTGTAATTAAATTCTGCCTCTGTCATTGCATCTGGGTTTTTTTAATTCTTTCAGCTCTGGCATATGCCTGCATGTCTGCTTTTATTCCAAAGTATTTGTATAACTTCTTTCTGAAGGATAATTCTCATGTTATTCAAGGTAAGTCTGTCCCTTTATTTGGTGTAGTTTTAAGAGAAGTAAAATTGTTTCTGGATATGCAAATACACTTTTTCAAGGGGTTGCAAAATTGGGATGCAGTTAAAATAATGTAACTGTGCAAGAAAATTTGGAACTAAGTGGTTAAGGATTCAGACAGGAGAAAAAAATCAAGAAGTGCACATGCACAAAAGTGTTCTATGTAATATCCAGGGTAAGAGTCAGTCCATCCTGCAAAGTTGTGGAAGCAGTAAATAGTCTTTCTAGTGTTACATTGTAAAGGCTTACCCTTCAGGTGATCAAAGTCATCTTGTTAGAGGAGTGGCTGGACAATAAGGGAAAATGAGGAGGAGCAGTACAAACTAGGGGTTCTTCAGAAAATGAAAGCTATGGTAGTCAGGAAAATAGGGATTCAAGGGGAATTTCTTACTGAGCAGAGGACGTTATTCAATACAGGACAGGAGACGGAAAACCCTGAGGAATAATGTTCCATAGTTCAGCCTTTAACAAATACATAGGTATCTTAGATGATTTAAAACAATAGCTAGTAATGCCTGTTCTAATTGAAAAGTAATTTTAAATTTCATGGAAACATGAAAAAGGAATTGTCTCCACCTAGAAAGTCATCTTGGCACAGTCTGTGTTGGGAAGATAATTTGTCTTCCAGACAGTCTTTAAAAAACAAAAGAAGTTGTTTCAAAAGCCATTTGTAATTAAAAGAAACAGGTGGTAATTAATGTTTTTAATTGCAAGCAGTTATGAATGTTTATTGAATACTGAGTATCACCATGGCTTGCTGTCCTTGTATTTCTTTTAAATAAATTCTTTTGTATATTTCTCATGAAACTTGACAGCTTTAAAGTGTCTGTCATTTTTGTCTTCAAGGAAGGTAATTAAAAACTGATCAACAAAACTTTTAAAGTATGTACATATTGGATAATTGGGAGAGAGCTAACATAAGGAGAGAATGCCAGGGTTAGGAGAGTTTATGTACAGAAGACAATGGGTAAAAGATGTTATGAACTGAATAAAAAAATAGGAAAAATTATTCCAGAAAATATGTTTGCATCCTTTTGTCTGTAAAGAAGGATTGCTTGCCGTAAAGATCTAAAGATGAAAAGAATAAATATGTTCCTCTGGAGACAACTACTTTAGACTTCAAGATTAATAGCTTGGTAAAGACTTTTCTCAAGAGGTTATAGTGTTTCATAGAATAATACTTTTGCTCTCTAGGGTTTCCTGATGTTATTCCTAAGGAGCTTTGCAAAAATATGTATCAGCTAAAGTTAGAAATACAGTCAGTAGGATTCTGTGAACCAAAATAGTGTAGGTATTCCTGAGTTCCTGTTCTGCATCTGGTGTCATCAAAGACTCAGGAAGGTTGGGCCTTTTAGAGTTCTTTCAGTATTCTAATTAATCCTTTCTAGGGTTGTATGTTAAAACACAATGTATAAATAAAGGTATAAAGGAAGATGCTGTGTCATTTCCCTACCTTTTTAAGATAAAGGAAAGGGTTAAGAATTTGTCATTTAACTACCCACTGCAATTTTAGCTGCTGTGTGTCTTCTGTTTAGATACAAACTGTGTGGAGCATTGAGATGCCAGCACATTCTGGAAACAGAGTTTGCATTCTCTGTTGCTCCCCTGTTCTCTAGCTGCCCATGCCCTAATTGCTCTGATCTTGGGAACATGGAGGAAAAGGAATTACCATCTGTTACAAAATTGCAATTATTGCCTCTTCAGCTTTCTTCTAACAGAGTGTGTGACAGTGTGGACAAAACTGGGAGAGGGCAGAGCAGAGAGAAATCTGTCCTGTGTTCTGCTGTCTGCTTCTCTTCCAATTAAAAGCAACTGTTGTTTAGACAACTTAATGAAATTGTACCCATCAACCTAATAGGCCAGGCTGAAGATGTAATAAATTTTATCTTTTATAGTGGGTATTTCTCCTTTCTGGTTACTAAACAGTCTTTAACTTTGCATGTCAAGCATACATCACAACCTAAGTGTGTGCCAAGTTAAACCATTGTTAAAAATCCAAATTGAGATGTTCTAAATAAGAAAAATTGAATGTTTCTTCTTCTGTATTGAATGTAATGGTAACAAGCAGTACAGTAGTGGTATTCACTTGCTATTTTATTGTAGGTTTAAAATGAGTGGCTTTCCTAGAGCTCTGTTGTGAGCCAGCAGCATGTGATGGTTTGTGGTTTTGATAACAGTCTTGGATTTGTCGTTTCAGAGTACCTGACAGTGTTTTCCCAGATGATTGCATTCCATGATCCAGAGCTGAGTAACCACCTCAATGAAATTGGGTTTATTCCAGATGTAAGTGCTAAGGATCCTTATAAGTATTATCCAGAGGAAATAAAAAAATGGAAAATGAGGGAAACTGGGATGAGGTGGCTTTCCAAACTGCTTCAGTAGCAGTGACAAAATTGGAACTTACATTTTAATAGACCTTCCTGGATATGCTGATAAAATGGTAAAGTTTTGATTGTTATTTTACATGCTTTAGTCCTTTCTGTTCTGCTGGGATGGTAAATACAATAAAAATACTACTAGCCAGTTATTATAACTTAGATTCATTTTGAAAGGTATATACAGATCTATTTTTGAAATGTGGGTTAATATACAAAAAATTAATGTACTCATAAAGTGCTAATAGCAAAATTACTGCAGCTAATTGAATGCTGTTGATTAGCACAAATTACACGTTATTTTGCAAGTTATAGAAAAAGTCCGTGATCATCAGTCTTGTAGATATGTCAGACCTTGGAAAATGTTAAGCAGTTGTTTGCTGAAATCTGTCTCAAATGTGGGGCAAGTGCATAACATAGACTTGAGTTTTATGCTTCCATTGGAAAAAAAATCTCTTCGATGGAGGAAAATGAAAACTGAGAGCACAGCCACAAAATAATAGAGAGGATGTACTTTGTTGGAAAAAGCAAAACCAGGCCTTTTTTAGAGCCTCACTTCTAGCTATCACTGTAAATAGTAAAGCTTTCCTCCTTTTTTTAGAGAGGTGTGTATAGTCAAGAAAGCCAAAACAAAAATATTTTTCTGGCTACAAATACTGATTTTTCTGAAAAGTAGATTTAGGCAAGGCCTTAGAGATAAAGTTAATTGATATGTTCTATATCATTCTATATTTGGCATTTAGAAATTTGGTAGTTACCAGTTGGTCATAGGAACAGGTGATCACTGAGAGGTCAAAATGGAAGAAGATAACTGAACTCAAGAGATGTTGATGTAGAAATGCAAATTTAATAAGTAAGAAATTTATATGCATTACTTCCATAAGAAATGCAAAGTTTAGCTTATCAGAAAAGCCTTATGCTTATTAGGAAATATTTTAAGTTGGAGCAGCAAGACCAAAAAAGTCATTTGTTTTACATCATTCCTTAAAGAATTTGGGACTGGCAAATAGTCATTATCACTGTTTATTAATATTGTAATAAAAAAGAAAGTATATCTTTTCATTTGTAGAGGGTGTTTTTAATCTAATAATGTTGTTTGACTGATACAAATTTAGGAGATACAATGATGTTAAAATGAGCAGAAGATAAAGCCAGTGTATTGCCTTATAAAAAGAGGAGTTTGAGAAAGCCACATGTATTTCAGATGACAGACATCTGAAGAGGACAGGTGGGAGGAATATGAAAGGAAGGTGAGAAGAAGTAGGAGTATTCATCTGTAGAAAACCTAAATATTTGGGTAGATGAAGTGCAAGGGTTAACAGCAACATTTAGCATTCCTGAGGGAGGATCAATTTTGCAGCATCACTGTAAAAATGCATTTGATGCTTATTTTTTAAAGGCTGCAGATGACCAAAACAATTCACCTGTGTATTTTGTCCAGGATGCTAATTCCCACTAAGGAGTTAGAGATATAATTTCCCTGACCACCTTACAGGTACTTGTGTGGGCTACTAATCTATACCAGGGCTCTGTAGCAGCCCATCTTGTGTCTTACCTGTATTTCAGCAGCTCCTTATCTCTGCCTATACAGTTATAATTCTCCATTGAAGGCTTCCAAGGTACAAGTCAGATGGAATTGTTTGAAATCACATGTCTTTTAGTTTCTGCTGTGCTAGTCATTTGACAGTACATAGTCATACATGAGCCTTGTCTCTAAATCTGATAATCTATAGATAATTAGGTAATATAGCAAGCAATTGCAAAAGAGGAATATTTTTTTTAAACTCTTGCATTGAATAAAAATGCAGGCTCTAAAATTAACACTAACCTGTGAAGAGAGTTTATCCTTTCTGAATTATCTGTCAGGGTTCAGGGTTTTTTTATTAAGTAAAAGTTGTTCTGCCTTTTAGATTAGTCAGAGAGGTGATTTTTTGTGACTGTAACAAGGCAGCATAGGATCCATCAAGGTGAAGGATATGCAGTGTAGTAATGAGATCTGAACCAGAGTTCCGTGCTTGAGTACTAATCCTATCAAAGTAAACCCTGATTAATCTTTCATCATTGGAAGGCAGGCTCTGCTGCAGGGAAGATTGGGTTCCTGGCACCCTTCTCATTTGCTTCAGGTCACGTAGCTCTCAGAATATTGAACGCTGCTGAAGCTTGAGTCGTTGGAAATATTATTAGCTGATGTGGTCCCTGGATTAAGTACATTGCTGTGGCTATGTGATTTACATATAAATAAAGGGATAATACATGCAGTGAATCTTACAGTGAATCTTTGCTCACTCTCCCAAAATCTATACTCTTCTCCACCCTGTATAATGCTGTATAACACATTCCTTATTCTACTGACTAATTCTGACCCTAAACAGCAGATCATGTTAAAGAAGAAAATGAAAAACAAGGAAGTGTACAATGTTGCTAAAAGTGCAGTGAATGCCATAAATTACTCTGAAGCACTTTCAGCTGTGAATTATGGAAGGTAGACACAGTTGTCATCTATCCACTAACATAGAAGGCAAACTGATTCCAGTTCCTTTGTATCATTGTGCTGAAGCTGCTGGCACAGGTAGATACCTTAGCTTGGTTTTGGTGGTACGCACGAGGTGTCAGTAACAGGGCTTCATCTTAAAAATCCTGCCCTTGAAGTACTTTCTCTGTTTGTCCCATTACACACTTACCTGAAAATGAATTGCTGATACTTTTATCTTGTGAAGAAAGTGATTATTCTTCAAATTTTGTTTGTGTAGATACATATCGGTGGGTAGAATCTTATATTAAAAAAGTGATTCGGTTTGCCTTATCTTTTGCACCTTTCTGAAGCCTTTAAATGTATGATTGTCTAGGCACCATATAGGATTGAAGCTAAGTACGTGTGTTTGTATCTCAAATGTGGAGCAGGAAGGGGAAAGATTGGGAGTTTGTAGAATAGACAATTACCTTTGGAAGGGACCCACAAGGCTCCTGTAGTCCTGCCTGGCCACCTCAGGGCTGAATTAAAGTGTGCTGTTAAGGGCATTCTCCAAATGCCTCTTAAGCACTGGCAGCCTTGGGGCATCAAACACCTCTCTAGGAAGCTTCTTCCAGTGTTTTCACCTTCTTGGTAGAGAAAAGCTTCCTAATGTGCAATCTAAATCTCCCCTGGTGCAGCTTTGAACTATTCCAATATATCCTGTCTCTGGATCCAGGGAGAAGAGCTCAGCATTTCCCTCTCCACCTCTCCCTCCGAAAAAGCTGTAGAAAACAAAAAAATAGGTTTTATTAACAACTGAAAATTAAAGTAAAAAGCAGAAGTTGGAACAGTTGTTAGAACAACTCAGCAAAATAAAATTCTGCTTATTGTTGGACAACATTGTTTCACACATGCATCAAACAGGAAAGAAAGAAACAGACATTTAATGGACAGGGGGAAAAAAACCAAAACCTCTTTGGATTTGGAACCTCATATAAACTGCAATATATGGTACAGCTAAAGTATATACAGAAAAAAGTTATGCTTTTTCTGTATAATTTATTAATGGAGTTTTTCCTCTGATTTTAACAAATATAATGATTTAAAACAAGGAGGTGTTTGTAAGCCTGAAGAATTTATGAATGCTATTAGTAAGCAAGGAAAGGAAAGGCAGAACATGGGTGGCAAAGTAAAATTAAAATTGTGGCTCCTCTCAAGGTCTCCCTAAAATATGATGCATTTATTTTACAGGCTCTTTTTTGATGTGGCTTATTCTCAGGCTGTTCTAGCAGTTCAGATGGTAGTTTTATTACACATTAGGCGTACTTCCCAGCTCGGGAGAGTTCAGTGTCAGGTAAAACCAGACCCCGCGGAGGTTTCAGGGTTCAGCCCTGGAGAGTTGCAATCCCTGGATTTCAATTTTCCTTCCTGGAGCTCGTTATTGCGGAGGCGCGGGCGCTGCTGTTGCGGGCGGCGGCCGCTGGAGGGCGCCATTCCCCAGCGCTGTGCGCGGTCCCGCTGTGCCCGCGCATCCCGAATTCCGTCCGGGCTCAGAGCGGCTCCTCCTTCCCTTTCACTGCCCGGGCTCTGCCTTCCCCTTCCTTGCTTGCTGATAGCATCGGTAACCTCTTGGGGCTTACCAAAACCTCTTGTCTTAAAGCATTATTTCTGTTAAAGTCAGAGGAAAAACTCCCTTCAGTAAAAGCTTGCCTGACACCTTCTACTTAAATTGTTTGACCTACTTTTCATGTCACTGCTGATAGGTTTGGTGAGGATGGTTTAGAGCAAAGCAGTGATTTTCCTCATGATTACCTTTTAATAATCTTCAAAGCTTCACATTTCATGTATTTTCTTGTTTATTTCTGTGTAAATGCATGCATAATAGAGGTGTTTGTGAAAATAGGAGAAAATAGGGATCTGTTTTTGTAAAACATTTTAATCATATATATGAAAAGGAGGAAATAATTTCTTTTAAATGCCAAGGAAATAATGTGGTTTGCATAATATGTACCTCCAAGCAAAGAGGAGCCTCAGGACACTAGGCTTGTTTTCTTGCTGCATAGGAAGCAAGATATTGCATATAAACAAGCAGATAAACAGGTATTAGCTGATCACAACCAATGCAGGGGATATTTCAGGGAATGGGATATGTTACTATTCTTAAAATGCCTTCTGTTTAAAACATGACCTAGATATACTCAAGGAAATAGTGTGATTGTATTATAAGATTTAATATGATGATAGGAATTGATTTGGTTTGGATTTTGAACGCTTAAAATCAATTGGTGGATTGGGGGTCAAGCTTCATAAAAGCCTGCTGAATGTTAAAAGTGGTAAACAGGTCATTGAACATTCCTTAGTTTAGGGGCAGTATGGTTCAGATCTCAGGCATTCAGATGAAGGCATAGGAATATAATTTAGAGCTGTGCTAAGAAGGTTTTCAGAAAATGTGTACATCATTTAGTCAGAGCCATAACCCAGTTCAGACTTTATGGAATAAGAAGTAATTTATTAACATAATATCAGTTATGTTTTCTGCTCCTCATTTGTTTACTTCCAGGAAAAGCTCAATGGGAGGATTAATTTGCACTTTTTACGAGTTAAAAAGTAATATATTAAGCTTTATGTTTAACTGTAAATCTTCATAGCACATGAGCCATGCAGTTGAGTAAAATTTAACAATGATCATCTCGCTCTTGCGTTCTTAATTTATTGAAACTTTCTGCACAGTTTGATGTCTTAGGAAAATAGATTCTCTTGCCTTTGCCTTGCTAAAGGCTTCACTGAAAAATTAGAAGTTCTTAATGTGTCATAAATGCTTACCTCTTTTTCTGTATGATGAATTTGAAAGTTGGCAGGCATTGAAGGTTTTCTGTAGCTGTTGCAGCAGCACAATCTCATAGGGGTGTAAGTGCTGAAGCAGGACACCTTCAGGTGACACTGCCCCAAAATGGGCACAGTGGAACTGCAGAAATGCTTGGGTGTTACTGAGCATTTACTGAGAATGAAACTGTCCTTAATTGCTTCACTGGCAAGTATGCATTTTAATAAATACCAGCATAGCAGAAAAAGGCAGAGGTGATTTTTTTCTCGTGAAAATCATGATTTGAACTTTTAGTTATTTCTATTAAACCATTTTCTTCCATAGCCAAAAAGATGTATTAAATCAAGTTGGTTTATGCTTTTTCAGGCATCCTTGGCTATTTTTTGCTTATATTATTGAGAATTTAAACCGTTTAGTAGAGTGGGTTTTTGAGTTCTTTAAGACTTTGAAGGTTATATTGTGCAAACCAGCCTATTAAGGGTGGTGATTGTTTTTTTTACTGTTTTCAATACAGTGTTGCAAACTAATAATTTGAAAAATTTGGTGATGAAAAAAGTTTCTGACGAGCTAAGAGTTGTGTGATAGAAGATCTGCCACTGCAATTATTTTCCTTTCTAACTGAATTCTTGCAAAATAGGCAATTTTTGATGTAGCTGACTATTGTCATAGACAACTTCAGTTCTTAAAACTTTTTTTTGTCTTCTTTTCCACATCACCACCTTTGGCAGCTTTATGCGATTCCTTGGTTTCTTACAATGTTTACACGTGAGTATGCTTTTTTTTCTTTTGATTAAATGTTCTTACATTTCTTAAGCTTATTTTTTTCTGACTTTTTCAGTTAAAGCCTTTCTAAATTGGTATGATAGGTCCAGCATTTAGTTAGGATGCTTATAATTTGCAAGGATATGTTGTGGAAAACTCAACAGTGGAAAACTCAGCAGTGCCTGTCACTTACTTTCTGCCCTGATTTCGTAATAGTTAATATTTCTCCTGTGGTTTTGAGTTGTTTTTATTGTTAGATTATTATATGCTGTTGTTGTTATTATTGAATGGATCATTTTACACATGCAGTATTTAGGGTGTGTTCAGAGGAAGCTGTTATCTACTGGAAAAAGATGTAATAATAGTTAAAAAGCAAAACCAAACCACACCACCATCCCCTGCCATCACTCAAATAATGTAAGAAAGAGAATGACTTTGTTTTTGAAGATAATCATATTTTTGTTGCGCATTGACACACTGTTATTCTGGTAGAACTAGTTTACTGTATTTGTGCGTGTATATTAGGAAAAAAGAAGAGCTTTCTAATTTGGTGGGTTTTAATTAAAGAGAAGAAAGTTAACAAATCAAGTCTAGAAAGCAATTTAAAAACTTCTTTTCTCAAAAATCTCTGATTTTTTTCATGTTGTATCAACATTGACAGATGTTGAATTTTAATTTTCAAAGAAGTGGCAGAATGAAAAAAGCTGATAGATTGTTTCTCTGATGAAATATCAGAGAAAATGTGAGATTCTTGATTGCATTTTCTAAAGATTTTGACTGTAAAGCACTGGTTCTTGCAGTTGTCCCTGTTTCTCTATCCTTCATGAGAATCGCCACATTTGAGAAACCAAGGAGATGTTTTCCTTAAGCAATCAAGTGCAGTAAAGTCTTAGGACTATTTTGTTGGAAGATAGCATATTTTCAGACAGCCACCTTCAGCTTTATATATAAAATCTTGCTATTTTTAATAGGCCTTTTTCCTTGTCTTTCTTTTTTCCTGCCATTTTTTTTTTTACTCTGTTCATTTTTTTGGTCTAATTTTAAGTAGTCAATCTTATTGGTTAACTCATTAATGTCATCTTATTGTGAAAAAATCATATGTATGCCTTGATATGTAACTGCTCTGTACTAAAAGAAAAATAAATTGCCTGATTCTTGACATACTTGAAATGTGAAAACCCATGTGCTTCCAAGTATTCATTAAGAAAAGGTGGCTGTTATTTACAGAATAATTAAACTGCATATGAGCACAAACATGATCCTGGACAGGTTGAGTCCTCTTGGCTCCCAAATAAAAAAGAAATCACTCAAGATGGGAAAGGAAGGAAGTACATAGGCAACTCATTAACCCTGTTATTGTGTGTGTGTGTGCTTATAGAGTTTTATTTATTGTGCTTATTCATTATACAGATGTCTTTCCTTTGCACAAAATTTTTCACTTGTGGGATACATTACTGCTTGGAAATTCCTCTTTCCCATTCTGTATTGGAGTTGCCATACTTCAGCAGCTGAGGGATCGTCTTCTGGCTAATGGATTCAATGAGTGCATTCTCCTTTTTTCAGACTTGCCAGGTACAGAAAATACTGGTTCTTCCTTTTTTCTCTGTCTTCCCCAGTGTGTTTCTAAATATATGCTTAGAAATCATGGTCAGTTTAGGCAAATTCACTGCCAGGGTATGTGGATCTTAACTACAATAAATTGTAGTTAGTTTAAGTTTTTTGCTGTCATCAGCAAGAATGCAGTAGGATTGTTATTTCCTGGTGAAGATTGGAATGTTCTGTTGTGAAATTTAGAACTTTTTAAACTCATTCAGAAGCAACTGTTCATAGTCATGCCACATACAGATACAATCAGTTTATATGAATTTTTAAATAAATTGAATACAATTCTGAACAGTCCTTTTCCTCTTTGGTGCTGGTATTAGCCTGTTTTCCTTTCAAACATAATTAAACTTGTTCTGTGGAAGTAATTAATGTAAAAGGATTAGGGAAAGCAGTATAGGAAGCCATTGGAATTACTCTGTTAAATATTTCCATTTGAAATTTAAAGCTTGCAGAATAATTTTCAAAACTGTATCAGAGTCTGCATGATCACTGTGCAGATATTCTCTGTCTTTGCTCAGTGGGAGGTGATTAACCTATCCATACAAACTGGTACCTTACAAAAATACAGTGCAGTTAACCATGAAGTTTGGAGCTTCCTTCTGAGCAAGTACCTACTGAGACAGCAGAATGCATTTGAACTGAGTAAGCCATGTCACCTGAAAGGTGTGTTTTACTTTGTAGTGACACAAGTAGGAAGGCTGCTGCACTCAGAGCATGCTTATATTCTTGTATTAATTCCCTCTCTCCTGCTCAGGATCTTACTAATGTAATACAAGTCTTGGGTAAGAGTTTGGCACTGTTTTAAATGTGTGGCTTTTCTTTAGATAACTCTAACTTTGGGGTAATTCCTGGGCTAATTAAGGATTTAGTGAGCTCTATTTGAACTCGCATGTCTGCAATTCAGTAATTCATTTGAACAGAAGTTCTTATTCAGAAGAACTGAAGGAGAGAATGAAGTTTGGAGGAGAATTTAAAAGGTCTTCTTAAGAGTTGCAGTCTCCACAACTGCAGAGTTCACAGAGGTTAGCAGTAGTCTAGGATATGGTACCAAGCAGATGAGGCTGAGTTCACAGTTGCATAACTCAGTGAGTTACCATAAATGAGGCTCTTTGATTTCTTTAAATACTTTTGTCACAAATTGTCTCTCACTGTAAACCCTTCCAGATGGGTCTGGATTTCAAAATTTGTCTCCTACTTATTAGTTTGAGATGTACTATCCATTTGCTACTGTATTTTTTTAATTTATAAGAAAATTTAATTAGGCCATTCCTTATAGTGTAGAATTTTAATTTTCAATATGTATGTTTAGCCATTTCAAATGTTCATGTTAAATTTAATGGGATTTCTACAGATGGCTGAAATGTGAGTGGTAAATTAAAAGATTGATTTTCTCCCAGCCCTCTCCTCCCCCATGTGTTAGCTGTATGTCCCAGTTAAGTACAGATCCATTAATATTTAACTTATTTTCTTGCCTAAGGTAATTTCTCCTTATTTTTCTTTTTCTTGATGGGTGCTAAATTATAGATTCCAATTTATCTTAAATCAGCTGATTTACTGACAGTGGAAGTATTTTATGCTGAGGTCATGTATAAGAGTACATTAGTTCTTGTAGTACATATGTGTTCATATAATAAAATAAAATCAGCAAAATCTGTAGTGATACAAGGTGCATGCATTCTGCTGGTTTTAGGTGATGACAACTTTACTGATACTCTGGTAGGAAATACAGGTTTCTGATAAGTTGGGTTTTTTTCTTAAATTGGTGGTGTGTGTGATATTTAGAATGTCAACAGTGGCACAATTGAATCTTTTGAGATGAATCTAAAGCATTCCATAAAATACTGCTAGTAAAACTACTAAGGGAAAAAATAATAAGGGTAAAAGACAATCCTAGTGTGTCTTAAAAGTTAAATGTTGTTGGTCTAGCTTAATCAGTAACTATTTCAACATATAATTCTCATAGCCTTGTGCCTTTTCTTTCTGACCCCTTATTTCTGACTAAAAAGTATTGACTCATTTTGCATTTTGTCACCTGTGTCTTCCAAATAAGACTTTTGTTATTTTGGTTGCGATAAGTTCTGTGCCAAGGCTGAGAATTTTCTGAAAGTAATTTACAAATGACCTTCATCTGAAAATATATCGCTCCCAGGAAGAGATTATGTAGTTCAAAACATCTGCATTGATTTTAAACTAAAATCAATTGTTGCTCAACAGTCTGAACCTCCTGTAGTTTGTAAGCTTTGTGTGCACTGCAATGGCTTATTGCAGGCTGCCAGTGAAGGCAATTTCCTTTCCAGACTGATAGATATTTTACTGCAATCTTGAAACTTTGTGGAACACATTTAAGATTTCTTGTTTAAACGAAACAAAAAACCCACTACCTAATTTCCAGTGCACTGTATGTAACACCAATGGAATTATTGCCTTAAAATAATTAAATAAAATATATATTAATTAATTAAAATAATTTTGGACGTTTAAATAATATTCATGTGAGGAAAACAAAGGGGCATTGTGTCAGCATTGATTACTTGCTTCTGAAAACCCTTTCCAATACTTGTCTCAAAGCTTTGGCCATATTTTATCTATAATGCCAATACAATTGGGCAACACTTGCTGTTTTTGGAAGCTCTGTTGAAAATTTTACTTTATTTTTATGTTGTTCAAACAATGTCCTAGCAGATTAGGAAATTTATTTGAAAATTTTGATGAAATAATTGACTAATTAAGAATACTGGAAAATCCTTTTGCAACAAATGTCCTAGTTCATTCCTCATGGAGCTGTATGAAGGGGACATATAAGCAACTGCTAAATAGAATTAAATAGAATTAGGTTGTTTTGTTACTCCAAAGTGCTGGGGATTTTAAATTTTAATTCTCTGTCATTTATTCTTTTATATTTTTCCTTGTATTTAAGGAGGTCTGTTAAGTACAAACTTTATTCAAGCAATATAGACTCCAGAGAATATTTAGGAATATTTAGGAATATTTGAGACAGACAAACAAAACCAATGCTGGGATTGTTGCTAGTATTTTACCTGTAGATTTGAGACTTAGTGAATTTTGTCTTATTCAGGTGATGCAGAGAGAGCAAAGACATTACACATTTCCTTTGTGTTTCCTGTAAGTCTGGCATGTAGCAGTATGTGTCAGGAAAATGAAAATGGTAAGAGTGACACTACTATGATGAGATTCCTGAGGTACCAACAACAGAGACAGGACTCTGCTTTCAGACCAGTGCTTATTTGTACTAAGCCAGCCTGGATATCCCTTAACCTCATGCATCAGCAGATTTACAACCCAGAAGGCTTTTCATGCCCTGAGGACCAGCTGTATAAGTCTTCTTTAAAACATGCAGTTTTGCTTATAGCTTAGTCTTTAGAATCTTGCAGTAAGTTTGTGTGACAATGTCCATTATTCAACTCAAAAATTATGGTTATTGTAGTTTGATTCAATTACCAAGTTCATTACCCACTGTACCAGTAGTACAAAGTCTACAGCTTTGTTAGGGAGCATCCAGACACATATACTGCTCTTTGCAAACATTTGAAGGATCCTTAGAGCAATCCACTCCCACCTGGAATGGGTGCAGTATAGAGCCTGGCAAACAGATCTTCCTCCAGTGATCACTGCCAATATCAGCACTGACATACAGAGATGAGCTGTGGACTTCTGAGAACTGATTAAAAGATGGGGACAGATGTTGTCAGACAATAGGGAAACACCAAGCCTAAACATGAGATAAAACATACTCAAAGTAACCTTTTAGGTTAGTTCAATAAGCTCATCCTCTGTAATTTTGGAGCAAGAGGAGGGTTCATCCTTCTAATGCTGTGCACCTTAGGAAGGTGTCTTTTTGCTGACTCCAGGATAGTCAGTGCTTCCAAAGGAAGAGCCTTGGTCTCAGATGAGAAGTTCATATAGACTGACTGTAGAAAAGCAATCCAGTGCAATGAGGAGCTACAGTGAAATGGTTGAAGTGGAAGACTTTGTGAGACACAGGCGTGGAGCTTTAAGATGCAAGATCTGGCTGTCATCAAACCACAGGCACAAATGATTCTCCAGAGAATGGATTTTTTTCTAATGTGGGAGAAATTATTATATCCTTTGCCATTCTAGTGATGTGCCAAAATGCTGAATCCCATAATGGTGGAAGCCATATGGATGCTTAGAAGGATTGCATCCAGCTTATAAATGGACTAAAAGTTTAAAAATAGTGGAAATTCTCTACAAAGATTGTATGGAGCAGTTTTGAATGATGCATTTCTGTTGACAGCAGCAAAATTAGACACATATCAGAAGGCTCTACTTTAGATATGTTTCTGACCCTGGGTAGCTACCATTTTGCTTTCTGCTGTTTTCCTTTCTAAAAATCCTTTGTCTGCCCACAATCACAATCTGTGATCCATATGCTGTTATTGTACTGGAATTTTTGGTGGTTCAGCATTTAGTTAATATAGATCTGATAAGAAGAAAAAAAGACAGTTTGCCACCAAGTCCACCCTGAGTTTGTGGGTGTTTAGTGCCTGTTCCCATTTGTTTCACCGCTCCTCCAAGGAAAATGTAACCTCAGACATTAAAACACAACCTTTGAAGGGATTTACAGAGATACAGTGGTTTTTCATATTCCAGTGAGCAGTAGAAAAAGAAAGATAATACGATGTTTTGATTATTGTTAGACTTTTTTCATGCACTTTTGAAAATATCTTATTGCTTAGATTAAGGCTCTGAGGAACAGAAGCAGTGACAGCTCTTCTAAAAGGAAACTTTTTTAACTTCAGCTACAAAAGTTTGACATATTGCTCTGTTGTCATTCATGGAATATGGCTCTGGAAAGTATTTTGCTGCAGAGCTAGTGAAGCTGACTACTTTTTCGAGTTACAGTACAGCTGAAGAAAAACAGCACTTTGGTCTCTTTCACATGATACACATGATAATGGCGTTGTAACTGGGACAAAAATATTGATTGGAAATATCAAAAGACATCAGAATTTAAAAGGAAGTCACTTTTCCTAGTTTTATTTTCTTGAAATATGTAGGTCAGGCTGATATTTATGGAAGCATCTTTTTCTGAGCATGGTATTCATGTTTGCTATATTAGGTGGCTTTTTGGAGATGCAGGTGCATTTCATGTTGCAATTCCTCAAGATTATTGGCTTTGGAACAGAAGCAGAGAGATTTGTTAGGGCACACCTGCTCACCAAGGCTGTCTGGTAGTGTCAGACTGTAAGATTGATGTTGTTTTACCTGAAGCTGTGAATTCTTTAATTATTCACCTTTTCCACTCATTGTGACACAAAGAAAACATATCTAAATTATAGATTCTACCCTCTTGAGACTGAAGAGGAATGGCGGAGTGGGCAACACACTAAGCACAAAATACTGAAATACTTTATTGTAGTCTGTAGTTGTCACTGGCAGAAGAAAATCAAATATATATCCCTTAGCAAAGGGCTGTCTGCCACAAGAGATGATGCTTCATAAAAAGGTGGAAAAGTGAGTTCCTCAGCAGAACTTTCCTAGTCCATGTCTTAAAACAGTCCGACGCACAGTTTATGCCCCTTCTTTCTTGAAAGAACCCTCATAGTACTCTCCATAGTGAAAAGGCACTTTAGAAAATAGAATAATCCATCTGTTAGTCGCGTAGGATTTTGTAGTCCTTTACACTGAAATAAAATGAAAGTACCAGAAGGTAGACTGTCAAACATACTAGCTAGGATTTCTAGGATTTCTAGGCATGAACTGACAGAATTCCAGCTGCTCTTATCTGTTCTTATTTGTTGCTAGATGTGGTGATTTTTTTTTTTTTTTTTTTGCTTCATTACAAAGGTGTCTTGGAAAAATATTTCCTTTTTTTCCCCATTGAAACTACAAGCATAGCAACTGATTCAGGATTAGACTCATGCTTAGAAAGCAATACTGGGTACTAGACTTCTTTTCCTTTTACAATTGCAGAGAACGTTTCTGACAGAGCAAGGTGCCTCATAGGATATCTCTTTATAATTTCATTATGCTGAATATGTTTGTTTGCTTGTACAGGTATAAATGTTCTGCTCAATAATCTTTAGTTATCTACCTATTAATTGAGGAGAATTTCTAAATGGGCTGCACAAACAATGCAGTATTAAAAATTCTTAATTGAAATGTACATTATCACCACATTTCTATATGATTGTAGATATATTTGGGGAGTGTATGTCTAGAATTGTACTAGAGATATACATTACTTAAATACAGATTGGAATGGCAGTGTAGGCTGAGAGCTAGAAAAATCTTTCTGTCAAAATAAGGACTTCAAAATGAGGTTAAGTGAGCTCTCAGTGCTCTTATACTTTGGGATAGCTGTCAATTCCCTTTGATTTACTTTCACATAATATTTCACCTAAACTTTTGCCTTTATAAAGCTGCATGAGGCATTTGAGTCTCTCTGTTGAAATTTCTTTGTTCCTAATGTCCTAAGAGTATCCTGGAGTTTAGTAGAGAACAACAGGAAGACCAAAACCAAACATGGAGAACTGGAGCAGGGTTTGTACCTAAAGGTGAGACTGTTAATTCTGCAACTTTGGAATAAATTTCAGGACTACATTGTTAATATTGAGGGGTAAAACTTGATTAGGAAGGGCAGGTATCCCAGCTGAGAAGAACTTACACTGTATGTGAGCAAAGTTGCCTGCATTCTGAAAATGCTGATAGATATCTGAGCAACCAGCAGAGATGTGCCAGGTGGCACCTCTGTCACTTCAAAAATTTAAGTGAAGACAAGCATCTGTAGGAGATAGGGGGGATAGGCTGGACACATTGCATTTGGCTTTAGAACAAGGCAAGGAGCTGGACAGTCTCCTGCTAGTTCTTCAGTCTTCATGCTAAAAAAAAACATAGCACCATTCTAAGGAAACAAATCATGTAAGCAGTCATGTAAGCTGATAAACCACAAACTTGTCTGCTGGGAATGCAACCCTGAAATGACAAACTTTTATGTCTTGGATGTACTTTAATGCTTTCATGTGTAAATTCAAATGAGGATGTTAACTTAGCTCTTTCACAGAATAAAGGAATTTTTCCCCGCGGCTTATGAGTAGGTTAATTATGCTGCAAGCTTTAAATAACTTAGAAAATGTATGCTGACAAGGTTGGGCTGCTGTTAGTTACTTGATGCTATTAATTTTCCTATGTGAAGCACTAACAGACTTGACTAGTAGTAAACACTGGAAGTTTTGGATCTCAGTAAGTTTTCTTCTGCAGTGCCAAACGGCATTTTTTTGGAAATGAAAGCAGTTTTAAGTATGGGTACATAAGCAAGATGGTTATCCTTCCTGTTTACAGTTGCTGTATTTGTGGGAAATAACATTTCAATGCTGAATAAGATGTTGCTTGCTCCAGCAGTTTGAGAGTGTTCCATGGTTCAGGATACTCATTAGGCAGATCTAAATACTCTATTTCTATTTATCTTTACCCAGAGTTTTTCCATCATTGGTATGGGAATGAACAGGTCAAATTAGAGGCTTTCATCCTTTTCTCATGGCAACAGGTACTCCTTTTCAGGATTACCTGAATTTCCATCTTATTTTAAAAGCAGAAAATTTAAGTTACTTTATGTTATTTCCTTACAAATATCCTGAAGGCTAACAGGAGAGCTAATGCAAAGGTCTTCTACTTATAGCTCTTGAGAGAATCATCAGCTTTATAAGCATTTGGCCTGGTCACAGTTTCTGAATGTAGAGTTTTTACAGGTTTATACCTGTTACACCTGGGAAATAACTGAAGTAGCTCATAGTTACCACCCAGATGGAAACCTGGAACAAGATGATCTCTATTTTTGCTTGCTGAGTCTCTGTATTTTGCATATTATTTCTGTGAAGCATAGACTTAGGATAAAGAAGGGGAGTTTCACTAGTATTTCAGCTTCTAAAACTGACTTAACGGGTATTTAGCAACTATTATAACAAAAAGAACATAGAAAAGCTGAAAAAGAGTTACTCCTTCAAAAATTGACTGTTGCCAGATGTTGTGTTGGTGGCACCACAAGTTTCTCCTCCGAGCTGATCCCTGCAGTTTTATAAACCTCTCCTTTCATGCATCTTCTGGTTACTATCTACCTGTGAATTCATGTTCATTTTTCTGCTGAGCTGCTTTATTTCCCCCTGTGTAATTTCTCAAGTTTTGCATAGCAGTGTCCCTCTGACTCTTTCCATTATATATTGGGAATTCCTGTGCTTCTGTCATTGGCTAGTGTCCTACCCTGTGATAGCACTGCTCCAGATGTCTTTAACATTTTGTTAGTTTGCAGAAATAGTTGCTGTTCAACAGCACTGGCACACCTCATAACACAGTTTTAAAAGTGCTTTCTTGTCAGAGCTTAGCTGCAGTCTTTATGTAATCTATTTCTGTCTTTCTCAATAAGACATAGCATTTAGTGATTGGCTTACAGTAAAGCTTTACTCTTTGTACAGTCACTTGGCATTCTGTGTTTCCCCTGCTTATGTCAATCCTGCCACCATCACGTTCCCATACTGGAAGGTATTCTTTAGCCAACCTTTCCAGTGAACTGCTGAATCAGAGGAATTTTTACAATCACAAGTAAGAAAAGAATCCAAGTTTGCCCTTTTTTCACCCTCCTAATGTCTAGGGAATAATTCATAGTGTTTACTGCTGCTTCTCTCTACTGCTGTCCACAAAAAAAAAAAAATGAAGTCACGCAACTATCCTGCAATGTATGACATAAATAATGTAAAATAATAGTTCTGCATTGACCTTTTCAATTATAATAACCTTCTTACAGTAATAGATACAGAGATGTTAGATAGAAATGTCACTTCTCTTCCTAGATTTGTCCCTTTAAATATGCACACTCTTCTATATGTCATCAGGAAAAAAGAGTTTATGGCCTTTGACCTTTATTTCTTCTAAGAGCAGGAATCAGGAGGTTGAACTGACTGACCTATTCAGTACCAGAGCATTCATAGCACAGAGATTTTCTGGCCTATTTATGTGGCTGTGTGCTGAAAGCTAATGTTGCCTGGCAGGGTATAATAAAGTATTTGTGATGGAGATGTCAAACCACACTCATAATTCTGGTCTATTCCCAAAATGCAGAAGCAGTTTATTTTGGCTGAGTTTCTTAACTGGTATCCTGTTACCCAAGGAAAAGGCTCTGGAATTGATTAACTGCACACAAAGACTTGGTCTGTGTAGATTTTCATTAGGAAAGAACCATTCATCTTATGTTTTTCTCCATTACTTGCGTTCACTTGCTGTGAATACCATATGCACACCCAGTTTTGCTGTAAAAATAAAACATTGTATGTGCTTTTGTCACAGGTGTATTGCATTTAAACTGATGCTTTTTTCAACATCTGTTTCAAGTGCAATCTACTTCTCTCCTGTATCTATAATAATAAACTTACATAGCTTAAAAAGCAGCTGTGTCAGGCTGAGCCCTCCTTTTCAGTTGAGGCTGTGCATAGAGGCAGGCAGCAGCTTGGTAAGAAGTTACAGTTTAGCATGAAAAAAGTAAAATTAAAAACATCTTAGGAAAAACAGTAAGTTCAGTTCAGAAAAGGAGCAAAACATTTCATAGGCTTAATGTTAGGATGGAGCCATGGCAAAACCAAGATGCTGCTGTTGGATCACTTTTCTTTCCCTTCTCAACTCCTGCCTTTATCTATTGCTGTATTATTTGCATATTTAGAAATTACAGAGACAGCCTTTTGATGCTGAGCAATTAACTGCTGCCATAGAATTGTTTCCTGTAAGGCTTGACTGCTGCTTGACTGTGAAATACTTGAGCTTATTTGAGCCAGAGCTCCTAAATACAATGTTTGAAAATTAAATTGTGACTTTGGGCCTAAGATACTTCGGTTCCAGCTTTGACTTTTTGAAATACAGGTGCTCTGCATTTTTTCAAAGTGAATTTGAAGATGTACTAAGTTTTGAAATTAAAACATATTTTTATAGTATTTTTATGATGTTTTAAGTCAGGCTTAAATTTTTTCCATGCTTCATATTTAATGATACCATGTTATTCAGCATGTTTTCATTACAGATTTTCCAATGAAATAATTTGTCTTCATAAAACCAGAAGGCACATCATTTTTAAACTACAAAATACCCTAGTGCTGGGACCTTGGAGAGCACTGAGATATTACATATGCATCTCCATGAGTGAGCATGCCCTCTTCATCCTTTCTAAATGTTACTTTCATTTGTTGCTCACACTTGGAGATTTATGCAGACCCTGCTCTCAGAAGAGTGTTCTTCTGAGTTGTTTGCAAGTGTCAAGTGCTCTGGCATTCTGCTGAGGTAGTCTCTGTTTATTTGTTCATAGTCCTGTTCAAGAATCTAGGCTCTGACTTGATATACTTATGCTTCTGACATACCAATGGTATGTTTGTAATAATATGGAAGCTCTAATGTTTTCTGGCTTGTAATGCAGTGACTTGGGAGCAGGAAGAGTACAGGCAGGATTAATTCTGTGTGAATGCAAAGTCTTGGGGAGATAACAAAAAAATGGACATTTCACCAGAGACTGACTCATTTGTCATATATTTGAAAGGGCATGGGAAGAAACTGGGATTGAAGTAGCTCAGCAGACCCTTACTTATTAGCCAAAAAGAGGAGAAAAGATCTTATCCAGCAAGGGTGCACCAGATTGAATTGCATTTTAGTTACTGACGGGAAGTGATTTCTCTTAAACTGAAATTGCAAACAAATGATGAAGAAGGGCTTGAAGGCTGCTCAAGTGTGAAGCCTGTTCATGCAATGTGACTAATAAATATTCTGTAAATATTTATACCAGTTTCATGTAGTCTTAATCTCCAATATGCTGAAAGTAATTGTTTTTTTCAAAAGAATGTGAGTAAATTCTCTGAGTGAATTCTTTCACCACCCATAGTCTTGCCTCCCTTATGCTAGATGTGCTAGATGTTGACTGTTCCCAAGCATGTGCCTATGATTTGCACATTGTTGGGGGACATTTTATTGTGGCTGTGGGGCTTTATTATTGTTACTTGTGGAAACCAGAATTGCCTTGTTGTAGTTTTTATTTTGCATAACTGAGAAGCAGATGAATTAATTGACAGCCTGTGAATTTATTTTAGGCTTTTAACTGACAGCCTGTGAATTTGTTTTAGGCTTTAGATGGCTTCCCCCACAAACCATTGAAAGTTCTCTCTTGTTCCATGGAGTTTCATTTTCTGCCGTGCCCACTGTCCTCCTGAAATGCTGCTTAGAAGAAATAAAAAACCAAGCATTCCAAAATCACAGAACACCAGTCTCCTACATTTTTCACTTACACCCTGATGTGTGGGAACTGGTTATGTTTTTTACAAACACGCACACAGTTGGAAGGGATCACAAGGATCATTGAGTCCATCTCCTGGCCCTGCACAGGATACCCCAAAAGTCACACCATGTGCCTGAGAGCATTGTTCAAATGCTGCTTGAACTCTATCAACTTTGGTGCTGTGACCACTCCCCTGGGAAGCCTGTTCCAGTGGCCAAGACTTTTTTCCAGTTCTCTGAAATGGATTTCTTTTGAAATTACAAAGCTTGTTTCTAGGAAAAATATTTTGACCTGTTTCAGTGTTTAACACTGTCAGTCTCAATTTCTCCTTTGAGCTTTTTTATAGCTTTACTGCAAACAGTGTTCCTATTCCACCCCCCAGTTCTGTTTTCAATTTCAGATATATGTTGGCTATTATACCCTCTCACTGCCAAATGCTTCTCATGCTATTAATTATTGTTGTTCCAATTTTTTTTTTACTAGCTCAATTCTGCATTCATATCATTTAGTATAGAAGTACTACTAATGTTTCCCTAGCTAAGAATCTCAGGAAATGGGTCTTATAACTCAATTCCAGCAGTCTCTTTAAAAAACAAAAAACCCCAAACAAAACCAAAACAAAAAAAGAAACCATGGTCCCACTATGAATGTACTACAGTCTTGAACTTAAATTCTCAACTTTTTATAAATAAAATGAGTTTTCAGAAATGTGGAAAAAAGTGCAACTGTAATGATGGTGCTTTGGGGTGTTTTCTGAGCTTGAGGAAAAATAACCAGTGGAAGGCATCTCCTCTCTTTACCTGAATTAAGAGATTGTGTAAAATTCTCCAGTTGTGTGTATTTTCCTTGGGAATGATGCTGAATAACAGCCTTCTATTATAGTATAAGTGAAATGAGAAATTGTTAGCCACTGTTGAGACATCATGTAGTCCATTTATCTGTGACACTTGGGATATTATCCCAAGCAGCTAGGGAACCTGATATTGTCAGGGAAAATTGTGATTTACTTTCACACATCCACAAAGAGGTTTTTAGAGCTAGAATTAAAATTGGGTAAGCCACAGCTCTACTCTCAGACTTCTCAGAATTTTAGAAGCAAGTTAGCACATTAGCATCCTGTCATCAATGGAATTAAAGCATCTGCTGCAGATTGTATCCTACCTGAACACGGAAAGCTTTTTGAATGGAAAAGTAATAGATCACATCTTCCAGATTTTAAACAGTCAATAATCTCATCCAACTAGATTATTCTGCCCCAGGCTTCAAGTTCAGCTTCTTCTGCTCACCACCCTGCTAATGACTGAGATTTCTGGAGTAGCTCCCAGATTGATGGCAAGGCATCAAATCCGCTGATGGCAATGAGTGATTGATG
Source organism: Melozone crissalis (assembly GCF_028551555.1). Taxonomy (NCBI): domain Eukaryota; kingdom Metazoa; phylum Chordata; class Aves; order Passeriformes; family Passerellidae; genus Melozone; species Melozone crissalis. The sequence continues at coordinate 40,570,334 of NW_026535784.1, read as the reverse complement.
GCAGTGCATCAAATCTGTTTGAGATCTACAGATAAAGCCTGGCTTCAATGCCTCAGTTTTCTTCATAGAAGCTGATGCTTTAATCTAAATTTTGACTGTTGTAATGAATCATACAAGATCTTGGTACAGACACAAAAAGTGCTGATATCCCTGCTGTTTGTCTGTCACACTAGACCAGTTTTGTCATGAAATGCAAGCTAGGATAATTTTTGCTCTTCATGAGACCACATACAGGAGGTGCAAAACTAGTCCTTTTATAGTGGTAAAAAAGTAAATGTCTTTTATATTACATCTCGTTAGAAGATATATACAAGCGGGATGCTTAATGTTGCAAAAAATGTATTTCCAACAGGTTTGCTTTTTTTCCTTTTACATACCTATTTCAGTGTAGCTTCCTACTTTTTAATTGACCACATCTTATTTTAGGATGCTTCTCTTTTGATAGGTGTCAGTTTTCCTTTCAAGTTGTGTAACAATATTGTCACAATGGCACTCCACTCTTTCAGCTGGGATGTTTCACTGGGAATGTCTGGTTGGATTTGGGACTGTATTATTTGTTTGTTTAAAAAAATTCTCTAAAATCTCTAAAACAATCCATTATGTTTTCAGTCAAGCTCAAATTAATGTTGAAAACCCCTGTTTTCCAGCAAATAGATAGCGTGTAGCTTTGTCAAAATGTCAGTCTGTACAAACTTCAGTAGATGAAAGCTTTCAATCTGGCTGTTAGTAGGATTTAACTGACAAATGAGACACTCAGTTGATCCAAAAATCCTGATGTCTGTACACTGTATGAAGTCTACTTTTGATGAACGGCACAAATTTGCATTGAATAGTCAGTAGTTTGACTTGTAAAGACTTTACAATGCGTTACAACGACTAGGTTTCAATTATTGTCCTGACTTTGCATTGGTTAAGTTCTGATACACTTCCCTTAAACAGTTCGTATTCATTCTTAAAATGTCTTTGCTAGTTTTTAATAAAAAAACTTGGAGTGTTTTCTTTTTGAGCAGGAAAATGCTTTTGAAATCCGCATTTGCTTTGAGCAAGGGACAGAGAGACAAAGGTGTAGATGGGCGTATATATATTTAGCAATGTCGTAGTTTGGTTACTTGGCTTGACTGATGTTTTGCTCTTGAATTTCTTGCTTTTCCTTGCAATCCCTTGCAGAGATTGACATTGAGCGTTGCGTTCGCGAGTCGATCAACCTGTTCCGCTGGACTCCCAAGAGCGCCACGTTCCGGCAGTTCGCGCAGCCCGCGCGCCCGCCCGCCGACGGCAGCGGCACCAGGAGCTCTGCCCTGGCCTGCCTCTCTGCAGACTACCAGGAGGCTCCTCGCACTGACCTCGTAAGCAGCATGGCAGCGGGAGTGGGGAGCATTGCTCACGTTATTCAGATTGCCCGTTTCTCCTGCCTAACCAACTCCTGCTCCTTCAGTTCTCTTACAGCAACCCACCCATGTCCACAGCTCACCTGCAGAGATACCAGCAGGCTTTATCATAGGAGAAAAGCAGTAAAAAGAGTGCTGTGCCTGTGAGATTAGGTAATTGTAAAGTGATGCAGGCAGCTCTGGCTGCTTTTTCCATCTTGGCATGTTAGGTGAAGGATATGCCGCAAGTTACTCTGAGAGTTTAGTTGGTGAGTTATGCCTGGTTTTATCTTGGCAAAGAGTAACTAGTAGCTAAGAGAATATCTGCATTAAATAGATGCCCAGTTTAGCAAAATGATTTTTCTCCTCTCTAGTAGAATTTAATGGCTGTTTCTCTTGACAGTTGCATTATCTGAATACTGGTAGTTGGAAATTATTCCTTTCCTTCCTCTTATCAGTATACATCTAGCTAGTCTCTTAAAAATTAAATTTTATTTTGCTGGGTTTTTTTCTCCTTCCACATTCTCCAACAATCCTTTCATTCATGAGCATTCCAATAATCTGGGAAATATATATAGACCTGCTATGCCTATTTAGTGAATCACATTAGGTGTTAGTCTTTCCATTTGTTTTTCCTAACTACTAGGAAAGTAAAAATTATTGTTGTCATTCAAGTAAATCTTTACTTTTTAGTCCTTAAACTGGAGCTTGATATTCAGTAATTTTCTTAGTTTTTACGTCAGTTTTTATTTTATTTCTGTTGTAATTTCTGGAAGCCTTAGCTAAAAATCCAGGATGGCAAGTGCAGACATGCAAATGAAGAACAAAAGGAAACTTGAAAGATCTTACAGGATTTAAGAAACAATAGGTAGATCTAGAAAGGCAATGGGAAATGAAAATTAAATTCCAGGGGAATACTCGTGTTGTCATCCAGGTTTGGAGCCAAGGGCTGCACTTTCAGAGAGTAATTCAGATAGAACTTCCTAAGGTCATCTGGTACAAATTCCTGCAGAAAATGTGTCCAACACTGAATTCAGGTGGGGTTGCCCGGGGCTTTGATCTCTCAGGTCAAAGTAACTTCCAAGGAAAGTATTCAGTCTCTCTTGGCAGAGATCTGATCAGATGTCTGACAGTGCTACCAGTGAAAATGACTTTGTGTATGTGCTAGTTTTTCTGAATGTTATGGCAAAAGAGTGAAAAAAACAAGTCTTCTGATTTTTAAGTATTTTCTTGTGCCTTTATGTGTAAAAGCAAGAGTCAAAGCATTTGGATATAGCAAAGAGGGAGAAGGGAGAAAGCAGCCCTGGTCTACTGAAATGAGTAGTAAAAAGATTTGTATTTGTAACAGAGAGAAAAATCCTTATTTCAAATTAAGCAAGTTTCTTTCAGTATTCTCCCATTTTCTGAGAAATGTTTTGGGTGGTTTTTCCTGATAGTGTTTTTGTTTTCATACCAGAATTTGTATTTGTTTATAAAGCCAGTAATTAGGATCATCCATCCCACAAGTTCCAAGAAATTAAGCAAATGTTTTTGGTATGTTAAAGAGTAGATAAATAAATATGAGAACTTCTATTGACTTCTCTTTAATTTCTAGTTCTGTCTGTCCAGCAGCAAAGACCTCTTCATTTACTGCAGTGCAGCTGAAGGTTTAACATCTTTTGAAGCACAAGTATATTGGATCTTTTGATTACTGCTGTATTTTGGTTTTTTAGCTCATCATATGAAAGAGAGCTGTACAGATTCAGAGATCTGTACAGAAATATGCAAGCAAAGAGGAAAGTAATCTCTTGGACACAAGAAAGACTATTCATATCTTAAATTATAGTCTGTAAATGTATTGTTTGCTCTCATGTGCTGTATTTTTGTGTGTCAGATTTTGAGACAGATAGATGCAAGTCAAGTATGTTATGATGCAGTCAGGAGCCATAGATCAGACTTGGAAAGTCCTGTGTAACATGAGTCCATAATGAGCTACCTCTCACTCGTGACTGTACTTTTGGATGTCTTCATAAAATAACTCTTCTCAGGGATTAGAGCAATATTGATAAAAACGAAATTGAAATTATTGGTGAAATACACTGTTTACACACAAAGGTGGTATGGTTTGTTTTTGTTAGGGTTTTTTTTCAACCTTAATCCTGGAATTATCTTGTTCTTCAAGCATGTCCTCTACTGGTGTTTGCTGCCATGGGGAAACTTTTTATCTACTTGAAAAGGGTGAAATCTGAGTTCAGTCTTTAGTACACACAGTATGCTTTAATGGATTTTCTGAAACAGCATCCTGTCCTTGCTCTGCAGTGTAGCTCTTACAAAAATAACTTTTCTGTTTCCTTACCTATTTAGTTGGTGATTCTTTGGACAAGGACTTTACACTAAATTTCTATCTCCAGTTTTATATTTGTGGGTCACCTTTGTATTTGAAAGTGGGTAGGGCACAAAAAATTCTTTGTGAAGAAAGTTGTGGGCTTGCTTCGGAAGGTAATTTATAACTTCTCGAAACATTAAATGTTTAGTGTTTTTAGTTGTAAACACCAGCTGTCTCTTACCTCTCTATTTGTATTTTATATCTATGCTGCTTCAGTTTGTTTCTTAAGTGCTTTTTATTGGCAACTCAAATATTTGTGTGTATCTGCATGTTACTGTGCTTTTGTTAATAATAGCAGGAGAAGTATTTCCCCTCTGGGTGTGCATTTTTCTCCCTAAATCAGCAGTCAGTAAAACAAAACTGCTTTTTATCACTAGCATTGCTTAGTTTTTATTTTAGTGACATCTATTTGCAATTTGGTAAATAGGCTTGGGTGCTCTCTTTTTTCCTCCTGGACTTGTGTGTTCCTTAATCTTTTACTCTTTCAGCCAGTAAGCATATTTCTACTGAGATAAAATCTCAAGGAGGAAATAGTTTCAGAGAGAATGAATGTGCATCTTAAGTGGGGTTGCATTGTTTATTTTGAGAAAGATAAAACATCAAAAATAACAACAGAAAAAAACCCTTTAAATTCTGAATTTATATTTAATACTGAATTTACATTACAATCTACTCAATTTTGTGTCTGTAACTTTTCTTTACCAGTACATGGTTGATGTTTTTTTCTTCTTACTCTTCCTGAAACTTCCTTTCATACCCTGTAAATTCCTGAAGTATTTTTCCTGAATGTGCAGGGGTCACAGAGACAAATAACACTGTAATATAAAAATTTTCTGCTGTATCTGTGTCTCCATTATTATAGATATGGTAGACATACACTCTCTCTAACTACTTCCATAATTCTAAATAAAAAGGAGAAGAAAGGAGGAAATGTTGCAACTTCTCTATCAGTATCTGCTCATCTGTGTCAGGTGAACTCACAGAAATCCAGAATCTGACACAATTCCAGCTTTGCCTTCTTCTTCTACTCCTGATTCTCTTTGCAAGGGTGGGAGTGCCTCAGAGATGTTGAGGAATGAAAGCATTGAAGTGGAGAAATGATGATGATTATTGATCTTTGCAGTGATTTAAATGCCAGCAGTTTGTTTTTTGTTTTTGTTGTAGTAGAAATACCTAAGCAGCATCATGACTTAATGACTTGATCAAACAACACAAATATGAAAAGCATGTTTTTATCATAAAGACTATGAGCATATTTTCCTGAGGATAACCTTTCTTTGCCAATAATTAAGGATAGCTTGTGTGACAGACTTCCAACAGATGGAAACTCAGGCCTATGTGTCATACAACAGCACTCAATTGCTTCTGAGTTCCTGTCTGCACCTAGGAAGTATTTGTCCATAAAAAATATATTGGCTAGGTTTATATTAAATAATTAAATAACTGGTGTGTAAATCCATTTACTCTTCAGAAAGAAGCATGGTCAGTAGTGGATACCAACACTTCTGCTTCAGTGTACAAGCTAAGAAATATCTATGTGATGCTTATGCTGTTCATAACGGCTGTTACTTATATTCTGCCTAAAGGGTCTTCTGATTGCCTTGACCCATTTCAGGTTTCTTTTGTCCTCTGTTTTTGTGTGGATCTTGGTTTTGTTTTCCTCTTCCATTGTTCTTAGACTTAACAGAAAGCTCTTACTCAAATTTGTCTTTAGTTCAAATTGTGTGAAGCATTACCTGATCAGGATCTCAGTTAATGCTTCTAATTTATTTCACATTTGCCTTTGATGCTTCTGCTCTTCTGGTTGTTGCTGCCAGCAGCTTGAGTGAGAAGCTGGGGTTATTTGTCATTTTTTAGAAGAGTTGGTTAAAATGCACTTTAATGTCACTCTCCTTTGAGTGAATAAATGAATCACTGTTTAATTAGGCATAAACCCATCACATTCTGGCAAATACTTTAGCAATTGTTGCAAACTTCAAAATGTTCTCTGTTTATTGGTTAGCTTTTCAAGGTTTTTTTGATACTCATAGGCCAGGCAGATAGCTACCAGGAAGTGGGGAAACCTCTGCTTCCAGAACTTTGATTCTGCACATTAAATTATTTAAAGGAAGCCTTATTTAGCACCTTGTCTATTCTGACTCTTTTTGAAAATCTGTATTTATTTTCTATAGTTTTAGCTTTTTCTCATAGAAAATGAGGCATTAAATTACCAGAGTGAATAAAATACCAAATATAAGGCTCAGGAAACAATCTATGTTAAATGTTAATTCAGACATTTCTAATGAATGTTGTGGGTGTTTATTTTAAGTTGTAATACAAATTTCAGTTATTTAAGATGAATGTGAACTCATTGAAACAAATTTACTGCTTAGTTGAGGCAGAATTAAAGGAATATGTTTGTAATGATCTAGATAGTATTTATATGAGACTATAATAGTTTGTGAGACACTCACTCTAGATCATACTTAAGGATTCTGTTTGTTTTGCACAGACTTGGTTTTAGGGTCTCCCTGGGATGTGTTCTTCTGCTTTGAACGTAAATGGGGCAGTTGGAGCAGCCAGAGCACTCTCTGCTGCAGCTTTAGGCTCAGGTTCTGGGATCACTGATTGTCCACTAGTCCTTCCTCATAAGCTTTTGTGATTATACCCACTTTGAAGTTGAAAGCTGGGCACATTTGACCTTTTAGACCTCCCACAATTGGGATTCCATGACTGATTAACAAATGTGCAGAGGGGAAAAGGGTAAATTTACCAGTAAAATTAATTTTTTTTTTTAATCTAGCTGGTTCTTTCTCTCTGCATCTTGTAGGAATGTTCTTTTTAATTTTTTTCTAAATTTGGGAATTGTTTTAAAATCGGATTCTAGGAGACTATTAGGAAATAATTACACATCTCCGTGGTTTAGTAATTTTTCAGGCTCTAGTGGTTCTGATTTGAAATCTGGCTGGCTGACTGAAGACACAGTAGTTATTTTGTTTGTTTTCATGTATTTTACAACTGACTCTGTTTACTTTTGAGAGGGAGTGCTATAGTGGAAATAAGTTATTTTGGCAACCAAAGCCAAACTCAAGTTTCCTGAGTGACAGTTTTATTTCATACCTTGTTAAACAACCCATATTTTATTTTTAAAAAAATAGTGACCTGCATCTAAAAAAGGGAAAATGAAAGAGCAGTGCAGTGTTTATGTAAATTTACTTAAGAAGAGAAGTAACAGTGAGAATAACCCACTAAATGTGTTAAAATATGCTGTAGGAACAGCACAGATCTAAATGGCTTAATGCTTCATTCAGCTTCTGAAAAGCACAATTAGATACTGCAGTGAGGAATTATCCTCTTGGTGTTACATTTTTTATTTGTGTGCTTGTAGCACTAGAAGCAATGGAGTTTGGGGGAAATCTTTGAAGTCAAGTTTTGGAGGAGAAGTAGACTGAAGGATCTTAATGGTTTGTCTCCCACACAGACATGCCCAGGTACACAGCTATAGCTCCCTCCTGCCACTCACAGCAACTCTAATTCCAGCCTGCAGCAACTCCTGTGTGTGCCATGCACTGCTGCTGTGAAAGTTAGGTCTTAGATGTGTAACTGTGCTATTAACACAAATTTCATCATGTGGGGAAGAGATGTATTATGTCAGCCTAAGGTGCCTTTTCCCTCTACTCCTCAGTCTTGTGTCCTACGCTATTTGTTTTCTCAACACACATCTCTATAGGAGTCTGCCTTAAGCTAGTCTTGAATTTAGGATTCTTCACATTCCTTCCTTAGTGCACCTCAGGCCAGGCTAGGTGCTGTATGTTTTCTCAGTTGAGTCAGGATGCAGTGGCATCATGATCTAACTTTATTAGGAAGTGCAGTTGGGGGATAGAAAAGACTTTCTGGATGCAGCTCTCTTGCCTGTGGGATGGTGTCAATACCATCTTAATCTACTAGTAAAAGTGTTACAGCTCTGTGCATATATTTACTCTTCTGATGTTATTAGAGTGGAAAATCTGATTATCAAATCAAATTTGATTTGATAGCATAACTAGTGTGACAGCACAACTAGATGAAGGAATCCATGCTGCTTGTGAAGTTGAGCCTAAACCCAAAGTTTAGTCATAGAGCCCATCCTGCAAATGTGAATGAATGCATTTTAGGCTTATGGGAACAAATGTTTCTGTTGATGATGATTTTTAATATAGCTCAAAAAAGTTTGGGCCCAGGTCTCTAAAATGGATGGAATGGTGCAGAAATCCAAGATTTATGTGGAAAGCACATACAGCTTACAGGATAACTGTCTGGCTGATCATACTGTCAAATTTTTTGTCAATTACTCGAATTCAGTATTCTTCTTAATAGTCACCAGTTAAAGGACAGCCTGAACAGGATGTTTTGTCAGGCTTCACTGTGGTAAATGACTGAAAATGTCCTAGAGCTGCTTTTGGTAATGCCAGTTCAGAAAATAGGAATGTGAATAAACAGCAAACACAAATGAAAGAAGGTAGATTGTCTAAATCCAGGGTCTTTGACCAAGTGAGATACATGATCACATTATGAAGGAAACTCCTCTAGCAGTTGCAGTTTGCATTGAGATGTGTTATTAAACCCTGGTTGTTGTTGGTATGTTTTTTTAAAGAGGTCAGGGGAATCACTGACTGTTTCCTAAAGATACTGTTAATATTTTTTCTCAAATCCAAGGAATACAGTTTCTTGTCAAGGACAGAGCATCTATCAAGTGGGAAAAAAAGAGGCACTGATAGAAAGCATTCAAGGCTAGCAAGATCATTCTTGCTCCTGCTTTTACTTCAAGTTTTATTACACATTAAGTATCCTGTGAGTATTTTCAGGCATAGCTGGATTATGTCTCAGCTTTGTCTTTTGAAATGGTTCCATGCAGTGGTGAGCAGCTTTTACCTTTCTTATCATAGCAGGGACAATAACGGAGTTTGCAGCATGTCTGCCCTGCTGCATGCAGGGGAATATTGTGTCTTTCAGCCCTGCTGATTCAGTTTATTCACTCAGTTATGGTATTCCATTGAGATGACCTTTCCTTGTGTTTCCTTAGTAATGAGCTGGTCTGGCAAGCAGAGCTCACTTCCATTTTTTGTAGACTGCCTACGAAGTTGCGTGCAGACCTTTGGAGGATGTTTCTGACTGACAGCTGGCTGGAAGTTGCTGTTTGTACTTCCCAAGGTGTGAGTTCTGAAGTAGGGAGCTTTGTGGGGGACTCAGGATGGTGGAGGGGGTGGAAGAGCACAGCTTGCAAAATGAAAATGGAGCAAACTTAAATAGGAAGTGGAGGGAGGAAGTGAGGGAGCATAGGGAAAGTGTCTTGACTAGGGAATATGGGAAGCAGAATACGATGGCTACAGAGGACTGAATCTAAGTGTAAGAATCAGTTTGCTAGAGAGATTGTGTAGAGAACACTGACACTCAAGTGTTGAAAAATTGTGGAAGAGTTCTTAAAATCTGGGATTTTGGCTATTCCTCCTTTATAAACAGTCACAATTGAACATCAAAAAACACTGAAGCCTTTTTGTATGACCCTTTGCTAGTAATTGTAATAAAAATGGTGGAGAGGGCAAGTGGAGAGCTTAAACCATTATCTTATAAGCTTTTCTAAATTGTTTTCATAGTCTTATTTCTGTGTACATTCATACACTGCTTTGAGAAATATGTTTGAAAAATATGGAATGACATTTTCATGAAACGTGTTCCTTCATGAGGGACCTTGATAGTTTGAATATTTTCCTTGAACTCCAGATTTTAATTATTCTGACTTCCAGGCTGAACTTCCTAGTATATTAAATAAACTGCACTAAGTCTTGTCAGCTTCAAAGACAAAGGGGAGAAATCCTGCATTTACTCAGATAAAGCTGAGTATTCTATCCATTTCCATGGATAGAAAGTTCCTTTATCGTTTCTGTGTTTATCTGATGGAACTGTAAAATTCAGGTTCAGCAGAACTAAAGATCCTTGGCTATTTTCTCAAAAAAATGTGTATATCTTCATTTAATAGCCATGATGAAATGCCTGTAAGAGATTACAGACTAATGGGAAAAGAGATAGGAGCTGTGATTGTACCAGCCTCGTGTTCTGGAGTGCTTTAATCTTTCTGAAACTTGGCTTCCAAATTACTTCATATTAAGAGCTGTAAATGCATATGGATTAGCAATTCCCAGGCCTATTTGAAAATTAATGGGGTGAGAAGAGTACTTTGAAAATAAAGAATGTAGGGTGTTTTGTCAGAGAAACTTCTGGGCAACAAGACGACTTCAGACTTCAGCTTAGGTACTCTTTCTGCTGTTGCTATGCTGCTGACTTAAACAGTCTTCCCTGACAAACAGTTGCTTATAGCTGAAGAATCTAAAGCAAGATTCATGCTTGTAGTTAGAATATGCTAGAATAAGTTTCTCTTTGCAGGAAAACAGATAAAAGCACTTAAGTAGTAAGCTCAGTATACTAGCACAGAGCATACATGGATCCTAGTACACTTGTGCATACATGGATGTCTGAAAATGTGGGTGTCTTTCTGATAATTTTTATGACAGCAAGTGTATGAGTATGCTCTGCATATGAGCAGTTCTCAATTTCAGTATTTTTGTCAGTATACACAATTGCTGAAAGACAAGTTTGTAACTAGACCTTTGACTACCTTCTGGCACTGTGCTTAAAGTAGAGCTTTTGCCTTTTTTAAGAAAGACTGTGAGTTTTTTTAGAAAGTATGTACCATGTCTGCCTTGGAAAAGTAAATATCACAGCAGGAAAATAGTTGAAAGGAAGAAACAAGCATTTTATATATGTGATAAGCTTTTAAGGGTTTTTTAAGCTTTTCCCTGTGGTTTTCCTGGCTTTTTTTTTCTTTCTCTTTGTCCTATCTGTACTCCCTATAGAGTATCACTAGCATGGGAATTTTAAGTTGTGATAATCATTGTGCTTCATTGTTTAAAACAAAACAGAACAAAAAATTACAGATGATACCTTCAACAAGATATTTGCAAGTAGCTGTCCTAAAATGTGCCTACTTGCCACTTAATGTAGCTGAAACCAAAATCTCTTTTTTATTCTACACCCTGTTCACAACTTGTTGGGTATTTGTAAACAATTACTAAGAGGCTATCAGTGCCATAAACTTTTTCTGAGTGCAGCTAACCTAATTTAAAGGATTTGGTTTACAGTGAACCCTCTTCCTTCCTTCACCTGCTTTTACTTCTGGCTCTTCACAGCTGCAAAGCAATGCCTGTAGTGACATAGTACAGCCTAAACAGGGAATTGAAGCAAATAGTCCTGACAAATGTGAAGGCTCCTGTCTAAAATATCAGCCTATACCTTACACATCTCCATGCTGAGGTAAAGAGAGTAGGCACTGAGGTGATATACAACAGCTGGAACACTGCTGTGTAGAGTAGGAAAGGTGTTAAAGGTTCAGAAGAATCTGCAAGATTTGTGTGTTCAGTGGATGTGATGGCCTGAAGAGCTGTGTCAACTCAAGTCCAGTTTCTGTAGTAGCTTCTTACAATTTCAAAGTATCTGTGGCAGGATGGTGGTTATGAAGACAAGGTGTGAGGATGGGGTAGAAGGATTGACAGCTTGATGTTGACCATGTTTAGTTGCAGTTCATTGGAAAATTCCTGTGAGAAAATGCCTGAGATGAAATATAGTTGTTACCAGATACAGCAGATGTAGTAATATTTTTAGTAATTAGCAAAATTATCTTATAAGCACATGCATATATTTCACTTTGCAATTTGAAGGAAATAAATTAGTCTGATAAAAAAGTTGTTAAAGAAAGAATTGCTGAATCAATGCTATTTCCAGCAAGTCTGTTGAGGAGCTTCAGTTTTATTCAAAGTCTATATCTAGATGTTGTATCACTGAATCTACCAGTAAGGCAAGAGATGGACATGGTAGGTCAAAGCAAAGATGGTTCTAAAATTCATAGCTGAATGTGTTTCTCCTTAATTACAATCCAGTTAAAGGGGAAAAAATGCTTTTCCTGGTTATTAAAACCTTTCAGCAGGACAGATAGTGTGTACCTGTAAAACACTTTGTATGGCTTTATACTGTTAGATAAAGAGAAAATTGTTTTATATCAGATTAGGTGAATTTTGGTTGGCTTGTTTTCTGCTGTAGACTTTTAAGGTTCCATTCTTTCCTGAGGCATTCATCCCATCAACTGAATAGACAAGAGGTAAGTAGGAAGTGGTTTTGTAATTAGAGTCCAACATAATGTAAGTATTTCTCCAGAAGACTTAATTTGGGTCATCTCAGCCAGTTTCAGTGACTTCATTATCCAACTGTTTATTGTTACTCGTAATCATGTGAGCCTGCTTCAAGGGCTGAACTCTTTGCAGCAGACTTGCTTGCTTTCCCTCCTTGGTGTTGCTCCTCAAACCTGCTCCTGAGGCAGAAGCTGTTGTCTGAGGATAGCAATGTCTGCCAGTTTGCCATCGGGCAGATGAAGCTGTGTCAGCCAAGTGTGTATTTATGTAATCAGTATTTTTTTACATTACTGCCTTGTCTGCTGTGAATCCCCTAAACATGGGACTGCTGAATTCCTTTGGCAAGTCTGAAGTTTGTGAGAAGATCTTGAGCTTTTTTCTTCCTCCTCCCATTTAATGTAATTCATTTCCTTGAACTCCTGGGAAAATTCAGCTGTTCAGGTGGGAGGTGGCTTTAGGCAGCTACTGGGAGTTGACTGTGCCCTGTCACATTGATTTTTTATGGAAACAGATCTCCCTTGAGTATTGACTATTCTGTTGAAACAAATAATACATTATCCAGAAATTGTGTCTTTTTCTGATTATAAAGCATCTTGACTCTATTTTTCTGAACTTGGAAGGAGAGTGTTGAGACTGGAAATTTGTAACTGCTTCTGTTTCAAGTATTATTATATACAATGGGAAAGGCAGTTGGGTGAGGGAAATATTCCCTGAAGTAGAATTGCTGATTTTGTTTGTCATTTTGAAGGCTTTTGGATAACTTGCTTTACAGCAGAGATATTTCTAAGTGCTGGACTGTTTTAAGAAGCCTTTTCTGGGACATAAGTTTAAAAAAAATCTATGTCTCCCTGTTTTGTCTAGCATATTCTCTAAATTTGGAATAGTCCTCAGATTAGTTCAGGAACTGGTATGTTTAAAAACCAAAAAAAATCTAGGGTTACCTACAGTCATTGGACTAATAACAATTAGTAATACCTTCAATTTTCTTCACAGGGCTACCCCTGTTCTCTTGAATGATGGACTATAAGCAAATAATGTATTGGTGTATTACTGCAATCTGCAACAAGATAACAGAAGTGGAATATTTTTTAGAAGCAGAAAAATTGTTACTGAGATATTCTTTAAGAATGTGGAGTGTAAAAATTCTAATACTCCTGAATATTTCTGGGATAATCCACAATGAATGTTCTCTTATGAAAAATAATTTCAGATATTATCATGCAGTTGCTTGAGCACTACCAGGAGTGTGGTGTGTCTTGTGTCATAATCTGTCACATCCCCCAAAATATTTTTTTAAATTTAATATATAACTCTCCTTTCTCACAAGACTAAGGACATTTTTTTTGGGATTATTTTAAAAATACCATATTTCTAGGTATAAGGTAAATCTTATATTTCTGGTGTCCTGGTTTGTGCTTGGTCTTTGGGCTGGGGTAATAACTGCTGTTTAGCTAGCTCTGTATCTCCCAGAGATATCCCTGCAGTTTTTGTGGCAAGCTGCCATCTTTTCTGCTCCAATCATGGGACCTTTCAGTTTCCCTTTTCAGGGAGTGTTTTCTAGCCAGTTTACTTAATTTCTGATGTTAAGAAATGTTCTGTGGATGTTGCGAGCCCTTCAGCCACAGTGAATAATTCATTAACAAATCACAAACTGAGATGTTTTGCACAGATTGTTAAACAATTTTTCTATTTTAACAACTTCTAACAGAGCTATAGTTGTCAGATAGGCATTTGGCACTGCTCTGGAGCTTTTCTGTATGGATAGTTAAACTCTAGATCAGAGTTTAAAGAAAAATATCTATTTCCATCTAACTAGGTTGTTACACTTGGAGTTTGTCAAATAAGCAAGTTTTTTAAAAAAGCCATATCTCTAATTCTTTTATTTTTTTTTCTTTTAAAGTCTAGAGACTCCATCAAGTTGGATGACCTGAAGGCAGAAGTGTCCCCACGGATTTCAGCAGAAGATCTGATAGACTTGTGTGAGCTGACAGGACCCAGCCATTCCAAAACACCTGTAAAGAAAACAAAGCCCAGCAAGCCAAAGCTGCTGGTGGTAGACATCCGTAACAGCGAGGAGTATCCTTCAGATCCGAGTGCCAGCCTTGCTGAACCCTGCCTGTGCCTATTGCTGAACCCTGCCTGTGCCTATTGCTGAACCCTGCCTGTGCCCATTGCTGAACCCTGCCTGTGCTCATTGCTGAACCCTGCCTGTGCCTCTTGTGAACCCTGCCTGTGCTCATTGCTGAACCCTGCCTGTGCCTATTGCTGAACCCTGCCTGTGCCCATTGCTGAACCCTGCCTGTGCTCATTGCTGAACCCTGCGTGTGCCTATTGCTGAACCCTGCGTGTGCCTATTGCTGAACCCTGCCTGTGCCCATTGCTGAACCCTGCCTGTGCCTATTGCTGAATCCTGCCTGTGCCCATTGCTGAACCCTGCCTGTGCCTATTGCTGAACCCTGCGTGTGCCTATTGCTGAACCCTGCCTGTGCCTATTGCTGAACCCTGCCTGTGCCTCTTGTGAATCCTGCCTGTGCCTATTGCTGAACCCTGCGTGTGCCCATTGCTGAACCCTGCCTGTGCCTATTGCTGAACCCTGCCTGTGCCTCTTGCTGAACCCTGCCTGTGCCTCTTGCTGAACCCTGCCTGTGTCCATTGCTGATTCCTGCCTGTGTCCATTGCTGATTCCTGCCTGTGCCCATTGCTGAACCCTGCCTGTGCCCATTGCTGAATCCTGCCTGTGCCTATTGCTGAACCCTGCGTGTGCCTATTTCTGAATCCTGCGTGTGCCTATTGCTGAATCCTGCCTGTGCCAATTGCTTCCTCTCTGTCTGCAGGCTGGTGTGTTAGAGTGGTACATGATGGAGAGAGAGGGATCTGGTACAGCTGGAGTGGAAGTGCTGAAGGCCAGGGGGTTTCAGCATGGAGAGGCCTGGTTTGCAGAGCAGAGGACAAATCAATTTTTCCCTTCCCACTGTAAACTGTGGGCTTAGTGAAATCACTTTGTACCAGTAGCACAAGTGCTTTAATGCTACCTTTTTCTTTAGAAGAGGTTTTTTCAGCGGACCTTCCCCATTTAATATGACCAATATTATGGAAAGGTGTGAGGCTTTCCAATTAAATGGAAGTGAGATAGAGAAAAGTTGATAGCTGATGTGCTTTGCCAGTCCCTGAGTGGAAAATTTGTTCCTTTTGAGTGCCTTCTAGCTTTGTCAGGTAATGCAACCGTGTAGCCATCCTAAGTCCTCTAATACTGATAATCAGCAAAGAGTTAAAGGTGTTTTGGAGCTGTGTTTTTACCAGGGTCACTACCCTGTCTACACCTTTCATGTGTTCCTTTTCAAGTATAGTTCTTTGCATAAGGAGTATTTTTTTAATTCTTTGGGTTTGTTTTTTTCCTGAAATGGTGTAGTTGCAGGACTGGGATTGTTTGCATTTTGGGAGGGGTAATCCTTCTTAAAGATGTTTTGGTATGTTTGAAGTTTGTAGTAGACTGAATTGTGCTGCCCTTTATATAATAGGTGGACTGATATCCTAACACCCATCTGGTATTAACAGGTAGGAAGTGCCACTAAAAAGGCAGCCTGGTAGGTAGTAAAATTGCCCTTGAGTGTACTGGTTACTATATCATTTGCAGAAGAAAATATCTGGTATGCAGGATATTATCAAATTGTCAGCAGTTATGAATATACATGGGAAACCATAAGAATATTGCATTCAGTGTCCTGTTCATTCTCACAATAAGGAAACCGGCTTTGTGTTTGTCACAAAATTTCAACCAATTAAGATAGGATCAGACTGTATGTTTCTGTGGTGTGTGTTTTAAATATGATAGACCGCTGTGATGTGATTCAAAAATATGATCATTTTGTATATTTTGGTTTTAATCTTTTTCCCCATGCATGTCTGTCATGCTAAACTTTACTTTCACTTTGTTTTCTTAGTGCTTTGAGAAAAGCATGAGAGGACTTCCAACAAGTATCAAACATGCTTCATGTTTCATAATATGACCCACATGAAAGCTGAGAGATTGTTTTGTAACGAATCTCATCTTGCAAGGCCAAGACCTACCAGCACTGTTTCAGTTGGCCAGCAATACTTCTAAGGCTTATTTCATTAAGCATGTTAGCAGATACATTGGCAGCCTTCCATTCCTGTTTTGAAAGTTATAGCTGCATATTTATGGTCTCTCAGTCTGTACCACAAAATCCTGGCCTTTTTGTTAATTGTCTTAGCAATTAGAACTTTTTTAAAGACTAGGTCATGTTTCTCTAGGGATACTCAGTGGCTTAAGTAACTAAATTTGTCCGAAGATATTTTCTGTCTAAATGATGATAATTTCAGAACCTAATCAATAGCATTGGGAGTTATGTGATTATAAATGGGGTTGGGGAAATGGGATTGGCACAGAGGAGTGAAGGAGGGATATCATTTTCCCATTCAAAATAGAAATAAACTGACAACATCAATGAATGTTGCATGATCCTATTTTGTTCTTTCAGATGTTTTTATATAGCCATGCTTTTCCCACACTATAACAATGATGATCATAAAACTGCTACATAAATAATGAGGAACGAATGCTACTATTACTCTAAGTCAATTGAATCTTACCCCTATTTAAGGCAGCTCCTTTATTTAATAGAATTCTGGGATTTAATTATAAATTTAACTAGCTTTCTGCAAGTACAATAATAGAGTGACTAATCTCAGTATTTGACATTGTGTATATTTTTGCAGAACTTTGCTGTTTCGCACCTCTTCAAAGCTGTTTTTGCTTATAGCTGGGGAAAGGGATTGTTCCAGGCATGTGTGTACAGTCTATGAAAGTAATTCAGAGTTTTGTCAAGGCCATAGTGCATTTTCAAATTCATAAAAAGCTAGGTAGTAGTAGTCCAACTCAATTTTTATTTTGGAGACTTTCACATTGAGTATTTATTTATAAAATCTTGTTGAATGATCATCCTCTGAAACTGAAGGACAGCTAACTGTGATATCTCAGAGTTTTTTGCTTTTTGCTTTACAGTACGCATTACACACTTGTTTTTGGCTTTTCAATACCCATTTCACACTTGCTTTTAGTGGGACTACAGATAGTATACTTGGTGCTCATTGTCTGGGAATCTGAGGTCATATACATTAGAATTTCAGTTTAGATCAAAGTAGTAGAAGACTTGTGAGTGTTGACAGGAAGTTTGAGGATATTCCTGATAATCCCTGTTTAGTTTTGGTTCTCACTTTAAGTACTTCATTCTTTTTGCATAAAATGCCTCTGAAAGAGGTGCTCCATCTGCTTATTGGTATTTGGCTCCCCTTAGCAGACTAGAGTTGAAATGAAATCCACAAAAGTAGGTGTCCTGGGGATATTGGCTCTTTAGTACTAAGTATTTCATTTAGCAGATCATTTTCTGTAGTGCTGTGACCTTTTTTGAACCAAACAGCTTTTCATTCTGTGCTTGCTTTCATTGGTTGTGTTGGAAAGTTTTTCTCCATATGAATAAACAGTAAATGAGGTTTGTCAAAATATGGTGTCACAAAAACCCAATGGTGCTGTATCATGGCAGCCAGGATGAGCAGCAGATTCATTCTGCAGCTATTCATGCTCCACAGGTTTCTCTGCCTTTCAGACCTCCTTAACTGATCCTGCTAAGCTTTAACCGTGGCCACATCTCTGGCAGCATCAATGTCCCTTTTGCATCAGCATTTACTGCAGAAGGGGATCTCATCCAGTGCCCAGCGACTGCCACACTGCAGAGCTTCAAAGGAAGAGTTGTGGTGATTGTAGGAAATGCAGTGAAGAACACAGCTGCTGTAAGTATATTGCTGTCATGTGTGTTTTTATCCTTAGACATACATCAATAGCAAGCATATGGCAGTAGTAAAATAAATGCCAGAGTCTGGAAAATTTAGATTAGAGTTTTGTGTATGATAACAGGATTTTGGGTGGTGTTTTTGTTGTTGCTCATTTTTTCTGCTTCTAGACAAAGACATTTCCCTTAAGGTTGTCCACATCTGAGAAGGTTTATGTTTTGAAATGAAATTGCTAAACATCTTCTTCAGCTTTAAAATCTTTATTGTTGCCATGCTGGAGAAGTGCCATCAGCACTTCTATTGTGCATCAGTAAGAGCTTTCGAAATTGGCCTGCATTTACTTTTTGTGGAGTTAAGAAGGACACATGAGGTAAGTGGGATGGTGACAGTACATTATGAAGTGCAAACGAAATAAGACATAATTCATATTCCTACTAGTAAGAAACCATGTATTGCCCATTTTTTAGAATCACTTATTCCTGCAGTTGTGCTTAGTGAAGAGGAAAATGGTCCTTACTGGTAACTTCTGTATGATATATTTACGGTCAGTGCCTTTAGCTAGACAGGAAGAATATTCAAACTTGCCTGTTCCTTTCTACAACAAAATATTTGATGGTGTTGAAAACTGCCAGAGGAACAAGTGAAAGTGCCTAAGTATTTCTTTCACTGTACTTCTCTCAGATGAAGAAAAGCTATCCTTTTTTTTTCAGACACACTCTTAATTATGGTTTAACTTTAGTTCACTGTTCCTTGAGCCTGTTTACTCAAAGGACATGAACTGTAACCCTGATATGACAAGGAGTGCTGTGAATCATTAAAAGGTCTTCATGTCAGGAACAGCAGAAGCATCAGCCTGACACGTGCTGTTCATTTAATACTTGTAGGGAGTTGTAAGTAGATGGAGAAATCCCCTTGATTAACCTGCATTTCATCATCTAGAAAATTAACTTGTGATATGTATCAGGTTTCTTAAATACTAACAGAGATGGCATGAAAGAGGCTGTAAAGCATCTCTCACATAGTTTCAGTAATGAGTATGTGGCTTTGTGTGTGAATCCAGGTAATTTCATCTTTTTTAATGTTTCAAAATTTTTGAAATGAACATGAAATGTTTCCTTTGCTGTGCAGCTAAAGAAATCTTGCATTGTGCTTAGTGCAAGTACTTTGGTCACATGGGAGGTGCTGTCTTATCCTCTAAACCCAGATTTTCAGCAGCCAAGACAATGTTGACCCAGAATTGTCAATATTATAGCTTTCCATAAAGAAGAAATGCTGCTTTGACTCTTGATTTGCTTTCAGGGTTCTTGAATCCATAGCAAAAGAGTTTAGAGCTTTAAATAGTAACAAAATACTGGATTGACCAGTCTGACCACAAATTAATTCAATACTAAACCCTAAATACTGGTTGGAACTCACCAGCTCTATCACACCCTTAAAGTACATATAACACCAGCCTCAGTTTGAATGTGTAGATAACACCTTTTCTTTTGTGGATAATTTTTTAAGGCCAGTTTCAGTTTTACTCTGCACAGTTGCATGGAACTATCTGTCACACCCAAGCTATGGTGTTCAAGGTTTGACAAGAGCCATAGTTTTTACCTTCTAAATTTTACTAGGTAATCCAATCAGAGGAAAAAATTTAAAAGTGAATGCATGGAAACAAAACCAATTTTTTTCCATGTTATAAGATGCTCAACTTTAAATGTGTATTTTCTAAGCAGAGGTATGTATTTCCGGATGAAATGAGATGAGCCAAAAATTGTAACTTCTGCCATAAAGGAGAATTTTTCAGAAGTGTTCACTGATATTTAGTCCACTAAAAATTTGGAGATTACTATATATTTGGTTGAAATTTATATAGGACCGAGAGGCAGGCATAAGTGTGGAAAAACACTAATGTTTATGGGGCTGTTTGTAATTAGAAGGTTGAATCTTCCAATTGTGCTTCATATGAACAGCCTACTTGGCATCACTTAAAAATAATTTAAAGAGCAAAGTGAAGTATAGTGAACAGACCTGTTGACAAAGTCTTTTTGCACTTTGTTTCTGTTTCTATTTTTTGCATTTGATTTGGCACCAGATTATAAAACATTTAAATGGGAAAGAAAATGCTGTCTAGAATTATTATATTCTGAATAGAATGTGAGATGTGAGAGGGAAAACTGAAATCTTCACCACAGCACTGATCCAGCAAGAGGAGTAGGAAGGCAGCAGAGTCTCATAGTGCCTCTGGATCTGACAGTTCTGGCTCTGGTTGAACACTCCCTTAGTACAGAATTAAAACAGGGTAATCCTGCATGCTAAGCCATTGATGCTACTAACCCTAAAAATTAAATTAATATATTGACTGATGTACAAGAGCCTTACTGAATGCACCATTAGCAGCATGAAGATATTGAAAAAGAGGTATTGTGTGGTGACGTTTGGCTCACACTTCTCTGGAAAATATTCCTTCCTTTCAGCTGCTTCTCACTTGGTGCCAGCCTTTCTTCCAGGTTTTTCTGGGCACTTGTTAACAGAGCAGATACTTGTTTTTCTCTGAAAACAGCAGGAAACCTCCACATAAAGGGCATTATTTTGGAGTTTGATCTTTAGCTTTTGGATATGTTAAATGGCATCATCTCCTAAGTGAGTTGAATGCCCCTTTCCCACCTCCACAGACAGATAAGCACCTTGTAAATTCCATTATGGACAAGGGATCCTTACAGTTGGGAATATAACAGTTAAATGGGCAATAAGTGTTCAGCTCTAGCTTCTTCTTTGGTCTAGGACAAATAACATGTCTCCTGATTTTTGTCACTTTGAAAGTCAGAGATACAGCAAGTAAAAAGGTGGATTATAGTTATGCATATGTAGAACAGGGATTATTTTGGGTCTTTTTGTGGAAGGGTGACATTACTTCATCTTCCCTCCTTTAGGCAGCTTTGAGGTGCTAAGCCATTATCTGTTTCCATTTCAAACTTTTGTCTATATTACTGCAATGTTGACTGAATTTAGAACCTTATCTGACACTAAATCATTCTCTAGTAATTTTATTTTGACAGTGGCATACTTCTACTTCTGTCACATGGTTGTTTAATAAATGTGTTTCCCCCAGTGGTTTAATACATGTGCTTTATTGTCAACTAAAGGCTATAACAGAATAAAATATACAGGATGCTTAAATCTGTCTAATAATTAGCAACTTATTTATGTTCTGCTTGGAAGAAGACAGATAAGCTGTAAGTCAAAGCTTTAAAAAATCTGTCTTTATAGCTGAGAAATAAATTCTAAATTGTAAATTCTAATTATTCCATCGATTACTTTTTGTCTAGATGAGTTATGCTGCTATAAATATATTGTCTAGACAACTTCTGTAAGTTACTGAAGCAAAGTAGTCATTCTTGCTGCATTGCAATAGCTAATAGATTAAATACATTAATGATCTCCAAAACAAAGACAAGAAGTTCTGATTTTCCATTAGATCTTTCTGACTGTTTTCAAGGCAAGAGGGAGAGGGTCAAATTCAAAATTCCTTTTGTATAACATATTCTTGGCTTGGAAAAAAAATAATTTTTTTCTATATGAAAATAGCATATATTATTTCCTCTCTCCTAGTACATTTTCAAAAATTCATTTCTGCTTATATGAAGACTGAGGCACATAGGTTAAAGTGTCTGGTTACTCTGAATTTGTGTGATTTTATTGTCATCTTCCCCAGGCCTTTTTAAAAGCCCTTGCCAGAGAAACAAGTCCATGCATGATTTCTTCAGTTACAAACTTGTCTTAAAACCACAAATGGATACCCATGAAGCTTCACAGGGCGATCTGAAGATTAGGAATTGCATAGGATACTAAAGGACAGGTGCTTCTTAAAACAAATACATTTATTTGGGAGGGCCTAATGAAATCTCTGGAGTGCAAGTAAACGGAAATTAGGCAATAAACTTCTGAAGATGTTTCCGCTATACATCTTTTAGACTCTGTTTCCCTGTAAATAGTTTCTGCAGAAAAGAGAACAATTGGAATGAGAACTCTTCTCTTTGCAGGGATAGAGGGGCCCCTTATGATTCCCAGAACAGCTCTTTCATGTTTGTTTTGTTAAGGCCCCATTCTCCCATCTGCATTCAGACTCCAAGCCTTCTGGAATCACCAGAGCCTCCTTGTTGCCTTTAAAGAGGAAGAGATTAAGCTTGTCTTTGGAAAAGTTTGGAACATTTTAGTTAATCAGCAACAATACTTCTGGTTGTAACTCTCCCCAGTACATGGTTAAGTCTTCATTATTTTCTTCTGTAAATTTAGCCCTTGTTATTATTGTAACAAGTGTAATGTATGCATGCTTTCCTTCATGGAGAGAGAGCAGCCCTGCTGCTGTTGCCAGTGCCTGCTCTCCATACAGCCTGAGAGACCCTTGGGCTGCCAGCCAGGAGCTGTGCTGTGCTGCTGTCACTCTGCCCCTGGCTTTGGCCAGGGAGCACTGAATGCCTCAGGTACAGCAGTGAGGACCTAAATCTGTCACTGCCACAGCCAGGTATGAAAGAGGAAGGGACAAAAATGCAAGATCTTAGAGGCAGAATTTGGGTGTTCCTTTTACTCTGAAGTAAGTGCCAAGGAAAGCAGGCTAATTCTAGAACTCCAAAATAGGTTCTCTATTTTTTAATTTTTTACTGAGACCAGTGGTAGCAGCCACTGGAAATTTTAGTTGTTATTTGATGTAGGAGTTGTTTGGCCTGTGTGCCTTACTATGCAGAGGTCTGGATGGTTCTGGAATGAGGAATCAGGGACCCCTTGGCTTTCCTATGAAAATATGTCTGAGAGATGCTGGCAAGCAGGATGTCAGCTCTTTTCAATCATCTGAGGACAGGGAAGGTAGGAGAATGGTGGACCTGAATCTTGGAGTGGTGCTGTCAGGCAGTGCTTATAGTCTTTGTGGACTGCACCTCTGAAAGAGTACTCTTGTCCTTGATGGAGCTTGCATGGATGAGGTTGTATCCATGTTGCTTAGGGCTGCTGCATTATGACAGAATTTTCACTTTCTGGGGCTGTTTCTCAGCTCTGAGACAAGAGTTTTGTGTTTCCTGGTATTCCAGTTCAGAGAATCTGAAATGGTGAAAACTGAAATAGAGATGGTAATGAACTATAAATATTTGTTATAGGTTCAGGACTTTGTGTAAGGATATACCAGCCAGAATGGTTCTGGTGAATTTGGCAAATACAATATCCATGCTGCTTGTCTGGAGTAGTGTTGTTTTGCATTTCTCTAAACTGTATCTGAACCAGCCTTTGAATAGGATGGACTGACTGACTGCTGCAGGAGGGTTTGAGTAGAAACTGGACAAAATTTGCAGTTTGGGTAGTGTTAGGAGAAAGTACTACAAATCACAAAGAAATGTTTTTCATTATCAAGTACTTCTTTGACCATTTTTCAATATCTAAGGCAACCCATAGACCTGGGAGGAGGTCATAGAATCTTTCACAGAGACTCATACTAACTTTTTTTTATATCCAAGCCAGCTGTTATGTCTCTTTTCAAAATTACATATTTATGTTCCCTAACAGCTTTTTTAATTTTCTGTTATGTGAAAAATAGGGTAGTTTTCTTTCTGTATTTTCATTTTACATTCCATTCATCTATAATGTGTGCACTGCATTTATTTTGCTCCATATGAATTAGCTGTGCTACAGCAGCTAAATGTCTGCAACTGACTTTAATTTTCAAGTTCTCACTTTCAGCTGAGTTTTTTTTAATGCATATGATTTCTAGGTGGAAATTTTAAAATACAGGTGTTTAAAATTTATCACTTGAAGAAGTTTGAGTGTTTACTCTTACTTTCATTCTCAGTAAAACTTGTTCTGAAACCAGCTATTAAATACCTGTTTGTTTAGGCTTATTTTCAAATCTTAGCATGTAAGTCCTTTAAGTTACTGCTGTGTTTTTGTACTGATGGAATGGAAAGTGTTCCCTTTTGGCCAGGTCTACATATAGAGAATTTTCCTTTGATCTTGCTAGAGCAGTTGGTTCTATGTTCCACCCCTCCCACCCCCTGGTAAGTGTTTGCACCAAGTTCTGTTTGTTTTTTAACTTCCATTCACTTTATGGTAATACTACAACCAACAACTAGGCACTGTTTTGTTGATATGGGAGGTTTTAGGTTCCTATCTTTTCCATGGTGTTTAAGTGTTATTTATCTGGAACCCTTTAATATAAGAAGTAGCTGACTAAAAATAATCTTGTGTACTGGATCTCTGTTGTGGCATATGGTGAGTGTTGTTTAAAAAGTTGCAAACTGATCACTTTGACTGTTGAGCTTTCAGAGAGGTGTAGGTGAGCTCTTGGACTGAAATCACACAGCAAAATAGACTGCAATTCCTGGGAGGTTTGTGTAGCATGAGTTTGCTAGTGAAATCTAGAAATAATCTTGTGGAAATGAATGAATACTATGAAATTTGATTGATATTTCTCCTCCAACTTCTCTTTTCCTTCTGACTCTTTTGGAGTAAGCTGTTAATATTTATATATACACTTATCACAGTGATCATTTTTGGTATTCTAGTGCAGGGTGTTGCTCCTCCTTCCCTCCCAGCGTGCCCTTTAATTACAGCCTGTCACAGACATGTCTGGCAGATTGAATAATGTGTGCACAGCCCCTCGTGGCTGGCCCAAAGGGTGCTGGGAGTGGAGGGTTCACACTCACACTCTTGTGCTATCACACTCTGCTGCAGACAGCCTGAAAATGTGACGTGCCTGGCATCAGACATGCAGCACTTGAAAGCTGCTCTTTTGCTGCTTGGAGCAGGCTAGTAGAAACATTTTGATAAATTCTCCAATGTGCATATCATTAAGGTTCTCGATGGTGCTTAAAGGAGCAGTCCTGTTCTGCTATTTATATTGAGAGCATCACCAAGGCAGGGTAAAATCTTTAATATTTGCCCAGATTTTGGTATGAATTTGCTGTGATCTTGTCTGTCTCTGAAAGCCTGACTTTTTGTATCTGCATGAAGAGTCTTAACTGACTACTTTCAAATGCAAATTGCAACATTCTGGCTCAGTTATGTTCATCAAGAAGGCTGTTTTGTGTGGAATTGATGGATGCATTACTTAATAGAGGAACTGTATTTCCAAAGTCCTCAGCAGAGTCATCATATAGTAGTCATTAAACAAGTTTATCACTTATTCATCCTTTCATATGTAATATTGTAATATTTGCTGTGAAAGCAGCAAGAAGAATTTCAATTTGGAAGTTCAGTTTAAGCATTAGATGCGACCAGGGAAAATGCAGTAACTGGGCTTGGGAATCTCATTTTGAGGAAAGGCCACCTGAAGCAGAAAGTAAAAAGCTTAAAGTCCTGTAGTATCCCTTGAAGCCTTTCTCAGATAGGCACAACTCCCATTTCCCCCAACTAGTCTTCTTGTCTAAATGAAAGCAGAAGCATTACAGAGGAGTGAGATCCATTGGTGGTGTGAGGAAAGATACATTTCAGAAGTTACATCAACACAAACATTTGATAAATTTGAGAAAGTTTAATCATATAATAAAGTACAGTATATTTCTATTTACAGAAATATATTTCTGTAAAATGGAATTTAATTGTACACTACCTTTATGTGTTTCAATACATCTGTCTTTAAAATGTAGGTGCTTTACAGGTTGCTAAGGGTGATGTAAACCATGGGCTTACCTCTTCACCATGTTATTTTCAATTTTTACAGCACCTTTGTAAGTTGGATTATTTAGTGAACTACAAATTACATATTCAGGTTCCTGTTAGTAAACTTCTAGTTGACACTTTCTGGTTGCATTTATAAAGGAGACAGAGCCCCTGCATGCATTCCAGGATGGCAGTTTCTGCTGTAGAAGGTCTGGGGCATTCATCCAGGAGAGCACCTTGGGATTTTTTTGATGCATGAGATTTTGCTCTTTTTGGATCAACGATTTTTATTTTTTCCAGCTTCTTAGGAAGCATTAATTTTTTTAATCTTTATTTCTTTGATTCAGGCAACTGATATTGGGCATAACTGAGATCAAACTGGGGAGAAAATCTATGTAGCTGTTTCAAACAGTCCTTCCTGTCGTGCCCCTCCATCAGTGCATACACCAGAAATAACACTCCCCTGTGTTTTGAAAATAGTGCCTTCATGGAGTGTATTTTGGCAAGGCAAGGTAGCAGGTGGTGTTGGAACATTTCTGACACGTGGTGAACAAGTTCCTGTTCTTGTCTGCCAGAGACAGGCTCCTCTGGCTGGGAGAGGGTGGCACTGACATGTGCAGAGGAACAGAACTATAAAAAGTCAAACCTTTAATAAGAAAGACTGCTGTTTCAGTAAGAGAATATTTCTTAGCTTAGTAAGAAATAGTAGTAACTTTTGCTTTACCAAAAGCTACTAGTTCTATTCCAGTGGAAAAATGGAGGTAAGGCAGAAGGTAAAACAGGAATGTCTTTGATCAGCTCACATCCTATTGCCATGTGACTTAAACCTGGAGCCTTTTGTGTAGTGCCTGGGCAGATGTATGAGCAAAGCTCTTGGAGGCTAAAATTGGGGATTGGATGGCAGCTCTCAGCTTATGTCAATGTGCCTCTCAGCCCCTGATCACAGCTAATTCCCACAGGAGTGAGGTACTGGTAGCAGCACATTTCCTGCTCTGTGGTTTTTTCCTGGATGTTCAGCTGCAATATTTTGAACTGTATTTACAGCATTTCTCACTGAAACTAGGCAGACAACTGCAAACAGTTCTGTGACAACTTAAAAAAAAAAGCTTATCTTATGGTATATCATTTTGTGCATTCTGCCATCGTTGCCCAGATTTTGCAGTGCTTGCTTCCCAGAGGCCCTGCAAGAAGCAACAAATTCCTCACTGTAAGATTTTAAAGTGACCTTGTCATATGAAGTAAAGAAAATCTATTTTTAGACATACCTTGTTTACTAAAGCAGTTCTAAAATACAGTTTATTATCAGCATTTAAAAAATATCAGTAGTCAGAGAGTGGAACATCTCTGTTGACACATGGGACACTGTATTCAGGAAATAACCTGCTGCTTCCTGCAGCCTGAAGGCTCATTGCCATTTTTCATTTCTGCTGGCTCTGAGCAGCGTTGGTGTCTAAGACACAGCACTGAACATCAGTCACAGGTGGAGAGCACTGTGAGGTGACAGATATGTCCATGTAAGGTAGAGATATCTGGTAGGACTATTTCACTGGAAATATGAACTATTTTTGTAGCTCATGGTGTGCACAGCTCAGTGCTATTTTTGTTTGTACTTTACTGCACACCACACCTTTATGGACTGTGATTATAGCAAGAGATATTTGGGCTCTCCTAGTGATGTCTCTGTGCATATTGCACCACCTGTGCAGCCAAGAACCTTTCCAAAAGCATGGCATTTGCTTTGCTCCTGAAAGCTGACATCCACATATGGTGGAAGTTTACTGTCAGCTGCTTTGATTGCTTGATTGCAGGATTTTTTTATTTGATTCTTTGATTCCTGTACTGAATAATCCAAACTGATGGGGAAAGAGATGATCGAACTTTGAGTCTTCCCTGAACAGCCACCTGAAACAAATTTAACAGCCAAAATGTTGACAAGTAATCATGTAATATATCTAGTTCTGCCTTAGCACTCTTATGCTGTAATAGGTAACTAGGAGAAAAATAAATTAAAAAATAAATTCCATGTATTGAGTTTGGTTGGGGTGCCCAGAGCTGTTCTTGAGTTGGTAATTTAGTTGTTTGTGCAAAGTCAACAACCTGGACATCACACTTGCACCTGTTCTCAAATAGCATCACTAATTATTTTAAAGAGTCAAAAAGGGAATTGTGAATGTTTTACATAGCCCATTGGAAGCACTCAATGGTTTTACAAATGGTACTGATTTGACAACCAGTTTTAAAGAAACAGTCTCAAAGACGCAGATGGCAGAGCAATCTCTCACAGCTATTGGAAATTAAGTAAATCTATTAATTTCTCACTGATTAGTTCATTTTGGTGCTTGCTTTTAATGCATTGTAGTCAGTGTCTAGAAGGCAAATTTGACATGCAATACAGAAACAATTGTTTGGATTTTAGTATTCTGAAACAAAATTTTGATTTTTTTACTCATGATTATTTTGATATACAAAACATCTTTGTCAGTGCAATGTTTCACAGAGTTCCTATGTGGGAATTGGCAATTGCTGTGTTTGGTTAATGGCATGACCTGCTTGAGGAGAGAGGCTTTCCATGGTGGGGGGGTACCTGCTTGTACTGTTTAGCCTGCCTGTGGGCACACTGGTGGGAGCAGGGAGGATTAGAGATGGTAAACCCCAAATTCATATCTGACATCTGTGAGATCAGGTCACATCAGACAAGTCTGACAGGGAAGCAAATCACTTTCTCTTCAAACAGTGATGCTTGTACACTTGGGAAGCTGCAGAAAAGAGCTGGGAGTTAGGTTGATGCACAGAAAAATATTTGTTAGTTCATGCTTTGAGAGAGGCTCCAGTGATTGCCCTGAGATTAAACAGTCCTTTTAGAATGAGGTAAAAACCTGCATAAGCAGAGATAAATAAAGTTCATTGTTATTAGTGTGACTCTTTCAGGTTTTAACTTTCAGCTGTTTTAACACACTGGCCTGAGCTCCTGTGTTGGACTTGTGGTGCAAAAAAAGAACTTCCTTTGGTCTGATATTTTTTGTTTCATTTGCCTTACATAACAGAAAGTTATTATCACTTAAGGACTATGATATACAGTGGGCTAATGATATATCTGTTTCAGTTTGCAGCTCATCTAGTGAAAAACAAGTACCCAAGGGTCTGCATCCTTGATGGAGGGATCAACAAGATCAAGCCAACTGGTCTCCTCACTGTTCCTTCTCCACAAATCTGAGTGACTGTAAACATTCAGGACAATCTGTCTGAAGAGGAAAGTCCTACCTGCAGCACAGATATCCTGAGCCTGAAGGGCATTATGGCATCTTCACAAGCTGTCCTGGTGATCAGTGTCTTGTCCTGCAGCTGTGGAGCCCTGGAGTTTTGTGTTTGTTCTTTAATATAGGGCTTAGTTGGAACTGATCAAAACTGAAGCTTTAAGCTTTCCAAGAAACCTCTTTCAGCGTTGATGCAGTGCAGAAGTGCTTGGGCAAGTCTGAACACAGAGAGAGGAATTTAACCTGGCTTTTGGTGTCTTACATTTCTGTGGAACAAAGTTAACTGGCACTTGATGGCTCTAAGGTGCACTTAGATTATTTGAAAAAGTATTTTACTGTGAATATTGAAAGTAGCAAAATGAAACTGTACCATGTATATTGTGTGAAAAAGTGTGTTCCCTAATATTTGAAAAGTAATTGCTGTATCTTCTGGATTGCTTTATTTCTGGAGAAAGTGTTTTTTCATCTGGTTTGGAAATAAAGATGTGTCCCAAATTGAAAGTCACTGTAAGAGCAGCTGCTGATTCAATCCAAAATCTGTCACAAGGTGGAAAATTTCTTCTACTCTGTGGTGAATTGAACAATCTATTTCTATAATCATATAAAATTTAACAATTTCTGGAACAATTACAGTTACCAGAAAGGTGGGCTTTCAACAGTACTGTGTCTTAGGAGTATAAAGAATTTATTATTAAAATAATAGTGTGCTTCCATTTTAGAATCTCATGCCTTGGAAGGAAACATTGCAATTTTAATTTTCATGTGAAAACATTCTAGAATTATCACTCTTGTATGAATTGGAAGTTGAGAGTTCTCTTTGGCCCTCTACTCTTTCAGCTAGTGGTGTCAGTTTTCTTGGGGATTTTTTGAGTCCTAGAAGATGAACGTTGGCACTGACAGGTTGGGACAGCAAACCTGCTTTGGAGCTGGGCTGGCTGCAAGTGCTGCACGTGAGTGAAAGCAGGCTCCCACAAAGGGCATAAGGTGGCTGTGCAGCAAAGATGTGGGAATCACTTTGCAGTCAGAAGCCAAAAGCATTTAAAGCACCAAGAGAAACAGGACTTGGCATATCTCTTGCTGAGAAGCTAAAAATAAACTTGATTCAGACAGCTACCACCTTTCAAGAGATGTGGGGAAAAGAAACCCCAACACCCCATTCCTCCCCCTCAAAATCCCATGTTAGGTTTGCTATCTTGTCATGTCCATTATTCTAAAAATAATGCTGGAGATGGGAGGAAGGCTAGGAAAATAAAATAATCTGTCTTCAAGAATGCTCCTTGAAAATAATTCATTTAATCCAGGAAAAGTAGTTATGATAATGTAAAACTGTCACTATGGCACTGAAATTAAATAGAAATGTGGAAGAATGTGTTTTAGAAGACCAGAAAGTGTTAGATTTAGTTTTTTACATTTTTAAAGCTGGAAAAAACTGATGCAACATGAGGCTTAATAATCACTGACGTGTGAGAATTAAAATGTATTTTGTAAAATTAACAAAATGACACCAAAGACCTATTCACCTGGTTACAGTCACATATCAGCTTGCATTGTGAATTTGACACCCTGCTCTTTTATTAGAGCCTCATCTGAAACATGGCAGGTTCCACAATACAAGCTCACTGTAGGGTAATGAGGATTTGCCCTGGAGATGGGATTATTTTATGTCTTATTTGAGTATTTTATATCAGGGGTAGGGAATAGTTTTAATTTGGCAAGCAGAACATTGCAGCAGCTAACTATTTTGTTCTTCTTCTGTCACAACAGGTTTCCAAAACTGCCAAGTCTAAGAGAGAGGTGGGAGTGAAAGGCTGGGAACAGTTTCTGTACATCACAGGCAACCTGACCACTTGTTCTGTGGAGTTTTTCAGTGTTGGTGGTTGTGGGTTTGGGGGTTTGTGGTTTTGGGAGGGGTTTTTTGAACTGAAACTGTGGGAGATGAGACTTTGTGAGAGGTGCTGAAAGAGAAGTCTTCATTCTCTTGGTGGGGCAAGCAGAAGGTTTTGTAGAGCTCTTGAAAGATTTCTGGAGGCTGAGTTTTCCAAACATGTGCATTTCTAGAACATGGTTTGTCCAGCTGTGCCATTCTCTGGTTTAGACTGCAGTTGGATGCCATAAAGTTTTAGTAGGATAAAGAAAACAATATTAATGTTCCATGTTGGTGTCTTTTGCTGCTAGCATAAAAATATCATAACTAAATATTTCTCACTGTTGGGCCTGGAAAATGCAGCCTCTCTTAGTCTGTTTTTTCCTGCCATTTTAAAAACATCCCGAATCTGCCCAGCCACCTGGGCCTATAGCTTCCTGCCAGGACAGCCATATTCCCAGAGTATGGTACCCATGTGGGCTTCTAAAAAATGCCAAGGAATTCATTTGCTTTGGCAGCCTTAGACCTATTGATTATTGCCGACTTTGAAACAAGTGCTGCTGACACTGGAGTCCTTCTTCAGACAGCATATATTGAGCTTTTCATTGCAGTTTGCATCTAAGTTCTTTGGGATTTATTTTGTTTTTACAAGTAGATATTTGTCCTGTTTGGTTCACTTCTTTTGGAGCAAAGACTAAGACTATTTGTTCTTATCCTAGAAACCTCCCTTCCTGCACCCATTTTTTTTCCCTTTGTCATCCTGGTTTCTCCCAGGTGCCTAGGTTCTGTGTGACCAGGGTACCTTCCGTGTTCAGGATAGGAACAACTCACAGTGCAGCAGAAAGGAGGGAAGTTACAGTGTTTGCTTCACTCTAACTTTCATAATCTGGTTCGCTTGAGGTGTTTCTGGCTTGTTGATTTTGGGGTGGTTTTGTTGGCTTTTGAGATGTTCTGTTGTTATCCCAGTTTAGCATAAGTCTTCCCTTTTAAATTCTGTTCTTCCCACTGACAGTCCTTTTTGGTAGAGTGTTCCGGTAGACTCTTCCTGGTATATCTGAACTGGAGGCAGTACCCATAGCAGGTGGGCAGATGCTGGTATGTATTCTTTCATTTAGATAATTTATTTTTCTGACTTCCAAGACAATCTCTAGAACTGCTAAGGGCTAAATAATTTGTTAGAGTGGGTGAGGGTTAAATTTCCTCCTTTCTTTTTCCCAGTTTTAATCTATCCTTAGGCTTATTGACAAGATCACTGCACTTCACTGTTGCCTGGGAATTTGTGCATTCATAATCTGTGTAGGCATCACACAGTGGTATGATCTTATTTCTGTCACCTTCTGGATATCATTATCTAGAATTCCTGTGATATTTTAGCCAGCTAAGGAAGATGTTTATTAGAGTACCTCTTAGCTGGACTTCAGAGCTGCATCACACAAAACTCAATGAAACAAAGAACCCCAAATGAAATTACTTTGTTCTTCAGAAGCTGCATCACTGATGTTATTATTGAAGGAGGCACTGTGGGAGCATCTCAATTCTGTGGCCTGAGACATACTTGCTGCTCTTATTTACAGGGTGTGAATGTTGTACAGAATATCACTTGTCAAGATTTAATTTATGTTTGTGCTTTTAATAGCTTATCAAGTTCCTTCAGTTAATATAAAAAATTAGGTATGTCTTTATTTAGCTTTCACAGTGTTCAGATTGAGTTACTAAGAGGCCTGGGAATTGTGTGGGACTGAGTATGGCCTTTTAATCTCCCATTTCCAGTTATCTTTTTTTTGCTGATGAGTCAGATTGGCCTCTCCCATTGTTACATTAGAGACTTTACTGTCATCAGTCTTATCTTGCTATTTTTAATTCTTTTTGTTGAGCTCAGCTTGTGAAAATTAACTGAAAGAATTATTATTCTTCCCAAAAGTGTTTCTTTCCCAGAGAAGTAATGAAACTTGATCTGTGCTGACTTAGCTAACATCAGATTTGTATATTTGACTAGCAAAATTACAGATTTTCCTTTCTGTTTGAATGCTAAGCTATAATGCTGGTATTGTCAATCTTTTAGGTTTCCAGACTTAGTAGAAAGCTGATACCAGAAACTGCAGGCTTGTTTGGAGCTCATGTTTCATTTACTTTTCAAGTGACCATGAAGCTTTAAGTTTGCCACTGCTTTTAAATAATAGCCCCAAAATACCTGTTGGACAACAGTCTCTGTTCTATGACAACAGAGTCTGTATTCCTTTCATTTAGGTTTGAAAATTCTTCTTGTTCTGCCATAAGCATTTGTGATTGAAGAGCATTCAGTTTTGTTGTATGTTCCTCATTATATCAGCATTTAATAAACCAATGTCATACAGAATTTAAAGAAACTTTAAAAACATCTAATCAGTAGAGTGCTGTTACCACTGAATCAATTTGTAAGTATTTTTTGTAAAGTCTTTTTCCAAAATTTGTTTAACCATAATATAAATCCATTATCAGATTAATCTCTAATAGTGGTCTTGCATGTAGAGAGACCCCAGTGCATGCACTCCTATAATTGACATATTTTCCTTCCCTGGTAATGAGTCCTTGTGTGCTTTAGGAGCAGAGACACCAGGTTACCAGACACAGTAATCTGTCTAAAAGAGCAGATGGACTAAAGCAATGTGTTGATCATTGGATTCAATGGGAACAATCCAGGAAGAAGGTGCAGATCACTGGTTTAATTAATATTTCCTAACTGAAACAGGATTAAATGTCTCCTCCTTGTCTATCTAGAATTATCTGTCATTACCTCATTTTAGAGAGAAATAGTGTCTGGTGGTATCAACTTTTTTCAGCCGAGCTAGCCAAAAAGAGTAAAGCTGAGAGTACAGAACAGGTAGCTGTGAGAGTTATGGTGTGACATTCTTGCCATTTGGTCACTTGATTTGACTTGGTTCAGTTGCTACCCTAAATGTGGAGTTTTTTTCTCATGTCCTTTGAAATTTGAATGAGCTAATATCTCTGACTTTACACCTTTTCTTTACGTAAAGCTGTTATTTCAAACAACATTGTTTCTCCAACCTCAAAGAAAAAGGTGACATCCCATATAGGATGTTGTCCTCAAGAGAGGAACTTGCTGGCTTTCAAGTTTTACATGTCCTCAGTTCAGTGGCAGCTCTTCAGCAGCTGGAATGCCCATACTCCAGGTCTGGAGAGGTGCCCCATGTGCAATAAGTACCTGGAGGACGCAACATGGAGAACTTACTTTAGTATGAAACTTTATGGGTGGATATATAGCTATAATATGTGTATGAATACAATATAGTTAGCAAACAGCTTACTTTAAATTGACAAGATTGTTAAAAACTGCCAGCTCTTTTTGGAGAATACTCTGAACTTAGTTAGAATAGCTCAAAGAGGTTGTAATAATTTAAATTTCTCCTTTGCAGCAATTGTATAGGTGTGCAGTGCACACACATTCACGTTAAGCCAAGTGCTTTACTAAACCAGGTAAGTCCTCTTGTCACTTCAGAGAGAAAATTTCCTATTACTTTTCAAGGAGAAACCAGAAAAATGGACAGTTAGAACCCAGTGCTGTTGCAATATTGAGCCTGAGCTCAATTGTTCTAATTACTTCTTTTGAAATATTTTGTGCCTCTTGATCCAATATGTGCAAATATACACTTACCCTACATTTCTTCTTAAAGCCCTAAAGATAAACCATTATTTACCTGGGCTTCTTTGCTGTCATCCTGCGTGATAGTGCTTTTACTGTGCACTTTACAGGCCCTCCCTCTCTCCCTCCAGGATTTCATTCAGCTTTTCATAGGGCCTTACCTTTAGTTCACCTTTGCTATTGGAAACATGTGATGAGTTTTCTTTCTCAGAAGAGTTTTTTAATGCACTCATTGTGTTTATTGTTCCTAGAAGCTCCTTGCTCCTTATTAGCACATGCCTGAAGCCACTGATATTGGAATCCTGGGCTTGTAATGAAATGAGATTGCTGCTGTGCACAGTGGATGGAAGGGAGGGAGAAGTGGAAAATTTCTCTCAGTGCCTCCCTTGGAAAGGCATCCCTCCCGTGATGAATCACTGAGAGAAGTCTTCATGGTAATGGATGTGAACCAGTGGGGGCAGCAGGACAGAGCTGAAGGCATCAGGGAGTTACTCTCTATTACTCTTTCCTGGCAAAGCAGAATAATTGACACATAGAGCTCATGCTTCAAACTGCAGCCTTGCTCACTGCTTGTCACAGGAGCACCAGTCCCTCATGGACTGGGGCTGCTCTGGGGTGAGCACCTCCTGAGACTCTGTCATGAACTGTCACCTCCTCTTCTGGCAAAGACAAGGTGCCTGCCTTTTTTTTTCTTTTTTTTTTTTTTAATTTATTTATTTTATTTATTAGTGCTTCAGCAAGTTACAAAGATGATCAGAAGCACCTTCAGGTTGAAGGTAGTGTCATGACTCTTTGCTTTAAGTTAGACATAGGCTTAAGTTCCTTAAATGCTTTATTCTGATCTGGCTAGAAACAATTAGCAGGGATGAGCAAAACTTAAGCTTTGCCTGAATCCACTCAAAGACCTGAGGGATTTCTGTTACATTGTTTTTTTATTAAGCCAAAACTAAAAATACCTCCTATAGCCAGAGAGTCTTAATCACACTAAGGAGTAGTTCTGAGAATAATAATAATGATGATGGTACTTCAAGGGAAAGAGGAGGGGGCAGAAACAATCAGAACCAAGATG
Source organism: Melozone crissalis (assembly GCF_028551555.1). Classification (NCBI taxonomy): domain Eukaryota; kingdom Metazoa; phylum Chordata; class Aves; order Passeriformes; family Passerellidae; genus Melozone; species Melozone crissalis. The sequence continues at coordinate 40,535,140 of NW_026535784.1, read as the reverse complement.
GAGAAAGGCCACTCACCAAAGCCATGTTGAAAGGATGTAAGCAGCCCTGAGAGTGCACACACCATTCCTGGAACTTCTCCTGGTTGAGCAGCACATCCCATTTGCCAGCAGTTACTGCCAGAGTTCGGAGGAGCTTTCTTCCTGTAGTGATGAAGCTGCAGACTACAATTAGGTGATGTTTTGTTTCAGGGACCTGCTCTAGGGGAGGTGCTGCTTGTGTAAAGGCTGCCTTTGCTCAGATTTGGAAGTGGTGTATCTTCCAAGGAGAAAAATTATCTCATTATCTCTTGGTGAGGAGGCGCTGTGCAGGCAGCTTGCTCAGCCAGTGCGCGGCATGGGCTTTGTCACACGCTGCAATTTGTAATTGCTGATTACTTCTTGGCTGATGTTGAAAGCTTGCCCAGAGTGCAAAACAGTAAGTAATCATCCTCCCCCACCTCCAGTCTCATTCAGTGGGAGCTTCACAGAAGAGGCAGGCAAGTCTGGCTGAAAGAGGAGCTCGTAACCTTTGCTCATGTCAAACTCTCCAAAACTATAAATTAAATTCCAGAGGAATCATGCTGTAAGTACGTTTTGTGTATGGATGCACACGTACTTAATACATTTTAGAAGTGGTATTTTCCCCTCCCTCTTCTATTTATTTTTTACCAGCTGGCTTTGGGGAATTCTTTTGGGTGTTTTTTTAATATTCATCATGGAACTTGGGAAACGGTAGTATTTCTGATACATAAGTGCATCCACTGTAGGGTTGTTCTTGTTTGCAGTCAAGAAGTAACAATTATCCAAGCATATTTTTGGAATATTTAGAAGAAAAACAGTATTTGGACCAAAAGCCATTATTTTTTTGTAGCTTTTACAGGTTACATACTAAGGAAGTTGAAGTTACATTGTTGTCATCAAGGTGATTAAACTTTGGAATGCTCATGTCAGTGAAAACAAAGGAGTGTGCAGAAGACAGAGATGCTGAGTAGAATAGATGTTCTGCTCAAATTTGTCCATTGCTCAATGAAATTCGTTCAGCAAATGCTCAGTCTCTAACCCTGGCTCTTTGTTAAGGCTGTCCCGCACACTCCCAGTTTTAATTTGTGTGTGAACATAGGCTGTCATTGCCTGCCTACTTCCCCTGCCCCATTTTCCAGCTACATGGAAGACAACCTTCATTTTAATAGGTAAGAACAGGAATTTAGGGAACAGTTTCCCAAAGAGGGCAAGTCTGGGAACCTGGACTGCCTAGTCACCAGGTTGTGGTTGAGCTGGCTCGTGCTGATGATTCCTGGGTTGCTGACGTAAGTGAAACCCCAGAGCTGTGAAGGAAGAGAGCCTTGCTGATGCTGACACATTGGCTCACATTGGAGAATCCTGTGGCAGGATTTGTTTTGCTGGAGGCTGGAATTCACATGTGTGCTGTAGGTGGCATTCATCTATTCTGTTTTGACAGAATCAGTGTGTGGGAAGCTCTTTGTACTTGCAGGCTGCATTACCAAGGTACAATGATTTATGATCATACATGGAGGGATCATTTGAGCTGTGAAGGTTTTCTCTGGGGAAATCTCAGATAGCAAGGTAAATTAATGCTTTCTGTGGAGACTAATTATACAAAATTATGCTTAATTAAAAGGAATATTTTGCTGTAGCTTAATCAAAAAATCCAGTCTTCAGTCTCCAAGTGGACCTCTTTAGATATCAGTAGGACTGGAAATATTGGCAGTGGGACTTACAGTCAGGTATTACTGGAAGAGTTTGAACTTCAGACCCATTCAGAGGGGAAAGAAGGGCTATGGAAAATCAGGAGACCTGCAAAGTCAAATAAAATATTTGTGTAGGCATTTAGAATGTACTGTCAGCATGCAAGGGTGGGTTTTTTACCATTAAAAAAAAAGTAGAAACTCTACTCTTTCTTCAGTATTTAGATTACTTCCAGGTAACAGACAGCTGCCTACATTCTATCTGTTAACCACAGACAGCATGGGAGCAACTTAGTGTGCACAGAGAACAAAGGGAATAATGTCAAGTGTTGCTGAACTAATTGGTTATCCAGAAACTCTCCACTAGTGCAAGTCTGGAATGCATCCGTTTCCCCAGTATTGGGCTTGTGTAATTATTTGTTTAAGAGGTATTCTTGTGTTTACTGCCTTTCCTGGAGCTGGTGTTTGCTTTGCAGAGCCCCCCAGGTAGGTCTGGCCTCTTTGGGAAGTCCAAGGCCCAGTCAGGCATAAATGAGGGATACGTCCATTAGTGAGCCCACAGCTCAGGTTCTCTGAAGGCATTCAAAGCACAGCATGCAGAACACTTCATGCCACAGAAAAGATTATCAGATATACATTTATGGCTCGTGGGCAGGTGTTTTAGTGTCCTGTGGCATACTCATGACATAAGGGTATCCTGAGAAATGAGCAGTTTAAAGTGTAGCAGAAATGAGCATTATAGAATGTAGCAGATTCCATACAGAAATGGCCATTACAGAATGCAGCAGATTCTCTCTTTGGATTTCTTTGCCCCCTTTTTCAGCTCTCAGCTATGCCAATTGTTATTCACCAAAAGCAGCACTGATGATGATTGTGTTGGTTTTTCATGCCCAGGGTTTTTGGTTTTAGCCAACTTTTATACCCTGCTGTTTCCCTTAAAGTCTTTAGGATTTGTGTACAGCTAAGTCTTGCTTGTGTAAAGCAAGACTTCAGTGTCTTCCAGTGCAATCATTCAGCTTGGAGCTGAAAGTCTGGGTGTTAACTAGAATCCTGAAGGATGCAAGTATCTATTTTCCCCGTCTGACACAGATTCTGTTTCGTGCCAGCCAGTTATTATCTCTCTTCTCTTTATGCCACCTCCAAGGGTATAAATGCTGCTTTCACTCAGCCCGTGATCACACTAATTTCTTTACAATTAAAATTACACACAGGAAATTTAGCATTAACGCAGCAAGCTGAGTATCATGCTTAGAGTAGTAGCTTAGACAGCTGCTCAAACAGTGCAGTAAATCTGATAGTCCTACTCAGCAAAGATCATAATGCATTTTTAGCTGGGGACCAAGCTGGGTACTCTTCTTGTTAAAAGCTTTGGTCAAGAGCAGTAATGTAGATTTGGACACAGAAGGAGAAAAGTAAAATGAAGCAATTCAGGCTGGATATTTATTGGATGTGTTTCATACCCTGTGTCTTTTATTAGGAGTCATGTTGAGTAAGAAACAGTCTCTTTTAGGAGGAAAACTTTGAGTCTGATCTGCCCCTGAATAAATACTAAGGCAATAGTGAAGCTTATAGTAAATAACATTGTTTTAGCCAGAAACTTCCACACTGAACTGAAGGAGGAAACTTGACTGTGTGCTCCAGTGTTTGATTTGTTGTGTTTCCAGACCTTTAACACAGTGATAGAAGTCATGTTTGTTCTGCATGTCTTCTCTGTGCTGTTAGGGCTTGATTTTCTGTCATTGCTCTGATATGCTGCTGTTCCTGCAATGAATTCTCCTATTGTTGCCTCCCTTCTTTGTTTTCTGGGGTTGTTATTTTTGCCATTTCGAGGTGCATGCTTTGATGGCATTTCTTGGATGCATTTCAGGGAGTGTAACCCTGTGCAAATCAGTGGGATGGTATGATAAGCTGGCATTTGATAGCACAATTTTACCAGAGCAGAGTGTGAAATTTTACCAGACTGGCTATTAAGGAGCAATGTTGTTGCAGATTGCTGGCTTTAGTGTGGTGTTTATCCTGGCTGACTCGAGGGCTGTTTCAGCTCTCAGGTGTCCATGTGCAATATTGCAAACAGGTATCCTCTGGAACAGGGGTTCCTCTGGAGCACCTTCCCTCAAGGCTCAGGGAATGAAAGCTGTGGACAAAGCACAGCTCTTCACATAGCAATGCTCACTGTTGTTAACCTGGATTTATGGGAGGAAGATTTGACTTGTGTTCACCAGGTGTCCAAGGTGTTAACCTTCCTCCCTTTTCATGCTGCAGAAGGAATACTGTAGGTGTATTTTTTTAAAAAGAACCATGTCTGAAGTCTGTTGGACAGGCTTTTTTGTAATCTGAGAACATTATAAGGCAATTTCAAAAAGCAGCAACCTTTTTAAAGCAGTTTGGGGGATGAGACTCTGCCACTGAGCTGGGCAAATGTCTGAGGCAGAGAGGGTGTTGATCATTGTGTGCTACAGACACTGTGCCATGAAGAGGACGGATAGCCCACAGGGTGTATCAGTGGCAGCTTTGTGATGAGCTCATATATTCAAGGGACAGAAGTGGGAAACTGCTTACAGTGACTGACAGGCTTTTACATCGCCTTTGTCTGTGTTAAAAACATTCTTAATTAAATTAGCATTGTCCTAATGAGAGACTGCAGTGCTGCCTAGGGAGCAGCCCTGCTGCCCTGGTGAGTGGTGACAGTGTCAAGTGAGGGGTGGGTGAGAGAGGGCTGGTGCTGGCCCCCTGATTTACCAAAAAAGAAAACAACTGATTTGCTCAGCTTTTGTTTCAGTTGGGCATTAGGGTGGGAGCACAATGATAAGTACATTTCCTTTGCACTTCTGCTACTATTTTCTTATGGAAAAATACACCCACTCTGCTGGTAGCAAGGAGGCAGAACAGAGTAGAATTATGTGAAAGCAAAACTGAGTTCAATTTGACTGAAAGACAGGATGTAGTGATTTAATCAAATGGAGAGCTTTTCTGTCAGAGATTGAGTTACTCCACACTAGAAAATACTTTGAGTTGTTTTATTTTTTAATCTTTGACATGGGTGGTCGAGAAGTGGAGCTCCATCCAGCTGTGTCACTGCTGGGTCAGATACATGGTTTCTGTTTCATTTAAGAATTGCCTCTTGCTTCTTTAAAATATACTTTTATTCTTATTTCCAGGATTTTTGTTTTCTGGGTTGTTGTTTTCTCTTGAAAAAGGAATTGTCAAAACTGACAACTTTTCATTATTTATTAAATGTTTTTTGTGCAGGGCATAACTTCCCCATTAAATGTTTTTTACTTCGCCATGAAATGTTTTTTAGGAAACAGCCTTCATCAATTACAGCAGAACAAGAAAAACTGCATCTTTCTCTAAACTGAAAGAGTCAAAGTGGACACCAGCTCTATGAACTCAGGGAAGGGCTCTCTTAAAACTGAAAAAATGTGTCTGGTTTATCTTTTGCCAGAAATCTATTCAGAAGACTGCCAAGTGCACATACTGCAAGGGTGGGAGGAAAATGCTGTGACCTCCTCTGTGATGTTGGGTTAGCACCTGATGCTCTGCCATTGCACTGCCCTTATCTGCTGGAGGTGTGAAATAACTCTCTGAGCAGAAGAATGGAAATTAATAGGTGATAAATTTATTTTGAAACAGATGAGTTGTGTTATTCAGAGGAGGAAAGTTGCAGGCATAATGCATTCAGGAAATATAGTGAAGCAGTCAAAACTCAGAAGTTTGTGAAGCATATTTAGATGTCAGCATCTCTGACAAGCTTCAATAGCTCATACTGTTACTGAAAATTTAAAAGGGCAAGTTTTTCCTAAACTGTCTGGAGGTTTGTTGGACACATTGAGGTCAGGACTCAGAGTTAACTAGATTTAATTAGTCTGTTCTAGCTTGGCAGTGCAGACAGCAGTAGCTGCACTGACAGTGAAATGCTGCAGATTGACACAAGCTGTGCAGAAAGAGTCCAACCAAGATAAACTCACATCATCTTTTCATGCACGTGCTGCTGTGTGTCCTCAGGTGTAAATTCCTGCTTTGGGTTAACAGCTTGACTCCCCTTTCATTATGAACTTAATTGGACAACCAAGATGTTTTGAAGAATGTGTAGCCCTCTGAATTATAAACATCTTTTTGCCAAATAAAATGTACAGCAGTTACATTTCAGAGAACATCATTGCACTTTATCAGGCCACATGTTCATTCCAGGCCAAACACTTTGAAAACTGTGAAAACTTAGGGGTTCCTTTGGAGAAAAGATCATTCAGTGTGGCCCAGACCTTCACTGGCAAAATGATAACAAAAATAAATATTGATAATATTGCTATTGAAGATATATCAATTTTTAAAGGGGGAAAAGTGATTTTTAAGAAAGATATTCAGGAACAGAACATGAAGATATTCATAGGACAGAATTCTTTAAATGGATCTCTTACTGTTTTGGGGGTCAGTGACTGATGGTGTTTCTCTCACCTTCCCCAATCCCCCTTCTCCTCAGTTACAATCACTTAACTTTTCATGGAGGAGTTTGGTGTGACAGCTTTTGTTCAGCTAAACCTTCGCTCACAGCAATTCCTATAAGAAATGTTGATTTCTTTTTGTCTACTGCTGTGAGTCAAAGTATCTCAGATTCAGAAAGAATCCCTTCTTTTCTATATCAGAGAGAGTAGCTGAAGGAAAATCTTGCTTGCATTCTGAAATCTGACATAATTTAGCGTGTGAAATGTTGGATGTCATGTTTCCTCACATGTTATATGGCAATCCTCAGGTGCTCAAGAGACCTCCCACTAGGCCATGAGGGGGGAGAGTATTTATCTTGCATATTGACCTTGGCAGGGCCTAAAGTGAAACTCTTACACTCGGGAGAAAAATAATTCTATAATGCTGAATGAAAAGAGCTCCAAGTGCTGTCAGCAGGCTATGCTGAATTCATCTGAGTGAGGTTTCCTTTGGATGATGGCACTGTACCAGTCAGGACAGTACTGCAAGAGTCAAGTCTTTTAATTTTTTTAATAATCTTTTCCCAGAAAAAATACCCTAAAGAAGATATGAGAAGACTCTTTTGGGGCTTTTGTGTGTTAAAGCAAATAGCATAATAGGTGGGATTCCCATGGGAAAAAACCTCCTTGTTCATATGGCATGTAGTGTAAGATCTCTCATGGATCACAGTGTCACAGTATAAAAGTATTAATTATTGCAGCATCACCTGTTTGGGCACTGCTGACTTCCCAAAAGTAATTTTTCTCTCAGAGTGGCACAGGATTTTCTCCATCAATTCTTTAGTTGTTTTCCAGCCTGAGAGCCCAGTGCCTTCTCTCCTGCCCCTTTGTGGCACCACTTTTGCATCAGCACAAAGGTGGTGTGGAGTGCACCGTGGCCCATGGCTGGCACTTGGCATTCAGAGCATGCTGCTGCTAACAGAGATGAATTGCACGGTGGGAAGAGCAGCCTGCAGGCATTGCTAGGAGGCAGTAACCCAGGGCTGCTGTCAGCCTCTGGCAGGGTGTCAAAGTATCCCAGCAGCAAGCCTGCTTGCCTGGCTACTCATCGCACAGTCTGCAGCTTCTGCTATTTTATACAGTAGGGTTGGTGATACAGTTTACTACTTCTTTTTTTAATATAAAGTGACACTGTGTAGTGGAAATCTGGGACATGTAGAATTTTCCCAGCAAAGAGACAGAATACTGACGGTGGTGGTGGTTTACCCTGATGTGGATGTTATTTATCACTTATTTCTTGATCATTTTTTCTTCTCTTTGTGGCAGTCCCTGCATGAAAGAGCAGCATCAACAGTGGTGAATTGAGCAAGAAGTTTGATTAACCAGGAGAGATCAAAAGAGCTGCAGGACTCAAGTTTGGCCACGTGATTAAGGCACAACCTGAACTGAACAAAGACATTTTGGGTAGTATCCAAGAGGAGGAGCTCCAAATTAGGTAAAACAAACCTCCTGGCTGAAGGTCAGGAAAAGTTATGGAGCGTGATCCCTCCATCCCCTGTTTACATCAGGAACCCTGCAGGTGCCAGCCCTGCCCTGTGGTGCCAGGCACAGAAGAGGGGATCACTGGGGCTTGCAAAGCACCCCAGGTAAGGCTCAGGGCAGATGCTGTTTTTGAGGAGCTCTGCCAGAGAGGGAGGATAGGTAGGATGTGCATTTAGGCCATGAAACTTTGCTTTCTGTGACTTTTGGCTTAGAGCAGGGTGGGTGTGTGTATGCACTCCTCATGGTACTTTTAACTAGCTCATGTTATGTTTCATTGAACCCTTTTTAAATGTCAGGAGACTGAAAGCTTTTGTTATAACAAGCAGAGCCTGACAAACTGCTGAGGATTTGCACCTGTGGAATGGAGAGAACCTGGCACTGGGGGAGGTCTTTCCTTCTTATGTAGTGCCTGCTGCCCCAGAAACCCCTAGGGAGAGGTTTGGGAGGTTCTGCTTTCCTGCACTGACCAGCCTTGGCAATACTTCTCAAGTGACCCTTCTTACATGTATTGCCTGGATGCATAAATAGGTATATAGTTTTTCATATATATATACATGAAACATAAGCCTCATTCTCCCTATATAAATAAAGATGTAGTATTGGAGTTGAATGCCTGCTAAAAGCATGTTCAACTTGTTGGCTGTTGCACTTCACTGTAGCTTCTTCAGAGGAGGTGGAAAGTTGATTTGATTTTATTTTTTAATTTCCAGTGTCTATGAGAACAAAGAAAGAGTCTAGAAACATAGATGAATCACTGGATTTATTGCAAGAAATAATGACTGGGGGAAAAAAAGATTCTTTTTTTTCATGGAATTTGGCTCTTTTTCATTGAAGTCTTTTTTCCTGTTTGCCTTCTGAAACTAGGTACAAGTTGTTGATAACCTTTTGTTTGTTGTTTTCTAGGTAGAAGTTCTTGATAACCTTTTGTTTGTTGTTTTCTTATCCAGCAATTATTGGCATTTGGCTTTAGGGAGCTCTGGAATCCACCACCTTTGTTTCCCCTCAACTTTGATATGGAAGAAACAAAGTAAATTTTGTGATTCTGACATACATGAGAATTTAATATAATTTCTGACTAAATGAATGATGCTGGAATTCATGGGCCAGAATATCAGCTGCTGACCAAACAGCATGGTTTGAACTAAAACCTTTATTACTGATATTTGCTGCCAGCTGAATTGCTGTGACTGTGCTTTCCTAGAGCAGCAGCAACACTCAGCTTTAGTTGTGCTGTCTCTGAGTGTGAATGGAGGTGATGTGGGTGGGCTGTACTGATGGGTGAAGCTCTGACCTGCAATTATCTCACAGTGTCTTGTGCCATCACCTCCCTGGGACAGAGGGGGGGACACTGAGTAGAGGGAAAAGAGCATTAACATGCAAGGGAAAAAAATTAATTTCAAGATCTGCCATTACGAGTTGTGGGAGTCATTGTGTGTCTGTAAGTTGGGTTTTGACTTGAAAGAGGATTTTGTCTGAGGCTGTGCTGGCAGGAGCAGGGGCAGTGTGACAAGATGCAAACCAGAACCCTGAGGGGCTGCTCCAGAGCTGGCCACATCTTGTGGCCTCACAAACATTGCTGAGGGCAGCAGCAAGGGTGGCACATGGCTGCAGAATTGCTCAGGCAGGCACAGGACATGGCAAGAGGCAATCCCTTCTTCATAAGGGCGTGTTGTGCTGCCTTTTCTCTTGCCTCAGGCAGCAAGTGCTGATTTCAGCATTAGGAGATGGCCAGAAGGCTGGATCGTGTAAAAGGATGGAATAAGAGAAATAGGGTCAGGAGCTGGGAGTGAAAGGTTGATTGCTTGGGAGTGCTCTCCCCCAGCATGGACATGGGCAAGCTGAAATAAATTGTGGGTATGAATAGAAAATAGATTCTTGCTGAGGAGTTTAATTGAGGGTTCAGACGATGAAATCGGGAAAAAGAGATATTTGTCCTAATTTTAATCTTTGTTTATATTTACATAGACTTAGAAAAAATGTTCTGCATTTTATACCAGAGAACAAATACAGAGGAGAGAGAACAGCTAAGTGCTCTGTGTCTCTGCCTGCTATTTTAACAAGAGGTCTTCATGCTGATATGGGTTTGTATCATCATTTGCTGAGGATTCTGTACTTTTTAAAAAATTACTAGCTAGGTCACAAACTCATTTTACCTGTCATCTCCTGGATGAAGGAAACAGTATGGTTGTAGAAATGATTGTTAAATGGCTGGTGTTGGTGCCCCTTGCTCAATTCAAAATATTAATCTTACTTTTTTAGGGTATTGAGAGTGTTATTACATGGATGGGCTACAGTTCTTCACTTGGGTTTGGTTCACTGGATTTTTTTGTTGAAACACTGGCAAAAGATACAAGTTTTTGTTTTCTTTTTTTAGTATACAGAAATCCCAAGTTGCAACATTCAGGACATGACTTTTTGATGGAGTCTTAGGGCAGGAACTAAGTTGGTTTCCTGCCAGATCTGAGCTGCTGCCTGGGGAAAATAAGCAATAGAGGAAAGGCTACAAAGAGAATAATTTTTTTCTTTTGACAGCTGGCTAATCTATCTGAATTTGGAAGGCCATAGTCAGAAGGCATAGAAGGAGTAATAATAGCCAAGTGTGTTTTAGAGAATGCCCTGCTGCTTTATGGCTATTAGGCTATTCCTTTATGGCTATTAGGAAAATACCACAGGAATGAATTTTTAAAAATAGTTCAGCATTACAGGCACAAGGGGTGTGACTGTGGCTGCAGGAAAATGTTCTAGCTTCTTTTTTCCTAAAGTCAAAAAAATCCTGTTTGCTTAATATTTATCTCGAGAAGTAAATTGGCCTCTCGTGCCAGAGAAAACAGTGTTTGGGTTCAGCAAGTCCTGAGGCAAAGAAACTTTATTATTGTTTGGGCAGGATCTGGAAAACGCTGCCAGGTGCAGTGCTTGATACCTAACTTGAATGTTCCTTGTAGATGGGGAGGCCTAAACTTGAAAGTATGCAGCTGAGGAGGGAGGCTTTGATAGCCTGCTTTTCATCAACAGCTCAAGAGCACAGCAGCAGCAGAGAGCTGGGAGATGGAGAAAAAAGCGTTGAGGTCTTGGAAGAAACTGGAGGGTAAAGTGCTTTTGGAGAAACTCTGAAAGCTTTGTGAGGAGGAGGAGGAGAAGTTAGTGTGGGGGATGAGAGATAGAGAAGGTGGGAAGCTGTACCCCTCCATGGTGTGCTGTGGTGGGCACAAACACAAAGCACACACACATTTACCATGGACAAGATAAGAAACACTCCAGCTCTGAGTTCACAGCCCTGGCTGCTTGATCAAGGACTTGGTCCTGCTGGGAAGCAGCACCAGTGCCCACTGACCTGCTGGCAGTGCAGGGTACCCCCAGCACCCCAGCTCCTTCTGGGGCTGCCCTGGCACTGGGGCAGGCAGGGCAGGCCTGATGGGCTCTGTACACTCAGGTGCTGGTGCTTCATGGACTGCCCAGCTGGGATCTCAAGGCAAATGGGAATTCTTCCAGCGAGATTTGTGGAGACTTGGTTTGAATCTGCTCACATCTGGAGGCTCCAGCCCTCACTGAAGCTGGGGCAGCATTGGGTCCTGCCAAGAGCCAGAGCCTCAGCTGGGGCTGGTAGGGAGCAGCACAACCTCTGCACCAGCCCAAAGCATTCAAATGACTGGAGCTAGAGGAGGCAGCTTAAGGAGGCATTTTACAGGCAAGAGTGTTCAAGTATAGTGTTCATACAATTGCTGGCAGCTCTGCTGAAGAGCTTTTGACAGGTGGATGTCACTGTGGGCTACACCAGAAGCTCTGCAGCAAAGTAGCAGTGTCCTGAAATACGAGGCTGCAAGAACTCTGCCTTTGTCTTGTCCTCATGGTACCCTGGTTTGTGTTGGTGCAAATGCAGTGTTTAAAAGTCTTTGAACATTGGTCGCTTGGTTTAATTGAAGACGCTACTCTGGAGCCCTTACAGTGGTCTGCACATGAGATAGGAATGACAGGTTGTACCTCGGTAGGAAGAAAAACAGCTTGGTGCACGGTAGAATGTGATAGGGAAGGGAGGGATGTTGCATTTAAGTTCTTTGATGTTCATTTTCAGATACAGGAGAAATAGGATTTTAAACAATATTTCTTACTTTGAGTAAAAGCTCCATTTACAGCATCCACTTTGAACTGCTGTTTGGATGTTTGTTTCTGGAGAACATGCAGTGAGTTTCCCAATGGTTTGGCAAGAGACAGGGGACTGTTAAAAATTAACTAGAAGCTGAGATAAACCACATACAAATAGCCCAGGGAGTGTGGTGAATTCATCAGTGTCTGACGTACTTGCTTGTCTCACGACTGCCCCAGTTCCTTTGTAATATGTTTTGGGTTTCTTGGCCCTGAGGTGCCTTGTCCAGCAGTTTCTTCAGGAGAGAATGTCAGATGCATTTCTTTGAGCAGCATTTTAATGTCTCACCTGACTTTGTGGTGAAAAAGGGATGAGTGAAAAAGGTCCAGGCTTCTGGAAGTCAAAGACCTGTTAATAAAGTTTCTCCCCTTCAATAATGCTGAAGAACAGAAGCCTTTAATTGTGCTACTGCTTTGAATTAGCTGCAGTTGCAGGTTAGGCTGTCTGACCTGAGTCTCTGTGGCTGGTGCCAAGAGGACAGTGTGTGGCAGGAGAATTTGTGAGTTCAATGAATGGCACTTACCTGCTCTGGGTGCACCATACCAGCATTTGCTCACTTCTCTCATCTGTCCTGTGGGTGAATTTACTCACCTTTCTTACAGCAGTATGAAAAAGGGTGTGAGGAGGTACACAGGGGAAAATTTCTACTCATCCTTGAATGTGTTCAGGGAGCTCACAAGCAGCCTGACCTCCCCAGCTGAAAGACTGGTGGGCAAGGCTTGAGACCACTGGAGGAGCCTGTGCCTGTTCGGCTGCAGCTCTGTGCAGTTCCCTTATGAGTGCAAGATGTTTCTCTTCCCCAAATAGAGCTGTTGCCACTGAAACATGAAGCAGGGGTTGTGTGTATTGAGTGTTAGGACAGAGCCATCATTCCAAGGATATTTTTAATAGCAAGGTTTGAAAATCCCCCTCACATAATATTTTGCATGCTGCAGGATTACTTTGGAGTTGCCGTTGGCAGCCTCACATGGTTTGGAGATGCTGTGTTCCCAGGCTGCTCCAGGCGCACTGGCTGTTGGAAAACTCACAAGTCTTTGTCAGTTCAGGGCCAGAAATGGAGTCCAGTTGTTTTGCAGTTGTGCAAATTGCAGGATTTCTTGCATTCCCCGTGTGTGCCTCCTGTAGTTTCAAGCATAGCTGCTTCTTGAAGTGTCACAGTTCCAATCTGTCTGCTGCATCCTCAGGATAGTTTCGTATTTGGGTGAGTTTGTGTGGTTTGTTACCTGCAGACTCGGAGCCAGTTGCAGAACATGGAATTTCAGCTGGAGCAGCAAGTGCAGAGGGTGGTACAGAATGGGTCTCCTCTGGTGAGGGTCTCTCTTTAGGGAGGAAGCAAACTTCCACATCAGGGAGGGAAAAGCTCCTTTCCTTCATTAGGGCACATGGAAGTTTGAATTTGCCCAGTGTCTTTTTAGTAGCCCAGCTGATACCTCTGGCTGATACTTCACTTCTAAGAGGCAACCTTCAGTAATAGAGCTCACCCAACTGTAATATCTTTAAAATCAGGACAGAACCAGTGGCATATGGCAGGAGAGTGACTGGATTGCTCACAGTTTAATGGTCTCTCTAATGAAACAGGGGTTCCTGGTTCCTATGTGAATTGATGTGCACCATAGAGTTTTTAGTGAACTTTATTACTAGTGAGCACTACCAGCGGCTTCAAACCCTGTGTATTCATGAATGGCTAAAGGATTCCCCTACAGTATTAGTGAGAATCATGGAAGAATTTCAGAGAGAACACTCAGCACTGGGACATGGAAACTTTGAAGAGCTCCAACAACTTTGGTCCTCCAAGTGATCCAGGAAACTCAGGTCAGATGCCAACATTTTTTGAGCCAACTCAGAACTTCAGAGGAATGGAAGTCAAAGTGAGTGTCTTAGACACCCCTCTAAATCCTCTTAGTCAAATTTCCTGCACTTATTTTCCTAATTTTAAATGTAACCACTTATTTGCTTTTAGCTCTCTACTTACATTGTGCTGGATGTCAGGATGATCTTTGCTGAGGATTCTGGTGGTGTCATCACCAGCTGAGGTGGCACACATTACATGAGCTCCCAAATGAGGAGCTCTTGCTTTTGTGCTGGCCTTGAACCCAGGGGTGTGAGAATCAAAGTCAATTTTCATTGGAAGGCTTTTTTTTTCTGTTCTTTGCAGTTCAAAGACACTGGTACCGGAGTGTATGCATGCCACAGTAATCCTGCTTCACACATAAAGAATACCATTCTGACAGAGGAAAAAATCTGATGAGTCCACTTCTATAATTTTTTTACCTAAAATGGGGGCAGCGCAAAAGGCAAGTGAAAAGGTGATGTGGTCCCCTGTTTCTGTGGTATCAAAACAGTGATGGTGTCTTCCTGAAACTCCTTGAGAGTGTCAATCTCAAATTTTAGCACTGGTGTAGCACATAAATGCAGTAAAATCATTCTCTGAGTACACACTATACTTTGTATTTACAGGTGTTTGGCACACTCAAAATGAATATATCAAGAGTATTCAGGATAAGAGTGAAACAAGAACATGGGCTGCTGAAATGCACAGCAAGTTGAAACCTGGGAGAAAAGTGTGACAGAGGACTATTCCTGGCCTGAAGAGAAGGTAAAAATTCAAAGTATTAAGTTAAAAAAATGCCTGGGAAAGAGCTGTAGTAACTCATGGTCAGAGGAAAGCAGGATTTGGCTGTGTCACAGAGAGAAGCATCCTTCTCCTGTGTGCCAGATGGATCTTGGCTTCCTTGCTCAAACACTGAACATAGGGTTGGAAGAGGTCACACAAGTGCACAAGGAGAATTGGTAAGAGCAGAGCCACTAGAGTGTGATTTTATTCATAATAGACTTACAGTCTTGAAAGCTTACATGGGGCTGGTTTCTGAAATCTAGAGGTGGTTCAGTCTGTGCTGTTGAAAACTTGTCTTTATGCTCTCTGACGGTCTTTGGTCTGTTGGCATTTTAAACAATGGAGCATTACAGACATTCCAAATGCAATTCCTCGTGTATCCCTAGGTCTGCTTGGTGCAGTAGGTGGGATCTGAGAAAGGAATCTCCTCAAGCTTTGAAAGTTAATGCAGTGATCTTTCAAATCATTACTGAAACTCACTGCTAAAATGTTCTGCATTTCTTTCTAAAGTTGCAGGTTTATACCAATGCATTGTTCAACTTCTTTTCTTGTTTTTAATTAATGTGGAAAATCTGAAGTCATAAAATGCTGTGTGACTACAGGATGTCAGGATAAAACAGCAGGTACAGAAGTGTTTTAAATACCAGGAAAACTTCAATAATTTACTGTTTGAGAGATAGATCTATGTAAACAAAAATTTGCATAGTATTTAACTGGAGCTCACTTGCTAATTAATAACTCTGTATGTTGACGTCATCAATTAAAATTTTAAAGACAGCTATAGTTTCTTGTTACAAATTTTTAAGGGCAGAATAAACAGCTTTCAAGGTAAGTGTCACAAAAAATGCATTCCTGAAATCAAGAGATTTTGGATCAAGCTATCTTTCTGATATATACTGTGCTTCCTTTGTAAGGAGAAATAACTTCTAAATAGAGAGACCTTGGCACATGAGTTGGAGGCAGCTGCTACTGTGGCAGCTTTTCTCCAGCAGAACAGAGCTGGATGATGAAGGCTGCTGTCATAAATGTTCTTCTGTTCAGTGTTGTCTTCTTATGACTACCTGAGTCTTATGAGGGCAGTTATTGCAATCTCCAACTGTGGTAAAAGCAATGTTGACCTCCAAGCCTCAGGTAATTTATTGAAGGAAACCTAGGGAAGCTTTTCTTCAGAATGAATTGGCTTCACTAAAATCACTCACTAGTGATTTAATGGCATGGCTCTGATGAGAGATGAGGGCACTGTACGGAATGAAGTCTAGAACTAAAAAATCTTGTCTTGGTCCCTTCCATTCTGCTGATTTTGATGTCAGCAAATTCATAAATGCACCTGCCACTGGTCATAGTACCTGTCATTTATAAAGAATCTTATTTTCATTCTCTTTGTTGAATATGTCTTAAGAACATTCAATTATAAACTGGCAAGAGGCTAAATATTTGATAATTTTTTTCATGGTAATTTAGTGTAATTTCTTCTGCTTGCTTAAGTATCTAATCAGGAATTTCTATTACCTATTTACTAAATCCAAAACTATAATCTACTTCATAGGAACACCTCAGGCCATATTTTCATCCCTTTCTTGAGGCTTATATGGAAAGGGCAGTCCTGGCTGAGCTGTATGGCTGGAGGGAGCTGCCTGAAAAGCACCTGGAGAGCAAGAACTGGAGAAGGATCCTCACAACAGAACCTCTGAGTGACCTCACCTTGTCTATCCAAAAGATGGAGAGAAGGCACCACACAGAGTTTGGAGGTGAGTGATCTACAGCCACAGCAGCTCCCACAGAGCTCAAAGCCACTGCTGCACTCCTGCCTTGTCCTGCAGCTGTCACAAGGCTCTACAAGTCCCTGTTTTATTGCAGCAATGAAATGCATCGATAAAACAGAGACCTGAATCCTCCCCTGTCACCTGAGTACTTATTGCTGTCGTCCTTCTGAATTAATCTGGATTGTGGATTAATTTGTAAAAATTAGGGACCATTTGTAAAAATGGCAAAAAACTCTGATAGGGATTCCATTTTAACCAGGGAATCTTAATCTCAGAAACCTGTAGTAGTATGATGAACCAGACTAAAATGTGTTACTCTCATATTCCTTGGCATCTAACAGCAGTGCTGGTTGAATCAGAGTGAGGAATTATGGTAGCTGCTCCTTCTTGTACAATGGACATCTAATATTGCAGAAGCTCTTAAATTACCTGTGAGACTGCTCTTTAAGTTAGGTTGAAAATTGCCATTCCTCCTTCTGAATAATAAATACAGTGCTCTCTTCATATTAGAGTGAAATGTATTTTGATTTTTAAAACGGCTATATAAGAGCTATTTCACTCTGGGATTGTCATCTTTTGTTTCATTTCACTGCATTGTAAATTGAGACTTTCTGTCTAAAAATGAAAACAAGATTCCTCATTAGTAGCAAGTAACAGTCTCTTTTACTGATTACTTTAAAATAAGGACAAGGTATTTCAACTATTCCCAGATATTTCTGACATATCACAAAATAACATAAGAGAAAAAGATCATAATCATATTCAAAGCAAAATAGTTTAAAATTTAATGTTTACAAACACATTGCTTTTTTTCTTTTCAGAATATTTGCTGATAGAGTTTTGCAGGAGAATTTCTGTTTGGTGACATACATTTCTGCTCTACACACCATGTTTTGTCCTAGGGGATGAATGGGAAAAAATATTTTCAGACTTGTACTTTGTCAGGAACAGGGATTTGGAATATGACCTCTAATGGGCTTGCAAATTTGTGTCTGTGAACTGGGTACAAGACTGAACATGCTATGCAGCTGACATTTATTTTACACCATATTTAAGTATTCAAAAGAACTGAGGTTGACTTCTTATATATGGATTTTTTGAAGCTTTAAGGCTGCATCACTAACAACATTTTACCAACCTCTTGCCATTTTCCTAAACGTTACAATTACTTTGTCAATTTTAGAATTGCTAGCAGTGATCATGATGCCCACTTAAAAAATTCCAAACCAAACAGAAGAATTCCCTGGGAAACTGCACAGCACATGCATGATACATAACTATAAAACCAGTCCATACTCAGTTCCCACTAGAGCTAATAGTTGTTCTAAAGAATAAAATGCTTGTTATATACAGAAGTTTGGGCAGAGTATGGACATTTGCCAAAGAGCACTGGAGGCTTTTCAGGTCTGAATGGTTTGTAGAGCATTAACACAGCTGCCCCTTTTCCTCATGAGGGCTTGTGCCACCTGTGGGAGGGACCATTCCTGGCACTGTCAATGGGCTCAACCTTACAAGATCTAAGTTCATCTGCTCCTGGCTGCTTCAGCTGAACCTTGCAGGACTGAGAGCCCTTTAGGGCTTGCTTGTGAGCTCTGTGCCAACTTGTAGAGCATTTTCAGATGCCAGTTTCCATCAGGTGAGTGTTTGGTCTTTTGCCTTCAGGACCTTACAACATGAAAAACTGCACCAGCACTTTTCAATGAGCACCATTAACTGACTTTGATAATTTGGCATGACCAGCAGTATTGAAGAAGATGCTGAACTCTTGTCTTGTACAAAAACAAAGTACAGCTGCCAATTACCCTGCAACTACAGTCTGTAAATACTAAAAAACATAAATATGTCAACCATACACATATACACAAAACACAGCAGTAGCAATATTACAGGATGCAATGCCTACTCTCTCTAACTGGTTTTGGTTAATACAGATGCAACAGCAAAATAAATGCTATTTCATATATGAGAACCTTTCTTCAAAGGTCAGTGGCAGTAAGCCATAGCTCAGGTCCAGGCTTTCATAAATCCAATTTGTGACTCACACAAATTAATCAATGAAAGAGAGCAGTATGGGATGATAATAGCTGTCAGTTAACACAAACTGTGAGATAGAGCTTTCTTTTGCTACCATTTGTAATTAATTCTCCCTTTTTCACAAGTGCTCCTTCTGTTGGCACTCACCAGACTTAACAGGAAACAAAGCTATTACATACAATATATGATTTAGGGGTAAGGATTAACAGAAAGAACCAGCCTGAGATTGGATTTCCTCAATCCTGGGAGGTGCTCTCCATGTATTTAAGTGAAATTTCCATGAGATTGCACTTAGCAGACCACTAAGAAGTTGTTGCTCTCCCACTTTTTCTTCTTTTCCATGCAGTTCTGCTTCAAAGTTTTGTAGGAATTGCATGAGAAGGGCAAGAGGAGATGACTGCTGGTTCATTGTCTTGGCTAATGCTCTTCAGAGCAGCGTCCTCTCCTCAAGACCACATCATCTAGTCCAATATCCCCAGTTCTTCCTCTCCCTTTCTCGCCTCTGAAAATAACCTAGAAAGAGAAACAGAACAATTTCAGTGGGGTATGAAAGAAATTACACAGAAACAATTCATTAAAAAGTGTGATGAAAGATTCTGGTCTTCATTCAAATTTTCCTCAGGTCTCCAGTAGGCCCCTCCAAAATCACCACCATTTAGTTACTTTTGGGTTTTAATTAGCTAGACAATAAAACTTCCACATTTCTTCCTGATCTCTCTTTGGCAGAGGCCTTCTCTGGTTACTCAAGAGGGTAAGTATCTGATCTTTGGATGAGTGTCCCAGTGGCTCAGGTCAGCAGCCCTGGCTGCCCATGCTGACAGCTACTGCCAGGGGGTCAGGAGAGGCAAGGGACAGTGCAAAGGGGGACTGCCAGAAGTGAGAAATTTAGGGGGGAAAAAAAGTGTAAGAATAGTTTAGCTATACTGTTCACCTGTTCCAAATGCCCTCATTCTCAGTCCCACACTCACTGACAGCTAACAAAGTCAGGTGTCTTTGCTACTGTTGCTGAGGTAAATTTTCTAGAAAATTATGTGCAGTAATTACAGCCTTAATATTCACTTTAGAGGTAGACACTTGTGTCTGTCTTGTAGCCTGCTCCCATCATGAACTTTATATGTATGAGCTTTTCAGAGCACCTGATATTTAAGTCAAACAGGCCCTGAAATACCCAAGCCACTTCTTCAGATCTGAAATAAAAACTATCTTCAGAAGTTGAAGAATAACATAGAGCTTTTGATACCAGTTTAATCACACAATGTTTCTAAAATTTCCAGGTATTAAAAGATTCTCCATGGCACTTCAGGCACCTTCTTTTCATTGCACTAAACCATTTTGTGTTATGGGCATTGTTAGGTCATCATTCACCTCCTCAGCCTGATCAGCTGCAGGCATGCTAAAAGGCATAAAACCACGTGTGATTGCACTTGTAATCTCCCTGCATTACCAAAAATTACTTATTTTCAGTATCTTTGCCCTGGTTTAGCCAGTTACCAATCTACAGGGGATTATTCTTCCTATTTCATGGCACTGTATTATTCAAAACATTGTTCATGAGGAATCTTGATACAGGCATTTTTTTGAATTCTCTATAGAGCATGCCTCTGTCCACAAGGCTGTTCTTTCCTAGGTGGTGATTCCCTTAAAATGGGCTGTACCAGGTAGCTCAGGAAATGACAGAGTAGCCTATACTATATTTCTATAGCTAAGATTTCTTTTTTTGTATACATAAAACTAATTTTAAAAAATGCACAATAGTTCTCATCTGTATTGTGATTCCATTGGCAGAGACCAAAGTAGTAAAACAGTAAAACTGAACCCACAAGATGAACATTGCAGTGCTGCACCATTTAAGCATCATCAGCTTTTCCATGCACAAACCCAAACAGCAACACAAGGATCAGTACTTACACTCTTGATGCCTGCTCCTGGTAAGGTTATGTGTGTCTGTCTCCAGCCATGGCCCCCATTTCTCCCCCAGACAGCTGGGCCATGAGCACCAGTTCTCCTCACAAAGAGCTGCAGGGCACCAGAGTGCAGCCCAGGCACTTTATGCCTGAAGGACAGGCACAAATCTCCAGCCTGAGCCAAGTGGCCCAAGGGCAGGATAAGATGTGCCACTCTTCCTTCTTTCCCTTTGGGATCAGAGATGGTGAGGTACTGTCCCCCTGCAGTGGAAAGAGCAGTTAGCTGGGGGTTTTTTTGGTGCTTTTAACACTACTAGGTTGCAGGACCGAACCCACAAGAGTTATTAAAAATAAATAAAGGTAAAACAAGGTCCAGAGAGTGCAAAATAAGGCATATAGAACCAGAACCAGTGCATGCTCCCCCTACAGGGTTAGATTTACAGCGCTGCTCTTCTCTACATTAGTACCAGGTTGGGTGTTGCCTATCTAATTTCTTTTTGACAAAGTAAATAATACCCACCTCTCCAAAACTAAAACCTCATGTATTCCATCATTTCTTACAACCCCTTGGTCACTGCATGATTTTAAACCCACAGTGACATTAAAGCACTGTGCAAATTCATGCACCTTTCAAGCTGCAATGTTTTGCTGTTGGATAGATAACAGACTGAATAAATGCTATCATGTAATTGAGCTATGGCTCTGTCCCTTTCCTTTAGTTTGGGAACTGTGTTAACTGGGTAAATCTCAAAGCATATCAATTTGCAACCCTGATAGCCTCTTTTATTCAACTGTAATTTAAACTCTAAATCTGGTAGATAGAGAAAGCAAGAAGCAATAATGATTTCCACATGGCTGTTAACCCCAAATTCTAACAGTAGGAAGTTGTCAGTGAACATACATACTCAATTCCAAACCCTATTATTATCTCTTATCATGTATGAAGTCAAGGTGCCTTCCAGAAAACACTCAGAACATGAGAAGCTAAGGATCTCAGGTATCCATTAAACCTAGAAAGAAAAAAGGCACCTTTCACACCTACACTCAGAACTACACTAAATGAGATTTCACATCCTGGAGAAAACACAGACTTGTATGAATTGTTTGTACTTTTCATTAAAACTTTTGCAAGGTGGGTGAAACCTCTAAAATCTAAAAATAACCAAAGGGAAAAAGGTTCAAAAAAATAAAAAAACCATTAAAAAAAAAAAAGCAAAAAATAAAAACTTATCTTACACTGAATCTAAGAATATATTTTCTTTATGTGATCAGATTTTATGTATTTTTTAATTTAAAAATGCCACCTCTACCTTAAGTTCATTAACAAAGTGGCATTTTTAGGCTCCTTACTTAAAACGAAAGATTTAGAAATATTGGGGGTTTGTAAGATTGTTGACAAACACAGTTAAACAGGATAGAAAAATATTTTTAATTGTGTCCCTGTAACTACTCAAGCAGAGCATTATTTTTTGATAGCTTCTCTTTGAAAGTCACAATGTTTTCCCTTGAAAAGCTGTAAAATTTAATTACAATGTACCATGGCTTGTCACACACTTGAAAGGAAAGCCAACCTTGTCTCCAATGAACTACTTCTACATAAGCTTTTAAGTTCTTTGGTCTGAATGAGATTTAACAAAGTATTACGCTGCTGTCTGGGGCCCTAGATCAACATTTAGCCATGAAGTGGGATCCATTTGTCCAAGGATCTGTTAAAGCCTTTTGGTGGGAATTTTCTCAGGGAGTTTTTTTGGTTGTTTTTTGGGGGGGCGTTTTGTTGGTTTTTTTTTTTTTGGTTTTGGGTTTGTTTTTTGTTTGTTTTTTTTTTTGTAATGCGCTGCTTTTGCAGCAAGGTCACTAATTGCTAAAATAAGCATAATAGACTTTAAATAACTACCTGTTTGCTGAAGATACAATTATACCACTCTGAAAGTACTGACTTATTAAGTGCATCATTTTCAGATAGTTACTGCGGCTGAATCCAATCAATAGGAAACAGATTTAGGTAAGCACAAAGCAAACATAGCTGTAGGCAAGCCCCTGCAGGAAAAGGTCCCCTCAAATCAGCATTTTCTGCGTGCAAGATAAGCTCATAATGCTTCAGCACAGCACCTTTCCAAATGCAGATTCTGATAAACCAACATATAGCAAACTTTGCAAGGTGAAAGCAAGCTGTCAGGAACAAGCTGTGAAAATAAATCCTTCCAACAAGGTATTCCAGACTGGAGGGGGTGGGTGGATGGGTGGGTGACTTCAAGGGACTAGTTTTAACAGGTTATGTCAACAGCAGCAGAACATACACAGGAAATAAAAGGCTGAGCTTGTCCCTGACTACTGGGAAGCAATGTAGGGAAAAAGTCTGACAAAAAAGAGCCAGTTAAAAATCATGGTTCTGGATTTTAGTATATATAAATAACAATTTTTGAGTACAGATAATGAATATGCTTTGAGTGACTGAGATAGAAAAAATGGATTTTTAAATCTTTTGTTTCAAAAAAGGTATGAATTATGTGGTTTTGGGTTTGTTTTTTTTTTAAGTGCCACTCTGCAGGCAGGAGTCAGCTGCCTGTTTTCTCATCGGCAGGAGGAAGGAGCTCTGCTCTCCCAGTCATTCCCAGGGCTTTTCAAGTGTCACAAGGAGCTCCTGAAGTACCAGAGCAGCCTGTTTGGGGGACCCGTGCCCAGGCAGTGAAGGCAGCACTTCCACTGAGCCAGCCCAACAGCCTGGAAAGGTGCCAGGTCACCTGCTGGGGTGGCAAATGACAATCCCATCAGTGGCCAGACAGCTCTGACAGGGTGCTGCATGAGGAAAACGGCTCTCGGTGCCCTCACCCTGCCTCATCCTACCGTGGCCACTGTCCCGCCTGAGAGTGCTTTCCTTCCGCCCATGCTGGGAGCTCTATGCGCTTCAAAGGGACCGCAGTAATCCCGTCATTACGGGAGCCAGGGATGTGTGTCTAATCCCGGCACTGCTCCGGGGGAAGGGGAGCAGGCAAGGGCAGCAGCCTCGCAGTGCCACACCAAAATCAACAGGGGACAAAATGCATCCACATCCTGGGACAGCAGGGCTGGGGACAGGGAAGGGCTCTTCCTGCGGCTGAGCACCAGCGCTGATGCCGGCCTCCTGTCCTGCAAGCAGCTACTACACACTGCCCTCTAACCTTTGGGGTAATGTCACTTTTTATCACCCCAAACAGTCTCTTCTTCAGAAGCGTCTGTGTTTCAGCATTTCACTCGTCTGCCTTCCAGTTACTTGACATTCTTCCTATATACAGATTGATTTTATCAAATTCTACTCTAAGCTACAGCAATCTCTGAAGTTAAACTAGAACATTTTATCTGCAGCAAAACAAAGACTATTTCCAGTATCTTCTATAATTTTGCTAGTGATAGGGAAATAATTATGTTTACATGGTAGTTTGAAAAACAAGCTTTGTTTCACCATAAAAGCTTTGTTCTCTAGTCCACATTTTTTTCAGATTCCTTTAAGACAAACTCTTGCTGACTACATTTACTACTCCTTCACAGAGATTCCTATTTTAAAGATATCAGCTATGATAAGAGCGTAAATTTTCAATTGCTCTTTCACATTGGGAATCCTCAATTTTGCTTTTTATACACAGAAGAGGCATCAGTGTGAAATATACCCCAGAACTAAAGGGAACAGAAGCTGTGTGATTTGTCCTCAAGCAGAACTGTCATCAGCCTCAAGCCTTGGTGGCTCTTCAACTGCAGGATGTGATTGTCCACAGATCACTTACCAGAAACATCTCTCACTGGTTCCCAGTGCACGTCATCATCTTTGTCCTTGATCCATCCACACAGTCCACTGTCAAAATCACAGCTGTGCACCAGCACACCTGGCAGAACAGAGCAGAAGATCACAAAAAACCCTCAGAAATTATTCAGATTGTTTTGGTTTTTAATTTCCCGTGTGACTGACTAGCCAGTGACTAGCAAGTAAGCATAAAAATTAAGTGTAGAAGAAGGAGCCCTAGGAAAAGAATCTACAAAAATACTAAAACAATAAAAAGGACCTTTGTATTATTAACAATCCGTGCTATTTTTGTGGTGAGTTTTTTAGGAAATAAAAGTGTAAGGTTCATATAGAAGAAGGGTTAGTTTTACATGATTTTATAAAGCATAGTTTAAAAGAGGGGCATAAGACATAAGAGTCCTGAGAAATGTATAAACCACCAAGAAATCTCAAAAAATCAGAAACCCTAGATCCTAAACAGGAGACATGGTCTTTACCTGGGTCATCGTTTGCTTCAAATTCATCAGCTGTAATCCCTCGTTCAATTTCAAGTATTTCAAACAGATTATTGCTAACTCCAGGCTGGCGTGGAACTGTGAGAAAAAATGATTGAGATAAGGAAGTAGGTCACTAATTTATCTCTAACAAAAACCAGCAGAGCAGCTCTGGGCACTGTGCTTTTCCTGGAGATTTCAATACATTTAATTATATTCAACACAAAGACTCATAAACTTTATGCCTACGTGATTTATGATTTGTGGTGTAACATTTACCTAAGCACTATAAAAGGGGATTCCAAATCTCCTAAAGGCTCTTCGAATGAAAGCTCCTTTTTAACCAGGGGGGAAAGCTTTACCCTTGAAGCACACTATTCCTCTCCAAATGCCTTTTCAGAGACAGAGGTTTCTCAATGACATAAAGCCACATGAAAGTCCTCACACAAGCCTTCCACAGACATTTACAGGAGAACCTCGACAGGAGGCAGCAGCACTTGGAAGAGGCCCCACGAGCACTTAACCTTTGAAAGACAGCTGAAGGTACATCCATCAATCTGCAAAGGATTAGAGCTCCCAAAACAATTATCAGGGATGTACTGGGAGTTGGGAAGGAGGAGCTCTAGTGGAAGCTGGAATTCAACTGTAATTATACTTTTTGCTTTCCAGCACAGTCTGTGCTTCAGCTGCTGTTCTCAGCTGGAGGAGGAGGAACAGCTCTCAGTGATTAAGGGGCCCAGAGGTTATTAGACAACCTGAAATTTATGAGCTCTTTGTGGGAGTGATGGCTGCCAAAGTCAGGTGGCTACAAAGACTCCCATGTATTTCTGAAAATGCTGTGCCAGTTTGTGTAAGTTTCAAGCAGATTTCTTGCCTGATGGACAGCTGTCAGCCAGAGATAAACAGATTGCACTGAATAGAGCTGTCCTGGAAAATTCCTCTTTTAGAGGCAGGTCTAATGCATAATTCATAACAGTAGTAAAGTGTTTCAGACATGTCCTCAGGTTTTATAGGCACCTCTGACACCTAAGGCACCTCTGACACCTTGTAGGCATCTTATCTATTAAAAACTTGGCATGTTTTCCATTTGCAGTGCTAAAATAACTATTAATGTCTCTATAGAACAAGTGAGAACAAGAAGAATTAAGATAACTGAAAGGACTCTTGTTTTCAGAAAATCAAATCCATGGTTAAGAAGGAACCTCTTTTGCACTAGGTCAACATGAAAATAGCACTGCTACAAGAGCTCCTCTAAAGCCAAAAGATAGAAAAGGAAAAAAAGTTGATATTATGACAAAATAAGCAAACTCCAATGTATATTTAAAGTACTATTCTAGGCTAGAGGTCTTGAATAAAAATTTTATATAATAAAAACAAATAGTGAAAAAGCTCAAAATGTGTAGTAAGCCGATGAACTCCCAAATATAATAGTCATTATTTGAATCACTAGGTCTTCCTTTTTTTTGTTTTCTTTTTAGCCCCTTGCAGATTTTTGATTAGGTATATTTGCAGTCTAGGATATTAATGCTCAAAACAGCTTCAGATTTAAGGCTGGGTATTAGAGGACTGTTAATTTTTAAAGATACCTTGATTGTAAATAGCATTTTTGCTGCCTTGTTTCACCTGGATTGCTTTGCTTTAAAACCTTGAGCTTTAACATGAAAGAAAATTCATAAATGTGCACAGTCCCCACAACCTAGGCCAATAATTGCCTTGCAGAACATCTATGCACAAATATTATATAAATCCATTGTTCACCCTGAATGATGCAGGTGGGGCAGTTGAACCAGCACATCTATGCTGCACACACTGGGAGCACCACCTTGCCTTTCCTCACCTCACACTGTGCCAAGGGAAGAAGATACTGTTTGTTTTCTGTGCTGTGGAGAACAAATCAGCTTCAGAACTGAGCACAGCACAGCAAGCACCAAAGGCTCAGACCACAGGTTCACAGGCAGGTAATGACAAGGTTTTAAATGAGCACTGTGGCAAAGAGCATGAAGGAAACTCTCTGCCATGCTCGAATGTTTGTAGGATACTCAGGGGTCACAGTTTTAAGGTACATGTTCCTGCACACTCTCTTCCCAGTCTGTCACAGTCCTTGTTTATGGAAAATACTGCAAAAAATATTAGGAACTTATCTTGTAAACTACTTCAATTTACTTCTTCAAGTACCACTTCTAATGCATTGATGTTTTCTATAAGCCTGAGTTACATCTGTGCACACACACAAGAATTCTCCAAACTGAAGTTGACATATCTGCCAACAAGTAAAGCTCTGCAATTTTTTTTTCCCAAAAATTCCCTGAGAGTCCCTTTCCACACACTTTTTTAACTAACTTCTAGAAGAATGTGTTGTAGTGCTTTAATAGAGTCACTTCAGTGCTTGGACCTAATTACAGGAATGTACACTCAATTTGAAACAAGGGTTACCATAAGAGATGCAGGACTCTAAATATGACCCACATGTACACTTCTTTTTGCCACGACAACCAATAGGTTCAGTGGTGATCGTGGGAGAAAGTATTTGGTACAATTATTTTCTGTAAGCTTTCCAAGCCCTTTCTGTGTACTTTATATAGCGTATCAGTGTGCTTTTCACTTAACTTCAATGGTTTGATAAAGCTTGTTAAATAGAAACTTGGCTTCTTTTACTTGAAGAATTTTATAAGCTCTGACTGAGCCAATACACCCACACTGCCACATTCTCAAAGTTCATGAGCTAGCTTCTTCATAGATGCACAAATCTGGGGGGAAATATTAAATAACTGTAATTATTAAAAAATAAATAAGAGTGATTTCTTTTGGGCTTTTTTAACGTTTGGGAAAGCCATAGAGCTTTTTTTTATTTACTTGCTAATTGCTGAGATTGGGAGTATAAGAAAGTACATGTATATATATCAGCTTGTTTACAATAAACAAATAATTGCTGTTTTGGTGTTACAAAACTAAGACCTGGACTGCAACTTCATGTTATTAGTAACTCTTATTACTATTAATAATGCAGTTCTCTGGCTTACAGAAAAAAACTGATTTTGCACTGTAAGTACAATTCCACTCCACACAGTAATCATGACTATCTTCCCATTCACTAAAAACAACAACAAAAAAGGACAAAGATTTTTTGACTGAATAGTTACGACTGAAAGCTGTTAAATCTCGCTTGCAAAAAACTCCCACCAGTGATGAGATCTCACACACAACTAGTAGAAAACAGCTAGAAGTAAGGGTAGTCCAGAAGTCAGTCAGACTGAGAAAACAAGAATAAGTTCTGCTTTTCTCCAGGGAAGATATTGATATATGCTGGGCTAAAAAGAAGAGGCAACAGAGAGGCACATTTCACCCTTTTGTTCAGACACCCACAGTGTCCAGAAAATATTTCTTAAAACTCCACAGATTCAAATTCTGCAGTAAGAGTTATTTTAGGAAGTGCTTTGATGGACTATGCCACCCTCTCCAGCACTATTTACGTATGAGGAGAGACACAACAGTCTCAGTATGCCACCACTCTACAGTCCAATCTTGCATTTCTTGGGCAATTACAAGGCTCAGTAAGTTTTACCAAAATCAAGCATCTTGGTATTTACCTTTGCAGAAGGTTTTCTGCAAAGTGACCTGCCTGCTTTTGTATGAACATCCATTTGGGAGGTGCAGAGTGCCAAGTGAGTTTCAGAGAAATACAGCTAAAACAAGGAGTGAACAGAAACTTGCATATCAGATCTGGGGACAAAACCTGCTGGAAGATTGACTGAGGGTGAGACTGGTAAGACTCCTAGATTTCATGACTGAACTCCAGAGTACCAACAGGAACAAAGCACCTATCACTTATGCTTAAATATAAACACAAATACATTTTAAAAGGTGCCAGAAAAGTGAAGACAAATGAAATACTGTTGTAAAATAATGCTAGTCTAAGGATATCAAGGAATAACAAACCCCCTCTTCTTTGCTATTATTATTTCCCTTTTTTCAACAGCTTCAAGGATCACAAAAATGCACTTACAGCACTAAGGACTTTGCAGTCACTGAAAGGGAGAAAAGAAAGAATCCAGTTTTAATCAGTTTTTTACATTTTTAATAGCTGTTAAGAGAAGCATTTTCTAACTCCAATCTTTTCAGCTCCACTAAGAGCTAAGAAGGAAAACTGCTGAACTGTCTTTTAATATAAATAAGGGGGTTTGTTGTTGCTATGCTGATATCTAGCATTATGCTTTAAGTTTATGCTTTTAGTGCTTATCACCCAGATCCCAATGGCAGCAGAAATTCACAGTCTTATTGAGAAGTTTGTTCTATTTGTTAGAGACTTATAACTAGAAAAGATTCCTCTGTGCTTCACTGTAGTTTGTATCAGTGCTGAAATAGTTAAATATTAAGCTATCACTGCATTCCTCTCTCATTGCCATTCCCCCCATATCCATATCAGGAGAAGATTATCCTTGGTGCCAGATTCCACTGTCTGCATCTGACTAAGTGGTTCAAAGGCCAAGTGTAGGAATTCCATGTTAAAAAATACAATTTTTTTTTGTTCTCTAAAAAAAGCACCTCCCCAAAGTCACTGCAGGCTTTCTTAGAAAAGGAGTAAAGCATCTAAAGAAAAGCAACAACCTAATACCTTTCAAAAATTGCAAAGGCATTTAAATAAAATTATCAGCATTTTTATCATTTGTGCTCTTTGTCACTGCTGAAGAGAGCAATTTCTCTGATCCTCAGCTCATTTCAAGTTGAGCAGCATATTCAAGAGAACTCTAAAGTGAAATCCTAGGTCAAGTTGACTCAGTGTGTGGAACAGCAGGTCAAATAACAACAAAGGGGGAAAATAGGGATCAAGGAGTCACCAAGGGCACCCCAGGAATAGGTTAACTAACAAAAAACTAGAATTTGAGAGATGCTTGAAGAAAAAAGTCTGTTTGGCCCAAACATGTCTCCTCTCCTGATGTGGACCAATCCTAGAACACTGGGATTTGGTCTAGGACATCTGTGCAGCAGGCAATGGCCCCTTTGCCATTGACTATCTGACAGAAGTACCACCTATTCCATGGCAGAGCAAAGCAGTGTTGCTTCCTGCAAGTCTGGCTAAGGCTGCAGAGCCCCATGGGGAAAAAAGAAAGGGAAATGTCCACGACAACCTAGATGAAAGCACAACTTTGAGGTCTTTAGCAGATGCTAATGGCTGTGTCTAAAAAAAGACTGGACATGGCACTCAGTGCCATGGTTTAGTTGAGGTGTTAGAGCATGGGTTGGTTTGATGATCTTGAAAGTCTCTTCCAGCCTAGAGATTCTGTGAATTCTTTGAGCACAGAACTGCCAGTGGTTGCTGGTGCTCTCTACGCTGGGTTCTCTCCATCCCTGTGTGATAAAACACTACCTTTTATGACTCTTTGGAATACAACAACCCTTGGAGACACAGGAGGAAGCAGACACCTAAGATGACACAAATTCTTTTGAAAATTTACAGAACTGAGGTTAAATCCTAGTTCATGACCTGAGTGGATCTAACATTGATTTTCTCCTCTGTTTTCCAAGAAAATAAGAGTTACAAGACTACTAATTGCTCTCTGTATTCTCTAGTGATAAACAAAGAAAGGCAGAAAGAGCAAGGCTTTTCCTTCTCTTTCCAGGCAGGCTTATGGGGACCACAGTGCTAATTCATTTTCGAGAACTGGCTTCTTTTTGCTGTCTCATCTGGAGAAGCAGTTGATGTGAGGAAATGAACCTAAAGAAGCTCAGTATAAGCAAAACAAAATTAGCTCATATCCAGAATCCAGGAATACTACAAAGATGTCTGATGTAGGTGAGACTAAAACAGAAACAGCTTTAAAGAAGCTGAAGGAAATAGTTCAAAACTCCCCGTCCCTGAAGAAATACAGAGGCAAGTGAAAAATCCAAAAATGTTTTTGGAGGTGGGGAGGGCTTGGCACATCCACACAGCAGCTAAGAAGCAAGTTGAAGGTTAGCTAAATGTTACTAGTTATTTCAGTTTGAAATCCTGTATTGTCTTAACACCATGGTTGTTACCATTGTGTCTGGCTGTGAGGAATGATTTTGGAGAGGCACAGGCTTACACTTGGTGGGAGCACTGCTGTCCTGAGCTCACAGTGCCTCACCCTGAGCAGCTGCAGCCAAACAGAGCCAGGCACTGCTCTCCCACAGTCCTGGAGCAGGAGCAGGGCTGGCCAGCAGGAGCCTGAGCTCAAACGCCCCGCACACAACACCTGTAAGCTAACGTGAAAGGCGTTTCAGGTAACACACCTCACTTCACTCTGCCATGGGCCAAGAGCACTCATGCAGCCAGGTCTGCAGCCCAGCTAATGCCCAGGAATGCAGCACCTGCCATAATGCTCCCATGCTGCTGAACCCTGGTGTGATGGCATCTGGGGATGTCCAAGTATTTCTGTGTTATCCTTACAAGTGCACTACTGAGGAGAGGCAGACCCAGGCTCTGTGTGTCCCACTGTAGTAATGTATAAGGGCTATAACTTTTCTTCCTGCTTTTCTATATGTCCCACATGAGGAAAATAACTTCCCCACAAACCTCTGCAGTAACAGGATTCAAGAGGTGAAGAAACACCCTACAAGCAATGCTTTCTTTGAGAAAGTAGCACGTTCTTCTGAAACTGAACTGTTTTGCACTAAACTGTAGGTTTCAAATCCTTACCAAATGCTTTTGAGCACTCCCAACACAAACACTTCTACACAGAGAGAAAGTAGGAGAGGACTCCAGTGACCACTACCTAGATGATACTTTCAAAGTGTTCAGAAGAGAAAAGAGAGGAAAACAGAGCAGAAAGCAGAGTGGAAAGGAGAGAAAAAGATAAGAGAGAGGAGAGAAAAAGACACCAGCTTCACTGAAGAGCACACTACTAGCATCATCGGGAGCGCAAGTGGAATAGGCTTCCAGGCACAGTTACATCACACACGTGTATCAAGTGTGTCTCTTGCTGGTGACCCAAAAAAATTATATGGGATTGAAGACAGACATCTGTTGACCTGATCTGAGGCCTCTCTGTCCCTGTATTACCTGCTGAGGCCAGGAACAGTTGGTGCTTGACCCGTTTTAGTCCTGCTGTGCATTGAAGCCTTTGAAGCTGTGTATGTATATCACAAACCTCAGAGTGTGACAGCTGACCTAAACCAACAGCTGATAAACACTTTGCAAAGGTCCTGTGTTTGTTATATGTACCACAATGTAAGCTGCAGTCAGACCAAGCCAAACTTCAAAGGCTTTCACTTTCCTATTTTCCAAACTCCTTTATCTGAAACACATGTATTGAAAGCAATTGAAAGCACTAGCTTCAAAATCCCTCTAGGGACAATATAGAAAGACTAATTGTAAATAATAAGCTTTACATAGAGGATTGTTATGACTTCACAAAAATTCAGAACCCTGAACACTAGCCCTCTGCTTTAGTATTCCAGAGACCACTCGCAACATGAGAGAGACACGTGGGAAGCATAATGCTGGAGTCTACAATGATTTCCACAAAACTATATTTTTAACTGTTGGGTCCCATTAGATTAAGCTTCATAAATCTTTATTATATTTCCTTTTAAAATTTCACTTAAACATATGTCCATATTTTTAATTGAATATGAAGCCAAAAGTACACTCTACTAAGCAGTACCAGGATTTGTCTTCTAACTTTTGTCAGCTTCACTCTCCATTTTTTAACTGTCTACAACAGATAAAATGTCACAGGGAAAACTCTTTTACAAGGAGCAAAATATTTCACTGAGTAATGACCTGGAACAACAAAGCCCAAGAAATTACCACATAGATGCCAAAGCAACCAGAAAAAAACTCCCACATTGCTTGTGCACCTGCTCTGAGACAGCAAACTTTTCCTCCTACTACATTGCTTCAGCAGCTTGATTGTACAACAAGCTGGAGAGCTGATCCAACACACCCTCCCCATCTCTAAAATTAGCCACAGAACTAAAGATGAAATCGGGTGTTGAGTATTTCTTGGCAGATATGCACAGCTCTGTAAGTGCCAGTAATGTCTCCTGTGGTATGCACTAAAGCTGGCACAATGGTGCTGTAGACTTCAGAGGAGCTCCTAAAGTTACATGTCTTCATGCTATGAGAATCTTTACTATCTTCAGCTTTTCACGTATCCCTTTCCACAGATACAGTCCAGAAAATTACCCTCTATGCTATTTTTATGCATTTTTCCCATTGTTTAGTCATGAACATCTGAGACTATTTGAACCCATACAAAAGAGGTCACATAGAAGTGTTTAGGTAATAGGGCATGATCCCATTTCTTTACCATTCTTAAAACTATGGTAATACTTTGTTTAGGAGGGACTCTGAACTCTCTGAATTTAAATCCATTGACTGCTTTATGAGTTATGTTGTACTTCAATCTTTTTCAATAAAATGTCTGTCATTTCTTTAAAACCTTCATCTGAAAGCATAATTACATACTTCTACAGGACAATAGACTCAATAATTTCAGGGGGAAAAAAATAAACACTTTTTTGATTGATTGATTCAGAACTTCAGTCTCAAACTTTTGTTAGGTAATAAAATCAACCACTTTTGCAGCCTTACCATATAACCATTTTCAGTTTCATTTATTTGTTCTCAATGGTATAGTGTTCCAAAAATCCTAAACAGTATAGTGCATGCTTTCATCTACAGCCTTGCTAAACAAAGGCATATGGAAAATTACTTACTGAACACATCTCCTCGGGGTTTCTGAGGATCTGGCTGGATCCTGTTGTCATCTATAACTCCTTGGGAAGTTGTAGTTTCAATGGGAACATGTGCAGGCTCTTCAGTTGTTGCCAGAAGAGTTGTTTGTGGTGGTAGTGTAGGTGTTACTGTTGTAGGCTGAGGTGTTGTTGGAGGTGGAGGCTTCACCACTGGTGTTGTGACTGGCCTTGTTGTCACTGGCACAAATCTTGTGGCTGGCTTCGGTGTCAGTCGAGTTGTCCTGGGTGCAGGCTGAGTTGGCCCAGGTGTAGGACGAGCTGTTGGCACAAGTGTAGGACGAGCTGTTGGCACAGGTGTAGGACGAGCTGTTGGCCTGGTCACTGGCCTTTCTGTAACAAAAGCAGGTACAGGCAGTGGTCTGAGGAGTTGTGCCTTCAGCATCCACAATCCTGCTCATTCTACCCCTGCCTCCCTCAGGGAGAGTGCAATTGGTCTTGAATATGTGATATGGACCAGGTAGTTCAATCAGAACAATAGGAATAACTGCAAAGAGAATCAAAATGGGACCAAAATGGACATCTCAGCCTCTCACCTCAGAAACCTAACAATCTCTTTCATTGTGACACAGAAATACTTGGATGAAATAAATTTTTTTCTTCTGAAGGTTTCCAGTTAGAAACATACTTTAGCATCAGCACTGCTAAATTATCACATCCCTTTAGGTTGTACTTGGCACTGCAGCAGTTTAGAGATAATTTAGAATGACTGAAGGTCAAGACACTTCCATCCCACATCCTCTCCAGCATCAAGTCTCTTTCAGAGTAGGCAAAACTTACACAAAAGCTTGCTGGTTAAAAAAGCATGGGCAGGAAGCCATGGGTTAAGCAGCCCCCTAAACTGGACAAGTCCATAATCAGGAGTGGAAGCAAGTTTATTAAGACCCCGACATTACAAGCATTTTGATCACAGATGGCCAGATACCTTTGGATTAAGAAAATTCTTGCAGACCTTTCCTTCTAAACATTTCTCTTTGTTAATAAGCAGAATTATTTTAGAGACTGAATGAAGTCAGCCTTCATTTAGATCCTTCTCTTTGCTAAACACCAGGAAACTAAGACATTTTTCAGTCTTCATAAAAACAAGGTGCTGGACTGAGCACCACTTTCACCCCAGAGACAGTGCCCACAGTACCATCTCCTCCAATGTTTCAGAAAGGGCAACAAATTTTAACTTAGTCTCACAAGGGGAGTTTCTGAAGACATGAAACACAAGAATATGTTTTATTGTTTTCTATTGGTTAATGAGCCTTTTACATCTCACCGGAGATCTTAAAAGCCTCAGTAAGAACTCTAGTCACATATTTTGTGTATAAGCATTTCAAGTATAGCACACAGTTAAAATGAAGAACTACTGTTTGTTAAACAGTGAATTGTTTGATGATAGCAGGTAAAAATGTTTTCCCTCTGGCCACTTGTTTATTACTATCTCTTTGAGTACCCTGCAGTTTTGACATTTATAGTATATTAAAATATAAAACGCCCCTTAGGACCATGTCCCAGTAACACACATGAAATGTGCCCACATATACTTGCAAGCACTCAGGATGTGAGAGAACACCTTTTACCATGACAGCTACAGCTGAAGGGGAAAAATGGTGCTGCTCTTTAAAGAGATCAGGGAGTCGCCAAAGACCCACAAAGGAATGCAGGATCAAAAAGATCCAGCAGATGTCATGGAGCTGCACACTCCTGTGGGACGTCAAACATGGGAGAGCTCCAACACCTTATTCTGTACCAAGGGGGTGGCTGCTTCTCCCAAGAGAAAAGTGGCCAAGGGAATTTTCCAACAGCAAATCCTTCCAGAGAAACCCTCCTTCCTGGCTCTTCTCACATCTGGGAAGCAGCAGGGAGTGGATGGGGTGAGCTGCTGAAACAGGCCAGTTGTGGAGTGTACATAACAACAGGGCATGAGTAATGTGCCTTGTTTGATCAGACCTACCCCGCTTACTCAGTTGCTCTCATCCTGAAGCAATCTGTAGAATCAAGCTGTGAATAGGGAGAGGTGAATTTCTTTCTAATTATGAAAATGTCTCAGGGAAAGATATTTTTACCAAGGCCTGTTAAGACCTAGAAAACTCCAAATACATTCACCAGCCCTTCATTTAGTATTAAAAATAGTTAAGAGAAATTGAGCCTGACAGAGCTGCACCTTAAAGTTTACAAAATGGGACACATAAACTTTCAGAATCTCTATTTTAGAAGGAGCACTACATACGTATGCAGTTTGTTCCATTGTCTCTGTACCCTTCTTTACATTTGCATTTGTAGGATCCTGGAGTGTTGTAGCAGTGTGAAAAGCTACCACACTGGTGGTGGCCAAGAGCACACTCATCTATATCTGCAACAGAAAATTTACATTAAAAAAATCGTTTGCTCCATAGAAACCTGACTTTCTGCTTATACCTGCAAAAAACCCCAAACATTAATACCATTTTGGTTATATAAAAAAAAAAAATAAAGCTTTTGCCAGTGGGAAAAGGAAAATAGACAGTCACAAATCAATGTGGTAATGCAAACATTAGGAAAAATAGGGACTATTGGGAAACTTCGGTATTGCTCAGCTTTTACCTTAGCATCAGCTTCACACATGCCATAGGTAGATTACAGCTGAGATCTTTAAGATCACAATTTAACAACCACTTCTTACAGGTGAAAAAAAGAGTGTAGGAATATGCGTATTGTTCATCACACAGATATTAAATTGGTTTTTCTTCATAAAATTCTTTCTATATTGTACATCTGTATAGATGTTTCTACATCAAGTAGAAACTGCTGGAAACATTTCGTATGCCATATCCACATTTATTGTCAGTGATGCAAGCAAAAATCTCCAAATTCTAACACTCTGAATACAAATTTCTCTGAAAAAAAAAATAGTTAAGCAAACATAAATTATCTTTCACTGAAAAAAATGATCTTTTTTTTCAGTGAAAGAATGATAACCAGTTGAGACCCTGTGAAACTAAGGCAGAGAGACCTCGAAATATCTTCGTTGAAGGGCATACACCAGCTGCATTCCAGTCTCATGTCCAGACAAAAACAGGTTATTTCCCAACTCCTGCCTCTTCCCCACCTGTCTGCAGGGGAAGGAAAGTTGGGCAGTCTGGACTGGGAGGGGGTAGGGTGTGCACATTTTCTTATCTTGGATCTTGGGACATGCTATGGAGCACACCAGTGTTACAGCTCAGACACAGCCTTAGCTCATACACTGCTCCAAGCCTACAACTGCCAGGAAGAGTGAACCCTGAGGAAAAAACAGCTTTGGAAAGGAATTCCTGCGGTCATCACCTCTGTTCTCCCCACTAACTTCCACACAAGAACCAGTTGCAAGAATGTGGGCCAAATACATGCCTTCTCTTTCACAGCCTATTTCTATAATCCACCCTTTCTTAAAATACCAATGCAGTGTAAAACAACCTGCTTATTTCAGTCATAATAAATAAACATTCCTCTTTGAGCATTAATTTAATTTTCAAATACACAACTCTATTACATGCATGTGAGAAATAGCTTGTTATTACCATGGCACTGGTATTTGCCTCCAATGTACATCAGGTCAAAGCCTTTATGACACCTGCAAATGTAGCTCCCGAAGGTATTGACACAGTGCCTGAATCGTGGGCAGAGAACCCTCCCAGTAGCACATTCATCAATATCTGTGGAAACAAAGGAACTGTATTATTCTTAATAACAGTTAAAATACAATGTATGGTGTCTGAATGAAACTGGTTTCACATAATGGAAATAGAATAGCCAAAGTATTTTTTATATGGGCCCTTGGTCAGCCAGCAGTAATTCTTGAGGACTTCTGGCCGTGCCCTCCAGTTCAGCTCTGGGTCACAGGCAGATGCCCAGGGAGCAGCTGATGCTCACCCACTGCTGCTCTCCCTGCCTGGGGAGCTCTCAGACGAGGTCAGGCTGACACACAAAAGCTGCTTGTGCTGCCAGTCACTCTGCAGCTCTTGGACACCGAGCAGAAGCTGCTGAGTGCTCAAACACTAATTCTCCACTGAGGTACAGACCTGCCATGCCTGGCTGCTTCTGACGCACACAGCTCCTCGTGTTTGCTGGTTATCTACAGGGCACAGTTCAAGCCTTTGCTCTGCAGCTCTATCAGGCTCTTGATCTATGGGAAAGCAAGATTCTGCTCTCCATGCAGTTCTTTTCCCAAAAGGAGCCCTTCAGCTGCCGATGTCAAGAGTGCAAAACAAAGCCGAATGATTGATGCCCTGCTGCTCTTGTGAAAGGGGCCTGAACAAGGCAGAGCCTCCTCCAGTGCACAGAAAATATGTTACCACAAAGCTGCTGGTTAGTTAGGGCAGCTACCTGAGTGGGGGAGATGGAGCTTCAGCTTCTCTCCAAGCTGGGCTCCCACAGCCAAGAGAAGTGACTTAAAGCCATGAATTACTGGCCAGATGGGTCATCCCAGGAGCTCTGGCTGGCACTGTCCCACTCTGCATGAAGAATTACTGAGGACAGCAGTAAAAGGATTCAACCCCTGAGCTCCCACACTCCTGGCCCGCCTGACTGCTCTCTCTCCACCAGGAGCATTGCTGGAATGGTGCAGTAAAGGCCTCAATGGGAAAGAAAACAAGGCCAATACTGGGCACCTCTCCACATGCCTGAATCTTCCTATAAATCTGTCTCTTGATTTGAATTTATTGTTAACATTTTAGGCTTTGAGTATGCTACTAAGTTTTACAAACTCTACCATGCTTCTTATTACAATTTAATCAACAAGTCACAATTTTCTAGCCTTTATTAAAATATTATTTCAAGGCTGCAAGTTCAAGACTCTTGATTACTAAGAGTTAGTTGGGGTTTTGTTGGTTTTGGTTGGGTTTTTTAATCTTTAAACCACAGCTTCAAAAAGTAGTTCAGTAAGAACAAGATTAGCCACTGAATATACTTCATCATGGAATGGATTATGATCTTTAAAAACCTAATGTAGCATGTCCTGCTTCTTCCTCTGTACATATTCATATTAATTCACATTTTTGCAAATACACATAAGGCAAAAATTATGTTAAATTATTGCAGCAGTAGTAGGCAGTTATATGTCCTAGAGATACGTGACAGAACTGTTAATCAACACACTGTTCAAAACTGATGCAAAAATACGGAAAAATGTAACAGCTTTCCACTTGTATATAATGGAAGGTGCATGGATGCCCATCGCTGAAGGTCAATCCACTTTTTGGTCAGTGGCCACAAGATGATATGCTAGTGCTTGTGATCAGTTTGGTGCAGCTCCCAAACAGTACAGTGACTGTGGCTTCTTTCAAGCCAATCCACGCCTGGACCAAAAGCTGTGGAGCTGTTCCCCTTGGCCTGCTGCAACGTGCTGTGGTTCGTATGTGCTTCCTGTGAAAAGCAGGGCATGGAGGGGGGATTTGGAGCTCACATCAGCATCAGGGAGCTGCTCCAAAGGCACATGAGGCAGTGTGATGGTCAGCACCTAATCAGTGTGAGGGTCAGTGTCCACCAGAGAAGCAGAATTGCTTCTCTCTCTTGTTGCAAGTATGACCAGATTACCAAGCACAAAATAACCTAAGACTAATTTTAAAATAGCATCATTTTTAGGTTTACAAGGCTGTATCATCAATTTTCTAAACACACACAAAAAGGAAATAATTAATTTTGTAGTGAAAAATCATTATTTTCAGCCTTCAAATAATTTCAGAACATTTGAAGATGAAATCTGTATATGGCTCATTTCATTAAATTAAAATCCCAACCCAAAAACCTGGCAAGACCAATTGATTTATTGATTCAAGAGTCATTAATCAACTAATTAGCTGTTTAATCCACATTTTCACCAAGTACTTTGCTGAATTATTTTTTTCACTTTGTTGTCATTTAGTTTATATGATTTACCTTTATAGCCAAATTGGTGGCTCTTTGCTGATTGTCTGAAAGGAACATTTTAAACAAGGGAATGCTCAGCAAGTGTTAAACTAAGAATAGAATAATGCCCAGAGGAATTTCCACCTGTGCTAAAAATAGGCATTGCATTCCCAGCTGTCTTTCAGACTTTCCTCAAACAAGGATCTCATGAGCTGTAGGCAATGCACACTTCAATTTTCTTACCACCACCTACATTTTATTTGTACTGCAGCACTATCCAGCCCCTTGCTGGAGCCAACAACTTCCCCAACAGTGACAAGCTTGTACAAACATGAGGGAAAAGCACAGCCTTAGTCCCAAGTAGCTTCAACTCTTTGAGGTGTATTAACTGCAATTCAAACTTGAAAGAAAAATAACACAGAAAGGGTGCATGTCATAATCACTTCTTACCAAAAAAGGGGAGAACATTATGTTACAATGCAGGAAGAACAGACATCTCTTGCTGTAACTATTTTCTCTGTATCGTACCAGGCTGCTCTGAAATTCTTGTGGAAATTTTAGAAATAGGTTATGAGGTCATTCTGAATGATGCATACCCAACTAAAATGTGGGTACACAGTTCTTTGCCTTTCTGGGGAGGAAAAAAAATAGTTTTTTTGAAAACTGCACTGAAGAACTCCAAGAGCTTCATAGTACTGGTTTGAGTGCTAGTCTTTGGCTTTAAAGTACACTTTGTTTATTTCAAAGTATGAAGTTTTCCTGAATATAAAAATGAACACTAGGAGAACACTGCAAGCATTTTTTCTAGCAAATTTCTTTACTTGATGTAGCTTTCTTGAATTTGTACCTAAAATCATTCAGCTTACTATGGCATGGCACAAATATCTTTCAAAGATCTCTCTGCCATAATATCCACAATAGGACTTATCACAACTTAATCCCCTCAGTATGCAACAACAGTAGATCCTGTTCTTTCCCTTTTTTTCCATGCACAGATGTGCCAATCTTGCACTTCAGAAAGCCTCTGACTTGGTGTGGAGCCTGCTCTTCCCATCAGAAGATACAGAGTCTGTCCCTTTCTCTGCCAACAAATTTTTGGTCACCATGGGTCAGGCACTAGGAGAAACACCTACCCTGTGGTGAGCCAAGATATCCAAAGGGATGATTAGGACAAGCCCATTTTCTTACATTCTTTCAGTGTTACTGATGGAATTGTTATAGAATTGTAGCACTTCAGAGAATACAAATAATGAAATCACTAGAGCATCATATCCCACTCAGGATGCATAGTTAATGACTGATGAAATCACATGTCACACTGTTCTTCAGACCATAGTAGAGTCTGATTAACCATAAGCACCTTTACCATGTTCACAAATGTGGGAACAAAATATTTCACTTTTATACACTCTAAGTTCCTGTGTTTATTTTAACCTGGAGTTTTCACAGTATGGAAGAAGGGCAGCACATTCAATCCCACTAACACTGGGAACATGCAGAGACCTTCACCTTTCCCCACTAAAATATCAGTGATTTTTACAAATTAATCCACTGAGCTAGGCACCACCTTGTTGAGTATGAGGGAAAGGTGATCTCCTCATTCCTTTTTTTATGCAGGCAGGTATTTTGGAGTTAACAACAGCTTAAAATGACCCAGTAGCAGTAGTGGCAAGGGCCAAGGGCTTGGATACCAAGGAGTTTGTATGGGCTTTAGGCAGACAAGTTTCATTTCCTGCAATGAAACTTGCAGGACTGAAAACACTGGCAATCTCTGACACGAGGGCACCTGAGCAACAGCCCTATTACTACTCTCATTATTAGCAACTTTAAACTGCCTGCTCTATGCATTCTAAGTACCTCTGATAAACTCTCTTGAACTGCATTCTGTGCTAGGGTAAAAGCATTCTGGAGAAAAAAAATTAAAATTTTTAAATCTCCATTGGATCACGTACCTACACAAGTCCTGCCATCAGGCCCAAGCTGCAGCCCCGGAGAAGGACAGCGGCAGCGCACCTCCCCTTTCAGCACGTCACAGCCATACTGACAGTTTGCCATCAGGCAAGAAAGGGCATCTGGAGAAAAATGATTGAACACATTCAGATAAAGACTATGATCAGTGCTACAAAGTGACTGAGAATTTTGGAGAATTAAGACATCACATATTTATGATAAAAGTGGGAAAATGCTTGAATCCTTCAAAGAGAAAAAACATCTGCTAGTGAAATTTTTCTTTCCACAAACTACTTCTCTAAGAAAATTTAAAAAAAAAAAAAAAAAAAAAAGAAAACTACCACAATTGTAGTAAGTTGTGTTATTGAATGCAGTCCCCAGAATATGAAGCCTAATATGTACTAAAGACTCTCCTAGACAGTTACTGCCGTTTTAAAAATGGGGTATCTCCAATTAAAGGTAATTTCTCTCCCCTTCCCTCTGTCCAGATATTCAAAGTAACTGTTTTTACGGGAACAAGTAGGAACCTGATCCCCCGAGAGACGGCAGTACAATTTTTATACCAGTCAAACAACCAACATCTGCAACATTAAAGATTTTACATTCATAAGGCCAAAAGGCAGTAGAAATGCAGGTGTCTTGCTGCAATGAAAACTGCAAGCACTTGTCCTCAAAGGCCAATTAGCAGTGATTTACAGCACTGAAGAATGCTCTGGGGGAAACTTTCAATAAAACTAATAAAAATCAAAACAATTGTTCCTGTTTTTTTCAGCCTAATTTAACTAGGAAAAAAAAAGAGCTCATCTTGTGCAGCTGCCTAATTTCCAGCAGGATTAATCTTTTACTTGGGGACTCATTTTCCTTTCATAGGAGTTGTCCAGGGAAACTGGAGCAGGGATTTTGGGAAGCTGGGAGAGAGCAGGCAGCGAGGCTGGCCGTACTTGAGCAGGTTCCATCTGGCATGAGCATGTAGCCGTTCAGGCAGTAGCACTTGTAGCTGCCGTAGGTGTTCATACAGCGGTGCTTGCACGGCCGCGGCTTTAGTCCGCACTCATTCAGATCTGAAATGAAGGGCACAAGGGAAAAGGGTGGGAGAAGAAAACACACCAGGCATGCATGGAAAAACTGCCAGTTCAAGCTGCTGGAGAAAGAAGGAAAAATACAGCAATTAGCTTTTTATACGCAGCTCAGCTGACAGCAAGCGTCTAAAACATCCTGCACGGAGCGCCATTCATCCCTCCAGCCAAGCAGCTTATTTGGCTTGGTTTCATAGATGTCTTTTCAAAAATGACAGTATTAGCATTAGATGAAGTGCCAGCTGCTTCATCAGGCGACACACAAGCTCAGGCTGGCCATATCGTGCCACTATTCACTTGATGCCATGTCCAGGACCAGGCAGCACTCGGAAGAAGGAGGAGGAGAGAGAAGGCAAACATCACTCTGCAATCACTATCAGTGCTTCTGATAGCAATTCAGTGATTCACCATCATGCTTCAAAATTAGTGACAGAGCAAGGTAGGAAAGCTGATGCCAACTTACTCTAAACAATCTCACAGAGAAAATTCAATCCTTATCATCTAAAAAATACTAAAAGAAAGTATCTGACATCAGCTATATTTGTCAAGGACCATCCATGAGGGCTAGCATTTCAGATTTGCAATTTAATAGAGAATTCATGTGTTCAGCCTACAGTTCCCATATTAGTAGAGAGAACTTCAAACAAAAAGACGATTTCCTTCAGAATTCTCTTCCAAGAATGTGTTGATTTTGCCTGAGTAAGCCAGAATAATTTCTCACTTATTATTGTTGCTAGTTATTTGCATAGTGATGAACAAGGTTGAGAACAAAGATGAAAATAATAAATCTATTCACAAATCCAGCCAGTGAGGACCTAAAAAAATGAGTTATCAACTACCATCTCTAATACTGCACCATGCTGTCTGGTCTTTTGCAGACAGAGTATTGCCATTTTTTCCAGGAGTTTTCCAAGAGCCATCTCCCTGTCCTAAGCACCATTATATCAAGTGTCACTCAATCCATGTAACAGAAAAGTAAGCCTTGAGGCTCCCATCATGTCATAGATACACACACAGTAGCCACTTCATACAATGCCAGCTGAGGAGGTGACAGATGCCTCCCATGGACTAGAGGCAAAGGCTCAGCGTTAAGACGCTGAACCAGAAAGATAAACACACCTCTGGTTGCAATGAAGTCAGTAATTTATTGACTGCTTTTCAGAAATGAAGAAGAAAACTTAACTATGTAGTAAATGGAATGAGAAAAGTTACATTCACTGTAGAGGTGAAGTTAGAGAAACCATTGATTCTAGACAACTACCTGGAATTTTACAAGTTCTTAATGTTTGGATTTGAAATTTGTCCTGAAACTCTGTAATCCATTGGTTTGTGAGAGTAACATTCTTTACCTTACTCTTTTCAGGCAAAATATTTTTAAATGGCATTCTAATACTGAGAAATATATTCCATTGCATTTTGACTGGCAAAATGCAGAACCATCAATGTATCACACTACAAGTCAGAGATGTAATCCAAATTCAGCTGTAAGGATGTTGCCTGTTTGCTGCTCCTGAGAGCTCCATGTATCATTAAACTTGCTGTCTTCTGACCTACTTTGCTTCCATCTTCACAGGGTGAAGGAATAGCGAGCATCATGCAGACACGGCCCTCCCCAGAACCCTTCCCCTTAGCTCATTTCCCAAGGTCTCAGGAAGAACAGCATGTTTAAGGACAAGAATGCTTCCTGCTCCCCTCTTCTGCAAGAGGGCAGCAGTAAGGGATGTAATTTTCCATTTCTGCCTGTTAAGGCTGGACAAGATGTTTCCAGGAAACCTGAAGGGGAATACTCTCTCCTCAAGTGGTGAGGAAGATCAGGTGAGCCTAAACAGGACTTCAGTGAAGAAAGATTGCCAAACAAGGGCATGACCTGTGCATGATAAAGAAGGAGTGATGACCACCTCTGCCATCTTCCTGGGGACCACGTGCTGCAGAGACAGCACCCCTTTGCAGCTCTCACTCTTTGGAGTTGGAAAAAGTTTCAGCAGTTGCAAGGAGAGTATTCTTCTCACAGCAGGCACCAAAGCCACATTCCCAAGAAAGTACCTTCTGGGTTTGAGAGAAACAGCTGTAGAGAAAGCACATTTTGTCCTGTGAAACCAGGGTCTTCTCCTAGGAGTTGTGACTACAGGTATATGCCTAGGCCAAATGGAAATGCAGCAGATGGTTATGCTACAGGGCAAGGACAAGTTCTCATTGGGGAAACCTTTGTGTGAAAAAAAGGTTTACATAAAAATCTCCAATAATAAGCAGATGAACGTTCACATTTTGAAAGGCAAACTTCTCTTGGC
Source organism: Melozone crissalis (assembly GCF_028551555.1). Lineage (NCBI taxonomy): Eukaryota > Metazoa > Chordata > Aves > Passeriformes > Passerellidae > Melozone > Melozone crissalis. The sequence goes on along the minus strand of NW_026535784.1, from coordinate 40,490,909 downwards.
AGCACAAAAAAAAAATTGTTTTTTCATTTTTCTGTAAAGCATACCACAAGTAGTCAGTTCCTGACAGACAGTATAGCTCTATTAACATATTTATTATGCATGCAATGTGTCTGTTAAAAAAGTCATTGTTACATTCAAAAACTGTTAGCATTTGATTTCAATTCATAAATGTATCCCCAAGGAACCCATAGTATTGAATTTACTGAAGTTCACTGACAACCATAATTTTGAAGTAAGAGAAAAAAAGTTCTCTTAGTCTAAAATATCTGTATTCTTCCTATTTTCTACAAAAATAATCACTCTACAAAATAAAGGCATAACACAGCTAAGTATAAAATATGTAACTAGAAGTAGGGACAGAATAAGGAAAAGTAACACTGAAATTAAGTTGACAGGGCAGGATTTTAACACTGCCATGTGTTAAGTTCTAGTGTTTAAATTCCACTGCACTTCAGGTCCTAAGTTTAGATACTCCTGACTACTAAAGAACTGTCATGCACTTACTTCCAGAGTTATGACCACAGACTCAAAGTTGAAAATAAGAATTTACGACTGTTCCCAGTATATCACCCTGCATAGAGTATAAATTACATTATGAGCCTTAAAATACAGGATCCTTTTACAGGACTCTGAATTCTACACCACCACTTGATACAAAGTATTCTTAGTACAGAAATGAAAGCTCTGGCATTGACAAATAGACACCTATTAGTGACATACTATGAGAAGAGTATAAAGTGCAACACTATTAAAAAGTTAAACAAATCCATTTAATTTCTTTGTAGGAATGTCCAATCATTGTCCTGGATTTGAGAATTTCATTTTTCAGTATTTTAATTTCCCACATTGCCTACAATTGACGGGCAATGCAAAACCAGCACTCTTGATTTCAAAGTAACACAAGGCAGTAGATTACATAAAAGCAGACTGACTGTTTTGGCCACTATTGGAAGCAGGTTTATAACAAACGCAAGCTGCTGAGCACAGGTATTTTATATCTAAAGGAATTAAATGAAATGTGAGTGCAAGGGAAGGACAGAGTGTTATGCTGGCAAACCCGGATGTGACTCCTTAGACTGCTGCAGTGCACCACACATGGTCTTGGACCAACTTCAGTGTACACCCAACAATGGGCCACTTATTCCTAAGCAGATTCAATGCCCTCTGCTATTTTCTTTTAGTTAGCTTCTGCAGACTTCAGCACTCAAGACTTTTTCTGCCTTTTTTGCCTATCATGTAACTTGGATCAGGGAACACTGAAGTTAAACATTCAATATCACATTTACCCACCTCTGAAAATAGAAAGCCAAGGACCAGAAATCAAGTAGAAAAATTAAACTGTTATCACCATAATATAAACAGTAGATCAGCTTTCATTTCCAACAGTTGCAATTACACTCCCATGTCCACCTCATAAGAAATTTCTATCACCTGAACAGTTCTGTTCACTTAGTCTGATTAATCAACAGCTGCCAAATTGAATTTTTTTAGCCCTCCTTTTCTACAACTTCCAGCTTCATCTAAGTCACAGTTTTGTCTTTATGTAACCTGATAAACAATTTCCATCACTATCACAGGAACCCAGAAAAGAAAAAAAGCCAGGCTCTGAAAGAAGAGCAGAGGAAAGAAACAATGCAAGTGACAACCATGAGTATGGAAGAGTCAAAACTTGTCAAAATACACACAACAGCACCAAGGAAATACAACCAATTATTTGCTCTGCATGCTAAGGGCACTTCAGGTTCAGCTTTCACATCCCAGCCATTGATGGGTGCATCAGCCTCCACTCCCCTTGCAGGAAATTGCACTCCTGTTGGAAGCCGTGCAGAGAGGAGGGGCACAACACCTGAAACACAGGAGCACCTCACCCCTCGCTGCTACATTTCCTGCTGGAGGATCCAGGGGAAATGAAGATCAGGAGCTTCCCTGCTCTGACCAAGTAGACTTGTGTACAGCTGCACATCTTCACAGGATAGGGAGAAGGCATAATAAAAGCATGGCAATATGCATTACTTTACTTAATAAATATAAATACATATCAAGTGCTGACAAGAATTTCAAGCAGTGAACTTTGCATCATTTTCCTAGAACAAACAAGGTAAGAGAATTAAAAGTTACAGAAAAGCAGCCTTAGATTTTTTTGGATAAAGACAACCTTTCCCAGGCAAAGAGAGTTAACCTGTATGTGCTTTAGATTGCTAGCAAAAGTTACAACTGTTTGTAACTTTTTTGTCTCACTGAATATTATCTGTATTTTCTTCAAGAGCAGCTACCAGAAAAGTGTTTCTGATGAACACATTTGGAAAGTATGAGTTCTGTTGTTATCACTATCAATTAAGAGAGGTGGCAGAGGGCATTTTCTCTCAAGTGGCTCTGTTTGTTTCTTCACTGCTTACAGCTGTAAAGCTGGGATCAAAAAGCCAGAAGGGAAACACTAAAGCTATTCAGGAGATATGACTGCTGTAAGGAGAACACATGGTTAGCTCTTGTGCAGTCATTGCAATTTGATTGCTGAGGATAGCAAAGTAATTAAAAAACTATCAGGTAGTCTTAACTTTGGAGTGATCTAAAGTGAGGTAAGGATTGTCACAGCAGCTGCAGCACCACTGGAAAAGGACAAGCATCCAGCATAATCACACAGTCAGGGCTGAACAGCTCTGCTGTGAGGCTGGCTGATCTCCTGGATCAGTCCCAGGAACACAGCCTGATCCATGGGGCACACAAACAGAAGAGATGTAAAGCCTGTTTATGAGAGCTTGTACTCAAAGAACGCCTTTCACTAAGAACATGAGCATACTTTACAGCCCAGAACCATTCACACATGCTAGAAACACTTCCATCTCTGCAGGGAACTCCAACATCTCCTCTGCCAACATTGTTAATCCTGTTACTATTCTAGAACAGGATTGAGAAAATGTGCCACAGGCTGAACAGGGCAAGGGCTGTATTAAGGTGTTGTGTTATAACAAAATAGGTCACATTTATTCCGGGCTGTTTGAATCTCCTCCCAGCTAAAGCAGACTCTGCATTCACTGCACACTTTCAAGTCTCATCCAAACACTGAATCAGCACACAGCAAGAACGCAGACCATGACCCCAGGAACAGCTCCAGGGCCCCACCAGGCAGTAGAGCAGCAGCAGCCACCTGAACTGGTGCATATTTGGGGCACCACACTCAGCTGGCATCTCAGAAACCTCACCTACATCTGCCAGGCAGCTTTGTCACCAGCACCACGCAAGAATATTTCATCAACATTGCCCAAAGCGCTTCCTTTGATAATCCATCACATTTTTCCTTCCTTAGCATTTAGTGGCAAGAAAATAGTTCAGGTCAAGACTGAAGCCTCCAGCAATTTGCAAAGCATTCTTTCAACATTGTTAAACTATTTACTACCTATAAAAACTGTTACACACACATCTAACTGTTAGTTCGCTGCACTGTTTTCTAAAATGGCTTTGGATTGATGAAAATGTGTAGAATAAAATCAAAACAACACAAACTTTAAAATGTCAGCCCAGAGTAAGGGGAAAAAAAAGACAGGATAATATAAGAGATGATGCAAACTTTTGAGAAAACTGAAAAACACAACACACATTTTCACATCAGTTTGAGAAGGATTAGTAAATCTGAATATATATATATATATCTATTTTTAAAGAAAATAACTTAGTTTAAAAATCAAAATGTCATAAGAAATTTAGCAATGTCAGAAAATCATTCTAAATATCACGCTTTTCTACCACACTTTCCTTAGCACTCAGAAAATGCACAGATTTTCCTGTAGGCTGAGACAACTGCAAGAGACATAAATGAGATATATTTGTGTGTGAACATGTCTTAACCATCAAAGTCTAAAAATCACACATTACAATTCTCTAATTGTTTATACTCTATGATCTTTATACCATTACACACTTTGGACATAACTTTTGAGAAAAAAACTCCAAACAATGAAACTTAATAATCCAGTAAGAGACACTTCATCCTTACACCAACCCTTTAATGGTTTAATGCAACCTTGTTAGTTCAGGATTAGGAACAATAAAATGAGAATGCATTAATTATGAGGTTTTTAATGAAACAAATATTATTTCACTATTCAAATTTGAAAATTGTGACTTTATAAAAAGCAACAATCCTGACCATAAGGTTTAAATAATTTGCTTCTGATTAAGAAGAGCAGGTAACTAGATCCTATATATTAATCTCAATGATTTCTTCTGAATGAAAGCAATTTTTCCCCTGTGTCATCCCACTGCAGATGTCAATCTCTCTACAAAAGTCAGCCCAATATCAGACTTGCTGCAGCAGTGACAGACCTGGTATATGAGTTCATTACTCTACAAACACAGGGGACACACACAGCATTGGTGGGGGTGGGTACAGAGATCAACAACACTTCCATGATGTCAAAAATAAACTCTTTCTTACCTTGGTTGCAGGTTTTTCCAGTGTATCCTGGGTGGCACTTACACTTGTTTGGCCCAATGCATTCACCATGTTTGCACCCTGGCTGGCATATAGCTGCAAACAGAGGAATACTCATTATCTTTCTACTCCAGTCACAGCTGACAGTGAAATGTCTTTGAAACTATTGAATAGTTCAATAATTTGAATATTTGAATTATTTCAAATTGCTTTGAAATAAACAACAACTACCTAACAAATACAAGTACTGTCTATGCCATAATCAGAAAATAAATACAGAACTCCAAGAAATAACAGAAAGGCATTTTTTGGCACCTCTCTCAATATGACACAAAATTCATAAAACAAACTTTCAAAGCTTCAATGACAAATAAAAAAGCATTGTTTTTGAAGAAATATAAGAATTCATGCACAAATATATTTTTGCTGATGTAGGATTAGCCAACAGGAATATTTTCTTGTGTAACTGAAAAACATTTGACAGATTGAAATTTTAAACAGCATTTCTAAGTCTTTTGCATTAGAAATGTTTTTCTATTATTAAACCTACTTTTTAAACCTACTGGAAAAATGCAGTATTTACTATGCTCTAAGATGCTGTTTATCATTATATGACAAAATGCAGATACACAATCCTGCTGAGCTCTCTGCTAAAGTAAGATAGACACAAAATAGACAGAAATCAGATGGTGGCATAACTTGAAGACCCTGTAACCAAGATTTATCTGTTTACGCCAGCTTAAGCTTCATTTTATAAAGTAACAGTATCATTTGGAATTTGCAAGTAACTAAACAGATCCAGATGCAATATTAATCCGACAACAGGCTGTATCATAAAACTGGATGTATCAAGGACATAATTTAACAGAAATCTCCCAGAATGCACTCAAAAAATGTAATTTGCCTTCTAGCCAAGTTGTTTAACACGGTTAAATTAAACAAAATTAAAAAAAAAAAACCAAGATATTTGGTTTGGTTGTGGAAGAACCATCCAAGTACTTCTCTGAGGTTCTGAAAATCTCCATAAGATTCAAAGCTTCCAGAACTAGAAATTCCCACAAATATATCCAGAGAAGTAACTGTTAGCATAGGAGGAGCTTGCTCCAGTTTTAGGACTGCCTTTATTTAGGACTGCTTCAGGACTCCCATTATTATCAGGCATTTTTTTTGTTTAAGTGTAGTGTATACATATATAATTAGGGATATATCCTGAGACCATAAAACCTTCTTTTAAATCTACAGCTCTACTCCTGATGGATCTTCCTAGTATGATGGTGAAGTCTCTTTCCACACAACTGTTAAGAAGTATCTTAAAAGGCAACAGAAATGCAAGATCTTTGTTAATTTTTTTTCCCCAACAAACAGTGTCTGGAAACAAAGAAATGAGATTCACATTTAGAAAAACCTCTCAATGGAAGTGTAAGGGAAAGGAGCTGCTCAGACTACTAAAAGGGTATAGACTACTAAAAGTAAGGACTACTTCAGGAAGTCTGTCCTTGGGTAATGGACAGGTCTGACTGAAGAGCATCTGATCCACCATGAGACACTTCTAGAGCATTGCACTTGGAAACACTCACTGCTTTTTTAATCACTACAGCCATAAACAGGAAAAAAAGGATCTCCTTTGTTAAGAGTTCATTTAAATGCTGAGATTTTTGTCTTCCTGGCATCATCAACCCAGGTCTAATCAGAGGTGATGGTGGCAAACTGAGAACTATGAAGACTAACTTAATGACATCAAAGCAACCAGGGAAAAACAAAAGTTGTCATTTAAACTACAGTAGAGAAAAAATCATATAAAGCATATAAATATGCTTTGGAAACTTGCTTGAATTTTCAACTTTAAATATCTGTATTGCAAAGTGGGATACATTTATTTAAATCAGTTCTTTTTAAGAAACAAGAAGTACCATGGGATCACTTTGTGTAAAGTGTAACTGTTCAGTAACTGTTAGAAGAACCTGTGGCAACTTTAGTTTTAGCTGAATTTTTTATGCCTTGGCCCCTCCCTCAATTGCAGAGATTGTACATTAGCAGCAGCTCAGATAGAGAAAAAAAATCTCATACTTGAAGACAAAAATCTCTATTATTTCAAGGAAAGCTTTCAAATGACTAGCAAACCACTGTCCATAACGTCAGTCATCATAAAACACTGGGGGTTTTGCACATTAAGTGGGTATTTGGAAACCTTCGTTTGCTGCCAAACACAGTTCTTGAGGAAAACCTGTTTATTAGAGGACATTCTATGAACTTGGGCTACTTCACCATTTCAAATCTTATTTAGACACAGCTGAAATTCAATACAATATTAAAACTGAAGAATTTCTATATACAGGAAAAAAATGCTTTGCAGTAAGCTTAACAACATCTGTAGCTCAGCCAACACCACAGATAAATCTGATGGCATTTCCTACAAGGAATCAAGCCACCCACAGGATAAAACTCGTGCATCTTCCAATTAACTTTAGCAGGGCTTTGCAGGGTGCTCAGGAATAAACAATCAGATGGCTCAGCCAAGTCTGCATGCCTGGCTGGGGTCCCTGCTGAGCCCTACCAGAATCACCAGGCCCAGAGGGGTGGGTCAGCTCCAGCCCTGCCATCTCTAGTATGAAAATCCTTATTCAAAGGAGAAGCTGCCCATACAAGGCAGTAAATCCACTCACTGAGCTCTATTTGAACACTGGCAACAACCAGATGCAGGTACAAAAATAAGCCTAAGCCAGACTTTCAGCATTTCTTTTAATAGCAGACAATTATTTCAGCTGTTTGGCATGAGTCAGAGCATACACTACATGTGCTGATGTGACTGGGTCCTTTAATTCTCCATTCTTCTTGTTTTCCTGCAAAGCTCCAGATACAACAGAACAGAATACTTCAGTCACTCCATTCACACACAGACAAATGGAGTTTCTGCATTTTTTTTGAAAACAAGTAGACTCACAAGTAATGGAGAAAAAAAGTCTCCCAATTACTACTTTTTGCCTCTTGAGAATTTAAGAATTCCTCCACAACCAATAAACCATCATTTCCTTCCAAGTGACCCACATTTACAATGACTGAAATAACCCATGTCCCTGGATTTCAGCCTGTTATGTAACACTTGCTTCCCTACTAGGAAAGAAGGAAACGTAGACAGAAGGGTTACTCCAAGTTGAGAAAGTCACTCTCTTATGAGCATTGGGCAGTGAAATCCAGAGGGGTTTGAAAAGGACTGCCAAAACTCAGTAAAAACTTTCTACTCTTTATAATAGTAACTTTGGTAAACAAAAGTTAAAATTATACTGGCATAGACAAGTGCCGCTCAAAATGAGACTGCTAATTTACTGTTGAACCAGTATCAAAGCAGACCTACCACATCCAAGGATTATTCTCTGAAAGCTGTTAAGCTGAACTCCCATTGGGTAGGAATGTGGATTGACATGGACAGAAAAAAAATCCTAAGCACAGCAATTTTCATCTTTAGTCAAGTCTTGCTTTTTTATCTGTGACACATAATAAACTATAACTAAACTTTCCTTTTCACTTTATTGACCAATTCGTTCAAGAGGTAATCAGAAAAAAAAAAAAAACTCTGGTCTCATCATTATTAGCTTCAGTTGGACAATTTTCAATGCTTTTTTCTTGGGTCAGATGTGAAGATTTACTCTCAGTTCCCATTAACTTCAAGGAGGTATCCTAGGGCCTTTTATTTGGCCATAAATCTGAGTACCTTTTTTCAAGGTTGGCAAGAACTACCTTTTCCCCCCAAAAATAAGGTGACAAACACCACATTTTAAGTCTCACTTAAACTTCAGGACAAATTAAACTTCCTGTAAAAATAACACAAGGAATTGAAATATGAATGGGTGGTTTGGGTTTATGATGGGTTGTTTGATTTTTTCTTTTTCTCAAGTGTGGGAGAGTGGAAGAAAGAATTTCTGGTGAAGTGCACATGCTGCTAGCATGCATTATGCTCGTGAAAAAGCCAGAAGCCACCAATTTTCTGAGCCACTGCTTTCTGTAGGTGTTATCCAAGCATTACTCAACCATTCTGAATTATTATTTTTAGTTGCACAAATACAACAAATGAAAAACACATTCAACAATTTCATTATGGGTCTGTAATGCTGGGGGATGTTTTCATTTCATGTGTATTCTCCCAATGCACACAGTTCCCCCACAACTGCTTTGGAAGTGCACCTCAGACTCTGTCAGATCCCCCACATAAGCTGCCCACTTTTGAGGGCATGGGTCACTACCACATGCTGTCCCCTCTATTCCTTCTCTTCTAGAATTTTAACATTAATGATCTCTTTATTGACTAGCAAACACTGTTTGGTGAAGTCCTAACCAGCAGATTGCACTGCTTGGTTCCTACCTGACTAATTTCCCTTCATTTGTGCCCAGCAATGGAAATCCCTCAGCTTTCTTAATGGATTATTCCTGGCAATTAAAATTCCCTTTGGTCTTCCAACACTCCTAGCTATGTTTTTCATTAAAACAGCATCGCGTATGACTCTTCTATTCTTTTTCTCTGCTTTGCCTCCCAATTTCTGAACTTCTTTTTCATCTCTCTGAAGCCTTAAATTATGCACAGAAATACCTGCATCTGAAACAAACTATGCTAACCATCTGCCCGAATGGCCTTGTTTCTGCCCTCTCTCCCTAAGTAACATACAGCCTCCTATTTATTCTGACTCAAGATCCCAGCTCCTTAAAATTCAATTTGCCCAGGCACAGCAAGTAATTTGTGCAGCAGCCCAGAAATGATTACACAGTGTATTCAGCTTCACAAAACTTCATTGGATCCTCTTACACTGCTGATTGCAGAACACATTTCCCACCTTCGGATCGTTTCTTACATTCCCTCCAGTGCCAGCTTTCTAACAAGACCTGCATGTAGGTGAAAGAAGCTTTCCTCTAGGCTGTCTCCTCCACCTGAACCTGGGTGCCTTCCTCCTGTGATGCTCACAGACCACAACACCAAGCTCCATAATACTTCTCTCCCTCAGAGTCAGCTGCAGCTCACATCTCTGTCTGTTTACTTTTTGCAATTCTTTATAAATTATGCAATCAAATAAACATGCTGAGGAAAATGAAACTACCTTATTCACAGTAATTTTGATCTAGGATCCCAAAGGGATGAGCTAATTTATAAAATAAATCATTGTAGATCTTTCAGAGATGCATATTTCTTTTTTGTTCAACTATATACTTTAATTACTAACAACTGTAAGAGAATGCATAAAGCTCATCCCACCTCAAAGTTACTAGAAGGTGGTAAAAACACATCATACCCATAACTCACATTAGGGAATTACTTCTGAAAAAATGCTTGCTTCCCAAGTAAGTGAATTAATAGTCACAGAATATATCTCTGCAGAGATTAATAAGCCTGACTAGGACAACTGGGTATTAATTTTCTGATAATTTCATCTGCACAAGACTTCTTAATCTATTTTTTTGGGGAAGATAATAAATGTCCTTGACCAGCTTCTGTAACTAAAAACTGACAATAACATCAGACAAAATGGTAGTACCTAATGCCTGAATATTTTTCCAGAAATTATTTGCCCTTTTTTGTGACATTCATGCTGTCAAAATGGTCATACATTTTATCTGAAACATACATTCCATTTAGTAAGTGGCTCCTTATTTTTCATGCACAACTCTAACACTTACCCGAGTAAATCAGTTACTCAGTTTGCACTTTTGATTCTGGTAACAGCACATTAACTTGACAAACTGCAACCAGTGTGGGTCATTCACTGCAGTGAATTCTTGCCTTGGCTATGACTGCTGCCAAATGTGTTTCTAAACCACACAGACAAATCCAGACTCTGGCTTATGAATGCCTTGATATTCAGAACAGCACTACACAGCATGCATAACTTTAGCATGGGTAACACTGAAATCAATAGGATTTAATGAAGTCAGTAGAAGTTAATCTAATGCTTATACACTTAAGTACTCTTTCTTAAAAATCAGCAGAAATCTGATGTAACACACACAAAATTAGAAAAGCGAGAAATATTTCATGCTTTGTCAAGCTTCATGTTTGCATTTCAGGTGGTTCACTAAAACAACCTGAAGAATGGTGCTTATCATCTCAAATGCCTGTTTGCTGCCTGAATTTTTCTATGCGTTCACAGAATTCCAACAGGTAGAAATGGGATAGCATGAGTGTCTCTGTGTGGTGACAGACGACCAACTGGGTCCTACTGATATTTTGTTTATTCAAATATAAAACGTCCACTAGCTTCAGCAGTGTAACTTCTGTATCACAGTAACAATGCTGATTTCACAGAGATGAATGGCTGACTGCTTTGCTCCTCCCTGTCTGAGACTCGTGCCTCTGCCACAGGGAGTGCAAAAAGAATCACAGAATCTCTAGGTTGGAAGATATCTTCAATATCATGGAGTCCAACCCATGCCCCAACATCTCAACTAAACCATGGCACCGAGTGCCACATCCAGTCTCTTGTTAAACACATGCAGGGATGGTGACTCCACCACTTCCCCAAGCAGACCACTCCAGTACTTTATCACTCTTTCTGTGAAAACTTTCTCCTAATATCCAACCTGTATTTCCCTTGGCACAGCTTAAGGCTGTGTCCTCTCGTTCTGTCAGCGCTGCCTGGAGAAAGAGACCAACCCCACCTGATACAGCCACCTCTCAGGGAGCTGCAGAGAGTGACAAGGTCACCTCTGAGTCTCCTTTTCTCCAGGCTGAACACCCCCAGCTCCCTCAGTCGTTCCTCACAGGGTCTGTGCTCCAAGCCCCTCTCCAGCCTCGTTGCCTCCTCTGGACGCGCTCCAGCATCTCAAAGTCCTTCCCAAACTGAGGGGCCAGAACCGGACACAGCACTCGAGGTGCGGCCTCACCAGTGCCCAGCACAGGGGAAGAGTGACCTCCCTGCTCCTGCTGGCCACACTATCCCTGACACAGCCCAGGATGCCCTTGGCCTCCCTGGCCACCAGGGCACTCTGCTGGCTCATGTCCGGCTGGCTGCCAACCAGCACCCCCAGGTCCCTTTCTGCCCGGCACTGTCCAGCCACACCATCCCCAGCCTGTAATGCTGCAGGGGGTTATTGTGGCCAAAATGCAGGACTCGGCACTTGGACATGTTAAACTTCATCCCACTGGATTCCACCCATCCATCCAACTTTCCAGGTCTCTCTGCAGAGCCCTCCTACCTTCCAACAGATCGACACACACTCCCAGCTTAGTGTCAGCCCCAAATTTACTAATGAAAGACTCAATCCCCACATCCATGCCATCGATAAAAATACTGAACAGAGCTGGCCCCAGCACAGACCCCTGAGGAACACCACTGGTGACAGGCCCCCAGCTGGATGCAGCACCATTCCCCACCACTCTCTGGCCTGGCCATCCAGCCAGTTTTGAACCAGCAAAGAGACTTCTGTCCAAGCCAGGGGCGGCAGCTTTTCCAGGAGTGTGCTGTGGGAGACAGTGCCAGAGGCCCTGCTGAAGTCCAAACAGACAACATCCACAGCCTTTTCTGCATCCACCAGGAGGGTCACCAGCTCATACGAGGAGATCAGGTTGGTCAAACACAACCTATCCCTCCTAAAGCCCTGCTGGCTGGGTCTGACACCCTGGCCAGCCTGTAAGTGCTGTATGATTACACTCAGTATAAACTGTTCCAGAACCTTACCAGGTACTGAGGTCAGGCTGACAGGCTTATGATTACCAGGATCCTCCTTCCCACCCTTTTTGTGAACTGGTCACATTGGCCAGCTTCCAGTCCTCTGGAACCTCCCCAGTGAGTCAGGAACAAACAAGATGCATCAGTTCCTAAGCAGCAGCAGACTACAGCCCTGGGTACCAAAGTAAAATATGTCGATTTCATTTTGCCAGGTTCTACACTGCTGGAGACCAAGGGCTGTAAAGTTTCCATGTTCTGGGAAGGAGAACCTGTAGTGGAAGTGCAAAGCAGGCAGTGGAGGGCAATAAGTGCCTCAGCCATTCCAAAATAGCCTCTCACTGCACATGATTCAATGCCATGAAAGCAAATTAGGCCTCCTAGGTCTGACAGCTTGTAAATGCATTGCTGGTAGTACAAACAACTTGCAGAAATGGAAAAATACTGCACAGGGCTTGAGGGTAAAATAAAGGAGTGAAAAGGGAAAAAGTGTCATATTTTAGAAAAAAAGTATATCATTGTACATATATATATATATATACAATTGTCTAGGATAAAATAGCCCTGTTAATTTCTTTCCCTCCTCATCTTCCCCAAATCAAATGCTTAAAAAATGAAAAACAACAAAAAATTACCTTCTTGTCACATATTAAAATTTTCATGTAAACTTATGACTTCAAGGCCATAACTCCAAGTCATAAATTTGTCAAAATTATTTCAAGAAATATGTTCAGCTAACCTTTGGGCTGGCACCTTACGCTGGCTATTCTCTGCCTTAAGACGTAGAACGCTGCAAAACAAATCCAAAAGAGAAATTCCAGCTTTTTTTTTTTTTTTTTCTCTGTAAGGAGGATGGACTTGGCTGTGGTTTTTATCAACTTGTTACATTCCTGGAGAATTACATACATTCAGCATTCAGAGCTTTTCTGAAATAAAAAAAAATTCTAGTACACATTTAAAAATGGAAATACCTTACATCAGGATCTCTTTATGAGATTTAACAAACACATTCTGATACATAAGAGTAATTAAATATAATGATGTGATGCTATTCTTATTCAATCAACTAAGGAACTACACTTTGTCAAACTTCATAGAGTAAGTAGTTGTAAAAATTCTCACGTTTCATGGTTCAGGTTCAACATTTCCATCAATGGAGCACAAATGCTTTTCTTAAAGACACAGTATCCTTTCATTTAAGTGTGAGTATATATTTTTAATTTAACACTGTCTCCACAGCTCAAACACAAAGGCCTAGCATCTGGATCCTAATTTGAGAGCAATTAAAATTACACCCATTTATCTGTATCTGAACATCTGCAACCAATAAACATGTTGGCACACAAATTTACTGGTCATTTTTATAACATTTAAAAATGTAATGTCATCTAAATTAAAAGTAATACTTACTTTAAAAGAAACCTTTTCAGCTCTTGCTACCACATGAAACAAGATATGCTACAAAACTTATATAAGATGAAAACACAGATATATGTTTCGGGCTATTTGAAATAAATTTATTTGCCAATAAATTTAATGTTAGCAGCATGGCTTGTTAGGCTACACAGCCTTGTGATAGCAGGCTGGGACTTGAGCAACAGCAGCTCTTTGTATTTTAAGTAGTGTGTGACCAACACTTCAGGCTTTTCTATGATTGCAACTTATACTTGTTTAAATTGGTTTTAACTAGGAAGTCCCTCAGCCTTGGTTACAGTGAAAGGAAGCTCCTCAGGCTGTTGCTGGGCTTTCAGAGAAGATGCAATTACGAATGTACTACAGTTGCAACTGTCAAATTGATTACTGATGACATTTCCTTAGAAAAAAGCAGGCTGCAAAACTACTAATCTACATATGAAGTGCATGAGGAATGCAGTAGGGAAATGGAAAAGGATACTGTATCTTTAACACAGTCAAGTCATGCTTTAAAGGCATAAAGGATCTAAACTGAGAAAAAAAATTGAATAAAAATAGCAAAACCTCATTTTTATTCTTGAATAGCAGTGTAAAGCAGTATTGCAATTCTGTATAAAATGCCTTTTCTTTGAAGAGTACCAGGGATGCACAAAAATATCAGTCATTTTATAGGAAGCAGACATGCTCCATATCAGTATTTATTAAACACTGCCAACACAATGCATTAATTCAGACTCTGATCTTGCAACCCCAAATTCAGTAGCAAAACTCTTACTGACTTTAGGGATGTTTCTTTTAGTGGATCAGCCTCCTAGAAATCCTTATTTTCACAGGTCGTTATTGACAAAATCATGGTTTTATTTTGTGCATCTTGGACTATACAGAATTGCCATTTCCACTGAAAGCAATGCTACATGCAGGAAACAGAAATCCTAAGCTGCCCATGGCCTCTTCTCCCATTGATGTGTTGGATGATTTATATGGGCAAATCATCTTCAACTTCATTTTTACCAATACAAAATCTCCTTCTAGGCATCAATGAGAGCACAGACACTGCTTCCTCCCCCTCCCACCACCTCACAGCCCTGTAAGAGATTGCACAGAACAGGTACACAGCCTTTGAGCTCATCAGGACAGCAGCAGCAGCACAGACACTGCAAGAGCCTTCCCAAGGGTTGTCAGAAGGCAGCATCATGCACAGTTCCCAGCAAAGCACTCAGCTATGCCTGCATCTGCTATACATCAACTTGTACAAGCTCCTCTCTCTTGCAATCAAACTTCCTGAAATCATATGCTTTCTACCAGGTTTGGCTAAATCTAAATGCCAGCCTGACACCCTTCAATTAACACTTTTTTAATGCTGCTAACCTAAGGGGAGGTGTAAACTGATGGTTTGACTTTATAAATCCTTGACTGTTCTGTCCCTAGGCCTTTAAGCCAATTGTGGTGGAAAACTACTTTGTTGACCTACTCTGGGTTTGCTTCCCAGGTAAAAAACACTCAAACCTCAGCATGAGGAGATAACCAGATGGAGCTACAACCAATGGGCTCTCTGAAAGAGCACACTCATCTTCACCACCCCTTCTGGAGACAGACTGCATGGATTTTCTTACTGTTTAAGGAGAATTACACATAGAAATGGGTGAAGTCATCAAATATCACTGCTTACCAAACCCACGTTCAGTTAAATTTAATTTCTGTTAAACATTTTCTGTTGGTCAAACTTTCCATCCATCAGACAAAAATCTGCTGACTCCAACAGTCACACAGACTCCAGTCAGCAGAGGGTCAGACAGTAGATCTGCATTTGTTTATAGAAGCTGCAGATGTGGTCTTCTCTTCTGTATCTATCTATATTAACACAGCAAAAAGAACCATTTTTGCCATCAGCTGCAGCAAAGGAGTTGTCCAAACTGTAATGCAGAATGAGAATTCAAGCCACTTCGTATTGCTTTTCTTCTAAAAATTCTGAACTTTTTTAATCTATGTTAAAATGTTATCTCTTTCCAGTTTTTTGCTGTTAAACTGCAGCTAAAATTCTGAAACAATCTTCACATCTGTAGTGTACCTTGACTAAATATAGCTGGTGTACAAATCAACTACAGACACACAGCCAGGTTCAAAGCAGGCATATTTTGTTCATGAAAGACACACACAGAGACAGAAATTATTCTTATAGCTTCTGAAAAAACTATAGAGATATTTGTAAGCCAGCTAAAAAAAGAGGCAGACAGACCATTAGTTTTAAGAACAGTTTTGAGAGAACCTAGATAGATGAGTGGCATAAATACCCACAAGGAATTTTTTTTGCATTTCTGCAAGATGTGTGCAAGGACCTGTGTCCTGACTTGGTTGTCCCTGTGTCCTTTAAAACCCCTTGAATGGGCTCTGGGTTAGGACAACACATTCAGTACCACAGATGCTGTTGCCTTACAATGCAAAAGCATTTAGGAATTAAAAATGCACTACTGATACCTGCTTTCAGCAAAAATACTGTGTCACAGGAAGTCACCTCCCTTGCTCTGAGAAAAGAAATTCAGAAACAACTCTTTCTACCCTCACTTTTACTCTGGGTTATAGCTCAGCTGTGTGCACAACAGTAAGACATAAAGCAAGACAACAACAACCCTATTTTTACACATATTTCATCAGGTACTTTATCAACATACCATCTTTCAGAGAGGTAGGCTTTTGTGTGATTATTCCCACTTACAGCTATTACTCCCACTCCTACTAATTAAAGTGCAAGTAAATCCTGCAGGTTGGGCAACAACATGGGATTTTTGGACTAATTTCAAGTGGGATATTTAAGATCTAACTTTAGAGCACTGATGCAGTGAGTTCCTCAGTGTAAAAATTCAGCCTTACCAATGACAAGGGCACTTCATGGGAGCACCAATAGTTGGTGTTTAAACATAATTTCTGTTGCTTACAAATTAGCCTTTCAATACACCAGGTTGAATTAACTAATCTTTTAAATACCAAATCAAAATCTAAGAAAAGCTACTTAGTTATGTTAATGATGGAAGACATGCACAGTTCTAAATCTAAGCCACTAAACAAGCATGGATGGACTTTCAATTTACAAGGACTAAGAAATGCCAATGAATTTGAGTTACATTTGTTCAGACGCTTTGAAAACACGCCCATATTTTTATCAATCTCAAAATCATTTAGCTGCCTCAACATGGATCTCAATTGGGTATTCAAAACCCACAAGAAAGAAAAAAAAATCCAACCTGATTCAAAGTTCTTGATTCTTTCAGTTTGAAGGACAACTTCTAAGCACATTTACTGGAATTTGAACGGGCATTTGGGAAGGGAATTGCTTGTCACTGCAGAGTGAATACTTTTACTGGCTGAGATGTTACAGCTGACACTGACAGACTCTGGAAGGAAGCTTACACACAGATCAGACCTACGTGCACAAGTCTTGGTTGGTGTAAAGAGGAGAGAGGATGTTGTAAAGAAAGAAGTGCAAATTAAAGGAGGGCCCTATTTCAACTTCTTCCTACATGTTTATAAGAGTAGAAGACAGCTGAGTTATGCTGAGTGGCGTTGCTAAGCAGCACTGAGCAGGATTATGCTCCACGTGCACTCCCTTGCCAGTCAAAGGGACATAAAAGGAATAACTTCACACTTCACAAAACCAAGTTAAACTAACACAGTTCAGTTTCCACTGCAGCTCTCTGGATGGATTATGGATGGAAGATCAGGAGCATGGAGTCACCAAGCCTTAAGGCCTTAATGACACTCGTCAGCTGCACCACACTCCTGCTCTGCTAGAGATGACATATCCAGGCTTAAGCATTTGTCACAACTAAACCACTACCTTAAATCACACTGCTGGTTTAAATAAACACATTTTTTTCTCAATAGCTGTGGGCAGAGGGCACACCCACACATGCTTGGGGGAGCAGCTCAGCTGGACAGCAGAAAACATATCCAGGTATATCAGTGACCATGTGCCCTAGGCTCATCACAGTTCAGAAGTCTCTGAACTGGGACCACCCTATCATGTATCTGTGTGCCTGCTCCACTCTGGCTCCAGCACGTCTCTCCCCTTACGTTTGTTGTCAGAAGGATAAATTTAGAGATAATTAGTGCTCGTGTGGTAAATTATGCATGAGTAAGCAGGTGAGAGTCCAAAGGTGCTGTAGCAGTTGCAGGCATACCAAAGATGGCTCAAGTTGGTTTAAAAAACAGCCGTTCCAACTCACTAGTAAAGAGCTCAGCATTATTGCCTAAATATTTCAAGCTTCATTTTTGGACATATTTATAAATGTTGGGTTTCACTGCTAATTTTTAAGCCTGACTCTATACTTGTTTTCCTTGTGCAAACAGAACTTCTACTAAAACACCAAAGAAAACGTACATCTAGGGGAGAAAGTCTGACATCTATCTATGCCACTCGTTTTGGGGACAGGGCTAAGAGCTTTACCTTTGACCAGAGAGAAAGCAGAAGAAATTATCACGTACTCGACTTTTTGGAAAAATTTCAGTGATATTCCTTTGTACAGTAAAATACCCAAGTTTTCCTTTGAGGCCAGGAATGTTGCCTTCTGCGCCAGGTTAATCCTACATACTGGGTGCCACATTCCCAAGGTGGAGAGTTGACTACAGATTTTCTATTTGGCGGCAAGCACTAGAGAGACTCATTTAGTGTAATCTCCTGCTTTGTGATATGTCTGGAATTTTCACCACCCGCAACTGGGGCAGAATTTCATGTTTTATTTTGCCAATAGTTTGTCTCCTGTTTAGAAGAGAGAAGGAGCTGCTGATGGTTTCAGTAATATTTTCACCTAAATATCTGAGACTCGTCTGACCCAGCAATTCAAAAAATTATCCGTGTGTAAGAAAAAAAAAAAGGAGAAAATGCTTTTTGACACCTAAGCGATAAATGTATTCTTTTGAAAGTCTGGTCCCAATTACTGGAGATGATCCCAGCAAATACCTATCTACATGTCTTCTAAATGTGCATGGAGACAAATTTGTGGATAATGGACTAAAATGCAGTGGAAGGAGGTGACAATTTACCTACCTTTAGCCTTAAGGAAAAGAAAAAAGCATTTATAGTATCTGGAAAAGCTAGCACTAAAAATTAACTTACTGACAGAATTCAAAGAACAACAAATAAATGTGTATTATTACTTTTGTCTCGTTTCCAATTTTTAATTATTAATCTTTTGATAGTATAAATTTATGCAACTTCCGTCTCCCAATATCATAAAAACACAAACACAAATCAGATTTGGTAATAACGAGAAACTGACTTTCACCTAAACATGAGCTGTAATTTATGGTCACAATATGGAAGACAACTTGTCTAAGAAAAGTGACACAGTAGTCTGGACTATTTTGGTCTTTGTTTGGGTTTTTTTTTTTTAAACAAAGCAGTTATTTATATTTTCCAGTTGAGCCCTCATAGCCTCAAACACTTAAACACACAATGATTGTCAAATAAAACTGCATCACAAAAGGTGGACATAGATCTTATTGCCTCTGGAGTAACCTCAATCAACCTACTAAATATTCTTCTTCCATCTTCATAAAATTCATACCAAGGAAAGGACTACTTGTTACTAATTAGAGTCCTAAAAATCAAAATTATTCATTGTATGGCCTGAGAGGTATAAACCTGAGAACTCTGCATCAAAGAAACAGTATCAGGGATGTTGTAATCCAGAAGTACTTTCCATAGTTTTTTACTAGTCACCTTGTATATCTATTAAACCTTATGGGCCTCTAACATACTTAGGAAGAGAGAAACCAGTCTTGCTGCTTACAGATTTGAACAAAACCTTTGCTGAGAGTTGCATTTCCAATGCTTTTCCTATCTTTTGCCAAATATTTGTCCTGCAGACTAGGAATTTACAGCATTTAACACCTGTTTTATTTTGAAAATGGCTTGACAGAATATTTGCTCATCCACATATGTTTGTGTCTAAATAAAAAAAATAAAATTAAAAAAGCTAAGGACCAGTGTATATAGGCTTGCTCCTCCAAAAACTTCAGGATGTCCCTCATGTATGAGTGTTAAACACATTAGTAAGCATCCCCAGTATCAAAGGTTGTAATTTTAACAAGCTGAGGTCTCTATGTCGCTCCTAACAATTTTAATTTTTACACATATCAGCTGCCTCCACAGAATTCCTAGTGAAGATGTAGTTTATGATGAAGACTTATCTACTGGTTTATCCTGCAGTCATATCAAAGAGTCTAGATAGACGTGAGAATCTCAGAGATGTGTCTTTTCACGTGTGACCCAGTAAAAGGATGCTGTCAGGCAGATTTATTCCCTTAGTTTAGGTTTACTGAAAGAATACTTGAGCTTAATACTTAATTGGAACATTTCCATCAATGTTCTAAGTGAAATATCAGTAATTTTGGTTGGTTTCCTTCTTGGATGCAAATATTATCACCCTGCAGCGCCTGTAACACGACACAGCGTAGTTACAGCAGGTCATAAGATCAGAGTACAAAACGAAGAGAAACCAAAAAGGAATTTCCAAATTCTCATTGCCCTAACTCCACTTTACCTTATTTGACTGCAATCATTTTTAGCACTGTTAAAAACAGACAGAATTTTAACATGACAGCATCCTTCTAAGTCAGACAGGTGCACACGTGCAAAAGCCTAGCCCTGCATGGTAAGGATGTGTGTGGACACGTGAAAGACATGACTAGGTGTGTACAAGCCTCCTCTACAAGTGACTAGAAGCCCCAGCAGCAGTGATACTCACGTTGGCACTGTCCCCAGGCCACCCGGGCCCAGCCCCAGCAACAGTCAATTCTGCTTCCGAAGCGACACAGTCCTGCAGACGGCACCATTTGTCTGGGCCACCTGTACAAGACAGTTCAACAAAGTCTGGTGAAACATTTTAAAAGTTCAAACCATCAAACATTTTAAAAGCTCAAATCACCCTAGGGTAAAAAAAAAAAAAAAAATTACCAACCAACCAAAAAACCCCAAAGGACAAAGAACAGCAAAAACCTCTCCTGCAGAGATACGTAATTTTTTTTTTACTTTTTTTGAAGAGAGTAACTGCTCTCAGCTGACCCTGGGATATTTCTATCATTAATACTCTGTTCACTTCAAAAAATGCAAACAACAATAGGTGAAGGGAGAAATGATAGTTTGGATAACTGAGCAAAGCCTGAAAAAGCTGACATGCTTTGCAGTATGCTCACTGCTGCCACTCCCAGGCTGGCACTGAACAGAAGTTCAGAAGTCTGAAACGGAACCTGTAGTATGGAATAAAGGCCACCATAAAGTTTAGGCTTTGTTTTCGTTCACAATATATGGCAAATTTTCTCACTGAAACATTAAAGGGGGAAAAAAAAAAGCTTCTTGGACTGTTAAACAGTTCTGTTAAACAGAAATTAAATATAAAAGGTGTGCTGTAGTTTTCCCTTGTTCCAAGGAAAAGATACCACGGCCTCAAGCAGTTACAAACTATTGACACCAATCAGTAATGTCTTTAAAGGACAGGCTGAAATGAAATCCCGTGAGCGCTGCGTTTGAACAGATGCGATTCAAAACAAAGAGAATGCCTGGGGAGGGCGGGGGTCCCGCTGGCCGCTTGTCCCGCAGGGCGCAGTGCCCGCTCCCTTGCAGCTCTGCCGGTCGCGACACTTGACACGACAGGACGCGACAGGACGGGGCACACGCGCCCCGAGCTTCGTGTCAGAACTTGAGCCGCGATCTCCGCCGCCCTACGCTGGGAGTGCCTCCGGGCGTCAATAAACTAATTTTATCTGTACAGCACGCGATGCGCTTTGTTTTTAATTCTTTCGGGACGCGGCCCCGCCAGAGCAATGAACTTATCTCGTACCTAAGCCCGAGTTCGGCGGCGCAGGGCAGGGCGGGCGGCTGGGGCCGGCAGCGCCGTGCGGCAGCCCCGGCAGCAGCACCGGCGGCCCCGCGCCTCCCTCCACCTGCGGCCCGCCCGGCCCGCACCGGGGAGCGCCTCACGCCTCCCGCCGAGGGCTCCGGCCGCCCCGCCTCGCCGGGAGCCAGCGCCGGGGGCAGGTGCCAGGCGGGAGCCCCGGGACCTCCGCAGCGCCCCGCGTCGAAAAGGGGAGAGCCAGGGCTAGCTCCGCTCGCCCCGAGGGAACGCCGAGCTCGCCCTGCCCGGCCGGCCGCCCCCGCTCTCCCCGCGCCTACCTTCTGTCAAATTCCCCGGCCGCCCCCAGCGAGAGGCAGGACGCCAGGAGCAGCCGCAGGGAGAGGTCCATGGCCGGCGGGGGCCCCGGGCGGGCGGCGTGGCCGAGGCGCTCCCGCTGCCGGGCGGGCGGGGGTCCGGCTGCCGCCCAGGCCCGCCGCGCTGCCACAGCTCCGGGGCGGCGGCGAGCTCGGCGCCCTCCCTTTCTCTTTCTCTCTCCCTCTCCCGGTCCCTGCCCGCCCGCCTGGCTGCCAGGCGGAGGAGGCGCGGCGCGGGGAGCGGCAGCGCCGCCCGACCCCGGCAGAGGCGCCCGCGGCCCGCCCGGGGCCGCCTCCCCTGCCAGGGGCACCTGGCGAGCGTGGAACACCTGGGGCGGCGGAGAGCCGCAACGAGCCCCAGCCGCTGCGGACAGCGGGGCACGAACCGGTCTGGGGGCACTGGGAAGGGTGGGCTTCCTTGTCATGAGCTTTTGTATCTCGAACTTCCTGAAGGAAGATGGTTACGCCCTCCTCTCGGCAAAGCTCCCGTCTGAAGGCAAGAAGGTTATGACTTGGCTTTCTTTTACCAACAAAACCTTCCCAACAACAAAGCTTCTTTTAAACACTTACAAGGTGGATGTGGTTTCTTCTGTCTCAAACACTCCTATTAATAGCTCTCAGGTGTGACATCAGGTGTCCAGCCCTTGTGCAGAAGAACAAGTGACAAGTTTAAACACTAACCACACAGCATGCGATGTGCTTGCACCGCTACTGACAGCAATGACTGCATTTGTACTCACCACTAATATGTTAAAATACAGCCCTTATTTTTGTTTGGTTTCTATGAACTATGGCTTTGGGACTTACCAAAGGACACTTCTAATAGCAGCCTGTCACCAGTTTAGGGTCAGAGTTGTTCTGAGATCTCTCTGATTACAGATAGCTGGGGTCAAGCACTGGGTCTGGGTTGCAGCATTTGTTTAAATTGTGCCCACATCAAGGCTAAAGCTCATCAGCTGTCCCTGCAAGAGTCTGGCTGTAGCTTAGAAGCAGAAAACAAGGATTTTCTCTGGATTGTGCTATAACACAAAGCCAAACCCTTCAGAAAGCAGTTGTATGCCAACCACGACTTAAAGTTTCAGATTTCAGCTGGTAGTTCTGTGCAGAGCATTTTCCACCCTCAAAACACTTCACAGATAATTCAAGTTATACTGCACAAAGGTGGCCATTTTTGGCACAAGATACAGATTGTGCTAGTAAGCCTTCAAAAATTACACCTTTTCTCAGAATTATTTTAGCACTTTCTGCTCACATTTGAGCAGAAGACCCCCTCCAATGCTCCTTCCCCTCTTTTTTTCATCTTTTCGTGACCATACAATCCCCAAGATAAACTTTCTGTCCACAGGATCAGCCCAGAAATTTTCAGACACAGAGAAAAAACACTTTAGAAGCTAGAAGGGAATGATTCTGCAAGGTGCTTGTGCCTGTGCTCAGATAACATGCAAGCCCTCCAGAGGACTCAGATGCAAAAACTGCACTGAGGACCAAGCCTGGTTCCCTCCATTCACATGAGAAGCTGACAGCCAAGCAGTGAATGCAGTGACACAGTGCTGTTTGGGGAAGAGAGAAGAGCATCTGGCTTGTGTTAGATCCTTGCTGAAATATAGAGCTGATTGCCAGCTCTTGACTGATTGATAATTGTTTTCTTTCACTTGGATGTGTGATGTGGTGTAACAGACCCTGCATAGTGAAATCACTGTCAAGATTTAATGGGCAAAAGGGGATACAACCTATTTGTGATAAACACAGGGATCTCTTTTTGGTAAAAGCATCTGCATGTGCCTTTCCAACTTGTAGGAAAAAAAAATGTACACAGATTACACCACTGCCAAGTCCAGGACAAGTGCCAAAAACAACATTTGAACATCATTCTGAATTAAGGTTTAGGGCAACCTGACACTTTCCCTCTCATGTCCAAAGGGACATGTCATAAAATCAATTCCTTCAACGCAATGCTGCATAATGGTACTGAATACACACAGCAACTTTAAAGCACACACTATTCCTTTAAAGCATGTTCACTCACAGATGGCAGTAAGATCATTTAATCTCTCCAGACTGCACTGAGTATTTAAGACTTCCTCAGCAGCCTGTTTGGCTCTCTTGTATGTTAATACTAGGGTGCTGGTCAGACATGGTGCCTGCTCTAATTAAGATTGTCTGCTCTTGGTTGACTTCTGCTGCCTTTACAATTTGTTTTGGAACATCAACCCAAAAAAACAGTTAACCAATCACTGAAAGATCACATATTACACTTCCATACCCATCAGTGGAACTGAACATTCACTCACTTATGAATTCATTTGTTTTGGCAATGGTTCATCATGACTAGTGGTGTTCTCCTAGCAGTTAAGACAGTTTCTCATATCCATGACAGTAGGATTACTGAGTGAGCTGTCAAAGAACCAGATCTCTGGATTAGTTAAAGGTGTGTTAAGTTGTGTGGGTATGCCTCAAGATACTATATAGAAGATGGAGATAGAGAAGTTGTTGGCAGTATGACAATAAAAAGCACTTTTGTGCCTTATGTTGAATGAAGCAGTATGAAAGTCTGGCAAAATGCAGATGCCATGGGGTGGGCTGACCTGATGTCCAGCAAGATTTAACTAACAATAGAAGTCCAGCAGCTGTGCATCAAGCACTCAGATGATTGATTAGAGCAAGTGTCCAAGCAGGTTTCTTTAAAGTTACTGGTTAGACACTTGGTTAAGCATAACATGACACTCAGGTTTTTAGCTGCAAATCAGCAACAGTGAAGCAGAAACACAGACAAAGATAGTATCTTGGATAGCAATGCTGCTATCCTTGTATATAAAAAGTCAAATCTCATAGGAAGGTGAATTTGACTGAAAAAGTGTTCATTTAATGCAAGCATAGTGATCCTTCCTGGTTTTTTTTTTTTACTCTTCTCCATTCCTGCATAATTATCTTTATGTGTCTTGTGCCAAAATAGCCACACTATCAGTCATGATCCTCATCCCAGGCTTCTAGTCTCAGAGGTATATTGAGCTCAGATTGAGACCCTTCTATGCAAATCAAGACTCTAAACTTGATAAGATACACTGTGTTGAAAGCAGAGGAAGAGTTGAAAATACTTGCAGCTGAAAAAGCTTGCATCTGACCATGCCATTAGCAAGCCCATTAGGTTCTGAATTATCTATAATTTCTGAGGGAATCAAGTCCCAGGTACATATCCTATTGCTGTATCCTGCACCATAAGTGATGAAGGCACATCTGACTGCGCACAAATCCGAATCCTGGTGATAAGGCAGCAGAGAGTGAAGAAATGCTTTGAGAGAGGGGCTTGCTAATTCTGCTGCAGGGAGGGTAAAGGTGGTAAGGGCAACTGCTGCTTCTGGGACAGAAAGTGTGACAGAGTGACATCTGGCACACTGCAGTTTAACTACACATGGGGAAACGTGTTCAATGCACTGGTCAGGACAGTAGTGATGTTTCAAAAATCCACAACAGTACAGTGTAGAGTATATTTGGAGTGTATACTCCATTAAAGAATCAAGAATCACTGTCATGAGCCATACATGTAACTGGTAACATAAGGAACATCAACTAAAAACACGTGTAGACAACAGGAAAGCCAGTTCTGTGGAAGACAACCTTGTGTGCTTGGGACCTGCTCCTCTCTAACAGCACTACTTACATTTACTTCACCTGGGGTAGGCTGTGTCCAGCAGTCTCAGTGTTCCAAACTTCTGCTGCAGAATTAACTCCAGGTTTTTTTATGTTCTTTGTTGCTATAACGTTCCCGAGGGAGAAAACTAACAGAACAGAAACAGTTTCCAGAATACTCCCTGGCATCATCTGGACGGGCAATATTAAAAAAAAAAAAAAAAAAAAAAAGAGCTGTAAAGATACAAGTGGCAGATATTTTAGGCTGACAGATGTTGGTAAATATGGTAGATAGAATATGGTAGATATGACAGAAATCACACAGAAATAAATTTAACATTTATCTTCATTGTTACACATACCTATGAATTGAACATAAACACACCAATAGAAGATTTTGCTTTCAGGGTATTCTTCTGCCAACTAACTTTTCTTTGAGGAAGGTATTAAATAAGTTCTTTCGAGTCCACTTTCCTAATATTGACTTCCTCCTTGTCTTAAAGCACATTATGAATGTTAATAAATCAAGTCCTCTATTCAGCAGAATCAGTGAATAACACTACCACTTACAAAAGCAGAAATTAAGGAACAGAAAAATTACTTTTCCACAAATCAAATAATCTGTCATCAAATCAGGAACAGATCTCTTGTTTTTCAATTTCATACTTACACCACAAATCCATCCTTCCTCTTTTCTAGGTATTTCACTCTCGTTGAGGCTGAGAAAGTTGACCATAAATCCCACATTATCCCAAGTCACTAAATCACACCACAACTTGTGTAAAAACCACTTGATTTGCAGTTGATGGCAAGCAGGGTTACAGTCTGCATTTGTGCTGTTAATGTAACAAGTATAGTTCTTACAAAATGGAACAGAAGGAAAGAATCCAAGTCCAAATTTCCTATGAGACTTTCAATGTCACTACTTTTCCTCTGGGGCTATGCAATTCTATGGTATATTTAAAAGTAAAATTTATTAAGTAAATATTATCTCTGTCACATGGCACATAAAAATCTCTATGACTCCCATGCTAATAAGAAAACTATAAGGTATCAAGGAAATACAGCAATTCAATCAGCTAAATCACTCTTATACTCCATCTCTCTCTTAGTAAACCTTCTTGAAAGGGTAAGGAAATCATTCAACCTGTCAGACACTGTAGTATCCAATTACCTTCTATGCAGATAAACCCTGTGCTTTGGATACTAGTTCAAAAGTTTCCATATGCTTTTTCTGCATGAAGTCTTCCAAATTAATTTGGTTTTTTCCAGTAAGCTTTTTCCACATATACTTGATCGTTCTTTAAACACTATGATTAGTATTTGTGTTGAAGTTTACTGCATTTCATTACAGTGCAAAGAAATTATCTTCCCCTCTAAATAAACAATAATTTGCCTTTCAAAACTCTGTGAAATTTCATATGTATGAAATGTGCATATATAATTTAAAAATATTTCTAGTTCTCCACATTACCAATTTTGATACCAAACATATTTTGCACAGGGCATCAGAATGATAATCCCCCAAATTTAACATTACCCCGTTCATTAGGGAGTCAGTCTACTTTGCCTCACTTTTTTCCCTGTAATTTTTGTAAGGTTCTACTGTTCCAGTAATACACTGAGTCCAATACAGCTCCTATAGCTTTTCAGCATGTGTTTTTCAGATCATGCTACAGCTCTTCATGTCCAGTTTTACACCACGCAGCCAATGCCTGATGCTGCCTGCTTTCCTCAGGAAGGCAAATGCTTGAACAGAACCCCATACTACATCATCAGCACTTTGTCACTTAAATCCTGATTATCTCCATAGGATGCATGCACCTGCATTTAGCAGTCAGAGGGAAGAGACCAAAACTGAGGCAGAAGCAAGACATTCAGCCTTAGTAGCAGTTACCAAAGAAATATTACTTATATGGCAAGAAAATACACACTCAGCAACACTTTGGATCAACAGTGCGCTGTCTTTTTCATGGGCAAGAAGTGCATAAAAACCTTCTGTTCAACAACATTGGAGGCAGATGAAAGATTCTTTAAAAAAGAAAGCAACCCAAAAACCAAATATGTAATCACCAGATTACTCTCCATAACTAAATAAAATATAAATAAAATAAAATAGGAAAAGAGTCATGTATGTCATAGAGAGGATAATAAAAAGCTTTTAAGAATCAAAAACCACAAATATGTGAGTTGAAACTAAACTTAACTGCACAATTTCTGCTATAATTTCAACAAAAGAAAAAGATAACATTAACAGAAGAGACTTGCATGAAGACACGCTCTTGTTCACATAATTCTAATATGAACTGTATTGAATTAAGCAGGCCAGCAGTTTTGCATATTACCTGAAAAAATTCAACTAAGTTTTGTTTTTCATGAGCCAAAACTGCAAGCTAGAGCTTCTTAGGTTGTATAAGAATTTTAATATATAAGGAAGAGCCATAAATCAACCTGAAAAGTTACCAGAACTGTCTTTATGACAAAAGCAGAAAATAATTTGGTGCAGTGTGGATTCAATTGTTCCTGCTCATGAATTATGGTCCTTACAGCAAGAAATACACTGGGAGATGCAGAACCAGAAGAAAATTATTTACAACTGCCTAAGGTACCAGCTTAGACTGTCAAACAGTTTTCATAACTTTGTTCCTCACTGTGCCTTGGGCTCTTTGCCAATACTGGGGGAGGAGGGAGAGGGCAAGTATGGGTATGCTGCCCAGACTTCCTATGTAAATTATAAATTATGGCAATGACTCTCCAGAGAGAAATGATCAAGCACTACTTTAACCTGGTTCTTTAGGCTGTTTTATTTTTCTCATAATGAACCTGAATCTCTACATGAATTCTAACAAAGGTGGTGTAAATTAGCTGAAAATAAATAAATCACACTTGGTCCCTCTTTCCTGAGGAGAAAACCAGGTTTCATTTGGTTTCAGGTGCTGTACCTTTGCTTGCCTAAGCTCAGCAATAGTTGTGTAATGACATGCATCCTCTGGTACTAGTTGTTAATAAATTGACCTAGAACTGCTTATAAAAGTGAGTTTAAATTGCTATTCTCAAGGGAAAAACGGCTGTGTCTAATGGAATTCTTTATTTGATTTCAATCTTGTTTTGACATACAGAAAATTCCTAGTATATTTTGAGATACCATGGAGAAATAGCAGGCAAGAAAACCTAGTGCAGATGCTCTGAGGAAGAGTTTTCATTTAGTTTTGATTTTGTTGACCCAGATTCTCTGTTCAACTTTATATTAAACTGCGAACTCTGAAAGAATAGTTGAGAGTGAAAAGGAGACCTCTTGTTGGTCACCTGGTTCAACTTCTTTCCTCAAGCAGGGTCACATACAGCTGCTTGCTCAGGACTGTGTCCAGGCAGTTTTTGAATTGTTCCAAGGCTGAAAACCCCTCAACATCTCTAGGCAGCTCATTCCAGTATTCAGTCACCCTCAGTGAAAAAGTGTTTCCTCATGTTCAGGCGGAATCTCCTGTTTGAGTCCATAGCCTCTTGTCTCGTCACTGACACTATTGGCAAGTACCTGGCTCCATCTGCTTTACACCACCTTCCTTTCAAGTATTATTCCACATTGATGAGATTCCCCCAAGCCTTCTCATCTTTCAGGCTAAAGAGTCCTGTTTCTCTCAGCCTTTACTCCTGGGAGAAATGGTCTTGTCCTTTAAATACTTGGTGGTTCTTTTCTGGACTCGTCTCCAGTAGTTTTGTATCTCTCTTGTATTTGGGAGCCCAGGGCTAAACCCAGCAATCCAGATATGGCCTTACCAGTGTTGAGTAGAGGCGAAGGATCACCTCCCTTGACCTGCTGGCAGCAATCCTGCTAATGCAGCCCAGGATCCTGCCTTTGCAGTGGCCATACTGCTGACTCCTGTTCAGTCTGGTGTCCACTGGGCCCCCAGGCTCTTTTCTGCAAAGCCATCAGCAAGCAGTGCATGGGCTTGTTCATCTGCAGGTGCAGAACTTTGCACTTGCCTTTGCTGACCTGCATAGAGCCCTTGCCAGCCCATTGCTCCAGCCTGTTGAGGTCTCTCTGGATTACCCTCTGGCATGTCAGCCACCCTCTCAGTTTGGGGTCATCAGCAAACTTGCTGAGGGCACACGTGCCACATCATACAGTTTGGTAACAAAGACAGTAAACAGGTCAGGACCCAGTGAAACCTCTGTGAAACTAGAAATTTACAGCAATAAAATTTTCATCTGTTTTAAGTCAAAAAAACAAACACAAGATTTCATAGAAGTAGTGTAGTAATAGATAAAGTAGTAATAGATAAAAAAAGCACTTGACTGGTATCATGATTAGTACACAGAGTTGCTTGGGAGTCTTTTACTGCCTTTCAGCAGTACAGATTTTGTTTGTGGTTTTCATTAGGTAGTATTTGAGAGACTAAGATGTGCATGAACTTCGTCTTCAGAATACACTGAGAGAGACAAGAGGATGCAGAAGCTTTAAGATGGGTTTAAGTGCTGAGCATGAAAGGAAATTAAGCAGTTTCAGGGTTATCTACAGGGGTTGGTGGACATTTGCTGATTATTTTATATTCTGCTAAAACAATGCAGTAGCATTCAACTTTATTTCATATTATGCTCATTTTGAAGCTGTATATTTAAAACCAGTGAGTACACAAATAACACTTTTGAAGACTTCTATGTGTTTTCAGGGATATTTTTCAAGAAGAGACAATAAGTATTGTGTTTCCTTTAAAATGCAATCCAACACATGCCGGAACTGTTGAAATAAAGCACAATTCTCCTGAACTGCAATTTTCTTAGGGCAGAGAAATAAAACAGTTCTGACTTAGACTGGAGCACAAGACTAGAAGATTTCTCCATCAGTAATGAGGAGACTCCACAGAAGATGAAATAAGAAAATTTCAGAAAGAGTTGTAATGAATATCATTAAAGGAGAGGGGAATTCTAAAAGACACTGCAACAAATCTATTGACAATTTTAAAAACTGTTTTTCAGACTTTATCGAAATGTTCCAAGATAAATTAAAAACAGTCCTGCAGAGCTCTACAGATTCCATCTGTAAGAAACTTAGTGGCAGAATTAATGACCAATTCTATGGAGGCACAGAGGGCTGCAAGAGCACATCGATGAGCTCCATTGAGCTTCTCATCCACCAACATTCCCAAGTGCTTCTCCTCAGGGCTGCTCTTAATCTATTCTTCACCCAGTCTTTATTTGTGCTTCACCCAGCCTGTGCATTTGTGCTTGTCCAAGACCTGGCACTTGGCCTTGCTGAATGTCATGAGGTTTGCATGGACCCTCTTGTTGACCCTGCCAGGGTGCCTCTGGATAATATCCCTTCCCTCCAGCATGTCAAACCCACCACTGAGCTTGGTACTGTCAGCAAACTGTCTCAGAGCACACTAAAATTCCACTGTCCTTGTCACAGACAAAAACATGAGATAAAGTGCCAGTCCCAAGACCGACCCCTGAGGAACACCTCCTGTCACTGCTCTCGATGAGCACTGAACTTGAAGCCATTGACCACAACCCTTTGAGTGCAACCATGCAGCCAATTCCTTATCCATTCTGTGGTCCATTCATCAAATCCATGTCTCTCCAGTTTAGAGACAAGGAGTTGTGTGGGACAGTATCAAATGCTTTGCACAAGTCCAGGCAGCTGACACCAGTTGCTCTTCCCTTATCAACCAACCATGACTGAGAATTATGCTTGGTCAAGTGGGGGAACTATTAAGAGTTGAAAAAGTAGAAAGGAAAGTGTCTAGAGAAAGGCCTACCTTCTTCCAAGAACCATAGCCTGAGCTGCTCTAAAATATTTTGCAATAATCTGAATAGCATAAAAGCTGCACCTTTATAGTGACAAATTGTCAGCTCTAAAAGACAGAGGGAAACTATCCAGTTCAATGAGGTGTCATTTTTCCTTTAAGTGCAGTTAAAGAATGTCAGCTGCCCATCAGAAAATCAGACTGTCAGGCTTGTATAGTACTCAGTTTGTACTTTCACTGAAAGGAAAGGCAGTGATCACCTAAGGAAAAATTAATATATTTTAAGTATGTTAAATCAGGAAGAAACCAAAAGAAGTCCACTTAAAGGGTCAGGTTTGTTTGTGCTGTAAAATGACACTGAAGATGCTAATCTCTGGTTCTTGGCTCCCAGAAGACTACACTTTTTGGATTCAAACAAACAAATATTGAAGCCAAACCTAGCTGTCCTGGACTTTTAATTAATTTCGTTTATGGATCATTTCCCCCACATTAATAGCACTGATGATGAAAAGTTAGGTGTGCTCACTTCTAGGGCAGCTGTGTACAGTGGGTACAACTCCAAGGAGTACTGTTTCAGTATGCCCTAGGGAGATCTCTCATAGAAATTTCTATAGATTCCTTCTACATCTCAAAACCTGGCTGAGTTTCTCACTCCTTACACAGTGATAGCAGAGCAAGGTCTGCAGTATTGATTAGAATAAAACTAGCACCTCCTAGCATTTACTGCTTTGAGTAATTTATTCTTGTTTGGTTTCATGTGTGTCAAATCCAGCTTTGATTTTCTTGGCTCAAACCAGCAAATTACTAAATAAAGGTATTTTCTACTCTTTCTCAATAAATGGAAGGTGCATATGTACAATGATGAGAGTCAGACAGTACTTACAGAAACCTGCTGTGCTTCATATAAGAAATGAACCTAGTGGACTTGATCATCCAGGCAGAAAGCACTACTCTTAAAAAGTACAGCTTGAGAACACCAGCTGAAAACTTTATCTTACTGTCTTCTGCGCTGCACTGACTCTTCTCTGTAGATGAAGATAAGTATTAATTCCTAGGAATCTTGTACATGTGTGTGCCTCCATTTTCATGGTTAATAGATCTTTAGAGAGGCACTAACATTCTTCAAGATTCACTTCACAAGGAATATATTTTCCAGCAATTTCCACACAGAGTAGCAAATTATGTATAAGGATGGTAGACACAGAATGGTGTCATGTTCTCCACAGAAAATGAGTGCTCCCACTTCTTCCATGTAAGATAAGTGCTACCATCAAATTGATTAGCTGATTTACGTCTGTCAGGTTGGCAGTGTACGTACCAGTGGCATTTATTCTTGGAACAGCAGCTACTGTGTATACCAATAGTACACAATACCCTGCTAATGCAAACTTATCACAAGAGACAAAAACAACTGCAGTTGCAAGTTCTCTCAGTAAGGATTATTCCACTGGAACGTATTTTACTTCAGAGGGCTTTTTGGTACTTACTACAGAGCACATAAATATAATCCAATTGTAGTAAAGATTCATAAACTAACCAAAGGTTTCAAATTGCATGTTTGCTTCAGATCACTTTGAAAAGGATTTTCTTTTCCAGAATCCTACTTTGAATGTAAAATGTTACTCCAACATGGATGAGGTATCTATTTATAACCAAATGTTTGTGTGCAATGGTCAAATCAAAAAAAAAAAAGGAATTGAATGTTTATTTTAGTCTTGATTTTCTTCCAATACCTTGTGCAATTTATCCTGAAATTCTAATTATATCCCCCTATATAAACACTGCAAATATGAAAACTGAAAGGAAGCGTGTTTGCTAGAGCTTTTTTCCTCCTTTTTTCAGAGTAAAGAGACGCTTGTGGTCAAATTACTTAATGAAAAGAATTCAGTGTGTCAGCAATCATCCCAACAAAGAGAACATGTCCATTTACAGTACTGTTTAACTATTTCTATAGTTGGTGACCACATTAAATGGGTATTTGAATGGAAGCATGCCAGATGAATAAAAACAACCTTCTTGGGTGCCAAAAATTAGCTCTTTCTACAAAATTAGCTAAATGTGTGCAAAATTATACACACCTACTATAACTGCTGACCTCTCAGACAACTCTATAGTCTGTATCTGATGTGATTTTGTTTAAGAGAGCAATGCCAATAAAATACACCAGGAGCTGGTGTATTTTATCAGCCCAACATGTCATCATCCAAGATGAGATTGAACCATAGCAAAATATATGTCTTAAAGCTCAGGAACTGTAGCACTGCAAAATGGGTATAAAAATAGGTGTCAATTCATGAGAGAATCTACAATTGAAGATAAAAAGTAATTTTAGATAGACAAGCCTCATAGTAACCAGAAGCCTGGCAATTCTACAGCCTTTGCGTAGTTGCAAAATATAACTGAATAAAAGTTAATTTTAGGAAGTCGCCCATTGCAGACCTCAGTTGAAAGAGGGTGCATGGGATTTGCAGTAGTGAATCACAACTTTGATTCTTCAGGCTGCCAACAGTGATCTGGACTTGATGCCTTTGAGAAAGGAGTAACAAAATTTGTAATGAATAGCAGCTGGCTCAAAATTCTTGGCCTAAGTTCTAAACCATGAGGCTTCCATGCCTCATGATCCTTCCCTGTCATCTATTTTAACTATGCATAACTTTGTTGTCCTTATTTAAAACCCCCTCTTATGTGAAAGCCTAATTTAAAGCCTGGCTCAATGGTAGTTGTTGTGGGAAATTCCACTGGCTAAATACAAATACCACAAAGAAATATGCATGTTACAAAATGCAATCATTTAACTTTGAGTTTGCAAACTGAGAGCTCTACAAGAATTTGTTTATGATAGCCCAGACCACCATTTTTGTATTTTCTTTGCGAAATAGTAGGATTCTTCGCATAAAGCTATTAAAATCACCCACATGATTTTCTTCAGCTTCTGCTTGCATTGTAATGCGTATTTTTTACACAAGACTGAATGCAACCAAATTGGAGATCAGCATGTCACCAAAAATAAAAAACCAAACACCACAAAAGGAGGTCTTACCTCTATCATTTCAAACAGCCACTGATAACCCAGAAATAGTTCACAGTCCAGGACATACCAGATTAAAAACCTTTCTACAAACATATGGAAGGGGAGGGGAACAAAATTGCTAGAGGGAAAGAATTCCACAGCTGGAGTATGTCAAATAACCACGCTCCATTCAGCCCACCCTTATCTCTGCACATTTATACCCCACTGCTCCTCTCCACATGCCTGCACCAGAACTATCCCACCTATCTGGGGAATACAGGCTAAAACATCGAAAATATTGGTAGGGTAGCTACTAGATGGGTTTTTTTTTTTTTTTTCTTATGCAAGTTTAAAATGACATTTAGACTTATCTATGTTGATTTCAGAGGTCAAAAACTTACCCACTTCCTCCATGTTTGCCGTTTCATATCTTCCACAGCCACAGCCTCTCTTTCTCTACTTGGGTGTAGTTCTTGAACTCATACAAGTCCATAGAAGTAAATAGGACCCATCTGAGAGTCCTGGGAGAGCTGGCTGGCATCATCATGAGGCTGCTGCTTATTGTCTGAAAGGTTGTGAAGCCTGGGATGGTTTCCCAATAATTTCAGAAAGGTAAATCTTTCAGCCTGAAGGACAACTCAAGGGACCTACATGGAGGTCACTCTCATTTCTACCCCTGGGCAAATGAGAGGAGGGCATCTTAGAAGCCCTCTAACCCAAAATACTACGGTTTCCATCTATCTCTGCAGCTTCCTTGAGAAATGGGTATGACCTACCCACATAAACTCTAAAACTGAGAATTTTTTCCATCCTTCATCATATCTGCAACATCATTTTAAGAATACTTGACCTATCATTCCCTAACCATTACAAAATTATAGGCCTGTGATGGGAGTCCGGCCAAGGCCTTTGAGATGCTACTGTTTAAAGGTGAACAAAATTACAGAAATCCAAAGGAATAAAACACCAAAACTGAGAAAGACATAAAAAATTTGTCTTCAAGACAATGCTGAAAGTTTACTTTTCAGTTTTCTGTTTCATGGTACAATGAATTTACTGTTGCATTTTTTAGCTGAGATCTGCCTTTGCCTCTTTATTACTTTGGCATAACAGAATAATTTTTTCCTCTCTTATGTCCTGTTAATTTATCTCTGGACAATTACATTTCTCTTCAGTGGAACTTAGGATGGTACAGCTGTAATTGAAGGAACTGGAGCTACAACACACTTGAACTGCCAACAGCTCAAAGTCAGTCACCAACTACATGCATTCAAAAACACATTCCTTCAAAAGCCTCCAGATTCTAATTCTAATGAAACCTTACAACACTCAAAGCAGCAGTTTGGTAATGTACCAGTCATTCTCAAAGAACCTTGCTCTCTTTGGATGTGTGTACCACCTGCTACTCTTTCTATCTTCTGAGCAATGAAATCAGGACACGTTCACCAAAGCGTGCACCAGAGTCTGCCCTGAGCAATCGGATCCCTCTCACCTCAAGCAGGCCCTGTTTCTTTTTCCCCGTACAACACACGCTGGCCACAAGAACTACAAAGCTTGTGGCTTTAGCACATTGCCCCCCAATCAATGACTACGGGGAGAGGAAAAGAACGAGCTTCTGACTGCCCCAACCAAGAGCCTTATTTCCTCCTCTTAGACATCTTTAGACAACATCTCTGCCTATCAGCACAGTCCAACACAGAAGAGCAGACAGACTATATTAAAACTATTCAAA
Source organism: Melozone crissalis (assembly GCF_028551555.1). Classification (NCBI taxonomy): domain Eukaryota; kingdom Metazoa; phylum Chordata; class Aves; order Passeriformes; family Passerellidae; genus Melozone; species Melozone crissalis. The sequence continues at coordinate 40,455,105 of NW_026535784.1, read as the reverse complement.
ACTTTATTTAACATTGAATTGATCAAAAATGAAACTATATACAGGAAGAACTATATATATAAAGAAACAAGTATCTACACTGCCTATAGTCCAAGATCCATCTGAGTCTGTTCTGAGAAGCAGAAGCACTCATATATAAATAGGATGGTACAGATCTGGAGTAAGTTCCACTCTGCAGGTTGGGCACACGCCAATAGTCTCCACGGCAACAGGGAGGCACTCGCTGCAGAAGACATGGCCACACATGGTTGCCACAATCAGTCGTCCACTTTGCATAATCTGGAGGAAAGAAAATCACATGTATTGAGAGGAAAGAATTTGATTTTGCTGCTCTATTGGGACCAGGCAAATGAGATTTAAAGTATCTGGAATAAAAATTACAAGGGACTATCAGATCTGCCAGTTTCACTTCACCAAGAAGTGACTTGTGGAGCTTCACAGCAAGGGCTGTGCTTCCAGCCAGCTGACCACAGCACCCCACATCATCCAATTGATTTGGATGATGTGGGGTGCTGTGGTCAGCAACTCCCCTTCTGGCTGTTTCCTCCCACAAAGCAAAATGGACCATCACAGGTGGATCCTTACCTCAGAGTAAGAATCCATGCAAATGGGACAACTAATGACAACTCCTTGCTGTGCACTAGAGGGAACAGAAGTAGAAAGACCACACAGCTTTTAAGATCAGCACACTTCAATGGTTACTGATACATAAAATCTCACACAATAATGCCACTGCACTGACTAGCCATGACACATCTCCTCTTAAGAACCCTGCTGTCTTTAAGTCTCTGTGTGCTGCATTTAATGAGGATTTGGGGTCTCCCTGTCCTGAGGTATCCTGGTTTCACTAGAAGAAAGGTGTAGTCAGTCACCCAGCTCTGGGATTTGATGCAAGTAATTCCCATTCCTTGGCATACACCCACACTCATCTCTCAGCTTCTGTGCAAAGCTGTACATCTGCTCTGGGCTACCTTTTTCTCCCAAAATGCAAATGGTATCATTTGATCATCATACAACATGGGAGAAGGAGGGAAATCCATAGAGTGTGGGAAGGCCTCAAAGATAAACCAGGCATAGCAGTATAACTTAGTCCTATGCAAAAAACAAAAAAAGGTTAAAAATTTCCTGTTTGGTAGGGCATGAGGCATACATACCCTGAAAGTGAAGTTCCCGCCACTGCTGCTCCCTGTTCTGCAGGGGCTGAGGCAGCACCAGGTGCATCATTAGCTCCTGTTCCATTACCAGAGCCATCCACCTGTCCATGTCTCTTCAGGGTGGCTTTTCTCCTTTGCTGTCGATAAACTGTAATTTAATTTTCATAAGTTATGTGTGATGCAAAATGTAGAATATGTAAAAGATTTCTGAAGGAAGGATGCTCTTTCTATTCATATGTTTGATCATTGTACAGCTTTAAGCCAAATTAGCTGGAAGGGAGATTTAATCCATTAAATAGACAACAACTCACAAACAAGATCTAAGTGATGCCCATGGGCAAATTCCTTGTTGGTAGAATTGCCTTGTTAAGGTTCAGGGCTTGACATGCTTCAAGGAGCTCAGACCCAGGGAAGGCTGAACAAAGCTTGGGGAGAAGGATGCCCACTGAAAGTGGACACAAAGAATGCAGAATTGAGGGGCCACTTGGACATCTGGCACAACTCCCAAGATAAGGAAGAAACTAAGAAACCCAACTCTCCTGACATCAGCTCTGACTGGTAAAAAGTAATTCCTGCAGGGAGAGATTGTGACCACCAACTCCTGGGGCAGCAACTCAAGAAACTCCCCAGCCCAAAAGAAGAGGGAGACTGAGCAATGCACTGAGTGGACTAATTACAGTGAGAAGTGAGACAATCACTAACCAAAAGAAGACAGAATACTAGCTAAGAGGATAACCTTGACAATTGCAACCAATTCCAGCTAGTTTCTTGTTTGTTTAAATTTATGAATAATAGAAGTTATTTTGATAGTGGGTGTGTCTGATCTGTGAAATATCACTGAGCACCCAGACTGGTCAAACACTGAAACAAACAACCAGTGTCTCTCTCAAGTGTATCGTTATTTACCTGTTGCACCCCAGCAACAAGTCCATTTGTTGTGCACAACATATTGACCAAGTTACAGGGAGACCCATTTCTAATGGCCTGGCCTGTAACAGCCAAAGGGTGAAGAAATCCTGTTTGCTCTTTCGGTCTCAGAAACCTCAGGCAACGACCACCTCAGCAACTCCAGTGTCCATGTCACACTAATCAAACACCAACCAGTTAAAACTGCAGAAAGTGTTACCGCATTAAAGTTCCTTCTGCATAAGTGTTCAGCTACCACTTTTCTTGCAGGGATTTCCCACTGTGACTGACAGAGGCCATCACACGCACATTGCATCCATTCTCTGAGACACTGGCCAGAGGCTTTAGCCCTGTGCTTTGCCTTTTGCCAAAATGCAGTTTCAATCCCTGCTGCTCAACTTTCTTGGAAGAGAACACCAAAAATAACTATTACCTTTTAGATAAAAGTACATTACCAACTGTAAAACATCAACTCACCTTCAAGAAGCTTCCATTGATGGGAAGGGAACACATGGGAAGGGAGAGAAAAGAAGATACAATTAAATTTGGTGAGGCCACTGGTGCTTCACACAAGCCTCAATGCAGAAAGCAGTTACAGCAGGGGAGGTGAGCAAGGGTAGGGTACCACCCTCTATGTTTGGTTAAGAGCATTCAAAGCAGTAGCACAAAGAGCTGCTGCCCTGATAAACAAAGAAGTGGGTGCTGCTGATTCTGCTCTCATTGCTGCTACAGGGTAGAAATAGAGGCAGCTTAGGAACCCCCTGAACACCCTCCTCCCTGGTCCCCTGTTCCTGTTCCCTATTCAGATTTGACCTGGATCTGTTTCTTTCCCTTGTTCTCCCCAAAACTGGCAAATTCTGCTATGATAACCTTAACACTTCATGTTAGCTGTATGGCTGCTGAAGGAATGAAGCCACAACAGAAATTTGTGAGTAAAGAATTCTATCAGTCAATGCTAGAATTACAAGGAACCCACAGATCTGCCAGTGCCATTGCTGGCAAGGGCTTCTCCCTCTTTGGGCACCACCCAGGAGGCACTTGGAAGGATGTGGAAGTTGGAGCTTCCCAGAAAGGGCAGTGCTTCCAGCCAGCTGCCCGTGGCACCCACTTCAAACAGCTGAGTTGCGCAGCTCCCCTTTTTGTTCCTTCCCCTCCCACTAATCTGACAGGACAAGAACATGTGGATCCTTACCTGTGAATAGCAGCTCATGCAAATCACGCAGAGGAGACTACCAGAGGGCCTTGTGTTATAGAGAACAGGCGCAGAAAGAACATGCAGCCGTTAATTTCACCATTCATGACAGGTTACTGATACAGAAATGCCAAAAAGTAAAACACCCCTTATTCTGATTTAGAAACATTACAGCCCCCTTACTTTAATTAGTTTTATGTACTTCAGCCTCTTCAGTGTTACTAAAGTGTTACTGAGAGATACATTTAATTAGGAGTTCATGAACAGGGAAGAAAAACCATAAAGCTTGGCAGAAACCTGTTTCTACCATGTATCAGAAATTAGACTTTGAAGACACACTTTATCTGTCACATACAGTTCAATATCTTCCAGTTCCTCTTCACTGTCATTCGCCAGTACTTCAGCTGCATTTTCTGCTTCTCTAGAACCAAGTGGGTGTTGCCGGCTCTGCTCCCGGCAATGGGGTAAAAATGGAGACAGATTAGGAGCTGCCTGAATATTCCTGAACAACCTGCTCTCCTGTATCAGTTCCCTAAGTTGATTTGGCCTGGAGTATTTTCTTTCCCTCTTTCTTCCCCAAAAGGCCAAATGATTAGTCAAAACCCTTTGTGTTAGATAGACACCTGCTAAAAAGTAGAAACCACAATAAGAATTTGTAGCACAGAATTCTGTTTGCTGCTCTACTGGCACCAGGCAAACAGGACTTGGACTATGTGTAGTCTGTCACTCAATGCTATAGAACTATAGGAAACACACAGATCGGCCAGTCTCATCCTGGAAAGGGTTTCTCCCTCTATGGACACCATCAAGAAAGGACTTGGAGGGATGTGCAAGTTGGAGCCTCCCAGCAAGGGCTGTGGATCCTCACCTCTGCATTGTCATTCTCACAAATCGGAGGACTAATGAGACGTGCTATCCATGCACTAGAGGGAGCAGAGCCAGAAAAACATGCAGCTATCAATTTCACAGTGCAAACAGGACTTCCAAGACATACAATTGCAAAAATTCAAACAACCCCTTATTCTGATTAAGCAACATCCCAATGCAAAAGCACAGTCAGTGCAAGAGCTTTTATGTACTGCAAGCATTTCAATGCAATCCACAATGTAAGAAACATTGAATAATGACATCAAGAATAGAGAAGAAAGGTTTCTTCAGGATTGTGCTGGTTTTTAGAGGTTTTCTTACTGTTACTTCTCTTCTAGATAGGCCACTATATTTCAAGTAAGAATTCTCCAAACAGAAACAAGTAGAACCCAAAAGATTTGCAAAAACCTGTGTCTACCATATATCAGAAATTACACTTTGGAGAGACTCTCCATCAGTCACATACTCATTGTTATCTCTTGGTTCTTCTTCGTTGTCACTCGCCCGTAGCTCAGCTGAATTCTCTGCCTCTCTGGAGCCAAGTGGGTGCTCCTGGCTCTCCTCCCTGTCCTGCACCTGAGAGTTGTCACCCTCCCTCATCGGAGGACAAGCAGAACTTGTTGCCCGTGCACTAAAAGAGAAAAGAACCAGAAAAACATGCAGCGATTTAAATATGGTGAGAAAAATTTCACTAGGCACCAAAGGTTACCAACAAAGAAAACGTTGGCACTTAAAACATCCCCTATTCTGATTCAGCGACATCCCAGCTCAGAAACACAATCATTCCAAGAATTTTGATGGACGGCAAGAATTTCAGTGTGGCCAGGCATTCTCTTACATTCAATGTTAGATGGACAGCTTCTAAGAAGCCAAGGCTTCACAAACACAGAAGAAAAGGCTTCTGCTGGATTCTGCTGGGTTTATTTCAATTGTCTTCCAGGCAGGCCACTACATTCCAGGTCTGAAGGACTTGCACAGAGCTTGGCAGAACCCAAAAGCTTGGCAAAAACCTCTTTCAACCACTTATCTGAAATTACTCTTTTGATAGACACTTTCACATACCCATCATCTTCTATTGGTTCCTCTTCATCATTCCTTGCCAGTGGCTCAACAGAATTCTCTGATGCTCTGGAAAGATGAGGCTGCTGCTGGCTCTGCTCCCTGTCCTGAAATAGGGTAGAAATGGAGGCACTTAAGGGACCCCCTGAACACTCTACTCCCTGCTTCCCTTTTTCAGTTCCCTAATTGGATTTCGGGCTGGAGCCATTTCTTCCTCTCTTTCTCCCCCAAACTGGCAATTTCACCTGTAATAGCCTCAACACTTCTTAGCATGTGAACAACTACTGAGGAGGAAAAACCCATACCCAAACGTGCTCTTGTGTTTGGTGCACGTGGAGCTGGGTCTTGAAAAACGTGTTGTAAAATTTGAGGCCTTTTCATTGCAAAGGTTGAGGAACAGCCCGGTCAGGATAAAACTCCCATGCTGTTTGCTGCATGGTTCTGTTTTGCACAGCAGCAGTGGCATCCCAAATTTGAGCTGATACACAGCACTGTGGGCTGGATCCAAGCATATTCTTTTAAGATAGTAGGGGAAAAATGAAAATATTCCAAATGTGACCCTTTTAAAGACTTCTTGGAATAAGAAACCAAATTAATGCATACCCCAGTCAGCTGCAGTTGCCTTTTACAGCTCAATGAATGAGATTCCTTATACTGATGTTGCAGGTAAAACAACTGCTTACTTGGGAAGTCAAAGACTTCCTGTGCTCTCCTTTAAATCACGGAAGCAACAACCTCTTTTAGGATGTTCACCCACACTCTGCAAGCACTTCTCAGGCATGCTGATGTGTTCAGGAGTGTGTTTGGGGCTGACTGGGAACTGTGTCTAAAGTGATAAATCAGAGCCTTCTTTCAAACTTTGAGGCCGGAGTACTCAGTAATGTTCCAGAAGACAGGCAAGCAAACTAATTTGAAAGGCAGATGGAGAGGAGTGTGCCCTTCACTACTTACCACAGGAGACTCATCGTCACTGATAGAGATGACTTCAGGCTCAGAAGATTCTCCTGTGAGATCTATGAATTCTCCACCAGCTGAAAAGAGAGAACATTAGAAACAAGGTCAGAGATTGCAAAGGAATGTATAGACTGCCACTGTAGAACAGGCTGGGGTTGGATTCATTGAGCCCTCGATCTCTTTTTTTCAGGAACGTGTGTAACATTCCTCTCAAGCTTTTCCTTCAACAGTCCACAGGGAGCATTGCCAGCCCTGTTCCTCTGAAGGGACAAAACAACAGGAAAGGCAGCTGCGCTCCTCCAAACTTCTGTTGGATAACAACAGCATCTGTTGGATGACAACTGGATGTTCACATCAACAAGATTATTCATTTCATACAGGGGAATGTTTAGCACACAGGGCAAAAAAATAACCCCAACCAACACTAGAGGGGATACCAATTTCATCGTACCATCCTGTAGACGGGTTCCTTGAAGGATGGGCCACAGCTAATGACAGGCTTCCCTCATCTTCATCCAGCTTGGGAGATCCCAAACTCAGCTGGCCACCATCGGCTGAGGCAGCTGCAGTGACTGCCAGCTCATCAGAACACACAGTCAGGGCTTTGAGCAGCACTTGAGCACCTTTGCTACACAGCTCCTCTCCCACTAGCTGCCAGTGTATCGAGCTCAGTAACACCAAAACAGTTGTCAGAAGGCTTGCTGTTTGGGGATCCCATTCCAGGTGCTTCCTCAACCCCAAGGTTTCCCTTCCTCCCCAGTAAAGGGCCTAGAAACTGGCAAAAGCACATGGCCAGATTTTCCTCAACCCTCCAGAAGCAGCTTCTGTTCTCACCAGGCTCAAAGGCAGGTGCACCACTTTCCTCAAGGTCTCTTGGCTCGGTCTGCGAAGTTCCACCTGCGCTGGAGGGCAGCAGCCTGCTCCGTTTCCGAGCTGGTCTGGAATCAACTGCTCCTCCAGGGCGCTTTCGCTGACCCTGACAGGGAACAAAGCCTGAGCACTTTCTGTGGCACAAATCTTAATACGGCCCTCGGTTTTTGCAACACCAATGACAGCACACAAGGACACAGAAAACTCTCCTGCAAAGGCTGGAATACACACCAAATGGTGCTATGGGCCATTCCCACCTGAGCACATCACATCAGGGAAAAGACATCACCCCTGATCTCCCACAAGCCGCCTCCCCAAGAGCGAGCCTGTCCCAATGGCTTGAGAATGAGGAGACCAGTTCCCAATTCCAGCAGCTTGCTGCTCACACCGTAAGCATTTCTGAACTACTACTAACACCCACAGAGATTCAAAACCTTCACTATTCCAGAATGTCAAGTTACATGAAGTTTTCAAAGATTCCTCTGCATTTGCTATGAACTCTTGAAATGCTTTCTAGAAGTACCCTGGAAAATGTTTTAAGAATCAGGTTTCCATTGAGCAGCAAAGTACTTACTGAGCTCATGGTGGTTTCTGATCAAAAACCACCAGCAGAATAAGTGGGGAAAACACCAAAAAAGGAATGCCAGGGATATGATCAATCCCTTTGGTTCCTTCAGGCAGCCCAGTGCAGATTTGTTGGAGTGACAGAAAACTGCTCTTCCAAACCTATCAGAAAAGCACAGGCGAGATTATCTATTTGGAATGCCAGTTTTCTTGAACACCCCCATGTCCCAAGACTCCCATTCCTGAGTCCCCAGTTCCTGTCCAAAGCCAGAGGGGAATCTGTGACTCTGGTACTTGAGCCCACCGGCAGCCCATCCACCCATCCTGCAGCCCAGCCCAGCCCCTGAGCATCAGAAGCCTTGCCAAGAATCGCCTGCCCTCACCTGTACAGTCAGTGCAGAGTTTGGCTCGCAAATGTCAGCAATTCGCTCTCTATTCCCAGCCGGGATGGAGAAGACGGATGCTCCACGTCTGCTGCGCAGCAGAGAATCCATCAACTGGCTCAACAGAGCCCATACCAACAGAACCTTGGAAGCGGGAGTGCCCCTGGCAACCAGGGGCAACATTCCATGCCCGGGTAACGGGTGTCCGCTCTGCCCACCCATGGAGTTCCAGAGCGCCATAGAGGCACCTCAACCATTGCCTGCTGCTGCTGCCACCCACCAGATCAGGGTGCTCAGGGCCCTGCCCAGCCTGGCCTGGAAAGTACCAGGGCATCACCAGTTTCTCTGGGCAGCCTGTTCCAATATCTCACTGCCCTCACAGCTCTTCTGAACATCTGATCCCAATCTCCCCCTTCTGATCTAAAACCCTTCCCTTCCCCATCACTCTCTGCCCACTTTGGACACTGCAAGGCCTCAGTGAGGCCTCCCCGGCCCTGCTCCTCCCCAGGCTGGACAGCCCCAGCTCTCCCAGCCTGGCTGCAGAGCATGGCTGCTCCAGGCCTGCACACATCCCCACGGCCTCCTCCAGCCCCACACCACAGGCACATCCTGCTCCTGGGCACAGCTCCACACGCACATCCTGCTGCTGCTGCTGGGCACAGCTCCACAGGCACATCCTGCTGCTGCTGCTGCGCACAGCTCCACAGGCACATCCTGCTGCTGGGCACTGCTGGGCACAACTCCACAGGCCAATCCTGCTGCTGGGGACAGCTCCACAGGCCCATCCTGCTGGGCACTGCTGGGCACAGCTCCACAGGCACATCCTGCTGCTGCTGGGCACATCTCCACAGGCACATCCTGCTGCTGCTGCTGGGCACAGCTCCACAGGCACATCCTGCTGCTGCTGCTGATGGGCACAGCCGGGCACATCTCCGCACGTGGGGCCTCAGGGGCAGAGCAGGGACAGAGCTGCTCCTCCCGCTGCCCTCAGCCTGAGCAACTCAAGCATCACTGGAGCCTTCTGTGGCTAAAGAAACCCCACCAAACCACAAATTCCTAAATCAGAAATAAAGTTAAATCCTCCCTTACCCCTCCTCCTCCAGGTTTATTAGTCTGTTGCTGTTTTAACTCTTATCAGAGTCTTTTAACTTTAACCCTAGTAAATAGCAATTAAAACAAAATCCAAGTTTGTTGGGTTTTTTCCAAACTGAGGAAAAGATGTAAGCATTCAGATCCTTATTTCAAGTCTCTGAAGTCTTGACATTTTCAGGTCTTCAACTACTCCTCTAACCAGAATTTCCCAGGAGGGCTGAGGAGTTTTGCTCTGCTCTCAGGGACAGCACCTTCCTCCTGAGGCCCTACTCTGCTATGGAAAGTGACAGAGCAGAAGAAGCAGAATTACTGCTCACTTTTCCTTCCAGCCACTCTGCCATGGGACCCGTGTTCAGAAGGATGGGCTGGGGCTCGTGAGAGCAGCAGGGAACCCATCTCAGCCCTGCCAGGTGCAGGGCTGCTCCTCAGGCCCTGGTCCTGCTGGGTGCTCTGTGCTGTGGGGAGAATGGTGGGAATTGACCCAGTGCTGTGGAGAGCACAAGGATTTGTTCAGCTCATGCTCTACCTGAGGAGGCTCATTTCTTACAAAAGTTTCTCTGTTATTACAATCCCTTTGTAATATCCTTTTGGGTAATTATCCTTTTTTTAATCCAAAATTATCCTTTCTGGGTAATTGACTACATGGTGAGTGTTGAAGAATGGGAGGGATGACTTTTCCATTTTTTGAAAAATCCCAAAGGAGATTTAACACTTTATTTAAAAATGCTAAGATGGTAAAGCAATTCCAAACATACATTTAATATATCAATAATTAAGCACCTTGTATGACTCCCAAAGCACTGATTATGAGAAATGAACAATGTAAATATGCTTTCTGTCTGGTCTGGCTTTTCAAAGTTCAAAAACTCCACTTCTCCTATGCCTACAGATCAATGATGAAATGAGCTGAAAATGTGCTTTTCCTTCTGCTGACATCTGTGCACCAAGACTGATACCAATCCTTCAACTCTTCAGTTACTTTCTGCTATTCAGTGAATTCTTGGATCAATCCTTTCTAAAAATTCTATCTATATTTTTACACAAGGAAAGGGGTAATTATTACCCATATACCAAAATGTTCAAAGAAAATTGCCTCAGTTTATGCTGCTGAGCCATACTAACATCTGTTTAAACCTATTGTAAAATCAGCTCAGTGCCATTTCATTGCAGGTTAACTTAAGATCCAACTTACTTTACTATGAATGGTTTTTTGAAATGCTCCTTTTACTGAGAATACCTGGCCTTGCATGTCACCTAGGAATACAGCTTTGAGAAAGACAATTTAGACAATTTAGAAAGACATTTCTGCTTACTGTCGTTGCATCCACCAAGTAGCTAAAAGTCTAGCAAAAATGAGGAACAGAAAACATTGCTCTAAACTTTGTGGCCATCCTGTAAGTACATGATTTTATTTGTGTCTGTTGAAGGAATATCTTTGAGTAATTTGGACAACTCAAGTAGTTTTTCTTAAAAACAAAAATCAAAAGATCACTTTATCAGGCTAACACTAATGTTTTCATTTTTTTATTGAGGTCAAGCCACATAGAAATTAGGGGGTACAATGAACCTTGTTTGTTACTACCTCTGCCTAAATATGGTTATATTAAGACACCATGAGATATGACTGAGGAAGCAGATAAATAGTGCAGTAAAGACCAACATTTAAAAAAAACTAAAATAAAGGATACACGTCCACACAGATGACCAACTATTAACACACACAGAGGACCTCAGTTCAGTTTGGTCGTCTGAGTTTTCTGTTTCATGGTACAATGAATTTACTGTTGGATTTTTTAGCTGAGATCTGCCTTAGCCTCTTAATTACTTTTTCATAACAGAATAATTTTTTTTCCTCTCTTATGTCCCGTTAATTTATCTCTGGACAATTGCATTTCTCTTCAGTGGAACTTAGGATGGTACAGCTGTAATTGAAGGTACTGGAGCTACAACACACTTGAACTGCCAACAGCTCAAAGTCAGTCACCAACTACAGGCATTCAAAAACACATTCCTTCAAAAGCCTCCAGACTCTAATTCTAATGAAACCTTACAACACTCAAAGCAGCAGTTTGGTAATGTACCAGTCATTCTCAAAGAACCTTGCTCTCTTTGGATGTGTGTACCACCTGCTACTCTTTCTATCTTCTGAGCAATGAAATCAGGACACGTTCACCAAAGCGTGCACCAGAGTCTGCCCTGAGCAATCAGATCCCTCTCACCTCAAGCAGGCCCTGTTTCTTTTTCCCCGTACAACACACGCTGGCCACAAGAACTACAAAGCTTGTGGCTTTAGCACATTGCCCCCCAATCAATGACTACGGGGAGAGGAAAAGAACGAGCTTCTGACTGCCCCAACCAAGAGCCTTATTCCCCCCTGTTAGACAACTTCTTTAGACAACATCTCTGCCTATCAGCACAGTCCAACACAGAAGAGCAGACAGACTATATTTAAATAAGTCAAAACTTTATTTAAATTGAAAAAATCCAAAATGAAACTATATACAGGAAGAACTATATACATAAAGAAACAAGTCTCTACACTGCCTATAGTCCAAGGTCCATCTAGGTCGGTCCTGAGAAGCACTCATAAAAAAAGGGTAATATATTCATCTGGATATACTGCCACCCTGCATATTGGACACACATGATCAGTCTCCACAGCAAGAGGGAGGCACTCGCTGCAGAAGACATGGCCACACAGGGTTGCCACAAGCTGTCGTCCATGTTGCATAATCTGGAGGAAAGAAAATCACAACATGTATTGAGAGGAAAGAATTTGACTTTGCTGCTCTATTGGCACCAGAGGCTCTAGTTAGAGCATCTGGAATCAGTTAGAACAATGAGGGACCCACAGATGTGCCTGTGCCATCTTGGCAAAGGCTTCTCCCTCTACATTCACCATCAAGAAGTGACTTGTGGAGATTCACAGCAAGGGCTGTGCTTCCAGCCAGCTGACCACAGCACCCCACATCACCCAACTGACTTGTGCAGCTCCCCTTCTGGCTTTCTCCTCATCACAGGTGGATCCTTACCTCTGAGTAAAATTCCAGGCAAATGGGACAACTAATGACAATTCCTTCCTCTGCACTAGAGGGAACAGAACTAGAAAGAAAGTACAGCTGTTAATATCACCACACTTCAATGGTTATTGATACAGAAAATCTCACACAATCATGCAACTGCACTGACTAGCCATGACACATCTCCTCTGAAGAACCCTGCTGTCTTTAAGTCTCTGTGTGCTGCATTTAATCAGGATTTGAGGTCTCCCTGTCCTGAGGGAAAGGGTGTCCTGCTTGTCACCAGGAGAAAGGTGCAGTCAGTCACCCTGCCCTGGGATTTGCAGTAACAGCAGTCTCTAGCACTGGCCAGTTTCTGTATGGCAACTTTGACTTCCAGCAGGTCATCAGTAAGAGCCTTGTAACTACAGCATCCAGCTGTCCTCTGGGAACTCTTCACCCCAGAATATTCATTCCAGGACCCAGTTCTAAACTTCAGAGTAACACAGCTCTGGCAAGATCCAGCCCTGGGAAGGAGCTTTTGGACAATTTTAAATGCTGCAGCACTGACCTCTTTCAGCCTTACCTAAACAGAGCAGTTACATTCTGTAACTGAGAGGCTTGAGACTGAAGGAACAAAATATGCCTTTTGTTATATTAACCAAGTGGTGGGATTTGTTCTCCAACAGATTTAACAACCAAAACTTAAACATCTACAAATTCATTGGCAAAATGCATGATGGTTTAGAAGCCCTTTAGTGGCACATTTAAGGCCTGACACCTAAAAGTTCCATACTCAAGTTCCCTCCTATATTGCCTTTCCAAAACGTTCAAAGCACACCAATTACATGAAAACCTGTGCATTTCCTCTCACCCCAAAAAACCACTTCAGAAAAGCTTATTGAAAATTCTCATGTTCTTTGTCTTCCCTAGTGAAACAGACACCTGGTTTCATTTAATCAGTCTAATGAATTGCACCTTACTTATCCTGATGGAGTGCTCCTACTGCAGGACTTCCCTGTTTCTCTGCAGAATGGGGATTTTACTGCGAAGGCATCCAACTTCAACTGCAAGATCTCCACCACAGGAGGAAACAAATCAGGACTTGTGACATCCAGCACTGGCCATAAAAGCATGACCTCCACAGATGCCTGTGTACAAGTCTACAATGGGAAGAAGGGCTCCAGCTCCAGGAGAAAGGCACCAAGCTGGCACCATCCCACCAGGGAACTTCTGCTGGAATTTGCCCAGCTGCTGCCTGCCAGTTCCATGATGCCAAGCTCAATTGATAACAACGGAAGCATTTCCATATCTAACATCACTACCAGAGCTTGCCAGAAAAAGCAAATGCAATACTGAGCTATGGCCTGTGACCAATCCCCCTTCCTTGCCATACCCCCACACTCATCTCTCAGCTTCTGTGCAAAGCTGTACATCTGCTCTGGGCTGCCTTTTTCTCCCAAAATGCAAATGGTATCATTTGATCACCATGCAACACGGGAGCAGGAGGGAAATCCATGGAGTGTGGGAAGGCCTCAAAGATAAACCAGGCACAGCAGAATAACTTAGTGCTACACAGAAAAGAAAGAAAGGCACAGAAAGGCTCTGTGTTTGGTAGGGCAGGAGCCATACATACTCTGAACTTTCAGTGTCCTCCTCCTCTGCTCCCTGTTCTGCAGGGGCTGAGTCAGCCTCAGGTGCATCATTAGCTCCTGTTCCATTACCAGAGCCATCCACCTGTTCCTGGCTGTTCAGTGTAACATTTCTCCTTTCCTGTCCATGCACTGTAATGTAATTTTCAGAAGTTAGATCTATTATTCTCTCTCTCCCTGGAACTACCCTTGAAATGAGTTATAGAAATAGTCAGCAATGGTTCCAATTTTAAATGGACTCTATTCAGCTGGGTTAAAAACAATCCTAAACAATCTTCTTTCCCAAATACTAAGGCTGGACTTGTCCAGACATTGTGACCCCTCTGCTACAAGACAACACAAAATATTTCCTCTGTTCAGCCCACACACAGCTGAAAAAGGTGACATAAGAGATACTCCAGGACAGTCCATGGAAACTGTAAAATTACTTGAAGCAGCATGCCCTTAGAAATTGTCATCATCTTCCTCCTTCATTAACGTAATTTGAGAATGGAGTTATATGTGATGCAAAATGCAGAATATGTAAAGGATTTCTGAAGGAAGGATGCTCTTTGTATTCAGATGTTGTTAGATCATTGCTTTCCTTTAGAGCCAAATTAGCTGGAAGGGAGATTTACTCCATTAAATAGACAACAACTCACAAACAAGATCTAAGTGATGCCCATGGGCAAATTCCTTGTTGGTAGAATTGCCTTGTTAAGGTTCAGGGCTTGACATGCTTCAAGGAGCTCAGACCCAGGGAAGGCTGAACAAAGCTTGGGGAGAAGGATGCCCACTGAAAGTGGACACAAAGAATGCAGAATTGAGGGGCCACTTGGACATCTGGCACAACTCCCAAGATAAGGAAGAAACTAAGAAACCCAACTCTCCTGACATCAGCTCTGACTGGTAAAAAGTAATTCCTGCAGGGGGAGATTGTGACCACCAACTCCTGGGGCAGCAACTCAAGAAACTCCCCAGCCCAAAAGAAGAGGGAGACTGAGCAATGCACTGAGTGGACTAATTACAGTGAGAAGTGAGACAATCACTAACCAAAAGAAGACAGAATACTAGCTAAGAGGATAACCTTGACAATTGCAACCAATTCCAGCTAGTTTCTTGTTTGTTTAAATTTATGAATAATAGAAGTTATTTTGATAGTGGGTGTGTCTGATCTGTGAAATATCACTGAGCACCCAGACTGGTCAAACACTGAAACAAACAACCAACGTCTCTCTCACGTGTATCGTTATTTACCTGTTGCACCCCAGCAACAAGTCCATTTGTTGTGCACAACATATTGACCAAGTTACAGGGAGACCCATTTCTAATGGCCTGGCCTGTAACAGCCAAAGGGTGAAGAAATCCTGTTTGCTCTTTCAGTCTCAGAAACCTCAGGCAACGACCACCTCAGCAACTCCAGTGTCCATGTCACACTAATCAAACACCAACCAGTTAAAACTGCAGAAAGTGTTACCGCATTAAAGTTCCTTCTGCATAAGTGTTCAGCTACCACTTTTCTTGCAGGGATTTCCCACTGTGACTGACAGAGGCCATCACACGCACATTGCATCCGTTCTCTGAGACACTGGCCAGAGGCTTTAGCCCTGTGCTTTGCCTTTTGCCAAAATGCAGTTTCAATCCCTGCTGCTCGACTTTCTTGGAAGAGAACACCAAAAATAACTATTACCTTTTAGATAAAAGTACATTACCAACTGTAAAACATCAACTCACCTTCCGGAAGCTTCAGTCAATGCACATGGGAAGGGAGAGAAAAGAAGATACAATTAAATTTGGTGAGGCCACTGGTGCTTCACAAGCCTCAATGCAGAAAGCAGTTACAGCAGGGGAGGTGAGCAAGGGTAGGGTACCACCCTCTATGTTTGGTTAAGAGCATTCAAAGCAGTAGCAGAAAGAGCTGCTGCCCTGATAAACAAAGAAGTGGGTGCTGCTGATTCTGCTCTCATTGCTGCTACAGGGTAGAAATAGAGGCAGCTTAGGAACCCCCTGAACACCCTCCTCCCTGGTCCCCTGTTCCTGTTCCCTATTCAGATTTGACCTGGATCTGTTTCTTTCCCTTGTTCTCCCCAAAACTGGCAACTTCTGCTATGATAACCTTAACGCTTCATGTTAGCTGTATGGCTGCTGAACAGGCAGGCATTGGGAGTAAAGAATTCCACTTTGCTGCTCTATTGGCACCAGGCAAACTGGACTTGGAGTATGTGCAATCTGCTACTTAATGCTAGAACTACAAAGCACACACAGAGCTGCCGGTGCCATCCTGGAAAGGGCTTCTCCTTCTATGGACACCACCAAGAATGGACCTGGACGGATGTTCAAGTTGGAGCCTCCCAGCAAGGGCTGTGCTTCCAGCCAGCTGCCCACCTCAAACAACTGTGTTGTGCAGCTCCCCTTTTGTCCCTTTCCCTCCCACAAATCAGAAATTACAACAATATGAGGATCCTCACCTCTGCATTGTCATCCTCCCAATGTGGAGCACTAACAAGACTTCTTAGTCGTTCACTAGAGGGAACAGAAGCAGGAAAACATGCAGCTGTCAATTTCACAGACCACACAGGGTTACCAACAAAACATATAATTGAAGAAATTTAGAGAACCCCTTGTTCTGATTTAGCAACATCCCAACCCAGAAACAAAATCAAGTGCAACAGCTTCTATGTACTGCAAGCATTTCAGGGTATGACAACCCATGATGTAAGAAACATTTTATAATGATTTCCTGAATGGAGAAGAAAGGTTTCTCCAGGATTTTGCTTTGTTTTTAGGGGTTTTGTTGCCATTAGTTCCCTTCCAGACAGGCCACTGTGGTACAAATCAGATCCCATTACACAGAGTCAAGCAGAATCCAGCAGTTTGGCAAAAATCCTGTGTCTACCATATATCAGAAATTACACTTTGGAGAGACTCTCCATCAGTCACATACTCATTGTTATCTCTTGGTTCCTCTTCGTTGTCACTCGCCCGTAGCTCAGCTGAACTCTCTGCCTCTCTGGAGCCAAGTGGGTGCTCCTGGCTCTGCTCCCTGTCCTGCACCTGAGAGTTGTCACCCTCCCGCATCGGAGGACAAGCAGGACCTGCTGTCTGTGCACTAGAGGGAACCAGAAAGAGCATGCAGCCATTTGAGCACAGAACCAATAATTTCACTGCAGACAGAGAGATAGCAACACATGACACTTATTCAGATTTAGCAACATCCCAGCCCGGCTCCACAAGTGTTCCCCGAGCTGCTATGTGCCGCAAGCATTTCAGCAGATATCAAGCCACACTGTAACAAATATTCAACCATGACTTCATGAAAAGAAAAGAAAGGTTGAAGCAAGATTTTGCTTTTCTTCTTTGTTTTTTTGGACACTTTTACTTACTTCTCTGCCAGACAGGCCACTATATTCCAGGTCTGAAGCTTCTGCACAGACTTCAGCAGAACCCAGAAGCTTGGAAAAATGTCTTCCTACCATGTATCAGAAATTGGAATTTACAGAGACATTTTACTCTCACATACCCATCATTATCTCTTGGTTCCTCTTCGTCACGAGTTGCCACTGGACCAGATGAATTCTCTGCTGCTCTGGACAGCTGTGAGTGCTGCAGGCTCTGCTCCCTGGCCTGCAGTGGGGTAAAAATTAAGAGAGAGTAGGAACCGCTCAAAACAACTCCGTCCTACTTCCCTGTATCAGTTCCCTGACTGGATTTGGCCTAGAAGCTTTTCTTTCCCTTGTTAGCCCCAAGAAGGGCAACTCCTGCACTCAAAGCCCTAAACACTTCATGTTGGACGAATGGCCACTGAGAATAGGAACCACAACAGGCATTGGGAGTAAAGAACTCCAGTTTGCTGCTCTATTGGCACCAGGCAAACTGGACTTGGAGTATGTGCAATCTGCTACTTAATGCTAGAACTGCAAAGCACACACAGAGCTGCTGGTGCCATCCTGGAAAGGGCTTCTCCTTTTATGGACACCACCACGGAGGCACTTGGAGGGATGTTCAAGCTGGAGCCTCCCAGCAAAGCTGTGCATCCAGCCAGCTCCCCTTTTGTCCCTTCCCCTCCCACAGACCAGAAAAGACAAGGACAGGTGGATCCTCACCTCTGAGTCCTCATCTGACCAAAATGGATGTTCAGTAATAAATCGCAGCCAATCACTGGAGAAAGCAGAACCAGGAGAACATGCAGCCATTTATTTCACTGGGCACCAAAGGTTACCAACAAAGAAAACGTTGGCACTTAAAACATCCCCTATTCTGATTCAGCGACATGCCAGCCCAGAAACACAATCATTCCAAGAATTTTGATGGACAGCAAGCATTTCAGTGTGGCCAGCCATTCTCTTACATTCAATGTTAGATGGACAGCTTCTAAGAAGCCAAGGCTTCACAAACACAGAAGAAAAGGCTTCTGCTGGATTTTGCTGGGTTTATTTCAATTGTCTTCCAGGCAGGCCACTACATTCCAGGTCTGAAGGACTTGCACAGAGCTTGGCAGAACCCAAAGGCTTGGCAAAAACCTCTTTCAACCACTTATCTGAAATTACTCTTTTGATAGACACTTTCACATACCCATCATCTTCTATTGGTTCCTCTTCATCATTCCTTGCCAGTGGCTCAACAGAATTCTCTGATGCTCTGGAAAGATGAGGCTGCTGCTGGCTCTGCTCCCTGTCCTGAAATAGGGTAGAAATGGAGGCACTTAAGGGACCCCCTGAACACTCTACTCCCTGCTTCCCTTTTTCAGTTCCCTAATTGGATTTCGGGCTGGAGCCATTTCTTCCTCTCTTTCTCCCCCAAACTGGCAATTTCACCTGTAATAGCCTCAACACTTCTTAGCATGTGAACAACTACTGAGGAGGAAAAACCCATACCCAAACGTGCTCTTGTGTTTGGTGCACGTGGAGCTGGGTCTTGAAAATCGTGTTGTAAAATTTGAGGCCTTTTCATTGCAAAGGTTGAGGAACAGCCCGGTCAGGATAAAACTCCCATGCTGTTTGCTGCATGGTTCTGTTTTGCACAGCAGCAGTGGCATCCCAAATTTGAGCTGATACACAGCACTGTGGGCTGGATCCAAGCATATTCTTTTAAGATAGTAGGGGAAAAATGAAAATATTCCAAATGTGACCCTTTTAAAGACTTCTTGGAATAAGAAACCAAATTAATGCATACCCCAGTCAGCTGCAGTTGCCTTTTACAGCTCAATGAATGAGATTCCTTATACTGATGTTGCAGGTAAAACAACTGCTAACTTGGGAAGTCAAAGACTTCCTGTGCTCTCCTTTAAATCATGGAAGCAACAACCTCTTTTAGCATGTTCACCCACACTCTGCAAGCACTTCTCAGGCATGCTGATGTGTTCAGGAGTGTGTTTGGGGCTGACTGGGAACTGTGTCTAAAGTGATAAATCAGAGCCTTCTTTCAAACTTTGAGGCCGGAGTACTCAGTAATGTTCCAGAAGACAGGCAAGCAAACTAATTTGAAAGGCAGATGGAGAGGAGTGTGCCCTTCACTACTTACCACAGGAGACTCATCGTCACTGATAGAGATGACTTCAGGCTCAGAAGATTCTCCTGTGAGATCTATGAATTCTCCACCAGCTGAAAAGAGAGAACATTAGACACAAGGTCAGAGATTGCAAAGGAATGTATAGACTGCCACTGTAGAACAGGCTGGGGCTGGATTCATTGTGCCCTCGGCCTTTTTTTCAGGAACATGTGCAACATTCCTCGCTAGCTTTGCCCTTAACAGTCCACAGGGAGCATTGCCAGCCCTGTTCCTCTGAAGGGACAAAACAACAGGAAAGGCAGCGGAGCTCCTCCAAACTTCTGATGAATGACAACAGCTTTCAGGATGTTCACATCGACAGATTATTCATTTCATATAGGGGAATGTTTAGCACACAGGGCAAAAAAAAAAAAAACCCAACCAACACTAAAAGGCATAGCAATTTCATGGCACCATCATGTAGACTGGTTCCTTGAAGGATGGGCCACAGCTAATGACAGGCTTCCCTCATCTTCATCCAGCTTGGGAGATCCCAAACTCAGCTGGCCACCCTCCACTGTGCCAGCTGCAGTGACTGCCAGCTCATCAGAACACACAGTCAGGGCTTTGAGCAGCACTTGAGCACCTTTGCTACACAGCTCCTCTCCCACTAGCTGCCAGTGTATCGAGCTCAGTAACACCAAAACAGTTGTCAGAAGGCTTGCTGTTTGGGGATCCCATTCCAGGTGCTTCCTCAACCCCAAGGTTTCCCTTCCTCCCCAGTAAAGGGCCTAGAAACTGGCAAAAGCACATGGCCAGATTTTCCTCAACCCTCCAGAAGCAGCTTCTGTTCTCACCAGGCTCAAAGGCAGGTGCACCACTTTCCTCAAGGTCTCTTGGCTCGGTCTGCGAAGTTCCACCTGCGCTGGAGGGCAGCAGCCTGCTCCGTTTCTGAGCTGGTCTGGAATCAACTGCTCCTCCAGGGCGCTTTCGCTGACGGTGACAAGGAACAAAGCCTGAGCACTTTCTGTGGCACAAATCTTAACACGGCCCTCGGTTTTTGCAACACCAATGACAGCACACAAGGACACAGAAAACTCTCCTGCAAAGGCTGGAATACACACCAAATGGTGCTATGGGCCATTCCCACCTGAGCACATCACATCAGGGAAAAGACATCACCCCTGATCTCCCACAAGCCGCCTCCCCAAGAGCGAGCCTGTCCCAATGGCTTGAGAATGAGGAGACCAGTTCCCAATTCCAGCAGCTTGCTGCTCACACCGTAAGCATTTCTGAACTACTGCTAACACCCACAGAGATTCAAAACCTTCACTATTCCAGAATGTCAAGTTACATGAAGTTTTCAAAGATTCCTCTGCATTTGCTATGAACTCTTGAAATGCTTTCTAGAAGTGCCCTGGAAAATGTTTTAAGAATCAGATTTCCATTGAGCAGCAAAGTACTTACTGAGCTCATGGTGGTTTCTGATCAAAAACCACCAGCAGAATAAGTGGGGCAAACACCAAAAAAGGAATGCCAGGGATATGATCCATCCCTTTGGTTCCTTCAGGCAGCCCAGTGCAGATTTGTTGGAGTGACAGAAAAGTGCTCTTCCAAACCTATCAGAAAAGCACAGGCGAGATTATCTATTTGGAATGCCAGTTTTCTTGAACACCCCCATGTCCCAAGACTCCCATTCCTGAGTCCCCAGTTCCTGTCCAAAGCCAGAGAGGAATCTGTGACTCTGTTACTTGAGCCCACCGGCAGCCCATCCACCCATCCTGCAGCCCAGCCCAGCCCCTGAGCATCAGAAGCCTTGCCAAGAATCGCCCGCCCTCACCTGTACAGTCAGTGCTGAGTTTGGCTCGCAAATGTCAGCAATTCGCTCTCTATTCCCAGCCGGGATGGAGAAGACGGATGCTCCACGTCTGCTGCGCAGCAGAGAATCCGTCAACTGGCTCAACAGAGTCCGTGCCAACAGAACCTTGGGAGTGGGAGTGCCCCTGGCAAACAGGGGCAACATTCCATGCCCGGGTAACGGGTGTCCGCTCTGCCCACCCATGGAGTTCCAGAGCGCCATGGAGGCACCTCAACCATCACCTGCTGCTGTTCCTGCCACCCACCAGATCAGGGTGCTCAGGGCCCTGCCCAGCCTGGCCTGGAAAATTCCAGGGCATCCACAGCTTCTCTGGGCAGCCTGTTCCAATATCTCACTGCCCTCACAGCTCTTCTGAACATCTGATCCCAATCTCCCCCTTCTGATCTAAAACCCTTCCCTTCCCCATCACTCTCTGCCCACTTTGGACACTGCAAGGCCTCAGTGAGGCCTCTCCGGCCCTGCTCCTCCCCAGGCTGGACAGCCCCAGCTCTCCCAGCCTGGCTGCAGAGCATGGCTGCTCCAGGCCTGCAAACATCCCCACGGCCTCCTCCAGCCCCACAACACAGGCACATCCTGCTGCTGGGCACAGCTCCACACGCACATCCTGCTGCTGGGCACAGCTCCACAGGCACATCCTCCTGCTGGGCACATCTCCGCAGGCACATCCTGCTGCTGCTGGGCACAGCTCCACAGGCACATCCTGCTGCTGCTGCTAGGCACAGCTCCACAGGCACATACTCCTGCTGGGCACGGCCGGGCACAACTGCACAGGCACGTCCAGTTGCTGGGCACAGCTCCACAGGAACATCCTGCTGCTGGGCACAGCTCCACAGGCACATCCTGCTGCTGGGCATTGCAGGGCACAGCTCCACAGGCACATCCTGCTGCTGCTGCTGATGGGCACAGCCGGGCACATCTCCGCACGTGGGGCCTCAGGGGCAGAGCAGGGACAGAGCTGCACCTCCCGCTGCCCTCAGCCTGAGCAACCCAAGCATCACTGGAGCCTTCTGTGGCTAAAGAAATCCCAACAAACCACACCTCCCCAAATCAGAAAGAAATTTAAACCCTTCCTTAACCCTCCTCCTCCAGGTTTATTAGTCTGTTGCTGTTTTAACTCTTATCAGAGTCTTTTAACTTTAACCCTAGTAAATAGCAATTAAAACAAAATCCAAGTTTGTTGGGTTTTTTCCAAACTGAGGAAAAGATGTAAGCATTCAGATCCTTATTTCAAGTCTCTGAAGTCTTGACATTTTCAGGTCTTCAACTACTCCTCTAACCAGAATTTCCCAGGAGGGCTGAGGAGTTTTGCTCTGCTCCCGGTGACAGCATTTTCCTCCTGAGGCCCTGCTCTGCTATGGAAAGTGACAGAGCAGAAGAAGCAGAATTACTGCTCACTTTTCCTTCCAGCCACTCTGCCATGGGACCTGTGTTCAGAAGGATGGGCTGGGGCTCGTGAGAGCAGCAGGGAACCCATCTCAGCCCTGCCAGGTGCAGGGCTGCTCCTCAGGCCCTGGTCCTGCTGGGTGCTCTGTGCTGTGGGGAGAATGGTGGGAATTGACCCAGTGCTGTGGAGAGCACAAGGATTTGTTCAGCTCATGCTCTACCTGAGGAGGCTCATTTCTTACAAAAGTTTCTCTGTTATTACAATCCCTTTGTAATATCCTTTTTGGGTGATTATCCTTTTTTTAATCCAAAATTATCCTTTCTGGGTAATTGACTACATGGTGAGTGTTGAAGAATGGGAGGGATGACTTTTCCATTTTTTGAAAAATCCCAAAGGAGATTTAACACTTTATATAAAAATGCTAAGATGGTAAAGCAATTCCAAACATACATTTAATATATCAATAATTAAGCACCTTGTATGACTCCCAAAGCACTGATTATGAGAAATGAACAATGTAAATATGCTTTCTGTCTGGTCTGGCTTTTCAAAGTTCAAAAACTCCACTTCTCCTATGCCTACAGATCAATGATGAAATGAGCTGAAAATGTGCTTTTCCTTCTGCTGACATCTGTGCACCAAGACTGATACCAATCCTTCAACTCTTCAGTTACTTTCTGCTATTCAATGAATTCTTGGATCAATCCTTTCTAAAAATTCTATCTATATTTTTACACAAGGAAAGGGGTAATTATTACCCATATACCAAAATGTTCAAAGAAAATTGCCTCAGTTTATGCTGCTGAGCCATACTAACATCTGTTTAAACCTATTGTAAAATCAGCTCAGTGCCATTTCATTGCAGGTTAACTTAAGATCCAACTTACTTTACTATGAATGGTTTTTTGAAATGCTCCTTTTACTGAGAATACCTGGCCTTGCATGTCACCTAGGAATACAGCTTTGAGAAAGACAATTTAGACAATTTAGAAAGACATTTCTGCTTACTGTCGTTGCATCCACCAAGTAGCTAAAAGTCTAGCAAAAATGAGGAACAGAAAACATTGCTCTAAACTTTGTGGCCATCCTGTAAGTACATGATTTTATTTGTGTCTGTTGAAGGAATATCTTTGAGTAATTTGGACAACTCAAGTAGTTTTTCTTAAAAACAAAAATCAAAAGATCACTTTATCAGGCTAATACTAATGTTTTCATTTTTTTTGTTAAGGTCAAGCCACATAGAAATTAGGGGGTACAATGAACCTTGTTTGTTACTACCTCTGCCTAAATATGGTTATATTAAGACACCATGAGATATGACTGAGGAAGCAGATAAATAGCGCACTAAAGACCAAAATTCAAAAAAATCAAAATAAAGGATACACGTCCACACAGATGACCAACTTTTAAGACACCTCAGAGGACCTCAGTTCAGTTTGGTCATCTGAGTTTTCTGTTTCATGGTACAATGAATTTACTGTTGCAGTTTTTAGCTGAGATCTGCCTTTGCCTCTTAATTGCTTTTGCATAACGGAATAATTTTATTTCCTCTCTTATGTCCCGTTAATTTATCTCTGGACAATTACATTTCTCTTCAGTGGAACTTAGGATGGTACAGCTGTAATTGAAGGAACTGGAGCTACAACACACTTGAACTGCCAACAGCTCAAAGTCAGTCACCAACTACAGGCATTCAAAAACACATTCCTTCAAAAGCCTCCAGACTCTAATTCTAATGAAACCTTACAACACTCAAAGCAGCAGTTTGGTAATGTACCAGTCATTCTCAAAGAACCTTGCTCTCTTTGGATGTGTGTACCACCTGCTACTCTTTCTATCTTCTGAGCAATGAAATCAGGACACGTTCACCAAAGCGTGCACCAGAGTCTGCCCTGAGCAATCGGATCCCTCTCACCTCAAGCAGGCCCTGTTTCTTTTTCCCCGTACAACACACGCTGGCCACAAGAACTACAAAGCTTGTGGCTTTAGCACATTGCCCCCAAATCAATGACTACGGGGAGAGGAAAAGAACGAGCTTCTGACTGCTCCAACCAAGAGCCTTATTCCCACCTGTTAGACAACTTCTTTAGACAACATCTCTGCCTATCAGCACAGTCCAACACAGAAGAGCAGACAGACTATATTTAAATCAGTCAAAACTTTATTTAACTTGAAAAAATCCAAAAGGAAACCTATAACAGGAAGAACTATATACATAAAGAAACAAGTCTCTACACTGCCTATAGTCCAAGGTCCATCTGAGTCGGTCCTGAGAAGCACTCATAAAAAAAGGGTAATATATTCATCTGGATATACTGCCACCCTGCATATTGGACACACATGATCAGTCTCCACAGCAAGAGTGAGGCACTCGCTGCAGAAGACATGGCCACACAGGGTTGCCACAAGCTGTCGTCCATGTTGCATAATCTGGAGGAAAGAAAATCACAACATGTATTGAGAGGAAAGAATTTGACTTTGCTGCTCTATTGGCACCAGAGGCTCTAGTTAGAGCATCTGGAATCAGTTAGAACAATGAGGGACCCACAGATGTGCCAGTGACATCTTGGCAAAGGCTTCTCCCTCTACATTCACCATCAAGAAGTGACTTGTGGAGATTCACAGCAAGGGCTGTGCTTCCAGCCAGCTGACCACAGCACCCCACATCACCCAACTGACTTGTGCAGCTCCCCTTCTGGCTTTCTCCTCATCACAGGTGGATCCTTACCTGTGAGTAAAATTCCATGCAAATGGGACAACTAACGAAAATTCCTTCCTCTGCACTACAGGGAACAGAACTAGAAAGAAAGTACAGCTGTTAATATCACCACACTTCAATGGTTATTGATACAGAAAATCTCACACAATCATGCAACTGCACTGACTAGCCATGACACATCTCCTCTGAAGAACCCTGCTGTCTTTAAGACTCTGTGTGCTGCATTTAATCAGGATTTGAGGTCTCCCTGTCCTGAGGGAAAGGGTGTCCTGCTTGTCACCAGGAGAAAGGTGCAGTCAGTCACCCTGCCCTGGGATTTGAAGTAACAGCAGTCTCTAGCACTGGCCAGTTTCTGTATGGCAACTTTGACTTCCAGCAGGTCATCAGTAAGAGCCTTGTAACCACAGCATCCAGCTGTCCTCTGGGAACTCTTCACCCCAGAATATTCATCCCAGGACCCAGTTCTAAACTACAGAGTAACACAGCTCTGGCAAGATCCAGCCCTGGGAAGGAGCTTTTGGACAATTTTAAATGATGCAGCACTGAGCTCTTTCCGCCTTACCTAAACAGAGCAGTTACATTCTGTAACTGAGAGGCTTGAGACTGAAGGAACAAAATATGCCTTTTGTTATATTAACCAAGTGGTGGGATTTGTTCTCCAACAGATTTAACAACCAAAACTTAAACATCTACAAATTCTTTGGCAAAATGCATGATGGTTTAGAATAGTAGAAGCCCATTAGTGGCACATTTAAGGCCTGACACCTAAAAGTTCCATACTCAAGTTCTCTCCTATATTGCCTTTCCAAAACGTTCAAAGCACACCAATTACATGAAAACCTGTGCATTTCCTCTCACCCCAAAAAACCACTTCAGAAAAGCTTATTGAAAATTCTCATGTTCTTTGTCTTCCCTAGTGACACAGACATCTGGTTTCATTTAATCAGTCTAATGAATTGCATCTTTCTTATCCTGATGGAGTGCTCCTACTGCAGGACTTCCCTGTTTCTCTGCAGAATGGGGATTTTACTGCGAAGGCATCCAACTTCAACTGCAAGATCTCCACCACAGGAGGAAACAAATCAGGGCTTGTGACATCCAGCACTGGCCATAAAAGCATGACCTCCACAGATGCCTGTGTACAAGTCTACCTTGGGAAGAAGGGCTCCAGCTCCAGGAGAAAGGCACCAAGCTGGCACCATCCCACCAGGGAACTTCTGCTGGAATTTGCCCAGCTGCTGCCTGCCAGTTCCATGATGCCAAGCTCAATTGATAACAACGGAAGCATTTCCATATCTAACATCACTACCAGAGCTTGCCAGAAAAAGCAAATGCAATACTGAGCTATGGCCTGTGACCAATCCCCCTTCCTTGCCATACCCCCACACTCATCTCTCAGCTTCTGTGCAAAGCTGTACATCTGCTCTGGGCTGCCTTTTTCTCCCAAAATGCAAATGGTATCATTTGATCACCATGCAACACGGGAGCAGGAGGGAAATCCATGGAGTGTGGGAAGGCCTCAAAGATAAACCAGGCACAGCAGAATAACTTAGTGCTACACAGAAAAGAAAGAAAGGCACAGAAAGGCTCTGTGTTTGGTAGGGCAGGAGCCATACATACTCTGAACTTTCAGTGTCCTCCTCCTCTGCTCCCTGTTCTGCAGGGGCTGAGTCAGCCTCAGGTGCATCATTAGCTCCTGTTCCATTACCAGAGCCATCCACCTGTTCCTGGCTGTTCAGTGTAACAGTTCTCCTTTCCTGTCCATGCACTGTAATGTAATTTTCAGAAGTTAGATCTATTATTCTCTCTCTCCCTGGAGCTACCCTTGAAATGAGTTATAGAAATAGTCAGCCATGGTTCCAATTTTAAATGCACTCTATTCAGCGGGGTTAAAAGCAATCCTAAATAAGCTTCTTTCCCAAATACTAAGGCTGGACTTGTCCAGACATTGTGACCCCTCTGCTACAAGACAACACAAAATATTTCCTCTGTTCAGCCCACACACAGCTGAAAAAGGTGACATAAGAGATACTCCAGGACAGTCCATGGAAACTGTAAAATTACTTGAAGCAGCATGCCCTTAGAAATTGTCATCATCTTCCTCCTTCATTAACGTAATTTGAGAATGGAGTTATATGTGATGCAAAATGCAGAATATGTAAAGGATTTCTGAAGGAAGGATGCTCTTTGTATTCAGATGTTGTTAGATCATTGCTTTCCTTTAGAGCCAAATTAGCTGGAAGGGAGATTTACTCCATTAAATAGACAACAACTCACAAACAAGATCTAAGTGATGCCCATGGGCAAATTCCTTGTTGGTAGAATTGCCTTGTTAAGGTTCAGGGCTTGACATGCTTCAAGGAGCTCAGACCCAGGGAAGACTGAACAAAGCTTGGGGAGAAGGATGCCCACTGAAAGTGGACACAAAGAATGCAGAATTGAGGGACCACTTGGACATCTGGCACAACTCCCAAGATAAGGAAGAAACTAAGAAACCCAACTCTCCTGACATCAGCTCTGACTGGAAAAAAGTAATTCCTGCAGGGAGAGATTGTGACCACCAACTCCTGGGGCAGCAACTCAAGAAACTCCCCAGCCCAAAAGAAGAGGGAGACTGAGCAATGCACTGAGTGGACTAATTACAGTGAGAAGTGAGACAATCACTAACCAAAAGAAGACAGAATACTAGCTAAGAGGATAACCTTGTCACTTGCAACCAATTCCAGCTAGTTTCTTGTTTGTTTAAATTTATGAATAATAGAAGTTATTTTGATAGTGGGTGTGTCTGATCTGTGAAATATCACTGAGCACCCAGACTGGTCAAACACTGAAACAAACAACCAATGTCTCTCTCAAGTGTATCATTATTTACCTGTTGCACCCCAGCAACAAGTCCATTTGTTGTGCACAACATATTGACCAAGTTACAGGGAGACCCATTTCTAATGGCCTGGCCTGTAACAGCCAAAGGGTGAAGAAATCCTGTTTGCTCTTTCAGTCTCAGAAACCTCAGGCAACGACCACCTCAGCAACTCCAGTGTCCATGTCACACTAATCAAACACCAACCAGTTAAAACTGCAGAAAGTGTTACCGCATTAAAGTTCCTTCTGCATAAGTGTTCAGCTACCACTTTTCTTGCAGGGATTTCCCACTGTGACTGACAGAGGCCATCACACGCACATT
This sequence comes from Melozone crissalis, assembly GCF_028551555.1. Lineage (NCBI taxonomy): Eukaryota > Metazoa > Chordata > Aves > Passeriformes > Passerellidae > Melozone > Melozone crissalis. The sequence continues at coordinate 40,426,781 of NW_026535784.1, read as the reverse complement.
GCATCCGTTCTCTGAGACACTGGCCAGAGGCTTTAGCCATGTGCTTTGCCTTTTGCCAAAATGCAGTTTCAATCCCTGCTGCTCGACTTTCTTGGAAGAGAACACCAAAAATAACTATTACCTTTCAGATAAAAGTACATTACCAACTGTAAAACATCAACTCACCTTCCAGAAGCTTCAGTCAATGCACATGGGAAGGGAGAGAAAAGAAGATACAATTAAATTTGGTGAGGCCACTGGTGCTTCACACAAGCCTCAATGCAGAAAGCAGTTACAGCAGGGGAGGTGAGCAAGGGTAGGGTACCACCCTCTATGTTTGGTTAAGAGCATTCAAAGCAGTAGCACAAAGAGCTGCTGCCCTGATAAACAAAGAAGTGGGTGCTGCTGATTCTGCTCTCATTGCTGCTACAGGGTAGAAATAGAGGCAGCTTAGGAACCCCCTGAACACCCTCCTCCCTGGTCCCCTGTTCCTGTTCCCTATTCAGATTTGACCTGGATCTGTTTCTTTCCCTTGTTCTCCCCAAAACTGGCAACTTCTGCTATGATAACCTTAACGCTTCATGTTAGCTGTATGGCTGCTGAACAGGCAGGCATTGGGAGTAAAGAACTCCAGTTTGCTGCTCTATTGGCACCAGGCAAACTGGACTTGGAGTATGTGCAATCTGCTCTTTTATGCTAGGACTACAAAGGACGCACAGAGCTGCCAGTGCCATCCTGGAAAGGGCTTCTCCCTCTATGGACACCACCAAGAATGGACCTGGACGGATGTTCAAGTTGGAGCCTCCCAGCAAGGGCTGTGCTTCCAGCCAGCTGCCCACCTCAAACAACTGTGTTGTGCAGCTCCCCTTTTGTCCCTTTCCCTCCCACAAATCAGAAATTACAACAATATGAGGATCCTCACCTCTGCATTGTCATCCTCCCAATGTGGAGGACTAACAAGACTTCTTAGTCGTTCACTAGAGGGAACAGAAGCAGGAAAACATGCAGCTGTCAATTTCACAGACCACACAGGGTTACCAACAAAACATATAATCGAAGAAATTTAGAGAACCCCTTGTTCTGATTTAGCAACATCCCAGCCCAGAAACACAATCAAGTGGAAGAACTTTTATGTACTGCAAGCATTTCAGGGTATGACAATCCATAATGCAAGAAATATTTAATAATGACTTCCTCACAGAGAGGAAATATTTCTTCAGGATTTTACTGGTTTTTACGTTTTTGTTGGGGTTTTTTTTGGTTTTTTTGGTTTTTTGGGTTTTTTTGTTGGGCTGCTTTTTTGTGTGTTATTTGTTGCTGCTGCTGTTGTTGTTGTTTGGTTGGTTGTTTTTTTTTTCTTACTTCTTTACCAGACAGGCCACTATGTTTCAAGCCAGAATTCTCCAAACAGAATCAAGTAGAACCCAAAAGATTGGCAAAAACCTCAGTCTACCATGCATCAGAAATTACACTTTGGGGAGGCTCTTTATCTGTCACATACAATTCAATATCTCGTGGTTCCATTAGAAGGTTGAACGGCACTAATTCGACCAAATCCTCTGCTGATGTGGAATGAAGTGAGTACTGCTGGCTCCCTTCCCAGTCCTGCAGTGGGGTAAAAATGGAGACAGAGTAGGAACCGCTTGAAGCCACTCCATCCTGCCTCCCCCTGTTTCAGTTCCCTGACTAGATTTGGGATAGAAGCTTTTCTTTCCCTTGCTAGCCCTAAACACTTCATGTTGCAAGAACAGCTGTCGAGAAACAGAAACCACAAGCACAGGAATTTGGGGCAGAAAGGTTCGCTGCTCTATTGGCACCAGCAAACTGCATTTGGGGTATCTGCAGTCTGTCAGTCAATGAATAGAACTACAAGGAACACACAGATCTGCCAGTGCCATCCTGACAAAGGCTTCTCCCTCTATGGACACCACCAAGAAAGGACTTGGACGGATGGGCAAGTTGGAGCTTCCCAGCAAGGCCTGTGCTTCCAGTCAGCTGCCTGTGGCATCCCACCTCAAACAACTGAGGTGTGCAGCTCCCCCTCTGTCTCCTGCCCTCCCGCAAAGCAGACAGGGCAAGAACAGGTGATAAGAACATGATGCTTACATCTGTAATGTCATCCTGCCATGTCGGAGGACTCTCAAAACGGTCTGGCCATTCATCAGAGTTAATAGAACTAGAAGAACAGGCAGCTGTCAATTTCACAGTGCAAACAGGGCTTCCAAGACATACAATTGCAAGAATAGAAATAACCCCTTGTTCTGATTTAGCAACATCCCAGCCCAGAAACAAAATCAAGTGCAACAGCTTCTATGTACTGCAAGCATTTCAGGGTGCGACAACCCATGACGTAAGAAACATTTCATAATGATTTCCTGAATGGAGAAGAAAGGTTTCTCCAGGATTTTGCTTTGTTTTTAGGGGTTTTGTTGCCATTAGTTCCCTTCCAGACAGGCCACTATGGCACAAATCAGATCCCATTACACAGAGTCAAGCAGAATCCAACAGTTTGGCAAAAATCCTGTGTCTACCATATATCAGAAATTACACTTTGGAGAGACTCTCCATCAGTCACATACTCATTGTTATCTCTTGGTTCCTTTGCGTTGTCACTCGCCCGTAGCTCAGCTGAACTCTCTGCCTCTCTGGAGCCAAGTGGGTGCTCCTGGCTCTGCTCCCTGTCCTGCACCTGAGAGTTGTCACCCTCCCACATCGGAGGACAAGCAGGACCTGCTGTCTGTGCACTAGAGGGAACCAGAAAGAGCATGCAGCCATTTGAGCACAGAACCAATAATTTCACTGCAGACAGAGAGACAGCAACACGTAACACTTATTCAGATTTAGCAACATCCCAGCCCAGCTCCACAAGTGTTCCCCAAGCTGCTATGTGCTGCAAGCATTTCAGCAGATATCAAGCCACACTGTAACAAATATTCAACCATGACTTCATGAAAAGAAAAGAAAGGTTGAAGCAAGATTTTGCTTTTTATTCTTTTTTTTTGGACACTTTTACTTACTTCTCTGCCAGACAGGCCACTATATTCCAGGTCTGAAGCTTCTGCACAGACTTCAGCAGAACCCAGAAGCTTGGAAAAATGTCTTCCTACCATGTATCAGAAATTGGAATTTACAGAGACATTTTACTCTCACATACCCATCATTATCTCTTGGTTCCTCTTCGTCACGAGTTGCCACTGGACCAGATGAATTCTCTGCTGCTCTGGACAGCTGTGAGTGCTGCTGGCTCTGCTCCCTGGCCTGCAGTGGGGTAAAAATTAAGAGAGAGTAGGAACCGCTCAAAACATCTCTGTCCTACTTCCCTGTATCAGTTCCCTGACTGGATTTGGGCTAGAAGCTTTTCTTTCCCTTGTTAGCCCCAAGAAGGGCAACTCCTGCACTCAAAGCCCTAAACACTTCATGTTGGACGAATGGCCACTGAGAATAGGAACCACAACAGGCATTGGGAGTAAAGAACTCCAGTTTGCTGCTCTATTGGCACCAGGCAAACTGGACTTGGAGTATGTGCAATCTGCTACTTAATGCTAGAACTGCAAAGCACACACAGATCTGCCGGTGCCATCCTGGAAAGGGCTTCTCCTTCTATGGACACCACCAAGGAGGCACTTGGAGGGATGTTCAAGCTGGAGCCTCCCAGCAAAGCTGTGCATCCAGCCAGCTCCCCTTTTGTCCCTTCCCCTCCCACAGACCAGAAAAGACAAGGACAGGGGGATCCTCACCTCTGAGTCCTCATCTGACCAAAATGGATGTTCAATAGCAAGTCGCTGCCAATCACTGGAGAAAGCAGAACCAGGAGAACATGCCGCCATTTATTTCACTGGGCACCAAAGGTTACCAACAAAGAAAACGTTGGCACTTAAAACATCCCCTATTCTGATTCAGCGACATGCCAGCCCAGAAACACAATCATTCCAAGAATTTTGATGGATGGCAAGCATTTCAGTGTGGCCAGCCATTCTCTTACATTCAGTGTTAGATGGACAGCTTCTAAGAAGCCAAGGCTTCACAAACAGAGAAGAAAAGGCTTCTGCTGGATTCTGCTGGGTTTATTTCAATTCTCTTCCAGGCAGGCCACTACATTCCAGGTCTGAAGGACTTGCACAGAGCTTGGCAGAACCCAAAGGCTTGGCAAAAACCTCTTTCAACCACTTATCTGAAATTACTCTTTTGATAGACACTTTCACATACCCATCATCTTCTATTGGTTCCTCTTCATCATTCCTTGCCAGTGGCTCAACAGAATTCTCTGATGCTCTGGAAAGATGAGGCTGCTGCTGGCTCTGCTCCCTGTCCTGAAATAGGGTAGAAATGGAGGCACTTAAGGGACCCCCTGAACACTCTACTCCCTGCTTCCCTTTTTCAGTTCCCTAATTGGATTTCGGGCTGGAGCCATTTCTTCCTCTCTTTCTCCCCCAAACTGGCAATTTCACCTGTAATAGCCTCAACACTTCTTAGCATGTGAACAACTACTGAGGAGGAAAAACCCATACCCAAACGTGCTCTTGTGTTTGGTGCACGTGGAGCTGGGTCTTGAAAATCGTGTTGTAAAATTTGAGGCCTTTTCTTTGCAAAGGTTGAGGAACAGCCCGGTCAGGATAAAACTCCCATGCTGTTTGCTGCATGGTTCTGTTTTGCACAGCAGCAGTGGCATCCCAAATTTGAGCTGATACACAGCACTGTGGGCTGGATCCAAGCATATTCTTTTAAGATAGTAGGGGAAAAATGAAAATATTCCAAATGTGACCCTTTTAAAGACTTCTTGGAATAAGAAACCAAATTAATGCATACCCCAGTCAGCTGCAGTTGCCTTTTACAGCTCAATGAATGAGATTCCTTATATTGATGTTGCAGGTAAAACAACTGCTTACTTGGGAAGTCAAAGACTTCCTGTGCTCTCCTTTAAATCATGGAAGCAACAACCTCTTTTAGCATGTTCACCCACACTCTGCAAGCACTTCTCAGGCATGCTGATGTGTTCAGGAGTGTGTTTGGGGCTGACTGGGAACTGTGTCTAAAGTGATAAATCAGAGCCTTCTTTCAACCTTTGAGGCCGGAGTACTCATTAATGTTCCAGAAGAGAGGCAAGCAAACTAATTTGAAAGGAAGATGGAGAGGAGTGTGCCCTTCACTACTTACCACAGGAGACTCATCATCACTGATAGTGATGACTTCAGGCTCAGAAGATTCTCCTGTGAGATCTATAATGCCATCACCTGTGAGATCGATGACTTCTTCACCTGTGATATCAATGACATCTTCACCTGTGAGATCAATGATGTCTTCACCTGTGAGATCGGTGACTTCTTCACCAGTTGAAAAAGAGTCAAGATCAGAGATTACTAAGGAATTAGGTAGGCTGCCACTCTAGAACAGGCTGGGGTTGGATTCATTGTGCCCTCGGTCTCTTTTTTTAGGAATGTGTGTATCATTCCACTCAAGCTTCGCCCTCAACAGTCCACAGGGAGCACTGCCAGCCCTGTCCCTCTGAAGGGACAAAACAACAGGAAGAGCAGCTGCGCTCCTCCAAACTTCTGTTGGATAACAACAGCATCTGTTGGATGACAACTGGATGTTCACATGAACAAGATTAGTCACTTCATATAGGGGATTGTTTAGCACATAGGGCAATAAAATAACCCCAACCAACACTAGAAAGGATAGCAATTTCCTCGTACCATCCTGTAGACTGGTTCCTTGAAGAATGGGCCACAGCTAATGACAGGCTTCCCTCATCTTCATCCAGCTTGGGAGATCCCAAACTCAGCTGGCCACCCTCCACTGTGCCAGCTGCAGTGACTGCCAGCTCATCAGAACACACAGTCAGGGCTTTGAGCAGCACTTGAGCACCTTTGCTACACAGCTCCTCTCCCACTAGCTGCCAGTGTATCGAGCTCAGTAACACCAAAACAGTTGTCAGAAAGCTTGCTGTTGGGGGATCCCATTCTGGGTGCTTCCTCAACCCCAAGGTTTCCCTTCCTCCCCAGTAAAGGGCCTAGAAACTGGCAAAAGCACATGGCCAGATTTTCCTCAACCCTCCAGAAGCAGTTTCTGTTCTCACCAGGCTCAAAGGCAGGTGCACCACTTTCCTCAAGGTCTCTTGGCTCGGTGTGCGAAGTTCCACCTGCGCTGGAGGGCAGCAGCCTGCTCCGTTTCTGAGCTGGTCTGGAATCAACTGCTCCTCCAGGGCGCTTTCGCTGACGGTGACAAGGAACAAAGCCTGAGCACTTTCTGTGGCACAAATCTTAATACGGCCCTCGGTTTTTGCAACACCAATGACAGCACACAAGGATCCAGAAAACTCTCCTGCAAAGGCTGGAATACACACCAAATGGTGCTATGGGCCATTCCCACCTGAGCACATCACATCAGGGAAAAGACATCACCCCTGATCTCCCACAAGCCGCCTCCCCAAGAGCGAGCCTGTCCCAATGGCTTGAGAATGAGGAGACCAGTTCCCAATTCCAGCAGCTTGCTGCTCACACCGTAAGCATTTCTGAACTACTGCTAACACCCACAGAGATTCAAAACCTTCACTATTCCAGAATGTCAAGTTACATGAAGTTTTCAAAGATTCCTCTGCATTTGCTATGAACTCTTGAAATGCTTTCTAGAAGTGCCCTGGAAAATGTTTTAAGAATCAGATTTCCATTGAGCAGCAAAGTACTTACTGAGCTCATGGTGGTTTCTGATCAAAAACCACCAGCAGAATAAGTGGGGCAAACAGCAAAAGGAATGTCAGGGATGTGATCAATCCTTCAGCCAGCCCAGTGCAGATTTGTTGGAGTGACAGAAAACTGCTCTTCCAAACCTATCAGAAAAGGAGAGGGGAGATTATCTATTTGGAAAGCCAGTTTTCTTGAACACCCCCATGTCCCAAGACTCCCATTCCTGAGTCCCCAGTTCCTGTCCAAAGCCAGAGGGGAATCTGTGACTCTGGTACTTGAGCCCACCTGCAACCCATCCACCCATCCTGCAGCCCAGCCCAGCCCCTGAGCATCAGAAGCCTTGCCAAGAATCGCCTGCCCTCACCTGTACAGTCAGTGCAGAGTTTGGCTCGCAAATGTCAGCAATTCGCTCTCTATTCCCAGCCGGGATGGAGAAGACGGATGCTCCACGTCTGCTGCGCAGCAGAGAATCCGTCAACTGGCTCAACAGAGTCCATGCCAACAGAACCTTGGAAGTGGGAGTGCCCCTGGCAACCAGGGGCAACATTCCATGCCCGGGTAACGGGTGTCTGCTCTGCCCACCCATGGAGTTCCAGAGCGCCATGGAGGCACCTCAACCATCACCTGCTGCTGCTGCCACCCACCAGATCAGGGTGCTCAGGGCCCTGCCCAGCCTGGCCTGGAAAGTACCAGGGCATCCACAGCTTCTCTGGGCAGCCTGTTCCAATATCTCACTGCCCTCACAGCTCTTCTGAACATCTGATCCCAATCTCCCCCTTCTGATCTAAAACCCTTCCCTTCCCCATCACTCTCTGCCCCCTTAGGGCTCTGCAAGGCCTCAGTGAGGCCTCCCCGGCCCTGCTCCTCCCCAGGCTGGACAGCCCCAGCTCTCCCAGCCTGGCTGCAGAGCATGGCTGCTCCAGGCCTGCACACATCCCCACGGCCTCCTCCAGCCCCACTCCACAGGCACATCCTGCTGCTGGGCACAGCTCCACAGGCACATCCTGCTGCTGCTGCTGATGGGCACAGCCGGGCACATCTCCGCACGTGGGGCCTCAGGGGCAGAGCAGGGACAGAGCTGCACCTCCCGCTGCCCTCAACCTGAGCAACCCAAGCATCACTGGAGCCTTCTGTGGCTAAAAAAACCCCAACAAACCACACATCCCCAAATCAGAAAGAAATTTAAACCCTTCCTTAACCCTCCTCCTCCAGGTTTATTAGTCTGTTGCTGTTTTAACTCTTATCAGAGTCTTTTAACTTTAACCCTAGTAAATAGCAATTAAAACAAAATCCAAGTTTGTTGGCTGAGGAAAAGATGTAAGCATTCAGATCCTTATTTCAAGTCTCTGAAGTCTTGACATTTTCAGGTCTTCAACTACTCCTCTAACCAGAATTTCCCAGGAGGGCTGAGGAGTTTTGCTCTGCTCCCGGGGACAGCACCTTCCTCCTGAGGCCCTGCTCTGCTATGGAAAGTGACAGAGCAGAAGAAGCAGAATTACTGCTCACTTTTCCTTCCAGCCACTCTGCCATGGGACCCGTGTTCAGAAGGATGGGCTGGGGCTCGTGAGAGCAGCAGGGAACCCATCTCAGCCCTGCCAGGTGCAGGGCTGCTCCTCAGGCCCTGGTCCTGCTGGGTGCTCTGTGCTGTGGGGAGAATGGTGGGAATTGACCCAGTGCTGTGGAGAGCACAAGGATTTGTTCAGCTCATGCTCTACCTGAGGAGGCTCATTTCTTACAAAAGTTTCTCTGTTATTACAATCCCTTTGTAATATCCTTTTGGGTAATTATCCTTTTTTTAATCCAAAATTATCCTTTCTGGGTAATTGACTACATGGTGAGTGTTGAAGAATGGGAGGGATGACTTTTCCATTTTTTGAAAAATCCCAAAGGAGATTTAACACTTTATATAAAAATGCTAAGATGCTAAAGCAATTCCAAACATACATTTAATATATCAATAATTAAGCACCTTGTATGACTCCCAAAGCACTGATTATGAGAAATGAACAATGTAAATATGCTTTCTTTCTGGTCTGGCTTTTCAAAGTTCAAAAACTCCACTTCTCCTATGCCTACAGATCAATGATGAAATGAGCTGAAAATGTGCTTTTCCTTCTGCTGACATCTGTGCACCAAGACTGATACCAATCCTTCAACTCTTCAGTTACTTTCTGCTATTCAGTGAATTCTTGGATCAATCCTTTCTAAAAATTCTATCTATATTTTTACACAAGGAAAGGGGTAATTATTACCCATATACCAAAATGTTCAAAGAAAATTGCCTCAGTTTATGCTGCTGAGCCATACTAACATCTGTTTAAACCTATTGTAAAATCAGCTCAGTGCCATTTCATTGCAGGTTAACTTAAGATCCAATTTACTTTACTATGAATGGTTTTTTGAAATGCTCCTTTTACTGAGAATACCTGGCCTTGCATGTCACCTAGGAATACAGCTTTGAGAAAGACAATTTAGACAATTTAGAAAGACATTTCTGCTTACTGTCGTTGCATCCACCAAGTAGCTAAAAGTCTAGCAAAAATGAGGAACAGAAAACATTGCTCTAAACTTTGTGGCCATCCTGTAAGTACATGATTTTATTTGTGTCTGTTGAAGGAATATCTTTGAGTAATTTGGACAACTCAAGTAGTTTTTCTTAAAAACAAAAATCAAAAGATCACTTTATCAGACTAATACTAATGTTTTCATTTTTTATTGAGGTCAAGCCACACAGAAATTAGGGGGTACAATGAACCTTGTTTGTTACTACCTCTGCCTAAATATTAAGACACCTTGAGATATGACTGAGGAAGCAGATAAATAGTGCACTAAAGACCAAAATTCAAAAAAATCAAAATAAAGGATACATGTCCACACAGATGACCAACTTTTAACACACACAGAGGACCTCAGTTCAGTTTGGTCATCTGAGTTTTCTGTTTCATGGTACAATGAATTTACTGTTGCATTTTTTAGCTGAGATCTGCCTTTGCCTCTTTATTACTTTGGCATAACGGAATAATTTTCTTTCCTCTCTTATGTCCCGTTAATTTATCTCTGGACAATTGCATTTCTCTTCAGTGGAACTTAGGATGGTACAGCTGTAATTGAAGGTACTGGAGCTACAACACACTTGTACGGCCAACAGTCAGTCACCAACTACAGGCATTCAAAAACACATTCCTTCAAAAGCCTCCAGACTCTAATTCTAATGAAACCTTACAACACTCAAAGCAGCAGTTTGGTAATGTACCAGTCATTCTCAAAGAACCTTGCTCTCTTTGGATGTGTGTACCACCTGCTACTCTTTCTATCTTCTGAGCAATGAAATCAGGACACGTTCACCAAAGCGTGCACCAGAGTCTGCCCTGAGCAATCGGATCCCTCTCACCTCAAGCAGGCCCTGTTTCTTTTTCCCCGTACAACACACGCTGGCCACAAGAACTACAAAGCTTGTGGCTTTAGCACATTGCCCCCAAATCAATGACTACGGGGAGAGGAAAAGAACGAGCTTCTGACTGCTCCAACCAAGAGCCTTATTCCCACCTGTTAGACAACATCTTTAGACAACATCTCTGCCTATCAGCACAGTCCAACACAGAAGAGCAGACAGACTATATTTAAATCAGTCCAAACTTTCTTTAACATTGAAAAAAAATGAAACTATAAACCGGAAGAACTATATACATAAAGAAACAAGTCTCTACACTGCCTATAGTCCAAGGTCCATCTGAGTCGGTCCTGAGAAGCACTCATAAGTAAATCTTAATATGTTCTCCTGCATAATGTTCCAGCCTGCAGACTGGGCACACGTGACCAGTCTTCAGGGCAATAGGGAGGCACCTACTGCAGAAGACATGGCCACACAGGGTTGCCACAAGCTGTCGTCCATGTTGCATAATCTGGAGGAAAGAAAATCACAACATGTATTGAGAGGAAAGAATTTGACTTTGCTGCTCTATTGGCACCAGAGGCACTATTTGGAGCATCTGGAATCAGTTAGAATAATGAGGGACCCACAGATGTGCCTGTGCCATCTTGGCAAAGGCTTCTCCCTCTACATTCACCATCAAGAAGTGACTTGTGGAGATTCACAGCAAGGGCTGTGCTTCCAGCCAGCTGACCACAGCACCCCACATCACCCAATTGACTTGTGCAGCTCCCCTTCTGGCTTTCTCCTCATCACAGGTGGATCCTTACCTCTGAGTAAAATTCCAGGCAAATGGGACACTTAATGACAACTCTTTGCTGTGCACTGGAGGAAACAGAAGTAGAAAGAACACGCAGCTTTTAAGATCAGCATATTTCACTGGTTATTGATACAGAAAATCTCATACAATCATGCAACTGCACTGACTAGCCATGACACATCTCCTCTGAAGAACCCTGCTGTCTTTAAGACTCTGTGTGCTGCATTTAATCAGGATTTGGGATCTCCCTGTCCTGAGGGAAAGGGTGTCCTGCTTGTCACCAGGAGAAAGGTGCAGTCAGTCACCCTGCCCTGGGATTTGAAGTAACAGCAGTCTCTGGCACTGGCCAGTTTCTGTATGGCAACTTTGACTTCCAGCAGGTCATCAGTAAGAGCCTTGTAACTACAGCATCCAGCTGTCCTCTGGGAACTCTTCACCCCAGAATATTCATCCCAGGACCCAGTTCTAAACTACAGAGTAACACAGCTCTGGCAAGATCCAGCCCTGGGAAGGAGCTTTTGGACAATTTTAAATGCTGCAGCACTGACCTCTTTCCGCCTTACCTAAACAGAGCAGTTACATTCTGTAACTGAGAGGCTTGAGACTGAAGGAACAAAATATGCCTTTTGTTATATTAACCAGGTGGTGGGATTTGTTCTCCAACAGATTTAACAACCAAAACTTAAACATCTACAAATTCATTGGCAAAATGCATGATGGTTTAGAATAGTAGAAGCCCATTAGTGGCACATTTAAGGCCTGACACCTAAAAGTTCCATACTCAAGTTCTCTCCTATATTGCCTTTCCAAAACGTTCAAAGCACACCAATTACATGAAAACCTGTGCATTTCCTCTCACCCCAAAAAACCACTTCAGAAAAGCTTATTGAAAATTCTCATGTTCTTTGTCTTCCCTAGTGAAACAGACACCTGGTTTCATTTAATCAGTCTAATGAATTGCATCTTTCTTATCCTGATGGAGTGCTCCTACTGCAGGACTTCCCTGTTTCTCTGCAGAATGGGGATTTTACTGCGAAGGCATCCAACTTCAACTGCAAGATCTCCACCACAGGAGGAAACAAATCAGGGCTTGTGACATCCAGCACTGGCCATAAAAGCATGACCTCCACAGATGCCTGTGTACAAGTCTACAATGGGAAGAAGGGCTCCAGCTCCAGGAGAAAGGCACCAAGCTGGCACCATCCCACCAGGGAACTTCTGCTGGAATTTGCTCAGCTGCTGCCTGCCAGTTCCATGATGCCAAGCTCAATTGATAACAACGGAAGCATTTCCATATCTAACATCACTACCAGAGCTTGCCAGAAAAAGCAAATGCAATACTGAGCTATGGCCTGTGACCAATCCCCCTTCCTTGCCATACCCCCACACTCATCTCTCAGCTTCTGTGCAAAGCTGTACATCTGCTCTGGGCTGCCTTTTTCTCCCAAAATGCAAATGGTATCATTTGATCACCATGCAACACGGGAGCAGGAGGGAAATCCATGGAGTGTGGGAAGGCCTCAAAGATAAACCAGGCACAGCAGAATAACTTAGTGCTACACAGAAAAGAAAGAAAGGCACAGAAAGGCTCTGTGTTTGGTAGGGCAGGAGCCATACATACTCTGAACTTTCAGTGTCCTCCTCCTCTGCTCCCTGTTCTGCAGGGGCTGAGTCAGCCTCAGGTGCATCATTAGCTCCTGTTCCATTACCAGAGCCATCCACCTGTTCCTGGCTGTTCAGTGTAACATTTCTCCTTTCCTGTCCATGCACTGTAATGTAATTTTCAGAAGTTAGATCTATTATTCTCTCTCTCCCTGGAGCTACCCTTGAAATGAGTTATAGAAATAGTCAGCCATGGTTCCAATTTTAAATGCACTCTATTCAGCGGGGTTAAAAGCAATCCTAAACAATCTTCTTTCCCAAATACTAAGGCTGGACTTGTCCAGACATTGTGACCCCTCTGCTACAAGACAACACAAAATATTTCCTCTGTTCAGCCCACACACAGCTGAAAAAGGTGACATAAGAGATACTCCAGGACAGTCCATGGAAACTGTAAAATTACTTGAAGCAGCATGCCCTTAGAAATTGTCATCATCTTCCTCCTTCATTAACGTAATTTGAGAATGGAGTTATATGTGATGCAAAATGCAGAATATGTAAAGGATTTCTGAAGGAAGGATGCTCTTTGTATTCAGATGTTGTTAGATCATTGCTTTCCTTTAGAGCCAAATTAGCTGGAAGGGAGATTTACTCCATTAAATAGACAACAACTCACAAACAAGATCCAAGTGATGCCCATGGGCAAATTCCTTGTTGGTAGAATTGCCTTGTTAAGGTTCAGGGCTTGACATGCTTCAAGGAGCTCAGACCCAGGGAAGGCTGAACAAAGCTTGGGGAGAAGGATGCCCACTGAAAGTGGACACAAAGAATGCAGAATTGAGGGGCCACTTGGACATCTGGCACAACTCCCAAGATAAGGAAGAAACTAAGAAACCCAACTCTCCTGACATCAGCTCTGACTGGAAAAAAGTAATTCCTGCAGGGGGAGATTGTGACCACCAACTCCTGGGGCAGCAACTCAAGAAACTCCCCAGCCCAAAAGAAGAGGGAGACTGAGCAATGCACTGAGTGGACTAATTACAGTGAGAAGTGAGACAATCACTAACCAAAAGAAGACAGAATACTAGCTAAGAGGATAACCTTGTCACTTGCAACCAATTCCAGCTAGTTTCTTGTTTGTTTAAATTTATGAATAATAGAAGTTATTTTGATAGTGGGTGTGTCTGATCTGTGAAATATCACTGAGCACCCAGACTGGTCAAACACTGAAACAAACAACCAATGTCTCTCTCAAGTGTATCATTATTTACCTGTTGCACCCCAGCAACAAGTCCATTTGTTGTGCACAACATATTGACCAAGTTACAGGGAGACCCATTTCTAATGGCCTGGCCTGTAACAGCCAAAGGGTGAAGAAATCCTGTTTGCTCTTTCAGTCTCAGAAACCTCAGGCAACGACCACCTCAGCAACTCCAGTGTCCATGTCACACTAATCAAACACCAACCAGTTAAAACTGCAGAAAGTGTTACCGCATTAAAGTTCCTTCTGCATAAGTGTTCAGCTACCACTTTTCTTGCAGGGATTTCCCACTGTGACTGACAGAGGCCATCACACGCACATTGCATCCGTTCTCTGAGACACTGGCCAGAGGCTTTAGCCATGTGCTTTGCCTTTTGCCAAAATGCAGTTTCAATCCCTGCTGCTCGACTTTCTTGGAAGAGAACACCAAAAATAACTATTACCTTTCAGATAAAAGTACATTACCAACTGTAAAACATCAACTCACCTTCCGGAAGCTTCAGTCAATGCACATGGGAAGGGAGAGAAAAGAAGATACAATTAAATTTGGTGAGGCCACTGGTGCTTCACACAAGCCTCAATGCAGAAAGCAGTTACAGCAGGGGAGGTGAGCAAGGGTAGGGTACCACCCTCTATGTTTGGTTAAGAGCATTCAAAGCAGTAGCACAAAGAGCTGCTGCCCTGATAAACAAAGAAGTGGGTGCTGCTGATTCTGCTCTCATTGCTGCTACAGGGTAGAAATAGAGGCAGCTTAGGAACCCCCTGAACACCCTCCTCCCTGGTCCCCTGTTCCTGTTCCCTATTCAGATTTGACCTGGATCTGTTTCTTTCCCTTGTTCTCCCCAAAACTGGCAACTTCTGCTATGATAACCTTAACGCTTCATGTTAGCTGTATGGCTGCTGAACAGGCAGGCATTGGGAGTAAAGAACTCCAGTTTGCTGCTCTATTGGCACCAGGCAAACTGGACTTGGAGTATGTGCAATCTGCTCTTTTATGGTAGAACTACAAAGGACGCACAGAGCTGCCAGTGCCATCCTGGAAAGGGCTTCTCCCTCTATGGACACCACCAAGAATGGACTGGGACTGATGTTCAAGTTGGAGCCTCCCAGCAAGGGCTGTGCTTCCAGCCAGCTGCCCACCTCAAACAACTGAGTTGTGCAGCTCCCCTTTTGTCCCTTTCCCTCCCACAAATCAGAAATTACAACAATATGAGGATCCTCACCTCTGCATTGTCATCCTCCCAATGTGGAGGACTAACAAGACTTCTTAGTCGTTCACTAGAGGGAACAGAAGCAGGAAAACATGCAGCTGTCAATTTCACAGACCACACAGGGTTACCAACAAAACATATAATTGAAGAAATTTAGAGAACCCCTTGTTCTGATTTAGCAACATCCCAGCCCAGAAACACAATCAAGTGGAAGAACTTTTATGTACTGCAAGCATTTCAGGGTATGACAACCCATAATGTAAGAAACATTTAATAATGACTTCCTCACAGAGAGGAAATATTTCTTCAGGATTTTACTAGTTTTTACTTTTTCGGTGGGGTTTTTTTTGTTTGTTTGGTGTCTTTTTTTCTTTTGTTTTTTGTTTTTTTTTTTTTGTTTTTTTTTTTTTTGTGGCCTTTTGTTTTGTGTATTATTTGTTGCTGCTGCTGTTGTTGTTGTTGGGTTGGTTGGTTTTTTTTCTTACTTCTTTACCAGACAGGCCGCTATATTTCAAGCCAGAATTCTCCAAACAGAATCAAGTAGAACCCAAAAGATTGGCAAAAACCTCAGTCTACCATGCATCAGAAATTACACTTTGGGGAGGCTCTTTATCTGTCACATACAATTCAATATCTCGTGGTTCCATTAGAAGGTTGAACGGCACTAATTCGACCAAATCCTCTGCTGATGTGGAATGAAGTGAGTACTGCTGGCTCCCTTCCCAGTCCTGCAGTGGGATAAAAATGGAGACAGAGTAGGAACCGCTTGAAGCCACTCCATCCTGCCTCCCCTGTTTCAGTTCCCTGACTAGATTTGGGATAGAAGCTTTTCTTTCCCTTGCTAGCCCTAAACACTTCATGTTGCAAGAACAGCTGTCGAGAAACAGAAACCACAAGCACAGGAATTTGGGGCAGAAAGGTTCGCTGCTCTATTGGCACCAGCAAACTGCATTTGGGGTATCTGCAGTCTGTCAGTCAATGAATAGAACTACAAGGAACACACAGATCTGCCAGTGCCATCCTGACAAAGGCTTCTCCCTCTACGGACACCACCAAAAAAGGACTTGGACGGATGGGCAAGTTGGAGCTTCCCAGCAAGGCCTGTGCTTCCAGTCAGCTGCCTGTGGCATCCCACCTCAAACAACTGAGGTGTGCAGCTCCCCCTCTGTCTCCTGCCCTCCCGCAAAGCAGACAGGGCAAGAACAGGTGATAAGAACATGATGCTTACATCTGTAATGTCATCCTGCCATGTCGGAGGACTCTCAAAACGGTCTGGCCATTCATCAGAGTTAATAGAACTAGAAGAACAGGCAGCTGTCAATTTCACAGTGCAAACAGGGCTTCCAAGACATACAATTGTAAAAAATAGAAATAACCCCTTGTTCTGATTTAGCAACATCCCAGCCCAGAAACAAAATCAAGTGCAACAGCTTCTATGTACTGCAAGCATTTCAGGGTGCGACAACCCATGACGTAAGAAACATTTCATAATGATTTCCTGAATGGAGAAGAAAGGTTTCTCCAGGATTTTGCTTTGTTTTTAGGGGTTTTGTTGCCATTAGTTCCCTTCCAGACAGGCCACTATGGTACAAATCAGATCCCATTACACAGAGTCAAGTAGAATCCAACAGTTTGGCAAAAATCCTGTGTCTACCATATATCAGAAATTACACTTTGGAGAGACTCTCCATCAGTCACATACTCATTGTTATCTCTTGGTTCCTCTTCGTTGTCACTCGCCCGTAGCTCAGCTGAACTCTCTGCCTCTCTGGAGCCAAGTGGGTGCTCCTGGCTCTGCTCCCTGTCCTGCACCTGAGAGTGTTCACCCTCCCACATCGGAGGACAAGCAGGACCTGCTGTCCGGACACTAGAGGGAACCAGAAAGAGCATGCAGCCATTTGAGCACAGAACCAATAATTTCACTGCAGACAGAGAGACAGCAACACGTAACACTTATTCAGATTTAGCAACATCCCAGCCCGGCTCCACAAGTGTTCCCCAAGCTGCTATGTGCTGCAAGCATTTCAGCAGATATCAAGCCACACTGTAACAAATATTCAACCATGACTTCATGAAAAGAAAAGAAACACTGAAGCAAGATTTTGCGCTTTTTTCTTTTTTTTTTTTTTTGGACACTTTTACTTGCTTCTCTGCCAGACAGGCCACTATATTCCAGGTCTGAAGCTTCTGCACAGACTTCAGCAGAACCCAGAAGCTTGGAAAAATGTCTTCCTACCATGTATCAGAAATTGGAATTTACAGAGACATTTTACTCTCACATACCCATCATTATCTCTTGGTTCCTCTTCGTCACGAGTTGCCACTGGACCAGATGAATTCTCTGCTGCTCTGGACAGCTGTGAGTGCTGCTGGCTCTGCTCCCTGGCCTGCAGTGGGGTAAAAATTAAGAGAGAGTAGGAACCGCTCAAAACAACTCCGTCCTACTTCCCTGTATCAGTTCCCTGACTGGATTTGGGCTAGAAGCTTTTCTTTCCCTTGTTAGCCCCAAGAAGGGCAACTCCTGCACTCAAAGCCCTAAACACTTCATGTTGGACGAATGGCCACTGAGAATAGGAACCACAACAGGCATTGGGAGTAAAGAACTCCAGTTTGCTGCTCTATTGGCACCAGGCAAACTGGACTTGGAGTATGTGCAATCTGCTACTTAATGCTAGAACTGCAAAGCACACACAGATCTGCCGGTGCCATCCTGGAAAGGGCTTCTCCTTCTATGGACACCACCAAGGAGGCACTTGGAGGGATGTTCAAGCTGGAGCCTCCCAGCAAAGCTGTGCATCCAGCCAGCTCCCCTTTTGTCCCTTCCCCTCCCACAGACCAGAAAAGACAAGGACAGGGGGATCCTCACCTCTGAGTCCTCATCTGACCAAAATGGATGTTCAATAGCAAGTCGCTGCCAATCACTGGAGAAAGCAGAACCAGGAGAACATGCCGCCATTTATTTCACTGGGCACCAAAGGTTACCAACAAAGAAAACGTTGGCACTTAAAACATCCCCTATTCTGATTCAGCGACATGCCAGCCCAGAAACACAATCATTCCAAGAATTTTGATGGATGGCAAGCATTTCAGTGTGGCCAGCCATTCTCTTACATTCAGTGTTAGATGGACAGCTTCTAAGAAGCCAAGGCTTCACAAACACAGAAGAAAAGGCTTCTGCTGGATTCTGCTGGGTTTATTTCAATTGTCTTCCAGGCAGGCCACTACATTCCAGGTCTGAAGGACTTGCACAGAGCTTGGCAGAACCCAAAAGCTTGGCAAAAACCTCTTTCAACCACTTATCTGAAATTACTCTTTTGATAGACACTTTCACATACCCATCATCTTCTATTGGTTCCTCTTCATCATTCCTTGCCAGTGGCTCAACAGAATTCTCTGATGCTCTGGAAAGATGAGGCTGCTGCTGGCTCTGCTCCCTGTCCTGAAATAGGGTAGAAATGGAGGCACTTAAGGGACCCCCTGAACACTCTACTCCCTGCTTCCCTTTTTCAGTTCCCTAATTGGATTTCGGGCTGGAGCCATTTCTTCCTCTCTTTCTCCCCCAAACTGGCAATTTCACCTGTAATAGCCTCAACACTTAGCATGCGAACAACTACTGAGGAGGGAAAACCCATACCCAAACGTGCCATTGTGTTTGGTGCACGTGGAGCTGGGTCTTGAAAATCGTGTTGTAAAATTTGAGGCCTTTTCTTTGCAAAGGTTGAGGAACAGCCCGGTCAGGATAAAACTCCCATGCTGTTTGCTGCATGGTTCTGTTTTGCACAGCAGCAGTGGCATCCCAAATTTGAGCTGATACACAGCACTGTGGGCTGGATCCAAGCATATTCTTTTAAGATAGTAGGGGAAAAATGAAAATATTCCAAATGTGACCCTTTTAAAGACTTCTTGGAATAAGAAACCAAATTAATGCATACCCCAGTCAGCTGCAGTTGCCTTTTACAGCTCAATGAATGAGATTCCTTATACTGATGTTGCAGGTAAAACAACTGCTTACTTGGGAAGTCAAAGACTTCCTGTGCTCTCCTTTAAATCACGGAAGCAACAACCTTTTTTAGCATGTTCACCCACACTCTGCAAGCACTTCTCAGGCATGCTGATGTGTTCAGGAGTGTGTTTGGGGCTGACTGGGAACTGTGTCTAAAGTGATAAATCAGAGCCTTCTTTCAACCTTTGAGGCCGGAGTACTCAGTAATGTTCCAGAAGACAGGCAAGCAAAGTAATTTGAAAGGAAGATGGAGAGGAGTGTGCCCTTCACTACTTACCACAGGAGACTCATCATCACTGATAGTGACGACTTCAGGCTCAGAAGATTCTCCTGTGAGATCTATAATGCCATCACCTGTGAGATCGATGACTTCTTCACCAGTTGAAAAAGATAAAAGATTCGAGATCAGAGATTACTAAGGAATTAGGTAGGCTGCCACTCTAGAACAGGCTGGGGTTGGATTCATTGTGCCCTCGGTCTCTTTTTTTAGGAATGTGTGTAACATTCCACTCAAGCTTCGCCCTCAACAGTCCACAGGGAGCATTGCCAGCCCTGTTCCTCTGAAGGGACAAAACAACCCGAAGAGCAGCTGCGCTCCTCCAAACTTCTGTTGGATAACAACAGCATCTGTTGGATGACAACTGGATGTTCACATCAGCAACATTAGTCATTTCATATAGGGGATTGTTTAGCACACAGGGCAAAAAAATAACCCCAACCAACACTAGAGGGGATACCAATTTCATCGTACCATCCTGTAGACTGGTTCCTTGAAGAATGGGCCACAGCTAATGACAGGCTTCCCTCATCTTCATCCAGCTTGGGAGATCCCAAACTCAGCTGGCCACCATCGGCTGAGGCAGTTGCAGTGACTGCCAGCTCATCAGAACACACAGTCAGGGCTTTGAGCAGCACTTGGGCACCTTTGCTACACAGCTCCTCTCCCACTAGCTGCCAGTGTATCGAGCTCAGTAACACCAAAACAGTTGTCAGAAGGCTTGCTGTTTGGGGATCCCATTCCAGGTACTTCCTCAACCCCAAGGTTTCCCTTCCTCCCCAGTAAAGGGCCTAGAAACTGGCAAAAGCACATGGCCAGATTTTCCTCAACCCTCCAGAAGCAGCTTCTGTTCTCACCAGGCTCAAAGGCAGGTGCACCACTTTCCTCAAGGTCTCTTGGCTCGGTCTGCGAAGTTCCACCTGCGCTGGAGGGCAGCAGCCTGCTCCGTTTCCGAGCTGGTTTGGAATCAACTGCTCCTCCAGGGCGCTTTCGCTGACGGTGACAAGGAACAAAGCCTGAGCACTTTCTGTGGCACAAATCTTAACACGGCCCTCGGTTTTTGCAACACCAATGACAGCACACAAGGATCCAGAAAACTCTCCTGCAAAGGCTGGAATACACACCAAATGGTGCTATGGGCCATTCCCACCTGAGCACATCACATCAGGGAAAAGACATCACCCCTGATCTCCCACAAGCCGCCTCCCCAAGAGCGAGCCTGTCCCAATGGCTTGAGAATGAGGAGACCAGTTCCCAATTCCAGCAGCTTGCTGCTCACACCGTAAGCATTTCTGAACTACTGCTAACACCCACAGAGATTCAAAACCTTCACTATTCCAGAATGTCAAGTTACATGAAGTTTTCAAAGATTCCTCTGCATTTGCTATGAACTCTTGAAATGCTTTCTAGAAGTACCCTGGAAAATGTTTTAAGAATCAGATTTCCATTGAGCAGCAAAGTACTTACTGAGCTCATGGTGGTTTCTGATCAAAAACCACCAGCAGAATAAGTGGGGCAAACACCAAAAAAGGAACGTCAGGGATGTGATCAATCCCTTTGGTTCCTTCAGGCAGGCCAGTGCAGATTTGTTGGAGTGACAGAAAACTGCTCTTCCAAACCTATCAGAAAAGGAGAGGGCAGATTACCTATTTGGAATGCCAGTTTTCTTGAACACCCCCATGTCCAAAGACTCCCATTCCTGAGTCCCCAGTTCCTGTCCAAAGCCAGAGGGGAATCTGTGACTCTGGTACTTGAGCCCACCGGCAGCCCATCCACCCATCCTGCAGCCCAGCCCAGCCCCTGAGCATCAGAAGCCTTGCCAAGAATCGCCCGCCCTCACCTGTACAGTCAGTGCAGAGTTTGGCTCGCAAATGTCAGCAATTCGCTCTCTATTCCCAGCCGGGATGGAGAAGACGGATGCTCCACGTCTGCTGCGCAGCAGAGAATCCATCAACTGGCTCAACAGAGCCCATACCAACAGAACCTTGGAAGCGGGAGTGCCCCTGGCAACCAGGGGCAACATTCCATGCCCGGGTAACGGGTGTCCGCTCTGCTCACCCATGGAGTTCCAGAGCGCCATGGAGGCACCTCAACCATCACCTGCTGCTGTTCCTGCCACCCACCAGATCAGGGTGCTCAGGGCCCTGCCCAGCCTGGCCTGGAAAGTACCAGGGCATCCACAGCTTCTCTGGGCAACCTGTTCCAATATCTCACTACCCTCACAGCTCTTCTGAACATCTGATCCCAATCTCCCCCTTCTGATCTGAAACCCTTCCCTTCCCCATCACTCTCTGCCCACTTTGGACACTGCAAGGCCTCAGTGAGGCCTCCCCGGCCCTGCTCCTCCCCAGGCTGGACAGCTCCAGCTCTCCCAGCCTGGCTGCAGAGCATGGCTGCTCCAGGCCTGCACACATCCCCACGGCCTCCTCCAGCCCCACTCCACAGGCACATCCTGCTGCTGGGCACAGCTCCACAGGCACATCCTGCTGCTGTTGCTGGGCACAGCTCCACAGGCACATCCTGCTGCTGCTGCTGGGCACAACTCCACAGGCACATCCTGCTGCTGCTGGGCACAACTCCACAGGCACATCCTGCTGCTGCTGTGCGCAGCTCCACAGGCCAATCCTGCTGCTGCTGCTGGGCACAGCCGGGCACAGCTTTACAGGCACATCCTCGGGCTGGGCACAGCTCCACAGGCACATCCTGCTGCTGCTGCTGGGCACAGCTCCACAGGCACATCCTGCTGCTGCTGCTGATGGGCACAGCCGGGCACATCTCCGCACGTGGGGCCTCAGGGGCAGAGCAGGGACAGAGCTGCTCCTCCCGCTGCCCTCAGCCTGAGCAACCCAAGCATCACTGGAGCCTTCTGTGGCTAAAGAAACCCCACCAAACTACACCTCCCCAAATCAGAAAGAAATTTAAACCCTTCCTTAACCCTCCTCCTCCAGGTTTATTAGTCTGTTGCTGTTTTAACTCTTATCAGAGTCTTTTAACTTTAACCCTAGTAAATAGCAATTAAAACAAAATCCAAGTTTGTTGGGTTTTTTCCAAACTGAGGAAAAGATGTAAGCATTCAGATCCTTATTTCAGGTCTCTGAAGTCTTGACATTTTCAGGTCTTCAACTACTCCTCTAACCAGAATTTCCCAGGAGGGCTGAGGAGTTTTGCTCTGCTCTCAGGGACAGCACCTTCCTCCTGAGGCCCTGCTCTGCTATGGAAAGTGACAGAGCAGAAGAAGCAGAATTACTGCTCACTTTTCCTTCCAGCCACTCTGCCATGGGACCCGTGTTCAGAAGGATGGGCTGGGGCTCGTGAGAGCAGCAGGGAACCCATCTCAGCCCTGCCAGGTGCAGGGCTGCTCCTCAGGCCCTGGTCCTGCTGGGTGCTCTGTGCTGTGGGGAGAATGGTGGGAATTGACCCAGTGCTGTGGAGAGCACAAGGATTTGTTCAGCTCATGCTCTACCTGAGGAGGCTCATTTCTTACAAAAGTTTCTCTGTTATTACAATCCCTTTGTAATATCCTTTTGGGTAATTATCCTTTTTTTAATCCAAAATTATCCTTTCTGGGTAATTGACTACATGGTGAGTGTTGAAGAATGGGAGGGATGACTTTTCCATTTTTTGAAAAATCCCAAAGGAGATTTAACACTTTATATAAAAATGCTAAGATGCTAAAGCAATTCCAAACATACATTTAATATATCAATAATTAAGCACCTTGTATGACTCCCAAAGCACTGATTATGAGAAATGAACAATGTAAATATGCTTTCTGTCTGGTCTGGCTTTTCAAAGTTCAAAAACTCCACTTCTCCTATGCCTACAGATCAATGATGAAATGAGCTGAAAATGTGCTTTTCCTTCTGCTGACATCTGTGCACCAAGACTGATACCAATCCTTCAACTCTACAGTTACTTTCTGCTATTCAGTGAATTCTTGGATCAATCCTTTCTAAAAATTCTATCTATATTTTTACACAAGGAAAGGGGTAATTATTACCCATATACCAAAATGTTCAAAGAAAATTGCCTCAGTTTATGCTGCTGAGCCATACTAACATCTGTTTAAACCTATTGTAAAATCAGCTCAGTGCCATTTCATTGCAGGTTAACTTAAGATCCAACTTACTTTACTATGAATGTTTTTTTAAAATGCTCCTTTTACTGAGAATACCTGGCCTTGCATGTCACCTAGGAATACAGCTTTGAGAAAGACAATTTAGACAATTTAGAAAGACATTTCTGCTTACTGTCGTTGCATCCACCAAGTAGCTAAAAGTCTAGCAAAAATGAGGAACAGAAAACATTGCTCTAAACTTTGTGGCCATCCTGTAAGTACATGATTTTATTTGTGTCTGTTGAAGGAATATCTTTGAGTAATTTGGACAACTCAAGTAGTTTTTCTTAAAAACAAAAATCAAAAGATCACTTTATCAGGCTAATACTAATGTTTTCATTTTTTTTGTTAAGGTCAAGCCACATAGAAATTAGGGTGTACAATGAACCTTGTTTGTTACTACCTCTGCCTAAATATGGTGATATTAAGACACCTTGAGATATGACTGAGGAAGCAGATAAATAGCGCACTAAAGACCAAAATTCAAAAAAATCAAAATAAAGGATACATGTCCACACAGATGACCAACTTTTAACACACACAGAGGACCTCAGTTCAGTTTGGTCATCTGAGTTTTCTGTTTCATGGTACAATGAATTTACTGTTGCATTTTTTAGCTGAGATCTGCCTTTGCCTCTTAATTACTTTGGCATAACGGAATAATTTTCTTTCCTCTCTTATGTCCCGTTAATTTATCTCTGGACAATTGCATTTCTCTTCAGTGGAACTTAGGATGGTACAGCTGTAATTGAAGGAACTGGAGCTACAACACACTTGAACTGCCAACAGCTCAAAGTCAGTCACCAACTACATGCATTCAAAAACACATTCCTTCAAAAGCCTCCAGACTCTAATTCTAATGAAACCTTACAACACTCAAAGCAGCAGTTTGGTAATGTACCAGTCATTCTCAAAGAACCTTGCTCTCTTTGGATGTGTGTACCACCTGCTACTCTTTCTATCCTCTGAGCAATGAAATCAGGACACGTTCACCAAAGCGTGCACCAGAGTCTGCTCTTAGCAATCGGATCCCTCTCACCTCAAGCAGGCCCTGTTTCTTTTTCCCTGTACAACACACGCTGGCCACAAGAACTACAAAGCTTGTGGCTTTAGCACATTGCCTCTAAATCAATGACTACGGGGAGAGGAAAAGAACGAGCTTCTGACTGCTCCAACCAAGAGCCTTATTCCCACCTGTTAGACAACATCTTTAGACAACATCTCTGCCTATCAGCACAGTCCAACACAGAAGAGCAGACAGACTATATTTAAATCAGTCAAAACTTTATTTAACTTGAAAAAATCCAAAAGGAAACCTATAACAGGAAGAACTATATACATAAAGAAACAAGTCTCTACACTGCCTATAGTCCAAGGTCCATCTGAGTCGGTCCTGAGAAGCACTCATAAAAAAAGGGTAATATATTCATCTGGATATACTGCCACCCTGCATATTGGACACACATGATCAGTCTCCACAGCAAGAGTGAGGCACTCGCTGCAGAAGACATGGCCACACAGGGTTGCCACAAGCTGTCGTCCATGTTGCATAATCTGGAGGAAAGAAAATCACAACATGTATTGAGAGGAAAGAATTTGACTTTGCTGCTCTATTGGCACCAGAGGCTCTAGTTAGAGCATCTGGAATCAGTTAGAACAATGAGGGACCCACAGATGTGCCAGTGACATCTTGGCAAAGGCTTCTCCCTCTACATTCACCATCAAGAAGTGACTTGTGGAGATTCACAGCAAGGGCTGTGCTTCCAGCCAGCTGACCACAGCACCCCACATCACCCAACTGACTTGTGCAGCTCCCCTTCTGGCTTTCTCCTCATCACAGGTGGATCCTTACCTGTGAGTAAAATTCCATGCAAATGGGACAACTAACGACAATTCCTTCCTCTGCACTACAGGGAACAGAACTAGAAAGAAAGTACAGCTGTTAATATCACCACACTTCAATGGTTATTGATACAGAAAATCTCACACAATCATGCAACTGCACTGACTAGCCATGACACATCTCCTCTGAAGAACCCTGCTGTCTTTAAGACTCTGTGTGCTGCATTTAATCAGGATTTGGGATCTCCCTGTCCTGAGGGAAAGGGTGTCCTGCTTGTCACCAGGAGAAAGGTGCAGTCAGTCACCCTGCCCTGGGATTTGAAGTAACAGCAGTCTCTAGCACTGGCCAGTTTCTGTATGGCAACTTTGACTTCCAGCAGGTCATCAGTAAGAGCCTTGTAACCACAGCATCCAGCTGTCCTCTGGGAACTCTTCACCCCAGAATATTCATCCCAGGACCCAGTTCTAAACTACAGAGTAACACAGCTCTGGCAAGATCCAGCCCTGGGAAGGAGCTTTTGGACAATTTTAAATGCTGCAGCACTGAGCTCTTTCCGCCTTACCTAAACAGAGCAGTTACATTCTGTAACTGAGAGGCTTGAGACTGAAGGAACAAAATATGCCTTTTGTTATATTAACCAAGTGGTGGGATTTGTTCTCCAACAGATTTAACAACCAAAACTTAAACATCTACAAATTCATTGGCAAAATGCATGATGGTTTAGAATAGTAGAAGCCCATTAGTGGCACATTTAAGGCCTGACACCTAAAAGTTCCATACTCAAGTTCTCTCCTATATTGCCTTTCCAAAACGTTCAAAGCACACCAATTACATGAAAACCTGTGCATTTCCTCTCACCCCAAAAAACCACTTCAGAAAAGCTTATTGAAAATTCTCATGTTCTTTGTCTTCCCTAGTGAAACAGACACCTGGTTTCATTTAATCAGTCTAATGAATTGCATCTTTCTTATCCTGATGGAGTGCTCCTACTGCAGGACTTCCCTGTTTCTCTGCAGAATGGGGATTTTACTGCGAAGGCATCCAACTTCAACTGCAAGATCTCCACCACAGGAGGAAACAAATCAGGGCTTGTGACATCCAGCACTGGCCATAAAAGCATGACCTCCACAGATGCCTGTGTACAAGTCTACCTTGGGAAGAAGGGCTCCAGCTCCAGGAGAAAGGCACCAAGCTGGCACCATCCCACCAGGGAACTTCTGCTGGAATTTGCTCAGCTGCTGCCTGCCAGTTCCATGATGCCAAGCTCAATTGATAACAACGGAAGCATTTCCATATCTAACATCACTACCAGAGCTTGCCAGAAAAAGCAAATGCAATACTGAGCTATGGCCTGTGACCAATCCCCCTTCCTTGCCATACCCCCACACTCATCTCTCAGCTTCTGTGCAAAGCTGTACATCTGCTCTGGGCTGCCTTTTTCTCCCAAAATGCAAATGGTATCATTTGATCACCATGCAACACGGGAGCAGGAGGGAAATCCATGGAGTGTGGGAAGGCCTCAAAGATAAACCAGGCACAGCAGAATAACTTAGTGCTACACAGAAAAGAAAGAAAGGCACAGAAAGGCTCTGTGTTTGGTAGGGCAGGAGCCATACATACTCTGAACTTTCAGTGTCCTCCTCCTCTGCTCCCTGTTCTGCAGGGGCTGAGTCAGCCTCAGGTGCATCATTAGCTCCTGTTCCATTACCAGAGCCATCCACCTGTTCCTGGCTGTTCAGCGTAACAGTTCTCCTTTCCTGTCCATGCACTGTAATGTAATTTTCAGAAGTTAGATCTATTATTCTCTCTCTCCCTGGAACTACCCTTGAAATGAGTTATAGAAATAGTCAGCAATGGTTCCAATTTTAAATGGACTCTATTCAGCTGGGTTAAAAACAATCCTAAACAATCTTCTTTCCCAAATACTAAGGCTGGACTTGTCCAGACATTGTGACCCCTCTGCTACAAGACAACACAAAATATTTCCTCTGTTCAGCCCACACACAGCTGAAAAAGGTGACATAAGAGATACTCCAGGACAGTCCATGGAAACTGTAAAATTACTTGAAGCAGCATGCCCTTAGAAATTGTCATCATCTTCCTCCTTCATTAACGTAATTTGAGAATGGAGTTATATGTGATGCAAAATGCAGAATATGTAAAGGATTTCTGAAGGAAGGATGCTCTTTGTATTCAGATGTTGTTAGATCATTGCTTTCCTTTAGAGCCAAATTAGCTGGAAGGGAGATTTACTCCATTAAATAGACAACAACTCACAAACAAGATCCAAGTGATGCCCATGGGCAAATTCCTTGTTGGTAGACTTGCCTTGTTAAGGATCAGGGCTTGACATGCTTCAAGGAGCTCAGACCCAGGGAAGGCTGAACAAAGCTTGGGGAGAAGGATGCCCACTGAAAGTGGACACAAAGAATGCAGAATTGAGGGGCCACTTGGACATCTGGCACAACTCCCAAGATAAGGAAGAAACTAAGAAACCCAACTCTCCTGACATCAGCTCTGACTGGAAAAAAGTAATTCCTGCAGGGAGAGATTGTGACCACCAACTCCTGGGGCAGCAACTCAAGAAACTCCCCAGCCCAAAAGAAGAGGGAGACTGAGCAATGCACTGAGTGGACTAATTACAGTGAGAAGTGAGACAATCACTAACCAAAAGAAGACAGAATACTAGCTAAGAGGATAACCTTGTCACTTGCAACCAATTCCAGCTAGTTTCTTGTTTGTTTAAATTTATGAATAATAGAAGTTATTTTGATAGTGGGTGTGTCTGATCTGTGAAATATCACTGAGCACCCAGACTGGTCAAACACTGAAACAAACAACCAATGTCTCTCTCAAGTGTATCATTATTTACCTGTTGCACCCCAGCAACAAGTCCATTTGTTGTGCACAACATATTGACCAAGTTACAGGGAGACCCATTTCTAATGGCCTGGCCTGTAACAGCCAAAGGGTGAAGAAATCCTGTTTGCTCTTTCAGTCTCAGAAACCTCAGGCAACGACCACCTCAGCAACTCCAGTGTCCATGTCACACTAATCAAACACCAACCAGTTAAAACTGCAGAAAGTGTTACCGCATTAAAGTTCCTTCTGCATAAGTGTTCAGCTACCACTTTTCTTGCAGGGATTTCCCACTGTGACTGACAGAGGCCATCACACGCACATTGCATCCGTTCTCTGAGACACTGGCCAGAGGCTTTAGCCATGTGCTTTGCCTTTTGCCAAAATGCAGTTTCAATCCCTGCTGCTCGACTTTCTTGGAAGAGAACACCAAAAATAACTATTACCTTTCAGATAAAAGTACATTACCAACTGTAAAACATCAACTCACCTTCCGGAAGCTTCAGTCAATGC
This sequence comes from Melozone crissalis, assembly GCF_028551555.1. Lineage (NCBI taxonomy): Eukaryota > Metazoa > Chordata > Aves > Passeriformes > Passerellidae > Melozone > Melozone crissalis. The sequence continues at coordinate 40,398,243 of NW_026535784.1, read as the reverse complement.
ACATGGGAAGGGAGAGAAAAGAAGATACAATTAAATTTGGTGAGGCCACTGGTGCTTCACACAAGCCTCAATGCAGAAAGCAGTTACAGCAGGGGAGGTGAGCAAGGGTAGGGTACCACCCTCTATGTTTGGTTAAGAGCATTCAAAGCAGTAGCACAAAGAGCTGCTGCCCTGATAAACAAAGAAGTGGGTGCTGCTGATTCTGCTCTCATTGCTGCTACAGGGTAGAAATAGAGGCAGCTTAGGAACCCCCTGAACACCCTCCTCCCTGGTCCCCTGTTCCTGTTCCCTATTCAGATTTGACCTGGATCTGTTCCTTTCCCTTGTTCTCCCCAAAACTGGCAACTTCTGCTATGATAACCTTAACGCTTCATGTTAGCTGTATGGCTGCTGAACAGGCAGGCATTGGGAGTAAAGAACTCCAGTTTGCTGCTCTATTGGCACCAGGCAAACTGGACTTGGAGTATGTGCAATCTGCTCTTTTATGCTAGGACTACAAAGGACGCACAGAGCTGCCAGTGCCATCCTGGAAAGGGCTTCTCCCTCTATGGACACCACCAAGAATGGACCTGGACGGATGTTCAAGTTGGAGCCTCCCAGCAAGGGCTGCGCTTCCAGCCAGCTGCCCACCTCAAACAACTGTGTTGTGCAGCTCCCCTTTTGTCCCTTTCCCTCCCACAAATCAGAAATTACAACAATATGAGGATCCTCACCTCTGCATTGTCATCCTCCCAATGTGGAGGACTAACAAGACTTCTTAGTCGTTCACTAGAGGGAACAGAAGCAGGAAAACATGCAGCTGTCAATTTCACAGACCACACAGGGTTACCAACAAAACATATAATTGAAGAAATTTAGAGAACCCCTTGTTCTGATTTAGCAACATCCCAGCCCAGAAACACAATCAAGTGGAAGAACTTTTATGTACTGCAAGCATTTCAGGGTATGACAATCCATAATGCAAGAAATATTTAATAATGACTTCCTCACAGAGAGGAAATATTTCTTCAGGATTTTACTGGTTTTTACGTTTTTGTTGGGGTTTTTTTTGGTTTTTTTGGTTTTTTGGGTTTTTTTGTTGGGCTGCTTTTTTGTGTGTTATTTGTTGCTGCTGCTGTTGTTGTTGTTTGGTTGGTTGTTTTTTTTTTCTTACTTCTTTACCAGACAGGCCACTATGTTTCAAGCCAGAATTCTCCAAACAGAATCAAGTAGAACCCAAAAGATTGGCAAAAACCTCAGTCTACCATGCATCAGAAATTACACTTTGGGGAGGCTCTTTATCTGTCACATACAATTCAATATCTCGTGGTTCCATTAGAAGGTTGAACGGCACTAATTCGACCAAATCCTCTGCTGATGTGGAATGAAGTGAGTACTGCTGGCTCCCTTCCCAGTCCTGCAGTGGGATAAAAATGGAGACAGAGTAGGAACCGCTTGAAGCCACTCCATCCTGCCTCCCCTGTTTCAGTTCCCTGACTAGATTTGGGATAGAAGCTTTTCTTTCCCTTGCTAGCCCTAAACACTTCATGTTGCAAGAACAGCTGTCGAGAAACAGAAACCACAAGCACAGGAATTTGGGGCAGAAAGGTTCGCTGCTCTATTGGCACCAGCAAACTGCATTTGGGGTATCTGCAGTCTGTCAGTCAATGAATAGAACTACAAGGAACACACAGATCTGCCAGTGCCATCCTGACAAAGGCTTCTCCCTCTACGGACACCACCAAAAAAGGACTTGGACGGATGGGCAAGTTGGAGCTTCCCAGCAAGGCCTGTGCTTCCAGTCAGCTGCCTGTGGCATCCCACCTCAAACAACTGAGGTGTGCAGCTCCCCCTCTGTCTCCTGCCCTCCCGCAAAGCAGACAGGGCAAGAACAGGTGATAAGAACATGATGCTTACATCTGTAATGTCATCCTGCCATGTCGGAGGACTCTCAAAACGGTCTGGCCATTCATCAGAGTTAATAGAACTAGAAGAACAGGCAGCTGTCAATTTCACAGTGCAAACAGGGCTTCCAAGACATACAATTGCAAGAATAGAAATAACCCCTTGTTCTGATTTAGCAACATCCCAGCCCAGAAACAAAATCAAGTGCAACAGCTTCTATGTACTGCAAGCATTTCAGGGTATGACAACCCATGATGTAAGAAACATTTCATAATGATTTCCTGAATGGAGAAGAAAGGTTTCTCCAGGATTTTGCTTTGTTTTTAGGGGTTTTGTTGCCATTAGTTCCCTTCCAGACAGGCCACTATGGTACAAATCAGATCCCATTACACAGAGTCAAGTAGAATCCAACAGTTTGGCAAAAATCCTGTGTCTACCATATATCAGAAATTACACTTTGGAGAGACTCTCCATCAGTCACATACTCATTGTTATCTCTTGGTTCCTCTTCGTTGTCACTCGCCCGTAGCTCAGCTGAACTCTCTGCCTCTCTGGAGCCAAGTGGGTGCTCCTGGCTCTGCTCCCTGTCCTGCACCTGAGAGTTGTCACCCTCCCGCATCGGAGGACAAGCAGGACCTGCTGTCTGTGCACTAGAGGGAACCAGAAAGAGCATGCAGCCATTTGAGCACAGAACCAATAATTTCACTGCAGACAGAGAGACAGCAACACGTAACACTTATTCAGATTTAGCAACATCCCAGCCCGGCTCCACAAGTGTTCCCCAAGCTGCTATGTGCTGCAAGCATTTCAGCAGATATCAAGCCACACTGTAACAAATATTCAACCATGACTTCATGAAAAGAAAAGAAAGGTTGAAGCAAGATTTTGCTTTTTATTCTTTTTTTTTGGACACTTTTACTTACTTCTCTGCCAGACAGGCCACTATATTCCAGGTCTGAAGCTTCTGCACAGACTTCAGCAGAACCCAGAAGCTTGGAAAAATGTCTTCCTACCATGTATCAGAAATTGGAATTTACAGAGACATTTTACTCTCACATACCCATCATTATCTCTTGGTTCCTCTTCGTCACGAGTTGCCACTGGACCAGATGAATTCTCTGCTGCTCTGGACAGCTGTGAGTGCTGCTGGCTCTGCTCCCTGGCCTGCAGTGGGGTAAAAATTAAGAGAGAATAGGAACCGCTCAAAACATCTCTGTCCTACTTCCCTGTATCAGTTCCCTGACTGGATTTGGGCTAGAAGCTTTTCTTTCCCTTGTTAGCCCCAAGAAGGGCAACTCCTGCACTCAAAGCCCTAAACACTTCATGTTGGACGAATGGCCACTGAGAATAGGAACCACAACAGGCATTGGGAGTAAAGAACTCCAGTTTGCTGCTCTATTGGCACCAGGCAAACTGGACTTGGAGTATGTGCAATCTGCTACTTAATGCTAGAACTGCAAAGCACACACAGATCTGCCGGTGCCATCCTGGAAAGGGCTTCTCCTTCTATGGACACCACCAAGGAGGCACTTGGAGGGATGTTCAAGCTGGAGCCTCCCAGCAAGGGCTGTGCTTCCAGCCAGCTCCCCTTTTGTCCCTTCCCCTCCCACAGACCAGAAAAGACAAGGACAGGTGGATCCTCACCTCTGAGTCCTCATCTGACCAAAATGGATGTTCAGTAGTAAATCGCTGCCAATCACTGGAGAAAGCAGAACCAGGAGAACATGCAGCCATTTATTCCACTGGGCACCAAAGGTTACCAACAAAGAAAACGTTGGCACTTAAAACATCCCCTATTCTGATTCAGCAACATCCCAGCCCAGAAACACAATCATTCCAAGAATTTTGATGGATGGCAAGCATTTCAGTGTGGCCAGCCATTCTCTTACATTCAATGTTAGATGGACAGCTTCTAAGAAGCCAAGGCTTCACAAACAGAGAAGAAAAGGCTTCTGCTGGATTTTGCTGGGTTTATTTCAATTGTCTTCCAGGCAGGCCACTACATTCCAGGTCTGAAGGACTTGCACAGAGCTTGGCAGAACCCAAAAGCTTGGCAAAAACCTCTTTCAACCACTTATCTGAAATTACTCTTTTGATAGACACTTTCACATACCCATCATCTTCTATTGGTTCCTCTTCATCATTCCTTGCCAGTGGCTCAACAGAATTCTCTGATGCTCTGGAAAGATGAGGCTGCTGCTGGCTCTGCTCCCTGTCCTGAAATAGGGTAGAAATGGAGGCACTTAAGGGACCCCCTGAACACTCTACTCCCTGCTTCCCTTTTTCAGTTCCCTAATTGGATTTCGGGCTGGAGCCATTTCTTCCTCTCTTTCTCCCCCAAACTGGCAATTTCACCTGTAATAGCCTCAACACTTCTTAGCATGTGAACAACTACTGAGGAGGAAAAACCCATACCCAAACGTGCTCTTGTGTTTGGTGCACGTGGAGCTGGGTCTTGAAAATCGTGTTGTAAAATTTGAGGCCTTTTCTTTGCAAAGGTTGAGGAACAGCCCGGTCAGGATAAAACTCCCATGCTGTTTGCTGCATGGTTCTGTTTTGCACAGCAGCAGTGGCATCCCAAATTTGAGCTGATACACGGCACTGTGGGCTGAATCCAAGCATATTCTTTTAAGATAGTAGGGGAAAAATGAAAATATTCCAAATGTGACCCTTTTAAAGACTTCTTGGAATAAGAAACCAAATTAATGCATACCCCAGTCAGCTGCAGTTGCCTTTTACAGCTCAATGAATGAGATTCCTTATACTGATGTTGCAGGTAAAACAACTGCTTACTTGGGAAGTCAAAGACTTCCTGTGCTCTCCTTTAAATCATGGAAGCAACAACCTCTTTTAGCATGTTCACCCACACTCTGCAAGCACTTCTCAGGCATGCTGATGTGTTCAGGAGTGTGTTTGGGGCTGACTGGGAACTGTGTCTAAAGTGATAAATCAGAGCCTTCTTTCAACCTTTGAGGCCGGAGTACTCAGTAATGTTCCAGAAGACAGGCAAGCAAACTAATTTGAAAGGAAGATGGAGAGGAGTGTGCCCTTCACTACTTACCACAGGAGACTCATTGTCACTGATAGAGATGACTTCAGGCTCAGAAGATTCTCCTGTGAGATCTATAATGCCATCACCTGTGAGATCGATGACATCTTCACCTGTGAGATCAATGACATCTTCACCTGTGAGATCAATGATGTCTTCACCTGTGAGATCGGTGACTTCTTCACCAGTTGAAAAAGAGAAAGAGTCAAGATCAGAGATTACTAAGGAATTAGGTAGGCTGCCACTCTAGAACAGGCTGGGGTTGGATTCATTGTGCCCTTGGTCTCTTTTTTTAGGAATGTGTGTAACATTCCACTCAAGCTTCGCCCTCAACAGTCCACAGGGAGCACTGCCAGCCCTGTCCCTCTGAAGGGATAAAACAACAGGAAGAGCAGCTGCGCTCCTCCAAACTTCTGTTGGATAACAACAGCATCTGTTGGATGACAACTGGATGTTCACATGAACAAGATTAGTCACTTCATATAGGGGATTGTTTAGCACATAGGGCAAAAAAATAACCCCAACCAACACTAGAGGGGATAGCAATTTCCTCGTACCATCCTGTAGACTGGTTCCTTGAAGAATGGGCCACAGCTAATGACAGGCTTCCCTCATCTTCATCCAGCTTGGGAGATCCCAAACTCAGCTGGCCACCCTCCACTGTGCCAGCTGCAGTGACTGCCAGCTCATCAGAACACACAGTCAGGGCTTTGAGCAGCACTTGGGCACCTTTGCTACACAGCTCCTCTCCCACTAGCTGCCAGTGTATCGAGCTCAGTAACACCAAAACAGTTGTCAGAAGGCTTGCTGTTTGGGGATCCCATTCCAGGTGCTTCCTCAACCCAAGGTTTCCTTTCCTCCCCAGTAAAGGGCCTAGAAACTGGCAAAAGCACATGGCCAGATTTTCCTCAACCCTCCAGAAGCAGTTTCTGTTCTCACCAGGCTCAAAGGCAGGTGCACCACTTTCCTCAAGGTCTCTTGGCTCGGTCTGCGAAGTTCCACCTGCGCTGGAGGGCAGCAGCCTGCTCCGTTTCTGAGCTGGTCTGGAATCAACTGCTCCTCCAGGGCGCTTTCGCTGACCCTGACAGGGAACAAAGCCTGAGCACTTTCTGTGGCACAAATCTTAACACGGCCCTCGGTTTTTGCAACACCAATGACAGCACACAAGGATCCAGAAAACTCTCCTGCAAAGGCTGGAATACACACCAAATGGTGCTATGGGCCATTCCCACCTGAGCACATCACATCAGGGAAAAGACATCACCCCTGATCTCCCACAAGCCGCCTCCCCAAGAGCGAGCCTGTCTCAATGGCTTGAGAATGAGGAGACCAGTTCCCAATTCCAGCAGCTTGCTGCTCACACCGTAAGCATTTTTGAACTACTGCTAACACCGACAGAGATTCAAAACCTTCACTATTCCAGAATGTCAAATTACATGAAGTTTTCAAAGATTCCTCTGCATTTGCTACAAACTCCTGAAATGCTTTCTAGAAGTACCCTGGAAAATGTTTTAAGAATCAGATTTCCATTGAGCAGCAAAGTACTTACTGAGCTCATGGTGGTTTCTGATCAAAAACCACCAGCAGAATAAGTGGGGCAAACAGCAAAAGGAATGTCAGGGATGTGATCAATCCTTCAGCCAGCCCAGTGCAGATTTGTTGGAGTGACAGAAAACTGCTCTTCCAAACCTATCAGAAAAGGAGAGGGGAGATTATCTATTTGGAAAGCCAGTTTTCTTGAACACCCCCATGTCCCAAGACTCCCATTCCTGAGTCCCCAGTTCCTGTCCAAAGCCAGAGGGGAATCTGTGACTCTGGTACTTGAGCCCACCTGCAACCCATCCACCCATCCTGCAGCCCAGCCCAGCCCCTGAGCATCAGAAGCCTTGCCAAGAATCGCCTGCCCTCACCTGTACAGTCAGTGCAGAGTTTGGCTCGCAAATGTCAGCAATTCGCTCTCTATTCCCAGCCGGGATGGAGAAGACGGATGCTCCACGTCTGCTGCGCAGCAGAGAATCCGTCAACTGGCTCAACAGAGCCCATACCAACAGAACCTTGGAAGCGGGAGTGCCCCTGGCAACCAGGGGCAACATTCCATGCCCGGGTAACGGGTGTCCGCTCTGCCCACCCATGGAGTTCCAGAGCGCCATAGAGACACCTCAACCATCACCTGCTGCTGCTGCCACCCACCAGATCAGGGTGCTCAGGGCCCTGCCCAGCCTGGCCTGGAAAGTACGAGGGCATCACCAGTTTCTCTGGGCAGCCTGTTCCAATATCTCACTGCCCTCACAGCTCTTCTGAACATCTGATCCCAATCTCCCCCTTCTGATCTAAAACCCTTCCCTTCCCCATCACTCTCTGCCCACTTTGGACACTGCAAGGCCTCAGTGAGGCCTCCCCGGCCCTGCTCCTCCCCAGGCTGGACAGCCCCAGCTCTCCCAGCCTGGCTGCAGAGCATGGCTGCTCCAGGCCTGCACACATCCCCACGGCCTCCTCCAGCCCCACTCCACAGGCACGTCCTGGTGCTGGGCACAGCTCCACAGGCACATCCTGCTGCTGCTGGGCACAGCTCCACAGGCACATCCTGCTGCTGCTGCTGCTGGGCACAGCTCCACAGGCACATCCTGCTGCTGCTGCTGCGCACAGCTCCACAGGCACATCCTGCTGCTGGGCACTGCTGGGCACAACTCCACAGGCACATTCTGCTGCTGCTGCTGATGGGCACAGCCGGGCACATCTCCGCACGTGGGGCCTCAGGGGCAGAGCAGGGACAGAGCTGCACCTCCCGCTGCCCTCAGCCTGAGCAACCCAAGCATCACTGGAGCCTTCTGTGGCTAAAAAAACCCCAACAAACCACACCTCCCCAAATCAGAAAGAAATTTAAACCCTTCCTTAACCCTCCTCCTCCAGGTTTATTAGTCTGTTGCTGTTTTAACTCTTATCAGAGTCTTTTAACTTTAACCCTAGTAAATAGCAATTAAAACAAAATCCAAGTTTGTTGGCTGAGGAAAAGATGTAAGCATTCAGATCCTTATTTCAAGTCTCTGAAGTCTTGACATTTTCAGGTCTTCAACTACTCCTCTAACCAGAATTTCCCAGGAGGGCTGAGGAGTTTTGCTCTGCTCTCAGGGACAGCACCTTCCTCCTGAGGCCCTGCTCTGCTATGGAAAGTGACAGAGCAGAAGAAGCAGAATTACTGCTCACTTTTCCTTCCAGCCACTCTGCCATGGGACCCGTGTTCAGAAGGATGGGCTGGGGCTCGTGAGAGCAGCAGGGAACCCATCTCAGCCCTGCCAGGTGCAGGGCTGCTCCTCAGGCCCTGGTCCTGCTGGGTGCTCTGTGCTGTGGGGAGAATGGTGGGAATTGACCCAGTGCTGTGGAGAGCACAAGGATTTGTTCAGCTCATGCTCTACCTGAGGAGGCTCATTTCTTACAAAAGTTTCTCTGTTATTACAATCCCTTTGTAATATCCTTTTGGGTAATTATCCTTTTTTTAATCCAAAATTATCCTTTCTGGGTAATTGACTACATGGTGAGTGTTGAAGAATGGGAGGGATGACTTTTCCATTTTTTGAAAAATCCCAAAGGAGATTTAACACTTTATATAAAAATGCTAAGATGCTAAAGCAATTCCAAACATACATTTAATATATCAATAATTAAGCACCTTGTATGACTCCCAAAGCACTGATTATGAGAAATGAACAATGTAAATCCGCTTTCTTTCTGGTCTGGCTTTTCAAAGTTCAAAAACTCCACTTCTCCTGTGCCTACAGATCAATGATGAAATGAGCTGAAAATGTGCTTTTCCTTCTGCTGACATCTGTGCACCAAGACTGATACCAATCCTTCAACTCTTCAGTTACTTTCAGCTATTCAGTGAATTCTTAGATCAATCCTTTCTAAAAACTCTATCTATATTTTTACACAAGGAAAGGGTTAATTATTACCCATATACCAAAATGTTCAAAGAAAATTGCCTCAGTTTATGCTGCTGAGCCATACTAACATCTGTTTAAACCTATTGTAAAATCAGCTCAGTGCCATTTCATTGCAGGTTAACTTAAGATCCAACTTACTTTACTATGAATGGTTTTTTGAAATGCTCCTTTTACTGAGAATACCTGGCCTTGCATGTCACCTAGGAATACAGCTTTGAGAAAGACAATTTAGACAATTTAGAAAGACATTTCTGCTTACTGTCGTTGCATCCACCAAGTAGCTAAAAGTCTAGCAAAAATGAGGAACAGAAAACATTGCTCTAAACTTTGTGGCCATCCTGTAAGTACATGATTTTATTTGTGTCTGTTGAAGGAATATCTTTGAGTAATTTGGACAACTCAAGTAGTTTTTCTTAAAAACAAAAATCAAAAGGTCACTTTATCAGGCTAATACTAATGTTTTCATTTTTTTTGTTAAGGTCAAGCCACATAGAAATTAGGGTGTACAATGAACCTTGTTTGTTACTACCACTGCCTAAATATTAAGACACCTTGAGATATGACTGAGGAAGCAGATAAATAGCGCACTAAAGACCAAAAATTTAAAAAAACAAAATAAAGGATACACGTCCACACAGATGACCAACTTTTAAGACACCTCAGAGGACCTCAGTTCAGTTTGGTCATCTGAGTTTTCTGTTTCATGGTACAATGAATTTACTGTTGCAGTTTTTAGCTGAGATCTGCCTTTGCCTCTTAATTGCTTTTGCATAACGGAATAATTTTCTTTCCTCTCTTATGTCCCGTTAATTTATCTCTGGACAATTGCATTTCTCTTCAGTGGAACTTAGGATGGTACAGCTGTAATTAAAGGAACTGGAGCTACAACACACTTGAACTGCCAACAGCTCAAAGTCAGTCACCAACTACAGGCATTCAAAAACACATTCCTTCAAAAGCCTCCAGATTCTAATTCTAATGAAACCTTACAACACTCAAAGCAGCAGTTTGGTAATGTACCAGTCATTCTCAAAGAACCTTGCTCTCTTTGGATGTGTGTACCACCTGCTACTCTTTCTATCTTCTGAGCAATGAAATCAGGACACGTTCACCAAAGCGTGCACCAGAGTCTGCCCTGAGCAATCGGATCCCTCTCACCTCAAGCAGGCCCTGTTTCTTTTTCCCCGTACAACACACGCTGGCCACAAGAACTACAAAGCTTGTGGCTTTAGCACATTGCCCCCAAATCAATGACTACGGGGAGAGGAAAAGAACGAGCTTCTGACTGCTCCAACCAAGAGCCTTATTCCCACCTGTTAGACAACTTCTTTAGACAACATCTCTGCCTATCAGCACAGTCCAACACAGAAGAGCAGACAGACTATATTTAAATCAGTCCAAACTTTATTTAACATTGAAAAAAAATGAAACTATAAACCGGAAGAACTATATACATAAAGAAACAAGTCTCTACACTGCCTATAGTCCAAGGTCCATCTGCGTCGGTCCTGAGAAGCACTCATAAGTAAATCTTAATATGTTCTCCTGCATAATGTTCCAGCCTGCAGACTGGGCACACGTGACCAGTCTTCAGGGCAATAGGGAGGCACCTACTGCAGAAGACATGGCCACACAGGGTTGCCACAAGCTGTCGTCCATGTTGCATAATCTGGAGAAAAGAAAATCACAACATGTATTGAGAGGAAAGAATTTGACTTTGCTGCTCTATTGGCACCAGAGGCTCTAGTTAGAGCATCTGGAATCAGTTAGAATAATGAGGGACCCACAGATGTGCCAGTGCCATCTTGGCAAAGGCTTCTCCCTCTACATTCACCATCAAGAAGTGACTTGTGGAGATTCACAGCAAGGGCTGTGCTTCCAGCCAGCTGACCACAGCACCCCACATCACCCAATTGACTTGTGCAGCTCCCCTTCTGGCTTTCTCCTCATCACAGGTGGATTCTTACCTCTGAGTAAAATTCCAGGCAAATGGGACACTTAATGACAACTCTTTGCTGTGCACTGGAGGAAACAGAAGTAGAAAGAACACGCAGCTTTTAAGATCAGCATATTTCACTGGTTATTGATACAGAAAATCTCATACAATCATGCAACTGCACTGACTAGCCATGACACATCTCCTCTGAAGAATCCTGCTGTCTTTAAGACTCTGTGTGCTGCATTTAATCAGGATTTGGGATCTCCCTGTCCTGAGGGAAAGGGTGTCCTGCTTGTCACCAGGAGAAAGGTGCAGTCAGTCACCCTGCCCTGGGATTTGAAGTAACAGCAGTCTCTGGCACTGGCCAGTTTCTGTATGGCAACTTTGACTTCCAGCAGGTCATCAGTAAGAGCCTTGTAACCACAGCATCCAGCTGTCCTCTGGGAACTCTTCACCCCAGAATATTCATCCCAGGACCCAGTTCTAAACTACAGAGTAACACAGCTCTGGCAAGATCCAGCCCTGGGAAGGAGCTTTTGGACAATTTTCAATGCTGTAGCACTGAGCTCTTTCAGCCTTACCTAAACAGAGCAGTTACATTCTGTAACTGAGAGGCTTGAGACTGAAGGAACAAAATATGCCTTTTGTTATATTAACCAAGTGGTGAGATTTGTTCTCCAACAGATTTAACAACCAAAACTTAAACATCTACAAATTCATTGGCAAAATGCATGATGGTTTAGAATAGTAGAAGCCCTTTAGTGGCACATTTAAGGCCTGACACCTAAAAGTTCCATACTCAAGTTCCCTCCTATATTGCCTTTCCAAAACGTTCAAAGCACACCAATTACATTAAAACCTGTGCATTTCCTCTCACCCCAAAAAACCACTTCAGAAAAGCTTATTGAAAATTCTCATGTTCTTTGTCTTCCCTAGTGACACAGACATCTGGTTTCATTTAATCAGTCTAATGAATTGCATCTTTCTTATCCTGATGGAGTGCTCCTACTGCAGGACTTCCCTGTTTCTCTGCAGAATGGGGATTTTACTGCGAAGGCATCCAACTTCAACTGCAAGATCTCCACCACAGGAGGAAACAAATCAGGGCTTGTGACATCCAGCACTGGCCATAAAAGCATGACCTCCACAGATGCCTGTGTACAAGTCTACCTTGGGAAGAAGGGCTCCAGCTCCAGAAGAAAGGCACCAAGCTGGCACCATCCCACCAGGGAACTTCTGCTGGAATTTGCCCAGCTGCTGCCTGCCAGTTCCATGATGCCAAGCTCAATTGATAACAACGGAAGCATTTCCATATCTAACATCACTACCAGAGCTTGCCAGAAAAAGCAAATGCAATACTGAGCTATGGCCTGTGACCAATCCCCCTTCCTTGCCATACCCCCACACTCATCTCTCAGCTGCTGTGCAAAGCTGTACATCTGCTCTGGGATGCCTTTTTCTCCCAAAATGCAAATGGTATCATTTGATCACCATGCAACACGGGAGCAGGAGGGAAATCCATGGAGTGTGGGAAGGCCTCAAAGATAAACCAGGCACAGCAGAATAACTTAGTGCTACACAGAAAAGAAAGAAAGGCACAGAAAGGCTCTGTGTTTGGTAGGGCAGGAGCCATACATACTCTGAACTTTCAGTGTCCTCCTCCTCTGCTCCCTGTTCTGCAGGGGCTGAGTCAGCCTCAGGTGCATCATTAGCTCCTGTTCCATTACCAGAGCCATCCACCTGTTCCTGGCTGTTCAGCGTAACAGTTCTCCTTTCCTGTCCATGCACTGTAATGTAATTTTCAGAAGTTAGATCTATTATTCTCTCTCTCCCTGGAACTACCCTTGAAATGAGTTATAGAAATAGTCAGCAATGGTTCCAATTTTAAATGGACTCTATTCAGCTGGGTTAAAAACAATCCTAAACAATCTTCTTTCCCAAATACTAAGGCTGGACTTGTCCAGACATTGTGACCCCTCTGCTACAAGACAACACAAAATATTTCCTCTGTTCAGCCCACACACAGCTGAAAAAGGTGACATAAGAGATACTCCAGGACAGTCCATGGAAACTGTAAAATTACTTGAAGCAGCATGCCCTTAGAAATTGTCATCATCTTCCTCCTTCATTAACGTAATTTGAGAATGGAGTTATATGTGATGCAAAATGCAGAATATGTAAAGGATTTCTGAAGGAAGGATGCTCTTTGTATTCAGATGTTGTTAGATCATTGCTTTCCTTTAGAGCCAAATTAGCTGGAAGGGAGATTTACTCCATTAAATAGACAACAACTCACAAACAAGATCTAAGTGATGCCCATGGGCAAATTCCTTGTTGGTAGAATTGCCTTGTTAAGGTTCAGGGCTTGACATGCTTCAAGGAGCTCAGACCCAGGGAAGGCTGAACAAAGCTTGGGGAGAAGGATGCCCACTGAAAGTGGACACAAAGAATGCAGAATTGAGGGGCCACTTGGACATCTGGCACAACTCCCAAGATAAGGAAGAAACTAAGAAACCCAACTCTCCTGACATCAGCTCTGACTGGAAAAAAGTAATTCCTGCAGGGAGAGATTGTGACCACCAACTCCTGGGGCAGCAACTCAAGAAACTCCCCAGCCCAAAAGAAGAGGGAGACTGAGCAATGCACTGAGTGGACTAATTACAGTGAGAAGTGAGACAATCACTAACCAAAAGAAGACAGAATACTAGCTAAGAGGATAACCTTGTCACTTGCAACCAATTCCAGCTACTTTCTTGTTTGTTTAAATTTATGAATAATAGAAGTTATTTTGATAGTGGGTGTGTCTGATCTGTGAAATATCACTGAGCACCCAGACTGGTCAAACACTGAAACAAACAACCAATGTCTCTCTCAAGTGTATCGTTATTTACCTGTTGCACCCCAGCAACAAGTCCATTTGTTGTGCACAACATATTGACCAAGTTACAGGGAGACCCATTTCTAATGGCCTGGCCTGTAACAGCCAAAGGGTGAAGAAATCCTGTTTGCTCTTTCAGTCTCAGAAACCTCAGGCAACGACCACCTCAGCAACTCCAGTGTCCATGTCACACTAATCAAACACCAACCAGTTAAAACTGCAGAAAGTGTTACCGCATTAAAGTTCCTTCTGCATAAGTGTTCAGCTACCACTTTTCTTGCAGGGATTTCCCACTGTGACTGACAGAGGCCATCACACGCACATTGCATCCGTTCTCTGAGACACTGGCCAGAGGCTTTAGCCATGTGCTTTGCCTTTTGCCAAAATGCAGTTTCAATCCCTGCTGCTCGACTTTCTTGGAAGAGAACACCAAAAATAACTATTACCTTTCAGATAAAAGTACATTACCAACTGTAAAACATCAACTCACCTTCCGGAAGCTTCAGTCAATGCACATGGGAAGGGAGAGAAAAGAAGATACAATTAAATTTGGTGAGGCCACTGGTGCTTCACACAAGCCTCAATGCAGAAAGCAGTTACAGCAGGGGAGGTGAGCAAGGGTAGGGTACCACCCTCTATGTTTGGTTAAGAGCATTCAAAGCAGTAGCACAAAGAGCTGCTGCCCTGATAAACAAAGAAGTGGGTGCTGCTGATTCTGCTCTCATTGCTGCTACAGGGTAGAAATAGAGGCAGCTTAGGAACCCCCTGAACACCCTCCTCCCTGGTCCCCTGTTCCTGTTCCCTATTCAGATTTGACCTGGATCTGTTCCTTTCCCTTGTTCTCCCCAAAACTGGCAACTTCTGCTATGATAACCTTAACGCTTCATGTTAGCTGTATGGCTGCTGAACAGGCAGGCATTGGGAGTAAAGAACTCCAGTTTGCTGCTCTATTGGCACCAGGCAAACTGGACTTGGAGTATGTGCAATCTGCTCTTTTATGCTAGGACTACAAAGGACGCACAGAGCTGCCAGTGCCATCCTGGAAAGGGCTTCTCCCTCTATGGACACCACCAAGAATGGACCTGGACGGATGTTCAAGTTGGAGCCTCCCAGCAAGGGCTGCGCTTCCAGCCAGCTGCCCACCTCAAACAACTGTGTTGTGCAGCTCCCCTTTTGTCCCTTTCCCTCCCACAAATCAGAAATTACAACAATATGAGGATCCTCACCTCTGCATTGTCATCCTCCCAATGTGGAGGACTAACAAGACTTCTTAGTCGTTCACTAGAGGGAACAGAAGCAGGAAAACATGCAGCTGTCAATTTCACAGACCACACAGGGTTACCAACAAAACATATAATTGAAGAAATTTAGAGAACCCCTTGTTCTGATTTAGCAACATCCCAGCCCAGAAACACAATCAAGTGGAAGAACTTTTATGTACTGCAAGCATTTCAGGGTATGACAATCCATAATGCAAGAAATATTTAATAATGACTTCCTCACAGAGAGGAAATATTTCTTCAGGATTTTACTGGTTTTTACGTTTTTGTTGGGGTTTTTTTTGGTTTTTTTGGTTTTTTGGGTTTTTTTGTTGGGCTTTTTTTTGTGTGTTATTTGTTGCTGCTGCTGCTGTTGTTGTTTGGTTGGTTGTTTTTTTTTTCTTACTTCTTTACCAGACAGGCCACTATGTTTCAAGCCA
This sequence comes from Melozone crissalis, assembly GCF_028551555.1. Taxonomy (NCBI): domain Eukaryota; kingdom Metazoa; phylum Chordata; class Aves; order Passeriformes; family Passerellidae; genus Melozone; species Melozone crissalis. The sequence continues at coordinate 40,382,853 of NW_026535784.1, read as the reverse complement.
GAATTCTCCAAACAGAATCAAGTAGAACCCAAAAGATTGGCAAAAACCTCAGTCTACCATGCATCAGAAATTACACTTTGGGGAGGCTCTTTATCTGTCACATACAATTCAATATCTCGTGGTTCCATTAGAAGGTTGAATGGCACTAATTCGACCGAATCCTCTGTTGATGTGGAATGAAGTGAGTACTGCTGGCTCCCTTCCCAGTCCTGCAGTGGGGTAAAAATGGAGACAGAGTAGGAACCGCTTGAAGCCACTCCATCCTGCCTCCCCTGTTTCAGTTCCCTGACTAGATTTGGGATAGAAGCTTTTCTTTCCCTTGCTAGCCCTAAACACTTCATGTTGCAAGAACAGCTGTCGAGAAACAGAAACCACAAGCACAGGAATTTGGGGCAGAAAAGTTCGCTGCTCTATTGGCACCAGCAAACTGCATTTGGGGTATCTGCAGTCTGTCAGTCAATGAATAGAACTACAAGGAACACACAGATCTGCCAGTGCCATCCTGACAAAGGCTTCTCCCTCTACGGACACCACCAAGAAAGGACTTGGACGGATGGGCAAGTTGGAGCTTCCCAGCAAGGCCTGTGCTTCCAGTCAGCTGCCTGTGGCATCCCACCTCAAACAACTGAGGTGTGCAGCTCCCCCTCTGTCTCCTGCCCTCCCGCAAAGCAGACAGGGCAAGAACAGGTGATAAGAACATGATGCTTACATCTGTAATGTCATCCTGCCATGTCGGAGGACTCTCAAAACGGTCTGGCCATTCATCAGAGTTAATAAAACTAGAAGAACAGGCAGCTGTCAATTTCACAGTGCAAACAGGGCTTCCAAGACATACAATTGCAAGAATAGAAATAACCCCTTGTTCTGATTTAGCAACATCCCAGCCCAGAAACAAAATCAAGTGCAACAGCTTCTATGTACTGCAAGCATTTCAGGGTGCGACAACCCATGACGTAAGAAACATTTCATAATGATTTCCTGAATGGAGAAGAAAGGTTTCTCCAGGATTTTGCTTTGTTTTTAGGGGTTTTGTTGCCATTAGTTCCCTTCCAGACAGGCCACTATGGCACAAATCAGATCCCATTACACAGAGTCAAGCAGAATCCAACAGTTTGGCAAAAATCCTGTGTCTACCATATATCAGAAATTACACTTTGGAGAGACTCTCCATCAGTCACATACTCATTGTTATCTCTTGGTTCCTCTTCGTTGTCACTCGCCCGTAGCTCAGCTGAACTCTCTGCCTCTCTGGAGCCAAGTGGGTGCTCCTGGCTCTGCTCCCTGTCCTGCACCTGAGAGTTGTCACTCTCCCGCATCAGAGGACAAGCAGGACCTGCTGTCTGTGCACTAGAGGGAACCAGAAAGAGCATGCAGCCATTTGAGCACAGAACCAATAATTTCACTGCAGACAGAGAGATAGCAACACGTAACACTTATTCAGATTTAGCAACATCCCAGCCCAGCTCCACAAGTGTTCCCCGAGCTGCTATGTGCTGCAAGCATTTCAGCATATATCAAGCCACACTGTAACAAATATTCAACCATGACTTCATGAAAAGAAAAGAAAGGTTGAAGCAAGATTTTGCTTTTTATTCTTTTTTTTTGGACACTTTTACTTACTTCTCTGCCAGACAGGCCACTATATTCCAGGTCTGAAGCTTCTGCACAGACTTCAGCAGAACCCAGAAGCTTGGAAAAATGTCTTCCTACCATGTATCAGAAATTGGAATTTACAGAGACATTTTACTCTCACATACCCATCATTATCTCTTGGTTCCTCTTCGTCACGAGTTGCCACTGGACCAGATGAATTCTCTGCTGCTCTGGACAGCTGTGAGTGCTGCTGGCTCTGCTCCCTGGCCTGCAGTGGGGTAAAAATTAAGAGAGAGTAGGAACCGCTCAAAACAACTCCGTCCTACTTCCCTGTATCAGTTCCCTGACTGGATTTGGGCTAGAAGCTTTTCTTTCCCTTGTTAGCCCCAAGAAGGGCAACTCCTGCACTCAAAGCCCTAAACACTTCATGTTGGACGAATGGCCACTGAGAATAGGAACCACAACAGGCATTGGGAGTAAAGAACTCCAGTTTGCTGCTCTATTGGCACCAGGCAAACTGGACTTGGAGTATGTGCAATCTGCTACTTAATGCTAGAACTACAAAGCACACACAGAGCTGCCGGTGCCATCCTGGAAAGGGCTTCTCCTTCTATGGACACCACCAAGAATGGACCTGGACGGATGTTCAAGCTGGAGCCTCCCAGCAAGGGCTGTGCTTCCAGCCAGCTCCCCTTTTGTCCCTTCCCCTCCCACAGACCAGAAAAGACAAGGACAGGTGGATCCTCACCTCTGAGTCCTCATCTGACCAAAATGGATGTTCAGTAGTAAATCGCTGCCAATCACTGGAGAAAGCAGAACCAGGAGAACATGCAGCCATTTATTCCACTGGGCACCAAAGGTTACCAACAAAGAAAACGTTGGCACTTAAAACATCCCCTATTCTGATTCAGCAACATCCCAGCCCAGAAACACAATCATTCCAAGAATTTTGATGGACAGCAAGCATTTCAGTGTGGCCAGCCATTCTCTTACATTCAATGTTAGATGGACAGCTTCTAAGAAGCCAAGGCTTCACAAACAGAGAAGAAAAGGCTTCTGCTGGATTCTGCTGGGTTTATTTCAATTCTCTTCCAGGCAGGCCACTACATTCCAGGTCTGAAGTACTTGCACAGAGCTTGGCAGAACCCAAAGGCTTGGCAAAAACCTCTTTCAACCACTTATCTGAAATTACTCTTTTGATAGACACTTTCACATACCCATCATCTTCTATTGGTTCCTCTTCATCATTCCTTGCCAGTGGCTCAACAGAATTCTCTGATGCTCTGGAAAGATGAGGCTGCTGCTGGCTCTGCTCCCTGTCCTGAAATAGGGTAGAAATGGAGGCACTTAAGGGACCCCCTGAACACTCTACTCCCTGCTTCCCTTTTTCAGTTCCCTAATTGGATTTCGGGCTGGAGCCATTTCTTCCTCTCTTTCTCCCCCAAACTGGCAATTTCACCTGTAATAGCCTCAACACTTCTTAGCATGTGAACAACTACTGAGGAGGAAAAACCCATACCCAAACGTGCTCTTGTGTTTGGTGCACGTGGAGCTGGGTCTTGAAAATCGTGTTGTAAAATTTGAGGCCTTTTCTTTGCAAAGGTTGAGGAACAGCCCGGTCAGGATAAAACTCCCATGCTGTTTGCTGCATGGTTCTGTTTTGCACAGCAGCAGTGGCATCCCAAATTTGAGCTGATACACGGCACTGTGGGCTGAATCCAAGCATATTCTTTTAAGATAGTAGGGGAAAAATGAAAATATTCCAAATGTGACCCTTTTAAAGACTTCTTGGAATAAGAAACCAAATTAATGCATACCCCAGTCAGCTGCAGTTGCCTTTTACAGCTCAATGAATGAGATTCCTTATACTGATGTTGCAGGTAAAACAACTGCTTACTTGGGAAGTCAAAGACTTCCTGTGCTCTCCTTTAAATCACGGAAGCAACAACCTCTTTTAGCATGTTCACCCACACTCTGCAAGCACTTCTCAGGCATGCTGATGTGTTCAGGAGTGTGTTTGGGGCTGACTGGGAACTGTGTCTAAAGTGATAAATCAGAGCCTTCTTTCAACCTTTGAGGCCGGAGTACTCAGTAATGTTCCAGAAGACAGGCAAGCAAAGTAATTTGAAAGGAAGATGGAGAGGAGTGTGCCCTTCACTACTTACCACAGGAGACTCATTGTCACTGATAGAGATGACTTCAGGCTCAGAAGATTCTCCTGTGAGATCTATAATGCCATCACCTGTGAGATCGATGACATCTTCACCTGTGAGATCAATGACATCTTCACCTGTGAGATCAATGATGTCTTCACCTGTGAGATCGGTGACTTCTTCACCAGTTGAAAAAGAGTCAAGATCAGAGATTACTAAGGAATTAGGTAGGCTGCCACTCTAGAACAGGCTGGGGTTGGATTCATTGTGCCCTCGGTCTCTTTTTTTAGGAATGTGTGTAACATTCCCCTTAAGCTTTGCCCTCAGCAGTCCACAGGGGAGCACTGCCAGCCCTGTCCCTCTGAAGGGACAAAACAACAGGAAGAGCAGCTGCGCTCCTCCAAACTTCTGTTGGATAACAACAGCATCTGTTGGATGACAACTGGATGTTCACATGAACAAGATTAGTCACTTCATATAGGGGATTGTTTAGCACATAGGGCAAAAAAATAACCCCAACCAACACTAGAGGGGATAGCAATTTCCTCGTACCATCCTGTAGACTGGTTCCTTGAAGAATGGGCCACAGCTAATGACAGGCTTCCCTCATCTTCATCCAGCTTGGGAGATCCCAAACTCAGCTGGCCACCCTCCACTGTGCCAGCTGCAGTGACTGCCAGCTCATCAGAACACACAGTCAGGGCTTTGAGCAGCACTTGGGCACCTTTGCTACACAGCTCCTCTCCCACTAGCTGCCAGTGTATCGAGCTCAGTAACACCAAAACAGTTGTCAGAAAGCTTGCTGTTGGGGGATCCCATTCCAGGTGCTTCCTCAACCCCAAGGTTTCCCTTCCTCCCCAGTAAAGGGCCTAGAAACTGGCAAAAGCACATGGCCAGATTTTCCTCAACCCTCCAGAAGCAGTTTCTGTTCTCACCAGGCTCAAAGGCAGGTGCACCACTTTCCTCAAGGTCTCTTGGCTCGGTCTGCGAAGTTCCACCTGCGCTGGAGGGCAGCAGCCTGCTCCGTTTCCGAGCTGGTCTGGAATCAACTGCTCCTCCAGGGCGCTTTCGCTGACGGTGACAAGGAACAAAGCCTGAGCACTTTCTGTGGCACAAATCTTAACACGGCCCTCGATTTTTGCAACACCAATGACAGCACACAAGGATCCAGAAAACTCTCCTGCAAAGGCTGGAATACACACCAAATGGTGCTATGGGCCATTCCCACCTGAGCACATCACATCAGGGAAAAGACATCACCCCTGATCTCCCACAAGCCGCCTCCCCAAGAGCGAGCCTGTCCCAATGGCTTGAGAATGAGGAGACCAGTTCCCAATTCCAGCAGCTTGCTGCTCACACCGTAAGCATTTCTGAACTACTGCTAACACCGACAGAGATTCAAAACCTTCACTATTCCAGAATGTCAAGTTACATGAAGTTTTCAAAGATTCCTCTGCATTTGCTATGAACTCTTGAAATGCTTTCTAGAAGTACCCTGGAAAATGTTTTAAGAATCAGATTTCCATTGAGCAGCAAAGTACTTACTGAGCTCATGGTGGTTTCTGATCAAAAACCACCAGCAGAATAAGTGGGGCAAACAGCAAAAGGAATGTCAGGGATGTGATCAATCCTTCAGCCAGCCCAGTGCAGATTTGTTGGAGTGACAGAAAACTGCTCTTCCAAACCTATCAGAAGAGGAGAGGGGAGATTATCTATTTGGAAAGCCAGTTTTCTTGAACACCCCCATGTCCCAAGACTCCCATTCCTGAGACCCCAGTTCCTGTCCAAAGCCAGAGGGGAATCTGTGACTCTGGTACTTGAGCCCACCTGCAACCCATCCACCCATCCTGCAGCCCAGCCCAGCCCCTGAGCATCAGAAGCCTTGCCAAGAATCGCCCGCCCTCACCTGTACAGTCAGTGCAGAGTTTGGCTCGCAAATGTCAGCAATTCGCTCTCTATTCCCAGCCGGGATGGAGAAGACGGATGCTCCACGTCTGCTGCGCAGCAGAGAATCCGTCAACTGGCTCAACAGAGTCCATGCCAACAGAACCTTGGAAGCGGGAGTGCCCCTGGCAACCAGGGGCAACATTCCATGCCCGGGTAACGGGTGTCCGCTCTGCCCACCCATGGAGTTCCAGAGCGCCATAGAGGCACCTCAACCATCACCTGCTGCTGCTGCCACCCACCAGATCAGGGTGCTCAGGGCCCTGCCCAGCCTGGCCTGGAAAGTACCAGGGCATCACCAGTTTCTCTGGGCAGCCTGTTCCAATATCTCACTGCCCTCACAGCTCTTCTGAACATCTGATCCCAATCTCCCCCTTCTGATCTAAAACCCTTCCCTTCCCCATCACTCTCTGCCCCCTTAGGGCTCTGCAAGGCCTCAGTGAGGCCTCCCCGGCCCTGCTCCTCCCCAGGCTGGACAGCTCCAGCTCTCCCAGCCTGGCTGCAGAGCATGGCTGCTCCAGGCCTGCACACATCCCCACGGCCTCCTCCAGCCCCACTCCACAGGCCCATCCTGCTGCTGGGCACAGCTCCACAGGTACATCCTGCTGCTGGGCACAGCTCCACAGGCACATCCTCCTGCTGGGCACATCTCCGCAGGCACATCCTGCTGCTGCTGGGCACAGCTCCACAGGCACATCCTGCTGCTGCTGCTGCTGGGCACAGCTCCACAGGCACATTCTGCTGCTGCTGCTGATGGGCACAGCCGGGCACATCTCCGCACGTGGGGCCTCAGGGGCAGAGCAGGGACAGAGCTGCACCTCCCGCTGCCCTCAGCCTGAGCAACCCAAGCATCACTGGAGCCTTCTGTGGCTAAAAAAACCCCAACAAACCACACATCCCCAAATCAGAAAGAAATTTAAACCCTTCCTTAACCCTCCTCCTCCAGGTTTATTAGTCTGTTGCTGTTTTAACTCTTATCAGAGTCTTTTAACTTTAACCCTAGTAAATAGCAATTAAAACAAAATCCAAGTTTGTTGGCTGAGGAAAAGATGTAAGCATTCAGATCCTTATTTCAAGTCTCTGAAGTCTTGACATTTTCAGGTCTTCAACTACTCCTCTAACTAGAATTTCCCAGGAGGGCTGAGGAGTTTTGCTCTGCTCCCGGGGACAGCACCTTCCTCCTGAGGCCCTGCTCTGCTATGGAAAGTGACAGAGCAGAAGAAGCAGAATTACTGCTCACTTTTCCTTCCAGCCACTCTGCCATGGGACCCGTGTTCAGAAGGATGGGCTGGGGCTCGTGAGAGCAGCAGGGAACCCATCTCAGCCCTGCCAGGTGCAGGGCTGCTCCTCAGGCCCTGGTCCTGCTGGGTGCTCTGTGCTGTGGGGAGAATGGTGGGAATTGACCCAGTGCTGTGGAGAGCACAAGGATTTGTTCAGCTCATGCTCTACCTGAGGAGGCTCATTTCTTACAAAAGTTTCTCTGTTATTACAATCCCTCCTTTTGGGTAATTGACTACATGGTGAGTGTTGAAGAATGGGAGGGATGACTTTTCCATTTTTTGAAAAATCCCAAAGGAGACTTAACACTTCATATAAAAATGCTAAGATGCTAAAGCAATTCCAAACATACATTTAATATATGAATAATTAAGCACCTTGTATGACTCCCAAAGCACTGATTATGAGAAATGAACCATGCAAATGTACTCAGAGAGATCTGGGCTGAGCTTTTAAACCTCAAAAACCCCAGTTCTATGCCTACAGATCAATGATGAAATTATGTGTTTGGCAATTTCCCCAAATCCCCAAATTCCCTCTGTGGTTGTGCACCATATACTCCTTGGAAGAATTTGTTCAGGAGTCATTGCTATGCCATCTGTAGTCTGAAAACACATCCCTGCCTTTCTCCACGTGGCTTTGCTAAAAACTGCCCTGTTCAACATAGCAGGGCTGGGTCAGCTGTGGTGGTGCTTTGTGCACACATTCAGCTTTCTGCCTCCACACAGGTCTTAAACTGAGTCCAAAGTATACGAAGGAGGAATTCTGACTCTGAAAATGCCAGTGGGGTTCCTGCATCCCTGGGGTAAGCAGGTGTAAATTTCTGTACTCGTCCTTCCTCTAGGAGAATAAAATTAAAACGTGTCACCCTATATTTTCGTGAACTGCATCAGGTGATCTGATAATAGATCTGATAATATTGCAGCTGACATAGGTGTGGGTCAGAAGAGGAGAGAAAGATCTTTGTTTTGCACTTGGAAACAAAGTTGTCTGAATGCAGCTTTCCAAGCCTTGCTGTGGATTGCAGAAATAAGGTGTCATCTAGATCCAGAACCATCTGGTTAAAAATATTCCAGACTCTTTCCCCATCTATTAATTGAGGACACCTAAAACTGGTTTACTGTGCCAGTTTTGGACACTGTCATTAGGATTCAGCTGCAGTGCAAAGACAATGCACTAACTTTAGTTGAGCTTCAGTCATTAAGCACATATTTCTATTTCCCATAGCTGTGTCTGACATAAAAAATTAGTTATCTTGCCCCTGTGTGTCGGAAGCAGTAGTAATTAATGTATAGACAGCATACTTGGTAAAGCAAAATAAGGAAAAGGTAAGGGCTAAAATTACTACAGGAAAAATTTCAGGTATTTAATGTTGGGAAGAAACCCTAACATTTTATAATGATGGATCAAATAATCTCACAGCTATCAGAGGTCTCTTTCCAACAGAGCACATGAATACTTGGAGTCTCTGTTTTGTAAGAGAAAACAGGAGACATTATTCCCACATTACCAAGGGGGAAAAACAAGAGTGAAAGAACTTCACCTTGCCAAGGCATGGCACGTGCCTGTGATGGGGACAGGGACAGCAGCCATCCAAGGCACACTCCTGTTTTGCTCTGCAGGTTTCATGCCCAGGAAAACACATTTCAGGCCTGAAGTCCTGAAGGTGAGACAGAAAACGGGGGAAATTGTAACAGCTGATCATCTTTTTAGAGCCTAATACTGGGATAATGTTAACTCCTTTTATTGTTTAAATTGCAATTTATTATAAAACTATCCTCAGCACCCTCCTCTATTTTGAAAATTCAAGTATTTTCTTAAATTCACTATGAGAAGACTGCAGAGAAGAGTACTTCCTTACTCATGCAATTTCTAATCAAATAAAAGCTACAACCAAAGAAAATTAAGCTGCTTTCACTTTTTCAGTCTTTCTATAGAATCTTAATATATTATTGACTTAGAAAATTGAATTTCTTTTAATGATAGTTTTAGTAAGCTGAAACTTGCTAAGCACAAGCTATTGAACTAAAACCTTGGTAGCCACGTAGTTAAAGTGCTGGTCTGAGCATGGAAAGTTCAGAGGTTTTCTTCTTTTATTTGGGGCATGTAAGTACCACTAGACATATCTACAGGTAAATTTATTTCAATTTTGTTTAAAAAATGGTAATAAAACCACAGGAACTTCGACTGAGATTGTACATGAGGAGTTTGTCATGACAAGCAAATGGCCCAAGGCAAGACCACTGAAAGTAGTACTTGATTATGCTTAAAGGAAAATGTGCTTTTCCTTCAGCTGACAACTGTGCATCAAGACCAAAACTAATGCTTCACCTCTTCAGTTACTTTTTGGTAATCAGTGCTTTTCTAGGCCAATAATTTCTAAAAATTATATACACACACACACATTTAAAGGGTTAATTACTAACTCTATGCCAAAATTTTAAAAGAAAATCACCTCAGCTTATGGTGTTGAGCCATACTAACATCCGTTTAAACCTATTGTAAAATCAACTCAGTGTCATTTCATTGCAGGTTACTTAAACTTACTTGACCATAAATGGTTCCATTAAATGCTCTTTTCAATGAGAACACCTGGCATTGCATGTCACCTAGGAATACAGCTTTTAGAAAGACATTTCTGCTTACTGCCATTGCATCCACCAAGTAGCTAAAAGTCTAGCAAAGATGACCAGAAAACATTGGCCTAAAATTTATGGCCAACCTATAAGTAAATAATTTTATGTGTATTTGTCTAAGGATTATCTTTGAGTAATTTTGACCACTAGAGTAGGTTCCATTAACAGCAAAAATCAAAAGATGGCTTTATCAGAATATTAGTAACATTTTACCTTTTTTTTTGTTTAGGTCAAGCCACATAAAATTAGGCAGCACAATGAACCTACTAGGAATGTCCTTTGTTTATTACTACCCCTGCCTAAATACAGCCATTTTAAGATCTCTTGAAAAATGGCTGAAGAAGCAGATAAATAACAGAATGAAGAATAAAATGAAAAACCAAAAGTAAGGATACATGTCCACACAGATGACTAACTTTTAACACTGCTTGGTCATCTGTTTCCTGTTATAAGGTTACTTTTGCCAGCATTAGAGGCTACAAGGGAAACATAAAAGAAAACTTTCAAGATAATGGAAAATCATGACTATGCTAGGACAGCAATTTTTTCACCCTACAGCTGGTCCCAATGGGCCAGACAAATGAAAAACACAAACAGTATTTGGAGATGCACCTTGGACATCAAGATAGCTCCTTGAATAACTAGCTGCTAGAACACCAGTTGTTCACTCATAGGACCACACTGTCTACTCACCTTGTTTAGGCTATTTTAGGCTCTATTAATTCCATACCATTTATGTATACAGAAACATAGGGCAAAGTAACATACCTAAAAATTAATATAATTGAGTTCATCTTTCAGAAAGTACATGCCACAGTTTAGCGATTTAATCTGTGGTGAATTAGCTATTATCTCTTGCTGCAAATCTTGATTTTTATGCTTTTTTTCATCTGCTTCTCTCCAGTTTTCAATAAACATCAGTTCATCTGAAGTATATTTCAGGCTTTACTAGTCATAGTAACATAACTCTATCCTTGGACACGAGAAAGATTCTGTTCTCCTGAGAAGAAACCAGAGCCCATTGATGCCAACAGCAACAAGCTCACACCAGTACCACAAATGGAATGCAGCCTCACTAATCCTGTAACCCATGAAGATGATAAATACTGTGAGATGCCATTAAAATATTCCTTATTTTGGGAAGGAAAAAAATTTGTCATAAACTCGCTTTGTATAGTTTGGCTCATCCAAAAAAAAATGGGATGTCATCATGCATATAAACATAGCACTACTTCTGCTGGTTTTTTCCCTTGCTTCTATAAATTTTTTCTTCCTGTGAAGTCTATTTCTTTGTGGGGTAGCAGATACAAAATAATTTATTTAAGTCACAAGTAAAGCAACACCTGTGGGAAGCTGTCATTAACATGAAAGCAGGTACCTTAATGAAATAGGAAACAGAGATTGGTATTTGGATTCTTGTTTGACTTTACCTGTTTTTCTAGACCATCTGAAGCACCTAATAAACACTTAGTCATCTGTCCAAATAAGGTTCCTTTTCCACCTCTCTTTTTAAGAAATCCTGGTTTTGCGTGTTAAAAAACCCATTTTTATCTTTTATCCAGTAGCACACATGTTCTCTGTCGTAGACCCTAAATGTATCTACCTTCTTTTCAGGTAGATCCAAAAACTATTACAGACTATTGACACAGATATTGCAAAAGAGGTGAAGCATGTAAAAGCAAAGAATTCTGCTCTACTGAAAGCTCTGTTTTATTGCATAGTATCAAACCATGCCAAATGTTCAACACCACCATACTTAAAGCATTGATATTGCTACTTCTCTGGAGCAGAGAAGTGTGAAAACTCTTACTGTAAACAGCATCAGTTTCCAACTGCCTCACCTTGACGAGTTCTTCCTTCAGCACAAGAAAGTCATAAAGAGACATTTGCTCACTCCAGAAAAGCAATTTAACATGACTAATGTTCAGATTGACATACCACTAATTTGGAAACTGAATTCCCATTGGGCAAGTATTGCAGAAAACTCTGAAGACAACTGGTATCGCCATGTATTTTGTATTTGCCATACATTCTTCAAAACTCAAGTTCCTCCTGTAACCACAAACAGTTGCAGAAAAAGTGTTTCATCATTATCTATGGAATAACTCATGTTAAAGGTAGGATTTCACTCCTACTTGCTCATTTGTGTGCTTTTTAAATAAGGGGGTAGCGTTCCATGTGTTCACATTAAAAAAAACCCAGGTATTTCGATCTTTAAGATATCTACATTTCATGAATAATAAAATACTTCTGGATTCTTTTTTTGCTCCAATAGCTATTGTTTGTAATTCAGTTAGCCATGTCTGGAAGCTATGTTCATAGTTTTCAAACTTCAGATTAAATAAACTGAAACATGGCAGAAATCACAGATGTATAAAATCCCTAAACATGCAGTAAAAATCTCATTAGCAGCTACCTTCCATTGTGCTTGTGTCAACTGGTGATTTTAAATTAGGGGGAAAATGGAGCACAGGAGAATACTTATTTTCATTTTAGAGCAGCATAACCACGATTATCTTTTCAAATGGTTCCACACAGCAACTTTTCTCAAATTTTAAACTGAATATAAAATCAATGAAGATGGTGTATGTAGACACATGAACTGTTCATAAATATTTCTTCAGTACGGCAAGTTTCTTATGAATAGGAATCAACACACTTCTGTTACCAATGCAACAGTGAAGGATCCATTCACTATCATCATGTCTAGCTCCCACTTTCTGGTCAATGGATAATGAGAAGTTTGGTTTCTTTAAACCAAGTGTCAACTTCCTGGTTACAGAATCCTTGCATAATATTTAAAGGTAATTCTGAAGTCTTTTAAAAGAATTATTGGCAAGGTAGAATACATTTTTAATAAGCAGATTGAGGCCCAAAGTATTCTGATGAACTTTTATTAAAAATAATCTGCTACAGTAGCATGGAATTCTTCAGCAAAGTCAGACCACCACCTGTTGCACAGCCATCTTCAGTAACACAATCAACTTGATCTTCTCTGTTCCTCTGGTGATCAGCACTGCTGGCTGATAACTGCTCGGCTGAGGAACACAAATGCTGTTTTGACCACGAACGCAATTTCCAAGCAGCCAAGACACAGCTTTACTGAAAAGGAAATCACCTTTCCTTCAACAAAGCCAGTTTTTCCTAAACTTTTGCAGATGGATATAATTCCATGCACAGTCATTAGATCCAGAAACTTCTCAGTATGAGAACCAAAAGTTGCTTAATGACATATTGCAAGTTGATTTGTGATGCTCTGCATGCAGTTTGCTTTTCAGGACTTTGGGGGCTGCTTCCCTTTCCAAAGGCAATGCGTTCAAGATGCGGGATGTCTGCTTCCCAGCGCTGCTTCTATCTGCTGGATGTCATTATGCACTGAAGATTTATGCTCAGCTTCAAATCAAATGCAAGTTTCACACTCTAAGCAGGGATGCCCACAAACATATTGTTCTTTGGAGAGCAACTCTCTGGCTCCATAGATATAACTTGGACAGAGTAGTTACGCTCTTCTGCAGCCCATGCCCGATCCAGATCCACAAGTCCCATACACTGCTTTCCTAAAATGACAACAAGGGAGAACACAGAAACTCAAAATGTAGAAATATTATCAGAAACATGCATGTAATGTTAGGAAAACACATCAGTAAGCCATCTAAAAAATAAGTTCCAAATCTACTTTAAAAAACATCTTAATCTGGTTTATGTTCCAAATCACATCTGTAACTTGTACTCCTCATTTAGCAAAGACCTTGAAGAGATTATTAACTCTTTAATACGAAGAAAGGCCCAACTATTTAAAAGTATTCTCAAAACTTACAGGAAAAAAACATGCTTTAATGTAAATGGGAAGAAGAAAAATGTCTAGTTTACCCCTTAGCCCTCTGAATTGCCAGACTTCTAGTCCCTTTATAACCATAGCTGTTTCCTTCCTGTACTTTCACCTAAAATCTGAAAATCTCTGGTTATTGAACAATAGACTAAAATACCAAAAAGTGTAATTGATTTGAGACATATTGCTGTAACTACTTATAAACAAACATACTGAATTGGTAATGCAAAATAAGCTTATTTCAGATTTACCTGCAGCAAAAAACCCAGGAAGGACAGAGGGTTTTTTTCTGCTTAGAATTTTTTTTGTTATGATACAACCATGACAAGATGATGGGACCATTTGTCTTTACTTACTCACTCATTATAATTGATTATTATGTTCTGAAAAACAGAATTGACTTGTCAGATTGTATTTTCAGCAGCTTGAAACTCTACTGAAAGGAAAATTTAATGCTACTTTGAAATGTTTTATCACTAGTAGTTACAGTCTCAAGTCAACAGGGCACAATCCTGCTTCAGTCTCAAACACAATGATCCTGCCTCTTCCCTTGTTCCTGACAGAATTACACAGTTAAATGTATTTGGGGTCTGAGATGAAGAGACAGGAGCACATCCTGTTTGCCTTTGGAATAGGAGTCTGGCATTCCAAACCACCTTCTGGAACAGCTTATCTCTCTTTCCTGAATATATAACCAGCTTTTGTGCCTGTATAATTACCAGCCCTGCTATGCACCCTGGTCAGGTGCCTTTAGAAGTTTTGGGCAGGTGGCACCAATACATCCTGCAGTATCCTTGTATTTCAGAGCAGTTGGTGCACATCACAGTTGAATGCAGGGCTCAGTCCAACCTACTCTGTCCATCCACAGTGAGCCCCCAGCCAGAACTATCTTCTCCTTCTCAGCTTAGTTACAGAAGAATTTCACTGCTTTGAATTCACTATTATGACATTTGGCCTCAGTTCTGTTGGTGGCTTGAGATTTGAGAGGGGTAGTAATTGGGCTGGAGACAATTTAAAGATACAATAATGAGGGAGAGCCTGAAAAAGATCTTTCCAACTCAGTCCTGTATGGATTTGGATGTTGCAGGAAGAAATCACTAGTTTGTATAACCAACCAGACAGAACTCTGCAAATCACCTTTTGTAGCCCTATCCTCCCACATCTGTGGTTTCATAGAAAACCACCTTCTGTGGTTGGTTGAACAAAATGGCCACTGACTCCAATATTATTATTACAATAGTACTCACTGTCAGGGCAAAACACTTAAAAGTTACATTTGTGGAAAAAACCCCTGCAGTTTCAGACATTGAGAACAGATAAGAGTTACAATCCTTCAAAAAAATTTTTTTGATCCTATTTCAATTTTCAGTCTACAGCATAGGGTCCAACACTAGTAATGAATATTGACCTTTTTAAAATTTTTTTTTCAAATATTGTGATGATGACAAAAGAAACTGACAAATTTACTGTCAGCTTTTATACAGGATCTCTATTATTTTCTTTTTGTGCAGCGAGTATAAGAAATACTTTCAATTGTTCAAATTAAGCTTCTTAAAAACATTATGCTTATTAGCTAGTACTGCTTTCATATACTTTGTAAATGTTTCTTCTAAGCCAAAAAAGCAGACTTATCTCTAAGCAGACTTAGAGTTCCTAGGCCCTTCTGTCTTTTCTGACCTGAAAGCTAGTTACAGCTTCCATCAAAACAACAATACCAAACTGTCACTTTAATATTGATGATTTTGGATGAAGAAAAACATTTCTATAGCAAGAAGAGAACAGCAAGATGTGAAATGTGACGAAACTTAAATTTTCAACTGTTATCTGAAGACATCTACTTAATGCCCCATTCATAAATGTCCTACTTCTTCCTTTCTGTATCAAGGTAAAACCATTACTGGGATGGTTTACACAATAGCTGCAGAAATTCATACCAATTTGCCTGCGTTCAGGTGGAAGCTGAACAGCTGTCTGATCTGCAAATCTGCAAAGGATCATGTGCTCCTATAAAAAAGACAAAAAATCATTAAGAAAAATCTGATTAAATGCTTAAAAGTATCAGAAATTATACCACATTGAAGACAGTATTTCTAAAAAATTTCACCTGTGTGGAAATCCCCATTTTTATACTGCAAATACTTGTGTAGGTCAAGTGTTTGTAATCACTGCCTCACTTCTCCTCATTAGTATTTATTTCTTGCTAAACTTCCTAATTCTTTGCAGCAGTTGAATGGGATGCAATGTATACAAGACAGCATCCTTCAAAGACATTCTGCAGACTAATTTTGCCTTCAATAACTGATGAGCAACACAGCCATCGTTTAGCATAGTCGTAATGGGGCAGCCTCCCTGCATCAATAAGCAGCCGAGACAAAATTCTTTAACAGTTGATTTGAACATTTCTCCCAAGCAGTGATTTTGAATCCCAGGATAAGCTGATGGGTCAAATTTCCCCTGCCCCACCAAATCCAATCAGATCCTGAGGGCAAAAAATACCTGGCTGTGAATAGGAAAGTCTCCAGCAAAAGGAGCACAATTTACTTTCAAACTACCCCTGTTCCATTAAAAGTTTCTGCAGACACTTCTACAGAAGACTTTCTCCCTGCCCACTCAGCCAGGGGGATGGTGCAGGGGAGGGGGCAGCAGCAGAGCCCCATCCTCACTTGCCTTCAATGCCAGCACAACGGCACCTCAAAGATCAGGCAAGGCAAGGAAAGCAGGTTAGCCAGGGGAGAGAGCAAACCCTTGCAGGTGTGGCAGTGGAATTACTGCTCTGATGACAGCTGTGCCTGTGGGACAGCTGCAATGCTCAGTACAGGGCAGAGTAAATCAGAACCATCTTGGAATCACACAACGTTGCCAAGTCTCCCACAATGTCATGGGGAGAAAACAGAAATGGGCAACAGCACAAAGTGCTCTCCCACGCAAAGCTTCCAGAGCTATAGTTCTGAAACAAGGACATGTTGTTTTTTGTATCAGGTAAGATATAACAAAAGATTTTGTTATTCTTACCTGATATAAAATTACAATTTTAAAGATTTGGTTCTTATAACAGGTGGAGAGAGCAATCTCACCTAAGGACACTTCAGGTTCTTTCATTATTCTGAAGTAAGGATACTTACTCCAGCTTTTTTTAGAATGCCATAAACATCTAAGTCTTCACTCCACAAGAAATCTTCATATTAAAACAAGATGGCAATTCCCCCACTGCACTCCACCCAATTCATAAACAAGACACCTGACCGCAAAAAATTTTCCCATATATTATAAAATAAAATATGATCATCTCTTGATACACAAATATTACTCATTTAAATATATTTATAATATCTTGATGCAAGGATATTTGTTCCCTAGTACAGCACAAAGACATGAAGGTTTCCAGCTCACAGCTTCATAAAAAAATACAGAAGCAAAATAAGAACATGTTATAACACATTTAGGCCTTAAACATGTTACACCCAGGCAGTTCAGCTCAAATGTGGCTACTCCTGCAGTACAAAAGAGGTAAAAACATTAAACCCAGATGTGACCACTGAAGAACGGAGAAGAAGGGGTGCCACGGACAATGTGGTCACTGTTGGAGAAAAGCTGGAGTGACAGGCAGCTTGGGGAGAAAAAGAGGGATTTAGAGGAGAGGGAGAAGACCCATGTTAACAGACAACTCCTCACCAGTCTTCAGGCACCTGACAGAACTTGGCTCTTGGCAACAGCAAGTTCCCAGCTCTTTGGACCAGACCAGAGCCAAGGTAAGTCTTGTCACTTGACCTGAACATCTGGACTGACTCCAATCCTTGGCTTCTTACGGTGTGATCCAAAAAGATAAACCAGAGGCTGTTATGACTACATTGATTCCCCCTGACACAATGATTAAATTGTCATATTCCCTGTTGGCTGAAATTTTAAAAAAGCATTTCTAAAGTAAGGATGAGAAACTTCCCAAAGTGTGCATAAACAATTAACTTGTTTACTAGAACATCTACCTGTTCCATTCCTATTAAATTTCCAAAGCTGTATTTGCAAATTTATACAGTTCTGCTTTCCAATTCTCCTTGTGTCTTGACAGAGTCACAAAATGTATCATAATAGAAATCTACAGCTAGCATAACCTTATTCCTTGCAACTATAAACAAATGAATTACAGCATAATGTTCTCATCAAGAAAGTTTTGGAAATGCCAGACTTCTGGATGTCTTTTTACATCTCACTAAAATAAAAGATAAGAGAAATTAATTTAAAATGGGAACTGGAGTGGATGACACAGACAATGTCTGGCTAACACATGGCAACTTTGGCTGCTAGCCAATAACTTGTAAGAATTTATTAATATGAAATATAAAAACACATACAGCTAGCTGCATAGCAGAAGTTATTTATAATTAGGATTATTTGAGGCACCAACCAGCCTAGACCAATTGTATAGACTCTCATGTTACTAAGAGTAGCAATATTTTTTAGCCTTATCTTTGACTCCTGTGCCCTTCTGCAACACAATTAATAAAATTCTGGAGCTTCTACAGTATTGACAAACCCTGTGATTTAAATCTCTGTGGTTTAACAGATTAGGAAGAAATTCACTGAGTTGCAATGAGATTATACACACTATCCTAATCTAGGCATCTTAGACTTTATAACTGACACCATCCCTCTCTGTGCTGTCAGCAGGTTTAATAATGCTAGTAAATAATTTTTTTCTGAACTGAAACCCAACTTCTTTGAGATTATGTCACAGAGATGCTGAAAGGAACATTAGTCATGGGAAAAAATAATGGCAGCTCCAAATCCATCATGTGGCTTTTGGCATCTCAGTCTTTGGGCATTTATTACCTGATAACTGAACTATTCCCTTACAAGATGGCTGGAGATTTTCTGAATTTTTAAAACTCGTTCTAAGTTAGGGATTAAAAAGGATAATCTCTATTTTCCTGCCACATACATTATCTTTGCACTGCCCACTGTTTCCAAAAGCATCTGGATATTAGAAATACCCTCCTTCATTTCCATATTTCTGTTACAAAGAATTATTTTGAACCTCCAAAAATCACTTCTATATTGTAAAAGCCAAGAGCCCTGTCTAGGACTTGAGCTGTAAATTTAGTAAAGTTCCTACATAACCTTGCTTCTCTCAAAAGGAAACGCTTTTTCCATGCCACATTAAGTGCCTCTAATCTTCAAATTTTGAGTTGGCCATCACTAACTAGTTTAAACTCACAAGACAAAACTTGGCAGATCAGTACCAGTTTTCTGCTGCCCACCTCTCTGCTCTTGTCCTTTTCCACTCTCCTGTTACCCTTCATTTTGTCAGTATGCTTCAGTGATAATTCCTCCTGTGTTTCTCTCAGATTATCTCCACAGACCCCAATTGCTCAGGGGTCTGTGGAGATAATCTTTTAAAATTACTTTTAAATTCAATATTTTAAAAGTAATTTTGAACAGCATTTTAAAGACTGTATAAAATATAAGTACTGTATTAAAATCTTGCTGATCTGTTTAAGCTCTTCCCACTTACAATGTCCAACGTTTTAGACATAAATTAGAGGGAGACATCTAATGTTTATTACAACACTTGTATTTAACATCTAAACCAATTGGTATCCTGTAATTTTTAACTGATGCACATTAAAATACCTTAGGAATGGCTCATTTATACATTATGACAAAAAAGGTGGGGTTTTTTGTGGAGAAACTACTTAATTTTGTTGAAGAAAAAAGCCTTCAAAATGGATGGTGGAGAGAAAACACAATGGCACCTGCACTAATAATGAACATTTCACATAACACATGCCCCTCCTATTTCTAGAAGATAACCACCTATACTTCATTTGATAAGAAGACCCAGTGAAATGCAGGAAACTGCAAATAAATATTTTCCCTCTGTCCTTTTACATACCTTGTAGGACAAAATTTCTTTGAACTGATGACTGAAAAAAAAAAAATCAATTCAATTCACATCTGAAAACAGCAAAAGTGGAAAACAGAAGCAATCATTATATACTTGAACACATTTAAAAAAAAACCCAGCAATATCTTTAACATACAGAAAGGCTTTAAAAAATACCAAAGCCCATTACAGTTCCAGTTCACTAGAAAAGTGTATTTCGTGGGGGTTTTTTTCCTAGTATTAATAAAAACTCCCTCTTTAAATCATTATAAATGCTAACACATACTTACTGTGGTTTTCTCATTGTCACACAAATACTTCACATACATTTAATAGTACACACATATATTTTGTTTGTATCACAAAGCTAAAGGGTCTTTACAATGGAA
Source organism: Melozone crissalis (assembly GCF_028551555.1). Taxonomy (NCBI): domain Eukaryota; kingdom Metazoa; phylum Chordata; class Aves; order Passeriformes; family Passerellidae; genus Melozone; species Melozone crissalis. The sequence continues at coordinate 40,363,150 of NW_026535784.1, read as the reverse complement.
TTGAGTACAGAACACAGACACTGCAGGGATATGGCCAGGCTATCATGCTCTATGATCATATAACATAAGGAAAAAAAGAAAAAGCAAACCCTAAAATGTAGCTCAAGACCAGGCTGATAGTTTTTCATAGACTTATGAGGTTAGATTGAAAATTTCAGCAAACACAAATATTCTTGCAACACCACATTAAAAAGTTTTCTAAGCGATCATTTCCAGTCTTTGTGGTCTAAAAATGTAGCTGGTGAAAAGTTAAACATTAACCAGCCAATTTTAAAACAAATCTACTGACAAAAATTATATGCCTGTTCATTTTAGAAGGCTTGGAATTTTATTGTCTCTTCATTAGAAGACTTAATGTATTATTGTTCCACAAGAGAAAACAAAAGAGATGGAAGTACCAAATTGACTAAGAAAAAACAGTTAAAGGCAAAGGTTATCAAACTGACAAGTTATAAAGAATTGCTTTCTATGCACTTCTGTAGCAGAACACTTTGATTATAGAAAAGTATGAAAAATATTTCATATGAATGCATAATATCTCTATAGATTTGTTGATACCTTTTAAGACTGCATGTTTCAGTTTCTTATTTTAGCAAATACATACTTAAGTCATTGATGTAATTCCTGGTACAATTAAATCTATTTCATCTTGGATATCCAAAATGCAAAGTTCAGGTTTATGAACAAAAAAAAGCCAACCAAAACACAACCCTTTTCCTCCACCTAGTTCTGACTCAGAAGGCTGTTTAACCTCTTATCTTCTGCCACTTTATGCTTATCCTTTACATTTCATTTAAATCAAAGGCCTTAAAATTCTTAAGCATGAGATATATTAGTACCTCCCACAAGGCAGATTTGAAGACAAAATATGTACACAATCCATTGAAAAAGTATTAAAAATATGAACTGAAACACAGGAGAGCTTATCTACTTGGGAATAAATCAAAGGAGTTGTACAAGCAGTAAACTGTGGTATAAAGCAGACCCATTTCTTTAAACTGACTGCTTACATCTTCCTCCAACATTAAAAAGTCAATTCCGCTTCTTAGAGTAATTTTCATGAGTTTTCTATTAACTTTGTGATTTTAAGGTAGAAGGTCTGCTTATAAGATACTGTATCTACTATGTTGATTGTATAAAGTCTGAACCATGAATAGATAAATCCAGAAAAAAAATAATCCAGGAATTACCAATCTGCCCATGAGGATGGATTAAACAGGAGGAAACAGTTTCACTGTAAGTGTGAATCAGCTTAGCCTGGTCACTCTCAATGACCCTCAAATGGTAAATTCTATACTCTTTTAGGATTTTATTCCTTCACTTAAGTTGATATTTGAGAGCTTATCTTGCAAGCTTCAGTTTACCTTCGTGGATATTTGAACTTGACTGTATTTTGAATGAAGCCGTAGCAGCAGGGGGAGATGACAAAGGCAGCCCGTGCCCTGAGGCAGTGCTCAATCACCATGTCTGTGGCCACCCCGCAGGCGTGCAGGGCCACCTAGAGCAGGAAAACAACCAAGGAAACAGGAAAATTCATCACTGGAACAGTCTAAATACAATCCAGCATTTTTTTGGTTGACTTAGTTAAATGCATGAGGAAGTTTTTGCAATTAAAGCTGTTACACCAAAGGCCTGGTCCTTAATTCTCCAGTTTTTCATTCCCTCCTTCATATCTATGTTGATGAAAATTTAGGGTTTATTTCACTAGAAGAAACAAAGAATCAACACTGAAGAAGGGTCGCTCACCAAAAGCACTCAAAAGGCAGATGCACTTCATTGTGATATCCAATGAACTAAACACAAATCTCCAGAAAAATAGTAGTTGTGGAATACATAGTAACAGAAAAACTATATGGTGATATGTAAAAAAATTTTGTCAAGCAAAAAGAACTCAAAAATACAAAGAACTACATCAAAACTGGATTTCAACTAAGCAGTATGAGAAGAAATAGATATACCTGAAGGTCACATCTAAAGGAAAAAATGATGCTATTATGCTAAAATTATGCTAATATTATATAAATTTAGATAATTTGGCTTTCAAGTACTGAGTAAAACCTATAGGAAACAAACACTGGAGCTGGGGGAGGCATCAAATACAACTTGCCCTCCTTTTATTTTTTTTTCCTCTCCTTATTCTTTTATTTCTTTTCTTTAGTGAGGGGCTCTTCAACTAAAACTAAAATAAGATTTGATCACAACTACCTGTGAGCACTGACATGTTTGGGCAACACAGAGGTTGCACCCAAATTCTTTCTGCTGTCCTATAGAAAAACAAATGACTGCAGTACCCAATATCCTGCAAGGAAACATAGGCAGCTCTCTCCTGTCTCTACCTGGGATGTCAAATGCACCACTGAAATGGGGCATTACCTCCTCTGCCTCCTCCCAGGTGCTCAGCACCTCAAAGAGTAGGTCTGGTGCATACTTAAACTAAGGACATTTTTGAGGCACATTACTGATTTTATGCAGCAGTGTGGATTTATAAAACTACATTATTTGCTTTGCTTTTTGTTCACTGCATGTTTAGAGAAGAGGTTTAAGACTGCACAGCTCAGATTTCAGGGTTCAAAGCTGCTTTTCAAGGTAGAGCAACTGGAAGATAAAAACTTTGCTCTCAGATATAAATTAAAACAAAGTCTTTTTTGTTTCCAGTCTGCTTGCTGTAAGCTCAGCTGAGGAGACCATTAATCATCAACTGAACTGTAATTGCATACAGATGGAAACAAATATTCTAGTCTCAGGCAGAACACTAAAAAATTAACAAGAAAATAATTGCACAATGAAATTTTCTGCTCATATGAATTTAACAAAAAAATAAAACTAGTTTAACATCAGAAATAGAATTTTAATATCACAGCTATCAGATTATCATGGAATGCAATTATAGTTACTTCCTCATCTATCCAAGTAGAAAACAAAGCTAGCTCTCTGCTTTGCTTGCAGAAAGAGATCTTAAAACAACAGCAGATAAGCCAGTAGCTTTGCTGAGCCTGTGTGATCTGTTAGACCAAATGATTTCTTCTTTGGCTTTCTAAAAACCCATTTAGTTAAGAAAAACTCCCAAATAAAATTAAAGATGAAGCTTTTGCAGTAAACCCTATATATTGAACTCAATATCTGAAACAAAATAAAATGTGAAGACTTAGGCAGATATTTGGTAATGAAGAGCAGGTAAAGAAGAATTTCCAAGTGAACTCTGCTGACATATACTTCAATATCTCCCTTGTCACAAAACTTGAAAAAGAGAATATAATACTTTTTTTATTAAATAAAAACTCCACAGGGTTAACATTGTATTAACCTTTAAAATGGGCCCCCAGAAATCAAGACAGGTATTCCAATGACCACAAAATTGGAGACTCACTTCATAAAACAACTATTAAGCATTTCACACACACAATTCAGTGTATTATTCATGAGATCCTGGCACTTTGAAATAGCTCTCTAGTTCACCCACTGAGATTTATATGACAATGTAGCACAGAAAATAAAGCTAGAGAATTAGAAATTTACACTTGGAAGGACTGGGCTAAAACCATTTATTCTCTCCTCTTTCTCCTGCCCTGAATTTCTTTTCCTTTCTTAAATAAACCAACCAAACAGTTAAATAGCACTGTTCATGTACCATAAACTTTCAGCATTACCCATCCTCTGCTACAGTCAAAATAGGCTTTTAGATGGATGATTTAAAGAACAGTCAGTCTTGCATGGAAAGCTTGCACCTTGCCACAGAGGTTCATAGTCTATTAACAGCATAAAAAATGGATGATAGAAATATTTACAGAGCTACAAAATACTATTTATGCCTTATTCTTCACTAGGGCTGCAAAATTCTAGTCAGGACATTAATCTCATTTACTTTCACAGTCTGTAAGGACATACAGAATTTTATTCTCTCATGTATATCGGTTGTTTAAGAATAATTAATCAGACACTGAAGTTCTGAAGTGGAAAAGTTATCATCACTTACCCCAATGTTAAAAGTCCCATTAAAATAGTCCAAATTTGCTTGAATGAACCAAATGTTGTTTAAACCCAGTTCATCACTTCTGTCTTTAGCACGGATCAGAGACAACTCCTTATTTTCTATGAGTACCACCTAAATTTCACACATAGGAGAAAGTAAGGCAAAATAATACTGAGAAATCAAAGTACAACACTACTAAGCAGAAAACGTTGTAGTTTGTTGAGAAAACCTCTGAATCACTTGTAGCAGAGTCTGAGATCTATAAAATGATTAGCTGGAAACCCAGGAACAACCAAAGGCATTTAATACTTGCCAATATTAATCAGCTTGAAAATATTTTATATTTTCCTACAATTTTTGTCTTCTCTGGAAAGCACCACACACATTTGGGGATCATGCTAAAAAATGTGCATGTTTCAAACCTAAGTCCTCTGCTGAGACAACTGTGATTTCTATGTGTCCTCCCTACATACACATATTTTTAAGACGACTACCAGAAATCTTTTTATTGAGGATTTACCTGACATGATGGCATCATATAAGCAAGAACAATTCCAACATGGCCCTGTGAAAACAAAAACAAACAACAAAATCTGAGTCACTTTTCAGTGTTCCCTGTTGCTCACTCATTATGTGATGAGCATCCCCATACTAATCAGAGAACCTTTGAAAGCAGCTAAAATTTCAGCATCTGCACATCTGCTTTTCTTTGTAGCAACAACCACCTAGCACTGCAAAGACGAAAGGTGAAAAACATTGCACCACATAAACAAAAACATACATTACCCCTCCACTGCAAAAATCCACAATCAAATCTCCAGGTTTCGCGAGCTTTGTCACTGCTGCTACCAAATTGTTCAGCTGCTGCTGCTTCCTGAGCGCCCGGTCTCGAGACATCTTTCCTGGGGATGACAGAGAAAATGCCTAAGTAGTGATCAGCAGCTCTCAACACTGACAATTTTACATGGGTGACTGCAAAGCACTGCAAATGCGATTGATAGCTCTGATTGAAAATGACAGGAACACTTGCACATCTTAATCCACTTCAAGCAAAATTCATATTTAATGTGTTAAATATTTGGTAGAACCTTCTCCAAAATTCACTTTCTAGTTGTGTGACAGTGTTCACAGGGGTCCCACAGGATGAGGGAAGAGATGAGAATGTTGACTTTATATTTCGGAAGGCTTGATTTATTATTTTATTATATATATATTACATTATAACTATACTAAAAGAATAGAAAGAAAATCATCTCAGAAAGCTAGCTAAGCTAAAAATAGAATAGAAAAATATTATAACAAAGGCAGCTGGCTCAGACTGAAAGAGAGCGCCAGCTCTGCTATGACGGGTCACTAAATCTAAACATCCACACGAGACCAATCACAGATCTACCTGTTGCATTCCACAGCAGCAGATAACCATTGTTTACATTTTGTTCTTAGAGCCTCTCAGCTTCTCAAGAAGGAAAAATCCTAAGACAGGATTTTCATAAAAAGATGTCTGTGACATAGTTATTGCTGTTAATGTATCTTTAGGAACAAACTCATATAAACTTAATGTAAAGAAATCAAATTAATGTAAGCTCTGGCCTAATTCCCCTCCAATCCTGTGATTCATGCCCAGAGGCAGAGTTCAAACACATTCACAGTAAGGTTGCCAAAATAAATCCTCATTTACTGTATCTATATTCACCATCCTTAAGCATTTTGGTTTTACAACTTGTACTCTTTCTCCTGTCAATTTTTACTTTCATATTAACCAGTCCTATTTATTTAAATGACTGCAAGTGCAAGGAGGTATTTCTCAGAGTGACTATTTCTACATAGCAAAGACTGGCTTTCCATCACATCTGTAATAACCAGAACGGGAAAAACTATTAATTTCTTTCAAATGTGCTTGGAAAAGTCCAACAGAGAGTTGTTTCAGATACAATGAGTTGTTGAGTCAGCACTTATGTATTTGTAAGGCTGTGTTTTGTCTCAGTGGGGCTGAGTGCTGACAGAGCTATTAAAGACTCCTTTTGCTTGTTCAGAAAGCAGAGTTTGACACAGATATTGACAGCTCATCTTCACAATAAGAAAAAAGTACTGAAACAACTCTTTACTATCAAGTACAACTCCTGAAAACACCATCAAATTTTCATACTGTGCAAAATTAGCAAATAGATTCTAGGATCCCTAAAAATCAGAAGTAAAATAGCAACAATTTTCATCAGCAAAACCATATCCAGTACTTAATACTCACTTAGTTGATCTCATTAGTATTAAATTAATAAGAAAAAGAATTTTTAAAGAATTAACCTACAATCTTCAAAAACTCTAGCAATTAACTCTTAATGGTCATCAACTAACAAGGTTCATCCTCCTTTACTGTGCAGGCAATAAGTAGTAAATACTCCCTTGAAAGATGGATAAAATCAAGCTTGAATCAATAGGACTTTTGCCCGCTCTACCTCTGTATTTTGAGCTTGGTAGCCAGAACTACAGAAACACAGCAAGCTGTGATGTAGCCTGCAGAGAATGTTAGCATGGCTAACTAGTCCTTCATAGCAGCAAACAGGAAATAAATTCAACCAAAATTTCTGCATCGAAAAATACTACAGTTCACTTTGCATTTCACAAGCTCTGTGATTGCAAACAATGTTAATTGCTGTCTTCAAGAACAGTAAGGAAAAAAATAGTTTTAAATTTAGCCCTATAAGGCAAAATCTTGAAGAACTTGACATTTTTTATACAATACATGGAAGGCCCCCACAAAATTATTTGCTTCCTTCACGAGAACCCAACTAACAGATTGCCAGTCCCAGAAAAATTAATTTTCAATAAACAGTCACAACAAAAAATATTTTATTTGGTTTCACAAATCCAACATTACTGTTAATTCAGCCCATGTCAAGCAGAACTTTAAAGTTTCTTTGGCATTCAGAGGTCTTGCACTTTAGTACATATAAATATCAACTTTTCAGAAGGCAAATCCCTCTTTATTTTTGTATTACCTTGGTCAGCATTCAAGTTTGTATAATCCTTTAGTCCTCAAATAATTCTTTCATATTTCTAAAGTTGAACTTGAAAAATCACTCAAGTACCCTTAAAAAAACCACACCCCATATATCACCTTTAAGAATTTAACCCTATCCACCTTCCAAGTCCTACCACAGTACATCTGCACATGCAGCTACCAACACGTACACGTAACACAGCATGTGCATGCTCTCTATTGCATACTTCTATTGTTTCAGCACAAGTATCTTCTTCATTTTACATAAGCCTTGTTTAACTAATTCAAATGACAACATGATGCTACTTTTCATGGAAATTTAGGGGAAGTCTATTCATTGCTATATTGTTTAAGTACAGCAAAAAGGTTCAGTAACTACAAAACAACAGATACTGTTTTATTCTGAGCTGAACACGTTTTTCTGAAACCAATGGGTTTTTTAATGGTAGATCCTTATGATAAATCAGGATATTCTAATTCTTTCCTAACACCCACAATATCTTCTGCTAAACTCTTTTTGATATCTCTTGGCAGGTAGGGGGTCTTATTTGCTTCTTTGTTGTGGGGGTTGTTGTACTTTTGTGTTATGGGCTGGTGTTTCATGTTCTCACACAGAGTATTAGTCACATTAATACAGTGGTACAGTGGTTCCCATGCAACCACTACAAAAAGTAGAACTCAAAAAAGATGTAAGGAATCCAGCTCAGCTGACTTTCATTTACAAACACTCTCAACAGTCAAAAATAATACCACCTTCAATGAACTCTGCCAAATACTGAAATAAATACAAATTAGCAAAGTCAATAATTTTGCTGAGGTTCATTGGTCACCTTGGTTACTTGAACAATGTTCTTCTTCAAATTATCTGCTTTTATTAAATCTGTGTGGGCCAGTGCTGAAAGCTCAAGATCTGCCCTCCTCTTCTCCAGCCTGGGACCACATTCCAGTGGTTCCCTTCTCCTCCTCCCAAGTAGCAACCTGTCAGCTTTCAGCAACATCTGTTTCCTACTTGTTGCATGACCACACCAGAGGAGAGAGGGGAGGTATCAGGAGATGGGCCAGCCAGCCTCAGCATCATCTCCAAGGATGCCCTGGCAAAGACCCAGTGGAATCACAGTCTGAAATACACACTACATCAAAAGGCCAAGAGGCATGCAGGAGGTAAATGCGTCTCAATTCTTCTCTATCGTTTGTAATAGTGGAGGGAGACAACTTGGATTGGGAAAAAAGGATGATTATACTTTTTGAGCACTACCTGAATCCAATACAGCAAATAGTGTGTCTGTGGCTTGTTCACTTGGGCATAACTCAAATAAGGGACCCAGCAAGCATGGCTGTTGAGAGAGAAGTTGGACCACATCCTGTACTGGGACTTGAATACCTCCCCATTGACATAAATCTGTCCATTAAAGAACAAAAAGTTACATTCTTATGGCTTCAGCTTTGGGGATAAAGCAGACTTTCACTCCAGAGTAGCCATAAAACAATTAACACCACAAAATGTCTCTAACCAATTCCTCAACGCAATCTAGATTGTAGAATAACACTGACCTTGGCTCTCCACTTGTCAGGCTCAGTGTAAATTGTTTTCCTTACGTTCAACTCCCTTACAGTTGTGAATTCAGTCTGGCTGTTTGAGTGATACTGGACTAAAAAGTATCTGTCACTGGAAGTCTGCCTCTTAGTTACAAAGAATATACTGCTTTACCATGTGTGTTAAGCCTAAAGGTCAGACTTTGAGTTCTGACCTAAATGTAGAATTCAAAGGTTGGCCTCTAAAAGACCAGTTGTAAAAAACCTGTTGAATTTGATCATTAAACTCTTTCTTATAATGTGGGATACCTAATCTGCTGGAATTCACAAAGAAAACATCATCAAATTATCAAAAAGTTTCACAGCTTTTACATTTTCCACTCCATCAGAGTCCCCAAAATCTAACGGCATAAGATGCTGATGGCATCTTCCCATTGTCACAACCATGTAATGAGACTGATGCTGAAAAATAAAACAGCTCAAGGCACGTTCCAGAGCAGTCCCATCCTGTTTGTGATTTGTACACAGACCCCTAGACGGCGATATAATGCTTACACAATAGGTGACATTTCAAAAATCACTCTCATTGAAAAGTAAATGGAAACATTTAACTCTGAACAGCTTCATGAAATTTTACAGTACGTATTTAATCATCATTTTCATTATGTTGAGATAATATTTCTGTGTTATCCTACCTTCAGCAATGTAAAAGTCTAATTCATATTTTGGAAGGCCGGGGGAAAAATCATCAGAAAGAAAAGAAAACCCACTTTGAAGCATCATGAAGTACCAACTATCCTAGCAGCCAAAGCTCTATGCTGGACTTTTTTTTATTTAGAGAAAACTACAGCAAACCTTAATTTTTTTTCTTTTTCATTCTCTTGATCTTGTTGCTTTACCAAGACTTTATTCCCAAGGTATACCCAAAAGGAACCTGCAGGTGGAAAAGTATGTGCTTTCTGGCTCTGCAGGGAATCTCAGAGTTACAATGTGCTATGAAGAAAAGAGGCCAGAGACTTCTGCACACCACCAGGAGAACTAAATGCTCACACTTTTCCAAAAGGCACATCTACAAGCTGCAGCAGAAAAATACAGTTAACACAAGATGATGTGGCAACTCTGTTGGATTTCTGAGCAGTTTGAGCCCTGCTACTGCAGAGGTAACCAAAGAAATCCTTTCTCTACCATTCCCTTGTCTGTACTACTGCTTCTAGAGATGCCCAGGCTCTCTGTGGAGTGCTACAACACTCCATGTGGCATGGGTCCCTCACTCCTTGTTGAGCTCTCTCCCAGTACTGCACTCCATATGTACACAGCATAGGTACAGTTCAGCTTCCTCACTGGCCTTCTCCAGGAACTGTGACACTGGCCCAGAAAGCCAAACAGCTTTTGGCACCAAACAGAAATGTTCTGTACTTACAAAGACAGATTGTCATAATTCTTGTAGGGTTTTTAATGCACATGGTCATGAGTGAAGTAACTCACTTCTTCTTTTATAACTTCACTTTATAACCAGGTATAAACTCCTATAGCAAGGACTAAAGGATACGTTTTATTATTTGTGTCACCAAGAGACAACATTTACCAACCTTTTTTTTCCCCTAAATTTGGATATTATATTAAAACAACTGCAAGGTACAAAAGGAAGCTTGATCACTGAACAATTCTCAAAAGAAATCATAGTGTAAAGCAGAATAGCACCTATGGTCATTGCCTGCTTCCTAACTCTGCTAAAACAGATGACTCACAACAATCTATCATTAGAGTTTAGCTCTCAATGAAATAGAAGTCTATTATATTATAACTAAATTGATGTGTTTGTTTACAAAAGCTAAAGCATTTGTTTAATCAGATAGGTTAGGGTAATTATTGATTCATTTGCTCTTTCTTTACATTTGAAAATTGCTATTCTGATCTCTCTTTTAACACAGTTGAATATGAAAATATTGATTTCCTCTTAAAACACTTTTCTGATCTAAGTTTAAAAGTAATTGAGTTGGGGCAAACTAAAAAAACCAAACCATCTAGTTCTGATTGTATAAGTATTTCCTTACTTCTGCATCAGAGTTTTAATGCATTAGTCCTATCACAAAATATACAACTTTATCACAGACATTAAACAAAACACCCAGCAACACTAACCAAAGGGCTGTGCATTTATTACTGTCCTCCAGACCTCACCTCCTCCCATTTTTAAGTTCTCTCTCCATTCTCTCTTAGAGAACTAAAATATGAGCTAGAGATTCAGTGAAAATGCTGTTTTATAGATGAGGTTGCAATACAGAAAACCTAATTTTCCTTTCTTTTTAATACTAACTTCTTATGGAATAGCTTGTTTTATAATATGCCTGTCTGAAGCAGAAGCAAACATATCCTGAAGGCCAGAGTATATTTTTATGAATAAAAGCAATCAGCAGTCATGTTTATCCACTCAGTTCTGATGTAGATGGTTGGGCTTTTTTTTGTTGTTGTTTTTGTAAGCTTTTTTCCACCCTACTGGATGTTTATCAAAACATACTCGGGAACTATGAGGTTTGGAAACACCCCACAAGCTATTACTATTTGGTAAAAGGGCATGCAAAAGCTTACTTTTTAAAGAGGTAACAGGCACACACGTCAACTCTGCAGCTTCGCATACTTCTAAAAGTAGCAATCTCTATTAAATGAACAAAATTGCTATTAAGTTGTTTTGGCATAGGAAATGGTAAATAGACATTCCAACTATCAGAGCACTGCAATAATTTAGTTCATCCCAACAATTATTAGACTTTCAGAAAAGTTGTGTTTTGTTTTTTAACTAACCTCTGAGAAGCTTGGGACTGACAAATGACCAACATTTTTTGCCTGGAGCCTCCTTACAGCTGAGAACACATGGCTACTCTGCACTTGGCAGCTCGGAAGGCATCAGTTCCATTCTGCAAAGACCAGACTTGGAACACTTGAATGTTCCTGAGAAGCCTCAGAGAATGAGCAGCATTCCTAAAGTCACTCATGTGCACATATTGTAAAAATGCCTCAGCAATCACTGGGCTGGGGGAAAACAAACAAACAAAACCTCCCAAACATCACAAATGAAGCCTATAAACTACCCCTCTGGAGAATGTGCAGCATGCACTTTGAGTCAACAGGTAAGGCCAGAAAAGAAAATCCCAGAGGCCACATTACTTTTTATTACATAAAGTTTTTTATGATGAAATGTGATGATGTTTTAGCTACAGCCAAGGGAGTAGGATAAGAGAATGCTACAATGCATGATTTAAAATACATTGGGCAATAATCAAAAGGACAGGAAAGACAACTGCACTCCATGAGAGCATTTTATTGGGTTTTTTTAGATAGGAGTCCCTCCTGATGTTACTAACCAATCTGCTCTTTATTAAAGCAAGCTGTGCAAAATAGTTTTATCACTTCAGGCACAAAAACCCCCTACATCTCACACACACTATCTTGGTGTAGTCTAAAAAGGTCAGACAGCTATGAAAACTGACCCTTGACAACCTAAGCAGGAACTTCAGGAGGAACTTGGCCTGCTCTTTTTTTTTTTTTTTGCATTAAATCTTTTAAGCAAGAAAAGAGTACGGCACCTTTAAAAGCCATAAAGACATACAGCCACTAGTAAAAAGAAATTAAAATTAATGTTGAGGTCTCCCTGAATGCAACTATGTCCTACTTTAAAAAGACTTGTGGTTTGGTATTTTCCCAATTAATTATCTTCAAAACTTTTCTTCTAAATACTCAGCAAAAAGCAAGCTAGAAAACAAAGACCTAACATAAGATTAGCACATTAATCTACTGTTTACACTATTTTTAAACTATTTTGTACTAGATTATGAAGCCTCTATATGTAGTTAAATTAATGAGGGCTATCAGCATTTAGTGTTTTTTCTAGCCATGCTCTTCCAAGTTTTTCACATTATAATAATGCCCAACAGCAATCCTCACAAAAAACATGTGTCAACACCTTTCCCAAAACATTAGATTAGTTCCAAAGTTCTCAGCTCCTACACATTTAAGCTAAATGACAATGTCTGGTCACCCTTCTCATTCTGAAGCCTTTGAGAGGTTCATACTTTCAAGCTATTTTTCTAGGATCCCAAAGATTAGGGAATTATTTTCTTTTAAAATGTCATGACAGAATTATGGGCAGAAACAAAAGACTCTGCAGTCACCCTTCTTCCACTTCTTTGCTCATGTATTCATACACTCTCTCCCACTCCTCTTTCTTCACCTTTATGCCTTACCTTCACTCCTTTAGGGTTAAGATTCCACCAAGCCAGCTATTTTGCCTATATCTTAGGCTCCCTAGGTGCCCAAACCCACCTATTACTTACGGTGAAGTGTTTAAGATGTGAGGAAGAAAGCACAGCAATGAAAAACTTAAAAGTGAAAGATGATAAAACATTTGGGGATGAGTAAAGGATAGGGAAAAGCAGCCTGTGCTGTACTGAATGTGGGGAAAGGTCTCTAACCCCAAAAAGACTGCTGTTCTAGCTAGGCACAGTATTATACCACATGTCAGCAACACCCAGCCTTGGGAGGCAGGGCTTGCTCACTTTCTGCAAATATCTTCAAATGAAGATGCCACTGCCCAACAAGGAAACCAGAATCAAATGTTTTGTTTACCTCTCACAAGCCTAATATACTGATTACCAGCTACTGTCTTGCTGAGAAAGGGGAACTGAAGCCAGTTCTCACCAGGGCCTAAGAGTGCTGGTCCTTGTGAAAACAGGAGAGCTCCTTCCCCAGCAGAGGTCACAGCAAGGGCCAGAAGCCGCAGCCATTCCCACTCCCAGCTGGCCAGCAGCAGCTTGCCTGCAGGGCACCAGCTCTCAGCAGTGAAAAGGCAGCAGGAACAGAGATTTCCCTTGCTGAGCTCCTTATGCTGAATTGTTTGTAACTGATTGGTAAGGAAAAGGTAAGGACTGAATTGCCTCTGTACAGGAAGCCATGAATTGCAGAATTAAAGGAAAGCCCAAAAGACTCCTTCTCATATATTGTATATACACCAACTCATGAATTCCCATCAGCACCTCTAATTAAGGAAAAAAAAATACATATTAGCTATATTGATAATTTGGATGATTCCTGTCTTTGATTTGCTTATCAAAAAGAGTGAGAGAGCCTGAAATAATAAGCCAGAAACAAAAAAATAGCTGCTTGGAAGACAGACATGCTTCATTTAGCCCTTATGTGTCAAGCAATTGGACAACTGGCTGCAGGACAAACAGCAGGACTTTCAGCTGAACTTCACACATTAGGCCTGTGTACTTTACAAAGATGAATGGCTAGAGGAGATCCCTCAGAACATCCTGATGAAAAGGAACTTCATCCTTGAAATTTCATCCTGAATTTCAGTCATTGCAAAAATTAAATCCCACACTGCAAAGGTCTGATGACATTTCAACATGCAAATAACATCATTTCACAATGGCTGTATATAACTTCCAAACAAAGGCATCCAAGTTGCACATGGAAAGGCCAAGTTTACACATTTCTCCATTCTCTGAATTCTGTCTGATCTACACACTGCAATTATTACAGCACTTACAGCTTGATCCTGTATAAATCTGGAGTTTATGAAAATTTTAGGAAAGTCAATCAAATTTGCTGTATGAAATGAGGGTCTTTGGTATTCATGTGCTTTACGTTACCTAAAAGAGCTGAAAAAACATTCAAGAGTTCAGAGGAAATACAGGAATTACTCAATTCCATCATAAGGTTTTAATTCAGTAACAGTAACTGCTTGACCACTCAACTTTTTTCCTTTCATTTCTTTTTTTTTTCTAATTAATTATTGAAGCAAAGTTGGGGCAGAGGGGAATCAAAATGGACTGCAGTTTAGATAGCAAACGCAATTATTTCCTTTGAATTCATAGCTAAGTAGGATATTTCCTATACAATTTAAGTGAGCTTTGTGTAAGTCTTCTATTAATCTCTGATGTTGAATATCAGTATCTGCTTGTGCCAGGTTACCACTTTACCATTGTGAACACTGATGATCAACATTAAAGTTTGTTTAGCCTCCAGAATAAATACACTTTCGCCATTAGTAGTTTGCATAACAGATTTTAGAAAAGCAAACAAACAAAAAACCCACTAACAAAAAATTTCAACCAGCATTTCTCTTTTCACAGTGTTTTCCCTCCAGTGTTTTCCCAGACTATGAGGACACAATGAGTAAGCCCCAAGCTGCTGAGATGGCAGTCCCTCAGCCACAATCAAGTGCCTGTCACAGAATGCCTGCTGGGCAGCTTTGCAGGTAGCAGGCCACAGCCAAGTACAGCTCCTAAACTGCCCTTTAAAATGTCTCTGGGGCTCTTAGTAACCAGTTTGGGTTGAAACCAACATCTATCTCAGCATGCTCAGCTTGGAGAACTGCTGTAACTATGTAGAAAGAACCAGACCACTGGCTAATCAAGACTGACATTTACTATTAGAGAAAATAACCCAGGCTTTGTAACAAATATATTCCTAAAGACAGCCAGGCCATTGGTACCCTCACCACCTTTAAAGCTGTAACAGATATTTATCCGCACTAACAGAATCAGAGCATTTTGCAGAATGCTCCTGTTCAAAGTGCTCCTTTTCACTGTTGTCAGTAATCCAAATGACCCATTCAAATCATGCCAAGTTAGGTAAAGCACAGATTGACAACAATCAGCACAAACAAATTATGATGGAGTGGAAGACAAACCAATGAAATAAACAAAATAAATATCCATTCCTTTCCTTTTAATATATAAAAATGATGGTGTGGTCATCTGGATCATATTACATAGCAATAATCACTCATTACCAACTAATGCTACTTTACTGCACTCTTTATGTCAGAAAGATTGTGAAATTAAATAATCCTGGCATAAACCGAAATTCTTCATGACAAGTCAAAAACATGCAACATGAAGACAGTAACATTTTACATCAAGTTTAGAATATGAAATTCAAATAAAATTTCAATGTGTTTTAATGCATTTGTGAAGGACTACAAACTAAAAGAAGGAGGAAATGCCTCTCAAATAACACAGAACTGGTCAGCTTATGCTACACAACCCGTCACAAATACATTCCTAGACAGTTTTCAGAGCATGTATAAAATACCAGTTAAGAGACAAGTTGATTATATCAATTCAAAAGCTGCCTAATGGTGAATTTTTAAAAAAATTCTGGTTAATCCAATGAAAGATAACCTTGGAAACACTGATGAAAAGATAGCTGTGCACACAGTTCTCCACTACCTACATACATGCTTGACAAAAGAGCAGAAGGGAGTGTTCTGTTATTATAAGGAATAAAAAGTACCCAAGCTTGAAAATACTGTCACAGGTTAATTCATTTTCCTGAAACCCAAAGCAGAGGCAAAAGTGAGTTTCTAAGCCAACAAATACATAAAATTGGCACTTGTTGCCTAATCAATGGTTCCAATAATAAAAGGCTCCTTTTTCTTGTGCGGTAAGCAGCTTTGTGCCAGGTGGCCTTTTGTATTATTCTTACATAGTTTATGAAAGCAAATAATCAAGAAAATCCATAAATCCCTTCAACCATCTTTGAAACAGAGACTTGGATTTCAATGCGGGGGGAAAAAGTTAATGAAACTGTGGGCACCAGCCCAGTAGTGCACTCCAGCTCCACGGGCTTTTCAAGTGGGAGCATTAGGAAATAAAGTCATGACTTCATCTGGCCCCTCCACAGAGAGAGACTTGGAGCAGCTGGCTGCAGACAAAGGGCAGCACCTTCTGCTTTACACATCACTTCTGTTTACTCTACAAACTACCAGCATACTTAAGGCCACCTAACTAAACAGAAAGGTCACCCATAAATTTATCTCCCACACAAATCCTCTGCACTAATTGGTAAGGGGAGAAAATGTACAACAGTATCCCCTTCATGTACTCATTTTGTTACTTTATAACAGTTTTGAGGGGACGGAGACTGAAAAACTGTGCAGCATGTACCGAAGTGAATTCAAACAGCTTGTTGAATTTCTGTAAATTGAAGCCAACAGAAATGAAAAATTATGAACTCTTTTCCAACAGAAATTAATCAGCTGTCAACTAAACAAAGACTAGGACTAAAGAAATATCTGCCTTCAGAAACTTAAAAAGAAAATATATCTCCCACTAACTGCCAGAAGGCATGTTCATGAAACATCTGCCTTAATGAAAAAATAAAACTAAACATAGACTTATAAACCTAAGATATTCAAACAACAGATAATTATTTGTAGCTTGTTGTGTAGCAAATGAGCTTTGACACAAACTTTATGTGCCAGTATAATGTCAAAGGAGACAAAAGCTGGAAAACAAACAAAAAAGCCCAGCACAAAAAGTCATCCCAGCAATGTTTTTTTGGGTAAGACCTCTGGAGGCCCTACTGTCCTTCTAGTGCAAAAACCATCTCAGAACTCCTTTTCCCTCACCACCACCAAATGTGGATAGAGCTGTGGTACTGGAGATCATACAGACACATTTACTCTGTCATCATCTTTTAATGCTGATGCAGAAATTGATCTGATAGGTCACCAAGTATCTGGGGCTACAAACCCCATCATCATCTAATAAACTGTAAGAGGGGATGTCTAGCATTAAAACAAATTAATAGTTCGTAGACTTTATAGCAGTACCTGCTGAAGAAATGTCTCAGAAGTGCATCTGCTAGGCACTGCCTCAGCTAGCTGTTCTTAAACATAAAATCTGTTCTAATATATATAAGCATATATTTCTGATAAATGACTATAGGAATGCTTTGCATCATTTAAAAATGAGGACATTCTAAAATCGCTACATAAAGAGGAAAGTAAAACCTCTATACTGTAAGGATTATCTGGTATATTTGAACAAATTTGGCCTGTCACATGCACACACACAAAGTGGGCTCAAGCAAATGCATATCAAGCTCAGACAGCAATAGTCACCTCCAGAATGGGGTTAACAGTTTGCATGTTCTGTTACCCCACTGTCTTCCTGTTGACAAACTCCACACAGAAGACTCTGCAAAATTCCTACTGCATCCCATTCACACAAAATGTACACACTGCCAGGCAGCATTCTTTCTCTGGACTTATAGCTGTGCAGGGAATTGAGAAGGAAAGATCCCAGTGAAACTGGTCTCAAGGAAATAAAAGCTCCCCAAAGTAGGTGAAAGGAACCGAGAAACACAGGGATCCTTCACCTTTGCATGGACCCCACCTTTGAGAGCAGGGACACCCACACTCCTGTTGGGAGCTCTGAGACAGATGTTCTGCAGATGCTCCAGCCCTTATTTACCCAGAGAGCAGGGGAAGCATTTGGAGAACAGTAAGCCAATGGGGTATGCATCTTGTGTGCAAATTCTCCTCAAGCCAAAGGGACAAAACTGTTCTGACAGTAACTAATGCAGCACAGCACAAAGGCTAACCCGCAGTGAGAAGGTTCATCAGTCAAATCAATAGTGTTATACAAATAAAATCCTTAAAATGGGTGTTTCTGCTTTAATAGTGCAATTATTTTGAGGCACTTTGATGGGATTATTTTACTTACATTAAACCACTTTTGGAGTAAACCAAGCTGAGAAGATCCAAAGATAGAATAAGCATATCTATAATAAAAATTATATTGCAATTACATGGAAAAGTGTTTATTACAATGGAGGAAAAAGACTGTATGGGACTACAGAAGTATCCTTAACAGTGTATTCAGCAATTTTAAGAGGCATTTTTAATTAAAAAAGCCATGAAAACCTGATAGTAATAGTAATCACAACCTCCATTGCGCACCTATGCAAGATAGTCTACAGGCATTGAAATTTGAGGATGGAAGAGAATCAATGGTTTTCCATTCAATTTCCCCCTTAAGTACAAAGGAATTCAAGATCCTTTGATAAATCAAAGTCTGTAAAGCCCATTTCTTCTCTTGTACTGCAGCTTTATACAAAAAAATATAATAACAAAGTATGCTTCTAATTTTACTCATGCAGCAGCCACTGGATATCTTACAAATGGACAACAGACCACATTCTATCAGATTTGAATTTCCATACAGCAGTATTGAGTTAGTAACTAAAATATTATAGTGCTGGTGTTTTTCTTTTAATTAATTAATTAGTACTGAAAATAATTCAGAAGAATTAGTTGAGCACTGTGCTCTGTCCCTCTCTGACACACAACAAAATTAAATTAAATATAAAATTCCTGCAGTAGGGAGCACTCACCTATGTATCATATTTCTGATACAAAAGAAATAACTAGTCTTAATGCTCATTTCTTTGGTATTGTATATACTGCACAGTAGCAAATCTGAGTCATCTTAATGAATAACAAAATTAAAAAGCTATGATTCTACTGAAGCTCTTGTTGCTCCATTTTTACACTACCTCAGCAGGACTATTTCTACTCTGAAACAAAGTACACATATGGTTGCAGTAAGGAAGAGTAAGCTCTACAAGCCACTGCAGAAATTAGTAAAATTTACTAAACAAAAACAAAGTCAGAAAGAAGTTTCCTTATATCTGTTTAGCTAGCTTAAGAAACAGACAGCTTCTAAGCAGCTACTTCCATATTTATTAAAATTATCAACAACTTATTCAAAAAAAAGCTCTATTGATAAAGAGTCTTGAACTAGATATGCGATACTGTCTAATTATTCAAGATTCATTTATCCTTGCAGGACTTTCAGGGAAAAAATATACCACAAAATCTGCTAATCTTGCCAACAGCACAATCATGAACAAGTGTGTCCACCTAAACCAGCATGTTTTGAATGTGACACAAACCCAGGCAAAGTGCAATTTACAAGCAACTCCAATGCTTTGCAGAAAGTTACTCCTGTGATCTTCAGCCCCACTGCTTGTCATTGCAACAACCTACCAACCTGATCTCTACATGAAATTTCTGACCTTGTGGCTCAAATAGGAGTTCAACGTTGATAATCTCTGCCATATGTTCTACTTGCTCCCTACAAGTGGGAATCAGCTGCGACCATGATCACACAGTTAAAAACATACAGAGGTGCAAAATGCATGTATTAACCACCAAAAAAAAAAAAAAAAAAAAACCCCAAACAAAAGGGAATTGGGTAATACAAACAAGAACAAACTAACCTGGGTTTACAAAACAATTAAGATCCAAAATGTCAAGAAAGCTTGACTGAAGGTATGACTCATTTTCTGCATTTTGCCTTACCTATCATCCAACTAAGTTACAGAGAGCTTATAATGCCAATATCCATCAAGTGAGATCACAAGTGGGCCAAAGCACCCGGTAACAAGCGCAAGCAGAGGAATGTCAAATCCGTGCTGCAGATAAGTTGGAAAGTAATCCATTTGGCAGATGTTTTTGCATAGCATAAAATAGAGGATTAAGAAGTGTTTTGTCTCAGTTCAGGTTGGGTTTTCGGGGGGGTTTGTTGTGTTTTTAGAGAAGCAGATTATTTTAATGAAGAAATCATTTTCAGGCTTTCGAAAATGATGAGAGCATACTGAAGAAATAATGGCAGTGCTTCACAAAAGTTGTCAAGTAATAGACTGTGCTCAAAAAATACATTATAAAACACAAACAATTCTGAAAGATAACTATATATCCATTTATGTTGGCTTTCATAATCATATTCCTCAATATTCAGCATTAGCACACATAGAAAAGCTATTCTTGATGGGTAAAGAACTTAGCAACAAGAATAAATTCAGAAGCTGTTTAAGAGTAAATATCCTTTCTTAACCTTTGATTCTAGAAGTTACATACAAAAAAAAATAAACCTCCTGGTTACAAGACTTTTCACAATGCTTACAGTTTTGTAATAGAAATATGAGGCATGATTCAAGATATTATATCTACAAATTGACTTATTTCTTGCACAAAACTAGCAAACATTGTGCAAGTAAAAGCACTGTGCTGTTTGCTAAAGACACGGGTTAATTAAATCCCCCTGAACTTGTGCCTAAACTCATGACCCCATCCAGGATGCAGCATGAAATGCTAGCTCATGGCAGTCCATGACATGCATCCACATTTCTCCCTGTCTCAAGCTATGAAGGCCAGAGAAGGAAAACCAGTTTCTGTATGAGACCTTGAAAATTATGTATCCAGCCTAGACCAATTTACCACCCGAGCTGATGTTCAGTGCAGTCTTAAAGATATCAGGTACAAAGTTTAGGACAGCAAGGAGTGTTTGTATAAAACAGCAGAGTTTTAGAGCCCATTTTTACTTTTGTCCAACATACTCTGGTTCCTAACAAATGAAATCCTGCAGAAAACAGGCAATGCAGCCACAAGATAAAAAGTTTGTCCAGTTGAGTTTCATGGAAGCACTCAGAAGTACCTTAAACTTTGAGGTGAGAAGATGTTCTTTTGTTTCTTAATTGTTGTCACTAAAACCACAAGAACACAAGGAAGATCTGCAAGTGGGATATTCAAGAGCATTTAAGCAGATTTAAGAGTCCTTCACCAATCAGATACATCAGAAAATTCCAGGGAAAGTGTGCTGATGGAATGACTACATTGATGATACCTCAACTAGTCTACTCACACTACTTACATGAGCCATTCAAACACCAACACAAAGACCAACAACTCCATGACAGACCTACAAAACATTTAAAGCTCAAGCTGAAACACAGGCACCATATCTCTCTCCATTATCTCTGGATGCTTATACCAATATTCCACACTAGTAGGGGACAAATTTTATTGCTTCAGATTAGGTTTGACTCATTTTAATGTTGAGATTATTCTCCTGCACTTAGAAAATAATTCTACAAAAAGATGAACTTCCTACTTGACTTTGCTCTTTAATGCTTTAAAAGTTTCTAAAGGATGTGAACTCCTTTTGATATTGCTATGGTAAGATGCCAGAAATTTGACATGAGACATGAGCCAAAAATTAACTTTTCAGAAGCATTTCCAAACCATCTGGAGAAGAGGCATTTAGAGTACAAAATAATTAATACCACCTTCAATAAAACACTAAGCATACAGTAGTCTGGCCTTTCCTTTGTGTAATTAAAATTTTTGAAACAATCAAACTACTCAGAACAGATAATGAATCATTCAAAGTAATTTTATGGTGTTTCTTAACACTATGGGGCTTGGCTTTTTTTTCTTAAACACAGCAGTACTGACTTCCTCGAAATTGCTGATTAGAACTTTAAATGAACAACTGTGCACAAAAAGTTGCCTTCAGGAAAAGCCAAAATCAAACTCATGACCTTATCCAATGTACAACTGCATCCAAATCAAATAATGCATTCATGGCTCTTAACACGAATATCCAAAACCAATGAAAGTGCAGATGGAATCCATAAGCAACTCCAAGAGACAGAAAAATTCCTCCTTAACTCACACGTTGTCACAGCTGATTTATGGTTTGGAAATGAATTCCGTACCTCAGCTCTGCAACACAGCAAGCCTGGGGGAAGGAAGAAGGTGAATGCAGCCCCTCACACAGTACTCACCTTTGGGCACTAACACAATGTTCAAGGTACATCTTATGGGATGAAATATCCTTCCTGTGATTCATCAACTCCTTATAAAATGTCAGTGAAGAGCTCCCAGAAATCCACTAATGCTGCACAAAACTTGACAATACCTTGGTAATGATTCTGAAGTACTCTTCTGTACTTGTTCTATACTTGCAACATAGAAAATCGTGACATTGGAAAATAAGTTGTTCAAAACATGCTTGCCTACATTTCTGCAGGAAACTGTTTACTTTAATAACCACAAAATAAAACTCCATTTTATTTACTATGATAATTTATGAATGCACATAAAATCTGGGAAACCTGGAAACTACTCTGTAGCCTTAGAAATAACTTAAGGATATTAAATACTAAGTAGGAGAGATTAATAGAGTTTCAGTAATCAGGTAAAATCAAAATTGCAAATTGATAACACAGTTCGAATTATCTATTCACCAATAATCTACAAATAATCTAATGAGTTCTCCAAAGATCATTACCAAAAAAAAAGAGAATTAAATAATCTATGAAATATTTCAACTTCCAGCAAGTCCTACTTTCCCCCCAAAGAAACAACAAATAATGTTTTTAAAGGACTTAGCCCCAGAACAAAATATGAGTGTCAAAAAACTTGAGTGAGAACATAACTTAAATTCTTTTGAAGTCTTTGCACTATTTTGTCACTGAGAAAGAAAAGGAGACACATTTGGGCTCAGTTTCATTTGCTTTCTAGGTTGTAACCTTTTCTGTGCATAAGCTCAGAGACTATACCTTCCTTCTCACACTTAGTCAATCTGATCTTATCCTCTGTGTAATTTCCCAGTGCCTTTATTTCTGAAAGCAAGATTGTATCAGGAAGAGAATTCATAAGAGGTTCAATTAAGAGAGAGAATCTTTTTTTGCTTTGTTTCTGGGGCTCAGTTTCAACATTTTGCTCCTGTGCAAAGTTTAGGTCACACAGCTCCTCACATTCTGACTTTTCTTTCCTTCTGACTTCCACTTCTACTTTCCTCCCATCCTAATGAGGATAGTCACATATTTTCATGTGCTCAAAGTGTTGCTACAAAATAAAAAAATAGTGAGTTACTGGTTAGCTCCTTTACATCCTTTCATTTGTCTATTTTTATTTCTAACATATTCAATAAGTTATTTCCCTTTCCTTTGAACTCCAACCATAACCTAGCCTATGATGCTACCATGTTTTTTGATTCCAAAACATTGGCTCTTGAACTATTGCAGTATTTGTTGACCAATTAAAAACAATAAATCTCTTGCATAAATATCTGTATATTGTCACTTTTAAGCCAGAAAAAAATTTCCAGAAATTTTCATTAAGCTCCTCATTTCCTTAGAAATATCTTCCCAGAATTACTCCTTTTCCCCAAAGAACATAAAACTCCAGCAGAAGTTGAGCTGATCAACTTTCCCTCTCCTTCACTCCCTGCTCAGCTGTTACCTCTTTTCTCAGACTTGAAAACTTTCAAGGCAGAAGTTGTTACTCTGCTATGTGTTTATACTGCAATTATTGCTTTCAGGTGTAATCCAGCACAATGAATGAGTCAACTGTTAAATTACCAACTCTAATTCAAGGAGGGGAAAAATTGTTTCATGTCACCTTTTACAAAAGGTGGTCCCATATTTTGGGACTAGAGATTACTGAGCTGAAAACTGCCACATACAAAGCATCTTTCTCCAGGATGACTCCTTAGTCCAGGGCAAAGCTCCATATCCAAAGAGATTGTGCTGCCCTCCTGTGGTGTGTGAAGATTTTTAGCTCCAGAAGTCATACAAAGAGCTGAGTGAATCACACTCTGATTCTGCTCTTGAAAGACAGGTTGCACAGCTAAACATTACACCTTGAAGAAAGCAAAAATGCCAAAGTGCTGTTGCAGGGGTACCAAAGGTCTCCTGATGCCTCTCCCTGAAAGGACAGCTTAGGCTTTGCAGAGGAAACACGAAACAGCCACGTTAAAACTCACCTGTCCCTCAGTTACAGTGTGCAGAAAACAGCAGCCTAAGTGACCTACAAAAATACTGCAAAAACAGGTAAAATCCCCATAAGTTTAAATCCTTGTGTTGATTACACCACATAGGTGAAGTGAATGATGAATCCCCACACTCTGGGATATGGCAAATGGGTGACACAAAAGAGCTGAAGCACACAAGCTGTACACCCCCATCATTGATGTAACTGGGATTGAAGTCTAATGACAAAACATATAGAACAATCTTCAAATAAGCAGTGAAGACATTTTACAGCAAGAAATACCAGAATACTGAAGCAGATCAAATATCCCTTTTAAAGTCAAGACTGGTGCTACAGAAAACCAATTTAAATTTTACAGTAACTGCAAATACTAAGATATTAGTATATTCTGGAAAAATATTATGAAGAGTAATGTCAACAACAATTTAGCATTTTATCCAATAGCATATCTAGAATATTTGGAGACAGAAAAGTCTCCTCCTAAATCTTTCTAATTAATACAAATAAAATAAATATGTCATCACCCCCTTCTCTACAAAGTGACACTGTAGCACCACATCACTCTTAAGTACACCTTATTGAACATTAAAGGATATTAATTTCTACATTTCTATTCCCCAAAAATACCTCTGATGATGATTTTGAGCCACGTTCAAAAGAAAATGTCTTTTTGAATTATATTAATCATAACATGCTGGACATTGTTCCACACCATAACTGCTAGAATGGGTCAGCATTCCTTCACTCTTCAACAGTAATCTTCCACAAAAAATGACCTGCTTCTCCATGCTGTGGAGTACTTAGTACACATGTAACCTCTAAACTTCTGGTTTAAGAGATGAATAATGTAACTTTGGGGCTTCCTTATCCCATGAATAAGGAATACAGAAATATAAAAGGGAGAAGGAAACTAGTAAACTCTACTACAATTATATCAGGAGTAAAAGAAAGACCACATAGTTTAAATGAAACAAAAGGCAGAGTTAATTAGCAGGCTACTTAACATTTATTAAAGATTTCTGATTAAGATTTGAAAAACTAATTTAACAACCTTGTTTAAAAATATCTGCTAGGCACCTATGAGTTAATGTCTTTGGGGTTTATGCCCTTCCACCTGCCTAATAACTTCAGAGACAAAAGAGAAAAAACCTCACAATCTAACAAATAAAACGTATTTTTCTATCTAGGGCAGATCACATTCTAATTCCACACAGGTAAAGTCATTTTAGGCCACTGACTGTCAAGTGCAGACATTGTGTCAAAGTTAATTGTGGATTAATCAAGAACATGCTTCAACCATCAGAACCAAAACAACTGTGAATTTACAAAACCAAATCATTATGAATTGTCTTCAGTGCTCAAGCCATAAATCTGTAAAACATTTCAACGGGCAAACTGCAGTATTTAATTTTAATTCTTTAGTATGTTCAGTAAACAAACACAAACCACAACAGGACTAAAAAAGCCTACACTGAAGTTTATGTACAGTACTCCACAAAACAAAGTTCTCCAGAGCCTAATAAACACTCATTTAACAAGGACTCGTGAACTGTAAAAATCATACCTCCAGCAATTAGACCTCATCAAAACCCAAACTTTCTTGTAGGAGATATTCAATACGAAGCATTAAAGCTTCAGTAATTCTCTGAGGGCTTACACTTACCCTACAAAGCAAGGCACTGAAACAAAGGTGACACCTTGCAGTATGACTGTCAGCCACATGAAAGTCCATCAATCACCCATCACAACAGGATTTTACAGAGCAGGCCAAACACCAAGGAGAATGTGTCCTCAACTGAATCAAAATGCAGCTGTTAGAACTTGGAATCTTTCTTTCCAGTATGATTTTTAATAAGATACACTAGCAAGTGTTGTTTCTTCCTTGCAGACTTTGAATATTTCAAAGGCTGTAGCTTGTCATCTAGATCAAAACATCACTTAAGAAAATGCAACAGACTTCAAGCAAACATAAATATATTGAATTTGTATTCCTCATAATGCATATGCATTGATTTCTTGAGGCATGGAAACTAGCTATGTTTTCAAAGACTATTCATTTTAGTAAATCATTGTGCCTAAAAATCATTACTACATACTAATTTAACATGTAAAATAGCTTTGCCTCCTGTCTCCAAATAGGCATTATAAAAATATAAAGTAATTAATTCCCTTCCCTTGTTTTGCTTGGTAGCCCAAGACAATAACAAAAGAAAAAGGGAGAAGGAGTACAGTAACAGTAGAAACAGTGTACATTGTCAACCATGAGTTATCTGGTTTGGTGATGTGCCTAAGTTATTATTTCCAGTTAAACCTGAAGAACTTTTTGTCTAAAAATTAGTAATTGCATACAAACTTCCATGAAAATTGTCCACAGGCCAACTACACAATGTTATTTATCTCTGAACATTCAAAAGAAAAGATCCTAAGAAGTCAAATATGAAATACAAAGTTTTGCAAGAATACTCTTTTTAAGGCAAGCCAGTAAAAGAAGATATACCAGTATTACCTATATTATAAAAATGAGTATTTTTGCTTTCTCTTTGTTACTGAAAATTATTTACTTCTCAAGTATATATCAAGAATGTGAAGCAACCTGGCTGTATTACCATGATAGGTTTTTCAAATCTTGAACTGCAAAATATAATGCACACACAAATGTGGTTTAAACTTATTTAAATGAATGCAGCAAAACTGTAACTTAAGGAGAAGTTAATGAGAAGCAGCTTCAGTTGAACTTCCCTTGGATTGCTACACCCATGTGGCTTGCAGGCAAAGAGCTCTCTGATATGGAAAGATCAGCTGAAAAAGAAGGATGAGTTCCTGCTTCAGGATGCCTGAGTCACTGGAAGAGGCTAAAACACTATTAAAAAAATCTTCAAAGTCTTTCAAAGAGTTCTGACAGGCTTGAAAGGGAAACAGAGAACTTTAAAGTGTCTCTTTAAACTCTTTTTGTTTTACAGAATAAATGACTGTCTGGATTTAATTTTAAAAATACAGTTGCTTTTAACTTTCAAAATAAAATACACAATTTGCATATCTTGATTAGCGAAGTTTTCATAAAACATCAGATTCCCTAAACCATCTTTGATTTTTAAGCATAATGTATTCTCAACTCAGAAAGCATCTTTCAAGTCAAAATATTCAAAAGGTAATACCAATACAAAAAGCAGAACAAAAATAAGAGTGACCTAGCCTCACAAAAAAATCCCAGAAACAACCTGGATATACTGAATCAATTTTGACCATTTCAAATCAAATAGCTCTGCATCTAATACACCATTTATTCCACAATTATTATATTATTCAGTTCTATGAGCAATTACAAACAACTTTTAACATGGACACTAAGTCACAGACTTTTATATTGGTTAGAAGACAATTACATCATTAAGTGCTGTTCCTTTCATTAAAATTAATTTTGCTTATGATGAGGGTTAGAAAATTTTCAAAATTTTCTTTTCTCTGTTGAGAGGCCACACTACAATAAAGTATCCTTTACTTAATAACAGTGCTGGAAGCTGAAGCTAATACTGATCCTTCAGGATTGTTGTTTGAGAGACTGTTTAATCAAAGCATCAGTTAATTCCACAGAACTGGAACACCATGCTCTGTGTTACCGTCCTAGCCTGTGTTATTCAAAGGTACTTAAATTTCAAAGATGTTTCTAAACTACAAATGTAAACATTGTTTTACTCTGTAAGTAAATACCATCTCATGCATACTGTTACTGCAATGATGGTTCATTTCAAATGAAATACCACAAATAAAGCACTTCTTTTCAGTTCTTTGACTTCCTGCTTAACAAGTATTTCAACTCATGAGAAAAGTCAGAAGGCTTTGTAAGACTGTAGGTCAGTTACCTCTCATTCTTGAATTGCACAGTTGGATAAGAAAAGTTAATTAATAAAAAGCTGTTTTAAAGAAAAAAAAAATCCTCTTTTAAAAAATGTCTTTTTTTGTTTAACAGGTGAACCCAATGTTTGATGAAAAAAGCAAACAGTACCAAAAGCTTTAATCTCCATATATCCTCAGAGTAATAAAGCAGCAGCAAAAAGGGTTATCACCATCCAACCCCACATCCACACACTTTCACCTTCCCTTTAATGTGCTTTGGATTAGCCTAAAGGAAGGACCTCTAATCATATCCAGCCAAACTGATCTTAATACTCACAAAGCCTTTGCAGCAAGTAGGAAATGAACCTGAAGACAATGAATCCATTGACACACACAGGACCAGGAACACAAGCAAAAACTCCATGACTGACTGAAGTTCCAAAAAGGAATAAAACCCCTTTCAAATGCTGCCTAATAGAACCACAGAAAAGATGCTGCATTTCTTTGTTGGTCACAAATTAAATATAATCTCCTCTTTTCCAAACCTTAGCAGCTGCACAGTATATCCATTCAACAGTCTTATTTCAACGAGCCCCTCTTCCCAAAATTTTCAGCTTCTGCCTTGCTAGGGAAAAAATTAAAACATTTCATTTGATGACATACATCAGTGCAGGGAAATAATCACACTATGTATCTGATTTTCCTCTGTCTCACACTGTGACCACCTACACTTTTATATACACTTTTCTTCTGATCTGTCAACCTCTTTTTACCATCTGTACATACTAAAAAACCACAGTAACTCTACTCCTATGGAAGGTATCTACGGATGCCTTTACTTCCATGGAAAACTAAACACAACCAAGCACTGAGCTTGGTAGGGAATTTTGGGTTGTGTCAACTGCTGACTGAAATCAAGGCCAATGTTTTGCTCCCAGTTTGCTCCTCAGCTGCTGATGACCTGAAGGAGGCTATATCACCATGTGTCACAAACAGACTGCATTTTAATACAGATTTGAAATTGCTTACCTGTCTTAGCTCTGAAACATACTGAAAACGGGCATATTTTCTTATGAAACAGTAAAATAGCTTCACCAGAAGAAGACCCTGTTAAATACACACACAGACACAAACTCTCACCTTCCCCAGGACTGACTGCAGATGGAAGACTGGTCCAGTCTAGGGTCCAGCTGGGGCATGGATGAGGAGAAAACTTTGCTTCAATTCCATTTTCCTGCATGAAAGAAGGAAAAACATAAGTTAAGACCCTTTACCCACTTAAGACGGTATCAAAATTCCCACTAAATTTAATGGCACCAGATCAAACTGCAACACTGTCAGTTTAAGTGAAACTCAACAGGCAGATGACTCTACATTATACAACATTCAAATTATGCACTTCCCTCATTCTCACAAAAAAACTCTCCTAAGTTTTTTTAGGAAATGCTGTCAGCTTCAATGTAAAAAATATTGAATTATGGAATATGATGGACAGCTTTCTTTAACAAAACTCATTAGGGTTCCCAGATGTTAAAAAAAACCCAACCCAATTGAAAAGGTTGGATAATGAACTCAAACATAAAAGCAAGAGTTTTTGTCATTCTTTATGTAAATATCTTTGAAAGAAAAATACAAAATTGCAATTCAAACAAAAAAGTTACTTTGATTATTCAGAATTATTGATAGGGCTCCAGCAGTCCTATCTTTGCCCAATTCCTGAATGAATCAAATATCAGAAGAGAAGAAAAAAAGTAGAATCACTTCTAAGTCAATGCATTTCAGATTTCAGACAAACAAAGGGCATTAAACTGCTCAAGGCTATCAAAATTATCTCATACAATTCTAATAAATTCTACCTACTCCAAATTAAGCAAATGTGGCTATAAAAATAACTCATTAAAAAGCTTAAATTACCATTAACTTAGTCATGGTTGGCCTTGGACCACCTATAAAGTGACTGTCTTCATGACCCTCTTCTAGCTCATCTGGAACTGGAGCAGAGTCCTGTAGCTGCTCCTCAGGAGCAGACACCAACTCTGGAAGCTGGAGAAGCTCCATGTTGCATTTGCCAGCAGCTTTCTTTACCCCAGGTACTTCTTGAACCCTTCGATACCAGCTGGATATCAGTGGCAAGTTTACCAGATTTTTGCCTTGTTTCTTGCTGGAAACCTAAAATAATAAAATGAGAAAGTTAGTGGCTACTGCAAATTTCTTACTACAAGCCACCAAAAGGCACAAACTACAGGAGTAAACTCAGCTCCATGCTGAGCACAAGCACTCACAGCATGATGACAATACAAAAATCAGCTGGTTCAGAGCTCCAGGTGGAACTGCCAGCTGGCCATTTAGACTTTACCTGCAGTTCCCATTTGCTTAATAGGATGAAAAGGTTTACCTGACCAACTTTAATCATAATTTCAGTCAGTAACAGGAAAAATCCATATAAATAATACTCTAAATATGGGCTATTTCCCCACATAGGAACAATTAGTTTTTGTTGCTTGTTAGACAAAAAACTCCAAAGCAGTAATGTGGCCTCCAATAGAAACTAGCATTTTTAGTGTAAAAATGAAATAAGAACATTTCCTAAGTAAGAATATGTTGCACATATTTAAAAAAAATATACTCAAATCACTTTTTAAGATGAAGTCCAGCTACTTTTAAAAAGGATGCATTTGATGACATTAAATAACTTTTGTTTAGATTCCCAAATGTTCTAGAACAATGGAGATCATCCTCTTACAGGAGAGGTTGTGAAGTCTCCTTAGAGACACTCAAAATATAACTGGACATGATCCTGAGCAACTGGCTCTAGCTGACCCTGCTCTGAGCAGGGTACTTAGACAAGATGAGCTCCAGATGTGACTTCCAACCTCAATTATTCCAACTTCAACTATTCTGTGGTGCTGTACCTGCTTTAAACAGAAAATTAAAAAACACAATTACAGGAACAGGCAGGAAAGGCCATGCAAAACCAACATTCTTCCCCACAGCTGTCCAAAGAATGGAAATAGAAATTGGTAAAGAAAACTTGAAATTACACTAAATTCCAGCCCTCCTGCAAGCTATAATATGCTTAGGGTAACCACAAGTAATTAGCAATAGCTAAAGGAACAAAAGGATGAACTGTGCAACTTTAGTATCTAATTTAATAACCCAATAGTAACACGGGCAAAACCACATTAATTCAGTTACGGACAAAGTCTTTCGGAAAGCAATTCTAAGAGGCACTGTTACACTTGTTATCAAGTGTTCTAAATTGTATTTTAAAAAGTGAATAGTGTTTTTCCCAAATAAGGATCTGAGCTTTTGTTATACTTCTATTAATTTTCAACAGTTACAACTAATAGAAGGCATAACAAAGGTAACCTCAGAATGATAACAGCATTGAAATGAGGTAATGAAAAACAACCCTTCAGCTTCATTATCCCACTTTTGGTAATTATAATTACAATCAGCTAGTCAGGTCTCCTCATATTTATAGGATGATATTTTCGAGACACATACTCACTTAAGACTTCATTAGTATTCACACCCTTAATTCAAAGTGGAACTGCAACTACAGTGATTTTTTTAAACACAATCCAGGAAGTCCAGCTATATAAGTGACAAATAACACTTGAATACAGAATTGAACTCTGGGACTTCCATCAACAAGAACAGTTTCAACTCATGGCCTGCAAGAAGCTTTCAGATGCACATTTTTCAATTTTGATGACAACTGCAGGCACCAAGGTATAATTGCTTAGAAAATGATCATTTACCAGAGAACAGAAATAAACAAACATTATCCCAGAGCTCTTGTAAATTAGGTAAAAACTCAACTGAAAGCCAGGTTTTCAGGGCAATCCTTGGTGTCAGCTAACACAAGGGTATTGTAAAATACCTAGTTCATGAGCTGCAGAACACTAAGGGCTCAAGGGCAACATAAAAAAAGTCAATAAATACAAAATTCTTGGCTGCTCACAGAACATCCACAGAATGATCCCAACTACGTTGCTGAAATCAATTAAGCACCTGATGCAAAAATCTTCTCATGCCTAGCACCAGTAAATCAAATATTACTCTAAAAAGTTATGCTCTTATTTTAAAAGGTCTTGGAAAAACAAAAGCTGAAATACATTATAGTTTTTTAAATAGTAGGAAAGCATTTTGTCTTAATACTTTTGTTTAGTGTCATCCATACAGAAGTTGCTGCTCACCTCCAATTATGTGATTTGCAAAACAAAGCAGATGTGAATTAGGAGGAATTTCTGTAAAATAAGTCATCCTCTCAATTCAAAGGCAGCATATTGCTATTATCATACAGAAATCCACTGAGGATGATGATAATGGTTACAGAAGTTACAAAGTGGACATTTGTCACATTATTGATATTTGATAGTCATTATCTTTATTTCCGAGACTGTTATCCTCAATCTGACTAACAGCATCTTCCCCAGGAATCCCATTTGTTTCCAAACACCATAAGGGAAATTTGGCAAACCAACTTGCAAAATCAAAATGCAATTGCTCCTGGAATAGACAGCAGCTTAGCTGTAAATCTCATAGAGTAATTGCAGGAATAGAACTGTAGGAGGCAAACTCATTCTATCATTTTACTGTGATGGGAAATAAAGACATAGTTGTAATTTCCTTAAATCTCTCCTATGCATCTATCCCTATAAAACTAAATACACAGATTGTGCTGAGCAAGACTCTTGCAGTCTTGCCACAGAAGCTTTTTCCCACTGTAGAAGTAGTTTTTAAGTTGAGCTCAAGTCACCTGTACTAGTATTTTTAAATTATTGGTGCCAAAATAATATTTTAATTCTGTTAGCTAACAGAGTTCACTAACCATTGGTATGCTCTGTATCTAGAAGTAACTTAAGTGACCTCACCAATTCCTGGCTTTTGTGTTTGTACAAAAACAAGACAAATCTTTGATTTTGGGTTAAGGTCACTTTGGAAACACCACAGTATGTTCAAATTGACATATTTTACAACTTTTAGGTTCTTAAAAAACATACATGTAGACTAATTGATATTTGCAGAATTTGTCAGCTTACCAAGAACTGGTGGATGCATGGCAAAAGCACTAGATCTGCCACAGTAAAATAAAGCCCTTCTGCAAAAACATGGTCTAGGAGAGGAAGGTCAGAGGTTTTTGTCCTCCTGATGTGAGGGGCCTCCCTGTTGATTGCATCTGGTGCTTCCTGGGCAAGTAGCTTGGAGAAAGCTACACTCAGTTCCAAACTTGAGGGTGGTTGCTCATGGACTTCTGGTTTTAATTCCTCTGTTGATTCTTCACCAAGCACAGGCACTGCAGCCTTGGCACCTGCCTTCTGTTGTTGAAGTTTCTGCCTTCGAATTTTGTCATCATTATGTACTCGGACAGGTTCTCCAAGCTTCCTTTCCAGCAGTAAAATGTCAGGAGGAATAGCCTGGCAGTGCTCAGGAGAGGCTGTCAAAAATCTTTCCACAGCCAGAGGTATGCTGATCTCACAGAGCCTGGTCCACTGGCTAACCTGTCAAATACATTTACATAATTAATGTCTCTACAGAAAGAGAAACAAAATTTAAGGTTACTTTGGTTACTTAATCACTTCAAGCAAAGGAATTCCAGCTGTAAATACATTCTTTGTTAATCTTAGAAACTCAGATATTTCTGTATTACAACAGCAGAGTTAGGAAGCTAAATCTTATATATAACAGAATGGTTATCCAGTACAGCATATTTTTATTTCCTTATTATTGACATAAAATTAGGGTGGCTGTGTCACTCATAAGAAACAAAGCTGTGGCATGGTGATCAATGGCAACCATGGAAACAGCAATCATGCCAGGGTGGAGTTCTGCCTCTGAGAGGCGTGAGGAAGGCAAGGCTAGATGGATGAGCTGCCAGATGAGCAAACTGCTGTGTGATAAATGGACTGACATCTCAACTCAAAGGGCAGTGCTGGTTAACAGCTCACACTCTACCTGAAGGCCAGTCGGGAGTGGAAATCTTTAAGGGTCTATGCTGAGGCCTATCCCATTTCATCATCTTTACCTGGAGGGGGGAGATGGAATACACTGCCATCAAGGATGACAGGGAATTGAGAAGAGCAGACAACAAATTCCCAACAAACTCCAAGGTAGAGCTGCTATTCACATGAGGCTGCACAGACTAGAGAATGAGCTGAGAGGAACAGATGTGAAACTCAGGATATTCCACACCTAGGAGGGATTTATCCCCTGGAATGGTACAGGCTAGGGACTGACCACCTGGCCAGGTAGCCACTCTGCTGAAAAGACACTGGACAACCTGGTGAGGATAAGCTAAACAAAAGCCACCTTGACAGTGAAGGGAAACAATATATCGTGCTCTTGAAAACAAAATCAGCAAGAAATTAGGTGTTTCTTAGTTTACTTCAAATTTTATAACTCATTTATACTGCTAGACATGAAACAAAGATCTGACCTACTTTTTAACAGTAAGTTTCTTTTTGTGCTGCTAAAAAGTAGTATCTTCAAAATAATTATTTTTCATCTTTGTGCCAAAATACAGGTACAAAGAAAAAATTGCATTTTTGAAGCAAATTAATACATTACTAAATAAAATAAAAATATTTTACTTGACATCAATATTAAGAGTCTACTTCAGAGCATTTAATGCTTATTAAAAAACCAATCAATGTACCTAAGAGAGAGACACACTCACTTCAGCACAGGCTTTTAAGCAGGTCTTCTTAAAGCCCAAGAGTTCCAAAACCTCCTTTCTAGATGGATCTGCCTCAAATGTTTTCTGTATTATATGTCTTAAGACCACAGAAAGCCCAGCTCGGCAGAATTTGTCATCTTTCACAACAACAGCAGGCAAACTGCAGCTCTGCACAACCACTGGAAGCTGACACCTGGGGATTAAGTGGATCTCAAGGTCACCAGCGAGGTTTTTTGTCACACACTGATCACCCACATCTTCGCCAGTCGGCACTAAGAAAACTTTAAATAGTTTGCAGTCACAGTAGGACAGCAAAAACAGTGAGATAGATGTATGAAGAGGGAAGATACTATCTCTGTACTGATGAGAAAAAGCCAAATATAAATGTTCTTCAGCGACATTATCTTTCATCTTCTTCCTGAGATGAAGTTCCTGAAATAGAAATCAGAGTATGACATCCATAAAAGAATATAGAATAAAAAAAAAATTAAAAAACATTTAAATCACTGGTTCTTCCACTATCTGCTGCAACTGATTTTAACATAAGACACTACTAAAGACCAAAAAGAGAGAAAAGAATGATTTCACATCTACACTGTCTCTTCACACACAAGATCATGGATAGGAAAACTACCTCTGTAAATATTTTTTTACATTTGAGCATATTTCTGACATCAAACAAAACCTAAAGAAAATGCTTAATTTTCAATTTTTAAGTGCACAAACATTTTAGACCAAGGCTTCCCTTTTTTTTCACATTAAAACCTCCCACAATATTAACAACGCATTATTAAAAAAAAGTTCCTGAGCACGTATCTACAACAGTCAGTTCCCCAATACAACCATCTGTCTTTTTGTAACTGCTTAAAGGCATTTATAGCAGGTGTTTAGGCCATGGGAAATAATGTTGGTTTCTGTATTAAAAATTAATCTAGAGTTGGGTGAGATAATGACTGAAGGACTCATAAGCAAATAAACATTCATCCCATGATGCTACATGAACACCTCAAACACACAACTACTTTAAAGCAGTCCAATTCATCAGTAGCAGAGCTGAAGTATCTTCTCAGTATATTAAAAACTCAATTTAATTTTCCTTAAAGTGGGGTGAAAGCTACATTTTTCCTACTAAGTATTCCATAGGAGTTTAACATAAGGCACTGAAGCAGTAATTTTTCTGCTCCATCACTCAGCAGAATTGCCCATTACCTGAGAGATGACAGGTGGCACTGAAAAGCCACAGACACTAGATGGCCCTCTTAGCACAAGTGACACAGAGCACAGCTCGAGCAGCGAGGAAGAGAAATTTAAATGCTGCTGAGAGGCCAGAATAGGGTATTATATACATATACATAAAGCACGAGTGCCACTGGAACAGCATCACTCTTTCACATTACTGTCCAGATTAATAAAGTCTTTGCACAATTACAATTGCTTGCATTTTTACAAATGCAAGTATTTTAAAATAAAATTTTAATTTGAAACACCTTGATTATTCAATTTATGTTTTTCCATGTAGATGTGTACATCACACTTACTACTTTGTATTACCTACCACAGGACCAAAACAGATTGCCCAAAAAGGGAGTTGAAGAATAAAATCAAGTCCACCTGACATTAAGAATACTAATGTTTGTTACAGTGACACTTCTTTAAACGATTAAATTACAAGAACAGTGGCTCTGCTAGGAGGACTGTTGCTTTTCTTTAATTAATACACTGCCACACAAAGAACAGGCCAGTACACAATGCCATACCTACTTTACCACAAGATATTTTATTTGGGTGAATCTTGACACCATGGAAGTTGAGACAGACTCTATCTCCTAAGTACACCTCTGTGGTAGAAATCATCCACTGAAGGCACTGCCAGAGAGGTAAATCAAGAAGAGTTACTGCTACCAGAGTCACAGCCATAGCTTGCAGCATTTAAACTCCTATTCTTGACTACAGCATCTCATTCAATACTAAATAGTACTCTTATATGCATTTGGGTTAATATTTTTGTTCTCCATGTGAACTCAAAGAGCTCACAAGTCCATCTTTTGCTGGGCATGCAAACCACTCAGTCATACACATTCCTTCCTCACTCAATTTTTTCTTCTAGTTGATGTTCCTGGACTCAATGAGGTATTTTGGTCATTTTCATGCTATGCAAAATGGCTAAATATTTTGGTAAAAAGCAAAAGCAGATGCAGACATACACAATAAAATAAAATGTGCAATACAGAACTAACCAAATCTAATAAGACATTGCACTACTCACTCACAGTATTTTTCTCAGCACTTTTTTCTCTAATTAGACCATAAATTCTATGAGAAGAGATAGATTTTTATTCTATTAGCCATATTTACAGTAGCCACTGTTTGAAAGAGGGAAAGTGAAAAGCAACGATCAATACAGAATTTACACCAAAACTTAAAAGACAAACATAAATAATGTTGCCTACCTTTGGTAAACATAAATAATGTTGCCTACCTTTGGTATAAAAGACACCTACTTAAAAATTATAAATATTATGTAAGTGCAACTTTCACTAGCAGTGCTGTTTTTTACCATTTTCTTTTCCCTTTCAACATGCACTAAACAATAGTTAACTAAGTTTCACTCAGCTGCCCTGTTAACAACGTAATAAAGAAAAACACTGCTTTAAAAACAAGCGTTGCCCATAAAAATTACAGACAAATAAATAACTACATAAACATCCTCTTCCTTTTAGTCCCTGGAAAAGATCCTATTGATTACTATCCAGTAAAACGAAACTTTTGTTAAGCAGGCGCGTTAGAATTCGAGAAATGTTTAACACAACGCCACTTCAAAACGCGGCAAATATTTAACTTAGTGCAAAGCATTATTTGTGCTTTAAGGTACATAACTTGAGAGCGTAGAGTTATATTTCTATCCAAGACGATTCATTTACTGGATGCGTCACCCTGCATAGAAGGGGGATGCACAGAAGAGCTTCGGACCCGAGCTTCAGGCAGTTCTAGGAATGAAGTGGAAGTTGGGGACGGCTCTGGAGAGCCAGACGCGGACGGGACCCGGGGGATGGAGCCGGTACTCCGGGGGATGGAGCCGGTACTCCGGGGGATAGCACCACACGCCTGAGCTCGGCTGAGAGCGACAGCACCGAACCAGGGCTCCCTCGCAGCCCCGCTCGCTAAAGGCTCTGCTCCTAGCTGCTCTTAGTGCCCAGGCAGAGCTGCCAAACCATCCCTGGGACTTTGCCATCACCACCTTCCCCAGATCCTGCCCTCTCTCCCACTCCTTCTCCTTACCCCGGCCCGGCCGCTTCCGCCCCGGCTCCGCCCCTTCCTGCGCCGCCCCGGCCCGCACGCACTGCCCGGAACTGCCGCCCGCCGCCCGCGCTGCGCGGGGACTGCGGTGGCGGCGGACCTGCCGGGGCGCCTTCCTCCTCCTCCTCCTCCTCCTCGTTCTCGTCTCCGGTGAGACACCAGCGGGCGGGAAGAGGGGACTTGAGAGGAGGAAGAGAGGATCGGGAAGAGGAAATTTGGGGGAAGGAAGAGGGGGACTGGGAGGAGGCAGAGAGCGAATGGGAGAATGAAGGAAGAGGGGAGCTGGGAGAGGGAAGAGGGGGTTTGGCCACAGGAAGAGGGAATTTTGGGGTTGGGAGGGGAAGAGGGGGTTGGGAGGAGGCAAAGGGGATTTGGGAGCGGGAGGAGGCGTTAGGGACAAGAAAAAAGGGGCTGCGAGAGGACAGTAAGGATAAGTTCGGGTGGGAGAAATTGGGTGTTTGGCAGGAGGGAGGAAGAGGGAGCCCTCAGGCACACCTGGCTGCTCTTCCCCTCGGGCCGGGTGAGCTCTGGGTGTCCCGGGGGCCCGGAGGGAACGGCGGCCACGCTGTCCCTGTGGGACACGGCGGTGCCAAGGGACGGCCCCTCCTGGGCACACGTCCATGCGGGGGAATAATAGTTGTAGCAGGGTGGTATTTTATTCTTTTGAGCATTCTAAAGTGTTGCTTTCAGGTGAGAGGCCTTTCCTTCGTTGGTAAAAGGAAATCCCAGGGAGAAATTTGCAGCGAGTAGGTTGCCGAGGGTCACGTCGTGGCTTTGGCGTAGCTGTTTCAGAAATTTAACTAAAGTTTGCTTCTCTCCCTGAGAAATTACCAGGAGGATGATATCTAGGAATTTGTACACTTGATAAGTTTCAGTGTGGACGTTGAGTATTGCAAAGGTGAAAACAGTAGTGGGGGTGTACTGAATTAACCAGTGGCTTAAGCCAATGAGTAGTGATGTGTTGAAACACCTTCAGGTCCATTTTCTGCAGGATGTTGAAGCTCAGTGGTAGCAGGGCTTAACAAATCTCAGTGGTGCAGGTACAGTGATCACAAAATATCCTGAATTGAAAGGCACTCACAAGGATCATGCCATTTATCAGGAAAAGGATTCACAAGGAAAGTACGTCGCTGCTGCTGTGTGGAACAAGTGTGTTAGTGACAGCAGAAACAGATAAGGGTCAAATAGTTGATGTCTTCTTTGCCACAGACTTGACCTGTAATGTGTCCCAAGGCCTTTTACCACAAGGCAGAGCTTAAGGAGAGGAGGAACTACAAGTTGTGGAAGAGGATTGAAGCAGGATTGTTTCCCTGATAAGTCCATGGGCCGGGGTAGACTGCGTTCAAGGGTGCCAGCAACTGACAGTGTCTTCACAAAGCTGCTTTCTATCGTCTTTTAAAGGCCATGAAACTGAGGGAGATCCCAAAGACTGGAGAAAGGCAAATCTTATCTTCATAAAGGGCAAGAAGGACAAGCAAGAGAACTCCAGACTGATCAGCCTCATTCCTTCGTGCTGAGGAGGTATTGCGGAGGAAGCCATTTGTGGCATAAGAAGGTAAAAACTGGGCATAGCCAGATCTACCAAGCATAAATAATGCCTGATCAATTTGCTTGTCCTCTGTGACTAAATAGCTAGATCTGGAGGTGGAGGGAGTGTTGGATACCATCTGCTGATGGCTTAGTGGCATATAGTGGGAGCTTTAATTTTCCTGAAGATATTGTTGGAAAGATAGAACCAGTCTTTGTACTCCCATGCACAATGGGAGAACGAGAGACAGCACAACTTAAAACCTCCAGTTCAAAGCAAGGAAATGAGGACGGTGAGGCAATGGGACAGGTTGCCCAGAAAGATTTGTGCATTCCTGTCTTTGGAGATTTTCAGGATCCAGGTAGAAAAGTCCTGAGCAAGCTGGACTGAATTCGGTGTTGACTTTGCATTGAACAGGAGGTTGCAGGGGGTGACCTTGTGGGTTCCTTCCACAAGGCATGATTCTGTAATCCTGAAATAATATGCTGTTTTTGTGGAGAAAACAGCAAATAGAGGGCATTAGTGTAATTTTTTAAATATTGGATAAGCTGGTTACAGTGATATTGATTGGAATACTAATTTAAAAGAACACTATAAAATATGTTGTAGAATAGAATGTAAAATTAAGGATGCCAGTACTAGTAACTCCATAGCAGGAGATCTTATACGTGTCTTAAAAGATTCTTTGAAGATGATGACAAGGAAATTAGAACTGATTAATACAATTGTTCTCATTAATACAGTTATCCAGACTACTGAAGTGCGTGAGTTTTGAAATGTCCCTTGTGGAAAGTTACTGAGAAATTATCCTGTCATAAATCAAGTGCTGATTAAGATACTTAAGTAGCAAAAACTGAAAATAGAAGTTCATTTTTTTTTCTTCTTTTAAGATTTTCCTTAATCTACTTTGATAAGACTCATCAGGTCTGAAAGTGACCTGTAAGAGGCATTATTGGTAAATAAGCAAAATCTGCCACTGTCACTTGTTAATAGATGTAGTCAGGAAGGAGGTAAATTCTGAGGAACAAAAGGATCCAAAGTGACAGGGAAAAGTGAATTTATTATATGGTAGTAAATGAAGAACAGTGCAGTGAGTGTGTTGGAAGGAATTATAAGCTGTTGATTCATGTGACTGTGTTTTAAGGTAGCTGCAACAGATCTTGAAGGTAGCTGAAAAGGATATGTGAGTGAAAGGCCTTTTAATCATAAGTGACAGTAAAAAATAAAAATATTGATGAGTCTATAAAAGGATGGCATAATAGCAGAAGTCCATAATCGCATTGCAATGTAAATAGAAGAGGTGTACTTTCTTGGAAAAACATCTTTAGTGGTACACCTGCCTCAGAAAATAATAGGAATAGGAGCTCAGACACAAATGGTTGAAAATATGACCATATCTGAAAATATAATGGAAGTAGATCCATTTGGCTGCAAGTTATGGTGAATAAGATAACACATGGGCAGGTATGCAAAACAGTAGATGGCAAATGAATGAAAAAAAGAAGAGGGCTCCTACACCCTATAAATCTAGTAAGTTTTAAATTGGAAGACCATGTGTTCTGTAGAGTGCACAGTTAAGATTGATTGTTTTTGGCAGAAGACAATAGTATACTCAAGAAATTAAAGAATCCTAAACTTCTTGGGTGTTTTAAGAATAACAACTCACTGAATGACATCTGTGTTTCCCCATAGATTTAAATCACTTAGAATAGTCCACCTTGGGAGGTAACAGCAACCTAGGCTGAGAAAGGTGCTTTTAGGGTTAGCCTGATGGGATAATGCTGAGTTGCAAGAGGGTGTGCTTGCTTGGTGCAAAACCTGTTCTGCTCAGGGTTCAAGGGTTTTAACACAGCCCTCTGATCTCACAGCTCATTATCAATCCAATGCAGAAAAGACAGTGTCATACTCACTCTTTTCTAAATAGCATTTTAATTTTTATTTCCTATACTAAGATTCCACTTCAAGAAGAAAGTCAAGGAGGTCTGTCTTACAGAATAGCCTGTGGCATCATCATTGAAACACTGCTGTCCTTGTCTCAAGGCTGTCACATTGCTGTATGCTGACTTGACTGCGAGAGGAGCAGTTTGTGCATGAACACATGAAAGAATGAAATTGTATCTTAGGTTTTTAAGTGTCAGTCCACCCTTTGATACTTTGGAAAGGGCCACTACCAAAAGCAATAATCTGCCTTTTGGACCAGGACACACATTGTTAGTAACCTGTTTGACAGCAGTGTTATTATGGTCCCATAAGGACAGCATAGTTATCAATTTGCTTTTTTCAGATGATGCTGGTTTTAAGACAGTTAGTGATGTGTTCATTTTTCCATTGAATATACTTCCCTTCTCTAACTCAATAATAGTTTTTTTTAATTTGAAAATACATTCCTAAACTGAGCATACTTGAACTCTTTACTAAGCCCATTTTTTTCTCTTCTCATGAGAAATTTCTTGTGATATCTTAGTCGTAAGTGTAGTAGCCTGGGACATTATAATTGTCCTCAAGAACAGAGAAAGAACTGCTGTAATTACATAGCAAATAAAGGAATAAGTATGGAGAACCCTTTTGAAATTTGGGGTTTAACAGTTCCTTTCAATATATGTCTTTAAAAAGCTAGAGCTAGAAACAAATCTGGGAAGTGTTACCTTCAGAGAGATGAAAATTGAATTATGTTTACATTTCTTTTCAAAATATAAAAGAATGGCTGTGAATGGCTGCCTGTTTCTCATGTACACAGATATATATTCCTACTAGAATTCCTCTTTTGCTCAGAGAAGAACTTGAAGGATTTTTTTAACAGGGAGTTCTACAAAATTTCTGAAATTAGTG
Organism: Melozone crissalis; assembly: GCF_028551555.1. NCBI lineage: Eukaryota > Metazoa > Chordata > Aves > Passeriformes > Passerellidae > Melozone > Melozone crissalis. The sequence goes on along the minus strand of NW_026535784.1, from coordinate 40,321,064 downwards.
TTTCGATTCTGAGGTTTTCATTCAACAGAGGGTTTAGCAGAGTCCTGGTTTAAGTGTGTGGTGCTGACACTTGGAAGGCATGTTCACAGAACAAAGAAGTGTGGGACATAATCTACCCACAGATCTCAAGAGCAGCCTGAACGTTTATCAGAGGTAGATGAATAAAGAAAAGAGGGTATGTGCTCTCTGTGCTCTGTGAATTCACTTTTTGTCATCATCAGAGAGAGACGGAATTGCCGGGACAGGGCTTGCGCTGCAGTCTGTGCTTGATCAGTGGCACAGCCGAGTAGCTGGTGGGTAGCACTGCCTGGCAGAAGTTCTGTGGCCACCAGAAAATGATTTGTCGAGTAGCAAAGATTAAGGAAGAGAGATGAAGCTCTTGAAGAGGTTTCTTAGCTCTCTGCTGGGTCCATTGATAAAATGCCTATGAAGTTCTGTACGTTGAACTCTTTCATGATCTCAGTCAAGCGATTCTCTGGTGTCTCGTGAAAGCTCAGCATGAGATAAAGGTTCCTGGGGACTTGTAGGCAGGTGTGGAGGGAACCAGTGCTGGTGTTTTGGCCAGAGAGGTAAAAGTTCACTGCCATGAATATCAAAAGGAATTAATCAGACAGAACCTTAGAAGCTTCAGCTGAAAAAGCTGTCCAGACAGTGCTTTTGATGAAAGAACTCATGAAAGGTTTTTCAAGAATGTCTTCTAGATTATTGTAGGTAAAAACCCAAACCCACAAACATCTTGATGTGTTTTAAATGAGACCTAAAGGGATTAATAACAATAACACTTCTCATACATTTTTAGAAAAGATCAGGAAACTTCCCATGTTATTTCTTAAATTATTGTTATTTACTGATTTAAGTTAGCTATCGATCTTTGTAGGAACAATTTTTGGTGTAAATTCCTTAGAGTTTTTTAAAGAAATTAACACAGTGCTCCAGAGTGCAGGAATATATTGCTATGAGGCAAAGAGTTTTTTAAAGTCATTGTAACGTTTTCCTCAGTTTATTCTATTTCCATGGACACTGTGGCATCTCGCAGCTCTGGATAGTCATTATCTGACATTACACTTAGACTGTCACATGAGTATGTGGATAGGTCACAACCTGAATTACAAATCTTTTCACTGTTTCAGCTAAATTTAAGAATGTATTTTTTATATATATATATAAAATAATACACTAGCTGTTTATATCTTACATGCTACAATGACCTGTTCTTTTCAGAAGTTTCAAAAGTTAATTTTTCTACAAGTAAGATTTTTCCTAGTTGCTCTTAAATGATCAATGAGTTAGAAATCACTTATGTGCAAAAAGGGTTAAGGAGAAGGGTGGTGATTGCTTTTTTGAAGGTAATATTTATTTTTAATACTTTTCAATATTTTTATATATGAAATATCAATAATATGATATTATAAATATCATTATATGATAATTTTTTTTTCATTTACGTAAGTATGATGAGTTTCATTTCTGAATATCATATATGCCAGAGAATGAATTTGGCATTTCAGATGTCCAGTCATATTCTAAGTTCTGCAGCACTGAAATTCACAGCCATCTTTAATGATAATTAATTCGCATATAATCCTTGCTGTGGTTTAATATAATTACATTTTAAAAAGAAAAGAAATCTTCTATTTGCCATATGCTGTTTGAATTATGCTCCATGTGAATAAAGCTGTCATTGTTTTTCGTTTTCCTTTTAACTCACGTTGAAGACGCAACTATGGCTGCTACAGTGAACTTGGAGCTGGATCCCATTTTTCTGAAGGCCCTGGGCTTTTTGCACTCCAAGAGTAAGGACTCTGCTGAGAAGCTGAAAGCACTCCTCGACGAGTCGCTGGCCAGAGGAACCGACTCCAGCTACCGTCCCTCTCAGAAGGTACTGGCGTTGGGCAGCATGGCTCCTTTCTGTGAGCCTTAATAAAGCTCCTGCTGGGCTTGGTCCCTCTCTTACAGCTGGGAAGTTAAAAGAGAATCAGAAGTTGAGGAAAAAGTAATCGTGGAGTGTTCATATTCATCATTCCCCTTTTCCATACAACATAATCCTTTCAATTAATGGAAGTTAATGGGAAAAAAATCTTTTTACCTTGTTGATCCACCAAGACTTAAAAGAGATATTCAGCATTATATCAGACATGCTGTGTAAGGTGCACTCAAATTTACATATTTCTGCAGTTACATTTCAGAGCTAAAAGTTCTTTAATATATAGATTACATTTGCCACAGAGAAATAAGAAACAAAATACGCTATTTACCAATAAAGCTGTATCTCTTTCCTTGAAATTCTGTTGATGAAGTCATAGGAGAAAACCACCAAGTGGTTCAAAGCAGAAATTATTTGCAGGCTGAAACCATTGCTGTCCAATGGACAAACATTACTTTTCATCTACTGAAAATCACTGAGCACCTGCTAGAGAGAATATTTGACTGTGAGATGAGCGTATGGAAATAGCCAAGCGGGGCCATCCTCGTGCAACTGTGTATTGCCATATGGATAATGAGGTCTTGTTCTCCCCTAGGATGCCTGCATGTCAGCCTGCTGTGTTCTAGTGATGGGCTGTATGCTGATACATTTGCAATATTTCATTTCTACGTGTCTCCAAATAACTGAAAGGCACTAGTACTGCTCAGCATACATCACGCTTTACTGTGTGGTCTAACTCCTTTCTGTTAACTCCCTGAAACCTAACACAGGTCTCAAAACTCTCAGGTGCCCTTCATCTCAGAGCTCAAAAAAGAAATGTGTGGTTTGAGGAGGAAGCAGGGAGCAGAATAACAGTGCAGAGAGGTTTGGGAAGCCAATTCTAATAACAGCTTGGCTGGAAGTCACCTGCCCTCAGGTGAAACTGAAGCTCAGGCCAGAGGAAGAAATCTTTCGTTCTCTTTTCAGTATATATCCAATATCAGCAGGACTATAAAGGTCAGAAATGAAAAAAAAATACAATCATTCTTCTTGCATTTTGAGGCTGCAGGGTGAATTTGTGGTTGACCATGAAATCCAAGCAGAGAGTAGGGAGCACAGGATTACCACAGTCAAGTCAAGGAACTTTGCGGGGCTGAAGCTCAGGGCTGAGGACCTGTCCCAGTATACAGCAGAGAATTGCTCCCATCTTCCCAGCTGGGAGGGGTACCTTGTTCATGCCCATCAGTGTGACTGTCACTCATTTACAGGCTCTCCTGATTATTATCCATTTGCTGACACTAATGTGTCTTTAATGAGAACAATTGATTTCTGTTGATATCTAAATTTATTAATCTGATAGACAAATATGGACTGAGATTAAGAGGAGGTCAGTATTTCTCTCCATGAAGGAATGAATTATTGATGTCTGATTATATCAGCTGTTAGCTTGTGTTTTTAGCTTATATTGAATTTTGTCCCTAGAACTATCTGAAAATTCATGTTCATTACCTCTTTGAATTTTAAAAGCAGAAATGTCTCCTTTTTAATTAATGTTCCAAAGAGGATCTGTCTTTGGAAAAGGAGCGCCTTTTCCTCAGAGAGGTGAGTGGTAAGGGAAGATGTTATTAATTCTCTGCAATTGTTGATGTAATATGAAAATATTTTAAGAAATGTTTTTTTTATATAGAAAGTGTATATGTAGATCGGTGTTGTATGGCATATTGTTTGCCTGTCCTGTTATCTCACTAATTGCAAATTAGGTAGGAACTGAACAGCAGAATTTGGCTTCAAGTTTTGTTTCTGTTTCCAGGAAGTAGAGCAACCAAAAGTATCTGTCACCAAACCCATTAAGCAAGAACCTAAAGCTTCATCCAGTTTGCCTTCTGGCAACAACAATGGCAAGCCCACTGCATCAGAAAAGGTGAAAAAAGAAACAGAAAAGAGATCTGCAGATAAAGTAAGTTATTTTTGTTCTCTAGTGAAATAACTTGATTAATGAACTCAAAGGTGTTTTAGACAAAAGCTCCCCTTTTCAACTCATCTTCTCTTCAGCTCATCTAGCCTGTGAGTTACATTAGCCAGTCATGTTGCCATTTGGGCAATCTAATGAATATCTTCTTGTAATTATTCTGTGGTTATTTTTCCTGCTCGTTGTGGGGAGGTTGGACTTAAAGGATGTCTTCCAAACCATTCTGTGTTTTAAATCCTAGGAGATTATCTCATAAAAGATTACTAAAATGTAGCAAGTTGAAATGCGATATTCCCAAAGCTTTTTCAAGGATTTTGAGGTGAAGTACAAAAAGGGAGCTTGAGCTTCTAGTTCATAAATATTTTGAAGAAAATGTGTAATTAAAGAAAATACATTGTGTGTATGCTGCATAAAGTACACCTTCTTATACTGCTAATAGAACTGTTCCATTTTAACTCATTTTAATAATCTGCTAGCTTGTTGCATTTTCACATTCTGTATGTGTGTGTTTAACAGACAAAAGGGGATCCTGCTGAAGGAGCTGATGCACCAAAGAAGCCCAGGGTGGAGAAGCAGGAGGCTCGTTCATCTCCTATTACAGTTCAGACGAGCAAGGATTTATCCATGCCTGATTTATCCAGCTTTGAGGAAACCAGTGCTGATGATTTTGCCATGGAAATGGGATTAGCCTGTGTTGTTTGCAGGTAAGTCAACATTGCTTCTTTCTAGCTAGGTGTAGTTACCTTTTTTTTTTTTAATTGAGTTAATGCTTCTCAAAGTTTTTATTCTGGAAATAACTTAATCACTTAATATCCAAAACTGGTAATGCATTTAAGGCTCCTTCATGAATAAGAATGGTTTCTTGAAAATGGAACTTTTAGAGAGTGAACCAGCTTTTCTTCTGCAGGAAAAGACAAGTGAAAATAAAACTAGATAAGATGCAAAACTATCATGACAAATACATTTTTCAGTTATCACAAAACAAAATATTAATGGCTAGTGATAAGTGTTTTTTTAAAAATCAGTTCTCATCTGAAAGTACTTTTAGGTGGTATTAATATGAGATCTGTACGTGTTGCTCTTCTTTTCTTAATCATTTGACATTAGTTTACACATAGCCATGTTTTATCAGCAAATATATCAGCAGTGAAGACAGGTTGTTTTTAGGTTCCAGTAAGGGCTCTAAATCTGGACTTATTAGCATGGTACTAGCAGTTCATTTATTGTTAACAGATATGCAAAATACTTTTGAATAACTATCCCAGGATCAAATCACTCACACCAGGATTTTGTTTCGCAGATCATTTATATCCTTGTTAGGCCCCAATGCTGCCAAAAAGAACAGTTTGGCTCTCCCAGTTTTACCTCCCTCCCTCGACTGTTTAGGGGGGTGTATTGCCAGTACAGTTTGTGATCAGCTGAATCAGCCCCTGGATCAGCTCTCCACGTGGGTTTTTCTGTAGGTTTGGGTTTCAGTCAGCTCAGTAAGACTAAATGCTTATGCTGGCACATGTGTAGAGCCAGGACAGAGAAGAGGCACAGGCCTTTTGGCAGCAGTATGTGTTTTAGCTCAGCTTGAGTCAGTTGGGAAGCGTGTGCTGTAATATTATTCTTTCATCATTTCCATGGTTATTCCTGTTGTGAAGATAGGGAGGTGTTGTCAGTGCACAGAGGATAAATGTCTGTAGTTACAGATGATTGTACTGGTGACCAGTTGGGGTCCAATGGGATTTCATGTTACGCCCATGTGTTAGTTAAATATTTAGTTTCTTGTTAGAGACATTGAAAAAGGAAGAAGTATCTGAACTTTACCTTTTTTAAATATCTGAACTTTACCTTTTTTCCTGCAAATTCCATTTTGGATGTCTCCTAAAAGAGGCAAAGCCCCCTTCAGTGGTATGTTAAAATGCTACTAAAAATAGTAAGGTATTACCTTTTTTGGCAGGAGGGGATAATGAAGTTTCATTTATACAGTCTTGACTGCTGTGAATGATTAATTCTTTGTCTTCCCTGGCAAAGAAAAACACTTGCAGGCATAATGAGAAATGCCTGCAAAGTAAAGAAACAGAAGAAAGGAAATGCAACTCCTGTGCCCAGTGTAGCCAAGACTTTGAAAGGCACAGGCCAGAGATATGGCTCCATTAGCTGTTCCACAGTCCATGTTTATTTAACCTGGCTGCTGAAGCTTTGCTTCTGCCCCTTCATGGTCCCCAACTTGAGTGTTCCTGTAAAAGATGTATCTACCCTGGCTAACTAAAATACCTCTGATGCCAGACAGAGGGAGAAGCACTGCTGGGAAAGGAACAACTCATTAGAGAGAGAGTGGCAACAGTCACCCCAACACTCTGGATTGTTTTCATTTTACATGGAACCTGCTGAAACAGATGTCACGTGGTTGTCTGTCTCCAGCTCACGCTGGACTGGATGTTTTTCAGAGGACTTGTGCTTTAAAGTTCTGAATCCAGCACATTGGTCAGACAGTATTCCTCTATTTATTGCACCCCTTTTGGTGTGAGCCAAAATAATAACATCCTGTATGTTTTTAAAGTTTTTATCTTGAGCCAAAATAATAACATCCCTGTACATTTTTAAAATTACATCTCTTAATAACTCAATTATTCAAACAGTTGTGAATGAAAACATGTCAAATTGCAGAGTAGGTGGAGTTCGTAGCAAAAGAGTGTATATTTATATTGCTTAAGAAGGCAAGTTAACAAGAACCCAGCTGTGGGTTCACAGATCCAAAAAAGTGCTTTTGCATATTAACTATTCCTTTTTAGAGATGTAAAAACTAAAGCAGAGGCATGAAATATTTCTTCAAGATTTTCCAAGTGTCAAATGTATTTTCATAGTGATTAGGAGTAATTAATGTTGATGCCTGTGGTGTTTTTCTTCTTGTTCTTTTATATCAAGTTAGTTGTTCTTTTTTACTGAGTTAGGCATAAGGAGGGGAGGAAAATTAAAATAACTTCATCCTCTCCAGTACTTGTAGACTGGGAAAAACACGACAACTCACCAGTTATGGAGGCTCCTCACTGGCTCCTCAGTTGTACAAAGAGGAAATACTCCATGAAATTTGTAGATGATAGCGAAATTTTCCTCCTAAAAAAATGCTTTTAAAAGACTGGTGTGGAAACAACCACCTAATTTTCTATCAATACTTGTTTGTTTGGTTGGTTTTTGAAGGAAAAAATCATTAGGTTTATTTCTTAGTAATGTAATAATTTAAAAGTAACTTGTTTCTGAGCATGAAGAATCCATGGGTTTTTAATCAGTTGGGGGTTGGGTTTTGTATTTTTAAAGTAGGGTGAGTCTCCCTCCTTGAGACTATTTGTTCTGATCCAGTTTATTTAGGAATAGAAACCAAACAAAACATCTTTTCAATATCCTGAATGTAAAATAATGGACCCTAGGATTTCAGAAAAGTTTCCCTTTCTGTTTTTAAGTAGCCTGTTTAAAAGAGAAATCTTTCTTAGAAAATGTTCCAGTACTTATATGGACAATACCTTCAGACTTTGTTTTTCTGTTACATAAAGAAATAAGGGATTACCTTTCCCCATGTATCTACAAATAGAGTTTCCATGGTTACCTGGGTACCTGCTCCTCGGGGATATGAGCAAAAGCAGCTTAGCAATTAAATAGCTTGATTTGTCATCTGAAAGGAGGAATTGTTAGGAAAATGGTGTTTGGGTAATTCACAGGCAGACTCCCAGCCATGTATATATCACTAATGTGTCATTTGTACAGCGTGATTACTTTCAGCAAGGCCCACGCAAAATGAAGCCCTCATCACCAGCTTGCATGTTTGCTTCAAGGCAGGACTGCACAATTAATCCTTTCTATTCCATCTCTCCACGATTCTGGTATTATCTCAAATTCCACGTGTCTCTTTATGGGGTAGAGACCAAAGGGACAGCTAATAAAACATCTTCAAAGTAGCGTAGAGCTTGGGTGATGAGGCTTTTAAATCTTGCAGCAGAAAGCACTCCTACATGCTTGTCATTGAGAAATTATTTGTTCTTGAACTCTATTGCTCTGCAGCTGACAGCAAAATTACCCAAATGGAGACTGTCCCTCACATGCTATTATAATGAGGAAGTAATTGGTGTTCTGTGATGTATCCACAAAATGCCCAGGTGAACCAAAGTGGGCAAGGCTTACATCTCTGCTCTAAAAATCAAACAGAGAAATCAAGACTGTCATATACACATGTTTAATAGAATGGAAGTCTTCAAATCTCTTGAAAAAAATTACCTTTAAAAAATACCAAATTTCTGAAATGTTAGTTAGGAAGAACTGATACAGGAAGAAAAGGAATACATTTGATTTGCCATAGGTAGAAAATATATGTGAAAGGAAAAATATTTTTATTTTTTATCTTAAGCCTTGCAAAATTTTCAACAATTGGATAATCCTTTAAGTGCTTTCTCCCATAATCTGTTCTTAACTATTTGCTCTGCAGGCAAATGACAGTTACTTTTGTGAATCAGCTAGTGGAGTGTCAGGAGTGCCATAATCTGTACCACCAGGACTGCCATAAACCTCAGGTGACAGACAAGGAAGTGAATGATCCTCGGCTTGTCTGGTACTGTGCCCGCTGTACCAGGCAGATGAAGAGAATGGTAGGAGTCAGTTTTTTGTCTCGTGTGAGCACTGTTTGAATACAGCAGGCTATTTCTACTGTGTGAGAATATTTCCTGGGTTAGACAAGTCTTAGGAAGCAGGTTAGAGAACCATTTTTGTCAGCAGTGCTTCCCTTGCTGCAGCTGTGGTTTTTAATGTAGCATCTCAAAGAGTATTCTGTAATGCACTTCTTAAACAAAGCTTTTTAAAAATCAGGTGGCTGAAGAAAAGTGAAATAGGATTGTGTCCTGCTTGACAAGCAGAAGTTAAAACCTCTTTTTTTTATTTCAGGTGATACTCAGCTTGTAGTAATAGCTCTACAGTTTAAGTTTTCTTCTGAGCTTTGGATGTGAATGGTTCTTTTCCTGTAGGACAAGACTGCCAATTCCAGTCTGACATGTTGAATGTTCTCAGGGTCAAAAATAAGCTGAGGGTAGCACATTCCAGTTAAAAAAAAAATTTTAAAAAGCCTTTATTTTGATTTCTCTGCATGACTGAACAGTATCCTACCAGATTCCCACTCATCTCATTATGAGAAAGAAACATAAGAGCTTTGGGTGCATGGAACACTAGTGACTTTAGTTCTGATGTTTTAAAATCACACCCAGAATACAGAAAAATACAGCAGAAAATGTGTTTTGAAACTGTTCTTTGATAATTGAGCAAGTGTTATCTGTTGACATGGCTCCACTTAGAAACAAGGAAAGAAGGCAAAGTAAGATCCTGGCCTAGGATGTACCAACACTGACTGAAATATATGATTATTGTGATGATCTTCAGGCCTTTGAACTCAGAGGTGTGTTTGCTAGAGGTCAGTTCCTGCACAGGGTAGCCAGTTTAGCCATTGAGCAGTTGCCTTCAGTATGACCTTTCCTTTTTTTGTTTTGGCATGAATTCTGCCATTTTGCCTGCCACTTCTTAGCAGGCTCTTGCAGCCTACATCCCAGTGCTGCTGGACTGTGTCCTTGCCTTCTGCAAACTCACCTGTCTTTGCCTTGTTCTGTAAAGGCCCGGTGCTTTCCTGCTCTCCAAGCATCAACACTGCCACTCTTTCCACACTGAAATAGCAAGCTCTGTTCAGGATGCTTTTTGGCTGGGCCCTGGCCTCAGTACCATACCCAGCACATCTCCACATCCCCTGTTGCCTCAGTTCTCAGGGACCATTAAACCTGAGATTGTAAAGGCTAGATTGCAATCTTCAAATGCTCATGCTTTTTGTTAACAGTCAAAACAGTCCATGTTATGTGGCCCATAACTTATTCAGGGTATTTTTATCCTACCACTTACACAGGCTCAGAAGACACAAAAACCACCTCAAAAACCAGCTCCTGCAGTGGTCTCAGTTGCACCAGCTTTGAAGGATCCATTGGTCAAGAAACCAGAAATCAAGTTAAAACCTGAGACCCCACCAGCTTTTCTGGCATTCAAGAGAACAGAAGTCAAGGTAATGTAGTTTAAATTTACCAGAGGAAGAGTTTGTTGCACTGCACAGATTAATAGGGCTTTTTTCCAATTAGACCAATCTTTTCACATAAGATCCATAATTGAAAATAGTCATCAGTACCAGGGCATCGTGGGTTTGCATGAACACTGAAAGAATGGGGGGGAAAAAAACTCACTTCATGTGTGGATGCCCCATCCCTGGAGGTGTTCCAGATCAGGCTGGGTGGGGCTCTGAACAACCTGGGCTGGGGGAAGGCATCCCTGCCTATGGCAGGGAGATTGGAACTAGATGATTTCAAAATCCTTTCCACAACCTGAACCATTCTGTCATTTGTGGATCATATAAAATGTGTCATTTGCTCTCTGTAGCCAAGTAACTTATGTGTCTTTTGACACTTGGAAGGCTTTTTCTCATGGCAATAGTGGCACTGACAGTGCTGGGTTTACACTTGAATTTGATGATCTTGAAGGTCTTTTCTAGCCTAGATGGTTCTGTGATTCCATTGTAGTGAAAGTGTTGCTGACTTTGTGAGATTTAATTTGGGAGCTTCTTAAATATGGGCTTTCCTGCCCAATCCATTCTGTGATTCTGTTCTTTGATTCTTTGTTGCTTCATGTTTCTGGTTTTCCTAGTTAAAATATTGTCAAAAGTCAAAATGGTCAAAGGTGGTAAACCAGAAGCAGTGTAATAAATAACAGAGTAGTCTCATAAAGCATGACCCTTTCTTAGGAAAACACAGTTTTATCTGAAAATCAAAGCAATTATTAATGTGCTCAAAGCTCTGCCTGGATGCAAACCGTCATGAATACTAGGATGGGTATTGCTCTAGCACTCATGCTTGTGAATGACTTTTTTCATGTCAGCAGAGTTATTTATGTGCCTAAACAGGTTATAAGACCTGGGACCTGATTTCTTCCATCACCTTTACTGTTTAGAAGTTGTCTGGGTATACCATAAAAGAAGTGTTACTTGAATAGAGAGGTTTAGTTTTTGTTTTGACTCTGCCATTTGGTCTAACTCTGATTTAACATTTAACAACATATCATCCTCACCTGAAGCCTGGGGATTGTAGGATTTAAGGTGTGGGAAGTCAGAGCAGATAGCAAAGTGCTTCACAGGCAAAGGCAACCCATGTCTGCAGAAAGTTTGTCTTTTGCAGTACCTGAATGGGAAAAGACTATAGGATAGTATTTTTTTTTTAAATTCAAAGTAAGGAAACAGTTTAGATACTGCTACTTGGACAGTAAGACTGTAATAAATGCAATACTTAATTGCTCAGTGTCTGATTTTTGTCTGAGCTTCTGTCAGCTTGTTGAAAAGTGACACCTGGTAACAACAGTAAGCAAATTAAAAAGCAGCCAAGCCACCACCCTTTATATAGTTCACAAATTTGGACTTTTATTATTTATGGAGGGATCCCAGTGCTGTGTGGTAGTCTGCTAAGTGTACAGAAGAGAGGGGAGAAGGGATACTATGTTCTGTGTGCCTGGGAGATGGAAAGTTGGCTGCACCTGGCATCCTTTCCTGTTCTTGTTAGTACTTTTCAGCTGTGGTGACCCGTGATGAAATATTGTGCACTGGGTGTTCCTGGGAAGAGAACCGAATCAGAGGCTCAGTGTATTCCTGCTGTGATGTGTTACACAAATAGATGCTGCTATAATAAGAATGCTTATTTATTTTAGACCTCAGCAGCAGTTTCGGGGAACTCTGCCAGTACAAGCGTTTCCTCTTCAGCAACGAGTGGCCTTACAGGATGGGCTGCGTTTGCAGCCAAAACCTCCTCTGCCAACCCATCCACTGCCAAGCTGGGATCGACAGCACAGAGCGCTGGCGGGAAGCCTGCAGCTTCTTCAAATAACCAGAAACCCGTGGGTTTGTCAGGGCTGGCGACTTCCAAGACGGGACTGGGGGCCAAAATAGCTTCTGCCAACAACAGCGCGAACCCCGTGCAGCTGAAGCCTCCCCCGCCGCTGACCCTGGGCAAGACGACGCTGAGCCGCTCGGTGAGCAGCGACAACGTGAGCAAGGCGGGGCTGCCCAGCCCCAGCGGCGCCGCCCCCGGCACCGGCGGCGCGGCCGGCGGCGGCAACGGCAGCGGCGGCTCCGGCTCCGCGGGCAGCAGCGCCGGCAAGGCCGCGGCCGACACCGGCAACCAGCCCGCGCCCCTCAAGGGCCCCACCTCGCAGGAGTCCCAGCTCAACGCCATGAAGCGGCTACAAATGGTTAAAAAGAAGGCTGCCCAAAAGAAGCTCAAGAAGTAGTCTGGCTGCTCGCTGATGTTGTTGGTTGTGTTCCGTGAGACAGCACCTCAGTGTTGTTCTTAAAGGAAATCCCGCAGGTACTGGACTGAAGGAGGTTAAATCAGGGAAGCCCAAACCTTGCGTAATACCGAGGGTCAAACCTTAATAATTCTGGTATTCCTTCTGCCTTTCCAAATCTGTGAATTGGATCTGTTAGAGGAATTCATTATTACATCCTCCTGGTTTTGTAGCTCAAAGCACTGAAACTTGAAATTGAAGATGTTGGGTATTTTTTAATATTAAAACCCCCACATTTGTGTAGATACTTAATAAATTGAACTTGCTGAAACCATCATTCTTAAATGTCAATAATAAAATTATTATTAATCTGGGAAAGTCATTGCCACTCTTCTTTCACGCCATATTCCAGTACTTAAAATGCTTCAGATGTTCAATATTGTGCAGAACTTATTGCCTCAAATTCTAAAGCTTGTTAGAGGAAAAAATACTTTACTTTCAAAATTTAACTGTTTGACAACAGTATATTTAGATTGAGATTTTTGGTTTGGCAGTTTGCTAAATTGGCCTGTTTTGGTTTTATACAGTGAGAAATTTCAACTAAAAAAACAGAAGAGAGTCAAAACTGTCTTCAAGTTTTCTTAAAATGTAGAGAACTGTCCTGTATTTGAGAAGTATCAGGTATTCCAGCTCACCACTGTTACCCTGATCTGTTCTTCATGGTTTGTGCTCCCTCTCTTCATCCCAGCTGCTCCAGGTTGTGTTCAGCTTAGAATTGGCTCAAGGTGGGCGCTGGAAAATGACCTTGAGTCTTCCTCTCTGTGTCTAGCACATGGCAATTTCCCTCCATTCCTTCTGTGGTGAGGGGAGCATCTCTAAACATGAAAACATCTTGGACTGTATTAGGTTTGCATGGCCAGTGTTATTTTCTCCTTATCATACTCTGATTTGACAGGTAATAAGTCACATTAATCTTCCATGATGGCAATTGGTGAGTGGTTTCTCACTCCCCTTATCCTGACCTATGTCCCTTCCATCTTAGTTTCTGTTCCCCCCCCACCCAGCTGAGGAGGGGAGTGAGTACAGAGTGGCTGGGGTGGGCACCTGACATCTGTCCATGGTCTGTGGTGACACAGACTGCCTTAGGTAGGTGAAAGCAACTGTTTCTCTTTGCCATCCTGAATTTTAAGTGTGTGTAAAGCTTGGTACATTTCAGCTATTTCCCATACTTCATTTCCTTTCTCCACAATTCAGATTTAGGCTATAGTTCCTTAAACAGCCAAAGGAATAGTTTAATTTACTCAGGATTGCCTCAGCTGCCTGGAAAATTTGCATATTTTTTCAGCTATTATTTCCTGTGGAGGGAAAAAAAGCAAGGTTTTATCTTTGTAGTGCCTGCAGCTTCCAGGGCTGTGCAAAAATAACAGCATGAGGAGGAGGAACTCAGAACTTTTACTGCTTTTTGATCAGCCCATCCTTCCTCCTTTCCAGCACAGAGGGTTTTTAATGGTAGCATAGTAGGAAAAGACACTGATGCAGTTTCCATTAGCAAAGAGAAGGCATATTTTCTTCCTAAGTGTTAATCAGAAGACTGATGCCTACACTAAGAAGTTGTGTGAAGATATTCTTTACATGGCCAAGTGCTCCTATGTGAAGTGTTCATTCCAGTAGTAAAACCTGCTCCCAGAGGAGTGTTCAAGGTGCTAGGTGCCTGTCTTGTCTCTGAACAGACATAAAGCTTTGCTGGTGAGAGTGCAGGAGCTTACATCTCAACTGTGCCCTTACTTTAGGCACCACCAATGGGGTGAACACAGGCAGAGGCATGATCCTTGTTCTCAAATTGTGGTAGCTAATGCCATTTAGAATACTCCTGAGATCTGATCCAAGTGTGCCCTGATGTCTTTGCATCTGTAATTCTGGCCTGGATTGACTGTAGGGTCCCTCCATTCAGAATGAAACAAGTGATGCTGTGCTTTTCGTGCCTCTCTTTTCCCTCTAATAAGGCCAAAGTCTGGCTGCACTCATCAATAACACTGCATTAGCAAAATCTGCAATACAGGTACAGTTTGCAGCAGCAAAAGACATTCTTCCACTGTAACTTTCCCAGCTTCCTAAATGAAATACAAAGTCATCTTCTGTTGGTATAAAAATGTCAGTTAGGATTGTGATTCTTTGAAGTATTATATCAGAAAGGATTTACAGCACAGACCAGGTCTTTTAAATCAAGTGTTTAGCTTGAATATGTTAGACAGGCACTGCTGAAAACCAGAGAAGATTGAAGGGAGCAGTTGCTTTCTGCTTTGATGTTATAGTTAGGATGGAATTAACAACTGTATTTTCAGGAAAGGAGTCTGTTCTACAGGCTTGTTTGACTGAAGTCGTGTGTCAGGTTGAGGAATGTAGTGTAGGGCAGGAAGAAGTAATGCCCATCTGAAATCTGAGAAGCATGCCTCTGGTTTAGTAAAAATAACTGGAAAATAGTCCTGTGATTTTTCTATCCCCAAACCAAATTGCTCTGTGATTTACTGTAAAAATAGCTACCTGACTTTTCTTAAATGTTTTAGAAATTGGTGTGGTAGTATTTTATTTCCACTTAAATAGGATGCCCAACTTCTGATACCCTCAGTAATGTGAAATTATAGGTTACTCTGGTTCCATGAGTGCTCCTTCTGGCTGGACTAGGGGATGCTGGTGATACCTGTGTCTAAAAATGAAGGTCTAACACAAGGCTCACTTTTATCTACTACAGCTCATAGTGGTTACAATCTCAGAAGCAGCTGGAAAAGAACAGAGCTATGCTGACATTTGGAACCTTGAAGTGTATTTTTAAACTTTCTTAGTATTTTTGATAGTGCTTGAAAAGTTCTAATGTATTTATCAATAAGCAAGGATGCACCCTAGAAATGCAGCATTTTATCTGAGGCAGCTATTTTGCAGGCAGATCTTGGATAGCATATAAAGCTCTTTGCTTCTGGAAAACATAATGTTTAAAAAAATAAAGAAGAAGAAACATCTTTACAAAAATAGATTTTATTATTACAATAATTTAAAAGAAGATTTCTTTTTTTACTATTTCTCGACAAATAGTATTGTAATAGGAATTATCAGTAACAGATCTATGGGAACAAGGATTATCATGGCTGTGTTCCTAGTGCAGGTGGTAGGTCCACTTCATCTATCTTCATTTTTAAAAGCTATCTTAAAATGACAGCAAAAGCATACTTGAGTGCTTGAAGGAGGTAATTACTCAGTGAAGCTTCCAAAGATGAGAAGTCAGAAGGAATAATTCTTCAATCTGCGTTTGCATTGAAAAGCTGAACCCCTGCTGGAAGATCACCCAGCCAGAGGGAAGATGGTGAAGCGCAGAGGTGCCAGAGGTCAGAGCCTGGGACTCTGCTGTGTACTGCCTTGGTTATCAATGGCAACACAAAAATATTCCCTGAATGGAGAAGCACTTCAGTTTGAATGGACCCAATCTTGGAAGTAGTTGTACATATTTATTGTCACCACAACTCAAGTAAAACACACATTGGAACAAATGCAGGATCAATCCAGGAAACTGCAGCCTGTCCCTGCTTCAATCAAAATTAATTAGTGTTGTCATTAATGAGAATAAGAAAGCTCTTAAAATACTGTAACCTTCCCTATATTAAAAAAAATGCAGTGGCAAAATCATTGCATATTCTTATGAATTTCTGGAGCCCTAACACAGCTCAGTTTCTGGTATTTAAAGCACTGTCTTAACAAAAGTGTGACTGAGCAAGTCTAATATGAATTGTTGTAAATCCTTAATTTGGAAGGCTTTAGATTCAAAGAGCATCTCTTACTTTTCTGCGATTGCTGTTTGCATTCATCTGTTTTAAACAAAAAAAAAATAATTTGCTATATATTAATAGTATCAAATGAGAATGGCTGACAATTTGAATTTCTGAAATGGACTAAGCAAATCCACCTGGGTACATAATTACATACTTTTACTGGATCCCAAGTTACAAGGCTACAATAAAGTCATATAATTATCCCACAATATAAAAATTATTTTGGATCCTAATCCTACAGGGATTTCATTTGGCCTACTAGGAGTTTCCAGGTCCCCCAGAAATTCAGGTGGTCAACTCCCGTATATTCATCCTTCATTCCTTGTTACTTCAGGATCAGGATACCTATATTTTGGAGAGCAGCATTTGAGTACTCTTTGAGACACCTTCACAGAGTCTGATTCTTCATGGGGAATGTACCTAACACTCAAAATCTGAGCTCTCATGTGACTCAAGCTGCGTTCTCAGTGCTAAGACTTCAGAAATCTTTTTTTTCCTCTTTCCCTTGATTAATTTCACTGTCTGAAATACAAAACTTCATCATTGTGCTTACATGACTCCATTAAACCTATTAAGTACAATTCAGCCATTTCTAAAACTGTTTCAACTATTGCAAAGCATAGATCTTCTCCAAGTAAAATATTCTAAATTGTAAGACAGACCTGAAAACTTTCTTGTGTGTATCTTCCCCATAATCTCAAAATATAAGTGCCAAAGCAGTAAAAGGGTAGCAATGAGTCTTTCAGTCCATTCTTCCAAGCTGATACTCCCTGCACTTTTATTTTCTTCATTTAACTAAAGGTGAATCTTTCCATAAAAGCAGCTAAATCCATTTATTAAGTGATTGATAATCCTTTTTGCTTGCTATGGGAACAGCAAGATTTAAGTGCCTGAGGTGATGTACAATAAGGCAAAATAATGCTCACTGGATAGCAGCAGTACACAGAGATTCACACATCAGATTCTGGGTATCTATCTCTGAGAACTCTAAAACTTTCTCTATCATATGATTTAATCCAGCACAAATTTCAGGTTTAATCTCTGTGATCCCCCACTGCATTCAGTCTCTGAGCAAGACTGACAACTTTTTCTACCCTTCTATAAAAATAACCTGAAAATTGAGGATATTAAAGAAAATGAAACCAGGTTCATTATCATAGCAGAAACTATTGTGTGCAGCAACTGCCCTAACTTTTCTTATCCTTCCTCTGCTGACAGGTTATTTTCTATTACATCTCACTAAGCATTTTGAATAATTTCATCTTCAAACCCCACTCTTCAAACTATGGGAAGTAGAAACTCAGACAAAAGCTTTAGAACAATTTCTGTTTACCCTCGATCAGCAACACTACCTGCTTTCCCACCCTTGACTGTAACAGTGTTGCCATTTTTGTCATCAGCACAAGCAATTATGCAAACCAAAAAATACCTGACAGGAGTGTACTTTCAGTTACACCATTTGCAGCAGGCACAATCACATTTTTGTTTCCTTTTTGCAGTGCTTTGCACCAGGTCTTTGCTAATCACTAGAGGACCTCAGCATTGCTGTGGTGAAACGCTTTGTGTTGAGCACTCAGATACCCATGAGAATCACAAGGAGGGGTTTGCTGTTTGCTGTCACCATTCAGTCTGTCTTAAGTGCTGGGCACCAGCCTGATCTAGGAATCACTGCAGTCAGTGAACCTAAAGAAACTTATTGACTAGATATTATGATCCCTGCATCTGACTTAAGGAATCAGAGAGGCACTAAATAGTCATTGAAAGGCACCACTTGACTTTTCTTTTTTTTTTTTTTTTTTTTTTTTTTTAACCAGTGAATTTCCCAAGACTAATAACACAGGTTTCATTTCACTACACAGATCTTGCACTAAAACAGTTAGTATGGAGACATATGTGGATTTCAAACCTGGGGCACTTCCATATTGCTACAAACTGTTTCTACCATATGAAGCAGTTGTGTAATTCATTTGAAAATTATGACTTCATGTCACAGTACCTGTTTCTAGTGTCTCCTCTTTTCCTTCCTGCATTTCCATATTTAACTAAACGTACCTTCTTCCCTGGGACTAGTCACTGGTACCACCACACCTGGTATGTCTTAAATGTTGAAATGTTTCCTTAAAATTAAAGTCCTTTTTCTTTTTCCAATCCAATAATCTCCACTGAGAAAAAATGTTCTTCACAAAAGCGGCTGAGGATAAAAACAGACAATCAAAAAAGCTCAAGTTTTAAGATGTGTCTGTGTGCACTGAGATAACAGTTCAGGAACAACTCAGCCTACAGTATCCCTGATGACTGAATTTGTCCTTTTTCAAGGCTAATTCTCTTCATCTTGAATATTATTTGCTAAATATCATGGAAGAAAAATGTAATTTCATCTGTGATTTGTACTTGTAGGTTGAGTCTTGATGCACGACGCTTTGACAAAAGAGAAAATTATGGGGTAATAGAAAAGCAAGCTCTTCAGCATGTTAATCAGAATCAGTCTTCCTGTTAAATGTTTCCTCCCTCAGGTCTTGACAAGGTGATAGCTTTTGGAGAATGGAGGTTCTCGGTATCATCTGTGTGCTGGATACCATGGCTTCTGTCAATCACTTGTGAGCTTGCTTTGCTTGCAGCAAACCTAACAGATGATTATTCTGTCTGCTTCAGAGAGCCTGGCTCAACAGGCCCTTCCCCTCCTAAGCATATGTCATCTTCCCTAGATAATTAGATGGTACATATCCCTTCTGACCTTTTGCTTCAGCTAGCCACCATTCCTTATTGCCACTCAGGTCGGAAAAGCGAAGTATCCTCACCCTCTGGTACTCCTGAAGGCTGAGTTCTTGATCACTTCTAGCTTGAAATGCAAAAACAGCATAGAAGATCTGAAAAAGGAAAGCCACATAAACAAAAATCAGAATTGAAAAATGTAGCCACATGTTACTGTGTAGCTGTGTATCAGTAGCAGTTCTGTATAGAGAAATGTAATAATATGTACAAACCAGCGTTCAACTACATGGCCTGCAATTTATAGACAGGGCCAAAATAAAAAGTAAAATTGAAGCATCTGGGAAGTTCTGCATGACAAACAAACCAATCTCCAAGACCTCATCACCTTGCAACACTGGTAAGGTTTTCAGCTCACACCAAGTAGCCATGGATTGCATGAAGAATTTTTCAGCAAGGTTTCCTCATGGGGAATCACCTTTCCTAAAGCTCCTGTGCTAAAATGTGGCACATGGGTCACTTCTGTGCCTTGCTGATCAGCATTCTTGTCACAGCTTTCTTGTCACCAGTAAGTTGAAAAATCCCCCAAACTGAGCTATTTTGCAAGTTCCTGCTCCGTATGAGAACCTTGGGGTGGGATACATGGGGTGGGATAATGCAAGTGTGTTTTCTGCAACACAGGACTGCAATTCACAGTTTAACTGATTCTCTTTTCCTACCTCACAGCTATTTTAGAGCAGAGAATAATGAATTCCTATGTCACACTGACAGATTGGTGCCACTCTTTTCTGGTATGAGAGGAAACCATTTAAATTACTAACAGTATAATTTTAGATTTTAAATAGGAACAACAAGAAGACAGGCACAGTGTGTATCATACTTACCTGCTGCTCATCCATACCCTGAAGAGCACCAGTCCCCGTGCCATTAATTGCAGGATTTTCACAGAAGTGGAAAGGTGAGCAGCTCTTACTCTTCTGGTACCCTGGACTGCTTGTGCTGCTGTCAGCAGAGGGCCGTGAAGAGACAAAGAGGCTGATGTCATCAAAATCATCATCACCAAAGCCATTTTCTGCTGCATCCTTCTGTGCTTTGCCTGGATTGTATGGCTTCAGGAAGGAGGAGTACACATACCCTGTGAGGACTAGAAACCAGAATAAAGAGACAGAAAATAAATAAACAGCAAA
This sequence comes from Melozone crissalis, assembly GCF_028551555.1. Lineage (NCBI taxonomy): Eukaryota > Metazoa > Chordata > Aves > Passeriformes > Passerellidae > Melozone > Melozone crissalis. The sequence goes on along the minus strand of NW_026535784.1, from coordinate 40,301,153 downwards.
ACGCTGCTAAAATAATTTCAAAACCAACCGCTTTATGCAGCTGTCAGTATGACAGAGGCAAACAGATGGGGCCAGAATGAAAGGAAATCAATATCCCAAAGGGAAGCTGTTATTGGGATATTTGTGCAGAGAACTCACTTCCTGTGTCAACAAGCCATCTGCTTGTGCTTCCAAAGGGGTCCTTTTTCTCCACAACAGCCACCACGTCTCCTTCCTGCACGTCAATATCGAATTCCTGCACGGCGTTGCACTTGCGCTTAGCCTGGTACAGCGACTCGGTGCTGTTGGTGGCCAGCAGCTTGGACCTGTGCTCCTCTGTCTGCCGTGGGGACTCCAGCTGGAAACAAATCATATTCATCCTCAGTAATGCTGGGGCCATTTCCAGGTAAAAATCTGGATAAAAATGCTGCATGTGGCAACTGACCTAGCATTTTCACACACAAACCAAGGAGTTGCACCGGGACCAAGTCTCCCCTGCGAATGCAGGAAGAACCTGTCCCACTGCTATATTAACAGGTGAGCAATAAAGGGCAGATTTCAAAGAAATGTAGGAATTTCACTAATTAAAGACCTCTTAGTCTGTCCTCTGCTCTCGAAGAGGTGCTGTTCTGTATGTGAACTATCTCCTGCTTAATTGGTTTTCCGTAGCCATGACCTTTGTATTCCGATGTAATATCACAGAAAAAGCATAATCCAAAAATGGGCTGAGGTGTGCTAAGGCCACATAAAAACTTGCATGATAAGGCATTAGGCAAAAAAAAAAAAAAAAAACAGTGGTACCCAAAATGGCTGCTTTTTGTGTGAAATTACCTCTCTAAATGAGGGCAAGATGCCATTACCTGCTGGAAGCATATTCATTTCAGGGTTTGGTTAGAGGGCAGGGAGGGAGGTGATGCACATCAATGGGATCTTCACATACCACAGAAGCAAGAGCACCTGTGCCTTCACTGATGCTGAAAGGAATTCTACAACTGCCCCAGCTTCTTCTGTAAACCTGCACCCAAGTCCTTATTTTTCTGTAAATCAAACTCCTAAAACCTCCAGAAACATCTGATGAGATTGGGAACACAGATTTCCTGGTGGATTTTCTGAATGTTCTGCTGTGGGTGTGTATGTTTGTGCATATATGTGTAAACACCAGTGCACATAACCACAGCTGAGCACAAGGAAAAAACAATTTCTGAATTAGAAGACTAAGATGCAATGTAAGAGCATTTAACAAAACAAGTTACCAAAAATATACCTAAGCCTTAACATGTGCTTAAAGGGCTAAGAGCAATTTGAGGTAATTTCAAGTGGATTTTCAAGATATTAACATGAAAAAAGTGAAAAATCTTCAGAGGTTACTGGTCAATGAAAACTTTACTCCAACAACCTGATGCAGAGTCACAGTGGGGAGACAAAGCCCAAACCTTTAGGTAGCATAAAAATGGATTTTTTCAACAGTGATCGAAAGAGGATGCTTCATACACAATTGGGATGTATGGTACTCACCGGAGAAGGAACAGGTTTCTTTTTTTCCAGGCTCAATTTTCCCTCAATAAAGATTGTACTGATGTTTTCTTTTACAAAATTCAGCTTGTGAACCTCCTCTATCAATTGATTATGCACTTCCCAGATGCTTGAGGAGGACAGCTGCAAACACAAATGTGGGTTAGATCTCATGTACAAAATGGGAGGGAGATTGGAGAGAGCAGACTTAATTTAATTTGCTGAGTGCTAGGAGTCAGGAAATCTGACAAGTTATGACTATTTTCTGCAGAGCCCATAAGCAGTGCAATTTCTACATATAAGATGTAAAGAGAAGCAAGGTCTTTGCTTAAAGAAAGTCTCTACTAGATGCTATTACATTTAAATGGCATAGAAATTGAAGTTAAATCATTAAAAATATTCTAAACGGTGATGAAGATTAAGAGCCTTGCATTTATGCTACTGAACCACCTGCTTTCACATGCAAATGGGCATCTCAGCAGCTATCAGAGTGGCCAATGTGCTACAAGGTTTGGAGTAGTTTATCCCACAGCTGTGTGTTTGTGCAACTGAGAGCTGCAAACAGGTTAAAAATTGTTGGGTAACTGAGTCTCTGTCTGTGGCACTGAATAACTGATTTTTGTATATGCCTAATACCAAAAGCATTTGCTGATGTAAACAGGAAAAAAAGAAAAATAAGGTAACTTTGTAGCCAGACCCTCCCAGAAAACAATGCCCAATACAACAGCTTTCAACACATGAAAAACATCAAATTACAGGGATGAAATTTCTTCATGCAGAAAAATCCTTAATTTTCCCATTAAACACCATAGCTCTATGGTTTGATCCTGACCTTGTTTTGCTTAATTTTTCAGCTGCCCTTTACTATAATGTGCTCTGTTCCAGCCTTGATGGAACAAAAACACTCCAGAATTGCCTTTCTAGAGTGTGTTTCCCAAGCAGCCTTGCTCTGTTCAGGTGAGTGGATTTGTAGGTGTGGAAGACATTGTTGTAGCTGTGTTTCTCAGGGGGTTCAAGTCCTCCAGGTGAGGCTATTCATTACTGCTGAGAGATATCTGCAGGAGTTTCTGCATCATATTTGGGGTTTAAAGCACCTTGATTTTCATAAACACGATTTCATCGGATCTCCTAACTTGTTTCTCTTTTGCAGTCATCTGTGACTCTGCAGTCTAGCAGCAAATGAGGTGTTCATGTACTTTCTTATAATTTCCTGTGTTTTCTGGGCTAGTCAGAGTACATGCTAAGATGTGCTAGCAGCTGCCGTCTTTTTGCCTCCCTGTAATACTGTTGCCATTACTGTAACTGCAACAGCAGGAACAGTCCCATTAGGATCATTCTCAATGAAAAACCCATGTCTGACAAGAGTTCAGAACAAGTTCCTCAAAACTCACTCCAGGGTGACCCTACTGTGGCCTTCAGTACATAAAGGGGGCCTACAGGAAAGCTGGAGAGGGGCATTTTACAAGGGCATGTAGTGGCAGGACAAGGGGGATGGCTTTAAACTGAGAGAGGACAGGTTTAGATTGGTTACTGTGACCCTGGTGAGGCACTGAAATGGCTTCTGCAAGGAAGCTGTGGGCTCCTTATCCCTGGAAGCTTTAAAGGTCAGGTTGGATGGGGCTTTGAGCAACCTGGTCTAGTGGAAGATGTCCCTGTTAATGGCAGAGGAATTGGAACTAGATGATCTTTAAGATCCCTTCCAACCAAACCACTTTGATTCTAAGAACTTAATCTGTACTGAGCTTGCAAAGGAAAGAAAAAAACAATCTAACTGTGCTCAGCAGAACAAACAAAGTCACAAAATCAGTAAATCAGTGTAGCTTTGTAGATATGTGTCCTACATAATTTTAGCCAAAGCATACAGAAAGAAGAAAAGAGAAATTAAGACACAGCCACACCTGTTTCTAATGTACTTACTGGAACAGGCACCATGACAGCAGAGTTTGATTGAAGTGCTGCAAACATAATATTCCTGAGGAGGGTGATGAAGCAATGTAGACAGTTCAACACGATCTTTTTGGCTGCTCTGTTGAATACCTGAAGTTCTTCCACTAGCTGTGCATTTAGAGCCTCATATTCTTTCTTTGCCAGCTCCAGCTCTTCTCCAGCTGACCTCTGAATGTAGCTGTTGTAGTCCAACAACTTGTCATAGCGCTTCTGGATGAGCTTCTGGGGGCCTGGAAACAGGGCTTGCAGTGCTGAGAGAGGAGTCAAGACAAGCTTGTCCAGCTGAGCCATCTGGAAAGTAGAAACCAAACCTACTCATTACCTTATTCACACAGTCCATCAGATGCCACAGGGGGCTGAGCCTGATGGCAGCCCATCCAGCAATCTGTTAATCACTGTACACAAAGCTTTGCTGCCAGAGGCAGTTTCAAGCAGGGTCCAGCATGACTTAGAATCTCCTTCATAACGGGAGATGTTCAGTTTTATAGATGTTAGTTTTTCAGTTTTCAGCCTCTGCAAATGGCAGTGGTCCCTTGGAGCATGCAGCCTCAGGTACTGCCCCTAGGGAGCTGCCGCTGGGGGAAAACAGCAAGGATTGATCAAGTGGTCAAATAAAACTGGGATTTCCTTGGCTGGAAGGCCCACATCAATATACACTCTAGAGCCAACGAGGTCTTATTAAGTGGGAGACTTGAATTCTCTCAAAGCTGCTTTTTTTTTTCCCCTTTTCCCTCTCCTGGAAACAGCTGTAACTCAATTCCTGTTTAAGCAAACACAAACAATCACTTGATTTGATTAAATTAGGTTGTGCTTGTTGGTTTTATCTCTAGTAATCAACAAAATTAGACACCTGGTAGAAAAACCAGTCTTCCTCAGACTTTTCCATTAGTCTCTAATTGTCTCATGGGATTAATATTGCATGAAATAAAATTTATTTTTGTAAGTAATTTGTTCAAATACAGCACAGGCTGGTAGTGAGTGAAATTCATCATCAGATTAAAGCTCTTGGACATTCTGTGTGAATTAAGTTGTTGGGTTGGATGTGAGAATATAAAAGCAGCTGCCTCTGCATTCTCAAAAACATAGCAGAGTTGAGGACAGATCCATTTTAGCCCCAGAGCTGCTCTCCAAGGCCAAGATGATGTACACTGGCTAAATAGCTCCTACTTTATTTCCACCTGAAAAACTGGGCTGTGTTTAGTGAACCAATTTTTGATGCATTAAGAAAACAATTCTTCCAAACTGCTGGACTTGATTTCTTAAAAAGAGGCTACTGGGAATTTCTGCCCTGAAAATTTTCCAAAAATCTAATGAGAGAGGAAGGTATACATTATTGACAAATGCACCTCCAAATCTGAATTTTTCCAGCTTGAGCAGCTGTTCGAATAAGCAGCCTGTCCCATTTTGAAAAGACATTTAAGTACCTTATTAGAGCCAGGCATTAGAGTTCATTTTAATTCTGAAAGCAGAAGACTAGTTGAAGAAGTAGACTATTACTATTTTAAAAATTGCTTTATAAATTACTATGGGCTATATTTGGATTTTTCGTGGTTTCCCTATATGAAGGATTTGACAGTTCTATGTTAATATCTGGACTTGATGATCTGAGAGGCTTTTTTCCAGTTAATAAATCTTAGATTTTTACAGATCTGTGATTCCAGGAGCTAACAGTACATAAGCACAATATCAATCACAAAAGTCACTCAAACTGAAAGTGCTGGTAACAAAAACAGCAAGGCAACAATCTGCTGCTCTTTGCTGAAGTTCAGATGAAACAAATACAGAATTGTTCAGGTGATACAAATTTAACACAAAGATTTTAGTATAAACCCAGGAATTTAGCTTGGCAGGTTTTCTTTCATTCTTCTAAGGAAAATACAATTCATTTATATTGTATTTTATCTTAGTTCCTACATAAATTCAACCAAAACCCCCATTTATCTTTTCCAACAGATTCCTGAGCTGGTTTTTTTTCCTCTTTTCTGTCCTAGTCTTCCTCACATGCAGCTGTTTTCTCAGACATACAGACAGCTGTGTAACAGTGGACATTGCATTTACTTACAAAGTCTTCACACAGATTTGCAGTGTTGGTCTGTTCTTCCGAACAGTCATTGACTTTGTCATCTTTATCTTGCAGGATTTCCTGAAGCTCAATTATATTCTGGGCAGCCAGATGTATAGAATCCTAAATGAAAACATGGTAGGAAGATGAAACTATTACAATCTGTTTTAATATGCTGCATTCACTCATGCAGCTTCTCAATAATACTTCTGGAATCAGAAATATTTTCCATCTCCAACACCTGCGCAGTTGCTGTGCAGTTTCCAGTCATCGTGAGGTTGTTTACTGTGATAGTATTTTCCTCTGCTTTGTCTATTTTCAGTGTAAACTATTTAAGAATCAAGCTGTTAATGTTCAACTGAAAGAATTATGCCCTAAACTAATGAATATCCCACTGGAATTCAGCTACTCCTCAGCAAGAAGCCAGCTTACCACGCATCCTCAAAAATCTCTTTTGGGGGACTAAGTAGGACTAAGTGGTGTATTTCAGTTACTCAGAATTTAAATCTCAATGAAGTGTGGATCCATTTGGATAAGGAGCTGTCAGCACCACTGCAGGCAGCAGCCCTCCTTGGCTGAGCTCCCCGGCCTTTCCCTGTTTGCAGAAGCAAGCACCATAAGCCCTGGCCAGCTGGCTATTGATCTTGCCTATCTCCCAAACAGCCTCCCTGCCTGGCTAGGGCACTCTTACCCTTGGACAGGCTTCATGCCATCCACAAAGCTGGCAAGTGGTCCATGGGAGGGGCAAGCTGATAAATCACAAGCCAACCCTCAGTTCTGGAGAGGAGGGTTGAAGCAAAGACATTTTAGAGAACTCAAGCACTCTGCACATCTAATGCTAGTCCTCAACACAACGTAAACATGGGAAAAGGGAAGGGGTCCTACCATCCACAATATGTATTTTAGGATGTTTTAATTTATGGGGCTGCAGCTCAGTTCTTCAATCTTTAATGAGAAGATTGGTTCAATCTCAGTTTGTCCTTCACTGCAGCAGATGGGGGTGACAGCTTCACACAGAGATTGAAAGTCCTGACTGTGCCACCAGACAGAACCTTCTTCTCTGCACCTGTGGGTCTCCACAGAACCTGCCTCTGTCAGGGGGAAAACGCAAAACTATGGGCTTCAAAACTTCTTTGCCATTGGCTCAGTAATGCAGTGGCAGCAAAGCTTATTTATTTAATATTCTGATGTAGACAGCCCTGCTAATAAATAATTTGGTGTTGCTCAGCCAGTGAAAGAAATGTGTGTCAAACTGGTTACGGACAGGGTTTGTGACCACAGATTGCAGAAAGGCCTGTACCCACCTGGAGATGTTGTGAATAAAGCGAAATGTTCTTCACACACAATTTCACAGTCTTCTCTAGACTTTGGAACAACTTTTCTTCCTTATCAAAAGTTCCATCTTTCACCTAAAATAGACATTTGCGCTGTTATTTCGGCAGCCCAAAGGAGCCTGGCTAACAAAATAAACATCCAGAGCGCTGCTAGAAAAATCCCTGAACTCCTCCCTTTGAAAACAGATCAACCCCTAATTCTCCCAAGCTCCAGCTGTAATTCAAGAAAAGTCAAAACCACTGGGCAACACAGCAGAGAATTCCATTTTTAATCCTTGTGGGAGCAGGGAGTTGCTTTACTACAAGGCCGACAAAATGCTTCATTTTCCTGTGTGGTGCTGTTCCACCTGAGGAAAGGACAGGGGGGAAAGGTGGCATGGGTACTTGGGAGGAGAAGGTGGGATGGATATTGCAGAGGAAAAGGTGGGGTGGGTATTTGGGAGTTAAAGGTGGGGTGGGTATTTCGGAGGAGAAGGTGGGATGGATATTTGGGAGGAGAAGGTGGGATGGATATTCGGGAGGAGAAGGTGGGATGGATATTCGGGAGGAGAAGGCAGGATGGCTATTTGGGAGGAGAAGGCGGGATGGCTATTGCAGAGGAGAAGGTGGGATGGTTATTCCGGAGGAGAAGGTGGGATGGATGTTCAGGAGAAGAAGGTGGGATGGACATTCGGGAGGAGAAGGAGGGATGGCTGTTCCGGAGCGGGGCCGCAGCCGCTCTCCCGCACGCCGGCTGCAGGTGGAGCTGTTATCCCAGAGCTGTTATCCCAGAGCCGAGCCAGCCTCTCCTCTGGAAACGCCGGCAGCCGCCGATGGCCTCGGGAAACTTCTTAATCCCGCCCTGAAAACGCGGTCAGTTCTGCCCCTCTTTTCCTGCAGGGGCTTCAGAAATCTCAAGTCACGTCTCAGTGTTTTTGCCGTGGGGGTGTCGGCGTGTTTCAAGACGTGAGTCGGGAACTTTCTCAGTCTAATTAAGCAGGAGAGGCGGCTGAATCTCTAACAGATGCATTCTGATACTAAAATGATCCTCAAACGTTTAAAGCTTAATTAGAAACAAAACCAAAAAAACATAAACCAGAAGTTTCTAAAGAAGAAAATAAAGGGAAAAGAAAAATCACATATCCTCTTAATCAAATTTAATTCCCTTTTTCTCTGATTTTATAGTCTTACTGGTGTCTGTCACATTTTGAATACAAAAATTTCCACTGTATAAATAAATGAACAGAAAAAAAATATATGTGAGTGATTTGGATCAGAGGAAGAGAAGAAACACTGATAAAAAACAAACCAGGAAAAAATGGCATGTATCTTGTGAAGTCACATCTAGAAAGGCAAGTGACCTTGTATAATCAGCCATCTCATGCAGTGAGGTGCACTGGATATCACTTTCAAGGTCGTTTGTAATTGATTTTCTTTGAGATTTCAATTTAAGCTTTCCTGAAAATGTTTATCCTGCTAGGTTTTGAATTACAACTTTGAAATTATGAAGGAGGATTTTACTTTTGGCCAGCCAACACCCATCAGACTTATCACAGAGTTCTTTCTCTCTGTAGTTTTGAGGGTTCCAGGTCTTTGCACGTGTAGAGGCAAACCCTGTGGCCCTTTCCTAATTAGAGGCATTGATCATCTTCCTTGGTGGATCCCAAACCTTTAAAGCTACAACATGAGCAAGACGGACTGAACATGTTCTCAGCCCTGACAATAATTATTGCCAGGGTATCTGCAAAATGTTGACCTCAGGCTGAGTTTCACAAAACTACCTCTCACTTCCTCTCTACTGAAGACCAGAAGTTTGAGAAACTCTTGTGTAAAAAAGGAAAAGGTGGAGAACACATTACATTATTTTCTGTTTCAATCACAATGATCTTTCCTGTCCTCTGTGACAGTCAGAAAATGACGTTATAAATTAGGTAGGAAAAAAAGCAGCACCACAAACTCCATTTCCAACATGTTTTGAAAAACACCCTGTGCAAAAGCAGAACTGAAGCTGTCAATGCAAATCTGCAGTTGGATGAGTAAGTACCTGAGGTTCTCCCCTCGTCAGTATTTTCAGATGGCTGGTGACCCTCTTGGATTTCTTGCTAATGGAGTGAATATTCAGTCGGGCAAACTTTTCTTTAAGGGTTTCATCATCATCATTCTTCCTATACTTCAGCACTGCAGACAGGGAATTTCATTACATCAATAGTCTGTATTCACAGGACTTTTCACCAGAACAGGCACACAAATATGAAACTATTTGAAAGCAGACACTTTGATGTAATTTGGGGTAATGTCATGTGAAAATGCTCAAGAGGATGAAAACCCCATTATCAACAGTAACCCTGGGGAGAGCGAAGTTAGGGCTTCAACCTGGCAAATCTAAAAAAAATATTGCTATTACTGCATCCTAATTATTATCGGTGTTTGCAACTGCATTACAGACACTATAACATTAATTCTTTCTCTGTTTTCATACTGGAGTTACCAGTCAGGTAACATAGTTGGCTGAGGACAAGGAACATTAAGGCATTGTTACCCTCTTGAAACTCAATGTATTACACACCTTGCGTGGCACCAGTTAAAATTTATATAGTGAAATGTCTGAGCTGAAATATATCTTGTAAAGGCCAGCCCAAACCTACAAAGAACTTTCTGTGTTTTCTTACCTAAATCTTTCCTCCTTTTAAGTTCATTGATGTTCCAATTAATGGTTCTCATAGTAAAAAGGGCATGTTGTAGAGCCTCGTGGTCAGGGTGAGAAGCAGGAGTTGAGTTCAAGAGCTCCCGGAGTAACAAGGGATATTTCATCAGCCGTTGCACTGGTTTGATCAACAGGGATCCCAGGTCCATTAGATTTGGCTTCCCTCTGTAATTTACACAAAAATAATTGTCACAAAATTAGAAATTCCTTGAATTGCAATTACAGCTCAAGTCAAAAAACTTGTCTGGTAATTGCATAAAAAATTGCATAAATAAAAATAAGATAGATCTGTGGGGGAACACGGGTGTTGTAAACAAAACCCTGCTGTCCCCCCCTCAATGAGAAATACACCCCAGCTCTCTGAATTTTCTGTTTTCAGAACTTAGCAGACATCAGCTCTGAAACCATCCCACTCAGTCTAAAGGAGCATGTGCTATAACTCACACATCACAACACCCAGGAAAGGAGATGTAGGTGGAAGAACAAATAACAGGAAGTTTGAGAAATGCGTGTGAGAGCAGGGCTGTTACATCCTGCTCTGGGCCCTCAGGCTTAAAACTGCAACATTTCCATGCTGTGGGTAACTGGGATGCCTATTCACAGTGCATCCCTTCTCACTACACCCCTGACTTAGCACAGAGACCCTTAAGCTTTACAGCCTTTCACCTGGGGCTTTGCTTTGCTGGCTGCCAGTCAGTTATTTCTAATGATGCCTTGGCTTCCAAAGGGTACCAAATCTGGCCTGGGAAATGTTGAACACACAGGATATTCACACAGGCTTCATCCAGCCTGCTGGAAGACTCCCTTACATAAAGGCAAAGCAGGCAGCTGGCCAGGGTGGCAGAAGGGTGAGAGCAGGACAGTCCCAGCTCCCAGCATGGGCACAGGGATGCTCTGTGGCTCTAGGCTCAATCCCCACTGGCTGGGCTGGGGCAGCAGAGCAGCATCCCCAGGCAATCAAGTGGCTCAGACCATGAAGGGCCCCCTGAGCTCTTGGGCCATCTGAACTCACACTCCAGCCCTGCTCCAGACTTTGGTTACACTCTCCAGGCTGGAATGGGAGAGGCTGTGCAGTTTGTGGGCTGCCACAACAGCCTCAAAGGAATCAGGAAAGGACTGAGCCACATGTGCCTTCATCACCTTCCATGTGGGTCTCCCCAGAAACACGGGGTCTCCCCAGAACAGGTAACACCAACCACCAGGTGGCCAAGAGCAGGGCCAGCCACTGCTGAGGCTCCAGCAGCAGGACAGACATGTCCATGGCCTCCCCTCATGACAGCACACTCCTCAGCAAACCAGGCACAGCTCCAGCACCAGCTACCTGGCACTTCCCCATTGAAACTGAGCACGAGCTCCTGGTGACAGTGTGGAGGGCAGTAAAGCAGAGCAAGCTTTCCATTTGCACGCCCAGAAAGGCTCTTTTGGACCAGAAAAGGTTTTCTGACATTAACTATGCAAGAGTTAAGGGCAGACAAAGAAGGATTTCTGCATATGGAAAGAAGAAATGACACAATGTAGAAGGAAAGTACAAAAAATAGGGAACAGCCACATGGTTTTGCAGGCTGACATCTATTGTTTTGTGCAACAGAAAGCATAAAAGAAAAAAAACCCCTTCATTCCTACTTTTATATGTGTAAAAAGTACAAGAGCCAATCCTTACTTGCTGACTAATTAACAACAATTTGAATGCCTTTGAGAAGAGACATCTGCATATTTAAACCATCTCTCTCAAACAGGCATTATCTGTAAAAAAGTTCTGCATGAAAAAAATTTAACAGTAGATGCCTTTTAAGGCTTCCTCATGTCCTGAAACATTCTCATCATTTCAATTCCCCTCATTTCCCCTGTATCTTACATTAAATAGAAAGCTGTTTTTCCTTCTTTCAGCTTCTGGCAGCAATAATGAAAAAAAATCTTAAATTGTTATTGTTTTCTCTGAAAAGCTCTATGAATGCAAATCTATAAAAGCTGCCTCATGAATGGAAAAATCTTCAAGCGTCTTCTCTTTATATAGTTGCACTTTGGACAGCTGCCCAAGTGATAAACAGCCCTCTGTTCGGTATCTGCATGACACAGTCTTGCAATATGGTGTGAGAGATAGCAGGTTTGTTAGGAGATAATGACTCCCTGGGGCACTAAATGCCACAAAGTTTGACTCATCTAATTCTCCCCAGCAAGATTAGCTGAGATAGCCACTCTCCCTGGGCAGTCCCATTTGCAGTGCACCCTGTTAGGACCCAGGGGCTGCTGGGTCATGGCCTTGCCACACGACTCAAGCAGGAGAGTAACACCTTGTGACATCTATTGTGCAGAAAATTAAGTTGGTAATTCATTTGTGATGCTACTTCAGCCTTCCCCCACGTTATTTTGAATTTAGCAAGTACTCTAAGCCACATGTAACTGTACCAATCTCACAGCAAATTATCGCCATAGCACTGCAGCAAATGCAGCTGGCAAACTGAAGTACTGGCAAACTGAGCTCCAGGGCACAGCCTCCCAACAAAACACAGTCACTAACACAGACACATTCCCACTTGTTTAAAAAGCCCATGGTGGTGAGCCACACAAAGGCAGCGGAGGCAGGATTTAGTTTCATTTGCTCTCACTGCCAGGCAGCTTGGTCCAGTGGCAAACATGACAGCCAGCATGGTCCAGCCGGGCTGAGGCTGGTGTGATGGGCAGCTGCCAGTTCTGAGATGGTGAGCAGGAATCAGGCTGCAGCAGGACTCAGGATCTCGGGCTTCATGGTCTACTATGCATGCCTTGATTTTAGCACAAGACACGTAGGGCAAATAATTCACTGTGCCATAAGTCTCTCGAGCAAACCCAGGGAACTCACTGAGGCTGCACAGTTGTTAAGCCAAGCAGAATTTAACCTACTGAGCTGCTAGCAAAGGGCAGCACTGTCTGGTATTTATGTAATTGTTTTCTTGATCATGCTTGAATGAAAAGCAGTCTGGGAGCAGCAACATCACAGACCATTTGGGGGGAGTTACGCTGTATTTTCCAGTTCAAGAGTAATCAGATTTTTGGGTGCAGTCCTGCCCAAGGGCTGTTGCAACTCTGCAACCTCTGATTTGCAGGTGATGGGACTTCCTGAGTGCCCTGCCTGTGAGGCAGCTGAGCTCAGGGATTTTCATATCTGTTGGGGCTACACAAGGCAGAACAGCCAGTCTTGGGTGATTTCAGTATGTATTGCTGCCTCACATGATCATACTGCGACCTTCTGGATATTTTGTATCTCTTGGAGCCACACTCCTTGTGGAACAGGGGTACACAGGAATATCCCTTATCAAAACAAACTGCAGAGAAACTATTTCCTAGCACAAAAGCTTGAAACCTCCAAAAGTAGAGTTTCAACGTGCAAGTCTTTCAAAGTGTATTTTATGCAGATCATAGTTATAACATGCAATTAACTGACTGATTAACAAATTCCCTGACTTGGCTTGAGGTCTCTTCCTCTCCTGCCAGCATAGACCACACTTGCTCCTCCTTTCTCCTAACACTTTGTCTGGAGTTGTAATCTTTCTCTTCATTTCAGACAGTCCCTCCTCTGACCTCTCACTGCAGGTTGCTAAAGGCATTGCTGCATTTCAATGCAGCCAACATGCTGGATGTCCAGAAGCTGCAGCTGTGATAAATTCTCCTTTACAGCTTTTCAAAGATGTCACATTTGGCACAGAAGTCCCTTAACCAAAACTCATCAGTGGCTGGGGGACTTTCTTGGCTAAGTTGCAATGAGCTTGTTCTTTTCCGATATTCTTCCAGACACTGTTGGGGGAAGATCCTAAAGAAGGCTTCTCACATAGGGCTACTGAAGGGGTTGTCAGCTTAGAAACAGCTTTACCTGCAGGCCTGCCTGAATTGTAGCAGGAAATTGGATTTCAAAGACTGACGCTATGCTGTTGACAAACACTCAGAGCATTCTGCATATGTCCTGGAAAATTCTCCAGGTTATACTGACACAAAAGGCTTGTGTTCTTAAAATTACTACCTGTACAGCTCTAAACATACTAAAGATAAATCAAAGACACTTTAAAGATTATTTTACATGTAAAAAAGGGCATAGTACTTACTCTTCTTCATATCTCTTTCTGCAAAAGAGAAGAAAACAAAACATGCATTAGATTCCTCCTAAAAGGGTTTACACAGACCAGGAGATTCTCAGATACACTTCAGCACACAGGGTAGCCATAACTGGCAAGGTAACTTAGGTTTATGGCTGCTGTGTGTCAGCAGAACTGCACAAAGCAGCCAGAGGGTACTGGTGAATCTGACCCTGTAACTTTTTGAATGGACAGCCCCAAATGCAAAAGGATTATAAGAAACCTGCTTTGGCTGCAAGACCCAGCCTTGTCCTCACACTGTTAGAGAAGGAAGTTTGGATCACTCTGCTAACAATTGTAGGTAACATCAAGCCATTAATACAAAAAATAAAACTAAACATCACTCTTACACTTTACATACATCTCTGTCTACTCTCTTTAAACAGAAATGTAGTTTTAAAAGAAAAAGAATACATTTCAGGTTTTTAGGGTGTGGAGTCAATGAAGCTGTGAAGCTTTTTGTAGACCACACATCAACTGAAACCTCTCTGGAGTAGGATGGTGTTGATGCATATACCAAAAGCATCAGGGACTTAAAATTGTAGTTTGCAAACTCGTGCATAGAATGCTTTCTTATGGTATGAATACACTCAAATGCAAGAGACCCAAACGTGTCAGCACCATCCCTGCATCAGGCTTTCCTGACATCACATCCTCAGCCACACTTTTTTGACTGCCTGCACTCTCATCTCCTGGCCCCCAGTGCCTAGCTGAGCATCTGGAAGCTGCTGCTGCTTTCATTGCTTCTGCACTGTCAGCATTTTGTGTGCTTGTGACATCCCTCTGCCCCTGTGATAGTTGACCGAGGTACTTCAGGCTGAAAGCTGAGCAGGTAGCTGCCAGCATCCTTTCATTTTTACCAGCTGCATTTCTTTGGCTAGGCTAGCAAACAACATCCCCAGTTTGCATAATCGCTGCTGAAACACGGGACTCTACAGAAATTGGATTTGCACACGTCTCCAATGCAGACACCTACATTTTGGGATGGATTTTTTCCTCTTCAGTCAAAAGGAACAGGAACCTCAACATAGCTAATTAAATCTGATTTGTCTGTACAGGTGTGCAGAGTGCCACTCTCAAATTGCTCCTGATATAGAACTTGTTTTTCACATGTCAGATATTACTCAGTGGAGGCACAGAAGCCCCTACTGATGTCAGCTCATTTAAGATTTTCTAAAGTGGAACAATATTCTTTCCAAGGGAAAAGAAAACTCTTTAACAAGTAAACATTTTTCAAAGATAGCACCAGCCCCCATATTCGTTATGTCTCACAATGGAAAACAGCTTGTAACTTATTTGGTAACAATCTTGCATAGTTTTCTTCCTAGGGCAAATATTCTCCACTGGGTAGAAACAGTTTTAGATGACCACAGTTCTGAATCTCAGCATGCACTTTCAGGTCATAATAGTTGAATTGACTGCAATCTTTAGGCACTGGGAAAGGTCACAACATAATATATACACACCAGTGCTTTTATGGTTGGCTCCTGCTTAAAGGCTAATCAGGAAAGAATAAGGCAAAACAAGGGTTCATTGTAAGGAAGTCCTTGTCACTTCCTGCTAGCAAAGGCTACAGTGGCTCAGCACAAAATATCCTTTCTCTTCACAAAGCCCAGCTGTGATTTTGGAGCAGAAACACCTCTTGCTGACTCTGGGATACAAGTGGCAACATCCACCCTAGGATGTACATGGACATTATTTTTTATCTGTATTTCCTTCCACGTCCCCTTGCCTCAGCAGCATGGATAAATGAATGACAGTAGTGGCTTCTCTTGATTAGTCAGGAAAGATTATTGTAGGCATCAGCACCAAAATACCCACTTAGGAGAAATACCTGGCCATCCATTAGCCTGAAGGCATGAGTTTGTATGAAAATTTATTTATTTCAACTTCCAGGGTAGCTAAAACTTGAGAACCCTGTACATATACTTTGTTATATATTTAAGAGCCAAACATGTTGTACAAGACAAGCTTCATTTTCAACAAAACCTATCTTCAAAGCAAACACTTCTCTTTTAATGTTATTAATATTTTCCTTCACCACTCTTTCCAGATTTCACTTGGACATACTTCCCATCTCCTAAGTCTTAACAGATCTCTGCAGACCAATCACAAATTAAGGTGTGGCTGAAATATCTGTTGCTGCTGTACACTCCTTTATTTGTGATAACTTTACATCTCTCCTACAAGAGTGCAGCATGGGCCTTTCCTGGAGCTGGAGCCAGACCTCTGGTCTGAATCTGCGGCATGTTCCCTCCTGACAGCTCTGTGTGATGCTTTTGGGAAAGTGAGGGGCAAGGGGATTTATGGGTGGGAAGAGAAGCACTCTCCATGGAGTGGATGAGCTGATGCTTGTCACTAGCTGCAGGAGGAAGCTGTGCTGGAAGACAGATGGATCCATTACTTGGCAACATCCCCAGTTCTCTACGCATTTTCCCAAGGGTCTGGCATTGGAGCCAATGGCACAAAGCACCTGCCTCTGGTGGGAAGTGGCAGCTTGCTGCACCACTGTTTCCTCTCAGACACCCTCATTATGAGGAGTTGGGAACTGCACAGCAGCTCCAGACCCTGGGGCCTCGTAGCAGCAGCCCAGAACTGCCAGTGCACTCGAGTAGCTCCATAACAGCCTGCTCCAATTCAAGGAGCAGACTTGCTGAAGACAGGGGGCAGCAAGTTTCCTGGGAGCTGGAAAAGGTGTTCCTAATAGCCCATGATATGATGCAGCAATTTTTTTTTTTTTTTTTTTTTTTTTTTGCCAGTATGGGGCACTGAAACTAAGGAAAGAGCAACCTTTCTTGTGCTATTTTTGGCCATCTTAGAGAGAAAAAAAATCTAATCATGGCCCCTGGCTTGTCATCTTTTCATGAAAGCAGCATAAGCCAGAGCTCCCAGCAAGCCTTATAAAACTCCGGATTTACAGGGGACCTTTCATCTACATCCATTTAAAATGTTCCCTGCCAGGCAACTGACTATGGACGGAAATCATCATTTGAAAAGATCTTACTTTAAGGACTGTACACAGTCTCTTAAATGCTGCTTCAGTTCTTCATCCTTTTCATAGTATTCCAGCATGGTGTGTGCATCATCATGGTGATAGCAATAGATTTTATATGTGTCTTCTAGTGGGCCTTTAATCTGCAAGAACACTTCCCCTGTTAAGGAGAAAAACAAAGCATGTCAAGTCAGACAACAGCATCTCAGAAGGAGATTTATTATTCCACCACATTAGCTGTGAGCTAAAAAGGCTGGCTTCCACTTTACTTCCCTTAGAAATGATCTTGTGTGTTTATGTGCATTATTTATTACATGTATTTCTCAGCTGCTCATCTTTGTCATAGCCAGGCACCATTATATCAGTGTTAATGCACAAAAATTCCCTCAGGGGAAAAGCATGAAATCTCTACAACCCCCACCCCTTCAAACACAACCTCCTAATTCACTGCCCCAGCTTAATGTCCCTTCGTTGGAAAACACACAGGAGAGCTTAACTAATAAAGGGAGACCATTTTTGTGTCATGGGCTGGCAGGAGGGATGAATGTAAGCCTGTTAGCTTTCCTTTTGACTTTTTTTCATGAATATGAACTTAAATGGGTAATAACAGGAATAATGACTCTATCTTCCATTAGCCATTTCAATTTTATCTGTTTTGCAAAACCTTGAAATGGCAATTGTTACGACCTAGAATAGAGAATTTTCTCCACATGACAGAAGAAAAACCTCCAACCCCCCTTCCCCCTAATTAAATGAAACCACCATGGATTACAGTCATTTTTATATAATATCTAGGTTTATATACAGCTGAAGAGGGAGAACACCTCCATCTTCAGTCCTCCACACCACCATTTTCCCATAAAGAACAGTTGGGAATTTTAGAGGCACTAAAGTAGTCCTACACTCATTTCCCATTTACTTTTGGAGCCTGATTCTCTCAGCCTAAAACTCTTGTGTCTGGTTCTGTGTATGTAAGAAATCTGAGCAGGGAGAGCATGCTTCCTCTCTTCTGCTGAGATATTAGCTCAGTTCTTACACAGTTCTGCAGCAGCCCCCCGATCAGCATCTTTGGAAATGTGTATAATAAACAACAGCAATGCTGAAAACTCCTGTCGGGCATTTACTGAAAATTATTTCTATGTGGCAACCAGTCCAAATAGATGTTTATAAACATTCCTGTTGAGTTCCAGCAACGACTATTAAAGGTAAAAGCTGAACACTGCATTAATTGGGAGCTGTCTATTCATTCACAGAGCAAGCTCTGAGCTGTCAGGCATCCTGCATGCTTCATCCTGACCAGAGTGTGCTGTTCCATAATACATTGCATTGAACTGCTCCATCTTCAAGTGAAAAATGATTCAGTTACCACAGTAACACAGCCCTGGGTTTTCTGCCCTAGCAGCGAAGGTTAACTGGGCTGTCTAATGCACGTTGGTTTCAGGGTGCAAATAAGGGAAAAAACAATGAGAAGCTAAGACCACCACAGTATATTTTAGTTACTGAAAGGGCACAGTCAGAAAAGCACCAGCATCCTGTAGTTAAATGCTCTTTAGCTGTCTTCTCTGCCTTGTGCTTACTGCTAATGCTGATGGCTAACAATGCACATTACATCCTGGCTTTCCCATGAACTCTATGCAGGTCTTTATTAGCCAACAACCTAAGGGGAAACCTTAACAAGCCTCAACCTTGATCCTGCATGCTTGGCACCCAATTCTAGAGATCATGAGCTCTCAAAATTTGCACTAACATTAAGCAGAGCTCCAAGTGCTTAGCATGGTCTGTATTATCCTAAGCCCTCAAGTGAGGTCACATTTTCAGTAGGAAAAATGCAATGCAGCCTTAGAGCTCATTTCAGTGTATACTACAGGCTGAAAATTAGCTTCTCCAGGAGGAAAGAGCTGGGCAAGTTCTGTTCACTGAAGTATTGTGCCACAGCGAAAGATACTCCCATTGATGCTCAATGATGAGAAAAATCATGTGCTGATTTCATGAACAGGGCCTTTTAACAGCAGGTGGATTTCTAAACCTAAAGCCTGTCTTGGTTCTGAGCTGTACGAGTTTTGGGCATATCACTGTGGGAGCTTGCTTTATGAACCAAAACCACATTGGATTTGGCACAGCTTTAAAAATACTCTGAGAGATGCAAAGCTCCTTGATGCCTCTTCTGGAGTTGGTCATCAGTCTCAAAGAGAAATTCCTAGGAGGAAGACTTGAGTAACAAGGCAGTTTCTCCCTGTTGCTCTCAGTGGTGCTTCCACTACAGGCAGCAGTAGGAGAGGGAGGAAAGAGTCTAATATCAAAAGCTAAGTCTTCATATTCCTCCATATACAGAGGAATATGAAGAATATGTACTCAGAACAGAGAGGAGAAAAAAAATCACGGAAGGACTACAAAAGGTGTTTAACCTATTTTAGCTCAGATTAGGAGATGGGTTTTGAAACCAACCACTCATTAGTCCTCATCTCCCATGCCTTGGCTGTGTGGTGGAGCAGTCACAGTGATACAGACTGGATCCCTTAGAGGATGATAATTGCCAGAAGACACACTCCAAGGGCACATCTTATGCAGTCCAGCCATAAGGGGCATCTCAACCCACAGGCACAGGCTACAACCAAGCTGAAGTAAGACCTTGTAAAATGTGTAGTGTGGATACCATTTCCTTAGCAGAAACTCTCACTCTGCAAGTCTGCTCCTATTGGACATTATCACTTGTCAATGTGGACATAGGATAAAATGTGGAGAACACAGACTAAAATAAGACATGACTATGAACAACCATACTGTTTTGCTTTCAAAGCAGTGAATCATCAGTTCTTTTGAACCTCACCATGACTGGGTTCCAAAGTAAGATACTTCAATACAAGATTTTTAAATACATTAAACATGACAGAATATGATGAGTGTGCTTTTTCTATAGGCTTCAAAAACTTTTACACTGAAGATCCTGAACACAAAATTATTACTTTGATGTATTTTCAGAGGACAATAAACCTACTAACTGCTTGTAGTGATGCAATTATTCTCCCTATTTTTGTCTCAGCCTTCAGAAGAATGTCTCACACCTTACTTGACAACCTTTTTCCTGTCATAAGTTAGCCAACTCTATGATCAATGATCCCATGTATTTTCATGGTTCTTTGTCTCATTTGGAGAAATGCACCCTAATAGATGGATGAAATTGTTTGTCTTTACTTCTGAATGTGGCAGGGAACTAATAGAATGATTCTCTTGGCTGTGAGAAAGGCACTTCCTGCTAGAATAGAACATTGCTTATTAAGAGTATGACTCATCATGATGCGCTTCTACTGAAATACTGCCAAACAACACAGACGCATCAAACTACGTTAAGCTGTTGCCTTGGCAAACCAGATCGAGACGTGCTAGAATTAATACTTTTCCCAAGTCTCTCATGCTTTAATATCCTGTTTCTTAGTAAAGTGTCAACTGATATTTTTACCCAATTACTTGAGAGAAGAGGGACACTTTTTATAAGGTTAGGGTTACCTGTGGTTTGTGGTCAGGCTAGGAAAGAAAGAACCTCTCTTGACCTCTGAATCCCAGCTGGAAATTTTTTAAACTGAACTGTTTAAATTTTTAAACTAAACTGTCTGACTTTGCACTGAAGCAAATTCAGAATTCTCACCTGATCCCTTAAAGGTAGCTCACCCTAAGGTGCCTTTGCACTGACAAAGCAGTCATGGGAGAGCTGATGTCTGCTGGTAACTTCTTAAATCTCTCCAGCTGTGCCAGAATGTCACATGAATCACTGCCTTAATGTTCATGACCTGACCTGCAGAACTCGTGACTGTTGTGACATATCCGGGGCCAACCTGCTGGCTGAAAATACCTGTGATTCCTACAGACATTCCCACACAGAATCCCACAAACTTCAGATTCATTACATCTTTCTCTACTGTCCATGTCCCTGTCAAGCACATTTAACCACCTCCTACAGGAACTGTATCACCAGTACATACATGTTTAGAGTGTTGGGATGGGTTGAGGTTTGACATGCTTGTTATTCCAAATATTTCTAATGCTTTTCCTGAATGGCACAACTCTGTATATGCAAAATAAGAATTTGAGTCAGCACAAGTGGATTTAGGTAGGCAATATCAAACTAGATGAAACAGATCTTAGCAGTAATTTGTATAACTCATTGCAACAGGTTTTACTCATTCTAAACTCATTTTCTCCTTCCTCCCTTCTCCTCAGCATCCAGATGTATGGAAAAAAAAGCATCATCATCATATAAGTACAGTACAGCAAATGGACAGGTTTCACATGTTATTTTTCCTGTGTCATTTTGGACAGCCCCTAGGATGCCAGCCTCTGAGAGGGGTACTAGCTAAGTCTGATGAGAGCAGAGGACAGGAGAGTGTTATGTTTATTCTTTCACGTGGCTTTGTAGAACTCAAGAGGACAGTAAACATACCGATTATTTGCATGGGTGGTTCCACATCTGTTGTGGCTTCTTCCAACAATGACAGCAGTTTGGCTGATAGCTGATGGACCAATTCAACGTTGCTAAACAAGCCATCCACGTCAAAGCGAGCAATCTAATGGAATACAAATAGTAAGCAGCTACTGACAAAGGATAAAGAAGGACGTTGTGTATTGCACAGCTTCTCTTGCTATGCCCTGAGTGTTCAACACTCCAGGAAGCACCACTTCTGCAAAACCTCATATAAACATCCTCCTTGCGACTTCAAGGACACATTAACAATTTTCACATTAGTATAATGTGGTTGACGCTGTTGACAAAGTGTATGTTATCAAGTGTTTTTAACCTTATTTTTAACTATCACTAATCTGAAACTGTTTATCTAGGAAGGAAATAAATATTATCATCTGAATAAAGAAAAGATCCTTAGCTGGCTTTGAAATGTTTATTTACTTTCCCACTGGGGAAAACAATACTTGGCAGTAGGTTTGATTCCCTGATTACCACCCACTATCAGAGGCCACTACAAAAACTGAGAGCTTGGCACTTTGGTGCCAGCTACCAGGTACAAAGACTCCAAGATAGCTGGTGCCATTTAAATTGGTTGTCCTATAAATCCAAAGTCAAGATCATATAACTTCCACTAAAAGAAACACATTTCTAATTTGGGATATTAATACAACCTAAAGAACTTCTTACAGAGCCTGGGCACACAACATGGATTTCAGTGAATTGTATCCATTTCTACCAACAGAAAATTTGGTTCTGTGTCCCTCCTCATCTTACAGGAAGTAAAAGATTTCCAGGACATGTACTTTTCATTTCACAGCAGGGCAATAGTTATTATTTGGGGATCATTGGAGATAACCAGTGGTAATGTGCTCATACTGAGAACAAAGACAAGACCAGTTTCATCACCCATATCAATACTCTCTGAGCCTACCTCTCCATTTGGAAGAGAACTGCTGATTTACATAGCAGCTTACCAGATGCCAGGAGGATCAAATTGCATGCTATTGTAACAAAATCAGAAATACACTTCCAGTACTGATGCAGTTAATTTCTTTATAAGCATTATAGGGGCTAAAACATGTTTTATCCATTTGGAAATATGAAACAGATTCATTGCCTAGACCAATTTTCTAAATACATTATAAACTTCCAATATGGTAGTTTATTGGAGAGCTAGCATTAAAAACATGTAACATTCCTGAAAGCCTTTCAAAAATGCAGAGGTTATTAGATTAGATTAAGACAGTTATAATCTCTAAATTACTTTTCCTGTATACATCTAGCACAGGACTTCTGACCTCCTCCCCAGCATGTCTACATAGTATTTGGAACTACATCATGCATGGACACTTCCACACATTAATGCAGTGGCAAAGGACAGAATCAAAAAGAATGTTTTTAGTTGGGTGAAAAAGAGTGACAGAATACGGCACTTTTGTCAAAAATCTCAGTGAGTTCAACCAGGGAATATTCTTGCTCCATGCTGGCCAGGCTGGGGAGGAAGTCAAGTGGAGACTACTTCTAAGTGGATGAACGAGTGAGGGAGGAGGAAGAAGTCAAGAACTCCTAAAGTTATGTCAGCAGATGCCAGCTCTTCTGAGAGTGGGTTGGAGCAAATTCTGACACAGTTTTAGAAAAGCAAAAATGTCCTGCAGAAGTTTTAGCAGCACAGGTTAAGAGGCACTGCCAATGTCACCTGAAGACACTTTGGCCTCTGCACCTGTATTTTGTCACCACAAACCCTACACAAAGATTACGTGGGTTAAGGTCTGTTTAAAATTATTTTTATTCTATTTCTGCAGCAGATATCATTTGTGCAGCCTCTGTTGAATGCTAGGCCTCACAAACACGAATCTTTGTCTGGACAATCTCCTCTATTTCCAGCACCATTTTTCTACAAATTGAAATACTGTTGAGGCAAAGGTGCTCTTTGAAGTCTCAGCTGAAAAAGAAAATAGGTATCATTGGCCTAATAAGGTCTTTTCCATGAAAGGTAGTTTATGAGCCTTTTTCTTAAATGTACCTCTTTTGTGTGAAATACAAATATCCCAAGTCCTCACTGGCCTGTCAAGCATGGTATTTATCCACTACAACTGTCTGAAAGGATGAATAAAGTTATCTTAACAATTGAATTTAACCTTGATGCAGAGGTTCATGCCATTCCAGTCTCTACTGTGGGAAAAACCTTCATTTTGAGGTACCAGTAAGCATCTGCCGTGGCACGTAACAAGGGTTATAACTACAGAGCAGAAGGGAAGCTGGAAGCTGCTGCTGCAGCCCATAGGCAGGGATGTAATATCCAAGCTGACCTCTGGACAAGCACCTCGATGCAGGCTTTATGCAAGTTCAGCACAAGGGTTCAGGAGCATCTCTGACCTTCCATGCTCCTCACTGCCAGAGCCCTGACACATCACATCCCGGGGCGCTGGCTCCAGACCTGCTCCCAGCACCATGTCACTCTCCTGCTGACACTTGTGCTTGCATGGATATTGTCTGCAAGCAGAACATGGCTGAGCTGAGACCTTGGCATCATCCCCTCATCCTCCACCCCAGCACTCACCTGCATGTTTCTCAGGGGCTGAATCACTTCCTGGATGCAGAGATCCAGGTCACTGATAAAGTCTTTCTCAGTCTGCAGGAGTTCTGCGATGATTTTCACCCTCCTGGCCATCATGCGTCGCCTGACTTCTTCTTCGTCTTCTTCTTCTTTGTCCTCCTGCAGCGGGGTGGCAGGGGTTGAGGACACCGCCTGTGGAGCCATTTTTTCTGGTAAAAAAAGGAAAAGATTCGTGAGGAGTGTCATAATTCCACATGCTCATCCAGCTTGCCCTGCATGACCATGGGTGGTGGACAAACAGCCATGGCAAGCAGGAAAAGAAGCATAAGAAATGGCAAACCCAAATCAGACTGAGTGTCATCCCATCTCCTTCTTGTAAAAGTGGACAGGGGTATGCCCAAGCAACTTGTCCATTTGGCATTAAGGGGATAACCCATCACTGGCTCCTCTGGTTTAGATGTTTGGTATCGGGCAGAAATTTTCTATGGAGCACAGGAGAGTCTAATTCTCATCACACTAAAATTCCAGGATAGCTGATGCCCTTCTACTCCTTTGAAAACAGTAGTGGTCTGACATCTATTATGATTTGGAGGATGGAAAAAATGTGCTCCTGTGAAAGAAAAAGGCTGTTTACCATAAAAAAGCTTCACAATAATAACCTTTGTTCTGTACAATGTAACATTGAGTCTATTCATGGGAAATTGAGGACTGCAAGTACTGGATGACAAACTTTCAAGCGAAGACAATGTTACTAACAATGATGATGAATCCTCCAGCTCTGTTTAAAAATATTTTTTTGAAAGAGACAAAGGAATTCAAGAAGAATATGAGAAAACCTTTAATGATCAATAACAACCATTTCTACAAACAACAGAAATCATTGGGATTAGGACATTCTTCACTGCTTTTCGGTACTTAACACCTAGGACATCTGATTTGTCTCAAATACAGGAAAACACAAGTGACTCTTCTACGGATAGGTAATTTATGTACATTACAAGACCTGCACACAACCTACTTATCTGTAATGATGGTCTTCCCACCTGCTGGTCTCTAAGCCAGGCTGCAGAGATCCATGTCAGCTCTAAAAAGGGCACTGGCAATCCATATTTTTCATTAAGAAATACACACAAAATCCAAAAACGAAACCAAAAAGGACCCGAGTCAAAGATTTCAGAGGCTATTCTGGTGTTTTTCTGCTAGCCACAAGATGGTGCAGAGTACCAACAAAGATGGACAGACATATCATTAGCGTGCTCAAGTCTGCATCACTCAGGCTGAGCTTTGACAGCCCTGGCTTTTATTGCTCAGCAGCAAAGGATGGGAATCTCTGCCGACAATCGACTGCTGCACCTTCAAGTCAGCTTCTTGTACAGACTGTACTGAAGGAGGTAATAAAAAGCAGTATCAGGTGCTTTGCTCACTGATCATATTGCATTTATTTTAATTGATTGTTAAGGGTAAGGTCATGAGCACTCCAGTGAGCATTGAACAGTGCAACTGGCCTGTGCAACACCAGCCAAGGGGGTAGAGGATAGCCCAGAGCTGGACCTGTGGGAGCCAAGCAGCATTCAGGACAGAGGGCTTTGAGCCATCTGAAAACAAGAGGTGTAAAATACAATAAATCAAATATGTCATCTTCACCCATACCTTCTACAATTATGCTGACCAGTGATACTCAGAAAGGAAAGGTTTGTATTAATGACTCTCCCACCAGGTTTTCAAGTGAGACTGATGCGACCACAGATAGTTTTAAATAGCTGCTTTTGGGACAGCATGTCAGTCTCTACAGCACTAGTTTTAAACAGTGAGGACCAAGAACCTAAACAGATCTGGGTGGAGGAATGGAAGGCAGAGGAGTAGGGGAGCTGTTTTCTCAAACATTTTTGTATTTAGATACACTTTTCAGCTTGGAGTTTTTAGCCTTGACATTTGTGTATAACACAGGCATGAACATTTTGTCCTTGAGTTTGTACAGAGACAATGAAACAGAAACATGAAGAGAATGTCTCCCCTCTGCAAGGCCTTGGTTATCAAAAGAATTTTAGGCTTAACCTTGCACTGATGAGTTCGTGCTGCTGCAGAGCTCATCCACCAAAGGTGCTGCGTGCTGAATATTACAGACTCTGCTCTTTAGTGAGTAGGAGAGCAAAACTGGTACCAGTATCACTTCAAAGCTCCCTCAGAGAAATTTACTGCTAGGGTTGCAGAATGGGACCACCTTGCCTGCTGCTGACATGCTAAAGCAGCAGGTACTTTTTATTCTGAAAACTTACAGTATGTAACCACATTTATTAATTCACAAGGAACCATATGAACAATCCATTTCTATTTAACTTTTGCACCAAAATCAGGATTTTTCTTTAGATTGAGCATGAAACTGTTTGCATGCCTGCAACTCTGTGTGAAGAGTTCAGGGCAACTCCTGAGAAAGCACAGAGAGGAAGATCTCAGGAGTTTAGTTTTGTCTCAGACACAGATGTTATGATATCAGATGGAATTTTAAGGTAAACACAAGATGCTGTACAAAAAAACTTTCTAATCTTTATACTAGTGGCAGGGGAGGCCATTATATGAGCAAAATAAAGCCACTGTATTTCACTTCAGGCTGGAATTCACAATCCCTCGAGAGGCTGTTCTTTCAGTTTGTGTCATTAGATAGCCCTGATCAAATTTGATTCTTGAATTATGTCAGGGCTCATCTATTATCATTATTGCATAATAGATAATAATGCTGGGAAATAAAAATTATTCTCAACAGGAAGAAGTAATCATGAGAAATATCAGTTAGATGCTGTTTCCTTATAGAAAATATGTTTTTTAATAAATGTTTCCTTTAGTTAAATGTAATATAATTTTCCATTTTCACTCAATATGTTAACTTTTTCATTTCAGGCATATCTGTCTCTATAGAATGCAACAGCAAGATCTTGAAGTGATGATTACAGCCAAAATGTATGATTTCGTGTTCAGCTGATTGCTTTTGACCAGTTTGAGAACATTAGTAGTTTGCTGAAATCCTTGCAGAGTAAGTGCAAGTTTAATGAATGCACAAACAGTGAGAGCATATCTGGAATATAATCAGACTCATTTATACCTGGTAATGTGTACCAGCCCTGGAACAGTTGAAGAGAGGATTAGCAGGAAAAGACATTGTTGAGGATTAACTGCTACAGTAAGAATTTGACTCATTTGTCCTCAGAGATACCAGGTATAGAAAAATGAAAAAATAGTCTATTGAATAGATTGTTAAACCACTGCATCTTAAGTCCAGTTTACAAAAAACTAATTGATACTTTTACTGGACATAAGAATATAAAGTAGAAGGCAAAGTTTGTAATTAATGCTTTTGTGATGTCAGCTATCTGCAGGAGTTGCCTTTCTGGAGGACATTCCTTTGGAGATAACTTAGATTTTTCAACTGTGAATTGAAGTACATGGCTCTAGTTGCACAAAACAAGAGGTTCATTATGTGATGACAAGGACAAAGAAGCCATATATCTTACAAAACAATTTCTTGCAAGTGTGAAGTCTAAAGATGTCCCCCAGATGGAGACATCCCACAATGTGGTGAGAGCATGGAGGAACAGAGCTTGCAATGATACTGCATACAGCAGCTCTCTTCTAGGCCCTGGGCAGGTGCTGGGGGGCTGTTCCAATCTGCTTAAAGGGAGGAGAGGCAGGTTTGCCTTAATCTACAACTGCAGAAAGGAACCAGGCTCAAAACATACCTGAAAGTGAGATTAAAACATAAACGACGTTAAATGTTGGGATCCAGAGCGATAACGCGACTTTATTTTTCATAAAAGAGGGAAGAAAGAGAGAAAAGCACAAGAGTAGGAGAATGCCAGAATAATTACAAGAAGCACAGGAAAGGGGTTACCACCACCATGGGTCCAGCGCTGGCTGATAGGGTGCGGTGGGGGCGATCCGTGCGGGTGCAGGGGGTCCTTCTCTGGTGAAGCCTCTCCCAGAGGAGCCCAGTGACCCAGCAAGGGAGCAGCGCCACAGCAGCAGGACCAGACCGGGATGGGGAGCATGGGCAGCCTCATTGGAGCAGCCAGGACAGCACAGACAGCAAAGCTTCCAGCGCTGGGTGGATATTTGCAGCACAGCCCCCAGTGACAGCTTAGGCGTTTGATTTTTTTAGAGGGTTTTGAAAGAGGCAATGGTCACATCCACTTCACAAAGTTCATTGGCTGGCTCCCTGCTGTATCAAAAAGTTTGCTGCTTGCTCGCTTAATGTATCAAAAGTTTGCTGCTCGCTGCTCTGCTGTAACAAAAGTCTGCTGCTTGCTTAATGTATCAACTAAAAGCTCTATGAATAACTTTCAATAGGATGCCTCATTTTCTAAAATAAAGTAGTTTCTTTAAAGGTAAAGGTTTTGTTAAAGGTAACTTAATACTTTAATTTTCAAACCTTAATCTTAGAAGAGGTAATGGAGAAGCATTCCTTACATTTTACTCGTTCACTACAGGGACCCACAGCAAGGGACTGGAGGACCAGCCATAGCAGGGCTGCAAGACCTCTGTGCATAAACCTCCCTGGTTTTCCTGCCTGGAGAGTGAGCAGCTCGAAGAGGTCTGCTCTATCCATCCTTCCTCACAGGTAAGATGCTCTGAATGGATATTACCTTTGCTCTTGGTGTGGGGACCCAGATTTCTCCCCATCCAGTTCCTTCCATGTGGAACCAGAGGAACTAGCACAGAATACAGGAACAAGTACAGTGATGCTGGTGTGTGGAGTGAGTTACAGACCTTTTTGTTACCTAGGCAGCATTTGAAAGATGCCAAAGGAATGTGAGTTCTCACTCACATTGTGCAGATACAAGGATTTTGCCTGGCACAAGGGACTGGTGAAGGCAGAAGTTATCAAGGTATAACACACAAATTACAGAATGACTGTGTTTTCACATGTTAAACATGAGTTTTGTATCACCCTGGATAAATTATTCCTCTGTGAAAGCAAGTCCTCAGATAGCCTTTACCCTCAGATAACCTAGCAATTACACAAGGGAATGTACACCGACTTTTATCAGCTGGATTTGGGAATGAAATGCAGGCAGCCAAGCCCAGAGCTGTGGCAGCTTTCCTCTCCTTCCTCATGCTGTCGCTCTGGCTCTGTTTTCTACACGCCTGCATCCACTGCAGGAGCTGGGAAGGCTGCAGGGCACTGAGACACTGGGATCCATGGGAGTGAGGGAGCCTGAAACAGGACAGGCAGTGGGGAAAGATGGAGTGTGACTCTAGGTGCAGGTAAAGTGCATCACGTTAGATAACACACCTGAGTTTTACTCCAGATGCCCCTCCCTTTGTGAGGGACCACATGGGGTGTCCTTACAGTTCCCACCAGAGTTCTTACAGTGCAGCAATATGGTGCAAACATAGTGCAAATTAGGCCACTGAAGACCAAGTTGGGCATTGAAATAGAAAAATATTGGGAGAGACTTGAGGAAAACCTTTTTTTTTTCTTTTACTGAGAGACTCATGAGAGCAGCATTGTTCAGGAGCGGGTTTGCTGTGCACAGGCTGTGAATAACACATGCAAAAAGCCCCTTTTCTGAACCCAGGAAGAAAACACTGCAGGACCAGGATGACCTTGCACCCGTATTCCTGGGCAACAGGTTTGCTTATAAAACCTGCATCAGAGACTTCCATGCAATTAGGTCATTCAATCTTTGATCATTTTTCTGTTCCATAAGGTACAAAGAGTATTTACATTCTATGTGCAGGTTCTTTCTTCAATTCCTTGACAGCAGACCGCTCTAATTATGTGTGTGCTGACAGGACTACAGAGAGCTCCCATGTGACCGTGGTGCAAGGGAAGAAAGCTTATCATCAGGTGACAGAAGAATGCCCTTATTGTTAGCTCCAATACTTACAAATAAACCTTCCCAGGGTGTCACACACCGGTATAAATACACCACCCCTGTGGCACTGAGCTAATATGTTAATAAGCAGGAACTGAGGAAGGGCTGCACCTGAACTGCTCCCTCCAGGACACAAGCACCTCAGGATTTGGCATGGATTAGCTGTATGAACAGTGGCCCACAAAGCAAAGTATCCCAATCAATAAAATGTTTGCTAATATGCTCAGAGGAGGATCCATAAATCTCCCTGTGTCTCAGTCTTCCCTTTGGCTGCAGTTCCCAGTTCTACTCTTAGCTCCTAAATGTCCTCAGCCAGGCTTGGCTGTGCCAAGTGCTGTGCAAACACTGCAGCACAAAATGGATTCTGCTCTGAAAAGGTGGGCTCACTTACCTGACAGACACTGCAATAAGCTCAAGGAATAACTCCAGCTTTATTGCAGCACAAGTTAACAGAATTAGATCCCCCAAGCCTAAATTTGCGTGGGAAAAAATAGAAGTATTTGTTAGATCGTGACTTCTCATCCCAGGGCACAGGGGGGAGAATTTTCATCAAGCCATCTCCTGCATGTCAGGAAATAACCTGAAATTTTACTCCTTACTGTACTTTAGCAAGCCAGCCGCTCCACTGATCAATACATCCTGCAGTGAAATAAGATATTATCTGCATTGTGGTCCATAGAAAGCTAGCACAAAGCAAATAAGGAACTGGGGAGTGGCACAGGGGATCTTTACACCTGGTGGGAGGTGCAAGAAGCTGACAGCATGGGCAGCCCATGCAGGAAGGGGTGGTGTGCTCTGCAAGCAGGGAGGAGGATGGGATGAAGAAAGGTGCCCTGCCTGAGATGGAGCAAAGGCGTCTGGGCTTTTGTACTCCAAGGGACAGTAGCTTTCCAAGAATTTGTATAATTTTGCTGGTTTCTGCATCATCTGGTGCAGAATATCTGGTGTTAGTTATTTCTCATAACTACATTAGACAGAGAAGACACACAGCATTCAGGGTTCAGACATGAGCTCTGAGGCAGTGCATTGTGGTAGCTGTGTGATTTGAATCACCAATACAGGTATGTCCCTGATGCATTTCAAATTGAAGTGTGTGCAAATCACTTACCAGGGCAGTTGACCCATTCACAGCCAAAGTTGTAAGGGAATTAATATGTAACAATTTGTAAGACAAGGTGCTTTTTTGAGGCATTAATTGTTTTGCTGAGCACTGAAAATATGATCTCTGATTCCTTCAGGAAACTCACTGCTTTCAATAGCTCATTTTTCACAGCAAGCACAAGTTTGGCATATAATTATTAACAAAAAACCAGCAACCTGCCCAAAACTTAACAGACAATGAACTATGCTTCAAATGCCTTTTCATGGTGTGCCCTTTTTAGCTAATATCATCTATCCCCATGACACACTGTATGCTAATCTGCCCTGATCTTGCAAACATTTGTGTGCCAATAACTGCACCAAGCAAACCCCTTTTATCAAAATACACAGGTACTCACAGAATGGAAGCTTTGGGTTAATTCAAAGACTAATCCCAACATTCATACAATACATAAATATTAATATAGTTACTTTTGAAGCAGCTACTGATGGATTTTCACTTTAGAAAAGATAACTCATACCAGCTAACCAGCTATAGATAATACATTTGAAAGTAGAGATGCTAAATATCACTTTTTGTTTTGCAACTTCTTCATTCCTCTTGAAAGAACATACTTGCTGAATTTTCTAGTGAATGTAGAGCAGAGCAATGAATAGAAATGTCACAGGAGCTCTGCCTTAGCTCTTATAATGATCCTTGATATTATTTCTGCATCTCCACCACAGATGCTAGTGAATATACCTTCCTTAACCCCATTCTTCCCTCTTCAGAAGACCAATGTCCAGTTGATGGAAGAAATATATATGGCCTGATCAAGGTATTCCTGGACTCTTCCAAGTATGCAAGTGTAATCTGAGCTCTAAATGACTGCATGGTTTTATCATGAACCTGGCATTTGATGGCAATCACCTTATTTCCCCCTATCTAAAATGGGGCTGGCAGGCATTGGGTTATCTCACAGGATGAGCTGAAGTACAGGCACGAATGCTTGCCAAGCTCCTTGAGAATATAATAGTTACTTTGCATCTTATTTCCTTTTTAAAAGAGTAAAGTCAGGAAATGTTGCACGGCCATTCACACCAGATAAGCTATTGAATAGTTGCACCATCTATAGTCATTAACCATGAAAATGCTTTCTTGTGTCTTAACCAATCCTTAATTTTAAAGTGAAAAACACTTGCAGAAGTTTCCACCTTTGGCAATGCTATTGTGCACTGCTGTTTGTAGAACGACAGAACAAACCACCTCGATTACCCTGGAGATTTGGAGTGAGAAAGTCTCCTTCTCACTCTTCATAGAAAACATTGGTCTACTGTATAAAACAAAACTTAAAAGAAATCCAAGCGCAGAAATTGAATTCTTAGGAGTTTTTATGCCTGACTGCTTGCTCTCTTGGGCTTTTTGTTTTGTTTTCTTCACAGGCTTTTATTTGGGGGCCTCTATTTCCACCACACCGAGCTGCATTTTGAGCATGTACTCCAGAGCTGCTGGGAATGGCTGTGGAGGAACAGCCCGGTTCCTTCTCAGGGGAACCCTCAGAGTCTGCCGGGCCTGGAAGGGACCGGGATGTGCCTCATGCCTGCGCTTCACCCTGCACAAATGAACTGGCCCCTGAGCTCTGCCTAGAGCAGGGTCCTGCAGCCCCTGTGGAAACCCGCCCCACTTACGGGAGATTTCCTTCTGCAGCGCTTGCTGCTGTTGCATCCCTGTGTCTTACACATCCTTGTCTGCGCTAATACCTACCCCAGGTCTGCAGATTATGTGTTAGAGAACACATTAACAGGAGCCAATAGAAGGGAGAGGCAACTAAACACAGAGCTTTTCCCACAATTCCTGTCGGAAGCAAGTGCAAGTTCCCATTTGTATCTTTTTACAAAGCATTTACCACTCTAGGGTGATCAGAAAGTCCCGACCGGGTGACACACACCAGAAATGCTGTCACCAACAGAGCTGCTGACTTTCTTAACAAGAATGGAAAACTCAAAAGCTTTGTGCCAACACAACCACTTCCTTGCTGTAAGCTGCTTTGCATCCAAGCGCTACGAGAAAAATGCAGAACACAAAGGTGTCCAACCACAGCACAGCGTCAGTGTTGGCAGGCAGCACATTAGGTCCGGGATCCGTGATCCTTATCAGATTCAAGCACATCTTCCTCAAAAAAATTTGATCCAGGTCAGGCCTGGGCACATAACTGCAATTCTATGGCAAGTGCAAATATACTTTATAGGAATTTCTACTGCCTTTGTATTTTCACTCCAAGGACAGGCAACTTCTAATCCAATGCAAAGCCTGCAGGTACATTTTTAACCCAACATTGTTTTTCTCAAACAAACAGAGGCAAACAGAGTGAGCTGATATCAGCCCGTGCTTTGCAATAGGCGGCCGTGGCAGTCCCAGCATGTGGCAGGAGCTGTAAAGCTGGATTTACTGTCTCCTTGGACTGCTGCCATATACATAACCTCAGCTCTGCCATGACTTCCTGGGCTTTCCCACCTCCTCGCCTTCAGATTTTAAACAGGAGACATCCATGGCTTGAACGTGGCTGACACAGGACAGAAAGATTTCACACCTTTTCGCTGGATACTTCTCTGATAACCTTGACCTCACTTGGCCAACCCCATTTAGGAGTTAAAATCTGCTGTCTTTATGGGATTTGTGCCATGAGCTTGCCACAGCCATCCGTGCCCTGAAACACCCCTGCCAGATTCCTGAATCGTGGGCCTGACCTATCTGAGTATTTTTCACCTTCTCATTGATTAACTATCATGAGGAGGGAAGAGCACAATTGATGAACCTCTCTGTTTCAGCATATGCAGTCCCCATAGAAAACCTATTATTTTCAGGCTTATTATTTTATTTTCTGCTTTTATTGTCTCTCTGAAGCAATGCTACTTCCTAATTAAGTGCATCAAAACCACAATACAGCAATCCAAAGTATTTTTCTATTTTATTTCCTCATAAAGGATTATGGTTGCAAGAATGACTGCCACTAAGCAGTTATAGCACTATTAGTAATACACACTTATAGTATAATAATACTCAAACCCTGTTGTTCAAGACCCTGGAAACCCACAGAAATTCATCAGTTGGTGTTCCAGAGCACTCCCAGAAATTGCTATTCACATTCTTCATGCTTTTCCTCAATTTGTGGCATCACATTTAATTTTTGATTGACAAACCCAGTACTGACATACTTTACTACAATTTCTGTTCCATATGCAATATGATTATTTGAAAAGCAACTCTCTCCATAATCACAGAATGGTATAATTTTCATCAGTATATCCATCTGAACATGTATTTGGACATACTTTAGTTCAGGCTTGTACAATCTATGCAACAGTTTATTGACCACAATATTTTTAATTGAGAAAATAAAAAGTCCTTGATGCTTCTAATGACTTGGCACATACCCTGCTTAATGCGACAGCCAACGACAGATAGGATGACCCTATTTTCACATTACTGTTTGTGTTGCAAATGCATTCTGGTGAATGAGAAAGGTTTTGATTGCATACGAGTTTTGCAGGCACTCACCAAAACCTTCAATTATATTTTGTGTCCCGTCTACAAAACACTATTTAGAAAAATTAGGGGAAACATGTCACAGCCTGGAGGTGGGGGGCAAGGTTGAGAGGGGTCATGGCTCATTGCTCATTCCAATGTGGGTGTGGGGGGGCAGAGCCTGCCATTCCCTTCTTTATCTGAAGGCTGCAGCCTGGAGGGCACGGAGACACCAGCCCAGCTCAGAGCATCCCTGGCAGCAGAGCACCGAACAAGCTTCCCCAGTACCTTGCAATTTCTGGCTGTACTCCGTCCTGTCGGACTGACTCCTCCTCAAGTTGCCGTGGTCCCCGGCGGTGGTGCTGCTCTCCACCACGGGCTCCGTCCTCCTCCTCTGCCCCAGGTACAGCTTGTTCCTTAGCAGGGTCAAATTCCTCAGCCTTCCCCCGGTGCCTTCCTTCCCCGGACAGTCCATGCTCGCCCCGGACATCCTTGCGTGCTGCTGCTGCTGCTGCTGGAGGGGGACAATAGCTCGATATCCGGGGAGGTGACCCCCTTGCCCAGGTGAAGGCCGGCTGCTTTGGGCTTGGGTTTGCAGCAGGGCTCGCCAGGCTGCGCAGGGCCCCGGGCTCAGCCCTGCCACCTGTGTCGGAGCAGCTCCACCCCCGGGAAGCTGCCGCCCAGGGCAGCGTTTGCATTCACCTGCCCTGTGTGCAACGCGCCTGGCGGGGCCGCTTTCGGAGCCAGCCCCAAACCGCAGCCATTCCCGGCCCTCTCCCTGCTGCAGGGCACGCTCCTCACCGCGCCGCAGGGCCCGGGGTGCCGGCACCGAGGAGCGGGAATTGCCTCCTCCCGGCTCCAGCTGGGAGATGCCCGAGGGTGGCACGGCAGAGCCCTTCCCGCTCTGCACTGCCGGGCAGGTGAAGCGGACAGCAAGGCAGTGGGAAGGGGAGGCCAGCCACCCACTCGGCCCTCACTCCGGCAGCCTGGTCACGACCCCGGCTCCTTGCGTACCAAGTTGTATCTGCCAGTCTCCTGACCCCACTGAGAGGTGTATCTTTTGGGCTGGAAACTCCGGATCTACAGGTTTGAAAGGCGACCAGTCCCCCAGGACAATGAAGGAAAGGGCTGAGAAGGACATGAAAGCCCTTCCGGGAGGGAGGAAGCAGCGTGGAGCTGATGCTTGTCTCAAACCAGGCTCTGTCCTGCTCTACACTATGCACAGAGGGGCCAAAGCCTGAAAGCCTGCCAAGGAACTGCGAAGGTGAAGGACACCACAGCTGTGATAGCCAGGGGACTGGACACCAAAACACCTGCTCATAGTACCTCTGGATTAGCCCCTGGAAGAGATCTCATTATCCTGTCTGTTAGCAATGGCCTCTGGCACACATGCACTGCCTAATGATCCTCTGCAGTGCCAGTCTAATCAAGCTCACGTCAAAACAGCAGGAGTTGCTGGCATCTATGCTTGGACCGGACTTATCCCGGGAAGAGCCCCAACAGCCATCAGTAGCAATCACTGCTGCTGCTGTGATACCCAACCCTGCAGCCCTGGCTGCTGTAGGAAATGCCTGGTGGGAGCCCTGTGGTGCAGCCTAATCGGTGTCAAGTCTCACGCACAATTATTGCCACAGCATCTGCCAGGGGACACAACCAATGTCCTCTGACAGAGGCTGGCAGAACGTTTGGCTTTAGCGCTGCCACGCTGTGTCCCTGAAGGACTGTCTAGTAAAAAACAAGCTGGGATGAGACGTGGTAGTGTAACCTTATTTCCAAGTTTTGTTTTTCTTTATAAAACGGGTCCTGTAATGCAATCTCCTCATCAAAGCCCTTCATTTCTACCCAGTAGTGAAAATAAGAGGTTATGAAACTGTTAAGCAATAAACTACGTCAAATTGCAGCACCAGGCCAGTGCTGCACAAAGTGTCCAGCCCAAACACAGCCTGGCAGAGGAATAAAGTGGTGAGGGGAATACTGGGAAGACTTTGTGCTTACACAGAGAAGTCACATATTACATAGGCAATTCATGTGTTACGTCCTGCCTCCTCTTTGCTATTTCCCAAGAAACTCTTTATTCTGCAAGTCAGACCACAAAAGTTCCTTGAAAGGCAAAGCAGTGGTGACAGCAGGGAGAGGCGTAGGCAGGGACAGACTGGTGACACACTTGTGACAAGCATCAAAGCTCTAGCAAGAAGTAGTACACAGACTAAAGCGGGAGTTAGGGAAATCAATCAGACAATTTCCTTACACTGGGGACTTTGGGAGGAGCTTTTACTTGAAGCAATAGCTTGGTATTCATTGAGGGTGGTAAAACCGGTTTAAACAGTCACCACCCTGACTGCCCCCCTTCCCCAGATGAATTTGTTCCCATTATTGCTGCAGGGTGTAAACACACGAATTTGAGATGAGATGGAGGAACTGATCTGGCAGAAAACTCCTTCCCTCGCCCCTTTTCCCTGGGCTATTTTCCATCTGGATCTGTGCTTCTGATTAGTTCCTCATCCAGCTAAGGAAGCAGTTGTGGCAGCATGAGGCAGGGGATGACGCAGGGCACATATGAGCAGCTGTGGGTAGGGCTGATGGTTGCTTAGGCCAGAATTACCCAGAGAAGGTATCTCTCCCCACCAGGATTTCAGTGCCATACTTCTCAGAAAACAGAGGTCCCATCATTTTAGATTAGATTTCCTTATATTTATTTAAATTCAAATGGTTTGGGGGACAACTGGGGAATGTATCTTGGCTGGGTGAAGGTGGAAGAACAAAACTTAATAGAATTCTTGGCATTGTACGTTCTGGCACATGTGCAGAGTTATAGCCAAGACAGGATACAGTAAAGTTTGCTCAGGTGTTTATTACAACAGCAATCTCCCCACATGCAAAAGTTTTCTTGCTCTTCAATTCAGTCACAAGGGGTAAAAAAGTATGTGCTCATTCAGCAACAAAACTGTTATGGGGAAAGTCAGCAGTAGTTGCTGCTGCAGTTGT
Source organism: Melozone crissalis (assembly GCF_028551555.1). Classification (NCBI taxonomy): domain Eukaryota; kingdom Metazoa; phylum Chordata; class Aves; order Passeriformes; family Passerellidae; genus Melozone; species Melozone crissalis. The sequence continues at coordinate 40,264,064 of NW_026535784.1, read as the reverse complement.
ACTTGGAATGGTTTACATGGCTTTAGCCAGCAGCATTGTTTTGGAGAAAGCCAGGAGTCCAAAGCAGGCCTACACCACAGTTTAGAATGTAGATGAGAACTTACTTCAACCTTAAAATATCTCCTCTGTGCCATCCAACACAGGAAAGGCTGAAAATACCATATCTTCTGTGATACTCCAAATGAGTGGGACGTGCTCAGGACTGGTGGCTTCTCCATCCCTTTTGGAGGGAGGGAGATTTGAGAGACAACTGGGTGTATCCATCATCCCATTAAATACCATCACAGATTTACAGCAGTGGGCTATGCCTGTGCAATCAGCAGAGGGATTACATAAAAACAATCAGATGTGCTTTTGGGCAAGACCCCCTAAAAACTCCTACTACTGTTTGTTGATCTTTACTGACTATAACAAAATGCCACAGAAAGCATGGGTCAGAACTGTGTGTGAAGCATTAACTGCCACTCACAACAGTATGAACAACCCTCTCTCAATTTCAAATTATTCCTGCTCTCTTCTGGCCCCATTAGCAACTGATGGGAAAACAGTACTAAAGTCACTAATCCATAAGACAAGAGGAATATATGGTATCTACGTGGACAAGATGCTCTTTTTCAATGAATGTGGAAATCTCTTTTACTACTTTGTTATGCTCAGTTCCACAGGGCAAACTGGAATCCAGTTGATGCAAACACTCACAGGAGTTATTTGCAGGGAAGCCACCCTGCTTAAGAAACAGAACAGGTGCTGGTGTCAACACAGAAAATATTGGCATTGTGTTCCCCAGCAACTGTATTGGCCACATACAAGAGCTGATTGTTGTATGGTCAATGCCAACCTTTATCTCAGTCCTGAGCTATAAATGAACCAGAAGTGCCATAAAGACTGATGGCCATTAAGTAAGCAAACAATTATTTGTTTTCTTGTCATACCTCACAGCTGTTACAGATTTCTTTATAACTCAGGATCCCAGAACTTATACAAAAAATACTGGTGTGGGTTGACTGCCACGCCTGTTCCCTTTGAGAGGATGCATAGATCACTGCTGGAGTCCTATGGCAATGCCATGGGATTGGCATTTACAAGTTTGCTCACTGCAATGGCCAGCACACACACCAAGGAAAAGAAAGTCACAGTCAGAGAGACTGAGAGTGACTTTGCCAGTTTCACCTATGTAAAAAGACCACATTTGACAGGCAGTGGAGAAGCAGAAAGGTACCATGGTGCTGCTGCAGAAAGCTGTCCTACCTCCCCCACCGGTGGAGCATGACAGCAGAGAGTGCAGCTGTCTCTGTAGCTCCACATCTCCATACAGAGAAGCCTCAGTGCAAATAAAAGCAAGCCTGTACCTTGTCACTCAGCCTGCATGCACGTGTCATAGCAAAGATGTCTTCTGAGGGACGAAACATGGAGGCTTTGATAAGAACAATCCTGTGTAAGGCCCATGGAGGACTTTGAGCACAGGAAAGTGGCTGGTACGTACGCTCTACCTGTTTGCAACAGTGCTGGTAAGATAAGAACAGCATGACAGGTGAGGAAAAAAGCAATAAAAAGATAAGGCTTAGGGACAGGTAAAACTGGAGTCTACATGCTGATTTTTCACAATGAATGAATCAAAATTACTTTGAAATATACATAGGAAAAAACTTCAAACACCTTTCAATAGTACAAAAAGAGAAAAAAGCCTGTCTTGTAGGTGAAAAGTTATTCAGTGTGGCAGTCTCACCTTCACTCCTACTGTTGATCTTGCCAGACTGGTGATTCCTGTAGAGAAACAGGTCTTTAGAAGTAAGTGCACAGTGATAATTTCTTTTAGCCCTGTCTACAGTGTTTCTTGTCTAAATATTTGTAGGAAAAATTCATAAAGTACATGCCTGCTGGGGCTCAGGCTGGGCTGTGGATATTTCTAAGAAGGGATGGCTCAACCTTTCAAGATATGCAATCTATCTCCTCTGACTGCTGTGATGCTTTCTTACTCCAAACAAAGCCTCTGCTCCAGTTTACGCACACAAAAGGCTGACGTGTTTTCTGCCTACAGAGGGGGACCCATCTCTCAAATTGAAACACCTGCCATAGAGGAGAAGGGATGCTGAGAAAAGGGTCGGCAGGGCTTGGATTGTCCTTGCAGCGCTGTGGACCTGTCACTATCCAGCCAGGGCTTTGTGTAGGTCTGATAGGCTTGGAGCTGGGCCAGCTCCCAAAGGGGGACATCTAAGGGCAGTGATGCTTTGAAAGGGCTGGGAGGTGAGGAGAGAGAGCTTGCCAGGAAACCGAGCAGCCCTTTGAATTCTTCAGTGTTAGAGCCGTGTAATTTTCTAAGGAAAATAACCTGACTCTGTTGATCAAGTAGATGGCACTGTGATATCAAAGCTAATGAGGAAAGACAAGCAAGAGAGCGAGGCACAGGTAAAAGAACAGGAAGATGATTCTTCAGTACTGGTGTGTTTCAATGTAAAATAAGAGGGCATAGAAATTACCAAGATGAAATATTTGCTGTGGAATTCTTTGAGAACCTTATGTCTGGCAATTCACAAATCAAGAGAGGAATGGAACCTAAAAATGGACCATCATGAGCAAATGGAAAGATTTTCCTTCTAGGTCTCTGTTTTGAATCATTATAGATTTACAGCTTCACACTAAAATTTTATATTTCCAGACAGTATTTTTATAGCTGAACTGGAGCCTTTTTTTTCTTTTTCTCTATGTTACTGTTTGTGCTCATTTGTGAAAGAATGAATGAAAGAATGAACCAGAGAGAATATTATTTGGTGATTTTTGTTTTGTGATGGAGGAATTGCCTTGGAGTAACAAAGATAAGAATCTTAAAAAAAATTAAGCTTCAGTTCACACTCACAAACAAGTTTAATGGGAGTTAGGGTAGGCTGAAAATCCTTGGTTCACAGAGCTTAAAATTAACTCATTACAGATGTACTGAGGGAAGGGAAGGAGTGGAGGGAAGAAATGGACATATCTGACAAAACTAGAGTCAGTCATGGTGTCCTGGCCTCTTGATAGGCAAATCACTTTCTAGGCAGAGGTCCAGAGAAGTGTGGCAAGCAAACCTAACACACTTCTCAGGGGAGCCTAACAAAAAGCATGGTTAAAAAGAAACAAACAGCTTAGACAAAACAGCTCAGACAAACAATTTATTTGGGGAAAAAAAGGGTGTAAACTTAAAATCTTCTTAACAATAATGAGTATTATGACTAAATCCAAATTTTGCATAAATAGAGAAGATCAGTCTCTTTAAACCAGTTGGGTTACAGAAGTGACTTCATTGCTGCAAAACAAGGGTTCACAGTCTGACCCAAAGTATTTAGTGTCTTTGGGATAGGAGTTTCTGTTCTTATTCACATTGAGATGGAAAGTAGTGTAACCTGATAAACCTAGTTCTAGTTACTGAAATACACAATGATTCCTTTCAGTTAGATGACGCAGTCTTTCATTGCCATCAGGCATCCATCAGTGAGCAATATACAAATCCATATGTGACTTGGCTGCTTGTAAACATCCTCTCTAGACATCCTCTACCAAATCCAGCTGTGCCAATGAAAGGGGTCACCCACTCCAATGATTTGTCATCCTTTTTCTGCTGAGGACTCAATGCAAAGATTTGCAGGAGTTGTTCATGGCCCTTAACTTGCTTTGGCTGAAAAGCAGCCTGGATAACTTAGCCCAAAGTCACTAAACTGCCTCAGCTAGACTTGCCTGGCTTGATCTGCCCTAGGGAGCACTGGTTCCAGCAGACCCACTGGCAGGTGGGGCAGTGAGCACTGGTTCCAGTTGACCCACTGGCAGGTGGGGCAGTGAGCACTGGTTCCAGCTGATCCACTGGCAGGTGGGGCAGTGAGCACTGGTCCCAGCTGACCCACTGGCAGGTGGGGCAGTGAGCACTGGTTCCAGCTGACCCACTGGCAGGTGGGGCAGTGAGCACTGGTTCCAGCTGATCCATTGGCAGGTGGGGCAGTGAGCACTGGTCCCAGCTGACCCACTGGCAGGTGGGGGAGACGGCACTGGCTGAATGAGAGAGCACTGGCCAGCACGCCCAGGGAGTGACCTGTTCCACCGAGGTGGCTGGGCAGGCAGGGAGGGATCCTGGCTGTAATTTCTGCATACAGGTAGCAGCAAAACAGAAGGCTGGCAGGAATTGATTCCTTCAGATTAACAGTCTTATAAGCCATGGAGATAGAACTTATATTACAGCAAAATTTAATGATAATGATGTGATCACCAGCCAAGAGCAAATGTACTGAAATAGCACGTAGTCGTACTAATGAAATTCTTCAAAGCTTTATTAGGTGAAAAGATGAAAATTATTTTCCTTCAGGAGGATGGGTTTCCTTAAATTAAAATATAGATAATATTTTCTGCATTTAATTTGCACAGCATTTTAATGGACAAAACATTAATTTTAAAATATTTATGTGTGTATATACAAATTTATCTAAAATCTATGTAAATGTACACTGCAGAGTACAAACTTTTAAAATAAGGACGTCCTTCAGGCTTAGATGGTTATATTGCTGCTGAGTTTTTGCTATCCTCCAGTGGCATTTTGCTGGAATGAGATTCACCCCTGTGCAGAGGGCAAGCATAAAACCTAAGCACCATGTAAGTTCTACTTAAGTCTTAAGGACCTGGCTCTAATTCCATTGAAATAAATAGCAATATTTTCATTGTTTTTCAGCAGGAGCTGTTACAAGGTCGATGAACGGGATCAGTCCTATAAATGCTTTTTGCTGGCCCAATTGGAATGATATGCAAGGAGCTAGATGTAAAACACTTGGGAATGACTGTGAAAAAAATCCCTAGGCAGTAAAAGACTTGGTAATTCTGGAGAATTTGCTCAAGGTAAACACTGGAACCAAAACATTGATTTGAAGGATGGTAGGTAAACTTATTCCAACCAGGGAGCTGGTTTTACCCAAACATGACTTGAGGAGTATTGGTGTATTTCAGCTGTATTCAGTGAAATATAATGCACAATACTGAAAAATACAATCAAAGCTATTTAAAGGATTAATATTTCTGCAGTACTAAGATAATTTTGGATACCTTAGAGTCCTAAAGCATCACTCTGCTCTGGTAGCATTAGCAGGGTGTCAGTGTGGTTTTCTGCTGTATCATCTACCCTTGCTAGGTAACATGATGGCATTTATTTATGCATCTAAACGGTGCCTGCACAGAAACTCATTTATATTTAATAAATTCAAAGTGCTTCACAGCTGATTTCCCATTACAGATGAGAGAGTTTTAGGTAAGACCATGTTCACAACACAAGGCAAAGGAGAACTCTGTGCTCAGACTTTGTGCATCTTACCAGGACTCCTGGACACTGCAGTGTGTTTCACTTTTCAGCTTGTAGAGGAGAATAAATATGAATTGGACTCCTACTAGAATAACCTTACACCCATCTGTCAGCCTTGCAAGTGTAAAAAAATCCTGTGTGTGTTCTCTGTAAGTGATTTGTAAAGGCTCTGACTTTATATAAATGAAGTTCAGATTCCTCAGAACTAAGCAGAGGCGGAATTCTAGGCCTGTGGCATGTGTTTCCTTTTAACCGTGCCCATTTCAGCAGCAGGCCAACTCAAAGAAAGCACATAATGGATTTTATTATAATAGAAAAAAAAGTTATATAGATTTTTCCTTTTTTTTAATTACACCACATGAAAAACAGATTGTTTGCCCTCTAGACAAACTTAAAAGACTTAGAACTACAGAGAGCTGCTGGTATCTGAGGAGAGCCTAGAAGAAAGACGGAGAGGGACTTCTTACAGGAGTATGATGGGACAAGGGGGAATGGCTTCAGACTGAAAAAGAGTATGTCTAGGATTAGATATAATAAAGAAATTCTTTACTGTGAGGGAGACACTGGAACAGGTTGCCCAGAGAGGTTGTGGATGTCCTATCCCTGGAAATGTTCATTGCCAGGTTGGATGGAGCTCTGAGCAACCTGGTCTGGTAAAAGGTGTCCCTGTCCATGGCAGAGAGGAACTACATGATCTTTAAGGATCCTTCCCCCCAGATCTATGATTCTATGAAGAATTTCACCCCTACATGTTCAATTCAGGGGATTACCCCTGAAAACTTTGCATTTGGTGAACTCAGATGCCAACTCCTCTGATGAAATATGAAGTACTATTTCGTAGCTTCTGCAGAAGTGGGGAATGGCCCTGCAAAATTGCCTCTCTGCTCTTCTGGAGATGCCTATCGTCACAAATGCAGCAAGCAGTGGCACAAATCAGAGGAGACTATAGTTTTTTTTTCCCCCGCCAGAGCCTTCTTGTAATGGGAAATCTACACACTAGAATACAGCTCCATCAAGGACCCAGAGCACCGACACATTTCAGAGGTGTACATGGGGAAACAGTAGTGAGGACATAATGAAAATCGGCTCTAGTGTAAGTTCAGTGGGACTTCCTGTGTGTCAGTTTCTGTTCGCTCCCTCGCGTCCCAGTGCTTGGCATCACGGAGAAGAGCCTGGCTGCATTCTCTCGGCATCCCCCTTTGTGGCAGCGCTGGCGGCCTGCGAGCACCCAGCCTGGGCACACCCGGGCTACCACCTGCGCCAGCTTGCCTGCCTCCCGCTGCGGTCACCTACCGCCTCAAGGAGGGGCTGCCTTTCCTCACTATTAATTTCAACCCGATGGAGCTCCGCCTGAGGCTGTGCAGCCCCAGCCTGTCTCTTTCCCCGCGGCGCTGCCCTGGGCCCGGCCGGGGCCGCAGCAGGCGGGGCAGGGCCGGCGCGGCGGCGGCCGCAGGAAGGGGAGGGAAGGCGGCGCGCGGCCGCCGCCATCATGCGAGCGCCGCCGGGGCTGTCGCGGCTGCTGCTGGCGGCGCGGGGGTGGGGGCGCCTGGGCGCCATGTCCCGCTACAGCACGGAACAGCGGGGCCGGCCCAACTCGCCCGACTACCGCCTCTACTTTAGTAAGTAGCAGTCCCCGGACTCCATAAACGCTTTCCTTCCCCGGCCCGCGGGGCGCACGGAGGTGGCGGCGGCGGCTCCCCGCTCCCGCGGCGGCTCCTCGGGCTGGCTGAGGTATCGCCGCCGAGCCTTCCCACCGCTGCAGGGAGAGAGCAGTGTTTTTGTAGAGAGTGAGGGCAGATCCTGTAGACACCCCGGCTTTTGGAGGGGATGCTGGGCCTGCTCAGCCCCGGCCCGGCCGTGCCCTTGCCGAGCCCCGGAGGGCGCCGGGGGTGAAGCGGTGCCGTCATGCCGTGTAGCGCAGCCTGGCCGCCGGGCCTGTGGCACCCCAGGGCCAGCCGTGAGAGGCTCTGGGGTGTGGCAGCCCAGCCTGTCCCTGGTGAGCAGGGCAGCCCTCCCTCCCACCAGACACGTCACCGAGGCGGGAGGCTGGCATCCAAATCGTGGGGCTCCAGCCCCGAGCGGGACCGGCAAGCGGCAGTGCGAGGGCACGGGCAGGGCTCCAGGAGGCGTCTCAAGACCCAGCGAGAGCTGAGGATGTGCCTTGCTCAGTATTACGCATTTTCGTAACAGTGTTGTCTTGTTTGTGTGCCAGTCCTATCGCAGTGGGTTTGTACATTTCTGGTCCATTGACCTACAGTCAACTCTGACGTCTGCTGGTGTGGGAGAAGCGGAGGCAGCGTGTGCCCGCTTGGCAGCGCTGCCAGAGCTCCCTTGTGCTCATTCCTGGGGCTGCCAGTGCAGGAGATCGTCTAGAGAAAGTCACTCTATTTGGTGGGAATAAACAGCTTACCACTAAATTTTGTTTTATAAACAAAATGTAATAAACAGCTTACCACTAAATTTTGGTTTTGGGAGGAACATCTGGGAGGTTTCCAGGAATCGGATATCAGCTCCATTTACTCTTCTTTACTGAAATGGTCAAAAGTCCAGAGCCGAGTGAAGTGCCTTGTCAGCTTTTTCCTTTACTATGAACAGGGGTGCTAACAGAGGAGAAATTCCTTGGGATTTGAATTAGTGTTTGGACTCTTTTGATATGATGCTTGGACTTGAAAAACTTAAATATGCACTCCAGTGAAATTAGTTTCTTTCTAGAGTGGGGGCAAGGCTGAGGTGCAGATTGGGCCCCCACTAAGTTAAGATCAATTTCTGCTGGTTTCAAGGTGTGGTGTTTCATATCAAGGGCTTCGAGCAATTATCCCATCCCTCACTTACTCTTGATCAGAATTTGGCCTATTATGTTGGGGGATTTGTGGTCATGAAACTTTGTTTATTGGAAATACAGTGCAATCACAGAGGCAACATTGCTAGAAACCCAGATGAATTCACTTACCACCAATGGAAATGAGGTTCCTTTGGGTTTGTTTCTTTTTTTTATTTGTTAATGGTTGTGTATGGCCAGGGAGTAGAAAAGAATGAAAGAATCTTCTCATCCTTGTATAGCTTGTATTGCCAGGTAGAAGAGAAGCATAGTGTTGAATTCTAAAGCAATAACTTTGATTCTAATAATTCCTTGTCAAAACACTCCAATTCCTTGTCCTCCATGTCAGTACATGCTTGAACTTGAACTTCAGAAAAAGTTTAACCAATGCACAATCATAGCATAAACGCATTTCTCTATTGTGTGGTGTTTAGCAACACAAACATCTTATGCCATATCTTTAGGTTTGCAATGCTACTTCGCTTTGTCTTTCAGAGAATGCAGATGGTAAATACATTTCCCCATTCCATGACATTCCCTTGTTTGCTGGATCTAAAGAGGTATGTTTTTATGCCTTGAAACATGATTAATTTCAAAATGCTAATAATTTTGTTGGTGTTCTTTAGATAAAAATGCAGTTTTGAAAAGCTTTTTTTTTGGTAATCAACAGAGAAATGTATAATGCCAGAAAGGGCCACTCTAAGACTGATGCCTTATGTAACGCAGGCACAATGACTACACCAAATTTTCTCAGCTAAGTTTAGTAACTTGCAGTAAAACATAATGATTGCTGTTTATACAAGCCTAGGTGTCTCTTTAAGTCTCTAAGTGATTGAGGGCAGGAGAACCCTCAGTGTATCTTGTGATAATTCTCTGTGTTTAGGTTTGTGCTTGAATTAATTTTCTGCTGTTACTCTTTTGGAATTAGCAGTTTTCTACACCTGCCATTAGAAGTGTACATTTCTTTGTCGTGGATGTACAGCACACACTTGCATAACTTATGGTGTATGTCTTTAATTCCCAAAAGGAGCATTAGGATTGGAAGGCGGCAGCAATGCCCAGGGGAGGAGTGGCAATCACACCTTTGGAGGCTCGCAGTGCGCAAGGTGCAGCTGAGCACTGTCATGTCTTGTTAGCCGCCCTCCCTGGGGTTTCATTACAGCAATAATGAAACGGCTGTTTAGCCTGTCGCTGATGGGAGAGCTGCCAGTCTTTGGTTTAGGCTGAGGCTTGCTTATCACAGGGTGCTTGTGACACAAACAGGCTGGGGGAGTTTTAGTCGTTTTCTTGTTTTGTTGCTGAATCTCTATGGGTGATATGAGTGGTGCAAAAGGTCATTAGTTTGAATATGTTCAGATGGAGACTCCTGAACTGATGAACCAATCTCTTAAATTATTAAATCTGAGAGACTGGAAATCTGAATGAAACCTTTTTGATCAGCAGACCCCAGTGCTTGTCAGTGGGAGAGGCAGGCCATTCAGAGTATCATTATTAAGATGCCATGTTCAGTCCGTGCTGTTGCTAGAAAAGCAATGGGCATTTTCATCACCTGTTCCAGAGGCCTTGCTGTCCCTGCACCTAGAGTTAAAAGCTTGTGGGAGTAGCTTATAGCCTTGATTTTGCCAGTAGATTAAATTAGAGTACAGCAGTGTCTGATCAGTGTGGAGAGACATTCATTTTGGTGTGTCGGTGGGGAAATAGCACTCTACCCAAAATAGGGCCTGAAGGGTGAGCAAGAAGGGAAGTCATGGTTAAGGTCTCTCTTAATTTTGCCTTGTTTGCAGGAGAATGACTTAAGGATGTATGCTAGAGTCTTTCCATCCCCTTGTCTAAGATTTATGGACTTTATGATGGATAAATCCAGCCCTTTTATTTTGTACTCATTTTGTTTATTTTGGATTGGTTTTTGTCTTCTTCAGCTGTACAGAAGGATGACTGTTTTTAATCAGTTGAGTACAGGCCTAAATTGCTGCTTAAATTTCTTGGTAACAGGGAGAAAGTACATGTGTCCTTGTACATTTTTTATCTTCCTTTGTTAATGTCTCAAAGGTTAGAATTTCACAATGAAACAGAACTGAGTACTTACTTTTAAAAGTTATAATTTAGGCCTTTGTGCTCACAAAGGGTTGTTTCAATTGCATTGCAAAGTACTGTTGCCTGTATTTATGTGAATATGCTGTTGCTTTCTAGTGTTCTTTATATACTTCTTTATTTCACTCTTTCCCTATAGGATAAAGAAATTCCTGCAAAGAGGTCAAAGACTACTGGATCTGAGGTACTGCTAAGTTTTTTTTCTTGTTGTTTTTTTTCGACTGTTTCCTCTATTTCCTTTCCAACATCACTTTTCTGCAAAGTGAACTTGCTGTCACTGAATATAGTTGACGTATCTTCAAATGCAAGTCTTTTAGGAGAAGACTTAAAGAGATTTAATATTCTCCTCTTTGAATGGGCCAGAAATGTCAGAATTCCTTTATTGATCAAGATGTTCTCAAAGGCAAACACTTATGCCAGTCTTTCAAAGGTTTGTTATGACTTTTGCAGTGTAGATGTGTTATCTTTTTTGCTATTATGTTCGGAAATATTTGCAGTAAAACCTCCCTTAATGAAATATTCATTATTCTCTGACTGTGGATAATCTTTGGTTTATATACAGAACTTCAAAAATCCTAAGTATGTTAGGGCAGAAATTATACTGAGGATCTGCTTTTTAGAACTGGGGTTATGTTGTTTTCTGTACTCAGCTGGGAAGCCCAAAGGGAGAAAAACCACATCTGCTAATGGTTCAGCTTATCCAGCACTGAAGTTAAGGGTGATAGAAGCCTAGAAAACATGGAAGATCTGCTCAGGCTTTTATTTTGAAACAAGATTTGTTTATTCAAGTGTCTTTTCCAAAATATAACAATTTTTGCTGTGCTTTGCCTGGCATAGACTCATCTAAAACTTAGTAAAAGAATGTGATAGAAAAACAATGAGCCAAACTATGTTTTAAGGCCATTATATGTGGGTGGACGGGTGTGTGTTCCAATCCTTATCTTCTCCTATCTGTTTGGCCAGTCATATTGCAAAACTGTAGCTACCCATCTGATGTGAAAGAACAGCCTTAACTGTCTGGGTTCTCATAGTTTTGCAGCCAGTGTGTGGTGCACTGGTTCTTGTGCTGTACAGCAGTCCCCACATAGTCCTGCACTGTGTGTTTCCTCTCCCTTTGCTCTGTGATTCATTCAAGATACAATGACTAAGTAAGGCTTTTTAGATTTTCTGTAGCTTGATGCCCACTTAGGTACTGTTTAGTAGATGTAGAATCATGCCTCAACGAGGAACTATTCAGGAGAAAGAGTATATGCCAGTAGACTTTTATAAAAAATCATTGTCTTGCAACATCAATTCTTATTTACAGTTCCTGCTGGCAAGTCAAGTACTGTGTCTTAACTGGTTATAAATGCTGACTGGTGCAAAGACATTACATGCAGAATCTGAAATTGTTCAAAACTGCATTTGTCTGTGCTGTGAGGGGCATGGTAGCTTGTTGAAAACCATGTTTCTAGTAGCCTATGGAAAGAGGGGTAGAATGCCAGTGAGGCTGAGCAGCTCTTGTTTCCTTGCCCAGTGAAACCTCCAGAGCTGCTTCACATAATTCCTGCTGGAGACATCTCTGGACTGTGGTTTAATAGAACTACAGAAAATGAAAATGAGCAAAGGCAAATGTACATTTCAATCCTAGCAGGCTTTTGATACAATTAGGCAAACAGATGTGCAGGCTGTAAGCTTCCCAAACATACTTAAATGGTGAAATGTGAGAGCACCTTTTTCATCGTGATCTTAGGGATTTGGGGAGGAGAGAGAAAACAGGAGGATCTTTGTCTTCTGGAAAGCAGTTTCTTCTTACAGTGGGCTCTTCAGCAGCTCTCCTCACCTTGCCTGATGAGAGATGCATCCTTGTGTGCTTGTATGCAGGGAAAGCATAGCTTAATTAGGGAATAAAGGGAAAATGAGGAATTTAATGTAATGTACTGATTTCAGAAGACCTTTGAAGCCCTGGACTCCTTGTTCTTGTCTAGGAGTGCAAAGGCTGCTGCTGATACCTCTTACTCAGTTGATCCTTCACTGAATTTGACCAGAATTCGAAAGTGATAGTTCTTGTTCTGGAAATGCATCTTTGAAACTTATGCTTTTAGGGTGGCAGTTACTTGTTACTCCAGACAAAAGCCCTCTTAAAGAGTTAAATTAAATGAAGTTTGTTAAATCATGCTGAACTGGTGTTTATCAGATGGCAGTCTAGCTATGGAAAACAAAGATAGTTTTGGAAGAGTCTCTTTAGTCAGTTTAATCTATTTTTAATTGTCCTTGATATTCCTGATGTCAGAAAAGGTCTCAAAGTTAGAAGAGTTTCAGCTTTCAACGTTTGTAGGACAGAGAGCACACATCCTACAAGTCTGTGTCAGCTGTTTTGCAGCTTCAGTTTGTAGTTTCTAAGGGAAACACTTTCGAGTTTCTGTATTAACTGTTTTCACTAGTTCAACCACTTCTTGTAACATTTTAGACCTTCCCAAATCTCAGTTAAATTTAGCTTTGCAGATGCTGCTGACAACTGACCTTTTTGCTTTTGCAGGTGGTTTTTGGCTGTTTGATGACAAGAAAGAAGTTATTTTGAGGTAGAAACTATGCTGAAAGAAGTAATATTCAGTTCCAGTCCTAAAATTACTAGCAGCTTGCTATTAATTTCAGGGGTCTGAACCCCTGCATTGCCTTAAGCACTTGGAATCCACTCCTGCCCAAGTAAATCTCTGTGACAGGTTTCAAAAGTTTCACATTTCTCTCTGGAAAAGTGGATGTTTCCACTAGGTTTACAGTCAAAACTGTCAGAGCCTGACTGTTGAATATGGTCTTCCTTGTGTGGCAGGAAGAAGGCTTGAAGAGGTCATAATTTTCTTTTCAAGGCCAGCATGACATGTTGTTCCCTGCTGTAGTTGAAAGCGTTTGTAATCTACTTGTCATTGTATATCTTTGGAGAAGTATTCACATGTGGTGTCTTTCAGAGGACCCAGGTGTTCTTCAAACACAATGTTTCATATGCTGGCTCTGGTGAGGAGCCTGTCCAAACATGTAGAGATTATAGTCCTCTAACTTGGAGACGTTCACAAGAGCATTTGAAAAAAAAAAATAGAAAGGAAACCAAGACAGCTTTTGTTTTGTTGTATCCTGTGGATTACACATTGCTGGGATGCCCTTGTGGACTTGAGCTGAGATGCTTCTGTGAGCCAAAAACTTCTGATAAATTAACTAGTCAGGTGGGATTTATGGACTCATCAGGGTGGTATGCAGTCTGCATAGGTGATCTGACCTTGTGCTTCCAGCAGTGTGCAAAACTGGTGTCAGAGATGTCATTTGGTAAAGTTGGTATGCTTCATAGGAAAGGAGAAGCTGTTGTCATTTTCTGTGCAGAACAGGTGCACACTTTGTGCTGACTTTGTATTCTGCCTTAGCTACAGTCTCTGTAACTGTCCTTGGTGTTGTTAGACAGTTTTTCAGTATTGTGACCTGGGCTACAGTGTGTCCATTGTGTGGTCAGGGATTTGTGTTCCAAATTTTAGGTTATCAGTGAATCTTTCACCCTGATGCTTGAACTTGCACAGACTTTTGCTATGGATGTGTCCATTAGGTGCAGCCTTGCTTTGTGTTCCTACGATGAACAAATGCTGAGAGTGGAAGTAATCTTCACTCATCAATCCAGTTGAAATCCACCCAGAGTATTGCTGATTTACTAAGAAAGTTACATCAATTATTTGATCCAACTTAGCTTCAAATGAATGATTCCCTAAACTTGACAAAGCCTGTGGTTCGTATTTATCATGGCATAGCTTTGCAGGTGAATGTGTCCCATAACTGGTTTATCAGAGAATGTGCCTGACACCAGTGAGATTCCTGTGTGTAAAACCTACTGTACCTCCATGGTGTTTGTGATTCCCTTTCCAGTAGAACAGGAGGGAAGGACACTGTCAAGAGACTGCAGGCACTCTGTATTTATGCTGGACATTGCATTCCTCTTTTGCTATGTGGCATGTTAATTTATATTGGAGAAGTTCCACTTTCTCTTCGGTGTCCAGATGCTGCTGGCATCTGGTTTGTTGTTTTAATTGGCAAATATCTTATAGCAAGTGTTACATTGGGAATGCTTATAACATGGCTATTTATTTGATGAGGAAGTCCTACTCCAGTTATTTCTGGATATATTTAATGACAGTACATATTTAGCTTCTCCTTTTTTTCCTCTTCTTTTTCTTGTATTTGCTTTCTTCCTTTTAAACATTGCCCTTTGTTCACACTACTGCCAGACTGCAGCTTATGATTTTCATTCTTGTTAGTCCTCAGGTACATGCTGCCATGTTCAGTTGATGGCTGATGAGAATCCCTGTCAGATTGTAAATGAACAGACAGAAAAAAAAGGAAATGATAGCTGCTTTTTCTTCTCTCTTTCTTCTGGACTCAGAACTTCTCTATGACAAAGAGTCAACAGCCCTCAAATGCTACCTCTAGTGCTTTTAGATTTTTTTAAAGCATTCTACTATAAAAAACTAGCAAAGTAACTGTAAGCTTTAGCATATCTCTTGTCATGCATGGTGATGGCAAATTGCAATCTGTAGAGGTTACTCCACTTCTGCCTCAAATTATCTGAACCTTCCAAGCTGAGCATTAAGGGTTGTAACCCTTGAGCAAAATCATACCTATTCAAACCCCTTCCCTCAAGTGTCTGAAGTAAGGAACTTTGGAATGACTGGGAAGGAAACTGGTTGAACAAGAAAGGGAAAGTTAGGTAAGGGAGAATGGGTTTTGAGAGAGATATAGGGCAGTCCAGACAGGCAGGCATCAGAAAGGTCATGGTTTTTTATTTTTTCCTTCTGATATTTAGATTTCTAAAAACAACCCTGGATCAAAATTAGCTATTTTCTGTAAGAATCTGTACAGCCAGAACTAGTTGTTTTTTTAAAGTAGTTTAACTAGTTAAAACCAGGGTTTTTTTAAGACCATCAGTCTTAGAGGACAGAATGATGACTAACAGTTTACCTGGGTACAACAGTCTGTATTTTCTTGCTTTTCTCAATACTTGCTGTACAAATATGCTGAAGTATTTTTGTATATATTTTTATCTTTCTATGTTTTTTTAATTTCAAAAACCAAAAGCTGTTTCTGTTTTCTGTGTGAAAGAGACATTTTTGCTTGTCTCAACAAAAACTATATCATGATACATTAAAAATGATGTTCAGTTGAAATGGAATGCAGTAAGGTGCCAAGAAGTGTTAAAGACAACACCTGAAAGAAGAAAACAGTTAAAACCTATGTGAGTTCCCATGTAATCTACTTAGGGTGTAGTTCTTAGGAAATAAGGGGTATCATTTACACATACTAGTTGTTCCTACTGATGTAATTTTCTGCTGAGTTTCTTATGCAGTTGTAGGAATTAGGAAATGTACTTTTGACTTCTCTGTGTTGAGCAAGTAGATTTCAGACCTCCCCTGCCCCATCACCTCTTCAAGGTATAACAGAGTTTAAGTACAAATATCTGTCTTGTGTTCACATTGATGCAATAGCCTGGGTTAAGTGTCCCTCTGGGCTCTTCAGCTCCCTTTCCCTAGCAGATGCATTCTGTCCCTTTTGCTGAATCTAGGACACTTTCCTCCTCTTTTCTTGCATGCTCCAGGAATACTGTCCTGAGGAAACCATCGGCCAGCCTGTTGCATGGTCGGTACTCACGGAGTCCCTTCTCCATGAGGCACTGGCAGAGCTGGGTTAAACCTGGACTGCATTGATCTCACGGGCAGCCAATTGGCGGCTGTTGTACTAAGGCAGTTAAATGGTAAACTTTGCAAGCTATAGTTTTTGTTTCATAAGAGATCTTTTTGCTGTGATTTGAAGGTGTGTCAAATGGGCTGTTGAAACAGTCTTGCCATTGCTTGAGGGGTTAGAAGTGCTTACTTAGGGGGTTGGTGAGGTGGAATTTTTTATTTTACTGATCTAAGATAAAAATATCAATTACCAGATGCATTCACCAGCCAAAACTAACCGCTGAATGACACATGCAGATGGTAATCTGTGGAGACAGGTGGTGTCTGACACTTGCATTTCTTCTTTTCAGCTGAGGCAGGGACAGTTTACAGCAGGGGTTGGAGGACAACTTTCAAGTGGTTAGAAAGAATAGGTGCTTGGTCTGGGGATAAGAGAGTGATGGAAACATTCCTGTGTGATACTTAGTCAAGGAGGAAAACAAGATAGGAAAGAGGCGGAAAAAATCCCTATAATACTAGGTAGTCTGGTTCTCTTTCCATCTGTCACAATATCTAGTATGTGCTCTCCTTTTCACACGAGTGAATCTAGTCTTACTACTGTGAAAATTTGATTGCCCTATAAATAAAACTTTTTATTTTTAAATGTAAACACTGAATGAAGTCATTAATCTTTTGTAAATGCTTGTGGCAGCTTAGCATTAGAGAGAGTACTTTTGGGGATTTTTTTGCATACAAATTAATCTGTCGGGCTGTCACATTTAAGACTCTTGACAATTCACGTTTGACTGATACCACAAATTATGAGGGCCTGGTCTTCAAGCTGAGTTGAATCCAAGTGGTTTTATTATGTTTTTGAGGGCAGCATTGCATTAATTTCAGTCCAGTGTAGTCCAGCCCTGACTGTTGGTTTGGTGAAGACCTGGACTAACTGTTGACTAATTAAAAGCTCAAAACCAAGCATAGAGTCTGCTGAAGCCTTTGCATTCTTCATGGACAGGAGAGCATATGGCAGCATCTAAACAACAAAAATACAGAATTGTGGTGGAGGGGAAGACATCCCGTCTAATTCCAGTGGTTTGTAAGTTTTCTGCCTGTAGCTGCCAGTCAGAACAATATTTTGGCCTGCTTGGCAGTTCCTTAAGAGTTTCTTGTCAGCACTGGCTTTCATACTGTGCATTTCTCTTTTCCAAGTGTTTCCCAGATGGATGTGCATACTTTATTTGGCTCTCTTCCAACCCTTCTCTTACCTGCTCATGCATGTATGTTGCTTTGTTCTATCTGCTTGCTTGGTGTTGACATTTTTGAGCCCTCTTTATTTTAGTTTCAACTGTTCTTACATACATGAGGTGTATTTTATGAAACTGAGGCTTATCTGAAATATTTTTCTTTTTTTTTTAATCTTTTTTATTATTTGGCCATGACCTGGTTGGGAGAAGTGATTCCATCTGACATGCCACTGATTGCATTATGGGCACAGTACTTATGGATGGCAAATATAGTTTAAATTTATTGGGTATTGGCTGTCAGTATTGTGCATAGCTTGTGATCTCATAGTAGAAATGCTGAGTGACAGTTGGGATTTTCCTTTGCTTTCTTGCTTTCCACATTCCAGATTTGTTTGGGAGGAGATGATCATAGAACCATTGGAATTACTTTAATCAGACTGTGACATTGACCCTGGTAATGTTGTTTGTTTGTTTGTTTGTTGCTGCTGCAGGGTGCAAGGAGCAAAAATACAAATATTTAAGGGTTCACTGGAACCTTAATTGTGGTGTAGTTAGAGTATCAGTGCAAGTCTTCATTTGGTTCAACTTTGCATTTTTTTTCTTACGAGTTTCTGCACAAACATATTTTGTCTTTCCTGACCTGTTGCAATTGCTAATACCAATATGATTTTTCCTTGGCTGTGAAGAGATGTCCCAGGCAATGTGATATTTTTGAGGTCATTGTAGTAGTCTAAAACAGGTTGTAGACCTTGCTTGATGTTTGTTCTAGTTACCCAGTTCAGTAAGTCCTCTTCTCCTTGGCAGGGCTTAACTCAGCTTCATAAGAAGAAATCTTTTGGCAGTTACACAGAGTTTTTCTCTTTGGAAAATGTTGCTTTAACCTCCTCAGTAAGAAGGTGTGGTCTGCTTATTTTTCTTCTAAAAGCATGAAAGTTTACATGTTTATTGGGTTTTTTCCTCCCACACCACCTTCTTAAAAAACTTTCACTTTGTTTCTGTTAGAAAGGCTAACACAAATGTGAGCTGTCTGTGTCCATGCCCTTCCTCTACCATCACTTTTGGATTAGTGTCAGCTCACTTGAACCGGATGTGACAGAGAAACAGAAGTGTCATTTGCATGAGTTTTGAAAAATAGTAAGGCAAAAGAGGAGGGCCTGAAGGAATAAATCCATGGGGGAAAAAACTCAAAACATGGTCCTTTCCACTTCTTAAGGGAAGCTAACTCTGTCCTGTAGAAACATTCAATCCTCTCTGACAAGTAGACTAAACCTCTGCCTCATGGCAAACCATTCCATGGACATTCTGAACATATTGTGAAGAGTGATATTGACATGGGAACAAAAAACATCAGGAGTATTTCCGTTGCTTCTTGTTATCCTTATTTTGAAAAGGGTGAGGTAGGGAAGGGATGAACCATGGAGGTTGATACAAAGGAACTATACAAATAAAAGTGGCTGTAACACAGAAATGTGATATGTGTTGCTGCTGAATGCACAGGAGAGAATTTGTGTTACTGTAAAATACTAATTGCCAAGTGGAATTTATTTTCAGTTCTGTTACTATTTTTTTGTTTTAGGTCCTGTTTAATATGGTTGTAGAAATGCCTCGTTGGACCAACGCAAAAATGGAGGTAATTAAGAAAAATACCTTGATTATATAGGTGTTTGTGGAAGTTACAACAATGCAGTGGCTTCCAGTAGGCAGAATGTAATCACAGTTTGGATTGCTCTTTGCACACTAAAATGTTATCTGTTAAAAAATTGGTTTGAAGTGGTGCATACACTTTCCTTGCAATTACAGAAAGCGTTGAGCTACTGGTTGTTTTCTTGGTGGAAGCGGGAAAAGCAGGTGGGCACTGCATCTTGACAACCCTCTCACTGCAGAGTGCAGCATATCTGCAGCAGAGTCCTGGAGTACTGACTTTTAGGGTGTTTTCCAGCATTTAGACTAACTCTTAGACTCTGTTTGCTTATGTAGCATTCTACTCAGATGATTTAATTCATCATTTCCACTGTATGTGTGTTAGGCCAAATCCCAACAAATGGAGATGCAACTAAAAGAGCATTTCCTTGTGACCAAAAAAAAATATTTGGGGACTTCACTGATTGAAAGTATGAACTCCTGCAGGGAGATATTTTACAAGTAGTAAAAGCATTTGTAGTGTTTGTGAAACAACAGATCTCACCAGGATATGTCCTGTCTTCCTGAACATTTGTATTAATTTTAGGCATGCTTCCCAGATGCTTTTAAGGAAGTTCATGGTTGAGCTGTTAACTCTTTTAATTATTGAAAATAATACCAAAGAACCTTCTTAGCCTGCTATTTGAGACTTTTTTCTCCTTTCCCTGATGATAGAACTGTGTTTGCCATCGCAGCTATTACTCTTCAAGCAGGGTTACTTCAGATATTTACCGTTTATTTTAAGCTCATGATTTATTGTGGCAGCTGACTTCTCTTTTGCAGAGGATCCATTTGACAGTGCTACTTGAACTCTGCCTAAAGCTCAGGGTGCTCTCCCTATGCTTCTCATTATGTCAGGAGTAGAAAAGTTTGTCCTGCTAGGTTTAGAAATCATTGATTTTAGGCTTTTTGGGTTTGATGGAGGAGACTAGATATAGTTTCCTAATTTTTAACTTTTAATATCCTTAAAATTTGCTGCATCAATTAAGGTAGTTGTCTTGCATTGCCATCGTGTCCTGGCAATCCTTTAGTCCCGACCATGGTAAGCTGCTAATTCCTGCTATTACCAGATCTTGTCTGTTCATCTCTCCTCACATGCAATGGAGACTTCAGGACATTAAGCCTTGCATTAGTATGAATATCTACCCACTGTTACATTTCCTGCTACAGATCTTCTGCTCCTCAGCTTGTTCTATTTCTGTTTTTCTTCCCTTGGTGCCCTCAGTTACTCCTCTTTGTCCCAGTTTCCGTGAACAAAAGGCATTACTGAGCTCCACTTCCATCAGTGTCCCAGGTGGCTTTTTGAGCCCTTCACTGTTTGGTTATGACCAGGAGCAGGTAGAATCCAGTGTGAAGCCAGAAATGTGTGAACCGTCATCTTGGCTCTTGAGGAGGGTTTACTTTTGGAATGAGTACATGCTGTTGAGGTTGGTGGTTCTAAAAGGCGGAATTCCTTTGAGATGACTTTGGTGATGGTGTTTCAGGTGAAGGCCAGGGATATAAAATGGATATGGGCAGAGGGCTATGTGCTCATGCAGGGAAACTATGCACCACTTGAGTGTAATCACTTGAGCCTGTGACAAATGTTTTGCCGCTCAGATGAGTGTTTGTAAGCAAGAGCCAAGCTAACGTGGGTTGGTGGGTTGGGACTGTGGTGTGGAGTGTCAAAGGGTGGTTGCAGTGCAAATTAGCTGTGGTGGGTAACTCAGGCAGTGGCTCTATGTGTGTGGTTTGTGTATGGGCTTTGGGGGAGGATGTTACTATTCAGCTGTAGCTCAGCTTTTCTGTCAGTGCTTCTTTCGGAATAAGAATGCCTTCTTCAAATGGTAGCTTAACTTGTTCCAAATCTGTGTTAAGTTGGCATTTGCTGACTGTGAGGAACTTGTGCTTGGGAAAAGCATTTGTATGCTGAGAGGTGATGGAAAAAAAGGGGGTGTTTGCAATTGCAGAGCAAGGAGCAGAGAGCAAGAACATGAAACATTTCCTCTGTGGCTGTCAAAGCTCCTCTTGTTGAAAGATGTTGTGCCACCATTTGCATGTGTGTTGAACTTGTACCATAAAGTCCAAGAGCTTCTGACTTAAGTTCCTTTCAGTTTTTATGTTTGACCATGACAGCCTCCTTAGAAATTTATTACTTTCTCTTCTAGATTCATTTTTTCTTGCATACTTTACAGCATTATTTAATACCTTAATAAGCAGCTTTTTGAATATGACCCTTGAGATTCAGAGTGAGGCTATAGTAGTTTTAATAGTCCTCAAACCACAAGCTTGTGCTGCCAGATGGATCTTTCTCACTGGTTGGGTATGGAATTAATTGCTTTCCATTTTAACATTCTCCTTCTCTCTTTTCCTCTCCCTGCTCCCCACCCTCTTTCACGATCTGCTTAGATTGCCACAGAGGAGCCATTGAATCCCATTAAACATGATACAAAGAAAGGCAAGCTTCGATATGTGGCGAATATCTTTCCTCACAAGGGTTATATATGGAATTATGGTGCCCTCCCACAGGTAACATTTTTGTTATAATGGTGAAAGTTTTCTGTCTTCTGTGTAAATTGCCTTGTAAATCTTGGATACTGCCTGAATGCAAATCAGCTGCAAGAGGGGTGATTCTCTTTGATACATTTGTAAATTAGGATTTTTTTTATGTTGAACTTTATTGTGTCCATAAATTTTGATCGGAATTTGGGTGTGGGAATAAATAGGAGCTGTGTTTTCAGGAAGGAGTTAAATGATGAAGAAATCTCAAATCTTTAGTCTATGCCTCTGTACTGTACTGATAGAATTAATTGTCATGGTCTGCCATTCAAGAATATTTTGTCAAGTAGACCTTTTCTGCTTAAACAAAGCATTTATTTAAAAATTCATTTAAGATTTTCATGTATTGCAGCTTAAATTTTAATTGGGATTTCTTAGTATCTTTAACGAAGAGGAACACAAGGGCTGTTCTTTTTTAGATTAAACCTCAACTGCCTTCCTTAACATTTCTCTGAACTGTGAGACTTTACTGATCATGACACATTGAAAACTTTGAGCCTTGAAAAATGGCTGAATTTTTGAGTATAATGAAAAGCTTCAAATTTTTTTCATTTCTGTGAATAACACATTAGACTTCAATTAGTACTGAAGAACATGATGGAGCTTGAAAAGAATAATTTATTTTCTTTGCACCTAACTGTATAAGCAATGAAAGTTGAGTCCCAAAAATCTGCTTACGTGTTTGATCCTTGGAGAGGAGATGCTAGGCAGGTTCTTGAATACAGCAGTGAAATCTTGCCCAGTCAGCAGTGTCAGTAGACAAAGTTTCCGAGTAGGTGTAGTTGGAAATGAGCAACTCCATTTAATGTTTTGAAATTGTGTGTTCCTTAGTTCAAAGCCAGAATTATTTGAAAATGTAAATATTTTCCTTCGAAAAGTGCATTATTTTGGACTTAGAATACTTTCCTCAGGAGAAATGTTTGGCATCCCTTGTTACTTGGTGAACTGGGGAGGGCTGAACGTAATTGTCATTTTTAATTTAGACTATTTGCTATCATAGCAGAAGTTGCTGTGCTGTCCAGAGAACAATACTGTTCCTTCCTTCTAACTGAGAGGTTAAGAGGTGTGACTGGGCAGAAGAGAAATACTGCTATAATGCAGCCCTAAATAAAAAGCACTTTGGAAGGACAAGAGGACACAGTCTTAAGCTGTGTCAGGAGAAGTTTAGGGTAGACATTAGAAAAAAAAAATTTGCAGAAAGACTAACTGGGCATTGGAATGGGCTGCCCAGGGAGATGATGAAGTCACTGTCCCTGGAGGTGTTTTAAAAAAGGCTGGATGTGGCACTCAGCGCCATGGTTTAGTTGATGAGGTGATGTTAGATCATAGGTTGGACTTGATGATCTCCAAGATCTTTTCCAGCCAACCTAGTTCATTCTGTGAAGAGTACTGGAAAAGTAAATACAAATTTTAAGATCTCTCTTGATTTCACTTCAGCAGTTTTTTGGTAATGATTCTGCTACCTAAACATATTCTTTTCATCATTTTGCCTTCCAGTATCAGTCAAGTTCTCAAGAGCAAGTTTGGGGTGGAGTTATAGTCACAGACCGTAGAAGCTAGCAGCATAACTCCTTGGAAAAAAAAGTTTTCTATAATCTTTTCAACAACACCTAATTGGACTCACAATTCTTAACAGAAAAACTTCTCAACTGTAGGATGAATTACTCATTGCTTCTTAAAGTAGAAACAAGTACTTGTAGTAATTAAGTTAGTATAACTCAGCTAGGATTCCTTGCTTGTGCAGTATTCAGAGCTGGGGTTTAAACTTTCCTCTTTAGTCTTCAACTCTTAGCTGTCCTTTGGAATGTACATGTCTCAAAATACTCAGAAATGCTTCATACCTAAATCTAAAATCTTTAAAAAGGTTTTTGGGTGCTGACAAATATATGCATAGGAGTGTGGTTCGCTCAAAGCTTAGATGTGTTAGAAAAGAATTTATGTTAGTATCATGGTATGTAATAAGTATAATGAAAATGTAATTGTAAGATGTCCCAGCTTGATCCCACTATCACTAGTAACTAGAAAAATCCATATTCAGGGTCCTCTGATGCCTGAATCACTGCAATTGGGTAAAATGTATCTGTTGAGTCATTGACACCGGAAAAATATGTCCTCAGTAATCCTCATGTCGCTTGTCCTGAGTATGAGTTACACAGTGTCAGACCACTGGCTGTTTACTTTTTCTCCTCCCATTGAGCAAGCCTGTTCTCAGAAAGCTGATGTTTTTATTGTTACTTTTGCTAATCTTTGTAATTTAGTGGTAAGATGAGTTGTAATTGCAGTTCAGCAGCTAACTGATAGTTCTCTTTTCCTTGGCAGACCTGGGAAGATCCAAACCATACGGATAACCTTACAGGATGTTGTGGGGATAATGATCCTATTGATGTTTGTGAAATAGGTTCAAAGGTTTGTATTTGTCAGGATTAATTTAATTTATCAAGGTTAACGTAATAATTTGGTAGCAACTTCTGAAAGAAAAGGTCAGATGGAAAACAAGAAAAGATGTGTTAATAATGTTAGGGACTGACAAAAGTATCAATAGAGGATCTAAGGAGAGAATAGGTGAGAAAATGGTGGATTTTTAGAAGGGACGGGGGATGGTAGGATTTGGTAAAGTGTTTATACTGGCTAAAAGGGAAAATAAAAGAACAACATCCTGAAGTTGTGTAGTTGGACAGTAAGTTTTGGGTGAAGGAAGTGACAGTTAAGGTTTATTTCTTTTTTCCCTGTTAGCAGTATTGGAGCTAGGAACAGGTTGCTGAAAAATGAGGAAATATGACAGCATCATGCATATTAGAATTATAAAGTCAGACCCACAAAGGAGGTAGTTTTGATTTTACTCATGGGTGCTAAAAGAAGTAGATCCTCTTTTCTAGAGAAGACAGGAACCTGCTGCAGTGTTGCGGAGTTATGAGTTGTGGAATGGATAGCTGAAAAAGAGGTGCAGCAAGGAGCATTGGTAGGTATAAAGGAAAGGTTTAGCTCACTGAAAGAAAATTCTACATATCTAGAGGCAGCAAAGAATGGAACAATGCTGTGTCGAAAATGAGGTTATGAAATGGACGAGTTTGAAAGAGGGATCTCTTAGGATATTTCGGTATGGGGAAATTTAATTAATGACTTCAATGAAAGTGGCTTTATTTGAGGTAAGAAACCTAAAAATTAATCTCAAGGGATCCAGAAAGAGTTAAAGAGGAGATATTAGCTGGTAGGGAGAAGGTTCCAAAGAATATGCAAAAATGGTTGTGTTGGTATTTCTGGGGGAGTGCTATGCGTTTATATGTGTATATTGGAGTCCAGAGGAAGGAATAACAAGACAGAAAATAGGACCCTGAGTTCAGAAAGTAGAGAGTCAAGGGACAGGAAGAAGTTAAAAAATGAATATGAGATGCTTCTGACTTACAGTTTGGAAGGAAAACCAACAAAGTGTGGGGGAACTTGGGTAAAAGGGAATGAAAAAACTTTATCTACTTTTCTACTTAAATAAATGCTGACTGGAGAATTGATGATTGGAGAATAGTAACGGTGGAAGAAAGATCTGCAAACACACTACACATCTATTTAGTATTTCTAGCTATCTTGCAATTTTGTTACAACCTGCTGGTCAAAAATGTAAAACTATTTTTTTAAGGTAAAAGAGAAGTTTTACGTGTTGTTTTCTAAATCTTTGTGGCATTACTTTCTGTTTCAGGTTCGTTCTTCTGGTGAGATTGTTCAGGTGAAGGTCTTGGGTCTTTTAGGTCTTATTGATGAAGGAGAGACAGATTGGAAGATAATTGCCATCAGTGCAGATGACCCAGAAGCTCAGAAAATCCATGGCAAGTATTTTTGTCTTTCCTAATGCAGTTATGTCAGAAACTTGCCCAGCAGAATAGTGCCTGAGTTTAGGCCTCCCAGGATAAGAAGCAGATAGTGGAAAGGCAAGACTTTTTTGTTTGTTTGTTTTGGGTTTTTTGTTTGTTTGGTTTTGAGTTTTTGGTTTTTTTTATTTTTGGTTGTGTTTTAGGTCACGTGCTACCTTCAAGTAGGACATATATGCTTTCACACTAAACTTCTAAAATGGTTTGCTTGGATTTTCAAAGGGACACGGCATGCAGAAAGTTTTTTGGCTCCTGAAACACAACTGCCTTAGAAAGTGACCTCCAATAATTACAGGCTTATGTATTGTGTAGTAGTGCATACTTACCTGCTCTATGTTGTGTAGCACACTACTGTTTTCCTTTTTGAAAGTGTTTGTTCCTTTTATATCTACAGGCATTGTGTTGCATTCGGACAAGACATTCCAATGTCTTGCCACTTTTAAGAGGCTTGCTTCCAGAGTTTGTTGCTTAGTGTGGACAATTGGGTTTCACCTTTTAGCTTGAAAATTGGCAAAATAAACTGCTAATGCAGCTTACCCTCATCAGCCTTGATGATGAGCTGTGCAGGGGGAAATATCCTGCTCAAACTTGTCCTCCCTGTGATCAGACTTGTGGTATCCAAATGAAACTCGAATACTGAAGTGTGTCCATGTGAGTAGCACATGAGGTGTCATTCTGATGTGTTAAAACTGCAGGAAGTTAAGTTTTCATAGCACAGGTACAGTGCAGTTTTTCTCTGGATAGATGGAGATTTGCTTCCTCAAATGGAATATTACTAGGAATCATGAGTCTTAAGTGAGGTTTGTCTAAAACTGGTTGTTAGGAAACCAGAAACCATATATACCATCAGGTATGTACAATGAGAGCCTGCTCTTTGTTGGTAAGGGAGCACCAAGGTGCAGAGTAGCCTTTCTGTAGGAATAGACCAATCCAGTTGCTTTTTAAAGAAGTGTGTTTCTCAGCCATTGAGGTTTTTTCATGGTTTCTGAATGTAAAGTATATCACTGGACTAGTCCTTCATTCTCAGTTTTCTTGCAGGTTACTTTCACATGGAGAATACTTGACTTGTGGGGAAAGAAGGGGAGAAGAAGAGATGAGGAAAAGGAAACTCTTGGGTTGATGCTGATTAAAATCATTGGGCAGATGAATTACTGCATAGTGTTTATGACTCTTTAACTACTTTGACAGTTAGAGATTAAGAAGTTCAGCTTAAGGAAAGAGTAAGTAATAGTTTGCTGTTAATGTCAGTATCAATTTAAACCACTCTGTAATGTGCAGTAAAATGCAATATAAGTGTCAGTAGTTAAAAGAAAAGTGAATAGCATTTCATTTCTAGGCACTGTTCTGCTTAAAGACTGACCTTTTCTCCCTGGCAATTTCTGAGAGAATGTGGTCAGAAAAGTGGATGAGAGAATTCAGAAGGGGAGTCCACTAAGCAGGGGCAAAACTGTGGTAGTTTATTCCACTATTATTTATTATTTGGGGTTAACTGTCTGTATTTGAAAGCTCTCTCTGGTTTTTTGGTTGGTTTTGTTTTTGTTTTTCCCCAGGTAATGACTGATTTATATCAGCTCTATTACAACTTTAGTTTATTTGGGCAGGGAGAAGTAAGAGCTTTAGTCTTAAAAAAAGAAAAAGTAGTAGGAGGAATGGGCAAACCATTGCCTGTAATTGATTCCTGTGTGCATCCTTTCTTATCAGGGATATGTGCAAAACTTCAAGAAGAGAATTGTTCTGAGATTCAAAGAAGTGTAGAACTACTTATCCAGTTTAATATGATTTCCCTTTGGGATTGGAGTTGCAGCCCAAAATTTACAGAAAAAAGAAAAGGGGGGGAAAAAAAGCCCCTGACTGCTTTCAGAAGACATGACTGGCTTGCAGTGTTTAACAGCAATCATTCTTCAGTCTGAAAACAAACAAATCTGTCAGAGCAGGCAGTACAATGTGTCCTTTTATACTTGTTTTTCCCCCTTCCCAAAGTTGTTAATTATTTCAGCATAAAGGCATGGCAGCTACGGATAAAACCAGTCTCTCCCTCTGTAATTGATGTGCTGCTGTGTTATGGAGGTGGCCTCCTGGGGAAGATGAGGCTAAGTGTTGCCTTCTAATCCTGTCCAGTCACTTCTGTATCATTTGTTAAAGATTTCCAACTGCACTGAGAATCATCACATTTGCTTTCAGCTCAGTATGTGCGGAGCCCCCAGTGAACATTTGGAAAAGATAATTTCAAGACACCAGAGTGGTGATTACTTGCAAACCCCATCCTGAGCCTGGACTGTGTGTTAACTCCCTTTGTCTCTTTAAGCACACACCAGGTACCCGGGATATTCTCCTTCCAGGATTGCAATCCTTCTCATAAGTGCAATTGATTTTTCTGAGACTTCACAGAACTCAGAACTGAGAGGTCACAACTTCTGAGTGCTTCTCATTGTTTATTCATAGCACTCCACTGGACTGTGTTGTGCAGGCATTTATTGATAAATACTGGTTTAAATTGGAAACCCTGCCTAGAGCTCTGTGTTTCACACAGAGCAGTGAGAAACTCTTGTTTACAGTGACAATACCCAGGAATGATAGGCAGTGCTTAGCATCTGTTTTAAGTGGGAACTCTGTCATCAGGAGGAATAGCAGGGTCTTAGTGTCTTTTTGGACTGACTTTGTAAGGTAATCTGTTTGAAATAATAGCACTTAATTCTGGTGGGCATAGGGACAATCTCTCCCCAAATACAAGTGGTATGTCAGATGCAGGCATCTGTGTGAGAAAGATAAATCTGATCATGTCTAGTTGGAGTCTAAAAGCAACTATTTCATTAAGATCTGGCTTTGTGCTGTTGTGTTTCTGCTCAGGCAGTTGCTAGGCAGATGGCTGTTAGTAGACCAGCGGAGCAACATTAGACCAAACAACTCTGAGAAAAGACCTAAAAGCTCCTCCTTGCAGACTGAAACACTAAATCTTGGTGGTGTAATAGGCTGGGTTGTTTTCTTTATTTTGTTGGAAGTAAATTTTTGTGGTAGAAAGGTTGCTTGTCTGCTTATCTCATAGTCTGGATTGAATTTAATATATTGGAGTTCACTTGTATATCTAATGCTTTTCTAGTTTGGGCTCAGAAGGGATGAGTGACAATTTTATGCTGTGATTTGGTCTAAATGTATGTGGCATCTTCATATTGGACAAGAAGTTTTAAAAATCACTGGCAGTTGAAGCAGGAACTGTGTTTGAAGCAGTGTATGAAGTCTGGCTTTCAAAAGGTCATCTTGCCCTCCTTCAGCAAATTGGACTAATCATGTATTAGTCCATGGCATTATGGAGGTGATTTACTGGCCTGGAATCTTAGCAGCCATTTTTGCTGCCATTGCTCACTGGAAAGATGCCAGGGTCTATTCAACAGCAGTTGGTGGTATCTGCTGGCTTTATTGTGCTACCTTTTGCTGACACTGGTGTAGTTAACTGTGCTGTGTTGCCATGCTGCTTTTACAATACACATCTCAAGATAGGGTTTAGTGATAAAACCCTAAATGGCAAAACTAAGGCATATTGTATATTTTGTACTAAATATTGTTACAGACCTTTACATGTGAGTATATTTATTCACAGAGATGCAGCAGAGGCCCAGAAGACCTTTGTTGTGGATTTGTGTAAGCACCCAGTATAAAGAAATTAATTTGCTGTACCAAGTCTCCCCTCCTACCCCTTGCACAAAATACACCAAATGCCTTTATATGGAATGTAGCTGCAGCTTCCTGTAAATGTTTATAAGATGTTATTAAAAACATATGTCCTCTCTTCCCACAGACCTTGTTTAGAAAGCTTGCTGCAAACATGTTGTTTTAGCTTTGCTTGCTAGAAGCAGCATCTGTTGTACTAAAAATGGTAGTTTGTACAAATGCTTTTGTTGCTCTCTTCTGTAAAGCCAGTTAGAATTAGGATCTGCATTCATGTTAGCTCACTCCCCTGACAGAGAGGTAGCAGCAGTTCATGGTGCCAGCCTCTAGGGTTTTTCCTTATGCACACTGAACTGCAGCCCTTAATGTGATCGGCGGTCTCTTTTTAACCCTTGGCACTTAATTTTGGTGCCCAGAAAAATGAGACCTATGGTTGTATGCAGGCAGTGTAGAGTAATTCCCACTTAGAGCCCTGTGGGGACCTGCTGATAACATAACTGCAGGAGCCTGACCTGCTCTGCTGCTTTGAGCAGGGCTTACTGGCAGAGATCAAACTGCTTTGGGCCTCCTAAACAGTTGCTGCTCCCCAACCTGCCCCTTTTAACATCAGTGTGAGTACAGTGAGGGAAGATAAGCAGTCAACTTCAAAAAAGACTCTCTTAACAGTGTTTGCTGAAGAAAAGACATTTAAATTGTTTGCTTTTTAAAAAAAATCATAATAATTTGAAGCTATCTTCTGTAGATATTAGTGTAGTAAATTATTGTACTGCTTAGTGGGATCTTCTCTTTTACCTTTCTTTGCTTATTTTTTTGTTTTCTGGATGTGGTTTTTCTCCTTTCCCCCCTGATATCCCAAAGAGGCTGTTTAGATTTCAGTGGAAGACAAACTGTCTTTCAGGTTTTTCTGTGGTGACTTTTAATGAACTGAAGAGGTGGCTGTTGAGTGAGTGATGCAAGAGCTGCTGTTTTCCTTGTATTTTGTATTAAATGCTGACTCCACAGCAACAGCATTGATACTTTCCTGGGGTGTGTTTTATTGCATTGTTGCATGTTTTTCTTCTGCTTGCCACCAACTTCCGTTATAATACAGATGTTCTGGAGTCTTTTTTTTTTTTTTTTAATCAAGCATTCAAATTTCATTTGATGTTCAGTAGCTGTCTTTTATAGTAAAGAATAGTGAAGTGAAGCATAGGGATGAAGGAGAAAAGGAGAATACCTTGCAAGGAACCCAGGAAATAAAAGCAACCAATGCCCTCCTTCTTAAGTACTCAAAACCAGAGTATACTCCATCCATACAATGCTGTAGTATGATTGTGTTTAGTCACTTTACTTGGGCAAGGTATTTTCCAGTAGAGAGAGTGTGAAATTCAGGGAGACAATTCTATCCATGAAGATTAGAATCTCTAACAAAAGGACATAATGAAAGTCTGTCTCAAAGCCTATCCTAATATTTGAGTCCTTCAAATAAGTGTAAATAAAACCTATAAATAAGGGGCAACAGATGGAGAAAAGTACCAAGTGCCAGTTAGTAGACTGTAAGGCACTTTTGATGAACAGTTTTTATGGGAGTAGGAGGCAAATAACCAAGTAGTGGGAGTGGAGAAGCAGAGTTAGGAGAGACATTTGCTGGAATAGGAACCAGAAAAAAGGAGCAGCAGTATGAGAAAGTATGCTTGAATTCAAGTAGTATCTAGAGATAGAGGTCTGGAGTTAGTCTACTGCTGGGAGCCAAGGAAATTGCTGCAGCAGCCTGGTTTGCTTTACAAACTTGAGGAGATACTGTCTCTTCAACAAGTGTTAGATGTGAATTCAAACTTCATAAGAGGAGGAGATGACAATGTTTTAAGTTGGAAGAGGGATGTTCTCTTGCTTGGAGAGAACAAGATGATACATTGGGGTCCTGAAACTGATTGATTGGAATTGGAGCTGCAGTTTTATTAGTGCCCAAGTGAAGCATTCATCCTCCAACCAAGATCCCACCCTTTTCTAAATCATTCCTTCTTGGTTGGTCTCACCCACCCCACCCTAGTGAGAAGCTTTTTGTGCTCTTAAACACGTATTTCAGCTAGAAGACCTAGCACAGTCTTATGTGCCCTTGCTTTTTTCTGGGATTCTGCCAGTGAAATTCCCTGATCTCCTACAGACAGATGGCCAGCAGCCAAGTTCAAAATGTGTTTTACTCTGAGCCCGTAAACACGTAGCCCTGTAAAGTGTGTGCAAAGCAAAAATTTACATGGGGTTCTTCAGAGTTTCATGCTTTATTCTTTGGGTAGTGGAAATGCAGTGGAATTTGGCAGTGGCATCTATGACATGCTATTAACACTCAGAATGTCTTCTGAGGCATAGGTCTGGCCTCCCACTTCAGTCTACATGTCTTCTCTCTTGGTGGTCTACTGAGAATTGAATGGTCTGTAGCACAAGACCTTTTCTCTTCGCTTATTGTTCTCTTCAGAAATACTTTGATGTCTTTGTTCAGGTTCACAGTGAAATTTTAAAAGACATTTAGGCAGTTAAAGATACATGACTAGGTATCAATTCCATAGACTAAGCAACTCTGATTTTCTAGGACTGGATAGACAGAAGAGCATCTTAGCAGAAATCACTGCTGACCAGATGTCATCAAGTGAGGCGTACCTATGGGAGAAGGTAATGAGGGAGCCAGGCAGTATTGAGAGAGAGCAAGAAGGAATGAGGAAGGGAGACACGAGCGAGTCACTTGCAAAACACTAGAGGAGACTAACACCTTGGAAGATGGCCTGAGCAGAGTGAGGTTATGGAATAGTTGGTAGACTACAGGAGTAAAAGGTCAGCTCCCATTTCCATCAGAAGTGACTGTGGAAAGGAAATAGAAGATCACACCGGTACAAAGTATTTGGCTTCTGGGATGGACGAAATCCTTTATGACATCAAAATTATTAGAACAGTGTTGAAAGCTTTTGCTATGTAAACATGTTGCCAGGGAGTTAATTTGTTAAGGGGTTGATAGGGCCATGCCATTGCAAGTGACAGAAGTGGTGGCTGTCTCCAAGGACAGCCCATTAAAATTTGATATGCAGAGCAGGTAAGGGGTGGAGAATCAGGAACTGCATCGTTGATACGGCAGCGTAGTCTTCAAGCTGAATTACTGTGATGTTTCATCTCTCTGCATACACCAGGGTAGTGTTCATCTTTGCTTCACAAGGGTGTCCCACAAATAGAATACATTCCTCTTTGTGTCCTGTCACATCTTTGTCCATCAGGATTGTAGAGGTAGAATTGTTTGTCACTGTGAGTATGCAGGTATCAGTAAAGATTATCAGTAAAGTTAGTGTTTAGAGCTCCTGGCACGTCTCTGTCATGTCTTGAAGGGGATGAATTTGGGACTAATGTGAGCAAAAAAGTGACTTTTAATATAATGTTGACAAGTCAAGCCTGTATTTTGTTAAGAGGTCCTGGTTTAAAGATCCATGTGTTGAAATTGTTTTTATAGTTATTCTTCCGTTATCAAAAAAGGCTCGTAGGCCCTGCAGTTGCTGGAAGAAAAAATTGTGTCAGTGAATAATCTAAGTATTGCAAGAGCTACCTACTGAGATAAAGATAGGATTTTCTTCTCCTGTCACAAATATGGTCCTTTTATTCATTGTACCTTTGGCTCTTAATGAATGAAGGGCAGGAGATGACTGCTTTACCTGCTTAGTGTGGTTGTGAAATCATAAGCTAGCAACTATGGGCAGCTAATGTAATAAAGTAAAGTTTACCAATCACTTTGAAAGTATTCAGTGAAATCAAATTGCTGCAGATTCTTTAGGAAAATTTAAAAAATTGATGTTCTGAAACCTGTGAGTGAAAATGATCAGTTCTTTTTTTTTTTAAATCTTTTTAACCTACAGATATCGATGATGTCAAGAAGCACAAACCGGGTTATCTTGAGGCTACAATTGACTGGTTCCAATTATATAAAGTCCCTGATGGTAAACCAGAAAATCACTTTGCTTTAAATGGAGAATTTAAAAACAAGGTGAAGATAATGCAAAATTAAAAATACATCATTCTGTTACATGGACTCTAGAATTTTTGGAATTGTAAAGGAGGAAGCTTAATGAAAAGAATTTTGGTGGGAGGGACTTCTGTGTACAATTTATTAGGCTAGGATTAAATATTGTTTCCTGCCTACCATTTTGTTCCAGAAAAATGCATAGGTCAGTAAAGAAAGTCTGAAAAAAAAATTAGTCCTAGTCCTGATGAGATTTACACATGCATCTGTGTGTTTGTAGATGTTTTTTAAAACATTTTCATTCTCTGTGTCAGAGTAATGAACAGATTGTCTTTTCAGTTTTTTCTGTAGTCCTGTTGGTAAAATTTTCTAACTTTTGTTTTTAGGGTATGCAGTTTAAGACAATGGGTTGCAGATTTTTTCATATTTTGTATTTGCTCAAGGCATACTTTTTTCTG
Organism: Melozone crissalis; assembly: GCF_028551555.1. Taxonomy (NCBI): domain Eukaryota; kingdom Metazoa; phylum Chordata; class Aves; order Passeriformes; family Passerellidae; genus Melozone; species Melozone crissalis. Next base: position 40,230,759 of record NW_026535784.1, on the reverse strand, counting down.
TTAAATCTCTGTAAAAACATTTGGAACATTGGGCTTGAAGGCTGAAAAATTACTTGCCTTATTTTTTTTAGAAAACCAGCTTTTTAGACTACTTACAGTAAGAATGACCAGTGTTTGAAAGGAGATCGGACTAGGGAATAGACTTTGTTGAAGGAAATACCTGGATTTTTCCAGAGAAATTGGATGTGATTTGAGTAAAATTGCTTTGCAACTTGTGCATTGCATGCTCTGTGTAGATTATTCTTGGCAAAGAATCACAAGTTTCTTATGAATGATGTCCATGTGTCGGCCAGTTCAGCCTTGCAGGGTGCTGTCAGAGTTACGTAATGCCTTCTAACCAGCACAGGCAGCTTTACATGCTTTGTCTGGTTAAAGAAATGCCCTGACTCCCCTCTGCACTGAAACTGCCTTTTAAATCAATAGTTGTGGAGTTGTAAGGCTTGATAGCCCGATCTCTCCCCTGTTCTCCCAGGAACTGCTCTTAGAGGTGCTCCTGCACTGTAGAGTGACAGTAGACCAGTGTATCCCTGTCAGGCCATTGGAGTTGAGCCTGAAGGCACTAAATGCCCTGAGATAGCTGGTTTGGAGCACTTGAATAATTCTCAAGCATTTCTAGAGACCCAGGATGTGATGAGGCAGCTGTGGCTGTGCTCCAGCAGCTCTGGTGAAGTTCACAATGTTCCAGTGGCACTTTTCCAAGTCACTCCTTGTTAACAAATGTGAATGTTCAGTTGGCAGCTTTTTGCAAGTCTAGCTGTCATCATCTGGACACCGAGGGCTTATTTTACATTAATTTTTGGAAGCTTTTTCATCCCAGCCCCACTCCCAATATTATTTTTCTTTCAAACAAGCAGAAACTCTTAAGCAGCTGACATGTTATGTTCCTGCAAATGCTTAAGTGTATGATTGGGCACTGATAAAGTAAATGCAAATTATGCCTCTAGAGGGGAAACTCAAACAGTGACCTGCATCTCTAAGGGTGGAGTCATAGCTCACACACTTGATCCCATTTAGAGCCTGGTTCAGTTTTCTACAGCAGTAAGGATCTCTGTAGCATCTAGTGCTGATTTCATTTCTTTCATGTAGCATTCGTGTTTTGTGACTGCAGACTGAGGGAAAGTCCTGAATGTGTTGCCAATATATTTGATAAACAGTGAAGTTTGTTTCTTTACATAAAAAGGGTGTTATATTCTCCAGAAATTTAACGAGGCCTCAAAGGAGGTGCCTTAAAATAACCTAGGAAATAGTATGTTTTAATAAACCAGCTCTGTGGCTTTTTTCTGTTTAATAACATTTTAATTTACAAAACTTTCCTTGTTTTAAACTAGGATTTTGCTGTTGAAATTATTAAATCTACCCATGAACACTGGAAAGCTTTGCTTCATAAAAAAGTTGATGGAGGTGCTATAAAGTGGTATGTATCCAGTCACATCTCTTGCTCTTCATATTGTACTATACTGGTGCTATTCAACAAGTTGCAGCTGTCCATGAGCTGCTTAGATTTTTTTTTTTTAATTTGAGATGACAGGAATATTAATGGGTTTGATAATTAATTGATAATAAAGCATGATTGACTAATTTCTCCTTGTATGATGATGATTTACTGGTAAGTGGCTCCAGAAATGAATTGATTACATAGATGTGACATTCATTACTTCAGCTGTTGAGAAATGGTCCCAAAGTGTTTGTTCAGAATTGTTTTGGGAGAATCTTGGGCCTCTTCATTCTGTTGCTTTGAGGAATTGAATTTTGTGCAGTTTATTCTGTAGGACCTTAAAAACTCACGATCAAACTAATTTTTGGTGTGCAAGGATGCAGATTCATAGGGAAACATTTCTGCCAAGGATGTGGTCCCAGAGTTTGTCTGGAAATACTATAGCTATGTGCTGCTTTATGTAGGTGCAGAATTTTGGCCTGTTTTTCCTTCTTGTTAGATACTACAGGTGGGTTGCTGAAGTAACCTGCTGTTACTTCCATGATTTTGTGGTACATTCCAGGTAACCTGCTGTTAGTTCCATGGTGGCCATGCCTTGCTGGCCGTTTTGCAAGGCACAAGAGATGGGGTGTACTCACATCATCTCTGCTAGCCATCGAGGTGTTCCTCAGCTCCTTCAGGAAGTGCCAGTTTATTTCTGCTGGCTGCTTGAATTTAGCTTCTCCACTGTGCTCCTCTGCACTGAACGCAAGCTAGCAGCCAGAAGCACTGAGTGTGAGCAGTGCTTGCATTAATACAGAATACACAGCCTAGATACCTCCTCAAACACAGAGAAACAAAGAACACCCTTCCACACACCTGTTCCTTCCAGCCTTACTTTGTGGCTTTCGCTTCCTCATCTCTTGCAGATACACATTTCTGAGCTCTATATGTGATGGTGGGTTTTTTCCATAAGTACTGAATTGTGTGTGGCTCTTTTCTGCTGATGGATAAAGCAGGTTTTTAATTTTATTTTTCAGCACAAATATTCTGGTGACTGGCAGCCCGTTTTGTTGCAGTGAGGAGGATGCCCGATCGATTGTGCAGTCAGTAAGGACGTTTACTTTTTTTCACCCCTTTTTTTCTTTTAATGATTAATTGGAAAAGACTGTTCAGAGCTCCAAAACTGAAATAAAGCAGCTAAATTGAAATGGTCCTTCCTTAAGCAAAAATTTACGTAAAAGGAGGAGCAGAAAGGTTGTGGGGAAAATGTAAGCATTGTGATATAAACCTTTCATTGCAGTGGTTCAGTTGTGCTTCCTGGAAGGTTCATTACTGTTCTGGTGGAGTTCTTTCATTTTTTCTCCTTCTGTGGTGCTGTTTCTTCTGATCCTGAATAGCAAGATGGACTGCTATTTGTATCTAGCCTGCTGTCTTCTCTGTCTCCCCTGTTGCCATGAGTTACCACCCAGTGTTAGAACTCATTGACAAGCTGACTGTAGTCCCTAATCACTAAACAGACCCTTTGTTTGTCTACTTGCATAATTAAATGCAATGCTGTAAGAGAAGGGATGCTTATTTGAATGCTTCTTAAAGAATACTTGTCATATTCTGAAAATTAACATAAAATTAAAACATGCAGGTTTCCTGTTCAGGCAAGAAAAATATCCTGCAGGATTTATGCTTTCATGTGCAAATGTTAGTGGAGGAGAATTTTTTCCATTTCAAAATACACTAGTTTTGATGCCAGAAATTAGGCAAGGTTACCAGAAATTACATGGAGAAATGTGCCCCCAAGTATTACTTTTTCTTTTCTGACATAGGCTGTGACTGAGCCTGTGCTCATGACCACATGAGGTACTCTGCATGTGTGTCTGGCTGCCAGGGCACCCAGTGTTTCGCCTCACCAGTCACAGCAATTGTGCAAGTTCAGGTGTCAAAGGACACGCTGTCCAGTGTCTGTGCAGTTAACATTCCAACTGCATTTCTAGTAACAATATGTTGTCCTGGATGCTGTTGTGTCACAAGCAAATGAGACTGTCATTTGGAAAGAAATGTTGGTTTAAGTCATAAATATGTGTAAAACCAAACTTTTTCCTATTCAGGTACCTTGCTTTCAGCACTTCTTTTAAAGCATTTCTGTGTTGCATTTGTGAATGTTGACTAATGGGACTGTAAATTTTAAATGAAAGAAGAACTGTTTTTGGAATTCAAATATAATTTTAGACATGTCAGTCACAGCTATAAGCAAGTATTTACCTTCTCTGTAATTCCAAATTTACAATAAATATGAGTCTTTATATGTAACTAAAGCTGCAAGTCCAAATATATTAAAATTGTTAGAAATGTGCAGAGGAAATATTTTGCATTCTCTGCTCTTTGTACTTTGAGGCATGCAGGGTAAATAATCATTAAATCAGCAGTATGTCTTACTTTGTTTCTCAATAACAAATTTTTTTTTTTTTTCCCCCGTGGTTTTTGGGGAGGGGAGGAAGTTAGTAAAATCAGTTAATAAAATAGATACCTTGTATCAAACTGTAATGCCTTTCTTATTGGAAAGCTTCCCTTCTTATCAAATAGTATGACTTCCTGCCTTTTTTGTGCCTCACATTCATTTAAGTGATGGTGTTTTTGTGAAATTGTTTCCACATACTCCTTTCCATCATTCTGTTTCAGTTCAGCCTAAATATTTTAATTACATCTTTGTAGGGTGCTGCCTCTTGGTGCTTTCCAGACAGGGAAAATGTGCAATACTCTATTATAAATGCTGTTCATACTGCATGCAGCTGCTGATCTGCAATAACTAAAAAAGTAAAATGGCCTTGAGATAGGAATCATGGACAGTTGAACTCTAAATATAAGCAGGGAGGTTGACTTGCACATTTTAAGCAGGTATCTTTTTGTCTAATACACTACAGTGCATGCTTTGGTTGTCAGACATTCATCTCTTTCACACTGAAGTGAAAGTACGTGAGTGTTGGCTGCAGAATTTTAATGGCTGTGGTGATTTCAAATGAAAGCTGCCTGTGTTTGCAGAGAGTTTTGTTTGGGTTTTTGATGTTTTGTTTTTAATTCAAACTAAAAGCAGACACATTTTCCTCTAATTTATATCCATCTATTAGGTCCTGGATAAAAACAAAATAATGAAAGCTGAAGCAGATTTTGTGAGAAACACAGTGAGAAATGTATTTCATCTACTGCAAAATTTCTGAGCTATTTCTGCAGTGAAAGTTGGTTCCCTACAATTCTTTTTTCAGCGTCAGATTTCAGTTGCAGCATTTTTGAGCAAGTGATTATTGCTTTAAATCAGATATATTGAGTTCTCAAAAAAACCCTAGAACAAAACAAAAAAACCCAAAGACCCCAAAAGCCAAGAGGCAACGCTCACTATTGCTGTGGAAAAGTTTTCATGGTGGGCAAGAGAACTATAACAGAACCAAATAGAAAACATTCAAATCCTTACCAAGGTTGCACTAATCAGAATTTCCTATAGATTTTGACTGTGTGGTTCCCAAGGTAGTCCATTTGTTCTCAGAATTATTTGACCTTTTGTTACTTTACAGATGAGGAACTAGAATGGCTTGTCTGGGTTGGGGAATTTCCACTCCACTGAGGCAGTTTCTAGGTGTTTGGCATATTGGGGGCAAACTAAGAATGATTCCCTAGCAGGTGAACTGCCATGACCATCAATTCCAAAGAGATAAAAGATAACCTGTGCATTTAAGAGCAAATACTGAACATTTGAACCGGCCAAAATTACACCAGACCCCTGCAACTACAAATCTAGATGAATTTATCACTACATAGTGAACGTTTCTGGTGTTCTCTAGCCTCTGAGAGTTGTTTCATCTGTGTCTCAGCTCCAGTGTTGGTATATGTTGCACACTAAACCCAGGAGTCACAGGGCTTTGTAATGAATGTGTTAGTGCCAAGATACACTGTTTATTTCAGGCTTTTAAGTGTTGCTGTCTGTAAAACTGACCAGAACCACCAAGCCTTTGTTTAATATTAATCCTAAGAATTACTTGCTCTGTGAAGAAGCTGCTGAGGACTTTGCAAGTTGGAAAATCTCCAAGACAATCTATATATAGTTAGTAGAGCCATGTTTCTCAGACTTATCACATAATTCTTTCTTATAAGACTGGAAAGTGAGCTAGGAAAGATTTGCTTGTCTCTTGATAAAATGCAGAACAGTGTTTTACATGGGAAAATATTTGACTTTTCCTGATAATTTAAAGAAATCTCCAACCAAATTTGAATCTGTATATTTATTGATGTGTTTTAAATAATTCAGATCTGAGCAAGAAAGTTTGTTTGCTGCATTTCTCCCCACACACTTTCTGTGAGAACATTTCCATTTGGGATTTAGTAAAGGTAGAATTTTTTGTAGTGGCCAGTTGTGAAATGAGATTGGTGAAGTTTGTTTTTATTAATTAATTATTTTATTTGGTTTTTTTAATGGTGTTCTAGATGAAAGTGTCGTGTAGTGAAGAGATTCTTGGTTCAGTGAGATGAGAATTTGATCTAGTCATGGTGGGAAAGTACTCCTTATCTTAAGCTTTTTCAGCAGAAGTGGCAGGCACCTGCTTATAAATGGTGGCCTCTGGATCTCCCTGTCTTATGAGATAAAGCTTGGGTTTTGCTGGGAACAGAGGGGCTATTCTGCTGATAGGATCTGGGTTATGTTTGTCATACTGGTACCTCCTTTCAGACCAGTCACATAACCCCCCCATGCAGGTAATTGTCGTGGATAGGTGGGAAGTAGAATCCTGCTTCTTCCTTCCCTCCTCAGGGGCTTTGTTCTGCTCTTCAGTGTTTAGAGCCCTGTGCCTGCTCAGATGCAGGAGGGCTGTGTCACACCAGTGCAGCTCAGCCCAAGTGCTCCTGTGCTAAGGAAAGACAGTGGAAAATTGTTACATCCTGATCATGAGGCAGGGTGATTCCAGATGTGTTAAAAGTGTCTTTAATTTTGTCCTTTAAATTACAGGACAAGACAGGCTGTGCGCTCCTGTGATTGAACAGTGGCATATCTAGCTTTGGAATGCCAGACCTGAATTTTAAAACAAATAGTCACTTTCTACAGAACTGAATTATTCTGTCAACATGGAATTGTTAAAGAGTATCATCACACATTTATTTTAAATGGTTTGCTTGTATTTAATGTAAATTGTATGTGTGTGTATGTATTCACATGCATACCTGACAGTGAAACATGTAAAAATACCTTTCTAGTTGTTATACTCTTTAGATGTTAGCAACAAATCCTGTTATTCTCAAAGGTAATACAGTCATCAAAAATCCCCTTTGCATTAGGTAAGGTGTTAATCTATCACTCATTGTTCATGTGCTTGTTTTGTCATTTATGAGCAACAAAGAAATTTGTACAGTGGGGATGAGAAATCTATAAGGTAGACTGTTGTCCTGTGGGGGCATCAGAAAATTCTGGTTTAGTGAATATGGGTGCTCTCTATGAAACCTTAAGTACTGAGATGTTGGTTTAATTTTTTTCCCTTTTTTTTTCTCTTTTTTTAGGCACCAGCATTTATGAATGGAGATCCTGTTTCACCAGAAGGTACCCTTTTTCTCAGATGTCATATGACTTCTCTTAATTGCTGGCTTTAAAAATTGACATGAAAACTGTTTTGGTGCAAAAAAGCAATTTTGTGTATATGAAAATGAGAATAGCTATATCCTGTCATGTGGTTTTGCCTGTCTTCTGCTAAATAGAACATGAACAGAAATTATGAATGCTTTCTGGGAGAAGATTACTTTTGAGTGAAAGTGTAGTCCACATAAAAAGATGATCAGACAAAAATTTTCTCTTACTGATCATGCAAGGCAAATGCATGACATTTATCCTTTTTAAAGGAGATTGGTTGCTTTGCCTTAGTTTTTTGTCATTCCTCACAGTAGGTAACTAATCAAATAGCTCCTTTTCCTCAAATTGACATAACCTTACCTAATTTTCAAGTGTAAGTTCTAAAGACAAAATTTTATCCTTTCACTGTTACGATTGTTTTTCTTGTTAACAGAACATGTGTTTTTCTTTAAGAAATAAGAATGCATCCTACATTTTCAATTTTAACTACTTTAAAAAAAGATTTTTCTACTGGCAGGAACTACAGAGAAGGCATATGTGCTTTTTGAGATGGAGAGAGTTACAGAAATACTAAGTTAAACTTAGTCATGAGCCAAGTGCCAAAGTGTTTGAGGAGCAACATCTGTGTAGCCCATGTCATGGGAAAGCAAGTTGCATTCCATTTGCCTTTATATGGCATGCCAATAAATAGCATTTATTTACTAAAGGATCAGATCTTAGACCTCTGACAGACAACTGAACATCATCTGCCTGATCTGTGATGTTTTCCAGGGATGGTCACAACAGTGTTATAACTTGTTGCAGGACTGGTACAGCCAAACTGTTAAAATGAACAGATACTATTTTGAGGCCATGCTTTTCACAGGGTGGGGAATAGAGTTAACACAGCTAGTACTGCTAACATAGCAGTATTGTTATGGGAGGGAAGGTAGCTGAAAGGGCAGAATGTTGTTTTTTCAAGTGTTTGTATATGACTAGCTTTATAGAACTAATGTCACTCTTGTATTTTTTGTTTGTTTGTTTTAGTTGATTCCTGGTACTTTTTCCCCAAGTGATCATCAAGGTCTTCTGAACGTGCATCATCAAATCTTAAAAATCATCCCTTTGTTTGAAGATGGGCAAAAGCACTGATTGTTGGATTCCTGCTGAAACAACTTTTCAACTTGTGTAAACCTTCTCTAATGTAAATAAACTCTGCCATTATTAAATGAATGTTTCCTTTCTATGTCTGTGTAGGGTGGAGCAGAGGGAAGAGGAGGGGCTTGCTTGCTTGTTTGTTTCTGAATCTCAGAACTGCAGAGCTGCTCTTATCCACACATGAGGTGTGCCAAATGAGATGAGAGATAAGTTGTCTTCAACCCTGTTCTCCAGATTTTGGAATAATTGAACCATTGGGTGTTAATTTCTGTCTCAGGACTTTACTGGCCACCCTGACTATAATCCGTTTGAAGTTGACAGTAATCTTTATGTAAGAGGCTTAGGAGTTTACCATGTTTTTTGATAGGTGACTGTTTCCTGAGTTGCATTTACTTTTGTGCCCAGTTGTCTCTGCAGGCTTCATAGAGTTAGGAACAGAGCATGCTTGCTTTAAAAAAAATACAACATTCCTCCAAAGATTAATTCGACTAGGAAGGACTAATGCCATAACAATTGAAGTAAGGATGCACGTGTGCTCTCTGTTCTACATCCTGTTTTGATAACTTGTGTGTTTCATCACACAGGAAGGATTTTCCTTATGGAAAACTTCCATTTTTAGAACTGTGTATACTTGTGATAATTATTTGTTCAATGAGACGAGATTAATAAAATGTACAGAACTGAGCTTTGTGCTTTCATGGTACAAATATCTGCCATTTTTTCCTACTGCAGGATTATGTTTGGCCACAGTGTTCATTAAAGACAAAAAAGGCAGCTATTAAGCAGAAAGAGAGGAAATGATAATATAGACAGACAGCTTTATCCAGCTTGTTACTGAGACCGAAGGTGAGCATTGTCTGCTTTGTCCCATGACGGAAACAGAAGGTTAGCGCTGCTGACACAGGGTGGGAATGGAAGACAAAGAACAGCAAAAGTTAGGCTGTGGCTTGCCAGAGAGGATTAACTTTTCCTTATAAAGAGTAAGTTTTTAGTAAGAAAGGTTTCACCTTTGGGAATGTCTCTGATTTTAGGATAAAATTTCCCTTCTTTAGACTCCTATAGTGTATTGTTTAGTGTACAAGTACCAGTCACTTTGGAGATTTCAGTCTGGGCCTCAGCAGTTTAGAGGAGATGAAGTTCTCCCATCTGCATAGAGTTTTGCATTGTTTTATATGCAGGGTTTAAGTGTGATAGGACAAATGCAACGTGAACCTCAGATATTAGGGGCTACTTTTATTTTTTGTAGTCAAGAGACCTGTTGCATCCAGCATACACTTACAGCGCTGATTTTCCATGCTTTATTTTATACTTAAGAATTCTAAGTACTGCAAAATTATACCCCCAGGTTTTCTTAAACAGAGTAGATGTTTCTTGAGTGGCTTGTGTTGGCATGCAGCCTCTCAGGATGAGATTCCTCTGGTTAGAGGTGAGCTCTTGTAGCTTGCAGAACAGCTGCTGTATTTTCCCATATGGTAGTACACCTAGGAGGCTTGCTGTTTCATGAAGTGCTTAAGGACAGCTGAACAATGAAGGGCACTGTGTAAATCAAATTATTTTCCCTCTACATGGTCACTGCTGTCTTTTTTCTTACCTTTTTTTTAGACAGCATGAAAAGTCATACCCATGTAAAAACCAAATATTGATTACAAATGCACCCATGCTGAATTATCAAGATAGGCCGTAAGTTACTTCATTTTTACTTCACATAAATTTTAGCAGTATTCTTTAATTTCTAAGTATATTTATGGAATGTGGTTATGAGTCTCAGAAGCAAAAATAAATTTTTAAATCAGATAAGGCCTTGTTCAGGGAAATAACAAATAGTACTTGGGAAAACTGAAAACTGAAGTGATCAGAGATGCCTAATACTACCGTAAATTTGAAAATGTTTAAGTATGTCTTTCTTATTGAATATGGATATAAGCAGTTGACTGTCATGGTGAAAGTAGTTTGAAGGAAAAGCAAGTGTTCATGTTCATTCTTTGAAGATTTTTCCCACGTGGGATATAAAGATGTGCTGTTACACGTAGCTTTGCTGAGAGAATGCACTGGATATTACTGAATATTTTCAGAAATTAAGCATAATAAAGGAGCTATAGAGAGATGGGACAGAGAAACTAGAATATATTTTTCAGATCCTAGGAAAAAAAGTCTGAAATAAGCATTTCTTTTGTTTTATTTTCACTTTTTTCACAGGCTAGGCCTTCTCTTTGTGTTTATTTACGTATATTGTACTATTTAAAATTGGTTTCATTTTAGCAGGAAGGTAAGTGTAGCAGTGCCCACTTTTCAATAGTTTTATGAAAGGAACTTTTTTATATCTGATACTCCTGCAAATGAGGACATTAAGAGAAACATCACTTTTTTCTCCCAGAAATAAATCCATCCTAACTGTATTTTTTTCTGTGTTGAATATATAATACTCACATATATATATATATCTTTCAAGATACATTTTCGTCCTGATTTCCTCTTTGTAGGGGAAGGAGAGGTTACTTTTTTTCTCCCCTTGCTGTTGTAACAGTGAGGGTTCTTTTTACTTACCTAAATCATTAGCTGCTGCTCAAAATAGTACATTTCACTGGCATGGAGTTCACACATCTATCCCCCCAGTCGAAAGTGGGGTTTGAGTTTTACTTATGTGGCAATAATGTTCATTCTTTCAAGTGTGAAAATAAAAGCACTGTGAAAATAGGATGGTATTGTCCCTGTCAGGATGTTATTTTCATGCTGTTAGTAATAATGGATATACTCTGAAAACCTCTGGAAGAAGAGGAAGTCATTCTGAGGTGTGTTTGGGAGAACTGTTCATAGATGTTATGCAAGAAGATGTTGCTTCTTGCTATAACTTTTCTGTGTTTAACACTTGTGAGCTACAGCATAAAAGCAGTATTAAACTGATTGAAGTGTTTCATGCATCCCTTTGCTTTTAATGGGATTGAATCTTTTTAATGGCTTGTAGTTCAGTTTTTCTGGTGAAAAGGCAGACCTATTGTTACATCAGTAGGGTGCAAAGAGTTTGGTTTTTCTGCCCTTGCTGTAAAGTGTAAGGTGATTTCCTATCAGGTTTGACAACCTGGGTTCTACTCCCTATGGACCAGAGTTCTGGGATTTAGAGAATAAATAGGAAAAAACTCACTTTTTTGAAGAGAACAGAAAGAATCTAAGAGGTTCAGGCAAATAAAAATAATGAATAGAATTCTAAATAGGTGTGACTGAAATGCTTTAAAACATGCCTAAAAAATTAGGGCAATACATAACAATGCTGATTTCATGCAACTGGAGAGGTCAATAGGATACACTTGCTAAGGAAGAAGGTTTACCTACCACACAGAAGTTGTAATTGCATCCCCTAAGTGCACAGGAACAGTGCTTTAATCTTCAGCCACCTGAGTGGGGGAAGATAATGGAAAGCAGCAACTGTATATACTGTTGATTTCCTGGGAGTCTCTTGGGTTATGCAGATATGACCTGGGTGCTCAGCAGTGTTGACTGACTGATACACCTACACAGAGTCTTTGTTTTCTCACAGCTCACTCTAACTGCTGCCTTCTCTTCCTGAAGCTACAGATGGGGTCTAGAGTGTAGACCAAAAAAAGCCAAGCTCACTGCAGCAGATTATCACTTTGCAATTATTTGTCAGCTTTGGCTAATCAATTCTTCACTACTTGTTGTAGCAGAGGTCTTAAATTGCTCTGGGCAGAATTCAAGTAGTGCTGCATGTTTTTTAAAAATTTTCATTCTAGATCTGCTCAGTTACTACTGAGTCAGTCTTGTCAGTGATTCAGAATGTTAAGTCAGTATGTAGGATTTTTGTTGATGATTTGCTCTACTTGCAAGGGTCAAAAAAGGGTTTCTCTTCATAAGGGAAAATGCAGAAGCCAGAAATAATTTCACTATTCTATGCATGAAGAGTATTTCTTATGTGCCAGAGCACTGCTGCCCTTTAGCTTTTTCCCTAACAACATCCTCATAAAGTTTGTAGATTCTTTATAGATGTCACCGAGTTTATGACTAACTTTTTTGTTCATTATCTTTGGAAGAAAAATACTTGCATTACTGAGGTGTTAGAGCACATATGCAAATTTGTGTGCTCAGTTGTACACCTAGTTGACTGCTTCTGTGTATGTACTAATACTTGCCTGGAAACTAAGGGGTTTTTTTTCAGACCTGAAAATCTGGTTTGCTGTGCAGTGTCCAGTTCTAAAAAATCACTGGATGGTCTTGTAGGCTTCTCTTTTGGGATGAAGAGAGTAAGTGTAGTCACTGAAATGGCTGCACTTCATAGCTGTTATTAGTCCTGTGCTCATTTATTGGTGTGTGTGTGCGGATAGGGATATTGGAATGTTATGCAGCTGATTGGCCTACCATGTAATCTGCCTGCTGCTGTTGTACCAACTGCAAGTTTAGGGATTCTCTCAAGCATTTTGTATTTCACATTTTTAATTTGCTGAAGAGTAAACATCTACCTGTAGTCAAAAGCTTTACATTGAACTACAAAGAATTAACTTTAAATTCTGCTTTTCCATAGTGTGCTGGGGCATACCTCGTGGGCTTGGGCAGGCCAAGTCATCTTAATTCTACCTGTAAAATGGGTAGAAAAGTTTCTTTTATGAGTGATCTGATTTTTAACAGAGACTTGCCCCTGTAAGGGGCGAACTCCTTCCAGTGTCTCAGAAAACGTAGGATTCATTCAGCTTTGTTTACAGTGAGGAGTGGGCTATACTGACAGGCTTTTTACACGATTTGGCTGAAGATACAGGCTTTGCTAGTCAGACTGATCTGCCCAAGGGTTATCTGATGGCATAAGGATTTTAAGTGTGAAAAGAGTATCAGTGGTGATGAAAGTTCAAGGTGTAAATTAGCGCCTTGTCCTTGTGACTTCTTAAGAAGACTAGACTCAATTTTTAAGCAAGCCTTTAAGTCCCTTAATGGGCCTATTCATGGGGGTTTTTTTGGAGTGCAGAAATGCCAAATTCAAAGCATAGCTCCTGACCACCTGGAGTTTTGAGCATTTTAACTTTAAATCATAGGAGACCTGCAAACACAGCTGGCTTAAGAGTTAAAGTAAAAATATCCTGCTACTTAAAAATTTACAGTGTAGTAAAAAATCACATCTGAGTGGAAACCCGCTTTCCTTGGAGACCTGGGATGAGAGGGAAGGTACAGTCAGCTGAGGACAAAATTCCCCTGACAGCTGTTCACTGAAATTCACTTTTTGCCTCATACTGCCCTGTTAGATTTCCTTGTATGTTATGATTTGGGAATCAAGAGCTTTCTGACTGACAAACCACACAAACCTCTCCCTCACTTTTTGTGTCTATAAATAGGGATACTGTCTGTTTATGTTACAGTAATGTTGTGGACATTAGTGGCTTAAAAACCTTAAAGATCAAAGAAGTTTGATCACTAGCAGATGTCTCTCTGACCCTGTAGGTTGGCAGCACAAAGCTTCTCAGTATTCAGGAGTTTTGGGATCCTGTCAAAGAAAGTTTCTTTTGCTATGTGTACGTAGAAGGGAAATCCTGCAAGAGAAAATAGTCAGGATAAGCACTATTGTAAAGTGTTATGAAAAGAAAGTTGTAGCTAGTCATGCAACTGAGAGAACAAGAGGGGAGACCAAGGAGACTCAGATGTGGGAAAGGAAATGCCATCTCCTGTCCCAGTACAAGAAGAGATTGGAGATGTGTTTTTTTGTGGACCTAAGTGTCACTGCAACCTCTTTGTCCCTTATTTGCAAGCCCTGTAAAGGTATTCTTCCCTGATTACTAATCTGCTTTGTAAAGTCTGCTCTTGGATTCACTTAGCACTTTATCTTGAGCTGGAATGGTTCAAGATACCTCCAACTGAAATGCAAATTAGTCTTAGATGTCTCTCTTCAATTCACACTTCTTGGAAGAAGTGACAGTTCTTGAAAATTTCATAATGATATTTCTGTGACGTAGGAGCTCTGTTGCATACACAGTAGAGCTAATCTGAATCATACCAATATCCTTCTGGTCTGCCCGAAAGTGTAATGTATGCAAGTTGCACAGCACGTGATATTTTTCAACTGAGTTTGTGATCTGGTGATCTTGTGTAAAAGAAATCTCTTCCAAGACAGGGGAGAAATAGGGATGAGGGGTGGAATGGGAGATAGGTCCTGTCCCAAGAAGGGACCAAGCAAGCTGTAGCAGTTAGTGAACATATGCACAGTAGCTCCTAAAACTTTAGGATTTTTTCCTTTTAACTTAAAAGCCTAATCCGTTTCTAAATATAAGTTTATTAAAATAAGTTTAGCAGAAATGGTTTCTTTATGATGATTAGTTGCATAGTGAATAGATGTAGCTGACTCATTCCCAGTTCTCTTTGGGTTTTGCTTTCTGAATTTTTAAATTATACATTTTCCTATTTAAAAACGCCTATTTTTAAATTACTCATTTCAAAACCATATTGCACTGAAGTGTTCTGACCCATCAAATGATACAGAGTATCCTTAAAAATAAAATGCTTATTCTGTGTAACATCTAGAAAACTTTTTTCTGATTTTAAAGATGCTACTCTCCAGAATATGAATAATGGAGAAACCAAATTTTGCAGCCATAACCATTTTCTGCATCTATTAGAACTAGTAATCATGATCAGAGAGATTGTAGTAGGTACATCAAAATATACATAGCACCTCAAAGAGCTAACACTCATAAGTGTAAGAAAAAGGTGAGATATGGTAGAAGAATTAAATGCCTTTCCTGTTGTGCCATGGAGAGAACTTGAGGAGCAGGTGAACACCAGCTGGTTACTCAGGGGCAGTGGCTGTGAAAGAGATGAGCTCTGTATAGACCCTGACCTCTCACCTTCCATACTGCAATGTCGTGGTACTATTGTTTGACAGTTCTGTGTTATGTGGAAGAGACTGGCTGCTTGTAATGCAAAACAGCCATGCAAGCAGGATAAATTTAGCATACCCTACATAGTAAAAATGTAGGATATTGGGACCTTAAGTGTATGGTGTTGTATCCTTATGTCTTGCTGCCCTACGTACCACATGTTGCAGAGGTCCAGAAAAGGAATCCTTGTGTTCACAGAGGAGGTAAAAGTGTGATTTACCTTGAGGAAGTTCTTTTCCCTGGATCTAAACGCTGTCTGTTGTGTCCTTTTGTCAGCTGAATCCTGAAGCTTTCAGGAATGACACCAACCTTCATGCCTTTCTCTAACATGTGGCCAGACTGAAGAGTTTGTGAGTGAAGAGTCACTGCCTTCCAGGGGTTAAGCTAGCATAATTTAAATTGTTTTTGCAAAGCCTTTGAGCTGGCTTAGAGATTACTCACCTACCTAGCCTATGTTACTGTAAAATACTTCTGCAGCACTCTCTGAGAGACAGAGAACTCTCACCTCACACATGGTAGCAGGGGTGGGAAGCTAAAATCTTTTAATACATGAAGAAATTTCTGCACATAATGCAGACCTAATGTAGTCCTTCCTTTCTTCTTACTTCCAGTCTTGTATGTTAATGAAAGTATAAACTAGAGGCAATTCCTTTGGCAGGGTGGCAGAAAACATTTGTATGATGGGACTGTAGTCATCCAAGCTGAACTATTCATGGAGTCCCAATAAGTAACTATATTTGTTAGCAGATTTCCATTAATAAGATGTTCTGGTGTAGGAGTCTGTGTATTTGGCTTTTTATTCAAACTGATGATGTTTGTTTCAGTAGAAGTGTGGTGTTTCGACCATATGCTCAAATGTTAACATGTTTAATGCCAGCAGCAGATTATTTACATTAGAGGACATGAAGCCAAGTTAAACTCAGTTGCAACTTCATTAACTGAATTGCAGTATTACTAGCAAAAAACAACTGTGATAATCAATTGAGTATATCTTGGGTTTTTTTCCTCTCTAATTTTTCAAATGGGCTGAGGCAGATCTGTCCTTGTTAGAAGTTGTGCTCTAATCACTACTTTAATCCCTTGTGCAGCAGTGTAGAGGGGGAATGCCAAGAGGTATTCTGCTTGAGCCTGAGACTCATAAGAGTGAGGGATAGGTGGGTGAGTATATCCAGAATTTTATTCCATCCTCGCTCTCTCTTGTTAGGGGGCTAGAAAATGTTACATATCTTTCTTTTAACAATACACAATTTAGCTATGTTAAATTAAGCAGTAGCTCTGGAAGAGAGATTTTATGATAAGACTGATGCAGTTGAGTAGACTGTCCCCAAACGGCTGTTGATGCACAATATCTAACTGTAGCAAATGCCTCATGAGCTTTCCACTTCTCAGATCAGGCTTTCAAAGTTTTATAGCTTTGGTTATTTAACTGGAGCAAGGGCATTTTGATAGAAATGTCTATCAGAGGAATAACCAGACTAAACAAGTCAGCAGATTTGAGGAAGTGGTAACTGAGCTAAGCATGGCATGAACAGTTAGTGATGGACATCTCTGTTGCAGCCAGAGGAAATGGTCTGTTCATAGATTGTCAGAAGTGGAACAGCCATGCAGGAATAAAATCTCTGTACTCTGTTTTAAACAGTAAGGAATAGGGCATTACTTGGTGGGGTCACAGCTAGTGGTAGGATGACGTGACTGTGAAGTGCAGAATTTGAATAAGCATTCAGCCTTTAAAAAATCACTAAAACCCAACTCCTAACAGCAGCCTGAATCCCTGGATGATCATTAAGCCAGTTTGGAAAGAGGATCAGAAAAGTCTTTCTTTATACAGTTCCCCTTTCCATCTGAAAAAGAGAACCATCTGAGGAAGGCAGAAAGGAGAAGTTCAACGGAATTTTTATGGTTTGTTTGTTGGCAAACACTAGGCCATTTTTTTCTTTCTTTTTTTCTCCCTCCCTTTTCCCCTTCCAAAATTGTTAATTCTAGTTAGGCCCATTTCAGATGTTCATGGGGAGGGCTGACAAGGACTTAGCATCATAGTATGATCCAGCCACTAGTGATTTCTGCAGAAGATGGACTTTTGGCATCCCGTGTGAAATATGTCTGCCTTCAGAGACATTCTGACTGTTTTTGAGACAAGAAGGCAGCAGAAGAGCTGTACAGTGGAGAATGAAAAGCTGAGGAATTTACACGGAGGAAAAATTGATCTGCATGTAGATTAGGCAGCAGTAGAGCTCTAGAGAGTTTTCTCCTTGCTGAGCTGTTGCTTCTGAGACTGGGGATAGTGGGCATGCAGGAAGCTGAGGGTTGTGCGCTCCTTTTTGAAGAACGTAGATTTGTAGGAAGTGTTGAAACTGGAGTTGTCTGGGTGCTGAAGGTGAAAGAAAGTGATACATATGAAAACAAGAGACTGTGAAGTTGAAAGAAGCAGATTTTTGTGAGAGATCTTTTTTCCCACCTTGTGCATTACAGTTCTGATTTTATACTTGTGAGCAGGAGTGAATGAAAGAGGCCCCTTTTGCCCAGGTTTTGTCTCAGAGCTCATCATCTTTTCTGTATCATTTGCAAAACCCCGTGACACACACTGACCACAGCAGCTTGTTTCTCATTCTGAGAACATGGTCAGACTGTGGTGAGGGGTTAGAGAGGTGGTAGCCTCAACTTCCCCAGTTATTTTAGGCCCCAACCACTTCTGAAAGGAGCATGATCTTAGGGGGAACAGTTGATTCATTCACTTCTTAAAAGCCGTCAAGCTGTCAATCTATCTTGTGTTATTTTCCTTGTTACAGTGTCTTAAGAAAAGATCCTGTCGGATGCAGGCACTGACCCAGGAAGAAAAATGGCACTTGGAAATGTCAGGTGGAACAGAAGAAGTACTTCCATGTTTGCAGAAACCTTTGATCCATGCATTCACCATGTTTTTTCAAATTTTTCTTAATGGCTTTTTTTACTGCTCTATATCCAGTGACCTGGTCCAATTCCTTGTATTGAGTTAGAACAGACAATGGTTTATTCCACTAAGGTGATCACTTATGGAAGTTGGTTGGAGAGCACAGTTCAGTGGTGCAGGCAAATTAAAAGAAATATGCTTGGGGGAGGGAACTATGTAAATATTAAGTCAAATTTAAAACTATCAAAAAAAATAGTGGGCTCAAGTCTGGTCTAATTTTTCCTCCTGAAGTACTTAGAAAATTGTCTCTTGCATCCCAGATCCCAAATTTGAAGTGTTGGTCACGCTTTGTGAAACTGAAGACTTACTATAGATGTTGATTCCTACACGTGATTTAGTGGTTTCAGCAAGTGGCAGATTTACAGCATCAGAACTTTCAAGTTTTATTGCAGATGGAGTCATTTAGTGACCTTTGGGTGACTCTCGGTTAAACACCTACACACAGGGAGCGTGGCCTTGAGCCGTGGGGAGCGGCAGCCGCCTCCCGGTGCTCCCGGCCGAGGGCAGAGCCGCCCCGCCCCGCCCCGCCCCGCCCCGCCCCGCACTTCTGGCCACCGGCAGCAGGGGTAGCTCGGCCGCTGCTCCCCGGGCCGCCGCTCCGCTCCCTGCCTGCTCCTGCTCCTGCCTCCCTGGCAGAAGGGACCAGGGCAGCAACCACAGAGCCTCTCCCTGCGCTGCCTGCGCTGCGACGGCGACAGGAAAGGGGAAGTGGTGCAGGGTGTCGGCTCGGAGGAGTGTTTGAATGAGAGCATGCTGCTGCCTGTGTAGGTGTGCATGGAGATGGGAGTTACTGCCGTTGCTTTTTAGTTCTCCCAGCCCCCTGCAGGACTTGGTTAGGAAGTTTGCTTTCTTGATGTTGAAATGAGTTTGTGGCAAATGCTGCAATACCCTGAGCGGAAAAATGCCATTTGAACCTAGAGGAGGCTTTCATGAGGTATGGAAAGAAGGAAGGTGAACTGAGGGAAAGTAAATGACCGCTTCATCCAGATTAGCTTCCAAGTTAATGCCACATGGCAGTCAGATGACTGAGCACAGCTGCATGGCTGCATGGTCACATTATTCACATCCTCACTAAGTAATTTGTTGGTTACTTCAGAAGGACAAGTCAGGGAAGGGGAAAGCAGGGGGACTGCTGGGACCCACTGTCATGTGGCACGGGAGAATCTCTGGTGCTATACTTCATGCTGAGCAGTGAAAACAGTGAAATAAATACCCTTGTGCACAAAGCCTGCTTCTGTGAAAACCCAGGCCTAGAGCACAGCAAAAGAAGTCTTGTCCAAATAGGTAAACACTCAAAGATTGTTGACTTCCACCTTCAGCATTAACTTTTTTTTCACACGAAGAGACATGGTGGCAGGTCTGGGACTGCTGGCAGGCACAAGAGGAAGAAGTGTTGAGCTGCACGGGCAGTATTTACTGCTCCTGTTTCCTCCACAGAAACAACTGTGGGTGGGTCTGGTTTTAGTACATATCTCTCGAGCTGGCTTTGCACATCATGCGTGGTGTGGAAACCACGGGTTGGGAAACCTGACCTAGATGAAGGGAAGCTGGTGAATTACTGCTCTCAGCCTGTTTGAAACTCCAGTGCCACAAGGGAATGCTGCTTCTAAAAGGAGTTGTTACCATTTCAGTGCAGCAAGCCAGTAGTGGTGTTCCTTGTGTGATCATTAGCAGAACTGCTGAATCAGACAGAGTTTCTCTAAACTGAGTCCAACACTAAATGCAGAAATTGGGTAGGGGAGGCAGAAGCAGACAGGGTAGTGGCTAATTTAGTTCTGTTCCTGTAATTCTTTGGTTTCACAGAACACATCAGAAAAGGATGTGAGAGGCATCTATGGGTTGTGATGGAGCAACTCCTGGAGAAAGTGTGTGAATTTGAAAGCCTTGGAGTAGTTGAGACATCAGCTTCACTTCCTGTAATTACCAGGGGAGAGAAAACTGGAATAAGGGGTTAGACTCTGGCTAAAGGCAAGTCCTGTGAGGCAAAGGATATCCTCAAGGGATGCTGCTCTACCAGTGGCTGTGGCCACTTCTGTGGAAGGGCAGGAGTGAGAGGCTCTTCACTACTGGCTGCATAGGATTTCACAGCCATTCTGCAGATGCTCCAAATTTTCAGTACCTTTTGCTGAATGTATATATAAAACAGCCTTGTTTATTTCATGAGGCTGTTATGATATGTCTACTCTGCTGCTTTTTGTGAAAACTGCTATGGTTTGGTAAAAGAGGAGTGGGATTTTATGAATTTGAAAGATCTCAAATGAGTTGGTTGTGAGCTCTGCATTTTTTCTTGAAAAACACACACGAAACAAGCCTCCTCAAAACACAAAAGACATTAAAAACAAAGGTTATTTTCTCATTGGGGAATTTTGAAATGTTCAAACCAAGCAGCTGTTTTTTCAGCTGTTGCAGGTATTAAAAAACAGCAAAAAAATCCTCTGCTATGACCTGTCACAGGAAATAATCCTTTCTTGATCATGCTGAACAGCCGTGCTCATTGCTTCTCCTGCAGCAGTAATATTCAACTTCTCGACTTGTTACCTGCACAATGACTCGTCAAAATTTTAAGCTAATGGTATAAAATATGAAATAATGAAATTGCAGATGTTTAAGTGCATCCTTGGGATTCATAAATTATGGGAGCTGTAGTGAATTGTTAGGAATGAATTAGGTGTTTGGAAATGAGCAACTTTGAAGATATTTTTGCTTTTTTAAAAATGCTAAATGCTTTTGACCTTTCTCCCCATTGCAATGCAAGTGAACACCTAATAACACCACTTCAATTTTGTTGCTTTTTTTGTGATAATAAATAACATTTATTTTCCATGGTGATACTTCAATTATGCAAATCAAATTCTCACTAATGGCTTTTTTCAGACCCCATAAATCTGGAGTTTTATTTGATTTTTACTAAATAAGTCAGGGGAAATGCAGCACTGACAAAGGTGGGCAGATGCATTTTGGATCCTCTGTTTAACTACATCTATGCTGTGTAATCATGTAGGAAAAAAAACCCCAAAAGCCAGAAAGCCCAAAAAACTAGTGGTCTCTATAAATGTTAAGAAATGGAAATCATTATTAGAATTACTGTGGTTTCTGTTGTTATTGTCAATAAGGGAACTGTTGCCAATTTATTTCACTTAACAAGTATCAGTGGAAACAATCCTGAAAAATATTACTTTGGGAATATCCTGTAGGCTTCCTTTACTTGGAGACCAGCATTTATTTCTGGCTTCAATCTGCTTATTGTTTAGATTAAAATCTGCTTTGCATGGTCAACATAGTTAAAAGCAAGCAGATTGGCTTCTGACTCCTACATTATCAGCATAAGAATAATTACAATCACAAATAAAAAGGCAGGAAATAACTTGCATTACTTGAAAAAGAACACAAAGCTTTCATGTACACAGATTTTTAAGGTTAACAATTACTTTCCCTTCTCTTTGTCCTGTTTTCAAATCAAAACAGAATCCTATCCCTAAAAAGCACCAAAAACTCAAGAACAAGCAAACCACCCCAAAAGCTGAGAAGCAGGCAGTGATCAGTAATTGCTGGTACAAATAAAAATGGACTTCTGCTGTGTCATTTCTAGAATCATATTTAAATATGGTACAGCGATTGAATGGCTGCTGCAGTACAGAAAAATAAAAGCACAGGAATGTACTGAGGCAGAGCTGCTTGAGCCAGACAGACTAGAAACACAGTGCAGAGATGTTTAAATTCAGTATGTAGCAATGTAAAGTACTTTCTGCACACCAGCCAAGGTCACTTCAGCTGGGTGAGAGCCTAGAAGACAATATTAGAAGTGCAGGGTTGTGAGGAGGGGACTCGGGAGGAGTGCAGTGCTTAGGACCATCCTGTGTATGTTGAGGGTCAGATGTTCCCCATAATATGCTTGTACTTCCCCTTTACCATCTTTTTGGCAGTCTAAGGTTTTATAAAGAAAATCAGGGTGTACGAGCATGAGATGTCTTAAAGAATCAGTTGGTGAATAGCAGTTCTTTGAAGATAAGCACACTCTGGCTCAGAGGCCCTGTTGATTATCCAACAGCAATTTGATCTTATGCTCTGTTGGCTCAGTGATCTGACACATGGTGTTGGCATTGTTATTTAGGGTGTTTTATGTAAACCGGTAGGAGCTGGTTTATCCTGTTTGGAGTGTAAGCTAGTTCTCCCATTTTCCCAGCTGAACCTAACAATTCCATTACAGTGAGCGCTTTCCTTATTTGTCTCTGAACTGGGACCTGTGATCACAAAAAAAGCAGCTCTGACCTCTGTCTTTGACATGAGGTTGTCAAACTTTTCTTAAAATGAGATACTGCCTTGCCTGGCTTTGGATAGTTGTTCCCCATTATCTTTAGAAACTAAATCTTTATAGAAAAGGATGGTAGTATTTGAAAAACCTTCATTGTTCAAGTGTTTCTCAGGCTGCAAGTGTTTCCTTGATTGCTGGTCAGCCATAAAACATGGGAAATTCCTGGCAAATTATTAGCAGGTACACAGTTTTAGCATTGTTTCTTTTTGGGAAATTTTATTAACTAACAGGGAAGCAAGCATAGCCTTGGATATGGTTTGTTTAGTTTTCTGAATGAACAGATAGTCCTATGATTTATTTATGTCTGGATGCTTGGGCTTTGTTTTGGTGGACCTGATTATCATGGACATGAGATGCTGTCTGTCCTGCTTCTGATCTGGAGCATGGAAGTCACAAGCCCTGGCCTGTAGGAAGAACTAATACAGCTCCTATTGCAGCCTGCTTGTGGCCATCTAAATTTGGAAACCATATGATCCTTGGTTTTCATACATAAATCCTTGGACTTGGACAGTCCTGCTGTTGCCATTGTCAGAAACACTTCTGGGTTATTCTTCATGGCTGAGTGCTGTGGCACATCTGTGTCACCTGAGCCATACATAGGCTGCTCTCCCTGCAGTGCTCCATCCAAACAGCTTCCAGACAGGTCATTTTACACCATGGTTCAAAGTGTTCAGTTCTCCAATTTCTGAGGAAATTCAGCCCTTGCAAAACTCACCAGATGGATCTGAGTTCCAGCATGAAGACGCGGAACTATGTTTTATTCCCACATCCTGAATGAGTGCTGTAACCGCTGAGGAAGGGCAAGGAAACTGCTGCTTCCTCTGCTCATGCTGTGTAGCAGAGATGTTGCTCTTCCTCATGAGAGCAAAGGGGTAGGCAGGGCAGAGCTCAGCATGCTGAACTGCAGATGAAAAGTAGGGCCTCCTGTTGCCCTGCATGAACAGGCTGAGCCCCTGAAGAGGGGGATTGAAGGAGCTTCTCCCTCCTTGGTGCTCCCCCCGTGCTGGTTGAACCAGGTTGTGTTGCAGGGAACAGTTTACATGGACTATGCTCTTTCCTGCACATTGCATGCGGGAATTACTTGCTGAAATCACAACTGTTGCCTCTGCTGAAAAATCTGGAGACTGCAATAGTTTTATGTCCTTTTGTGCAGCCCTGCTGTGCCAAAAACCTAGGTCCACAAAAAGATTAGCAGCTTGTTCCTTAGGGGACATTAAGACCACAATACTCTGGAAGTATGTGTTTGTACAGAGGAAAGGTAGCATTTGGCACTGCTTTCTTCCCAAACCTTCCTCCCAGCAGGCTGCATATAAAATATACATTAACTCCCCCAATAACTACACAATTATGACAGTTGAAATAGAATTAGAGGAGCTACCCATAAAGCCCAGACCCCGTGACCCACCTTCACTGCAGGCTGCCAGCAGAGCACCTGTCAGTCGTGATTTGCATCTGTGCAATTGTTTCTTCCCCGAAAGAAAAAACAAAAAAAAAAAGCACGCTTGCTTCCAGCCAGCTACCCTGAAAAGATTATCAGTCACAGCAGCAGCTATGAGTCAGAGCCAGGATAGCTTCTAATGTGTGCATCACCATGCTCTTACAAGCACAGCACAGACAATCAGTTCCTTGCATCCTGTTGCACTTCAGCTGCTGGTGGGACATCTACTAGCTGTTAAAAAAAAAAAAAACCCAGCTGTAGCATATCCAAAGTCTGCACTGATATTTTTGTTAATCAATTTCTTAGTCTTCTATTAAGAAAGACTGTACATGGGGTACACAATAGATACATATATATACAGTACACAATGTACTGTATATAGAGTACACAATAAAATAGTTGTACAAGAAATGAACAGTCCACTTTCTCTAGAAAGCTCTAAGCTGCCTGGGATGGTCTAACGCTCAGAGTCCTGTGATATACGCATTAGCATAATTCAAGAATAGATGGCATCTTTCTCTTGAATAAGCAACATGCTTAGCAGGAGGAATAAGAAAAACCGTCTTCCAAATACCATTGGCATTTTCAGAGGCTGATTTGGATTTTCAGCATTTGTTCTGGTAGCCCTAGCTCTGAAATGTCAGTATATTGTATTCATTGCTTTAGGTGGATCCCTTCTTTCTAAGCTAAGACCAAGCACCAAGGCACTTGCAGTTTAAAGATAATAATGTCTTTAGCTAAATAAGCCCAAGACTGCAATTTTAAAAAAATGTAGCTCTAACCCATTTGTTGCAAATTATGACTTTCTGTGTTTGCACTGCTGTGACTATGCTGGTTCCTTATGTGGGTTCATTAATAGATTATTTCCTTGTTAGCTGTAGGTAAAGCTTTGACCTAGAGCTGATTAGGGAAAAGAACTTCTGTATCTATTATCTTTTCTCTCTCTTAATTAGTATAATTATGCTTCTGTGCCCCAGACAGCAGTCTCAGACAGTCTGCTGTGGAGCCACAGAAACTGTCTGGACTCCCAGAATGGGAGTTTGCTGTTAAGCAAGGCATAGCTGGGTTCTGTAGTGTCAGGGAAAAGCTGAATTACACCATTACACGGAAAGTAAACAAACCAGGGCAGAGAGATTTCCCTTCCTCCCCACCCAGTTAAATCCAATTAACTGTGAGGAACGCAAAGAGCAGGTTTTGTTATTTTCACTTTTTTAAAGGTAAACTGGCACACCTATGAGACAGAATCAGTCAACAGCACCATATTTCAGTTTATAGATGAAAATGACAGGCACTGTTAAGGAGGAGAGCACCCAGCTGAAACCACTCTGGTTTTGACACAATACTACAGCTTTTTAGTAATGTGTTCACCTGTTCTGTGTTAGCTGATTGAGAGGATTTGCAGCTGGGCAGAGTGGGTGTGACTGGGACTAGTCCAGCACTGGGCTGGGGGCTGCTCTCCAGCAGTGAGGGTTTTCCCTTCCCAGGGTACACCTGCTGCCTGTTAAGTGAGGTTACAAAATAAGAGCCAAGGAGGGGTGGTCTCTGTCCAAGGCAGATCATGGCAGCTTTTAGGGGAAGACAAGTTAAGAAGGTGAGTTTAGTTTAATATCTACTTACTACTGGTGTGTGTGTAAGGCACCGAGCTGTGTAACTGGCAAGAAATCTTGAAGCTTAAAATATGAAGGATTTTAAGAGTGTGTTGGAGAGCAGTACCAACTGTCTTTTCTGTTGCCTCTTACCCTTCCCCCCATGCTTGCACCTCAGAGTATGTGTTACTCTTCCTTGCAGTGTGACTGCTCTGGCAGGATTTAGCAAGACCTGTTCTTTATAGCCATCTTGGGTATCATTGCTCTGGTGCTGTGGCAGTGTAATACCCATAGTGAAATAGTAGCTGTGGCTGAAATGCAAAGCTCAACAAAAGGGGAAAGAAGATTATGGTAGTAGGTAATTGTGAGGAGGCAGCAATATAACTCCTTCCTTGGGCTCAGGACTTGGAGGTCTCACCTTCTGCCTTACAGTGGAGTTTTCCAGAGCGGTGGAAACAATTGAGTGGAGTTTTCCAGAGCGGTGGAAACAATTGGTTGTTCAGTGGAAGCAGCCTTCATCCAACTTTTTGAATTTATCTTGCAGCCTGAGAGATTTGTAGTGAGTGCCTGTATCTGAAGTAAAGAGGGAGGCTCTAGTGTTTCATGCTCTTCTCCATATGATGACAAATGTATGAACAGCCACTGGAAGAGTGGAGAAAGCTCAGGCTCTGGGATACTGTTAGCTTGGAGCTAAGAATTATAAAATTGCATCTCCTCCCAGATGGAGAGGGTTTAAGGCCTAATCTACCATATTTCAGCTAAATGTCAAATTAGTCGTGGTCTAAAAGAAATGACTCCTGCCTTGAAAGTAGACTAGAGGTGTTTTCTTTTAATCAGAGGATGTGCATCATAGACCAGTGATGCTGCTTCTTCATAAAGACCTGAAGGTCCCAGGGAGGCTGGGCTCTGCCCCTTGCCTGCATCTCCTGAGGAACCTGATTGTCTTTGGGTGAGCTCAGTGATTCTGTTGACACAGGCCCAAGTTCCACCCAAGGCCTCGTCTTTGGTTACATCCTGCAATGCCACCTGTGGAGCTGCTCGAGTCCCATTGTGGCTGAATTCCTTGCTGTTAGCCCTCAGCACTGTCAGAAAAGAAATCACTGTGAAAATACTTTGTGTAATAAAGCACCTGGTAACTGACAAGGGATAGTCAGATTTTTTTTTTTTTTGGTTAATTGTTTTTACTAAATGACTTCTAGAAAAAGAAATTTAAGAAAACCCATTAAATAAAAACCCAGCTGGAAAATGATAAAACCACTCTGGGTTGTGCTGTGGTGTAGCTATCCGTGTTCCTTCTGTGCTGCACGTGTGATAAAATAGCCTGGGAGAGGGTCTGTAGCACCGTCCCAGGCTCCTTGCCTGGAGCGGTGAGCAAACCCAAGGATGGGCCGTGATGAGGGGTGTGGCAGCCGCTCTGGTTTGATGGGCGAGGGAATGAGTGTGAGGCTGTGATTAAGGCTCTTCTGATGGGCCGTGAGAAAGTGAAAAGCTTGTCTGTGTTGTCACTGGAAATTGAAAAGGACTTTTGTGATTTATGGACAAGTCTGCTCCTGCATTTAACCTTTTCCAGGCTGTGATTAAATGCTCTTGAAGCTAATGATTGTCTGGTTGGTTGGTTTGTTTGATTTTGATACATCATTGGTAACACTGTTTTGTTAGTGTAATAGCATGTTTTGGAAGTAAATATGTGATTCAGCTCAAGAGCTTGTGTGTTTAAGTTATGTTAGTGTCTTGGGGCCCAAGAAAACAGGTAAAACCTCCTGTCAAGGGGAACGATGTCATTGAAACCTGGGTTACCAAAGAGAAATCTGAGATGCTGCCTGCATGTGGAAACATTTCAGGTTTCAGCTAGATCTTTACTAACTTTGGGACTGAGTTCCAGTTAAGAAGCATGAATTAGTTGATTAACTGACTGTTTCTGACCTTTCTCTCTGTTTACTCACACTGTTAATGCTTTTTGTGCCTTACAGAAGGAACCACAGCTTAGGCTCTCTTTCTGTGGACCTTGCAAGCATTTACTTTGCAGGCTGAAACCTCTCCCTTCAGCTGATAAGGAGCACCCTGTGTTAGAAGTGTAACTATTGGAGCTGAGACAGCTCCCAGTTGGGCAGGGTGGAGGCTTGGAGAGCTCAGTAGCAGTGGAATGTCCCCGTTCCAATGGGGACAAGCCCAGTGTGAGCAAGGCTGGCACGGAGCAGGTGAAGGAACCTGGTGATCTTACACTGTTTACACAACCTACTGCCAGTTGACCAAATAAATAAACTTGCCTGCTGACTGTATCCAGAGTGAGTCAGGCCGTTTTACAAGAGGTCTGTTGTGGCTACAGAAGTGTAGGTGTTTTCTTCCTGTGAAAGACATTGAAAAAGACTGGGGCTGACTTGCTTCTAATGCGAGAGGAAGTTCTGGCATTTGCTCTTTGGATTTCCTTACCTCCTGTTTGCTAGTTACAATAGAGTGTATCACTTGTTTCCTAGACTTTCTGAATATAATTTATTTTTATTAGCAATCCAGTCTTCATGCCATCTTCCAGCCCAAGGGAATTAGTCACCCCCAGGTCCATTTTAAATTTCTCATTTTCAAGATGTCTTAAAATCAAAAATTTTAATTTTGGGTGTGGCTCCCATGTGAGAGTCCTTGAAGAGTGTGTTGTGCACTGACTTTTCCTTCCAAAGTATCTGAAGTGAGGGGCTTTATTGCTCATATTTTTTGTTTCTCTTACAGGGGAAGATGTGAAAGGGTCACAATGCATGTCAATTAATTTTGAGATTTAGATCTTGGTTTAGATCCCATTCCTTGCCACTTTGCAAGATAAGCTTTTTTATTAATTTTCTTGTAGGTCACAAGTATTCTTTTTATGATGCTGTTTTCTGTAGGCATGGTAAACAGGTTATTGAGTTGCTGTGAAGGGGGGTAGAGTGGATTAAACAAAAAGAGAGGAGGGGAATGAAGAGAGCTCATAGGTATGATTCTTTTGGAAACTGACTGACAAGCATTTTGGTGGCTGCAAAAGCTGGTATGATGTTCACTTGTAGAATCCTGTGTGAGTGCCTCTTGATGGTTGAAGGCTTTTGTTAATTTCCTGGGATTAGTATCGATGGCCACAGCATTAAAGATCCACAGCAGGAAAATGTCATGAAGGCATAAGCAGATTTGGGCTTCTTTTTTGACTGATGGAAGGTAGTGCACAAGAACACAATTTATTAAAATATTCCACTGTGAACAGAAATAGCACAATGGCAAGTAGAATTCACCTAATAGTTCTCAGAATAGCTTTTTATTTTTGCTTTTAAAATTTCTTTGCCAGCTGACGCTGCTGAGTCAGAGTGGTGATCCTGGTAGAAGAGGGGAGAGCTCCAAAAGGCTCCTGCAAAGCTGCAGTCACAATGCAGTGAGGTTTAAAGGTCTGAGACTATTGAGGGATGAGGAAAGCAGGATTTCTTAGAGGATACGAGAGGTCTTGTAACTGATGCATAAAAGTCTGGGTGTCCCAAGCAGAAGTAACAGCCTGGAGAATGGTGTTTACTAAAGACCCTCCTTCTCTGTTTGGAGAAATCTGTTTCCAACCTGTTGCGTGAATAGATCTCTTCAGCACCTGAAAGTGGATGCAAAGAAGGAAATCTTCAAAATTCCTGAAGGAATTTGCAAGCTGTAGAAACTCCCAGAGCCCTGCATAGAATTGAGAGGTTTTTGTGGTTTTTATTGACGTCCTGGTAGTCCCCTGCTGCAGCTCTGAAAACAGTTCCGGCTGCCAGGATTGGTTTTCTCTGCCATTCCCATGGATGCACCAAGCTCGGTTCCCAGGGGCTGCTCTGTAGGTAGTGCTGTCTGGTCATGGTTTGTGTTCAGGTCCCAGCTTATGAGGCCCATGGAGAAACTGGACACTCAGGAGGTTGTCTTTGCAGTGTGAGCGATCCTCTTTGTCTCAACCCGACTCCTGCAGCTTGTAACAGGCAATGGTGCAATCACATCCACAGCAAAAAACAGTCACAGTTTCTCTTCTTGGACTGTCCTCCCTCTCCTTCCTCTTTCTGTGTTGTGCCGGAATTGTGCTGGTTTTCACTACTTCTGTTAATTTTTTTTTTTCCTTTTCCATAAGGAGAATATGGAATGAGATGAAGCATTTTCCTTTTTCTTTCTTTCAGTCCAGCCTTTCCTCTGTCACATATGATTCACTCAGAAATCCCCAGTCCACGTGTTACTGTGATCGGTAGCAGTTACCAGATGGTGCTTCTGGTTCTGGGTATCTTGTGTGCATCTTGGAGTAAAAGCTGTGGTGAGCCTGACTGGAGCTGTGCAAACTCTTCCCAGTTGTTGTACTGCTGACTGATGGGTAAGGGTGAGTGCTGCTCACTTGCTTCTCTGTCAGTTCTTACACCTTTGTGGTTATTCTGTAGCGCTCTGCAGAATGGCTGCATTGTCATGCCTTGAGCTTTCCCACAAGTCCCATATCCACTGTCATCTTAGTGCTTTCAGACTTTATGAATTGCCTTTTGGGAAGGACCTTTGGAGAACTAGGCTGTTGTGAGAGTTTCTTGATCTTAAAAAGGCAAGAGGTTCAGAGCAGCACTGTCTGAAACAGCTCTCGGAACTCAGTCTTGTAAAGCAAGGCTCTGAGAAAGCTTTGCATTTCATAACCAATTCCCAGAATCTCTACTACTTATATTCCAAAATTTAGGTTTTGCGGTGTATCTGGACTGTTTTGTGAGCAATCAAAAATTGTTTGTAAATTTACAAAGTAAAGCTATTTTACATTACAGATTTCTTCCCCCATTTGTAACTGGGGGAAGAAAAAAAAAAAAGCTGTTTCAATAAGTATGGAAATGGATGTTACTGCAGTCTGATCCACAGTTAGTCTGCACTCAAATACTTCTTAAAGTGGCCAGCTGAGTGTTGACTAGTTAATGTGAGATGTTAAAAAGAAGTTGAAGTACCTGTTTATATTCCAATAATCAGGTGGCTTTCCAAGATTTTTAGCATGCACAGCTTGAAACCTTTTAAGGTTCCAAGAGTTTGTAGTATATTTGGCCACGTATTTTCTATAGACTTCAAGATTTGTTTCATTCTTTTACAGAATGTTCTGAGTTGGAAGGGACCCGCTGTGATCATCAGGTCCAGCTCTCAAGTTAATGGCCCTTCAGCCACAGTGGTGGGAGATTTGCTTTCTGCAGGCATGGATTTACATTCAAGGAAGAGAATTTCAGTGTCTTCACCTCTAATTATCTTACCCCAATGGGCCAAAGAGTGCATTTGAAAAGACACTTTTTGCCCCAGGGCTATTCGCAGTCCCCATCAGCTCTTCAAGGTCACTGCTGATGAGTTGGGATAGGGCCTTTCTGCCTGTAGAGCTGTCAGCCAGTGGCAAGCTGCACTTTTCAGCTTGCCATTTGGGGCAGTTTGCTACAATCTGGTAAATTTTGCATGGAGGGCTGCTTTGTTTAGTGTTTCATGCTGTTATTTCCAGACAAGGGAATACAGTGTGCCTGTAGTGCTGAGAGCCGGTCCTGTTACACTGCTCTGGCTGTTGAGGCAAATACAAGCATGGTTGTTGAATTGTGTGGCACTTCTCCAGCTGAAAGTTGATTCTGGCCAATGGGGTTTGATTTTTTCACCTCACTAGTGATGTGATTAGAATTGGAAAGGAAACCATCTTATATGGGCTTTTACTGGAGAAAAAGTAGTAAGTAGATCTGCACCTCTGTTTCTGGTTTGTTTTTTTTTTTAGTATTTTGTGTTGGTTTTTTTTTCTGTTCAGCATCTTTCTCATCTTCTGATGATGCACATAGGATTTTATGGGTCATAGTGAAATATTTCATTGATCATATTATAAAACATCAATGGAAAAACTGACAGTTTTGTGCTGCCTACTATGTATGCAGTGATGGGTTTGACTGCTCAGCATTGTGAACAAGAAGAAAATACCTTGGGGTGCCCAATTATAGCAGCAGTGAGAGGAAATTCGGAAGAGTAATTTTGGCTTCCTTCATTGCCTTTATGTTGGCCTCTGAGCGAGTGGCCGTTCCACTCCTTTCATATTTCACAGCAGTGAGAGCACTAATGGCAGCTCTGTGCAATCCTGACTTCTCGTGTCTGGGAGACTGAATCAATGCTTTGCCTTCCACATTTAGTAAAACAATTTTACACGCACACTGAGCAGCTATTCTTGTCTGTACCTGCTTTGAGATGGACTAGATGAGCTGGAAGATTTTACAGAAAGCTGTCTCATTCATTCTCCCTCACCCTCTCGTTTTCTTTTTTTTTTTAAATAAACTGCTTGACAATAAAACAGTTCTCTAAAGGAGGTACTTTTAAAGCAAAGATGAGGAAAAGCCAAGTGTTTTAATAGGGCTTACCTCATAAGAGTGGAAGTTTAAAGCAGGAAAAAAGAAAGTTAACATTAACAGAAAAAAAGCAGTTGAGCTCGCCCACTTCAAGCATACAAAAATCAGGTGCTGTTACCACAGTATCTGAACACTTAAATTGGTAATATGTTTATTACTGTAACATTCCCATGTGGTATGGAGCAGAACCTTTTGGAAGTCAGCTGTGACCTAGAAACTGAGTTTAGGGGCTTGGGTATCTAAAGTGGGTTCTACGCTGAGTTTAGATGCTGAAATCCAGACTGCTGTCTGTCTATTCCCTCTGCAGTCCCTACTTACCCTTGGACGTGAGGAACCTCCCTGACATCTATGATCAGCTGGATTCTCCATTCTTACCCACCCAAGACTGCTTAGAATGGGAGCCCCACAGCACAGCTCACAGGGAAATGTGACCTGACCCCAACATGAAGAGTTTCTTTGCCTAAGTTGTGATCAAAGTAGACTCAGTGCTCGGGGGAACCAAGCTCCTGACAAGCATCGCACCTCTGTTTTGGCTGCTTTTAAATTGTAGCTGGGAAAGGAGAGAGCCTACAGGGGAAGGTGCTTGCCTGTGAAGAGGAAGGCAGGGGTCAAGTGCTATTTCTGAGCACTGTCTTTTAATGTGCTGTTTAACATTAACATCACATCCATAAGCAGAAATGAGAGCAGGCAGCAAAGCTCTTCATTCCCATACTACAGAGTCATGCTTCCCCTTAGGCATAATTCCCTCCCTCTGGCCCAGCACATGCATTATTATAATTTGGGTTGAGTGGCAGGAGGAGTCCCCTTCCTCGAGGAGGTGCATGTCTTGGACTAATGCTCTTTCACCTGCACTGAGGGCTCGAATCTCTTCTGGCAGTCATTTAAAAACAGTAACCATGCCTCCTAACAGGAACTCAGCTGCATTTTGGGAGATGTTTGTGTGTGTGGTAGGCAAGGGTTGTATAATGTATAATCT
Organism: Melozone crissalis; assembly: GCF_028551555.1. Classification (NCBI taxonomy): domain Eukaryota; kingdom Metazoa; phylum Chordata; class Aves; order Passeriformes; family Passerellidae; genus Melozone; species Melozone crissalis. The sequence continues at coordinate 40,198,146 of NW_026535784.1, read as the reverse complement.
CTCTTCTTAACTGTAGTTGATTGATTGGTGTTAACTGAGCAGGCAAGCACTTTGTTTGCTCTTTTGCAGGAGTTGTTTGGGAATACTTGCTAGCAGCAGGACCTTCCACAGATCAAACAGTGTCTGCTCCCTGCTTGTTCTGTGCTTTAGAGGCAAGCAGGCAGGCCCCACAAATGCAGCAAACCTTTAGTTTGTTTATCAGCACAAGTATAACACTCCTAAAAGAGGGCACTGGCTTTCCTAGAGTGACAATCCATGGCTTTCTGTGTAGAAAGATCTTCACAGTGTAACTTAACAGCCACATGTAACTTGTGACTATCAACTGTCAGCAAGCTGCTTTCTTAGAAGAGGAAGAAAGTGACTTCTTATATTCCCATCTATGTCAGCTGGAAATGACCATATGCATAGGGAAGAATAACCCCAGGCACCAGCACAGGCTGGGGGCTGACCTGCTGGAGCAGCTCTGTGGAGAAGGACCTGAGTGTCCTGGTGGACCACAAGCCTTCCATGAGCCTGGTGGTGTCCTTGTGGCCAAGAAGGCCAATGGCATCCTGGGGTGCATTGGGAAGAGCATTGCCAGCTGGTTGAGGGATGTGATCCTGCCCCTCTGCCCAGCCCTGGTGAGGCACATCTGGAGTCCTGTGTCCAGTTCTGGCTCCTCAGCACAAGAGGGACATGGAGCTCCTGGAGTGGGTCCAGCAGAGGCCATAAGGGCGATGAGGGGGCTGGAGCATCTCCCAGAAGGAAAGGCTGAGGGAGCTGGGTCTGTTCAGCCTCGAGAAGAGACAGAGAAGGAAACCCATCAATGTGTGTGAGTATCTGAAGGGAGGGTGTGAAGGGGATGGAGGCAGGCTCTGCTCAGTGATGTCCAGCAATAGGACAAGAGACACCAGGCAGAAACTGATGTACAGGAAGTTCCACCTGAGCATGAGGAAGAATTTTTTTACTGTGCAGGTGACTGAGCACTGGAACAGATTGCCCAGAGAGTTTGTGGAGTCCCCTTCACTGGAGATACTCAAGAACCATCTGGATGCAATCCTGTGACATGTGCTCTAGGCTGACCCTGCTTGAGCAGGGAGGTTGGACCAGATGAGTCACTGTGGTCCCTCCCAGCCTGACCCATCCTCTGTGACTTTGTGGCATGTATACTTAGCTGTGTATCTGGGTAGTTCCTTAGTGCCTAACTGCAAATGCATGAAGAGAGCACTTGCTGGATTCACAGGAACTTGTTCTCTTCAGACTTTGTGACGTTTTCTTATTTTTCCTGGCACTTAAAATGTGTTTTTCTGGGGTGAGTCTGAGAATGTGTAACTAAGCTGTTTGCCTGCTTTTCCCAAGGAAGCAGCTGCTGCTGTGCAGCAGCAGAGACTGTGGTGGAGGAGGAGACAGCACTGCTTTCTTTGTGTAACAGGCACAGCTGCAGGAGATCTGACACCTCACGGCTACACACTTGACCTGGTTTCCTTGTCAAAAGCACATCTGGTTTTCAATTTGATTTAACTTGGAATCTATGTTCTGTCTGTGCTGGGGGTAGGAGTCCTAAGATGCAAATCCTTCTGTAAAATGCCAGTGTGTTACTGCTGGGAAAATTACCAAGAGAACAGATCTAAATGTTGTCTTGGTAGTCCTGTGAGAGAGGTTCACCTTTGTCTTGTCTGATGTGGCTGGGATTTCTGCCTGGCAATTTGAGTGCTTCAGGAACTGTCAGACTCCTCCCCCCTTCTCCCTGTACTGCTTTGGTTTGGCTGGTATCACCTGGCATCCCCTCACAGCAGCCTTGTCTTAGTACAGGTGACTTTCCTCTGTGCTAGAGTTTCTTGCCTGGCACTGTGGACAAAAGGAGCCCAGAGTGTCCTCTGTGACACACGTGCACTGTGCCATGGACTTGCTCCCTGTGTTCCCTGGAGCAGCTCAGCTGAGGAGTTTCTGCAGCTTGCCCAAGGCTCCTGCAGGAGCTAGGTCAAGGTGGAAACAGGCTGCTCTTGGTTACATCCTGCACCAGAGGTACTGGAATTCTTTTGTGCAAATGAGCAATCATTTTCATCTTAAGAGCTGAGAGAATAAATGCCTGCAAACTGCAGCCTTCTGACAAAACGCCTTTGCTTGCTTTGGGTATGGAGAGTGTTCACAGAAGAGACAAAGAGACGGGAGATTTGCAAGGGTTACTGATTATAAGACTGGATAAATTCCTGAAGAGCAGGCAAGCCTGAAGTTTTAAAATTCTGCCTTATACAGTCCCTTCCAGTGTCCTGGCTTAGGAGGGCTGTGTAAATACTGCAAATGTTCAAATACAGACCCAATATTTGGAGTCTGGATGTTTTAAACCAGGGCCTGAACTGAAGGGCTGTCATGCAAAACAAATGCACTGGGGTGGCAGTGAAGGATGGAACAGCTAATAGATGTTTTCCCTTTGCTTGACATCTGTCACCTTCCCCCATGCCAACCCTTCCTCTGTTTATAGCAAACCATTTACTCCCATTAATTATAACTGGATTGCTGCCATCTGACCAGCTTTGTGCCTGTACAAATGTCAACAGAGCCAGGACTACACAGGTGGGGAGAAGGGCCAGTCAGAGGAGATCTGGTACATCTGTCTGGGGAGGGATAGATGGAGGGGAAAGGGGGAAATGGCACCCCCCCTTTCCAAATCAGGCTCATTGGCCTACAACAATAATTGAAATGCAGACTGGGAGCCCCAGGATGCCACTTTACCCGGCCCTTTTCAGAGCAGACTGCACTTTAGGCCATTCCCTCCAGTTAAATCTCTTTACCAAAGTGGTCTGTATGAAGCCTTACATACAAGAAGATAATGGTGCTGTCATTTTTACAAATAATCACAATGGGAGCAGAAAAATAAGAGGAAGATGATTAGGCCTGAAAATGCAATGAGGCTCCAATTGCTAATGCAGTGGAAACTAAAAGGAAGCTGAACCACAATCGCAAGCTGTTCCTGCCAGGCTGGCTTTTCTGCTGTGATTTAGGAGTGTACAGCTGTGTTGCCATGACGTTATGAGGAAATGTCCCTACCCAAATTCAGACCCTGGCATGGCTTTCCTTGTGTGAAATACTATGAAGACAAAGTATTTAGTGTGGCAGTTGAAGCAAATCTTGAGTGGGTTAACATAGATTGGCTTGGCTGGGTTGTAAAAGAAAAAATCCCTTCAAACCTTCCTGTAGCTGCCTCCAGCAGTGATGTTCTGCTTCTGCTGGGAACATGGAACAAGAGGATGGCACTGGTTTTAACACTGAGGATTAAACCCCATTTTAAAATGGAGTAGGACAGCAGGCTTCCCTCAGTCCTTCATAGAACAGTGGGAAGTATTTCTTTGTGATGTGGGATGGGCTTGTGTGTACCCCAGAGTACTTCAAGCCTTTTAGAATGATGATAATCTGAATCTGTCCAGACATGGAGGACCTGAGTGCCAAGACTGTGAGTATTCCAAGCACCTGAACTAATGGCAAAATGGTTTGGGGGGAGGAAGAATGGTGGTTCTTCTCACAAACTTGCAAGGAAGGAGACCTTTTGAAGTCAACAGTAAAGAGATTTCTAACCAGAAAAGCCTTGGAGATGTTTTTACAGCATTTTGTGGGATGTATGTAATTCCCTTCTCCATGGCCTAGCATCTGGGGCTCCCTCCTTCAGGGGTCCCTGGCCCCCACTCTCCTGCAGTGGCGTTTGTCTGGGGTTTAAGTGCCCCCATGTTGCAACATCCAAGTCAAGTAAGCAGCTTCAGTGTTCTCCCATCAGAAAGGACAGCAGTAGATCTTCAACACATCTCTTCCTTCTTTCTCATGTTCCTGCCCCCAGTGTAAGATTTTTCTTCCCTCTGAAAATGAGCATTTTTTGTTTCTTTAAATCAGCAGCACTTTCTGTGCTAATGACTGATATTCTCTTTGCTGGTTAGAGGTGAGGCAAATAAAACATAGAGCTGACTTATCTCCCCAATTCTGCAAGAATCTCTCCTAGCACAATATTTTCCCTAATTAAACTAACTAGGGAATAATTTACAGGTCAAAGTAAATAGACTTGCTTAATGTATAAACATAGTTGGAAAGCAGAGTGTCTCACACAGTGATGCGTGGAGAGCAGTCATTGTGGCTCATGGGTTGGTGGGGGTGGAAATGTCAGTCCTCTGAGACAAAATGTGCCTCAAAACAATTAGTTTTGTCTGCATTAGGTAAACAGAGTCAACTGTAACAGGAACTTGACAGATGCATCTTTTTCAGGACGAAGTAATTTTACTGTGTCAAATAGCAGAGTATTAATTTGCTGCTGAGATATGTGCCAGTTTTAGTATCGGTGCTGCTGGATTACCAACAAACCTTTGCAGGTTTGGGGTGGCATTTGTCACACAAACGTAGAAGTAACAGAGAGCTCTGCTGACAGGGCTTTGCTCTTGGGAACAGCCTAAAGGCAAGAGAATGTGCATTTTTATAGGCTCTGTTTTGCAGACAGTGTAAACCACAGGGTTCATGTTTAAATCCAAGGTCTTGTTCCTCTGCTTGGAGCTTTACTTGAGTGAAAAGATTTGAGCTTTTCTAAAACATTTCCTATTTGAAAGTGTGTTGAAAATGTGCATATAGTAAAACTACCATTGCCCACAACTTAATCCCTGTCTTATTTAAGTTATTTTGCTTCTCCAAGAGAAATCTGTTGTACTTTTCCTCACATCCTTTTTTTGTTGGATACTTCTCCGTATATTTTGGATGCTCTTTTCCATAAGAGCATCATTACCTGCTGCTCTTAGTTTTTGCTTGGGGTTTGTTCACCCTGGTTTGGCTTCTCACCACAGGCTTTCCTGTCATTCCCATAAAAAAGCTGTATTGTCCTCTCTGTGAGCGTCAAAAGGTGAGAAATGACAGAACAGATAGGGAAGTGAAGAGAAAAGGTGAGGCAGAAGTTATTTGGATGCTCAGTTGGGCCTTCCCAGTTGTAACCACTGTATGGTGGCTCCAGCCAGTGGTTTGGGTGGTGACAGTGAGTGGTTATGGCCCCCTGAGGCACAGCAGCAAACTGCCCAAGTCTCAGGAAGAGCCTGTGTTCCTGGCAGAAGTGTCCTGGGAAGGTCTGGTTTGACTTCTCTGGGTCTTGGCTATGAGCACGTTGTGCGATGTTAGCACCTCTGGAATGAGATCTCTAAAAGTGCACTGAAGAAATTATGCTGAAAGACACAAGTGGGGATGTTCATTAATGGCAGGATTCTTTGCCAAGGAAGGCTAAAGGGCTGAGAGAGCTCTGTTAAAGCCAGTGCATCCGTCTGTTCAGCTGGCTGATGCAGGAACATGCACCTGTGCACAGGAAAGGGCAGCACTTGGCTGCTGCAGGGTGCTAGCCTGCCTCAAGACATTCCCATCTGGGAATACTCTGAGAGCTGGGGGGAACATTGCAGACTGTGGAGTGTTAAATCACTGTTCCCAAGACACTGACTGATCTGAATGTGCATAGCAGGGGGGCTTTCCAGTGTCTGTAGAGTTGATGGATGGGTGTTGGGACCCAGGACATTCCTCTGGCTCCTCTGGGTGATTTGAGACCCTGGCAAGGGGCTCAGGGACCTTGGCATGGAATCAAAAACACCTGTGCCTTCGATTTTAGTCCATGGAAACAATTACCAACTTTATATGAAGATTTACAAACCACAAGAGTTTGAGTAACTCTTATTACTAATTAACTATCATTTAATAATGATAGTTAATTTGTCACAGGGTGAAAAAGTAGACTTTGGGGGTTTTAGAATGAGGGTTCTAGAAGAAAGATGGAGGAATCCTGGTGTGTCCTGTCCTTCTCCTTCTTCTTGTCCTCCATCTTCTGCTGGGATGGTGACACTTTTTGATTGGTTTAACGTAGAGACAGACTGTCTAACATAAGTGATAGGTATTGGAAAATTATTGTAAATAAAGTACACATATTTTGTAGTATAAAAAGTTAACACCACCACAAAGGCAGTCACTGTGCCACAATCCGACCCACTGGACAGGTCTCAGCAGGTCAGAGAATGTAACAGATAAGAAAAAAATAACCATCCTTGAAAAGCAGAACTGACAAATCTCAACTCCTTCAGTTGTGAGGCTGGGAAAAAAAGACTTTGTAATACCTCGAGGGTCGTCTCAACCACAAAAACCCAACAGATGGGGGGACCAGTGCTGATAACAAACTCAGGCTCTCAAAAAAGGAAGCTTGAGAATTCTTGTTATTGTCACAGAAACATTTTGCAACTGTGGTGAGAGCAATTTCTGTCTTCTCCCACAGAATAGGCTGTTTCAGAATTCAGTCTTGATATCCCCTGAAGTTAAAGGGTGCAGGAGAACAAGGTTTTGTCTGATGCCTCCAAGAATGTATGTCCTGGTATTGATTCAGACATTTTCTTACTGCTTCTTCTTTTCTCTAGATTGTGATTGATTTAGATTATACCCGAGGGGTTTGGCTTTAATGATTTTGAGGTTTTCTTGGTCACAGAATAATTTAGGTTGGAAAAGTTGCTTAAGGTCTTTAAGTCCAACTGTAAACCTATGCTGCCAAGTCCACCACTAAACCCTGTCACCAGGTGCCACATGCGCAGTCTTTTGAGTAGCTCCAGGGATGGTGACTCAACCACTCCCCTGGACAGCCTTTTCCAATCTTACAACTCTCTGGGTGACAAAATTTTTCCTAACATCCAATCTAGTCCTCCCCTGGCACAATACTATTTGTTGGAGCCTCCCACCATTTGTGAGTGATTTGAAATAAAGTAGAAAAATGCTTAACCAGGTACAGCTGAATACCCCAAACAAACGAATGCTTGGAGTCTCCCCCTTGTCCTGCCTCTGCTAGGCGTGCATTTGTGGCTGTTACTTGAGCAGTGAAGGCACTGGCACAGTGAATATGCCATATTCATTTGTGAACACAAACACCAATGGAAAAACTGCAGTGAAGCTCTACTGTCTCTTCCTGCCCATAAAAATGCCTCCCTCCTTCCCTGTAAACACAGATTTTATGGAGCAGTAGCCTGGCCTCAGCAGCCTGTGTCCCAACCTATTGGAAGTAAGAGTCAAAGCAGAACTAGGAATAAATGTGATGTCTAGGTTTCCTGTTTTGAAGTCCCTAGTGATACACTTTGTTTGAGCGTTATGCCTGCTTTGTTGTTAGCTGGCAAAAATAACAAGGAAAGACAAGTTTCTGCAAGACAGACTTAGAGTGCATTAAATAAATATAAATTTTATTAAAAACACCCACATCTCAGCGTTATCAGGAATGATATAATAATAAACAGCTTTCAAATAACCTGCATTACATTACAATACTTACAGTATTTATAACCATCCTTGGATTCTTTTTATAGACATACCAAACATCTCATGAAAATGAATGAAACTAAAGTAAAAAAAAAAAGTAGAACATAAGCATAGAAAATGCACACAGAAGTTCATTACCTTAGTGTCAAACTGCTAAAGTTTCCTACACAAGTTAACCACTAGCTTTAGAAGTGAACTTCATACTGCTGTGCGTCAATCAAGATGAAAAATTCATTCAAGTAAAGTTGACAACTCTCAGAAGCATCTTCAAGTATGGCTATAATCGACCTGATAATCCTATACAAGCAACTCTGTCTGCTTTGTCATTCATTCCAACTGAGGCAGGGTCCTGTACACCAAAAATTACAGCTCAGGTATTTACAATACAAAACTGATTCTCCAGCTAAGCTTCCTGCTCCTGCTGCCAGCAGTTTGGCAAATGACGGTGCACGGCATATTAACCAAACATCTGCTATGGATTACATGAATTAGATAGGATATAAAAAAAAATCACCAAAAGATGAAAATATATAATGATTTACTTAATCTGACATAGAACCATCATTTTTTTTTCCCAAAAAGGCAAAACTTTTGTTTCAATGAGTGGATAAAGTCACAGACTGAGAAAACCCAAAATTGCTGTAATAAATATTTGACCGTTAAACCCAAAGGCCTCCTTTGATTTACTTGAGTTAGGTTGTGATTCTGTTGTATAGAATTTTTTTTGACCAAACATAATCTTACAGTATATTGCACAAGATATAGCTGGGACATGGAGGTTTGCATGTTTAGGGAAGCCCTTGTACTGACTGTACCTTTTTATATTTTATTTTATTAATTACAGTATCCAAGAAGCCTTGTTTAGAGAGTGACTTGAACAACTCTAGCAAACAGTCACTTGCCAAACCCCTGCCTTACATTTTTCCCTTTAATCAGCTCAGTGCATTCTACTTTCTTTTTGTTTAATAATTTGAAACAGTCAAAACATTCTAAATCTCTTAAACACTTCTGTTACAATAAAAAGAGCTAACGAATTTACAAAATTAGTTTTAGTTACACAATACATATACAAGAAAAATAAGAAAAGGGATTCAAAAGAAAAACATCAAATCCCTGAAAAAAGAAACAAAACAAAAACAAAAAACCCAAGAATAATATATTTAACCTACAACAGCTTTACATACACACAGGTGACACGTTGGCATAGGAGAACATGAGCTGAAATATCCCTGAATTTTTAGAACCAAAAAAAAAAAAAAAAAAGTTGAAGTTCAAGTTATACTTGCTAAAATGTCAAGTATTGAGAGTTTTTTGTTTAGTTTTTTTTTTTGTTTGTTTTTTTCAAAGGCTGTTGGGGGAAAAAGATGGTATACAATATATAAACTTTCACACTCAGTTCAATATCCTATTGCCAAACTAGTGTTGAGGTATATGACAAGTAGGAACATCACTCAAACCTTTTAATGTATTTTTAGCTCACATTATGATATATTTGTAGCAGGCTGAGTAGCACCATGATGTGAATTCAGCTCAAAACCCAAATATATATAGATTTAATATTTTTACAGTACTAAAATACTAAAGCATTGCGTTAAAAAAAGTTTTGTTTACAATTTAATTTATTATACAACTCTCCTGCTTTTTAAATTTTTTTAATAGAAATTAATGATTTAAAACCACCACAGCAAGCCAGCTGCCTATTTTTTTTTCTATGAATCAACGGAATCGCACAGAACTAACCCTGTTTCATTCATCTTGTGTAGGCATCGGTCTGCTCAGTCTTTCTGCAAAAGAGGCCACTTGCACTGAGAAATGACTTGCACCACAATGTACATAATTATCAACACAAAAGCAGTTCTGCCATTCCATAGTGGGAGCACACAGATCTCTAGAAACAGCAGAAGCCCAAGCTAACTAGGTGTAGTCTGTTGCATGCTGCTAATTATTACCTGTGGTTAATATAAAATTCTTTCCTTAAAACTGTATATATTTGAGCAATGAACTTGTCATAATAATTGTAGAAAACAGTTTACAGTATAGCTGTGTGAGATGAGCACCAGAAAAAAATGTGTTTTGTGTACTAAAGTATTCCCTTATATCCAGTAAGCCCCATTTTTACCGTAACTGACTGTATTAAAAATGGATATGTAGCCCACTAGCTGATGCATGGCTAAACCAAAAGTATTTAAAAGCTTTTTTAGTTTAAAAAAATTATCTTTGCATTTTTAAAATCAAAGTAAACTCTTCTTTTTTTTTTTTTTAATGTCTTAGTACCTTAGCATTGTTCAAGTTGCCAAGCTTAGGTAGACAAAGTGCTTTTGAAACACTATTTAAAAAAAAATATCTCTCTATTTTATTGTCCTTTTCTAGGACTTGACTGGATGAGCAAAATCCAGAGGTCTTTGTAATTCCCATATGTTAAAAAGTAAGCTTATTTTAACACCAGGTAAGTTCAATACATACATGAATGAAAAGGTCCTCCCTGTTGCTGAAGAACATTTGACTACATCATTGACATTTTGTTATAAAGGCATTAACTGTTTCACTGATAAAATAAAGACACCATTCTCTTGGATAGCACCATGGTTTTAGAATATTCAAACAAATTCAGTGTTTTGCTTTGTCTTATCTACTTTGTTAAATAAAATCAAAATACTATTAAGATTACAGTAAAAACTGCATGTTAAAAAGCCATAATTCCAGTATTTCAGTACATCATAGATTCAGCACCAGATGTTATTTTAAGATTCCTGCAGTTGTAATACTACAGTATTATTTTTTTAGGGTTGTTTTTGCTCCTGTTCCATGACTATGCAAACTTGATGACATTAAATGTGGCCACAGATGTGAAAAACTGTAAGAAAAAAAAAATCCATTTGCAGATTATCTCTTTCAGTAATAGAGCCAGTGTTTTCCACTGTAAATTGTGAAACACTTTTTTGTTGTGTTCTCTCTGGTTTTTTCCTTTTATTTTCTTCTTCTGTTTGTAATTTTTTTTTTTTTTTTGCATAGGATGCTTTGGTCTGTTTCCTACGTGCCATCTGTGACCACTTAAAAATCAGTGGAAAACAAGTGCTCTAGTGAGATTTACCTCTTTTTGCTGGTGTGCCGCGGCTTTTTCCACCGATGAGCTCTGTAAAAACACTGTTTCCTTCTCCACCCTTGCCTTCCATGAAACCTAAAGCACCACTACCCTAGACACAAGGTGTTTTTTCAAATGAGGTAACCAGCCAAGGTGTCAGATGTATCGGTTGTAAGGCCCTGTAACCCGTGTAAAGGCATATGGAGATGTGGTGACGGTGGAGTCCGTGGTGACCGACAGTGTCCTTTGTGCCAGGGACTTGATGAAGCGCAGGTACGTTGGCTCAGAGGGCTCGTGGGGCTCCACGGGCTCCCGCTTGGCTTTTTTGCCGTAGGATTTCTGAGGCACGTAGTCTGGGCCGTACTTCTCGCATTCCTCTTCTTTCTCTCTTGCTTTCTCAGCCATCTTCGCCTCCCACAGAGCCAGACCATGTTTTGGCTCATTCATGCTCTTGTGCTGGTAAAATACAAGGGATATTCTGGTGGGATGGTTCCTGTTGGGATTTTTTAAGGGAGTCGTTGCGTGGAGCTCGCGTTTTGCACACTCTATGAGAATTGACCCATGAGATGGAGCAACTGCCACTCCTCCAATTTCTGGATCCAGAAAGTTCTGCTCACTATCTGACCAGACTTCATCGGGATCCTCTGCTTTTTCTGGATTCAGCACGTCAGTTTTATCTAAACCACCCTGGGGAGTAGTCCTGTCATGGTTTTGACCTGGAAGCATGTTAGACAAACCATTAACTGCGTGTGAAATAATTTCATTATCCTTATTTTGGAGATGCAGTGAATTAGGGGGACCACTAAACATAGTTGGAGCAGAATGGTAGTCATGTGATAAATGTGGAGGGGGTTGCATGTGATGATGTTCACCTGTTTTACTCATGGAGGCATAATCCATGCTTGGATTACTCAGATTAGATTTTAACCTTGAGGCAACCTCCATAAAATGGCCATTGGCCTCATGAGTTGAGTAAGGGGAAAATGACCCTACGTGGTGTAAATTTGGTCTTATGGTGCAATTACTGAAGGAGTCTATCTGCATATTTTGGTTTCCATAATTCAAGTACTTGGGACCAAAACTCTGGTTATTCCCAAACCTATGCTGGTATAATGTTTGAATGGGTGGTAGACTTAGTTTAGACATATGGTCTTGGCTCTGGCAACTATACAAGTCCATGTGCTGATGCTGGGAGGAGTAGGAGCCCAAGTAAGAGGGGCAGTTGTCCATAGCTATGTTTCCATTGCATTGGTAGGGGGGATATTGGTTATTTTGACTTAAAGATCCTGAATAAGGGTTCATGGGACTGGAAGAATTCAAATAAGACCCCGCAGACTGTGATGAGGTTGGATAGAGGTTCACGGGATTGGACCCTCCATATGGATCTGAAGTGTACGAAGAGTTTGGATAAGCATTGGCTGGATTAGGCAACCTTCCATAGAGATTTGCAGAACCTGAACCCGAGTAAGAGTTAATGGGATTTGATTGAGGGTTGTTAGGGAGAGAGCGCTGTGGATGTTGCTGCTGCTGCTGCTGCTGTTGTTGTGTGGCTGGTCCTGAAAGACGTAAAAGATCTGTAGATGTAAAAAGGAAAAAACAAACAACCACACAACAAACAGGCTTTTTAAAAAAAGGCCCCAAACCAACCAACCACCCAACAAATTACATACTTCATATGAAATTTCTAAGAAAAGTAGATTCATTAACAGACGCTCCCTGTCTCATATCTCAAACACCATCCTTTAAGAAGCTGAATAAATACTAAGGCTACTCTTCCTTTTTGGCATGTGTCCAACAAGACCAGATGCTAGTGGCAGTGGGGAAAAGAGGACAGTGCAGTCTGTTCAGAGTCACATGCACAAAATCCAAAGAGTTGAATCGTCTTTTAAGTAGCCCATGAAATGGAGCATCAAAGTGCTCCCAAACAGCCATGCACAAAGTGACTTTCTTTTCCCCAAGAATAAATAATTCTTCTCATCTACATGAATAGAACTGACTCCAGGAAATGTCCCTAGCAGTATGTTAAAACCAACATTCACCGGTAGACAGAGCAGCGCAGTAATAAGTGAGATTAACTGAAGACACGAGTGCAAAAATAACATTCATTAAAGTGCAATGGCATCATTTAATGGTCACAACCCTTGCCTGGGTCATGGGACAGCTGACTTCTATTCATAGGTATTTCAGTGACCTTCTGGGTGGCCCTAGATGTATCACTTTTTTCCTCTCTACGAGAACTGCTGCAACAATAAAATAGGTTGATAACTCCTTTGCTCAGGACTCTCAAATCTGCTGCTGAGAACTGCCATAAACTCTTACTCCACTGTGGAAAGCCTGCTTTGCTTTTGGACTTGAGGCAGAGAGTATAAATAGTGGTAAAGAGGTTATGCTTCTGTCTCCTGAAATCAGGAGGTGCTCTGTAACAGTGGCAGACATTGAGTGATGTGTAAGTCATTCTTTGGCAGCAACACCACAACTTCTCTTCATGGCTTCTAGCTCTACTAGTCCTTTAAACATAACTTTTCAATATGCTGGATGGCAAGCAGAGTTTGTTTCTAGATTTCTACAAGTGTTAATTATCCAACAGTAAAGGATTTCTCATTGCAACTTTTTTTTTTATTTTTTCTTCTCTGGAGTTGTACCACATTTGGCACTCTAGTATTTATATAATGTTGATATTCGCTTTCAATAAATCTCTTGCCTTTTTACTTCATTACATTCTTGGGCTGAAAATAATGGTTTTCTTGAGGCTGATTATAACTGGCCCTGATTTGTAGGATGCTTACCACTGCTGACCCCACTCAGATTCCTGTGTTTACCTGCCAGCTGCTTTGCATGACCCGCTGCTTCAGAGGTGCCTTGCTTGTTGCGTGCTGCAGCAGACTTCTCTCTCTCAGCTTTGCTAGACCCATTCTCCAAGGAGGCAAGCTTTTCTGCAGCTGCTTTCTTTGCTTCCAGCTTCCTTTGCCGACAGGTCTTCACGGGCTCTGCTAACATCCGTACTTTTCGTCGAAAGGACGTAAGGACCTGGATGCTGCCATTCCTCTTCTTCTCCTCCTGGCCCTCAGTGCTTCCAAACTCATCCACATCAGAGACTTTGTATAACGGGAGCACGTGGAGCTGCTCATCTTCTGGTGTTTGGCCAATTTCACGATTGTCTTCTCTAGTCAGTGTGCAAACCTGTTAGGAAAGTGTATTAGAGATCTGAAACTCCACCTCTGCGTTGTGCCCTGATACTGTCAGCGCTGGCATCTGGCAATCTCTTTGTAAACTGTAAGTTTCTGTGCAATTTTTGCATATCACAACAAGCCTGCAAATTTAATTTCTTCCATTACTTTGTTGGACAGTGTTAAAAGAAACAGAAGGTGTATAGATATCTATTTTTTTTACTTGTGCTCAAATTAACAGTAGAGTTAGGGAGAAACCTCATGTGAAATAAACTCTGTGATCCATTGTACCATGGCTAGAGAGCTAAAGCAGTGGAATCTGGGACTTGGTACTCACCTGAAGATTCTTTCACTACAATACACAAGGTAGCTACCTGTTAGAGAGAATGTGCAATATAGCACACTGGTGTTGTACTTCACACCCCCTTCACAGTGCAACTGTAATGTTAATAACAAGATTTAGGGGAGTTACTGCAGCGAGCCTGTTGTATTAGTTCTAGCTAGAACAGATATTGAGAGGATCTTTGTGGAAAAAGGTGCTGATAGGGATGTATTCTGCAGCAAAATAATTGTCCCAGCTTTGCAGAGAAAGCTCAGCTGGAAATGTACATTAGGGGTGATTAACTTGTGAGTTAAGTCAGACCCTGGAAACAGGAAAAATTCAGTTTGAGTTAAAAAGGCAGATACTCTCATTGGTCATAATAAGAGCTGCACTGTGAATCTAGGGAGCTGCTTCTAATTACAGCCTTAAGAGTATTCTTTCCTATGTTTGGCCCCACTGTTTTATTACAGAAATAATCCAATGCACATTCAAAACCAGCTTGCTTTTCTAGTATCTTCTACAGAACTTCTGCTGTACCTACCAGAAATCAGAACTGAGGAGAGTCAAGGGTACATGGACTAGCAGACTTTCTGCTCATCCAAAGCAGGAATAAAATCCAAATTTTCCAAAACTCTCTCTCAGAGAGAAGTTATTTGTTTCTACTTTTATTTTATTAGAAGATATAATCCAAAGTTGTTAGAAAAAGAAGGATTTCAGGAGGATAAATAGGAACTGTCCCAGCATTTCAGTGCTGCTGGGACCTTCTTTCCATTGTCTCCACAGTTTCTCTTCTACCAGGGCCGTGTTAAACCTTTCTTTAATACACTGTAAGTCTCATTCATGTGAAAGAAAAATGTATAGGGGGTAGTAACTTAGCTCAGTTACTGCCTAATGTTTTTTTTTTACTGATCTGCATTATGCAGTATAAATTTAAACAGAGAGAAGATAATGAATGGAAGCCAGGAGCTGAATGCTCGAGTGAGGAGGCTGCTACACATCCCAGACTTACCAGAGTACTCCCGTTTTGCATGTTGTGCAAGTCTCTGTGAGCATGAGCACAGAAGTCGAGGCAGGCAGTGACCCCAGAGAATGGGCGACCTTCCTTCAGCCCCAGGCGGCACTCGGGGGCTCTGTGTTCGTACTCAATCTGCAGAGACAGGACAGGGTTCGCTGCGTGCTCCATGAGGGCACAAGGAATGCTCTGCTGTGACAAAGGGCAAGTCTCCCTCATGCCTTGGAGGTGACAACAAACACATCTTGAAAGCAAATAAACTACAGCAATTAGATGGCTGGTTTGTATCCATGATTCATTCCTTGCTGCTTTGTTCCCTAGTACCTTCAGTCTCTGGCATGATGGTGAAATTAGTCACTAATACTTTTCTTTGTGTATTACTCTGCCAGGGGTTGGTGTTTTTACATGACAAATGCAGTGCATGGTTTCCGTGACTGGCACTCTGAGAGTGATATGTTTGTGTAGACTGGAAGCATACCAAGCTATTAAGGGAAAATGGCTTTACAAAACTGACTCCAGAATGATTTAATGAAAAATAATGATTTGCTTTTTGATTTGTAATATTTTGGCATGCTAAACATGTATTTCATTAGCTTAAGTACAAATCTAAACCACCCTGACTAAAAAGAGAGAGAATTCAGTCAAGACACTTCTTTGTACCCATGCAGTCATTATTAAGGAGCTTTACAAAGAACTCAAAAATGCATTAACACACCTTACACAAAAAGAAAGGATTTTGTAATGGAAGATAAAGCCTTAGAAAAATGATGGTTTCATATTTTATTTCAGAAATTAAAAATGAAACCACATTTATAAAATGCTTTTCTGAAATTCCTGAGCCTTTCAAGTGAATGCATGGAACATCTACACTTAATGGAACTTAATGGATCCCTTTTTAAGTTAAGGTCAAATTAGATGCTTTGCCAAGTCTTCATTCAAAATCACTAAAAATATGTCTAGTTTGCTCACAGACATTTATTTTTCGAATCTGGATTATTTACTTCCCTGGAATCTGAAAACAAGACCAGAAAAAAAACCTTGAAAACTGTGTAAACTTCTTTGGAATTAAATGTGAGCAGTCTGAAATGTTAGCCAGACTATAATCGTCTGATCAAACTATATGGGTTTAGCTGCTCTCCGAAATGTTCTGTTTGGTCCAGTTGGGAAACAATCCTTTTCCAGTTCTTGGTTGTAATCCAGAAGTGGTCCAGATTTGGATTAGAATAAATCTAGGCATTTGAAATGTGATTTTAGTGCTTTTTTTGGTTTTAGAACCTTTTACAATATCATACAAATTAGAACTCAATCATCTCCCTTTAAAGCCGCTGGCAGTAGCTCAAGTACAGTTTCCCCACAAATACAAGGTCTATATGAAACTCCTGAAATAAGCCAAGCTATATACATGCCTTATTACATAAGGTAAAAATTGAAACTTGTAAAAGCATGTATTTTCAACAAACGTTGGGCAGCACCACAGCTTACTTGAAGAAAAGTTCTTAAGTGAATTTTTGTGGGAAAAGAAAAGCAGCCCAAGCAAAGAAACAATTTATTGTTCACCACCTCATTTTTCTTTTCTTTCTCTTCTTATTTTCTCTTGCAGAATGTCTCCCAGATATTTGGACAGATAACCACAGCTAGTGGGCACATAGCCACAGTTTTCTCCATAATGAGTCTCCAAACATTATCAGATCAGGTAAGTGAAACTGGGTAAGTCTGCACTGAGTCTGCTTACCCTGTCTAGCTGCTACTAAGTACACAGTAAAGGAGTGAATTTTACAGCAGATAATAATGGACAGTTTTTTGTTAATTGACTGTTTCTGTTAAAGCTGAGAATCTGTCTTGTGCTGGTTGTACCGTGCTGTCAATCGGAAAGCAGGATGATGTCACAGTTTGCGGTAGATGCTGAAAGTTTGGGGACTCAAGTTCTGTGAATGTTCCTAACAGTGGTAAACCTGAGCAACGAAAATAAGGTCAACAGTTACATGTTTGCAAGTGGTGTGCTGTCAAATTTTGGTGTAACTATCTGAAAGATATTTTGTAATGAAATGTAGATGAGACACAGCCACAGTGGGAAACTCTTCAGAGCTCTGAACGTGTCTGAGAACAGATCCCTTCGTGCAAGAAGGCTGGTGCAGGCACTTGAGTCCATACACAGGACTGAGTGTATTAAAATATAGAACTTCACTTTAAAAGCATGTTTACAAAGGGTGTTTTGGTGAAAACTAAATTCATCTACTGCTTGAGAGAGCAGAGCTGAAACTGTGGCTTCAGGACTTGAGTACAAACTGTTGCCAATTTCATGCCATATACACAGCAGCTTTATTGGTTTGGATGGTAATTCATGCTAAATCAAGAAATTTGTATTTTGGAGCTGAAGAGTGAAATAATTTTATCGCGTTGATGTAGCTGAAAAGGTTAATTCTATTTAGTGGACCAAATCCTGCTAGTTTTACTTGTGAGAGCATTTTAAGTGACGTTGTTCATTTCTATTTGTCTTCATGCTGATATCAAAGAAATGTTAGCACAAAATGTATGTGATGGTTTGGTGCAAGGCTGAAGCATTGGGAAGTATGTTAAAAACCAGGTTATTTCCATGACTGCTCATATTCCTTTTTTCCCCCATCATACCTGGTTGTTATATGCATCGGGTGCAAGCTTCTTGTAGGTAGGTGCCATCAGGGTTGACAGATTCTGCAAATGGGATTCTAGTTTTTCTTCCTGTTAGAGATGAAACAGGGTTCAATGACACTTCCATACTGTACATCTGGGATCCAACAAGTTGGGGTCTTTACACAATTGTGTGTAAGGACTGTTGTGTAAAGGCATGAACCAGTATCACTGGTGTTTAGACAGTGACTGTTGTGAATCTCCTTTTAATTTCTTTGTTCTAAGGCCTTTAAAGGAATAGAGCAGTTATAGCAGTGTAGTGGAAAACCTGCAGTATAACACCATATACTATACTCCTAATTTGTTTTATATTAAGAAAAATCACATTCTTCAACATGGATATGTTTTAGATCTAAGTGTGATAATCCTCATTATTTTCCTTTTTGGAGTTGTGGAAAAAATAATACTCTTCAGAAAGCTTGAGAGAAATAACATCAGAATGATCCGAGTAAATATGGCTAATTTAAGGGGTTTGCACATTGCGACGACAACACTTTGACATACTGAAATATTTTTATATGCAGAAATTTCAAAGTATTTAAATATTGCAGCCTTCAAAAACCTTCCAATCCTTAAGCAATGAATGGATGTGTCTAGTAATTGGTGATATGGAGGTGGGAATGACCACACTTCCTTTTTTCTCTAAATTGCACACTGTCAAAATAAAGCAATAAAAAAAAAAATCTAAAACATATTCCAGAGTTGTTTACCATCATATAAGGATGAGAATCCCAAATTCAAAACCTCACTTGTATGAGGTTTATCATATCTTTAATTTTAAATGCATACAGAATGGTGGCATACTGGAATGGCATATTTGTTTTTAGGAGTTTTTGTGTTGAAGGAAGATGTGAAGAGCTGGGAAAAAACAGGTTTCAGAGAGGAATGCATTTGGTGTGTTGAAAGTTTGCATTCCCTACTATGGGACAATATCCTAGTTTGGTTTGACATGAAATTGTCAAAAAATATCTTGCTGTGACCTCATGCCTGCTGCCACAATGTGGAACTTTTGTATGGCCTGTAGGTTAGCATTTGTTAGTGTATTTTCTAGTTTTTATTGGTGAGGATTCTGTTTGTGCTGCCTGTAAACTGTGTCTGTGCTATGGAACCCAATCCCTGGTCTGGATGCATGCTTTGGCTGCCCCTAACGTTGGGACCAGGACTGGAGGGTAAAGCCCTCTTTCCTGCATAAATCTGGCTTTCCTAGGAAGTAAATCTAAGAATGCAAGTTGGAAGAGTGCCCTGGTGTGCTCTGGCCAGGTATCATCTTAGAAATGTAGGTAGTTTAGGATTGCAGACTGATAAAGAAGGCTTTGTGCCACAGCATGTATGGAGGAGAGCTGTTCTGTAGTTCTTGGTGCTGTAGAAGAGCAGTGGGCAGGAAAACCTGTATGTTAGTTATGATGGTATTCTGAACAGTGCACTCTTTTCAGCACAGGCTGTAGGATGTGGAATTATCTGTCTCTCTGATTATGAGAGAGTAATGCTTGGGTTTGTGTAAGACATCAGAATACAGTGAAACTAGCATGCCAGTGCACAAGCAAGGGACTAAATTGGCACATCCTTGCCAGAAAGCAGACTGGGCCACTGGAGCTTCACATGACTTGCTGGAGGTGTCCAGGAGTCACTGCAGTCATAGCTTCAGGGTATCTTGTGTCCAGGCTAAGGTCAATGTTTATTACTCTGGCTCGTTTTAAACATTCACCAGTTTGTTGTAACACAGAGCCCAGTCTGGAAACATTCAGTGGGGCAGGACTGTATGTAGAATGAGTCTTCCTATCCTCTTCTTCCTATTGTCATCTCAGAGTTTCATCATGTTTGTCTCCATTGAACCAGTCTGCTCTGGTTCCCAGTTGCAGTGTTATGTGCCATTAGCTGGTAACCCTTCCATTGTCCCACTGGGGAATGCTCAGTTGCAGGCCTAACACAGTCAGAATTATTCAGGCCATGCCTTCTCCTCTAATTGTGAAAGCCTGCAAACATGGTTTCAAGTCTCAGGGCTTTTACCAGCTGTCAGAATTTGGACAGTCAATTCAGCTGGCTCAGTGACTGGAATCAATTGGTTTTGACTGGCAGTTATTTAATTACCCTACATGTACAGCACTCAGGGAGGCCTCGGGCCCTGCTCTCTTGTACTGTATCTCTATTTACAGAGCAACAGAAAACATTTCTTTGCAAATGAAGCTAATGTCGGAAATGGATACCAACCTCTTTTGGGTCATCCCCCATCAGCTTAAACTTTCTTGGAATCTTGCTTCTGGCAAACTTACAACCATTGTAGTACATGCTCCAGGAGCAACCAAAGGAAAATGAAGCACCACAAGTTTCAGGGTCCAGCCCTTGGCATGCACAAGTCCGTCTAAAAGATAAGAGAACACAGCTGTTAGCAGCAGGCAGGTCTCCCTGTGGTGCTCTGGCAGTGGCCATCAGCGTTCTGACAGCGCTCCAGGGAACCAGCAGTGTGGATAATCTTCCACCAGTAAATAATGTAGAATTGCAAGAGGGAGACATACACATCATAACAGAAGAATTTATCAGAGTGAATAATTCCCTGGCTACAAAGCAGGGTCTTCGGGGGTTCTACACTTGTGTGAGAAACATGGCTTTGCTTGGGTGAGGGTAAGTTTGTGTGGTGCCTTGTTAGGTACCGATATTCATAGTGCCTCATGGCCTTGTGCTGACAGCCCTGCAGGAATGTGGGAGCCCTCTGTCAGGGGCTAAGCAATAATGCCTGAAATATGACTCTACCCATGAAGCCAAAGTAACATACAGTGATAGCTGTGGTAATTTTGGTCTAAATGTTCTTGTCTCTCAGAAAGGCATGGGAAAGACATACAGTGCAATATCTTTAAATTCAGGCTGGTCTGTGTCAGCTTACACAAGTATGCTTTAGTGCACCCAGCTTTTATTTCAATGTTGAGGTATCAGCTATCCTGGCTCCTGCTGAGATATCTTCTTTTAAATATATTGAGATGGTTCACAACTCTGAGAAAATGTTTTTCCCTATTTATAAGAATGTTTACTTTGGGTTTCCCACAAAGTTTGTGGGTTTCCAAACCGCATGAAACAGCTGGGAAGGTAGATGTTTCAGGGTAACAGCATGAGTGGAGGAGCTGGGTCTGAAGATGGAGCTGCAGGTTTGGTGAGCACAGCCCTGCTGCACTTACTCCTCGTTGAGGGCGCAGCGCCGGTTGGTGAGCGTGCCGTACTTGCGCAGGGTGTCGGTGAGCTCCGAGTAGAGCCTGTCGGCCAGGCTGGTCGGGATCCCCTCCCAGACCAGGATGAGAATGACGATGACGGCCGTCTCACACGTGTGTCCCGCTCGCTCGCGCACCAGGCACAGCAGCTTCTCCTCCTGACTGCTTCTGCGGACTACCTGCATGTACAGCAACACACACCCCAGAGCCCCAACACAAACGATGCCATTCTTAATGTGAAGAGCAAGAGAGAGGGAAACCTCAGCATTACTGTGCGTCTGGGGAGCTTACTTCTGCTTGTATCCTCCTCTTTGCTTCTGGCAGTTCAGTCTGTTTTTCTCACTGTGATATGGCAGGGCTACTCTTTGTTAAACACTCTTTGAGTTTAATGAAGCTGACTCTTTAGGGTGACCGATGACATGGAAAGCTGTGGTGGTGGAAACCAGCTTTGTAAAAGCAGGATTCCTCTCCTGAATCTGTGTTAGGAGTGTGGCCCAGATTAATTGGTGAGCACGAGGAAGTGAGCAGTGAGGTGTCTCCCTGCACAGAGCTGGGTAGTGGACACCTGTCTTAGGGCACGAAGCACGCAGGCAAAGGCAGGCAGTAAGGAAGGGACTAAATAACTGGACAAGGGAGCTCTCTCCCCTTCCCTTCCAAACTTAACCAGCTATACTCATAACCAGCCTCACAGTTTTGTGACCTCCTCTTATTACATACAAATATTACAGTGTTAAGAGGAAAGCAGTAGATGTTTTTCAAATAAAAGTGTCCTTCCAGTAGCATAAACACTGAGAAGCTTTTCCTAAAAAGGGTGCAGTCTGGCATGCATAAAAACTATAATGCATTCGTTTTTCCTCATGCTATCCTTCCCCAGCAATCCCAACCACTCAGTAATTTGTTCCAAAGTATGACAGTGTTTGCTGAGAGGATGTCCTAACACCTCTCTCAAGCTGGGAGGTGGTTTTAAAGACATAACAGTGGTGCACTTACTGGACTTATTTGTAGGCTAAAATTAAACAGCAGTGAAAATGTCAGGTGGTGCAAAACTTTAAGCAAACATGCTCTTTTTCTTAGGTTTTCATACCTTTGAATTAAATGTTATTCTTGCTATTCTCCATGCAACAAGTCAGTGGAGTGAGAGAAGGGTGGCAGCAGGCTACAGGCACCCCATATTACTGCTGCTGCTGAGCTATTTGAAGTTTCCTAGTGTCAGTTAACAGGACATGTCACTGCTGTCAGCCACATGAACCATCATACCGAACTACATTAATTTGTTTACATCACTTACCCATTTAGCAATTGGACATCCTTGAGAACTTTTGCCTTCTTTCCCAGTGTAGACAACCCTTTCAATCCTTATAGCTTTACCCTTCTGTCCAAATCTTAAACAAAACAAAAACATGTACAGTAAGCAGATTCATGTGGTTCTGTGTGAACACTGAAAACATGGAGCACATTTGCCGGTCTTATCTTAGAAAAATAAGCACTATGAATTACAGGGAAAGATGTGCAATGGGTTTGTCTTAATGATTTTATTACAGTGGTGGAATGATACATTAAGAAAGGCAAATGTCTTTAATACATCCCAGATGGGTAAAAATTATCAGTATCACATTATTATTACCAAATATTTTAGACATTTCTTTAGAGCATTTGTTATAGATGACATTTTAAAAAGTGAATTTTTTTAAAAAAAGAAGTCTCCTTATTTTGGTGAAGAATTTTATATTTTTATTTTAATTTCTGGGTTGAAGTTATTTCTGTGAAATGTGCATAATTAAACTGTCAGGGAACAGCTGGCATGTAACAGTCACTTTATTAATTTTCTGTGCTGGTTTCTGGCTTAGTGTGAATCAGTTAAGTCAGGATTAATTTGCTCCATATCTATTTTTTAAACTTTATAATCCTCTCATAAATTGTTACTTTTTTACTTCTACTCGACTTCTGTACTCCAGACAGGATCACAAGGTGCCTCAAATAACACTATATGTGTGCCTATTTGCAGCCAAGGTGGGCAAGCTCAGCTCTTGCTGAAGTGTTCAAACAAGGGGATTACACTCTCAAGGCAGGATCTAGCTCCATATTCAAGCAGCGCTGTTGCCAGAGCAAAGAGGATCCACTTTCCAGGTGGAGATATGTGGCAAATGCCACGTGAAGGATATTTTGACTCAATAAAAAAAGTGCTGGATGTGTTGAGCCAGTTCCAGGCATTTCTCTGGGATTGCCTACCTGCTGAGCCCAGGAGCACACAGTGGCCTCAGTGTTACAGACTGAGCCACCCTGGCCACTTGGCTGCTCCTTGGGCACTGGGCAAACTGCACTTCCATCACCATCTGGAATTCTGCCACTCACTGCTGTTAACATTTAATAGCCAAGCGTGGGGACTGTCTAAATCAGTCTCCTTATTCCTTGCCTTTACCAGCAGAGTAATCAAGGTATATTCCTGTTATGCAGCCATTTAGTGATTCCTTAAGGACTTTTGACCCTTTTTCCTCTTATTTTGGCACTAAAATCTTGGTGATATATTTAAGGGCCAGTATCTGTACTTAAACTTTTGTCCTGTAAAGGAAATGAAAATGCTTATTTTTAGATGTGATCTCATAGTGAAGTTTCAATGGCACAGGAAATTATACAAACAAAATGAAGTTGTACTACACATGTTCTGCAGGCATCTGTTAGGTCACTTTTTCCTGCTTAGGCTTGGATAATAGTATTTATTTTTTTCTTTAATTAACAACATTCAAAAAAACATTTTTAAATCTTAATATTTTCTATCAGTTTTCTAATCTGGTTGCAGGACAATTGTGTGGATACCTCTGTAGAAATATGTTGGCCATTACATACTGGAAATTAAATGGACTTCCTCCCAGGTTTTTTCAACTGTCAGAAAGGAATTAGTACCTGATGTTTGTCATGCTTGCTTTCAGGCCAAAGCTGATTGGCTTTAAAACTAGAGCAAATCTCACTGAGCAAAAGTAGGAATTGGAAGAAGGAAGAGGTAAAATGTCTGTATCTGCTATGGATTCTGCAAGAAATTAGTTTTGGCATAGCTAAAATATTAATTGTAAGTCTAAATCCAAATCCTGGCTTCTTCAGCAGTGCTGATACCTTACCAGTCAATCCACATGCATGGGAAGCCAGGTTAAAAGTGCTTGAGTTGTGATTAATGTCACCAACTGAACGTATATGCTTGAGAGTATCTTTATAGTGAAGGGTTTGGGGTTTTTTTACTTAGGGATACAAAATTAACTAATGAGTTCTGGAGTTCTTCAGTCAGAGAATTTCGTAGTTCATACCGTACAGTTGAACACTAGCCATTGCTCAATTGGCTGCTGCTATACTCTGCTGAACCTGGCTGATTAGTTGCACTTTGGCTATGGTATCTCCTAATTTCCTTCTACCAACATGAAATTAAATTAAATTAAAAAAGAAAAAAAGTAAGGTCAATATTAAGAGTGAAAAATTACTTTCCAATTTAAAAAACCAGAAAAAATGTCATCTCTCTAATTGACATTACAACATGAATGACTTTCCTCTTTTATTTATTATTTGTAAATATTAAAGAACCAGTTGTGAGAGCTCTGGAGATAACATATGGTAAAGAATTTCTTCAGAGAATCAGTGTTCACTTCCTTCCCAGAAGGAAGCTGATTTATGTAGTTTACATACACTCAAGCTGCTCCCAAGCTGAAAATTACTGGGGCAAACCAGTAGCCATAAGAGTCACAGGGAAAGAGGTGCTAAGAAAGAGAAAACACTTTAGGTTTTAATCTGAAGGATTTAATAGGCTACAAGTGCCCCATGGTTGTGCAGCAATGAACACAAGCTAACAGACCTTGCTAAGAAATGGTGCTCCTTAGCTCAGACCCAGCACTGCAATAATGCCCACTTGCTGTTTTGAAGCTCCAGCTGAAACTAGCTGGAGCTTCACTGCTATTGTGGAGTCCAGATTTCTAAGGTACCAACAAATCAAATTCCCATCTGTCTCTGACTTAACTGAATAGTTTTTCTTTTGCCTCTTTGTTCAGGGGGGAACTGAATTCCCAGATACCTCTAAAAATCTGGTCATTATTGGCTACAAGTAATGCAGAATTCACAGTGCAGAAGTCACTTTTGTGACAGCTTTTAATTTGTGTATCTTAGGTAGGCTGGTGGGGTTTGTGCTTACTCATCTTTTTAAACAGCACATATCATATATCTTTTCTGTGCCTTTAAAAATTCCTGGTTTGGTTAGCATTGATGTAATAAATACACCACATGATGCAACATGATGAGAGGGGATTGTCCATAATCAAGATAAGACTGGGTTTGTGCAATACTCCAAGGCAGGGGAATGTTTTCTCAGAACACTACTTATCGATTCTTGGGCTGAAATTCCATCCAGCAATTTGGTGGCACTCCTCTGGACATGAATGAATGAATGAGATTTAAACATTTAGTAATTTTGTGAGGGGAAACATGCTGAAATTTGGTATTCTGCTCTTCATCCTCCTTCTCTGCTGGCATTCTCCTAGCCGGAGGGAGCACCAGCTCCATGCCTGCCTTTGCAGCCCCTGCCAGCTGCCTTGCTTGGCAGGCTGGGGAGAACTTGTTCCGGCTTGGGTTTGCTGGCATGTGTGTGCCAGGGCCCAGCCCGTGCCAGCCAGCAGGCTGTTAGCCCTGTCAAATATTGTGACTCTCTGCTGAATAGCAGGGTGCGTAATGTTGGCAACGCTGGAGTAGCTGAACCTACAAGTAATTACTTGATTTGCAGTTGTTTGTTTCTTTATGTGCAAAAGCTGGAAAAATTCTGACATCCACAAAAGGATAAAAGTTAATCTGCTCCGTGCCTTTGCACTAATTACCTTTCTTCCATGATTTCTCTAATAGCTGCCACATTAGGACCGGCTCCTAGATGGGTATAGAAGGGACCTTCATCTTTTTCAATAATTTGCTCTGTTTAAAACAAAATAAAGATTATTACTTTGAAGCTTAGTTCTTTCATGTACAATGTCACAAAGCTTACCTCTAGCTTGTTAGAAGACTGCTGCATGGGCTGGGGTCAGTTTTCAAACACTTATGTCTCCGGTTTTTGCCCACACAGTTTGGACTAAACATGCAAAGCAATGGCCAATCCTGCAAACAGCTGTGAATGGGACTATGTGCTTTTCCCTAGCACAAACACTTATTCCACACCTCAGGCTCTACACTGACGTTCAAATCGGCATTTTCCTGTTATCAGCAAACAATTGTTTTCTCCTTCTCCCACTTCCTCCTCTCGCAGTATATAGAAAGGAGGATAAATGGAATAACAGTGGTAAATATTGATGTTAGGGAGCTGTATTGTATTTGTTTTTTACAGTGCAGGAACTTAGAGCTTGAAAAACTGGCCACTAAGGTTACACAGAGAATTCCTGCCACCCATGAAAAGACTGCAAAATGACCCATCCGCTCCCCGAGTTTGCTGAAAAAAATCATGCCCAAGGCCTGGTAAAAACCCTTGTATGCCATGAATGTGGCCTCAGTTTTCTGTGTGTAGGTAGGACCATATCAGCAGTCACAACACATGCTGTATGTTTGGTTTGATACCCGGAAGCAGGCTCCAGCTGTGTGAAAGAAATGGGCAGGCCCTGCTTGGGGTTAGGAGATGGTGGAGCTGTGCTGGCTGATGTCTGAATGCTGACTTGATGCTTTCTGCCATGCTAACTCCACAGGCTGGATGGGTGGTGCTGCTCTTGACAGCCAGCCTCTGGAAGCACGATGAAGGCATGGTATAAATATGAATGTGTCAGTGGGGAATGGCTTAATTTAATCTTCTTAAGGACAATATTGATTAGACAGAGCAATAAACCTATAGATTATGCTGTGCCACTGGGTTCTTCAAAGAGAGTTCCATACTCTTATATTTCCTACTGTCTGCTAGGGCTGAAGAATTAAAATGGCAATGAAGGATAAGTTCTTAAGTTTGCTTAGTGGTTTCAGTAGGAAAAAAAAAAAGTGAGGATAAGGAAATAAATGCCAGAAAAACTTGTGGTAACTATATGGAAGAAACAATATTTTAAAACCCCAAAAAATGACAACTGTGTTTTCAAAAAAACCCTATCTTTTGAAGGTTGTTTCTTATCAAACAAGGAAGAGCAAGGAACTGGCTTCCAGAGTTCTTCCTGGGAGCTCTAGATATACACTACTTCCTAGTTTTGTTCCCACATATCATCTCTGAGACACAGCCCCAACATTCAAAAAAGCAAAAAGGTCCATTTTGCATTTTGGAGAATTGATTCAACTTTCCTCTTTTATAGTCAATACAAAATCCTAGTAACTGAAACAGTAACAAGGATTTTTATTTTCTTCTTCTCATTTTTGGTGCAGAAGCTTTTGTCTCAGCCTGAATAGTTTATGCAGTAGAGCCTGAAAGTGCCTGTTACACTTGGCTATGTGCAGTGTCAGTACTGTATGAAAGCTTGGGCTAGGGACCATGCCTGTCACTCTGCTTCCCTCTGCTATATTTTTCCAGCTCTTAGAGACAGGATTTGCCATCAAGCAACAACAAGGGTCTCCCCACTGCTTTTTTTGGTGCTGCTTGTGTAGCTTCTCTATGAAACTGTGGATTTCTTTAGCCTTACAGGAGACAAATGCCTGAAAAGGAGGATAAACTCTTGCAACAAGTGAGGAATAGTCTGACATCTGTTTTTTCTTATGCTTTACTAAGAGAAACTTCAACAATTTCACTGTTAGAGCAAAAAATGCCCACAAGGCTCAAGAAGTTTTGGACCCGGGTAGTTTTTTTAAAAGCTGTATCTAACCTTGACAAATAAATTAGGTCATAAAGTTATGACCTATTTTTTATCAGTATGTTGTTGTTACATGTCTGCTGCTCAAGGAGAATGGATCTGAAGCCACAAGCATTCTGACTGAAAAATCAAATAGGTAATTGCTTTATGAAATAATGAGAAAGGGGCCTTGTGTAGGGTTGGTAAGTGGAGTAGGCATAAGTGTGTAAAATCCCAGTTTTATAAGTCTTCACTAATTCCTGTTCTTTAAAAACCCCCAAAAAAATCTTCCAACAAAAACATCCAGCTAACTCTGTGATCCCAGCTTGAAGGCTCATTTCCTTCCTGTGAACTATTACGGTTTTAGTACATCTCAGCACTTACCAACACAGCTGCAAGATGGGAAATCATACTGGGTTTTGGCAGGTGTGTCCAATAAATTTTTTACAGGCGTATCCAGTAACTTGGAAGGTGAATCTAAAAAATTATTGAGAACAGTTCCAGCTGTTCTTTTGGTCGGGGTTTTCTCAGCAGACAAGTTTGCTTGCTGATCTAAGATTGGGGTTTGAGTGTCAAAATCTGCAGCACTGGTATTTCGTGAGAGGATGGTAATAGGGCCTGCTGTTTCAACCTTCACATGTTTGGGTGATTTGAGAGTAAAAGTCTGATGATCAAACAGTGATTTGACCTGTATCTGTTTTAACTGCTGCTCCATTGTCTCAATTATGCTCTTTTGTTGCGTGTTCTCGCAGCCAAAGTGCTGATTCTCTTGTTTAATTGTTTTTTTCCACGTTTTGTTTTCCAGCTGCCCAGCTGATGGGCGCATGCAGACATTAGACTTTGTGCCAGCCTCAATTTTTATAGGCTTGCGTGCTGCACTGGGACCAATCTCAGTTTTGGGTTGCTGGTATGCTTGTTGCTCCTGTTTTTGCAAAAGATGCCACCGCAGAGCAGCATGCTTTTGAAAATCCTTAGGGGTCTGGGACTGCAAATGACAGCCTCTCTGCTCTTGGGCATGGGGGGCAGTTTGGCCGTGTGGTAAGTACTGCTGAGGGATCTGTGGAGCTTGTTTGCTCGGGAGGTCTTGGTTCAGACTAGCACCATAGCCCTGTGAGGGCTGGAGGGGTGGCAGCTGCAGAACTGAGGCTTGTTGTGTCTGTTGTTCTTGTTCTTGAAAACAGTGATTCACATCTTGCTTTGCGGTCAAGTTATTTGAAAAATACTGCACATGCTGCAAGTCCTGCATTTTATTGGCTCCAAAGTGTTCCATATTTGCGGCGTTCCCTTTCTTCTCGGAAATCAGGTGTCTGTTGTTTGGGCAAGGGTGCTGGGGACTGGCATTTGCCTTCTGAGTGTAAAGGGGAGCTTTGTTGTTCATGGTCTGTACCTGCTCCAGACCTAGCTGAGGGTTAGGCAGTGGGAATGCAGCTGATTTAGCATACTTACTCCCAGTTTGGAAACATTCATCTGCTTTAAGTTGATTGAAGGACATCCTGTCTAAAGGCTGCTCAGCATTGCTTTGGAGGTGGGGTACAGCTTGGGGCAGGTCTTTAGTTTTCATTTGTGGAGCCTGCTGCTGGTTTGGGGTTAGCTGTGGACTGCATGGCAGTTGCCCTGGATGTGCCTGTTTTTGCAGCATCTGTTGCAAGATGTGTGAATGCAAGAATTGCCCGTTTTCCCCTGGCTGGGGATTCAAGTGCTGCTGTTTCAAGGGGGCCCCTAAAGGCTGTTCAGGTTGTTCTGATCTTGGCTGGAAATGGAGCTGCTGTGGAGGGTGTTGCTGCACTTGGGACTTGAGAAGGGAATCCACCTTTGTGAGCTGTGGCTGCGGTGAGTGTTTCTGGAACGGCAGCTGCTGGTCAGCTGGGGGATGCGGCTGCAGCTGAGAGCTCTCGCTTTTGTACAGTGGAGGAAATTGTTCCTGTTGCATTATCTTCTGACTCTGGGCCTGTCCCGAAGGCCCCTTTAATGAATCAGGACTTCCAGCATACTGTTTTGTATAAACTGTTTGGGCTGTGCTTGCCTGGTACTGAAGAATTGACCGCAATAATGCTTCGCTGGGCTTCTGGGGAGGCTCTCCCTGGCGGAACTGGGTGGAAACCAGTTCTATCCAGGCTGGTTTTGAATAATGTTGAGCCTGTTGTACAGGCTCTTTCACTTGGTCCTTTTCTTTGTCAGGAGGAGTCTCAGGTTCTCTCTGTCCTGGGAAATGCTGATAGTGTTGTTGCAACTCACCCTCACTTCTGTGTGCGTGCAGGTTTTGGAGGGGAGATTCTGACGCCAGCGTCTCTCCTTCAGGGCGCTGCGGAATCGAGGTGGCCACAGCAGCTTGCGGGTTGCTTTCACTGACATCTTGTGACATTTGTGCCTGTTGCAGAAGGATCTGCTGAGGTTGAAGTTGTTGTTGGCTGAGGCTGGGACTTTCTGACATTGGTCCCTCCTGTTGCCCTTCATTTTTTATCTCCCCAGGAAGAGTTTCATCACACCTATTGTCATAGGAGTGGTGTCCTTCTCGCACCGCGGCAGACAGTGCACTGTTCATTTCTGGAGCAGGAGCAGTGGAGGAATCTTTGTGAAACATTGAGTTCTGTGTAAAGAAAGCACCATTATTTTCTGCTTGCTCAGAGTACCTTTCCAGAGCAGTGCTCTGAGCTTGCAGGTTACTGCTGGAACTTAGAGAGAGGTCTTGGTTGAGAATCTGCCCTATGCTTCCATGAATATTACTGTTTCCTACAGGTAACTGGTGAGTATCATGGCCTGGAATCTGTTGCTGTAGCTGTAGATCTGGTTTCTGAAGTGAACAGCTACCTGGTGGTTTACTGGAGTCTTTTGTGTTGTAGACCTCAGTAACCACCGCAGCTGGCACTTGAGGCAGCTCAGAGTTTGAGGTCTGTGGGGAAGTGATCTGCCCTGAGGTATGGGATGAATATGTTGTCTCATAGGACAATTCATTAGTATCCTGACTGGTAATGGCATTGATATGAGATGTGTTCTTCTGCATTGCTATGGAAACATGTTCTGGATAATATTGAGACAGTGTTTTCTCCAGGAGTTCACCATGCATGCTTTCCATGGAAGAGGCAGAAACTGTAGCACCATTAGGCATTGGCACTGCCTTGTTCTTACGTAGTAAGACAATGTCCTTGTTATGGCAATGAATATTTTCCTGCTCCTGCTCATCCTGAATCAGAAGGTCATGAGGGTTTTCTGAACCAACGCTGTTGTATCTTATAGACGGTATCAAATCTGAAGCTTCGTTTTCTTGTCTTTTAAAACTCTCAGATTTCTTCTCACTGTAACAATTGGAGACACTTGGTTTTTCACTATTGTCCTCTGGCTCAGTTTTTTCTCCATTTATCTCTTTATCTTGTTTCACTTTCTTGCTCTCATGAAGTCCATACAGAGAGGGCTCACTAAAAGTGCGTTTGATCCCACCATTTTGCATATACTTGGAATATACTTTCTTTTCTTGTAAAAGGTCTGGGCTAACACGATTGTTTGGACTTCCCTTCGGATGGGGCACTCCAAAGTTGCTTTTATTGAATAGTGGCTTGTGGTCTCCATTTACTTCTACTTCAGACCTCTCTGTTGCTGGACTCCCGTTCTGTACCTTTACTGCAGAAGGCTCTGCCTGGCAGACGTGAGAAGACTGTGGTATTAGAAATGGACTCAATCTATTGCCGTCAACATGGTTGGTTCTGTCCTGTTCCATCTGGCCTGCTCTGAGGCCATCCACAAGGCTACCCTCTGAACGTATCTGAAAGAGAAAAGAAACAGGAGAGAATCCAAGTCAGTTTTAGTTTCCATTGAAGGACAGCCAGTAACTGGCAATTCCTGCAGCACTCAAGCACCCCTTGCCCTGACAGCGTGAGCCTGCAAGCACACCCGAGGGGTCTTTCCCTATCCTAGTGCTTCTTGCAGGTCTCCCTTTTTCTTAAAGGTTTGTTCTTGAAGATAAAATGAGAGTAAAAATATGGAGTGACTTCCTTACCCCCATTTAACACACAAGAAGATATTTTACCAGAAGAAATCTCTTGTAATGGTGCAAAAACTATTCTCTGCTTTTGAATGATTAGCACAGACTCCTCTGTCATCCCATTTTGCCCTTGGTAAGGCAGAAAGTCACGTTGAAACCGTGGTTCCCAGACTTGGTGCTAATCCTGTAATTTGATCAAGTGTGCCAAACCTCTTTTGTCTGACTTGAAGGAGTATTGCCACCAAGTTTCCAATTAGAGGGGAAACCTTTTTATTCCTGTCCGCAGCTGTCAGACAGGGTCTTTTAAAACTGGCATTCCTGAAGACCATGCAAGTGGCACAATACACAAGACAAAGCTATACTTGACTCTGTCCATGAGAACTCTTACAGTTCATCAGCAGATCAGTAAAGTTGACAGAAATAGAGTGATTTCTGAAAGGTTTGATGGAAATACTTTTTTTCAGGTATCAATATCCTTTCAAATTTACATATAGACATCAAGCATGGCTTAAACCATGCTTTGGGTTTTGAATTGAGCTCTGCAGCTATGGAGTTAGGATTTTTTCTTCTTTGTTGTAATGGGAAATCCCATTTTCTCATATACTCTTTACTTACAAAGTGAAGTTTTTAGCTGTATAAAAGGACTGACAATGTGCAGTGAGCAAATTCCATACAATGACAAGCTAATCCTGTTCACATGCGTCTTCCCAGAATTCACAGACCCAGTTAACATAGATAAAGCCCTTGTTTGACTCTGCTTGTAATTTATTCTTTGTTGGTTTATGGTTCTCAACCAGTCACAAATGACAGAAGGCAGACTGACAGTGGGTCTTACAGATTTGAAGTTGCACAGAGAAAATTTGGATATATGCCTGTCTGTTCTGAAGCTTTTAGTTTTGGTTTGCATAAAGGAGAATCTGAAGGATTCCCCATTACTAGGTCAGCTCTGCTTGGCCTGCAGAGTCAGGAGAAGCATGACATGTGGCTGGTATTGCCACTATGTAGGAAGAACTATTATACTGAAAAAATTCTCCCATCATGGTTGCTCTGGTTATGTATTTATCCTACATTAATATTTTTATGTTATTAAAATTTAATTTTAAATGTTATTTAAATGTAATTTGTATAGTTTTCAGTGCAGTATTGCCTTACTCAGTTTAGTAATGTGATTCTAAAATGCTTTTAGAAGTAATATTAATTCATTAAATACATTGCATCCAGCAGAATTCTCTCTGCTTGCAGCTCTGATTTCAGTAGCAGTACAATTCAAATGCACACTTTCACCAGCAAGCACCTATATGATAACTTGTATTCATTTCCTCTGATTGCCAAACTTTTTAGATTTACTTTTGACCTCCTGAAGTTAGTTTTTTTTCTTCCTTTACTCAATTTATGGGGTTTTTTTATAACAGAAGTGGAGAAGTTCTTGCTGCGAGTGATGATACTTTAAAAAAGAATTTTTGCATGGAAAGCTAAGAACAGGAAGATGGAGAAATATGTTTGTCTGTCTTGCCTGGGTTTTTTTAACATGGTAGTATAGGCTTATTCCCTTCTAGAGATATTTCCCACCCTAGCTTTATAGTACCACAAGACATGAGCCTTTGCAGCTTTCCCAGGGAGATGATGTTCCATGCTTAGCAGAAAGCTGTGTGAAAAGCATTCCTCTGATGTGTCATTCTAGGCCAGGCAGCAGAACAATCCTCCCAGAGTGTCTCAAAAATAAAATGCCAGACTAATTTGGAAGCCATACTTTGCCTTCACACCTTTCATTCCTAAAAACTGCAGGTGTACCACAGACATGAGTGAATAGGCTGCTGCATTTTGCAAGTACAAAATGAAATAAAGGGCACCATAGTGATTAACACCGTGCTGTCAAGCTGCTTCTAAAAGATTTATTTCTTTAAAAGAAAGTTTTAGTCTGTGTGACTAAGCTGCGAGGAACTTTGACTGGCCCTCAAAATCTGCCTTGGGCCTTTTTTTCTGATGTACCTTGTGGGTTGCAACCAAATTCCTTCTGGGAATTCCCAGGCAATCTTTCTTCTCAACTCTTCACTATCTATGAGATAAACCCACCATTTTCTTTAGAAGTGGGAGCTCCCTGATTTCTTTAAACTTAGCTTGCAAACCCCTCAAAGGAGCCCTCTGACCACATCTGTGGTCAGAAAAGAGTCTTAGGTTCATGCTGTTCTCAAAACCCACAAGGTTGTCTTGTGAGATTAATTATTGTTCATCATTCTCAAAGATCTCATGGTATGTTCCCCCAAATTCTGACCACTTGCAGTGTAAAAGGGACTGGTGTTAGACATTGCAAAACACATGGAAATAATTTGGTTCTTCAAAATACAAAATTAATTCATGCATTAAAAATGCCAGATTTGCATTCTTTGAAATGCATCTAGGAGGGGGGTAACTTTGCATTATACTTCTTTCCCTTGCCGTCTACACTCAAGTTATTCACTATCCTCAAGTCACACCTGAGTAAAAACCTTCCTCAAGCAACTACAAATCACAGCAAATGTAAAGTAACATAATTTGTAATGTAGAACTGTCAAAAAATAAATGGCCATGATATCTTTATTACTGGTTATAACTGGGACACTATGAATAGTATTTCTACTTGCTTACATCTTAAAAAGTCTTTGTGGTTGTCCTTACAGTCATTGTGGGATGAACTCTCTACCTCTCAAAGTAAATCTACCTTCCCCCAAGTGCAGCAGTCAGTCTTTTTAGTCTTTCCCATAGCTGTATTTTATTCAGATCATTTAGAAGCACCACATATTTTTCTTCAGCTATAATTCATTAAAAATTCAAGTCACATCATCAGCATCTGTGAAACAATTACTGCATCTAGGACTGACTCTGCAGTCTAATCCATCATAATTATGACTGGCCTCTTTGAAGATGCCACGATGCATGACTTAAATATAGCACATTACTGTGCAAATGGATCAGCATCTCATCCCACCAATATGCATTCAAGTTAGAATTCAGACCAGCACTGTTTGACTTTTTCAGATGCAATCAATGTAAGTACATTTATTTCTTGCCACACACAGGGCACAAACTGGAAACTAGGCACTGAATGAGAGCCTGAGATTTTTTTGTTGTTTGTTTTATGGACAAATTTGGTATATTCCTGCCACCTCTTATCAGTGTACTGTGGAAGGTGTTGTTACAAGCAGAACAGACATTTCTGCAGCAACAGAGGTTGTGTCATTTTCTTTCACAGAAAATCTTTCTTTAGTTTTTGCCGGTTCTTGGGGTTCATAGCTTATTTTCCATAGCACCTGTATCTGGGGAGTTTGTGAATACAAAGCAGCTCAGATGAATGAATGAATAAATACACCCACTGCAGGGGAGTACAGTCTTCTGCAAAATTGGGCAAGATTCCCAGGAGAAAAAGCAGGTGGGGGAATAGCTGTGATAGAGCACTCACAGACCCAAAAGGACCAAAAGGTAGGATAGCAGATGGGGTTTTTTCCCCTTCTAGGGTTAGCTGAGATAGACATTTATCTCCCCAGATTTTTTTTTTCCCCAGCAGAAATATACATCCTCAGATCAAAGCCTCAGCTGACTTGTGCCCAACTGATTAGCAATATGAGACTCAGGAAAGCAGAAGTCAGATACCCAGAAGCTTGTTGATGGCTCACAGGGTTGTTCCTGGGGTGTTGCCACCGCCTCCATCCTGCTGGCACCCTTCTGCCACTGCCAGATGACACAGAGGTCTAAACTGCTCCCAGACAAGAAACCCCTCTAGCACTTTCTTGACAGGAGGTGAATTAGCCCATATGCCTTGCCAAACTCCAGTTTGGTAAGTTGTACTTTCTGCTAACACTCTCCTGCTCCTGTTGTACGTATGGTAGCTGGCTTCACTTGTGACTACATATCCTTATGTGCTGTTGTGCAGTTGCATCACTCCTCTGAAATTCATGCATCTGGCAAAGAGTTCTAAATATTGAACTTCCAACATGTGAAAAAGCTCTTGAAGTTAGAGGTTTGGGTTTTTTCCTATTTCACTAACAAATGAAAATTTGAGAAGAGGCACGAGTGGTTATTACTTAGGTAAGGGCACTCATGCGTGACATTGTCAGAAAGTTCAATTTCTGTTCTAAAACCTGAAATCTTCTGGACTTGCATATGTGCAAAATTGTTTCTGATTAACCCTATGACAAAGCTTTCTCTTCTTTAACATTGGAACAAGATGTGTAAGCAGTTACAATGATGGTTAACACCAGGATTTGGTATTATGGGATGTGATTCCCTGGCCTAGCTAAAGACCAGTTGCTGCAGCTGTGCCCTTGGTTAACACCTGTAAGCAACTGCCAGTGTCCCTAGAGGAGAAAAGATGTGCGGTGAACTCAGATGGCAAAGGGGTGATGTAACACATCAAAGCTCCTTATTAGTGAGACATTTCCATTATTGCTGGGATAAAAAGTTGAACTCTTGTGGTATAGTTTAAGGATTTCTTGTATGTTTTGCACTTAAGGTACTGTAGTTTATACACAGAGAAACAACATGAGCTTCCACATGGAAACTTAGAGGAGAGACAGATTCAAGAGAGATTGCATTCATACCCAAGGTGAACTGAGGCTCAAAACACCTCAACATCCCCTAAGGATTTGCTCTGCTCCTTACCAGCAGCACTGCTGTGCTGCCCCACTGCATATGTGATGGCTGAGGAAAACACATTGGAGCTTAAAGGCAGATGTAAAGGAGGCCCCAGAAGGATAAGGACACTCTGTTGTTAGATGAGCTCTATGGCTTTTGCACTACATTCAACTATCTCTTCATCTGGATAGTTTGTTTATTTAAGGCATTAGCAATACTTTGGAAAAAACTTGAGTAAGGATGCCATGCCTTGCCTTCCCTTGAAGTTTTTTTAAGTTATAGTTAAAGCTATATTTTTTCCTGAAATATGCATATTGCTTTCTTATTGTAGCTTTAAAGAGCAGTTAAGGGGTTAATCTAGAAACTCCTCAATGACACTGTCAGTGTATTCTGCAGAAGGTCATATTACACGAATATAATTGTCTTCTCTGGCATTTAGATCTACGATAATCTGTGTCAAACAAAAGAAAATGTGGGATGGATAAAACTTGTTACCTAATTTATAGCTAATTTATCCTTAATTTACAGGGAAAATGATGACTAGTGAATATACATATAAGCAGACATACAGGAATGAAGAGCATGGGATTTGTGACATATGAGGATTAATAATTCATTAAATCTTCTCCAAGCCAGACGCTTCAAAATTCATGCATTTTTAAAATCAACTAGTGCTAAACCCCCCTCAATTTACTGACACCAGTTCCTGCATTTCAGTGATACAGTAATCTAATTTCAAAAGCACTTGTATCAGTTTGATTTTTCACCTTAATACAGAGGGCATGACAGTAAAGCTAAATGGTGATTTCCACTTGCTACATTATATAACCATCAACAAGACTGGATACTGTGTAATTTCTACCCAGATGTGAAAAATTGTACTATTCTAACAATTGCATAAAATTAAGGGAAGTAAAAATTAAATGCCTCTACAATATGGGTGGAAAAAACCAATTATGCAAAGGAAATTAATTCAGGATTATAAAATATGAGTAAACAGAAATTATAATGTTGTATCATACAGCACTCCCGTTCCCATTTTTTGTGATTTGTGTTCCATACAAACTTTGTACCTAATTGTACTATGTAGCACTTCTAGCAAAACACCGCAGCTCCTAAAGTAGTTGTTTTAAATGCCACCATGGCATGATGAGATAAGAAATGTTTCCCTAAAGGTCAAACTTCAGAACCAGGTTGAATTTAAGAAACAAAAGGATCCTCCCATTGCAATAACCAAGTCATTCAAGGTGAGGTTGGCATCTCTGTCAGTTCTTGCCAGTTATGAGCTCTTTTCCATAATTTAGGTTAGGAGCATGGTGGATCCAGGTGGTTTGTATGGACAGGCCATTCCACAGAGCTGCAGTGCTCCCCAGGTTAGTTTGTTTGGTACGACTGTGGATGCTGGGATGCCAACATACTCTAAGACCACTATTGCTCAATTTCTTGAGCACCACCCTGACTATTAGACGTCTTTAACAAATTCAGGAAAGCTGAACTAAAGCACCCTTTCATCTATGCTGTTTTTTTTGAGAATCTTTGTATCTGGCAGAGTTATAGCCTTAAATCTCAGGAGTGCTCAAATAAGTGTGTGTAGAGTGAGATGCTTTTGCATAATGAGGAAATGCTTTGTGAAGTGTGGGGCAGCAAAATTATTTCAAATTGTGACCCACACAGGAAACAGTAATTCCACAGTGCCTGTGAATTAAATGCTGGCAAAGATGTTTGGGTTGGAAAACAGAACAGTCTCTTTTTCTTCATCTCAGTCCATTATGCTAGGCTAGGTGTGTTGAGCAGTGTTAATCAGGTGCACAACCCGTGCTTTGACCCGTTTTTGATGTCTGGAGAAAGGTGGTTATCTGAGGCATGATTTTCCTCTCAGTACTTCAGCTACTCCGTGTGTCAAATGGCAGTGGTGATATAGGCTGCTGATTAAAATCAGCTCCCTGAGAGCAACAGCTGACTTCTCTTGCTGTTCTGGCCAAGCTCTGCAGTGCAGCCTCTTGTGAGCATGCCAGGATAAGCAAGCATTGGTGGCTGAACTGTTCCTCAAGGCACACTTGATGTTATCAACCTGCTGTTTAGGGAGGGTTACCAAGAGGTCACTGTCATCATTATCTTCCACTTTCTGTGATCTTTGTCCATTTGGCTTCAGACCTGGATATAGCACGGATTTCTTGGGTTGATGACTTCCTAGCACCAGTCAAAGGTCAGTTATCCATAGTGATTTCATCACTGCTTTTGGCAGAGTGAAAAACCACTGGATGGAAAAAAGAAACACTGGCAAGCTAAAAATTTCAAGGTTTCATTGTGTTGTGTCAGTAACATCAGAAAATAGACGTATGAGTGGATGAACTGATAGAAGATAATAAAACCTTGTGGGCTGCAATGTCCTCAGAAAACCTATTTACACAGCTCTGGCTTCCATTATCCTTTGAACTTCAAGTAGGAAACCCTGTTGGTCTCATAGTTCTGTTGAAAACAGAATTTTTTACAAAATACAGTTTTCTTAAATTTCTTTTTAAAAGTTGAAGGTCATACTGAGAGGAGAGTGGGAAGAATGCAAAGAGAACGTTGATCGCTGTAAGGTGTACTCTGACTGCATGTCCAGACGGTAAAGCAGAGCTTTCAGCCCTTTCACTGGCCTCACTACCGTAGCCTTTACACCCCTCTACACATTCTTCCTCTGTTTTACTCATGGCTCTGCCACACCTAGGCTGGGATATTGTAGTGAATTCAACTTTTAGCTGCTGTGTTTTGAGAAATGAGAGGCAGCCAAAGAGGCAGCTCCCACACTACACAGTGTGCTGGGTGTGTGCCGATATAGCCAAGGGGCAGGTTCTGGGGGTCTCTGCCAGGGCCAGTGAGCCATGAGCTGCCCGTGTCCCTGTGAGAGATGCTGCCTGCCCCTGCATGTCCTGCGGGGGCTTCACTTCCACACAGTGGAGCTGGAGGAGGTGAGCCAAAACAAGGGTACTTGTTTTGGAAACATCTTACACTGTTTTAATTATGGCATGATTTAATTTCAAAATGTGCTTTCATTCCCACCTGTGATTTAGTTTTATTCCTTCCAATTTGTGCCTTTCGCGACTTACAAACCAGACCAATTGCTCAAAAACACATGGGAAAAATAGGTTTGTCAGTACCCTGTTCCTTGGCTTCAGAACAACACCAGCCAGACCTGTACCAGTCCACTCCAACCTGTTTTCAAAAGTCTCTGATCATGAGGGTTTCATAATAACACACAGTTACATGCAGTAATTAATCTAACTTATTAGAAAGCTTCTACCACTTAAAACATTACCTTAGATCAGCTCATCCCATCTGCCACAGACATGCAGAGCAGGTTTTTTTCCCTTCTGTGCTATGGCTTCTTTCTCCCCATGTAACTGAAGACTATCATTAATGCTCCCCCTTAGACAGAATAAACAACCCAGTTCATGACATCCAATCTCCTCCCTGGGTGGATCTATATCCATACCATTTGTTCCCTGACCAAATGCATGGAGGTCACATAGCAAATCCACAGTCTGTTCTCTGGAGACTTTATGCACATGTTACACTCTGCTAGATTTTCTCCAAATTTATATGCTTGATATACGAGCAGCTATAACAGGTATCTATATAATCTTCCAAAAACCTGTATGAATTACCTTAACTTTCACCTCAGTAACTAAGCAGTTTTATTCCCTCACTGTATAAATCACACTGAAATCAGCAAAATCGGCTTGTTACTCCTAGCAGGGCTTTATGGAAAAGGTTTCCTTAAAACCTTCCAGTGTGCTCAAGTCTTTGAGCTACTCTTACAAACATCTTTTCTGACTTCCACTGTTGCTGAGGCACCACAGAAGATAAGAATCTAATGCATTTTTAGAGAAGATGCTCCCTGGAGCTATGGTTGCCATTCAGCTTTTCTGCATTTGTGTGTGGTCTTCAGGAGCAGTTTTCATGTGGATTATTGCAATCTACACAGAACAATGGCACGGATTTTTGGGCTGAAATCCAGATCTGAGAAAACAGTTCTAGTTACCTCTCCAGATGTACCAGAGATGGAAGACAAGATGGTTTTGATGACCAGAGCCAGCTGACAACCTAAGAACCATTGAGGTCTAATCCTGATAAAAGCAAAACTCTGGGAGAAAAACAAAACATGAGCTGGTGCTGCTGTACCACAGTTCCAAGCACACAAGAGAGCTTGGCATGGTTACTGTTGCTGATAGGTTTGAAATGAAGATGTGGTACTCTGTTTTCATTTTGAATACTCAGTATATAAGCTTGGGAAGAACTTGGTCATTGATCTTCTTGGATGAAAAGGCTCAGGACCCAAACAAAT
This sequence comes from Melozone crissalis, assembly GCF_028551555.1. NCBI lineage: Eukaryota > Metazoa > Chordata > Aves > Passeriformes > Passerellidae > Melozone > Melozone crissalis. Next base: position 40,157,767 of record NW_026535784.1, on the reverse strand, counting down.
TGTCAGTCAAAAGACCCCAATTATACATCATGGCAGCATGTGTTGAGGAGTTGCAGTCTAGCTTCTTAAGCCTGGCTTGAAAAGCATATTTTCTGTAGTTACCATCTCAGCTACAGTATTTTTCTTCCCTTTCTAATTTTAGTTTTATATCCCTTTCCAAGAGAGTTTTAAGTTTTTCTTTAGAAGGCCGCTGTTAATCTTGTTCTGAGGATAAAGTAATAGGCACCAGTTTGTGCTTCCATGCAACTGAGGCCATTTCTCAGTTACTTCTTATCTTGTTCTATCCCCACTTACAAAGGATGTGGGTTTTATGTATAGCCATTTAAAACTGCTTAGTATTTAAGTATAAATGGTCAGTATATGGGGAGTTCTATGTACTTTGTGAAAAGAAACATTTATGAAAACTACTAGAGAAAAAAGATTATTACAAGGACACAAGCTTTTTCCTTTGTGTAGAATATCACTTAGGTATTCCAGGGAAACTGGAAACCAGTCTAGATTTTGTGAATGGGATGATTGCTTAAAAACACAGCTCTAGCATGAAAGTTTTCCCCTTTAACTAAATGAAAAGACTTGGAATTGCTGTGCTGAGAAACAGTTGGGACCCGAGAACGAGCTGACATTCCTGCTTTTCTTTAATTTCCAGTAATTCAAAGGAACATTGTTTCTCCTGTTTAAATTTTCCCCTTTGTGGCGGGATGCAACATGAAGAGGCAGAAAATTCACTGCGGCCAAGCTAAAAGGAGCCAGGGGAACTGGCAGATTGTGATTTAACTCTCACTAAGACTTTTAGACTCCCACAGCTGACACTTGGAAGAGCAGCATTTGAGCAGTCCTGAAGGGAAGTGCAACACTTTTCTCTCTGTCCTTCCTTTTCAAATATTTTCAAAGCTTTGAAAACAGTCGGCTGTTCTTCGTTCTGGCAACTCGCCACTTGCTGCCAGCTCACATCAGTTCATGGTCTTCTGAGGTATCAGTGGCCTGCATGGATTTGAGAGAGTCTGAAGCTCTAATGAAAGACCTTTGATATTTTGGGATATTTAAGAGACATAGAGAAACGGGTGAGTTAAAAGAGCTGTTGTCAGCCTCTGCAAAGCCCACTTCATATTCTCAGTCACAAGATACCGTTTCACTAATTGATTATTGTCTGTCCCCAACACAGCCATGCTCTTAGTGCACAAAGAAGCACTGTGGATGAAAGGCTCACCATTGTAAAGTACACACTCAACTGGATTTAGAAAGCTGGGAACTACAGACAAATCTAAGATATGAGACTACTTTGAATGAAACTCATAAATCATAGCTGAGACTTTTTTCAGCTTAAGTAAATGTATTTCCCACAGACGATGAAAGTTAATGGAAGCTTTTAAAATGCCTCTCTTTAGTCTCCCTAAGAGGACCTAAGCAGGGGAACTCTCCTCAAAAGGGTCAGGTGACTTTTCATTTGTTAAATCCACACCTCCAGCAATGAAGACTTGATCCCACAAGCCCTGCAGAACTGCTCCTACCTGGAAAGGTTATGCAGAGTGTTTGCCAGGCTAGTCCTTCAGCCAGCAGCCTCAGAGCTGTGGTGGTCTTGAGCTCAGGAATGCAGGTGTAGGAGAGAACGCCCTGCATTGTGTGCTTGAGTTCCTGTAAGAGTGTGCGTGTTCTCATGTGCCAAGTGGATTGCACAGCATAGTCCCTGCTTTTCTTGCCAACACAAACCTATGGTCTCCCTGTCACCCATGAGCCTCCAAAACACAGCAGGAAGAGAACAGTTTTGAGGGCAAAGCAAGGATGATAGGCAAAGATTAAGATCTAATTTATGCAACTGGTTTTACTCAGAAAAAATACAGCGCAGACTGTAACTGATAGTGTTACTTCTATACAGCCTCTGGGGGCAATGAACAGCTGCTTTTTCTTAGGAAAAAAAGGCATGGAGAGTTGGGAGAAGAGAGGAGACATCTATCAGGATACTCAATGTCTAATGCAGTCAGTTAAGCTAATATGAATGCCACTGTCAAATGCATATAAGGGTACTTTATCTTTGGTTGTTAACCTTTGAGGGTCAGCCAAGTTGATTATGAGAAAATGAGCTAATAATTTTACTGTGGGAAGGGTGGGAGACAAGATGAATGGCAAAATGTATCTGTTTATTACACTCCCCAGCAAACAAACCTTCCTAACAGCCTCATCTAGCTCACAACAGCTTTCTGCGGAAACAGTGTTTAAGAAATGAGATGTGTGTCTCAGTTTCCCAATCCAAAATTGTCTTAAAAGTCTTTCATAGGTATTGGTGATTAAGCAAATGTTCTGAAAAGTTAGTTGCACCTAAAATTAGAAAACAAAATGGGGGAAAAAATATCCTAGAGTACCTGCAGTTAACCTTTAAAAAAGCCTGTGGAGGACTAGCAAATCAACTGAATGCTAGAGACAGAACGTGTCCCCATACCTGCTGTGCATCAAATGTGCAGCATGACAGAGAGAAATTATGTTATGAAGCTGTTTGGACTCTACGTTCAGGGTGCTGACAGCTCCAAGCCCATCCTATTTCCTATCTTTTCCCTCTAGCATTTTTAAAGTCCTATGACTGATAGATCCCAAGAAAACCATGCTCCTCTCTTCAAGCCAGCTGAGCATGCAGCGTATACAGGGTATGTGTCAGCATCACCCAGCAGAGCCCCAGTCCCATCCTGGAAGTTGCTGGGGATCCCAGCAGCTCCCAAACTGCCCCTGCCTGAGCTCCCTGCCCCAGCCCTTGGAGCTGTGGAGGCAGAGATACCTTCAGAGTTGTTAGATGTTTTCTCATACACTGCAGTATAACCAGGCAGCACAAAAGTCTTAGTCTGTGCTTCAGTTTTTCTGTCTTCATTGAAAAAATTCAATGTCTTGAAAACAGCTGGTACTACTTAATGATCTTTTGGTAACTAAGGCTGATTCCTTTTGTTATGCTCTCTGAAGATTAAATTTTGCTCTGGACTCTATTGCCTGAAGGAGGCTATTGTAAAACAAGATACTCGGAAATCAGCAAAAAGATGTTAGAGCTAAAACAGAACACCAAAACATTTTAACTCTAGTGGTGCTGCTGCCAATGAATTAGAGAAAAGATCCTGAGATTATCTAAAACCAGTCTGGTATTGTGGGCTAATGGCTGAGGAACTGCTTTGTGAAAATGTGCACAGCCTTGTAAATTAATCAAACCTCCATGATATAGAAGATGCTTCTTCATGATATAGAAGATGCTTCTTTGAAGTTCGGTTTTAAATCCTGACTTGGTCAAACAGGCTATCATGGAAATAACTAGATGCTGGTAGATACTGCTGTTACTTTAAATTAAAGGGGGGAAATATAAAGCTCAAGGATTTGAAGTCCCCTTTACAAGAGACACATTGGGAACAGTCTGTGTCTACCGAATACTGAAAAACTCAATCAGGATTCCAAAGGAAATTGCTATGAAAGATTAAATATGCGGTCAGCAGTAATAACTCTCCCTCTGTTTGTTGTGTCAGATTGTATTTGTGTTGGAGGAAAGATTGGTGTACTTCAGATAGCAACAAGGAAGAGAGAGAGAGAGATATTTTGAGAGAGATTTTCCATTACAAGGTTAACAAGAGGAAGTGGATGGGGATGAGGGAATGTGCTCCACAGAACTGCAGGAAGCTGAAGCTGGAGGAAGCCATTGCAGCAGCTGGAGACTGTGGCTAAAAGTTTTGATGACTAAAAACACTGGCAGTAGTCTTTAGAGATGAAATTACCAAGGACTTCAAGTTTCCATTGTTGGGATGCCTCTGCAGCACCTGTGGGGGTTGGCCTGTGAACCCTGGAATCAGCAGGCAGTGACCTTCCTTGGGTGTTAATTACAGAGGCTTCCCCCGAATCTGGCTTGCTAGGAGCCTGCTGCAGAATTTGCACTGACTTATTTGAAGGTTTCAGCTTGTGGTTTGCAACTGTGACACTCATTTCCAAGTAACTGCAATAACTTTTCAAATCAGTCTTTATAGGAGCTGGCCCATGCAACCTTCTGACCCCTCCCAGTGCAGAGCAGCTCCATAGGCCTTCCCCGTTCTGCCAACTTGCCCTGGAGTACTCTCCTCCCGTCTAGCCTGGCACCAGCACACACTGAGGTCCCACCTGTGGGATTTGTGAAGCCACTTCTTTGAGGCTGTCTCTGCAGAGCCCTCCCACTCCCCACAGAGAGTTGCTGAATGATGCTGGGGCTTGCACATGACACCACTTCCTTCCCGCTCCAGCTGGAGCAGGGCAGCGGCCTTTGCCACTTGTTTTGCTCATGCAGGTCCCAACCACAGATGCAGACTCACAGGGAACTGCAGTAACCAATACATAACAATGCACAAAACACAGGAAAAACATTTTGTAAGCACTTTGAGCATCATTGTTGCTTCTTTCTGTTAAAGCTACAGACATGTGTTTTTAATACACAGAACCAGGTTAATTAAGGCCAGTACTGCCAGCACTATCTTTCAGGAGAAGATTTGCACTTCACATACGAAGACACGAACAGTAACTAGTGCATGTTATGCTGAGCCATAACTGAGTCACACTCCATGAAGGATTCAGGGTGGCCAGACACTGAAAAACAGTGGCCACAGGCCATGAACTGTGTACAGCGTGGCATGGCAAAACATTGAGCACATAGGACAGGATATAGGGTGTTTTTTTCCAACCAGAAGCTCAGGGATGAGCTGTTCATAGGCATTGTAACACAAACAGCTAAGCTTTTAAGTTTTAAATGAACTTGCTTGAGTTGAGACTTACTGGGTTTTCAATATGATGACTGAAAAGAGGGGCAGCTGTAACAATCTGTTATTGACTTTTTTTCTCATTTGTGGCCTTATCATAATTTCGATTTAGTTTTAGGTATAACAACTTACATACCTGCAAAATTGTTTGTTACTTTATTAATACTTCCATTTCTGTGGACTGTACATGGAAAAGAGGACCATAAACTTTTGCATCCACTGCAATGGATGGAAAAACTGCTGTTGACTAGGCCAGATATCAGATTTTTATGCAGAAACATTACAGATTCTAGTAACTTAAAGGCGTTACTGTCGATTACAGGAAAAGTAATGGTGGTATTTTGTATATTGGTCATGCCCCAATAATTCCCACAGTGCTCTTCTGTTGTAACACAGTGTTTCATGGCTTGACAATGTTTATTTGCATTCTTTGTATTTTTTGCTTGAAGGGAAGTTCTTCTGTAAGCCTTTAAAAAAAACCAAAAACCAAAAAACCCCTTTATTTTTTAACTCTATTTTCTGTATTTCTCATCTCACTCTAGTCTTGTCTTTTCTTAAAAGGGAAAAAATAGATTTATAGTATCTGAATGAAGAAGACAGATGATATTAAGTACCTGACACCTCAAAAGAGCAAAGATCATCAGCTTTCTCTTTCAATGTTATAGTTAGACAGTGTTTGACAAAGTTAGGCTGTCAAATACATCATCTGCTGGGAAGATTTACACAGTTCTCTCACTTGTTATCTCTACTCATGACAGAAAGGTTAAAGTCAAATCACCCAGATGAAAAATGAGAAATTGTGCTTCTTCACTTAAAATTTTTGGTGATTTTAAATGCACAAAGTAGATGCAGTAGTTTCCTGCCCTACATGACGTTGATCCCGAATGTATATTTAGCATCTGAGCATTTGAGGCAGAGCCCCAAAAAGTTAAAATGACAGCACAAGGTCTTAGATAAGGGGGATATTCCTGAAAGGATTCCCCACACCCAGGAAGGAATGTAAATTAATGCCCCTCTGACTTTGGTCCATGTTCAGTGTCTGTCTTAAAAGCAGAACTAAAAATGCTTTGTAGAGGAAAACTGAATCAGTGTTGGATGGGCAGAAATCTTTCTTTCCTCAGTTCTCCAGTCCTCACAGCTGGTTGCTTTTATTGTCTTCATTTCAACTTTAGCTGTATTTGAGGGCTGCTGAGGAAGAAAGAAAATCTAGGAAAATCTCATGCTTATACTTCTTGTCTCACAGAAAAAGTTCCATAATCCTTTTTCTTTTATTTCTTCCAATTGTAAAACAGAGCTAAAATTTTTCTTGGCTGTCTTTAGGGGTGAAGGAAAGGGATTATTTCCTAGCTTTAAACGGCATTTTAGCAATTCAGAAAAAAAAGCTTTTGTTTGAATAATGAAGAGTAGTATCATCACCTTGTAGCAGGTGATACAAGTGGTATAGCAAGATTTTTGGTTTTGCGAGGGTAAACCCGAGTTCAATAGTTCGGACATAAAATAGGAATCTTTGTAGATAGGAGAAGGAGTTTCAGAAATGCATAATCCTTGTCACAGTTGACCTTTTCTCTCCTTGAGCTTATGGGTGTTTTCTCAAGAAGTAGAAATTCTTGTTCTTGCTATGCGTAAAGGAGATAAGGATAGTATCACAGAGAGAGGCAGTTGCGTTTTCTTAAAAGGTAAATTATTATCTAAAGAGGGAGGGAAAGAACAGACATAAACTGTTTGGGGGGGATATTTTGCCCAGGGGAAGAAGAAAATATGTAGTATCACAGCTGAGACTAATTATACTGAAAAGACTAAGAAAAAGAAACTGCAACAGTGACGAAGGGAATCCAAAGGTTGTAGAAGTAAAATGCCCCCACCAAGGGTAGAATGGCAGAGATTAGCATTCAGATCTGAAACTGAATTGATTTACTGACTTTCTATAGAAAGGAAGAGGGGGGGATGGGTTTGTTGGATTTGTTCTTGTTTGATTATTTAAAGTCATCATCTGATAAAATGCTTAGTTAATAGCCAAGAAAAGAAAAATCCCAATACACAAAATCTCCCTGTGCCTTGGTAAAGAAAACTCTCAGAGTCACTAACACAATGATTGAATTCCATTTTAGGCAGGTAATGACTTGAAACTCCCTGCTGAAAACAAAGGTGTTCACAATGATGCCTGACAGATGCAGAGGCAATGTGACTGTGAGATGGCACAGTTATTCAGGTTTCAGGGGTGACAGGAGTTTATCTAAGGATAAAGGAGGGAGGGATTCCCTGTGCAAGGTCAGTGCAGGGGAGAGATGCAGGGGGAGACCAGCTGTCTGTGCTTACTAACCTCTAATCCAGGAGGATGGCTCTGTTGTGCTGCTCCAATACAGAACAGGTTAGACTGAGTGTCGATGAGGTACCAGCCATCTAGGAAATAATTTTCTGTTTCGCTGATTTTGGTTCTGGTTGTTTTGTTTTCCCTTCCCTTTGTATGTAAAACAAGCGTTGAAGGAGTTCCTGAACAGAGGTCGCTCTGCTCCTCTCGAGGAGCGGCCTTGCCAGCAATGAGGCTCTGCTGGCCCAAGGGCTCGCCAGCACTTCACAAAGGGCCCTGATAGTACATAAATTCAGATCTTCACCAGATAGATAATTTTATGTGGTCTGCAGAAGAATAGGCCTTTGTCAGAAGGAGATGATAGCTGACTTTGTTTGGGAGGGGGAGGGGAGGGACGAGTTTTCTCATTTTCTGTGTATTTCTATTCAGCTGCTGCAGAAACATCCCCATCTGCTTTGAATCTACATTTTAATTCCAAACCCTAGCAAGAAATACAGCAAGCTGGCTTGTTCTGCCTGGCAAAGTAATACACAGCAAGATGCTGAGCTGAAAGCTATTCCAGAATCTAGGCATATAAGAAACTTAAAAGCCAAGTTATCTGGCCTTGTGTTCTGTTTAACCATATGATGATGATAATCAAAAATAGATTTCATTCGTCTGTCCTTTAAATGTTGATACTTACTCAAGAGTACCTGCTTTCTTTCCTATCTGCTTAGTCAGAAAAATTTGGTTTAAGGATTTGAAATGGGTTTGGGTTTTCATTGCTCTGGTGAAAGCATGCAATGGACCTCTGCCTGTCTTTCCTGCATGATGAAAGGGTAGTGAAATGGGAGGTGCAAATTAAATTGTTGATTACCATCATTTATAACACCTATATCTGAATTCATGTAGTATGATGTGACTTTTGCTAGTAGCACTGAAATCTTGCACAGTGTGTATATATATGTGTGTGAGTGTGTGTGTGTGTCTGTGTGTGTCTGTGTATGAAAGCTCAGGGACTCATGTTAGCTTTAGGATCTCCACAGTTAGAGTTTCTGCCTGTCTGTCCTAGTGCATAAAATTTTATCCCTAACTGTCAACAGGTGTCAGAAACAGAAGCAGCTGGCGCCAGAGTTGAACAACATTTCTGTTCTGATCTGATACACTTGCAAATAAGCCATGTGTAACTCCTGTTATGGACACCCAGCAAAAGCTAATTATGATGCAGACCCTAAGTTAATTTCTGTGCCTGTTACACAAACTACAACGGGATAGTGAGTGATATACAGACTAACTCACAGGCTGATAAGCAGAACTGCCTCTAAATTGTTCCTGGTTGAAAGGAATCATAGAAATGCAAGTTATTTGTGTGGCACTCTAGAGACACTACAATTTAAAGGATTTTTGGGTTTTTTTGTGATGAAAAGAAAATGGACAAGCAAAACTGTTCAAGCAAACTTAAGCTGTTTTGAGAAAAGACAAAAAAGAAGAGGGTTTACTGTGAACTGAAAGGGAAAAAGAATTGAAAGATGCCCATTCAAATGCTTCAACTGCCTGCTAATTTTAATTAAGACTCCTCCTTTGTAACTATGCCACAGAGCCTGAGTCTTTTAAGAAAAAAAATTGTCACTAGGCAGATTTCTGAGAGTCTCCTGATTGAATCATCATTTTAATCTCTTCACTGCCACCCCCCTCTCCTGAGCAAAAGCTATCCGCTGCACTATGTGACAATTAACATGCTGAGAAATGCTACTGCACTCCTCAGGGAGTTTCAGTGATGCAAAACACCGTTCTGCTGTGTGACAAAAACACCAAAACCTCTAGAATATCTCTCTGGTGAAATATCATGACTTTTTAAAGCCTGGATGCACACCTTGTTTTCAGTAGGGAAAAATACTCTTCATTTACTTTTTCTTAGGAAAAAAGTATTCTTTTCCTTCAATTCCAGCCCTCCCCAAAATCCTCTCCAAGTTTGGAGAGCTTGATACTTTGCAAATAATTACCAACCAGTGACAAAACCTGCTCTCTGGGTATTTGTGTCTTTGCTCAGTGTACTTTTACTTTCTCAAATCCTTCCTCATCCTTGCCTTACTGCTTCATGTTTCACCTCTCTTCCCTAATAAAGCACTAGAAACAGCTTCTTGCTCTGTGCCTGGTATGGTCCCAGCCTGCTCCTCTGCACTGTCTCACTCCAATCCCACAGGAGCCAAGCCAGGTTTATTGAACTGGGTCACTGCTCCCAGTTAGACACCACCCACTGTACCAGTCTCCTCTCCTAGCAACAAAAAAGAGGGGGGTAGTAAAAAAGCAAATTAATCCTTTCTGCATTTTCTCTCTGTCACCTTTGTAAGTCACAGATCAATCCAAGCAAGGTCTGCCCACAGGGACGTGCTAATTGAGATGCTGTTTGGCAGCAGACTCTGTCCTTGCACAAATGTTCACAAAATGACTAATTAAAAACAAGCCTCTTGCCCTGCTTCCTTCCCTTGACAGGCTAACATAGGCATGTTTTTCCTTTCATTATTTTATGGACAACAATAATGAACACACCAAAGAAAGAACACTTCAGGAACAATTCTGTCTGAAGAAAATACCCAGGGTGGTTGTCCCTTTCTTCTCTCACACCCCGATGGCTGCCAGCATTGCTGGGAGAGTACAGTCCAGGAGGAAGTCGTCAAGAGGGGGTGTATGGGGAAAGGTGAGTCACTCCAGGCAATTCCTAATTATAGTGAAAAAGGAGGAAATACACTTAAGCTGAAGAATTCTGTTATTCCAAAATATTTTGGATATTTGCGGGGAGAATAAACAGATTTTCCATGAAGCCAGGAAGGTTAGGTCTCAGTGAGAAACCCTTCTACTGCTCAGCTGAACATCTGTCCTCCCATGGCCTTGCTTGGAAACCAGAAGGCACCAAGTAGGCATGCAGAGTGCTGCATTACTCCAGAAAGCGTACACCATGCCAAATGGCAGAGCTCTTAATTACATCATAGATAATCATAGAGTAATCACAGAAACATGCAAGGAATGGGAGTAACTTTAATTCAGGAAAAATAGCTAAGTGGATTGTGTAATGGGGAAAACCAGCAAATGCAGGAGGAGAACACAGTGGTGAGGTGACTGCTGCAAAGCAGGCAACAGAATGATTCCCACAGTGATCAGAGATCATGAAGCAACAGGCTGGATTTTGATCTGGCTGCTGTGCGTGACTAACATCAGCTCTGTGTGTGCATGAAGCACTGAGAACTGCTTTCACTGCTGCTCTACTGCGTGTGCGTTCATTGTTGTCTAAACTTGGGAATAATTGCTGTGAAACTTTCAAGCACGTAAGAGTTTTCCTGTAGGCAGAATGGACAAACTCCTACGGGAGAAACAAGCTGGCACCTTCTGAGGGCCTTGATCTCAAGACTTGGAGAGGAACGGCTTTGCCGTGCTGGAAAAAGCTGCATGTGCATCCACGTGCTTTGGAGGCAGCCTCCCGGCTGGCTGTGAGCCAGCTGCTGAGGAAGCAGCTCTCCACGCACAGCCAGGCTGCCGGGGGCGTGCCCGCAGGGCTCGGGGACACGGAGGGTAGCCTGGTTATTCCTGCCAAGCCTACAAAGAGACGGCGGCGTGGCACTCAGCACAACCTGAGTGTGAGACTGAAGACATGAGCAAAAGACGGGCCAAAAGGCGCAGTGGTGTTTGAGCACATAGACATGCAGATGGACACGTCCTGGGGGTTTACAAACATAAATAGAAACTCTGTGGAATTACAGAAATACCAGTCTGACTCTCCAAACATCTGAATGCTGCTGGAGAGATGGTCCTTAGGGCCTGTTTGACCAGAAGTCAGGTATGCAGGTTTGGTGACCACAGAATACACAGGTCAGATCCTTGTGAATGCAGCTGTCTTACAGGATACCCAAGCTCTGCTGTGGACTGCTGGTGTTTTGGTAGCCCACTGTCCATAACATCAGCCTGTGCCATTCAGTTAGCAGTCCCATACGTAGTTTGTGGAACCTGCTTAGTCTGCTGCTGACCTCCACAACATCCTGACAATATGTGAACAGTTGCCAGAATCAGCCTTATGAAGCTGAGGTTAGTGTTTTGGAAAAGAAAAGAAAAAGAAAAGAAGTGCAGTAGCAATTTCACCTTGATACTGGACCTCCCTTGCTAAGCAGGTATATACACTTAGTTACAAGGAAAAGCCAAATGCTATAGGAAGTAGGATTCATATTTCCACATGTAAATCCACGTTCCCTTTATGTGAGCTCCAAACCCTCAACACAGAAAGATGAAGTAGCCTGATTTGCAGGCACAAAAATTGGTCTTCCTCTAAAGTACTTTACATTTTTGTTCAGAGTAAGGAAAGGGCAGGAACTGAAAAGAGTGATCTTTACAGGTCAGGTTTTTATTTATGTAAGCTATCCAGAACACCCTGACAATCTGGGGGATACACAGAGCTATATATAGAAGTATGAATAACTGTATAAGTGAGCATGACACTGTGTGCAAGCCAGAATACTCCTGAGTGTTTTCAGCCATATGTTTTCTTTCCTCTCTATAGCCTTGCATAGGTTATTCTAAATCCCTTTGGCACTATGGAAAAGAATTTTTTCTTGCCTTTTATGGTAGTTATTTCAGTATTAATACTATGTAGTCTGAGACTTCCTCAAAACCTTCTGGTTTGTCTTGAAATTTCCCCTGAATAAACACTTCTATTAGAATCCCATAAAGCTGTACCTCTATCCCATTGAAGTAGATTGTTCTACAGTGAGCAGGTGATACAGAAATCTCATTGCTGAAGAAGTAGAAGTGTTACAACATGAGAATTAGTAGATCAATAACCCAAACAAGCTGAATCCATCTCCAGAGTCAGTACACACGTCATTATCCTGAGTTACTTACAGAGCTTTTTAGAACCGAATGCAAACCTAGGAGGTAAGGTCTTTTCCAGGGATTGTGGTACCGTTACTGGTACTTGTGTTCTGAGCATGAAAAACACATGCTGTAAACTAATATTTAGTATTTCTGAGCTGAAATGCAAATGCTAAATTATTCTGGCTGGAGTGGGAACTATTCCTGATTTGGGACCCATGGTGCTTTCCAAGCAGGTAGTTTCAGGAGCACCAAACCTCAGGAAGATTAAGATTACTCTGGATTTGCTTTTCTTGGGTGACTGAGAGTTTCAGCAGTGAAACTCTCCTGCTTCACAGGAAGCTTTTCACAGGAAGACACTCCCTGTTTGGGATCACAGAGAGAGGTGAGAAGATAAGAAGTAAAACTGACCAGGTCTTTTTGAAGCAACAGGCTTACTGTAATTTGACTGGCTAGAGGACAGTACTTTGGATTTCCAGCTTTCTTGTCTTTTATGGAGAGAAGCTTGATAAGTAATGTTTTGGGGAAGGTAAGTCAGAAATAAAGCCCACAGCAATGCTTGAGAAGGGGGTAGGGCAGACAGGTGGTACAGTTTAGAAAAATTCTGTGCTGTTTTAATGCATGCTAAGTCATGCAACTGCAGGGTAGGAAATTTGTGCCAGTCAACAAGTTTTCCCAGAGAGCATTTCACACACAGCAAAGTGACACACACGTGAAAGGCTGGAGGACTTCAGAACTAAAAGGGACAGAAAGTTAGGAATGTGCTAGAACAAGTCCCTTCCTAATTTTTACTTTGGGAAGGGAACTGTTTTGGAAAGAGTTGAAGATAGTTGCAAAGTTTGGTCGCAGGAACTGAAGAGAGAAGTTTGAAGGCTATGAAGGGAAGCAGGGTAGTCACACAGGCAGAAAATGTGTAGGTGCTTCGGGAGCATGCAGCTGCCAAGAATTGAGCAAGGAGAGTGCTGTATATATCCAGATACAGATGCAGACCTTGCATAGATTATTCAGATGTCTGGCCTTCTTTGGGAAAAACGGCAGTGAGATCAAAGGAAGTATCCTAAAGGAGGGCACGAAGGGATGAGTGAGAATATGAAATGGAGAAGGCTAGATATAAAAAATGAGGTTCTGGACAATGGAAGAAAAAGCTTACAAAAGCATGTTTTGAAATAAAGCAGTTACATTTTTCAACTTGCAGAAAGTGAACAGAGCAAGTGAGAGGTGAAAAAGAGTTTATAGAGGTAAGAAATGAGATAGGAAGTCAAATTTTCTGGGTTTTTTTAAAACTAATCTAACAAAATTGTGAACTTTAGCTTTCTGTGAATGACAGTTGTTGTTCTTTCCTTCTAAGAGCTAGTGTGGTGTGACCAAGTGGTAGCAGTGATGGACATGATGAAAAAGAGTTCTCTGGCGTGGCAAAAATACAGGAGGATGAATTTACCCGTCTAGTTAGTGCACAAGATGTGCTGTGAACGCGCCATTCAGAATGATCAAGTGGTTTATACGATATCTTTTCTGCGGCACATGGAACCAAATCTGTGTCCTGGAGTAAGGTCACTACACTGTCAGCTGGGTGACAAACCCAGTGTGAGCATTGACTCATGATTGCAGGCCACGGGCCTCAGGCCAAGGGATGTCGAGCGTGCCCCAGAGGTGACGTGCGCGCTCCCGGCGGGCGGAAGGCTCCCGGTCCTTCGGCACGCCGCCATGCCAGCCCCGTGCCAGCTCGTGGGAAGGCAGCCGGGCTGCCTCCAAGGGAGGGTGACTTGTCTGCCTGTCCAGATGGATGTGGCGTTGTACTGGCAGCAGTGGAAACCTGGCAGAGAGGAGGAAGGCAGTCTGTTGGGTAGCCACTCACTGTTTGTGACAAGATTTTTACGGAGACTGAATGCTTGCCGAGGATGCCCTGTTAGCTTTGCCCAAAAATATCTGGTATTTTGCAAGAAATAGCGGAGACGAGGGCAGGTGTTGCACTGCTGTGGGTCAGGGTAGCTGCCCTGATTTCAGCAGAGTTGTACTGGTTGTGTTTTGGCTCAAGGTCTGAGCAATGGCATTACACAGTGAGGCTGTTACTGCACTCCTGTAAAATGGTACCATTCCAGATCTTCCTGGTATAACACAGATGTCAGCCTGCCCCACAAGTGTTCCTGTTAAGATATGTTGCTACTGAGAATTTATTTGGGGTTTCTGCATCGGTTTGAAAGGTAGCAGCCTCCTCGCTGCAGCTGAATGCTTCAGACAATGCCATGACAACTGTACCACACGGTGCCTGCCAGGTTCAGGCAAGGACATGGTGGAGCACACGTCAGCAGTGAAGCTGCAAATGAGGTAATGTGTTATCAGCAGACAGGTCAAGGCTCTGTGTATCAACTCCTGGAGCACAGAGTGACTAAAAATAGCTTTCTATTACAAGTACCCATTTCCCAAAGAAGGAAATGCTCTTGATTAACACCTTCCACCCTAAACAAACCAGGAATGACTTAATGTAGTTGCTGTACCCCTTTACATCCTGATGGTCTGGTTGGATGCCTGGCTTAAGTGCTCTGCTTTCACCTCCAGAAGGTGACCATAAGAGTCATATAAAGACCTGAGCAATCCCAGACACAACCCCATCACCTGACTGTCAGCAAGGATAATATTACAGTTATGCACCAGCCTCTCTCTGTCAGGAATGTGAGTGTCTGGAGCAAGTGTGAAGATGAACTACTCCTCGTGGCTTTTGAGGTACACATCATCAGGTCAGGATCTAGACTACTAAATTACCTCACATGTCAACTTCCTACTCTGGTCTGAACTGTGAACAGAGAAGCCTTTGGCTTCTGTTATGAAACCAGACTTTATACCCATACACAGGCACCAGAAAGATCCCAAGGACATATTTCTATTATTTTAAAAAAACCCATAGTACTCATCTGTAGCTTCTAGAGTGCCCTTAGAAGCTTGTTTTATCCACTAAACTGTAGTGGATATTTTGGTCCTTGCAATGTATGAAGAAGTCTATAGCACAACACTTCAGTGTGAAGGGTATGAGTTTGTTCTCCCTAGCAGTGTGGAGCAGCATGGACTTGACGCAATGGTAGAAGTGAATGAGGTCCAGTTTATTAATACTGGAGGATAAAAAAACCCCCAAGCTTAGGTACTCTAATTGTGGTTTTGCATCTTTATAAAAAAAGTTTATTTGATTTCAGTAGGTTGTTTCTCAGTAGGTTTGTTACTCACTACCTTGTCCATCAGCTCTGATGCTTTCACTCTGGCCAAGCAATTTCTATTCTTTCTGCCCTACTAATTATACTTTTCCATATATTTACATTAGTAAGTCATGGAGTATGCTGATCCTGTCTGATGAGAGTGACAGGCTTACAACTGTGCCACTACAGGCCGATGCAGTCGTCTCCTGAATACACTACTGCTTTGAGAATGTGCAATAGAGGGCAAAAATGAAAAAGCAAAAGCATTTTGAAAAGGCACCTACTAATAGATACACCAGAAACAAGCATGGTAAGTAATTCATAGCACATCTTCTAGTGACCACAGGTATTTTGGTAACACACATAAGCAAGAAGCTTAAGCAGGTCCATTGGATCAGGCAAGCCAAACTCCTCTGCATTTCCATTATTTTACTCAGGATTGGGCTTTCTTTTTTCTTCCTCCTGACTACACAGTGAGTATAAAAAGGACAATTAAGCACCGCTGCTGAGCATGTCTCTTCTTCCCATGCTGCACACCCTGGCAACAAATCAATTTTGTCCTTTGCCGCAAGACTTTCTCTCTGCTGCTTCAAAATTACTCTCCCAGAATCCTCTAGAGCAACTTTTTTCCCCCTTCACAGTTCATTCTGCCAGTTGCCACTTCAGTAAAAAGCATATAGCAAGCAATAACTTTGTGTTTTCCATTCCCTCTAAAGGTTAACTATAGGTGAATGTTTTATTCTTTATAACAAGTAATTGACATGCATGAGCCAACTTTCTGTTCAGAACATAATTTGTATTCTTGAGAGATCTGTGCGTGTTCTTGTTCATATTGCTTCTTCCCTGCAGGGATCTGGGAGGGGGAGGAGAAGGAGAAGCTTTTAAAGTTTGGCTCACAAAAGTTACAGAGAAAGATCTAGGCTTTCAGCTCCATCAGATAAATGCTAATGTAACTGCACCGTGTACAGTACAGTGGCACGTACTGATAGGAAAAGAACAGAGTAAATAAGGGGGAGGGGGAAGGGGAGAAGTCAGCAGGCAAAAACCCCAGAATACTCAAGTGTTCAGGCGAGCTTGCTGCTAAAATATAAATCATCAGGAACTTTGATCCCAAAGGTTGGTGAGTCCATTAGAAATACAATTCAATTTGGTGGGAATTTAATGCAAGCTTTCTAATGAAAAGTTGATGTAGTTCTTCATAGCCTTATACCTGGGCACTTGGTCAGCATTTGTTCAATTAAACTTAAAGATATGGTCCCAAGATCACTGAAATTAGATTTGTTTCACTCTCTTCAGTGAGTTTACAATGGAGTTCAAAAAAGCACCATTGTAATGGGGGTGTGGCAGGGACTTTCACAGAGCATACTTTTTCCTTTTTTTTTAATAAATCAAGAGTCTTCTCATGTGGTTACATCTTCTTGTGAGAAGGTCTTTTTAGAATTTTGGTTTAAAACGAGTGTCAGCACATATGCAACCCCTGTAATTCAGAACATAGTTTGCGGGTTGTGGTCTCCTCGGTCAGGCTGATAGGTGTGGTGGGTACAGCTGTGTAATCCTTATGATTCTGGCTGCCACTTTAATTTTACCACACAATAGTGATTTTATATTTTGTAGTAAGGATTTTCAGCACCTTTACATATATTTTTTTCAAAATTAAATAGGCCTAACATCCCCTTTAGCAAACACATTTGAAAAGCTAATGTAAAATCACATATAGAGACTTGATATTCACACTTTAACCTATGAAAGTAGCCCCTGCTGACCAGCAGTAACCCCTTCCCTTAGCTTGTAACATTCAAATTTGTGGTTTTGAAAGAATGAACAATGTAGTTTTACTGAAGAAAATATAATTTACAGGCAGAACAGGGACAGGATTATATATTAGTTGCACATGATCGTGGCCATTTATGAGACTTAACTAGTGGAGTCTTCACACTACTTAGGTTACAGTATTCTCTTGTAGCCTGCTCCTTGCAGTTTCCTGCTGCACCCACCAACAGGCATTCTCCACACACAGATCCTGGTTGTCTACTAAAAAATACCCTAAATACTAAGGAAATAAGGCAACTCAGGCAGACAAAGCCACCCATCTTTTGCAATAAAAGCCTGAAAGAGCACCGTGAGGTTATTCTTTCCACTCACACTTTATTTCAAACAGGTGTGCAAAGGAAACATATCAGAGATTTAAATAGGTTAAGCAGACTGTGAATTTCCATCTACGCTTGGTCTAATTAAAGCTATGAACATACGTGAGACTGAGAATTTTGTTTAGAGTAATCCCCTTTTCAAAACTGTCATATGCCAGGAAGTGTTAGAAGCAGAGTTGCTTATTCCCCGTGTTCTTGAGCTACTGTTTTTGCCATTTAAATATCAACATTTCTCAAGAGCTTTCAGTTTAAACCACAGAGGTTTTCCCACAGTAACTTCTGGCTGACTTGTGAGCCCCTTACTCATACTGGTGATTAGTTAATTCCACAAATGCAATTGGATCACATTTAATTATGACTGCATCAATGTAAAAGGTTTCCAGCCCTTTAGGACTAACCCAGATAGTGCTATGAGATAATCTTCCAGAGGCTGTGATCACCAGACTTTTTTCTGCTTCTGCTTGTGTGAAAGATAAGCCACTGCCACCACAGACAAGTGACAGAATGTTTCTATTGCAAACCATACTAAGCATGGGTTTGTTTTTTTGTTGGTTTTTTTTTCCTATTGTTATCTTCCTACAAAGAGCTTTCTGCCTCTTCTGACTCATATTCTACCATAAAAGCAGAAATTTAAGGTCTAGGGTGAAGGATTTTCCCAACTTTACACGATCTCACTCAATATACTTCCAAGCTGTGCACCTCTACCCAGTATTTGCACTTAAAAACAATTAACAAATTATACGGGAAAAAATATTTATGTGCTATTTATATACCACAAGCATGCCTTGATGCATCTGCTGAGCTAGGGGACCTCCTCTTAGATACTGGAAGGATATAAAATGTCCTTTTGGCTTCCCTCACTGTTATAGTGTTCTTCCCAGAGGGCTATAGAGTGAGTTCTTCCATGGATGCATGTAAGTTCTCGCATGTGATCTCACTGCAGTCAGTGACATTATTTGTGAGATTAAATAATCACTACTGTGAAAAGCACTCATGTTCTTTTTAATGAAAGGGGGGAAAAAGCTTTTCAGTACAGGGACTACAATCCTACATGGAGCAGCAGACAAAGGCCAGAACTGGAAACAGGTGCTCATGGATCACACAAGTCCTTCTGAGGTCACCAAATGGGTCCAGGGCTAAATCTACATACAGACCACAGGACTACCCATTCCCCTAGGGCTCCTTTTGTTGATGTCTGAGGGACAGATTTCCCTCAGCTTTTGCCTGCAAAGTTACAAAGCTTTCTTTTTTAAGAATTGCTATGTAATAACCTAAAATAGCCTGCCCATCTATCCTGAGTGCAGCCAGGCAGAGTGCCTTCATAGTATCTGTCATGCCTAAAAATATTCCTGTTATGAAAACAGAGACAGAGATCTCTGGTTTTGTGTGCTGTGCCTGTGTGTTTAATGTACCTGTAAGTGCATGTGGAGATAGTCTGAGGGTGAGCTTCGTCATCCTCAGAGATGAGGATGCCCAAATCCTTGAATGCTGTACTGAAGGATTATTTAAACAGTGAGCATCATGGTAAGGGCTTGATACCTGTTTCTGAGTATCTGTCTATAGCTCTACTGCTGCACTGTAAATACATCAAAACCAAAGCAGACAGTATGTAAAGTAGAGCAGGGAATACCTCCAACTTCTAGACTTGCTAAACTTGCAAAGCTGTGGGCAGTGCTGCTCACAATAATACTTCACAGGCATGAGAGAAATACAGAGCAATAAAGAGTAAAATACAGAGAAATAAAGAGCAATGAGGCAGGTTAAGCCTCATAAGTGGGATGGGGTACACAACAGGGATGTTTGGAAGGAAAGAAACTGAAGGACAGAGCAAAGTAAGTAAGATGGACCTTGACTGGTGTGTAGAGGATGACAGTGGCAAGGGTCACAGTGACAAGGCAGAAAAGTGAGAGGCATTTTAGATCACATGTGGTTTTCCTTCTCTGAAAGTTTTAAGTCATAGAAAAAGCCCATAAAGGAATCAGATATGACCACACAGAAACAGGAACTGATGAGAGAATTTAAGTCTCAGGGTAGAGGAAAACCCTATTAGTTGAGTGTTTCTCACAGGGTTTTTTTACCCTTCTTGCTTTTAAAATGATGTTCAGCTCCCTAACAGAGGCAAATCCTGCAACAGAACCTGCCCAGTTTAAGTGTTTTAAGGTACAGAGGGAAGCAGAAAACATGGAAGCACAAATACATGCTGAGTTTAGGAGAACAGAAAGAAACAAAAGAAAGGATAAAACAAAGAAAAGGCCTTGGTTGTTTCCAGTTCCTCTGAACCTTGTCCAGGTCAGCACTGTTGCTGACTATAGTGCAAGACAGGAGTTTCTGCAGGATGCCCAGATTATATGAAAGGATGTTTATTTCTCACAAGTGCTATCTTTACATCCAGTGTTGCTTTGAGACCTTCTTTGCTTCATAGTCTCTACAGTTCTCCAACCAATATCTCCATGTACTCACCCTCTGAGACTGCTGAAAACTACTTGTAAATTCCCTGGAGGAAAGGAGACAATCAGATGAGGTAGCACTTTCCTGCTCAGTTCTGAACACAGAACCCGTAACCCTTCCAAAAGGACTGCCATTTACCCCCTTGAATAGTTCAAATAATATTCATATATATAATTAACATTTTAAAAGGATTTCTAAAGTCTGTGTCATAGCCTGTAAAATGCTTTGGCACATGCAGAGGAATTTAGGTATTTTCAGGTTAAAACAATTTTGGCAAAAGAAAGAAAACCAGAGGCAGTAATAAAAAGCCCAAATCCTTGAAAGCACATGAAGCGTCCTTCCCCATGCATTAGGCTGCAACAAGTGTGTTGATAGGCAACATTAGATATGCAAGGATGAAGTAAACAAAAAGCCCAAGGATTATGAAGTAAATATTTGGGCGTATTAGCTAACTGTTTGGGGGTGTTTTGCGTTTTTAAATTTGTTTGTGTTAATGTTTGAGTCCAACATGCCTTCTAAAAAAAGATAACTGAAATGATCTGTCTCCTGCCCACAGTCATCTCCTCCATCAATATTTGTGCTTATCTCTCCTCGCATGTTTCATGTTGTTTCAAGCAGCTCTTTAGCAAGCCACAAAAATGTTAGCTATCCAGCTAAGTTAAAGTGGACCCCAGCTGAAGTAAATATTCCAGGCATATTATCTCTCTTTTCCATTTCTTGGTTGGTATTCTTTGGGCCTGCTACATGTAGATCAGGAGTCTTTAAAATGTTTAGTGAGGGAACCATGCATTACAGTAACTCTTGCTTTCACAGTGCTGTGTTTCTATAGTAACCACCTTATTAAAGCACTGCAGCCATCTGCTTTAAATACTAACTTCACAAGACCATCAGGACTAGCTTAAAACGATATCACATGTTCATTAAATATTAAAACTAGAAACAAAGGGAAAGAGCTAAGAGAGAGGTCTTTTTCCTGTTCCTTCAATCTAATCTTTGAAGAAACCCCAACAATTGTTTGCTCTTTTTAGATAATTTAACAGTTCGTGCCACTGCTTTACGAAGAACTGTGGAAGTGGCCACACTTGCTGCTGGTGACATAAACTACAACTTTCTGGGATGTTGCAAAAACAAAAAAATGAAGGAAATAGCTTCTTGGGGTAGGCGTCAGTCTGTACATGTTTCCGACAAGAGATTTTCTGGACCCTGTTTTTGCTGCAGTGGTACTCTCACGCATACTGTGGTGAAGTCTTTAGAGGAAGGAGTGCACAGGAAAACAGCCAGCAGCAGCTGAGAAGTGCCACACTGAAGCAAACAACTGTCTGCTTTTATCATGGTCTGCTGAAGGGCAAATGCCTCAGAGAAAAGTATAATCACTCAGCAATACATTCAGCAGACCTCCAGCTGATAGCCAAAACCATGAGACTTAAACCCCCTATAGACTGTATCCTTAAGGAGCAGAAGCCTAGACATGGTTCTAAGTCACAGAAATGTCTGCTGCTTACAAAGGAACCTGCTTAAGTGACAGGCTGTGATGGCAAGGTCTTTAGATTAAGCACATCTGCTGTCTTTGTTTCCTTTCAGCAATTTGAAATAAATTGGCTGCTACCTTCTTTAAATACTGTCTTTCTTCAGACTGTGCTGCAAAGCCAAAGGTAGCTCCTTAGAGCCCTTCTCTATCTTGAGTGTGTGTTATCTAGCTCACACTCCAGAGTTAGTTACTTTCACTGTGCTTTACTTTCTGCTCCCTCATTCTGTGCTGCCTGTTCTGAGGCCCTGACCCAGCACAAGTTATTGTATTTGGAGTCAAAATACATGGGAACACTCATAATTTGCAAATTCCATCTGAAAATCTAACTGGAACAAGAAAGAGGAGATGTCAGATCTTTCCATGGTCAAACCATACACCTCTGGCACTATAGCTCAAGAGAAAGATTTTCTAGTGTTTTGAATTCTCTGTCTTCATTCACTACAGCTTAACAAAGCCATACATACTGCTAAGATTAAGTACTGTGTTCATCTGTTTTTCCCACTTCTCTTTACTGCCACATTGAGCAAGTGCCTACACTTAAGCTGTTCATTGCATTGTCCAGATCTTCTTCTATGGCAGAGAACTCTTTGCATCATGCAGAGAAAAGCAGCAGTGTGCCCAGATAACACAGGCATGGTCCTTGGACAAGAAATGCACATTCTGATAGATCACCAGACCCTCACAAAAATGTGTAATTACTCAAGATCCCCCCACTATGCAGTTCCTCCTCCTTGATGACACTAACTTCTCTGTTTCACACACTAGCTTTTCTTCTGAAGTTCTTAGGGTGTTCCTTGTATTGGTAGCCTGAGGGCAATGTATCAAGGCAGGAACAATCATGGACAAAAACACTGAATGAGGAACAGGAGTTCCTGGAGTTAGAGTGAACATCAAGCTGAGCAGTTATGTCAACATTTTTGAGAAAAAAGAAAATTTTTGCACAGGCTTTTTTTTGTGGCTTTGTCAGACATTAAGTTATTTTTCTTCTTTAGCCTTGGCAGGGCTTCAACTGGAATGCTTTATCTGTCCAAAAGGCAAAAATGTTAATCAAAATGAGAAGACCTGGAAGAGTACAGAATCTCTATTAGCAGAGGTCTTCTAGAGCAGATTATACACCTATTTATCAAAAGTGCCAGTTTTATTATTTAGCTGACTTGGGAGAAGAAGATGGAAAAAAAGGTCCTTCCATGACTATTTCATACAACTGTTAGGAACAGCTTGTCCATCTTTCTTACTGCTGTGCACTGGTACAGGGAAAGGCTGTTCAGTACATCCTGATGAGAATTTTCCTGGGTAAGGGTGTAAGCAAGTTTGAATAGGCCAAAAAGGAGTTCACAAAGGAAAGATACTGGCCACTCTTCCCCTCAAAATTAAACTAACCCAAATTGTCCACATCAAAACTTTACACTGAAACATGACATTCTTTTCATGTAGCTTCATGGAAATTGCCATTCTTGAGACAACCGTAGCCCATGTTTGTGGACCTGCAGCAAGGGTAAAAAAATCAGGGAAAAAAAAGAAAAAGGCTGCCAGGATAGTGAAACATGAGTAGAAGAGAAGGTCTGATTTTGCTGCTTCTGGTGTATCTCTGTTGAATTAATGAACCCGGGTTTCTGCAGCTTGGCTGTTAAATATATGCAGCTGCTTTCTTGCATTGATATATAACTTGACTACTAGAAATAGGGCTTTTGTCATGTTTTGAAGCTTTGGAGGTTGGCCATGGCCAAAGCCAGGCTGGTGGGCAGAGCACAGTAGTGTTTCTTGTAGGACTGAAAGACATGGGAAGAAACCTCAGGACCTCACTGGTTTAATCCTGTGTATATGAAGAAGAGCTATTGCTGGTAGGGTTCCGCCATCTTTTGTTTTTTTAAACTCACTCTATAAGGGGGATTTTCTTGCTTTCCTAAGAACATCTCTGGGCACTTTTCCCCAGTACTGTTAAAAATCTGAAATGCTCCTTGTTCCTTTCATTGTTTTTGTTCTCTTATTTACATATTATAGTTCTTACGACTCTTGAATTTACAGGACTTATATTTTTAAGTAGGGTGATAGGAAACATTTTCTGCCAGTGGTTTATGCTGAACATGTATTTTGGAGGCCCATTGCATGTTCCCACCTTGCCTTTGAGTGCTGCAGGCAGTTGTTAGTGTAACTTAATGTACTGTCCAGGAGGTATTCTGTACATTTTATTCTCTGTGCACAAAACCAATAAGCAGTTGGTCTGTAAAGGAACCATCTTCTGTTAAGAAAACAATAAATAAGAGAAACAGGAACAATTTGACCCGTCTGTCTGTCTCCTAGGTCAGGAAGTCCTCTTACTGCCTCATTCAGTGCTTCAACTTTTGGAGCACAATTGATGTGCAGTCCAAGATTCTCAACTCCAAGAGACATTAATACAGAACCTTCAGGTAAATACCAGAAGTGTTTTTTCATCTCTTCTCCATCTTCCCCTGCTTTTTTTTGGTAGACTGGCTTTTCAGAGTGGTGAGGAAAGAGAGAGTATTGACTGAAAAATATGAACTAGCAAATATCTCTTGCTCTCTCCCACACACCTAGGTGGCAGAGAGAGCTGTGGCTGGGAATAGTTGTTTATTATGCCAAGGGATTTTCTTCCCCAAACTGTGCACTGTCACGACTGTAGATCAATCCATCTAAATATAAGAAAAATCAAAAGTCCTAAGTCTGTTCTTTGGGAGTTGAGTAAAACTCTTTAGTAAGACTTGTACCTGTGCATCTGAAGACATAATTAAACTTTAGGTGTGCCTTTTGCTGAACTTGTTAAACAAGATTTCCACTGCTTTTTTACCTAGAGGACAAACCCATGAGAGAGTCTGTATTTATTTTGAGATACTCATCTAAACTGAAACAATGGCGGTATTCACCCTGTTGCATACAATGGTAATCTTACACTGTTCCCTTACCTCCTGCCCCCAGCTAAAAGCATTAAATAAAATAAATTTCATCATAAGCAGCACTTTTTCCCTTATATTCTCTTCATTGGATGACTAAAAGAAGCTCTTCATATAATGTAAGAAAATATTATAAACGATAAGAACATTCTCTGAGTAAGAGATTCACCAGACAGAATTTGTGTATCCGTATAGTCATTACACAGGTTAAATTAAATGTACTGGTAAAGCCCACAGACATCATAAATACCAATAATCTAGTCCTTGTAAACCTCAGTACTCTCTGATTCAGAACAATTTAAGAAGTGCTTTAGGGTTTCTGAAGAAAGACTCCAGAGGATGTACAATGATGTACCCAAGAGGAAAGCTATATACATTAAGGGATGACTTTACACTAAGGCTCTAATTCTCCATTCTCCCACTCTGCCCATACTTGTGCAGTTTCACACTAAGGTGGATTTGCTTTCCTCAGGCAGGAGAAATGCTACAAAGAGCTCTTAAATAGGAACACAGCAGTGACCTATTTTCAGTACTTCCATTCTTATTTCTAGGTCTATTATATACAGTGTAATGAACATTCAGCAGTGAAAAGACAACAATAACTGACCAAGTACAATTGCTCACATTCTAAATACAAGATTAAAAATAGTTAGGAGACTGGACAAAACTGGCAATGGGTCAGGGGCTGACCTGCAGAGCAGTTCCCCAGCTCAGGTTAGAGCTATCAGAGACCTCATGAAATGAGCTAGTGACCAAGCCAGAGTGAACACGTGTCACCCTCTCTCATTTCATTTGCTTACATAGCAAAGAATCTTTGCAGGAATTTTGACAACTCTAATGTAGAGCTGCCATGGGTATGGTTGGAAAAGATGACATCTATACCTAGAAAAATTTTATTCAGTAGTGGGATTGAACTGTTTGCAGAAGAGGTATGGAGAAGCTCATAGTGTGTCTTTCCTACAGGCTTTATCATTATGATATTTACAAACACTGCATGTATTACAATAGAACTACAGTCTTTTTACCATCTCATCTGCTTCTGAAAAGTCAAACTTTCTATTTGGGAGGAGGAAAATAATTTTTCGTCATTAGGAGGCTTTTGCAAAGCTGAGATTAAATTCTTCAATTCCAAAAGTGAAAAATGGAAGTGATTTTTAACAAGGATGGGTTATTTTTGCTCATTTCACAGCTTTTTCAAGAGAACTCTGATTATCTTAAGCAATCATTCACAGTTATAGTACCTGTCTTCCTCCACATACGTATATTTCTGAGACAACTCCAAGAATCTAAAAATCTGTCAAAAACGAATTGTTGGATCATGTACTCCACTCTACTATAAATTGCTAATTTCTAGAAAGCAAGCTGGTTTGAAGTACTTTGGCATACAATACGAACTTCTTTTAAGAGCTTCAACGATGAGGAAGGAATGCTTTCTTTTTTTTTCAGTAGATGTGTACTGTAAAAAATATATGTGTGAAGATAGAACATGGACATTTGACAGTTGAACACTCAGTGCTTATTTTGCTGAGGTAGCATTTCTGCTGTGCTTTTTTTTCTTAAGGCCCATGTCAAAAAACCAAATCAGCCATATAGTGGTATTCATGTTTTGTAGATGGAAGTGTTTAATTTGAAATTACTAAGGCAATCTTTTTCCTAAATGGATGGTCGCAGCCTGACTACAAAGCATTCATTAGTGCTTGAGTGCAAGTGTTAATAAAGGAATAAAAAAGGAACTGTCAATCAGGAACTACATGATCGTGCAGTGTTCTTTTCTTTTAGCCAAAGTAATCCAGCTTTGCATTTCCTTCCCATTGTGAGAATTTTATGTGCTGAGTTAGTTCAGTGCAGAAACAGAGTCAGAGTGCCGAAGAATACAGTCACTTCTATCCCTGAGTTGCTGAATCACTTACCCGCCGCTCCTGCTAGTTAATAGTAGCTATTTTTAGTTTATGGTGGAAAACGCTCTCATGGTGGCAATGATACTTCAGAACAGTTTGGGAGCAAAATCATCTGCTTTGAACGTCTCTCAGAGCCTGTGTGGGTACGAGCGCCTCGCTGTTCGCTCCCAGCACTGGCGATCTAGGTCAGCCTGGCGCGCGGGATGTGGCACTCGCTGCCTCTTTCATAACTGCCTGGAAGAGTTCTGGGGTCATGTTTGTAAACACTGCTGCCATGTGCGCGTAAGCACGTGGCAAGACACCAGCATGACCTGGAGTGCCGAAGCCAAGAGGTAAAGCTTGGCGCCAGGGTGATGTCGCTACGCCAACCAGTGCCAGCGCCCCGGCTGGCGCACACCCCGTGCAGCCCTGGAAGCCACCACGGCGCGGTGTTTGAAGGGTGAGTGGGAACCTTTGCCTGAATGTGGCACACGTGGATGTGTGCTAGTGTTGATGGTGGCCCCGCAGGCTCGTCTGTCAGTGTAAGCAAATGGCAGTGCTGAATTGTTCTTTAGAAAAATGGGACTCCCTTCTGCCCTAAGTCACTAAAATTGGAGCCCACTTGGTCCCAGAACACAATGCTCTTAGGGAAAAGAGCTGTACAAGGGCACATTGCCAAAGTTTCCAAAATGACTTCAAAGACACATAACAGAAACTTTGTGTCTGTAATAGCTTTTTGCTGGCTTTGCACTGATGAAATTAAGACCACGTTTCAGGCATTTGAGGAAGTAGCTCCTAAATTATTTCTGTTTATCAGTAGAAGTTGCGTGATATGGCCAGTACAAACAAAAGTCACGAGTCTTTAATTTCCTCTTAACGAGAAATAAGCAGATTCAGCCACCCAAACCTATGCAAAGTTTCATCTCACGCTGGCCACGCATTTTATATGCTTCAAGGAAAAAAACCAAAACATATGACAGGGGGAGCAGTCTGTGGTCAATGTCCCTCTCCATTGTAGGGGCTCTGTTTCAAGCGCAGCTGTAAGTCTCATTTGCTTTGACCTTTCCTGGGGGAGCTGAGAATAGGACAAAGAGTTAAAGTGTTACCAGTCTCTGCTGAGTCTGCACTTCTCGGCCAGGCAAACCAGAGAGGCGGCTGGAAGAGGGTGTGCTCGCAGCAGAGGGTGAGCGGGAGGGGGTGCGGGGAGGGAGAGTAAAACAAAAGGAGAAAAATAAACTGTGCACACCCCGAAACAAAACAGGGGAACAAGTACAGAAAAAGTGCTCGTCTTTGAAGAATGGGAACTTTTCTGTTTGTTTCCCTCCATGTAGTTATATCTTGTTATCTGAACTCAAGGTACGGTAGATATATGAGTCCTTGAACTCTGAACCGGTGAGGAGAGTAGCAAAAGTGAATGCAATTTTAGCTGAGCAGCTGGAAAGAAACAGGCTTTGTCTTTTTGTGCCTCAGCTATAGGAGGCCATTTAACGCTGCAACACACAGCTGTTCAAACCTCTTTCTTCCTGTATGCCAGTGGCCTGCTAAAACAAAGCAGAACTAAGTAAGTCTTCTCTGCGTGACAGTGCAACTCTGGTTTTAAATACTAGCTGCTCTGAATTATTTGTGTTTTGTTGAGCCCCATCTCTTAAACCTGGGCAAGACTTGGTCCCTGGTTTGTTAGTGGGAAATGAAAACAGTAAAAGTGTCCATTCATTTCCACAGGCTTTTTGAAATCCTGCCCTACTGTAACCGTTACCTAATTCCTTAGTAGTGTTTCTGGAAAGCAGAAAAGTACCTTCCTCACTGTTGTGTGTACATCCAGCTAGCGCTCTCCAGTGCTACTACGCTATCGAGCAATGAAGTTTCTATTTTTGACTCACTGTGGACAACCTTGCTCTAAACCCCGGGCCTGAATATTGCTTAAATGTAAAATGAGTAAACCTGAACAAGCTAGCAGCTGCACAGCCCATCAGAGCCCTGCCTTCAGACACGACTGCTGCAAGCAGCCAGGACCGTGGGTGAAGCACAGGAGCTCTCCCAAGCTGCAGCGTGGCACCCAGCGGTGCAGGGACACCCAGGAGGGTGTTTGTAAACAGCGTGGCCACGTGCACGTGAGCCACGTGGGGCTGGGCTGGCTGAACCTCCAAATTGCTCTGGGGAGAGGAGCAGCTGCGGAGCTCCCAATGCTCCACTCCATCTTTTTCCAATGTATTTGCAGTGGTGTTCTATCTCTAAACATGCAGGGAAAAATCCATCTGTCCTTCACGGTCAGCTGCATCTGCCAGCATCCAGAGATGCTGCATGAGCTAAATTACATATTGGATTTTATTTCCAAATGCAGTTCATCATGGATTGTATCACAAGTCCATGAATGTGCTGAAGTTAAATAGGGTGCTTGGTTAAATGCACTATGTAACCAGGCAGGCTGAGCTAGGACTATGATCAACAACAAAGGAATTCTCAAAGGCCAGAGACATTAAAGATTACCATCTCCAATTCAGGTCGAGGAGAAGAAGGTGGACTCTTGAACAGAAAGCTATGAATGCTGCTATGGTTAATGTTAGGTCAATGCAGGCTTGTGCATCCCATCTCCAGCAGAGAGATTTCTGACAACAAATGAAAATTGGTTTTATTTTGGTATTTTTTCCTCCGTTGAGCTCTGCTACCAAGTGTGATGGCAACATGAAGGTTCATGGACCCTTCATTAGTACCTTTAATTAATAAAACAGATCAAATGGGAATTGTGTGGTAGATTGGAGCTGATGTACATGAATGGCTTGCAGACTGTGGGAAATCTTGCCTGAATGAATAGGAGGATCAAGGGTATTAAAGGGAGTTAACTGGAGTACCTACTTAGAGAAATGTCATAACTGTTTCACACACTGTGATTAAGCGACACAACCTACTATTTTGAATTATTGTTATTTTAATTATTTGTTGGGAGGTGCATGGAGACATGTACCATTTTACAGTGCCGGTAAAATGGAGATAACATTCTTCCCTGCATCCTTTCTCAGTTGGAGTGGAGGGTTTAAACAGTGCCACAAAGCAAAAAGTCATCCTTTTCCCTGAGGAGATTTATTTAATTTCCTGAGTTGTTTTGGATAAGCACAGCTGATTTAGAGGTCCGAAAGTTTGTGCAGCAAAACCAGAACATGTTGTCAATCAACAGAAAATGCTACTGAAAACAATATTCTAAAAAAAAGTGAAAAGTGTCTAGTTTCTGTTTCTTAAAATTGATACTTCTGTTATCTTAGTAAGCAGAGAAAACGATCAGTAAACTTCTGAATGAGCAGGAAGGAGGGTAAAGCACTGGGGTTTAGGAGATATGGGTTCAGTTCCCAGCTATACCACAGCTTTCCTGTAGGTCTTCTAGGGTTAAGAAAAAAAAGGCACAGAAATGAATGACTCCAGCAGGGTTTGTACCACATTGCATGATCTCTGTGTGCTTTGGCTCTCAGTTGTTGCTTATTAATTTTATACCCTTTCTCTCCTTCTTTGCGTGTTTTGCCTGCTCATTAACATCAGCACCCTGGGGAAAAGGCTGCAGCAGTTCTGCTTAGGAACTCCTCTTACACACACACACACACACACACACACACACACACACACACAGAGCAGGCACTAATAGCAGCTTTGCTTTATTTACTGCAAATATTTAGTTTTTTGAAAGGGAGCTGCCTGCCTCTGCTATAAACAAGAGTTACTAACACTCTGGCCCCTTGTGTGCTGCCAGACCCCTTTTCTCTGCCTCTTTTACTGAATTAAATAGTAAGACAGAACAAAAATGGCTTATGTTTGTACAGCCCCAAGCACAGTGGGATTCTGTTTCGTGACTGGGATATGAGGTGCCTCCTAATGTGCAATAATTAATTTCACTCTATCCACTCTCCTTATATTTAGAAGCATCAGAGTTGCCATCCTGAATTAGACTCATGCTCCAGCTTGTCCAACAAAGTATCTCTAACCAGCTCACTGTTTCAAGAAAAAGCAGCTATTCTGTTAGTAGCTAGGCCCACTCTTCCAGAAGCAAACTTCGTATTCATCAGCTAGAGACATTTTATAGCAAAATACATGTTAACTTGCAACTGCTTTGAAAAGTTGGAGTTTCTAAGTAAAAATTTGGTTTTTAGCTTCTATACCTGTAGTCTTTCCATCCATTTCTTCTCCCTGTCCCCACAAAAAACAAAACAAAACAAAAAAAAAAAACAAAAACAACCAAAACCCAAAAGACCTACCTTTCTTTTTCTTTTTTCAGTACTACAGAGTATATGACTGACTAGGTGCCTCACTGCCTCAGGTGTCTCTGGTATAGCTTTGCAAGCCCAAGAAGAATGAATAGAGCTTTGTGAAAATGGCAGTTTGCAGGATCACAAGCCAGCTGACACTGGGAAAAAAAAAGCCACCTATACTTAATGTATTGTCAACTGTACAACATAGACACAGTGAAAAAATAGATAGAAATCTGTATTTTCCTGCCTGGTTTCTCACTTCTCAGGCAGTACACAGAGTAATAGAAAGAAAACAGATCAGCACAGTTCTTGGTTTTGTTACTGCTTTCTCACACCTACAGAAGCTTCTGTGCATTAGGGATTACAGGGAAGCAGAAAAGTACAGGTCTGAAGTTATTTAGGAAAAACAAATGTTCCATGTAAAGTATGGAAAGCACCATAGAAACAACAGAGAACTGAAAGGCTGCTGTATTTTTCTGCTTTATGTGGTTTTCATCTTTATGAATATCAAGACTGTTTTCCCTATTTGGTCTGTATTTTCACTTGCTCCTAGGTATGTGATGTGTACATTTGCAATTACCTGTGCATGCAATGGGAAACACACTACCATACATTTTCCTTCCCACAAAATGTCTACTAGATCCACAAAATGAAAGAATTGTTAAATCTGACCCTTTCCAGTTGTTCAGCTTTCATGTTTTTGATTTTTAGTGTTGCCATTTAAGTAATACTTCATAGCTGTTTTGGGGAGACAAACTTGAAATTAAATAGAAAAGCAAGCAAAGGAGTGCAGAGGGAACAGAAATTTGGTAACCAGAAAGTATGTTAAAATTTGTAATATGTGTGCACACATACTACTGCTCCATATCCCAGGAAGAGGTGAGTCCCATGCATTTGCCAGCTTTCATAAGTTCTCTTCTAGGGATAAATTGCATGTTTTATTAAGCTGTACATGCACTTGGAGCTTCATGGAAATACCTCACTTCTGTGGTCTTTAACTTTGGGAAAGCAGTAGAAACTCCTGTTTTACTGCAACAATTCCTTTTCCTCATTTTACCGTGAGCAGGAGAGTCCAATGCTACTTGCACGCAAGAGAAAATATGCAATCATTCTTTTCTCCTTTTTGCTTACATAAGAGCTGAAAGAGTTTTGTGTCCTTTGGCAAGTATAAAAATTTTATAACTTCAAAGAATGTGACTTCAAACACAAGTGAAGTAGCACTGAAAGAACAAACAGATTAAACAAAGATGGAAAAAAAGCATTGGGGGCATGAAATGGGGGTGAGTATTGCATGAACAGTTGTCTTTCATTTGAAGGGACAAATCTGGAAAGATGCTGAAGGACAGAGAAGATGAGGGCAAAACTCTCCCTCCAGAATCAGGCCCAGGGTTAATGTTTACCCTTTGATCTCTCTAACAGTGCTAGAATTGGCAAGAGAAGGAAAAAACAGTCAGCACAAACTCAGGAATGCCTTTGTCACGTATTCTTTCACATGCTTTACTCTTGCTTGATACCTTCTGCTGCCCAGACAGTGCAAGAGTAATGGGAACTGTGGGTCAAAAAAAAAAGGCCAGAAAAGAAAATGAAAAGTGGTTAAAGAGCTTACTGAAACAGAAGCAGATTCTGGATATGACACAAATAATTTTATCCTGCAAATGAGAAGACACCACTGCAATGTAATTACAAAATTACAGTGTTGTAATAGACATCAACAGAAAATGGGAGTAACCAATGTGAACATACAACTGCTAGCAGAAGCCATGTGTATAACAAGATCTGTGATCAGCCTTCCTACTCTGTTGCATTACAGTGAATACAATGACTCATCCAGACAAATTCAGAACGTGGAAGAGGCATTTGTACCAACTGCTTCCTTGCTATGAGGAGAAAACAGACCTTAGGATTCATTTTGTAAAGCAAGTAATGTGCTTTGCACAATGTTCTGAGTGCTTCCTGCAAAACTGCCTAAGAAAGTCTGAAAAATGTGCATGGGACCAGAAAAGGAGCATTAGAACCTCTGATAATAAGGTCCTACAGCACATGCAGGGCATAGGCTTCAAGTGTCTCTGAAGACCAGAACTGGCCTGACAGGTTTAGTTTAGGTCTACAGGTGAGAGCAGGAAGCACGTTGTCAGTTGGGTGCTTCTGAGCAGCTACAGTGCATTTTCACAGAATCACAACATTTTTGTCTTTGCAAGGAATCCCTAATAATTAACACAATTAACACCACTTTTCCCCTCCGGTTTTTTGGTTGTTTTTTTTTTTTAGCAACAGCTTGGTGGCATTATTCATTTGGTTGGGTAAATGCAGAAATTTCCACCAAGCTTCTTACATCTAATGGAGACCCAGAACTTGCCTTGCAGTGGTATAAGCTTTCGTAATGGCAACGCCTCTTTGTGTCAACATGTCTCATTAAGTAATAAAGACTTTCAGCTATTTGATTTTGCTCATAAAATTAGTGGGATTCACAATTTCTTTCTTGTTCTTTATAAAGGGAATTGTTCTAGTATCCTAACAGGCAGTGAATCATGCTTAATTAAGGAAAAAATATATAACCATTTACAGTGGGATTCTTATATTGTAAAGAGCTGGTTTGCCACAAAAGCTTTTGGAACTTGAATTAATTATACATTTTTAAAAGGGGAGGAGGGGCACAAAAATAATTTGAAACCTTTGCAATAATTCCCTTAACCCCCATCTCATACTTCAGGTCAGTCTGTTCCAGACAAACCCATCAGCACAGCCCAGACTGTGCTCAAGTGCAGAGTAAAAAAAACAACAGCATTTGACAAAGGATCCAGTGGTCTAGAATGCAACACAGATGCAGAAAGCTCGGCCAAAACCCAAACTATGATATGAGTTCTTAAAACTCTGCATTTTTTTTCTGTCCCTCTCCTCCGCTCTCGTGAGGACTAGGGACATTCCTAGAACTCTGTCCTCACTGGCTGCGTCAAGGCAGCTGCTGAGGATGCTGGGACACTGTTTGTAAACACTCAAACCACGTGCACGCAACCACATGGAGAGTCATCGTCCTGACCTAAACCTCCCCACTTGGTAAGCTGGGCTTTTGCTGCAAAGGAGCCAAATCCTTTCCCAACACGTTGTGACTTAGAGTACTCACGCCAGGACGCTGGAACACAAACTTGGACTGCTGATGCATTATTGGAAAGGAGATTAGGCAGAGGAGTTTAAACTTTAGTCACCGAAATGTGAGTTTAAGGACAGGGTAGCTCATGTAGAGTGCTGAAGATGTTCTTTATACAGCTGCAAAAATTCAACTTAAACCTGGAAACTTCCCCTCCCCCATGCATACACCTGGTAAAACCAATATTGCTATGCTGGGAAAACATGTGGAATATATTTGAGGTTAGAGGTAATGCTGTAGAACATGCAAAGATTATTTCATGTTGTCTAAATTGCATCATAGTATTTAATCAGAATGTGACTGGTACTGCCCTGTACCTGGGGAAGACACTTCCAAGGGGTATTTGATTTTTGAGCTATTCCTGGTTATCCTAGCTATCTAAACACTCACCTGCTCACTTCTTTGAAACTGTCTGTTGTGGTTTAACAAAACTTTGTACTTGATTAGGCTTAAAATGCTGAATTTTCCTTTCTTGCTGAACTTGAGCATTGAACAAGCCTATTCCTTTCCATACTGCAACAGAAATGCGTCCTGCATTAACATTTTATTTTTGTTTTAGTAAGGGGAAAAACACACACACAAGGAATTAGGTCAAATACTGCAAGCCTTTATTTGTCTGTAAGAATAATCCTTCTGGGATTTCTTGCCATATGTATACTACAAGGCAACAACACTCCAACTTGGAATCCCTGCCTCCACAGAAAACTTTGCTTTTTAAAGAAGCCTCAATTTTGTTCAGGTTACTAAGATGACTCAGCATTCTGGAAGGTGTTTTGCAGAGATGAACAAGCCTGCTTGAAAAGACAGACAGGAATCTAAATCTTTATGCCTTTTATTTGTTAAACTGTTTTTCAAAGCATGGCAATTGTCTTTAAAGTTATCTCAGATTTAAAATTCTTTATTGTGAAAAACTAGTAGAAAACTCTTTTTGATCCACCTAAAAGTTAGGACTTATTTTTTTCTTTATTTCAAGAACAGTATGAGATACATGAGTAAAATTAGTTAGCTGTTATTTCTGTTTCTAAGACCTTGTGTTTCTCTACCTTTTTCCTCCCTGCTATGTAATGCAAAGCACATTCCCAGTATTTTAATCCAAACAACCTTTTTGGGTCAGTCATCAGCTGTCCTTGGGATTAGTCCAGCTGATGCTGGAGGGTCAGAATTTCATTCCTTAACCCCACCATCTCTGCATCCACCCACTGAGCAGTTTCTTAGCAAAATGGGTGATTTTCCATATATATATATGGAAAATCACCCATATATATATAAATATATATATAAATATATATTTTTATATATACAGATTTTTTAAGGAAACTTATCAGCCCTGAGGTAAGGCAGAAGTGATTTCTTTTCAATGGGTGACTCAGAGGATGATTACTCATGGTACTTTCCATTTGTAAGGCTTTATTTTCTAGGATTATTGGGACCAGGTATGCAAATTGAACATGTAAGCAGAGATGATGAAGTAGCAACCGGAACTATGGCAACTTGTTAGTAGTTGCTTGTTCAGTGTTCAAAGGCATATTTCTGCTGCAGAATGTCACTAAATGAGTAAGATGGTACTCACTGCCTTATGAAGTAAGGGATGGGAATAATGCTGCAAGTGTGATTGATTCATACAATTCTCTTTTTGGCTTTCAGCCATGATGCAGTCATATGCTTTATCTCTGTCAGACTACAGCTTTCTTTTTTTTTAATAATGAATCATAGTACATCCCACTCCATTTCAGAACCAGCACATTGCCTTTCAAAATGATGTCACAACTCTTAATGCTGCTGGCTGACTGCCTTAACAGCAATCAGAGTGCTGGACTAAATAAATACTGTATATTATTTGCCAAAATAATTTGTGGTTGTGTTCTCCAGCACATTTTCCAAGATAACCACCGACTCTACTTGAAACTTGGCAACTTTGTTCTACCACTTTCAAGCTCCAGTTGTGAAGCTAGCTTACAGATGCTGCTACCATGCCTAGAGCTACTGTGCAGCAGCCCAGTGAGAGAGGCAGAGGGGTCACTCCCTGTGACCAGCCAAATTTGACAGCTCTTCTGGAATTCCACCTTGAAAAACTGTCAGCTTTTCAAAAAGGACCTTACTTGGCTCCTGTCGAAACACAAAATACGTCTTCCACTTGGAACTAAATGGAACAAGGAATTTAAAGTCACTGCTAAGGCACACTGATAAAAACACTACTGTCCATGCAATTTAGGAGTGAAGCACTCCCTGTAAACCTGACCAGAGTCAGTAACATTAATCCAACATGACCTTTGTGTTTTTTCGAGCAGCAGATTTGCTCCAAAATATGGTCAGGGGGTTTTTCCCCCCCTTTTCTTTAGGGCTGTGTGGCTCTTGTTAATATTTAAGAGAACAGTCTGGAGGACACAGGCAGCAGCATCTGAAGTGCTTGGGCAAGAAGGAACAATCCCATCAAACTTTGGCAGCTGAAATGTCAACTTCAGCAGCAGCTACAGGTTCTCCCAATTCCACATGCAAAAGCCAAAACATTTACAACCTCGTATTTCTGCTACCCATTGCAGCACTGGTACCAACAAGAGACCTTGGAAATCTGTCCATCATAATAACTCAATAACTCTGCAACAAGCGCTCATTTCTTGTTCTTTAAACAACGCTGACATGCCAAAGTCTAAGACCATGTGCACTATATAAAAACAATATCAGTTTTTCTGGCTAAAAGCCACCACAATGAATCACCACAATGCCAAAGTTCTCATTAAAAACCTTACTACCAACAGTGATAGTTCTGTAGATTCGGGTGCCTTAGGGTCTCCTGTTCAGCCCTGTCTTCTTTTGAAGATTTGTTCGGAATGGGCAATACAAAACCACTTTCTGAGGTTCCCTGGATGCATTTACAAAGGGGTTTTTTATGCCACTTCCCAAAATGTAACAACTCTTTCCACTGAAAGATGACTTTTGAGTTCTTAATTTCACATTAACAGCAGTTTAGTACCACCACCAAAACACTGTTGTTTTCCGCAGCTTTGCATTTCCTTTTTTCCCTCCTCCCCTCACCCTGGCTTCTAGATTTAAATGTTTTCTGACTTCACTGGCAGGGGTCATTCTAAGCTTTCCAAGAGAGAGACAAAACACTGCCTAACAGAGATTTTTTGCTATTGGTTCCAAATGGTGATTTTCTGCGGGATAAAATCCAAGATGGGCACATTGTTTCAGAGAGTTAACAGCAGCAGCCAGATCCCGCTGTAACTCCAGTTTAGACATGACTATTGATCATTGACTTCTCCCTGTTGAGTATCTTCGGCAACCACGTCCTGTTTTGCACTTTGCAGCCTCCAAAGTGCTACAGTGGAATACACACGCAGATACACAAGTGAATGTGTGACTGCACTCACCCCCTGCTGCAGTAAATCAACCTGCCATTAACACGCGAATGGAACGGCCTCATTACCCGATAAACAACACCCACTGACCTGCTTTCACTAGGGACACTGTTATCTGCTCATCTCTGAAACTCTTCAACTTCACATTGAAAGGAAGAAGAAGAAAAGAAAATGATGCTGAACATATATTCGGAGCTGCCGATCACTGCTCAAAGCCTGCACATTGGCACGCAGCTCATCATGGAAAGCAAATTTTGTGATGAGATCTTAGGCTGCAGCGTTTCGATGAAAGCACGCTAGACCGCATCACTTTTCCCTTCACCTCATTCCGAAAAGGAAAATTACTTAGCAGAAAAAAGCCTGCTGAATTTCCAACACTCAGACCGCGAGCCGAAAAGCGCCCTTTTAACTCTGGGCAAGAGAATCAGTGCTGGTGTCTAAGGGGGTGATTTAACGCCGATAAACTCCGCGATGCGAGCGAGCGAGCGCACACTGCCGCGCGTCCGACTCAGGCGCGGCGAGGTTGTTGCTCTTGTCTGTCATCTGGCGGGGAACGAGCCTGACCTCGCCGAAAGCGTTCTTTTAGGGGCACACGCTCGGGAAAGTGATTCTCCTTTTCATCCCGTGGCCACATTGTGCCCCGACGGCGAGGTTTAGCAGCGCGGGCGAAACACGCGCGTGGACCATCGCACGGAAAACGGGAGGCCTCGCTCCGAGCCCCCGCCTCGCCCGCACGCACCTCTCCCTCCCGAGCCCCCGGCACCGCGCTCCGCTCGCCGCCCCCTCGCCCTCCCCGGCCCCGCGAGCCCCCCGCCTCTCTCCCCTCTCCCCGGGCTGCGCCCGCCTTTGTGTCCGCCCGGGGCCGGGAGCGGCACAAAGCCGGGGCGCCTCCGGCCGCCGTGCCCCGTCCGCAGACAAAGGCGCGGGGAGGGGCGGCGAGGCGAAGCCCGGGTCCGGCCCCGCGGGGAGGGGGCGGCGGCGCCCCGGCCGCCCCTGTCAATCAGCCGTGTTGGGGGACCCGCGGCGGCGCCCCCTCCTCGCCGACCCCCGGCGGCGCGGCGCGGCGCTGCCCCGCGACACCTCCCGGCGGTGCCGGGCGGGGAAGGCGGCCGGCGCGGAGATCCCGCTCTGACCTCTGCCGCGTCCCTCAGCCTCGCCGACATCCAGCACGCACAGCCCGGGCGCCGCGCTCCCCGCTCCTACAGCGCCGCCATCTTGCTTCCTTCTGCTCCTTGGCGAGCGCGGCCGGGCCCCCGCATCAATATGCGCGCGGCGCCCTGACGTCGGCGCCCGCCCCGCGCACCGCCCCGCGCGCGCGGCACGGCTCCCCCCGGTCCCCCCCAGCGCGCGGCGCGGGGGCGCCCCCAGCACCGTCACCGGCGCCGTCCCCGCTCCCGACCGCGCGGGGCT
This sequence comes from Melozone crissalis, assembly GCF_028551555.1. Taxonomy (NCBI): domain Eukaryota; kingdom Metazoa; phylum Chordata; class Aves; order Passeriformes; family Passerellidae; genus Melozone; species Melozone crissalis. The sequence goes on along the minus strand of NW_026535784.1, from coordinate 40,119,641 downwards.
TTTTTCCCGGCTGCTGACGCTCTTTCGGCCTTTTGGGGATTCCCACCCCCGCCCTCTCGCACCCCTCCGCCTTTTCTGCTTTCGCCGGTGGGTTCGCGGGACGCGGCGGGGCGGAGGGCACCGCCCTCCGTGCGCCAGCCCCCGCCACCCCCCGTGGGACACCCCCCGTGCCGCATCCCTCCCGTCCCCGGGGGTCCGCGGCACTTTCCCACGGCCCCGGGAGCCCGTCTGCTGTGCGCGGGCTGCTCTCCCCGGCTGCGGCGGGAGGCTTGGGGGTGCAGCTCGGTAGTGCGCGGTGGCCGGCTGACAGAGTAAAAGAAAAGCCAAGAAAGAAAAGTGGAGGGGGGGAGGGGGGGGGTGGGAATCGAAAAAACCTCCTCAGACTTCCCCAAAATGAAGCCCTGTGCCCGCAGACACCGGGCTGCCAGCGGGGATTGCTCAGCGCGGGGTGAGCTGGGCACTTGTTCCTGGGAGCGCCCGCAGCCCGCGGCTCGGTGCGGGACGAGCGGGACCAGCGGCACCGTTCCCAAACTACGGGCTCGGGGCTCGCCACAGGACAAACGGCGTCGTGCCCACGACAGTCGGAGCCGCAGAAGGAGGTCCGGCTGCCTGTCCCAGCCCTGGGAGCGGAGGTTGGTGTCCCCCGAGCCTGCCAGCCCCCGCCGGCGGGGACAGCTCCCCGCTGTCATCCCCTCCGTGCGCCGCTCGCCGCCTGTCACCGGCGGAGCTGGAGCCCTTCGAGCGGGGCAGCTGCGGGGAGCAGAGGTAAAAGTATGCAAAGTCGCTTCTCTGGGAACGGGCGCTGGGCTTTCACACCGCCGAAACACCGCCCGGAGTGCCGAGCGCCGGACGGAGCCCGGGGCCGCCCCTGCCGTGGGTCCCTCCACTTACCACTGCGCCAAGCAGAGCAGCCCACAGGCTGCTTTCCTTCCGCTGGTCCGGGGCAGGTGCGGGGCCCGGGAGGATTTTAGGAGAGCATGAGCTTTCCAGACAGGCCCTCTCCCCCTCTCCGGTGTGTCTTTCACCCCAGGGGGTGCCAGGAGAAGGTCTACAAGCGCTGCGTTCATCAGTGGTGCCCGAGGGATGCTGAATCCGCATCTGTCCCCTGCCTGGCAAAGGCATGCTGGTGAAAAAGGATTTCGGCAAGATGACAAATCCGGTGCATTTGATGCAGATCAGAGTGATTTCTAGGAAGTTCAGGTCATCACTGAGTAATTTGTTTTTCATATCACAGGTTGAACACTGAGTTTTGGTTTTACTTTAATTTCTGTGAAACATTTCAGAAGTACACTAGAGGTAAAAGTTTGCCCTTACAACTTGCTAAAATAGCTGGTGGCAGAGTGTCACTCTGGTACCTTTGCGAGGCAGCTCGTTCTCCCCAGCCTTTGGAAAGGGGCTGGTCTGGCTAGCCCTATCCTGCAGGAAAGTGCCTGGGGTTTCTGACAAAGACCTTTGTGTGTACTTCTGCAGAGCTGACTTCAGCAGCATTTCGTGCAGACTAAATCTATGCAAACAGACGCAGGTTTCTCTCTTCTTGGAAAAGTAAATGATGCAAAAAATGGTTAAGGTCTGCCTCAATTATGCCGGTTTTTGTGCTTTCACAGCACTTGCTCGATTTCCACAGGCTTTAATCAGCATTTAAAACGCTTTTAGGTTTGCCTGTTTTATTAAAGCCTGGGGTTGCTTTATCCCCTGGTGTGGCACATCCAGCTGACACGACAAGGAGCGACCATGCTCAGCCTCTCAGTGGGTTCCGAGCACTGTCTCGTCCCTGAGCTGCTCGAAGGGCGCTGCAGACACCTCCATCCTCTGCGCCCTGGTTCTGCCCAACCAGGGCTCGGCGCTGACAGGGTTTGCCGGGGCCTCTCTCTGTGCTTTTCTCCAGCAATTTGCATTGTGCTGGGAGAGGTGACCCTCCTTTGCATGGCTCAGATCCCTCCCGTGCCCGTGAGCCCTTTGTGGCTGGAAAAGGCAGGTGGCTGGTTTTGGCAGGACGCTGCTGCACCGGAGCAAAGACCTATCTTCCCTCTGCATGAGCAAGCAGCTGCAAACCTGGTAACTGAGTGGGTAAAATGGGAAAAAAAAAAAAAAAAAAAAAAGAAAGAAAAACCCTCTAAGAACCACCAAACCCAAAAGCCACAAGCAGGAGTTTGAAACTGAACTGGGATTCTTTTGTTTTCTGACTGTGCTTCTGTGCTGAAGATAAGGGGTCACTCATGCATGTTTTACCTGCACATATGAATGTGAGAAACGCGTGCATTTTTTAAATGCTTCCTGACATAGGTGTGGTTCCCTTCCCTATTCTTTGCTCTCTCTCACTCTCTCTCTCCTTCGACTTTACTGCCCTAATGACAGCCTGTTGTAATCACGAGGCTCAATAAACTCTGGAGCAGTCCTGCTGAACCAGCAGTACTGTCTTGCCTCCCGGAGCACAAGGCACATTTACCGAGCCTCCCCTGCACCGCCAGCCTGTGCTCAGCTGTCTCAGCCTACAAACCTCCTGAGTGACCCGGTGCCATCCTGCTACATCTTGACAAACCAGGATGTTTTGGTTTCCAAGACAGTGGCTTTCTGTCCTGCAAACCCCTGTCAAATGTAGCATGCTCTACAATGCATGTTACTTGGTATCTGTTAGCAGCCTGATGGGAGGGACATGAACCTAAATTCTCCCTTGGAGTAGTTCTGTTTGCTTCAATGTATTTATTGAATGAGACATTTTGACCCATGTTGCTTTGCCCTATGACAAGTCACATAAACCCCCCCACACTTTTTCACCCTTAAAGAGTTGGGGGCAAAAAGTCTTTTACCTCTCAAACCATTCCCTGATTTAAGCTGTATGCATTCCTCAAAGCAAGTGTCTGCTGTAAAAAACAGATACGCAGCTTCTTTGGAAATGTGCTGAAATGCACTTAGCTCAAACAATGCTCTGGAGCTGTTTCTAGAACTATCTCAGCCACACCACTTCTCATGGGCAAAACCACAGGTGAAAAGCATCCTGCAATGAGAGCATTTGTGTGTACAGTGTGTAATTGCACACAATTAATCCAGCAGTTTCAAAGAGTGTGGGCCTTGCCCCTCTGCTAGAGGAAAACTTTCTCACTGTCAAGGATGTTGTGGGGGGCTAGGACAAGAGTTGCAGCCAGATTCCTGCTGCAGTGAGCAAACCTGACTGACTTACTGAGGGAATGTAATGTACATGGCCTCCTGAAAGCCCCAAATGAAACATCCAGAGAGATGTACAGTGCAGACAATATTTCATCCTGTGCCCTGCATTGCAGAATAAGTGGGCTTGTATTAGCTACCCACTTCACATAGCTTGCAGGGACAAATTGAACTCTGACTTTGAATTTCTGTGCAACAACCACTTCAGACCATAATTCAGTTGTTTCTAGTGAGACTTCAAATTTTCATGTTGTTTTTATTCATGTTGTCTTGCCCCCATAATAAAGTGTGAACAGCTATGTGAGAGGAAAGAAATTTGCTAGATACCCCATTTCACCTCCTCGAGCAAACCTCTGGGGCCCAGAGAACTGTCTGCTGTAATGTGATGGGCCTACAGAAAATCTCTTGTGTCCTTTCTCCACACAGACATTTGTCTCTGTCATGAGGGACACTGATTTCTCATGGGCCCATGTCTGGATCACAGCAGCATCCACCAGAAGCCCTAGTGGGACAAGGTGAGGGAAAGACAACAGGACCAGTCCAGTGAGCTGTTGTTTTGCTTTGGTTTATACTTTCAGCAGGGCTTTTTCAGGTGCTGAGACATCAGCTCATCCATGAGCCTGAGAGTCCAGCCTCAGAGCTGAGGGATCACACTGATGCTGGGGCTGCAGCCATGCCAGCAGGCAGCAGGAGGTGGCCCTGCCAGACTCATGTTGATGACAGGATGCCACCTCACTTTTTTCCCCTGAATTCATCAAAGATCATTATTTGTCATGTCTTTGCATTCCTACCCTGGACAGGAGGGGGCTTTTCTAGGACTGCAGAGATGAGTTGTTGCAGAGGAAACATGTAGGAGTTTTGTTTGTCTGTTTGGGAGTGAGGTACCCAGTGGCTGGGATGCCTGCAGGGACACTGGGATGAGTTGTCCACCCAGTGCTGTCATGGTGTTGGTGGGAGATGTGTGTTTCCTAAGAGCTGTAGATGGCTCAGCTTTTAAACCCTTGGCTTTTGCCGGTGTAGATGGGTGTAGATGTCTTTGTGCTGCTCTTCAGTGTTTATGGCTCTAAGGTGACTGTAGCCTTGTGATTGCTAAAGCGTTTATGGCTGGAAAGCCTGAATTTTGGCACCCTAGACATCTGCTAGGGGCAATTCCTGCCCCCAGGGTCATGGTTGGGATGAATTCCCTGGGGGAAGGAAGCCCCTGGCAGATGAGAAGGGATAAGGGAGGCTTAAACAGAGGTGAAGCAGGAGAACCCTTTCTAAAGGTACAGCTTGTCCTTTTGGGTTCCCAAGCTTGCTTTTTCATCGTTGTAGGAGTAAAATCTTGAATCTTCTATGCAAGGGAACCAGAAGCTCTACTGAGGGGTTGTAGGGGAAAGTGTGGGCTGAGGGCTGGACAACCAGGTCTGTGTTACTCCTGAGTTGACTTTGTTGACTTCTGGCAATAGCCTTCCAAGAAAGGGCCAGAAGCTGACCTGCAAAGAAAGTGCACTCAGCAGTGTGATACAGATCCTAGATGCAGCTGAGTTGGTGACATTCAGGATCAAAATCAATTCTTCCTGCTCTGCTCATCTCCCTCTCCAGCCTGCCAGCATTGCCCATTTGTGTTCACTTTGGGAAAGGCAGCAAAGCTGGGAAAACAAGTGCATCAACCCAGTACCACAGACCAACACATGCAGGGGGACAGGAGCAGAGTGCATGGCTGCTCTTCCCCAAAACACCTCCCTGTGAGCAGAGACGGCAGCCGGTCTCACTCCATCAGTCAGGCTTGCTGTGGATGTTCTCCCACAGGCAAATGCCTGTCACAGCAAAGTGTGGTGAGCTGTGCTGCTTCTGTCGAGTGCATTACACGGCCATCAGGTGACTCGAAGCTGCACCATCAGTCAGTCCAGCTCTGGGGAGGAAAACTGTGCTTTTAACCCCCCTCAGAACCATTGAGCAGTGACGTGTGACCAGGACTGCTGCACTGGTGTCAGGTTGTGTGTGTGACAATGTGCATCTCTCACTGAATTTTTGGGCTAGAGTGACATTTGATAGCTGTATCCATCCACCCTCTGATTGTTGGAGGAATTAAAATCCTTTGATAACCCCTGAACTGTGAGCATTTTGCAGCTGCATGAATAGCTTAGGGCTTGAGTGGATTGGGCAGGAAAGGCATGCTACAGCTGCCAAATCCTTTACTGATTTTTTTTCCCCCCTGCCTTCTCTACTGGTGTTTGGTTTTCTCCTTATCTTCAAAGCCTTCCACAGCCTTGTGGGTGGCTTCCTGGTGTGGATCCTTATGTGCTGCCCATGGGCTCTGCTGCACTGCTCAGCATCACCTCGCTTGCTGGCAGCTCTTGCCCTGTGGCTCCACAGCAGCGTTAAGGGAGCAGGCAGGTGGAGGAGGCCATGGAGTCTCCTCTGGGCTCCTCCTGGTCTCTGCTGGTGACAGTGATGGAAGGGCATCCCTTGCATATGATGAGCCCTGAGTAGCAGTGTGAGCAGAGCCTGTGTGAAGCAGAGTGCAGGAGGCTTTTGCAGGACTTTGGTGCTACTGTTGCTGGAAATCAGTAGTGTTCACTCTGCCTTCTCAGCCTTACCAGAAAGTGTCCCAGTTTGAACAGTGGCTTGTTTTCAAGGGCTTCTCTCTCATCTGTCCCTGTACATGACTTTTGCTTGACTACAAATTGAACAGGATGGATGGAAGGATAAATTCCTACAGCTGCTGGGCCCTGAGAGGGGCTTGGTGTCTTTTCTCCCTGGAAACTGACTTCATATTCCCCAGAACATCATGGTAGAAAATGAAGGAGTGACTGAGCACTGATCTCCTGAAACCACATTTTCAAATTAGGTATCTGAAAGCAGTCTCCCTGTGTCTGTAGCACTTTTCCAGGTGAGCTTGATGTCCCCTGGTGACACTAGTGACAGTCTCAGTAATCAGTACTGGTCCCTTTCAGTTAAATATTTCCCAATGTATATATTTTAACATACAGCTTTAGGTATCAGGAATTTGGTCATTTTCTACAGCTCATCTCTCAATTAGGAAAGAAGAGGTTTTGCTGTTAACTGAGAGAAGTCAAGGATATGTGCCACTTCTTGCAGTGCAGCCTGTGATTTCCTGGCATATAATGAAAGCTGGCTCCTAAGAGAGTCTTGCAAAGGGAAAAGTGCCAAGGGAAAACTAGAGGGGACTGATGAAACAGTTAAACAGGCTGATATACAGACACCTGGGATGTGATACAGCAAATGCCAGTCTTTGGAAGGAGCCTTAGTTGTGTGCCTGGGCAGGAGCTGGGAAAGGCAGGGGCTGTAATGTTGTATGACTCAAAGAGCTTTACCTTTTCATTTTTAATCATTAGTCATTTTAACAAGCTCAGTAGGACTTTACTTGTTGGTTGCCGTTCTCCCAGTGCATCCAGATGAAAAACCCAAACCTTATAACAGAGTTGCCATTACCCTGTAACTCAAAATTTCTCAGCCCATGAGCAGAAGTGTCATGTTTGTTCATATCCTTAGTGCAGGCACAATTATATCAAATTCAATTCTGCTTAAATCAATTTTACCCTGTAAATGAAAGCTATATGCAAAGCTGGCTGCTTTGCAGCATGCATTTAAGCAGCTAAATAGTGTTCCAAGGCAATGTAAATATGTGCGTGCCGGTGATCTCTGTAGTGTGGATTTTCTAATCTAGAAGCAATGTATAAAGAAGATAAATGTTGTAGCTGTCTCTGTCTCTTTTGATTTCCTTCTCTGGCAGAGCAGGTTGTCTGTGGTCCTAGCTGAACTGTCAGCTTGCTTTGAGTTTTTCTTACATGCCTGCTACTGATTTAGGCAGGGAGTCAGCACCATATCTCCTCAGGGGCAAGACACCCAAGGAACACCCATTTGGACACAAACTGGCAGCAGCCTAGGGCTTTGCAGCTCAAGGAAGGAGTTGTGCATTCAATCCTTTTTCTTCAGGTGAAAGTGGGGATGTTATATACAGTTGTCCTTCTGCCCTTCTTCAAAAAGCTGTTGGGAAGCTCTGTTGAAAGATGCAAGCATTCGTCAGAATCACAGTCACTGCATTATATTAAAAGGTACATTTTTATCTCAGGGATTGAAGAGCGAGAAGAGTAGACTGTCAGAGCTCAGCAGCTGTGAGGCACCAGCAGAAGCCCTTGCCTCCCTGAGCAGCTTTAAAACCCCAAAAATTCTCTCTTCTTTCAGGAAAAGGCAGCTGCCTTCCTGGCTCATTGGGGCAGCCTTCACTATCACAAGGTCTCCTTTGTCATCCAAGTGTAACAATGTGTGTCCCTTTCGGGCTGGCAGCAGGGTGATGCAGGTGGGGTTTGCTTTTGGTCACTGGCACCAGCAGGTGCTTTGGGCAGGGCTGAGGGCTGGAGTCCAGAGCATGTTCAGTGGTCAGCCTTAAACTGGCAACATGCACCTTTGCATGCAGCCACTGCCTCCAATGTAGAATGCCACTGTCCAAGTGAAAAATAGCTGTACTGATTCTTGGGGGAGGCAACCTGCCCTGTCTTCTGCTTCCCTTAATAAGGTGCTGAGAGACAAGGAAAAGAATGATTTTATAAACCTGGTGAAAAGTTTTAAAAAAATTATAGCTGTGGGGTGATGTCTGCCTTGCTAATTTCATCTCTGAAAAATTAGGAGACATATTAAAAAGTAATTGCTCTGATAGAAGAAGGTTATCTGTGACCAAGGACTCTGACTGGCACATAGCCTGCAATGTATTTATCATATTTCCTTCCACAAAAAACTGTGGATGAGCTCTGCACCTCTGTGGCAGGATCCTCAATTTTCTTCAGTACCAAGGGAGTGGGGATGCCACTGATTTGAGGTCTCTAAACTGAAGCACCTTAAGGGGCATGAATTTTAGAGGATATTTTCTCTGGCATTTTTAGAAAATTCAACTGCTGGATATTTTCATGACATCTCAAATTTGGGACTCACTTTATAAGATTTTTACTTCCAGTCCTACTTTGCCTTACTCTTCCATTTGTAAATATGAACACTAATACCCTTATCAGCAGAGGGATTTAGCAAAGATAAACAGATTTACTTTTAATTCCTTCAGAAATCATGCCAGAAGTACAGAAAATAAACAGGAAGTATTTGGATATTTAGCACAGAAGCAAACCAGGATTTAGCAGGCACCACAGAGACTCTGGGGGACAGATTACAGCTTGGAAAGACAGATATGGAAGGGCACAGCTGATCTAGGAAAACTAAGCAGAGAAAACGGGGGTTAAATTTTGCAAGAAATACCAGGAAAGGCTGTTCTTCATCTGACATTTGTGAGGAAGCAAGAGGAAGATTTATTGAATGACTTTGGAGACAGATAAGGAGGAGAGAGAGGAGGGCATAAAGAGGAGGGTTGCTACAGCCCTCTTGGTGGGAAGGGAGATGTTTAGGGAGGTGCAGCACAAGCAGCTGCTGAGCAGTCACCCCCTGGCAGTGATGGGCACCTGCCCCTGCCCACAGCTCTCCAGGAGGGCACAGGCTCAGCATCAGCAGAACAGGCTGCTCTGGAGCCAGCAGCCCAGGGTGCTGTGCAAGGGCAGAGTGTGCCCCACAGGGAGGTACTCTCTGGTGTTCACAGCCTGGTGAAGCTTTGCATGGAGAAATGCAGCCAGCTGGAGAGCTTCCAGGAATATATTAGATGAGGGAGTTCAGAGGTCATCTGCAGGAATGACAGCTTATACAGCAAAGCTCTCCCCCAAGCAGAAGGGTTTGCAGTTGCTGAATTGGGATTTTGGCAGCTGTGAGGACATGGTAAGTCATCTGCTCCATGTTAAATCCTGTTAAAATGCTGAACATCAAGTGTCCTTCACATCCTATAAATAAAGCAAGGAAAACCTGGGCTAATTGGCAGCAATGTGCATCTATTGCCAGGACAGTAATTTCTGACTGTAAAGATTGTTCTGCACTTAAAACAAGGTGCCTGAAGAAGATATTACACCCGAGGCTCAGCAGGGTAAGGTCTGTCAGGAAACATCCCCACAGGCCAAGGATGGACCAGAAACCACCTACAGTACTTCAGAGACCCATGTTTGCATCATCTCAAGAAAATGATGGACTTTTTTCAAGAGTCTCAGGAGGAACAATAATGTTGTGGTTGGGGACCACACAGAAAATAAAATCTGTGTGCTTGGAGTAAGATAAATAGCAGAGAGGTGCCATTTGCTAGGCTGTCCACACTTAGGGAGTTACAGAACACATTGTCACAAGGGAAGGAGGGAGCACACCTTACATTGCTCTTTGCTAGGATGCCAGAGGTGGACTGAACCTAGAATCAGACAAAGACAAAACAAAACACAATAGATGAGGGCTAAAGCTAGAGAAATTCAGCCTGAAAGGTTCTCATTGTTAAGAGCAAGTGACACTTTTTTCTTAAATTTGGAATAATTTAGCAGGGGAAGTGCCAGAGCCTTTCAATCAAGGGTTTGTCTAAAAGACATACCATGGTGCTTTAGCTGCTTACCTAAAGGCTGTGCTGTGTGACAAGTCAGAAAAGATGGTTGTGTGGTCAGTGGATCACACTTTAAAGCCATTTGTGCTGTTACTGTGACACAAACTGTTACTGTGACACAAAAGCATGACACAAACCTGAAGATGTCTGCCCTGTTGCTGGAGGTCTATGCAGGGAGCAGATGCCTGGCATTCCAAAGTGAACAGATAAAATCAAGATGTCTCATGCAAAAGAGTTGTAATGGTATTAATTTCACAGTCCTTTCAGGGCTTTTGAAACCAGGGATTGACAGAGGAGTCAAGAGAGGTGGCTGCTAGCCCACTAGGGAGCTCGTGAGCCTCCCACATGTGTCCCGATTATCAAAGAAATTTTGTGGGCTGTTGCTGTAGGGCTCCTGTGGCTTTCACTGTTTCAGATGTCTGTGCTTCCCTGCTTTTCTTAATTTTCAAGCAGCAAAATAAAAAGGCTGCTCTATCTGAGGGAGGTCAAGAGAGCAGCAAGTTTATGGAAAGGGCAGGACTCAAATTAATAAATGTGGGTGGGATGGAGATGGCAAGGTGCAGTTGTCTTTCACATCTAGTCACCCATGTTAATCTGTCCTAATTGCATTAGAGAGAACCAACAGGCAGCAGAGCTGATGTTTGCTGAGGCTGATGTTTGTAACAGCTCTGGGCATCTGCTGGGAGATTTCACCAGGTCAGCTGCACTGAGGGCAAAGATGCTGATCCCAAGGGTAGACACTGCCTGTGCATGTGCACCTGTGTCTGTACTAGATTAGTGACAGGGATGTAAACATATGTATGCATAAATGCTCTCAGGAGAGATAGCTTAAAAGTTTGATGAATATAATGCCCCTTCACTCCAAACTTAGGTGAGACCCACACTTTGCATGTTGAAAAACAAGCTCTTGATTTCACATTTGCTCTTCTTGCGCTTTGAACATGATGTTTTCTCAGCGGATAATATTTATCCCCCACAGTGTGCTGGCTCTTTCAGACTGTTTTTCTCTGGCCAAGCTTTTGAGCAATGAATTGTGTCATTGAGGCTTCAATGCAGGTCAGAGTCTGAGTCTCACTAAGGACAATCTTTCCTGGGGCAAGGAGGGCAAGTTCTGGTCTGGAAGCTGAATGTCACCTAGAATTGATGTTTTTGGCATTTCAGTCCATTTAAACTCATTGATATATTTCTCACAACTCCATGGTTTTGCTACGTGCAAATCAGCAGCAATGAGGAAGTAAAAATCCCCATCTGAAGCCTGCTCATGGCATTGCTGTACCTGACGTGTGTCACCTTGGTGTGGAGGTGACAGCCTGATTTAATGATGCCTCCAAGCCCTTTTGGCCCATGCACACCTATGGTGGTATCTGTGGGTGGGGAAGAGTGGAGAAGAGCAGCATGGGAGTGCAGAGACCTTGTGTGCATATTCAGTTGATCCAGCAGCTGCAAGGAATTTGCATTTTTAAACAATGCCTTCATTGCCTGCCCCCTGTCTTGCTTTCCTGGTTTGTTTTCTGTCTTTAGGTATGGCAGTGGTGAAGGCAGGGAGCTGCCCCTCAGCAGAGCACGGAGCTGGGTGTGAAATGTGACATGTAATGAAACCTGCCAGGTAAAGAAAAAACCTGCTTGTTCTGAGCTCATCTTCTTCTCATCCTTTCTCTTTCTCATCCCTTTTCCCAGTCACCTTTTCAGTCCACCTTGTGGTCCCACAGGAAAGCAACAGCCTTTTCTTTCTGTGGGGAACTGGTTGGCATCCCCATCACCACAGCTGTAGCAGCATCCACAGAATGCAGCCATGGAAAGCTTCTTTTCAAGGTGCATCCCCCCTCTCCCCAGGGCAGCTGAGAAAGAAAGGGGCCGGCATTCATCTCATTTTCCTCATGCTGTAAAACCAGCCCTGTTTTAAGGTATCACAAATTTTGGCTGGCCTGAGTGTGGGGAAAGCAGGATGCAGGATGCTATCAGTGCTACTACCCAATTAAATGAGAAACAAACCTTGGTTTGTTCTGGGTGGGATGTTGCAGGCTGCTGAGGGTCTGGGGCTATTCCTCCTAATAGATTCATTGGTTGTTGTATGGCTTTCAAGGTTATTCAGGTTTAAAAAAAAATTCCCCCCACTTTTCCCCACTTAACTGTTAGACATTTCTTCTGCCAGTGGGTTTAGAAAAAACACTCATAGTATGCCAGGCCTCATCCCATGGGAAGCACTAAATGAGATTTAATGATTAACATCTACTTCTAAGCCACCCAAAAGGTGTTGACACTCTCCCTGCTGCTAGGTGCTATAGGCACTGAGCTGTCTGCACGTGCTGATTAGTGTCACACATGTGGCTGGAGTCTCCTGTGTGTTGGCCATCCCCACATGCCTGCTCTGTTTGGTGCCCCTTGCCCAGAGGTGAGGGCTTGGGACCTCTTTCCAAAGTACCTCTGTGCTGGTACACGATGAACCTCAGGGGCAGAGCAGCCTGAGGAGGGATGGGCATCAACTGGTGCAGATCAGTGAGCAGCCAAACTCGCCTCCAAAGAGTGGAGAAATGTTTCTAATTTAAATGCACAGGCACTTTAAAGTCAGGGGTGCAATCTTAGTGACAGTGTGACCCAGCCTGCCTGGGCTTTAACACAGCAAATTGAAGAGAACAGCACAGCTCCCACTTGCAACAGGGGCAATTTAAAGGTGGATTTCCCTAAAGAGTAGGGTAGCCCTAGGCAGCAGAAAGCTCTTGTCTTCTCTTTGGTGCTTTTTGCAGGATTTCAATGGCATTAAATCCTTCTGAGTCCTGCAGGTGTGTTTTTTCTCCTGAGGTAATGTTGTTGGTTGGAAAATTGCCTATAAAATATCCATCTTTTGAGATTGCAATCTGGGGAATTGACTTTTGTTTGTTAATTTTGTTTACGTATTTATTTCACATTAAGGTGTGAAAAAATATATTTACAGGGAAGCAGTCACCAAGATAGTCAGACCATCAAGTCTTGATGGTCTCTTTCAGCTTTGAACAGAAAGTGTTGTTCTCTGCACTGCAAAGCCAGCCCAAATCAGCACACACAGTCGTGAAGCATTAGCAAAGGCTGTGAATGCCAATAGTCCTAATATTAAGCCTTCTGCTGCTCTCCCTGGAATTGTCTGACTCGATTGCATCCTGTTACACTTGCAATCTGCTTTCTGCTATCGGCTGATAGACTGGCAGACATTTAAATTGTCATTTAGAAAAATCTGAGAGTGCTTGGATTGGGACATTTTGGGTTTTTCTCTGGCTTTTTTTCTTGTTCTGACAAAATGTTATGGTTACCAGAGGGCAGTGTGGGAAGGGCTTGATCTTCCTTGAGGCTGAACAGCAACAGCTTGCTTTTGGGCTGGTACAGTCCACAGCAGGCCAGCTGAGAGGAAGGGTGAGCCTTGTTGGGTGTGGGAGATGTCGGTGTGCTGCTCCCACCTCCATCCTCATCCTCTGTCCCTGTCCCTTATTGGATTTGTTTTCCAAAGAGACATGGGAGAAGGAGATGCCAGCATTCTGCAGCCCAGAGAGACACAAACCATTTTGTGGAGTTTTGTGGTGCAAGGAGACAGCATGAGGGACGTGGGGGCAGCTAGGTCTCATGGAGCTGTGGTTTGGGCTTGGCACAAGGATAAACTTATGTCTTCCTGGGGAAACTGAGGGGAAGAGAAGTTGTTGTTCTAATGTGAACAGGGAGGTTCTTCCTCCTTAAAGGATTGCACTCCTCCTCCTGGCAGAAATCACGGGGGAGCAGGGAGAGCCCCCTCTTGCCATCATGCCCTCCTGCAATCCTGGCCCTCGGGGCCACATCCCAGTGCTGCGGGAGGCACTGCCTGGGGGAACAGGGCTCCTCCCGAGCCTCCCACCCTCCTCCCCATCGCCTCCGCCCTGCCCGGATGAACGGCTCTGTGCTGCAGACACCTGGCAGCGCTGGCGCCCGCAGTCGCCTCTCAGTCTCACGGAAGATTTCCCTGCACAAGCTCTCCCGGCTGCCCGAGGTGAGACGCTGCTGCTGCCAGCGGCGCTGCTTGACGCTGCCATCGCGGCGTGAGACACACCGGGGTGCCAGCTGCTGGCACAGCCTGCGGTGGCACTGAACACTCATTCATTTACTCCGTTTAGCCACGGGCTAGGCATTTCCAGAGGATTTAAAATGTGCAGGGACACGAATTCCCCCTCCTGAATGCTTATGTGTAAGGCTCTCATTTGCACAGTAGTGAAGGTGTCAGGCGGTTTCCTGTAGGATTTGGCTGGGAAGCCGACCCTGAGGGCAGCTTTTGCATCCTTACGTCTGCTATGTGGGAAGGATCTTTAGATGTGGAAAACCTTCTTACAAATGCTATCTGCCCGGCTGGATTTGGGAGACTTTGTCCTGAGGGAGTATTTTTTAATTTTTGCTCGTGGCTCCATGAGATAATGAACTGTAACCGTGTCCTGGCATATCTACCTGTATACAAATCATTACCTAGTGCGAGGAAAATCATTTGCCCAGCAAAGTTTATCTCCTTGGTGCTGCTTTACACAACTAAATTCTATAGGCAACCTCATTTTTTTCTGTAATGAACCACTGCTGTCCTGTTGCCTACCTCCTGAGAGAGGGCTGCACACATCCCCAGTCGAGGAGCGCCATCACATGTGCCTAAGCTGTGCTCAAGGGCTCAAGGGATGCTCCTTTGGTGAGCACATTTCCTCTGTGGAAGACACTTGTTTTGGAGGAGGCTGGGAAGCCACAGGATGCAGATACATCCCAGCTGATGGCACATTGTTTGACCTGTTTTCCACCGACATGTGAAAACCATCCTTCCTCATTCCTTCAGTTCTGTGCATGGGAGTAGGATTGGCCAAGGGGCTGATCCCCATGTGAGTGGTGGGAAGAGAACTGCTGGGTGCTTTTGGGCAGTTTGGTTTAATCTCATCTGCCAAAAGCATTCTCAAGGGAGTCTGAGGAGAGAAACAAGTGCCAGCCTTGCCCAATGGCTGCACTGCCAAGGAGAAACGTGCTAAAAATCCTCAGCCAAATGAAGGAAGCCTAGGAGAACTAAAGGATGTTTTGGTAGATGCTCTGAAGTGCTCCAGGAGCAAAGTTAGTACCACCAGTTGAACAGCAGGCTCATGACTCCAAAATACAGCCTCAACATTCTCTTTTCAGGCTCTCTTGCTTCCTCACCTGGCTGTGCAAGGACCAGACCAAAACACAGGAAAAGTGGCTGCCATGCATCTCTCCCACCTCCCTTCCCATTTCCTCTTGGCTTTTTTGGGAAAGAGGGGTGCTGGTGATGCTCTCCCTGCCACAGCTGAGCCTCCAGCTGCATGGGCAGGTGTGGGGACTGCACACCTGCCACTGTACCTAGAGGCCAAGTTTGCTCCTTGTAGCATCTGCTGGGGAGAAAATGGCTCCTGCCCAGAAAGGGGCTTCATAAGGGAGGGGCAAAGGGCCATTATGTCACTGCCATCTCCCCTCCAAGGAAGCAGAGATCCCAGAAGCACCACCAAACACTTCCAGGGAACTTAATCCCCTACTCAGAGACCGCACAGGGGACAGTGACTGGACCAAGACCTGGTGGCAAGGCTGGGATAAGAAGCTGCTTACATGCCCTGAGGAGAAACTCCTTTCACTTTTCCAGGTGACAGGTTTATGACATGTGACTGAAGGATACTCAGTTTCTCAGAAGTCACAAACACCCCTCAGTGCCAATAGCTGCCAAGTTATGTGTACTGGGTGTACAAATGGCTGCATAGGCAGTCATGCATGCATACGTGCATGTATATGCAGGTTTATATGCATGCGCATATGCATGTGTACAGCACGTGCACCCAAAGCTTTTATCAGGGAACAGGGTCTGACTCTGGCACATAGATGTCACACCATGGCACACATCCCCACCATCTCTGGCTCCCTCCCTCCCTCTCCCCTGGAGGCTTTAGGGGCATCTTCTCCAGTGTGGGGGTGCAGGGGCTCAGCAGCACAGCCTTTGGCACCAGCTGCTTCCCATGGTGCTGCTCTGAGTCAGCACAGGTGGCAGATGATTCATCTCTTGCATCAGTATGATGCTCATCTGCACAGTCTCAGGTCAGGTGTGTTTTTTCTATATTTTTCTTTTTTTTTAAATGGCAAGATGATTAATCTCCTTGTGCTGGTACTTCAAAAGCTTTAGTCCCAGGGGCACTGTCTTATGTGGTTGGTCTTCTAAAGAAAACTGTGCTACCACTTCCCTTTCTCTGTGCTAAGCTGCACTGTCTGGGTTTCTGTACTTTGCTCCTTCCTTTCATGTTAACTTACGGTTGGCTTGTTGTAGCATCCAGACAGCATTAGCTATCCAGGAGTGATAATTTTCCCTTCCACCTCATTCCTAATAATTTAGGAGGGCAGTGATTACCACAACATCCTCCAATCTCACTCCTGCAGGACTTGGTATAAAGGTGGTGAAATGGTTTGGCTGAAAATGTCTTACATTACCAAAAAGGTCTCCCCAACTGCCTCTCCCTGGACTGAGTGGGCATGTCCCTCCTGAAGGAACCCAGAATGCCTATCCAGTATGGAAAAACACATATTCAGCTTTTAGCAGCACAGAGGTGAAACCCTTTAATTTGTCAGCCATGTTAGATATTGGTCCTCAGTTGTAATTGCTGGCTCCTGAAGTGGAGAGAAAGAGCTGCTGGAGGTAATGAGAGTAAGGAGCACAAGGGCTTTAAATTGGGTGTTTGCAGCTGGAGATGGACAAGAGGATGTCAAAGAGCCATGAGGTTGGTCCAGACAGTGGGAGAGCTTTCAAAGTACAAATACATCTATCTGGAGGAAGGAAATAACCTTTCTTCCAGGAGGAAAATATCCCCATGGATGTGGAAAAGAGGGACAGTGAAGGAGAAGGGGAAAGGTGCAGTCCCTGGCATAGATGCAGCAGAGACCATGTGGGTTTCTGGTTTTGATTTTGATTTTAGTGTTTCTTGAAAAATAGTAATAGTTTCTCAGAATACTCTGGCAGGTGTGAAATATGTCCTCACCATGGATATGTTTTCACTGCTTGTGGTGTTTCTTCTGAAGTGGGCTGTAAAAAGCCTGCCTTTCTAATTGAATTTGTGTGTAGATGGAGAAGGTATAATCTAAGATAATTAATGCTAATTAATTATTGCATGGTCAGATGAGCAGGAAATGCATATAGAAGCTTGAAAAAAATTAATTATATGAAAATAGGATAATTGCTTGTGTGTTCAGATACACATTTATCTGAGCAAGCATATACTCAGCATTTTAAAAAGGGTTACTGTAGGACAAAAAAAAAGCTGTGATGAGAATACATTTCCTAAAAGACTCCCTATTGCATATTAAGAAAACCCCAAAGCTAGCAAAAAATAGATGAAGTTAAGAAGAGGCTAGTTTCATTATCACTTGCTTTTGAAAGGGAAAACATTGACATCACACATCCTACTGCACTCTCACCATACAAATACACCTGGCCTCTGAATGTAGCCATTGTTAAAAAAAAAAAAAACAAAACAGAAAAGGCTAAATTTTGGTAATTTGTCTCAGAGTGTGCAGCACTTTGTTTTGTAAGGAACTGCAGTGAAGCTGGAGAAAGCAAGGTGAGAAGGCTGAGGGGTGAGTGGCTGAGACCCATGGGATGGGAGGGTGCAGAGGTAAACTGATGGTTTTTACATCTGCCACAGCTTGGCCCAAATACCCATTACAGCTGCTGCAGACAGAAGCTGGTTTCCTTACAATAACAAAAATACTTGCTTAGAAAGTCTCCAGAGCTATCAGGATCCAGGTTTTCTTCCATATGTTTTTTTCCCTGTCAGCTCCCTGATTGTAGTGCACGATGAAATGCTCCTCCTTAGCAGCCAAGGCTGGGCTCAGAGCTGGTGGAGGCAGGCTGGGATGTTGGCTGCAGCCTGGGAAACTGGGGTTCCCTAAAGGAACCTGGGGGTTCACCTCCCTCTCTCCACAGGCTCTTGGGCTTAGGTGGTCCAGTGCTGCATTGCTAGGCAGGTGCATCACCTCCAGGGTTACTGGTGGGATGTGTGGGACAGTTTGTGATGGAAAATCTGTCCAGGGAGCATGAGATGGACTCCTGGGAGAGAGAGATTTAAAGCACAAACCTTTATAGCCAAAAATTCTCACTTTCTTCCTTCTCCTCTTCCAAGGATTCTGATTTTAGATGGTCAGTTGAAAAAGCAAGCTTGCCAAAGGTTTGCAAAAAGTTGCTTTGTGGGAAACCTAATTTTTTCCTGTAAGTGTGTTTGATTCAGAAATTCGTCCTAACCCTTGTCTGAAGACTTGCAGTGCCCAGACACGTGTTTATTTGCTTACACCTTTCCTCTGAAAAGGTGGTAGGAAGATGACCAGAGCTTGGACCTTTTTCCACAGTAGAGCACCACAGTTTGCTGTTGGTGCACCTTAGTACCAACTTTCTATCATCTTTGGAGAAAAATAAAGAAAGATGGAGGTGCTGTCCTTGGAAATGCATAATGGGCTCAGCATTTTCTGGGACCTGCTCTTGTCCGGAGGGCTGGAGGAGAAGCTCAGTCCTGCACCTAAAGACACAAATCTTCAAAAATACCTAACAGCTGAATTTAGGTCTCTAAAAGGCTGCAGCAACACTGGTTCAGGATTCATTGAATATTTTATCCAGGCACAGGCATCACGTTGGCTTCCAGGAAGTGGGTGGATGAAAGTGTGAGGGGGAGTGTGTGATTTGTATTAAATTAGAAATAATCAGTTAAGCCAATAGTGGTTCCAGGGAGCCCCAGCAGACCATTTCCAGTAATTGATTTTTTTGGGAGCCCTGCTGATAGAGCTTTTCTTTTTTTATAATGGATCTGTCCCCTGATGATTAACTAAGTAATTCCTCTAGCAATTACATGCTCTCTGAAATGACAGTTTCATGGCTTAGAAGTTACTGGGAGCTGCCCTGATCACCAAGCCTGTGCAGTTTACACCCCTGAGGAAGCCCCACCTCATCTCTCTAACATCCCCATCCCTCTCAGCTTCATCTGTCCCCACAGCTTGAGCCCCATGCTCTGCCCTCTGTGCTGCCCACTTGCACATGAGAATCTCCTGGCAACACTGTAAATGTGACATAGACATGGCAAACAGCTCCCACCCTGGCCCTGGCACAAGGGCTGTGCCTGGTCTTTTGTTGGGCACTGAAGCCTGCAGGACTGGAAAGGAGGTGTTGGAAGATGCAGGGGTGCAGGAATGCACAGGCATCTCATTTGTCACCTGGAACCTCAGCACTTGGTGACATTGGGACACAGTGGTGCTGGGCAGTAGCTCAGGCAGGAGTGACTTGTCCTCCCTCAGCAGCCACAGGCTGGTGAGTGTTTGCAGTTGGAGGTGTGACCGCTCACAGAGGACGGGTCTCCATCTGCCTGCGGGGCCAAACGTGACACAGATCGTCTGGATGTCTATGTTGTCCACTGGGATGCATTTTGGGCATCCCTAGGACATGACAGACACATTTCTGGTATTCCATTTTATTGTGTTTAAAATTGCCTCCTGAACTCTAGTAGTTAGTAGGGCATGGTTAACCACTTTCAGCCTTGAGTGGGAGCTGCACAGGCACACCTTTTCCCAGGAGAAAGCTGTAAACTTGAGGGTGTGTGATGGAGACAAGTCCCTGTGGCTACTGGCCAACAGCAAATGATTACGAACCAGCAGGGCACTCACTTCCTTCAGCTTCATATAAACCGGATAATTATCCTTTGGCTTCGGTATCATCCGTGCGGTGTTGGCTTGTCAAGTTGGCAGGAGCCTGTTCAGTCCAAGCAACAGGAAGTTTCCTCTGTGAATACTTAAAACTTTAATAATTATTTATTGAATAAGTAGGATGAGAGCCAGGACATAGCAGAAATGTGAGGAGTTTCCCAGGTGACTTTCCAAAGTCTTTGAGATGCTAGCAGGTCCAGCTCTAAAGTTATTAAAAGGAAAGAAAATCCACTCTAAAGAGCTTTTGGCTATTCTTCTTGCTCTCTTTCCCTCCCTCATTTATCTGGCCAAATCTCTTCAATCTGCCTTTATTTAGTGAAGTTGAGGAAACTTTTTTTTTTTTGATAAACTGAATCCTTTCTGAGTGATCTTGGTGGAAGAGATAGAAGAAGAGAATACAAATCACAGCACCATATTTATTCCTGACAACGGGAGCTGTTGCTGCTAGTCCCGGGACAAACAGATAAGTCCAGTAATTATAGATAAGTGCTTTTGTTTGATCTATATAACAGTTTCTGCATTTTCAGGTAATTTCCCTTAGGCGTTCACAGGCAGGTGGGAAGCTCTTCTGATGCAGTCTATATTTTAATCTATTTTCAATTGACTTGCTTATGAGCAGACATACAACTTTCTTCCATTTTTGGCACTAAGCCTTTTCCTGAGACTGTATATGAGCTGAAGTTATGACAGGATTTAATATTATACTTTCTGACTTCTGCCCTTTCCTTCAAGTAAGTCAGCAAATAAAATAAAATACCCAGTTGCTTCACTCTTGATTTTTCCCAGTAGCAAGAACTTCAAAATGCCCTGGCATGTTGCAAGGCCACCTTACAATACAGAAACCAAAATCCCAGGTGAAAATTTGTCCTAAGCCTGCTAGAAGTTATGAAAACTTCTCCAGAGAAGTGAGAGTAGTGTGTGAATAACTCAAAGCATTCATTTTCCTAGCATTCAGATTCCCCTGAAAGCCCACTGGGATGTTTTCCAGAGGTATGAACAGACTCAGAGGTGCTTTGCTAAATCCCATTTGCAAGCTCACACTCCATCAGAACTTTAGGGCTGCTTGCAGACACACTGCCCTGGCCAGGAGGTTTGAAAGTGGACATGAACTGAAGCCAGCTCCATCAGGGAGTGATGAAGCCAAGCTTTTGCTATCTCACCTTCAGCTCCCTGAAACAAAGCCAAAGTGAGGGGGCAGGCTGGGCTGTTAGCAGGATGGCTCATGCAGGTGCTCAGAAAGTGCTTGCCTGTCTGAAATTGCCCCACTCTGTTGTTGGCTTTAGGTGATTGTGAGAAGTTCCTGCTAAGGAAGGATGTATTTTTTGATGTCTGAAGTGAACGCAATATTAGGTTGATTGTCAGTTTGACTGGCAATTGTTCTTTTAGTGGTGAAAGAGCAGCAATTTGAGAAGACCTAAAGCAAACTAGGTATGTTGAGCTTTGAATCTTGCTCCTCCTCCTCTTCTCCACTCTTTCTGGTCCCAAGAGCGATAGCCTTGTTCCAGTACAACAGCATTCTCCACTCCTACTTCAAGACTCTGTTTGACCCTAACCCCAAAAGGAGTGGCCAGTGGGTCTGGCTGAAGACAGTAGGTAGGTGGCTTCCTTCTGGGTTTTTTTGCATCCAGCTGAATTCTGATGCTGGATGGATGGAATGGCAGTGCAGAAAAGCAATGAGAGTGTGGCCCAAGAATCATAGAACAGTTTGGGTTGGAAGCGAATGTGAAGATCCCCTGTTCCAACCCTCCTCTCTGTCATGGGCAGAGAGACCTTCCAGGTTGCTCAACACCTTGCCCAACATGAACTTCAACACTTCCAGGAATGGGGAAGAAATTTGCTTGCTCTGAGCAGTACCTTGTGGCAACTGCCTGCTGATGAAGGACATTCATCCTTTGGCAGTGAAAGACCTCTTGTGGTCAAAGGAAACATCCCCCTTGGCAGTGC
This sequence comes from Melozone crissalis, assembly GCF_028551555.1. Taxonomy (NCBI): domain Eukaryota; kingdom Metazoa; phylum Chordata; class Aves; order Passeriformes; family Passerellidae; genus Melozone; species Melozone crissalis. Next base: position 40,098,385 of record NW_026535784.1, on the reverse strand, counting down.
TGTGACCAAAAGCCACGTCTGAATGGATTCCAGCTCAGCTTCTTGCAATGAAGCTTCAAGGATGTTCTGGTGAAGTTTCTAGAGCCTGATGATGCCTAGAGTTTCTTAAGCATCTTGTCTGTATCTGAGTTACTGCCACCACCTTTAATGAAAAGGCTGATATTGAACCAGGTAAAGAAATGTCAGTATAAGGCACATGGAGAATGAGGCTCCCATTTTGGACCAAGGAATGTCTAATGGGCTCATTGGGTATTGTTGTGATTGTGCCTGACAGTGAGGGAGCATGGGTGCTTCATTGTGGGCTATGTTAGTGTCAGCTAGGTGTAGAGGGAATGAGTATCTAATAAGTATTTGACAGAGCTCTATATCAGTCATGGTAGATTAAATAACAAGACATACATTAACTCATTTAATAATTAGCTACCATCATATCAACTTGATAAAAGAGTACTATTAAGTTAGTCGGACATTGTGTTAATACAGTCTTTAATTTTTAACATAGAAGATTAAGATAAAGTGACTGTCAAGGATTGCATTGCAACACCTTTTCCAGCTATGTTGGGGTAAATATCTCTTTGACAGCATTTGACATGTTAACCCCCATGTCTGGTATTTTTCTGAACTTTGTATTTGTATTAATTGTTCCCTTGCCTCCCTTTCCTTTGGGAAAGGACAAACTTGGAATGGGCACCTACCACAACAGAGCCAGTTTCAAGGGAGGAAAGGTGAGGATGTGGTGCAGAGTGGTGATCATCCCATGCCAGGAACCACACAGAAGAAGAATGGATAAAGGACCTGGCTCAGGTCTGTTGTGGAGTTCCCCATTCTACTCAAGGTGCCATTCACCTCTCTTTGCATTACTTTATTTGTGTAAAAATAGTAACATTGATTTTTTTTTTCCCATGTCGCGTTGTTTGGTATGTCACTGCTAGCGTTGCCGTACTTCGCGTGGGGTTAACCACATTTCCTGGCGTGGTTCAGGAGGTAGTGAGAGCACGAAAGCTGCTGTCCTGTGTGTGCATTTCTGTTGACCACATGGAAAGTCTGGGTTTATACTAATGTGGGAAAAAAAGTGATACGTGGTTTGCAAGTGACTTAAGCTGGTTACACCTAGCAGATACCTTCCTCGTAGTGAAATCGTGTAGGAGGCCTGATGAGAAACAATCATTTGGGTTATGATCATGTAGTATGAATTTGCTGTGTGTATATTTTGTCTTTTATTTTGCTTCCATTGGTGCTGGGGTGTTTTGTGCTAGCAGTGCATTTCTGAGCCCTTCAGGTAGCATCCTCTGACAGGATTTTTGATCCCTTGCCTCCACTTCTGGATTTAAAAGCCATGCGGGGTTTTAAATGACTCCCACTGCTGGTGGGGAGTCACACCCAGCAATAGGTGGGGTATAGCAGCCTCTGGCTGTGCTTTGTCCTCTGGCCAAAGACCTGGTGGGCACCCGGGGTAAAGCAGAGCTACAGTGGGGTTTTCCAGCAAAAGCTTCCCCAATGAAGGTGCTCCATAATGGTGCTGGAGGGATTTCTTTGGTAGGAGCTCATCTAAGCCTCTTTCAAACCTATGTAAGCTTTCAGCATTTTCAAAGGATGCGCTGCCAGGACTGGCCAATCACTGTGCAGGTGAGTTTCTTTCCTATCTCCAACACACTGCCTGTTAGTTGTTTTCCATTCCTGCTTAGCTCCTAAGCTAAAATGAGTATGACCAATCCATGTCTGTTGATGCATGACAGTTCATTGCCTTTGCAATGTCACCAGGCAAGCCACTGCATATTAATGTGAAGGTTTTGGGGGGTTTAATTCAGTTTGAATTCAGAAACTAGATTTTTTTTTTCCCCTGGTGAAAAACTAATGGAAGATGAGTATTTGGTCCATAAATAGATATTGACTAATTTGAATATTAATTTCTGTGTTTGTTGCTGACATGTAAGACTAAGTGGCCACATCATAGAGGGGTTGGAGAGACTTTTATGAAAGGGACTTGAATACTGTTATACCCATGCACTCCTTGTTAAACATCACAGCAATGCCAGTGGCTGATACTAAAAAATAATGGCGGGCTCAGAAAAAAAACAGAAGTCAGCTTAAAATCATAAGAAGGAAAGGAGTATACACTCACACACATCTGTGGAGAGGCCATTTTAGTTCTTATTTACCCTTTGGTTTTTGAGCTGCTGTTTATGTTGGTAAGCTCTTTTCCTACACTCATATGCTGTATCAATACTTTTTTATTACATTGAAAATGAGGTGCACATGATGTTACTCAGCTGGAAGAACAAGGCTTTAAGAAAAGTAAATATGACAAGATTCTTGGTAAAATCATGGAATAAGACAAGCTACTGTAGCTGCTTTAAGTGTCTTTACTGGTGAAACATTTTGAATAGTCAGTTGGGAGTGGGTACAGGTAATGATTCTGAAAAATTACATTAACAGGGCTCATTCAGGAAAATGAGCTCTTGATGGGAGGTGCTAATTGTTATTAATTAAACAACTTACAGATTATATGATTAGTATTGACCTACAATATTAAAACAGTAAATTACTTACAGTGTGGGCAAGACTACAATATGGGATATTGAATAAGTTAATAAATCAAAATTAATGGGTGTCCGCAACAATTATAGCTATTAGTGGAGCTACAGTCACTTTAAATATGTAAAGAGAAGTTCATAAAAACTAATAGCGTTGCCCTGAAAAGGGGCTTCTTGGACCAAAACAGAGATACAGACTGCTTCAGATCCCATGTAATAGGAGCATCAAATTAGGGGTCACCTGTGGTCAGGAGAGGCTCTTCTTCCATGTAGCTTTCTTAAAGGGGCTCAGACAAACAGTTTAAGCTGTATGCAGTATACACCTCCCCAGTGAAAGCAATGAAAATTAATGACTGAAAATATCTCTCAAGACCAGGCTTTGATGTGAAATCCTCCCAGAGATTTACAAAAAATGAATTGCACTTAATTTAATAAGCCCAAATCCTGCTCTACACTCATAAGGGCTTTTTAAAGTGCTCTGAAACTTGGAGAATCTCTGAGGGATTTGAAGAAAAACTACTGCTTGTTGGCCACTGCTAGGACACTGGGCTGCCAGTGATTCATGTTGCTTTTGCTTTCGCACCAGGCTGTGTTGGTACAGCTGCTCTGTTCCAGTTTGGAGCTGGGGCCTCAGTCCCTAAACCTTCTCCCACCCTGCCGAGTCCAATGGTGATGCCTTCACTGGCTGGAGTGGCATGACATGCTTGGTTTGAGACTGTGGGATCTCACATATCCCTGTGAGGTTTCTGTCTGTGGAAAGGAGAGGGGCTTGTGGGATGAGCTATTTCTGCCACTGAGGGCAGAGGACCTTGTGTTTCATGATCTTCTTGCCTTTCAACATGATATTTACCCCAACATAGCTGTGGGTCCTCGTCCCCTCTGGAATCCATCTCCACTGACTTCTGGCTCATGAGGACACATAGGGCTACTTATGTGGAGAGAGGGACAGGAACTCCCTCTGAGCATACATCAGGACAAAGGAGGTAGCATGCTATGGACCTGCTCTCCCTTGTCTGTGCTAACTTATCAGGAAATGCAATGAAGCCTTAACACCCAATCACCAGGAAACTGAATCTCTCCAGCCAAAGTTGTACTCTGTTAGTGAGGCAGATTTAATCAACAGGAACCAGTGCTGGAGGGCAGTGGCAGATAAGCAGAGAAATTAGTCCCAGAGTCATTGTAATTAAAAACATCAGGGTGATGTCAGCCTGCCTAAAAGGCCATTTTCATGACGGGTTTGTGAGTACTCCTAAACCCCTCATTGGGGTTTAGGAGTACTAAACTAATTGGCAAGAGCAAGCCTGTGCATTACCTGCCACCCTTTTCTCCTCCCCCCTGTGTATGTGTGATGTCTGCGCAATATTTATTGGTTTGGATATTCCCACAAATAAAATTTCCCATTTTTTCAATGTTGGAAGACTAATGGCACTTAAGAATTTAGAAGGACAAATTGATGTCCAGACTCCTCAGCAGATGGAAATATTTAACATCCACTGGAAAGACTTCCAGTGGATGTTAAATTTCTACATCCACTGGAAAGACTTCCACAAATGTATCTTACCCGGAGACTTCAGCCAAGTATTTATTTATTTCCCCCAAGTATTGTACATGGGGAAATGTTCTCTTTTTGTATGAGAATTTTCTTTTCACTGACACCAAGCAGAAACAAGAAGCAGTACCTCTCACCCCCACCTCTGAGGCAGCAGAGATGGCTCTAGTCGATGCAATTCAGATGGAAAACGGGGAGAGTTCAGCTCTCCTTCCCAGGATGTATGGCAAGGCTTTCAACATCTGTAGGGGGATACAGTGTGGGTAAATGAAGGTGGTATAGAATGTCATCTTATCCCCCAACGAGCTGCAGCTGGACCAATTACTAAAGATTAGGAGCAGGCCTGATCTTAACAGGCCACACCTGTAGCCAATAAGAACAATGGTATAAAAGAGTGGATTGGCAGGATCAGGAGTCAGATGACTACTGCAAGGATGAGGAAGAGTCAGTGCTCAGAGGAGAAGCCTGCAAGAAATCGAGGAGGTATGAAGCCCTGGTGATATGGAATCCTTGCACTATAATGATAAGAAAACTCTTGATATATAAGGTAGCAAACATTAGTGCCCTTCAGTCTGGGAATATGTCCTTTGCCTTATTAAATAGGAAGAAGACAAATGGGTACTTCAGGTCAACACTAGAGTAGGTGTTTTCCACTGGGATGCTGGGAGAGTTGAGATGAGTGCTGGGCATGGGTGGGGTTGTTGAGCTGGGTGCTGCTCTGGTTTTCTCCAGCATGGGGAATGAGGCCACAGAGGAGTGGGTGGGCAGGGGACATTGTCCTCAAGGCACTGCAGTGCACGGGGAGCAGGGCTGACTGCAGACAGGCACCTGTGCTGCCTTTCTGAGGATGGGCAGCTTAGGCACATGCAGAGGATTTCCCTGCCAGGGAAATCAGCCAGGGCAGGTACAGCCACAGGATGTTTTCCCTTTCCCAAGTTCAGTAAGATTTTTTGATGAGGCACGATGAGTATGCTTAATGTCTGCAAGGGATTTTTTTTTTCTTGGTTTAATTGACAGCTTGCTGGGATTTTTATTGTTTGTAGGACATACTTTGCCCCTGCTAAACCTCATATCTTATTGCTTTAGTTTACAGTCTGAGTGAGAGTCATCCTCAATAATGTTAGCATGAGGCTGTCAAGTAAGAGAACTCAGGCCTTTTTCAAGTGCTCCTGTTATTTTGTGGAATCTAAAGTAGTGGAATGGATGCTTCAGTGCAAACTTGCTGCTGTTGCAAAGACTGGTGTGAGAAGGGGCAGTGAGGGTCACCAAGAACTGTTGCAAGACATGCCAGTGAAGTATCACTGATATCTCCATTAATGAGCTGCTGCAGGAAATTGTAATTGCACTAGAAATAACCTGGGGTGTTATTTGAGCATTTTAACAGACTGATCTAATCTGCTTTTCCAGGTGTTTATAACATAACCATAGTTGGGGTATTTTTGCATGCTACAGAACTCTCTTAAACTCTGTGAATGTGTTACATTAGAGATAGAGTTTTCTCTGTGTAAGCATCTCCCTGGGGCAGAGAGAGCTTGCCTTGTCTTTCCTGTACAAAAAAGTGGAGGTTTTTTTTTTTTTTTTGTAAGGCCACTATAATACATTCCAAACTCATTGTGACTTTATGGTCCCTGCAGCAGACAACCCCATCCCTTAGTCCCACACTTTGAGGAACAGCCTGTAACATGGTGCTGTGTGCATCAGGCTGGTTGTTCTGGCACTGGCGCACAGAAGTGTGGAGCTCTGGTTTCCCACGGGCCCTGGTGGGATCCTCTGCAGCTCTGGAACGTGCCCTTGAGCCAGTGTGGGAGAAAAACAGCAGCTGCTTTTGTAGTTGTTTCAAACAAAAGGGAGGGAAAAGAGCCGTGTTCTCTGACCTCTTTGCTGCAATGTGCTCACCAAATTATTTCTCCTGACGCACAGGAGGTCTTGTTTTTTCAAGTGCACAGATAGCTGTCCCAGTAGCCAGGGCCATTTTGAAGATGCCTTTCTGTTATTTTTTTCTTTTCCACACAGTCTCTTGAAAATACTTTCTGCTAATAGCAAGTCAGTTTTCTTGAGGAGGTTTGTGCTTTAGAGGTGCACACAGAATGAAACCCTGACATGTATTAAGAATACCTAACTCAATTTATATTAAAGTGTGTCATCAAGCCCATGAGATGAATGGGCTACATGTGGGCAAAGTCAGACATGCTGTCTTTTAACCAAGCTTCAAGACAAGTCATGTGGTGGCAAAGTCCACCCAAGCAAAGAAACAGTCAGTCAGAGGCAGGTTTGTTGGCAGCCCTGCTGCCTCATCCTGCTCTTCCTTCCCTTGCAGCCCCCAAAAGCTTCCTCTGTGGAGGGGATGAGAGTGTCCTGCCAGAAATGCTGCATTGCTGGGATGGAGTAGAATCATCACCTGCCCTGCTCTCCCAGAGCTGATTCCCACTCTGTGTCCCCAGGCTGACCACAGTGCATTCTAAAATGAACTCAAGGACACCAAAGGATGCCCACAGGATGGGCTGGGGGAGCTTGTCCAGCTGCATTTGTTGCTGCTCTACCTCCCAAGATGATGAGAGGTGCAGGCCCCAACTTCTGTCCTGCTCTAAAGCCTTGTAAAACATAATAGAGCAGATCAAAGGCCTCTGCAGCTTAATAGCCACTTCTCTCCTTCCCTCCTAGCTCTTTGCTAAGGTAGTGCCAGGAGTACAAACCTGAACCAAGAGGTTGAGACCAAAATCACCTGTTTTCACAGGGAATGATGTTTGTGCTTCAACAACCAGGAGTAAAAAGCCTGAGACCGACAATTTGCTGAGTACCACAGTTACTAGGCATGTACAAACCTGAGGGAATGGCTGCTCCCGCAGCTCCTGCTCAGCTGGAAGTGAGCAGGGGAGGTGGTGATGCTTTTCCTGCCCTTTGCATCACTCATCAGTCTCAACCCTCCTTGCTCCAGCAGTGAAAATGGGTGGTACCTGCTCCATTGGGATCCACGATCTGCCATTTCTAATAGCAAAGCACCACGGGCACTGGTGGTGCTGCACTGAGGGAGAAGAGATGGAACTGCCCCTTCTTGTCACTTGGATTAACTAGAAGAGCCTGTGCTGGTGCAAGGGGGGGCAGAGGATCCCTAACAGGCATATTTTTGAGTGAAGTGCTGTCTTTACCCCATGGTGTGGCTCCTGGGAGTGAAATCTATTTCATGCCTTACTATTTTCCCTACTCCCTTGTTCCAAAATGTTATTTCTGAACAACTCAGCTGTTTACTAGGGAAGTTGATCATACCAGCTGGTGCAGATGGTATTGGAAATCAGAGGTTTTAAACTTTGGAATGTCACCAGTATTTCCAGTTTTCTTGTCAGGCTGGGCTGCTCTGAAAACAGTAAATGAAACCTCTAATAATTACCTGATTAGTCCTGGAAATGAAGGCACAGGGCAACTTAGTCCTTGTCACCTGCAGTGCAAGATCATCATCACAGGAATGAGATCAGGATTTACAGAATTGCTTGCTCTAAAGCAAGTGGTTGAATGTAATGTGTTGCTTCCCATGAATATTCATTCCTTTTTAAAAAGTGACTTTACATCAGCCATTCTGGGTAGTTGGTGTCTCTGGAGATGATTGCCTGTTTAGGGGTACTGGCTAATTTGTTTGCCTTGAATTTTTTAAAAGCAAAGGTCCCTTGCAGTGTGTTTTCCAGGTGAGATGATGTTTTTTACAGAGATGGGAATAGTGAACACTGCCCCGTGGGGTCCTCTCCCCCAGCCTGCCTCAAGAACAAATCTTCCGCATGCTGGGGGGTGGGGAAGGCTTTTTACCATGGCAGTGAAGGGAACTGAGGGTGAGCCAAATTATGGCTGCTACTGTCTTTCTGAATTTGGAAGGAGTTTATCTTGATATTAGGTATTTTATAGCATGCCTTAAACTTCCTCTGAATTTTTTTTTCAGATTTCATGGAACAAAGTTTTATTCCAAACACAGACATCAGAGTTTAGGTTGGTGACAGGGCTGGGGCTGTGTCTAAATACTGTGCTGAAGCTGAGTAGCACCCCTTCACTAGGCAGCAGTTTTGCTTTTGAGATCCAGGAGTGTGGCAGAAATGGGAGCACACAACACAGGTGGAAGGTCTGTCTCTGGAGGGGGCTGCTTGCCAGCATGCGAGGTTGCAGGCTGACCAAGCCCAGCCTGCATGGGTTAGAGGAAAAGCAGCTCCATGACTCCAGAAAAGCTGGAAATCTTTAAAAGCTAGAGGTGCTGCCCATCCTTGGGAGCCCCCCTGGCTCCTTTCCCTGCTCCCCACAGCTGCCTGGCAGGCAGTGACAGCTCTGCCAGCCACTGGGAATGCATTTGCTCAAAACATTTCTGAGCTGCTGTTTAGATCGTTTAGAGCCTGTTTGCATTAAGAGAGGGGAAAAGGGGCCATGCAGTGAACAAGAAGGTCCTGCAGATCTTCCAGTGTTCTCCAGCTTCAGGAGAACTGGTTACAGAAAACCTTTGTGTGACTAAAAGCACGGGGCAGCCGCTGCCTGGGACATGAAGGGGGTCTGCGGGAGTCGCCAGCCCTGCCAGCATCTCTCCTTGAGCTGGTCCTGCCCCTGGCTGCTGTGAGGCCAAGTGTGGGACTCAGGGAAGGTTGCAGGGAGGGAAGGATGCATGGAGAGGCAGCTCAGCAACCCCCACCGGTGCATTTTTCTTGGGGTATCAGTGTAGGTTGGTTATTTGGGTTGCAGGTTTTTTTTCTGTAAAACATTTGCTGCATTAATAATGTTTCACAGGGCTCTGCCTTTAAAAGAAAAGCCAAAGTAACTTTGCCAGGGTGTTGCCAGCCCTACCCACTCAACTACTTTTTAGCTTTGAAAGACCTTATCAAGCTGAACACAACTGACAGGTCATATTTTGAGGAAGCATCAAAAACGTTTTCACTATTTATTTGGGTAAATTTAAATGCCGAGCAGTTTAACCCCAATGCACCCTCCTCATCTGCTCCCTACATGCATTTTAAAATTTGTTTTGTAAAGGAAAAATGTAGCTTGACTATTTATGCCCTGAAACATAACTGTGTGTTTTCTTCAGTGTTATAAATATGTGGATGATCATCTAGTAAAAGGTAACTGGGGGGGAAGGGGAAGAAAACCCTCAAAGGTGATTTCCATCAGTGCTTCCAGGCTTCACTTCCGCTGTTACGCAATTAAATCCAATTCAGTTGTTGCATTAGTTACTCAAAATGGAAAGACAGAAGGTTTCTCTCTCTTTCCATTATTATGAGTACGATGAAAGTACCACAGGACCCCATCCCTGATAGGGACTGCTATTGTCTGAGACACAAAGCTGAGCAATAAACACAGTCCCCAGGGGAGATTCTCAGCTGGTGTAAATTATCACAGCAATTAATGTGCTATTTTGAAGTATGACAATTTACAACAGATGATAATCTTCCTCCTGGCCAGGAAGAATTACTGATTTTAGCACATGATTCTATAAAGCCAGCTACAACAGCAGACTGCCCTGATTTACATGCTTGACTAAAAACCACCTTCTCTGTCACGTTCCTCTGAATTAAGAGGATTAAGTGCAACATTTAGGTTCTCCCTCTTCTTTACAACAGACACCTGTTGAGTGCCCACCTTCCAGGTGCAGCCAGTAGTTTTTACGCATTGGTCTCTGGTGGAGAGCTGTCTCAGCCTCGTGAAGGCAGTCTGGACTTGCCCTGTTAACCTCACCCTGCCTGTGTTGTCTTCCTGCCTGGTGTTATTGAGGTTTGTTGCTCTAAAGGTGTGGGGTTTTATAGTTGCTGAGTTAAGGAGTCTTTGGAAATGATGTGGGAATGCAGGCTTTGAAAAGCAAACCAGCAGGCAGAGGTGGTGTATTTCTGCAGCTGTGTTGTGGCCTGAAGGATCAGCAATGATGAGGTTAGTGAGAAACCCTTGCAGGGCCCTTTCCTTGCCACAGTAGCTACCTGCACTGCCTTCTCTTTGCTTTACAGGCTATACTCACCCAGAACCTTTGGGCACATGAGTGTTTATCTGCTATTACTTTTGGTAAAGCCCCATTTGGGCTTTGGTGTATGAAGGACACCAACATCATGGAATGAGCTGTGACCCACAGGGATCATTGGTTCCAGCTGCTGGCTCTGCGCAGGAACATCCCCAAGAGTCATGCCATGGGCCTGAGTGTGTTGTCCAAATGCCTCTTAAACAGGCTTCATGCTGTGTGACCACCCTGGGGAGCTTGTTCTGGTGCTCAGCCACCCTCTGGGTGAAGAACCTTTTTCTGATATCTATCCATGATCTCTGCCATGGCTGAAATACTTCTGTCTCTCCAGAAGATGCTTGAGGAGCACTGCTTTTTTTAAAGACATGCATACAGACTTCCACAACATCTAAAGCAGAAATTTTAGAGTCTGGCTGTGTGTTTGGGCACCTAAATTATCTAAACCTATCTCAAGCAAGGTTATTTTTTAATTTTCTTTTTCTTTTTAGAGGTTGGATTGCTATAGTTTCTTCTGTACACATTTATTTCTAAACCTATGAATTACACTGAAAACTCAAAAGAGTGAGGACCCCTCAGATGTACTTTACACCTAGTACAAATACACACTAGATGGAATCCTGGCTGGATTTGTTTTTTTAGCCTGGAGATGTTCCAGATGCTAGTGCTGTTACATGTGTGCAATGGAAACAAGATTTCTTTATCTGGTTAAGCACTTTTGGATCCTGCAGGATGTAGACATTACTATTATAATAATGGTTATGATAATTTCCAAGGTAGATGATAACTCTATCACTTAATCTATCTCTTCTAATTAGACAGCAAGTATAACATCACTATAGAAGGAGTCTCAAGTGAGATCAGTGTTTAAAATCTAAAATTCAAATTATCCTTTCTTTTCTGAAGATGGGGTGGGGGGCACTGTTTAAAAATAACAGACTCCAGTGATTAATATGGTATCCTCTTGTCTTATCAAAAAAACTGCAGATTCAAATTGGAAAAGCTTTAGTGGTCCTAATGGAGAAGTCTTGAGTTTAATCCTACCAGGCATTTTAAAACCATGAGATGATACAGAGCACAGATTTTAAGAGGCAAAATTAAATACTTAATCTTCATCAGTTTAAAAAAAGCCACTTCAGTAACACAGAAGATTATGTAATTTTAAGGAGAGGGTTTAAGTGGTTACTACAGCCTAAGTAAACTGGGATTGTGGGAGCTGGGAACAGGAGATGCGAGTAGGGGGATTTGGGTTTGACTCACTGTTGGGGGGTCAGTGCATGTGAATGCTAGACCTGTGTGTGTAAATTGAGATCCTGGCTCACTCAGGGCCCCCCTTATGCAGAAAAAGTCCAAAATGTTTGAACAGCTGAAAGGAGCAGGACCAGCTGTGCATGTCCCTGTGATGCTGAAGCAAGGGCCAGAGCGGTGGCTTGGCTGCTACAGCTCATGTGGGAATGGATTGCTGGTCACAGTCTGTCTTGCATTTTACTGCCTTCATTTTAACCTGCTAAAAATAGTTCTTTTGGAAAGGTTTTGCAGACAATTTTACTGGTTCAAGAAGCCTTTCAGGTGCTGGCTTAGAGATCTCCTGCCCATGAACTGGAGCTCTTGTAAAGAGCTCTGTGCTCCTGCCTATGGCTTCTGGATTAGGGCTGTGATTATTACAGTGCACTTGGCATCAAACCCACATGAGCCGCTTTCTCCAAAAAGTGAGAATAAATTCCAGCTTTTGCAGGAAAAAAAGCAAAAAGATGAGTCAATCAGTTTTAATTTCACCCAGTGGAAGCTTGCAGGTGGTCTGCTAGTTCTGTGTAAGTTTTTATTCTGTGAACTTTTAGTGGGATGCATTTGAAGCTGGGCTGTGGCTGCAGTTCATCCTTTTCCCCTCTTATTTTTTAGTGCTCTAAACTTTTTCTTTCATTAGAACAAAACAAGGTGCTTCCTACACACAAATCAGAATGTTCTGAATGCCTCTGATGTAACAGGTGGTTTTGAGAAGAAAAATGTTTCTATTTAGGGTATTTTTAGCTGATTTGAAGTATAACAAGCGGCTTATGTCTGTGTCCCTAAACATGAGTGGCAGGGACTTGTCACTCATAAAGCCTTATCTGATGCAGAAGTTTTCCTCCATCTGGAGCTTCTCTGTTCTGCCAACTTATATCCTACTGTGGAGGAGCTATAAGGATTGGATCATTAATTAATAGTGGTATCCTAAGGATATTGTCTTAATCCAATGCAGTAAGATAGAGCACTGATTTATTGAGTTGTTTCTTTCCCCTGCCTTAAAAGACTGAAAAAACTCCCCCCTCCCAAAAAAAAACTGATCCCAAAAAACCAAACCCCAGAAGTGGAGTTGTTTATAGGCAAAATCTATATATAATGAAACTGCTGCATGGGCTGGAGGATGGGGGAAGAGGGAGGAAAACCTAATTTTGCCTCCTCTTCTGTCAGAAACACAGTGTGTATAAAACAGCTGAAGTAGCTTACAAAGAAAAGCTCTGCAAACAAGGCTGAAAGCAGCATTCACCCTTGCTTTAACAACAGCCCCTGAGATGTCTTGTGTGGCCTGGCTGGCTTGGATGGACATATCCACTCAGGGTCAGTTTCTGCAGAAGCACTGCTTTTGGAGGAGATGTGCAGATTAATACCAGCCATGGACCTTCCCCCACCAGCCATCAGTTTTTTTTTTTTAATTTTAATTTATATCAGTTTAACTCTGATCAAAATTGGGACCACTGTGCCAATAAACCCACAACCACTGTCCTGATGGGATATGAATTGGTGGCCTTTTACTTAGACCTGCTTTCATTGGTTTCATATACCAACATAATCATCTGGCATTAGCATCCAGATGAGGGCCTTAAAAAAGGAAAATTAACGTGACATATTGGAGGTGACATTCAAATGCAAAGTCCCCATCATTTTCTTGACTAGAATTCTGCAATTATGAAAAAATGAGCCCATTACGTGCTGGAGGTTCTTTCAGACTGCAGGAGAGCCTTGCAGGCAGGGAGTGCAGCAATAACACAAACCAGACTTTGTGTTCCAGCAGCATTTGACAGCATTAAATATAATGCAGGCCCATCTAACCTTCACAGCTCCATTCAGAGGCCTGACAATAGCAGCAGTGTTGTTTTATTATGGATTGAAGTGCATCTTGACTGGCTTTTCTTTGCCCTTCAGAGCATGCTGGAGAGATCTAGATGTATTTTTGTGTGTGTATTGAGGGAACTGAGGCGATTCTCTTAACTCCCACATCTTTCCCCATGGAAAGCATGGACAGCCAGCTGTGGGGGTCAGCATGTTTATAGCCTCCTGCTCCCAGTTCAAGGGCAGCCCTGGGTATTTGGTGAGTGGAAAGGGGCTGTGAGGGAGGGATGGGAAATGAGAGCAGCAGATCAGCCACACTGCTGCTGTTTGACTTTTCACACAATCAGCAGCAGCATGGAGGGGATGTAGGGGTCTGTGGCTGTGGGTTAATCTGTCCTGACAGCAGAGCTGTCAAGGTATCTTTCCATAATGGGACCTAGAGATAATTAGATTTAGCACTCAGGGCCAAGCCATGAACTTCTGGAGTGAAAGGGCTGGTAATTGGGATTGTTCCCCGTGGTGGGGTCAGGGTGTCGTGGACCGGGAGGTGGCTGTGGCGAAATATTTGCTGAAGCCCCCCTTGCTTTCTGCTGTACTTGGGGTAATGAGCCAGAAGCCACAGCTTCTTCCTCAGGGTGATGCTTATTTTGCTCTTCCTCATCTCAGTTGACTTTCCTGTCCCCTCAAAATGGTTAATCTCAAAAGAATACTTTGAGAAAAAAAAAAATTGATATAAAATAGTTTCTTCTTCTTTTTTTTTTAATTGTGGTCTTATACGGCATTTCAAACCATCCTTAGGAAATAATAAAAGTTACAGACAGAAGTCAGAGTGAAAAGAAAGAAGAAACACAATTATGCCAAAATGTAATTTAAAATGCAAATTTGCTAGAGAAACACAAACGCCTAATTTCGGCGCTCTCTCTTATCATCTCTTCAAAAGCTCCGTGTGCTCCCTCCCTCCCTCCGGGAAGGGCCTCAGCCGCGGCGGTGCTGCCACACTCTGACCTCTCCGGTGAAATACGGGTGACCCAAGGTAAAACCAAGAGGGGAAGGAGTGGCTGGGGCACCACCACCCCGGACTCCGGGGTCTGTGGTGGGTGCCCCGGGGGGAGCAATGATTTACAGGGAATGGTCTGTGAGCATGTAGGTCTGGAGAACACCGACCTGCTGCCTGCATCTTCCAGTCCGTAAATCCAAAAAACCCCCATAACTGCCCTTTAAAAGAAGCTTAGCTGGGAAAGTTGGAAATACTGCAGCTATTGAGATGCCTTTTCACAGAGGCTAGTAAGTGAAATTTGGAAAAAATAAAGAGTTAGTTGTTGAGCAAAATGTTTATAGCTCTTCAGAGTTGTCTTTGGTGGCTGAAATCCCTGGTTGGACTATGTAGCAGACAGCCTGATGTGCTCCACACACCACCACTGCCTCCAGGAGGGCACCTTTCACCTCTGTTTGGGTGGCCAGAGGCAGAGGAGCCTCTCCAGTGTCCTCTCCCCTGCCTTTGTGGGCTGCCACTGCCCAGGGTTATGGTAGAGGTCCCAGTGTCGCACATGGACCTGCAGCCATGCTCTGGCCATCAATGATGTTCTCAAGGACAACACAGAAGTAATTACACCACATGGTCTCAGGCAGGCTGGCCTCCTGTGAACATCTCCAATCCCTTTCTGGAGCTGTTTGTGTTTTAACCTTTGCCTGATGTAGCCCCCATAATTTTACCCCCCATTGTTTTACTCTGATTCCTTGTGTGGCACTAGAGGATCTTTGCAGGCTTTGTGCTCAGCATCTCACAGTGAATTCAGAAGAACTGGGCATTTATAACTTCTTCAGCCTTACTGTGGCTTTTTCTGCTTGTGGTCTGTCTCACTTTCTCTTTAGTTATGCTTTATGAGATGCCCTGAGAGTGACTGCTGACAGGCAGTGGAGTCATTTTGGAAGCTCTGATCGCTGTGGGAGGGGCTGATGCCTCCATCTCCCTTGCACCGCCTGCCCAGGGTGGTGACAGACACTGGGGTGTCACCCTGCCTGCCACAGGACTGTGAGGTTTATTTCAGCGCAAGGGGAAACAGCAGTCAGATCCACTGAAAGGCACCAAGCATTTGGGGCCTCACAGAGTCACAGATGGGGTTTGCTGGCTGTGTACTCACCATGGGTGCAGGACACATTTCCCTTTTCAGTCCCCCCTGTGCTCTAGAGTGCTGTACTTTGCTTAAATTCTGGCAGTGCCCTGAGCTGAAGCACTTACTTTGTCTTTTCACTGGCAAGGTTTCTCAGAGGCTGGGGCACATCTGGGGTGCAGGTAGGATGTCTCTCTGGTGCTTGCCAGAGCCTGAAACAGTGGTGGGTCTGAGGGTGCTGGAGTGGGAGGTTTTTCTTGTGTCCCTGACCCAGCAGGGTGCTAATGTGAGCAGTGCAAAATCCTTTTTAACAGTCCTAGATGGCATTTGGGAAGGGGTAGGTAAAAAAGAGGATAAAGGCAAATGTATGACACTGTTTCTACCTGCACAAGGGGCTCAGGAAATAGTCAAGTAGGTTGTGCTGGTTCGGAGTCCTGCTTTCTGTTTTCCCTTTTTCCCATTGCATCATGAGGTAGGAGACCCAAATCAGCCCATTTGGTGACTCATGTTTTAATTTAAATCCACTTTCATTGGTAATATGGACTCAGATCCTGCTGGGCCAGCATCCACGGTAGGAGCTGCAGGATGACAAGGACTTGTGGGCCCAGCTTCTGGGTAGCCACATGTAGGACCTGCTGCTGCAGTGGCTCCTCACTGCTGCTTAGTTTTGCTTATCATTGCTCTGCCTTTTGCAGACCCTGGCTTGCTTTTTCGGGTTTCACCCTGCACAGCTGCTTTTCAGCCGTGGGGGGCTGAGTTCCCTCTGTGATTCCCCATCAAAGGTGTATCTGAGCACGATGGGGATTTCACAACCTCTGTGCTGGCTCTTATGGGATAGAATGGTCATGGTAAGGCATTTGGGATGCTCTAAAACAGTGAGAAGAGGGTTTCTTGGCATGTTTGCTGGCCTCTCCTCTGGGCTTGCACGGTGGGACACCTGAAGCACAGCCAGTCACACACTACTTTTGTCTGCCATGGAGAGGGGACAGGGCTTTGCAGGCAGGCTGGCATGTGTGCTGCTATCCAAGCTGGTTTGGGTGGAATGACTTTTGCTTGGCACATCCAGCACCATTTCACTGTGTGAGCAGCTTGCTGGCAGGTACGGCGCCAGCTGGAAGCACACCTACAAATGTAAGCACGAGGAAGAGGCATTCACGTCATCCAAGAATCAAACCCTGACTCTTAAAGGCCAGTGTGTTGTTTTTCCTGAGCTGAGATCTTGAATTATTAATGCAGCTTTATGCTGGAGATGTGTATTAGATGTGGACATTTTTGGCATTACCACTTGTTGGTGATATTTCTGAGCTGGCTTTTGTCAATGTCTTTGACTTGATCAGTACTTTATTGATAAATGTCCTGCATTTTCTCTGGAAATACTCATGCAGTGCTACTTACCTTGTGACCTAATGACGTGGTTTAATTTGGCACATCATTAATGATGCTACTATTAGTGTGTCCTCAAAGCACCACAGTAGTGTCTCAAGCCCTCAGTGTGCCACGACTGGGCAGGAGGGTGGCAGCAGCAGTAGCTGGCTTAAGGACCCTAAAGCAGCAAATTAAGTATCAAAATGAGCTTCCAAATGTTATTCCTGCCCTGAACCTGGGCTGGATGCTGTGCCCATTCAAACACAGGCATCACCCCACTCCTGAAAGCTCCTAATGGCTTTCATTCCAAGAGTCTCAGAAATCTAACCACAGTGCATAAACACTAGTTGAAAAGATGTTTCTAAAGCCAAAATGTGGGTCATCCTTAGTTTGTGTAGATGGGCGAAGGCAACAGGCATTTGCTGTCATGCTAATTGCAATGTGACTTTCAAATTTTGGATCTGGAGGTTGGCTGCTTACACACAGTCCAGGGAGCTGCAGCCAGTGTTGTGGCTTGACAGCAGCAGAGCTGAGTGAAGATTATTTATTTCCACCTAGCAGAGCCATAATAAAAATCTTCTTGCCTCAGACAGGCACAGTGCTCACCTGGCTCCTTCTGTGCTGATGGATGGGAAAGCAAATGAGGTTTTACTTGCCTGTGGAAAAATATTCTCAAAGAAAGCCAGCCTGAGCTCAGCTTGTTGGAAGAGGTGCCAGGGACTTTTAAAGCCATTTTTGGGGGTAGGGCAGTAGTGAAGTAATTATTGTCTGAACGCACACACACCGTAAAATGGGTATGTTTTCTAAATGGTCTCTTAAAGCAAAACTGAGTAGTAAGTAGGAATGCTTCCCTGCAGGCTGGCAGAAGGACACAGTTGGTGTCACACATTTTAGCAGCTGGCATGTTAATGAGGCCATTTTTATTGAAATGAGTTAAATACTATTAGCATTTGTGGACTCCCAACTGATTTCTGAAGCATTTATTGAACTTCAAAAACTGCCTCAAGAATCAATTAAAAATAATTTTTTAGATTTGATAGAAAGAAGACGAAAGAAAATTGTGCCGTCACGTTTATGTTTATCTGAACAGATCTTACTTTTCTGTTGCTGACTTTAGAGTTTCCTCTCTTTTTTCCTTTTTTGGTGCTTAAAATACCACTGAAAAATGTCTCTTTGGAGAAGGTGGTAAGGTAGTTTGTAGACAAAATTTTTGTTGGTGTGAGTTCCCTTCTGCACAGGAAGATGGTTGGCGTGGGGTTGAAAATGAACATGAGGTTCTGTTATACAGTGATTGCACTTGGTCACTTTTACCAGTGAGCCAAAAGTGTATTTAAATTATAAATTAAAATACTAAGCAGTTTTAGAAAGGAAGCAAACAATGAAGAGCTGTCTGGCCTAGCATTGTTGGGGATTGGATGACAAGCAGTGCTTCCCACGTGTCCTTTCATCAGGCAAATGTGGAGGAAACCCTTGAGCTTTGATATGTTTTGGGAAGCCAGAGCAGTGGTGAGGAGCTGCTTGTCCTCACCAGGGCATCTGGTGATCCAGCATACCCAAACCCACCATGGTGCAGGCAGGTGAAGCCTTGTTGTCTCTTTGGCTGCTTCCCTTGGCTTTGGGAGAGCTGCAGCCCAATATTCAAAGCGTTGTGACAAGCTCTAGTATCTTCAAGGCAGAGTCAATTATTCAGTGCTAAGGTGAGGGGCTTGTTGGTAAAGACAAATGTTAAAAAGAAAAATCAAGTCACATTCTTGAAAGTGACATTAATCTAAGCGGTGTGTCAGCCTGCAGATGCTGCTGGAGTCATTACCCTGAGCTGAAACAACAGCCTATGCAATTTTATTTCCCTTGTTTTGTATTTTTTGTCACAGCAGGGATTCATTGCCTGAAAGTATGTGTGAGTTCATCAAAGACAGTCAAAGGTTGCTCCAAGCCTTGGCAGTGTGTTTGGGGTGGCAGGAGCCAGGCACAGTGTGGTGGCTGAGGGCACCCCCTGAGCCATGGGCTTGGGCTCTCCTGTGCAGCTGCTGCAGGTGGGGGCAAATCCACAACAAGGGACAACTGGCTGGTTTGTTGAAATTATCTGAGTAGGGGTGGCTGGGCCATCATTTGGCCTTCCCCCAGGGACTGCAGGGCTGTAGGTCCTTCCTTGCTGTCAGGTGTGCTTTATGGCTGGGGCAGAAAACCTGCTCATCAGCAAGGCTCCCAGAAAAGCAAGTTTGTGCATTGAATGCTGCTGGAAGGACCGACATAAAAATGGGTAGTGGGAATTTTAGTCTTTATCCCAAGAACATCTTGCCCGTTTACTGATGAGTCCAGTCTGTGGCAGAGAAATCCTCTTGGCTCCATTTAACAGCTCTGGAGAGGAAGGCAGAGCATTAGAGTGTGATCTACAGTTGCATACCAAAAATACAGGCTGTTAGGTCTGCATGTGGTCTGTGAGACCACAGCCGGCCACAAATGTGCAACCATGCAGCAGCTGAAATGAGCAGCACTTCTGTTTCTGTACACCCTCCAAAAAGTTGTGTCATTGCTTCTAATTTTACCTCATATCTAACCTGAAAATTACTAGCCACTAGGATGATGATTTTTTTCATTGGTTTCCCTTTAAAGAAAAGAGAAAGTCAACAAAACAAACCCATAAAACAAGCAAGAAGATCCCATTATGGAAGCACAGCCTGTACAAAAATAAACCAGTAGGAAAAAAAAAGATTACTTGTTTTATAAATATGCCTAGAAGTGGTTGGGATTTTTTTTTCTCATCTGGCTTGAATCCTTTCCCAAACTTTAAAAAATATCCTCATCTGAAGGAAGGATAATGACACAAGAAGCAGCAGCCTTTCACCCCAGTGCCTTTAATAGTGCACCTGTGCTTCCCCAAGCTGCCAGGCTGTTGCCTAGTCCACACTTAGGGGGTGGGAGCATGACGTACAAGCAAGGAAGACCAGAGCTCACCCTGAGGTGAAGGAAGGACACCCTAAAGTGTTGGAGATGAGATGTAAGCCTGGCAGGCCAGGACAGTGTGGAGGAGAGCAGGGAGCGCCTGTGTTGAGGCTGGAGCTGTGGCAGCAGCATGGGGGGCTGCAGGCTCATTGCAGCAGCAGAGTGGCATCCCTCACCTGCCTCCTTCACCCTTCCTTGCCAATGGCATCCCTTGAGTGCTCATGATTCTGGCTGTCAGGGAAACAAGCTTGAAACACTCTGCATGGAGGTTTCAGGGATCTAGGGAATAACTGACAAAATCAGCACGCTACAGCTGGAGAAATTACTCAATGTACATTTCTTCACTCTTCTGAGTTCAGTTTTGTCATGTGAAAAAGAAACATTGATGATGCTGTTGCCTAAGTTACCTGCTAAATACTGATCTTTTGTTATTTAGCCCTATGGCAAAATCTGGTTTAGCTGCTTGCTGTCTCTGATGCTGTACAGTCACTTCAAGCCTCATCCAGGAAGGACTTTGTCCTTTTGCCCTCATGGAAATGGTGAACTGATTGTCAGCATGTGAGACAGCCCCCTCAAGGCAGTGGGGGGACTTACCTTCTGCTGGGCACAAACACCTGTGAGCACCCAAGGTGAGCTTCAACTTCTCACTCTGTTGCTCTCTCTGTGAATGATTTCTGCATTGTTATATTGTATTTGTTTAGAGTCCAGGGTTGGTGTTCTGTCTGGCATAACTTAACCTCTTTTAAGGCCACTTTCATTCTGCTGGTATAGTATACCTGTGGATTTTGGATCTTGCTCATTCTCTTGAACATGCAGATTCAAAATACTCTAAAAATGCTTTCTGATTACTTTTGAGTGACCAGAAATCCTCTTTTGACTCCTTTGTGCTGGAGTTCACATTACCCACCCAGTTTCCAGGAGAGGGGCAGGGTGCAGGTGATCCTGCTAAATGGAGGCCACGAGCATCAGTGTGGCAGAAATCCAAGCTTGTAGCTGTGCTGCAATTACAACACACAAGTGTTGTAATTAACACCTTTAAACAAAACTCCCAGCCAAGGTGTTTGCTGATAAAGGCAAAGTTCAAAAGCTCCATCAATTAATCCCTGGGAAGGGCTGGTGCTCTTCAAGCCCAAGGGCTGCAGTGGGGCTGGAGACTGGGCTGGGGTAAAGGCTCCAGCCCTGGCATTGTGCAACCAGGCACAAATCCAGTGGGTTGGTTTTAAAATTGCTTAAACAATTTGTATAGTTCTCTTTAGATGCTGAACAGCTTACGGCAGTTGCTGCCTGGAAAGCTTAATGTGCCAGGGCCCTAGTCCTGAAGTAGTAATTTAGGTGCTAACTCTTACTAAGATTAGTAGCTCAGTTTTACTGGAGTGGGACTGTTCCCAGTAGTTAACCATGTGAGAGTTTGCTGGAAGATGAGCAGCTGAAGATCAGACTTCACTGAGAGGATGTGATGACTGATAAGTGTTGAAGGAAGCAGAAAGGATAACTAAGATGATGGCATTAGTGAGACAGAATTTCAGTGTAATTCTTCTTACTGCCATACAGCTTTCCTTATATACTTTATGCTTGGCCCTGTTTCTGTTTGGTTTTAAGGTTTTTATTTGGGATATTTTTTTGGTGATTGGCTGGGGAGGTTGGTTGTTTCTTTCTTGTTTTCCCCCTCCATTTTCACCTATTATTTTCAGGGAAATCCACCTCATCTAGCCCCTGCCTTTCTCAGTGCCTTTGCTGCTGCAGGGATGTTCCTGCTCCCCTGCCCAATTTGGCCAATGAGAACTGGCAATGTGCCTCCTTGGGAAGCTTTGCAGTTTGTATGCTGTTTCACTTATATTTTCATTTAAAAAATTAAAAATGTACCATCAGCAGGAACGTTGCCCACAGGACTCCAGTATGCCAAAATGAGTGGAGCCAAATGGCACAGCTTGCAGCTCCCTGTTCACACTGTGCCACTGGATCCAAGCATCATTTGCTGAAGGTTCTGAGTGAGATTGCTGCTTCTTACATGACACAATGAGAAGTGTTAAAAAGCAGGGCTGGCTCTTGCCTACAGGGAAAGTGGGTGGCTGCTGAACAGCAGCAAGAAAATGCCCCAAAACATAATGGCTGATAATTGCCTGAGAGGGCAAGTTGCTTTTTTCCTTGCAAATGAGACTTTAGAGTTGGCATGGGTAAGGTCTATCTTTCCCCCCTGCCTCCTGTGTGTGAGTGTGCCTGAGTGAGAGGCAAGGAGGGAAGGGTTTGCTGAGCAGGGAGTTACCTGTACAGGCACTTGACGTGGGAAATCCCAAAATAAACATCATGGCTGAACCTCTCTCCTCTGGGCTTGGCTTTACTTCCCCATTTGGTGGGGAGGTATCTGCCTTTCTGGGACAGGCATTCCTCACCCAGCATGTGTGACAAGCAGGAGCTGCAAAGAATTACCAAGATGAGTGAGTTCCCTGAGTGCCAGAACAAAAAATGAGTTCAGGCGGGAGCTGACATCTCCTTTATTACTCACTGAGTGACAGCATCAGCCTCAGCTGCTGTACACAACCCAGAGGCTTTAACTCGAGGTGACTCATTCAGGAAATAACATTTTCCCTCCTTCCTCATCCAACTATTCCAACTCTTCCAAAGCAGTGATGCCCTCTCTGTCTGCTCAGCTCTTGCCCATCCCAGCACAAGGGTATACTGGCAGCCTGGAGCTCACCTCCCTGCCTGTGCCTGCTGGTGGCTTGCCCAGGGCAGCAGCAAGGAGCTGGGGACATGTCCTCTGCAGACGTGCAAGGGACACCACAGTCATTGGCAGAGACTTGTCCAAAACCAAGCAAACTTCTCTGTATGATGCTGCTGGAATTGGCATCGCCCCACACCTGGACACGTGCACGGTGTTGAACTGAGCCCTTGATTTTCCAGCTGCACTTGGTTGTGTTCAGGAGGCATCTCTCCTCATCCCTAAAAACAAACAAAAATCCAACAGGAAAAAACCCCCAGTCTCACTTTCCCCCCATCCCACCCCCAACCCCTGCTCTGTGAGATAAAGGGTGTTACAGTGAAATGAGTCAGATTAAACTGTTTTCTTCTGAGCTCTGTTCTCTAACATCAGTGTGGTCAAAGTGAAGAAATCAGAGGTGAGATGTTTTTAAGGCTTAAATAATTATTTTTTTAGTGCAAACAGGGCATAAGGATTGACATGAGACTGGAATCCTGAGTAGCAGTAATTGTGTAAAACCAGGGAAAATGGGACTAGTTGAGGAGCTGGCACAGTCTGTTGATGGTAAAGCTGGACACAAAATTGGCATTCGGACCAAAATCAGTGCAATTATTAAAAACAACTCTTCTCAAATGCTCAATATTTTTGCAAACACTCATTGCATTGTTGCCACCCACTCATTGTGATAAATACAGGGGACTGCCTCTGAATTATCTATTTCATTTATATATAATTACCTTGAAATCATGTGATGGTGTTGTAGTCTTCACCAGAAAAACGCTGCTTTAAGAAATCTCTCTGCCTGTAGAACTATAAAAAATGTATGACTCTGTAAACACAAACTAAAAGGGCTGAATTTATCTTTCCTGTAACTTTGCTAAAGCTGATGCTATGATCTGTGTCTGTATGAATGAAATCAGCCTGAACAGCAAGGGAACCAACTTTATACCAGATTATTGCAAATGTTTGCAGATATTCCACTTTGCTGCCAGAAGTGCATCGCTGTCACACAGATTTTAAGTACAATGTATCATATAAAACCAGAAACAGGAAGCTCTGTTTTTTAAAATGACTGAATATCAAGTATTTATTTTAAACACTTCACTGTGTGAGACACTGGGAAACTGCTGTTACTTATATTTTAAGAGCCCACTTGCAAACCAGCCGTCCCTAGGAAGACACAGTTTGAACCTTGTTTTTGTAGTGGGGGGGGGCTTTAATGGTTAGATTTGGTGGATTTTTGCTATTCTGGATTGTGAGCAAAGTTATTGTTCTGCTGCTGTCTCTTTAGGAATCATGCTGGTTTTTTTCACTTCCCTGTGAATGGGAAAAACATAAAGCAAGCTGGCATCAAGGACTGTGCTTTATAAGAAAGGAATGAGGAAAGATAAAATGGCTACATATGGCAATATGGACTGTTTCCAACTTAATGGAAATAAGAGTCCAATTTTTGCAGCATATAGTGAGAATTGAACTGTATTTTTATGCAAATGCTACAGAAAATGCAGGTCAGCAAAGGCTGTTTTCCGACTGTTGTCTGGAAAGCATTTTGAGTGCCTAAAGACTTACATTTTCCACAAGAACTTGGTGAGAAAGAATATAAAGGGGTAATAGAGCATTTAAACGCATTATACCTACCAGAGGTTTCTTTTTAAAAAAAAAATCTAAGAATCTGCTAGGAGGAGGAAACACTACTGAGCCCTTAACAAGCCTAAATAGTGATTCTTCCTTGTAGTTTGTTTGTTTGTTGTTTTAAAACGTTGCCAAACTCAAATTTGTTTATGGAGTAGAACACCAGGAAAAATGGTGTATGCTTGCACAGCACAATCCAGCCCCGAGGGCTGCCACAGGAGATGCTTTAGGTGCAATGTAACTTTGGGTGGAGCTTTCTGTGTCCTAGAGGAAAGCCAAAGTACAGCAGCCCAGCACGGCTGTGCAGTGTGGACCCAGCCTCATCCTGCCCTTCTGCACTGAATGATGATGAAAACTCATTGCATGGGATGAATAAGATGGTATCACTATCAGAGGGAGCTCCTCCATCTAGAAAAACCTTTGGGAGAGGGTAGATGGGAGAGGCCTTGGATGAGCATGGCTCAGAATGAGGGTGCTCCTTAGAGTAAAAGCTGAAGGGCCCAAACGCCCTTACTGGCATGGATGGGATGGGCTGGCTTCCTGTGTATCCTGTTACTGTGAAAACAAACTATGTGCTTTTAAGCCTGGGAGGCCAGCAAAGAAAAATTTCTTGAGTGAGTGTGAAGGGAATTCTCTCCCCTCAGAAAGGGGAGAGAAGGAGTTTGAGGCTGTGTGGTTGTCACAGTAACTTCTCCATGTACCTCTGTGCCCTTAGAGTTAACTGGGACTGAAGGGGAGATCTCCTGCCCACAGGCAG
This sequence comes from Melozone crissalis, assembly GCF_028551555.1. Taxonomy (NCBI): domain Eukaryota; kingdom Metazoa; phylum Chordata; class Aves; order Passeriformes; family Passerellidae; genus Melozone; species Melozone crissalis. The sequence continues at coordinate 40,073,741 of NW_026535784.1, read as the reverse complement.
AAAGTGACAATGCATTGAAGTGTAAACCAGAGCAAAGAGCAGCACACTGCAGACCTGCCAGGGAGGGGGAGGCAAGAGTTATAAATGTAGAGCCCTATGTAAGGCAGACGTTTGTTTCCTGAGTGGCACGAAGGAAGGCTGGGGGAGCCAGCCATGCCATTTCTCAGTTGCTGTGGGTGAGACTGGTGCCATTTGTGCAGGGGAGGGAGGCTGCAGAGAGGTGGTGGGATAGATCAGAGGAGCAGTGGGATGGATGGCAGAGGCTGGGTGCAATTTCACCTGCAGATTCCAGGGCAGCAGCTACACCAGCCATACGTGCTCCCAAGGGTGGGCAAGGGTTTGTGGAAACTATAAAGTCACTGTGAATCCTCATTTACAAATGGGTCAATACCCAATTCCTACACTGTAAGATTCATTCACAGCAGTTTTGAGAAGGGGGGAATTCACATCTCCCAGCTGGTCCTGGGTCTTCCAAAATGATTTGATGGTGAAGATACCCAAGGGGCCATTTACAAACATGTCAGTAACCCTCAGAGTGGCCAATCTGTCTGCCACAGGATGAGGTGTGGGAGTTACCTGGGCTTTTTGGAAAGTATTTTAATGAACGGGATGAGTTCAGAGGAACAGTTCTAAAAGTTGGAGGGAGCACTAAGGAGTCTGCAAATATATGGCTGAACTATTAAAAGAAGTAGGCTCATTTCACTTCACCAGAGTTATTTGCACTCTATAAGAGCAGGAGCAATCTGCTTATTAAAAGGGAAAACAAAAATAATTAAGAATGTACTAGTACCACAGAATACTGTTTCTGGTCACATTAAGCTGTTATAGTTAAAAAGTTTTATTCACATATATTAACCTTGATCAGCTTGATGTCTGGCTTGTTTAAAAACACAAAAAAAAGCTTCATTCAGATCTTTTGGCAATCAAATAACTTGAGCCCTTTGATGCATTTTATTCTTTAGCATTAACATTTGTACCTGTTCTGGAAGGAACTGAAATTTCATACGTCTATTAAGAGACGAGTAAAAAAAAAAACCCCTGTATCATTATCTTACTGGACATCTCAAAAGTGGCCTAAAAACTGGCCTAGAATTAAATAATGCTGCTTTGCTGTCCTTCTTTCACTACAAAACCCTTTTGTCCATCATTTGCAGATAAATGCTAGAATGACTTGTTGGGGTGAAAATAATGTCCTCATCACCAATCCAAAGCTACTGCTGGAAGCATTGAGGCTGAGAATATGCATTTTTCAACTGGTAGAGGCCAGATAGCAGGCTGAGTTTTGTTGGGGAAGCATTTTACCAAAATATCTTTTAGAATAGACCCTAAAAAATGTTGTCTTGTAGTCATGGAGGGCAAAAAAAAAAAAAAAAAGTGGTTCTGTGTACGTTTTCTATTCTACAGACCTTTCTTAGCAGTGCTAAAGAAATTGTTCTGGAAACAAGAAATAACTTCATTTTGGTTATAGTTGTACACTCTGGACTTCAGGGATGGCCACATTACATCACTGGCGGCCAGCTTGAGCCAGAGTACTTTTAGAAAATTGATGTTTTCCTTAGTTCTTTGCCAGGGGGAATACTAGGGACAATAAAAAAAGCTTACAAAGAGACACACTGGTATAATTACCTGAGTAGTACCAAGAGACTGTTAAATTGAAAAGGAGGAAAAACCTCATTTTGTGTGCCTGCTGCTTTCCTGCAGAGCAGACACAGGCTGCAGTTTGTGCCCTCCCAGCAGATCACGGCCCTTGCAGAGGCCGGGAGTGCTGTTACCTGGAGATGTGTGCTGTGCCACCATGTGTTCATTTTGCAGGGGGGAGAAAACCTGCTGCTTTCACTGCTGGCTGGGGCACATTACTGGTGTCAGGACAGGATATGAGGGACGGGAACATGTGCTGTAGGACAGCCCTGGTGCTTCATGAAACAGAATTTTCTGAAACCAGAGCCAGATGACCCCTGTGCTGCCCCCCAGTCCGGGGATGCCCACTCTGCCAACCAGACCAAGTGCTTCAGGAGGGAGTGGGACAGAGCTGCTTTGGTGCACCGCTGCAGCTTCCCTTGGCTTGCACAGGTTGGCTGCACAGAAAGTGTCACCAGGTACCCCTGATATAAAGCGTTCCCTGTGCTGAAATCAAGCAGACTCAAAACGCTGGCAATGGAAAAGTCTCTGTTCCCTCTTCCCCTGTGTGATGCCCTAAGTGTCTGCTCAGAGCTAGTGGTGCCACTATGCAGTTGGATGGGACAGGGAAGTTTGGAGAAGGCATGGTAAAACAGATTTTGTTGCCAGTGACTTACTAAGCAGAGTTAAAGGGGGTGTGATGAAGAGATGTGCTGATCAATTGAAGAGCTTGGAGCAGATGTAATGTCTGGCTCCAGAAGTTAATAAAAATGGCTTCAGTTTTACAGATTTTTGTTGTTCCAGAAAATAATACCTAAGGAAAGGAAATAATGGAAAGATATGTGGGCTTGCAGAAGGAAAAGACAAGAGAAAAATCAGATGCTTTTGTTCCCTTCCTGATGCCCTGCACTGGCCGTTGAATTCAGAGTGCTTCCCCAGGCTTGTGATTTAATTTTCTGTTGGGGATGTCATTGGGGTAATGTATGAGGGAGAGACTTGCTGTATTGACAGGCTGTGCCTTAAAACTTATGGGGCTGATGATTTCTCATTCACTGGGTAAAAAGCATCTAAGATTTTGTTCTGTTTCAATCATAGGGATTTGATAGACCTTCTGTGTCCACTTCCTCTCAAGAATTACTGATTTTTAACTTCTTCGTGTATATCAGCCACCTAACTGGAAACAGCTTATAGAAATGAATATGAAAGATAACAGCAGCAATCTAAAGAAACTGTGGGGAAATTAATTGAAAAAGCAAATTGTAATAGCCTCATTTAGATTTTTGCAGTGGGCAGCACAAATTACTTAGAGCTGATAATGTTCCTCATCAGATGGACTGTACCTCGCTCACTTGGAAGTGAGTCTTTAAGAGTCAGGTCCCTGACAGAGTGGGAGGACCCATCCTTCCCTGTGGTGTCACTGCCCACTTGGGCATGAGCCAAGATTTGGCCCTGGTAAAGGAGCACTACCCAGGTGATGGCCTGGAGGGAACTTTGCTGGTTTGTTGATCCCCAGCAAAGGGAGGGCAAGGACTGGAAGATACTGACTGTTAATTTGTTGCTCCCTAGCAAAAGCAGGAGAGGAGCTGTGTTAGCACCTCTGTGTGCCTGGTTTGGTGCAAGAGCAGAAGGCTGAGGGTGGCCCTGGACAGCCTTTTGCCTCTTTCTTTAAGGGCTAAGCCTTGCTCGATGTGTATACTCCACCTGCCTGCTTCTGCAGTCTGCCTCATTTTTCTACTACATAATTGAAAAGAAAGAGAAAAAAAAAAGAGATTGTACTTCTCAGCTCTTCTTAGAGTGATGAAAATTTGCTCTTATGGAGCCCATTAGTATTGCCAAAGTTGCTTATTAAATGCTTACCTCTTATGGATTGTCCCTCAGAACTGTCTGGCTGTATCTTTAGCACTGCCAAATCACAAGCTGAAGGGGTAAGAACTTTCCTTGAAGCTTTAGCTCTGGCATTTGTGTGATTAAACTGGATTCTCATTTTCCATTGTAAAAGCACATGTTTCCAGCTGCTGTGATTGCAAAGGAAAGGTTGAAAATATAAGCCCAAAGTATGCAAAGCAAGAGAAGCAAATAAAAAATATGAGGAGGTTTTTTCATTTAGCCCAATGTTTTGCGCTACTCCTTTCTGAGGCTGATTCATTCTTTTGAATGGATTGCACTGGTTACACCATAATTTTTTTTGTTCCCATAAGGGATAACTTCAGAGCTTTTCTTCCAAAACTTTTCTGTTCAGTTTAGACATCTCTTAGAAAAACTTAATGAGAAGGAATTAGTAAGAAAAATTAATGATCTGCTATATAAATTTTTCACAACTTTGTACATGGATGGAGTGGGTTTGTAAAATTACAGAATTGCAGTGACTAATAATAGTAATAAAGTATCTGATTGTACTGTGTAGTTAAAGATAGTCATAATAGTCTCATTGTCTTGTCTTCCCACTCCTTGCTGTGACATCAGCCCATCCCAGACCATCACATCCTGCTCATGGCTGTGTCTTTGTTGATAAATAGTGAGTCATTATATGCTCTATGACTCTTACAGCTGCATTGCCCAATTTTCTTCTCTCCAGAATGAAATCCCTTTTTGCAAGGATTTAGTATGCCTTTAAAACAGCCAAGTTTGTCTTGTGACAAATGTGCACTTCAGCAGAAGTAGGAATGAATGAAATAAGGGGCTTTCTTTTCTGTCTGATACCTGAAGTAGGTTCAGCTACTGTAAATGATATATTTTTATTAATGACAGAACTTCACCACCACTATGTACTGATGGCACAATCTACCACGTGCTGAATCATTTCCATGCCTTGTCCCTGCAGGACACATTCGACCTGAAGAGCCCTGCTGCCACACAGCCATTAAACTCTGCTCAGAATATTCAGATGCTTACATGTAAACAGAGACATGGAAGTTACACCTTTTTACCACAAATGCCAAACTGATTTAGTAATACTGAATTCAAAACTTCTTGATCTCCAGCATGCTGCTACCTACATAGCGTACTCAGGAAGTTCTTCTGAAACTAAAAGGATAGCAAAATATTTTTTTAAGTGCAAGAAATAATCTGGGTGCTTTCCAAAAAGAAAAAAGTATGCACTAGCACTGAGAACATACTATGATCATTCTGGCACTCTAAATAGCTGATTTGCATAGTTGGGAGATTAGTTTTCTTTCAATTTAAATTTAAAAGTATGATCAAGCATGTGGCATAGCAAACTTTGAGTTCTGCAGACCTATTGAATTAATATGAGTTTCTTACCAAGAACCAAGCAGTTCAGTATGCCTACCTTGTACAGATGAGCAGAGGGGGAAGATCCAAAGGTGAAACAGATCCTCAGTGAGGCAAGATACATCATGTGTTTGTTTTAACTTGTTGCATTTTACTTGGTTATTTTGTAACTCACCCTTGCAAAGGCTGAGAGACCTGACTGCCCAGGGCGTTGCACTGAGAGTATTTAGGATAGTGGAAACCAGGACAAAACATGTATCCCTGTGATGGATGGATGGATTGTCTTTAACTCCTACTCTCATTGCTGCTGCCTTGCCCTCCCTTTGCTTTCCCTAGGCTGAGGATGCCAAGCCCCAGTCCATCAGCTGCCAGACAAGCTGCACATAGTCTGTGATCTGGTGTAGACTGGAGCATTGGCCAAAACCTTGGCTGTAAATCTTGCTCTGCTGGTGATCTCCCGTGGGGCTGCGCCTGTGCGCCTCAACAACCTTCGAGCTTCCCTGTGTGGAAGCCCAGAGCTGGAATGCCTGTGCCAGGAGCAGGGTGAGGTGGTGGGATATGGCGTGGGTGTGCAGCTAAGGAGCAACACCTGCACTCAGGGAATGTCACAAGTGTGTGTTCAGAGGTTGCTCTATGGAAAACCATCACCTCTCTGGCACAGCCTGTGTGTTGCACCGAGCCTGCAGAGCCTCCATAAGAGCATCTCTTCTCCACTAGACATTAAATGATCCAGGAAAAGTCCTGTCCTGACTCTCTCCCAGAAGGATCCTGAGTGAAACTTTCTCACCCCTGCCATGGCCTGGGGCAGGTGCAAGAATGCTGCTCTTACCTTGCCAACAACCCTCCTGCAATGTTTTCACTGCACAAAGCAGTGTATTTCATTGCAAAACAACTCTGCTGACTGCTTGCACATCTGTTCCTCTCTTCCCTATATCACAGCCTCCTCCTTTGGGTTTCTGAGCGCTGGGGGCACCATAAAATACTGCTCATGGTGCACCAGACCTGCACAAGGCATCCCAGCCCCAATTAAAGAGCCATTCTTGTGCACAGGAGGGACTGGCTTTGTATAAACAGAGTAGAGCCCCTGCAGCCCTGCATGGGAGATAATTCAACTGCCCATTTGCTGCCTCTTTCTTTCTCTGTTCCTTCTGATGTATTTTTGGGTGGAGGGATTGAAAATTTGATTTGTTAAATAGGTTTAAGAAAATGTAAATGATAATTATAAAATTCCCTGAGTCTTTTTTTTCATGATAGATTTTATGTAGCTGGCTGTTAAAATAAGTGATTACCCCATAAATATCATTTTAATAGCCTAGTCAATGGTGTAGCCTCTGCTGTTCTGAGATTTTTATCTCAGAAAAGGGAGGGGAAAAAATCCTTTCCTGTGGATTTATATTGCTGTAGTGGCTGCTGCTGCTGCTCATTACTTGCTGAGTAATTTGAGGGGAATGTATTCTTCTCATGCAGGCAGACACAGAGTGAGTGAGCACAGATGCTGCTGGGGACTGGCCACCCTGTGCCCACACAACCAGCTGTGCCCTGGCCAATGGTGGCCCTGGCCAGCATGTCAAGGGCTCCAGCTGACGCTTTCGGGGTAACAACCTCATGTTTCCCAAAGCCAGTCATTCCTGCACATGAGCATGATTCACTGGACAAGGAATTGGCTGGATGGCTACATCCCAGTAATTGTGCAGTCAATGGCTCAATGTCCAAATGGAGATTGGTTACAAGGGATCTCAGGGGTCTGTATTGGGACTGGAACTGATCAATACCTTTTTTCTTGCTACAGACAGTGGTGGCCACTGCTGCCTTGGCAAGTTTGTGGATGGCAGCAAGCAGAGGGTGCTGTGGATTTGCCTGGGGAAAGGGAAGGACCTGGACAGGCTGGAGGGGTGGCCCTGTGTGAACCTCATGGAGTTCAACAAAGTCAAGGGACACCTTTTCAACTCCTTTCAATATATTTAAAGGGGCTTGTAAGAAGGATAGAGAAAGACTTATTACCATGACCAGCAGTGACAGGGCAAAGTGCAACAGTTTTAAACTGAAAGAGGATAGGTTTAGGTTAGATGTAAGTAAGAAATGCTTTACTCTGCGGGTGGTGAGGCACTGGAACAGGTTGCCCAGAGAGGCTGTGGGTACCCCATCCCTAGAAACGTTCGAGGCCAGGCTGGATGTGGCTTTGAACAACTTGATGTAGTGAGAGATGTCGTTTGCCCATAGCGGGGGGTTGGAGCGCAGATGGTCGTTTAGCTGCCTTCTCACCAAACCATTCCGTGAGAGGGGGCTGGGGAACCCTGAGATTCCAGTTTGAAAGTCGCTGAACCCCGAGCCGAGCCCGCGATTGTCCCCAGGATTGTCCCCGCGGGAGCGGCGGCCGGCGGGGCGGCGGCAGGGGGCGCTGCGGCCCCGCCGTTGCGGCGGCGGCGCGGGGGCGGCGGGCGCGTTGATCCTAATTGGAGCCGACGCGCGGCTCCTCCATAATCCTCCGACATCCCCCCGCCGGCTCGTAATTCCTGGGCGGGCGCTGCCGCCGGCTCAGGGGGAGCCGCGGCCGGGCAGGTGCTGCCGCCGGGCGGGCCGCGCCGCGCCGCCCCTGCCCGCCTCCCACCGCGGGGGGCGCGGCCGCCATGTTGTCCCCGGCGTGAGGGAGCGGGAGCGGCGCCCGCCGCCCCCGGGTTAATAATAGAGCGGTAAAAGCTCCTTTGTGGCGGTAATTGGCGCACGTAGCCCTGGCGCTGCCGCGTGCGAGCGCTGGCGTCATTCCCGCAGAGGCGAGGGATGCCTCGGCTCGCCGCGGTGCTCCGGAGGGCCGGATGGGGATCCCTGGGATGCCTCCGCCCGCGGCCGGGCTCGGGGCACCGCCGGAGCCTGCCCTGAGTAAACGCAAGGTCGGTCGTGTCTCGGCCGCCACCCCGCAGACCCTGTGTGTTCCTGTGCCGCGCTCAAGGCGGTGTTTTGCTGCAGATGCTGCTTGCGGCCGGGTGGTGTTTGAGGGAAGAATTGGAGCACCTGGGTCGGGCTTCAAGCCCCTGTATGTGTGGGTACCAGCGCTGCCAGTAACAGTACCAGCGACTGGCCAGGTTGTATTGGCACTCTTGGCATGGCTCAGGAGAAGAGTTGAGGGGTTCAGCATGGCTGCTGGTCAGCAGGAGAAGCTGCCAAGAGCTGTCTTTTCCCTTCTGTAGCATGTACCCGGGTTCTGTCTGAGAGGCAGAGTTCCTTTGCTCTGTGCACTCTCTCTGAACAAAGCGTACACAATGATTTTGCTCCTGGGCTTTACAGGCCCCCGGACCTCGATTGCTGGAGTCTTTGCAATGTGTGTGTGTTTGGGACAACGGGGCAGAGATACCAGGCTTTGCCTGCTGGCTCCAAGCCCTGCTCTAGGGCTGGCTTATCAAATGGCCACTATCTGTTTCTGTCTTCACACAGGCACTCATTTTTTTCTCTCCCTGTGAGCACACAAATTCATCTTGCTAGGGATGGTGTGCTTCTGTAGGTTTGCCAGAAGTAGAAAGATGAATTGTTCAACCTCACCTTTAAAGGTTTGGACTCTATAGTTGTTTCCACATTCATTTTAAACAGATGTAAATCTAGAGTTAACTCTGCTGAAAGAAGAGTTGTGTGGCACAAAACCATTGTGCGTTTCTGTGAACAGATATAGCTGACTGTCAGAGAAACGAAAATAATGAAGAGGTGGTGAATAAGGCAGGCACCTTGCTTTCAGCTGCGATACAGTGAGTTTCTGAGGAGCAGATGTTCTTCCTCTTGCAACTGCTGCTCTCTAGCTGAACATGGCTGAGGAGGCAGCGAGGTCCCCCGAGCCTGTGTGAGGTGTGAATGTATGTAAAGGTTTTAATGATGTCTTAAAGGCAGGGTCCCCTCAACCTGATCCTTAGATGTAGAATTACAATATTAGATGCATTGCCAGACATGCTAGACATGGTCTGGCTTTACAGAGATCTGCCTTTGCGTGTCTCTTGATGTGTGCAGTAAGCTATTGAAGCCAGATGAATGGACATGCTCTTGGGCAGTTCTGTGCCTTTGGGGCAGATTTATATCTCTAGGTGGCTCTTGTACTGGTGCCATGTATTGCACCTTCTGCTGATTGCTTGTGCCATAGTGTAATGTAAGGACTCTTTCAGTTTTTTACTACAGGTAGTAGTGCCATTTCTGACAGGACTGGGCAGCTCTTCCACTGCCTGGGCTCTTGTTGCGTGTTAGCGGGATTGATGAAGGTTTCTCCCATCCATTCACTTTAATGTGCTCCCTGATCCCAGCAAATAGCTGTGTACTGAGCTGGGACATGGAATCTTTGACCTTTACATGAGCCTGGAACAGGCTTGAGGAGAAACTACACTAGTCTGCTCCTCTGTTTCTGCATTTGGACTTGAGGTAAACTTGTCATCCCAGAGTATTCCATTCTCAAATACTTGTGTTTTTCATCTAGTGGCCACCTAGAGAGGATTGTTTATCATCCACTTTAAGGAGGTTTGCTTTACAGATTTTTTTCTGACTATTTTCTGTATTTAAATAGCTCTTCTCTTTCGTTGCATTGACCCTGATATAGTCAATAGCAGCCTAATAAAGTCTGGGGGCCTGGACTGTATTGATTTGGGATTGACTTGGATACTTCTGAATCTTTTCCACTTCTGTCATTCTGAGCAAATTTTGCTTCAATTTTTGTGTGTATCCACTTACATATCTGTTTTCTCTAGTGACTGATACTGCTTGTTTTTACTGGTGACAGTTCTAGTACAAATGTGTTGAATGCAAAAGTCTGAAGACTTAGGAACTTTTTTCTCTTTTTTCCTCTTGAGCAAATTTAATTCTAATTTTGATGTATCTCTTGGTATTTAGTAAAGTCAGTTTGGCTGCAGAAGCTCTTGAATCCAATGTAGCTGATTCTGTGGAAGGGAACGAGCCAGCCACCAACCCCACCAGTCGTCACACAGTGGTAGGATAACTGAGACACACAGGGGTTTCCAAGTGTGCTTTCTGCCAGATGCACAAGCTTCAACAAGCTACTGAAACTTGTGGAAACGTGCCTGTGGTATCTCATGGACTTTACTGCCGCCAGTGGAATCCATCTGTACCTTTCATTTCCCATGGGTACTGCAGCTGGAGCTTACAGGAGAACTAAACGAAGGGGTCATTACTTACGGTGAGGCTGCTTGTCCATCCTTCAAAGTATGGTATTTGGTCCTCTTTGTGGGAAAAAAGACCTCCATCAATCACATTTTGGATTCATACTGATGGAACTGGTGACCTTTCTTACTGAAAATTGATTCTTCTTAGACAAAACTGTGGTCACTGGATGTCTGGAGTTCAGCCTCTACAGTTCTTCCTGTAGCCAGAGCTCAGCAAAGTGTTCTAAGTTGTAGGTTTTCTCTCAGGGAGGGCAGATCTGCTCTGGTATGACATGAAATTTGGTGATATTTCTTACAAAAAAATCTCCCCCAAATCAAAGAAAAGGCTAAAAGGAAATATTAAAAAAAAACTAATTTTGTGGGCATTTTTTTTCCTTTTCAGGTAAAAAATAAGGAGCAGAGTAAATAATAGGGAGCAGTAAATATTTGCTACTTAAAGACATTTAAAACATTTCCTTTTCTGTTGTATTTTTTTGTTTGGTGTGCTTTTTCTGTCCCTTAGCCAAACCACCCTCTTAGCTTTTATTTCAGGTAGATTCAACTGAAAATTTTTCTGCCCATGATTGTTTTTTGTTTGGCCATTGAACCAGATAATCCAATATTTGCACAGCACTCCCTGGAGCTGCATGAGGAGGTAATGTTGTCATTATGACAGGTAGACCTCAGGAGATTACGTGAAAGCACGGGGTCTCCTAGCAGAAGCTCCTTGGCCTTTAAATGTTCCCTCTCAGATCCTTAGGATTTCCCTGCAGATCTCTGGGCTGCGTTATATTAGAGGGGGTCGAAGTGTTGAGGGGGTCTGTGGCTTCCTAAAGGAAGAGCAATAATGGTGTTCAGCAACAGGGCATGGAGTTTCTGGACTGTTCGTGAATATTTTTCTCTTAAGGGAAAGGTAAGGCTTCTAAGGCTAAATGGTGGGATTTACTCCTATGTATATCTGAAATGTATTTTTTTTTAGTGTGTGGCTTTTTATAGTTCTGAAAATATGGCAATATATATAGATATATCTATCTATATCTATCTATCTATATATATATATATATCTTTTCTGCTGTGGGTTCTTGCTTAGGTCAGTGTACCTTCTTCTGTTTGTACAAAAATATTTGTTCCTAATTAAACTCACCTTCTTCTGTTTGTACCAAAACATCCTGGGCTCTTGAAAACTGCCTGACCTGTGAAGCTGTCTGCTTGGACAAGGATTTTGCAGATCACTCCACACACTGAAATCCAAAATTTCTCCTGCCTAGCTTAGATGGTCAAGAGTATAAATTTTTTAAGAAAATGCCCAGTGTTACAAGCAGCTGCAGGTTTTGTGCTTGTGAAACCTATTTGCACAAATATTAAAAGCCACCAAAGTCTCCGCCCAAATCTGCCACAATTGCTCAGATCTCCAAACAATTACAATCTAATTAGAGCCGGCATTCAAAGTTGCCTCCAGCATCTGAAACAAAAGTAATTTAGCGGTAATAAAAGTGGAGATTGGCAGCTCTGGAGGCTGAACTCTGCCTACCCACAAAATGTACCCGGGGTGGGAAAGAGCTAAAAGAAGCACCACAATGACTGAAGGGCCTGACCCCCTGCCTTGAGATGACAATCCCCAAGGGATGAACAAATGGGCAATTTTCTACAGGTCTCTTTACTGCCACTGCCAAGAGTGCTGCTAATTACTGACAATAATTAGTATGTTGTCTATGGCATGAATACTTTTCTGCTAGGAAAAACACCTGATTTGTTGTATGATAACCATCAAATGCCCATCATGTAGCGATGGTGTTTATGAAGTTGAGGATTATGCTGAATTTGAACCACGGCCTTTGAGGTGAAAGGCTTTATCCTGTTACCAGTCTGCCGTGTGTGAGGCACAGGGCTGTGATTACCAATTCATTTCATAAAGGGCAACTCTTTAAAATTCTCTCAAACTAGCAGCTGCTGGAGGAATGAAAAAGCAACTGGGTCTGGACAAATATCTTTTTTTCCCCCTTTGTGTTAATTTAAAAAGAAACCCTGCAATTCTTTCCCGTGATGAATGAGACTTTCAATCAGTGTTGAGCTATCACTGCTGGATGATAGCTTGTCTGTGCTTGCTTGACATGAGGAATTCTTCCAGTTCCAGAGGTGGAAGTCGTGTTTAGACTGAAGAGCACCTGAGAAAATAAGTTGCTTCGTGTTACCAGTCAGTAGGAGGAGTCATTTGGATTTGATGTGGAGTTGGGTTCTAGATGAACCTGCTTGAGCAGGGGTTTTGCATTTGATGATCTTCAGAGGTGCTTTCCAACCACAACTGCTCTGTGAAAAGAACCCGCTTGCCTCAGTTTCTTGTCGTGCTACTGTATTCTTTTACTGCTCTCGGTTTTAACAAAAGGCAGAGGAAATAATTCCCTTCCCTTCCCCTGGTTTTTATACTCTAAAATAGTGAATTATAACATAGAAAGGATCACCAGTGATGTCTGAAAACTGACAAGTCTTCATTTTCCTCCAGCCAAGTTAGCATACACCTTACTGCAGCAGGCAAATCTTAATTCAGTTGGCAGTAGTATTACAGCAGGTATATTTACCCTCAAGAACACTCATTTTCCATTTATAATTATCTTCTCTGCTGAGTCAGGAGGAAAATCAAAATTATTCTCTATTTTAGATTGTTTTCCTTGGACTGATGTGAAAATTTTGGGTGACGTTGTCAAAAGCATCCAATTTATGTACGATCAAAAGACTGAGGCTTTCAAGATCCATCTGCTCCTCAGATGTATAAGGGACATTAGAAAACACTTCCTTTGGTTTCTAATGTTGAAGATGGAGACATAGATAGAAAGTGCTGCTTCTATTGCTGTTAGTATGGGATAAGACCATAATTTATGTTTTCAGATGAGGCTTTGAATATGATGATCTTATGTGTTCTAACTAGAAGCCAAGTTGCCCCTGGGGCAGGTTTCAAAAGTGTAGGAATATGCACTAATGGTTCTACTATAATTTTTTTTTCTTTGTTCCTCTGCAATATGTATTTCTTGCAGCCACAAGCCTCTCCAGAGGATGAAGAAGGAGGTAGGAGGCTTTGTGGATGCATGTGAGGAAAAAGTGGTTTGAGTTTCTGGTTTGGTTTTTTTTTTTTTTCCCTATAACTTTCTTCTCATCCGCAAATTACTACTTCCTGTTTGAAAATTGTGTGTAAGCAAGATGCTTTTATTCCTCCTTCATCATTTGTTCCACTTCCCCTACAAGCAGATGCAGACAGACGATGTCCCTGATTCCAAGGAGTTTGTATGCCGCCAATATCCATGCCTCAGTGACCTAGAAATATTCTGCTAACCCACTCAGAAGGCAAAGCTGTTTAGAGCAGTTGTACCTACAGACATGCAGTACAGGTCCTTTTCTTTTCCAGCTCTGTTCCCTCATCCCTGTTTAAGAAAAGCAGAATTCTGTGAACAGCTATGACAGCCAGCAACCTGTCTCCTCATCTGACTGCAGGGAGTTATATCAGCAATTTGGCCCAGCATCTAACCCAACACCTCATGAATCTCACCAAAATACAAGATAACAATACAGATGGAGTAAGATAACAATACAGATGGAAGCATTTAAGTTAGTATATGTATGTAGAGTAATTTGGGTTGATAAATGCTGCAGAAGTTTGAAGCACTATTTAGTCTCACGCTCACATAAACACACATTCCTTGGCTTTGCGTTTTGTTGTGTGGATGAAGTTATAGCAGATCTGTCTGGAACACCTGTTGAGGCTAAACAGTGATGCTTCATTGTTTAATATCAGCTGCTTTATTGTGGGAATTCAAATAAAATTTGACCTAAACAAGGAAGGTCTTCCTACTATTTTTAGAATGTTATGCCATATCCTATGTCCATGTCACAGGCCGGTGTGTAATTAATGGTGTGTGTCCTTCTTTCTCTCATTAATTGATGCACAGGCTTTTGGGTGGTTTAAAATCATGCAGAAATGTGAAAAGTGGAAAAGGGAAGAAAAGAAAAAAATCTTCATGCCTTGATACCACAGTTGAAGTGGGAGTGGGGGTGGGTTGCTCTGGGCAAGTTCAAAACTGCACTACCTCACAGCATTGCTGGGATCCATGAACTTTGAACATTGTCGGGCTCCAATGCCTCCATGATCCTGTTCAGAGAAGTTGCTTCAAATGTGTCTTTTCCTTCTGTTGCCCCTTGCCCTGGCATCTGGCAAGAGGGCAGAGGAGCCTCTCCTTCAATTTTCTCCTGAGTGATCTCCATCTCACTGTTTGCTTTCAGGTTGGAGGCAGGTGTGCAGGAGACCATAGGTTCCTTTAATCCCTATTAAGAACAGCAGATCACAGTTGCCCCTCTGGCCTTGTTCCCTATGACTATGAAACTAGCTTTAGCAGCAGAGAGATTTAATCTTTCTAGTGGAAATGTAGTGCTGGTCAAAGGTCTGCACTGCACCTTTTAGGACAGTTTCTTAGCTGTGTGAAGTTAATTGTGAGGCAGTGTCTGTTCCAAGGCACAGATTTTGGCAGAAGGCTTGTGCTACACTCTTGCCTTTCTGCAGCTCTGCTCCTTGCCTGGGAGAGATCTCAAAGAGGAAAGCCACAAACTATGCCAGTCGTGCAAAGAGGCCTCCAGCCCCTCTTAGAGGCTCCTTTATTTGCCTGCCTCCTCTCCCCATTACCTATCTGGTGACCAGAGGGGAGGGAACAAGCAGTTCTGGGATGCACCAAGCTGTGTGGGGATGATAAGCAGCTCTGTTTTCCTTTGTTGTCTCTATAGCCTACCTGGTGCAGTCTGTCAGCTGCTTCAGGTGCTCTCTGAGAGCACGGATGAGGATGAGGCAAGGTGTCTGTGCTCCATAGTACTCTGGCTGTACCCTTGCTGGTGCCTGCAGCAGATAGGACTGGCTGATACAAAGCAGCCAGTCACTCCTTCAGCACTCGCTGCCCAGTTCTGTTCCGCCATCTCCAGTTAATTTAGATCATACCTTAAGTGCGTCCACAACTACGTTTAAGCAAAAGCTGTTACCATAGTAACACTGGAGATTTTCTAAATGCAGTCTGTGATGTAAACAACTAAAATGACTGTCACCCCAAATAGTTTATTTCTTCTGTGTAGTTTATCGAGTATTTAAATATGTTTTGGCACACACAGATTTACCACTTCTAAGTATAACTTGGAGGAGTAACACATCTTTTCTTACTGCTTCCATTTCAGCAGATCTGTTTCCATGTCAACAGCTCACATTGATAAAGAATTGACATTCTGACTGCATTCGGCAGTGTAGGATAGAAGGTGACAATTAAAATAAATCAATGTTTCTAATGATGCTGATGTTAAAACCATACCAAAATACTGGGATTCCCATGCACAGTAGGCAGAGATTGCTTCTTTTAATCTGCAGAGAGTGAGGCAGGAATTCTCATGGGAACAGACTTTCTTTACAAGGTTTTTAAGCCTTCCTGCTTACAGATGCAGAAAGACTGGAAAAGCAAACTCTCTTCTCTCACACAGAAAAATGCACCTAGCACTCTGTGTGTATGTGCACATGTGTTTGCTTTGGCTCATCCACTTCTAATCTAGGTGAGGTCTAGGAACGCATAAAGGGCGTAATAAAAAATAGAATGCAATTCTTGGATTAGAAACCTGTTTCGAGCTGAGTTTCTTGCAAAAACTGTGGACCAGGTGCCCCTTCTTTCCACTCCTGGTGTCCTTGTAGTAAATATGTGTGTTGAGATTACAAAGGGACAAGACGAATGGGGGCCCAGAGGGGCGTTTTTTAAGCTTGCAAGCCTGTTCAACAGACTGGCACTTCAAATTGTGTATTTTGGGGAGGCTTTTCTTTGTCTCTGTGAGCAGCATGTAGATACACAGTAGTCACTGTTGAGGTGTCCTCATATGCTTGTTCTCCCTTTGTTCATAAGGGCTGAGATTAGTGTCCCAATGCATTAAGCACCCCAACTATACATGATATGAGAGACAGGAGCATGACCCCCACTTTATAGGGGCAGAGAAGGACTGAAAGAAGTTTTTCAAAGCTGCAAGTTGGATTGGATGCTTCCAGGTGGTACAGCTCCCTACCTGTGGTTGGGATGCCAGAAAATCCTTTGTCTGGTATTGGCTTGGGATCATACTGAAGTCATGTGGCAGACATGGAAGTACAGCTTAGCTCTCCTGATTTCTAATGTACTCATTTTCAAGGGTGAGCAAAATTTGGGAAAATATTTCCATGGAGGCATTCAACTTGTCTGAAGTTACTCCATCTAGTTTGAAGTAGGTTTAAATTTATAATTTCTGTTGCATCCTGGAACTATAAATGCCTTCTAATGTCAGGCATGTAGGTGATGTGTCTATGATCTTACTTGCTGTGGGTTCTCCTGCAATCTAGTGAAAAGAAATAGTTGTGTCCAAGCAACATCACCTTCAGCATGTGTATAGCAGTGCCTGATGCTGCTTTGTGAATTCACTTGTTACATCTTTCATGTTATAGAATGATATAATTTTTGTGGGTTTGACAAGTGCACAAATTTACTTTCCCTAGTGAGCCTTCTATTTTTGAATGAAATTCTTAGGTGTTGTTTTAGAGAAAAGAATCTAAAGCAGAAATATGGGTAAGAGTAATGTGGTTCCTGGCACCACTGAGGTATACCAAAATCTGGTGAGATTTGCTCTCGTACACAGAATCAGTCATTTGTGTAATGGAGAGTGGAGATTAATATAAAACATCTCTCACATGTACTAATGACAATTTTATTTTCAAATTGCATTCTTTGGAGGATCTCTGGGCACTTCAGAAGAATTAGTGGATTATGTCTCACTGCAGCCCATAAGATGGTAAGTATTATTGCTGTATTTGTAAATGTGAAAGAATTGTGTTTTATTAATAAACAGAGAACTTGCAAAATTAGTCAAGTCCAGGGCAAATAACTTTTCCCTATAGAAAAATCCCACTTTCAAATACAAGCCATGTGCAATGTTTATATTTCAGCAAATGAGCCATTGCTGAATGACTTTAATTTGATTGTGCAGGAGTGAGACACTTTTAGGACATATCCTGTGAATGTCACTGAAGTCCTGTAGCATAAAAAATAGATTGCAACTGAGAGAGGATGTGTAATCTCTGTTCTTTGATCTTGACTATTGGCTGTGGCTGACAGCAGAATAGCAGCTGGTTAGATGGGGCTGCACAATAATTAGAGCTAAGAAGATCCAGCACTCTCTGTTGAACTGCTGTTGGCCTTCCTTACTGTATGACCTCATCTCCTGGCTGCAGGGATTGGCAATCCTTCAAGGAGGTGTGCACAATATTGTTTTCCCCCACCTTGAGTTAGAGGTGTAAAAGTAGCTGGGCTGTATGTGCTGCTTCTCAGAGCTTGGGCTGAGTCAGGGGTCCTGTGAGGGGGTAACCTCCAGCACCTGTGGGATTTGGTTTTGAAGGGCACCAGGCTCAGGCAGGTGTCCCTCCTAGTGCCACAGCTTTCAGTACCTGGCTCTGCCTGAGTTCTGGTGTCTCTAGACACTGGAAGATTTTACCACACACTTGTGGTTGTTCATTCTCAAGCTAAGTTTCAGTACCTATAGCCATTGTTCATGGAGACATGACTAGCCATATGGCAGTGCTGCTTCTACCCATTTTATTAACTAAATTTAATTAACAGGCAATTATAATATCTAGACAGACAAATATAATAACATACTGTCATGCTTCATTGTAAATAATGTCTGTAGTAGCCAAAGCAGTGTTATTTGACTTAATATGAATGTGCTTGACATATGCCATCTAGAGTGAGATGAACATGATGCCTAAGACAAACTCTGTAATAACATGTGGTCCCTATTGTTCAAAAGCTCTGGAAACCCGTCATAATCAATAACAGTGAAGTTCTAAAGAATGAAAGGGCGGTCATAATCATTTATATATGAGTTAATGCAAGCCAGAAGAAATGCAAAACCAAACACAGACTGGAATTGATGAACAGCTATAACTTAGTCCAAGATATTCTGTACTAAAGACTCTGACTTTTACGAGATTGTAACGCCTAAGACAACACAGCTGAGAAACCTTTGTGCAAAACAGAAGGAATATATGAATTAAGGATGTTAAATGTTGCTTACCTATAATTTGATACAGCACAAATGCCCTGAAAATGTTAACCTAATTCTGTCTAAATCTGAAAATGAAGTTTGTTCTTTCCACTCAAAATTTCTTCTAATTTTGCAGAGGTGCACTTGTGGACCACTAATAAAAAACTCCTGTAATTCTAATAGCTGAACAAAGCCTGTTCCAATCCACCACTAGAAAGTGGAGGAGGAAAGAAATTAGTTACAACCCCTCATGTAAGAAAGAAAAGGTTGGAAATAATAAAGAAAATTCTTTTTCATAATAAATAAAATATATTACACTTTTGGCTTCTGCCCTTCTAAAATAAAAGAAAGCAAGAGGTTGTCAATGGCAAAATACTACATTGTTGGATTTTAATAGAATTGTAAACCCCATTCCTCAGCCTTTGTGAGGATGTAGTGGAAATGCAAGATGCTACTCACAGTTCTGCTTGGTTTCATTCAGTGTCAGAGTTGCCTTTTGTTGTCAGTGGGGTGCAGTTCCTATGGAGTGAAACAGCACATACAGCATGGACTAAAGTGCCTCAAAACAGCTGTGTGCTGCCTTAGGCAGTACCTCAGTGCTTAACAGGGATAATGAATGTGCACACTAACAACAGTGAACACAGCCAGTTATAGGATCAAGACCAAAGGTTATTTTTGGGTAAAAGAGAGAAGAAGGTGAAAATACAGAGATGTGCAGGAATACAGTGTTGTAAGCAGATTTAGGGCCTTGGCAAAAAACAAAGATTTTTTCCTCTGCTGTTTCTTTGCAACTAAGATTTTAACCTGAAACACAGGTAGCTAAAATGTTGCTTCAAGCTGCCTTAAACTTCACAGAGCTCTCTTCTGCTGAGGGCTGGGCAGAGCAAAGGGAAGGGTAGGAGCTAGGGTTTACTGAGACCTAGAGGGGCTTTCTGCTGGGACACACATTCCTGAGCAGTCACTTTGCTACCTTTTGAAAGGATAGAGATGCTCCTTCTAGACTCTTCATACTGGTGCAGGTAGCTGTGCAGGCACAGAAGCCTCATACCAGAGAGAATGCTGCAGTTTCAGTAGTAATAGAGTTTTGGCCAAAAAGAAAGTGAAAGAGCATGCAGTGACACATGCAGCGCCCCTGTCTTCTGCTGTCCTGCTGAGTCTTCCTGCTCTATTTCTAGTCCACAGCAGAGGAGCAATACAGCAAATTGCCTGCTTGCTCCATTCTCTCGCCTGTAGCTGTAACATGACAAGCTACCCCTGGAAGAGTGGCACTGGGTCTTTGGTGACAAATAAGCAGGTACCAGGGACTGGCAAGTGCGCACTGCAGCAAAAGGGAGATTCCAGGGTGTCAGAAATGTCTCACCTTGGTTCTGTGTTTGGATGTTTAAGTGCTGAGTCAGCATCCCAATGCACTGTGTTATTCTGGAGCAAAGTTACTCCATTTAATCCTCAGGTTCCTAATTGCTGGGGTCAGAGACCGGCCTATAATTGCAGCTGTCAGCTCACTGTTAAATAGAGAGATGTAAAATACCTCCTTGCACATCATTTATTAACATTTAAAACCCGTCAGGGGACATATAAAACATTCCTTTTTTTGTAACATTTATAAACTACTGAGGAGCGCAGAAATATTCCCCTATATTAATTACGGTGATTTAGGCAATGTCCATGGAGGGCTGGTGAGCACAGCAGCTATGATTCTCCCCCACAGTTCTTTTATTTCCAGGCACTGAGGTTCCCCTGAGCCCCTTCCAGCTGCAAATTCTCCTGGCATGAAGCAGGGTAATGCTGGAGAGTGAATGTATTTTCAGACCGTGTATACATGAGGGAGTTGCACGAAGATTACTGGTAAGCCTGCTTAGTTAAACCAATGGAAAATGTGGCATGGACAGTCTTATTTCATCTGGTCACTTCTTTTAGATTTGGATTAGGTTTGAAATCAAGTAAACTCCCATTTAACATCTTTAAATAAAGATGTATGAAGGCATTCACATCAGTTTAACTTGAATTGTTTCAGTCAGATTTAAATGAAAGCGGTGAAGCTTTCTTGTACTGAGGTGACCTCAGTAAATACAAATTTCTGTCTCTATTCTACAGACCAAAGGAGCTGCAGCTCTGCTGGGTTTTCTCAAGGCATAATTTTAGTCACCTATGCCAGTAGCCAGTGGGAATTATAAGCTTTGCTGGCTGAGGGTAAATCAAGTTACGGACATTTAGTGGTCAGGAAAGGAACATGAAGGAAGGCAGTTTTACTTGTCACTCGATGAAAATGAGCAGAGCAGCTTATTTGAACTTCTCCAGGGCTAGTGCTGTGAATGGTTGGGCCTGCCCTAGGCCCCCTGTGTCCTATTATTGTTGGAGTATCCAATGGGGCCAGCACAGGCGCACATGGGGTAGTCCAAGTGATGCATCTGACTGGGGAAGGATCAGCCTGCAACATGGATAGATGGCAAATTCCTTTTAAAACATTCACTCCTCTGCTGGGACAATACAGAGCTCTTGTTACCTGTGTGTGAGAGCAAGAGAATGGGCAGTACCTATTCCCATTGGGTTATTTCAGCCAGCTGATGCAAAGTAAGAAATGCAGCTACTTTCAGCTTATATGAAACCTTGGTGGTGGGCATGTTCTCCTGCAGTAGTGTGACATTTGGAGAATAGAGTATGTTATGCTGAATGGCATCTTGAGTTTCTCCCATGAAATAATTGAAGAATGTTCCCCAGCTGCACATGCTGAGCTGTGAGAATTGTTGCTGAAAGCACATAATGTGGTGTATTCTTAATTTTAAATTACTCCATCACGGAGAAGCATTAGAGAATTGCTGTGGTTTTGAACAGTACAGATACATGGTTTTCTTCATCAGAGGTGAAGCCATATAAACACTGCTTGTCACTTTCTTGTTATGCACTTGCTGTGTCACCTGTGTTTCAGTGAGTGTCCCAAAACAGTGATGGAAAAGCACTGGATCTAAAATAGTAGGGTTCTTGAGCCAGAGGGAAGCTGATTAGATCCAGTGTCTGAAGGAGAATTCTTCTGCAGAGGTATTCTTCTCATTACTGTGCCACTAGGCAATATATCATTGGAGGGCTGAAATTTGTTTTTATCAATTCAGGAACAAGATCCTACATCTGTTCCTAATTACAGGTAGGGGTCTCAGAGGAGGTCTGAGTTACCGTGTATGGGGATATCAAAATGCCTAGCTCTCATTACTTGAATAGGTAAATAATTTTATTCATCAACTGTGCAGGGACATAGGAAGCGTAGCCCAGGAGATGTTAACAATTAACAGCAATCTCATCTGCATTACTGGCTATCAATATCTTCAGCTCTTGTGCTCACTAGTTTAATATTGACTGTAAACCCTCTGAAAAGGGATAATTCTTTTTCATGTGAATTGGACATTTACAAATATATTTCTGGCTTTGTTCAAATTGAATTTACATTGTATTTTCCTACAGAGGATATGATTTATGGTCTTTGCTCTCTGAGGGGGAATGAGGGACCAAGTCTCTTCTGTAAAATGTGTGCTACCACAGCTTGTGACTGGCTTCCATTCAGGTCAAAGTGCTAATTTTCGTGCAGGACTGCTTCCAATGCCTGAAGTGGGTAATTTCTCTGGACCCAAAATTTTACTTTTGACAGAGCTTGTATTGTTGCTTTTCATTTTGAGGGCATCTGTCCTGTTCCATACAGTGTACAATTTTACTTTCCAGTAAATGCAAGGATTTGCTGAAAGTTTTTAAAAGGCCTTGCTCTCACTGTACAGTTACTCTAGTTCCTTGTAAAGAAGTCACAAATGCACCAGCCTGTATTGATACTATTTATTGCTATGGATTCAAACAGACGTGAGACAAAAATAATAAAGTATATCTACTTACCAGTAAATACTTTACTATTAATATTTTTAACTTGAGCTGGCTTACCTGAAGCACACTGGTGCCTTTTACTGAAGTCATCTGCATAGCACGAGAGTATGGGCAAGAAATAGAGCTAGTACCACATACCAGATGCTGATAAGACTCCTCTGTATAGTTTTACCATGACACTACTGGGTGGCTCTCCTCCCTGTAGAAACTGTAACTCAAGGGTTGTTAACTCAATCCCCTGTTAAACTGAAACTGCTGGGAAACTTTTTTTTTTCTGTTAGAAATTCGACTGTATTCCAGGCAGTACAAGATACTGCTGACAGATTTGTTCTGCCCACTGCTAATTGTGGTAGCAAAAATGCTTTGATGGTTTCTATGTATGAGGCTGGGAAATCCCTCTGAGAAACAACACATACAGTAATGTAAAGTACACTGATGCTGTTACTTGAATTTTTCAGTTTGTGGAGGTGAGCAGCAGTTACCTGCCAATGAGAACCGGAGACAATCTGGTGATTTCAAATCAGTGCATTAAATTTGAATTCAATTCCAAGCACATTGCTGGAGTTATTAGTAAAGCAATCAGTTTGGAAGCAACTACAGCAATATGGGTGGTAAATAGATGGCAGCATGGACTTATTAAAAGTAAGTCATACAAACTAATTTCTTTCTCTGATATGATAAAAAGCTTAATGAATAAAGTAAATCCATCAGAATTATGTATCTCTGTTTCATGGACATTTTTCTCACAGTTCCATATGACAGTCTCATAAGAAAATTAGAAGCGTGGATAAGATATTTTATAAAATAGGATGGATTGTGAGTAATTTTGATTGACAGTAAATATATATGTCAAAGTATACCTGAAGTACTTGTCACATTGGTACTTATAGATGTATTAATAACTGAGTTGTGAGAGAGGAGAGTGCTATCTTCTAGGAATCAATTCTGACTGAAATACTAAGTTAATGTGCTCTATTTTCATTAATTGCTTTGATGGTAGGATTAAGACTTCATTGTTTCTATGTGTGAATGATATTAGTCTTGGGACTACAAATACCATGCAAAGAGTAGTCATTAAAATATCTTCTTCTCTGTATATGTTCCTGGCATACACACTAGAATCATGAACAGGGAATATGTGCATAGTTGCTACTTTAGAATTTTGTCTATAAAGAAAAACTCCTTCTGTCCTACCTGGGATCAAGAAATTGACTTTCTATTTGCAATAACTCTAAAAAACCCAAACCCCAAGAAAACCTCACATTGAAAACATACATTAAAAGAACATTGAGGTTGTAAAGACAACTACTGAGTAATTATGAAATAATAGAATTCAAGTGACCTGTATAATTTTATTTCAGCTTCCTAATGCATATTTATTATGAAGCAGTCTTTAATTCCAGGAATTCACACTAATTTTGACTCAGGATTCTCCTTTGGTAGCTGTCTGCGAAGGGAGGAATGTAATCTAGAATGAAGCTTTTGGCTTCATCCAATTTCATGAAAAATTCCTCAGAACTTCATTGCAGGCCAATTTGCAGTCCACCATTCCTAATTATATTCTCACAAAATGGAGATGTGCAGGCAGAGACATTGAAGCACTTCAGAAAAATGTTTCAGAAACACTACAAAGAAACACATAGTTCTGAAGTGCAACAATGATTTAAGAAATTGGTGAAATAGGACCTTAAAAAAAATAAATAAAACTTCAAAAATCCTTCCAAATTCAAGTTTCAGTGCAGATATTTTGTAAGGTCTGTAATTAAAGTCATAATATGATCTCTACAAACACTGAATCTTTGTGTCTGAAGGTTTGCACTGTTGCCTTAGATGCATGACAAGTAGGCATTTTCTGTTGGATGCTCTGGATAATACCATTAGATGCACAATAATTAGGTGTTTTCATCTCATTAATATTCATTTTCATACATTTAAATGCCTCTCTTATAGAGTTTGTTAATTAACATACATTTACAATGGTATATTCCTCTTCCCCATTCACCCATTCTGACTAATTTAATGAGCTGACATATCAGATGACTTCTCATACAGGATTCTGCTGTTGTATCTTTGGTGGGAACAAAGGAGTGGTTATTGTGCTGTTTGCAAGCAGTATTAGCACAGCTATTTTTTTCTCATAAGGAATCTGAGCCATGGAGAGTTTGTTCTCAGTGATGCTATTGCAAAATAGAGAGCTCCTTACTGTCAATTTCCTTTTATTCATATTGTTAAAACCTGCATTGCAGAAGCAAAGTTTGTGCCGTAATGTATTATTCAAATTGAAAGCAAATACAGTTTGTGCCCTTAAAAGTTTGTGTTTTGTGCATCTCAGAGAGTAGAGTGCAGCCTGTGAGACTGTAGTGAGGGACACATCAACATTAACAGAAGAAAACCCTTTAAACATTCTTGTAAGTAGGGCTAATTTAAAAGGTAAACTAAAACATTCAGGGAGTTGAAGGAAATCCCCATTTCCTGATAATGTCTGCAAGGAGGTGAAATAGTAACTGAAATGCTGCTGTATAATTACACCTGCTGGGGATATTCATTATGATTCTTTGGTTTCTCTGGAGTCTGACTATTAGTAGTAAGTTAGACAGCTTGCCTGTGTATCATACAAATATTTTAACAGACCATGCACAGCACCTCCCACAATAAAGTCTGTGGTTTCAGTTCCTATGTTGCTGATGAAGGACAATAATAATAATAGCAGCAAAACACATACAGAAAATAAACATACTTCCTTCTGTAGGTTTAACAGATAAAGTTTTTGTGCCACTACAGTTTTTTGAGTCTCATTTCACCAAAAATTAAGGTGAAATACTCCTGTAAAATTCTTCATATTGATACATCAAAAAGCAATCTCAGCAGTTAACAGATTATTCAAATTCAAAGGGAGAGAACACACCTGGAGGGGAATTTTCGAAAAGGCTCAATGTCAACTTAATTCTGTTCCCACTGAAGTCAATGGGAGTTAAGCCAGTACAGAGCGTTTTTCAAAATCTTAACCCTGGGATCTGCATACCCATCTAAGTTCGATGAGGTTTACTCTTTAGGAGATTCCAAGTTATTAAGAGAGAGATTTTCAGTAGCACCTGAGGGATTTAGAAGCACAGTTCAATTAGTCTTTCAGTGCAATTTGTGCTTCTAAATACCTGAGACAGGTTTGAAAATCTCACGCTAAAACCCTGTCTCAGCTGTTGGTTAAAGCCTCAGTGCACATGTCTATTCTGATAAAAATAGGATTGCAGTGTGAGGCACATGCGGAATTTTGCGTGTGGTTGGATGGTACGCCGGGAGAATAGGCTGTCACATCCTCGTTAACTATAAATGAAGGGCACTGTCAAGTGAGGAGCGTTTGAACAACACTGCAAACACTGCTGTTGCCGTCCTGTGCCGGGCTCTGCTAATGCTGAGGAGTCACGTTCCGTGACCTGTGTTAAACTGAGGCACACAACTCCCTGAAGATGCTAGGAGGGTAAGTTAGTATTCATTTTGAGCACAGTGGAAGGATCTGGTGCCCCACTTTTTGGATTGGCATATCACTTAGGAGTGATGGATGCAGTTATACGTCAGTGAACATGATTTACATGGGTTTAAATGGCTCCTTTTGACGTGGTTTTTATACTGCAGCCACCCAACAAAACCTTGCCCTGCTAGTGCACTTGAAGATGATCAGATTTAGGTGTCTTGACAGCCCTTTCTTTTTCTGCTGGCAAGAAGGGACATATCCCTCCTTTCCCAAATTTCATGGAAGAGAAAACACACTTCCTTTTAAATGTCTGAAAGAGAGGAGAATAGACAATTCTGTCAGTATGTTAGAAGCTGGGAGATTCAGCTGTGGCTTTTAGGAGGAAGGTTTCAAAGTCCAGTGTTCCTTCATTTAAGAGCAGCTTGGCTGGCAATGTCAAGTTAACTCCCTCACTATTTGGAAGTTCCAGGTATGAGATGCCAGTGATTCAAAGGGTATTCTGCTTTCTTTGCTCATGGGATACAGTGTGTGTTTCACACAGAAATGGGCAGTATGCGTCTTTCAGAAGTCAGATTCTCCTTGAGATACATCTAAGCATTCCCACTGATGAGAGGTAGTTGGATGGCTACTGAACAACGTTACTGCCAGAACAATGTTTTGAACCGTATGGTCCTCCTCCAGACCTCTTGTGAAGGTGCCTTGCTTTACAATTTAAGTCTGCTGTGGTGTACTTGAACAGGAATTTGGTGATCAGGGAGGAAGAAATGGGAGTAAGAAGGTGATAAAGATATTTTCCTTTAAAAAGGATGGCTGAAAAAGGATACTAAATTTGAATTATTTCAGTGTGCAGTACACCACACAAAAATGAAGAGGAATCTTGTAATTTATTGCAGGGGCTGTCCTAGTCACTCTGAAATTAGCCTAACAGAAAAATCAGTCTTAGTCTTTACTTGGGTAGGCAGATGGGTGAAAGAAAGTAAGTCTGTTTTTGTACCATCGCTTCTTCTCAGCAAGCCTTGTACTCATGTCACAGGGAGGAGCAGCAGGAACATTGCAGCAGCAGACCTAGAGAAATGCCAGATGCTCTTCTGTGAGCAAAGGGGGATGAAGCAGCAGGAAATGAAAGGAGCCTCATCCTGATGAATGCATAGAGGTAGCAAGCTCTGCAAAGCAGGGTGAAATAGCTCCTCACTCTGTAAAAGGAAGGAGTCTGGGAGGTGAAGTAGTGGTAATTCACACAACCCATGCCGGCCTATTCAAGGGACTACTGTGTAATTCAATACAGAATGAAGAATTACCATCTTTATACACTATTGAACCTAAACCAACCCACAGCCAAACTGTTTCAAGGGAAAGCATTTGCACTTGGACTGGAAATAACAGTTAATGAAGGGCTCTAGAAGCTTCAGATTACATTAAGAGTTGAGATTTACTGTCTGAGTAGGATATCTCCTATAGCAGCACTTTTGTTTAAATATAGCCCTTTGGAGCTGCTTGATAAAGGAAAATATGACCAACAATGTTATGGGGCTCACATTTCAGGGAGAACTCTGCAGAGAACTGCTACTTCTGAGGCCTTCTGAGTACAAAGTAGGAAAGCTCTGAGTGTCAGAAGGGTGGAAAAGGATTTCTAATAGGCAGTTCCTAAACTGAGTAAGGCAAAGCAGTGTATGGCTGGCTTATCATCAGGGCAAGAAAATGGTTGCATTATGGGGATGCCAATGTCATGGAACCTAGGGTAGGTCAGGAGGCAACTGAATTAGAGTTGAGAAAAGTGAATCACAGAATGATTTGAATTGGAAAGGATCTTTGAAGGCCTTATAGATCAACCCCCCTATAAAAAGCAGGCACATCTTCAACTATATTAGGTTGCTCAGAGCCCTGTCTAACTGGACCTTGAATGTTTTCATGGGTGAGGGATCTACAGCTTCTCTGGGCAACCTGTTCCAGTGTTTCACCACCCTCACAGTAAAAAAGTTCTTCTAATATATCTAGTCTGAATCTACCCTTTTTTTATTTAAACCCATTCCCCTTGGTCCTATCATTACAGGCTCTATTAAAAATTCTATTCCCATCTTTCTTATAAGACCCTTTCATGCACTCTAAGGCTGCTGTAAGGTCTCCCCAGAGCCTTTTCTTTTCCAAGCTGAACAACCTCAAGTCTGTCAGCATGTGTTCATAGGGGAGGTGCTCCAGCCCTCTGATTGTTTTGATGGCCCAACTCCAGACCCACATCAGGGGTGTGTTTTTTTGTACTCAGGTGGATGCAGCACTTCAGGTGGGGTCTCACCAGAGAGTAGATGGGGAGAATCAGCCCCCTTGACCTGCTAGCCATGCTCCTTTTGGTGCAGCCCAGGATATGGTTGTCTTCCTGGGCTCCCAGCACTCATTCCCATGTTGAGGTTCTCATCAAGCAACATTCTCAAATCTTTCTCCTCAGGGCTGCTCTCCATCCATTCTCTGCCCAGTCTGTGTTTGTGTTTGGTATCACTTGAAACCACATGCAGGATCTTACACTAGGCCTCATTAAACTGTTTGAGATTCCTATGGGCCCATTTCTTAAGCTTGTCCAGGTTCCTCTGGATGGCATCCCGTCCCTCAGGTGTTTCAGCTGCACCACATAGCTTGGATGTCACATGCAAATTTTCTGAGGGTGCCCTCAGTCTCTTTTTCTGTGTCATTGATGAAGGTATTAAACAGTACTGGTCCCAGTATAGGCCCTGGAGGGACACGACTTTTCACCAGTCTCCATTCGGACACCAAATCATTGGCTGCAACTCTGAGTGTGACCCTTCAGCTAATTCCTTATCTATAGAATAGTCCATCCATCAAATCTGTATGTCTCCAGTTTAGAGAGGAGGATATTATGGGCCTCTGTCAAAGGCCTTGCAGAGTTCCAGATGGATGTCATCTGTAGCTCTTGCCTTGTCCACTGAATGGATGAGCTGTTGGAGTAGTCACAGGCAAATGTAGCATGAAGAGAAGGATGTAAAGAAGTGAGGAGAAGACAAAAGTATCCCCTCAACCCGGATAAAAGACTGAAGAGCTCTGGCTAACTTTTCTGATTTAGGCTGCAGAAGTGTCTGATGCACAGAGACTCCTATGTGGTGGTCAGTCTCTGAACAGGCACTTAATGCAGTCTTATTTTAGTTTCAATTTTGTGAAAAACTGCAGCTCCTGATAATCAAACACTGGAGATATCCTTTTGATTCTGCATGGCTTGTCTGGCCTGGAGGCTAGACCCAGAGTGATGGGTAATGGGAGCTTTGACAGGAACGCTGCACAGATTGGTGATTTGGAGAGCAGCATTTTCTTCACTCGTGGTCTAATCTTGGAGGAAGTGAGTCACTGCTATTCTTTTTTCGTTTGCTTGGAAGTTGTGCTGGTAGCAAGAGCACATTATAGAAGTGTCAGATTTGCTATCCTTCCTTCCTATACTTGTGTCTCTCTTGTGCTAACTTATCCCACTTAATGCAGAAGAAACCACTCATCTTGAAATAGGGTCCATAAACAAGTAGCTCTAAAAGGGACAGGTGAGCTAATTAATTAATGGTTTTTGTTCATCCCTGCCACCCAGCCTAGCCTACTCCTGCCTTTACCTGGCTCAAGGGGAACAGATGACAGGGCAGTAGTGCTGCAGTGTTCCTTTCCTCACAGAGCCTGAGATCTGTTCAGCTTCATGGGGAAACAATGACTCTGCAGCAGCAAACCCTCTGCGAGATGTTAATCCTGCTGTGAGGATGACAGTGGTGTAAAGCTGCTTTAATGTCAGCATTAGCAAGATGGACAGGTGAGGTGTAGAAATAGCTGATAAAAGAATTTTGGGAGATTCCTTGGGGCCAGCTGTAAGATTGTGCAAATCCACGTCCTCTAAAGATGCTTCTCCTCCCTAGCCCGCAGATGGATGAGCTGTTCTCATGATGCTGAGGCCAAAGGCTGGGACAGAGTGCATATCCCTAAGGTAAAGTAGAAATAGAAATGTACCACAGTTTGTGCTGTGCTCCTTCCTGACGTAATCAAGTACTGTAAATTTTACACACCAGTGCACATATTACTGGCATTCACTGGGAAGAATGAGGAGCAGGCTGGCAACTGCTTGGAGGCACATGGAATATACAAGCAATTGCTCTGGAGCACAGGGAACACACAGGCAATTCAATTCCCAACTGGTTTCTAGGCAGGAGCTACCAATTAAAATTAAAAGAATAAAAGACCGCAAGCTTGGGACTGATGATACGCTCTGGAGAGTGGAGTTGCCAACAGCTTGTGCTACAAAGATGCCTCTCTTTCAATGGATTTCAAATGGTGAAAGAAACTCAGGTAACAGATCATTCTTTTCTTCTGGCTTCTCTGATTTTCATGTACTCAGTCGTACAGCCAAAATTCCTACAAAGACAGACGGGGCTGCTCCCCATGAATTCCAAACAGCGAGCCAGGCATTTGAGAGCTGATGCAGTGAATATGCCAGCAGTCAGCTAGACCTAGGAAGTGAGATTTTAAAACCAGGCATCAGATACTTGAGCAGAGAATGCTGAATGATGAGGCTCAGATAATCCACTAATGGGAGTGTGCTATATATATATATATATGGAATTATTTAGGAATTTTTTTAAAAGTATCCATTAATGTCTTTCACATTAATTGTTCATGAGTCTCTAAGCAAACCTCCCCTTCTGATGAAGAAAACTGAAGTCTGACTAGGTGAAGTTATTAGACATATGTGGGATCTGCAAAGCTGGAATTTATGCTGTGTCCATCACAATGGTCTCTGAGGATTTTGTGGAAAGTGTATAAGTTTTAACTGTAATTACCAAACCGCAGCTATCATGGGGCAGATGAAGTTGTGAATCATAATCTTTCATTGGTTATGAAGTCAAAACATGCTTTCCTTGCCTCTCTGAGAAATCATGTGAATGTTGATTAACTAGTCAGGTAGAGGCTGCTGGATAGGAGAATTTTTACAAAAAGCAGCGAGTTTACTCAAATTTTAAAATATTTTGCATGAAAGACAATAACACAAAGAGTCTTAGTGCTTTGGGATATGGAAGTCCTAATGGTAGTGCAAGGCAAGGATTGTGCTCTTACCTGAACTCCCTGCCAGCCAGAGAAAAAGCTGTGCCCACCAGCCACTGAAAAATTGTGCAACTAATCCAGTCAAAATGTGGAGGAAGTGTATGAATTAAGATGCATTTTGTCACAGGTGGCCTTTGCTTGGGAATCAGAGTAAGAAAGTGAAAACCTTTCTGGCACTTCACCTCTGTTGTGTAACTTAGGAATGACCAGACTCCACACCACAGTACTTCAAAGTCATTGTGATTCCTCATGTCAACACAATTCTGCTACAGTGGGGTTTGCTTTGTGAAGGATAAACTCTGTTGCTTTTGGATTTCTCTTTCAGAGAGCTTAAGGCAGAAACTGATCCACCAGCAGGTGCAGGATGAAATCATTAATTATTGCTTAGCTTAACAAACTGCATCTTAAATTATGATATCGATTACAATGCTGAATGAAAAGGCTGAGCTGGCGTTACAGTATTTGACACAAGCAGCATTTTAAAGTGTTCACACTGATTACATGATGCACCAGTATTGTTTTTGGGAAGCAATAGGCTTAAAATACGGCATTGCATAAAGGGCTAGGTGCTTCTGAATTCATTTACTTAAACTTTGATTAAAAAGTTTTGTATGGCAAAAGGTGCTCAACCAGAGTTCTTGTTCTCCTTAACAAGTACAAGCCAATGTTTGCTGTATCAGTTCACCAAATAAATGACATTGAAGCAGAGCAAAAATACATTTGCAGCATCCCTAGTAAGTTCTGTAGGATCTCCTGACAGGATAAACATGTCTTTTCTGCCTTCCTTTTCTTCCCTCCCCCCAAAATGAGCAATAAAAACATTTTGCATAAACAAATTCCAAATTACAACTAATCATAGGAAAGCTGACAAATGTATGCTATGCTAGTCTGTGAAAATACTAATCAAAGCAGTCTGTCAATTGTTAAAGTTAATGATTTAGATATGCAAAACTCTGACTAAATTTTTGTGGATAATTACATAATTACGCCTGGGTTAACACAATCAGAAATAGCAATTGCATGCTCCATCTTGAAACCACCACAGCAGTTCCCTACTATCTTTTAAAGGCCTCTTTACCCTTGCTCCCCCTGCACACAAAGTGCAGTAGGAAAATAAAATACTGGGAATCACCCGGGAAGGAAAAGCAGCTGTGGTAGGTGTCTGCTGCCTATTCCAGTCACTCTTTGCCCTCTGCAAAAACAATCCCCTGGAGAACAAAGAGCCTGTTAGTGTGGGTGGAGGTGTGGGAAAAGACAGGCAGATAATAGAGGATTGGAAACAGGAGAGTTATCTGCTGTAACAAGCTGAAAGAGCAGCACCTCCACCCATGGATTAAAATGTGTGTGACAGTGATCTTTTCCTGTGGGAGGCATTGCAGATTGAAGGGGAGGGAGTTTATACTTTGTTTTGAAGGTCTTGTGGTCATACAGGAGCCTGGGACTGGCATGGCTTACCTAGGTCATTCATTTTTTCATTTAATTATCATGATCACTCAAAGATTCCTTTTGAACCTAGACAGTCCCCTGACAGGTGTTTGCCCTAGAAGGTGCTATCAAGCTCTTCCATCCAAACCCCATCCCCTTGAGCTGTGAAATGACCCCTCCACCTGAGCACATGTTTAAGTCTTTGCTGAGGTGCTAGAGGAAGGGAGATTTTTGGTGAAGGGGAAACAAAAAGGGGTAAGCAGACCGGGTCCTTGTGGGCACTGGTCTTTTTTCATCTCCTTTGAAAACAGCTCTGAATTTATTCTAGGCACCTTTGAAAAGCTTAGTCCTTGGAAATCTTTAAATTCTCTTGCACCACTGTTTCTTTTTCCTTCTTATTTTGGCTTCATGCTCTCTCTTTATACTAGGTCTAACCAATACTGTATAGAGATCCCAGTTGTCTGGAATCTCAGGAAGGTGACAGAGTATAAATAAAATGAATATGGGGCTCTTTGCTGAATGTCACATTGGCTGGGATGGGGTAATAGTAGTGATGGGCATTTAAAAAGTAATCTATCTCTTGTGTAATTTTTTATCATAATTTTTCTATAGACTTTCCATTAAAGAGATGAATGACCTAAATGAAAAAGAGAAATAAAGTGAAAGTATAAAATCAGTCCCTGTCAAGAGCTACATAAAAAGAGCCAGCCTCCTGAAACTGGCTGCTTTAACTCCAGAATCTGCAAATGGGTGTTAGGTGAATTGACTGGCTTTTTACTTAGCAGCTTATTACTAACAGGGATCCAACATATAAGGGAAGCAAATGCTTATTGACACAGATGTATTCACAACACCAGCCCTCTGCCCAGAATATGCTGTCAAGGTCAGCTTTAGCTCATTGATGTTATGGAGCCTGTTACTGTTTTTGCTATGTTTTCAAGTGCAGCTATTAGAAAGGCACTCAGTGAATTGCTCAGTCTGGATTAAGGGTGTGAAGTTAAATAGTAGTGCAACTGGATGTCTGAATGAAACCCAAAATGTTGTTTTGGAAACCTCGCAAGCACCTGGAGCAATATCAGAACTCTGAGGCACTATTCACCAGTCTTACACTGCTTACTTCTGCTGCACTGATGAAGCAAAAATAAACTTCCTGTACTTAGACAGATTTTAAACATTTTTCTGCAAGACAGAAAGCAGATGGAATATTTTCACAGCTGACACCAAAATTCACAGCTTTCATGACTTCTGTAATATTGTGATTTATACAGGGACTTTCTGTATGAGGAGCCCTGAGCAGACAGCATCTTGCCATTCAAGCTTTTAAACGCTATTTGGATTGGTAGGTCAAAGGATTGTATTAGCTGTGTGAAGCATGAAGTATCAGTGGATTTAAATGATAGTTCTGTGAGCTGTTCTGTTTACACATCTTGCCTATAAGTCATAATAATAAAATATGCTAAAAGTACACTGCTCCAAAATGGATAGCAAACCCTTAAGTAATTTCTAGAAGCAAACGAGAAATTCTTATGTCAGGGCATGAGCACAAGGCAGGCAATTGCTTTAAGCATTTGTTAAATCTTTTGAAGGGGGGACATCATTGGCTGAAGGTTTTCTGCATGGGGCTGCATGTTTCACAGGCAATATTTTCAGATAAACCTGACAAAAAGGTGTTGAACATTGTTTTGGCATTTTGAGGAGGTGGATTTTTTGTTTGATTGATTGTTTTCCCTGCTGGGAATTAGGAAGCCGAGTCAAAATTGCTGGTA
The DNA here is from genome assembly GCF_028551555.1 of Melozone crissalis. Lineage (NCBI taxonomy): Eukaryota > Metazoa > Chordata > Aves > Passeriformes > Passerellidae > Melozone > Melozone crissalis. Next base: position 40,040,103 of record NW_026535784.1, on the reverse strand, counting down.
GACCAGTTGGAAGGAACTGGTGGTTTATGTGCCAGAGCTTAATGCAGGCAAGGATTTTTCTCCATGTCCTATTTCATTTGCTCTCCATTTGTGTCTGGATTAGCTTGTTATTCTTTGCAGTTGAGATTTTTCCCATCTTTGTGGGAATTCGTGGTTTTATGGGAAACTTGTCTTGACCTGTACCTGAAAAAAAATTCAGAAATGCATTGGTTTTTCTGGTTTTACAAGACTTTCTTTACACATGAGAGCAGGAGTTTGGCAATGCTGATGGCTTTCTGCCAGTTTCCAGATGCAGTTCCAGATTTTTTGTTTTCTTTTCACAGTTGTAGCTGATGTGACTTTTGACTGTGTTGTATATCCTTCCTAATCTGGAACAGCATGTTGGTGGTTTTGGTTCTAATCATACTCAAAGAGTTCAGTCTGCTGAAGGAGGCACTACATATGTATGGGATCCCATCCTCTGAAATTCCACTTACTCCCTTTTCTCCCAGTGCAAGAGAGCTGGTTTGCATAGGGCTCCAGAAGTCAGACAATTGCCTTTTCTTTAATCAGATATTTGTTTGGGAAGGGTTGTGTTATTGCTAGGGAATGTAATTTCATAGATTCATAGAATGGCTTGAGTTGGAAGGGACCTTAAAGACCATCTTATTCCAACCCCCCACTATGGACCGGGACACCTTCAACTAGACCGAGTTAGTCAAAGCCCCGTCCAACCTCGCCTTGAACACTTCTAGGGATAAAGCATCCATAGCTTCTCTGGACAACCTGTTCCAGTGCCTCACCCCCTTCACAGTGAAGAATTTCTTCCTAATATCTAAGATTTTCTTCCTCTGTCAGATTGAGGCAGTCTCAAGCTGCGCCAAGGGAGATACAGGCTAGAATTAAGGAGGAAGTTTTTCACAGAAAGAGTGGTCAAATACTGGAATCATTTACCCAGGGAGGTGGTGGAGTCACCATCCCTCGATGTGTTTAAAAAAGACTGGACGTGGCACTTGGTGCCATGATCTAGTTGAGGTGTTAGTACTTCGGTTGGACTCGATCTTAAAGGTCTCTTCCAACCTAGAAATTCTGTGATTCTGTGAGGCCATTCCCCCTTGTCCTATCCCTTTGTGGCTGGGAGCCCCAGAACTGGATGCAGTGTTCCAGATGGGGTCTCATGAGAGTAGAAGGGCAGGAGCTCCTCCCTTGCCTTGCTGGCTGCACTGCTTTTGATGCAGCCCAGGATGGAGTAGGCTTTCTGGGCTGCAAGTGCACATTGATGGTTCATGTTGAACTTCTCATCAACCAATATCCTCAAGCTTTTCCCCTCAGCGCTGCTCTGAATCCATTCTCCACCCAGTCTGTATTGACAGTGGGTGCTGCACTGACTGTGATGCAAGACATGGCGCTTGGCCTTGTTGAACTTCATCAGGTCTGCACAGGCCACCTCTAAAGCCTGTCCAGGTCCCTCTGGATGGCATCCCTTCCCAGTGATTCCAGACAGCACTGCTCCCAATACCAACTCAGGAGGAACACCACTCATCACTGCTCTCCACTTGGACATCCAATCATTGACCACAACTCTTTGAGTGTGACCATCCATCCAGTTCCTCATGTTCCTCATCCATCAAGTGTTCCATCCATCAAACCCCTGTCTTTACTGTTTAGAGACAAGGATATCGAGCAGGACAGCACCAAGTTTTGTACAAGTTGAGACAGATGATGTAAGTCCCTCTTCTGTCATCTACCAATGCTGTAACTCTATTATAGAAGGTCACCAAATTTGTCAGCCATGATTTGCCCTTAGTGAAGCCATGTTGGTTGTCTCTAATCACCTCCTTATTTTCTATGTGCTTTAGCATAGTTTCCAGAAGGATCTGCTCCATCATGATGTTGGGCACAGTTGTGAAACCGACCAGCCTGTAGTTCCCTAGGTCTTTCTTTCCTTTTTAATAATGGGAGTTATGTTTCCCTTTTTCCATTTTCTAGTTTCTTGACATCTCTGAGAAAAATGGAGGTACATATAATTATAGGTGCTTCTAATATGTGCACCTTATCTTTATAGAAGGATTTATTGTGTAAATCAAGGACAAAATAAATGGTTAGCAGGTAATATGCAGCAAGGGCAAGGCGAAGGCTCAGTCTCCAATGTGTTTTTCCTGCCCAACCAGTTCTTAAGGCATGCCAAAGTGTCCTTTAGTCTTCTGGATGTATGTGCCAGTCTCAACTCCAGTGCAATGGTCAAATGAAGTAGCATTGAACCACGCTTATCTTCTGTGGTGAAATGGCACTTGATGTTGTTGGACTCTCACACACCATCCTCCCCCACTAGAAAAAAGATACAAATATGGTAGAGACAGAGAGGGAGGATGGTTAATAATTTACAGCAGATCTTACTGAATTTTGTGCAAAGTAAATATTGTTTCCCATGATGTCTGCTGAAAATTGGCATACAATAAAACATTTGGTGATAACATATGGAAGGAGGTGTGCGAGACAGTTGAAGAAGCTTTCCTCTTTTCTGTACATGTTTATAATCTAGTGTCCTCAACATTATAGATACTACATATTGAAACTGTCTGTATGCAACCTGGTTTACAAAAAAAAAAAAAAAAAAGTGCTGTTATGAGCAGAAAATACTGGCATTCTCAACATGTTCTTTCCCTGTTTGGACCTTTTATGCCTGTTTCTTTCCTTTTATTTTCTCACCACCAGCCATCTTCAATGAATATAGACACTGTTTTACAAGGTTCATGCTAATGAACAATTGTTTAAAAGGCTGTAGCACAATTCCATGGTGTTCTATAGACAGTCTGTGAAATCCAGGAAACCACATTTTAAATATAATACTGATATATATCTAGGGCAGTTTAAACAAATGCAGTCACTTTCACAAGACACTTCCTTTGGCTGCACTGATCTGGCAAGTTATGCACATATATATATATATGCTTAAATCCCATGTGTCCTTGCTTTGAAGTCAATGGGATTACTTGTGTGTTTATATACTCTGGTGGTTTGAGGCTTTAAAACATTTGACATTTAGGAAAGTCGGGCTGGAAGGGGCCTCAAGAAGTCCCCCTTCTGCAGAATTGGTTATATTTATGTCATTCCTTAAAGAATTGATTTTTTTTTCCTAGGCTATTCTTAAAAACATCTGGTGATAGAGATTCCAGATTTCATAGTTTCATAGTTTTCCCAGGCTCCATCCCAGTACTTCACTATCTTTGTTATTATAAATGTTTTTCTCTAATGTCTGACCTGCATCTGTCTTTCTGGAAATTCAAGCTGTTATTTGTCAAACTTTGTAACATGCAAGAACCCTGTGTGTGACAAACTCTTGCACATTCAAAGTCTTAAAATGGCCTTCCCAAAAATTCTTTCCTCTAAATACTCTAGAAATTTCAAATCTTTTTGCCTGGACACATTTTATGGAACTCTCATCGCTTCCACTGCTTTTCTTCTGGGGCTCTGCAATTAGACCATCTCTGCCTGTAGACTCTTCCTTTCCATCCCCCATTAAGTGTTACCACTTTTCTTTATACCATAGTTATTCCTCAGCATCTCTTTAAACTCTGAACCTCTGCACATGTAGTTGTCCTGTGCATGATGTTTGTATAGTCTGCAAACACATTAAAGTGTGCTGTGTCACCGGCAGGTGATTTATGGAAATACTGAAACACAATCATATCCACAGCAGAGTATTTTAGTCCTCCTGTACTGTGAGATGGCTTTGACTATGGGCAAATGATGACTTTCTCTATGCATTATGCCCAACCACTTTCATACCTGTCTTGCAATTTTGTTCAGACCATGTTTTGTTAGTGTGCGTGAGAGTGACATTTGAGACAGCACCGCAAGCTTTACTAAATCAGGAAACGTGACATCTCCTGCTCTGCTTCTACCACAAGGCTTGTTCCCATATGGCAGAAGGAAATTACATTGATTTGACAGGATTTATGTTCTAGAAATCCATACTAACTGCTATTCACTTCCATGTTATCTTCTAGGCACTTATAAGTAGTTGTTCTGGTGTTTTTCTGAGGATTGAAGACAAATTGGCAGGCTTGTAACTCCTTAGTTCTGCTTCCCCTGCTTTGCAGAACTGGATATTCTGTTGACTTTTCCCCAGTCTTTTAGTACCTCATCTTCTATTCTTGCATTCCGAGAGGTGACTGTCCAGTGATTCAGAGAGCTCTTAAAGTGGCCATGTAAGATTCCTGAGTTGAAATACATCGTGCCAAATCAATTTGAACATCTCTGATTTATTTAAGGGCATATTAATTTGCTCTTTTATCGGCCATTGTCTTCCTGCTACTATGTCTACTGTTCCTTGTCTTCATTGGCATCTGTGTCCTGTGGAAGTTTCTCAGCAGCACTGTCAATTCTCCTAAACTGTTTATTTTGCCTTGCATGAAATCTCCAGAGTTTAGATCAACTGCCAGGGTTAAATCCTGCTGGTATCAACGATTGTGTTGCTTTTGGATCAAGGCTTAATTGTAGACCATGGAAAGAACCTTGCTTTTTGGTTCCTTCTTGGACAGTAGTGTTGCTGAAGAGTGAATGGAACTAACTGCAATAATGGGACCTGAGGTGGACTGTGATTTGGGATGCTTGCTCACCAACTTGTGTACAGGAGGGTTTGAGCTGTTGTATTGATTTCTTTTCAATCAGAACAAATGGCTCAGCTGTCTCTCTGGGAACTTAATGAACACTGATGCCAGAGTGCCCGCTCCTCTTTGTTAGATCTGAGAATTTATTTAAGCGAATATATAGTATGTTTAGAGAATAAATTAAATACATTATATTTACCTCCTGAAGTTTCTTTTTTGTGGTGGCACTTCCTCATTTGCTATTCTTCACTGTTGTTTGTCAGGTACCAGAATGGTCACTTCATTCTTTATCTAATTCCCTAAAAAAAGTAAAGTAGAGAGCACCTTACTTTAGTTAGAAACTTGAGTACATTTTTGTACATAACAGTTTCTGTAATGTCAATTTTTCCATAGTCAAAAGAGGAATGTTCGGTTGAAGTTGCTCTTGAGCTGGTAAGAATTCACTGTATATGGATTAAAACTTTCAGTGCTAATTATAATACATTTATGAGGGCTTCTGGTTTCCTTCCTATAGGAGAGTATTTTCATGCCTATTATATTTTGGCACAATCTATTTTTCTGAAAAGAAGAAAATGTAAAAATTCAGTAGCTAAGGTTGTAATTTTAAGAGGTGCAATGAGAGACTAGGCTGAAAGAAACTGCAATATTCTATATAAATTCATGGAGTGTTCTAAGAAAATGTGTCAATTTTATGAGGGCTCTTATGGAAAATTCTGATTTTGTGTGGATTCAGGTGAAAAGGTAAATTTCATGGGATTTCTGAAAATGACTGGATTTCACTGGTTCCATGAAATCTATGACAGCCATGGAAAAATGCACAGTTCTTGTCACAGAGGAAATTTTTATTGCAGTTTGCAGAACTTTTATTTTCTGTGTACATCTGTTCCTCTGACACATATTATGCATTCTGGACCTCTTCGTCATCTTGTAGTCTCTTCCTGTGAATATTTTACCCTTCTTGATGGATGCATAGTGCTCTGATCCTCAGATGATAGAAATCCATGACTGCCTACAAAGGAGGTTCAGTGTGCGGATGTGGGTGGGGGAAGGGCATGAAAAGTAAGAAATACTAAATACAGTCCTGGGGATTTTGTATTTTATGGTAATGCCAGCTTATATCAAGCATTATAGGAGGGAAAATAATCAGGAGTAAGGAATAGGAATGATTTATCATATTCAACATGAGATCTAAGCAATGTAGCATCAAAAGCCACCTACCTGCAGTGTGTAAAATCTGGGCTTGTGTGGAGGGTCCAGCACAAGACCACCCGAGGAGCATATAAAGCTTCAGAGGAGAACAAGTGTATTGTGGCATCTCAATTTATCCTCTAAGCAATGCCCTCGTTGGCTAGGACACAAGTGTGACTCTAGCATGCTCACGTTGTTCCCTGTCTTCATAGAGGCAGCAGAGCTGAAATGGATCTTGCTTTTCAAGGAGAGAAATTAAGACACAGAGGAGAAAAGGAGTGCATCCTCAGACAGGGCTTGAAAATCAATGGTGAGATGAGGTGAAAACTTACACGAAGGCTGTGTCAGAAGGGCATGGGAAATGACAAAGAAAAAGCGATATTAGATAAGTAGAGGAATTAGGAAAGAAAGAGTTGTGAAGCAGATTGAGCTGAATCTGTGAAAGGTTTTAAATGAAGAAGTCTGAACAGTGTCTTGAGACAAAGAGGGAGCCATTTGATTAGCTTTGATTTAATGATATTTTTTAACATCTTTGTGTGCCTGAGCAGCCAGAACTGAGAACGTTCCTGAGAGAAGCCTCTTCTGGGGAATGCCTTCCCCTTAGCTGAGGGAAGATGTGGAGTGTCCAAAAACCAAAATCCCTGGTTTTGGCTGGGATAGACCTAATTTTCTTCTTTGTAGCTGTGTTTTGGATTTAGAGTGAGAATATTTAGTGTGTTGATGAAAACAGGCATGCTTTTGTTACTGCTGAGCAGTGCTTACATAGACTCTCAAGGCCTTTTCTGTGCCTCAACCTACCCCAGCAGCGAGGAGGCTGAGGGTGCACAAGGAGTTGGGAAGAGACACAGCCAGGATAGCTGACCCCAGCTGACCCAAGGGATATCCCACACCAAAGGGTGTCATCATGGTCAGCATATAGAGCTGTAGGAAGGAGAAGGAAGACAGGGTCATTTGGAGTGATGATATTTGTCTTCCCCAATAGCTGCCATGTGTGAAGGAGCCATGCTCTCCTGGGGTGACCGAACACCTGCCTGTGCAGTGGAAGTGATGAATGAATTCCTTGCTTTGCTTTCTGGCACATGGCTTTTATTTTGGCTATTAAACATCATCACCTTTTGCTATATTCTTTTGAAGGAGATTTTGGCCTGCTGAGACCTAGAAGGGCTTTTCCCACTTGACCATCAAAAAACCTACAGTCCAGCTTTTCTTTGCATTTGTGCTGCATGTTCAAGGCCAGGTTGGATGGGGCTTTGGGCAACCTGGTCTAGTGGAAGGTGTCCTTGCCCATGGAAGGGGGGTTGGAACTAGGTGATATTTAAGGTTCCTTCCAACACAAAGCATTCTATAAATTGCAGAATACTTCATGAAATTTCTTGCTTTTATATTTTGATTATCTTTCCCTATTCCCACCAGTGGGGAGACAGCAGTTTTCTGCCTGGGGCTTAGTTGCCATGACAGGGAGAAGCATCACAAAGCACAGCAGAGGTGATGGTACTGTGGGTTATTACTCACACAGGAAATGCAGAGGACATGAATATCAGGGTCCTGGATGATGTCCCATACCACTACCACTGCCATGAGAAATGGGAAGCAGAAAGCTGACCCTAATGTTGGCTACTGATGCACAAGAAGGCTTGTGCATCAAGCCTTCTATATTTAGTGAAGCCAAGGGAGGTTTTGAGGGGCAAAAGGAACAAATGGAAAACAATGGCTGAGGTATGAGGGAGTTGTTTGTATTTGTGGACACAATGCATGTATACTGTTGATTATTGACTGCTATCCACTCTCTTCACTAAACCTACTAAGTTCCAAGGAGCTGTATTCCCTTTTTCTGTTTCTGTAAATGCTAAATAGATTTTTGCCATGTATAATGCTTTCCAGAGAAAACATCGTCACCTTTTTTATATTATTTTGAAGGAGTTTTTGGTCTGCTGGGACCGAGAACTACTTTTCCCACTTCCCCATCAAACAACTTCCAATCCAGCTCTCCTTTGCATAATCCTATTTCAAATAGGAATAATATGAATCCTCCAGTTTATACTAGCAAGGAAATTTGCGTGGTTATATTTCATCATTGCCTTAGAGAAGAAGGGCAGGGCAGCTGCCAAGCTGTCTGTACAGATTTTCTCTGCTGAAATCTAGTGAAGAAACTGTAGTTGTCTTGATAACATATTCAATATGTTTTTCCCCTCTTTTGCTAGCTCACAATAGCAGGAAGTTGTGGCTGTGCTTTTCACTTGCAGTAGATAACAGCCTGCCCACCTCATCCTCAAAGTGTACAAGTCAGACAAGGTCCTACTGTCTCTTTCTCTGGCTGCAGCATCTTGATATATCTGGCTCTGTCTTGGTGACACTCAGATCTCTCTAGTGATGCCCAAGTCATCTCTAGTTTTAGGGAGCTTTTCAGCATAAAAAGGGCTGTTCAGTTCAGGCACAGCAAAGCCTGGAAGCAGATGTCTGTAATAGTATTGACCAAGTCAAGCCTGTAGTTCAGGGAGTTTGCACAAGGAGCTGTGGAAGGTTGGAGTAAGTAGTCTGCATCAGGCCTGTGTTGTGGTCACCTCTCTTTTGTCAGGGAGCTCACACATGCTCTGCAGGGCGGATTACCAGCAGAGCTTCTCCACGTCCACTCTTTCTGTATGGCAGGGCAGGGTTGGAGTTTGTATCTCACTGGGGCTCCCATGCTGCACCTGGTCCCTGTGGTGCAGGAATCAAAGCCCAACGTGATGTCTTGTGTCTACCAGAACAAGATGATTTGGTACTTCTAGTAAGGAACATAAATCAGTTTTGTTCCCTGAAACTTTCCAGTCGCTCCTTTTCCTTATATCTTGTGTATGCTTGTATGTTTTGTCAAGTATAGTAGGAAGAAAATGTCCACTTGGTGTGATACGTTTTGGCACACTTTTTTCCCCAGAAACAGCTTGTGCCAATATTCTGTCTATACTATCAACTAAATATACATGGCTAACGTCTACAAACTTATTCATGCTGATGGGCCCCACTTATTCAAAATGTGCTGTTCACACCTGCAACCTTGACCATACATTTGTGGATTGGCACGCTTGATTATTATGAGTACAGGACTGGAGGTCACAGTGCAAGGGCATGGGCTATCTCAGCCTTTAATCTCAAATGTACCCCGTGGGTAAGGTAGATGGATTAGTACCATCACAGGTGATCATATAATTTTTCCTCTCAACCTCATTGGTTTTCTCCACCTTGGGAATCTCCAAAGACCTGTGGAGAGATGTGACACCTGCATTCACATAAGCAGAGATCCATGTTACCTGTTGTGGTGGTTTCTTTCCCCAAGGAAGAGGTATGTGACAACCCAGATATTTCCTTTTGAGTGTTTCCTTTCAAAACAGTCAGAAGCAGTGGGACTTGGAGTGCCTGACACCCTGGTTTTTGCATGTATCTGACATCATCATTTCTTCCCCAGAGTAAGCTGGCTAAATTGATTTGATTTTAAAGGAGTGAAGCACTGAGACTGTGTCTGACATTTTCAGAATTCCAGGACGCTGTGTTCCCAAATCAATATGCTGATTTAGTAACATAACTTATGCTCAGGAAGGCCATGTGACTCTCTCAGACCCATCTATCTTAGTTGAGCATTTCTATTAGAGCTGTGCAAATCCTTTCCAGGACTGCAAGTGAGATTTTACAAGTTTCCCAGTAGAAGGGAGTAGTGTGGAATTACAAACGCCCTGCACCAATTACCAGATTTGAATATGGCCCTTTTCTTGTTTGAGTCTCAAGCAGGCCCTGACACAGGACCATCTCTGCATTGCTAGCAGTCAAATAGACAGGTGCACACACCCATAGATGTGCAGATACAGCAGTAGTAGCCTACTGCCTATAAAATATGCACTTCCATATGCAGATGGAGATCCATTTTTAAGCAGGAACTTTAGGGAATCAAAAGATACACTTGAAAAGGTAAAAGGGTACCTCAAGAGACATCAAAGTTTTTCACAAATTTAAATAGAATCAGAATAGTGCACAAATGTAGTCTGTGTCTGTCTATGTGAAAACAAACCCAGTACCATTTGGCCATGTAGCTTATTTAATATATATCAAAAGTGTTTGGCTGTAGGCCATTCATGTTTGTTATACCCACAGAAACAACATGTTGAAGGCAGCAATGGCTGAGTCACTCAAACAAAAAGTGAATTCGGGACACAGACAGTGTGAGTGAGTTTCATATTCTGGCAAAAGTGTTGATAAAAGTATATCAGAAAAAAATGCTACTTTCCTTTTCTTTGTTAAAAATCAGATGGTGCTGCCTTCTTACATGACACAATGTTTTGAGTTTAAATTTCCTTTTACTTATAAGGTACGGGCAGCTGAATCTCCTAATAATGCTAGAAAAATCTTTGTGTTTTATTTCAAGGTGCACAGAAACTCTGTATTTTAAATAGTGAGATTGTAACAGTGAAGTTGCCTACCTTCTAAACTGATACCACTTGTTTCTGTGTAGGTCCAGCTTTAAGGGTATTTCAGTACCATCCTGTTTACCTGTAGGAACATTTGCCTGACTACAACTTTTAAGAACAGGCATAAATTTATGCTGGAAAGTGTCTCCACCTTACCAAAAGACAAAAATTTTCTTCTCAGTGCCTTTCCTTACTGCAAGAAGCCCAAGCACTCCTGAAGGCATCACATCTTTTATGCCCTATGCAGTGGCTGGCAGAAGCAGAGCGCATCAGAATCCTTTGTGCTCACCAAGGAACCAGGATTTGAAGGATCACTAAACTTAGCCATTTTGTATATCAATCCACGAGGCAGCACTTTAATCATGTATTTTCAAGGTTAGAGTGTTCATTTTGGCCTCCTGCTTGCTAAGTGGCACAGAGATGTTATGCACAGTACATGGTAATGCTATAATTTATTGCTTTCTAAAAGCCACCCAAAGTACTGCACTGTAATCAAATAGCACTTCTTGATGACATTGTGTGCTCCAGATATAGCCTGAAACAGACTGACACAAATAAGTCATTTAAAGGTGCACAGCCAATCAGAAATTCATGCCAAATGGAAGATTTGTGAATAAGCAGTTTTCTGGTTTTAAATTATGGCTTTGTCGTAATGAGACATTTGCTAACAATGAAGCTATGTACATGCATTTGGTCTGTCCCTGCCACTCTAAACAAGGTAACTGACATGGCCATATTCTGATCTGCAATGTGGGACTAAACTGAGCTTAATTTGTCTTTATGAGAAGAAAATATTTCTGTTACTCCTATTCCTTACTTGACTTTGGTTACTGACCAAAAAGCCAGAGTTTTTATACTGGGAAAAAAAAATCAGAAGTCTTAGACAGAATATTAAAGTTGCATTCAAAGTGGCTGTTTGTAAGTAGGTTTTTTTTTCCTTTTTTTTTTTTCACTGTAAAACTGTGAATCTCCCACAATCTAATTTCTGCCTCAGTTGGTTCTTACAAACATTATCAGGTTACTTTAGATAATATGGAAGGCATTCGTTTTTATCAGGCTTGTATCATTTAAAATCTCTGCCTTCTGTTACACTTTGAAAGTCACTGTAGACAGTCTTCCTCTTGAATTCTCCTTTTTTTGTGAGGACCCTCCAGTGACCACTTCCTCCCTTCCAAGCTCCCAGTTTGTAATGCTCCACCTGTTACCTTTGCTGAGGTGGTTCTGGCTCCCTGAATGGCCAGGCTTCTGCCTGTGCTACTTTCTTGGCTCCATCTGTGCTCAGTGTCTGTGTGTTTGCTGGGCTGTTGTGGAGCCCAGTCCAGGCACCATTTCTGCCACACTGCCATGCTGTCATTTGCCCACCAGTTACAGGAGCTGCTCTTCCATGCCTCAAGGTACCTTGTCCAACACCTTCAGGTACAGAAAACAGCCTCAATTTCTCGTGACTGGGGGAGATGGGTAAATCTTAGCACACCTGTTTGCTGTATTTGAAGAGATATTTGTTAGGGGTAGGTCAGCCACCACATCTGTGTGAGGCCAGATAACATTTACTAAGTGTCTACTGGATTTTTAAAGCTCTCAGGGGCAGGCATCGTTACTTCATTACCAATCATTATTGACAACAAGTAAACAAAGTTCATAATATAGTCAATGTTAAACCTAATTCTCAGTATAATGCTGCTCTGTGTCTTTGTAGAAAATGTAACCTGTATCCTGGGAAACAATGGGCCACATTTGACATTGGGAGTATGTGTAACAACATAAATACAATTTTGGCACCTTAATTTGTAGAAATGTAGTATTTAGCTACGTCTGGTATATTTTTAAATGCTTTTCAGCACAATTCACCTGAAGATAATTTGTTCTGTAAGACAAATTGGGTCAACACTATGGTTCTTGGAGTCCCGTGTTCTGTAGCAGAAAGAGAAGCTGGTGTATTTATGCCTTGTGGAGCCAGTGGAAGTCAGTCTGTTGACTTTCATGGGGCTCTGGATTAGATCTTTAATGAACATCTCCTGATATCATTATGGGAGCAAATATTGGAGCAGCATCATGAAAACTTCAGATTTAGTCGATAGGAAGGATTTATTAAATTTTTTTCGAACATACAGTAGTTTGAAAATTGCTTCTTGAAAATTGCTTCTTCACCTGGTGCTCTGTTCATGCTTATCCCACAGTGACCTGAGCCACCCAAAAGATTATTTTGTCAGAAAGAAGCTCAGGCCAAGATTAGGGCAAATGAAGAAACCATGCAAAATTAAAGCAATGCGTTGTTTTGAAACAAATAGACAAGGTGCAAATCCAAAAATCTAATCTGAATGCACCCAGAGAGATGTGGGGAGAACTTTTTGAACCTGTTAATTTCAGAAGTGTGGCATGTTGGGTAGCAAAGAACCTAGTAGTTTTGAAATGTAAACACATGGTATGTAAAACATAAACCACAGAATTAATGAATCATGTTAATTTCACACTGCCCCTGCTTTGGACTAATTAGTGCAAATTAAATGTTGCACTTGTCAAGCAGAGCAGTTTGTGCACCATGTATTGCACTAAGAATTATTTTTGGATCCATTTGCACAATGTGAAAATAGTGTGAAAATATTTTTATTTCAATGAGTGGTAGTTTTACAGTCATTAGAAGATTTCTGTAATAGGCTTAGACTCCCATGGCCTCACAGCTGCATGAGGTCTGGCTTGCATTTAAAGGTGGGAAAAGATGTAGTGGGAAGGAGGACATTTAGCTGACTGGATTTACTTAATTACCCCCCACCCCATTCTAAAATGCCAGACGAGGCTGGTCAATTATCTATCCCTTCGTCAGAGGCCAATTGCTTAATTGCAAATTATCCATAATAATTACACAGCCAAATAACTACTGGATTTATTTTTAATGAATGTGGAAGCCCTTAACAAGGATTTAAATGTACCCACCAGGATTAGTCAAAATCGACAGCTATCAAAGGGCTGGAATCTGCCACTCACTTCTGTGGAGGAGGGCATCGCTCTGCTTATTTTCTGTGAGACTCAGAGAAGTGAGGATGCTGTGTCCATGCTATGTAATGTTTTCAGGGTCTAATATTTCCATTGTTTCAGTGAGACAGACTGAAAAAGAGGGATTACTGAAAATGGAAAAGGCTGTCAGAACGAGGGATGCTGTGAAGCCAGGGCAGAATATAGGACAGAGTGGAAATACTGCCTTTGCTGAAATGAGATGGAGCTCTGCCAGGCAGCAAAAAAAGGGATTGTCAAAACAGCAGCGCACGCCCCCTCGGAGGCATTCCTGGCGCGGGAGTGGAGGGTCTGCCCACTGCGGGGAGATGGAGCCCTTCCCTCTCGCTGGGAGGCAGCGCTCGGAACTGGCCGGCAGCAGCAGGGCTGTAATTAGCGCTGACACAGAACACAAGGCAAGGCTTTTGACGCTTGTTTTTCAGTTTTGACAGAGAGGAAAATCATAAGAAAGGTGGCTTTTGTTTTTGTTTTGTTTGGTTTGGTTTTTTGCCTTTTGCTTTTTCCTTTCTCCTCTCTCCCTCTCCCCCCTTAAATAGCTTTCTCTCTTCAAATTACCTGAAATCACTGGGTGCGTGGCCACGTTCCATGGTGCTGCCCACTCCTCCACACTTGACAGCCTGGGAAAAAAAGTGTACTTTATTGAAATACTAAACTAAATGAGAACAGGAATTTAAATATAATGTTCTGTCTGCTCACAGGCAGATGAAGAAGATTCAGTAGTTAGAGATGTAACAGAAAATTTGGAGTGTGAAGGAGGAAATAAACTGAATGCAAAGGAGCATGCAGAGGGGAACTAAACTATATAGCACGGTAAAGGTAAATTAAAGTGTTTGAACTGTTTTTGAAATGGAAACTTGGCATCTGTCTATTCTCCATCTTGCCTATATTAGTGTCCAGAGGTCCAGTTCAGAAATCTGTGTCCCACTGTGCTAACCTCAGTAAAAACACTGTAACTCAGTGTCTCCCACCACTCTTGCCCAGCATCTAAGCAAAAGCATTCTCTCAGTTCTAATTTGCTTTTTCACTTTTATGTTGCCTGCTCTTTGTAGGTCATGTGTAAGCAATTTTTTCTGCTGCTTTTTCTAGGAGGTTAAGTAATTAACTTGGAGGAGAATGGGAAGCTGTGATCTTGCCTCACTTTGAAAGGCCATTTCCTGAGATTTCTGCAGCATGCTTCTTCTTCCTCCTCTGAAATTTCTTACACTGAATTCTTGCATGGGGAGTTGATATTCTTGACATAAAAGCCCCAGCTGGGATCTCTTTTTGATTGTGAAGCATCCTATGGAATATTATACTCCTAAAGGGATTTAACAGTGATAGAGTGAGGCATGATAAAATATTGGACTGTTTTGTTTCAAGGCTTGGTTTTTTTAATGACTGAAGCTCTATCTACTTGTACCCTGCTGTGATGGGTGTCAAAGTTTTCTAATGCAAACTCAGACTGAAAATTTCAGATTCTGCTTAATGGTTCAGTGGTTAGAGGACACAGTCCTGAAAGTCCTGAAATGTGTGTGGATCTTCTGGATGTCACCACATAAAATAGTGACCCCATAACTGGTAGAAACTTGACTTGTCATCTAAAATCTGGATTTATTTAAGATGAAGTTGATCTCCCAAATATAAATTCAGTACCATTCATCATTTTCATCTATGACTTTGAATAGCTTCTCTAATCTGTTTCTGCTGTTGTCAGTCTGACAGGTTTGTTCCTTACAGGGTTAATTAAAAATACACTCTAGTTCCTACACATGGAATCTGCACATTAAAATCAGTGTGGGTTTCTGCTTACACTTCTTGTTCACAGAAGGGAAATGAAGACCCTGCACTATGAAAACAGTTGCTGCATTTATTCTCTGTATCAGGTGCTGGTAATGAGCTGGGGAGGAAGAATCATGCACCCATTCTTTTAAATTGAGCATATATTTTCTTTCCTATTTTTCTAACTGATATACCTCTCCCTTCAATATTTTTTTATCATAATTTTATCATTCCATCCTCCTTGGTTACTTTTTCCCTTAAATATGCATCCCAGTCTGTACTGCTGTTTGCTCTTCTTAAGTCATGGTGTAGTTTTTTTTTACTCTTAGTCACATGAAGAATATCTGTTTCCAGTATTTCCAGCCCTGAAATAAATGCCTGTAATGGTTAGGGGTGGGTGCCAGAAAATTCCTGCTCTGTTGTTGTTTTTTCTTATATTTTTATTTTTAATCTGGAACCAGTGCATCTTGCAGCTTTCTCAATTCCTTTGTAATTTGTTTAGCATGAACAATTTTCTGAGAGCAATACTAGGTACCGGCTTTTTTTTTTTTTAGATTTCTCTTTTCCATCTCTAATGTAGATTTTTATACGCCAGAAATTTTTGCAAAGCAACCTTTTCCTCAGCCCGTGTTTCTCAATGAATGTTCCTTTCTAGTGTTCTTTGTCTTGTCGCAATAAACCAATAAACAATGAACAGTTCCAAATTATGTTGTAATTAAAATTTCCTCTTGGAGCAGTTGTTACGGGTACTGTGAGGTGTACTGAGAAGGGTCGGGGGGTTACGGGGAAAGAGGAAATAGCGGAATTGGAAGCAATAGAAGGTAATAGCTGGCCCGCCGCCCCCGGGAGGGCGGGTCCTGGTGACGCGCCCGGAGCGCTGCCGTGGGCTCCGCCCGCAGCATCCCCGCAGCATCCCGGGAGGAGCGCGGCTCCGCGGGGCTGCCGTGTGCGGGACACTGCCCGCTCTCCCCGCCTGCATCGACTCCTGCTCCAGCCTGCCAGTGCCGCCGGGCCGGGCTGCTTGGCTGCCGGGGTGGCAGTCTGTGTGTGCTGGGGCGTTTTCTGCTTGTTCTGCCTGGCAGCCTCATAGGGAACTGGCACATCAGATAGGAACTCCCCTTCCCTTCCCTTCCCTTCCCTTCCCTTCCCTTCCCTTCCCTTCCCTTCCCTTCCCTTCCCTTCCCTTCCCTTCCCTTCCCTTCCCTTCCCTTCCCCCCGAGCTTCAGCTGCTATTGACTGCGCTAAAGTAAGGTTCTGCAGGCACTCTTAACCATTTACACATATAAATTTACTTTATAGCATGTTTGTTTTGGAAAAAAAGTAATGAAAATTTAATAAAAAATTACGTATTTGTTTCTGCTCAGTCCTTTAACTCCTTAATGCCTGAGATTTTTATTTTTTTAAAAATATAATTTAGTCCAACCCATCCACTTCATTAATTTGGCCTGGTACCCTGTGGTTTTGCTCCTTCTAAATGAAATGTAAAGCCTGGTGGAGCAGCAGTCTCTGTTGTGAGTATACATTGAGGGAGTTCAGAGCATCTCTTTGGAAAATGTTGGCTTTGCTTCAACACCCTATTGCAACAATGTCAGTGCTGCTGGCAGTGCCCGCCAGGAAGGGCAGTGGTCTGCCCAAGAACTCTTTAACATGCATAAAATCAAATTGGAGGGAAAAGAGGAAATTACCCTTGGGCATCCTGGCAAGCCCTGGAAAGTCCTACAAACAAAAGTAAGGAACTACTTTTCTCATCTAGAATGAGATAAAGGAAAGATGAAGCTTAAGAAACATTTATAACAGGGAAAGGACAGAATGACCTCTCAAGTGATGGGAAGGCTTTTTGTATTTGAATACTTCATTAGGAAGCTGCATGGGAGCAAGGCACCTAAATATCTTAAAATATGGTCCCAAACTATGAAGATTTTAAGCTGTGTGAATAGGGAAGTGATCTTCTGTTCCAGGATATGAAAATGTGGGATGAACAGTTTCCACTCCATGTATTCAAGATTTGTCTCTTCAATCACAAACATAGGAAACAATAGTAAAGATTTATATTCTGTATGGCTCAATACTGGTTTATTCTGAGAAATACAGAATGAGAAGAGATGTTAGAGGTCCTGCTTTATGAATTAAATGTCTTGTAAGTACAAGTTATCCTATAAAGTGATTGATTCTGACCATGTGTAGTGCTCTACAGAACTACCCCAGTGCTTCATTGGGTGGGTATTTGTGTGTCCCTTGTGAAATCAAGGCACATCCTAGTTCAGCCTGGAAGAGCTCAGAGGCTGGGGCAGAAGCATTCAAGGTGTACAGAAATACTCTTTCCTGGTGCAGATATTTCAATCTTTTGTTCCTTTAAAAAGACAAACCCAAGCTTTTTCTTTCAATCTTAGGCATGACAAATTGGAAGTTTTAGAAGAAAACAGCTTCTGATTCATGATGCTGAGCTAAATTTTAAAATGATGGGAACGAAAAAAAGGTATTCCAAAGGTAAAATTTGGGGTTAATGCTAAAAGCATTCAGTATCTAGACAAAATTATAAGTAGCTAAGAATAGGAATTCAAAAACTACTCTGCCCTCTCAGTACATTGCTACCATGACACTACAGTAATTTATTGCTGCAGAACATTCCCTTCTAGAACTCTCTAAATATTTTAAGGAATTTCAATTACATATTGCACGGGAACATCTTTAAAAGCGTTCAGGTTTGCTAGCTTTAAGGACCTTAGAGGAATCCATATGCAGAAAAGCAAACAAACCCAGTGAGAAATGTACACTGTTTAATTAAAATACTAGGGTTTGGCACATTCTTTTTCTTACTATGACTTATTAAGGAAAAAATCCCTGCATAAAATCCCTTAAGTGTACAGATAGGTTTTTCTTTTCTTTTGAGCTTTGTATAAGTGGCTTGTATTATCACCAAAAAAGTCATAGACTTGGGTGTATATTTTGTTCTTTTCATATGTTAATGATTTATGGATTGTGTTGCACCATTTATACAATCAACACTTAGTTAAATGGTCATTGTCCTAAGAAGTGTTGAATTCATTATGAGGGAGACGAGTAATAGATTCCCTATCTGCATCTCAGTAATCAGTTGTTCTGATAGATGCTCAGTTGCTGTGGATGCAGGCAGACAGGAGAGCTGCTTGTGAAGAGATTTGCCACCCTCAGTGCCAGTCACAACTCACTGGCTCTGAAGTTCCATATGGAAACACACATTTTTGCTACACAAGTGTATGTAACTAGGAGGTGTAGTTTCCAGGCTGTTACAATTACACAGTAGGTATTTTCAACACAAAACAGCTCTCCTCCTTGGTCTTCATGCAAATCTTTACTTATTTCGAAGAGTATGATTAAGAAGGGGAGGAAGGCTTGGATGCTTCAGTCAGTGGTGAGGGCTCAGTTATAGCTATCAGTCCTGCACTGTCTGTTTCTGCAGGGCAATGCTATGTAAAGCTATGTAAAGCAGAGCATTCAAAAATTGAGTTTGGGAGGCAGTAAATAGTGTTTCTAACTGGCATTTATCTGGGAGCTGGACTTTCCTGTGATGCTCTTCACTTCACTTGGATGCTGGACTCTGCTTTTGCCTGCTTTGTGAAGCTGCATAACATAAGTAGGATCAATCTTTAGAAATAGATATTTTCTTCCTTTCAAAGTCTAAACTGAGCCTACTGCTGGTAGATTAAGGTTGAAAGGAGTTGTGAGAGGGTTAAGCCTCTACCATGATGATAAGTAACAGAGCCCTTTTTGGGAATTATGCAGAAATCTTGGTGCATCAGGAAGACATGCTCATTCCTTGTTGATTTCTCTCATATCAGGAATCAGCACTGCAAAGGAAGGAAGATCCTGGGCATGATTCTGAGCCTTGTGGACTAGGCTTGGCTGTACAGCTCAGTGAAGTACTCTATCTCTGCTTGAACCAACCTAGCTTCTCCCAGTGAGGACAGCGAGGGATATGCACTGCGGGAGCTGATGAGGAGCTGTGCCTCTCTCTTACATAGGTATGATCACTTCTTAAAATTTGTTCCAAGTTTTGATCTTGCTGGCATCAGTGCTCTCCTAAAATCAACTAGCAAAGGAAATGTAAATGAGAACAGTGTGGCTATTTATTTTTACAATCTCTTGTATTTGTTGTCTCAGTGGTGGGACCTGATGGTATCAGTGCCCTAACTCAGAACATCTCTCAGCAGGCACTCAGCTCACCAACCCAGCCTGGGCAGTATGGTACTAATTAATTCTAAGGAAGGCTAGGTGGATTTCAGGTATGATGTTATTGGTACTGAGGTAACTGAGTGACATACCCAAAGAATTTCAAATTGCTACCTCACTTGTGAGCATAAAGGACTCTGGCTTGTTCTTGCTTAAATGCGCTCTTTCTATATTCCCTTGGCTGCAACTAAACAGCAGAATATTTACCTGCTTGATTGCTGTTTGTAAATCTAGGCTCTTCCCTCCCCCCATCCCCTAAATCTTCCTTCGATGCCGAGAGGAAAAAATAGCATACAAGAAAGTGGCTGTAAAGCATTTCTTTGCTGTTCTGCCGCTCTGTGCAGAGCTTTTTGTGGCACTCAGGGGTGCAGTAGGGCTTGAACAGTCCAGACAGTGTGCCAAGGCATATTCCTGTAGGACATTGCTAGAGATCCCTGCTCGTAAACCCTGCCTGCAGAGCTGGAATTGGAGGGGGGGGAAGAGAAAGGGAAAGAGGTGAAACAGGGAGGACACAGAGGTGTGATTAAGGACTTACAGAGAAGACAGAGAGAGGAAACTGAGAGAGAAAACATAGTGAACAGATTGGTAAATGGAGAACAACCACCCAGGGCCAGGCTGAAGACAAGGGGGCTGAAACAGAGAGTAAAGGGAAAAAAAAAAAAGGTAATTGCAAATTTGGGATATTATTAAAAACTCTGGTTTTCACTCTTAAAACTGGGAGAGTCTGAGGTAATGGAAAGAGAAGTCAGTGGAGCTCTTGCAAGCCTTGCTAGTGCAGAATCTTCCTGGATGTTTTTAGTTATGAATCAGCTTCATCTTGGTTTCTAATGAGTGATTTGGACGCTGGTGCCCATTTGTGAGAGGCACTTTTATAATAATATTGTCATGTGTTGTTAGTCTCATAATTTATTTCTGTGTTTGGCTAGCTATTCTCAGGCATGTACAGACTAAAATTGAACATAAATTCCATACCACCTATGGTGTTAAATACCAATTTTAATGCAGATTTTTATTGTATTTGGCTGTGACTGAACAGAAACTAGAGAATACAGGCAACATTAAAAGACTCTTTAGAATTTCAGCCAGTCCCTTCATTCTGACTAGGGACATCGTGAGAAAGTGGAATTGGGATAAGTGAATGGGGCTGGTTAGGGGAGTTCGAGGGTTCCTTTTCTTCCCTTCTTCAATTCCTTGAAACTTTCATTAAATTATGGATAAACTCTCAATAAGAACAAAAGAGTAAAAGAATGACAGCTGAATTTTTAGACTCTGATGACCTAAAAAATTGCTTTGCAGACATAAAGAAACATAAAGGATTGAAATGTATGACTGTAAACATCCAGACATTATACTGTCTTTTTTCAGATTCAGCTTCTGATATTCATGTTCGTGAATGGCCCATTTCAGTGACATTACTGGGACAAAATCCCTGTGGGTGTAATTCCTGTTACTTCACTAACATCAGTTAAAGTCAGCATCTCTACAGATTTGAACGTGCTTGATGAGTTTGGTGAGGTTTGTGTTATACATGCAGCAAGATGTGTCTGCTGTCAGTGTATGGGTGCATACTGGGATCTGGCAGCAAGTCCCATCAGCTGTGTGGGGAGAAGGCTGCAAAGGGCAAACAGAGCAGAGCTGGACCAAGAGCAAAGAAGTCTATGAGGTGTCCTCTGTGGGCAGCAGTGGGGAGGGAGTTTGTGAGTAGAGAATGTTGCAGAACAGCAGCTAAGGACTCCCAAGGAAGGAACAGGTACTTTGAAAAGCACTGGGTGCCTAAAAGCAGTTCAGCAAATAGCCTTCTATGAATTTGAAAGGGACTGTGAGCATCAGACAAGTAGCTTTATTTAATATGGCTTATTCAACAAACTAATGTAAGTGAGGGAGTGAGAAACAGTTAACAAACCCCTGCAAAAATGAGACATTTATTACAGTTGGAAAGCATGAAGCTCTGCAATTAAAGTATTAGCTTTCAATTTAAAATTTAAAGATTTAAAATTTTAAGATTTAAAATTTAGAAGTTCCACAGGTAATTTGGAATCATTCCTTCAGAAGCAGATTGTAATGGGCATCAGAGACCCAAACTGTGAACAGAGATGTTTGAATATCCTGAGTTAACCTTAGAAAAACAGTAAGGATGGAGGAGGCCACAGCCCAGAGGCAGACCAGACTGCAGATGCTGGGAGGAAAACCGAGGCAATGATCCCTGATGCAGGACCACAACCTATCACAAGCCCGTGGGAGCACAGGAGGCAGAGCAAAAGCGATGACTCCAAGGGGAAATGTGCCAACATGCACAGAGCTCTCTTTAAATGCTGCCCCAGCACACGGTGCTATCTGCATGTGATGGCTTTCAGCAGGCTGTGAGAAATGATTTGGTAGCCTTAGCTGAGTCTCACCACCAAATGCCAAGCTTCTTAAGCTGCTTAACAGGCTTGGCGAAGAGGATAATGATTAACCATTTATTAAAGTCAGCCCCTCCAGGTCAGAATGAGGGATATTGGTAGTGAGAAAGCTCGTGCTGCTCTTGCCTTCCCAGTGCCTTTTATGCAGATAGAGGACTTTAGCCTTTGGGGATACAGTCAGTGGTATTAAATTTACTTAAAAGTATGAAGTGCCTTCATTTCAGTGCTGAATACCACTGTGGGCCATTGTAAACTTCCTTCATGCAGTCTGAATCTCCTTAGAGGCAGACATGCACTGGTTTCTCAGGAAAGCTCTACTGAGAGCATGCAGTGTACATGTCAACTTAATTAAATGAATTTGTTTAAAATATGATCAATGGTGTGTGAAATTATATAATTATTCCATAAATACACGTTGTTAATTAATTAATATTTTAATTAAAGGGTAATTGGAAAGTCATTGCATTGCTACCTTTTTTAAAGGACACGAATGTGTCTTTACCTCATATTCACTGATTAGACCAAAAACCCCCTTTTTTAAAAGAAGGTATTGAACTAGAAGCCCAGGAGATTAAAAATAAAAATAAGAAAGAAAAAAATGGCACACTATGACAGCTATGTCCCAGTTTGCCATAGGAAGGAATTTGGCTGCCCTTTAAAATCTTTGCTTTCAATCAGCCTTCAGTTTTTCTAATATCCTTCATGTCTCTTATTCTGGGAGAGTGATTGTCTCTCTGGGAGTTTTGCCTTGAAATGTCTCTCTGGAAAAAGAACTTGGAACAAAGTGCTGTGGACTAGTTGTTGGTTGAGAGAGGTTGGTATTAGCAGTTTGTCAGAGCTAGACATAAATCCCTCTTTTCCCCTCATAATAATTTTCCCCCTTCAGTTTACCTGTTTATTTTGAAGACTATCCATATTAACAAACCCAGACTCCCTATTACTCACTGCCAGAACAGCACACCAATCCCCAGACCACTTTTTGTAACTGCTGGTGTGGAATAAATGAAAAGAAATGACTGGAAACCAAGAGAGAAATGACTATGGCCCTTATCTTGCCCCTGGAAATTCATATATAATTCATACTGAAGCCAATAGGCTAGGAAGGACAAATTTGAGGCCTGCCTGTGAAAAATTATCAAGGGCTCACAAATTAAGGCCCTACTTTTGCCAACTTGCACAATTAAATGTGAACGCCTTCTGTGAAGGCAGTGGGAAGGGTGCTGCTTACAGGTCTAAACTGAGCTAATGCTCTTGTTTGAAGCTTTGGGATGTAGACAAATATGAACCAGGGAATTCTGGACAGTAGATAGTTATTCTGCATGTTTTGATTGTCTGCTTACCTGGCAAAATTAAACTGGTAAGTTTCTGCATCTGTTAAGCGCTCTGCAGCTGCCCTCTGCTCCTGGACACATCAAGAGCTGGTAAGTGTTGTTTGGCTGTGACTGGTCTAAAATGTTGGTGGTTTTTGATTTCTAACCTGTCCTGCAGTACCATGCCCACTGCAGACCTAGAAGGTCCTAAGAGAAATCAAGAGTTCATCACAGTGACAGCACTTTAGTATGTGACATAAGATTATAGGAGGCTTGCATAGAAAGAACAAGGAATACCATAACTAGCAGAGGGGTGAGTAAAATCTAAGTCACTCAGGAGTAGATTACAGCACACTGAGGAATGGCAAAGGACCCACTGTGCATCTGTTTGCACAGGAAAACTTACACAGCTTTTCAGTGATTCATAGATTTTTTAAAACAAAATCTGAGATTTAAAATATATTTTGAATTCCTAATTGCAAAACTGAACTCCCTGTGCTGTTCTTATAGAAAAGCTCCCTTTATTTGTCTTTAAACCCAACAGTGAATCACAAGGCATGCCTGACTTATTCATGTGTGACATGTCAGGTGCATGAGAGCTTACGTCACATGCTATGCCGATGCATAAAAATTTTAAGCCTGTCCTTGACAACTGAACAATTCAGCAACCTGGACACAAGCTGCAAGGATCAAAAAGTAGGACAAAATTACAACTGTTTATACAGCTTTGCACAATGCCATGGCAATGTGTTTTGCAGGAAGAAATATTTACTGAGAGCAAACACAGTTTAGAATGAGATTTAGTGTCTGTGTCTTCTCTGTGGAGATCTACACGCAGAATACTGAGTTTAATGCTGCTTGAAGGGCCTGAGCTTTTTCCTTGGTGAATCCTCTGTTTTTCCAAGGTACAGGAACATTTGGGGTAAGAGAAAGTGTCCATGACATGAAGAAATACTTGCATAAGCAAAAGAGAAATTTAATGTAAGTTCTACTTTTTTTTTGCCATACTGCAGATTGTTTGACAAGAGTGATACCAATTAGTGCCAACGATAGCGTACTTTATGATACTGACATCTGTCCAAGAGAAACTGGCCCAAAAACATCAAACTTATTTTGCAGATGTCACTGAATAATCATTAGGTGGTGATAATTTTCAGTCACCCAGTGGGGAAAGGTTCCAGCATATTAAACGGTTGAAGTTTCTGAATTTCAAAAATATTGCAGTGGAAATTTTCACTTGAGACAGCAGGCTGAGGGTTTGCAATCTATCTTTTTCTGCCTTGCAAAGCATAGGAGCAGAGGGAGTGGTCCTTTCAGCAAGGCTGAAGAAAGTCTGAAATATTTGTAGGGTTCTGTGTTCTGACTGGATTTATAGGTCCAAATTTTTCTTGGGGCTAGTTACACTGGCATCTCTGAAGTTGTGTTTGTTTTTCTCCACGCTGAATTTGCATCAACAAAAATGGATCATTGAGTAATGGACATTTTATTACATTCAGGAGCTAGGTAAATGTTGGGGTGATTTTAGCTATTACCTGGTTCACATATTTTTATACCATCTTCAAAGATTTAAACTTGCAAAACTGAAAATACAAGCATCCATTTGTAAGGAGTCACCTAAATGAATGCCCTGATTTTTTTTTTCTGCTCTCAGGAGTGTTGTCAGGACTCAGTGGAAGCTGTAGCTACACAGCAGCTCTGGTCATTTGAGTGAGTAAAAATGAAGTTAGATGTCACTGGACATTAATGCAGCTTGCATTTAGAGATATTCTAAGAGAGATTAAGGATATCCTAAGTTATACTGAGGGCTATGTATCTTTATATATCCTTTTGGGTTTTTTGTTTAACTCCAAAATTATCTCCCTAAGAGAGCACATCTCTCACAATTTCCAGACAAAGCCTTAAATTTGGAAGGGGCAAGTCTGTGCAATACTCATATCAGACTCAAACTAAGAAATGAGTCTGAATAAATCTAAGCTGCTATTTTGTGTATTTCTAGATTCCTCAGCCTCTTCCTGGCAGTGATAAAGGGATTGGGATTCCTTTCTCTGTAAATCCAGGAGGAGGACAAAGCCTTGAGGGAAAATCTTGTCCCTTCTCACACCAGTGTGGAATTTACACCTTCTTACACATCTGCTCTGAAATGAATCCTCTTGGTCTAACTGAATCTGAAATAGTCTAACATGGAATAATTTACATGGCTGAGGGTCTGAGAAGAGATGTGTAGCAAGAAAGACAGCAATCAGGAGGATATAAGAAGATAGAAACTAAAGTAAGGGGTAACTTATTTATAATTCAGATTCACTTAGATTCCTATGTGAATTTGGCCCTTACTCTGTGAGGGAGAAAGCAAGGCCTCATTGTTATTTCCTGTTGCTAGATGAGACAGTTGTAACAATATCAATATTTTTTAATTCATATGTATGTGGTTTTAGAAGGGAATTATGAAATAGATATGATTCTTCTTTTATTTTTGAGTTGCATGCTGGGAAAACAATGCACTCGTGTAGATATGAACAGAAATCATTGCTGCCTGTTAAAACAAATTAGGAAACATGCTTTCAAATCTTAATGTAATTTCTAGAGGAAGGAGCCTCTTGACTTGAATGGTAAAGGTCTGAAAATGGTCAGAAAGAGTAAGAGAGCTAAGTGGGGATCCCAATTACAGATTAGCAGTAATGCAAATGCTGCTGCAGAGGGACCACTGAGCTTCTGCAGCTCAGGAGCTGTGTCTGTGCCTAGAGCGCAGGCACTGAAAACCTCCCTTTCATTATTGTTTTTAATTATCTGCACACTGACAGAGCTGGAATACCTGCTGCACACTGAGGCCCTTTGTGCAAACCCATCAGCAGAGTCTATGCAGCCAAAGCCCATATTTTTTGCCTTCTGCAGGTCTTTCAGCTGAATTTTTCTTTCATGCAGATGCCTTTCTTTCCCATTTACTCCTTATCTTCACTGGCTATTTCCCTGCTCCACTGAACATGCACAGCACATGGAGCTTTATGTGATGACACCAGGTCTGGGCTATCCAGCTGTGATCCTGAAGTTCTCATGTGCAGCTGTAAGACTCTTGTGTTACTGGGAGGAAGTGAGGGTGCTCTGCACAAGGGGGGCCCTGGGGCACAGACGCCTTGGTGACGAGCAGTGTGTGTCGTGCTCCCTCCCCCTTCATAAAGGAGCTTGCAGGTTTGGATGAAGAGCAAGAAGCTGGCAAGCTCTTCATTAAACTCATATGTTAGACTTCGGTTCAGCATCCCCTTGTTCTTGTTGCTTATCCCTGTGTTTTTCCTGTGTACTTAGCAGGCATGATATACCTTCAAGGGAGGGCAAAGCGGCCAGAAAAAAAAAAAAGAGGAAGAGGTGGAAAAGGACAGTTCACTTTCTTGTAGACAGTCACTGAAACTAATTTCCTCTGAGGAAATAGTGCCAAAGTTATATTTCGAGTTGTGTTTCCAACTAGAGGCTGCATAGTTTGAGACCATGTGAGAACATAAAATACTGCTGGTGTACCTTTGATTTGGACCTGCTTGGTCATGTGGGGGACATGCTGTGCCTGTAGCAGTGGGAGAATAAAAGGAAGTGGCTGAACAATCTGTGTGTTCTGGGGCAGAAGAGTCCAGGGCACAGCATAGGGACAGGTGAGCACAGATGAAATGAATACCCACTGAGCAACAGTAAGTAGCGATAACTGGAACTAGTCAGAAACAGGGAAGTGCAAGGAAACTTTGCCCAGTTTTTTGGCCTCTTGGCAGTGCTGAGCTGTTCTGACAAGACAGGAAAGAGGCAAAAACAAGATAGCTCAGCCCCTCTTCACATGAGCACCTTTTACCCATTGCAGAGCCCTTGCCTCCGACTCAGCCTCATTGTGAGGAGTCTGAGGAATGATTAATAGCAAAGGATGCAGGCAACTTCTGATGGATGCTTTTGAGGTATCAGGGCTTGTGATAATGCAGATCCTCCTTGTTCACCTTACCTGCTTTCCTGATGGCTCTGTGCCAAAGATTCATGTGGCAGCAAATTTCTACCTGTTGTAGACACATGAAGGATGACTTCTGTATATGAGGGCATAAGGTACCCTTTTTTCAACAGAGAAGCAGGCAGATGAAAGCAAGAGTACAGCCTGGAAAAAGCTGTGTGGATGAGGATGGAGGGAAGCAGCAAAGTTGGTTGAAGCTGGTCTGGGGAATGAGAACTGACTGCACACATGCATCAGCAGCAAGATAGATGCTTACAAAGAGCATGTCCATTAATAAGTGAGGAGGAGGAGGAAAGGAGTGATGAGGAAAGTCATAGCTACACTATAATTTTAAAATAAAGGAAGATTGGAAAATAATACAGATCTCAGGAAGACAGCTCTTTGAAAGCATCGAGGGGATAGAGGGAATAAATGCAAACCAGCTGGCCTGCATCATGTGTGTCCACATGAAGACATTTGGACATCCAATTCAGCATCATAAAGTCACTCCAGGACAGCAATAAAGGGACAAACTTAGTGAATTGCTAATCACTGCTCCCCAGAAATCACCGAGAGCTGTGGCAGCTCCAGAGGGCAAGGGAGGGGAAGAAGAGAAGGTGAAATTCCACCCTGAGCCTGGCAGGGCTGAGCAATTAAAGCCCAGTCAATCCAGGAGCAGTCCTCTGGGAAATAACGCAGCAAGTGAACGGAGCAAAGAAAAATCTTTCAGAAAAAAGGGAATGATGAATGGTGGCAGGTGGCCTGGTGCAGCTCTTCTCAAGGTGATAGGAGCAGTGCAAAGTGAATTCCTGAAAGTTAAGCTTTGAACCCTGTGTTGTGATTTGTGTTTCCATGTTGTTCTCTGGGCAATTCAGAATGGCTGTGAAGGGGGAAGATTTACATGGATGTATCTGCCAGGCACTTCTAGTTTTTGTTGGGGGAAGGCAAATTCTATTTGGGAGTTAATAAGATGTTTAAACATTAATAGTACTAAATACCATAATGATATATATTGTGTAAACTCATGCCAGTAGCACTGTGCCATTTAGGATCTAAATTAATACAGGAAAAGAAGGAACACAGAATTCAGGGGACCAAACAAGTGGTAAGGGTTTAAAATGTACTTTAATTTCCTACTGCAGTTAGCCCATTTTTCAGATGTTTGCCTGATGTTGCTTCATCCCAAATCATCTGCTTTACACAGCAGGGGCTATGTTTTCAATTGGAGTCTTCCTCTAAGTAACCTAAGATTTCTGCCCTGAATCCCAGAAACCTTACCAGCTTAAACACTGCCAAAATCTCGGATATCTCTGCAGGACATTTAAGCTTTGTCAAAGTTTTGCCAGCATTTTTTTTACCAAAATGCCGATTTCTGGTTATCTATGACTGAGAATATATTTGTGGTTAGACCTATACCACAGTAAGAATTGAATTATAGCTGGAAATAGGTGACAAGTTTGGTTTTAGTCCGGTTTGGTTTTAAGCTGAATCCAGTTTTGGAGCAGGATTTGGGCTTATTTGTACCATTGCATGCATGCTGGTCCCAGGGAGAGGGATCAAGAAGGCACCTTGGAGGGGACAGGGTGTTATTGCTCCAGTGGCAGCAGCAAGGACCCCCCCAGTTACCACTGTGTGAAGTGCTTTCAGCGCTCATCATGTTGATGAGTCAGACAGGCCAGACAACAATTTCAGTTTGCTTGTCTTTCACTTTTTGCTCTTGCAGGGTTTTAGCATTTTATTTTTTCTGGGAAGCAAAGGGATGTAGGAAAAAAGGAAAGAGAACTGGGATTTTTTAGGCATTTTTAAAATTTTTGCCCATCAGTGAGGCTCTGAGTGGCAGCCATTCAAATGCAGCGATACAGCAAACATAACAAAGAAAGAGATACCAGGAAAGCTGGATAGCTGGAAAATAAGAGTGGGGAAAGTAATAAAAATGAGGATCACATTGGAAAAAGAATGCAAAATACTTGATGTGAGGACAGAGTGTTTGGAAAGGGTGGAAAGGCACGGAGAGCTCAGAGATTTCTAGCAGGCGTTGAGCCTGATGCACACATCCTTTGCTCAACAGCGAGTGGCTAGGCAGGGAGAATACAAAGAAGCATGACTGACATAAGCACAGTCACCATGCCAATGAGCACAAGTGGCTGTATATATTAATAGGCCAGAGGGAAGATGTGAATGCAACAGGAGTGCAAGCTACTGAAGGTGTGCCTGATCATCAGCAGTATGTGGAAGTAGGGTGAGAAACTGACATCTGGTTGCACTGCTTGCTCTCTCTGGGGAAAGGAGGCTGTTCAGGTATTTTGGAAATGTGCCTGCCAAAGACAGTCCAGGTATTCTGAGGTTGGAGCAGGGGATGGTGATGGTGGGACTAGGTAACATGCAGCTAACAGTGCAAAATTACCCAGGGGAGCTGAGCCTCTGCAGCCATTGGGGACAGATGTTATATCATCAGGATGGCCTTTATTGGCCATGTTAGAGAGCAGCCTGCAGCAGTGACTCCAGGGCTCCAGCTGCTCTCCTGGGCACCATAGCAGGGAGCTACCCCTGCCCCTGGTGAGCAAACCTGGGCTGCTCTGGCCCCTGGAGGCCAGACAATCAGTCTCAGCTCATGTGACACAGCTCAGGCTTCCAGAATTTAAACTCCCTGCCTTGTGCTTTTCCTTATTTCTAAAACACAGGCACAGATAGGAAGGCACTCCCTATTTCCTGTCCTGATCTGAATGCCTTGGTACTCTTCCCCATCTCTCTGGCAGTGTAGCTGTTCCCTTTCTGTGGATTATCCTGGCTCTGTCACCCTCTCAGTGTGTTAATCACTGAGCACAGTAAACATGCAAATGGCCTGGGATGTTTTAGCCCTGGGGACAGCTATTCTCCTTGCTGATTGACAGCCAGGCCTCCACTGGCACGTTGGCTTTTGTGGTATGAGGGTGAATGGATATGTCAGTGAATATGTCAATGGATATGTCAGATAAACAGTGGAGCTTTCCTAAATGTTTCAGGAGCTATTGTGTGTCTCTGTGCATGTATCCACACATGGACTTCTTGCTGCTTGTGGGAGACCACTTTGCTCTCTGAATGCGGATGGTTTCTGCTTTCACTGTGGCTCTTCATTTTTTTGCTGTGGCTTCTCCTCACTTCCCTCCAGCATTAGAGCCACCTTCCACAGAATTTGCTCTTGCTCAGTAAGCAGACCCTCACTTTTGTCCTCCACACCCCTGCCATTGCTTTGCTTGGTGGAATATTAGCAAGCCATTTGCCTATGGAGTTTGCATTTGAAGCATCTCACCTAATTTCATCTCTTTTATTCATTTCTTCTACCTGCCAGTGGTTGCTCCTGGTTGAGTAACATCTGCCTCCTAGGTTTTTTCCCCCAGTCAGGTTTCTAGCCCTTTTATTTCCTTGCAAAAGGCTCTGTGTTGTGTTTGCACACTCATTACATAGCACCTGGTGGTTGTAGTAAGTCTGACAGGTGCAAATGTGCAAACAAAATAGTTTCTGAGGTATTTAAGAGCAAACCCAGTAATTTTGTCCACTTTTAATATTTGTGTTTCTTTGAGGGAATTCTTTTCTTTTGTTACAAACACCTGAAGACAACCTTGGCTGAATTTTTAGTTGTTCATTTTTTAGCAGGTTTCTACAGGTCTTTGTGATTTCTATCTTCATTCTCTTTTCCATGTAGAGGTGGATAAGGAAAACTTGCAGGAATGTGCTAAAATGCATGCATGCAAAAAAAAAAAAAAGAAGTTGTGATATATGCTAGCATAATAGCATATGCAGTGAAGAGGGAATTTAGTAGGCTGGAGGAGTTTTCTAAAGCCCTACTCCACATTTAATTTTATGATTCTTAATGACAAATGGTGATTGTGAATATTCATGAATTTTTCCCTGGGTTAATGTCATAACCTTTGCAGTAAAAAGGCTGTTTTCACCGGTAATAACTACCTTTCAATTTATTTATGCATGTTTTTTTCTCTTTTTACAGAAATAGACCCCAAATTAACATTTAAAATGCAAGAAAGTAATTTTGCATGTTTGTTTGCTGGGGGGAGGGGACAATGTATTTTATAAGTCTTATCATGTTGCATCTTTATTGAGACAATGCAGTTCTTTACTTACAAACTCTTGAATTTTTATCTCAGCATTATTAGAGTGCTGGAAAAGATGTCTCAATTCAACTTTACTGAAGAGACAACTCAGTATGTAGTATGAAGAATTTGTTTGTCTTTTTAAGCATGAAGAATTTGCCTTTGTTTTTTCCTCAGTTATTCTAAGCATTCATTTAGTATTTGATCAGTAATTACCTTATATCCTTCCCCCTGGCCAGTATTCCCTCTTCTCCTTCCTTTTTCCTGCCTATGATTATATTTGGTGCCTTGCAGTCATTATGTCTTACTCTGCTGCACTGAACTGGATGTGCCCTTTATCTGTCCATAAGCCTAATTTATTCAAATCATTTTATATTTGCTTGCCCTGTGCACGATTTTACACTTACGTGCTATCAGCAAAAAATTCTACTTTAAAAATTATATCCCCTGCAGGCCATTTATATAAAAGTTGAATAAAAATGGGTAGGGTGCTTAAATTTGGGAGAACTGCCTTGTTCCTATCCCTCTAGTCACCCTGAACTGTGCTGTTTTGCTGACACCTTGCTTCTTGTCCCACAGATAATTTGGAAGGCATTTGCTGTTGTGCTTTTTCTGTGCTGTGCTTTACTGATTCTACAGAGCAATCTCACTATGTCAGGTGCAGCATGAAATGAATCTCTCCCATCTGGATAAATTACGTCCATCACTTCACTTTTGACTCTCTGTTGAGAAATGTATTGAGAGGACTTGCTGCACATTTGACAGACATGACATGAATCCAGCTGCCTCTCCTCCCTCAGATGGCCATTTCTGCATGTTGCATAACGCCATCCTGTATTAATGTTTCCAATATCCTTCTGTGGCTGCAGCTGGGATTACTGGTGAATGGACTCCTAAATCCTCCCTTGACTTAAAAAAGAAAAAAAAAATTGTTTTGTTTTGGTTTTAGATACTGTTATTTTTAAAAGGTAAAGTTTTGGAGTAGTTACTTTCTAGGCACCTCCAGATACACCATCCTCAGGAAGCTATCAAGCAGTATTACTAAAGGTTTGCCAATTTCCCTTGCTATTTCCTTCCAAATTCAGAGATGCAGTTAATCTAAGTCTCAGGTCCTGTCAACTTTTAATAGTTCTAATTAACTAACTACCTGTCCAGATTGGATGATAAAGCCTTTTAACATTTCATTTTTTCCCCTCATGAAAATGGATCCCTGTTTCCGGGATGTGACCTTCTACTTCTTCTGTAAATACTCAGGCAAAGGATATTAATTCAGGCTCAGTGCAGCATCAGTCTCATCTGTCACTGACTTCTCACTCATTCCCTTTCATGGCCTCACTGATTCCACCCCTGGTCATCTGCTTTTCATATATCAGATGAAAGATCTCCATTGAGTTTCTTCACATCCTTGCCATTTTTTAAAAAGCATTTGCTACTCCAGCGTTTCCTGCCAGTGTTTATAATTGCTCCATTTTGAATGCAATGTCATTGGCAGACCTGCTAAGTAATATAATAACAGTGCAAGAGAGGAAACTGAAACCGTGGCTGGGGCCTGGGTGGCAAACTTCCCTGGATCTGGCTATACTGAAGTGGAAGTGGTGCTACTTTTACAGAGTGTGCTGCAAGACCAGAATCTGGCCTTGGACATGAAATAGCTCATAAATTACCCAAGGCTTTTTAGCACAGCACAGTGCTGATGCTGTCTTGTGTTAGGGGCTCTAAACAATGTTTTGTAGGGTAATCACATAGAAACATGAAACTTGCCAGAACAGGTTTTGGAAGAAAGCTTATATTTCCTTATGAAGAAAAATATCTGAGCAAGTTCTGAAATAAATCCCTTTTTCTTCCTAGATTATAACTGCTGTATGTTTATGCTTGTTTTTTGTACCTCTGTACATTTTTGTGTTTGATTACATGGCTGTGTTCGATTTACTGTGTTATGTCCATCCCACTGTCATTACAAGCTCAAGTTCTCTTCTGCTAAACTTCTTCCTTTCACACATGAATGTGTTACACAGCAGAGACCTGCTGGGAGGTTCCCCATATGCAGGGAGGGCATGGAGGGAGTTGCCTTGGGAGGGATATTTCTGGTGTGCAACTGAGGTGACTCCTGACAGCTCTGTGACCTTTGAGAGGCAGCTAAAACATAAACAGGCCCCCAAGCCTGCAGACATTGCTCACCTGCTTTTGCAGATTATTCAGCAGACCAAGGGAGGGCAGAGGTGATATAAAATGACCAGAGTTTATCGAGGAGGTCTCTGTAGCCTCCTTTAGAGACCAGGTTTGCCACTGGGCTTGGAGGTCACGCTGCTTGTACCAGCACTTTGCACTGGAGCAGAGCTGTGTAGTGGGGTGAGGGGTTTTTTTGTAGGACCAACTATTGCTCCAGCAAGGATGTGTAGCCATGGCAGCTTGTACCTGTCCCTTCTGTTTTGGAGGGTATGTCCCCCTTGTAGCTGGCATAGAGAATGCTGCTGCAGAAGCTCTTTTAGCTTAGTAGTAACTGCATCTTCTACCTTTCTTTTTTTGGTTTTGTACCTTAATGTCCTAAATCATATTCTCTCTGTTGCTTAATACCACATCTGGCATTCTTCCCTTCCTTGCTGGTTTATGTACACATTAAATTAGAAAGCAGTCCTCTACCAGATCAAGCTTTGCTTCCTCTCCTTAATCTACTCGGAGGTCTAGATAATTAAACTCACCCTCTGTCACTGCCACAGTCTTTCACATGTTTTGCTTCTTATATGCTATGCTTCACACCTCCTTCCCAGTCAAACTGTGCACAACACATTCATTTTAGTACCTCTCCAGTGTAGGTATAATCCTTAGTGCTCTGCTACAACCTAGTTTATCCCAGGCTTCAGTTTTCAAAATGGGCCAGATTCTTTTTTGGAAACATTAAAAGCCTCTAGAGATGAAAAAGGAGGGGAGGGAAAACTAGAAATATTTCTCTGATTCTTTGTGCACAAGGCATGGTCAGCTCTAGCCAAGCCTTTAGTAATTTAAATTCAAAATTGTTCCAACTTTTTTTCAAAATACAAATAAGGTGTTGTACTTCTGTACATGGTTGTTTTCCCAGTTAAACTTTTTCAGTCAGCAAAAGCATAAATAATGTGATATTGGAGGAAAAAATTCCTGTGCTCTTTGTCATGTTCTGTAGTGGAAATACCACTGGACAGCATTATAGATTTAAATATGTTGGTCTATCCCAGGATATGACCTGCTTCCAACTTTTTCTGAAGAAGATATACGGAAATTCTCATTTCAGTTGTTTTCATTTTGCTGTCTATGTTTTTCTCTGATTTGATATGTGATCATCAAAAGTCTTTCTGCCAACCAGTGTAGCTATTTTTTAGTGCCTACAGGGTACTAAATATTGGTACTTATGTTAAAGTTCAAGCAGTGCATGGCTGTACTTTAGCACAGCACTTGCTGTTTCTTTCCACATGGGAAGACATACCAACTTCACTGGTAGTTTGGTTTCATGAAGGGGGGTAAAGGACCTGTGTAAGCAATAGCAGTTTTGCCTTCAGACCAGATAGTATTTAGAAGCCAAGATAGCAAGAAAAATTCCCTGACATCTGAGCATATTGTGTGTGGTAAGAATTGACAAGGAAGGCAGTACTTTGAATGTTTGTGTAGAAATGACATTGGAAATTTCCACATGGCCGACTTACACTGAAATCCTAGGTAGAGGACAGAGCCACACCACTGCCTGCCCATGTACCTGCAATCACCACAGCCAGAAAGACTCCTGAGGGTCATGGATGTCTTTTACTACTCAACTCAACACCGAGATTGGAAGAGTTGACTTTTCCTTTTTATATTTCCAGCTGAAGGGCCTTCTCAAGGCCCTTTGTTGTTCTCCAGCAGCAGCCAGCACATCAAATCACAGCCTGCGTCTTTCCACCCCTCTTTTGTCACAGAAGAGGGCCAGCAGCCTCCATACCCTTTCCTCCCTGTGCAGGGAAGTGACTGTTGCTGTTACATTTGCCAGCCCCCCTGGGAGACTGAGGAATGAGGCTGAGCTCCTGAGACCTGAACATATAATTTGTAACACGCAATTTATGTCACATCGTACCTAGCTGGAGTTCTAGTGCCTGGAGTACCTGAAATACCTCTACAAATAGATCATGTCATGTCAAAAATGAAATGGAAGGTGATAGTAATTGTGGACTATATAATTAGAAAGCAAGAGTGTCTAACTAATGGCAACACCTGGAATACCTGCACAAAAAGCTAATCAAAAATCAACTTGAAATCCAGGGAAAGCCTATATATGCCTGTTTCTGCCCCTTAAAAAAACTGCTCAGAACATTGAAAATTACACTCCGATCACACTTCTGCTGGTGTGAACCACATGGAGGTAAAGCCTTAAACAATAATCTGACTCTTCAAGGAGGTTACATGCACATAAATATACAAAGCTGGACACGATAGGTTTTTCTAAATGTAGAATCTATCTAGAAAATCATGGTGATTCCAAGTCTAATAAAGTTTCCTTGATGTTATGGAGTGTAAAACTCTGTTAGAAGTACAGGGTAGGAGGAGAAGGAGGAGGGAGAAGCAGCTTCAGGGCCATGTGAAAACAAAGCCTTTCTTCTCCTTTTAAATATTTCTGCTGAGCCTGATTGAACACAGGATGAAAAGCTGCTATCTTGAGATTTGAGGAAAGCAAAGGATTTCTGTTTCCACTATTACATTGAAAAGTTCTTTACTGCATGAAAGGTCATCCCTTCTAAACGTCCTCAGACTTGTGGCTTAAGTTTTGGGGGAACAGAGCAGCTGATATTATGGAAATCTATTATCAGTAGGATGTGGTATCTCTGAGTAATCCACATGGTCAGGAACATTAGCTCTCTATTCTTTATATTAATTTTACATTGAACCTTAGCTTGGTACTTTGAGAATGCGGTTTTTACTAGTAAAAGTGGCATAGAGGGGTGGTGTGTTTTGAGAAAAACTCTCTGTTGTTACATGGTAAGAATGGCAGAGTAATGATCTGAGGTGTTGTACTGAGACTGGCAGTCACAGTGTCAGTATGAGCAGTGGGGTCTTACAGAATTGAGCTTAATATTTGATGTTGTATTTGAGCTGATGTTTCTTTCTGTTATCTGGACTGTCAAAACCACACCTAGAATGCATTAGAGCCTTGTCATGACAATTGTTTGGAAAAAAACAAAACAAAACCCTTCTAGAAAACATTCTTCTGTCAAAATACAGCATTTTACAAAAATACAAAATGTTTCATGGAAGTGTTTGTTTCTCGGGGAAAACTTTCCAGGGTTAAGCTGGAATTCTTGGGGAAAAAGGAAAGAGAAGAGAAAATTACTCCCTGGGAAATAGTGTGACCTGGGGCAGTGATGACCCCATTTATGTCCAGCCTGGGTGCAGAGGTGATCTGTACTGCACATCTGCCTATTTATCTGCCTCTCCAATTTCTCTGAGCCTTGTCAGAGGTGTTTTGTGGTATGAATGGTTCACCATTCTCTGGTCCAAAGAGTTACTCTGTAAGTCAGAGGTTAGATTCCTGGTGTCCACCATAGAGGCCAGAGTTCCTGTAGGGATAGAGCAGGACATAATGTAAACTCACCTTTTCCACTTCTAAGCAAGCAAGTTGGTCACCTTGTTATTACTCCTGTGGTGGATATGGGTCCAAATGTACCTATTAACTTTTTCACTTTTAAAAAGGTTTTCCTTCAAAGCTGAAGTAAAAGTCAGCTCTGAAACTGAGCTTTCCCTCCTGTCCCTGAAATAAATTTATATTCCTGGTTGCTTCTCAAGTGCATTGTCCAGCAGGTAAACCCACCATGAAACAGGCTGTAGTCCAGTAGATGCTAGATCAGTCATGTGTGGTTGATATGCAGGCCTTACCAGCAGTCAGGGGGAAGATTTTATGTGTTTGGGTGAGCAGAAGGGGAAACCCTGCCTACCAACAAGTCTTCATCTGTGCTCATGTCATCTCCACAGTTTGAAGATGGTGGTAAATCCTCTTCTACAAGGAGTAGCTTCTGTTGTGATGTGTGTAGTACAAGCCAAAAGTTGGCTTCACTTTGAAGACAGGAGAGGGTTGAAGTCAGGTTCTAGTTGCTGCTCTGTATTGAGTTGTGTAGTATGCTAATGAAAATAGTGTTGGCATGAACAATGCACAGTTGTGCTTTCAGAAGTATTTTCAGGTCAAGAGCACCCTCTTGCATTCTCAATCAATTATGTCTCAAAGTGGAGGGAAGCAGGACTGTAGTCTGCTTCCTTCTTGCCTCATTTCATGTTATTTGTTGTTTGAAGCAGGTGGGAAGAGGCAAGCAGGCTCATCTTGGACCCTGCTGTTGTAAGAGACTGGTCCAGGTACAACTCATCTAAGAGCTATGATCTCTCTTTTTCTTCTTCTTCCTCGTTTCATGACCAACCACAGCCTATCCCACAGGAAGTATTTCCAAGAGAATAGTGTATCACTGATATCTTCATCATAAACCACTTAAACACAGAATCAAAGACTCACCTTTAGACTTTTCCATTGAAGTTGTTTTCAAAGAAAAATATGAAGAGGAAAACTCTGCTCTCCCTGATATGCTTATAAATCTGTGCAAATCTACTGAAATCAAGAGCTAAAACTGAAATAAGGCCTGGAAATTTTGTCTTCTGGCTCAGAAAACAGGACTCTACAACGGGCCTGATTCATTGTGGAGGAAAGCCAAGTCCGCACCAAATGTTCATATTAATTGGATAATTTGATTTAGGACTTGACTGGTGAGGCAAGGTGACCCCCTAAAGCATTGAGTTCAGTCAACTTGAGCTATTCTTAAAATGTTGTAAGAAATTATTGAAGACAGGCACTGCTCTAACTGCAGAAGGGCACAGATTTGAAATGTATTATTATTGAGTGACTGAGCAGCCTAGTCCCAGACTGTGATGCAAGTATGATGGCTACTGAAAAAAATCGGCATTAAGGACAGTAAGTCCCACATACTTTTCCAGGTGCAAGGGAGACATTTAATATTCAGGTATTAGTTCACTACTATGATACTTGTAGGAGATCTTTGTTCTGTGTCCTGTTGTCCAAGCCCAGTAATATGCAGACACCTTCCAAGTGTCTCGTCTTTGAAAGCTGACCCATCAAAAAAAGGCACTCTTCCAAATGTCCTGCTGTGAATGGCAGCCTGGCCCCAAACCCAGTTGTTCTGATCCACATGAAGAATTGGATGGAATGATTTGCACAGGTAAGTTGCTTGAATGCCTTTGGAATAGAAGTGAAAACTGCAATTTTGCATATTGTGTGCTGTAAGCTACAGGTGAACTAATGTCACATTTCCTATTATAACTTCACATTGCAAATAGGAATGCATGTAGGAATAATATGGGAAATACTGTTTTTTATTTACAAATTATTTATTTGTAGTAATTGTATGAACTTGAACACAATGATACAGGGGTTTTATTTGTTTGAAATTTAAAAAAGAATAAATAAAATGGGTGTGTTCCATCCACCTAAAAATATCCAATAATCTATTATTAAATCATTAAAACATTTTAAACAAAATAGGCTGTAATATTTTTACAAGCAGTTAGCTTATGAAGGTGGTATTTTCCTTCCATATGCAATAAAAAGCATTTCACATGCATGAAAAACTAGTGCACCAAATTCCAGGCTATAAATAAGGCAATTGTAAAATGTGAATGCTTAGAAACAGTAGCAAACTTCAGCCAACAAAGCCGGGATCAGAAATTTATACCCTCGTTACTGGTAATTACAGTTGCGTTCTTTACTGATCTGTATTCCCAGCCAAAACATAAAAGTGTCCTGGTGCATTACCTGCTTGGAACTAAGTCACCCCAAGAGCACATGTTCCAGAAAGCCAATCTGTGGCCATGCTAGCACATGGAGCTCTGCTGTGTGCTGCTGTAAATGTACCTGTCTACCTTTTAAGCAAAGTAACTGAAAGCCCCTCAGGGTGTTCTTACGAAATGTAAATTCACTGACTTGGAGACCTCAGCATAAAATCTCTGCTTTAGTGGATGGCAGTTTAACCCCCTCCTCCCCCTAACAAAACACGGAAAAAGAAATTCAGTCCCATGGTTGTTTTTTACATACATGCAGCATTTGTCTTTTTTCTTCTTCTTTGACAAAATAAGTAATTTAGGCATGTAAAAGTAGCTGTTTTTTTTTTTTTTAACAGCAACCAGCAATAAATTCTTAATGCTCTTGTGACAGATTAATCTCTACCTGTCAATAATTCATATTTGAAGCTTCCGCTCTTCAAGAATGACTTGTGAGGAAAGATGAGCCTTCTTTTGGGTTCACACTGATGCCTCCTGCCAAATATTATTAATATGCTTAAGAAAAAAACACATGGGAACTTAAATTCATTAGCAGTCATCTTGTAAATATTTTGACAATGCTGCATGAATCACATCGTTTTCTTTGAATGATGTGCAAGCACACATAATTAATGCATCTTCAACAGTCCAACTAACTAGTCTTGGTTACAAAAAATTACCCATCCAGAGTGGCAGGCACCTACATATTTGACTTCAGGAGAACTGTTGCAGTTCCATTGTAGCTGATAACCGGGCCCTTTTCCATGTGGAGTGGGATGCCAAGCACTGCCTGTCCACTTCCAAGACCACTAAACTGTAGCCATGAAGCAGCAGCAAAACACAAGTGCCCTAGGGATGAGAGCTTGTTGCCTGGAAGGCTGCTGTGACTTGAGCACCTTCAAGAGTCAGTCATTCAAGTCTAAAAGTAATTTTGTAGTAAGATGGCTTTCTTGACGGAAATTCCAGGATATGTTAGAGAAGTCCTCAGTACTGTTAGCCAAATTCTGATTCTGTCAATTTGAAAAAGGGAGATCTAAGAAATTATGGAAGTCATAACCAAAATTTCTCACTGAATGGTTTGGGTTGGAAGGATTATGTAGTTCCAATACCAGATCTCCATCCAGCCTGGCCTTGAACACTTCCAGGGATGGGACATACACAGCTTCTTCGAGCAATCTTTTCTAGTGCCTTGCCACCCTCACAGTAAGGAATTTCTTCCTACTATCTAATATAAACCTACCCTCTTTCAGTTGGAAAATTCCCCGTTGCCATCCCCCTACATGCCCCTGTAAATAGTCTCTACCCTTCTTTCTTGTAGACTCCCTGATTCTTGTGGGTATTAGGAGGCTGCAATGAGGCCTCCCCATAGCCTTCCCTTCTCTAGGCTGAGCACACCCAATTGTCTCAGCTTTTCCATGTAGGAGAGGTTCTCCATCCATCTCATCATTTTGGTGACCTCCTCTGGACTCACTCCAACAGGTCCTTGTCCCTCCTGTGCTGGACACCCCAGAGCTGATGCAGCCCTGCAGGTGGGGTCTCACCAGAGCAGAGCAGAGCAGAGGGGCAGAATCCCCTCCCTGCCCTGCTGCCCACGCTGCTCTGGATGCAGCCCAGGACAGGTTTGGCTCCCTGGGCTGTGAGTGCTCATTGCTCTC
The DNA here is from genome assembly GCF_028551555.1 of Melozone crissalis. NCBI lineage: Eukaryota > Metazoa > Chordata > Aves > Passeriformes > Passerellidae > Melozone > Melozone crissalis. Next base: position 39,999,692 of record NW_026535784.1, on the reverse strand, counting down.
ATCCACCAGCACCCCTAAGTCCTTCTCAGCAGGGCTGCTCCCATTGTATTCATCTCCCAGCCTGTATTGATAAGGTGTAAACTTCCTCACTAAAGGCTTCCTTTTTTCTGTTACTTTTTCATCCTATTGAAAGCAGTTAATGGAAAGTCACCAGTCTTAATGCATTTCAATAAGCTGATTCTCTTTGGGATCTTTCAAAGGCAATGATAAAACAACCTTGAGTTTTAAAGCATAGTGACACTTTATGTAAAAATGTTCTCCAGAAGTTTTTCTGTATGTTGCTAATGATGTAAACAATAAGCTTTCTTCCATTTAAAAGTCAAAATGCTACTTTTCCTTGTCCAGTTCTCCAAATATGTTTGGGCTCTAGTCATCATGTCTCTGTTCTTTTGTTTTCATCACCCCCCTTTTTTTTTCTTCTTTTTCAGATGAAGTAAACTTATTTCAAAGACTTGCAAATTGATACTGATTGTCTCCTGTCCTAAGTGCTATACAAACATAGAGAAAGAAATGGTCCCTTCCCTGAAGGTCTCCCCTGATGATCTAAAACAAGAAGGAGTTGATGAAGATGTACTAAAATAGGTCTTGCAGGTCAACAATGTTAGCTGGTAGGCTTGATTGAACAAGCTAGAAAAAAATGTAATTGGCAGTATAAAAATTGCAAAGTTCTTTTCAGAGCCAGATCAGAGCATCAGAGCCAGATCAGAGATGTGTGCAGAAGCCAGGGAGACTTTTCTCATGATATACTAAGGGAACAGGTCACACTCATTCTGTTCTCAGGGCTGTGTATGAGCTGCTAGACAAAGCCTAAAAGGGTACCTCACAGGGGCTGCAAGAAGGGGTGCAGGCAGGACTGCATCCCAGGGAATAAGTAAGAGGAAAGCCACCTGAGCTCTCCTGTTATATCGTGCATTGTTCCTGGTGTGCTTAATTTATTTCTCTGAGCCAGGGTGGTTCTGCCACTATCTCTGAATTAATCACAGCTGGTTTCTCAACCCAAGCAAATTCTCACAGAAACTTGTTTCTCTCTCCTGTGCATGCATGCAAGAAAGAAAGTGCTATTTTTTAAATATAGTCACATTTTAGATTAGAACTCGATGATATAAGCACAAGACACATCATTAACTGCAGGAATCTGTTAATACAGATAATCAATAAATGGCTACAGGACTGTTTCTTGTATTACAGACACAAAGCGATGCATAGTGTTTGCTAACTGCTGTTCACTTCTAAATACTGCATGTTACTCACTCATTAATTACTGCCACAATTTTCAGGAATTATTCCATAATTAATTGGCCTCTAAAACACTCTATCTCTTTCACATTTGGGAAGTGCTATTCAACATCTGATTTTTTCATACAGGTTTTCCGTACAAGCTTTGCTAAAGCTCTTTGAACATGTCATCTTGGCAGATAAAAACCTGACATGGGAATGGCTACAAGAAATGGGAATGACTACAAGAAATGAGATAGTGTGAAAAGTTTTGGAAGCAGTGAAATATCACCATTAAATGTAAAATTAATGTGGCATTCCTACATCGTGAAATTCTTCCTTCAAACTATGAACCAGGCAATACTGTAAAAAGTTTGAATGCAGACTACTTAATAATTCAGGAATTGGTTCAAATTTTAGAAAAACTGATTTATTTGAATGTATTTGACCAATATGAATGACATAATGGCATAAATAATAACCTATAGAGACTCTGCATCCTTCATTAGCATGGATCCCAAAGTGAAGCATCAGTTGTGGAAATGAAGCCACTGCTTCAAGCACCTCTGCAGCTGTGTTATAGATCCAGTCTTCCCCACTGCCTCTGGTGAGCCATTTATGAATTGCAGGGATTCAGCATTACAGATGAGTGAGCCAGTCTGTTAGGAAAGAAATATCGTCTGTACAGAGAGTTGCAGAGAGAGAGGGGCAGGCAGAGATGTAATTATTTACATGGCACATAGCTCCTTATGATCTCTAATGACTGAAAATACTGGGAAGGATTTTAAGTGTCATTTTAAAAAGCACCACAAATAGTAAGTAGCACAATCCCCACTTCACAGGACTCTTTCAAGAACCAATCTCATAGTGCCAGTCCACACAGCACTGAACATGTAGAGCTCTGGGAAAATCTTGACATTTATTTAGGTGCTTACAAGGGAGAAGAAATCTTCTGAAAATTTAGTCCCAGCAGCAGGGGTGCAAGGCCTTTGGTAAATTCTTATCAATAGCTGGATTGTAAAGCTGGAGATCACACAACAGCCTTGGAGTAAATCAGTATTATGCACTGTTAATCCACACCCACTCTCCAGCCAAAACAAATAAAATAAAAGCTCTTAGTGCATTACAGTAATGCAAAGCCTAAGATAATGCAGGGAACGTTCTCCCATGAGCCAGAATGTTCAGCTGAGGTTCTGAGCACTGGTGATCACAGCATGGCCAAGCACACCCAGGAAGAAGTGTCAGGGACAGAAAGGGAGGCAGAACAGGAAAAGTACCCTACCAGGGGCTGGAGGATGGTGTCACTCCACCTGTCACACCACATGTGCCAAAGCCTAGTAACTTCTGCCTGCTCTGTACTGGTCTCAGCATTCATGGTAACCTGCCCATTGTCTGCTCTGGCACTATGGTCTCATCCAGTCAAAACAATTAAATGCCATTTCATCTTCCTATGCTACTCTCCCTAAAGGCCTTTATCATGAAGCTTTTGCACTGCTCCTCTTTGACTCTGGTTAGATCAAATGCCAAGTTGAGATATTTGCTGTTCTATTAAACCCTTTTGCATTTATCACCTCTGGTTCCTTATCACAGTCTGTTTTGTCTGTGCACTGAAGCCATACTCAGAAGACAAACTCTTAAAGGAGAACAAAATCTTCCTAGGCACGAATTTCTACAGTGCATAGTGAGTAGGGTTGCAAAGTGCTTCAGTGAAAATGAGCTCTTAAGCTATGTAGTAGATGAAGTCGTGAGTTTTTATCATTGAAAAATTATTCTGTTCTATTTATTAATTTAAAAAGCAGATGGTGGTTGTGAAGATGGAGGAGGTCAGTATTGTGGTGGTTCCCTTTAGTAGTAACTAAAGATTGATACAGTTTGATGTGGTTTGGATGCATTGATAAGCGTTGAAGATGAATTAATATATACAAAATGAAACAAAATCAAAACCATAGCTAGCACATGATCTGCTCCCTGGACTCAAAAGGACTAAATGGGTACTGGCCCTGAAGGACTGACCTGCAAAAGAGTTATACACATTACACAGCTAAATATGGTTGAAGATTGTACAGTTTCATGTTTAGCTCCTGTAAATACATTAGTGTACTTTGATCTCCAAGGCTGCCAAGCCAGCTTCTACTTTTGTTAAATCAGATGGGTTTTTTGATGAATCTGCAGTGGATGTGGTGGTTTGTTGAGTATTACATGGAACTAAAACTTCTGATACAAGCAATTGTGGACCATCTAAGACAAAGAGCATTAACAATTAACCTTTGGTGGCAGTATTTGCTAAAAGAAAGATACATTACCTTAAGTTTGGTTCCTTAACAGCTGAAAGGACTGCTAATGTTGTGAAGTGTTGGACATGACTCTGAGGAGAGTATGAATGTGAACTTGGACTAAATGAGTAAAATGTGGAGAAGGTTAATTTTGAATTGAATATGAAAATGGTTCAACTGTAAATTTAGCCTGAAAGTTACTTAGAAAACAGCCTGAATTTTTGCATAGTAACAGAAATGTTACCAGCTATTTGATGAATGTATCATTGCATATGAAAATGTTTGATTAGAAACCAGTGACCAGCAATGATACAGAGCACAAGAGATTACACAGAAATGTACTGAGGAATGCAGAAACAACTGGCTCGTATTAATACTGTGACAGCAAATACAGCTAAGCTATCAAGATAGTAGAAAGGCTTTCTAGCTTTAATACAAATTCCCAAATTGTTTTGGCACTGAACTCAGAATTGCAAAGGCAGACACATAGGAACATCATAGGAACGCAAATAGCTGCTTTTGCTGAAACATGGAAATGCTAACCTTAGTACTAAATGGAAAAAAAACATGATTTGGGGAGACATCAGTAAAAAAGCTGAGTTTTGTCAGGTGAGAAAATGAGGTCAAAGAAAAAGAAATGTACTTTCTTCTAATGTTTAAGGAGGGAGAACCAAAGCTGAGTTTCAAACTGGCAGAAAAAAATTGAGGGAGATAAAATGATGCAGGAATCTGACTGGGAGGGCAGCTAAATCAAAGAGGTAAGAATTAATGATCTACCCTGAGGTATAATACACATGGCACAGTTTAGGTGGCCCTACAGAAGCAGCAAATCAAGCTTAGCAAGAGGTTTGGAATCAGAAAAACGGAAAAGAAAAAAAAAAGAATCAATTTATTGCAGAGGGAGAGAAATTTATAATAAACGGGAAGCAAGGTATAATGCAAAGCGAATACGTGGGATTAGCTAGATGTATTGTTTTCTTCTTGAGCAATATGACTGAACATTAATATAGCTTCTATATGTGGAAAAAGTAGCTAGGCTTTGCAGGGAAAGCTTTAAGATATGGTTCTCAACCTAGAATTTGAGGAGAAACTCTGCATTTGTCACCCCTCTCACCAAAATGATACCAGGGAGACTAAGTTAGATGGGCTAATGGACTGTACACACAACACCTAAATCAAAACCTTTATCTGTCCAATTACCTGCTATGGCTGGTCTAAATGGTACCCCAAGCCATAGCTGTACAATAATGTCACTAGATCCTCCTAGTCCTTAGTCTGCATATGGCACTTGAGGGCAAAAATGACTTTAGGTTGAACATGGAAGTAATCTATTTCCTTTACTGATGTATGCTAAAGCTGTTAGAGTGTATGCAGGGGATACCATATTCTGCTTACGTACCTGACTTCATCTCAAGTGCTTTAAAGGGTGGTCAGAGTGAAGGGAAACATCAAACAAGAAGCTTTAGCTGAGATGAGAGTATGACTGAAGGGGAAAATGCAGGTTAAAATTGTTGATGCTTTTTGCAAATTACAGCAACTGAATCATCTATTCCCTTTCCTCCTACTGCCAAGTCAAACAATGTACAATTGGAACTGAGAGAACTGTCCTTGTGAGAGAAACAGCCTGTGATCATTAATACATAGCTTATGTTTTCTATATTGTGTCAAGCCTTATATACACTTTTCCTGGGTCATAACCAGCCACAGCCAGGAGACAGATAGCTTCCTAATGAAATGGAAGCATTATGATATCTAACTTTTATCGCTGTTATTGAGCCAGCAGACTTCCCTGCTTGCTAGGTCTGTTTCACAGCCTACAGATAAATCCTTTTGGGTAAAAAGGACCAGAGGAATTAGTGTTATTAGAGACATGTGTGTATATGCATATTCCTGTGTATTCTAAGATTCTTCCTAGTAATTTAGAAAGCCCTTTTAAAAGATATATCCAGTGTACAACAATGATCTTCATAAATCCTTTATTGGGCAGTCTTTAATAGTACCTCTTAAGGCAGTACCTCTTCCAAGATGTAGACTGAAGTGAGGTTCAGAACTTGGTTGTCTTTGACTTAAATGTGTTTGGACTTCCCAGCAATGCAAGAGGTGACACTTTTCCCCTCATACAACACACATGCAGTACTGGAGGCTTCTGGTCTGAGAGCTCTGAATAGATTATCCTTAACAAAGAGAGAAGAGGTGAGAGTTTCAGCCCTTTTGCTCCTTTACACCAGATAAAAGGGAAGGAGTAAGATAGAGCTACCCTCAGTAATCTTTGTCCAGCTAACAGAGATTGCTGGGAGCACAGCAGAAACCATCTGTGAGGGCTCCATTTTCTCTGTGGCATGTATGGGCAAGTACAGGGCTTGGAGTGGAAAGGCAAGGAAAAAACCACCAGTCTGGGAAGAATAACCTTGGAATGTTTAGAAGACTGCAGAATCTTCTTAATTTTATCATTGACTTCTTCAGCACCTCAAATCAGGATGATGTAAAGCTCTAAGACATCTTCTCACTCTGGAATAACTGTGATTTTTGTCTTGCATTATTGGCAAAATATATAATCAATTAGAATCACATAAAACAGGGAGGAAACATCCTGTAATTTAAGTTAGTTGGAGAAAAGAGAGATTTCCTAAATATAATGATATATATGAAATTTAAAGTATATATATATTTTTAATTCAGTGAGTGGAAACACAGTAAGGAGGAACTCTTGACTTGTTGAATGACCTGAACTGCAAAAACTGAAAAACTACAGAGAAAATAAACAGCAAACAGAAAAAGTGCAATTGAACCAGAGGAAACTGTTACAATAGGAAAACTAGCTCTTTGGGTTATTTTTCTGGAGCCTATCTGCTTTTTATGACCAACACATATTTCTGCATGTTCCCTCTTTCCCTTTCTTTCTTCCTTCTAAATATTGTGATGGAGGAACATGTGAGGGTTGATGGAAAGTACAACACACTGTGGCTGTCCATGAATGGATTGTGAAAGTTCCTGAAGTGTCCAGGCTAGGCTGGAGTACTTGCAATAACTATGCATTATATTACTATACATTATATTACTATAATGACTATACTATACATTACTCTTAATTTATTTATTCACGTGGGTGGCAAGATTTACTTTGAGGGAAATGTTAACAGGTGTTTGATGGAGGAGGAGAGTAAGATTGCAAACTAGAAATTCCTGGAAATTGCTAATATGGTCAAATCTCACAACTGGAGCAGGCTCTTGTAAAGTGATGGATGTGATGTCTCCACTAGGCAGAAGGAAGACCAGTGAGTGAAATCATGTGCACCTTTCCTTCCCATGACAAGATTCATTTTCTTTCTTTCCATAAGGATCTCTAATCCATGCCAGCTGCATCTGCCTTTTAAATCCCTCTTCAGAACAAACTTTTCACTGCAATGCCTGAAGGAAACACCTTGCCAAAGGAACCCAACTTGATAGGTAATTTGAGAGATGATCTTATTTGTAGTTAAAAGGATCATACATGAACCAGACCTAGTAGTAACCAAAACCACTTTGATTTGCTACTGCCCCACTGAGCATAGTTGCTGTTAACATATGACTGTCCTACTAATGCTCATATCTTCTTCTCTCTTCCCCTTTTCATTGCTTGCCACCTTAATAATTGTATTGCTTCTTAAATTAAATCTGCCAAAAATCTGGTCAATATTTTAGTTTGGGTCTTCTCTGAATCAGTCTTAGATTGCACTTTGGAAACCTTGTTTCCCTGCACATCTTACAGCACTTGATGCATCAGCCTTCCTATTGCAAATGGACATTTCAGCAGTATGGGTTGGACTCATCTCACCTGTCTTCACCTCCTAACACATAAATCTGAGTCAAGAGAGAGAGTTAGATAAGAATCATTAAGATGCCAGTCAGACTTATCTGTGACCTGTACTCTAAAGCAGGTTACATTATTGACAGCTCAGGTTTGGTCTCCCCAAGGATCACAGCACAAGCAAATGGCCACTGTATAAATGTAAATATACATATGTACATACAGATATTTGTTTGAAACAGAAATCATTCATAAACTTCCAGTGTTTTGCTGGGAAAAATGGGTGGGTTTGTTGAGTTGGATCAAAAGCAGAGGAAATTTAGGTGAACTGATGATGCTGAAGGGATTGCTGTGGGGTGCAGTGGTCAAGGAAGAATATCAGACAAAGAGAACAGTGAACTTAATTCTGGACGCTTCTGTGGGTTTAAGCATGGGGTTATTGTCTGTAGATTCATACATCACACTGGAATGAGCAGGATGCAGAGACCGATATTTGAAATACAGATTTGATAACAGAAATGAAAGATGAATGACCCTAAAATTCCTAAATATAAAAGGACATTTGTCGTGGCTGCAGCAGGAAGTGAACCACAGGAATGTAGATAGAATTATACACAGTGACAAATTTCATATGGTAGGTAAACATGGGAGTTTAGTACCCCTGTCAATGTGTGAAAACATACATTTCTTAAAGATTCATTTCTTTTACACACTCTGTGTGTATGCTGCAACTCCATTGTTTTACAGTCACAGAATGGCACAAACAGAAAGCTCGAGTGTTCCTGTTTCATTGAACTTTCTCTTTTGTCCACAGTTTGCAGCAGATTTGGCAGGGGTGAGTTTTAGCAGCTGAGAATCTCCAGAAAGGAGAAGGAATTATGTGAGGGAGGGTGAGCAACAGAAAGCTAATTCTGAGGTTTTAACAAAAAGAAAGGCTAAAGTGTTCCAGTCATTAAAGTCAAGATATTTAGAATGATACTTTTAATTCCTGATTCAGAACAAGACTATTCTAACATTTAACCTACAGGTTTACACGAGACATAAAAGATGCACAGTGTGTCCAAAGAGTCACACCTTGCAGTGTGCATTGCATGGTGCATAAAGACATTAATATTTCTGAGGTAAACAAATAATTGGCTTTCTCATTATCTTGCTTTTATGGATGCAAAATCAATACCTATTTTAGGCATACTACTACTTTTACAATAACAGACATTTAAATAATCATAAGATAATACTTACAGTATGCCTAGAAGAACTAAAGGAAAATAATGTATTGTTAAACAAAATTATCAATGTTTGAAGCATTTGACAACTGTAAAAGCAACACTCTTTCACAGACAGCACTATTAAATAATTTTAATTTGCAATAATAGTGGGGTTCAGGTTCTCTAATATGAAACATTAGAGACCTGTTAAAACATCTACAAAAATATTGAGAGAACCTTTATTTTGTGGCAGTACTAATCCTTGGTGACAGACAGTGTTCTCAGGGTTTTTTTTTGATGACAGAGACAGCAATAATGCTTCTTCATAAATAGCTGTATAATGACAACAATCTGCAAAATCCAAAGTCATTTGGAAAAAAAAATCTACATTCAGAGAACAGAGTCCTCACCTTTTTTGAAAGATAGTTTCTTTATTGTGGCTTCTTCTGTTTTGATTGAGCCAGTTGCCAAGAAATATATTTTGGGATCTATTCTTTAAAACCTGAGAACGAATGATTGGCAGAAGCTAGCAGCAAAATCACAACAGAGTGTAAAGTTTGCAATAACAAATTTGAGAAACAATTACCAGACCCCTTATGCATCTTTACTTTCTCCATGGTTTTTCTCCTGAAGAGCAGGATCATCACTTCCATGTAGATGCCAGGGCACAGCTCCCTTGTCATAGCAGGACTTGGTTCAGCACAGCTGCAATAGAGAACATGGATTTACACTGTCTTAATGGGCCAACTGGCAATCCCTGGCACTGGAGAAGACCAGCACAGCCTCTATATTAATCTTGAATAGCATCATCTTGCCCTCAGGACATCAAATACTGCTGACCTCTCGTAAGTCTGACCCACATCTTGTGATCAGGGCCAAGAAATACACATCAGTCTCAAATTAGCATTCTTCAGTGTCACAACCCCATTAGAATTGGCATAAACAAAAACAAGAAGCACTACTTTCCCCTTTCCACCTCCTGGCTTCCTCCTAGGATGGCTGTGGGCATAAAATGAAGATCATTAAAGAGGACTTTTGTATTAATGATTGAGTGTATGTTACAGTAATCAGATAATGGCTATATCAGCTTTCATTACAAGTCTCAAGAAACCCATCTTTGCTATGCATGATAAACTAATTTCTTCTAGATACTTTGACAACACTGTTGATTAAAGCCTTAATGTTCACTTTATATCTGTAAGGCCAATTGTTTTTTGGTCAGTTTATTGCTTTGTGTAGCAGCAAACCTGAATAGTAAATGGGCTTGAGAAGTGTTAAGGAAAACTGCACATACTGAGTATGTGGAGCTCTACCCTAAAGTAGAACTTTGCATGGGTGTTATAGATAGATTGATAGACAGACAGACTTACATACAAAAATATTGAGAGAACATTTATTTTATGGCAAAATACAGTCCAGGTATAAAAGAAATAACACTGTTATTTGATCTCAATTGTCACCTAAAATGTCTTGGGCCATTAAGAACCAAGAGTAATAAAATAATAACATTAATTAACAATGGGCATTCCTGTCATCTGCCTAGAGAAACGCTTTTGCAACTTGGAATCAAGCAGATTCAGCAGAGCAGTGATAACAAATGTTCAGTAGTGCAGGTATATTGGTCCTTGTTCAATTGGCTGATAAAATCTCCTGGTCTGCCTATAGCATGTTTTAACAAGATTTCTGCGCTCGGGGCTTTGTTTCTCCTGTTGTGCAGACGCAGTGTAAAGCAGGTATGTGACTCCTCCGGGGGGCTAAAGTTACACGCAGGAGCAGGCAGGAGTTACGGCAGGGGCAGGGAATCACACCGGCACTCCCGCCCCAGGGAGAGGCACAGGGCTTTCTCTGGGGGCTCGTCTGGGCAGCACAGCACCGGCTGCCATGAGAACAACTCCTGCCGGCAGGAGAGAGCAGCTTAAAGTATTTGTATGACACCACATTTGGACAAGCTTGCACATGCGTGAGAAAGGATTGCTATCTTGTTGAAACAAGAAAGTTTGCTCATGTCCCTTGTGGTGCCTTCTGTGTCTTGTTCTACCCTGATTTTCCTGTTAAATCATCACAATACTTTTTTTATCCTTATTTCTTCAACTCTTACCAGTTTGTGGGGGGTTTTTGTGTTTGCTTTTCACTATGTTCATTCTTGCTCACATTTTGCTGCCATTTTTGGGATTGTAATGTATTTTTCTGACCACACATTGATATCTGGAATAACATTTCCCTTTCCCAACATCCTCTTCCTTGAGCCTCTGGGTCCACAGCTGTAAGTAGAGTAATATTGAAAAGCACTCAGGGAACTGTGGTAAAATGATGGAAACTGGTATTATCTAAACCTCAGCAATTGCCTTCTCTGTGAGACAATGCCTGCTGCTGAATGTCCTGCCTTACTTGTGGCCATCTAAATGCCAGACACTGTGCTGTCAGCATCCAGCTACTTGCAGCACCTTCTAAACCACCTGATGTGTGGAGAAGCCAGCTGGCCTCTGCACCCCTATTCATCTGTAGAATACCTGTGAAATCAGAGAGAGAAGCAGGTTCTGGGGACATCACCAGAGGATCAACAGTACTCCTCTGGGGTCATCCGTCAGTCCTACACTGTGCAGCAGTGGAGTCCCATTTTTATGCCTTCTGACAGTAAAGCCAAAGGATGATTAACATGACCTCAGGGAACAGTAAGGGAAATGGTCATCCACTGCCTGCTGGTGCTTCTTGTAAGTCAGAATGATGGCCTATAGAAGGATACAAAGTTCTTCTGACACTGAGACCATCTTTGAGTCCTGACTGATTGTCATTCTTCCCAAGGAAGCCTTAACCATAAATAGTAGCAGTATGTGAAATCAAGTATTTAAAAACGTAAGCTTATTTCAGACTAGTCTTAACAGTGAAAGTGTGACAACAGATGAGGGGAGCAAAGCATTAACAAAACTGCATAGTAAAATATACATGTCTTTTGACAGAGTGTGAGAACTGAGATGAAAGCAGAATCTCAGGCTATTTCAATGAGAAGGTAGCCAAAGCTATGGAACATCACAACTACAGAGAAAAGACTTTTCTCTAGAGAAAAACCCCACTAAAATTTTCCTTCCTGTAGAAATTACCTGAATTTTTCTTCCTGTAGAAATTTACTTCCTATAGAAATTACCTGAAATTACACTGCTTTTGCTTTTGTTGTTTTATGAGGTACTGAAAAAGTTTGATGTACTTACTACTTTGCTTTCAGATGCTCTTCCAGACCAACAGAACCTGGAATAGTTTGATGTAGCTATCTGGGCATCCCAGGGCCAAAGTCACAGGTCAGTGGTATGAGCTTGATTTTTCATTGCTGTGTTTTACCAGAGGTGTTTGATCACAGTGATATGAAAACCTGACATGAGACAGCTGTCATTCATCTGAAGATGGTGTTAAATTGACAAAACTGGGCTTTTTAATTAAGTCTTTACTCTCTCCAATTTAATAAATGTGAAAGTGAAACTAGCTCATCAAAAACTTACATACAGGGGTAAAGCAAAACCTGTCACTTCCAAGACAAGTACCAAAATTTAAAAGGCAGCCAAGCCAAGGAGGTAGAAGCTCCAGAATGTTTGCAAAGGTCACAGACCAAAGTGCTGGAAATGTAGAAGATGCCTGAGTTGAGCTTATCCATTAAATCCTTACAGCACCAGTTCTGTACATATCTCTGATTGCATACTAGACTTCCCCCAGGATTGTTTCCTCATGTAGTCCCTGGTCCATTCTCAGCATCAGCCTTTTCTTCATTCACACAGTTGCCCCAGCTCCACACAACCATATTCCAAAACTGGAATTCCAAATTCCCTCTTTGTGCAGGTTCTGTCTGTGATATCTATGTGCTTCTCAAGCATCAATGAGTTGGTCTCCATTCTGTGGGATATCTTCCTTGCTTTGATAATCTGATAAAAGAGATCACGAAATTTGAATACGCTATGGGTGATGCTGACCTTTTGCTACTGTGACACCACTTAGCAGTTCCAGTGCAGGTAATGTATCTACAGAAGAAATCTTATTCAAAGATCAGCCAGAATTGGACACTTCAGAGAATTTTTCCCTATTGCAATTCTAGCAATTCTCTTGTGTGTGAACTAAGATTTCTTTCTTATAACTCAGAAATATGTGTAATTTGGCCAAATGAGGTATGTTCATGATGACCAAATTTCAAACTTTTTGCTTCTAAGTGCAAAGGCATTACAGCTCCTTAGAAAAGTAGTTCTCAGATAGTTATTATTTTAGCACAGAAAATGTGTTAGTTAAGAATGAACTCTGGAAACCAGGTAAATGGTTTTATGGACTGCATACTTCTCAAATAGGGAACTTTTAGATCAAAGAGATAAAACTTGACAAATGCAGAAGTATCTGAAAATAGGACCCAAAAGGAAAGAAAAAAGATCAGGCATCCTGAACTAGCAGCAGTGATTCAAATCTTTCTCACAGTTTTGGGTTTTTTTGCAGGGGGGGAGGGGACATAGGGCATGCAAGCCCTGAAAGATCAAATACATTTTCTGAGTAGCTGCCCCGGAAGTGTTGGTGCAATGCCATTTGAAAAGACCAGAATGCAGCCTTAGCACTGAGGAGCCCAAAATCTGATTAGGTGAATGACACCATGCTTACTGTGTACTGGCCAGGGAATGCTTATTCTAAAGCCCCTTGTTGGTTGCTGGCATGACATCTCTGGCTTGACATTTAGATTCATACAGCATTCACAGGGTAAAAGCCACCCAAGTCCCCCTCCAATAATGGTGGTTCTTAAGAACCATAAAGAAATGAAACTGTAGCACTGACATGGGCTGTCAGTCACAGGGGAGAGACACCTGGAGGTACTGAGCTGATCCAAGCAAAGCCAGGTAGTTCTAGTAGCCAGCTCTTTGGACCCAGGCTTCCAAGCTCTCCATCTCTGTCCTGTCAGAGTCCCAATATCGAGACAATAAGGATCCCTGTGTGTTTTGTTTTTCTTGGGCACTGCTGTTTCTCATCTGGCAGCATCCTATCAAATGCAGAGCTGCATTGTTGACTTGCATCAGTGATGGATCAAGCCCTCTGGGAGTTGGCATAATTGGGGATCAGCAATCTGGATTCCTGCCTAGGAAGCATCAGGAAAGCATCTGTACCTGAAGCAGAATCAAACCATATTCAAAGTAATGGGAATGTTTAAGCTGTGATAACTTTCAAAAAAATCCCTCTGCTACATTATTTTAGTAAATATTTGTAGGTGTCTATAATAGGGGGTAATCACTGCATTTCCTTTCAAACTAAAGGAGAGTAGTTTTCAGTAATATTGGATGAAAGCAAGCAATTCTAATGGATGGGTTTACCCTGATTTTTGCTGACAGATAGTGCTTTTCAGCAGTTCTCAGGTGTCTTTTCTTGCAACACACAAAAACTAGTTTGTGCCTGGTCTTTCCCTTTACTGATACAAGAATTCCACGGTAGCTGGCAAGCAGTGAAGCATCCCCGTTTGCCAGGGAGCTGGGATGGGTTGCATGTGTGGAAATCAAGGGGGGCAGGTATGAGGGAGGTGAATAGGGCATGTCTGGCTGCAGCTATGAGAAGGAGAAATGGAAGGGAAGGGAAGGGAAGGGAAGGGAAGGGAAGGGAAGGGAAGGGAAGGGAAGGGAAGGGAAGGGAAGGAAAGGAAAGGAAAGGAAAGGAAAGGAAAGGAAAGGAAAGGAAAGGAAAGGAAAGGAAAGGAAAGGAAAGGAAAGGAAAGGAAAGGAAAGGAAAGGAAAGGAAAGGAAAGGAGTGTAACACTACTGTAAGTCACAGAGGTGAACTGCAGCCCCAGAGGAGCTGGGTTTGGTATCAAGGCAGTGCAAACACACAGCTTTCAATTTCAGGTTAGATTGGAGCCCAGGTCCCTGAGAGTCCATGAAATAACCTGTAGCTCAAAGCATGTTAAATAGTTATGAGGGATTGCAGGCAATGGGGTGCATGCAGGTGTGCTGTTATGGCTGTGGAATGTGTACAAGACATTTCCACGTTTTTCTTGCACCAATGAAGTAAAAAAGAATTTGGTTTGGGAATTTTGAGAAAACTTCTGCATCTCTTTTTAAATTTACCCTCATCTAAGAAGGAAAGGACCGTACAGAGTGCCCACAGGACTGGTGCTAGAAGAAAGGCTGTGCAGAAATGTGTTTCTTCCTGAGAGTGGAAAACAGCTGAGACACTATCTCCATTTTCATCAAGGGGTGCAGCACAGAGCTGCAGGCAGGTAAAAGGACATGGTCCTGAATGAAAACCTACCATTTCCATTTCAAGGCAGGAGATTTCCTCATGAGAAAGGGAGGGGAGCAGAGGCAGGTACTTTTCCAGTCCCCATCCACAATTCTTCTGTAACAAAAGCCCACATCCCAAGGTTAGCCTGCTCAGGATGTGTGCCACATGGACCACCCAGAGGAGAACCAGAGTTGCAGCACATCCGGTTTAGAGCTCTCGGCCCCTGCAGAGGGGAACCCAAACACAGCAACAGGATCAGAGTCTAGCCCTGACAGTGGATCCATGAGCTTTAAGAGGCCTAGGAAAAGAGCCCAAGAAAGGAAAGAGTAATTATATTAGGAAAAAAAACCCCAAAGCCCCAGCTCGCAGTCTAATGAACCACTGGATTCCCCAAGGGCTTGCTTCACCTCCTTTTTCTATTTCTAGTACAATGCTTATAATACTTGATGGATCTGAGTAGGTTTACAGTGGTCAATTTGTAGATGCACACTAGAGTCAGTAACAGAATGAATAAGAACTGAATGTGAATTTCAGTTTGTTTCTCTTTTTTTGAAACTTTCTTTCAGAACAACATCAATATTTACAAAGGCAGGGCAGCTCCCATGTTTCCATGTCACAACATACTGCCCTAGCTGCATTCCTGAGAAAAAGGAAATAGGAATGGTTTCTGAACAAAAATCAGAGCCTGTGATTTTCAACTTTCTGTCTCTCCCATGAAAGCACAGATTATGGTGAAAAGGATAATCTGGAATTGCTTTCTTAGGACTCCATCATGAGACAGCTGTAGCTAACCCACCAATACACTCCTGAACATAACAGTCCTCCTCAGCTCCCAGGCTGAGGACAGGATGCACGATAAAACAGATTTGTATCCAAAACCAAAACAAAAACCAGAAATTCCCCTCTTCCCAACCCCCCCCCCCCCCAAAAAAAATCCTCAAACAAACAAACAAAAATCCCCAAACTCTACTAAACAAAAGGTTTCAGAAAAAAAAAAAAAACCCAGAAACATCTGAACTGGATAGCACACTTCTTCCCCAGCACCAAAAAAGTGTACAACTTTACAGGCTGGAGTAGGAAGGTTATATATAGCACTGCAATTTAGTCCACATGACAATTAAAAAATACATGAAATGGTCTTCCTTATGCATGAGAAAAGATTATCAGAGTTTTCCCCCTTTCCTCTTTTAGCTTATTAAAAATGTAACTCCTTCAAGAGTAATAAATTAACTCGGAAAGGATTACTTAAGTGAGACACAGGTTGTGATTAAAGGAAGTTTGGAGTTCAGGAGAAGTCTGTGTTTGAAAAACGTCCTCAGTGTTTGGAGTATCGCATATGGCTTTTGACAACTAATTTGGGAGAAGAGTGGTAGGGAATGAACCTCAACAGGAAAAGCTCTTGTTTTTTGTCACTTTGTGACATTACTGAAACACCGTTTCCCCTCATTTGTATTTCCCCCCCCCCCGCCCCATAAGTTTGTGTTAAAATGTATCAAAACAGAGAAAGACTTTGAAAAAGGCAGCAGAACTGTCATAAAGGATGATGCTAGCTTGTTGGGAGGTTATGCTTTATTATGTAAATCCATGTTCGGGGGTATTTTAAAATGCATATCGTATGGTTAGAAGCAGCTAATTATCTAGATAAACTATACTGCTTCCAAATGAAGCGTACAAATCCATAACATAAATGCCAGGGGCATGACTTCTTACAGATCTGCAACCTACCTGATTGACCAAAACTGTCCCTCATCTGTACCAGTCAGTCTTGCTTCATGGAGCATTGGCCACGAGGCTGCTGGTTCCTGCCAAACCCTGCTGCTCAAATCCACCTTGTCTTGCTGCTCCTGAGAAGAGGTTCCTGCAGTGCTCTCCCTTGGGTAATGCTGTAGAGTTGAGTACCCCGAGCTTCAATTCAGCTTGGAGCAGAGGGAAATAAAACTTCAGTCTGCACATAAATCCTTCATTTACTTACATATAAAACCAATGAAACAGTGCAATTTTCCCTTCTTTTTCTGTAATTTACAAACGGTTAAAATTATTTTCTTGGCAGAAACATCCATTTCTTAACTGCTTGGTGCCCACGCTGGCAGCATCAGGCTGCAGCAATGGTTCTGTAAGTACCAGCGCTCACTCTGGAGATACAAGAGGGGCTGGATGAAGAACTTGTGATGCATAATTTATTCAGTGAATATAGGCCTTTTTTGTGCTTGCAAGAACTCCGGGGAAGGCAGGTGGGCTTGGCTGGGGTTTTTTTAATAGTTTGCTGAAATTCTTTAAGGAACTGTAGTGTGTTTGCATGCAGTACCTGTATGTCAGCAGCTTGTTAAGAAATGTGTTTTAATGTTGGCAGTTCAGGTGTGGGGTTCGTGTGGCCTGCCCAGACAGGTGCCCGGACAGGTGCCATGCACCTCTTGGGCTCTGGCACCTGCCAAGGGCAAATGTTGGCAAAGAACTTCTAGTCAGTGCCGAGACACTTGTGTAGCATCCACTGTTCAGCTGGCTCTATTTCGCCTGAATGTGCCTGAAATCTGCAGCACCTCACGCGTCTGAAATAAAATCATAGCGTCGGGGATTGGTAGTCATTAGAGATCTGCGAACTCGGGTGAAAAATGACACGCAGCGTGGCCGTGCGCTGACCGGGGCACCGGCCTGCCGCTCCAGGGGCCGGCCCGGGCGGGGGCACCGCCGCTCCCCTCCGCAAACTTCCCGGGGCACAAAGTTTGCCGGCAGTTCCGCGCCCGCCCGCGGGGAGGGTGACAGGGCGCAGCGCGGGGGGCGCGCCCTCCCGCCGCCCCCTCCCCTCCGCTCTGCGGCGCGGCGCGGCCCCGCCCCGCCGGCAGCCCCGCACCGGGCGGCCGCGGCCGCAGCGCCCCCGCCGCGGGAGGGGAGCGCAGGGGGCGGCGGCGGGGGCGGCCCCGCGCTGCGCCGCGGCCCGTGCGCGCCGCTCGGCGGCCGCCCCGCCAGCGCCCGGCGGCAGCGGAGGGTGTCCGCATCCCTGCGTCCTCCCGGCGCGCTCCCTCACCTCGGCGGCGATCGCCTCCCGCCCGCCCCCGCCCTCCCCTCCCCCGCACCGCCACACGCGCACGCACTCCCGGCGCTGTGTGCGAGGGCGGGCGCCGGGAGACGGGCGGCGAGCAGCGCGCCGGCAGAGACCACCGCGCACACGCACACACACACACACGCACACACACACTCCCGCCCGCCCTCCCTCTGTGCCTGCTCCTTCCTCGCCCCCCGCCGCCTCCCCTGCTCCCCCCTCCTCCTCCTTTCTCTGCAACGAGCTAGAAAGAGAGAGAGGGGGGAAAAAAGCCACTTACAGGTATTTGTTTAGTGGATCGGCGGCTTAATTTATCCCCCCCGCCCCCCCCCCCCCCACCTTCCCCACCGCCCCTCGCAGTTTGTTTACAAGTATCAAAGTTGTAATTGAGGAGCTGCCAAGGCACATCTGGATATTTTTCTTCTTCTTCTTCTTCTTTGTGTTAGGGACTGATGTGCAACTAATTAAAGGCAGACAGGCTGGTAGCGTCTGCACACTCAAGCCCCCCCAAATAAAGAGCCTGGTAAGTGACTGGTTTGCTTTCCCCCCTCATCTTTTTCCCCCTTATTCTTCGCGGGGTTTTTTTCTTTTGTTTTTTTTTTGGTTTTTTGTGTGTGTGTGTGTTTTCGGATTTTAGTTGTGGGGTTTTTTTAGAGGGATGGGTTGTTTTTTTTTTTTAATTTTGTGGGTTTGTCGGATGCCCTTTTTTTTTCTGTTGTTCTTGTTATCTGGGATCGTAAAAGTAGATTAATGTTAGACTTCGGCAATAAAAGGCGTCGCTGTATTAATTTATTAATTAATCTGCACCCGCCCCTCCTCCTGAATCTTAAATATGACCTTTGATCTCTGTCTTTGGCAGAGCAGACATGCAATATTGAACATGTACGGTCACATTTAGCTTAAGCAGGGACAGAGTCGCAAAGCCCGGCTAGCAATTTCTATTTATTTATTTCATTCGTGGAAAAGAGGGCGATAGTTAGAGGGGGAGGGAAATCAATAACTGCGTCTCGGGTACCCTTTTCATGCTCCGGAGATGCATCGATTAAACAATAATGACCCGGTTGGTGGGCACCATCATTTTCTCGCTGCTGGTGGCAATAAAGCCTGAGAGGGGATCGCGGGGAGAGAAAAGGTAGCCAGCGAGGGAAGGTTTTGTGGAGAGAAACCAGTTTAATGCTGGGGGAAATAGGGCAAGAAAATGCGTATGACTTCTGGCATAAAGGGCTGAACGCTAACATTTTATTCCTTACCAGATGCGTGGCTTTCGTACACATGGCTGGCAAAACTAGTTTTATTGAGTAGTTGTTATCGAGGACATGCAGCTAGGTTTTCCTTTCTGGAAACGGGAGAGGTTTGTTTTTTTTTTTTTTTTTTTGCTGTAAGCAAATCCTTCGCATCCCTCCACAAGACGACGCTTAGCCTAGAGCTTTCCGGGGCAGCCTTTGTATTGCCACTAGACCTCTGAAGGCAGCGAGAGTCCGGGTTTTTCCCTGACGTGGAAACACAGAGGTGGCTCCTGCGAGCTTGGGGTCGGGGTTTTTTTCTTTTTTCTTTTTTTTCTTTTTTTCTTTTTTTTTTTTTTTTTTCCGACGGAAGGACGGCCGCCAGTCCCCAGTGCAGCCGGGGGTGAGGCTCCTTCTGTAGATTTACGCTCCCTTCATCTGGATTTGTTTACATAAAGCCCGCTTTCAGTGCACGACGTTGGGAGAAGACGAAGTTTTTGCACTCGGTAGGTTGGGCTGCAAACGGTTCATTAATCTAATTATGATCGTAATTAACGTAATTGATAACCATTTTGAACTAAACATACCAGAGTCTGGAAACTAGACGTAGCCCCACGAGTGCCTCACGAGTGAGCGTTTCTGATAGCCCTGCATCAGAAAAGATGCTGGAAATATCTGAACTATTCAGGTAGAGCATCTGGAAAACAAAGAGGCAGTGTTCATAAACTGAGGGCTTTTTAAGTTATGCTTATGTTTTGCTTCACTTCGCTCAGGGTGCCATAATTTACCTTCTTCATTGCCATGAACTAAAATACCCCCCTTCACCTCCCTGGGGGAGAAAGGGGGCGGTAGGAAACAAAACGGACGCCGCGTCCTCAGCCCCCTCCTAAACTTTCCCAGGCTGGAGCAGAAAGCCATCTTTCCCCGATGAGGGCTAGTTCAGCAGGTACAGGACGTGCCCTCCCGAGCGCTCCCGGGCTGTCTCTCGGCGAAGCCCCCTGCCCCGCGGCGCCCACGGAGGGGCTGTCCCCGTCTCGGTGTGTGTGTGTGTGTGTGTCCCCAGCCCTCCCCGCGCAGCCCCCGGCGGCGGTGACGGGGAATCCTCCCCGAGAGGCTGGGATAAATACTCCGTCGTTAGTACAGCTGCAGGCGCCGGGATCACAAGCTGTGAAATTGCTTAAGTATTTTTTTTTTTAAACCTAGCCCCGTGCCCCCCGCGGCCTGCAGGCAGCCCCCCCGTAGCCGGAGGTGGCGGAGGGGGTCGGGGAAGCCGGTGCCGCCGCAACCAGCGCCGGCGGAGCCAGCTGTGCCGGCAGGCAGCTAATGACCGCCGGGCTCAGAAGGACACCGTGGCAGCTGGCGGCTCCCTCCCCCACCTCCCTCTTTTTTCCTTTTTTTCTAATTCCTTTTATTTATTTCTCCCCCCGCTCTTCCTCCCTCCCTTTTCATTTTTCCCGGTGCTGGTAGGTGGGCAGCTCCCTGCCCCTGTGTCGTGTCCCCCGCCCCCCAGCTTGTCCCGGGACCGGGTTTGCTCCACCCGGGCGGGCGCTGCGAGCGCTGTGCCCGCGGCTACGGCGAGACGTGTGTCCCCCACCCGGGTGTGCTCCCCCCTCCCGGGGTGGCCGTGGGCGGCCGTCAGCGCCCCCCGCGCGCGCACCCCCTCGGAAATGACTTTTTGTGTTTCAGCTGCGGCAGCTCCCGTGAGGATGTCGGAGGAGCGGCTGCCCGGCCGAGCACCGACCGCGGGGATGCGTCCGGAGGAGGAGGAGGATTAAGCGACCCCCCCCCCGCCCCGTCCCTCTCCCCCCGGCCCCCAGTTCCCCCCGTCCCGTCCCTTCCCGCCGCCCCCCCCCCCCCGCCCCGGCCACCATGAACACCAACGTGTGCGTGGAGAGCGGCCCCAACCCCGAGGCGCCGGGGCTGCCCAAGGACAGCCACCTGCCCGAGGGGGCCCTCAACAGCCTTGTGGATTACAACTCGGAGATGGAGAGGTACCGCTCCTTCGCCACCTTCTACAAGACCAACGGCGGCGCCTTCCCCCAGGCGGCCAAGATCGCCCGCATCACCACCCCCATCTTCCCCAGCGCGGCCGCCGCCGCCGCCGCCCGCATCGGCATGTCCCCCTGGAACTGCGACACCGCCACGGCCGCCGCCGCCACCGCCATGCTCTGGGGCAGCGGCGGCGGCGGCGGCGCGGCGGGCGGCGCGAGGAAACCCTCCTCCTCCTCCTCCTCCGCCGCCGCCGCCGCCGCCTCCGCGGCCGCCGCCGCCGCCTCCTCGCTGCACGCCGGCAGGGGCGGCATGCACCACCGGAGCGACTCGCAGCGGCTGGGCAAGCCCGGCTGCCCGCCGGCCGAGCAGCCCGCCCTGCCCATGGCCAACGGCAACTTCCTCTCCACCCTCGCCCCCGAGCACTGCCGGCCGCTGGCCGGCGAGTGCATGAACAAGCTCAAGTGCGGCGCCGCCGAAGCCGAGATCATGAACCTCCCCGACCGCGTCGGCACCTTCTCGGCCATCCCGGCGCTGGGCGGCCTCTCCCTTCCCCCCGGGGTCATCGTCATGACGGCCCTGCACTCCCCCGCCGCGGCCTCGGCCGCCGTCACAGACAGCGCCTTCCAGATCGCCAACCTGGCGGACTGCCCGCAGAGCCACGCCTCGGCCTCGCCCGCCTCCGCCCTGGGCGCCGCCGCCGGCGCGGGAGGCGGCGGAGGCGGCGGCGGTGGCGGCGGAGGCGGAGGGGGGGCCGGCGGCACCGGCGCCGGGGCCGGGGCCGGGGCGGGCAACCCCGCCAAGAAGAAGCGGAAACGCTGCGGGGTGTGCGTGCCCTGCAAGCGGCTCATCAACTGTGGAGTCTGCAGCAGTTGCAGGAACCGCAAAACGGGACACCAGATCTGCAAATTTAGGAAATGTGAAGAGCTTAAGAAAAAACCGGGCACTTCGTTAGAGGTCAGAGGAGATGATTTCTTTTTCCCCAGCCTCCCGCCGTCCCTCCTCAACCCCCTGCCCCCGCCCCTCCAGTGCTTCTTGTCTAGCTTCAAGATGCAGCATCCCTTCTCCGAGGCCTCCTTCAGGCTCTGAGGGAGCCCCCGCCGCGGGCGCGGCTCCCCGCGGCGCGGCCCCGCCGCCCGCCCCTCTCCGCCCCGCAGGGAAGAGAAACGCCGCCTCCCGCGGCGCCCGCCGAGCCGGCCGCTGGCCCCCGGCCCCGGGCCGAGGAGGGACGGCCGGGGGGCGCCGGCCCTGCCCCGCCAGCTCGTGGCCGTTACGGAACGATGCTAACCTGGTTTACCTGCCGTGCTGTTCCCATAAGACTGCTGGCTCTCTAGTTCCTTTTTGTTTTTCCTCGTATTTTTTTTTCAAATTTTTCTCTCTCCCTTTTTTTTTTCTTTCGTTTTTTAATTAATGGCAATCATGACGATTCGGGGCGGTTTGTAGGAGCGGGGAGGTGGGAAAGGGAAAGTTTTAGCTGAACACCAGGTTTTCACTATCAGAAGTTCAGGGAAAGCAATGGCAAGTTCTTCTCCAGGCTGGCTGGTAGCAATGTGTCCCAGACAGACGACGGGCCACGGAGCCCAGTAGTAGGAGAAAGCACCCAAGTGATGTCTTTTATGGCAATGTCTTTTATGAAATAACCTGCTCGTGGTGTATTAAACACAATGGAAGAATAGCACAGGTATGACTGAACTGATTTCTGGCTGAACTGTATGTACGGTTATTTTTACAACGTTTCCTCGGAAGTGACAATGTATTGTGTTCCCCAAAACTGTAACAACAGGTTTTCAGATTTGCTAGACGTACGAGAGACAGGCAGATCCCGTGTTGCAGACATTTCGGTTATTGTATTGGGTACGACAGACAATGGGAACCAAAATACAACACCGTGAGGAAAATGGCAATTGGATGGTATCATTAGGGGAAGGGAACAAGTGAGAGGAAAGACTAGTAATCATACTTAATTCCTTGTCATTATAAAAATTACAGTGTTGCTAGTTCGACACACATCTCGGATGCATCTGAAGGTGTCGAGGATGATGGATTTAGTACAGAGGAGTAGTGTGTGGCGGGTGACACCAAGATTTGTAGTCACAGAAATCAGCAACTAAGTGAGAAATTGTAACTTCCCTCTCTGTGTATGTGTGTGTGTGCCTGTGTGTGTTTGCATAGCGGTTTATTCCCTTGCTCATTGCTCGCAGGAGCTCTCTCCAAGAAGAGATGGGATGAGGGATTCCAGGGAAAAAGCAACACTTAGAGCCAATTAATTTGTTCTGTGTTAAATAAATTGAGATAATAGTGTTGGTATTGACACTGCCATGGGACAAAAGCAATATTTAGGGGTTCACTGACATTTGGCTGATAGTATTAACTCTTTCCTAACCAGCCTCATCAAAACAACTAATTCCTTCTTGCAAGAGTGAACTAATTGAGAGTTAATAATTTAGTTAATAACTAAAAGAGTTAATATTGGTCTGCAGGGCTTGTCAGGCTGAGGGACTTTCTAAGAGTTCTCTTCTCCCCTGACTAGGAATCGTGAAACTGTCCTTCCTCACAAATTTCCTATACACCAGCAATGGCATCATGGTCCTTTGGTGCTCTCCTTAAGAGTCAGATTTTGGACCAATATGCATTCATAAATCATTATGTGTGTCTATATGCAATTAAAGATTTAAATATTCAAGTTGGGGTTTGGTTTTTATTAAGTTATAATATTTTACAATCCACAAATATTTATTCTTCAAAAGCATAACACGTTTGTTTAGCCATTTCTGCCTATCCTCTAGCTTGACAGTGGAATTACTGTTTTTAATTAAACTGAAAGTTTAATTCATAGCTCTGCATCCTTTTAGCTATTTTTTTTTGTGAATGGTGACCCAGCATTGCTAACACAAAAACCAGGATGGGCTTCCCAGGGATAGAAACTAGACTGGGTTTTCAGCTCTTGTTTTTCTCAATAATATGCCTTTGGTTTTGTAGCAAGTTTGCAAAAAGGATAGTTAACACCTGGTCTCTTAATGCTGAGTATAGCCTAAAAGAGACTCCCTGAACCATAGGCATGGAGAATTCCCCCCACACTACCCAGCACTGAGAGTGCCTTTGTGTTCCGAGTTCCCTCATTAGGCTTGCAAACCAGGGTGCTGCTGGGATTTAATGTTTGTGATAAATGATAGGTTCTGATGGTTTATCGATTTGTGCAGAAAGTGAGCTATCTCTGGAAGAAACACATTTGTACATTATCAGATCTTCCTATGGGTTTGTGTGCATCTCTGAGCACTTTTCCAGAAGTTCCTTGCTCCTGACAAAGGTGTTTGGTAGTGTTAAAAACTTTTCAGGCGTGCTATGAGAATGCCTCCCGTTAAAATTGTTTAACCACTGTGACTAGTAAAACCCATGGTTTAATTAGCCACTTGTGTGCTCTCATAACCACCTGCCTTCACTTCTTTTCTTCATTCTCTCTTTCCCTCACTTACTGTCTCCTGTTTGTGCTCCGTCAGATACGTAAACACAAAAGCTCCTCTGCTGCTGTACTGTGACTCAAATGAAACAGGTTTCTCTTTCCAGCTGTGGAGATGTCAGTAAGGCATCACTTCTCTGCAGGTCATGGCCTATCACAAAGTTTTGTCACAGGATGTGGCTAATTTCTTTACAGAGGTGTGGTTTGTCAGTAGGAGAGGAAGAATAACTTATTTACATGGTGTTTTCCTTATGCTTTCTTTCTTCTTTATAAATAATTAAAATTAATAAAGTGACAGAAGGGCTGCCTACAGCACAGGTGCAGCAGCAGTGGCTGTGTGGCCACCAGCTGGAAGGGTGTCGGAGCGTGACAGGGCCTCCATGAGGGCCCTGCAGCAGTGGTGTTGGTGTGGGCTGGGCAAGGGCAGCCTCCCTGCAGAGTGAGTGCCTGGAGGGACTCTTGGCCTGTGCTCCCGGGGAATCCATCACTCTACGTGGATGGTCCCCTGGCGCCTCGGTTGGTACACAGCCATGGGCATGCATCAAGGATTGAGGGGCTCACCTTCCACTACACACTAGGTGATTCGTGAATTGTGCTCAACAGTGGCTGCAAAGTGCAGGGTTGATTTATAGCAGGGGGTGGAACCATGTTTAAAAACAAATGAAAAATTAGAAAAATACCAATAAACTGTGAACTGGCTGACCCCACAGAAACCATTTCTCTCTTTTTCCTTTAAATCTCTTCTACTGGTGCAATGAAGGCATAGAATATAACTCTCAAAGATAGTATGTGGAAGTGAAGACAGATCACGTGAATGCTTTCCAGTTCCTGACCCTTGCATTTTTCATGGAATGCTTCTCGCCCAGCATTTTTTTTAAAAACACTTGAATTATTTTTTCCTACTTTTCTTGTACTGTTTTCACATTAAAAGTGTCCCAATGCTCTAGTATTTTTCATAGAATGTTATTATTACTAGGAAATTTTATGTACGGCAATAATAAATCTATAAAAATCAGATTGACGTCACATTGCACACTGCCTACTTGTGTATGTATATTCTGTGTTCATTCAGATTTACAATGGGTTTAAAGAGACATAATCTTTATTTACCCATAGAGACTACTTATTTTCCTCTGATTGGTGCACATGTCTGTAACTTCTGCTGCAGGTTATGAAGATTAGGTGCCTGGTGGTAGTTCACATCCTTCTCTCTTTTAAGCAAACCCCATTCAGTGTGTGAATCTCAGTTGCCCCAGTGCTCATTTTCATTAGTGTGACAGCGAGTTCAGGCAGAGAGGCTGACTTGCGTTGGCAGGGGCTGAAGGCTCCTGCCAAATGTGAAATATCAGCTGTTTAGGCATGCTGTCATCGTAGCGGGCACCACTCGCTCCCTTTGTAGCATCCCAGCTAATTGATATGTGCGCTATTAAAGTGAGCGTTTGCATACCAACCCGACTGAGTCAATACCAGCCTCCAAATCCAAGACACTTGGCTGAGCGGCGCTTCAAGCCAATGGGATTTTGAGATGGCCTTCTCCAGGGATAGGTTGTGATGATTGATTTCAGCAGGAACAGCGTCTGATCCTGAAAGTCTTAACACCATATGGCATTGCCACGGGGGAGAGAGGCTGCGCTGGCAACCTCCAAACCTGCACTTCGTGTTGCGGTAGCGCGTGCAAGCGCTGTTAAGGGAAGACTGCTGAGCTCTGTGGATAGGGGTCAATTAGTAGGGGCCTCAGAGGAAGCAATTTCCCTGCTGTCTATCTGGCTTTAAATTACATGCACAAGTTAAGTGACGGCATGATGGAATTGAGCAGTGGTGAGGGGGAACTGTAAAGTCTGATAAGAAGCAGGCGGCTAACACGATCCAGCGGGCTAACTGGAAGGTGGAAAGAAAGACCACCTTGTAGCTCGTGTTGCTGTTCATCCCCAAACATCAGCAGGGCTGCTGTATGACAGGCTGTCTCTCCTGCCTGCCGCTGTCTCGTGCCCCTCCATCTGGCCGAGGCTCCATGTGTGCCTGTGTTAAACACTTTGCAAAAGGGCAAAAAAGCAGTCCTTGTTCCCGGGCGTTTACAGCTGGAGCAAGAACTGCCATCTGCCCCAAGCACAATTTACATTGGTGTTGGCTGCAAAGCCCTGGTCAGCCCTGAGAGCTGTTTTTTCCCCTCTTTCCTCCTTGTTTGTCACCCTGGTGCTCTGCCAGGGTTCTCTTGTTCTTCTGTTCCCAGGCCTGAGCCTAGAGGGAGTGTGCTTGGTGCTGGAACTGGCTGCTAGCACCACAAGAGAGCCCTCACTGGGTGACTGTGATGCTCACGCTTGGGACTTCCAACATGGTGCATGATCCTGCTGTGACAGTGTGAGCAGGGAGGGGAGGAAGTGAGAGGCAGGGCTAGATCTCACCTTTGATGGACATTTTGCCATGAGGTTTTGTCACTTTCATTCAGATACTGCATGTCTGGGATAAGCATACGTTCTATGATGAGTTTTCCTTTTGACCTCTGGAGGTTCTTGGGGCAGCACCAGGCCTCCTACTGCCACCTCCAGCAGAGAGCAGAGCAGCTACATCTTTGCTCACCAGTCCCTGATCTCTGTTGCTCAGAAATCTCTTTGCAGGGAGTTAATATTCTGCTTTAGGTTCACATCTTGCAGGGCAGGAATGTGCTGCGGTTGGTGGGATCATGGGGTGGAGGAATATGTTTAGAGCCCAGAGGAGACAAACTTTTAGTCTCCTTGCAGTTCTGGCAGATGACTGAGTGCAAGTGATTTCCTCTGAAATGTGGTTGGATGGTGCCTGGTTTACTGTTTCATGTGTTGTTGTGTCCCTTTCCTCGTGATACTTGCAAAGCAGAGCAAGTGCCCAAACCCCATGACATTACTGTTCAGTTTCGAGTATAAATGGCTGCTTGATACACTGTGCATGCTGTTGTTAAGGGGGGGCAAAACTGAAGTTATTCCTGCCTAAGAAAATCTCTTGGTGAGATTTGGTACTGAACTGAACAGCATTTGAAGAAATTCTGCAAAATTGTAGGCTAGTCAGGGATTTAACAGCTTCTTTCATACAAACACTGCTTTCTACTTGCATTGAAAATGGCTTGCTTTAAATCATTGAACTATGATTGTTTGCTAGTGAAATTGTCTGTATGGTAAGAGAGGTTAACTGGTTGCAGTGGTTCTGAATTTTGATTGCACTCAGTGGTTCTTTGCATGGTTTTCTAAGTACTAGTATAGGTTATACACTTGGAACATCAAGATTCTGTGCCAGACTCTGCATTTCAGTGTTGTGACTGTTTAATCTATTTTTTTAAGCTGACATAATGAAGTCTCTATGCACTGTTTAGGCTGGTCAAGCTACATGTGTCATGAGAAAGATGATGAATGAGGGTGGTTTGGGATTTTTTTGAGCAGTAATTAGCATTATAAGTGTCTTTTTTGTTCTTTTTGGTTTTTTTTTCCTCCAAATCATCTCAGTCACTTTGAACTAGATATTTCAGTTAGAGGTACATAAAACCATCATGACTTGGAATCCTATGCCAGCTACAGGATGTTTGGAAAATCTTTTCCAATTCTGTGTTTGTACAAATTGTTGTAGAC
The DNA here is from genome assembly GCF_028551555.1 of Melozone crissalis. Classification (NCBI taxonomy): domain Eukaryota; kingdom Metazoa; phylum Chordata; class Aves; order Passeriformes; family Passerellidae; genus Melozone; species Melozone crissalis. The sequence continues at coordinate 39,971,685 of NW_026535784.1, read as the reverse complement.
TATACACATCATGCCTGATTCATATAAGGAGGCTTTGTTTAATGTGAATGTCACATGACATGTGAATGTCATGCTTCATGCCACTGATTAGGCGTGGGCAAGATTAAGGAACAGTCTCAATTTTTGCCTGCTTATTCATGTATGTTTGTATTATCAGATCTTGGGGTCACTTTCCATGCAATTCTGTTTGCTAAGTGCACACTTAACACCTTTACTGAAGTCAGGGAAGACCTTGCTCACTTGGAGAATGGGTTAGGATGTCAGCAAGCAATCCCTTGGTACTGGGGAAAGAAAAGGAGCAGAAACTTTTTTTTTTTTTTGGTCATAAAACAACATCCTGGTACTGCTTTTTTGGGTTTAAAAAAAAAGTGCCCTAAAGAATTGAAAAAAAGTTGATGTTAATTTCTGTGTGCTGTGTCATGCATTTATGTATGGCAATGACTAAGAACAGGTCTTTTCTAAATACCCTAAAAATTTGTATTGTTAAAAAGAAAATTAGTAGTCTTCCAACTCTTAACATGCATATATTTTAAGGGTTAGGCTTGGTGAAATAATTCTAAGCAGGCAAACCTAGAATGTACACCTTAAAGACTCATCAAATACAGCATAATCCTTTTGATCACTGGTTGCAATGGGAAATGGCTGCTGCTTGCATAGGTATAAGCTTTTTGGATGTACCCAAGCGAGTTGGGAGCAGTAAGTAACTTGTGTTACTGCAGCCTTGTTACTGGTGGCTAATAATTCCTAAACCACCAACTATGTGCTTAAAAACTGGCAGCAGACACCATATCTCCTGAGGAGTGTCACCACCCAGGGAAAGCATTTCTGTGCTTCTGTAGAGCCTGTGGTTTTGGTAGCTCATCTGCTTGGATGATTGTACTGAACCACAATGTCTTGAAGCATGCAGCTTCCTTTGACACCTTTTCTGCTATTTGAGAGCCCTGACTGCATGTCTGCCTTCTCTCTTCTTTTGGGTACTTCAATTGTTTTCCACAGTCATATCTTGTTCAGTCACATGCAAACACCTGTCCTGAAATTGAATTACTCTGCAGTGTAAGAGTAATTTTGGCATCCTGTGCTTTCTGTTGTGTGTTGAGTTATGTTGCACTGTACTTTAGATGCGACAGCCATTTAATAATGTTGAAGCCTTAGCTCTGCAGGGGCTAAAAAGATCCCTGCAGGCTTGTTAACTTCTACTCTCAGACATTATGGGGAATATTTTCTCCTCCCTGGAACACTTCGGCATCCTCTTAATTAACACTATAAAAATCCATAGCCAGGTATGCGTGAAGCCTGTTTAATTCTTTTGCAGTTTTCCAGAGTTTCTCTGATCCTTCCTCTTTAACCAGACAGCGGTGCCAAGTGAGATACGAGAACATAAAAGGAATAAAGGCAGCCTGGGTCATGCAGGATACTGTGTTCTTGTCAGGCAGCATACTCATCAAGTGCCTTTCCCATACCCACCATAGGATCTTATTTTTTCCTTGCTCTACTCAGTATTTCTCTTTACCTTAATCTCTGAAGTGTTGGGCATTTTAGAACTTTGCACCTCTCTTTTCTCAGGACAGTATTTTTTTCTGCTTCACACTGCTGTGGTCATGGTGTCTGTGGTACTTCTACGTAGGATCCCCACTAGCTGGTATCAGACTTCATTTGGCTAGAAGTTATCTTTCTATATATTTGACTAAAAAGCTGTCTGAGACAGAGATGAGAGAGATTATTCACTGGTTTAGGAGGTGGAGAAGCAGTATTAAAATTTGAGGTGGAGAGAAGAACTTAATAAATACTAGAAAATGGGGTAAAGCCAAGGGAGTTCAGGATGGATATCAGTTAAGATGAGGGCAGAGGAGAATAAAGAAGAGCTGCAGAGTGCTCAGACAGAGGAGAAACCCATAGTGGCTGAGGGTTGGCTATAATGTCTGAAGCCTCAGTGATGGGGGTGCCTGCCCCTCCACAGGGGTGACTCAGTTACCATGGGACAGCCTGAGCACTGAAGGGTGCAGTGGTAGGGCTGAAGATGCCCTGACATTTCCCTTGCTAAGAAGAGTGTGTGTATACACCTCTAATATGAGGTGTATTTGCTGCCATGAGTAATAAATTAGTGTTCAGGTGAGGCAGTTGAAGAGCTCACCAGTAACCATCTTCCCAAAACTTCTGCAGGGGAAGGCCAAGATTTCACAGAGCTGAAGGGAACCTTGATGAGGGTAAGCAGAGATTTCCCCATGTCCTTGCAGATATCATAAACCAGTTTTTAAAATTAATTTTGAAAAATTGACTGGAGTTTGTGGAGAGAATTTCAATATCAGGGTGAGCTTTTGGTATGGGTGGAGTCTTGTCTTCCAAACAAGTTGTTCAAGGGGTAAGAAAATGAGAAAGGCATACACACAGAAAAGCCAACAGATATGAAAGAGACAGGGGAAGCTTGCAAAGGAGAGGCTGAAAATGATGATTTCTTGCACGAGGACTTCTTGGTCTTAAAGATTTCCTTGGTGGTGTGTACTGTGTTTCCTAGGAAAGCTGGAGCATCCTGACAGTGTATCAGACTGGCACAATGTTAACACAAAGAAATTGCCCCATTGTCATGAAAAAAATACCTCACAACAACTGCAGTTCAGTGACATCTGTCCTACACATCCTAACTGTGATGGGAGATTGGAGATTGGGTGCAGCAGCCTTGGCAGTCACAGGCTTGGAAAAGAGCTGAAGAGCTCTCACAGTCTGTGCAGAAGCTACAAGGAGGGCAGAGGGAGAGTAATGATGCTGGAAACAGAAAAGGAGAGGCAAGGAATATACAAAGGATATAAATTTTTAAATATGTGATCTCCAAAGCGAGTAGTACTAGTAAAAAAAGGCTTTTAGTTTTAAAGCAAACAAAACAGGAGAAAAATACATTTGGAAGGGTTGTGTGACCCACATGGCAGGGGGTGAGGGAGGACTCAGTTACACCATCTTAGTAATGATGTAAAACCCATTCTTTCTACATCACCAGTTCATCTGAGCTCTGGGAGGTGGTGAAATGCTTGGCTGGTTGCTTGGAAGCTGATGTAGAGTAAATTGGAGGTCAAAGTCCAGTGAAGGTCACAGTGTCATGAAAATAATTACTGAGATGGGTCTTAATTGTCATCCTTGCAAATTTCGGAAGACACACTCGGGAAAGAATGGGATTCAAAACCATTTACAATGTATTAATGTCTCCCTCAGCAGTCAGGAATTGTGGTGACCTGTTGTATGAGAGTGTTGCTGCTCCTCTTCCTGCATCGAGTCAGACAATGCATGGTGCTCACCTTGATGTTTGGCTACAAGAGAGCCTGGCACCTGTGATGGGTCTTAGGCATTGGCTGGTTATACTCCCTCAGCTCAGTGCTGCATTTGAGTGATGTATTTCTGTATTTCTCCTTCCATTTTTTTTCTTTTTTTTTTTTTTTGCAAGCTTTGCAGAAAAAGAAATAAGCAAGCAGAGACCAAGAATTTAATGGATATATTTTTCACTGGCTCTTTTATCAACAGCATATGAAAAATACCAAAGGACAGAAGCAGTTAGCTAGCCAATGAGGCATCATAGCTGATTTTAGGTTCCGTGCAGGAGAAAAAAATACTGAAGCCCCAGCAGCTCAAAGGGAAAGAGATTTAAATTTAGGTTTGGTAGTAAGAAACGTGCCTCTCCTCTGCTTGGAGACCAGTCTGTAAGAGATTACTGTACCCCAGGGCAGCAGTTTGGAGGATGATAGAGATGTCAGCCTGTGAGTGGAAAGACTTGTACCACTGGATGATGAACCAGCAGGGATTTCTCATTAATGGAATGAATGTTAACAAGAATAATTCTGTTTTGTGAGCTGGTGTCTGTGGGAAGGATAAATGATAGGGGCTGATGGATGGTCTTCACAGAGATTTGATTAGGGAGAAGGTGAATGGCAGTGTGTGTGTGAGAGAGGGGGAGGTGTGTACACGTGGTACATCCATTGCAGTAGGCAGGCACACTTCTAGTTGATAATGTCTGCCAGAGAAGTCAGCAGAAGTAACCAGACAAGTCCTAGGCAAAAGCAGAAGCTGAGCACTGGTGTGGATATTTCATTTTTAGTATCCTGTGCATTGTAGAGTCTTGGGTTTTATGTTGCATGGTGGTAACAAACCTGTATCCAAGAATTTCTCTCTAAAACTTTTGTCAGTAATAGAGCTTTCTGCTAATAAAGCATTTGACTATTGATATTAATTCCCACAGTCAGTATGAGAGCACTGAATGACATCTTTTCTGACCTGCTTAGTGTCATTTTTGTCTCTGAAGTAACACTCCTAAAGCTTATATGAGCCTTTCCCTGAAAAAGCAGGAGACAGGCCAGGCCTTCTGGTTGAGAGGCCAGGCAGGCAGAACCAGCAGAAACGATCCCTCATCCTTGCCTGAGGCCTTCATATGCTGCTGGAATGCAAATAATAAATGGGAAAAGGCAAAATAGTTACCTAAGCTGAGTAGGCACTCCAGCAGACTTAGCAGCTCCAGCCTCAGGTACAGGGCTAGCTGAGAAAGTGAATGAACTGCATGAACTGCTCGAGAGAGGTGTAGAAATAGGGAAGGAAAGGTGAATCCCTTTGACAGCGAGATGTCTAACCCTAACCCTCGCCTGAAAAGCCAAACCTCTGGTACGGTCCTTTGGCAGGAAGCCATGAGGAGCTGGAGCATGACCATCTGGAGCTCAGGGCAGGGTGACAGTGACAGGTGACAGGTGACTGGAGGAGTTCCGGCCCTCTGGCCCCTGCTGCCAGCCCGCCTGCGGCATGGCAGGCTCGGGGAAGCCCGTGGCCAAGCCTGCTCCCCTCGGGAGCGAGCGAGACGGCAGAGGTGGAGACTTGGCTCCGTCCCTCGGCTCGCTGGCCAAAAGGGCTGCACTGGCACAAGGGAGGGAGTGCTGGAAGGCGTCCACAGGCAGCTACTCCAGCCTGGCAGGGGATGGGCAGAGGAGCTGTGTTCCTTCCCAGGGCTCTGCCTGCATCCATGTGCCATGTGCCATGTGCCGGTACCCTCTGCACGCCCCTGCAGTGCTTCAGTGACTCGAGCTGACCCCTGGGGCTGCTGAGGCCCATGGGGGAGGATGGGAGCTGCTCCCCTTGGAGCTGAAGGTGATGCTCACTGGCACAGAGTGGGGCTCCATCACTAACATTTCCTGGGACTGAGCTGTTTTTGCTTTGACAACATTAGTCCGGATTCCTTACAATTTCTGATCTATGGTTGCCGTCTGTTTTCCCCAATGGCATTACACATTTTTTCAGATCAGGACCCTATTCCCCCAAATTTGATCTCATCTATATAGTGAAAAAAAAAGTTAATATATAAAATAAATTGTGGTGTGCAGTGAATGTAAATGAGGGATACCTTTGCTCCTTTTTCTTCCATGGAGAAACACATTACTTTTCTGACTAATCCTATTGATTTGGCTGGGGAGCTATGGCCTGCTGCTGATGTCAAGTCCAAGTGGCAGGATCCGGCTGTACAGTGGCAGGTCTCCGTGGCCGTTGGCACAAATGCTTTATTCCCCAGCTGACTCCACTGAAATCTCCTGAGGTTACCTCTGAGCTATTTGAGAAGAGCTGGGTTTTCAAACCATGACCCTGACTTAGGAGTACATTTTAAAAATTTCTACTTGCAATGTCCTGTAGCAAAGGTTTACTTTTCACTCGGCGAAGCTGGCGGCAGAGAAAGTCAAATGAGTTTTCCTAATCTGGTATGTTCTAAATCTGGTTTGTCTCAAATACAGCCTGAGAGATATGCAGTGCAAGTGGAAAAATAACTGCCAGCACGCAGATGCGTGTCCTCTCGGAGCAAATAAAGCTGACTTTTAAAATGAATGTTAAATCTCATCCTTGGTATGAAGGGAGACAGGCTTGTAGTTCAGGTATGGGGAGAGATGTTTTAAGGTGGGCTGTGGTAAAAAGCTCCCCACCAAACTTCTGACCCAGCATACATGTCCCTTTTTATCTGCTAAGTCCAATAATAAGCTTGTTATTAGAGGACATCTGTTATTGCCTGATAACTCGTGCAGCAAGCAGGAGCACAGCGTTGGTGGGCAGTCAGGGATTTTGGCAGCTGTGGGGAGCGACAGCTTCGTGGACTGTTTCACACCTTGTCCAGAGCTGGGTCAGCACATCCCTCCCGTGGGCCTGTGTCTGGGTGGGAGGATGCCAGGAGTGTGAGGGCTATTTCTGCACGGAGCTCCCCTGTGGCAGCTGGTGTGCACGTGTGCCAAAGCCTCATCCACGCATCCTCCTGCAACCGCAGCTGGCCCCTCGGTGCTGGGTCAGCGTGGTGGGTCTCCTGGCATGCCTCCAGGACAGGCAGTGCAGCAGCTGGGAGAAACGTGCCACACGCTGGGTTCTGCTTTTTCCTTCTGCATTTCCAGGGGATGCAGTTCACACACTAGTTTCTTGCCCCTAAGCCTCCTTGCCTGAAGAAAAACATTCAAGGAGACTGTGTGAGCTGAATTTGAGCGTCATGAGGTTTTCCCCAAAGTCATTGCTGTAGGTAATGTATATTTATGAGCGGAACAAAGTGGGCTGCAGATACTTTGAAAGGCTGCTTTCCTTTCAGGGTGGCTTAGCATTTAGGCAAGTAAGGAGTGGAGATGCTGTCCAAACTGCATTTGCCAGTGGCAGAACAGGCTGGTGCAGGACAGATGGCATCTTCCACCTGCCTTCCTGTGTGTCAGGAGATGCTGATGCTCTGTGGTTCAGGAGATGGTTATCTTCCCAGTACTGAGAGGGAGCCTTCAAGAAAACTGGAGAGGGACTTTCTACAGGGGCACGTAGTGGTAGGAAAAGGAGAAATGGCTTTAGACTGAAGGAAGGTAGGTTTAGATACATATTAAAAAGAAACATCTTATGCTGAGGATGGTGAGGCAGTGGAACAGGCTGTCCAGGGAAGCTGTGGGTGCCTCATCCCTGCAGTGTTCAAAGCTGAGTTGGATGGGGATCTGAGAAACCTGGTGCAGTGAGTGGTGTCCCTGCCCATGGCAGGTGAGTTGGAGGTGATCTATAAGGGCTCTTCTGACCCAAATAATTCTATGATCTTAGGGTGCTCTGCAGGTCAGGAGACCACATCCCTCTGCTAGGCTTTAGCCCATCACAGTGTAAGACTGTGATTGTCTGTGTCAGTGAAAGACTGTGACTGTGACTGTCATTCCAGCAATGAGACTGTGCCTGTACAGTCTCAGGACTGCCCTGAGTGCCCTGAGCCCAGCTCTTGTGTGGGGAAGGGTCTTTCCAGAGAGGGAAATTGGGGATGGAAAGCAAGTTTTGAATTTACACCAGAGTCTGTATTGTTTATGTATGAGCAATGCTGATGTCATTTCCAGGGTGACCATCGGACACCTGAATTAGCTTGTGGCACTAGAAATACAAGGTGTGACATGTAGTAAAGGCCAGTTTGCTTTCCTGCTGGCAGTCATGTGGGCTCTGTGAGACTGATGAGGTGCATAGCCTGCATTCACACAGTGTAAGGAAAGCATACAGGCACTGGTTTATGGCCAGTGGTGGTCAGTGTTTGCTGGGCCAGGCTGCTGATTGATTCAAATTGTATTTCATGCAGCGGCCAGGACTTTTTAGCTGAATTGTTTTGGCCACCATAGAGCACCAGATTTCTCTATATCTGACCATATATCTCTTTCTCAATATATATAGATATATTGAGATATACACCGACACACACATATACATGTATATAGGTGTATATAACTTACCAGGCCAAACTGCTCCTCTTGTGCAAGGCATTTCAAGGAGGGATTGCTCTCCAACTTGAGAAGCTTATGTTGTGTTATCTGCAGATCTTGGTAAGCTCACTTTTCCCTGTGTTGCTAGCACTAGTCCCGCTGCTTTGGGAAATCTACCAGTTTAATGTCATTTGCCATGTGAATTTCTGATTCATTAACATGCTGTGTATTTCTGTGGTTGGATGGGTCTCTGTAAAGACCACCAGGTAGCCAAGATTGTGTTGGACATAGCTCAGTTGCTGTAGACTTCCCAAAGACCCTCTGTTGAGCTGGATTGCTCCCAAGGCTCCTCAAGAGGAGTGAGGAGTGCCACATCTGGCTAATAGTTTGCTGTAGCCAACATAAGAGTTTACTTGAATGAGAGCAGGATTTTTGCTCATGGATCAGACATCAAAGGATTCTTACATAATGCAATATCTTCTAACATTGGTAAAGTATTAGGTCATAATCATGTAGTGCTCTGATATATTTTATTATTCCATTTTATTTCTGAATGCAGTTCACCTCAAATGATTCCCTAGCCTTGTAGAAAATAGTAATAAAGGTGACTTACAGTGAGTCTTGGTTGGATAGCTCTGAATTTTTCCTGCACCCTAGCAGCAGCAGCATTCCAAGCAGGTGCAGCCAACTTTCCTGATTCCTTGTATCTGTATCACACTTTTCAGGTGAGTGTGAGCAGAGAGCTGAGGAGAGAGGATTCTCTGGCGGGCGGGGTAGGCTTGAGCTCACCAAGGGCTGGGCTGGGCAAGCAGGTGGGCCTTGGATGAGCAAATCCCGCTGTCTGGCATCCCATGCCTCCTTCAGTCGGTCACCCCAGAGGGCAGTGGGAGGCATCATTCTTTACTGATTGCTTTGCTGTGAAAATGCAAGTGTTGAAACAGACTTTGGTGAGGAATTTACAGCCCCTGCCAGCATGCCGTTTTTTATGTGTTGTGTACAGCCAGGGTCTGCTTTTACATTTCCCTGTGGAGCACCCAGACAGATACATAGGTATCATTTTTCTACTTAACTGAGGAGATTTTCTCTTGGTTTCCGTTGCCTGTTTTTTACCTCTTTTCTCCAAAAATGTGGCATGCTTGGTTCCGTATATGAAACTCATTTTTCTAGGCAATAATTAGATCTTCTGATTTCAAATATTCGAGCTACTACTTCTGCAGTGAAAGCTGGCACATAGGGAGCAGAATGGAAAGGTTGAAAGTATGGAGGACATTTCATCCTGGGTTTGTGTAGGGATAAATCCTCTCCAGTGCCATGCTTTAAGGCATTACCTGCAAGGAGAAGCCAGGGCTGCAGGTTTCTGAGCATCCTCCTGAGAGCAAGCCTGCTGTTTGTCAGCATTTGCACCGGCACGAGCAGTGAAGGCTTCTACAGCAAAACTGTGCTGATCAACTCTGGTTCTGCTCCTCACCACCCCTCCCCAGGCTTCCAGGGGGATCTGTCTTTCCTGTCACTCAGGATAACCATTCCCCACCGGCAGCACAGAGATCCAGAAATGCACTGTAATCTCACTGAGAGTTTGATTCCCCAGCTGGGAGTGCTGGGTTTATACAGCCAAGCAGTAGATGGTCGTTACACTTAAACTTTTGTGTTGGTGTGCTGAACCTCTAAATGGGCTGAAGGGCCTTTCTTTGTCTGCAAATAACCTTGACCCTTGGAGTAGTGAAATGTATGGATTTCATTGCATGTACTGGTTAGGATTTAACTTGATGTAGCTGTTCAATTTTAAAAGATTTCTTTTTTTTTTTTTTAAGGGTGGATTAGTAATTCATTCCCAAATTGGTAGTTAGCACAATGGATATTTAATTGTAAGTGTATATCTTTAATTAGAACTTGGTACACAGATGCAAAAATTCCTTATCTTGCAGTTTTTCAAAACCACACATATTAAACCACAGCCTTGCCCTTCAAAAATACTGTTCTGTGCATTTAAAGGTCTGAATGACCTTTTAATCAGACATTACACCTTTATTTCCAGCTGATATGACAACGTCTGACAGTAACTCAACCTGATGTGGCTAGAAAATAAATAAAAGCCGTCTCAGTCACTATGTCTTTAAATCTCTCTGTCTAGCTGTGGTTTTGTGTTCAGGCAGATGGACCCACAGCAGAATATTACATTTAGTTTTCAAGTGAAGACAATGTATTGAGTTTAATATGTTTGCATGTTTGACTGTTCTTTTGAGGTCAATTTAGTCATACGATTGTTTCCTGCCATTCCGAACTCCAGCCTCTTCTGCAGCCAAGCTCTTTATAAATTATAAATCTGTAAACCTCGCTCTCAGCAGCCATCTTACAGCCCACACAGACTGCTGTGGATGGTCTAGAAATTGCATTAGCTCTCCTCAGCATGCCTGGGTGCGAGGGCTGCCGTGCTCTGTCACTACTTGTGCTCATGCTCACCTCACATAAACGGGCAGAGCAGGGACTGGTAAAGATGGATATGAGCAATTCCTACTTTTGCACCATCAACACAAAGAGAACTCACATTAGTCAAGGTGGTTGTATTCCACACATCAGCTCATTGTCCTTGGAAGTTAATTTTCAGATGATTTATTGAAGTGTAACATTTGTGGAGGGGGAGTGGATATTGAATTGACAACAGGTCAGAGTTCTGATAATACAGCAGAATTATTTTGGTATTCTGGTATTTCCAAGTGCTGAAGCAATAAACATAACAATGACAGCTCCCCTTTCATACGGCTTTTAAAAAAAGAGAAGCTGTGTACTGCTTGAGCCTGTTTATCTTAAACTTGGCTAATTATTCAACAAAAAATACATGCCATACTAATGAGCAGTTCCCTGGAATTCAGAAAGTAATATTTTGACACTAAGTACAATGCACATGTATACTGCAGGATCCATGGTCTGTTGGATTTTTATGGAAAAACTAGGAAAACATTAAAAAGGTCTTCCCTGAAACAAAAAAAAGAACTCTTTCAAAAAGAGACATGTACTTAAATGTGCACCAGCAACATCCATGAGAACTTCTTTGTTACAAATATTCATTTGGAAATTTCAAGAGCTTTGCTTTTAGGAGATTTTTTTTTCAGATGTAACACTACTGTTTTGTGGGTAGTTCTTAATGAAACAAATACTTGTAAGCTGGGACAGACTGATAGAGTGTCATGTTAGGGTTAGTGTCACTCTCCCCTCCCTGTACAGGGCAGTTATTAATTCTGGAGGAAAGAGATGTGGGTCCAGATGCATGGGTTCAAGGGTGTTTTCATCATCTTTTGACTGAAGGAAATTGAGGATGAGAAGTTCCTCACAAAAGTGACACAGCCCTTGCAGGCTCAGTCCCTTCAGCCTCTCGTGTAGGTTGTACTTCAAAGCTGTGAAGGGAATTTGCTGCTACTCAAATGTGTATGGAGGCACCTGGGTGCAAGTGGGTATCATTTTCAGGGTGCAGCAGGTGGGGGAAGGAGGGCGGCAGTAGCTCTCTTTATACAGGACTGTTTCTGTGTAAGCCAAGGTTCTGCACATGTGTGAAAGAAAGGACAAGGGCGGTCTGGGCAGCACCCCTAAATCAGCACAATGATTCCCTCACTGGAATGAAGTCATGGATGTGTTTTCAGTTCTTTCTGCATTGCCACATAAATGTGGGACAAGGTGAGGTTTCAAAATGCCAACTTCTCCTCCTGAGGTGTCTGCAGACACAGCACACTTTCTGAGTGACAGAGCAGGGCCTTTGCTACTCCCCTGTCTCGAGCATAGTCTTGCCAAAGCGTCTGTTTAACCCAAAACCCACCGAGCCATAACTGCGTGCCCAGTATGCCAGCTCAAGGCAGGAACCATTGTACAACCCTGTGGTCATTCTACAAGCATTGTCTGTTTTCCAGATATTTTTTCTAGAAATGTTTACATTTTCATGACTACCTTGTTAACAAGCTAAGGAGAAGTCAGCGTGTTAGGTGTGTTACATACTGAGTATGATGTATTGTGTGTGATCCTAAAATGGTGTGTGTTTGGAGAAGGATGTTTCTATTAATTGTCAAGCAATGGGAAGCATCGTGTTGTTCCTAGATAACTGAAAGTATGCCTAAAATGTAAAGGAAAAGAACAACTAGAACTCGAGTATGCCAATGCCACAAAAGAAAGCTTAACTTGTTTTCTTGCTTTTTTTTTAGAGAACACCTGTTCCCAGCGCTGAAGCATTCCGATGGTTCTTTTAAGCAGTAGTGTATCTTATTTTCGAGGCAGTCCGAAGTGAATGGAAAGCTAAAGTCTTGTTTTAAGAAACTGCTTAGTCCACCATTGAAGAATATACTCAGATACTATTTTCATTTATGTATAGGGGTTTCCTCAAAAGCAAAATACAAAAACCTGTGAGCCTGGGGAATTGGCCAGCTTCTTCACATTCAGTACACCGATTCTTTCTTTGATGTAACTTAGCTATACTAGTGAAGTTGTTGTCTATTTTTAAAGTGGCTGTAAAAAAAAAAAAGTTTGGGTAAACCCCTGCTATAAAGTCATGTATCTTTGAAAAGTAACATATCTATACTTCATTTTCAAATATATGTGTTTCAGTACTGTAAACTGTACAGATAGCCGCTTGTATTTTGTGTGTTTAGACACAAGGAGACAATCATGTCTGAGCATCAGTGGAGATAAACGGTTTGTACACAACAGTGTGGTTCTGCAAATTGAATCCGGAGCAATAAATTCTAGCTTTAACTATTATTTTGCTAGTTGTTTAGCAGCAGCAGCAGCAACAGCAGCACTGTTTTACCATGCATCCTTCCATAGAGACTTGATGCCAAGTTTTCCAAGATAAAAAGATTGTGATGCATCTAGCAATTACCGTCTGTTGTGGTGTTGTGAGAGGGGAAGACGTAACACTTAAAATTAATCTTTCAAGCACTATATTAGAATAGTGGTTTGTGCACTTGCATTGCTTCCAAAGGAACTTTACAGAGGGGTATCTCTCCAAAAATGCTGTCTGGTGTCTGATTCATTTTTCACTGTGCCCAGCGTAGGCAAATGTGCAAAACTAGTCATTTAAATAAAGGTTGTTCTAGGATACAAACCAGAGTATGGGACCTTAGGAAATATGATGACTCTGTTTAATTACTCTTCACCTACAAGATCTTATGTAACATTTTCAGTCAATGGAGTAAATATTTTATAAAGTGGATTGCCATATTTTTGGTTCTGGTGGAGCTCTTCACAGCTAAGTGAGTTTTGACAGTTGGACTGGTTTAGGTCTCACTTGCACTTGTGCTCATTTGAGAGCCTGGATATTTTTGCGGTATAAAAAAGATTTTTTTTTTTTTATTTTTGTGCTTTAAAAAAAAGACCACTTCTCCCCACATGTTTCTTGGTCCACTGATCTCGGCTTTGCTGAATGACTGGTCCCTTAAGCCTTTAAAAAAATGCTTTGCCATTCTTCTTCCTGTTCTAGCTGTATGGAAGAAATGTCTACTCCATGGAAAGGCTGCACACAGAGGGATATAGCTGACATGCCATAAAAAATAAGGAGAATTCTTTACTTAGGGGTACTTACTATCAGTCGATCATCACTTTTTATCGCTTGGCTTTGTCATACTACTCTTGAGTGAGAAGGCCACGCCACCAAAGTAAGTGAATGCTGTTGTGCCATGTATCTGATAGATTTATAATTTTATACAAGATAGGCCTACCAGTAGTTTCACAAACAAGGTGCTGGGCATGGAAATAACCAATTAATGTTGCACAGCACATGTAAATCTCCTACTGTTTCAGCACTTTCTTCGGGGTTTTGCTAAGTACTTCAGCCTTTGGCCCCTGGTCACACTTCCTTGATGAAGCACGAGGGATGGGTTGGGAATGCTCCAATGGGACTGTGCAGGTGGGGAAGACGCCAGCTTTGGCAAGTGAGGGCTGGTAGGTGTCAGGAACAGCCCAGAAAGTGAAGACCAGGGGATGGAGGCAGAGAAACCTCCTGAAGTCGCATGTGTGCATCAGCAGGACCGGGCAGAGCGTGGGTGACCCAGGGTAACTGGAGGGCACCGTTGGGCTGGGCTTACACCTGCATCCTCAGCTTAGGGTCAGTGCATGTGTCTGTGTCCTTGCGTCGTACGACGTCACATACATGGCTTCGGAGGTGGAATGTCACGCTTAAAATGCTTCTATCATGGTGTCCCTCTTACAGTTTGTGAGATCCTCAGTTTATACTCATCCAATGCCCATTCAATGAGCTTTGTGTCTGTTTGTAGGGCAGCTGTGTTTGGATTTTTTTGTGTTGGAGACTTTTTGGTTAGGGGCCTCTGTTACTGATCGTTAGACCAATATGAGCTCTGCAAGGTCTTCTCTACCAAAGTGCTGATTGACTTACAAACTGAAGCCTTATTTGCACATCTGGCTGGTAAGCTTGCCTTGCTCTTTGGAAAACTCTCATTGTTCTTACAGAAGCAGAGGCAAAGTTAAGTTCAGGATACATTAGGTGTACAAAGATACTCATAGCAATGTACTTACTGTCTAATACCCTAATGTTGCATGTCTTGTTGTGGTTCCTTTTTTTTTGTTTTGTTGTTTTGTTTTAAAGAACTGCTGTATCTGTAAATTGTAATTTTGGTGTTTTACATGTCAATCCAAAATTGTTAAACACACAGACAAGCATACCTGTTAATTATTGAAAATGAACCAGAGGTAATTTTTCTTTGATTTACCCTTATGGTTTTCATTTCAGAGGTTGTTGCTTTGCACCATCAGGTTTTTAGATTCTGCTGAAACAGTATTTAATATGATGTAGTGTGCATAGAGCATTTTAATTAGTGATGTTTGAAGAAGGAAATCCATTTTCTGGCCTGTCTCTCCCCACCCCTCCCCATTTATATACATATTTGTCAGTCGGATTATTGTCAAGTTCTAATTACCAAATTTGTGCTTTTCACAAGGTCCAATACTGTTTTCCAGTGTGAAAATTTGTATTCTTCTCCGTTCTTCATTCTCACAGTGAAAAGTAAAAAAAAAAAAAGGGTGTGGGCAAAAAAAAATAGCAGAACTCTGTCTTCTAGGTGTGAGTGAGTGCTAAGCCTAGTGGAAGCATTTTTGGCATACCCCAGATAAACTTATGAAAAATGGTAAGCTTGAAAGGGAGGCACACGTACCCATTCTGTCAATTAATAACAGACCCTCCCTATGAGGGAAAATACTCCCTTTTGTACAGACCCCCTGGTATGTAAGTCCTACAATTAATGTTGAAGAATGTAAAGTCTTTAAACGGGCTATATCTGTAATCAAATAATGAAGAAAGAAAGTAGTTAAATGAACATACCATTCAGGGTCGAATGCATTCAGCAAAAAGCAGTAGTGGGTCTTTGATCATGGTTAGATGCATAGTGATATCAAACAGTGGGTTCTCATGTAACAGCTAAATGTTTCAGATTTTGTTTTTATTAAATTTGGCAGTTTCACGCTGAGCTCTACTGTATTCTTAGTGAACAAAAGACAGCTCCTATGTTAGAAAGTACTCCATTTTCACAATTGCAGGGAACTAGGAGGGTATTTTCAGAAACATGGGCCACAGAAATGTACTCCTTTCACAGTGTTCTCCTATTTCTGAACTGTGCAGTTATCTATTAAATTTTCTAATAGATATTTGTGTAAGGTGTATGTATGCTTGTGCAATTATGGAAAAAAACAGTTTTGGAAAACAGTGTATTTATGAAAAAATAATCACTTATGGGGCATGTACAAAACTGTATAAAAACATTCAATTTGCCCAGTAAAGTTGTTTTTTGTGATATTTCTGTGTTGTTGAATAAAGGACTTTAGTATTCAAAATATCTCTCTTTTTCCATAAACAGGTCCTGTTTGTGGGATCTTAAACAAAGAAAACCTCTTTTACAAAAGAACCCTCAAAATGAGCGAGAAGGTCCAAATGCTGACCTCAGTCTTGCGTGTGGGAATGAATGCTTATGAAGTGATGGTACAATAGCCACAGAGCTTATTCCTTCTCAATTGGCAATTGATGGGAACCCCATAAGTTGTATAACTGAAGGTAACATCGTACTCTGGATTTTTTAAAATAGCAGGAAAAAAATACTGCCTTTTCTTCAACTAGGAATGTTACTTTGAGATTTTGAGGCTTTGAAAGGTTAGTGAAGTAAGAGCAAAGCTGATTACAGAAAGCCTTAAACCCATTAGTGCAGACCTGTGTTGTATAAAAAGAGTGGACTAATGAGGGTGGTGTGATAAATTAGCAGTTAGTTTTGTATGGAGAAGCATGCAAAGGTGAAATCTCATCTGTAGCTCTTGCAACAAACAGTAGTCCTGAGGGTAGATCAGCCCATTGCTGTTGAAGTACTTGGAATTACAAATATGGTTTGTGAGAGAATGACAACATTATCTTCCTTTCTGTTTTACTGCTTCTCAGTTCAAAGTTCAGCTCTCTACCTGTCTCAAAACTCAAATACATAGCTAAGGAAATGTTTGACTCTTGACATTTTGTTTCCTCATACTACTTCAGATAGGTGGGAAGGTTTGTGACAGGCACATCATCTGGTTTTGGTGAAATTTGAAACGTCATTTTTCTGCGAATATTCCTTTAATCAACAGAAAGTTAGCTCTTAGGTGCCAAAACAGAATTTTGAACGAGTTTGAAAAACGAGGTAGGTCCTTTAGTCTGTGAGATGCTTTCAATGCCAGCTGATTTTCCAGGGGGAGCCTTGGTGTATGCTTTTGTTTTTTCAAGAAAGCAACAAAAGAAAAAGGAACAGAAGTGGATTTTCCACTGATCCTGTCTGCTCTCATCGAAATCCATAAGGACAGATGTTCTTGGGAGACGCAGACCGCTCATTAGAGAAGAGTGAATCTTGAGGTCCGTTTGAAGAGGAGGAAAAGGGCTGCCAGGTTGCTCAGGCATACTCAGTGATCTCTCTGGATTAAATATAGAATTCACAGGGAGGAAATACACTCATTTCATGAGACGGTCGATTTGGAAGCAGGAAGAGGTCTCTGAGTTCCTATTCTTTTAATGCTTTCTCTTTCAACATTTTTTCCCCTCAAGTATTGTTTTATACTGGTCTGAATGAAAAACGTCCCTCAGCTCTGAAGAAATACTCGCCCCAGATATGAACCTTGCAGTTTAAAACTACCTCTAGTTTTTTATAGCTTTTATTTTTTAATTAAAAAACCAAAATACCCCAAAACAACAAAACAACAACAAAACTAAGCAACTAAAAGTAAAAACCCAGTCAAGAAGCAGGTAATTCTTCAAAGCCAAAGCTGACAAACTTATTACTGAGCCTATTAAAGAAAAGAAAAGAAAATACCCTTTTGTGTGGAAACTCAGTTTTTCTAGGCTGTGTTGGGCTCAATTTGGTTTTGCTACTAGCCATGTCAATGCTCTCTTATATATTTCCAAGGAACAAGTCTGAAATTATGAACAGTCTAGTGATACAGGGCAGTGTGCCTTCTGGGAGGCTCCAGTCTTCCCCATGTTCCCATGGGGTTTACCAGATAGCTTGTGGAAATTGAGGATATTGTATAGGAGGCTTGGTTATAAGTTTGATCTTACTTCACTGTAAGGATCTACTCAGTTACCAGTGTGCACTGAGCATGGATAGATGGCCCCAAAATCTATAAAGGAAAGAAATTATTCTTCTCAGTAATAATTGCAGAACATACAATGGTCTTTGAAACCACTGTGTCTATCTGAGGAAAAAAAAGACAAAGTGCTGCAGGATCTGCTCCCCCTGTAGGTTTGTCTTGGTTTGCTGTTTGGTTTTTAGGGTGGATACACTCATCTGGGACGCTGGGTGCTTCAGCAGAGCCATTTTGCCCAAAGCAGGCAGAATAAAGGAAATGCAGGTAGCAAAATGTTATTCTTGCAAGACAAAGATCTAGATTGCCTAAAGAAACTGTGATGTTCTGGAAGATTTTCTCAGCTCTTCTAAGTTCTCAGATGATATTAAAGGATTGTCACATTATTAGTAATGTAATAATCAGGAAGAATTTGTCATGCTACCACCCATTCCTGAAAAACAAGTTTTAGAAGTCAGCCTTAATGGGTTAATTTCCCAACCAACTCTGAAGGGGCTTCTTCATGTAATATGACTTCCCTATAACAGAAGATGCTGTGGCAGTGGGTTGATTGGCCTATATAGGGCCTTGACTTGCAGAGTCAAGGATCTCTGATAGAAAATAACTCAGAATTCTGGTAGAAGGATCTGCAGGTGTCACGATGTCAGCCAGAGCCTGGATTAATTATTCGGTGCCATTCTCCCCAGCTTGGTTTATGACATGCATAAGCATCCTACATTTGAGAAGAAACTACCTTTCTTCTCTTGCTCTTTTAAGTCTGCTCTCTTTATGGAATTAATAAGACTAACCCTCTGCACTTCTTCAGGAAAGGCCAAAGCATTAGAAGAAATACATCTCTTTTTTGGCTAGATATTTTCCTTTGGGAAAAGAAAGAAGAGTTAGTCTAGGTCAGAAACTCCTGGTGCTTTCTCAAATCTCCTAACAGGGGTTTCTCTGCATTGGATGTAGCTGGTGAGCAGAGCCCATAGCTCAGCTTGGCAATTGGTCACAGTCCTAGAGAACATCAGCACTAAAGCAGACAGGAGCCATGGGGGATGTTCCCACCGCCCCTCCCTGGTACGTGTGACACACACAGGTTTATGGCAGGGGTCCAACACCCTTCCCATGCAGGGGGTCAGGCTTGCTATGCCCAGCAGAGAGGTGAACTTCCCCAGAACTGAGCAGCCTGCAGCATGCTGAAGGTTTTTAAGATGAGAGAAGGTTTTTACATGTCCAGACAGGGACTAGAACATCTCAACCCACTTGTCTCACATTGGCTTTTGATTTATAGCTGTGAGAGTTGGTGGCCACCAGGCTGCAGGAGAAGGAGCTGGGCTGTTGAGGATATCTAGTCTCTTCTTACATGCCTACATTTTAATGTTGACCGAGATTAATGCAAAATTATTACAACTGGTTTTCAACCTTTTGTTGGAGAGTCAGTGAGTAAATAATCTGATCTAGCAAAATCTGTCACCACATTAGGAACTGTGAATTAATTATTGCTTTCTGATACTCTGCTCTTACTTGTTTTGCCTTTTTATCCTGATTGTTTGCATTCCTAGGACTGATTTGCCTTTCTGATGCAATGCCATGTGATCTGCTGATTAATTTTTGTGAGCAATCATAAACTCCAACCTATGGCTGACTCCATATATTTTTATGCTACGCTCCATAAACATTCATTCATTTATTATGATTACTGTGTGGAAACAGACTTTTACAGGCTAATAAACTTGGATTTGAACTGGTTGAAGAGTTTCCTGGTGTCACTTCTTTCCTCTTTTTTAAGAAAAAAAGCCCAAAACCACACATAACAAAAAAGAAGAAATAAAGGTGCAAACCTTGATGTGATTTAACCAGGTCTCTGTAACTATCTCCACAAATGCTGTCAGTACTGGACTTGGAAATACCAACAGCAAAACCTTATTCTCAAGTTGATTTCGTTAACAGTGAGAAACAGTCCTTCTTAAAAATAAAACGAACTTCCAGGGCTTAGGGCTGGGAAAGAGGGGGAAGGGAAATTGGGTTTTTTTTCCTTTAATTGGTTACTCTGGTGTCTTCTCTCCTGTAGACCTGCTTTCTTAAACACGCTGGCATGCACAGGGCAGCTTCCAGCTGAGACCAATTAAGCAGAGCATTTGCCTGCAGTGTGGCTCAGTGGCCGTGGCCGGGTGATGCTCGTTGCAGGCCGTGTGCCGGCGCGGGCACAGCTGGAGCACGCGCGGCTGCGCGACCTCCCGGCACACTCGGGCCAGGGCCAGCATCTTCTCACGCTCCTGGGCTCTGATGCTCCCTGACCTGCTGTGCCTGGCAAATGTCTGGTCAGAAATGACTCTGCAGGTGGTGCGGAGTTTTTCTTTTCTCAGTGGTTAGTTCAAGCTCAAACAGCTGGGCAATACTGAGTGTAGTACACAGAAGGAACATGTATTCTCGTGCCTTAGCTGTTTAAGACATCTCGGTAGATGAGGAAGCTGGCAGTAATTGATAACCCTTTACATGGTCTCTGCAAGGAGGCGATTGGCATGGAATGGCACTTTGTGCAGAGAGAGGCAGCAAAGGTAAAATAGGTTGGCCTGATGTCTGCACACATGTAGTCCTCTCTGTAAAGAAATCGTCATCCTTTCCATATGTTCATCTGAAGTGTGTCACAAGCATTATGCATAAAAATTGTATTTTTCAGTCCGCTGGAGGCCCAGCCACACAGGTAATCTTAATCTCACCAAAGAGCAAATGGGAATTTAAGAGCAGTAGGAGGGCTTGTGTTTTGTCAGCTTTCAGGCCTTGAATGCAAGCAGTGAGATCAAGTGTCACTGAATGGCACAGCTGGACTAGACAGGACCCAGCTTCTGTGTACAGTGACCCTGCCAGTGCCACAGCTGGCCTAGACAGGGATCTTTGGGGACCACTGCTCTGGCCCCTGCCTTTCCTAGTTCTGCTGGAAAGAGTAACTTTTAGAAGATGGGGATGATCCTGAGGCTGTCACCACAGAGATGAGGCACAAGCAGGATTATTAGCTGATGATTTTCTTTTTCCTGTTGTGACCCAGCACATCTTACTTCAATAACATAAGCTAGAATTGCAGCAGCCAGAGAAAACTGCAGCTCCCCAGCAAGGCAGAGGAAAAAGCTAATTTGCTCACTCTTTCTTTCCTATTCTTTGTTCCCCTTTCCCCTGTATTTCCTTCCTTTAACCCCTCTCTTCCCTAGAGGAAGGCAGATATGGCAGATGCTGTGGTTCCTGCCAGCAGTCCCCAGCTCTGTGCTTTGTGTCCTGGGAAGGTGATGTGGCTGCAACTGCACGGAGGCTTGAGCTCCTGGAGGCTGCAGCACCTGCAAGGTAGGTGCTTGGTGTGTGGAGTGGTGCCCCAGCAAGTGTGTGGGCTGCTGCTCTTCTGCTTGTGCCACTGGGCTCCACTGGCAGATACCGAGCTGAAGCAGTCAATGTTGGACTTTTTACATCCCCAGCGTGGCAGGGTCAGGAAGCTGATGCAGATTGCAATGATAGCAGTGAATATGTAGGTTACATGTGCCCTAAAATGCTGGTGCTGAGAAAATCTGGGGGGACTTCTGAGGGGCAGAGAGTAAGACATGTGCTTGATCCATCACTGGCATGTCCCAAACTTTCTCTGGCCACAGTGAGGATTCTGGAAAAGAGGTTAAAGAAAGCCAGATCTTAGACATTTTTTTTTTCTCTAATTATTTTCTTGGAAACAGCTGAGTTGGTTTTGCTAGGAATTTGAGAGCACACCTAGCTCAAGGCAGGCACTGAGCTGGAGGCAGATGTCTTGCCTGAAAGGTTTCAGCCTGCAGGATTAAAGGTATGAGTAAAGCTATGAACTGCCAAAAATGGGACCTTGTAACAGGCACTGCAGGTGATGTAAACGGCAGATGTTGCCACCAGCTTTGCTAGGGGTAAAGGAGGGAGTGAGAAGGGCGTTAATTCTGCTGTGCTGTGTGGGGAGACAGACTGGTTCTCTACCAGCAAGGCTGGAAGCAGCTGGAGTGGGTCGGGGATTTTTGGGTGGGCATCCCCTTAGCATAAAATACCACTTTTATGATGGCAAGGAAAAGCTGGGCAAGGGAGGTGGCTGGCTGTGGCACTGCCAGCCAAAATGCTTCCCAGAGATGCCAAACTGTGCCCCAAGGAGCATGCAGAAGAGATGGTCTCCTGGCACTTGCACTGTGAGGGCTGCAATTTCTGTCTCTGGCTCCGCTGAAAAGAACCAGCAACCCAGTTTGTCGGCTTCCTGGCCTGGTGTGCTGAGCCCAGAGACAGGTTATATCCAGGGGGGTTGTTCATAGGAATGTGCTGGGAGTGATGGTGATGCCCTGGCAGTGCCATTCCGGGGGGTGGGGTGTCCCCCTCCCTGCTCCCTGCGGATGGGGTGCGAGTCTCTGCTGTGTTTTGATCCAACACTCCACGCTGCTGCTCTGACACTTCGCTGCTCCCACTGCGATTGCTGCATTTCTCTTCTGCTTTATGTTAAAACAAGGGAGGTGTTTAAATATTTATTATCGCTAGAAACTCCAGAAGCCAACGTTCATTTGTATAAGCCACTGGGATTTTTTTCCAATTGTCAGTAATAATTCATTAATTATTATTTTAAAGTTTTTGTTCTGCCTGGGATGTGTCACTTTCCCACCAATATGGCAGCAATCTGCACAAGATGTGGGATGTACAGCACCGTGGTTCTTCCTCCGGTGCATTGTTGCTGCTCCTTCAAATATCTTCCCTTTAAACAAAGTGGGCGTTGGAGTTCCTGGTGTCAGTTCAACTAAAGGGAGAATTTTTCCTTGCTCTTCCTCCACATTATTTTTTGGGGGGGGGTCAAGTGCCTTCTGCTGCCATTACTGCACCTGTGGAACTGGGGTCTGCTCCTGCCCCTCTGCAGGTGCAGGAGACAAAACTCATGGCTTTTGGCTCCTGGGGATGCTGTGCTTGGCTGTGGCTGCTGGACAAGCATCTCCTCTTGCTGCAGTGGCTGCACTGAGCTGTGCCAAGCCTCAGTGGTCCTTCAGGCTCTGAGCATCGAATTGGCACAGTCTGGAATTCAGAGCCATGAAAAAGCAATCTTGTCTGGCCGTGGCAAGTCGGCATTTTTCTTAGAGTACTCTAAATGCAGAGTGTTGCTTGCTTTCCCCTGCTTCTGTCTGCAAATGAGTGGGGAGGTGGCTGGGAAGAGGCAGACTTCATCTGCGGGGAGATGGGAATGGGGAACCTGCACTGGGAAATGCTTTTTGTTTTCAGCCCAGAACATGATATTTGTCTTCTGAATTCCCTTTTTACAACGCCTTTCCCTTGAATGCTTTTGTTACCACTTGTGTGTTTGCCACTTTTGCAGGAGAGGACAGTCTCAAGGAGCAAAGGTATTCCCCATCTGAGCCTACCAGGGACATGCCTGTGCCTAATGCCACCACTGCCATATTCCCATAGGTCATGAGCTGGGTACCAGAGCTGCCAGTAGCCATGGCAAACAGTAGCAGGCTGCTCAAGGCTGTGTCCTAACTGGGCTGCCCTAAACCTCTTACAGGAACTGGGGAAGAGATGGGAGAAGCTATGGGGTTGGTAATTTTGCTTTCACCTGAGGTAACCACAGGAGCTGAGCATCCCTGGTGCAGCCTAGGGGCTGAAAGGAGAAACTGCCCCTCTGGGCTGAAGCATGCCCAGGAGGACTGTCTTATGGGGTCACCAAATGCAGCTCCTGGCTGGCTCCTGGCATGCGTGGGAAGGGCAGGAGCTGCTCTGCTGGGCTGTTCTGGTCTGTGCATATGGGGCCTCTCTGTTCCTGGAGCCTGGGGCCAGGGACACCTCCAGGCAGAGGGGCAGGGACAGAACTGTGGGCATGCATTGCTGCACAGGACTGCAGGTATGGTACACCTGCCGCTGTGTCCCAGCCAGCCCAAGCACACCCGGCACAGCCCAAAGACCATCTCTGCTGTTGCACCTAGGCAGTGCTGGGCTGGAGATTAGGTTTGTTGGTCTTTTTACTATTTTTTACTTTGTTAAAGACATGCCATGCGATTTGGCTCTGTTCCCACTCCTCTTTCTCTTTCTCTTTCTCTTTCTCTTTCTCTTTCTCTTTCTCTTTCTCTTTCTCTTTCTCTTTCCCTTCCCTTCCCTTCCCTTCCCACTGAATGGGTCCATAACCTCCATTTACATATGGGGAGAAAAAGAGGGAAAAGAGACCTTGATTAGTGCAGCTGAGCAACTCCATGAGCTCTGGCCTCGCTCAGGTCAGAGCGAGGTGGAAGCCCATGCACCAATGGTGTAGCCATGGCGGAAGCCCCTTCCTGGGATATTTCAGCTGGCACCTCCTGCTTGCAGCTGGAGCGTCTAGGAGCGAATGCAAGTGTGGCAGCACCTGCACTCATCATTTTTGGGGGGAGTTGGGAGATGTAAAATTTTCCTAGTTTCCACTGGATGGAGTTTTGCCTTTGCCACAGTAGCAGCTCTTGGGAGCTGCCTTCTGGGAGGCGAGGCGAGCTGCGGGAGCGCGGCTGCGATGCCAGGCTCAGCGGGATTCGCCCTCTGGATAATGCACGGCCAGGGCTCAGCCTGAATGGCCGGCTCGCGTTGTGTGGTCACAGAGCAATTTGCGAGCAGCGCTGAGATGAATTGCTTTGGCTCCCGAGAGGCCCGGGAGCGGGGGGAGCCCAGCCCGGCGCAGCCGTGCCTGCGGCTCCCTCAGGGCTCTGCCTGGGAGAAGCTGCTCCCAGGAGGTTTTCAATGGGAAACGCAGGCTCGGGTCAGGATCGCCAGCGCTGCTGGAGCTGTGGTAGGGACCGAGAGCTTTTGGTGAGGGTGCTTTAGCTGCTTTAGCCACAGAAAGAGTGCTGAAACACTGCTTAAAACATGCACTTCCACAAATAAAGGTGCTACAGCTCTGGAGGGGTAGACAGATATTAAAAATACGACCCTGTGAGCATCTCTTATCAAATGCAAGCATCACTTGCTGTGCTGGGAACTGTGCTGTCCCCCACCTCTTCATTGAAGGGAGGTGGCAGCACTGCAAGGAGAGGGGAAAAGCCCAGCAGGTGCTGTCTGGGTGTGTGTAGAGGAAGCAGGCATGGCTGTGACCCCATGGGTGCACCTGGGCTCTTGGCCCTGCCCGCGGCCCCTGCTGGTCTCTCCTCCCACGCTGCATCAGAGCATTTGCCTCTCCCTGGCCCCTCATGGGAGGAACCTGCTCCTCATTGCCCTTCCCAGTGTCTGAGGAGCCTGGCAGTGCAAGGCACATGGCCACATTTCCAGGAGATGCCCTGCAGGGACGCCCTGCTCTGGCCATGGGCCTGGCATAGGACAGAAGCGGTGTGACACAATGCCTGCACTGACCCCAGGGCTCTGCACTATCGGGACCTGCTCTGGGCTCTTTGTTTCAGGTCTGGATGACATTTTTCTCCATTTATATTCTAATGCACGCCTGTCACAAGCAGCTTTCAAGCCTGTTTCTACTCTGGCTCATACTTGGCCCACAGAGGCGTGGGCAGTGCCTTGGTAGGACACCAGAGGAGCAATTCAGGGAGCTGCCATGGTGCTCAAGTGGTGTGGTGGGAACTCCCTGGAACAGCGTGGAAAAAGGATCTCAACATCCACAAGGAAGTGGTACCTTTTTCCCCAGGACATGCAAGGAAAGCCCAAATGTGCCACTATAAATGGGGGTTTCTCTGGGGAGTGGCTGCCTCCTATCCTTATGCCTCATCTACAACATGGGCTTGACTTCATTGCCAGATCAGGATCCAAAAGGAGTTGCTGTCTTTGCACAGGCCACGGTCACATACCAGCAGCCTCTCCCAGTCCCTTCCCAGACCCTTGGGCACTGCTTGCTGTGATTGCCAGCAGCGCTGCAGGTGGCAGTGTGCCTGTGCCTCTCCATGCAGTGGAAGGGGCCATAAACCTCTCCAGGTGTGGAATCCCTCACCTGTGTGGAGAGAGAGCACCAGTGGGCTGATCTGCCTGCACTGGTGTGACTTTCCCTACAGCCAGCAGCTGGTTTCTACTGAGCTGATTTAACTGTGTTTCCCTTCACAGCAAGGCTGTGGAATGCCTGCCTTCAAATAGGTCGTGCTTACTGCAAAAGCGATTTCTTTAGTTGGGTGCCGATGGGGTACCTACATTGCATATGAGTACTGCAGGGTGGACTGTAGTCTGGGATTACTGCTGGTTCTGCCTTTATCCAGGAGTGTCTCCAAACCAGCTGCATTTCCAATGCTGGCAGCTGGCAGGGTAGGAGTAATTTGCTGGGCTGGGGTGTCACTCAGCCATGAGTGGCGTGTGACAGCCACGATCGAAAGGGACATTTATTTGCCTTTAGGATGGAAGAGACGTGACACTTCTTGTCAAATCCCATCTTTGCAGATGTGGTTTGTGAGGCAATAAGGCAGAGGTCGTGGCGAAAGGTCGCACAAAGCAGCGCTCTGCCTTGGCAGGCGTTTGTCCTGGTGCTGCACGGTGTATCCATGGCAAGGGACAGAGGCAAGCTGAGGAGCAGCTGGTCCACCTTCTGCAGCCTGCTGCCCCTAATAGCTCCAGTGGTTTTGTCAGTAACGGCTCACACGCTGTTTTGATATGTGCACACGTGATTTTACACCTTGGTGATATTTTATACCATGAGTTACTCAGAAGACCAAGAGATGCTTCATGTGGCACTCACTGGCTTGGTGGAGCCCCAGATGGATTTTTGCTGCTTTGGAGGCCTCTGAGAACTGGAGGTGTGCAACCTCTCTGAAGTATTGGTGTGAGTGTGGATTTTAAAAATGTATTAAAGGAATCCTTTTGTTTAAATATGGACTCAGGTCTGTAGCTGAGCTCTGGTGGTCAGCATGGACTAAAGCAAAGCAAACTAAAAGTGACTATCAGCTGTGCACCATAATGGACTCCTATGGCTTACTCTGCTTCCATGAATATAAAGACAGGAGACTAAATGGATCAGGAAAACAGCGATGAGGGATTTTCACACTCACAGAGGGGAATTTTTCTGGATTACAGCCTGATGCCTGCCACATCTAGGGCATCAGGGTTAGGTTCTGGATCTCATTCCCACCACTCCTGCTGTTGGCAACAGCCATGGCCACTCTGCAAAGCTGAGCATGCAATCCCTGCCTTTTCCTTCTCCAGCACTGCCTGTGCTGCTGAAAGCTGCTGTTTTCCAGCATTCATGGAAAAACCAAACCTGCTGTTTGCAAAGACCCACTCTGCTCCCCTTTTCCCCTTAGTAAATGCACATAACCAGCACTTTGCACCATTACACCTCCTCAGAGATGCAGAAAACACATAGGTTGTTTGTTTTCACATATACCTACCTAACTGATGGGTTGGGAAAGGGGAGGCGGGAAGGGAACTTCAGCCCTATTAAACTGTTGGGAATTGCGTTCCTTAGATTAGAAGTGTTTGTATTATAAATTTGTATTATAAATACTGTGAGAAGCTGAGGCACAGAGTGAGCTGGATCTCAGCATCTGGGATAAAACCACCAGCCATGGTGGAGCCCTTTATAAACATTTGCATTTTCCCAGATGCAAGGGATAGTTAATCCAAAATACACACCTGGAATTCAGTTCCCGTGGCCTTCAACACTGTTGCATCCGTGCTGGACCAGGACCTTGGGCAGCAGAGCTGAGATGTGCGCACATCCCTGCCTGGTCCTGTTTTCCAGAGGAGCTGCTGGGAAGCCACTCCCTGGGTGTAAATACCTGCAATCTTTGCAGGTGGATTTTTAAATCTAGAATTGAGCTTTGCTGCTCTGATCTATTTATATACAGTGCGTGGGGCAGGAGTATATTCAGGCGAAATTTTTCAGGGACTAGAGAGATTTATGCCTTATTTATGGCTGAGCATAAGAAAAGAAAACAAACAAAACAATAAGCTCCAAAAACCACCCAGAGTATTTTTTTTGTTTGTGGTTTTTGGTTTTCTTTTACTTTATGTCTGTGCACGACACTTAGCAGAAACTGAAGCAGAAAAGTGTCAGAAAAGTCATGTTCATATTTCTCTGGTAATACTGATGGTTTTCCCTTTCTGGGAGCAGGGCTGCATCCTGCAGGGTCATGGCATCTGTGGAGAAAAGCACAGTTATTACGTAAAACAGAACGAAACTGATCCAATTCCATCTTCCTCTCATTTCAAGGGGTTGCTGTGAAATTCGAATGCGTAAAACTCCTTTGGACCCTTTTGCTTTTATCCTGATGGGCAGGCCTGACACAGTATGAGCATTTCTAGGTTAGAGATTTTTCCCCATGCTTCTCCCCAGACCCACATCCTTAATGGTGGGCTGCTGCCCTGCCCCCCTGCCTCCAGCTCAAGCCAGACAAGCAGTCCAGGGCACTTTGGAGAGTTGTCAGGTGGATTGGGCCATGCTAAGTGAAGTGTGCAAGGAGGAGAGAGGGGGAAAGAAAAATACCAGGGCTGTGCACCAGTTCTTCAACCTCTGGTAGGGTGACGACCCCGCAAGGGCAGCGGAGCTAAACATGACTGAAATGGATCCTCTGGGGTGGTGACTCCACTCGTCATCTCCAGCACAGGGCTGAACTCAGCCTGGCCGCCTGTAAAGCTGGGGGAGCAGATGCACGGATTAGTGATTACCTTTCCCCTAATAAAAAGGGAAAAAAAGGGAGAGCGAGCGGTCCTTTAGCCGGTTATTGCTTTTATAGCTGCACCTCTGTGCAGTGAGCTGAGACAGCTTCCTCTGTGCATTCAGCTGAAAACAAAGAGTGAGGAGGAGAATGAAAGAGCGGGATGCAGCCTTCCCTCAGCCGGCTCCAGACCTGAGCCTCACTCTGCTGCCTGCCTGCATGGGGGGACACCCTGCCCTGGCGTGGGGGCTGCAGGGGCACCCCTCAACCTCGCACTCCTGCCCACCTTCAGCACCCTCAGGAGAGTCAGGGGAAGCCACAGCCGGGGGCAAGAATGCAAGTAACTGAGAAAGGCTCCCCCATCATCGAGAAAACCCAACAACCCCCCCAAAAACCCACGCAGGATCACTCAGGCAACAACTCCACCGTGCACAAACCCGTCTAAAATGGAGAGCCTTGCAGAGGCACAGCCTGGTGCCGCTGAGGTAAAATGGGTGCATTATCTGCAGTAACACAGCCATCCCGCTCCTTCACCTCCGCCGCTCCGCCGGCATGGAGGCGACTGCACACACAATGTGCCATCCCTCATTCCCTCCACTTTTAATTCCTCCCCCCTCCTCCCGTGAATCTATGCAATTTTCTGTTAATAAAAAAATGAGAAAGAAACTAAAGCTTTTCCTCAGAAATCTAGACATTAGCATACTCTCCCTAATACTTTAATCCCCATCATTGTTTATAATCGGGCTACACACAAGGTTATGCACAATGCTGACTGATTTATCTATCTATATATATTTTTTGTTTTAATTGAAACGGCAACATTTAGGTTCCACCTTAACAGTGCACCTTAAAAGATTATCTCGGTTATTTCACAGGCACCGAGCCGGCACTAATAGTCCAAGGCAGATATTGAAAAGCAGCACAGGGCCAGGCAGATCTATTAGAAATTCCCATCCACGCGCCTCATACATATTGATTTCTGACACCAAGCAGCAGTGAAAGCCCCCGTGGGAATAATATATTTAGCAGGGTTCGCTGCGAGGAGGTCACAGAGTGCATACAGATTAGCTACAGAGGACCAAGGCACTAGTGTTGGAGCCAAATGCTAGATTTTATATCATTTTAATCTGAACTTTTATAATCCTTTTAGTTCTTCTTTCTCTGGATGGCAGAGGAAAGGGTCCTCTGCATGTATCATGCATCTTTTTTCTTTTCCTTCTTTATTCCTCCTATAAATGTGCAAATGCTGTTGTAATGGGGAGGAATGTACCCTTAGCATTAGCAGGAATAGGCACAAACAGATTTGGGGTTTATATATAGGTATGTGTGCATGTGTATGTATGCATTGATATATATATGTGTGTGTGTGTGTGTGTGTGTGTATATATATGTATGCCTGCTTGTGGATAATAATGGTCATTTTGACTGGAGACATCTCTATTTGAAGATTTATTTGAAGGTTTCCTTCCATGAGGGTGGTGGGAGGGGGTCTCAGTAAATCTCAGGCTCCAGTTTTAATGTGCAAAAATAAAGAACTGCTCTAAGACCTTCTAAGACCTTATTTTTATCCCAGGGCTTAATTGAGCAGAAGTCACATTTACGCTGTTGAGCCTCAGAAAACAACAGCAGCAACAACAACAGAAATACCTAAACAGTTTTAATTACCTTTCTGCCTGCGCTGAGGGGAGGAGGTGCCTGCTGGCCGTGCAGGGGTGCTGTGGCTGGCTGAGGCAGCGGGCTGGGGGGCTGGAGGGGTGCCAGCATTGCAGAGGAAAAGGTTAGAGTTGACACACTTTGACACGAGAGTGAAACGCGCTCCGACAACAAAGAAACCAGGAGATTGCAGCCAAACAGACACAAAAGCTCAGGGGCATCTTGCAGGCAAGAAAAATACACTGAGTCAAAATTTTTCCTTTTTTTTTTTTTTTCAATTTATTTAAAGAAAATGTCTCAATTCTTCCCAATAAGCAGTATTCCCACTCTGATCAAGCCCACCTGTCCCTGGCAGGAAAGTCATTCCTAAAAGTTGCACAACAAGCAGACCCACTGCTTTCAGTATTCCCCATCCTGGCCTGGGGCAATGAGAGTCACCCACCCACCCAGACCCCAGCCTGCCAGTTCTAGATGCTGCAGGATGACTATGGGTCACTTCCTGCCTGGGAGGCAAAAAGTAACTTGAGTCTTGTTTTCTAATTTTGAAACTGAAAGGGAGGAGCAGCTTTTGACACTTCTGTTGTCCCTCAAACCAATGAGGTGCTCAGCTTTGGGCTAGGAGAGGCTATGAGAACTGCTTGAAAACATGAGTTGCCTTTTTTTCACATTTTAGCTCTCTGAATGATGGTTTCCCTGCCAGAGGTGCCTCCTATACCTCAGACAATGAAGCAGCAGTTGAGTTGTCATAAGAGAAGAAACCATAAGCCTGCGAGAGGTGCAGGGGAAACGAGAGGAGGAAGCTGGCTCACCGTGCTTGGGGCTGGTCCCTGCTGTCCTTGCCCACGCTGGGGCAGGGGGGGTGGCCCTGTGTGGCCCCAGGCTCTCAGTGACCTGTGGGCACTCTGGGCCCTGCGCTGGGAGCTGTGGTGGCACAGTCAGGGTGTCCTTGGGACATCCCAGGTAAGGGGAGAGGTGTTTGGTGCTGCACAGAGGGGCCAGGTGTGGGTGTGGTGCAGGGTCAGGCTGCACCTCCCAGCCCGTGCCCTGTCCCCAAGGCCTCACTGCCGGTGCCATCCTGCCCGGCCATCCTGTCATGGCTCCAGGCCAATGGCCAGAGCTGGCTGGGCATCCTCCTAGCTGCAGCACAAAGAGCAGCTCAGTCTTAGCCTCCCATAACCTGAGCTTATGTGCTCTTCAGTCCTTCACATGAATTTGGGCGCTGTTTGCAAAGCATTTCTGATTTGAAGAGCAAGCAGCAGTACAGTCCTACCTACCTTCAGAGCTGACTGCTTGAACATAGGATTTATTTCCAAGAACTGTCTGCTCTGTTCTTGATGGGTGACACTATTCACCCCTTTACTGCCCTCCTGCAGTCTCCATAGGCACCCAGCTGCAAACTCTCTGGCAATGGATGCTCCTGTTTCCAATGGGTGCTCACTGTGGACTCCTTGCAGGCTCACTCACTGTTGGTCTTGTCTTTGGATACCTCCTGAGAGCAAAGGTACATCTGCTTTTTCCTTCATTTCTGCAGTGAGAAGAGTCATGAACTACAAGGAATGTACAGTGTCACTAGAGAGAGCCAGGCTCTTCCTTGCTTGCCTTTCAAAAGTGTGAGGGTCTTGAGCATCACAGCATCATGCTTTTGTCTTCTTCCCTGCCAAACCCTCTCATGCATCAGCCTTGTGGCCCTCCCAGGGACTGGTGGCTGTCACCTCTCTTTGTTGGCGCAAGCACCCATTCCAAAGTGGGGGATGTGCTGAGCCTGGCTTTCGCCAGAGGTCTGAAACTACAGTGGCACACATCCCCCAGCTTACACAGGCGCACTCTCCTGGAAAAACCCTTCCCATCACACTTGTGCTTCCCAGGAGCACAAATCCTGCCACAAACTCTGTGGCAATGGGTACTCCCAGTCCCCAGGCTGCTGTGCTTCAGTTAATGCACCTACCTCTCCTAAAGGTGAGCCTTAAAAAAATTACATCAGTGGTCAGGCCAAGAATGTTGTCCACTTAATCATCAGGTTATGAACTTGGAGCTGCTTTCCCAAGGCTCTGGATAATGTGTCACATCAGTGTTGCTCTGTGACCCCAGACCAGGGCTTGAGCTGATGCCAATGCTTCTAAGGGAATATGGGGCACATCTTCCCACCAGTGCACTGCATGGGCTGCTGGTGGTGGCCACTTGCAGTTCACTACCTTCTTGTGAGAGCTTTGGGGGCATTAATAACTGCTTTGCTTGGCTCTAGTAAAACACTGAAGTGCTGCACAGAAAAGAGGTCTCTTCATAACATTCAGCCTCCCATTCCATAAAACTCAGCCTTTCTCATGACTTTCTCATGCTGGTTGGGCCAAGTGCTGGCATTTTGCAGAAGGGTTTGGTGGGAGCTGTCCAGCCCAGTCCTCTGACATTTGAAAAATGGTTGCATCTGCACTGCTGATGAGGTTATTCAATTGAGCAGCTGCCTGGAGCCAAGTCCCACCCACAAATTCTTTGTCTGAGTGGGAATTCAGTGCTTGGGCACAATGCAGATCTTGCCAAGGACCTCACTTGTCAACTACAATATTTACAACTCCTTTATTTTTTTTGCCAAGATAAAAGTTTGGTGTTTATCCTATGTTGTTCACTACTCTATACTTTAAATTAATTTATAGGTGAAAAACCATGTTTGTTGACCTTAAAAATACAGGACAAAGAGTGCCTGATGCAAAGCTTTACAGCAACCAGAGCTGGATCCATATCAATAATGACAGTGAACAGAAAAACATATTTTAGGTTTATATGCCATCTCAAGTACCTGGCTGCACTTCTTGTTTTATCCAGGATTCCAGTCCAACATTCACCACTGAAACAAAGTTGCTACTGAGAGCATGGGACTGACCTCCTCAGATTTTGGGGTTTTTTTCTTCGTTGGTATTTGAAGATCTCCATCTCAGTGGTAAATACACCCAATATGCTGGGGTGAGGTCATTGCTGACCCTTGGCCAGTCTCTTCCACACAAGTGCCCTGTTTCCTTCTGTGTCTGGAGGAAATGCCTTTGTTCCTGTGTTTTGGTTGACAGACTCCATGCTTTATCCTCCTGCCTTGATGCTGCCCTGGAGCACTCGTTGTGGCTCCTTAGAAAGAACCACACATATCCTTGAGGGTGGCAGCTGTCTCATCTGCTGCAAGCTTTCTGCCTCTCTGATGGCACAACTCCTGTGCAATACCTCCCTGAGGCTGAACTAGCAGCACACCTGGAGAGGTGCCTCAGGAATGAAGGTGAAGGCTGATGGTGGTGGGTATGGTCAGGAAGCTCCTGCTACTGTGGCTGGGAACGGGTCCTTGTCAGTAATGAGAAAATCAGTATGCAGAGTTGTTATCAGATTTGGGAATTGAAGCCTGTCAAAGAAAAGAGACTGCTGAGGTCTAAGCAGGGTGGGAAGGCTGGGTGCAGGATGTTTGCAGGGCAAATGGACAACCCGGATGATGTTGGTTCTTGCTGTGTGTCTGTTGGCTGCACAGCTGCTGGGTCAGAGGCAGGCACTGGTGTGTGCTGGTGTGTGCTGGTGTGTGCTGGTGTGTGCTGGTGCAGCCAGTTCTGCATCAGGGACTGATAAGTCACCAAAGGAGCCAGAACTGCTGGGCTCAAGGCCAGGTTGGAGGCTTTGAGCAACGTGGTCAAGTGGAAGGTGTCCTTGTCTATTGCAGGGGAACTGGAATCAAAGTCTATGATGTCCTGTCTGATCCAAGCCATTCTCTGATTCTGTGAACTGGAGTGTGTGGTTTTGAGGCAATTTCTGCCTTCACACCACTGTGCCACGTGCTTGGGAGGTCTCTTTTCCCCAAGAAGCTGACTGCCAGCAGCAGACCCAGGACCAGAATACGTGGTTCTGAGGTACCTTCTGTCAGAGCAGCTCCGGGACACCTGATGACCGGGTGTGAGCTGTGGATTTGGGAAGCCACTCTTTCCCAATTCTTCTTCCCTGGCACAGCCTGGAGTTCATGACCTTACCCTGACAGCAGCAGCAGTGGGCTGGCCAGGTCCCAGGGCCTGCACTGGCTGCCTGCAGGTGCAGAGGGTCATTCTGGCACTGCAGTGGCTCTTGGCATGCAGGCCAGTTTGGGATGGATGTCTGTCCATCTGCCAGGCCCTCCTGGGGCTGTGCTCCCAGGGCCTCTCTGTGAACCCAGACGTGCGAGGCCACTCTGAAATGCAGCTTTTTGATGATGCTGTGCTTGGGGTGTGTCCACAGGCTGCAATGCATCTCTCTTCCCTCTCTCCTGCTCTCTTCTCCTTCTCCCAGTTGTTAGAGCCCAGAGGTCTGTGGGCTGCACTGAGTGATGGATGGTTATGAGTGACACTCCAGGATGTACCCAGGCCCTGGTGATGCAAAACAGGGACCAGATGTGGCATTGCCCTTTGGAGAGCAAGGCCAAGAAAAAATGGCAATAATTGGCAGATGCAAACTAACCTTGTGCTCTCAGAGGTCTTTTCCCAGTGAGGCTAGAATTAATAAATCCTTCTTCATATTTTCTGACGGGGAAGGAGTTTAATGGCTACTTTCTTAGACCAGTTTTGGGGGACTGGTTTCAACTAAGATGGACAAAATTCCCTCCACATTTGCACTGAGGCAACATTTATTTCCTATCCAGTTCTGTAATTGATCTCAGACACAAGAGGCCTAAGCTTTTCTGACATATAGATAGGATCTTCGAAGCACCACATTCCTGAAAGATGCTTTTAATTATCCAGGATATCCAATATTATCTCACAAAACCAGTCAGGTCACAGCTCAGGTCTTTGAGGGGCTGCATGCTTTTTGTTGTTTTGTGGGGCTTGAGGGTTTTATTTTTGTGATTTTGATTTTTATACTGCAGAATACTGCTTGTATTATTTCCAATTAAACAAAATATTTTATTTTTCTAAAAAGTAATCTCCACTTGCAATTTTCCCCTTGGAGAGGGAGTCCTCAGCAAATACCATCAAAGTCTGTCAAACTGATTTTTAATTTCAAAGTCGGAGGATAATGTAGAGATGCTCCTTTTTAACGTAGAGCAGTGTTGGCTGACAGGAGCACAGCAGCCCGAGTCTCTGTGTTGAGGAGGGGAGCAGGGCAGACAGGGCTGTGTAAGTCCCTGCTCCTGAGACCCTGGCTTTGGAAGGGATGCACCACAGCTGGATTCACATCTGGCTGCTCACACACCAGCTTCCTCCTGTTTATACAGCTGAGTTTTAAGACACTAAGTTTGTTCTGGCTTTTGTTCCATCATGTGGTAAACAGCTGCAGCTTGGTGGTATTTCTTTTGGCAAGCCACTTCACAGGTCGGGATGTTTGAAAATGAGCAGAGTTGGTATTGGGGCAATGCCCTGTCCACATGGCCATCCTGCCCCTCTTGGTAGCAAAGCACCAGCTTGTTTTATACCCATTCTTTTATCTTTGTTATGTATTTATGTACAACCATACATTTTTATACATCCATATATATATATATATCTGTGTGTGTGTGTGTGTGTGTGTATGTGTGTGTGTATATATTAGTTCTCATGATGACCAGGAAAGGGTGGCCCACTGTTAAATGAGGTGGGAAAACCAGCAATAGATGATGTCAGGAAGACAAAAGTACTCCATACCTTCCTTATTTTCCCTCAAGTTTTACCCATTTATTTACCAATGAACTTTTTTAAGTTGACAGTGTTCATCTCAGCAACAAAGAGGTAGAGTTTAGGGTGGAAGAATACAGCAGGATATTTTCCACAAGAATAGATCCAAGGGAGCTCACAGAAAGAGTAATTTAGCAGTTGGCAATTTTATTTTTTTAGAACTGTTGGCAACCAGGGGAGGTTTCTGAAGCCTGGGAGAGGGTAACAGGAATGCCCATCTTGGAAAAAAGGCAAAGCAAGGGGACTAAGAAGCCACAGACCAGTCAGCCTACTTAGTACATGGAAAAGTGCTGGAAAAAGTAATCAAGCAAATTATTTATGAGCCTCTAGAATATAGCATGGAGATAAGTAACAGCCAACAGGGATTTGTCAGGAACAAATCATGTCAAACTCACCTTATTTCCTCCTGTGACAGGGCAATAAGCCATGAGGAGAGGCAACGAATATCATATATCTTCACCCAGCAAGGATTCTGATGTCTCAAGCCACACTCTCCTGTAGATGCCACAGGGATGCAGACCATGGAGTGGGAAAAAGCCACTGACAATGAACCATCACCTCTGTGCCCCATCCCTATGGTGGGATGCATGGCAACAGGGACAGCTGGAGAAAAGGTGAGGTGCTTCAACAAGGACAAGTGCAAAGGACTGGTTTTAGGTAAGATTAAATGGTGCACATCCCTGGTCAGGAATGTTTAGCAAAACCTCAGATTAGCAGGCAGAAAGGATCAGCTGGGGTTGGAGAGCATCACAAGCTGAGCACGAAGCACAGCAGTGGAAAAGCAGATGCCTCACTGGGTGAAACAAGGGGCAAATCTCAGGTGAAAGAGACTTTCTGCACCCAGTGTTAGCAAGGGCTCAGGTGGCCTTGTCTGCCCCAGTTTGAGCACTGCTGTTGGAGAAAAATGTGGATTAATTGGCAAGAGTTCACCTGAGAGCACTGAGGATGGTGTGTGGCACTGGGAGAACATCCTGCACAGGAGAGTGGAAAGAGCAGGATTTATTTATGCTGAGGCTAAATGGTAAGTGCAGGAAGGTGGGGGACAAGGTGGACAGGACCAGAGGCCCAGGCTGTGCAGCAGGAAGGGACCAGGAGGTTGAAAACGAGTGAGATTGGTGGTAAAGGTGGAAAGCACTGGGAAGAAAGTGTGTGACCTGGAGGGTGGCGGGCTTGCCGCTGCCGGGAAAACTTTGGGCACAGCTGATCCCACAAGTGAGCAGACAGGGTGGTCCCTCTGGCTCCTTCCAGCCCTCATTTCAGAGGGAGTGAGACAGGGAGGGGTGTGGTTTTGTTTTCCTGGGCTTTGTGCCCACACAGGGATGCTCTCCTGAAATCAGAGCAGACTACTGCTGCCTCGTCAGCATTCGGGATATTCACCGAAACGAGACCTGCGTTAATCAGCACAACGGGGACATAATTAATTATTCTCAGCACCTTCTCAATGGAAATGCTAGAAAGGAGGGCTAAGCTGTCCCCGCTGCCCCCCTGTAATCCTGTGCCACGGCTGGCTTTATTGGCTCTGAGGGGAAAAGA
Source organism: Melozone crissalis (assembly GCF_028551555.1). NCBI lineage: Eukaryota > Metazoa > Chordata > Aves > Passeriformes > Passerellidae > Melozone > Melozone crissalis. Next base: position 39,935,034 of record NW_026535784.1, on the reverse strand, counting down.
GGCCCATTTGCTTTCCCGCTGATACGGCGTTAAGCGTGCTCACTTCATAGGCGCGTGCAGATGAAAGTGTAATTGCATGGAAGGTGAATTGATTGCAATTAACCTCGGGACTTGGCCTCAGGCTGGGGTGTCCCACCTTCCTCCCTGGGAAAGTGCCACCAGGGGCACAGCACACGGCTGATGAATACGGATATCATGGCACGAAACACACGCGTTACAGGTGAGAGTGCATAAATCATCCAGGAAAACACGTATTATACCGAAATGATCAAATTATAAATGAAGCACATAAATCATGAGATTACACCATTGGATTTTACCAGGGACCATAAATTATATGGTGAAGCCCGAGGTTCACCAAGAGGTTCACAGAATAATGAAATAGGACTCGTATAACTTAAGGAAAATATCATTATCTCCACAAAATGGAAACGCAAATATCCAGCCTGACCTCCATGTATTTTTACAACATCTTCTATCAGGAAGACTCACAACAATAGGGCCAGTTAAGCACAATAAGCCCCAAGGAAGCCTCCCCTGCCGAAGCAAACAACGATTACACATTAAAAGGCATGTTGGAAAGATAAGTTTGTAAGGAAGATAAAAAGTCTCCAGCAGGGCCGATGGTTGGGCGGCGAAGCTGCTCCGAAGGTTGGTGACACGCGAGCAGGCTGAAAAAGCTCCGCTGCTAAGTGTGAAAAGTAGGAAGAGTTATTCTGTGAGCAGCCGCTTGATTTCCTATTGATGGAGAGCGCGGGGTGCTGGGGATGGTGGGGAGCTCGGGATGGCGGCTGGAAATGGGCTCAGCAAGGCACTGCCTGGCAGCTGCAGCAAGGCAATTAAAAGTTAACATGAAGAAAAATTCAAATCGATATGCTCTACAATTGGAAACCAATGGTGTGCAGGGGAAGAAAGGGGGAAAGGATATTGAGTGCAGTCATTTCATACCTGATCTTCTGACGGTTTTTGCTTTTATTGCTCTATTTTTCCTTCCTTGCTCCCTCCAAAAAGCAATTTGCTTTTTTGCCCCCCTGCCCTAGGTTGGTTTTTCAAACAGACACAATTCAGCAGAGGAAAGGCCAGTCCAATAAAATAGAAACCCCTCATGTATATTTTCCAAAATGCAGCTTTGTTGTTAATCAAGCCAACCATCAAGGAGGAGTCCAGCTGTCCTTCGGCTGCTGCTGGGATTCCATGTAACAGAACGGGGCAGGACACTGGGTTGTCTCCCCAGTTGGTCAGTGTGTCAGTGATGTCAGTGCCACAGCGTGACTCTGGGATTTACATCCCTTCCCCAGCATGGCTGAGCTGGGATATGGGTGGCACAGGTATACCAGGGGATTCCTTAGTTGTAAACAAAGTGTTTGACCTGTTTCAGTCCTCAGGGCACGAGCGGAGCCAGCTGAATTTATGTACTGGGAATGGCTGCTTTATGGCCGACCCTGCAGGGGCACTGACTCAACGTATTTATGGCTGAAGATGTTAATAAGGATGCAGGAGATGTCTCAAGTGGGCAGCAAAACTAACATTTAAGGGAGAATGCCTAAAATGTTTTGTAGTACACAGACATAATTTTTAATTAGCAGGCACACCAGATATAGTATCCACTAATACTCAGCAGTAAAATCCATCTTCAACAGCAAAACTGTCTTCAGCTCAGATGCTCAGCTCCTGTAAGAGAGGGCTCCACTCTAATTTATTTTTCAGTGAGCTTGGGATGGAAACCTGGGTTTGTATGATGGGAAAATAAATACACTTTTGAAGAAAAAAATGGGGTTTGGGCTGCTAATCCCTGGGAGGGGGAGGGCCATGCTCAGCCTCCTAACCAAAATAAGTTGGTTAAAAATAAATAAATGGTTGAGCCTGCTAGGTGTGAGCATAATCATTTTACTATATGATCTATGTGTTTCATTAGTCGAGGTACACATTTCGCTATAATAAATGTGCTTCAGCAAATGATCTATGCATTTCTTTCTGGAATGTATGTGTTTCACTGGGAAAGGTATGTGTTCATCAGCTATGAGTAATGCTCCTGACGGCCCTGCATTATATTGCTCAGTTGATATCAGCCCAGCGCTGCACATCCATTCCATCCATTCCCCCACAGCCACAGATGCCGATCCAGCCGGGCCCTGCTGCTCCTGGGCTGGAGGGCGCCGGCACCAGGGAGATGGAGCAGAGCAGGGAAGCGGGAGGGTCTGTGTGTGATGCCCGCCTGCTGGGCACACGTTAGAGGTGTGAAAAGTGGGGAGGTTGTTGGTGAGGGCAGCCAGGCTTTGGCAGTGCACGTAAGGGCCCAGCTGCCAGAGGTTTGCCCATCCACTCTGTCCTCAAGTCCTCAGCGGTCCTTTCTAGTCACCCAGCCAAGAGAAAGGTGATTTCTTTTGCTTCCGAAGACCACCCAGCGCGGTCACATCGTCCCGAGATTTCAGTGGGCCAGCCCTGCAAAGGCATCCCCATCACTGCTCCAAACTTTGAATTTCCTCCTTGTCTTCCTTGGCATTGCCGCTGTGTTTTAGAAATTGCTCCTGCCAGCACCTGAGGCGACTAAAGCTAAGTGAGCAATTGAGGAAAGGTTCCCTAACTGCTTGATAATCAGTCCCCTCCCCCAGCAAGGCTCCTTGCCCATTACAGCATTGTTATTCACTTGTAATGACATCGCTTATTACCGCAGAATACATATTAGTCTTGGCCATGGGACTAATGATTTGTATCTGAGCCTTCATTTTAAAATCACTTTTCATCAATACATCCATTTTTATAGATACTGCTTTATATAATTCATTACACATATTTCCCTTTACTGACCTATTTTGCTGTACCATGCATCTATCACTGTAGATGCTATTCTGCTCCTCTGAAAAAAATCCTGCCTTTTCTACATTTCTCTTCATTAATATGCTCAGGAGCTGTGGTCACATGTATTTTTGTATTATCTTATAGTTTCCTCCCCTCTGTCGAAACAAAAATGGTGATTCTGAAAAGGGCTGTAAAATCTGAATGAATCTGAATTAATTAGGAACTCTATTGATGTTACATAATACCCATTTCAGTTTACCCGGTATATATTTTCTGATTAGTTCCACTCGCTTTCTCTTTCTCTCTTTCTCAAAAAAAAAAAAAAATCCAAACATTTTCAGAGTGTGTCATTCGGTGGAGGCAGTTTTAAAGGAAACCATTTCTGAAGGAACTAGTTCAGTGTTGAAATGGGGCTGAGTGTAGCTCAGGCTCCAAACTGGGTCAGCCAGCAACACTGGAGACCATTAGGAGACCTGAAGTATCTGTTTTCCACGAGGGAATAAATATTTTGGGTTAGGTCCTCAGCAAGTCTAAGTTGGAACAGGTCACGGATTTATAAGCAGCTCTGGCTGTGTGTTGTTATATGCACCTGTCGGTAATGCGGCAGTCACCGAGCAACAGGATCATCATTAAGGGCTCGTTAAGAGTGGATAATGATAGTTCCTTTTGCCTGTGAGTCTGAGAAGTGGAAATGTCGTGGATGAGCCCACAACTTGGGATGCTTTCATCACTCCTTGGTGTCTGTGTTGGTGTAGTGCCGGCAGGCTCACGGGAGGGAAGGAATCCCATGTGCTGGGCTCTGTGTGTGGTTCTGAAGGATCCAAACCAGCCATCCTCCAGGGCTTTCAGGGGGCGGGGAACATGTGCCCAGGGCTGGACCAATGAGCTGGGGCCACAATGGGGCATCCCACAGGGTCTCCCATTGCTTTTGCCCACCAGCTGATGCTGATGCAGCTGCCCCAGCAGGAATTTCTCCACACTCTGCAGGTCCCTGCTGGTCTCCCTGGTGGAGCTGACCCAGCTGGAGCAGAGCAGGCTTCCTCCATGCCAGTGTAGTTCCTGAGTGGTGCCGGAGGGTAGGACATGGCCATGCCTGAGGACGCTCTCAGGTCCCACACAAAGCTTTGGGCCCTTGGCTGCAGAGCTCACTCTGGGTGTGAGGGGAGAGCGGGGCTGGAGGCGCTGCTGCTGCTGAACACTGCAGAGATGGACACACAACAGGATGCTGCTGGTCTGCAGCTCCCACCTTCCCTCTCAAAAAAATGGTGCACGATGCCCTTGCTTCCTCCCCAACACCACAACTCCTGTCTTATTGCCTCCCTCAGCTTTTTTCTATGTCCTATTTTATTCTGGGCTTGTGGGGCACATCAGGATACCTGCCAAATATTTGCTGAATCAAGGCTATGATTAGTCTGTGATTCTCCATACTCATTTGCTGACTGTAAATTTTTGCTTAGACTCTGGGACATACTTTTTTAATTTGCTGCGAATTGCTGTATCCTTTTCAGAAGTTTTTGCTACCATAGCATTATGGTTATGAAATGAAGTTCAAAGAACGCTGGTGGGAAGAAGACAGACTGAAGCATTACTTTGGCTTGTAAAATAAGGTGGGGGGAAGGAATCAGTTTATACAGACAACCACGAATCTTAAATTACTCTGATGTTTTGGTCATCACCGGCAACCCCGGCGGGGAGATAAATCAATTTTCAGCAGCTGCAGACAGCAATCTGACCCAGGGCCAGAACAGCCTGACTGGGGAGACACAGCACAAGTTAGGGGGCTGCTATCACAGGGGCTTTCCTGAAGTTGCAGAGGGATGGAGAAGGACAGGGAGGAAATTAATCTATAAAACAATATTCCAGGTTAGCCTGTCATTTTCATGGATTCAAACATATATGCAGAGCCTGACATTTGCAAACTTGATGTGCTCCTGCCTGTTTCTGATCTCTAAAATAAACATAGCATGAAGGAGGTTCTAGTAGTCCAAATCTACTTTGTTTGTTGCAGTCAGCTGCTTTTTGTTAGAACATGATTTAATGTGCATGGCAGGAGTAAAAACTACTGGTTTTATATTCTTTTAATCTCAAATGGAAGCTAAATTTGGTTTTCTAAAATGCTAAAAGCAGCTGTGGTCTAATACAAGATTCTTGAAGGCTGTAATGTTGGGCTCTTGTCAGGGTAGAAAATCTTTGGTAATGGCATCCCAGATTGTCAAGCTAAAGTGTTTATAATGAGAATTTATTTTGCTTTTTAAATCATGGTAAAAATATTGTGCAAACTATAGCTCATCTGCTTCTTTCCGCAGTTTCTTTTTTACCTTATATGCAGTTAATTTTGGAACATTTCTTCAGTGATTCTCAAAATAGCCTGAATTACCAATGCGTTGCTCTTATCTTTGTTTCTCCGAATCTGCAAGGAGCTGCCTCAAATGGTGAATGATTATATAATATTTGTCACAGGCCATCTTTCCTGCAAATCCATTTTCCATGTGTGATAATCACCACCAGTCGCAGCCCTACAGCCGCAGAAGTGTTGAACAACACACTCGACACATCCATGTAATGGGTGATATCCTCATGCCAAATGATTTTGGAGCCCTGTCAGTGCCAAATATATTCCTGGCCTCAAATGCTGTTTCCCCCCTTGTTGCACATATAATCTCTGCTTTCCCTGCCATAACTCAGTACTTGGAGTGGCTAATGACAGCTGATGATGGTGATGATGCATTTTAATACGTCTGCCAGGCCAGTACATGTATAAGATCCTGCCTGCTTCCTGTTCTTTCCCCCACATCAGAGTGTAGGCAAAGGCAGTGCTGAATTATCTTTTTTTTTTTTAAATCTCAGGATCAGTGACACAATATCAGAAATTGGTGGGGTTAATGCAGTCAACAAATAGGGAGAATTTGCTTCTTGTGGAAATGTCTACAGAGCTCCTTTCCAGATACCTATTCCAGGCCTTCCTAGTGGGTTGATGCCTCTCAGCAGAATTTCAGATTTTGGATCCTGTAAAACAGAAACCAAGTGAAAATCTTGGAAATGGCATCAGCTGCAGGGCAGTTTCCATTTTTGAAACACAAGTACAGGCTGACCTGTACTTCAGTCATATGGGGTTGAGTGGATGGAGAAAGGGAGTTGAAGAGATCAGGACAGTTCACCAGTCAAATCAACCATTTCCCTGCTGATATCACTGGTTTCTCTATTTTCTTTTACACTTAATATTATGGGAAATATGAGGTATCTCAGACCTCCTTTGTCAACTGCTCTAATACATAATTTAAGGACTGCTTAATAAAACTTTATTGATTGCACCTCAGATTTTGATAGACTAATATCAAAGCTGAAAACTGTGATTTATGAAAATTTTTGAGCAGTAAGTAATTCTGATAGGACAGGGGGTTGGGGGAACAAGCCCACAGAGGAGGAGGAAAAAACCCCTATTTTTTTGGCCTGAATCAAGAGTATGTAGGAAAACCACGCGGATGTGATCTTTGTCACCAGAAGAGATTTGGCAGAGATTTGACAAGCACAATCTTGGGCCATTACCTGTGCTCATCTGGGCTTCTCCACCACTGCAGAAAAAGCCTCCTTGTACAAAACTCTTCACTTGCTGTTAGAACATGATGGTGTCTGAACAAGGAAGCACCTGTGAGGGAGAACTGTGCTCCTTTGAGCTCCAGAGAGGGGTCCTGTTGGGAAACCAGTCTGTGCCCTCTCCTGGCAGTCCCCTGGATGGCTTCCCAAAGAAAAAATTGCTGGCAGATCACACAGGTTTGGGGGCAAATGTCAGGAAACAGGTCATCCTGACAAAGAGTATTCTAGAAGTTCATGTTTTCTTGAGGGCAATGATGATTCCAGAGGGCTGAAGTGGGGGAGCTAAAGGGCTTCAGAGAGCAGCAGTTATGTCTTCTCAGCTTAAGTTTCACCATTATCCTAATTATCATCACTAAGGGATTACTCAAGCGAAACTTTATTATTATTATTATCATCATCATCATTAATTCTGAGGCAGGAATTGTAGACATTACGTGTATGTACCCCACAATTAGGATTTTTATAAGATTTAGGCCCTAATCAAGAGGACAAAGCAGAAAAATTTACTGGCTTGCTAATCCATAAAGCCTTTGGGACCTCATATTGAGAGTTCTCTTGCATGTGATAACCAAGAGTCTTTAATTTCACAGAGTTTTTTAACATTAGAAAAAAATCCCAACATTCCACAGAATCTGGTCAAAACCTTCAGGCTGCATATTCACGCCAGCACAGGAGAGCTCTCAAACACCCTACTTGGTGTCTGAAATACTCTTTGGAGCATGGAGCTGCTCCAAAAACATATGGTTACATCCCAGTAATCAAGTACAATCAAATCCAAGCTTCCACCTGCTGTTTGCCATTGCATTTGGATGGGGTTTTGTATAAGCAATTGTGTCATAGCAGTAACGTGGATTGATTAATGCAGGGAACAACATGATGCTCTCTTAGCCTTACAGCACTGTTGCTGCCTGGGTTTGCTCCAAGAGGAACCCCACGTAATTAACATGACTCTCACCCTTTCACTTTTAACATGCTTCCTAATTAAGCTCTCCAGGATCTGAACTTCACTTTCTGGCTGCAGTGGCTGCAAAATGATTTATCCCCCTGATGGTCACTAGCGCCAACCTTGCTGTCAGGAAAGCACGCCGAAGCATTTAACACTTTGAATTATTTTATTCCTTCTCCTCTTCTGTTCAAGTAGGGAGGGCTGGTGCAAAACCTTGCATTTCAAAGCCAGCTCATCAATGTGCAAATGTATCCACAGGCCATCTCCTACTCGGTTGTGTATAATGGACATACACACGTAAGGCATGATAAGGGTGCATATAAAAAGCCTTTGACCTGTAATTAGCCTATCTTGCTTTTTTAAAAAAAATCTTTATGTCACTCCATTTGCAGATTAATTAAACCTAATAGATGTAATGAAACGCAAAGGGAGCCGATTGCTTTGTAGAGATTTAATATTGATTTGTACGCTAAACCGGCTTTAGTGTATTTTAAACAATTATTGCCAATAGATAAATTTCTGCAACAACGCTGTCATGTAGAAACAGGTCCTGTTGAGGTACAAAGTCTACCTATGCATATAGTTGATATCTAACCCCCCCACCCCCATTTGTATTTGCACAGCACCTCCAGCTCCTTAGCTGAAAGGTGCTGTTTACACAATATTATTTTAATTTCACATGACAAATGTGCTACCGTGAAGCTAAACATTCATCATTACCCAGGCGCGCTTCCCCCTCTATGGGGAGAGGCAGTGTCAACTGCTGGCACAGCCTCTCGGCAGATAACACCGGCTGGGGAATAGCAGTCGTGCTCCACAGAAATCCCATTGCTGGAAAAAGAAATCCATAGTGGATGTGCCCAGGGGCCAGAGGGACCTCAGGTAGCATGGCTCCTGAACTGGGCTGGGATTCTGCCTTCCAAAGCCATGATTCCCTGACTGGTTCAAATCTCCATTGCGGTGCCAAAACGGGAAGGACATGGAGTCGGCAGTGATGATGAGAGCTCACACGAATCCCCCGGGCCTGCAAGCAGGGTTTCCTAATTGTCAGCTGTGCTGCGCCAGGCTTGTTTAAAATAATTAGAGTGCAGCGGCTTAAACAGACCGGGGAGGGTCGGGGTGGGCTTTTTTTTTTTTTTTTAATCCCTCCATATGGGTTTTTATCAGTTGCTATCAGCTCCCTGCTCATTTCTGACACCATCACTCTGCCAGGCAGGGGGATGGGGAGGGGGGAGGGGGAAGCAAGGTATTATATTTTAAGTACATGAACGCATTCAGAAAGAAAGAGGACGAACCAGCCCCAGTGTATGCGATGGATGGAAACAATACAACCAGCACACCCAAACTATATTATTAAAAAAAAAAAAGGGGGAGGGGGGGAAGAAAATTCTGCTTGCTCCTCTTCCTCCTCTCTTTCCTCCAAGAGGGCTAGCTGAAATCTTTCTTAATTACCGCTTATTTCAATGACAGAATTGTAATTTATCATTTAGTTGTAATTTGACATATGTTCACACCTTTGCCATTTCCAATTTCCTCCTTCACTCTAATTGTCTGCCTGGCTCGCCTGTCACGCGCTCCTCCTGGGATTAATTCGAGCTGTCTGTCTGCGGCTCGGGGCTGGCGGCGCGCTCGGGGCTGGCGGCGCGGTGACAGTGCCACCGTGTCACACCGTGTCACACCGTGTCACACCGTGTCACTGCGCGCACCGCTCGGCCCGGCACGGCCCGCCCCAGCCCGCCGTGCTTATTGTTTAGCCCGCTCTCGCATTCCTGACTTTTCGGGCTTTTATTAGACGCTAATTGCGCTCCGCGGCTGTCAGCTGGAAGGAGAGGAAAGCGCGCCGTAATTGGTGGGAGGGGACCCCGGCGGCGGGGATGCGGAGCCGGGAGACGTCTCCCGCTCTGCCTCGGAAATGCGCTCCGGCTTTAAACGCTCTGCCTTCATTTCCCTCCGCCGCTGTGTATGCTCCCCCGTCTCGCTGACGTGGCCTCAGCAGAGCAATTGCAGCCTCTCTCCCCGGCTTTCGGGCTTCCCGACCCTGCTCTTCCCCTCTAACACGCTGCTTTCAGCACCAGCATCCTCTTGGAGCGACCTTTCCATGGGCAGGTGCTGCTCCACCCGGGCGCAGCCCCGCACGCCGGGGATGGATTTGACACAGGGGGTGCTGGCTTGCCAAGGATGACAAATAGCGGGAAGAGCCCCATGTGCCCAGCACGAGTGTACACCGTGGCTAACAATTAACCTGCCAGAGGCTGCTCTGGCCACCAAGGAGATGTTTGGGCTCCTTGCCACATGGCTGGTGCCACTGTGCTCATGCTGACCCTATCCCCTTGTCCATGTACCTCCATAACCGTGAGGCTGGCACTGCCAGGCCAGAGGGACTGCGTCTTTTCATCAAGAGAAGAGATATTTCACCAGTGTTGCAAAGTAACTCCTAGAATTGGATTCTCAGCCACGCTTTTCATGGGCAACAGCCGAATTCACACTGTGGCTTGTTACCTGGCCCCTTTTCTCTGTCCCGCCCAGATTCCTCCCAGAGGCTGTCCTGTGGCCCTCCAAAGCACATATGGACACTATATGCATCCATACATGAGGATCTGACACAGCAGCAGCACCTGAGGGGGACCACCCTCAGAGCTCCTCTCACAGATAAAAATGACTGGAAAAAGCCGTTCAGTGTACTGCTGCTATGGGGTTTTTTAAAATTCTTTCAGCCTTTGCCTGAAGGGACAGAAAACATCCATTCTTTTTCCCATTTTCCTGGGAGATTTTTTCCTTTCTTCCTATTTTTTCCTAGAAGCAGCATAGGGGCATGGTCTGTTTTGGCAGATGTTTCACTTACTCCTGACCCCTGTTGGGATCGGCTAGAGAATTGGATGGGTAAAAGTGAGACAACTCGTGGGCTGGGATAAAGACAGTTTAATAGGGAAAGCAAAAGCTGTGCATTCAAGGAAGGCAAAACAAGGAACTCATTCACCACTTCCCATTGGAAGTTCAGCCATCACGTATAATGCTTACTTGGGTAGATGAATGTCATCACTCCAAACATCCCCCCACACTCCTTCTTCCCTCTGCTTTAGGTGCCAACACTAACACCACTTGGTGTGGGATATCCCCTGGGTCACTTGGGGTCAGCTGTCCCAGCTGTATCCCCTCCCAGATCCTTGTGCACCCCTCACCTCCTCACTGGTGGGATGGAGTGAGGAGCAGTAAAGAGCTTAACTCTGTGCAAGCTCTGCCCAGGAATATAAAAAACATTCCTGTGCTACCAAGACTCTTTCAGCACTAACCCAAAATGCAGCCCCATACCAGCTACTGTGAAGACAATTAACTCCCAGCCAAAACCAGAACACTGTCCACTGTTTTCTCCACATTTCCTTTTCCTCCACATGCAACCCAAGTGAAGATACATAAATCAAGGCAAAGAGGTAAACTGCCTATTCCAGCTGTTAGGTGAAGCCTGAAAATGCTGAACAAAACAGTTTCAGACAGAAAAAACCCCTCACATATACATAAATGTATTAATTTTCTAATGATTTTAAACATCCCACCCATCAGTATCTGCATGAAAGAGAAATCCACAGAAACAAGAGTAAGTTGGCCACCACTGCCCCTGCATATTGGAAGTGTGGATGCTGGTGGAGGTGAATTTTGGAGCAAGCTCCTCTGCACTGCATCCTGCATGCCCTGTCCCCACACACAGACTCTAAGAATGGTGAGCTCCATCACAACCTTTATTTCTATCTGCTCCTGTCAATGGTGTAGCCTCAGGTTTTAAGCCAGTCTTGATGGTTCAGGTGCCTTAGCAGATCCCTTAGAGTTTAAAGCTTTAGAGTTTAAACCCTAAGCTAATGCCCTGAAAACACAAACCCACCCAACTGATACAATTCCTCCCTCCCTAAAATTAGCCCGAACCCCTTGCTCTGGGCTATCCTGAGCCTTTCCAGGCATTACCCTGGCAACACACCACAAAACCAACCCAAGCAGAGAGTGCAAGCTAGAGGTCAGTGCATCTTGGCACTTTCATATCCCAAAGGAATTAATTTCAGAGCCAAGGGACACTTGGAAAAAAACAACCAAAACCACCACTCCAGTTTAGCTGGGGGCAAAACAGCAGTGGTTGGCAGCACTGAGAGAGGCTGGCAAGATGCTGCTGTTTGGAAATCCCTGGCTCGGGGCCATTTGCCTTCCCACAGTGTTGTGAGCGGGCAGAAATGCTCCTCCAAGCCCAAGTACACAGAGCAGCTAGCACAGCACTGCTAGGAAATATTTAATGACTTGTAGGAGGCAAGACTGAATGGATTTACATTTATTTAGATTTTTTTTCTCCCTTTCGATGTCTGCTTCCAACACCACTGACCTTTTAAAATCATTTCACTACTTACTGACTTTGTTTTCTGTGTGTTACCATTTTTACCTTCCAGCTTCCTGCCTTTTGCCATCTAGGATGGCCAGCATTCTCAGGCAGTTTTGTTTGAACACCAGGATTTTTCTGATGTGCCTGCAAACTTTTAAGAGCCAGCATTTCTGGCTCCCTTAGCCGCCAAATTGTGAGAAAACACAAAGTGCCTCAAGCTGAATCCTAAAAAAGATTTTCCAAATACTCACATGCTCCAGCCTTGGTCTAAAGACTGGGTATGAGGTACTTATGATTTAGTATTAGAGCTTCTCTATATTTATGGCTTATTTCATATATCAGAGCTTTTTAACTGGAAATAGTGTTGGAAATCAATGTACTCATTAGAAGTCAATGCTAAGTGCTTTTGAAAATTCACTTTCTTTTGCATTTCTCCTAGCTATCAATTTTGCTGTTATTTTAAACCTGACTTCCTGAGGCCTTATTCATTAATAGATAAGCAGCCATAAGTAGATTATGAGCATACAGGAGGCTCATTCTCCACACTGGCATACCCAGTCCACTTCCCACCTAGAAATACACCTGGTTTTTCAAGGATGGCCATCTCCTTCAGCTCACAGAGGGTCTCTGGAAACAGCACACTTTTGCTGTATGCGTGGTGAGAATGTCAGAGTCCGAGAGGAAGGAGTCAGTCCAGATCCCAGCTGGAAAACAACCTCACAAGTAGCTGTCCTCTACAGTACAGGCTGCAGGGCTCTGCACTGTCAGTGAGGAGGGCAAAGGGGACAAAACAGACAGGCTGAAGCATGAAATTCTGGGGTAGCAGAAGGAGTTGCTGACTTTTGAAGAGGGATTTTTTCTTTTTTAATGATTTCCCTACTTTTTGGGCATGCATTGTCTCAGCAGTGCTCGTCACTCCCTTGTGTCACAGAAACACACAGATGCTGCAGCACTGATTGGTCCTACATGCTCTGTCCCACACAGCCACTAACAACTCAGGCCCCAAACCTTGCTGGTCATTTACAGTTCCTGTATGGCTGAGAGTGTATTACACCCACTACACCCCATAAACGTCCCCAGAGCTGGCAGGAGCAGGCTCTGCTTGAGCAGCGCTCCCCAGGTGGCACCAGGGTGGCACCAGGTCCCCCAGTCTCTCAGGACAATTCAGGTGCCATCTGAAGGACTTCCCCAGAACCATGCAGGAGGTTCAGCAGCAGTGGAGGGCTACTGAGGCAGTAGTGGCTGGCTTTCCTCTGGTGCTCCCTCAAGCCTCTCTTTAGATTTCAACAAAAACCTCTGTAAATCCTGATGCTACTAATGAAACAAAAGAAAGAGGAGGAGACCCCAGTAATGCTTGTCTGAGAGGCCTTACAAGCCCTTTGCTGTGCCCTTCCTGAGCTGGTGGTAGTTTAGTATTGCTCCAGCTCCTACTTGAACATGGTATAGTGCTCTTCTTATAGATGCTTGATCAAGAAGAGATGAGGAAACTCCTTGTCTGTCCTCAGTATGCAGGTTGCATCCCTAAAAAAACCAAATCTGCTTTTGTTCAGAAATAAAATCTCCAACTCAAGCAAACATAGTAGCTGTCTGCAAAAGTATGAAATAGTTGCAAATAACAGAGAAAAAAATCTCATTTGTTCATGTATGGAAAAAGAGGTTAATTTTTTTTGGAGAAAGCACTCTTGTCTATCCCTCAACTTTCATATAGAGAACACATATCAATATCTTAACCCCTAAATGCTCTGGGAAACTATAAGTAAAAAAAACCAAGGTGGTGTCCTCATGTAAATTTTTTGTGCACTAAAATACAGTGGCCACCACTGGTACCCACTATAATATTTTTATATGTAGAAGGTGGTAGACTATGACACTTTTTATATATGCATATGTAAAAGTGACAGGCAGAGGAATAGGATGCCTGACAGTGCAAGATATGAGTGTCATAGGCCACAATCCTTTTATTTTTATTGTTTTTATCTCAGTGTAAAAGTTTTCTGACATTAGCTTAAGAATGCAACACAAATGTTCTCTTGAGGCCTGAACATACAGAGAAAGCTTTCTGCTTTCACATCCAGGTATTTAGCACTGCTGCTCTCTGCTTGGTAGCATTTCAGGGGGAGTTCTGGCAAGCTGTGGGACTGGTTCTGGCTGCTGGGGCCACATGTTCCTGCTGTACTGCTCAAGCACCACAGGCAGGAGGGTGGTCACAAGAACCTGCCAGGTAAAGCTTTGCAATATTTGGGAGCTGCTGGAATGCTGTTTCTAGCCTTGCAGTTTCTGTTGCTCAGCATCTTTCAAAACTTGGAGAAGGAATGAATAAACAGAGGAGGTAGAAGGAAGCCATGCCCCGAGGGATGCAGAAGCAACACCAGCTGTCCTTCTTGTCCAGAACATTATCTCTGGCAGCAGCACCATTGGAGGCTTTGGGAGAATGAAAGAAACGCCTCACGTAGGGAAACCTGCTGTATGAGCTCACCACCCACCTTCAAAGACAGCCATACTCCCAGCCACCTTAAATCCAGCATTTCCCCATGGTTAGTGTGATTGCTGACATTTCTGTGGTATCCAGTTCTGGTATCCAGAAGGTCTTTGCTCCTGTTCACCTCAGAGCTTGCAAGTGACTGTGGCTGTTACAATCTCATAAAATCATTTATGTTGGAAGAGACTTCTAAGACCATCAAGCCCAACCACAAAGCTAACACTGCCAAGCCCACCACGAAACCTCTTCCCTCAGTGCCACATCTACACCACCCTAGAAATGGCTCCAGGGCTGGTGACCACACCACTTCCCTGGGCAGCCTGTCAGTGTGCTGCAACCCATTTCCCTGGTGTGGCAGTGAGAGACTGCCATGGGCTGTCAGGGCTCCAGGACACAGGGAGAAGGAGGCATTTCCAGTTTCAGAGCTACTGAGCTTTGTCAGATTTGTCCTTTGGACCTGGAAATTATATCTGCATGGAAGTTGAGTATTGCAGGCCAGGGGCAAAGGGGTTTGGGTCAGGGGAGACATCCCAGGGGTCCCACAGCACAGCTGCAGACATTTTACTGATGTTTCTGGGATGTGCTGGATTTGCCTTTGTGTGTTGAACATACATTTCCTTGTCTGGGACACCCTAGTTAGAAATATGTGAGGTCTGCATGTGTGCTCCTGTCTGAGAGCATGGAAATAAATATCCCTTTACACATATACTCAAATTGAAATGGTTTCCAGCCACCCTCACATGCTGTGAGCTGCACATCTCACCTTAGACAGCAGCTCATGAGCTGCATCAGTGCATCCCCTGTCTGACAGGACCCTGCCCTCGACCCCACCGTGGGACAGGTTCTGCTGGGTGGGAAAAGCCTGCCAGGTCAATGAAGGAAAGGAATGTCTGGGGGACAAACAAGGAAAGAAACTCTGGAGAATCCACTAGGAGCACTCAGTTCCTCTGACATCTGTCACTGTAAGAGCTGGATTTACACCTTGAAATTTGTTTGGGGGTTAAAAAGTAGGGAGCAATAAAGTAATAACCTGAGCAGAAAGAGAATTGTTATCAGAAAATTGTTTGTAATGCTGCCCTTAAAATAAATA
Organism: Melozone crissalis; assembly: GCF_028551555.1. NCBI lineage: Eukaryota > Metazoa > Chordata > Aves > Passeriformes > Passerellidae > Melozone > Melozone crissalis. Next base: position 39,919,769 of record NW_026535784.1, on the reverse strand, counting down.
TCACAGCTATTCCTGCGCTTTACAGTGCCACTTCTAACTCTAAAAAGTCAGTGTGTAAATCTAATGGAGTAGCTATTCATAGAAGTTCAGCTTGAGTAATAAAAATAACAATTTTCTGTAATGATATTTTATAGATTTGAATAAGATGTATAAAATATTTTTGCTTTTACAGTATATGTAAAGAGAGTAAGTATACCATGCCTATAAAACAGGGATTACTTTTAAATTCTTAAAATATTTCTAGAACAAAGTAAATAATACTCATATTTTTTTCCTGAAAGACTGGTGAAAAGCCACATAGCAAACTTTTCAAATATTTTATATGAAAACAATTCTGCAGCTTCAGAGAAGACATAACACACTTACCTCTCATCTTTTAATACAGGAAATTCACAGGTGCTTTCCCCTTCCTATTGCACATCCTTCCCTCTGAGCCCTTCAGCCCAGTTCTTTGCCAGTGTGTGTTACACGTGAAGAGGAGCTGGGATTTCATCCCCTGTGGTGTAGTTTTTAAATGCCAACTCTTTTTTTTGCAAAAAAGAGATATTTCATCAAGTGAGGAGGAGGATGGAAAACACAAATCTGGAAGGCAGGAGGCCTGAACTTGTGATTTACTTTGTACTGAGTTTGGGGGGAAAATGCCAGGTTTTGATGTGATACTGTGGACTGTACACAAGGTAGGCGAGATCAGAGCTGACCCCTCAGACCTGGCAGTCCATCAGAGCAGGGCAGTGCTGGATGCCACCCTCCAGCTCAGAGGGACAGCAGTGGGTGTTGCCATCTGCATCCTCCAGGACCCAGGCTGGCACAGGTCCCCGCTGTGGCAGTGTCCCATGCAGGTCTGTTCCGTTCCATGGTGGGGCCATGGAGCACCACGTGGGCATGTCTGGTCAAGCCACACATCCAGCAGGGTGGGACACTGGGAAGATGGGGTTTGCAGAGCGAGGGTGCCCCTGCAAGGGGAATGGGTGGGCAAGGGGGCACCCCACTGCTTGACAGCCACAGGGGAGTCATGACAGGCACAGAGCTGAAAGTGTGACCTGTAATCCTGGGAAAATGCAAAGCCTAGTTAATGCAAATATCTCTAGTTTGAAAAGCCTTATGAAAGAGACCAGAAAATGTGTGGCATGCATGTGATTATTTCTAAACCCATTTCTACTGGGCTTCTCTCAATAAAATATGTTCCAAATTGCTTTGTCTAAATGTGATTTGGGCTACCTTCAGTGAAAAGCCCAGGAGTTTAAGTGTTTAAGTGGTAAAATAAGCCATAAAAGGATGTCCCCATGTGGGGCTGCAGCCTGATGCCCTGGGATGATGACGGCTCCCAGGTGCTGCCCAGCACACTGGGGCACAGCCAGCCACATCCCCTGCAGCTCCAGCCTTTGCACAGGGAACCACGTTCTGTGTGCTTTCAATCCCAGCCCAGCAGGAGCTGAACAAGGCAGCCAGCAGGCTTGGCCTGGCCACCCACCAGTGCCTACCCTGACGGCCTCTCTGCTGCGTTGATTTGCCCATTCCCTGCCCAGCCGCTGCCTGTGGAGCCAGCAGCTCCAGGCACAGCTCAGAATGGCACCCAGCTGCATGGACACACCCTCACTGTGACCATCCAGAATGTGGAATTGTGTGTTGGCAGCTGGGTGTGCCAGCAGGAACACACAAACACCCCTGTGGCCTCACACACACACAGACACACACACACACAGAGACACACACACAGACACACACACTCTTTCAGATCTCTTTGCTTCCTTCAAGTCCTTGTTGTAGAGCATGTTTAAAAAGGAGACTTAAGCAAAACTAACATGTATATCTTTTCATTCATGTGCTAACCTAGATATGCCCACTAGAGATAGTAGGCAACTATGTCCCTTTGCACACATCCACTTGATAGCAAATCATTGGGTGCACAGCATATGGTACAGCCATAAATACTTCTATCTATAGGAAAATGAAACCCAATATGACTCAACACAGAGAGTTTACACAAATTTCTGTTGACCTGTCAGTGTATCTGCATCCATAGCTTGGCTCCTGTCCCAGCTCAGAAGGAGTTGCTATCACTTTGCCTTCACATTAGCACAAAATACAGAGTCCTTCCTGCTGGAGGTCTCTATACATATGGCTCGGTCATTATACAACCAAAGCTATGATTTTTGAAGGCCTTTTGAACAGGAGAACCTATAAAAACCTTATACAGGACCCATTCAAGGACTGCTGGAGTGTGTCAGCAGTAGGCTGGCAACAGATAATAACAATAAGCAAACTGTCTTTTGGGATAAGCATCAGGTAATATTTTTGGGGTAAATTGAGAACAATAAATACTGGCCAAGCTTCTGTGCTGTGACAGAGGCTTCAGCCCAGAGCTGGTGCTATTGAGGACTTCACGGCTTAAATATTGGCTAGATCTGATTTTTAATTTTATTTTTTATTTGACAGTTGGCATATTTCTAAAAAGTCAGTGCACATTTTTGAAATTTCATTGCACATCCATGCATCATTACCTGTTTTCTTAGAGCTCGAGGGAGACGATATGGTTGGGGGTTTTCTCTCATGTGGGGAGGCAAGGCAACGAGGCAGAACAGAAGTGAAGGATGGCCTTTGGGAGAGCAGCATTGCTTTTCTGAAGCACAAGTCTTTGGTCCCACTGAAAGTTCAAAACAAAGGAGAATCTCTGTCTCTCTCCTTCTTTCCAGCTGTACCTTGGTAATGAAAAGAAAACAGAAAGGAAAGGGGGAAAAAAAAGCTAAAAAAAAAGTAACAAAAAAAGTAAAAAAAAAGTAGAAGCTTACTATTTTTAAAACCTGGTCCAAGGTTGAAGATTCTGCTGAACTGAAGCAAATACTCTTCAGAAATGCCTGACTGCAGAGCCAGGCTGAAATGTTCCAGGAAAACAAGATAGAGGAATATTTTTACCAGTAAATACTGGAGTTAAATGAGACTGGCTCATCTCAAAGAAAATGATGGACAAATGCTTCAGGGCATGCTGAAGAAAATAAAATGCTTATCCTTTTCCCCAAACCCATTCAGCTAGGGACCATTCTGTGAGCTGATGGCAGTTCTCTGAGGCTTTTCCTTTGCCCTCGTTCTTTTTTCTTTTAAACAGCAAACCAAAAACATGTTAGTATCTCTGTTGATGGGTCTTTCTTGCACTGAGAACTGCAGGTCTGGAAGACAGCACCTTTTCTCTTGAAGGCTGAGCTTTATTATGCCAAGGAGTGAAGATGGTACCAAGTTTGAAGGTTACACTTGAGCCTTCATTAGTGGTGGGCCTTAAAAGGTCATCAGTGACTGGGCCTAAAGGTGGGGAGACAGAGGAAAGCCCACTAAGCTGGGACCTGCAGGCAACTCTTGCATTTCCTTCTCCCAAGGCAGCTATTCCCCAAAACTGTTCCTAGTTTAGTTGATATTTTGGCAGTATTCTTTCTCTTTGGGCAAGACTGAGTTAGGTGTGGGAGGTCTGGGTACAGGTTCAGACTCTAAATCAGGGTGGAGTTTTGAGGGGGCAGGGGAGTATCATGCTAGCCAGTTTTTCTCTAACCTATTTTCTTGTTCTGTGGTCTGGCCCCACATCCCCTTCTCCTGACAGGGACAAAAGGCCCAGTGGTAGAAGATAAAAGACATCCTGCAGTATTTTACAATGGGGAAATATTTTGGCCACATTCTTCTGAGTTCTCCAGACTTCAGGAAAGCGTAGCGAGTTGCTGTTAGCATACCTACTTTTTTTTTTCCTTTTGTACATCTGGGCTGAGAAAACACCATTAACCCTTTTAGATCTCCCCTTGCTGCCAATCAAGGCAAAAACAAACGATTCCTTCCCACCTGCTCCTGCAGCCAGGTGTTTCCACTCGGGCATGGCAGGCAGAAAAGCAGAGCAGGCATCAGGCGGGGCGGTTCTCACCTGCTCCTCGAGGCTTTCCCGAGGACATGGCACACAGGTGGCAGATGCCACCAGCAGCTCGGGAAGCTGTGCTGCTGCTGCCCTGCTGAGGGAGGCTCATGGAGCGCAGGCTCCACGTGAAGGTTAGCGCCAAGCCGCGAGGTGCCCCATCACATCTGGCCCTGGTGCGTGCACATCTGTCTTGCCAGGCTCCCATTTCCCCGCCGGGGGCAGGGGCAGCAGCCCCGCTGTGCCCGCGCTCCCCCGGGGCACGGAGGTGCTGCAGGAGCCGTGTCGCGCACACGCCGAGAGCCATTAATTAAATTAGAGCGCTGTGACAGGGGCTGCAGAGCAGCTGTGTCATCAATCATCGCGCCGCGGGCTGACACGGCGCAGCATCTCATGGAGGGACATTTCTTCTTCCTAAAGGCAGCTGAGGGCTGTAACCAGGGGTCCTGTACAGGAAGGTGGCACCGTGGGGACCAGAGACCCCCTCACGGAGCCCCACCAGCGACCCTGATAGCGCGCTATGAAATGGAGATTGGTGGATCCCAAGCACGTGCAGAAAAAGCAAATCCCCGTTATTTACAGACTCTGGGCCACCCAATAGGGAACTTCCCACCTGCCCCCAGAGAACTGGCTTTTAGACAGTTAATGACATGAGAACGGCTAAGGGTACTCACTGCACCCTTTGCAAATAGCAGTCCAGACACAAGAGCAAATAATGTGTGTCAGCATGACAAGAGAAAATGGAATGTAAACTTGCTAAACAGCCAACATATACTGGCTTTCACTTATATATGTACACACACACACACACACACACACACGTATGTTCTTCTGTCTCAGACCAAAGAAAGAACTGTGGTAGGCTTAAATTTTGGGATCCATTTATAACACCAAGTGCTCCCCCCTTTGCCCCATACTGGTAGGGAGAAACAGCCTTGCGATATCAATATTCCCCATGCCAGCTTTTCCACATCCACCTCTCAGAATGCTACCTATAGAGGAAAGACAAAGCTTCAGCAATTTTATTCAGGCCTATTTCACAGTGTAGGTCATCTCAGCAGAGTGTGGAAACAATAGCACGTGCCAATCTCACAGCACAAATACTGACCCACGAATAATGAACACTCCTAGCAACCGTGTACAGAAACAGCAAAACTTTTAACAAATTTTTGTGAAAAATAATAATAAAAATAATTAGTTTTGCCTCAGTGAAGGTGTCCTGCATGTAGATTATCTGCAAAGAGAAAATTGTTAGAGAAATTATTTGTATTGAGTAATTTGATCAGCTTTCCTTGGAAGCCTAATGAATAGGTTATTTTCTGCAACAGCTGCTGTTCAAACTCTCAAGCTTGAGCCCACGTGGTCTGGCTGCTCAAAGGGAATGACTGTTCTGGCTTTTTTAAAGTAACTTTTAAAAAAGCAAAACTAGGCACAATCTATTTGTTGACAGAGAGGAAAGATGGACAGGAGAAGATTTAAGCGGGTGGTAAAATTATTGTGAAGGCCTGAGAATTATTAGCAGAAAGGATAATTGTGTGAAGCTGCAAATACCTCGCCTGTCACTGGGACTGTGAGAGACCAAACCTTCATGGCTGTAATTCAGACACATCATCTGCATTTCACATATGCTGCTATGGAGAGGAAATGCCTCCCAGATGGGCTGTGAGGCTGGATGGCCCCAGGAACTCTGCTGCTGGGTGGGCTATGGCCATGTAAGCACCTTGGTCTGGGGATACTCCTCTCTGGTTGCCTACTTCATTTATACAAAGTCTAACAAAACAGGCAGACATGCCAGTGGAGGAGTCTAGGAAAAGTAAAATATCTTGGAATGGCTTTTGGGGGAGTTTGGAAAGGGTTAAATGCATTCTGCACTCATGCAGCAATTTGCCAGGCATGACATTTATTCCATGGTCCGCATTTGTCCAGAGGGAGCCAGATTTCCTTCTGCATTTGTTGGTGCATACTTGTCTGCAGCAGGCAAAGGCTGACCTGAACCTCTTATATGGGTGATATTTGCTTGTGCTTTCCTCTGACTAGGTCTAAGTAGGGTACAGTGTGATCTGCCAACCATAAAACCCAAATTCTTCCACCAGTGGAGTGAAATAGAGGCAGAGCTCTGTGTGCCTCCCTTGATCTTTTGCCCTGTCCTTGTGTTGCCTGTGCCTGTTTTGCCCCATTCCTTTGGGGCAGTTTGCTGGGATCATTTTGCAGTTCAGCACTCAGCTTCCACCCACTGCACTTTTTTACACTTGAAAAGTTAGACTGGAGTTTATTTCATTGTTCTCTGAATAATCTATTCAGACACTCAGTGTTTTGCTCTTTTTTTCCTTCTTCTTGGCAATGTAATCAAGAGGAGACTCGTTAGACACGATGTTAACAATGTTAAGTATGGAGCACGTGTTGAGGTGAGGCGAATGGTGCCTCAGGTAGGATTTGGCTGTGAGTTGTCTTTGCCTTGTGCTCTTTAGAAGTATATTTAAGCAAGCTGCTGAAATTGAAGACACTGAGGGTGGATGCATGCAGGCATGCAAGAAATCTACACTGAAAAACCAGAGAAAGCAGCCAAGGACACGTTTTATAATGAAGGATTTGCTGGCCAGCTCTCAGAGAGGTTCTCAGCACTGTGAGGACCAGCTCTGTTAGGATGCTCAGCGCTGAGTCCAAGGTGGATGCTGCCCCTTTGCCAGGTCATCTCAATTTCCGCAGGTGGTTGAAGGAGCTGGCGGGCTTAGGAGTGCAGGGAGGGAGCCTGTTGGAACAATGAAGTACTCCCTGATGTCCCAGGCTGTAATCCTAGACTGTGGTGTCACCTTTCTTTTGGGACAGAGGCCAGGTCCCTGGCACTGTGCAAACAGAGGTGAACACGCCGGCTTTGTGCCTGCTGCTGCTGAGCGTCAGCTCTGACCTCTCGTGGCTCAGTTATTGTATTAGATAATAACTGCTGTTCTGTGGGACATGACATGTCCTTCCCTCTTCTCACCTTCCTTGTGGGGACAAGCCCCCAAACAGCTGCCAAATGGAGCTTACATGTATTTTGCTTTTGTGGCTTCTTGTATTGTTTGGGCTGAGCTGTGGGGAAAGCCTTGTGTTTCCCAACTACCTGGCTGCAAAGTGAAACCCTGTAATTTTGGGGGCAGAATCTACTTTGTTTCTCATGAAGGTAATTTGGCATTTTGCAGGAGTGCACAGAATAGTTCATGTTTCATCTGAATTAATGAAGCGTGCCCATTGATTTCATGTATATTTCTACTGAAAGCTTTCTTAATTATGAAAAACCCTAAATCTTTCATTTTTCTAAAAAAACATGAATGCTAAGGGATTTTTATTATGAATTTTGAGAACCTTAATCTCAAGGAAAATGCAGTTTTTGATGTCACTTGCAATTGTCTTCCTGCCAGTATCACTGAGTGCATTTTGGTTGAGCACAGCCTGCCATTAGCAGCCGAGGCACTTCAAGGTCAGCGAGGAGCACAAGTCCTGCTCCACCTTCCCACTACATTATTTCCAGAAATAATCTTTTTGGAAAAACAACCTCCCATCCCCTTTTTTTTTTTTTTATGCTCCTTCTGTTAAGTTGCTGCAGAAAGATAGAGAGGAAGGGCTTTGTGGCCAGCAAACCACCAAGTCTCACTGCCACCCCACCAGTCTGTGTGGGTTAACCACGACCCACAATGCAGAAAATACTGCAGCAGTGGCTTGGCTTTTTAATGAGCCTAATGCAAGCTCAGAAACCATCCCTAAAGATGCTCCATGCTCAGATGGCTCTGCTGTGACATGCTGCCAATCCAGGGATAGGTAAACCTTAAAGCTGAAGGCACGGGAGTTTAAAATTTGGAGCAGGGCAGCATTGTGTCACTTGAGAGCAGATGCTGGCACAGGTAGAGTGGTCCTTGTCACCACCACCAATTGATGTATCCAGCCATGAAAAGGTGAGCTTCTGGGCAGTAGGTCAGGACAGGCAGCTGTAATCAATGTCTTGGACATTGGAACTTGGAACCAAACAGGATGCATGAGGTGCCCTCACAGATGGTGTATTTAAATGGGTATTCATAAACAGGCTTCAGCATGGATTTTGGAGCTACTGTCCCTATTTGCTATCCACTAATACCTGCCCTCCAACTGACTGCAAGTGTAACCTGCTGAGTTTGAGATTCACATGACTGAGTCACCAGTTGTGGGTTGAAACAATATTCAGATCCAGAGGTCATTTATCCAAAATGAACACCTGGATATTAAAGCATCATATGCATGTTATATTTATCATCACTGTTGGCACACGTGTGTGACATATCATAATAGCAAAAGCAGGTTGCAACAGCAGGTGGCACCTGGCATACTCTGTCACATCAGTCATTTTTTGTTTTTCTGTGCATTTGGATTGATAGATATATTTTCTAGATAACTGCCATACTCTTTTTCAGAGAGGAAGCAATTTTCATAATACCTTTCCTAGCCTGGTCTCTCTACAGTTCCCCTTTTTATCTGGGATGATTAAGATTCATGTTTCCTTCTTCCAAAAATGCTTTCCAAGGTCCCTATTTACACAAGATACAAGATCAATGGGATAATAATTAAGGCAGTGGTGTGATGCTATTGCAGGTCTGTTGCCTATTTATTTGAAGCAGCTGTCTACCAATGTGGGATGCATGGTACAGAACTTGCCATGGTTAAAAACCATGTTTACTGATAGGCTAGTAAATAGTCACACAACTTTCTGTGCAGATGCCAGATAGCACACCAGAATTTCCTTGAGCAGTTTCACTTAGGCACAAGCCTTCTCCCCAGTTCCTGTAACTGCACTGATCTTGTTTGCTTGCACACACCTTTGCGGAGTGAGGCGAGAAGAGGAGGAAATGTGCCACCAAGAAAGGACTGAGTCTGTGTTTAGCCCAGACAGACAAGGACTGAGAGGAGGTGTGAAGCCAATCTCTGCAGAGATGAAAGGCCACCTCAAGGCAGCTGGGAATAATCTCCTCGTCTCTGGTGGCTAGGAGAGGAGCACGGGTCTTCAATCGCTGCCAGGAAGAATCGAGTTAGGCGTCAAGGAGAGACTTTGTAATGGTAATGATGGTGAGGCAGCAGCCTTCAGAGGCTGTCAAATCTCCATTGCCGAAGATCTTGAAGAGCAGATTAGATCTAGCTTTGGCAGGAATGATATACTGTAACTAATCCAGCCTTAAATCAAGGAAATGGGCTGGATGACCTCTTGAAGCACTTTGTAGCCCATAAGTCTCTTTATGCCATTAATACTTGGAGGCAGAGTCTGATTAAACTGTGGTATACACCAAATGCTGGAGCAGCTGCTGTTTCTTCCACTCCTAACATGGTGAGAGGACCTGGCAGGGCTCTCTGGGAAGCAGGTTGCTCTGAAGGAGGGTACTACTAATGTACCTGTGTTATGCAAGTCTCAGCTTGGCTCCTCAGGGATGGCCATAAAGTCAGCAAGGAATGGCTCAGCTTTCCCAAAGTTGTATCCAAGTGTCCACTGGAAAATTCCTCTCCTGTCATCTACAGCAAGTCTACATTCTTTGCAGAGCAGTGGGTGCCTGGCCAGTGCCAGCAGCATACTCATATCTTCGTCCTCCCCAGGGGAATGCAGGTGCCCTGCATCCTGCTCTGTGTTCCCCTGTCCTGCACATCTCATCAAGGAGCAGGGAGAGTCTGATCCTTAGCACGGCCATTCTTTGTTTTCCATGAACACACCAAATAATTTATTTAAAAATGTAAAAATGTCAACGTGCAAAAAGGTGTCTTTTTTCCAGTTTCTTCCAAAAGACATATGCTTCCATTTTCAGACATGTCTGATTTGGGTTTGGTTCTCCAGATGTAAAACAGACCCACGGGGTCAGGCAGGACAGGTTTGCTATTTTTCACATCACTGCACCCACAGAAGGACAGAATTTGGTATCACTCACATTATGTGGGGAAAGAGCCTTCCTATTCACACTGTTTGCAAGAATGTCGACTTTTCTTGCAGGAATACTAAGAAACCCCTCTCATTTTCTGCTGCAAAGAGCTGCTGCAAGCTGGGGTAGAGCCGCAGACTGTGAATGGACACACTTCCCCATAACATGTTCTCTTTAAAATGGGAAAGCTGTGAAAAGCAAAAGTAACCAGTCAAGATTGCACACTGTAAAATGAATTAGCAGATAGCTGACTTCTTGAAATGGAAAGGGCTTGCTTTTCACAGGGCCTGGATTTACTTATCTGCCATGCAAGTACTTGCATAATAATAGCCAATCTGCATATGATAAATGAATAAAATGCATCTAAGTGTTGAGGGTGCAAAGAAAAACACCAAGCACTAGATATTTGGCTCTCTTTTTTTTTTTTTTAATTTCAATTGAAAACACCAGTGGAGGATCTGTGAGGAAATTAGTAACACTTACTGGCAGAGAAGGTTTTGCATGTGTGATGGCTTCCCAGATCCTTCCTGTGGCAGCCACATTCTAGCCCTACATTTCCTGAAATGAGAGCCTGTCCTGTTCCCAGTGCTTTGCAGAGCTGGCTTTATATGTAGTCACCTTCCTTTCAAAATAACAATCCAAAGCTTAAAGAGCTGCAAATAAAACAGCAACCTGTGTAAGCCAGCATAGAACTTTTTCCTGAATCCACAGATGATCAAAATGATATTGCTGGAGAGCATTATTTAAGCTCCTTCCTGTCAGCAGTTACTGTAATGCTCAGTAGCTGTGGGATAAAATAGTTTGGGCAGATGTGTGGCCCACGGCACCAATGAGCTCATTTGTGTGGCATGGGGAGAAGGGCAGCAGGGCAGCCAGGCCAGGCTGGGGAAAAAATCCATGCCCATTCCTATCTCTGTGTTTCCCAGCTTCCCACAGCAAAAGATTGTGATATTTCAGTCAGCGCTGGGCCACCAGATCTGACATCTCAGCTGGCTATTTTTGCAGTTGCACTGATTATGGCAGTAAATAGAGGCTTGTGGTTGGTTTTTCCTAAGTCTCTGTTGGGTTTTGTAATCTTTTTTTAAGTCCTTGCTGCAAAGTGTGGCTGAGCTGCTCTCTGCATCACAGCCATGTAGCTTGGATAGATCCATCTGTAACACTGCAGCCACTGCAGAGAAAGCTGAGCAGGAAAACACTGGGTCTTTGTTTCTGTCCTGGTGAGAGCCTCACCACCGGCTGGCTGCCCATTTCTAATCAAGCAGTAGACATGACAGCATGACATTTTTTGCCTTTGTTACCTCCAGCTCTCATTCCACTCAGAAAACACCTCAAAATGTGGATTATTCATACACTGATCTTGAAAGATGCAGCAATAATTACGTAAATGTCACATCAGCTGTGCATGGTGTTGACTTTGTTGCAAAACAAAAGCAGAAAGGAGGTAGCTGTTTTGTGGGATTTTTTCCCCTCATGTCACTAGCCAATATCCCAGCCTGGCCTGATAATCCTAACTGAGGATGGTGTTTTGTTTTGAGAGGCCACGAAATTCAGACTCTGAAGATCGTAGACTAGAAAGAAGAGCTGATAGAGGCAAGTGAAGGACAGAGAAGAAAATCTTAGCAATTAACTCTTGTAAATATTGTACCTGAAAAAGCTGTGCTCTCCTAGTCAGGGAACTGACAAACCAGGTGAGCTATGGGTCCAAGGAAAAACAGTTCAATATTTAATATCAAATACTTGAAGTAGTAATTAATAGATTACCAGCAACTCAGTCTGGAATATGTGTGCATTGCTTTTTAGATAATTTTGAACTGTGGATGTATTATTGGAAGTTGTGATCTGTTTCAGGACAATTTACAAGCAGGCAAAAAGACTAAATTCAACAAATTGATTCTTCACTACAAATAGTCCAACCAGAACTAGCTGTTCAAGATAAGGTTTTGAGGATTTCTCATTTCTGACTCAAATAAATGTACTAGTGCACTCTCACATTGTTTATCACCAGAAAGTTTGAATTCATAAATATTGAATCATAAAATTGAGATTGCATAAAATCTTCTACATGTGCAAAGGAGAGTCATGCATCACCTGGACCCCCTCTTTACTGCTCTTCCAGGGTGCCACACTCTTCTTTGGAAAGGGGACAAAACAAGGTGAGCTCATCATAACTGAAACTATATCCTGCTCTCCCTGGACTTCTTGCCAGTGAGGTAAATGCTGACATTCATTGTGTGTTCCTTGCTTTAATACTATGACAAAATTCTTTTTTCAAATTCTGATTACTTTGAGAAGACTGGGGGGGTTGGATTTTTGCCCTACATGCACACTGAACCCTGCTGTACCACGGCTGGCACCCAAGTGGTAATAGATTAACCAAACACTTACTCATGGTTCATTGTCTCCCAATGGGTTTTGCAGAAGGGCTTCCATGTGTGGTGTCACTCGCCCAGTCTGTGGTGACCTGCACCACACTGAACCCATTGGTTTTTTCTGCTCAGCAGGCAGTTTTGCCTTGAAGCTTTAAGGAGTAAGATCATTTACTGGAGGGCTGTTGAGTAGTATTTGCTTGAGGTAAAAGCCTGATTTGGGGAAATGTAGCTGGTTTGGTCAAAAGTGTGAAGAATTGTTCTTGCCAGTAATGTCCTTCCCTGCAGTGGAGAGAAATGAGCATTTAGAGCCTGAAAGGGACAAAAGGTGCAGCCACTGAAGCCATGTATTTGTGCATCTAGGAGTGTCACAAAGCCATAGATTCAGCTTCCAAGTTCAGGAATCAAAACATGGATGGTATGTCCATGACACATCCTTTTTTATCCTATAATGTCTAAATTTCAAACCCCTTCAGACAATTTCAGCTGGATGGCAACGTCTGACTTCTGTTGAACTGGATTTTAGTCAAGGAACATCATGTTTAGATAGAACACTGACAATAATTGTCTTGGCTGGGTTAGTAGTTACATATAAATGCATTCTCTCATGCCCCTGTAATATTTGCATGTCTCTGTTTGCATTGCTGGCTGCGTTCAAAGAGACCTTAGGGCTGCAGCATTGTGGGGAGGAAAAGACCAGCCAGTTCTTACTCAAAGGTCAAGCTCTAGTCATGAAGGACTGTGATTTTCACTAACTTTTTTCCCACTAGCTGTTCCCTTTTGGAAGCCCGTGCCCAGAACCAGGCCTGCTGATGTTCTGTGGTCCTGCTCTCAGCCCCAGCATCAGTTTTGGAAACAGTTCACCTCCCTACAGAATTGTCACTTGGTGTTGGTTTGGGTTTTTTTCCCCTAGGCTCTCCAAATGTACTAAAGTGTCATTAAGACAAATGGCAAACATTTCTTCTTTTCTCACATCTGTCAAAACTTCAAAATCTACTTTCATGACATTTCACATAGCATTTTTTTTACATACCACTCAAAGGACATGGAATCCTAATGAGCCTTGCTTCCATCATTTTCATCTGCCACGTTCTGCTGTCCTGGTATAATAAATTAACAAAAGCAGGGGGGTTACTTAACAAGTGATATAAACAGTTCTGGAGTGGTAGGAGAGGGAAAGAGAATTGGGATGGTACCCATACAGGGTTTGAAGACACTTTTTGAAGGAAGTAACTGTACATTCTTACCAGAAGGGCATGGTCATGAGCCCCTGAGCAGAGTGTTTCCTTGTCACAGATTTTTTCAAAAAATCCTTTCTTTTAGGATTTGTCCTTTCTGGGAAGCTGAGGCCCCAGAAGAAAAATGTAAACAATAATTATCTGCTGCTGTGAAATGCAATAGGTGCACCTGTGATTGGCTCATGTTCCATGTTTACAATTAAGGGCCAATCACAGGACCAAGCTCGGGGACAGATTCAGAGAGAGCTCTCTTGTTTTTAGATTCCTATTCTATTCTTAGCTTAGCAGCTTCTGAACTTCTCTCTATTCCTTTTAATATAGTCATAATGTATCATATATATCATAGATTAATAAATCCAGCCTTCTGATCATGAAGCAAGATTCTCGTCTGTCTCTCTCACCCCGAAGAACCCTCACAAGTCACTGAAATATTTCCTCAACCCACCACCGAGGAGGCTGAGTTGCTCAATAGCAGAGAAACTATGTAAGACTGAGGAGAAGCTTTGCATTTCCAGTGCTAGGAATTGAAAGGGGACTTTCTTTTTGGTCATTAATTTAAAAAGTAATTTGTTGTTTCTGCAGTTACAGACTTGGCTTGCAAATGTTAACTGATGTACTTGCTTTCACTATTTGTAAATGTGTTAATGGGAGATTGAGGGTACTGCTTTTTCACATCAAACACAAAAGGAAAAATATTCCAAAATTAGCTTAAGTGCCTTCTTTATGGAGGAAAAAAATGTGGACAGTCATTTTTTAAAATTCACGGTTATGAAGTCAGCAGTGCTGGCAGCTCAGGTTCTTCGCTGTTAACCACTACAATGCAACAAATAGTACTCACCTTATCCCCTATCTTCTGGATTGGGGAAGGACATCAGATGGACTGGCTGACCTGAAATAGCCTGGATAACAGCAGTGTAGTTAACAAGATTCTGAGCAAATCTCTATCAGTTTGTTAAAAGCCACCCATGAGCAAAAGACTGACTTTCAATATGAGGCTCTCCTAGCAGCATTCTGAAAGCACTCAGGAATTATGTGGGACTTCTGTTGCCAGGAATTTTGTCTTGGTTACAGGATACCAGCAGCTATAGTTGTTGTACGATGGTTGTATTTCCATCTTCAGGATATAAACTAGTCCATCTGGATACAGACTGCATTTTCACTTTTGCAGAAAACATGAACTCAGGGTTGGTACTACCCAAATTAGTGTTTGAATTCAGTGTTAGTATTCAGATAGTGTTTGTATTCAGGATAGAACACACAATCACTGAAATGCCCAGGGAATGGCCTTTAGGCTCTGGTCAATCGTGTAGTGGTTCTGCTTTAGACCAGAAATACTAGCAGAAAAAATCAGAACTACCACTATTGTCCATGCTACCAAACCAGCCAATAAAGAAGACGACATCTTTTTAGGTCCTTGTACACTTGTTTCAGTTTTAACCTGCTATGTCAGGAGCTGTGCACACACACACACACACACACGCACACACACAGACACTTCTATACTCTCATTTGTTATAGTTCTACTGCATCATGTCCACCGGAGCAGTGCAACGTGCTGGGTGGCAACACGGTGTTTCCCCTTTGTGTTCCTTCACAGTAGGGCAGGAGGCCATCACCTCCAGGTGACTTCCAGCCTTGTGGGACTGCTGCTGCCTCACAGTCCCTGCCTGAACCACCACAGCCATTGTACATGGCCTCACAGGTCTGCTTTATATGAGACCTGCAGCCTTCTTCCTCGCTGAGATGTGATACATAGACCAAATTACCTTTCACTGCCTACCCTGAAGTCAAAGTTCAGCTTTCTCCCGCAGCATCAGCCAGCAGGAAGCCTGGATAATAGTTTGACATGGTAGGTGTCAGCACAGAGAAATGTGCTTCTGCCTCAGTACAGAGCCTTATACAGGTTTTCTAATATGTTTTCAGAAAGTTTCCAGATGAAGCAGATATGGCAAAAACTGATGAAAATTTCATTTCACTTGCAGCAGGGGAAGAGGAAGAGGAAGATGGGTTAACGTGCTTCAGAGAAGAAGATAGTCCAGGAGGAAAGCTGATGGGTAGTCACCTGCCCTACTTTTACCTTTCATGTTGGATGCTATCTTTTACTAGATTGCCAAAATCTTCATTCATGAAAATAGGAACTTCAGAGCACTCAGACTTCAGCAAATCAGTGTGTATTTGGGGAGCCTAAATCCAAACTAAGAAAAATAATTTTGTGCTTTTCATACCACTGGCAAAATGTAAATTTCATTGGTGCCATGTTCACTCATTATCGCTGAATCAAAGAGCAGTCTCAGTTCCTGCTGGCATCCTATTTAGCAGAAAAATAAAAGTCTCTTCTATTGCAGACATACATTGCTGTGTGAATGGATGATGCTGCCTCAATCTTCATGTCTCCCGTTCGTGTTGATTAGCTGCCCTATTTTAGGACTGTTTGCATTATGCAATAGGCTAGTAAAATCATTAGTGCGCAAATAAAAGTAGGTCTTTACCTTAACAATTAAACACATAAAACACGTGATTAAAATGACAAAGGAATTCTTTATAGAAATGGGGAAAACTGCATGAACGAGGTGAGACACCAGGGTTTGAGGCAGATGAGCTACACTGGCGATAAATGACAGGCTGAAGCACACAAATGAAAATAATCAGAACTCCTGTGTAAAGTGACGCTGATATATTCTGAATGTCACATTGCACAGCACAGTGCTACGCTCGCTTCAAAAAGGCTCTTTCATTATAGTTGCTCAAGCCTTAAAATCACAAATCTCAAAGTGTACAGGTGGGCACCATTTAAGTTACATAAATCTTGTTACTGAAGATGCAAATGAGAAGTTCAGCTCCTAGATAATTAGCAAGACTCACCTCTGATATTTAATTATCTATGCATCTATGTAAGGCTAACAGTTTATTAAAATAATTATCCTTTTTAAAATACTACTTTCTGTTTTTTCTTGCCTTTCCAATGCTTGTAATATTAAATTACTTTTGGTTGGCTTTTTTGCTTATGAGTCAGTTACTGTTCTTCCCATGTTGCTGTCAAGGGTGGCAACCTGTTCTAGAAATCTCCTCTTA
Organism: Melozone crissalis; assembly: GCF_028551555.1. Lineage (NCBI taxonomy): Eukaryota > Metazoa > Chordata > Aves > Passeriformes > Passerellidae > Melozone > Melozone crissalis. The sequence continues at coordinate 39,903,301 of NW_026535784.1, read as the reverse complement.
ATTATCAGCTCTTCCCAAGGATCTGCAAATAAGGGCAACACCTGCTAACTGAGTTCAGCAGTCCCAGTGGAGCAGGAGAACCTCACATGGGGTCGAGGAGGCAGCAATGAGGGCACTTTGGAGGTTTTGCCACAGGGGCTGGGATGGCGGCGTATCAGCTGTCCATTGTAATTTGGCTGGCAAAAATGACTTTGGCAGCTTCGTCCTCTCCTTCCCATTGCCTGTCAGAAAGGGGACCCATCCCCTCAGGCATCACTAGAGAAATCCCTTACTTGGATATGGATAAACAGGGGAAATGTTCAAGCCAAAACTCAGTTCCTGAATTAAATGAGGGAACTCTGCCCATGGTAGTTTGAGTGTCCTGGAGAGTGCAACCTGGGCCTTTGTTGGCTTTGTAAACTGCTGGCCTAGCCTCTTAAGATAAAAATAAATCTTTCCTTGAGAGCCTTTCTTCCACACCTTTCTTTTCAGGAGCTGGCACTGAATAAAGAAAGAAAACAAACCAAAATGGGCAGAGTTTCAAACGGAAAAACTGAAAAGCCCTCTTGAGCTGTGGCCACACACAGTCACACGCTCTCAGCTGTCCTGGGATCCTGCCCCTGCCAAGTCCGCCGCCTGTTTTGCTGTGGATGTTTTCTTTATTTTAGACAATACTGACACATTCATTAGTAGACCCCTGAAGAATGATTTTTAGATCTGATATCACTTCAGTCGCCAGTTTTCTTTCACACCCTCCTACGCTTTTTCTATGCCAGGCATTCCCAAAGGAAATGGGTTAGTTGGTACAGGGCTGCAGAGGCTCTGCTGTGCTGCCAAAAGTGCTTTGGTACTTTGCAGACAGAATCTCCAGGATCATCTGTCTAGGCTGCTCTCCCAGGATGCCTCCTTGGTCATTCTGCAATTCCCCGTTTTTCTACCATTCTTCAAAAGGCAACTCCCCTCTGTGCAGCCAAGTTCTAAAAATTCATTGCCATTTTGAGAAATGGCCAAATTACTGTCATCTTCAGCAAAACTCATCATCTGCTTAGGAAAGTTCAAGGGATGAGTATGTTGATTTAGAGGCATTGTGGCTTTACAAAACATATTTTGCAGTTATGAAGAAATTAACAGCTGTCACAAGTGATGATTTGGCCAACAAAAAGGTCCAATTTCCTTAAATAAACTATTAGCAACAAAAATCTGTGACTGGCTCAATTCTGGCTCAATTTCCCTCAACATTTATTGAGGGAAAAGCATGAATTAAAAATGAAAATAATTTAGTGCTAAATGAAACTAAACTAAACTGGTTTTGTGGCAGACCAATGTGAACAGATTAAAAAAATGTAATGGCAAAAATTGAAGTGGCAAGTTAGTATTAGGAATTAGTAATTTTTCCTAAACAAAAATAAGATATTAAAAAGTATGTGAAATGTGGGGAAAGAAATGCTTCTTTAGTATTATGGTACCCTACCACATTCCTCAGAAACAGAGGATGGGGTTGTCTAAAGCCTTTAGACTTACATTCTCAAGAACAGCTTAATGTGCATGCTATAATTTACTATTAATGAGCATGAACGTGGCATTTCAAACGTATTATGTTACAGAGAGGTAGATGTTTTGAGAAATGTGTGGTAGCTGTTCAAAAGTGGATGGCTGTCCACCCTGCACAAGGTGGAGTAACTGAACTGCTTGCTCCCATATTCCTTTACTGTGACAGCAACTTCTTTGTGGCTTTTGTGACTTTTAGATGAGACAGTTCTTTCATGGAGAGGGAAAAAACCAAGACTCTTCCTTGAATGTCTGCTTTGGTAAAGCATTGGCTTCACTCGTCACCAGTGAGAGGTGTGAAAAACTCAGGAGAATCATGATCAGCATTCCAGGATTCATCTCTGGCTCTGTAACCAATGCATGGTATTTTTTAAAAATTATATTTATTTTATTTTATTTAGCTAAAAACCTTCTCTGCACCCACACTTGGAGTACTGTGCAGCAGAGTAACACAAGAAATGGTTTCTCTCCTGGACAACCAACAATTCCTTTTAATTGAAAAACCTGCAGCCGTGCATAAGATTACGCTCTCTCTGTCTCACTTCCTCTTTTTAAAATTTAAATATCTTCCTTCTCTTATAGTGCCAAAAGAAAAATTCAGTCAGAGCTGAGTCTCCACAAGAGGTTTGCTGGAGTCTCCTGCTGTGCAGGGAAGAAGCATCAGCTGATTGATCCGCCACATCATTTTACTTTCTCCCAAGATTTCACAGCCTTAAATGTCTTTTGTCTGTAAAGATCCTAAAGCAGGGGTAAATATGATTGAGGTTTTAGACTGGAAGAGAAAAAAAAAAAGTAAGCTTTAAGAAAAAGCTGTGTGAGTGTGAAAGAAGCATTAGCTGGATTCATAGGTGTCATTTTTGGATTTGAGAACACAGTAGCAATTTTGGAGGCCTGGGGGTGAGAGGCTTTGCATGTCTTCCCCCTTCTTTCTGAGGGGTCTCAATTTACCACGTTTATGTCCCTTTTATTTGGAAAATGCTTGCTGCTGTGTGTGTTGCACATGCCACGCTGCATCTTTGCAGCCACGGTTCTTTGTGCTCAGCGTTTGCAGATGGATGGCTTTTTCCATCATACATCATGGCTGTGACAGCAGACTGATGATCTACAACTCCAAGCGCTGTAGCTCTGATGATGTGGCTGTGGCTGTAGTAATAATGTGGGCCCACTCCTGGGACAGCAATGCTGCATGGGTTTTTTTTAAAGGTGAGGCAAAAGGCTTAAATCCCTTCTTGTTTCATATCTGTCTCCCTCCCCAAAGCTGTTTCAAGTCCCAGATCAATGGAAAAAAAAAATAAAATGAATCCGTCTTCCACGGAAATATCATCACTGGTATGAGAGAGCTCCCTGATTTAGATGCTGGAGAGGATATCACAAAAGCAAGCTTTGTAAATACAGATTTGGGCAGAAATGCAAAGGAAAGCCTGACTTTCGGATCTCTTACCATGGCAGGTAAATATTGTCATATTGGAAGAAGAACAAACTGTTCTTTTGTGTAGCTGCAGTTTGATTGACCCTTGCAGTTTTTCCATAGGCTCATATCTCTAGTGTTCATTAAGACTCCAGCTCCGGAAGCCAGTGAGCTCCACATCTTCCCTAAGTAAATAAACATTACTTTCTTTGAAAGGAAAAGTAAATTCTTCAAATTGTGACATCAGTTACTCACAGAGGTTCAGAAATAAAAAGGTCACAGAAAAAAAGCACATTTTATTATTACAATATTTCATGGATTTTAAACAATTCTGTTGATTTAGGTTTGAGTCAGTTTTCTTGCTACCCCCAAGCAATCAAGCTTGGGGGTAGCAATAAAACTGAATTTAGCTCCTCACCTGGCACTGACTCTCTGTCTCATTGTGGGCTGGCACCTGGTGGTGCCAAGATGAAAGCCAAACTCCTTTCTTTCCATCTCCCAAGTGCATTGACCTGTTCTGAGCAGGCTGATGGCCCCAGCTCTAGGACTGCCAGTGTGCATACAGACCCCTATCCCCACTGCTCTCCCTGCCAGCCAGGCTACATGAAAGAAGACACATATTAACTTCAGCAAGGTTCAATTCAAGCCCAAGCTTCATCCATCACACAAAAGTTGAGAGTACTTCCTGGGCTCATATAGAAACAGTGCAATGTGCTTTTTTTTCTTAGTTGTTATTATTATAGGGGTTTTTTTAATTATTTCTGCTTTATAAAGCATAGATTTCAGCTATCACTGAAGGGTCTTAAAAAGTGAATTCATAATTGATCCTTGAATCAGTAAAGTAATTTCATCTTTTCCCTAGGATATGAAACAAAAACTGCACTGGTAGACATATCTGCTAGTGTTAATCAAGTGACAACTGTTTGCAGAGGACCTCATGCACATGTGGCACTGAAAAGGAAAAATCATCACAGGTGATCTGACCCCCACCTCTGGCTGAAGGGGAGAGGAACTCCTTTCATGCCCTGTACACAAGCTCCTTCCTTTAGTTCCTTTGGGTTCCTGTCCTAATACCATAGCAGAAGTATAGGAAAGGTGAAAGATGGAGTTTATTTGCCAATGAAACAAACTGCATCTTGTGGTAACTTACTTCAAATGAACAGGGAGAGTTCACTGAACACACTGCATTGGTTGTCAATGGTCAAGATGAAACCTGCTGTGTTGTGTGTCAGCTCCAGAGGAGTCAGATTTCTTCTGATTTATCTGGTTTACAGCCCCAAGGCTACTTCCTTGTTGCACACAGCTGGTGCAGGTCAAGCCTTGTCCAAAATGTCCATGCACATCTTCAGAGAGTAATTTGGGATGTGTAGCAGCCATATTATTTCCATGGGTCATCTGAGGACTGGACAGAAATTCCAGAAACTGCCCGAGTCTGGCAGTGGTCCCCAAGCGCATGGCACAGCCAGGCACGAGGGGGACCAGCTGCAAGGCTGTCACTTCCCATCCCTGGTGAGAAAATGCAGCTGGGAACCAAGGACAGAGTGCTTGGCAATATCCATCAATACTGACCCTGCTGCAGCAAAAACTCTGCCCTGTCACTCGTGCCTGAATAGCTTCTACCCCCACATGTAGTCTGTTCTTTCTGGGGAGCCTTGTTGTACCCATGAACCTTTCAGGAGAGAGGAGATCCCCAGTGGGTTATCCATGGTCTCTAGCCTGACTACCAGAGGAGTTTTTGGGTGGTTTCCTCACAGCCTCTGGGGGCCTGATTCCTCCTGGCATCTCTGCAGTTGCAGCCACTGTCTGTGCTTCTTTGGCAAATTGCTCCATTTGCTGTTTTATCATGGCAAGTTCTCCTTAATATTTGACCTAATTTTTGCCTACTGGACTTAAAATCCATCCCTTATCATTCTGTCCTCTCTGACTAATGAGAATTGGTCCCAGTCTTCTTGATAATGCCCTTTAACATGATTCTGGACAGTTATGTGTCCCCTCAGCCCTCTCTTCTGCATCCTGGACATGCCTTTCTCTCACAGGTCTTATTTTCTAAATCCTTTATCACCTCTGTTACTTTCCTGTGAGCTCTTCTGGATTATTCTTTAAAAATAAAATGCTCCCTGCAGCAAAGACAGTGCTGTATTGCTGTGTGCCATTGCCTCTGTTGCTGAAGGAGAGCAGCACAAGCAGCATTACCATCTCACCTGGTTTTCCCACAGCTCTGCTATTAACCATTTTATTGCTGGGACAGTTTTTCCCGCTGGCAGCTTGTCCCACATGCAGCTTCATGTAGGGTTTGACTGGCTGAGTGTTCAGCCAGGAGTCATATTTATGAGTTCCTGCAAGGCAGATATTGCTTTGCAGGCAGAGCCCGATCCCTGCCTTCAGGCTTTGGAGAGCACTGGGGAAAGTATTGCAATCTAGGAAAAACACTGCCCCAAAGAGGCTCAAGGCAGCAGGTGGCTCCAGGAGTTGGTGGCCCTGCTCCTGCAGGGGGGATGCTGGCCACATTGGATGGCAGCCAGGGCAAATCTGGCAGCTGTGCCAGTGCCTCCCTGGCGTGTCTCCAGGGTGGCAGGGCTGCAAGGCATGACAAAACTTTCTGCCTGTGGCTGCTGACAGGGAAGCTGGCTCCAAAAAAGCAGCACCTGCAAGGAGAGTTCCCATGCTTCACAAAGCCAGCAAAGCCCATCTCAACTGCCTGGATGTTGTCTGCCACAGAGCAGTGCTGCTGGCCCCTCTCTCAGGGGCTTACTGGTGACCTCTGGATACCACAGCAAAACAACACTCTTCCCAGAGTTTTCTATTGCCATGCTACAGTGGTGCATTTCATTATTCCCTGTGCAGAACAGTGACTTTGTTGACTCTCAGAGTATTTCTTCAATTTATCTCCTAAACACCATCATTATACTTTAATCCTGTCCTCCTTGGTATTTGCATATCCTCCCTGGTTTGAAGGATACCTAAATGGGGGCTTGCTCTTAAAAGCACAGACAGATTTGCACGTCTGACTATGGCAAGAGCTGCTAATGAAAATACCAACGAGCATGGGGGAATAAACTTGCCACCTGTGGAGTCTTGTTTGGCATCCTCATTCAGCCTAATAAAGAATCATTCATGTTTAATTGCTACATTTGATTGTTTAATTACAGTTATTTTACATGCCATCTTGTAGTTTTGTCTTGGCTTTAGACACTATCTGCCACCTTACTCTTTTTAAATAGCGAATTATACTATAATAGAAAATCTTTTTGGTCAAATAATTAGAACTAGGACTTCAAATTCTAATCATGATGTATAAAAAAAAATATGTTCATAAAATTCTTTCTGGTTGATATTGCTGTATAGATTCAAATCCAGGCCTTTTTTTATGTGGAACAGGAATTGTATTAATAACTCTCTCAAATGCTCTTGCATGGTCACAATATGAGTAGTCTCATCTTCTCACTGAAGTTTTATCAAATTATGTTTACTTTGTTTAAATGCCAATTCATGTTAACCACTGCAAGATGTTTTTGTACAGGCTTAACTTGGCATAAAATTAGTTTATTGCAGGTTCACTTAGCTGGACAAAGTTCTGACTTCAAATCAATACAAATCTGTCTGAAACTTCAATAAGATGTTCTACTTGCAAACCTGGCACCTGTATAACTAAATGAATGGAAAGAAAACCAAGAAAGCTCTTCTGCTTCTTCAGCTGTGCCTTTTTGATGCTCTCATCCTGTAATTAAACAGAGAGAAGGTACCTCCCAGTGCAGAACCCCAGGGGAGACCCTCACCTTGGTGGCTGGTGGGTTTCTCTCTGCAAGACAGCTCCCCTGAACTTTGTTGCCAGAGTTGATGACTTTTTTGGATTAACGATGGACTCATCCTGGGCAAACCTTCTTCATGCACTCCCCAAGGGCAGTCAGGCTTCAAACCCCCTACCCCTGCCTTTCTCTTACCTTTGAACTGGCTGAGCTCCATTTTAACTAATGTGCTTAAGGACTTCTTTCAGGAGCAAACACCTCCAGTTTATTTCTTTTGTTTCTGTAAACTGTATTGTGTTCCCCACAGGGCAGACATGACCAAATGGTGAGCAATCCCCAGCTCCCCTCTTTGCTATTCAAGCAGTGCAAGGTGTCACTACCCTGCCCTGAGCTCCTCAGGTTTCTCTTTTTGATCTTGTGCATTGGCCCATGTAGGTTCCCTACTCCCAGACTGTCGCCCTGTTCTTCTAAAGTTCTTCTAAGCCTTCTGATGTTTACATTTTTGTAATGGAGTTTCTCACGCACTTTTCATGTAAATAATGATTGTTTTGCATTCCTTTCTGGAGGAGGAGAGACTTGATGGACTGTTGGTTTGACCAGTGTAGTTGGAGAGGTGGCAATTTCATCCTCCAATCCATGGTCACCTTTGGAATTCTACAAATATCGAGGTCAGGAAATAAAAGCGCTCTTCTTTGCCTTGAACCTCTCAGCGTGTGAGTGCTCGTGTCGTATTCGACACCAGACCACAATCCATCTTGCTGGTACATGCACAGTTGTCCTTTTTGGTCTTTTTATGCTAAACTGCCTGGCATTTAGTCAGTCACCCCTCCCTCCGGTCTCTGAAAAATTTCTGCAGAAGCAGCTGAAGAGATGTGCAGGCCATTTGAAGGTCTGTGCTTTCTATTACCTTTCTGAAGGTCTGTGCTTTCTGAACCTTATGCTCTTTCCAAATCTTCACCCCAGCAGCTGACATCCTCAGATTTTCCAGACCCTCTTCCCTTGGGTAGCAGCATTCCTCAGTGTGGCACCATCTTGTGTGCCACTGAACATAACCACACAGGGCTTCTCCCTTCCCACATTCAAAAATAAAAGACCAGGTGACTGCAAGTGCCACATATTGTGTCTTGCTCATCAGACAGCAATTTTCACAATGCTTAAGCTCCCCTCTTGCACAAGTAAAGAGAAGTGGCTCTTTGTACGCCCAAGCAGCAGCAATGGCAAAGGCTGCACCAATCCCTCTTGGATTGGGCTACAATGAAACATGGGAGCTTGGGGAAGGCTGCCCATGGCAGTACTCTGCCTTTTGATGCTCATGTCTCTTAATTTTAGGCACCAGAGTGATTTTTTTACCTGGGCCATACCTGTGTGAGCAATATAGGCACAAGAGGAGGGAGGTCTCCATTTTACCCTACTTTTATTCCTGCTCTTCTATTGCCTGAATCTGTCTTTGTGCTGGCTGCCCAGGTGCTATGGCCATCAAGAAGGGAGGCAACTTTTTCAGACTGGTCTTTGAATGTATTGTTTAATAGGAGAAAACTTTAGAATGACAGCATTGGTGCCCAGACCTTAGAAAAAAAAAATTGAAAAGTCAACTATCAAAACATATAAAGAATGAATAAATTCAGGACACTGCACTGTGTAAGGGTTCTACAAAAGAAAGAAAAAAAAAATAAAAAAAAGAAGGTAAGGGAGCCAAAGAGCTGCAGGATGGTTTAATGATAGTTGTTTACCTCCTTGGAGGCCCTAAGGGATTTCCCTTTGGACGCATCTTGAGCTTGTTCCTAAGAAATTCTTCCCCTGCTTTTTTTTACCACTGTCTTGTCTTTCCCCTTCTCACCTCATACAGTTAAGAAATGATGAGCCACCTGAGTGCCTTTTTTCAGGATAATTTCAGCTACTTCTTTCTCAGTTAAGATTTTTGAAAAGATCAGGCTCATGTACTCAAATCAGTTTGAAGTGCTTTGCAAGGATGTGGCACAGGAATACTAAATCATTATTCAACATTTGACCAGACATGAAAATAATCCGCATTTATAACTAGTTTCCTAAAATGGCCAGCGCAATTGCTGAAATACAGAATAAGAAGGTAGGAAACAACTATTTCCACAGACAAGAAGCATCTTACTGAGACAAAGCTACACTGAAACAGGCAATTTTCAGTTCTTTTCAGCAAGCTTTCTACATCCTTTCTTGCCTTTGCACACACAGAAAGCCAATTTTCCATGTCCCTACTACAGGCAAAATGGGGCAAGATTTTAAAGATACAGTTCCACTCCATTCGACTGCAGCAGACTAAAAGAAAAATGAAGTTCAGCACTTAACTGATCCCTCCGCAATATTTCAGAGTAAATTAAAAATCAAAATGTCAAGAGGTTCAATATGTCAGTGGGCCTTTTGACAGAGCAGCCACTTTGAAGCCTAAATGGGAAATGTGCTCTTTTTGAAAACTAAAACCAAATGTGTGCAGCTGCTGCTCTGTTTCAAAATTTGGGCCCTTCATCATTGTATTTCTTTTGCACTAAAATTAGCAAAATATTCTGGCTGCTGTTTTACTTATTCTCAGAGCAGAAAGACTCCATTTCAAAGAACTGCTGTTTATTAGGATGGCTATTCTTCATAATCTGCATTAAGGTAAAATCTGGGAATCTCACAGTCTGCCTTCTTTCAGTGAGCAACACTGTATTTACTGCCCACGATATTTTTATCTTTGCCTGGCCATCCGCAAATCATTTTTTGTTTTGCCATCTCAGCTTGTATTTGTAGAACAGGAAAGATAATAAATGATAATACTTACCTTCTTCACAAAGATATGGTGAAGATTAATTAGCTCTTGTTCATACAAAGATTGGCAATAGTGATCTGCAGGTTTGCAAAACCTGAAGTGATTGCTATCGCTGCTGTGCTTGACAAAGAAGCACAGCCAAGGACAGGAGCTGGTGCCACTGCAATCATTTACAGGACAGATGATATATGAAGCCTTGAAGAAAACTCCCCAAAAACATCTGCATCTGTACCTAAAACTGGAAGGAAATGCATATGAGGACACGCAGAAGCTGGGTTTGCAGCACGACACTTGCAACGTGGCAGCTCTATCCCTAGGCATCACAACAAAAGCAGTGTTCCCATCCAGTTGTAAGGTCTCCTTGGAGCCTGCAAGTGCAGTTAGCTGACACAAGAAAGGGTGTCTGGGTGTCATGAAGATATCTGCCACCCCTCAGGGCTCCCAGCCCCCTTACTGAGGCCACAGACATGGGCCTCAGCCCAGCATTAGGCTGGTGCTCTGCCTTGAGGCAGAATTTGGTAAATCTCAGAACTTGCTCAGAACAATGCTGGGAGCAAAAAACTGGATTTGAAGATGCTTCCTCCTGCCCAACAGTCTGCTCCTCACCTGGCCACATGCCCTCTGCTCTCAGCCAGGCAGTGTGAACTGACACGGACCTCACACTGGAACCCACCTCAAGCAAGGTGCTCCTTTGCCACTCTGACCATTGCACTCCATGCTGAGTCTCTGTTACCCAGCAGCAGGAACCCACTGCCCCTCACTGCAAACACTTCAGTCTGCTGGAAAAGGCATGTGGATAAGCAATCCAAATTGCACATTCAGTAACCTCCTGGAGTGCATTAAACTTCTCCCTCCTGAACTTTGCATTGGAGGCAGTGATGGACTCATCTTCTCCCACTCACGTACATCTTCCCTGCCAGTCTCTGCGTACACATGTACTCTGTGCTCTGCTAAACTGACACCTTTGCTGCTCAGCCTGCTGCATTAGTGAGATCCCTGCAGGCTGTCCAGCCAGCAGGTTGAACTATTTTCATAATGATGCATCTACTGTGGAATGCATTTTTCCCCACAGCTGCCCAACTTGTTCTTTAGGTGCTTTGGAGCATGGCTGGCTTTAGTCTGAACTTGCTGCAGATGGGGCTATCTCTGTATGAAGAGGCTGAAGGCTGTGCCAGCCTTGTCCTACACCTTCCCCCTGTTCCCTACAGCTTTCCATAGGCTCCAGCTGTCTCATTTTGCTTTCCTCAGCTGTTCCTTGCCACCCTGATAGCTGCTTCTGCCCTCCTGGGCCACTTCACTACCTGTGGCACAGAGGAGACATGCCCAAAATGTAATGAGATGATGGAAAAAATCTGGAACTCCCCCTGGTCAAAGTGTGGGCTGTGGCTGCTGATGGCAGTGACCAGCAGCTAGTGATGGCCAGGTTCAGGCACTGTAGGTTTCTGACAATCCCAGCAGATGGGATTTCTGCGGCTGAAGCTTCATTCCTCCTTCAGCCAAAGTGGCATAAAACATCAGCAGGAGACAGCTGGGGAAGATGCTGGTCCTTGCATGACTGGTGACTGCTTCTGTCAAGTCATCTGGTGACACCTGGGTACGTTTTGGAGGGCAATGTTTCTGATTTGCCTGAGATCAAAGCATTCTGTTGAGGACAGGTGAATTTAGCAGAACACGTGTGAGATCTGGGATAATGATACCACAGCTACCAATGCTGACCCCCAGGTCTCCAGAGCAGATGGCTGGCCCATCCTTGAAAGACTGGGTATCACAGGGCCCCTCAAACCCCAAGACTTTGCTCTGTGCTTCTTTACTTACTGCATAGCTATGCCAGCAGTGCACTTGCTCCTCTGTCAGCCCCGTACAGACTACAGCCATCTGAAAAAGAAAATGCAGCCAACACTGACTGGTTAGCAATTCCTTCCAGATTGTAACAAAAGCAGCACTGATAAAACTTCCATATTCTGTAAATACATAATTCCTAGCAAGGTTTTTTCAACAGCAGAGATTCAATTACTATATGGTGGACTTGAGGTCAAAGTCTACAGGTTAGATTGTGCAAAGCCAAAAATTCAAGCTGTGGGACTTCACCTCCATTTAGTGTTGTGGGCTGAAAGGAAGGATGTGTTTTGGGATATTTGCATTGCAAAGCATATGCAGGTGCCAGTGCAATATTTTATTACTGAGATTAGAATTTACACTTATACCCCAAATTGAGATTGTCTGAGAAATTATGGTACCCTGGAAAAAAAAAGCTAAACATCTGCTAATTTAATATTGACTGCGTCCAGTAAATATCCTTTTGGTTTTCTATTTCCAACTAAGATTAATTTTCTGATCAAAGAAAATTTGATCAGAACTGCATAGACAGCGCAATAGCAGTGATATTACATGGCTTGAGGATATGTGTTGTACCTTTGAATCTCTACAGGAAAGGCAGCCAGGAGGGGATGATGATGGCTTGTGGTAGAAGCTCTGCAAGAAATAATAACTCCTCTTTGGTTTTGGAAAGGAGTTATTTTTATGTATTTTTTTCCTGCTGTCAATCAGAGAAATCCTTTCCTCACTTTCAAAGAACAGAGTTTTATGCCTGTAAAACTCTTGGGATGCCTTGGTTGAACCCTGTGCTAGTTACAATTATCAGTATTCTGGTTTCTTTTATAAAGTCCAATAGAGATGAACAGTACCTTACAATCACTTTAGTGTTATAAACTGTGTTAACAAGATTAACCTCCATTCTCCCATGTTTCTGCCAAAGGATAGTCTCCTTCTTCTTCCCCTGCCACTTCCACCTATTCCTGATAGAGCAGCTTTTGCCATCACAGGTAGCATCCCACCCACACAAGTTCTGAGTGGTTTCTGGTTAGCCTTCACCAGTCATTTTGCAATATTGCTTTCCTCGCTCTTCTACTACCCTACATTAAATATTCACTGCTCCACAATGCTTGTTAACTCCATGGTTTGCTACTAATATCTGGGTCTGAATGGAGACATCTTACTCCGAGTATTCCCAGCACCATCTGCTGCCTTTCTTTATTTCCATTTCTAGAAAGGGTTTTTGCTGATATCTGAGAAGCAGGGAGGAATGTGGATATGGTTGACACAAATCCCAGAAAACATTTGTCTGTTTGTCTTATGCACTAATTAGCACAGACTTGGTCAAAAGTGTTCTGAACTTTTTAAAATTTATTTTACTCATTTCTATAGCATCTATCACCATGACAGCAGTGTGCTTCAATGGCAGGAAATTAAAACACATAATGCAGGCAGCTAATCAAATGCAGAAGCAAACAGAAGAATTTTGCACAGAGTCCTCAGTGTTGCTACGGTCCTGCTTTGACAGACAGTTTCTCTTTCTGCAGGGAAAAAAGATGTTTTGTTTGTTTCAAATTCCCTTTTCCCTTGCAAGCACAAACGTGAAATTATCTTCCTTTGTTGGGATGTCTTATTTATTTTCCTACTAGTGGCTGCTAAAGCAGATGATGTTTAATTATTTGGAGGTTTTCATTCATGGCTTGGGCAGTTTAGCATGGGGATTAAGGGAGGACTGGTGCAGAGTGACCTGTGCTGTTGAGGTGCAGCCTGGTCTTAGTAGCTCACTGCCCCCATGGCCCGACTGCCCCCCGCAGCTGCCCAGGCTCTGCCACATCTCCCTTCCATGCCGTGTCAACAGGGTCTTGATTCGCCTTGTCCTCTGGGGCTGTGCTGGAGTGAGGAGGTCTCTGCACATGGGCAAAGGGCAGAATGCCATCTCAAGGCTCCCGGGGTGCAGCACACTTCTCTGGCAGGAGCAGGTGGAAGGGCAGCTGTCCAGCTTGTTCCCACACACCAGGCTGCCTGCTCAGCCAGGCAGCAGGGCTGGTAAGAGGTTTCAGCAGCCAGGAACCTTCTGAGCAGAGAAGAGAGGCTAAACCTGCCCAGTTAAAGGGGGCACCAAGCTGGCAAGGCTGTGCTTTATTGTTTTGCTTTTGGGGCAAGAGGTACCAGCAGGGAAGGACTGGGAGCTTCTTTTTCTGGATAGAAGTCACTGAGCCAATGAGCTGTTAAGATTAAATCATTCACCTAATAAGGGAAGACTGAGGGACTGAGCCAGGACGAGAACAGGAGGGTTGTGCAATGGAACCCAATTGAATGGATGGTTGAGGACAGGAGCAAGAAGTCCTCCAACAGAAAAACAATTCCATGCAAATCTCTCAAATCTTGGAAAACTGGGGTTTTTTTTCAGGATCCCAACTAAATCTCTTGTCTGAGCTTCATGATGCTTTTTATTTTAGCACTGTTTGAACACGAGTGTTACTGCAGTTTAACTGCATTTCATGATTTTTCTACCTTTCCAGGCTGCAGCCAATTCATGACTCTGCATGTTGCAACCCTCTGCCATGGGCATCATTCGCATGCAAACCTAAATCCCTCCAACCCAAGCTTGTGTCAGTAATGAGTCCAGAATCATCAGCTCAGCTGGTCAATGGCAACATGTGAGTACCAGAATTAGGGATAAAACTCCGTTCATGTGATGCCCTTTGTTCTGGACACTGGACTGTGTGGTGTGATGCTCACCTCTCTCTTCAGCACATGAGGTTTTCCTGGTGTGAAGTGGTATCCTGTAGTTAGGGCATATGTTTATGACTATCTACATGCTGGGGTGAGAAGCACAGTCATGTGATGGGAGCAGTGTTTTGGGCCTCAGGTGTTCAGATAATTGCTATATTGTTTAAAAAGGAAGCTTTTTAAGAAAAACATGAAAAAGAATGTATTTCAAATAAGTGTAACATGGCTTATTTGTAGTAACAAATAAAATTATTTTGGCCTGTTTTTAACTTTGACAGGAACCCTTTGAGTTGTTCACATAAGGTATTGCATGTGTCAATCACAGCCTGGCTGCTGGTGGAGACTTCAATTTGAACTCTGCTAACTTCTCTTTTACACTTTCACCAAATCATCATCTATACTATAGTTTCCAGATGATTTCTTTAGGGTAACAGTATTTTAGCAAACTCAGTATTTGTATTATTCTCCTTGCACCTAAGTTAGTTTTTCTTGTATTCTTTTGAGTCAAAAGTTTGAACAGCTACCATACCTGCAAAGGAGCATCCTTAATGGGAAGCTTTCCTAATAAGCTTTCTTTAGTCTTAAAAATTGAAATGCATTTTTTTCTTGACCAGCACCAATAAAATGTCTGCCACATTATTTGCATGAATCATTCAAAGATTGAGTTCTTCCCTGAACCTAGTTTTTTTGTTTTGCTCTTGCAAGCTAAGTCTGGATTTCATGAAGCTATTGAGAAACTCATTTCTTAAATCCAAATACTAGCATTAGCAGTCTAACTTACCTCAAAATAATTACATTGCTCCTACCTCAGGTTGTAAACTGGGGTGTGTTGTTAAACAGCTGTTGGGTTTCATTGTCCAAATTAACAGAATGATGCAATGTGCACAGCAATCAGGTCCTTTCCACAGTGTGAGATGCTCCACAAATCTAAGAGACTCATTATTTGGCCATCCATTCAGATACATATAAGAGAAAATAATTTACCATACTAATGAATACATTAGTCTCTTTTTTAGTTCTCCACCTAGCATTTTTTAGTTATTTACTTGACTAATTACTGGCAAACACTCACGATGTTGTGGGGCTGTTTTACCCAAGTAGCATTATTTCCTGCCGTAAAAGGCACAGCAAGGTTAAATACCAAATGCCACTTGATGTGGTTTTTGCAGAGATTTTGGGCATATGGAGCCACAAAAGTGCCTGAGGCCGTCATCAGCTCCTCTTGGCATCCATAATCAGGAGGAGTGAGCTGATTGTCTTTCCTTTCCATAACCCTGTGTTTGAGTTGGAACTATACAAACTATTTTATGCGATAATGTCTCGGTGAAGCTTTCATTTTGTGTACATAGCCAGACTGTCTCTCCTTGCTTTGAAAACTGATTTTATATCATAGCATTTTTCTCTTGTCTCTGTTTCATATTTCAGGTGTCAGTCTAGAGGCTGCTATTTTAGAGTTTTTTCTTTTCCTTGCATGCTTGCTTTAAAACAATTTGTGGATATTGAGTGTTAGGTATTTTAAATGGCTAAAACACAGGACATTGATGTGGATTCAACAGAAATGGATTTGAATTGCAGCTACCATAGCAGCTTCACATGCTAACGTTGGAAGGTATCATAGTTTCTGCAGTAGGCAATATTAGCACCTGAGTACTACTCACTATTGGTCAGGCTCAGACTAAAGTCTGCTTCAACTTTTTTGTTAATTCTCTTGGCTGCAGAAACTTAGAGTTTTCTGTTCTTGGAAACAAATCAAAGTTTGTCTTCCAGTCATCCAAGGAGAATATCTTATGAACCCTATAGTAAACCTGTATGAACATAATCACACGGCACTTTTCAAAAATTTAAGCAAACTCCAAAAGCTTTTTGCTTTGTAGGGAATGGGTGGAGCTCACAAGTGCCTACTAAGGGTAATGGGCTCTAAATTTCATCTCTATTCTTTGATCCACAGGGGCAATTCCTCTCAACCTGATCCCAAACTCTGCAGCAAACTGTTGTATTTAAAAGCCCTTGGGAGAGTATTTCATGGAATGGAGATTAGAAAGCAAGAACAGAAAACTGGAAAGTGCTTCATGGTGTCTCTTTAACAGCTTAGGATTGATTCATTTTAGCATTTGTGTCTGGGTTGTATTCACTGCTGCCTCATAGATCAATGGCACGGCGAAGTCCCAGCTCTCGTTGATGCAGCATATGGGAATGGGATCCATTATCTTTAGTTCCCAAGACTATAAAACGTCTAATAAACTCAGCAGCAAGAGTGCCAGATTTGTGCAGCACTGCCAGCTGCTCTAGCCTTGTTGTCTATAAAGCTATGTTTTTGGTTTCATTATTGATGGAGAATGCTGATTTTCAAGCAAATTATGTCACTTGCAGATTTGAGGCACTTCACTAATGCATCAACGATACTGGAGGGTTGAATGAGGTTAAAGGTAAGGGAAAACCAGTCAGAAAAGAGTCCCTGTCACCTATAGGGTGAATGCATGGTTCACCTGGCTTATTTCTCCTTTGGAAACTAGGAGGCCTCCAAAGTTGTGCCTGTGAGAATTTTAAATTAATACCTGTTGCAGCAGAGAGGGGAAAATGAAAATTGTGCATATCAGAGCAAGAAGGAGACCCAGCTGTGATAGATTAGGGCTCACAGGAGCAGCAAAGACACTTGGTGGAATCCCATTCACCCTAGTCCTCTCCAAACCCATCCCAGTCCTCCCTCCTTCTCTTCTGCCAGCCAGTATCTGGAGCAAAAAAGAGGAGAAATTCTCAGTTCACCACTAATTAAAAAATATTTGCTCATTATCCCATAAGCCTCTTTCTCCCATTTAGCTTCCTTCTCCCATGTCAGCATGACTTGTAAAGGTGACTTCAGCTGCTGTGCTTTCTCTCGCAGGGAGGGAGGGAGGGAAGGAGGGAGGGATTCATGCTGCAATGAGAAATCAATTTAAATTCACATGGGCACAGTGAATCCTTAATCAAATCAGCAAACTCAGGCTGGCTGCAGGAATCTGAGTAGGAAGTTCAAACATCTCAGTCCCAAATGTTCATTCTCTATCACAGAATTCACGTCAGGGTGTCCCTGTGCATTAATCTGCTGCTCCAGCACTTTTCTCAGTCTCTTCCCTAGCTATATTATAATTTGCTCCCTAGCTTACATTATAATTTGTCTCTCCCCTATTTTTCACACTCACCATTCCATAGCTCCTGCTATATCTTTAGAATAAATTCTATAGTCACCCTGAAAATGGTACAAAACATGATCTTGCACATGAACATGGTGAGTGGGGCAACAGCTTCCTACTCTGCTTTTCTTGCTCCCTGTGCATTGTCACTAGGGGCATGTTGCAGTTCCTGACAGTATTAGTTTTTATTGCTTTCTTTACTCCTCTGGGACACGGAGATCAAGCACAGCTAGGCAACATTTTCAGTCTCTTGTGTCTTTAGTTTAGGCACTTCAAAATCAGCAGCAGACACTCAATTGGAAGCTAATACAAGCCAGCATCCACAGCTCCCATTTAATCCACTGACTATGGATGCCTTTGATCATTGTCTAGATATTATTTCTTGAAAAGAGAATCCTGTATCCCACGGGCAGGATCAGTTTCTGTATCTTGGATATCTTGGACAAGAGAAACCAAAATTTGTAGTATTAAGGCTGGCATAAAAGCAGAAGGAAATGTTCTCTTGAGTCTTACCTGGGCTAAGGTGTGTAGGAGTGGTGATTAGAGCAGCTATCACACAAGCTGGTAGGGAGGCTGGTCTTGGCTGGCAAGTCTGCTGTCACTGCCCCATGCCCACTGGCTCCTGACAGCCTTCCTAGGGCATTTCTGAAGCCTCAGTCTCTGCCATCAAGAGCTGCAGCACTGGGAAAAACCTGCTAAATGCTGTTGTGTTCCTGCCAATGATTCTGCAAGGAGCAGAGAGAAAGAAGCCAGGAATTGTGAGCCAGGAATTTCTTTTAAAGAATGCAGACCAGAGGTTTTGTGCAAACTACTCTCTTCAATTATTTAATACTTCCTGTAATTACTGAGTACTTAAAAATATTCTGGGGAATAATTTCTGGGCTCTTCTGTTATTCCCTTCTATTTATTGCTACAAAAGGTCTCAGCCATTAGAAATGCTAAAGGGAGACTTTCATAAAAATTAGGGAGATAGCAATGGCGTGTTTGACAAAAACACGAATTCTGCTTGAAGTGCAGCTGTATGTCCTGATCAGAAGACACTAAGAGCTGGAGGATTTGTTACTTCTATTCATACCTTGATCAGAGCTTTAGACCTTTTTTCTTAAAAATGTATTCTTATCCTGTCAATTTGTCTTTCTTGAGATTCCAGTTACTGGGTCTTGTTACCTCCCATGCTAAAACCCTTCATGGCTCACTAATAGCACACTGTAATCAAGTTACCTTTCAATCTTTTTCTTTTTTTTTTCCTTTTTTGATAGGCTAAACAGATTGTGTTCTGTTTTTTACTTTAGAGCACTTTCTTCAGATCTTAAACTATTTTTGTGGCACTTGCTGTGGTGGTTTTTTTTTTCCTGTCACCAATCT
The DNA here is from genome assembly GCF_028551555.1 of Melozone crissalis. Lineage (NCBI taxonomy): Eukaryota > Metazoa > Chordata > Aves > Passeriformes > Passerellidae > Melozone > Melozone crissalis. Next base: position 39,884,758 of record NW_026535784.1, on the reverse strand, counting down.
TGCTACACCCTTGTTAAAAAAGATAAACTGCGGAGCTGAGCTATCAGGAAATGGCCTCAACTATATACAACCTAAGAAGCCCATGCCTAAATCTGCTCACATTCCTTTCTTTTTCTATAGAAATTATTTCACCTCCTTTTAGTGCAGCTTTGCCCTCACAATTCGTCTTCAGCTGCTTCTGCATTATGACTTTAAAACCTTTGCTGATATTGTAGGATTACCCTGCTTTTCCATTTCCAGGAGTGGCTTCCACTCTGCATCCCTACCCTTTCCACAGGCCTGTATTTAGATACAATTTGTTTCAGTGAGCCTACCTTACCAAATGTTGCACCATCTTCTACATGATTTACAGTTTCTCTGAAGGACTTTTTTCCACTATCACCAATTAGAGGATTCTGATCTAGTTCCTCTCGTTCCAGCTCCACAGCAGATCTGCCCTGGGAAAAGACAGTAGTCCATGGGAGATCATAGAGTGAATCGCCAGGGCGTCTCTCTTTCAGCCAATAAAATGGGGAAAAATTAACTCCTTGGCTTCATCAGAATATTTGGTACTGTTTGCCCCATCCTTGAGGAAGACCTCTCACCTCATTTAGGTGCAGCTTGGGTAGAAAATGCTTTCAATATGTTGGTCACTTCTGACCTGCAGTAGAAACACCTCTGTTTGAATCTCACTAAAAACACCTCACTTCTTCATTTAATGCAATTTTTACTGATATTGTGGAGTGCTTATTTTTTAACCATCTCACTGTACAGTATTAAGTGAAGCACCTGACAAGGAAAGAAAGATTGCTGTATCAGTAAATCCATCATCAAAAAAAGGAATATTTTTTGAGACAGGATTTCCATTTATAAGAATGCTGACTGACATTAATTATCACTTAAAATCTGTATCAGCATTTCCATTTGGCATAAGGATTATGCCAGACATCTTCTTCAGCAGTAAGAAAAATGCCATGCAACCTCCATGTTAGCTCCCCAGTGGTTGCTCAGGTGTTATCTGCAGCCACACGTGGGTGTTGCCCTGTGACAGAAATGGAAGGTATTGCCCTCTGCTTTTAGAATACCTTGATTTTCCAATTGGGTTTGCATGCTCAGGCCTTTGTTTTGCTGCTCAACTCCACTTTATGAGCAGGGCAGGATGATTTATTGAGGACTTCAAGAGGAAGACACAAGGGTCACAAGCTGCTCTGCTCCTGCAGGGCTGGCCAAGCCCCCTCCCCGTCTGCTTGGAAGCTGCGAAGCTGCAATTTGTACAACACATGGTGGTGGTGGTGGTGCAGGAAGGCACTCACCCATTAAAATGCTTCCAGTGCTTGTCCCTGTGACTTAAATATAGGCTTTTGGTTTTCCAGGCAAGGGGGTCAGAGATGTCCATTTCTTCCTCTGTTGGTTTGGTTTTTCTTCCTTTGCACATTGTTATTCCTTACATTTCTTAAAGCTCCACAAATTGTAAGCTTACAGTGAAGGCATGCTGGTAAATGATTTATAGAGGGTCCTACAAATCATGTCACAGAGAGTGCAACCCCTTCCCCCACAGCAACAGTCATCATTTCAGAGCAGCACAGTCTTCAAGGGAGCTAAGCTGTCCTTTTGCTGCTGAGATTTAGGAAACCAAACAGTAAAATGCAGCTAGAAGTGAGAGTAAACAAGCCACAATAACAACCTGGCATTTAAGTTTCAGCAGGGTTTAAGGTGGCCTCACAGTAGCTCTTGCTTATCACTGAGATTCTATTATAGCATTAACAGCTATCCATATGTTGTTTTACTGCTTTTACAGATACATAATATGGACCTATGTCAGCAAGGAGTTAAAATTACTTCAAGGATTAAAAAGCAAGCAGAAATTTCTACCAGTTAAATGAACTGCAAAAATCCTCATTTTTAATTGTGGTCTTGGCTATACCCAACCAGTCAAACCTCAGAGTGGTTGGAGCAGACCTGAGAGAACAGTTTGGCTCTGTGACACCAACCTCAGGACTTTTCAGCCAGAGAGCTCTCAGCATCAAAGACATCACATATGAGGCTCCAAAGGGCATGTGGCAATGCCCATGGGTACAAAAAATGTTTAAAAAACCCTCAACCCCCCAGGCTCCCAAACATGGAGAAAGAATGTTCTTACCCTGCCGCCCCCTTCAGCAGCTGGTGCAGCTCCCAGGCATCCACATGTACTTTGGTAGAGGCTATCAGCGTAGGAAGTTTGGGGAACCAGCTTGGTCTTCTCTGGCTCTGGAGTGTGGTGAATATTAAACACTTGTAAAATTGCCTATGCTGCTGTCCTCTTTCCCTTGTTCTCTGTGTTGATGACAAAATCACAGAATAATTCAGGCTGGGAGGGACTCAAGAATCACCTGCACAAAGCAGCACCAATTAAATGAGGTTGTGCGAAGCCTTGACCATATAGAGTCCTTACACCGCTGAGGATTGAGACCACAGGTTCTGTGGGCTCTTGATCCAGTGTCTTGACTTCCCTTCCTGTGAAAAAAAAAAATTCAAATATTTAATTCAAATTTCCTGCATACCAATTTGTATCCATTGCTGCTTCTCCTATCCTCCTGCACCTCTCAGAAGAGTCCAGTTCAGATTTTATTTTGGCCAACCTTCAGACAGTGCTCCAGGTCAAACAAAGCAAAGATCCATACCTTGACAGCTCTGTTGATTTTTGGGCTCCCAAAGAGTTAATGCAATAACGCCTCACAAGGAAACCTGTTCTGGTGCCTAGAGAGGAACAATTTTTGTGCACTGAAATAACTGGATTAACATTGTAATTTAAACAAAATATTTTACCAAGGCAGTTGCCAAACAGTAGAAATGAAAGGGTTTTTTTGTTTTTTACTAAATTAAAAGTTCCTCTTGGGCTGGGAGGGTGAATGTTTGTAACCAAGCTCTGCCCTCTTTAAAAAACCAAAACATTGCTGAGCTATGGACCAATGTCTTAGTAAGATGCATGATCTCCTTAATGGAAAAGTGAATTCTAGCCACTGTGATGCTCTCTCTCTGATGAGGATACTTAGCTGTGATGGTATGGAATAAAGTGCTTTATTATACTACAGTGAACCACACTGCTAGTGCTGAGGATATGGTTAATGCAAGTACAGAGAAATTACACAGTGTCTGTTTTGACTTTGTGATTTCCTCTAATGGACACACAGCCTTCAGGCCAAGCGCTTGGAGAGTTTTGTGTCATGCCATTTTCTCCAATTACTAGCTAGGCTTTTCCTCCAAAGAACCTGGTCGCAGTGGCTCACTCACAAACCCAGCATTTACAGCAAGGAATTCAAGGGGCTTGCCTCCCCCATCCAGAATCCTTCATTTCAATCTCATTATCCTTTAATGACACGCTAGCCATTTGAACACATTAACTGGTGTCACCTGCAAATGGAGGAAACAGCAAAATCAACACCTCCCAGCCTGGGATTGCCTCTGGGCTTTGTTAGCTCAGCCTTCATCCTCCAGCCAAGGTTCCTGTTCTCTGGTTAAGATCCTCCTCAGCTGCCTGTGCAGAGCTTTGCTGGGGAAGACAGGGGGAAGGACAGGCGGGCAGGCAGGGCCGGCTGCTCCTGCTGGAAAACTGCTCTGCCCGTGCCAAAGGCTGCTGCGGGAGGGAGCTGGAGAGGCAAATTCCCCAGGGAAGGACACAGCACAGCCCCGTGCATTCAATTACAGCGCCCTTGAATGGCAGTTTATAAGAAAGCCTTGCTGTTTCTGGACTGCTGATGCTGGCTTGGGGTTGCTTTGTCTTTTTGCTTGTTTTTCCAGTGGGACAGTCTGGGACAAAGTTATCAAGTTATCTGAGGGAGCAGAGGGACTGTCAGAGGTAAAGTCTTGGGTTCCAGTTATATACCTGTGCATTTTACACATTGAATAAGGGTAGGTAATCTAAATATTCAACACACATGCATATATACATACACACATACCTATAGAAAGGGAATGCTTTGCACCACAGCCTCTCCTCACTGAAGTCCCCAACAGAGTATGATGCTCTACTTCACTGTTTAAATCTCTCTTCCTGTCAATCCACAGAATGTTTGTTTTCCCCACCCCTACTGAACCTTGCTTGTTATGTGGAGCTGAGTTATTGCAACGGTCTGGCTTCAAATCTGTCTTGGTTTTGTCCAGGCCATGAGGAAATGCATGCAAAAACAGTCTCCAAGGAAAACTAACCATGGAAAATTCAGCTTAAGGAGCATTAAAAGAATTTACTGCTATCACGTGAAAACCAACAGGAGAAATTACATCTCCCACAGCAAGCTCCTTCTGGAGGCATTTCCATTCTGGTGAAGGGAGGGAGTGTCCACCCAAGTGAGGCCACCTTGGAAGCTCCCTGCAGCATGTGGCCATCCTTGCCCATCCATCCACCCTTTGCTGAGCCCACTTGAGTGCTGTGGAAATCCAATTGAGGCAATCCAGCTTTGGGAGGAAAGTCAGCAGCTGCTCTTTGCTAGCAGCTGTCATCTCCCAGCTGGTGTGAGGGACATTTCCCTGGAAGGCAGGGTGCTTTGCCCTGACCCCACCCCTGTATCGCCTGCAGCCACAAGCACTCTGCATCCAGGGCTTTCTCAGTGTCCCCTCTGTCTCGTGGTAGTTTTCTGCCTTTTGTCAAGCAGAACGCAGGATTTGCACTCCTCATTGACCCAGAGAAGGTCTTGAGGGGCTATTTTGTCTTCTTTCATTCAGGCACTTCTGTTTCCTAGCTCCTAGCCCAAAACTCAAGGGTAAACCAGCACTCGGGACCATTGCCCTTGAGAACTGCCTGAGAGACCTGACCTGGCCTGCTTTGTGTGGGCAAGGGGTCTGGGCAGGATGGTAGGAGGCAGCCTCTGCCAGCTGCAGCCTCTCGTGGCTGTGTCCATGTTCTTTCAGCTGAGGTGGGGGAAGACAGATTGGTATTCCTGCAAGGGGGGTCTTTGGCAGGGTTTTCCCAAGAAGGTTACTCCGGTATGCATGGCTCTGGGACTGGGCATTGCTCCTTGCAGAGCTGGCCAGGGGCAGAGAGTGGTACACAGCCCTGAACACTTACTGCTCCCTCTGGCTGGCATATATAGGTACCCTGAAGACTTGACAAGTTTGGATGCACCCATCTTTTCCTGCTCCCCGTTACTCCAAAGTCTTTGCAATTTTCATTTTGACTTTTTTCAGTCTCAAGCTCTTTTTCCAGCTTTACGTCATGCTTTCCATTTTGGAGATGTCAGATGATCTGTGATAAACTGACAGTATGTGCAGGAGCAGTGAGGAGACGAGGTCCATTTTAATGAGACTAACTCTACTGGGTAGTGAAAACAGTGCCCCAGCAAGCCTCTAGATCTTGTTTCTCTTTGCAATGCATCCTAATGGCACAAAAGGATTTTTACACAAGTAGGGAAAGGCAATTCCCAAAACCGATTTCTTTCAGTAGGCATTGAAATGGAAAGTTACCAGAGAGATTTGTGTGCTCCCCTTTAAGAGGTAAGCACAATCAGAAATCAGTATTCTCTTGGCTCCTGCAAACAGCCTGAAATACTTCTGAATAAACAGTGTGTTTGCTTGGGGTGCACCATTCACCCAGCAGATCCTGCATACACTCTCCACTTCCTCTGTGATCATCTCTAAGAGTATGAACCACCAAACACAGGGGAGTGAGAAGGGAGCAAAAAGAGACAGAGCTGGTGAGGGAGGACTAAACAGTGGCTGGACTGCAGTAAACAGAACACTATAATAAATACAGAATGAAATTCTCAATATTATCATGCAGATTCCTGACTTAGTTATTGTGGCTTTTGCCCTCTCTTGAGAAGGCTATTGGTACAAACCCTGCCCACAGCACTGAGATTTAATCCCATGAGCAATCCTCTGGTGGCAAGGGCAGAGTCTGGATGCTCATGAGGTGGGATGTGTGGAGATACAGCACGGCTCAAGGCAAAGGCTGAGCACCACAGTGCTTTCCAGCCCACTGTCATTTCATGGAAGGACTAAGGTGCCTTTCATCACCTGGGAAGCATCATTATTCCCCACAGACAAAAAAGTCAAGTCAAACAAAAATTTTGGTACTGTTACTATCTTGTATCTAGCACATAGGTAGGTAACTAAGTGCAAAGGCAATTTGGTGTGCATTTCAGAGCTGTATTAATTTTCTGACTCCATGTGGAAATTACTGCTCGTTTTCAACTTCAAGAGAGACTCGATTAACACGGCACGTGAAGCCAATCTTCATGGCTAAGTTATTAGTCTTTAGGACAGACTGGGCTCATACTTCATGCTGGTTGCCAATACAATCTGGCTGAATTCTGGAGAAGTAATCACAGTTCAAACAGGGTCAGCTGTACACGGCCAAGGTTATCGATGGCTATTTTCTGAGGCTTGCTGTGGTCAGGAATGCCAGTGATACCTATTTCAGTTCAGAATCCTGCAGAAATCAGAAGGACATCTTCACTTAGGTCTTCACTTTAGGAATTTCTTGCCATAGGATAGAATAACGAACCACAAAATTATTATGCATAGTAGCTAAATTATTATGCATACTGGCTAAACGCAAAAAGGCAGCTAGTTCTGCTCCAAGTGGCAGATAAAAGCCATTCTTTCAATGGTTTCTTTTTGACCTAGACATCACTAACTTAATATGTTCTGCAGCATCTACACAGAATAATTTTTATGGAATATTTTTAAAATTTTGCTTTCCAGGGAAGTACCTTTTTTTTTTTAATCTAGTACTCTTTCCTAAGCTATTTTTGGACCCCAATGCATGAATTCTAAGATATCTGGGTGATATTGGGAAAGAGTCAATAGATGAATAGGAGATGTAAAATATCCCAGCCTGCGTAAGAGTTATCCAGTTCAGTTTTCCTTTTCTCTGTTGAAATGTGGATTTGGTGATGATTTGTTCAAGCCTGCAGGAAAGCTTATTTAGTTATGTATTTTTAAAAAAATCAAATGTTCTAATCTTAACTCATATTTCTGACTACAAATGACTCCTGTATTTTTTCAGCTTGATCTGGAATATCTCTTCAAGGTAACTATAGTCTGTTCTTGAGTTTGCTTTTTATTTGTAAAAGTCTGATTTGTTTAAATAGCTGTAGAAAATTCCATGTAATCAGTGGTGAGAGGATATTCACTAAGTTTTAAAGGCCTGATCAGAACAACAGCAGGAAAATGGTCAATATAACTTGATGGTCATTCCAAGTATTAATTTTGACTTCAGCAGTACTAGATACTACCAGAAGAAAATTGTAAGCCTTGCATTTAAGAAAAAGAAAGTATGATCCTAGAAAACAGATGCAGATTTCTCCACATCTCTGCGAGTGTCCAATGTTTACACATCTGATTGATAGCTTTAGCAGCAGCACACATGCATGATTTATTCACTTTCAGATCTTTAAGTAAGACAACAAAACAACACTAAAATCTCCTGTTTCTCATTGGTAAGTAGATGGTATCCATCATGGTGAGGGTGGCCTGTGAAGGCACAGACAGCTGTAGGGACAGGTTCCTTTTCAGACTGAGGTGAACGGAGTAAGGTGACAACAAAAGCTTTGATTTCCATCCATCCAGACAGCACACAAACAAACAGAGCAGGTGGGCACACACAATGATACCAAGACAGGCCAGGGCAGTATCAGATCAGTGCCTCACCAAAGCAATTGCAGGTGGGATGGTGGTGTTCCTTCAGCACTCTGAGCTGACAGACCTCACACTCCTCTCCAGACAGCTCACACAGAAAGCTGCAACAAGGGCTTCTTCTGCACTATGGAGTCCCCTTGTTGCTCCTTTAAGGACCCTAACTATTGCTAGTAGCAGCTTGAGGGCAAAAAAGCCCAGGGCCTTTGGGTGCCATAGATCTTCTCTACATCCATGAAACAGACAGAAAATGCTAGAGGCCATATGGAGTACAGCCAGTGAGAGCTACTGCCAAGGCCCCTAAAAACAGCTGTGTAAATGAGTTTACAGCATCACAGCAAACACCTGCTTGTGCTTTCTGTGCCTCAGTGTGGGCACTGCATCTACGTTTGCGCCACCTTGTACAATCAGGCACCAGAGACTGCAGTAAAACCAGGTATTTGTCACCCCTTCTGAGGCAGGTGCTGGCCTCACCAAAGCAGCAGAGTAGCCTGAACTGGCTCCTCAGCCCCTACTTCCAGGGGGCAGCCTCTGCCATTTGCCCCCACACCAACAGCCAGTAAGATATGCAAAAAGCACCAGCAGCACAGAGATTAGAAAGATGTGTCAAAAAAAGCTTCCCTGTCTGTCTCCCGCACAGTGGACCCAGCAAATCTTTGCTGGGTTTGAAGCCCTAAAAGGAGTTCTCTGTGTTCTGGTACTGCTTGAGCCTCTACAAAGGAGATGAAAAGGAGGAATAAAACATCTGAACAGCCCAATCTGGTCTGAACTGCATGCATTCATTACAGCAAAGATGGATTTCTTCTGGTTCCTCCTCCGTATCCTCCTCCTCAGTGGTGGCAGCGAGAAGCTTGACACTCCAATTACAGGATATTCACATTAAACAGAGAAGAGGGACAGCTAGTTGGTGGCAGACATTTAGGATATGGCATCCAAGGCTCCATGCAGCCAGCAGAAACCTGAAGGAACAGATTGAAACTACTCTAATGGCCCGGCTCCTTGCAACCAAGGAGTTGAATGAGCTTGAATGAGCTCCATGCTACCCATGACTTAAATCAGGATCCAAATGTACTCACTTCACCAAAGCTACTGCAAAATGGGACCAGTGTTCTGGAGGCTGGAAGGGGCCCTGTTGTGTGGGGCTGCTGTTGCTGTGTAGCACTGGGAAATGCTTTTTCCATGCTTTTTTTTCCCTTCAGGTTTGCCATTTGGCTGCACCTCATCTCTCAGTTCCTCAGCACAGGGTTTCAGGCCAGAAGTGGATGCTCACTCTACTCATTTACAAAACCATGTGGATGAAATCCATTCAAAGGCTTGTGCAAAAGCATTTGATGTTTGTGGCTCAGAGACTACTTTTTCCTTTCAAACTTGAGAAAAGTTTTTGTCTTTTTTCCTCTCCAATGGAAATGGTAATGCAGGCTAAGAAAAATGTCATTAATAATACAAACTGGGGGCCTTTGGGAGGAAATTTTAGTTTTGAAAAGTGACTACTCTGCATGAATATGTCATGCCATCAGAAGTTTATCTGCATTGTCTTGACTCTTCACATATGTATATATTTCTCTTCTGCCAGACATGGTCCGTATCCTTAATTAAATAGGGTATAATTATAGATACCTACTTAAATTACAATAAATAAATAAAATTTCATCCATTCAATAGGCATTTTCCTAGGAAAAAATGTTTTCCTTCAGATATTGGTTTTCTTCAGGGTTTTTTTTTCTCTCTCTTTTTAATTTAAAGCTACTTCTCTTATGTTTTATTCACTTGTTTTCATTAGGTAAAGGAATGCCTCGGCATGAAAACCTGTCCTGAATCCACTGCCTGCTTGACAGATAGATATAAAGACTTGAAACATGAGAGGAAAAGCAGATGGTTGCAAGGGGGAAAAAAACCCCTTAAACAAAAGAAAGGAATTAAACCTAGCATAGGCACTTGTATTAATACTTTGTGAGTGCCATTGCACACGCTGGTAAGACTGACAGAACCTCCACAATGGATCTCTACCACCTTCTAAAAAGGCAGAACACTCCTTTTCATCTACAGATTGATCCTGACCAGTTTGTTGCAAGTAGCTACTGTGTGAATTTCAAATATTGAGTGCTGGTATTTGTGATTGGTCCCACAGTGTGAATCACATGCTAATGTTTCTCTGTCTTGACTGGATGAGAATAAACATAATCATCAGGAAGAGGCCTTGAAGAAGCCACTGTGGCTTTAAATCTCTCAGGGAGCAGCAGCAGTTTAGGGAGAAGCAACTGATAAAGAGGATTAGGAGTTCTAGAAAATTTAAAGCCTGTTCCTTTCTGGCCCACACAGGCTCTGCCCAAGGCGTCATTGCTAGGAAAATTAGGCTGCTGTGAAATTTATTGCCAGGGTGCAGAATTTACATTTCAATTTCTCCTGTCACAGCTTGGGCTGTGGTCAGATCCCCTCTGCCTGCCTCCCCTGCTGCTGCACCCTGCATCCTTCACCCTGGCACAGGCCCTGGCCCCACACTTCCCCCACACTCCTTGCAGGGGTTGGAGACAACTGCAAAGCTTTTTTCCAGGAGTTTGAGAAGAACAAGGCTGGCCAGGGGGCATTGCAGAGGATGGCTGCTATTGCTTTTCACCATGTTGTTGCCCTCATGACCAAGCAAGAACTTATTTTCTTGCCCCTACAGAAATTCAAAGGAGTTGAATGTTTGCATTGTCAATAATCTCAGGGATTACCTGTGAAGAGGTAGTCACAAGCCAAGGCACGTGATGACTGTCTCTAGATTTGTGGTAAAGGACCCATAATCCTCTTCCAAGTGTCTGTGGGGCTCTGCTGGGCTCCACAGTGAAGCATGGCTCAGGTGATCCCAAAATCCTTCCATCCTGTGGGGAGGGACAGGAGGCACAGCAAGTCCTGAAGGCATCATCTGAGAAACTGAAGAAGGAAAGGAAACAGAACACTTGGAGGGAGAAGAAGAGAAATAGTGAGAAATGGCAGAGTGCAAAATAATAAGATTGCTGAAGATAAATCAATTCTGGAGAGTATTTGGTTGAACTTTTTAACAGGGCGCTCACTGCCCCTTTGTGGTCTATGTTATTCTCCTTGACAAAGAGGTCACTAGCTGGAAGGTTTGCAGAAATTATGATCATTATCTGGATATTCATAAACATCCAGTACACTGCCAATCACAGGACAGAAACAGGCTGCATCACCTCTGGGTCTGAATGAAATTAGCCAAGAAAGCTTGAAATTAACAATGTGTTTCTTTGTGGCAAAGTCTAAGTCCTAACACTGATGTCATGACTAGCTGAAATTATGTCTAAATTAGAGAGGAAAAAAAAGCCCCACTTTCTCAGAGCTGTTTTGCAACTGTAAATGAGGCATAATTGTATCACCTAGGAACAATGATAAACTGTTATTAGCATTTCAGTTGTGTTTCCCCGTAGAAATCCAGGAGGGCTTTTTACCCTGGATGAAGGGTCCCTCTTGACACTTGAATAGGAAGTGCATATGGAAATGGAGTTGTCCAGGGTGTCACCACCTTGAGGTGAAGGATAGCCTGAGGTGTAAGGGTGGAGAATAAATGTTACTGCAAGAAAAGCTGCTGAATTTCCTTTTGAGAGACTGATAATCCCACAGGCTTCTGCAGAAGCAGCTTTTGATTATCATTGCTGATGATATTAGAGGACATCTCTGGAGTCTGTCCTTTAAAAAATGTTTCCCCAGTGCTACTTGAAAACATATGGGTTGGGAACTGAAGTGAAAAACTGATGTTTTACTAACTCTCTTGGCATGATAGAGGCTTAGAAAATGATGTGCCTGATACTGGGGATGCATTTTTAACAGTAAATGAAACCACAGTGCATAAAATTTCAAAATACTGGACTGATAAATGTAGATGAGAAAAGAAGCTGGAACAAGAAAAAGGGACTGGTTAAAGAACCAAATGAGAAAAGATGGATCAGACCTAGAGTTGGGGTGAACTGGAGCAGCTCCACTAGCTTTAGTGGGTCTGCTCTGAGCTGCATGGACTCAGAGTCCAGTTTATATACAGGGTTGGAGTAAACCAGGTCATTTTCAAGTGCAGCAACATCCTCAGTGCTTTATCAAGTAATAAGATGGCCAAGCAATTTGTAAGGTAACAAATCTGAGGGGGAAAGAGCAGAGAGATGGAGTCAGTGCCAGTGTATTTTCCTAACTCCAGTTACTGCACCAGCAATGCCTGGCTTCAAAGGAGGCACATCTCCATAGGGTACTGTTAGCTATCAGGAAAGGAAAAAAGGGCAAAGAGAGGAAAGCTTCATGTCCTAGCTGACCAGGCTTTATCAGTCTGGTATCTTGGGAAACTGGCCTATAGTTACATTATTTAAAACAGAACAGAACCTGGAGAGAAATTCATGCTCTTGTTCCAGTGGCTCTTCTCCAGACAACTTAAATTTCTTTCCAAACAACATGCACTAACCTCCAGAAGATGTTTTATACCAGAACAAGTGTGCTCTGTGCTTGAGTTGAATTAAGTTACTTTTGCTGCTTTAGCAGGGTATTTTAAAAAATAAAATTAAAAAGTGTTACTCTGCTACTGCTTCAGAGGATACATTAGCCAAACTGGCTAATGTATGGCCTGCTGGCCATAAACAAGGTAGAAAACTTCACCCCTTCAGCTCCACAGTCTTTGAAAAAACTAATACATTTTGATTGCTGCAGAAGAGCTTTTGAGAAAAAAAATCTACTTTGGTAAAGTGTACAATCTCTTGACTGGGCTTGTGGATTTGAGCTCCCCCCAGAAATCACTGCTTTTGTAAATTTACTGAAGTAAAAAATCATCCCCTTTCAGTGCCTTTCCTGTCTACTTCTCTGTTTCTTTTAGTCATCACACACATACCCACAGGAAAAGTCAGATGACCAGCAGATTTCTTGCCAGAGAGGTGCCACAAAATCCCTGGTGAACTTCAGGAGGTTTTGGTGTGCTCTTCAGAAAAACGTAAACTCTGCTGAGGTTGGCATCCTTCTGCACCAGTACAGGCAAGCTCTCAATCTGCTCCTTTTCTGTAAATAGGTCAGATATCTTGACCCCTGGAAAAGATTTTTTAAATGTCAGAACTTATATTTTTGCTGTATGGTGGCTACAGCGTCAGTTGAAGCTGTGAGGTTCTGCAGCATCCTGTTAAATCCTAAAGACAGCTTTCATCCTTAGCCACAGCCAGTTAACATAAACTATTTTTCAGTTTTTCCAGGCCCTCTTTACACTCTCTAGCTAGTAGCTTAACCTCTTTTCCAAAAACCAACACAGCTAAACAACACTTAATATCTCTGAGCTCTTATAGAAATCGGGATAGGTTTTGCATTTGTCTACACAAAGAAGTTTTATTTCACTGATTTGAGGTGCTAGGGTTTTCCGGATGTGACTCAAGCCATGATTTCCCATTGAAATAAGCTTTTATCTTTTTTCCAAGAGAAAGATAGTGTTATGAGAAAATTCAAATTATTTTATTCTAGAAGCTGTCTAATTAAATTGAACAATAAAAATTGTTATCCTTTATGACTGCCAAGCAATTAGGTGACCTGGTGATAGGGAATTAAGTCAGTCTTCTTCCTTTGAAATGACAGCTGAAATAGGAGAGGCGCTGCTCTTTGTCTACTGCCTGCGTACTGGAGAGGAGGCAGAGGGGAAGGATGGAATGGAATAATACACAATCAGAAAAATCCTATCCCTGTTGCAACTGCAGAATTGTTTCCCATTAACTTTCCTTGTGGCAGAATTTTCCTCATTGTATCTCATCTTCTAGGACAGCCTCATAAACAACAAACAAACAAGAAATAGACCCAACAAACCTCCTTGCATCCACTACAATTTATATTATTCCCCAAACTGTTAGTCTAAAATGCTATTGTGGTGCCTTTCTCTTTTTTTTTGTTGACATCACTTGGTGTAAATGACAGTATAGCAGGAAAAGTCCATGCTAGCTTACTGAAGGTGTGTGCCAATGAACTTGTAATTTCAAAATGACACAGTGAGAAGTGGATTGGGGACACTGGGTTTAAAACCAGAAGCATCTAAAGTACCAGAGCTGTGGGAAATTCACCAGCATTATAGACCACAGCCTCTCCATCAAAGACATGAGATACAGCCTTGGGGCCTGGTGACAATGTGGCCAAATATTAAGTTTTCCCTTTTACATCACTACAATTATCTTAATTATAGGAACTTAATTCAACTGGCATACAGTTGCTTTCATTCACTGATAAAAGCATCCAAGGTGACACAATCCAAGATGAAAAAGGGACATGCATAGGGAAATTAGCGATTCTGTTAGGGACATTATATTGGCATGACTATTTTTTCAGAAGAATTGTGCCCCATCTAATGCTTTTTCCAGGTCATCCAATCCTTGGGTGGCTGTTGACTATACAGCACTGTGTGATAGGACCATTGTGCATTAAGCATCAGTCAGTGCTTGCCTATCTGAAAAAAGTATACGCAAAAATCAATTCTATACAAATTATCTCAATAAATTGGCCAAAAGCTTGTAAGATGTAACAAAAGGATTTTTAAAAAGCATTTATTTTGGTGTCACTTACCAGTTAGGGTAAGATATTTGTCACAAGATATCTCATTGCATGGTGGTTTTGTTTCCTTCTCCCCAGACTGCCATGACAGTGATCTTCCACTGGACACCCTTTGGTAAGGAAAAAAGTCATTACTAACTGCCCCTTGTCACATGGCAGTGTCCATCTGGAACAAAGGTTCTGTCAGCCTGCATAAATTTGGTCTAACTATTAATTACTGTAATTAATAAACCTCTATGAGTGGAAAAATATGAAAACAAGCTAAAGAACAGGACAGTTTCATTGCAAAGACATTTCTACAGCAGCTGAATACTGTGCTTTCACACCACAGTCATACAAGTTCTTGGGTTTGTAGTTTTCCTTGTTGATGGTGGCATTAATAATTTCCAACAGTGACAGATTTCAGAGTGTCAAAAGAATTAGGGCTGTAGTGTCAGAAAATAGGAACATAAGCCACACAGCGCAAATGCAGAGTTTTTTAAATGTGTTTAGATTTTAAATCCTTTTAAGGGATAGCACTGCAGGCTTCAAGTGCCCTAGCAAATCATTAATGATAATATGAAATCCCAGGAGAATTATAGCAGCTATTTCACCATGAACTTGGCCATCCAACCATGTAAAAAGAGTCCTTTCCACCTCTGAGTCATTACTCATTACAAAAAAAGCCCATCATCTTTCCACCAATCTAGCAGGGTAGCCGGAGAGACTAAAACTAGAGGAGTAACCCATACTGGCTGTCTATCTTAACAAAAAGAAAGGCTGGACAAATTCACACAAGAAAAATTTTCCAAGGACTATTAAATGTCTCAAGAAGTTGGTGAGATGCAAATAGCTGCAATCTGGAAAAGCCCTTGGAGGGAGGATCTCTGTGTGTTTCATAGGCATCCATTGTTGGCTGCTCTCAATTTCTTCTGGAATTGTGCTCAAGACAGCAACTTTGGGGGAAAAATTGTAATGACTGCTCTATTATTAGATACTGTAATTTTGCCAGAAGGCCAAAAGTTGCAATAAATCAGCTTTAGTACTATCTGTTGTCTCCAAACACGGAAAAGGGCCATGAATTCAGTAGAGGGACAGAAAATATAGTTATATTGGGATACGTTATTATCCAAAGTGTTGCCTATTGACAGTTTAATTTTTATTGCATGGCAAAGGTTAACATCTTCAGGTAGTTCAAAGGACCCAAAGGGTAAAAAATTACCAAGAATTCATCTCTTCAGCATAGATATGAAACTATCAGAAAAGACAGTCAGTATGGTGCTACACCCTCTGATCTAGATGATAGATTTGATTTGGCAAAAATTTGGCTGTCATTAATGGTGGACAGACACTGAGGGCTTAAAAAAATGTGCCAGCTTATTATTCTGCAGTTGAAATGTAGCTCTTGGTAACAAGATTCATGAGTTTCAGATTCCTGCTGGAAACTGAGCTGTGATTCATTTTGGGAAACTGCGAGAATATTTTTATTTCAGGTTATCTTACTGTTTTACCTAGAAATAATCCACCCAGACTTCTTTTCAATTAAACAGAGGAAGAAAATTGACTGAAAATAACAATTGATAAGGAGAAAAAAATGGGACATTCTTCCACAGGTTTTTCTTACAGGCACAGATCGCTCTTATGGGCATCAGACTTGACAGTCTATGCTGGATCCTTCAGGACAATTTAATCTCAGAGGAGAGTGCACCTACCCACTTACTTAGTGATGCTTAAGTGAGCAAACTATTTCACTAGTACTGCAGTATATTTGCTTTTGATTTGTCTCCAGGATTAATTAAAGCACTCAGGGTATGTTTGAGACCACCCTCATGTTCTAGATCCGAGATAATCTTGGTGTCTGTCACATGATGGGAAAAGAGGAAAAGATACACCACACCTGACAAACAGTTCCAATACTGTGAGTTTTCAGATAATGGTGCTCTGTCATTTTGGCCCTAAAGTTTTATTCTGACTAGGCTGATGTTCTATCATGTCATCACTATTTAGTGTTTTATTCTTCATAAGGCTCAGTGATATTCCACCACTGCCCATTCCCCAGCTTGGTTCTACACTCTGCAGAAAAATGTTTTAAGTCCACCACCATTTAAACAGATTGAAGCTTCCTCTTCTTGTGGGATAAGAAGTGGTGGCTAGAAATGTCCAGCTGATCTTCTCTTTTGCCTCTCTCACTTCTCATCTAACTCCCTTTCTGCATTGGTCTGACAGAGCCTGAGATAGTGGCACTTCGGGCCACATTGCATGACCCATCTATTATTATGCCTTTTACCAAAGAGGCTGATTTGAAGGGGCATGAAGTTTTGTGAGGCTTCTGAAGTGTTGAATTGACTTTTCTGTCACTTTTGCTGTAAAACATTTTAGTTTCCATGAGTTACAGCACTGATGGAAATATCCTCATAGTCTATGATAGGCAGATTCTATAAATAGCATGCTAAAGAAATGGAAATATTTTTAAAAATTAATGATCATTCAAAAGTTTTTTAAAACAGACAATATATGTAATAACCAAAAAAAACCAAACAACAACCTACTGCAGTTTTCTTTTTGGTGAAAGATATGTAGTAAGAAGGGAAATGCAGTTTAATTTTCTCCTTGGTATTAGCTCTCATAGTATTTGCCAGTAATGGCAACATTATAATTTGTAGAATTAATTAATGATCTGGCATCTGATTTTGATTCATTACTGCTTAAGCCAGCTAAGTCTCAATTATCCTCTGGACTATTTATTCCTTAACAAGCTTTTAGCTAATGTGATTTTAAAAATATGAAAATAGGTTTTAACTTGCCTTTAAGACGCAGCAATATTTTAACACTCCTCTATAAAATAAAGGAACCTTCATATTTCTTATTCTATTATAGTTACATTCAAAATTAGACTAGGGGATTTGCAATGTATTCACTAAATATATATTATATTCATATGTACCTGGAACCTGACTTCAATTTAGTCTTGATTAAAAAATGTACTGAATTGGAAACTGTGTAATAAAGGATGCCTAAATCATACTGACCCAGAATATCTCACTCAGTCAGACAGTTAGCAAATAAGTGCACAAGCAAGCAGATGATACAAGAATTCAAAATTAATTCTATTCTCAGAGGATGCATAGACTAGGAGATAGCATCTGATTCTATCTGCAGAGGTGTAAATCCAGAGTAACACCTTGGCTAAAGTCTCCTTACCCTGAACTTGATTGCTTATCCTACAAATGATCAGAATTGGACTCTCCTGTGCCCAAGGCTAGGTTGAAGTAGCCGAAATACCCAGTTCTACTTAATGACATTTTTGTGATGTAACTAAATGTATCTACTAATTTCCAGGTATTTATTATTTATAACTATTTCATTTGCCAGATGTAAGGACGCCTGGTATTTTCTCCAAATGACTATTTTTAAAGTTCAATCACCACATCGTTTAGGAAAGTCTGCCCAGTGCAGTTGTGACTTGGGTTGCAATTGTGTTATGATGGGGGGCATTCAGAACTGCATACCTTTGATTTGGAACTGTCAGGCACCAGTCCAGAGCTGAGTTGAACGGATCTTGAGAAGATGCTTCTATTGCTGGGCTCTGACATGATGGTCCTGCCTGTCATCACTGCACCTTGTCCTTGCTTACATCAAAGCTGAAATGCATAATTACAAAGAGGGGTAAATGAATGAATTATGGGTGTTTTAACCAAATAATCATTGATAATTACTTTATTACTGAGATTTGTTTTGAAACTACCTTCTGAAAAATTTCAGGCATTATGCAAATGGTAGAAAATACCATTTTTCTAAGCTGTCAGTGTTGCAGTACATTAAAAAACCCATCTTCTCCTGAAACTGTGCTTTCTTCTCCTAAGAAGACATTCAGTGGCTTCCCAATACCAGCATGTCAATGTAATACTATTGGTTTCAATGGTTTTTTTCTCAGTTCATACTGCTGTGACATTCTGCTAGAGCTCTCTACATCCTTCTCATCAAAAAACACCTGAGATAAACATCCAAGAGTATCTTCCTTCCCATTTGCAGATCAGTAAGTCTGGCTCCTTTCAGTCCAAGATGGGAAGTCAGTCCCAACTTTTAATGCATGAGCTGTAATGCCAGCTCCCTTGAAACCCAAGGAGCCCTCAGCTCAGCCAGTTCTCATGTGGCTATCCTGAAACTACTGAGTAGGGCGACTGCTGTCTGTGGTTTAAAAATCAAAACCCATTTACTGAGTCAGATCCTTTGGCCCACTGAATCCATGCTGCAATGCTCCAGGGACACAAGGCAGTTTATAAAAAAATAAATCCAGCTTATGTGGCCAGCACAGAACTTCTGGGTGGTCACAAAACCAGCTACCAGAGTCATACCAGAGGCAACAAACAAAGGAATCAATCTCCAGTTACTGCTGCACGAGGAAAAGTCCAAGATACCTGCATTGTTATGGCAAGAGTTCATTTGGGCTAAGAGGTAAACAGAGACGGCTGAGCTTCATCTCTAAAGCTGGGGCTGCTTGGCTGGAAGCATCGGCTTTCTCAATTGCTTAGAGTACAGGATTGAGTTGATAAATCAGAGCAGCCCTGATCGCTTTTAATCAACTGAATGAGGAGGAAGGAGGGGAGGTGGAGGCTTGGGAAGAAAAATATGTAAAGCTTAAAAAGTTCCAGCTGCTGTTCTCTAATGGAGTCTCATTCCTCATGAACGGTGGAATGGTTAGGCCACCTGGTGGCAAATAGCAAACCAGCAACCTTTACAATTTCCAAGCTACAATAAATGTCCAAAGGATCGAAGAGCTCTGGGAGCTGTCAAAGGCTGGGAGCTTTTCACACCCAGGTGGCTGCTATGCAGCCACTGCTGGGAGGCAGAAACCAGCAAAGTTTGCCATCAGCCATTCCACAGATGCAACACAGAACAACTGACCTGGTGTCTGGCCCCAGACAGCTGCCTCCATCACCAAACCTGCTACCACAGCCAGCCTCTCCCTCACCTCAGGATGGAGGCAAAGGAGAAAGCAGCCCAGGAGAAGGAGCTGGACTTAGCTTGTGGCTTGTGAAGAAGTAGCCAATGGCTCAGTGTTCCAGGGCACACTGGTGAAAAGTGGTGTCCTTCAAGGCTCCATACTGGGACCAGTACTGTTCAGTAGCTTCATCAGCAACATTGACAGGGGGGTTCGAGTGCACCCTCAGCAAATTTGGAGATGACACCACACTGAGTGCTGTGGTTGACACCCCTGAAGGACAAGATGCCATCCACATGGCATGAATCTCAAAAAGTTTGAGAAGTGAACACATGGGAATTTCACATAATTTAGCAAGACCAAGTGCAAGGTGTTGCACTTAGATCAGGGCAACTCCTGGTATCAGCACAGGCTGGGGGAGGAACAGATCGAGAGCAGCCCTGCCGAGAAGGACTTGGTGCCATCAGATGAAAAGCTGAACACAACCCAGCAATGTGCACTCATGGCCCAGAAAGCCAAATGTGTCCTGGGCTGCATCCAGAGCAGCACAGCCAGCAGGGTGAGGGAAGGGATTCTGCTGCTCTGTTCTGCTCTGGTGAGACCCCACCTGAAATGCTGTTTCCAGCTCTGGAGTAAAGACATGGACCTGTTGGAGTGAGTTCAGCAGAGGGACACAAAAATTATCAGAATGCTGGAGCACCTCTCATACGAGGAAAGACTGAGAGTTGGGGTTGTTCAGCCTGGAGAGGGGAAGGCTCTGTGGAAACCTTGTTGTGGCCCTTGAGTACTTAAAGCGGCCTTATAAAAGGCTGGGGATAAACTTCTTACCAAGGTCTGTTGTGAAAGGATAAGGGGTAACAGTTTTAAACTAAAAGACAGTAGATTTATACTTGCTATAAGGAAGAAGTGCTTTACAATGAGGGTGGTAAAACACTGGAACAGGTTGACCAGAGAGGGGGTGGATGCTCCTTTCTTGGAAACACTTAAGCTCAGGTTGGACCAGGCTTTGAGCAACCTGATCTAGAAGAACATGTCCTTACGCATTGTAAGAGAGTTGGCTTAGATGACCTTTAAAGATGACCTTCAAACACAAAAACCATTCAATGATTCTATGATTCCAAGTAGGATCCTGACATGATGTTTGTTAAGAGTCCTTATGTGTAGCATCAGGTAAATCAAGTGAGGCTCATGTGAAAGGCTGTGATTATACATTTCAGAGGGCTGTGCAGCCCTTCAGAAGGACCTTGACAACTTGGAGGGATGGACAGAGAAGAAGTATCTGAAATTCAACAAAGGCAAATGCAGGGTCCTGCACTTGGAAAAGAATAACTCTATATACCAGAACAGGCTGGGGGTTGATCTGCTGGGAAGAGACCTGAGTGTCCTGGTGGAGAACAAACTGTCCATGAGCCCCCAATGTCCTTGTGGCCAAGAAGGCCAATGGCATCCTGGGGTGCATTGGGAAGAGCATTGCCAGCTGGTTGAGGGATGTGATCCTGCCCCTCTGCCCAGCCCTGGTGAGGCACATCTGGAGTGCTGTGTCCAGTTCTGGCTCCTCAGCACAAGAGGGACCTGGAGCTCCTGGAGTGGGTCCAGCAGAGGCCATAAGGGCGATGAGGGGGCTGGAGCATCTCCCAGAAGGAAAGGCTGAGGGAGCTGGGTCTGTTCAGCCTCGAGAAGGGACAGAGAAGGAAACCCATCAATGTGTGTGAGTATCTGAAGGGAGGGTGTGAAGGGGATGGAGGCAGGCTCTGCTCAGTGATGTCCAGCAATAGGACAAGAGACAACAGGCAGAAACTGATGTACAGGAAGTTCCACCTGAACATGAGGAAGAACTTTTTTACTGTGCAGGTGACTGAGCACTGGAACAGATTGCCCAGAGAGTTTGTGGAGACCCCTTCACTGGAGATACTCAAGAACCATCTGGATGCAATCCTGTGACATGTGCTCTAGGCTGACCCTGCTTGAGCAGGGAGGTTGGACCAGATGAGCCACTGTGGTCCCTCCCAGCCTGACCCATTCAGTGATTCTGTTATCTGGAGTTCAGAGTTTAACAACTATGGTACAATATAGTTTTCATTTCTGTGTTTGCAAATTGTTTCTTCCAGCAAATCTGGAAGTATTGCAAAGTATCAAACATAAAAAGGGAGTACATGCAAAATGCCAAACCTGTTGAAGGTTTCTTCTCCAAAAGCACTTCTAAGTACTCAACTTTAATATCCAAGAATTTAGCTAAGCTGGACAGTGGTTTACTGCTAGAGGGCATTCACAGATGGGTTCAGTACAGGCAAAAAAATAGAAATTAAAATCTGTTTATCTGTTTGAAAGTGTAATAATTATTAAATAAAGAACTGTCAGTTGTTTTCTCTAGTTTTGTCCACTGTACTTTTAATATAAACCTCATGAAAACAAGCATGCAAGTCCAGCAGCTGCTGCTCTACTGAGCATTGCTTCTAGCTGCTCTATCCTTGCTGTTCTTCCCTCATTCCTTCACTGCATTCCCTGACAGTTGAAAACTCACCAGACTTGTGACTCACATTTTAATCTTATCCAAGTCACAATGTTTATTTCACAGGATGTCCAATTAAACGTCAATTCAATCTGCTCTGGAGTTGTTTCCTTCCCCTCTGGTGATTAGTATAACCTGAATAACGTAGGAAATACAGAAAAAAAGGGCAGTAAACAACTCCAATGACATCAAGAAACCAAGCTGAAACTTTTCCCACAGAAGACAAAGGAGGAAGGTGATGCATAAGTATGTTAACATGGGTCATACTTTCTAATGTTCTGACTGTGAAGAATGGAAGGGAAAATTATGGTACCTTAGGGTGGGTTACGGGTCCCCTTTGAGCCTGGGGAAATATGTGTGGGGCTGTGCAAGCCACACAAAGCGAGATAAAATCTCTGTCCACATTTTCCCTGTGCTTTGAAGTGCCATATGTTGCCCTTCAATGAAGCCAGTGTGAGCACACCATCTCCCTGCATCCTGCCTCCAATGCAGGTACGGAAGCTCTGCGGTCTCAAAGTGAAGAAGCAGACCCCCACCTACGAGGTGCAGCACACTACTGCCCAGAAGTCCTAAAAAGCTACCATCCATCAGCTCACTGACTCGCTGAAGGGGAATCCTGTGACGACAGAGATTTGCATACTTTCTTGGGGCTTTCTTTTCATCTTCATTCAGACATGTCAAGTGCCACATGATGCATCTAAATGTAATTTTACTTACTGTTTTGCTCCAGAAGTAGCCTTCTGCAGCATACCAGGCTTGCACTGGTGGCTTGGAAATGAAGGTAGGGTTCTGCATAAAACAAGGCGCTGTTTTTCAAAACAAGAGAGAAAACTGAACTAAACTTTCAAACACTACCTGGTCTTTGAAAAGCCACCAATGGAAAACCCCTTGGAAAACACCAAATTTTGGTGAAGCTGTGCAAGAATGGGGCTCAGAGTCATCTTTCTTCCCAACTTGTCCATCTTCTAAGTCAATGCCAGCTGGGACTTGAATATCACCAATTACTCAGGGGAAATACCCTGGTTTCAGGATGAAACTTTGCTCCCTGAAGGACACCCAACATAAATGCAAGCATGCACAACTCTACTGGAGAGATCTCCTCTCAGTGTTCAAAACAAAAAGTGACACTGGTTCCTCACTCTACAGAAGCTTCCTGTGTTAGTTCCCAAGGAAAGGCCATGCTGTGTCTCTGGCTTTTCTCTGTGTGCACGAGGACAAATTGTGAGCAGAAACTCATGGGGGGTAGTCAAGGGGTGCTGGGGATCTGCAGAGCCAAGAAAAACTGTGCCAAGGACTCCAAGTCCACGGGCACATTACGGGGCAGCTCTTTCAAGAATCCAGATGTTCTCTCCAGTTTGCAAAAGGAGCAGTTTTGTGACTTAGGGAGAAATATTTCCATGTGAGCTCCTGCTGTGACAGTGCTCATTACGCTGAGCTGTGTCTAAGTGGCAATACAAGTTGCTCCTCACAAAACATGCTCTGTGTCTGCCCACTTTTTTTTTTTTTTTTTAACCTATGAGAGGCTTGGCACTTGACTTTTTTTGGCAGTAGCATTGTAAAATTCTTTCCAAAGAAATTTTCAGTGTGCCTTGCTGGGACTTTCTAAAAAATATAGATTAATTGTGATAATTAAATTTTCCTCTGAGTGATTTCTTTGATAAATGGGTCTAGTTAGGACTTTCAATTAAGCACCAAGCCCTGCTGTGAAGTCAGACTGAGCTTCATGTTGCAGGCATTTATTGCCTCATTTACACAGAGACAATCCGAATTATTTTACATTACACTGTTTTCTTTATCTGTCTTTTTTTACACAGGTATTAGAATTCCTATTAACCCTTCTATCAGGTAGCCAATTAAAAAGGTATGGTCAAGGAACTTTTAATTATTTTGTTATAGTTTAAATAAGCCTACTGGAAGCAGGGCACATAAAATCTTTCTCTTGTCCATACTGCAATGTATAAACCTATTGGTTTGTTACTGTGAAGATTCTCACAGTCTCCAAGTGATAAAAAATATGAAAATAATATAAAGTGAGGGAGAATAGACAACTACCACAAATGTTTTGATGAATGGCGGTAATATGCAACAATCCTGGGAACAGAAGCTTTTATGCTTTTGCGTTGTCCAAAATTGTGAGTAAATGGTAACCACAGCTTGGAGAATTTCAGTTACCAGGTGTGCATTCCACCTTTAAGGCCTGTGTTTTAAGTTATATCTATGCACTCAAGCAGCATTGCATGGTCATTTTGAAAATGGATTGAAGTATTTAAGACACACAGTTTCTACTTTTTATAATGCAGTTGGGACTCTTCACTTGTTTTTCTAGTCACTGGCACTGATGGCTACAAAAAAAACATCCATGTACTGTCAATCACTGCTGTTAACCATGAAGAATGAAAGGTCCACTGATTTAACAAAATCAAACCCCCAAACTGAAGGAAAAGAAGGTGTATTTTTTAAAAAATGCAAAATGCACATCCATACACAGGATTCACTGTCATTGATAATAAAGAAGAAGTCTACCAGCCTTAGAAAATGGTTTTAAATTTTTATGAGTTTTCTGTAAAGCCATCCACAGCTGTGCTAGCTAAGATGAAATTGCAAGGTTTAACAACTGGTGTGCTTTAAGATATAAATCAGAAACTAATTGTCTGACATTAAGAAAAAATATGCTTCCTCTTCTCCCACGCTACCCAACAAAATAATATTTCTGTTTCTTTTATACTATGTAGCATGTTGGAATCTATGCAATGAGAGTATATATATTTCTGACTATACTTTCAAGCTCGATTTTGATACAACCAGTGAATTGGTATGCTTCTCAAATGACAGTGAGTCACAGGCACAGTTTAATTCATATCAAACTGAACTTTTTCTGGGAAGCAGAAGGATTTCCAGGGAATCTCCACAATCTACAGAAATCATTCTGTCTGTCCATATATGAATTTAATCACAGTCAGATCTCATATCATCTATACGAAGCAATAAAATGAGTTGTGACTACTCAGAGTTTAAATAATTGACAGAAATTTCAATGCAATTAATGTAAACAAAGAAAATTGACTCACTGATGAGAAATTAGGGTTTGTAGATTATTGAGGGCTGACAGTAAATCCAAATGTCAGCTCCCACCCCCTTTCTTTTCTCCAACATAAACCACCAAACCTCATGCTTCTAATGCGGATTTGTTATGCTCTGGCATATCTAATTTCTTAAACTGGGAAGACAAAGATGAATGATACCAAATAATATAAGTGTACATTTTAAAAATCCAAATGCTATTTTAAATGCAAGTTTAAATGAGACCACTATGTGGTTAATATTTATCTAGCATCCTCTGTCTTTGAGGCACATTTCGTCATATAAGACTGTGCTATTAAAGCAGTTCATGGGAATGATGTGCATGACTCCTTTTGCTAATGGGAGCTGGTTGCACAGAACAATCTAGCTGTTAGTGCTCTGAGGAGAAGGGAACTTGAATAGCAGGGGCTTGGAGAGAAAAATAAAAAGAAAGCTGCTAAGGGCATTTGAAAATACACTTGCTATTCTTTTCCCTCCTAAGCATTGCTGCAGTAAACAACAGCTTCAAGACTCCTCTTTAAATAAGTGACATGAAAATGAAAAGAGCACGACTTTGTACCAACAGCCATTCAAAATGCATCCAGGATCCCAAACTAACCTTGAGGATAGGAAAGGCTTGCAGGGGGAGGGAGGGTGCTGCTAAGGATGGTTGATTTGGCTTGTTTCTTTCTTTGCTGGCCAGTTGCTTAAAGAAATTATCCTTGGTGGGATCATTCTGCCCCAAAAGCAGGGATGCTGTATTTGCTACAGGCAGTGTATTTAGGCACCAATTTTAAAAATACAACTGCCTAAAATTAGACTCCCAAATCAATGTAAAGTGTTAAAGAAATGCCTTGGTTTTCAAAAGAATCAAACATCCACAGTCTCCAGGTCAAGGTCCTGACCCAGGAAAGCAGATGAATATTCTCCCCAACCCCCCACCCCGAGGCAATGTGATTGCTCAAGCATTTAAGGCTGAAGTGCTTAAGTGCTCCCGTAGGTAGGGGTTAGAGAACTTAAACATGGGGGGAGAATCGACTGGGCACCATCCACCCTTTTAGACCTTGCCCAGAGGGAAGTTTTTTCATTTGATTGGTTTTTTATCACTTTGCCTGTGTAGAATTTTCCCAACCAAGCCATAGGCAGCAAAGTACTTCTTAAACACACTGCAAACCTTGGTCCCAAACCATGCCAGGACAATCTCCTTTGGGAGGAGGGCTACAAATATATAAATTGTTGTAGGGTTGTGTACAACTCCTAAATCAGGACAAATGCTGGAGAGCAGCTTCTTTCAAAGGCTACGCTAACAGCAAACTCTTTCTCATGATTAGCCAGGACTAGAAGGACATTAAAAAAGGCCAACAAGCATTGGGCATCACACAGCCCTTTCCTAAATGCTGTGATGCAGATCTGCTAGTGGGTGAAAAGATGCCTAAGGTACTGGACCATGACACAGAAAACGTGACTCAAGCCCCACTTCCAGAAGAAATAAATATGACCTTAGGCAAGTCCCTGACTATTCACTTCTTAAACTATAAAATGGCTATGTACTTTTCTGCCTTTGGAGTGAAGGGAGACTAAAATCCATTAGTGATTGTGAGGTGCTCAGCTACTAAATTCTTAAGTGCTGAGAAACATCAGGAGAGGAATTTTCCAAAGAGATATTATTGAACAGATCTGTGCATGCTTTTTGGTACTGTCATAATGTGTTGTTGTATGTCTTTATTCCAGATGTTTTATTTATCACAAAGTATTAAAGGCTGGGTTTCTTTACCATAGAGGATTGACTTGGAGGAGCTCCATGGGGAAAGGAAATGTTTTCCATGCTGTAAGACTAATAACGTAAGGGGGAAAAGAAGAACCTTACGTTGCCATTTGATTGAGACAATAAATAAATGCTTTCACTTTGGCCCTTACCATCTAACTACTATGTTCTTATGCCTGCTCAGTCTCATTAACTGCCTTGCTTTTCACCCACTGGGTTTCCTTCTCCTACTAGAACAGTTTTACTAGACACTGAAAAAAAACCAAAACCCAACTAACACAAAAAAATACCTCCAAAATTATTCAGGTCATAACAAAAATAATTTCGTGCTTCCCAAATTGAATGCCTCTATAGGATGTTCCCATGTCATCAACAGAAATGCCCTATTACTGTTTGATTGTCAAGTTCTGACTCAATTTGTCTGTGAATGACAGTAATAAGGACAAAAAAAAATGGAGCCAGCTTGCAGACACCAGGATCAGCTTAAAGCTGAGGAAAGATGGGCATGGGACAAGAAAAAGAACTTAAAAGAGTGACTTAAAGGAAGATGAATGCTCTCCATCTAAGTCTGTATCTAAATGTTACACTTAAGATCTCCCAGAAATCTGATTTTTCTCTATTTTCTGTTTTCTCATGCTTTTGTGTTCTTTCAGCCATGTAACTTTTGATTATACTCTGGCAATCAACACAAACCTAATGATCCTCTTAAGCCTTAGCTGAGAGTAGGTGACAGAAGCTGCACTGCTTTCAGGTCTTTCATAATTTGGGTCCTGGTTCCCAGTATGACACCTTCCTTGGACTGCTGGCTATGCAGGGATTGGTGCCAATGAGCAAAGCATTCCCACTGAGGACAAACACGACTTTGCAACCCAGCATCTTGTGCTACAGTTGTCTACTGCATCGTACTGTATGTCCCATTACACAGCCTGGCTTCTCTTACATTCATCAATGGTTGTTCCCTGTGGTCTTCTTTTGGGGTGCTTTTTGTCTACAACAGAATATCTTAATTTTCTCAATCAGTACCCTGAAAATGTATGGCGAACTTCCAGATCAAAAGACAGCAAACATTTGGCTCTACTACCACCCTAAGCATAGCTCAAACTAAAATTTCACCTTTCTGTGGGTTTCATACAGTTCCTTTATCTCCCACTTGATACTCGTACATTTTATCCAATACTTTGATACAGAATTAGCACTGAACTCTGATTTATTACACCAAGTAATTCTTTTTTGTCTGCTCTTGGCTGGCATTATAAGCCACATGGGCTAAGGTCCTATGTTGTACTGCTATTGAGAAGATACTTTAACTCTCTTTTGCACCATTTGGATTCAGATCTTATCCCAAAGATTGCTAACTTTATGATTTGTATCAGCCTAAAGAGAACTCTCTATGGATAACTTTGCAGTTCAGAGGCATAGAGAATTATTTTTGAATGTTTTGCAATACAACCACATCCCCTGCCCTCTCTAGCAAGCCCCAGGCATTTCTGGAGGTTGGCAAAGCTCCAGAGCAGGCAGTAGAATCAAATAGTATTTAAACCCATTTTTCTAATAAAACCAAATTCAAGGTATCATAGAACAATAACAATTCATTATATCTCCCTATCAATCATCAAAAGACTTAGAAAAATAGGGTTATGGCCCCTATGTTAGTTAAAGCAAGAGATGCTCAATTTAAAAATTAGGAAACTCAGGCAAAGATACAGTTTACTACTTGTTATGAAAATAGTTGAGGATAAGAGTTTTGAAGTAGTTTTACAGCAACTAAAAAGGACAAAAGGTGAGGTCTAAAGATTTTAAAATGTCTGGGTTTTTTTCTTTCTACTGATGTTTATAGCCCTTCTGTTTTATTTTTCAGAAACAAAAGCCTGCAAATTTTGCCTTCTCCTCCCCTGCCCTTTTCTAGAAAGAAATGACATGAAGCTAAATGGTTGTCCCTGGATCTTGTCTACATTGCTCTAAAAAAAAAAAAAAAACAAAAAAAGGAAGGGGAAGGAATTTGATTTGAGGCATTTTGACCAACATTTAGAATGGAACACACAGCACTGTTCTGTTTCTGCCCTTTTCTCAGTTATCCACAAGACCTAAGCCACATTCATGCAATTTGCTCAGCCCACAGCCTGAAATCAATGAGGTCTATGCAAGAAGAGAGCACCTGCCACAGGCTGTTACTGTTTTTATTTATTTTCTGTACTATTGGACCACAAGGAACCCCAACAACAAATATTGTCTGGAGCACTGTGTAAACATCGACCAAAATGATGGCTCTGTCCCAAAGTGGTTACAAACTAAACAGAGGACAAGAGACCACAGATGGATACAAACAGACAGAGGGAGAATAAAGGAAATGAATGCTCAGTGACAGCAGTATTACCTCACTAGCAGCCTAAGAGCTGTCAAAGCTTTCGTAGACCTCATGGCCCAGGAGACTTTTAAGAAGATTCTAGAGAGCTACCAACAGAAATCTGAGAGTGTGTATGTAGAGTACTCTCCAAATATGACAGATATCACAGAGGAGAAAACAAGAATGGGCTTGCTTGGAGATGAACACGGGAGGATGGTAACTCCGAACAAATGGTGACAAACCATTTTAAGGTTTTAACAGCATTTAAACATGGGAGTTGTCTTCATTCCTGACTGCCTCTAATAGTCACCCCCCCCCTATTGTCCCATACCAATCATATTCACTCACATCCTCCTCCAGAAAGGAATATAAGGACCAAGCATGGCAGAGCTGGAAGTCTGCTCACACAGGGCAGTTCCTGCCTCCTGACAATGAGAGATGATAGGTGGAGTCCCAGGGGACCCTGGAAATGAAGACAGGCAGCTTATGTTGATGTGAGATAGGGGAGGGGAGGGGAGAGGTAGCACAGTGCTGCCAAGAGAAAAGTGACATGTTCAAAGAGACAGGGAAATGATCTTTGAAGCAAGAGCAGCCACATGCAGTATGATTAGGGCAAAGGCAAGCCTGCATGTGTCAAGGCCAGAGAAAAGGAGGCTGCACCAACTCAGCTGCTAAATAATGTGACCTTAAGAAAGAATTCAGCTGCCATGAAGAGGGAAAAAGATGCACCTTGAAAGATTTAGGAATTGGGGGTGGGGTGGTATAAGCAGCTGAAAGGCATTACCTGTATGTAAGAGAAGTCAGAGCCGATGCTCGCACACAGCCGTGAGTGACAGACACCATGACACGCTGTGCACAAGCACAAGTGCAGGCAATGGCAGCAAGCAAGAAGTCGAGGTATTTCCCCCCTCTCACCTCCTGTTCCACTCTTTTCTTTGCAACTATTAAATACAGGCAACTATAGAGTAGATGCCTAGGATAAGCCAACAGCTCAGCAAATAATTTCAGTCCCATCAATAATTCTTTTCTCTCATGGCCCAGATCCTGTTCAATATACCCATGAGGTTGTGTCTCAGCTAACTCAGAAAAAATATGATGCCTTTTCTCCATGCTCAGTAATAAACTGCACAGCCCTTGCACAGTTTTCTGCTGTACTCCTGGAATAAGATTACCAGCAAGATTAAGGCCTCTGGTTGTGAGAAGGGAGATTTCACAGGATTAAATGTTATCCAGTCTACTTCTGAAACAGAGGATAAAATACAAGAAAGGACCACGAATTATATTACTGAAAATATCATAGAACATGGTGGTGGTAAAAGGGATAATAAAAGATCGAAATTTTAAATTATATTCATAAATAAAAAGCAGCAGGGCAAAGTACCGCAGGGACTACAGTTGTCATCTGTTGCCAGAAGAGGGCACTCCCAGCTTTTTTTTTTTTTTATGACTTGAGAGATTTAAATCAAGATTTCCCTTGGTAGCATTTCCCAGACATAAATCAAGCACAAATGAATAACCTTTGATTTATCATTCCTAATGGAGATGTACATCATATTGGCGTGTCATCACATTTCAACATTGGCCATTATGATGCCAATCATATAGTAATTTTCTTCCGTGTCATAATCAGTGATGAAGATGTACGTTTCCATTCAGTACAATTAGATTTTCATGTTTCTTAATGGTAGCTGAGGGCATTAGGCAGAATACCTGCTTTTGCTCTAACTCTTGTACTCATATTTTTCTGAAATTGTATCCAAACCATTACCCAATCACCACTCTTCACTAGTTAAACGCCACCCCTGCTCATATGGGAAAAGGTGAAAACGATTTAAACTACTATTCCAAGCTGCAGAGGAAGAGCCATTAATATCCTGGGCAAATACATGGTGTTGAAAAATAACTGGCCTTAATTATTTGAGAGCTTCTTAGCATACTCCATGATATCAGCTTGGGCTTGCCACTACTGACCTAACCCAGACCACAAACCTCAGTGAAGGTGTTTGGCTGGGCCTGATGTCCATCCGGCCAAGTCCAGTGGTATTGTTGGTATAACCTCTCTGGGAAAACCCAAGCTACAGCTGTTTACACTGAAACTCTTCTGTGACCACAGGCACCCTCCTGGCTGGTTGGATGAATGGATAGATGGGCAGATACGATGTGTTACTGCCATTTAGAACAACTCCTGGCTCTCCTGTAAGGGGCCAGTGTACGATGGGTTGGTACCACCTAAACAAGAGAAACAGAAGTCACAGTATTTTCAAAAGCACCTGAGCCTGTCTGAAAAATCCCATTATACACCTATAGTGGATATTTTGTCCGTCGAACATTTTACTAAACGATGCTCTAGTTTTTGTCACCTTCGCTCTCTGCTCAGACGCAGAGGGGTGACGCTTGATCGCGGTGCGCTGGGGCTGAGCGCGGGGACACCGAGCGGCATCGCTCGGGCCGTGTCACTACACCTTGGCGACATTGCCGAGCTCGCGAAGTGAGCGAGCACAGCACAGCCCACGAGAAGGACGCCCGTGCCTCGAGCCAGGCGCTGCGGGCGCCCCAGCGCGGAGCCCGGGCGGGACGTGGCACCGAGGCCCGCCGGTGCTCTCGGATCCGCAGCATCCCCAGGGAGGGCTCCAATGTCGCCTGCCGCCGCCTCCTGCTGCCGGCTGTGAGCGCAGGGGGGCTCGCTACCCCGCACACCCCGGGAAGGCGGAACGGAGCGCCCGGGGAAGATGGCTCCGGCGGGCTGCAGGGGCACTGCGGCAGGGGACGAGCGCTCCCCGCGGCGACGCCGGCACGGGCAGGCATGAGGCGCCTCGGGGGACGAGCCCGCCCGCGGGAGCCGGAGGCGCGCCGCCCCCGCCTGTCGCGCCGCCTTCCCCGTCCCATCGCCAGCGCAATCGGCCCCCTCCGGGCGCTCCCGCGGGGGCGTTCGCCGCCGCCGGAGCTGCTCGGGGCGGAGGCATGAGCGCCGGGAGGCAGGGATGAGCGCCGGGAGGCAGGGATGAGCGCAGGGGCGGTGCGCCCTCTTGCGGTCACGTCCGGGAGAGCCGCGGGGCCCGCGCGGTGCCCTCAGCAGGGAGGGCAAGGCTGAGGCGCCGGCGGGACCGGGCACACCAACACAGCCGCAGCGCCGAACCGCAGCTGGTCATTTCTCCTCCACATGAAAACCCTGCTCTGGCCCTCTGACGCTGAACTGTCACCACGCCGACAAGAATTCTGTGACAAACCTGACCTTGCACCTGACTGAACATGAGCCCGTGTGTGCCCAGGTGGCCAAGAAGGCCAATGGCATCCTGGCCTGTATCTGCAATAATGTGGCCAGCAGGAGCAGGGCAGGGATTGTCCCCCTGTACTGGGCACGGGTGAGGGCGCACCTTGAGTGCTGTGTCCAATTCTGGCCCTCACTGCAAGAAGGGCATTGCAGTCCAGAGAAGGGCAACAGAGCTGGAGAAGGCTCTGGGGCACAAATCTGATGAGAAGCAGCTGAGGGGAGCTGTTTATCCTGTAGAAAAGGAAGCTCAGGGGAGACCTTGTCACTTCCTACAACTTCCTGAAAGGAGGCTGTAGCCTCCTCTCTCAAGTAACAAGAAGACAGACTGAGAGGACATTGCACCGGAGGAGTTTATGATGGATATTAGCAAAGTTTCTTCTCCAAAAGGGTAGTCTACCATTGAAAAAGGATGCCCAGAGTAGGATTACCATCCCATGGAAGCATTCAAAAAATGTGCAAATGTGATGCTTAGGGAGATATTTTCTTGGTGGACCTGGCAGTGTTAGTTTTATAGTTGTAACCAAGGGCCTTGGAGGTCTTCTCCAGACTTAACGATTCTATACTGGGTTGTCACATCTCTTTTGTCTGTAAGACAACTTCTTTCTCAAAAAGATTAAGAGCAAATAATTTCCTGGGATCAGAAAATCAGTCAAAAAAAAGTACCTCACCTTTAAATGGGAGCTGTGGAAAAACCAAGCAGCCCCTTCTGGTGCACACCAAAGACAGTCCTTTCTCACAAGGGTAACTCACTGTTTCCAGGAGGCATCTAGAACACACTGGCACTGTGAGGGCACCAAGCCTTTGTGCTAATAACAGCAATGTTCTAAACATAGAAAGCCTGAATTCCTGTCAAGGAAATCAGTTTTCATCTTAGCAAAAGAAAAGGCGAGTTTCCTGCTTGGTATGGGAAAAGTTCCCAATTATGCTGCTGTCAGGCAAGCCTGGAGGTTTTACCTAGGTACAAAGTCAGAGAACTGCTTTCTTCCCAGGTATAGCAGAACTAAACTGTTGAACTGAATGTTGAACTGAAAAGTTACTGGTTTGTTCCTGGGTTTAAATGACTGTTTTGAAATGCATCTGTTGATGTGATGCAATATGGTTTTAAAATGCATGTGTTGATGTTGGTATGGCAAACATCCCAACCTTTTCTACCTCTCTGTCCATAAGCTGTGCAGGTTTGCCCTCACAGCAGACCGACCCAGGCCCCCAGCTGTAAATCCACCTACCTGAGTCAGATGGCCTTGAGATCTGATGTGGCACTTCTAATTGCCCCCGTGCTGTGGCTGGCTGCAGAGTCACATTGGACCTGTTTGTGGATGAAAAAAGCTTTATTTAGTGAACTTGAAAAGGTGCTCAATTTCAAACTGAATCACGGCAATGTCTAAAAGTTCTGATGGTAATCCCACTTCATTTCCTAGTAAAAAATGTTCTACAAAACCAAGATGCCTTATCATGGTAAATATAAACCAGAAACCATACTCAGTAACCAAAAACCCAGTTCTCATTGCGGATGACCTGGGCAAATAATTATTTTAGGATAAAGTTTGGGAAGAAATAAAAAGTACCTTTTTTTCAAAGAACAGACAGCAAATGAAAATTAATGCTGCCTACATAAGGCCATGTTGGTTCCCCTTCTGAAGATGGAACCTTTTTCCACTTATATGGGGGTGAGTTAGGGATAACTCCACTGAAATTAGTAGTCATAATAGTGCAGAAGCAGACTGAGGGAAAAATAAGGTTCTTTTAATGTCTCCTTGAGTGTTACTAATGGTGGCAGTAGCTGCAAATGTCACTCTTAGCTCCTATTTTCACTTTCAAATTTGTCAGTAGTGTCTTGATTAAAATTGTACAGTTCTGTAGCTGAGGTTTGGATTAAGTTAAAATTATTAGGATTAGAAGTGGTGCAAAACCAGAACCTCAGATCTGATCCTCTTTGAATTTCTATGGAAAGGAGTTTGGATTTAAATCCCCAGATGTGAACCCGCTTGCATGTTTAATTCTGGGTCAGTAGGAGTCTAAATTCCTCATCTGGTTTTGTGTGGGTGTAATCCTGCAGGAGCATTTGATTGTGGGATTTTGTGGGGTTTATGAATGAAAGTGAGAGAAAAGAGACATTTCATGACTGGTGATGAGACTAGTTTCTATTCAAAGATATGAGGAAATAAAAGACAATTACTACACTGGTTTTTATAGTTTGTTGGGAATACAAGACATGGGAGGAAAAGTGGAATAAGGTTTCTGTAAAGTCAGCACAATGGAACTTCATTTGTGGTTAGTGTCAGTCATTATTGTAACAAACATGAATAATATTGAAATACGAAGTCAGAGTTTTGAGGGTTCACTGCTTTAGTTGTCACCATTCAAATCTAAACAAAATATCAACATAAATTAATTTCAATTCTATTACTCTACCCAAGCCCAGAATTTGGCCTACTATGGAATGGTGCATTTAATTCAGCTGGAGAAGATAAAGAGTCCAGGGTCTTTAATTAGTTTACACTGGAAAAAGCATCTGGTCTGCTGACCAAGGAGGAGTATTCTGGGCACAAAAGTGTTACCTTGTGTAAGATACAGTTACTATGCTTTGCATGTCAGCTGGCCCTAAATTACTAAACCCATATTCAGCTTTTCCTTTGTGCATATAGAATTGCTTTTTCAAGAAGTGAAGTTGGAGATTGCTTAGTCAATACTGTAATTAATTTGTGTGATTCTGCAAGAACATCTCTGTTGTGTGGTGGGTAAAATTATTGTGCATTCTCTTTTTCTTTTACACAATTTTGGAAATGTGTATTTTCTCCTTGGTGGGCTAAAGCGCATCTAGAAGCATTCCTTTCCCTCACTACATCTCCCATCACTGACTAAAAACATTGCCATTATCCTGGAACGGGAAGAATATTGGGTTGGATCAGCCATTTCACTGCCTGTGTGTGTCTGTGAGATAAGGACACAGTATTCAGCCTTTGAAAAGATCTTCTTCCAAGTAGCTTCTGTCAGTGTCTCTGTGCCTTTCATTTATTAGCTCGCACATGTGACACGTATGTCTAAAAGCCAGTGTGCTGTATTAGGGCTCAATCCCACACCACTGACGTCAGGGAGAGTTTTATCAATTACTTTAATGAGCATAGGATTAGGCCTTTGTGATTACACAAAGAACCAATTATTGGATTTTTCTATGAACCTACATTAAAACCTTCTTACAAATGTGACTTGCAGGGTGGGAATCAGAGAAAACATTGCTTTTCTGTTTCAGTATAAGCTCTACTTCAGTACTAAGCATATAGTATTTAGGTTTGCAATGCAGTGCATTGGCAGAAACAGACACGTTCTGCCCTCTACTCCATCTCCCAGTAATTACACCACTGCATGGTTTAATCTCTTCCTAGACATGTCTTGCCTAAGGATCCAGTATTTTTGGTCTGTATTAAAAAAGACTTCTAGTATCTTGTAGTGCGAGACACTCCCCCCAACATATTTTGTTTGACAGATGATCTTCCCATAATTCCATTGTCAAACAAGACAGCAAACAATTTTAAAACAACAACAAAAACAAACAAACAAAAACAAACAAAAACCACCAAACCAAACAAAAAAATTTAACCAAATCTAAGCTAGAAAAAGGCCTGAGCCTGTGATTTATTCATCTTGGTTTCATTCACAGTCTTGCAAGTATGCCAGCTGTGTTGTAATGATCTGGCCTACATTTTGCTGCAGATCTTTTTCTTTTCCTTTTGCTCCTAATCATTATTTATTATCTGATATTATTATCAATCCCTTCTTTTACAGCACCAAAGAGAGCAAGTACATCCTCCAAGCCTCATGATCCTTAATATCTGAAGCTCAAAGAGTGCCTGATTCCATTTCAACTTTCTGAAATCTATTAATCCACAGTACAGGTGAATGTAATTTTCATGTAACTATGGTCTCTGCATCAGTAACTAATGCTTAAAATCAGAAACACTGAAAGGGAACGGCTGCCTCTCAGGCACAACTTGTGATGGAGTTGATGCAGAGGTAATATTTTTTTCCTTTACCATAAATTCACCCTGGCATTTCACTATGTTCTTGCACATCCACATAAAAAGATGGTTATAATAATTACTGCTTTTGTCTTGTCTTTGGAAGTGCTCTGCACAAGGCAGATAGAAGCTGCATCATGTTTTCTTAGAATAAAAGTTTATAGTATTATTATGCCGGAGTGATTGGAACTGAACCTTCCTGGGACAAGTTATTTTTATTTATTGGCAGGATTAGAAAATACTATTTACAAGTTATAAAATTCACTAAAAGATGCAGTAACAATCTCACTGTATGACACATACAAACTAGAAATAGTGTTTTGTTCAACCTGGCAAAATATGGATTCCTAGAACATCCATTCTCTTGTGCAGGAAAATATAGATCTTATTTTAAGCTGAGGAAATATTAAATAAAAAGGGTTTTATATTTGGGGTCATTGGGATTCAGTGCAAAGCTCCAGAGTAATCTCATGAAAGTAGTGGTATGATCTAGGGGAGACACAGTGGCTTAGGAATCAGCAAGCTTGTGTTTCATTCCTAGCTATCTGTCTCACTTGATAGTTCTGGCCTCTTCATCTCAGTGCTTAGTAATGCCATTTTTCACTTGTTGGCTGTCTTCACTATTTAAACTGTAAAATTGCTGTGACTGGCATTATTCTTTGGTGCGCATTTTTAAGGCTCTTACTGCAGTGGAGCTCTGTGGAGTAGATCAGGCATTTTTAGATCTGTTCTACCACAAAAATAAGAGTCTCCTCTTTACTGGACAAAAGGAACAACATGACGATGTCAGAAAAATACAGGAAGGAAACTCATACCTGAATTTCTGATACAAATCTTAAATAGAACAAAGTTTTCTTTATTAAACTAATAGGTGATTCTAATGGAGGAATTAGACAGAAATTATTCATTAAGTGAATTAAACCAATTTATCACAGCTCAGAATATCTATAAGTCTTTTTGTGCTTTTCTCTAGCTGCTGAAATATATTACTTAGGTTTACACCTTTTGTTCATCTATGGGTTAAT
Organism: Melozone crissalis; assembly: GCF_028551555.1. Lineage (NCBI taxonomy): Eukaryota > Metazoa > Chordata > Aves > Passeriformes > Passerellidae > Melozone > Melozone crissalis. The sequence goes on along the minus strand of NW_026535784.1, from coordinate 39,847,711 downwards.
GACAAATTAGCCCAAATGAAAAATAAACCCAAATAATTTGTTTGGCTGCAAGAGATCAGACAGGATTCCTGACACCACCTCAGTTCTTTTCTCTAGCAAGCCCACCAGCCCCTCTGGTGTCAGTATGCTGTCCTTCACAAACAAAATCTGGTGCCCTGAAACACTTCAAGTTGCAATTGAAGAATCGCTGTTGTATTTCTTTTCCAAAAGTAGTTTCATGTAGCAAATTTGGATCAAATACAAAAATGAGCCAGAAATGCAGCTGGAGGTGATTGACTTGGGACTGTAACTATTCAAACAAAAACATTCTTCATTGTTTTGATACCTCTAGATTTAAGTTAGCAATTTCATAAAATGTTGGCTGAAGAACTTGTTCTGTTGACAAATTAGTAGAGTTACTTGTGTTCTCCTGTGCTTTAATGATTTCTTCTTCTCTTTAATTTTTAACTTTTTGTTTATTTGTTTGTTTTCTTTTTTCCCTTGATTATCTCAGTTTATTTTTAGTTTTGGTGTTCTTGCAATTTCCTTCATAACTATTTGTGAATTTATAAATTTTAGCATTCATCTCTGGTCTTAAGACATCATTGTTTTTTAGAAGGAGGGCTAGATCTACTTCTGCTTTTAGCTGCTTTGTGCTGTTCAGCTGATGCAAAGCATCTATAAAGCCATTTTAATCAGTTAAGCCTGATTTATGATAATGAGAACTTGGCTTCTATGCTTCTTTTCTTGTTTCCCTTCTTTTTAGTATTCTTTTTTCTGTTTTTCTTGAGAAGATTCTCTTATTCTTCCATAAAATGTAGCCAAGTAATTAAAGAGTATTCATGAGCTGGAAATAATTTCTACAGTTAATCAATAATGTATTCAATTAATATTTCTCCTCATTACTCAAACATACCAATTGCTACTGTATTCTTTTCTCTAAGGTTCTCTTGTCATATTCCACAAAATATTTTCTTACCTCCTTTCACAAAAATCTTTTTACTCTTTAAAACCACTAATGTAAAAGCAAAAACTATCCCAATAATCTTAATCCCAGTAAGTCAATGTAGGTACTCTATTTGCCAAATTAACATCTGATTTCTTACTCCTTGCAGTATAAAAATACTTATGGCAGAAATCTTTCCTTCCTATTTAAAAGCCAGTGCTAGCTAAATCCAGATCTCAAAGTCCCAGTGGAAGCCAGGCAGTGCACCTCTGGTGGAAATGCCACCACCAGCACTTGATGCCACCTCAGTGATGCCTTCATTCCCAGCCCACAGAGTATTTGCCAACACCTGGGATACCTCCATGCAGTGCTCCTCAGGGGATCTCAACCACTGCAAGGACTATGTAAGAGTACTAATGCGCAAAGCATGTTGGGATAAAAGAGAAGGGATGATCTTCAAAAGGCTCTCAGGCTTCAGAATAATTATACAGAAACACTGATGACAGTAAAAGCCTAATGGATTGAATACATAATTGAGAGACAGCAACATGAGCTTCTAGCTCTGCTCCACTGTGTATTTTTATATTAGATTTTCAGCAGAGCAAGAAAAACGAAATTTTCCCGCTTCAGCCAAGCATTCCAACCTTTCATGATATCATAGCTCTTGTTCTACATTTATACTCACCCCATGAGAGGTGGAATACCTTCAAAAGGCATGTTAAAAATGGTTCTTTTCTAAACCTGGAAAAACACACAATCTTATAGGAGAAGTATTCCTGTGCAACCCATAGGATTCAGCATACATCTAGTGAATCTAGCCTTAATTATCTTAATTTTCAGTGGTCCTTGGTTTTAAGAACCACCAGGTTTAAGGAAGAAAGGAACCTAGCTCTAGACTTTTTGCGGGTACAGGAACATCAAGAAGGAATCACCTTCAGACAGATCATGAAGACTACCGGTGTCCTTATCTAGGGACCAGTACAACGAACATTAGTGGTTCTGAATTACTGCTTCAAGGATGTTTTCCTTAGTGGGCAAAGCTGGATTCAGTAAAAATTTATTTCTTGGTGACTTTTTGAAAATTGGAATCTTTTCCAAAGCGCACTGATAAACATTCTTCTTTGTATGGATAACAGATGCCATTATAGGCATTATAGGGACAATGATTCCATTATAATTTATTTTTCTGCAAGATCATCAGCTCTGATACCTTTTTTCAGACACAGTTTATCAGCCTCTTTATTCCAAGCCAGTGATCTATATCTGGAGCTATCTGAATGTTTCTTTTTATATTGTTTCTTTCTCATCATGACTCATAAAAATCACTATTACCATTTCTTTCATTATCTACCTATGCTGTGCAGCTTGCACACAAGATTTTGATGTACAGTGCAACCTTTTCTCATTATTTTCTCTTTGTCCTTTCTGTACAGATTGCATCCATCAATATTAACATTTCAGGTCTCTGATTTATCTCATTACAGTCCTATATTACCAGATAAGTCATAATTTCCTTCCTGTAATGTCACTTCCAGCTCATTTCCTATACACTTTGCATGTGTGTATAGACAATTATAAGGTTTATTGCTTCCTTCCTACTGGTCTTGGCTTTTCTCCTTTCTCTTCATCTACCAGCATTCAATATTTATAGAAAGAGCTCTGCACTGGGTCATAACATCCCAGTCTAAGTTCACAGCTGCCTGAAATAGCATGGCAGCACTAGTGTCCTGTGTTCTCCTGTTCTCAGGTGAATATCTTTAAAATATGAACTGAACTGCCCAGTCTTTCCACAAATCTCAGGATGTGGCCATGCTTCCAGTCCCACTAGAGTCCTAAACGTGAGTGAAAACTATGGCCCACCAGTTTAAGGCTCACTCATTTTGCAAAGCAGGAACAAGGGGGTTTGCACTAACTTTGCACTGATAGTTTGTGAGCAGAAATTCCTCATAAATAGTGAATTCCCAGTGGTTTGAAAGGAAATAGGTTTCAAGAAGGACTCCTTTTACCCAGGACAGCAAACCTTTGTCTTTCACAAACCACATGCCCCACTGAGGCTTCCTGTGAGAAAACCACTCTCAGCACCTTTTGACTAGAAGAGAAAATGTGGCCCAGCACCAGCTGGAGGCACTGCCTAAAGGAACTAACAGCTCTCTCATTCCTGGAGGCCTGGCATGGATGGACACACACAAGAGAGACCAGGTTATACTGGAGGACTCCATTTCTCTCCTACCTGGAGGGAATTCCGATCATGCAGCTGGAGTAGCACAAGTGTCCAGGCTGCCCTGACAAGGATAACCTTTTAAACTTTGGCTTTATACTTATTTTTGTAAAACCTGGGGCCTTCACATAGTCCCCACCTTCAGCCCCCTGCAAACTGCACTGCTGTAGCTCCACTCAATGATAATAGAGGCTGAAAAATCTTGCACACCCTCTTTCCAGAAGTGGAGGTGCTTGTATATATTTCTTTGTCCGCTGGAGGGCAACATTGGCTCAAAAAAAGAAAAACAATTTCTCTCGGTTACGCGGTGATTGAGGTGACACAGACACACACAGAGAAAACACGTAAGAAATTCCCAGGATGCTGCTTCACGGGCAGAAAAAATAAAACATCTACTGTAATGCTAAGGAAGTATCTCAGACTGCACCAGAAATCAGTAAGTATGGAATGGAGATGACAGGTGAAAAAAGTTTGTAGAAATTTTCGTTCTAGAAACTCATTCACAGAGGGATTTAAATGTGCTTTATTAATCTGAAGCAGGGCATTAACTCTGTTGTCCTCAACCAGACTAGACTTTATACAGACAGCATTTTGGATATATAGTATTAAAATTTTGCTGAAGGCTAAGGACTCAGAAATGGTTCCATCCCTGGGACAAGCCATTCAAATCAAAGGGAAACTGTAGATGGACTGCTACTGTTCTTGGGAGGACCAAGAGGGAAAGGAGGGATTCGTGGCGGGCCCTGAAGAAGTCGACTCTCGGGATAAGAACCTTAAAAATGGAAAAGAGAGACTGTAGCAAATCTGGTGGCAAGAAGAGCTAAGCAAGAGTTTCTTGCTAAGAAGAAATTTGCAGGTGTGATTAGAACCAGCAGTGGTCAAGAGTCCTCCTTGGACTGATGCAACAACTAGCACAGAAGGGAATTTCTTCTGCCTTTGCCTGTCAGTTTTTTCTTATCTTTAATCCCCGCTGAGGGAGACGGCTTCTATCGTTTATTACCTCTGCTGCCTCAGTAGGATTGTTATCCCTCTCCCTCCTGACGGCAGTGTAATTATGTCCCCAGAGAGCCGTGCCTGCAGGCAGCAGTGCGAGCCTGCTGAGCCTCTCCCGGCAGGGCTGTGCGCTCTGGTGGCTGCAAACTGTGCTGCTGCCCACTCGGTACCTATTTCAGATATTCCTGCTGGGGCCCACAGGGGAAACAACAGGCTGCATGCCCACTTAGCAGCTGCATGCTGGTAAATGTATTGGTGTTAGAAGTACCTGAAGACTTTTGCTAACAATAGCATGGCTTGTCAGAGGTTTATAATACGGTTTTATAATTGGATTTGAAAAAAGAGGCTAGATTCACACTGTGCTGTGTGGGGAGCATCCCTCTGTGCTAGTCTGGGCTGCTGAGGAGGAGTGGGATGTGTGTGCACACTGGGTCAGGTGGCACTAGTTAGATAAGCAGCAGTTGTGCCTCATCTGCAGCCTCATTGATCCTGCTGCAGGGCTGTGCTGGCTGTGACGAGCGCTGCTCAGGAGCCCAGAGACAAGGTGAGTATGTCAAGTCTCACATATCCTGTGTGAAAATCCATACTTGGCCTCTGCCTCCCTGTGCCTCATCTCACATCGGTTCTCTCGCCTGCTACAACCTGCAAGGCTCAGAGCTGCTCAGAGCCTTCCCAGAGGTGGTGGTGCTGTGCCTGCTCTGCGAGGGCTGTGCATGCAGGAACTTGCTGCTGCTCCCCGACTGCTGCTGCTCCGTGACTGCTGCCTCCCTGCTGCACAGCCCCATGCATGCCCATTCTGCAGCACTGCATTGCCAAATGCCTCAAACACCTCCCTGCATATGCTGCATAGCTCTTGGCACTCAGAAATGGCAATATTTGGGGTAGGGTGAAACTATAAACATTTCTGAGTGTGATGCTGGCTTAGCTGCTAAGCTAACATTCCCATTCACTTTGTCTAAAGAGTCCCTAATATAAGAAGTGCCCAAACCTTTCGAATATGGAAAAGCCACTCTCTTTCCTTAAGAATATCCAGCCATGTATCCTTCCACAAACAGCTCAGAAATTCTGTATTGGCAAGTGTTTTGAACAGTCAAAGCATCCCTTGTCCCATGTAGAAATGAGAAAAAAACCCCAGGATAATACAACTAGATTTATCAAAATCTGACTATGCCCTGTATTGACTCCTGACTCCATCTGTACTCCCTTGCATTCTTTATCTTTCATTTTGCAGACTGGAAAATGTAGAAATACACATCTTAAAGCTAAAAGCTCATGGTTTTCCCACTGAAAAGAGGAAAAGAGGAAAGATCAATACACAAATTCAGGAAAGTTCAATACACAAATTCAGGAAAGTTCAATACACAAATCTAACAACTACTCTGCTGGTTTTGTTGTTCTGGAAATGCAAAATGAGCGAATTGCTCCATTCTGCCAAGAGAGCTGTCAGGACTCAAGTCTGTGGGAACTCTAACATCCAGGAGTAGCATATTTGATAGGAAAATGTAGCAAAGAAACTGCTTTTGGGACAAACAGATTTGGTACTTGAAAGGCTGAGTTCCCATTTGCTTGCCTGTTAGCAATTTACAACCTGTATAGGATTCTGAATGCTAAGTACCTGCTTATCATCTCAGGACTGCCAGGAAGATATTCAGTCAATAAACACATCTGAATGCAGACTGTCAGGACAGATCTTCCCCAGGCAGAAAGCTCGTGGGAGGTTGCTGCTTGCTACAGGTGCCCACAGCCTTGTCCTCTGCAGAAATGTCATCGAAAGGGGCATCTTCAAAGGCAGGTTTGGCTTCTCCTCCTGCCACCAGGGACTGAAGGTGCAAATGGTGTTGCACTTCATTAAAAGCCCAGAGTTTGAGCAGCCAGTAACACTGTTTTCAAAGGGACCCTGAGAAAAATAACATTTGCTCTGAGGCTTTTTTTAAAAGGAGGGAGTAGCAAAGCAACCCAAGGAGTTCACCATGCCCTGCTTGTAAGCAGTGTGGGAATGGCACAACATAGGCAGCTGATTTATGCTATCTGCTGCCAAACTGTTGTGGCTAATACTGAGCACCTCTAGAGTACAATTTATGGGTCATTTATGGTCAGGCTGTTTAATAGCCTATCCATAATGTTTGATCATGTCATCACTGCTTAGAGAGACTAATGTGTAGAGATTTTGCTTCTGGAGCCAATACACTGGGCTCTTCAGACTTACATGCATAATAATTCTCTGGGCTAATAGCTGCCAATGTATATTTATTCCAATAATACTGCCTGCTTACTGTTCTGCAGTTCCATAGCAATACAAAGATTGATTGACCTGTTCAACTACTGTGGTGATTTCTTCAAAAATCAGAAGCCTAAAAACATAAATGTTATCATAAACAGGGCCAGGATCTTTAGTTAATAGCAGACTACTGTGAAATAGCACCTTAATTTATTATACTTCTCAATTTCTTCTTCTCATACTCTTTTGCTTATGGCTGAAGTAAAACCTTACCATCAGGAGCCTGAAATCTGCTCTTTTGGTCCCCTCAAAGGCCAGTGCACATCACGTAGTGCAAGTGTCCATGAAGAGTTCTTAGAAGCCAACTGAAAATAAAATCCAGGGGTGTCAGGGCCAGGATTCATCTGGGAAGGAGGAAGCAGCTGATGAGAAGCTCCCTCCCCATCCCTCTTCCTCCTCACCTCCATCATCACTCCTCTCACCAGCATAAGCTTCTTGTTATCTGCCTCGGATGTGGCAAAGCTTTGTAGTTTCAGTCAACTCTTTCAAGGGGGCTCAGGGGGACAGAAACCAGTGAAGCCAGAAGGGGGGCATCACCTCTGGCAACCAAAGTGACAACAGCTGCCGCAGCCTTTCATGTCACAGTTTTACAGACTCCAGAGGGGAAACATCTCATAAAAGATAACCACGTATGTGTATGTCCAGAAGGTTTGGGGGTGTTTGTGTTCCAGGCAAGATATTCTCATCTTCTTTAGTAACAGATGAAAACAGAATGAATTTACAGAAGCTGTACCAAACACAAAGTCACCTCATGCTTTGCTCTGGTGCCAAAATGCATGACAAGGCCAGTAAGGGAAAGAGGCATACACCCCTGCTCCTGAGCAAAGTCAGTTTCAATTAACACTGCTTCTTATTTCAGGTCTGCACAGATGCCTCATGAAATTATATGCAATTCCTTTGAAATGTAGAACTTATGCTGCATGGGATCAAAAAAGTAATTTAAAAATGCTATGTGTACTCTGGGAGGAATTCCTTACTTTCCATTTGAAACTTCTGTCCAGTTCAGATATGGTGGATGCATGTCACTTACAGAACAAAAGCTTTTTCATTTTCAGTTTTCACTGGAAAAATGACAAGGTATTTTAAGAGGACACAGAGCCGCTTTTTGTATTAATTTTACACAGAACAAATCTGTTTGCCATAATGCCTCCTTCTTTTCCATTTCATTCATTACACAGTGGGACAACAATGACTGAAGTGTCCTCTGCCTCACGTAGAGACTGACAAGGCATATATCTGCTGAAGCCAAGCAAAGAGTCATCCTCAAAAGTCCTCACTTGTACAAACACTAGTGCTATTTGCAATATAATCAATTACTGTACTTAAAACTAGACTCATACATTTTGTAAAACACCACACTGGAGATCTCTTTAGCAGTTTTGTCTGTACACCTCAGTTTCTAAGTGTACCTTAGTCTGGGTGGTGCATTTAAACTTTTTTTTTTCCTTTTAACCAGTTGTTAGATATTCAAGGCAAGAGTTATTAAGAGGATAAACTGATTGTATCTTTCCTAACATCCTGTGGCTGTCACCAGTGACCAAACGCTGAACCAGAGGGCTTTGAGTCAATTCTGCACAACAGACCACTGTGTGCCCAACACCTATAGCAGTGGTACCTAAGTGGGGATATGGTATCAATTGAAATATTTTTACATTTCCAAGTGCAATGTCTTTTACAGATAATTTAACATTGGCATTTCATCCCCAAGGCTATGTGCAGGCAGAGGGAAAGCTTTGTGGACAGCAAGGTACTGGCAAGAACACACTGTGTGCCCTCCAAGGCTTCCCCATTTGCTTGCCTTGGAGTTCCTTTTGTGAGATCTTTTCCTTTATGACTGAAATGAAACTAATTCATTGTGAGAGTCAAAAAGCAATGGTGAAGGAACCAGATTTTTGAAGAAGCATACATTTCAAACATACATTTCTCCAACAGCATCAGAGGAAAAGTGAAACAGAAAAGCCGATTCCTTCTTCTGAAACTTCATTTTGCTGTGAAAGCTTCTATTTAAAAAGTCAATGCTAGGCTACATTCATAGGGAGGAAAGATTGAACACACTGTTTTCTGTTCCCTCTAACAGCCTCTTTCTCTGTGACATAGTGAGTAGGGTGATGGGTTTACAGAAGGTTTCTAGCTGCTCCTGCACTCCCCTCTGTCTGAACCTAGTCTGTTCTTTGGAGGCACCACAACTGTGCCCCAAGTGGCCTTTCAGGCTCCATGCTCTCACTGCCACCCTGGCTTTGGCACAGCCTGAAGAACACAGCCCTTCCCAGCCACCATGCGGATGTCCCTGAACCTCCACCCTGCTCAGTGTGCCATCTCTCCCATGGCCTGAGAGGCAGGATAACAAACCTGATGTATTTTGAAGCATGGTTATTAAGACCTCTGATCTTTCCAACATACCTTTTAAAATGCACCAGAGGATCTAAAATCTATAGGACAAAATCGAGAATTTCCTTGATGTTTGCTTTCCCAGACAAACATGGGCTGTTGAACCTCTCTCTCAACAGTGGCTTTAGCGGAGCAATGACTGTGATGGATTATTACAGAGTAATGGGGTTGTACTGCCCCTGCAGAGAGCTCCATCTCACCTTTGCTGCTGTTTTGGAACAAGTGAAACAAGATTTTCCTGGGCTGTAGCTCACTCAGCACGAAATCACCCACCAAGTTCAACAAGCAACAGCCAGCAAGACTTTCTGCACCCTCATCAAAGTTATTTCGGGTTCTTCATTGCCCAACAGCTTCTCCATGTAGAATACAGATAGTATTTTTTGGAACTAATTTTATGCATTTAAACACACTTACAAAATACATTTACATACAAAACAAATCCCACCACACTGACCTATGCCAAATTATGATGCCTACTTTGTACAAAGAAAATCCCAAAAAGTAGATGCTTTCCTCTTTTTCTCATTATTTATCTAAGCAGATGTTTAATTAGAATAAAAATAAACATAACAAAAATGAGTTAATATAGTTTGGGGAAATACACTGGTGTTTATCACTACTGAGAGTTTTCTGGATGCTGTGTGGGGAGTTTGTATGAAATTACTATTATCCTCCCCTCCCAAGACTAAAATTTTGAGTAACTTATTTTTTGGATCCCAGAGGAATGAAGGACACTCAGGCAGAAGTGGTCATGAAGCAGATTAATTATATTCCCTCCATGAGTAATACATTCAGCTTTGAAATTATTGCTAATATTTTGTATTTCAGAGATTTGTGTTTCCCTCCCAAATGAGATCATTACTAGATTTAGCAACAACATAAATATCTTCTCTTCAGCTATCATTGTAGCAACTTTAAAAAAAAGTGGCACTTAGTCTTCAGCTGAATTCAGTTACCAATATTAATTGGAAGTGTCACTGATTTTTCTCACTTACACAGGCAAATGACTGGAGTGAAAAAACACCTAGGAGGCACTGCATGACTGAAGGTGCCATTTCAGATCAGAAATGATGGAAACACAACATTGGGATTTAAGTTCACTTGGCAAATGTTTGATGTACACTACAATCTTGCTCAAAGCGAGACGTCTAAGAGAAATAGTGGTAATAACTAAAGCAAAATATCTCCTGCAAATGCTTGTGCCAAAGTTCTGCACTGACTCTCAGAGCTGGTCTACCAAGGGCGCAGGGTAAGCCAGTCTTGGTTTGATGGTTCCAGTTCTCTGTGGGAGTCAACTACAGGATGCAGAGCAGAACACGAAATGAGTTCCCTGAAGTGGGGAGGGCTGTGTGATGCCAAACACACCCTCCTGCTCTGTCAGTGTGAGAGATTCTGTTCCCCACACCAGGCTGGCTCCCCAGCACTCCCGCCAGTCCCTGCTCGGGAATCGAGGCAGCACGCCCTCGGCTAATGACAGCCACAAGTCTCCACTGCGGGCAGAGGTGCTGGAAAAAAGGCAGGAATGAATGAATGAATGCCTGAAGTCCAAGGGAACACAAACACTGCGCTTTCCTTACAATAACTGCCCTGGCTGTTCCTGATGGGCACCAGGCTGCCAGCCCTGCAGAGCTGCTGAGCAGCCTGGCCAGAGCCCTGCCTCGGGGCAGTGGCCACACAGCCCTGACACAGCCCATTTCCTAAACCCTCCGTGTTTTCCCTGCTGCTCTGGTGCCATTGAGTGGGCTCAGGGTAGGCACAGACAGCAATCTGTCTTCTCCTGCCCAAGGCAGTGAGGAGGAGGCCCTGCTTGATGGGGATAGCCAGTGCCAGTGTTCCCCTGCCTACAAGGCTGGGGTTTTTAAAATCAGCAACAGTGAAGGCAAAGCAGGGGTCTAAACCAAAGTGCTTGCTCTCTGTCTGCAGATTCCAGAAATATTTCAGAGCAATAAACCAGAAGCTACAGAAGCTGCAATTTGTGAATACAATTTTAAAAAAATATTCATGGCTCTATTCACAATGTATTTATGCATCCACAGATCTTGAGTGGTATCAAAACAGGACTTCACTTTTCTTGTCCTGTTGATGCAGACATGCAAGCACATAAAAAGCAAAAGGAGACTAAGCTGTCAGTAGATGCCCAGCTCTGTTTATCTTTGTCTCTTACTGAGAATTATAGGGAAATATCTTGCATTTAGAATATTTTCACTACTTTTAGTTAGCAGAAAACAAAGGTAGGAGACTTTAACTGCTTTGAAAGGCAAAAAGCAAGCCTTTAAGCACTGTGCTATATTTGCCAAGAAACTGTGTTGTCTGCTTTGAAATTATATACTCCTGCACTGTCTTAGTTTTAGTCATAACATTAAGAAACATTTTTCCCAGATCTTACTAAATACATATCAGTAAGTCCCTGCACATCTTTGACAAGCATATTAGAAGATTAAATTTACAGGACTTCACTCTCACTGCACTTATATCTCTCTTTCTCCACTCCTAACACTAAATTCCGCAGGCATTTATTTGCTTAGGGCTCAGGCAGTACACACAGGACAATAATTCCTTCAGCAAGTGCTGGGGTAAGGGTAGATGTCCTGTGCAAAGCCCAGTTGCACTGGGCTGCAAAGTCCTTGTACTAGAGGAATTGCAGTCACTTAGTTTAGCTTGAGGCATTCAAGCAAGTGTATGCTGAATCCCTGCATTGCTCTGACCCAGCAGCTTTGTCTCTGCTGAGCTGCAGAAACAGATCCCACCCCATAGAATCAATGGTTAAAGTCCCAGCAGAGGATTTTCAGGAAGAGCCTTCCCTACCCTGTTTGTTTATACCACAACTACTTCCACTGACCACCTGTAGCCAGGTGAGTGCAAACAGAACCCAACCCTTTAACAGCTTTTGTTACCATCAGCAAAGCAAGTCAACAAGAAGTGTTTTCTTGTAAACAAGTTGCCAAATCACTCTTCCTATCTTAATGTCACCTGAGATAAATTAAATTAGAAATATCCCTCTTCTACTGAAGCTCCTAAAGACAAAAAGTACTTAATTTGTTCCTGCTCTGTTGACTGTGAAGAAAGGAAAAACTTGAAGAGAGTTAAATACAAGGTATGGAGCAGTGACCCATTGTTAGGATAGATAAGATCTGTGACATGTTTATAAACAGGTTAAAATAATATGCATGCATTATAATGCACATGCATTATATATAAAATATAATGCATGCATTTATAATGCACATGCATTATAAAAATGGAATGTACAAAATAAGACAAGTTGTATGTTTGACTGTCTTTACTTTTTGAAAATAGTGCTAGGTTGTTGGGGTTTTTTGAGTGTTTTTCTTCATTTATCTTCATTTAGTTCTATTTTACAAATTCAGTTCTTGAAAGTTTGAAAACTGTGGGAAACCTGTTAAAGGCCATACTGAACTACTCACAAGACTGGAGGACAAAAAAGAAAGGAAAAGCTTCCAAAGTATATAATCAAAATACATTGTTTTAAGCATTTTGTTAATACCAACAAATAACAGACAATAGAAATAGAATCAAACTTCAGTACATCAGTTAGGAGATCATAATGCACATGCTCAGTGGCATCCAAATGGTCTTCCAGAAAGAAGCTGGAAATTATCAGCAGTGATATTTTAGTGTCCAATTGGACAATCAGGGGCAACAAATCCATTTTTAAAGATACTTTTTACACACTGTGAAGCAACTAATTCAGTGACAGGTTCAATTAATCAGAAGTCTTTGCAAATCAACTCACATTATACTTCTGTGTTCGTGCTATTTGTTCAATCATGTCACAAAACAATTAGGACAAGTAGAATGGAAGAACTCCAGGCTTAGCCTCCTTTACTACACCTTATGCATTCCTAATTTTCCTTGGCAAGGAAAAAAATAAAATTGAATTGATGGGCTTAAAAATATCAGAAAGAAGCATATGGATATAAAGTGACCAGAAATATATTTAAACAGGGAGATCATATAATTTCTAACTACAGGAACTGTGAAGTTATGGAGCAGTGTTCCAAGACAAGTAGAGAGGGTAAAGAACCGAATTGTCTTTAGGTGGTGTTTAGCTGGTTTCTGAAGAGGATGATGTGTCAAGGCTTGCCTATTAGGGACAGGGACAGGACTTGATAATTCAGGAGATTCCTGCAGTGAATGATTATTGTCTTTCTGTCTGCCAGCCCGCTGTTCAGTCTGCTATCACCATATGCCAACTACTGCCAGAAACAGCCAGCTTCCTTTGGTGAGCAGAGGGGTGGGAAACATGGCCAAGAGAGAGCACTTCAGATGCTGGCCAGGTCCAGTAGAGCCCTGCTGAGCTTCACCACAAGAAACAACATAAGGCTTGTCACAGAGTCAAGTGCCCAACACCAGGGAAGAAATGGAAAACATTCCCTGCTTAATTTGGCCACATAATACTCCAAGACACCCAGTCAGGTTTGGAAAGCACTGAGTGTCACAGCTCTTGTTCCAATAAACTGACTTTTTTTTCTGTAGGCCTGATATTTTCAGTTTTCTTCATGCTGAATAACTCCTTATGGTCAGCTCTTGACCTTTTGACTGTATCTGAATATTACTTCCCTGCAGAAGCAGCTTTACCACGTCACCGAGCTGCTTCTGCCCCGTGCAGAGAGACTGAGGGAACACACACACACCAACATCCAACTCAAAGGCAAGTGTCAGAGCAACCCTCTCATATTTAATCTGTTTGACCAAGGACCAAAATCTGCCAAAGTAAATGCAGCTGTACCAGTTTGCCCCAGAGGGAACAGAGTCGAGCAAGCCCCTGAACCACAACAAAATCAATCTCAGAGTGCTGTGCTAAGAGCAGCAGCAGGGGATAACACTGAAATACATTCCATGTACTGTGAAATACTTCAGGATCAAGTACTGAACAGTCTACTAAACTAGAATACACTATGATTTTGCTTGAGACTGATTAATCTGCTAGTTGCATTAGATTGCTAAAGTCTCATTTACCTCACAACCAGTCCTGGACAGGTAATCAGCCATGAAAGCAGTGATTTAAAATGAGTCAGATAATATAAACATGAATTTTTCAGGCCAGAAACAACAATATACACAACTTCTTTATTATCACTTACTTAGGGCCTTCCTGATTCCCAAAGAGGTTCATGTAATTACTTCAGTCCAAGATTATGTCCTGGGATCCTCAGTTACCAAAAATGATGCAAAGGGACCATCAATCCTGATGGTTTGGGCCTGGCTAATTTACAAGCTTGGCTTCTGTTCAGTAGAATTTGTTTATAAATTCTGCATTCTAAAATGTCATTTTTCTTCTCCTGCCTCCTTAATTCATGTTGAAATTTGAACACTTGAGAATCCAAGTTAGGGAAAGCTAATTACAAAGCTTGAGTGCTCAACTTTATTTAGAGTTTGGTGTGGATTATAGTCCACATGTACACTTCTCCAAAGGCACATTTTAGATTCTAGTTCTGTAACTCAAGTGTTTAGAGCTAGAAAGTTTCTTTAGTATTACCCAGTTAGGCTTTTAGTCTAATGATGTCTCAGCTATGGATATTTACCATAACATCCCACACTTCTATTCCAGCTCTTTTTAATTAGAAACTAATTATTTCTTCCAGTGGAGCTACTGAGAGAAATCTGTTTTCACTTAGCACTTAGGCCAGAAATGTTATTGCCACTTCTGTTGCAATTGTCTGCTAGCTTTATTAGTTTGTATCGATCTGAGAATCTACATTTTTGGACGTTTTCTAAATCTTTCTGTTTGAATTCAGCCTAATGTGAAGCAAATGAAATAGATTTTACCCCATCTATTTTTCCTCCAGTACACTTCTGAACCATATAAAAATAGCTTCAGCTCTTTTACAGTTCAGATTTCTCACTTTGACAGACTTAATATCAGTGCACTGCCACACTCCTCCAGAGCCAAGCCCCTGCAGCACAGCTCAAAAGAATAATAAATACTGGGAGAATGAAAAATAATCATAGTACAGTTACAACTGCTCATTACAAATTTATCTCTGGTGATGTTTATCTACTGGTTCCAGCCTTCTACCCCATTCCAGCCAAACCTTCTGCATGCATAGCAACAGAAATCACCCCAAACCCTTGGCTGCTGTGATGAGCTCTGAACCACACACTCCTACACCACGCCTCAGAAGTCAGTGGCTGCCTTGCTTTACAGACTGCTTGCTTTCCTCCCCAGTAGTCTTCAAGGGGATAAACACGCAGCTGGCAAACTACAGGGCAGATTGAGGCTGTGCTCAGTTATCCAACTCCCTTAGGCTTTTGACTGCTGCTGCTTTGCTATCCCTTTCAGAGGTGTCAGTGGCATACATCTGCAGGCACAGCTGAAGGCTGGAAATCAGGAAACATCAGCTTTGCCAGCAGTCTGCTGCACGACCTTGGGGAGCCACTTCAGCTTATCTGACTTTTATTTCTACTTCTGCCCTTTGTTGGTTCTGGTTTTGATGAAAATATAAATCTGGGACAGACACAGTCTCCTACTATACTGATAAATGGCATCAAGTACAACACAACCAGCTCTTTCTTGTGTTTCTAGATGTTAATGTAATATAAAAAAGGAGCAACTAAATTTGCTGACTGGTTCTCTCAAGAAGCATTACTAGACAAGAAGAAAATGACTTAGGGCCTACTAGAGAGAGGTATAGTTGAGCTTTCTGGAGCCATTTCATAGCACAGTATCTCAGAGCCATCTGGGCTTTGACAGTGATGGATCAAACATAATTGTGCTGCCTTGCACAGCATTTTCTTTCTCAGTTCCTTGCAGAGACCATGGATTGCCAAGCCCATCTCTGAGGCAAGCTGGTTCCTTGGCTGACCCAGAAAACAAGGGCAGAGCATAAATGCTTGTCTACACAGGTTTTTATGGAAAACATCTCATAATTTGTCTCTCTTAACCCTCTAAGCCCCAAATGCTGAGGCCATCCACTCTGCAGGACTCAGTGGGTAACCCTGGGAAAATTGAGGGCTGTTAAATAATTTCCAGCTGAAAGACTTTTCCAGCCAGTCAGGAAAGAAGTAGTACATGCTAATTTCTACCAGCAGGCTCCTGGTATAGTTAATTCAACCACCTGTGTGTTTGCCCAGGGCTCACACATGCTGTGCTGACTATATGATTTCATATGGGCTTGGTTTTGTGCACATATGAGGTTGACAATTATGCTACGTCTTGTTTTTTGGGGTTTGGGTTGGTTTGTTTGCTTTGATTTTTTTTGCCTGAAAACCTACTTGTTTTATTTTGTATTTGCTTCTGTTCTATCTATACCACCTTTGCTAATTGCTAGTGCACAATATGCATTATATTTGGGCTCATTTAGTTATAGGCTTAACTTCGATTCTTCCATTCAGCAGCTTGTCCCTGATTCTATCAATTCATGAAGGAGACCAAAGACCACTGGCACACCACTGTCAATGCCCAAACTGCCTAAAAAATACATTTTTCTTTTTAGAAGGAAAAATATTTCTAAGTGCTAACATTTAAGGATGTCTATTATTAAGTGTAAAAGCTCATTCTTTCTATAGAAAGGCCACTCAGTCCACAAGCACATCAATGACAAAAATGCTTTATGAAGCTGTTCCCCAGAAAAGCTGGCTCATAAAGCTTCCATGCCAGTCTCCTGCCATCAGCAGGTTCCCCAGCTTGTGTAGGGCTGATTTGCTCATTTATGTGAGTTCTCCCCCTGGCCTCTAACATCCTGTTTCAATGCTGGTGCATGAAGGCAAAGCAGAAGGCAGCACTCCCTGCCTGTTTCTCTCAGCCTAATAGCAGTGAGCTGCTGGACACAGCTGTGGGAGTGGAGCTGGGAGTTCACTCTGTACCTGGGAGCTGGCAGATGCTCCAGCCAAGCTTTAATCCAAAAGCAGCTGGGTACATATTTCACTGAAAGAAAGTTATTCTAAGAAAAGCATCAGAGGTAATACTGAAGTGAGGTTCCTCACTCAGATTTAAATTTTGCATTTGTCTGGGGGCCTTTTGTGTCAGAGAAGCACAATTCTTCCAAAAAGCAACAACATATACAGAAGGTGTTTTCAGCTATTATGGCTTTACCATTGCAAAGGTGTCTTAGTAATATGCAACAAGTTCTAAGCAAAAATGTTGCACTGATCTCTCTCTGCCTTCTTTTTCTGCTGTATTTGCAGCTTAGTGGCTGAACTGCAGTGTCCAGGCTCAGAAACAAGGCTGCTTTAGTTTTTCTGCCTGTTGAATGAGGGTAAAGACTTGAGCTTTTTCTGTGCACGTTTTCTCCACATAGTGTTATGTAAAAATATTTGCATAATTTGTGTCATGTATGTAATACACTAGAAAGGTTGATAGGACACAGTGAGAGAGCACATAGTCACTTGGTGTATTTTAACTTGACAGTGTCAGGAACTGACTCCAAGGGCCATTAGCCCTCATTGACCTGACACAAAAAATATTACTAATGCACACTTCCACCCATGAACTCTGCTGGGCTCAGTAGCAGAAACATGAGCACTTCATGTTCAAGTCAACCAAAGCTGAGACAGAGGTTTTGCCAAATGAACTTACAGGGCACAGCAGAAAATGCACACTGGCTGTGAGCTAGGAGTAGACACAGTCACCAAAAATGAGAGGAGAAAATTAAGAATGGATTCCTGACAACACAGCTGGATGTAGTGCTCTGAGAGCTTTGCAAGTGTAATTGCCTGTGTGCCACTTGGACCACCCCAGCCCTGTTTAAAGAGATCATGTGTACACTGTGTACACATTATCCTAGATGTGTACTGGGTCATCTCCCAGGCCAATGGCAAAAAGAGCCATCTGCCAAATGTCTTTCTGCTCGAAAAAGGAGAGATTTGTTTCTGCTACAGGTGGTAATCCATTACCCCCAGTATTATTACACAGTAATTAGGAATCCAGAAACAGCAGCTGAGATGGAGCCCTATTGAGCTAGCTGTTTTCAAAGCACAAACCAAGAGAAAGTCACCCTTTTGATGACTTTACATTAGTAAGTGCATCCTTGTGTTTGCAAAAAACCCCACAAAATGAACAAAACACCCTAAGCAACAACAACAAAACAAACAAAAAAACCCCAAGCAAGCAATAAGAAATCAAAAAAAACAACCCACACCAAACCTCAAAGAAAGAGAGGTTCAAGGTGCATTTGAAAGAAAACCACCTCAGATAGAAAAGCATCTAATCAACTTGCTCAGAGGTACCCAGGCAAAGCAGTTAGAAACTGGATTGTTGTATTGCAGCTCTTAACCCAAGGTCATATTTCCACACTTTTCTGAAAAACATTTGACTTCATTTGCACAAAGGTTTGTAAAAATTTGTACAAAAAAGCTGAGGCTTTTTCTGCCTCAGCTCTATGGACAAGGCCATTTTCAATCACATGCTATCTGCTGCTGTGCCTTCTGTTTGCTGTCAGGAGCAGAGCTGGCACCTTGCTCTAAATTTTTACCCTCTGTGGGTATCACAGCAATTAAATGCTGCCTGTAGAACAAGTACACTGACTGCAAACTCTGTTTCAAGCTACTTTTCTTTGATTTAACTTGAATCATATATCTGGAACTACAGAAAAGGTTTCCAATAAGGCAGCTAGCAAAATCCACTTTCCACGAATCAGCTGTTTCTTCTATATTTTTTAGCTTACACAAATGCTGAACTGTGTACAGTTTACTTCTAAACTCATATTTTCATGAGTCATCTGTTAGGAGTAACAGTCTCACATAACCATTTCTACTTATATTCTTAAAGTAGATGTCAAAATTATTGATCATTTTATGATTATTTGATTAAAAGTTTTTGCCTTTCAAAACTTCTGAATTTTTATACAGTAAGAGTGATCTACATTTAAAAGCTGAAGTAGAATAACATAGGGTGCAAGTGTAAAATACAACAGCTACTCCTAAAGTAATCCATTTGGATTTTCCAGTTTGGAAACTTTACTGCAGGATATCTTATTCTGGTATAATTAGGAAGCAAGTTGGACTAAATCAAACTGGCATGAAGAGCAAAAATTATTAAGTAGAAGTGTGTGAGTTATTCAGGAACTTCTGAACAGCAATTCCAAACTACTTCCAATGCCCCTAGCTCACATCTGAATGAGGGGCCAAAGACTGACTGGGGCCAAAGAACACAGCTAATTGATCCATCTGAGCAGCGGAGCACTGCATTAACACAGCAGTGCTGCTTTTAGAACCAAAGCAAGCTCGGGTATTTCTGTTTCCAGACATTACTCCATGAAGGGAAACACTTCACAGACTATGAACAAAGATAAACCCGAGCATCAAAGCAGTGAAAAGCCTTAGGAGAGCCCGAGCTGGGAGCGCACTGTATCCCTGAGTCAGGCAAGGGAACTGGCCTCACCTGCACCCCTCATCTCTACAGGGCTAAGTCAGACAGGTGAGTACAGCCACCATCGTTCCCAAGAGAAGTTGTTTTGCTGCGGTTTGTGTGATCCACCCTACATAAAGTGCCAGATGTCAAGGATTCTGCAGCCTGACACCAGACTTTCCTGACATGGCTTTTGCAAATCATCTTCTGCCACAGCCAGTGGTCAGTGGTGTGAATCCATCATATTTTGCATTGCAACAAATTAAGGTTGCACACACACAGAGTGAGCTAAATTCCACAGAGGGATCGACAGCAGGATAATGAATTGCTAAATTACCATAAAGAACTCCCTAGCGCTTAATAACCGTGGCATATCTATGCTGTGGATCCAAATACTTGGCAGAGGTTTTATATCAGAAATGAGCAACTTAAGTGGCTTCTAAAGAAAGGCATTTCTAGGTAATATTTCAAGGGGAATTTTAAACACCTGCCAGTTTCTGGTGTTAATTGTCCTGCTCAAATCTTCCTAATTAGCAGTTAGTTGCAAAATACCAGATTGGGTGATAGAATTATTTAGTGCTTAGATTCTGAGCACTGACTAAGCAGTAGTAGAATAAAAACTACTGATTTCTTTTGAATTATAAATCCATTAAAAAGACTTGCTTGTCATACAAAGGAACAAGAGGAGGAATTTGGGAATGGGCAGGGGGTGTGGTATATTAACAAGAACCCAGAAGAACTGAACATTTCGTGAGTGGTTACTGAACAACATCCCTTTCAGATTTGGCTCTGAACTTTGCCCTATGCAGACCAGAAGTTGTAGCCCACAAACAGCAGAAGAAAAATAGGAAACTAAATATATCCCATCTAAATTTTAATATCAGTAATAGCCCACTGGATAAAAGGATGAGCTGTGAGAGTCACAACACATCATCTCCAATCAGTGCTAACTCTGCTGGTTTCTGCAACATCAGCTGTTAACAGACCAATCTTATTTTGACCCAGAGCTGACCAAAGTTTGGAACATCCAATAGTGTCTTGAAGTATGAAAAACACTTTAGTACTCAATAGTTAGTGTTAGAATTAATTTATTCCTGTACAAAAGCTTAAAATTATTTGAGCCCAGTTTCTCTCCAGTTACTGGAAAATTCAAGCACAGCTTAAATTCCTGCTTAAAAAAATTTATCAACAGATGCTCTCTAATTATATTTATTTCCTTTTGGAACTAACAGAGTGTGGGCATTGATGAATTGGTATTAGTTAATCACACCTCATGAAAATCCCATGCAACACAGAATTTCCTCCTGATGTTTGGTTGGTAATAAATTAGACCAAGGTTGCCATCAATAAATTAATTTTGTGTCATCGTCCAAATTTCACAACAACAAAGAAGTACTCTATAAGTTACAATTCATTAACTTTAGAGAAAAATTTGTAAGTAGAAGTGCTAATTTAGAAATTAGCTTTTTATAAATTAACCTTCTTTATTAGCACAGAAATGTATTTTCTGGTGGAAAAAGTGCCTAGGCTATAACACTATATATGAAAAGTAAAGGACCTTACAGACACAACTATTTTTTTTAAGATTCACAATTAATTCAATAGATGATTGCTGAACAGACTGCTGGTTACTCATACATTCAAAAGGCTTTAATGGGACCCAGAAATAAAGATTAAGTTTATTAAACAAAGCAAACCAAAATTTTGGTTTCAAAAATTTCAAGTAGTATAAAGTAGCTCATACAACTTTGAAAACTCTTCTCCTCATATCATAAAAAAAACCCAGAAAATATCCAATGCTATTAGACAGACAAACTAGCAATTTATCACCCCAAAACACAAACACTGGGTTGGGCTCACAAAGCCCACTGATGATCTGTTGTCTCATACAACATACCCTGCTCTGCCTCCTCTGCTGTCACAGCACTTTGCAAAGGCTCAAGAAAAACCAGCCCAGGCAAGGCAGAAAAATGCTGCTCACTGTAGTGAAAAACTGTAGTTGCAGACTATCCACTTGTACAAAGGATGAACAGCAGGTAGATGTATTTCCATACTTCCACGTGCTGGCTAAAGAATGAAAGGTTTTCATTCTCACAAAACAAAACCATTCAGCTGATTAGAAATTAATGTTACAATGGGAGCTTTTAGTGTATGCACATCTTTCCTCAGTGACTTTCCTAGGCCCTTGCATCATGGTATTTGCCTCTTTGAGTCCCATTTGGTCTTGCAGAAGGGGAGGCCAATTCTATAAACCTTGTAATTGAGATGACAAAAAAAAGCACTTGGGTATTTTGTCCCTGATTGTAGATGACTGATGCACAGTACCAAGGGCTGCTTGTCCTCTGTCTCCTGAAGCTATAAATCAGCTGAAGAGATAACCCAGAAAACCTACCTGAAACGTTTAAGAAGGACAATAAATTTTCTCAGCTGCATTACTGCAGAACATTCACCAAAACCCAGTGTCTGCTTTAGGGCAGTGTTCTGCCTTTAAGAGCAGAATTACACTAGACACACACTTAATTGCATTGACAATTGATGATTACAGTGTAATTACTCTTTTGGCTTTTCAAATTACATTCAATTCTCATCAAGTGAGAAAATATTAGCAACCTAGTCCAATCTGATCTGGTTTCTACTGACATAAAATTCACCTCAGCATTGTGTCTGTCTGGGTTTAACCCCAGCCCTCAACAAAGCACCACTCAGCCACTTTCTCACTCCTTATTGCCAGTGGCTGGGCAGAAGAAGCAGATAAAACGTGAAACCCACTGGTTGAGATAAGAACAATTTAATAATTGAAATAAAGTAATAAATAAGTAATATTAGTAAGGGGAAGAAAAGAGAAACAAAACCCAATACAATTGCTCACCACACACTGACCAATGGCCAGCTTTTTGCTGGGCCACAATCAGCACCTCCTGGCCAACTCCCTCCAGTTTATACGCCAACCAGGATGTTCCATGGCATGGAATATCCCTCTGGCCAGCTCAGGCCAGCTGTCCTGATCATACTTCCTCCCAGCTTCTTGGGCAGCTGCTCACTGCCAGAGCACTGGGATCTGCTAAGTCCTTGACTGACAGTAAACACTACTGAGTAACAGCCAAAACACCAGTGGAGTATCTACATTACTCTCATACTAAACTCAGAACACAGCTCTGT
Organism: Melozone crissalis; assembly: GCF_028551555.1. Lineage (NCBI taxonomy): Eukaryota > Metazoa > Chordata > Aves > Passeriformes > Passerellidae > Melozone > Melozone crissalis. The sequence goes on along the minus strand of NW_026535784.1, from coordinate 39,825,441 downwards.
GCCAGCTATAGGGAGGAAATTAATTCTATCCCAGGTGAAACTTGAGAGTGACCGACCAAAAGAAAGGCCCATCTCATCACAAAATACAGCATCATTCAGACCTAGTTTTCCATTTAGTAAAGTCTCTTCCACCTATTGACATAGAATATAAAACAAACAAACAGTGCTCTGACATATTCAAACTAACTGGGTACATAACATAATGCAAAAGAAATCAAATTGTTAAGTGTTTAACAAAAAAACCCCCATATCTGGTCTTGCACAGGATATCTTCAGATTAGTTTATACACCTGTAACTTCCTAGGCATTTCTACCTCCGTGATTGCATGTGCTTCAGGATTTGGCAAGTTTTAGGACTGGCAGATCTTATAAGCTCTCAACTTTGTTAGCAAGGAAAACAGTTTTCCATGTGATGAATTTAGGATGTAGGCAATGTCATTTATACCTGAAGATGCCCCCACTGTCGCCTCTCTTGCTTGCCTGTCTCACCCAACTCATGCTCCTTTACCCTGTACATTTGAAATTGGTTCTTTGGGGTCTCTGACACGTTTGGTGTTCCTCAAGGCAGATAAGCCCTTTGCTCACTGCTCCTTGAGCTCATAGTTTCAGGTGGACAGTCAGCTTTTGGCCCTACTGGGGTTGCATGAACTGTCAGGGAGCCACTGGCAGCAAGCAGGAGTACTTTGGATATTGTGGCCTGTGACAGCATAGGAAAAACAAAAAATGCAAGGCCAAGCAAAAATACCTTTGAAGATACCATGCATGTAAAGAGTCAAAGGGAAGCTGGCAAAGGGCAGCCAACTCTTTGCTACTGCAGCCAATCACACCAGGAAATCCAGTTCTGCCTCTGTCCTAAACCTACTGCAAATGGTTGCTGTATTCACCTCGGGCATCAAATCAAACACTTTAATGAGAGAAGGCAGCTTCTGACTGAGTGTAGCAAATTTATGCACACTTGTTGGGGTGACAGTATTATCTTTAATACAGAGTGTTGCTCTTGCACTCCAGCAGTCATACAGGTCTCTTTTCAGCCACAGGGACAGACTTGTACATCATTTCCAACAGATGGCACTTTTTAGCCTCTTCATGTGCGCAGGTGAGTGTGTGTGTACAAACATGTTTCCATAGTAACTGGAAACTGCTTTTACAGAGCACTGTCTACCATAAAGCAGAGAAATTATAGTTGGGCTGAAATTATATCATCTTGTATTTTAAAGGCACTTTTTTTTTAAAGCCATAGAGAAAATAACATGATCATTTCCTTTTCTTTATTACCTTGTGGTAAGAAATGCATTGTCATGCAGAAAGAAAAACACTTAAGGGTAAATATAAAGTCCACCAGGTATAGGTGGTTTGGGGGAGAAAAAAAATCAATACAACCCTTCTGACAGAATTCTATAGGAAGCCTTTATCATAGATGAATATAGCCTTCCTACAAGAACAAATTGAAGTTATCAAAAGTTAATTCCTGGTTTCTTGGAAGGTACTGTAAAGGGCATATAGCCACAATTCTCAGGGGACAGGCAGGGCAGTGCAGCAAGGCTGTGCAGTCCTTCCTCACAGCCTCCAAGATGAAAAGACTGAGACCTTTGCTTCTCTAATAAAGCTTCTGGAATGGAAAGGCTGTAAATTCAAGGCACTGGGTAATCAAGGTCTAAAATTCTCCTCCTGCACCAGGGTTCCAAAACATTTACTTCAGTTTCTTTTTCTGTCATGAAATTGCTGTCTCATCTTTGTGGATAATTTTGAGGTGTTTTTTTCCAGTCCTCTTGTATCCACATTAAGCTTGTTTTTCTTCTAAGGAAACAATCTGCCACATAATTAGGGGATTCGGGTTGCTGTTTGTTATTCAGTAGTCCCCTTTGGTTCATTGGGCCACTCTGGAGCTCTCCAGGTTTTCTCCATGCTCTGGGCATCAATTTTATGGTAGTTCCAATTATGTAGGTATAAAAAGGGACAGAAAATAATTTCTCTGTTATTTTTGTCCACATTTTCTGCTGATAATATTCCTCAGCTGCCCTTACCTCCATTTTGTCATTATCCTTGGTTTCTCCCTCTCACTCAGCTCCAAGCCAATGTATCTTGTCTTCTAGCCTTTCCTGCTCTTGCTTTATTCCCTCTCTCACCCTGCCATTGCCAAGATCTTAGGGGAAATCAGAGAGTGCTAAGAACATAAAGAAAATATGAATTTGTATTCATTTCTAATGTCATGGCAACAGCAATGGCTATTCCTATTTTCTCCCTGATTTCAAGGAGGAAATACTGAAAGTGGAGAGGTTGCCCTCTACTTCTGTGAGCAATATGCAGTGTGTGCTGTGCTTTGGGAATTGATATTCAGTCATCAGAACCCCAGTATTTTAGATTTCCAAAGTCAGCAACTTCAGAGTTGCTTCACCTGAAGTGATGCACTGTACTTGGGGTTGATAGAATGAAGTGCGCCTGCTGCCTACCATAAAACATCTCTGCTCCTAATGAAGAAAACAAACATTGGAGAGAGGCAGTCACTGTTCACTCAGCAGAGCTCAGTCTGACCAGGTGCAGGGGGCCCAGCCTGGCCCTGTGCAAGAATGGGGAAGCTGCTTAGGTGTAGAGAAGGGGAGTAGCACACAGTGTTCTGCTACAGACTGCCCACAGCTCAATCCTGAAAAGCTGGAATGGAGCAACATGAAAATATGATTTATGAAAATCAACACATCATCACTGCTTCTTTATTCTCCGCTGAAAATTCTGGTTGGCAGGTTTTGTCAGAGGACAACCTCCACATCTCTTATCTCTGTTATTTCAGCACACATGCCAAGATAATGCAGACCTTGGTGTCTTCTGGCAAAAATACATCACTAAATAATGCTTGCCAATGTGTTTTAAATTGTATGCTGTACAATGAGCAAAGAAAGGAGCAGTCATTTTTGTTAAATTACTGTTACACTGTTAATCAACTACTTATTTATTTAGGGTCTTCACGACTCAACTCTCCACTATATGGGCAACTTCTAGAATATTTTACAATCAGTGTTTTCTTAAATGTGAGATTAAGGATCAAAAAGGAAATGGTCAAACTGAAGAACAGGGTGCAAGCTTCAAGTTCTGAACCAGAAATTAGAGTTTTGAAGATGAGAAATAAGATAGACTCACAGAATGGTTTGTGTTGAAAGGGACCTTAAAGGTCATCTACTTTCAACCCTCCACCTTGGCCAGGGACACCTTCCACTAGACCAGGTTGCTCAAAGCCCCATCCAACCTGGCCTTGAACACTTCCAGAGATGGGGCAGCCAGAGCTTCTCTGAGCAACCTATTCCAGTGCCTCACCACCCTCATGGCAAAGAATTTCTTCCTAATATCTGAGCTAAACTTGCCCTCTTTCAGTTTAAAGCCATTCCTCCTGGTCCTGTTACTACATGCCCTAGTGAAGAAATCCCTCTCCAGCTTTCTTGCTGGCCCCCTTTGGGTACTGGAAGCCTGCCAGTGTGACCCTAATAGGACTCTATTTAAGTGGGAAAGACAGCTGTTAACAGGAGGAGGTCAAAAGAGGGGACGCCACACTAAGTGCTGTACACTTCCTACTGTCAAAAGAGTTAGCCTCATCTTTTCAGTGGCTCTTGCAGTTGTTAGGGAGGTATGTAAGTGTTTTTCCTTCTTAAATGTCCTGAATTTCACGTCCTTAGGATTCCTCTAATAATTTGGAAGCTTTTATCTAACCATTGTACTAGGTCTCATCCTTACACTTTCCAACTCTTTTCAAACAAACCCCTAGATATTCCACCTCTTCAAATTTGTTATTTTCTTCTTCAAACAAGTCTCACAAATACAGAAGTTTGGCTCAGGGTGGTATTAGCAAGAGTCTTATGGAAGTTTTTGCCAAGGAATCAGGGTGCACCACCATACCTCTCCAAAATAACTTTTCATGGAAAATTAATTCATAAATACAGACATTTATGTAAATATATATAAACATTCAATATAAACATTACATGCTGTTCAGAACTTATTTTCACACATTTATAACTTCTGTTTAGACTGATATATTAAAAAATCCCCAGTGGTCAGGCAGTATTTTCCTACTGTGCTGTAGGAATCTCCATTGCATCCAATTTGCTGAAATACCTCCAATGCTTTTTACAACAAACTAGAAGAATGCCTAGGTGAACCACACTGTCATCTCTCTTAAGGTACATGAAGGTCCTTCTTCTCTCCTGCTTATTACAAACCTCCTTAGAGTCAGAAATTCCATGTGGTCCTAAAGAAAACTGCCTGGAGACTCGACCTCCAAACAGTAGCACAGGTGCTTGCAATAGCATCTCAAAATCTCTCAACACAACTGCATTTTAAATGAACAAGAAACACTCAGAAACAAAGTATATTTCAAGAATATTTGGTGAGTGAAACCAGGTGCTATCCAAACTAATGGTGTTCCTCAAGTCCTGAAACCTTTCTGGAATAAGTGCCCAAGCTCTGGCTGGCTCCCAAAAGGCAAGTGCCCTTGTGCCTGGGCAATACTCACAGTTTAGCTATGGCTGTTGCCTTCAGAGAAGTTGTGCTGTCAGCAAAGAAGAATCAAATGTTTAAACACTTCCTGCAGTCATAAGATCTGCCATCTTCACACGAGACTTATATGCATCATATTCCCAAAATACATGATTCAAGTTTAAATTCACTGATTTTGGCTTTGCCAATTCCACAGCCTAAAAAACTCTGAAAACATAATTACAGCTTTTTTCTCCATCATTAAAAATCTCATGTTCTAAGCCTGACCTGTCCATATTACTGTATTTGGAAGGAAATATACCAGGTCTATTTATCTACATGCTTACTTAAATGTAGAAACCCGGTAATATTATTCCTGAAACAGCACTTCTTTTCAATGAAAGCATCATATCCTAAATATTAAAGAAAGTATATATATATTTTTTTTTCTGTCTAAATGTACCATACATACGTTCACTATTCCTAATGAATTTGAGAGAGAAAAAGAATATGCAAGGCAAAACCATGAAGTGAACATTGCCAGTTCACCATTCAAAAAGGAGTTGCCAAGAGCATTAATAACCATCTCTATTAAGTGCTGTCCGGAATGTGGTCTGTGGAAGTGGAGAAATTAAAGGCCCTGAATAAAACACACTGATGAACCTGAACAACAGAACTTCTGCATTACAGAACTCTAAATTAAGTGCTGTCAAGGTGTGGGGTAAATCATTATCACAGATGTTAAATCTGTCTGAACACAACATTTTTTTTTAATTTGCCATATTAAAAATTTCTATGATAGATTTCCACAAAATACAGGATCAAGCTCTACAAAGTTACCATACATGTCACTTCAGTGGTAAGATACTACACATCAGCTCTGTTATACTAGTTTGTAAACAAGTTCATAAATGCACCTACAGTTCTTTTGAATGTTCTGGGGATTTTTTTCATTAATTTTAATGACAGCACCGCTTCATTCCTTGCCATAGGGAGGTGGCTGCTGGTAGATTGAGTGTGAAGAAGACAAAGCACTATGAGTTCCAGCATATCTCTAGCACCTGTTTTGTCACAAGCTGCCTTACAATACCTTATTTCATAGGAGTATCTATTTGCTTTAAATATCAGGGGGGAAAAAAAAAGAAGCAACAAAGGTGATCCCTCACACTCAGCAATCTTTCAGACCATATAAGGATGTCCTTGTCAGTGGTGCCAACATAGGAATCTCAATGGACCCCAGGTTTAAGAGACTGCTGTAAAAAAAGCACAGATAGGCAGATAAAAACCAGGCATCTTTCTATGACAATCCAGGTGCAAAGACATAAAATTGGAAGGGTCAAAACACTTAGTCAACAGCTTTTGAATGACAACAGAGGGGTTGTTTCCCCAGTAAAAGGGCTGTGGAAAGTCCAGAGGGTGAGCTGCCAAGTTCCAGCTGTCCAGAGAAAGAGGAAGGCAACAGCAGTGCTGGAACTGAATTCTCCTGACAAGAACCTGAGCCACTTTCTGCCTCTGCAAGCTATGAGGTTTTTGCTCCAGTAGCACTGCAACTATACCTGTGCAGCTTTGTGTTTTCCTGTAATTCCAATGGTGTGATGCAAAGGGCAAACAGCTCCAGCTACCAATTATTTCCTTTTATTTGCCAAGCATAAGGTTACATAAAATTGTAATTGGGGCACCAAGGGGGCAATAAATCCTAAGAAGGTCTACTCAATCCCCTTATCCAAACTAGCAATGGTGTGGAATAGACTCTCAAGGAGATACAGCTTGAGCTGTAGCTCAGCCAAGAACTCCTCCAGAAAACTCACAAAGGGCAGAGTAACCCATGATCATCAATGCACATGAGCTTGGAACATCAATCATTGATTAATACATGAATAGTGTTTTTTCCAGGACTGTTTTTCATGGACATGAATGTGGTCAGGATGAAAATTTATGGATGAATAAATGCAATCATCCTGGGATGTTATGAACAATGGTCCTAAGTGAGGTCCTTTGAGTTCTCCTGGACTGCAGAGGGCTGTGCCAGCACCTCCCTCTGAGCAGGATGTCTCTCACCATTCGTGCTCTATATCCAAAACCTCACAAATTCTCACATTTACAAAGTTAAAAGGACCATTGCCAAAATCTGACAATGGAGCTTGGCCTGTGATCTTTAGTCATTACACTCTAGATATTTCAAGTTTAAAAGAGTGAGTTTTGGGACAATTCCCCTTCAGTCACTCATCTCAAATTAGATGTGCTGCTTTGACCTTTGATGTAGGGTCTCATAAGGAATTAAGAGTTACAGCATCTTCTGAGAGCCCTGGTAATACAACTGGCAAGGAGCACTGACTACCTGGTGAATGTCTTCTGTTGATATTACAGAAATATTAATGTTTGTCTAGTTCTTCCTACATGGACACTTCATCTTTTTTGGAAGCCTTCCTTTGGCTCAAGTCATCCTAGTGAGTATATTCCCTATGGAAATACTGCAAATTTTTGCTCAAATATCAACTGCTTCTCACTACTTCTCTTTCAATGCTTTATCTCTGAGTTGGACTAGAGAAGTAATTTTACATCAAAAAAGATCTGCAGGAAAAGCAGATAGTGGAAGGAAAATACCACTTAGCCCTTTTAAGAAGGAATCCACGTACATACAGCACAATGGAAAATTATCATTTTTTAGATCACTCTGCTTGAGAAGCAACTGGAGAGATCATTAAAATCACCTCTGTAGTTCTTTGAACACCGGTGTTATTTGCATTTCAAAGGAGCAAGTTTGACAGAGTTTATGAAAATTCTCTACTCCAACCTTGCAGCAGTCTGGTTCCCTGTTATCACGCTGCCTCCTTCCTGATCCTTTCCAGAGCCACACATTTCTCCTTTTGGACAATAAAAATTAACCTCCAAATGCAAAGCACATCTATAATCCAGGATTGCTTAAGAGCAAGCTGGCATGAGTTGGCTCAGTAAAAAGACACCTCAGTATCAGGCCTCTGTTGTTGCCCGTGCTCTGTTTCCCTGCTGCCATTGTGCTCTCCTAGATTGAGCTGACCACCACTGAATACAGAGTTCAGAACAAGACCACAATGTGTAAATTGATATTCAATGTGCATCATCCCCTCACCCATACACACCAGAATTCATTCCTAGGGCAGGAAGCAATAGTTTAAATTGATCTGCTCACACTTGTACCTCTCTGGGCCTCCTGTTCTATTATGAAAAAAAAAATCCCAACAACCCAGTTCAAACAATTCTTGCATTTATTCCACTGAATTTCATCAACAGGTGGGGGCAGCTAGTTAACAGCATTATGTTTCCTTCTCATTCCTCTTCTTTCTCCTCTAGTGTCTTAACAAAGCACTGCTGCAGGCACATTGTGAAAGAGTCTTAGCACAGAAATGGGACAGAAGGAATGTGCTCACACAAAGATTCATGTCCGCTGTGGTCTTCAGTCTCTGCTTCAGGATGCAAAAATTCCTAGTAAAGGAAAGGATCAAGAGGGCTGACCTAGGCTGGAGAGAGACTGACAACCACTGTTATCTGGACTCTTACAAGGAGATAAGCTAATGGGACCAAAGAGAACAGTATTTTTGACCCTTGAATAACAGCTCCACCATCAGCAATACTTAAAGGAGGTGGTGACTTATGGGGAACAAGAGTGGGAGGGGAAGGAGTTTTGAACTATGAGTTAAACTGGGACTCAGAGCAGACAGATCTGGAATATCTGAGAGCTGCTACCAACATGGTCCTTTCCCAAAACTAGGCAGAACTTGGCTCTGCTTGTAGAGGCCACGAAGGCTGCACGTTCAGTCAGTCTGCTATAGGAGTAGCTGACATGCCCTGCTCTGTTTTCTTTCCTTACTATGGACACTGATTCCTGCCAAGGACACCCTCCCCACTCTATCCAGAGGTACATGGCATGCCCTAGAGGTACCAAGACATTTCACTCCAGAAAAACCCATGCTTTGCTCTAAGGTAGATGAACTCCAGACAGCAAACCACTGGGTTATAATACTGGCTAAGTTTTACCTCCCAAAAATGTTTAATCTGATTGATTGCTTTCTGAAGAGAATAGCAAGGAGTGTGACAGCATTAGGGACGACTTTCATGCCAATACACGAGATAGCAACTAATGTTGTTAAGAACAATTTTTTGAATTTACCAGGACTTTATTAATCAGATAATACATTGACAGATATATGAGAGAACTCAGAGAGTCACAGGTGTTACATGAAAGGTTCATCTCCAATAGCTTTCCTAGTTATAAGAGCAGCTGAATCATTCATCTTATTACATATAAGACCCTTGGTTTTTTAGGGCTGCTCTAGCTAAGTGGAAGAGGGAGAAAAAAAAAAAGCTGTAGTGCAAGGTGGTTAAGATTAAATCCAAGTAAAATGGTGGATTTAAAATTAATGTGCACTGTGTAGCTAAATTCCTTTATTAACAAAACAGCATATTTTCTTTAAATCTGCCACTCAATGCCCTTAACTTTCAGCACTGTATTTCCATGGGGGCTCCTCCTGTATAGCTTGACATTTAAAAGGACCTCAGTAGTAAGTGGTTTTTGTTGCTAATTTCTAACTGGGTATTTACATCAAACTGTCAGCGCTGTAAGTAAACTTTACCCCAGGGGATCCTGTAGACTGTAGATTCATTCCTAGTGATTCTGCAGAGCACTGAGGTGCCCAGATCAAGTTCTCCAATCCGACCATAGCAGAATTTTCAAGACACACAGCTACTTCAGCCTACTTCACAGCAGTATTTTAAGACATGTAACACATTTTACTAGAAGGATGTGAACGGAGAACTGTCAGAAGGTTTGCCCAAGGTCAGAGGACAACCTGGGCACAGAGCTGATCTGCAGATTGCCCACACAAGTTAATCCCTGGCAAGGCTGCATTCACATGGAAAGGAGTGCTGCCCAAAGTGGCACTGCTCACATATATGAGGCCTCTCCTGCACATAGACTGGAGAGGCAGGAATGCTGGTAGCAGGATATTAAACTGTTTGGGTCCTGGCCTGCCACAATGCTAAGCTATGATTACCCCCAGCAGCATAAGCAGAGCCAGGCCTCTTTCCTGAGCAAAACCCACAGAATAAAAAGGAGCAGCCCTCCTAGTGCCAGCCTGGCCAAGAAGACAAATAGCCCTGTGCCTGAGGAGGGAGCTTGCCAGGCTGTTGCAAAGGACTCCTCTTCAGAAAAAACCCTGAAGCCTGAGAAGATGTTTCCTCTTCCTCTCATAGAACAGCCAAACCAGCTTTTTATAAAATGCCAACTCCCCCTCTATAATAAATTCCCATCCAGAAGCCAAGTTCCTTTTCCTGAGTGCCCCATTCATAGTGAGCTACAGCACAGCAGCAGACAGAGGCCATTAGAGAGCTATTATATTTTACTGCTAGGCAATCACTGATTGCATACAGGAAAAACTAACATCAAAAAAGTTCCTACCAACAGCTGTTGGAAGGAAACATCACAGTCATGGTGTCTAGACATTGTCAGGATGCCCTAAATCAGATTGCAAATGCTGCTCAGCACTTCACTAACAAAAGTCTTACCAAAGTGGCTAGAATGTTGGCTTGCCATTAAAGGGGCTTCAGCAACAGCCAGTCTGTCAATACTCTAAGCACAGCTCAGGTCACATGGCTTTGGGGATTGCCACCGGAAATGCAAATTAAAAACTCAAGAGCAGAACAGGAGCTCCACAGCTTCAGTGGTAGGTGTCTCCCTCTGGCCTTGGCATGGGCATAAAGAGGGTCATCTGAAAGGCTGAGAGTTTGCCTCCTTCTTATCCCTGCGAAACAAGGGCCTCCTCTGCAGGGGATCCTTGTGGAGGGGAACTACTGCCATCACTGCACCTCCGAACAGGTTTCCACCCCTCCTCCCCACGGGCCCCAAAGCCAATCCAGGTACACTGTTAAAAGGAGGGCACAGCCCTGTCAACAGGTGCTGCTGAGAGTGGGTAAGGTCCACCAAGCTGCCTCCATGCCTGCTTGCTGCAGGAGTCATCCTGACTCATGGCTCCCCTTCCTTCAGTCTGACAAAGGGATTGGAAAGAGGCAAGGTGGCACTAGGACAACACAAGTGAGAACAACCTGCTGTAACAGGCATGGATAAAGACAGAGGCTTCAAAGGTTTCCTGAGCTGGTGCACACAGCTCCCTTTCTCTCCTGCTGTGCCACCTGTGGGGCTGCCAGCCACGCAGTGGTTCCCCAGGGGCTGGGAGCAAAGCTCAGTGTGGTGTGAGGGTGGCTGCTGGCATCACATGGCTCAGCAGAGACCAGACATCTGCACACAGTGAGGCAGCAAATGGAAGTCTGTAACAGCTACCTGCAGGGAGGGATTTTCCTCCAAGGAATTTATCTTGCATTCTGCTTTACAAGCCTTACCTGCAGTAGGAAGCAAACATACTGAGAGATTTCAGATAGCTGTAGAGAATTAATAGGTGTCAGAGTTTGCCAAGTCTTTGTGTATTACAGGGTCAGCAGTGAGCTCCTCCCTCTGCCAGCTGAAAGCACAGTGATGCTGAGCACTAGTGATGCTCAGAAACAACACCTACACATCAGCCCAGAGCCACACAAAGCCCTTTCACAGGCTTTGGAGGTTCAACAGGACCTACAGACTCACTTGAGGCTTAATTCATTTTTCAACCACCATAACCATGTAAAACTGCACTTCAGTACACAGCAAAAGTCATCCTGTGCACATTATGTCTCTTTCTGAAATGCATCACTTGAGCACCATCATGTTGTCCTCAGTGGGCTACCTAAACACGGACTAGAAGAAGCCAAAGAACAGTAGCCTTTGACAGAGAAGCTTTATGAATTATAAGCTCCTTTTCACACATTACATGAATTTTATAAAGAAAAGGACAGCACTTCTAATATCAGTGATCTTTAATCTAAGCCAAGAACCTACTTGCAGGCCTATAATACCTCATCTCCTAGTGCTATGTACAAGAACTGCAGATGAATGAAATCACTGTATGATGCTTCATATTAACAAATCTAAAGGAACTTCTGGTGTGCAACTATATTATTGTTCCTATTCCACAACCCCAATCTTAACACCTGTTCAGTTTTCCTTCTGCTATTTAAATAAATAAATAACCCTCCTAAATTGCACTGCATCAATTCAAAACAGGCTTAACTAACTTAACTAACAAGTTAAGTTAGTTATCCAAACGTAACTAACAAGTTACATTGGTAACCTGAAGTTCAACTGCAACAGCAATACATAAAAAACTCTTCCTGCCAACTAAAACTTCTACAGTAGCTATGAAAACCATCAGCTGCTGCAGCTGCATTTCCAGAACACTTAAGTCCACAACTTCCTCATAAATGAAATGTCACAAAATAATGAATATCATTATAATCAACTCTGCTGGGCCTGGTGCTTATTCATTGTGCATTAGTTTATTTAGTACTCAACACATAATAAGCTGGTTTTCTCTGCTGTGGATCCACATAATTTCCACCTATGAGTCAAAGTTCCAGCACCAGCATGGACTCCTGTTTTCTACACCTACGGAATCAGCCATTAAGAATTCCATTTATTTAGTCTCCTGGCACATCAACATTACTTCCTTCAATAATTTCTCCATGAAAGTACCACCCACAGCAATGGTTAAAACCTACTGAACACAAAACTTTTGGAAAAACCTGGGTGCAGGAAGAAGATACCAAGGACTGTTGTGTTTTATTACCATTCAGAGAGGGAAAGGAAGAAAATTTTTAATAGAAATAAATAGAGCTGCAAGAGGATGTTACAGCCATGACAATTGAAAAACATTTTGCATCCCATGCCCATCAAGTCACTTGAATATCTGGCTTCTTTTTGCAATACAAACTTCTGTTAGTGGAATGTTGCTGTTCTGGTAAGTCAACCTCACACTCAGCTATGCCAGAAAGGCTGACAATCTGTCACAGAGTTGATGATCACTTGAACAGAAAGTAGTGTTTGGGGTTTTTTCCTATTTCTGAAAGGTAGCAAAAGAGTACAGTTCAAGAACGTTTCTGAAGTTTTTTTATCTTCTGCTGGTGATGAAATTATCTAATATCCTGGAATAACATTTTAATAAGAAGAAATGCAGTCAAGTGTCAGAGGGAGCAGTGAACTGTGCTCTCTCTAAAGACATGTTGGCATCTGAAACTATCTCGAAATACCTTGAAAATAGAGGTACTTTAGTTTTACCTTTAGATTGCCAGGTGAGTTGAGGAAATTTAAACCCTTATTAATAAAATATAATAAAAAGGGGGTTTAATGCTGTTTGATTAAATAAAATTCAATTATCTAGAGACTATCTGGTTACTTTTGAATAATCAGTCATATGTAATCGTAATTAATGACTACACACAAGTGGGGTTGATTAACATCAAGGATCATTATGATTTCGTAACTTCTGAGAATGTGATTTTATACATTTAGTCATCTTTTATTTTGGGACATCTATATTTATATATGCACACACATATATCATTATTTCCTCACAGTTTTCTTGTAGTTTACCTATGTGAACAACAATAACAAAAAACCCCATAGAAAGCCAGAGTCAGCAGTAGGTAAATAACAGTTTCCCTTATTTTCTAAGCATTTTGTCCATCCTCCATGCTCTTTCCATATATTCATGGTTATTTTTTCTGTACACATTTTTATCCTCTTCTCCCCTCTTACTTTCTGATAATAGTTTCTTATTTCTCTTTCTATATATCCTATTTTCCTTTCCTCATTCAGTCAAGATATCACACCCACAATCTGAAACATGGAGACTTCTTCACCTTTTCCACCAGGCCAGATACCCACATTTATGCAACAATTTAGGATTGTTCAAAACATGGTTTCTGTCTGATGGTATCACTGGACATCAGATTGTATTGTGTGCCTACTGTATGCACACTAAACTCTAAAAATTCAGACTCCATTTAATTTGTGGCATATATTGCTAAGGTCACTTGTACAGCCATGACATTGGCAGCATCAAGTTACTAGGATTGAGATGTTTACACAAAGAATCCCAGTACAGGAAAAAAAATATAGAAGTGTTTCTGCAGTAATACATGATCATAACTGATACAAAACACCTACCCCATTAATTAGAGCATTAGTTACGCTGCACAATGAAAGACCAATTATTTCTTTGCTAGCTATACCTCCTTCTAACACGACTCCAAAATCCTCTACAAAGGTCATTTCAGCAGAAGTGGGAATTACACTTGAACATGAAGGCTCCAAAGCAGCAACCTTTGATCACTCACGTACATAGACTGTTAAATTAGCCATGGAATTTTGAAACATTTCTACTCCATGAATATAATTATTCATTGTATTAATCCCAAAGGAGCTAGGTTGTGCAAGAGGTGATTACACAGTGGAAGACGCGACGTTCAACAATACTGAAAATATTATTACAAAATTATTACAGTACCAATAGGTTGAATCTACAGAAAGAAATACATGACATCTTGACACAGTTTAACTGGAAAGTCACTTTGTATACCAGAGGAAAATGACAAGCAATGATGATTACAAAAGTAGTTAGAGACGGGCATTAGGCTACTTGAAATTTAAAAAAACAAGCCAAAAAACCAAAAAAAACCCCACCCCAAACAACCACTTTTACTTCCAAAACCTAGTCCATTACAAGATTCAGAAAGAGCTTATGAAATAGAGAGGCAACATGAAACTTGCATTTAGTAAAATCATAAATCATTTGACACATGTTTGAGTTCAGACTTTAAAAATAGCTATTGAGGAAAAAGACTTGGGGGAGATCAACAGCAAAGGACTAGTCTCAATTTGCCTTTTTTTCCCCCCTCTCCATTACTTGCAGGGACTTGAAATGAGAATGAAGTTGGGGAATTAAGCAAGCATTCGCACTTAGGAAAGTTGCTTCTGAAAATAAATTTTATTTACTTATTTTTAAAATAATTGCTCAGTGTCTTGGTATTCATAGCTGTATTTTCACTGGATCATCCCTGTATAACAGCACAGCTGAGCACAGTCCTGGGAACAAAGTCCTGATCAATAATCTCAGTTCTCTGCTGATTTCCCCTGTAGGAAGACATTTCTTCTGCAATGATTTTCTCATCCACAAAAAGCACACACATAGATCCATGGGTAGGCAAATCCCTTTCCAGTGGTTCTTTAATTAGTATTTGTGAAGTGCTCCAAAGGCAAGCTCTCAGAGAGAAAACCATTAGCAGCAGCATCTTTCATGTGCCATGCTCATTTAGCTCACTAGAAATTACACAACAGCACTGCTGCAGCTGACCCCAAAGGCAGGGCTGAAGGTGGATGCTCCTCAGCCCACCTATGTTTCTCTCAGTTTAATTAATTGCCATCTGGTCTGATCTCAGTCAAGAGCCAGCAAGGAGCTACTTGCACTAATCACAGTTAATATAATCATACCTGCATGATTAGAAAGTTAAAACCAATACAAAGAAAAACAATATTTAACTTGTAAAGAGGCTTTACAGTGTATTTTAAGTGTCAAGCAGCCTGATCAGAAACAATGCAATACCCACAGTGAGTCAACAGCATACATACCAGCCAGGCACAGGACTGGCCAATGTTCATTGCTTAGTAGCTCTCTGTAGTCTGTATTTATGTTTGTTTACAGTACAGAGAGACAGCAGCAGTTAACAGCTTGGCAGGAGCAATGCTTCACACTTTTCACATTTGTATTTTGGGCTGTTGAGGAGGCACTAAGAGCTGAACACCACAAGGAACTGTGATACCCCAACACTGTGGAACACTGTGAATAAAACCTGGAAGTGCAGCGTGAGGTAATGACTGATTCTTCTACAAAGAATCCCAGAAAATTGCATCAGTTGGTACTAATAAGCCAAACATGTGAGTAACACAAATTCAGATATGTACTACTCTCCTCCCCCATCTCTGTTTGCTTTTGCATTGGAACAGAGACCTTATGCAGTTTGTACCTTTCCAACTTTTCTTTTTCCATGCTCAGACAACAGATACTTTGTTAAAACACTCCCTGCAGTTTGTTCTCAGTAAGTTACCAGCAGAAGCACTGACCAAATGTAGCACTACAAGGTAACACCTCTAAGAACACTCCACAGGTTATGAAAGAAGCAAAACAAGTATGCAGCGAAGTTTAAAAAACACTTTAACACCTTTTCCCCACACTTTTTGCAGCATCCTTTGCATGATCAAATATGCTTTGAGCCTGAAGAAGGCTATCACACAGCTCTGAGACTTCCCATATATGATTTCCTGTGAGCAGAATTTCATCTAGGTATACAAAGGCAACTTGTCATTGATAAATTATGCGTAAGAATTTCTGTTAATTACTATACAACCCCTGGATAAATAAAAAGAACAAAACCAAAAACAAAACAAATGAAGCTTGTGAACTTAGTCATCACATAAACCCATAGCTACAGTAATAATTAGTACAACTGAAGAGTAAATAAATTAATAGCTATTATTACCATCTTTAGAATTGAAGTTAGCCTGAAAAAGGAAAAAAAAAAAAAAACTCTTAAACGCTGCTATTTTCTACGCATACAGTGACTGCTTCAGAGCCAAATCACCCTCATCATTAGAAAACAATTTCTGCTGGCTGGTGAGAAGTTATGGCAGGTG
The DNA here is from genome assembly GCF_028551555.1 of Melozone crissalis. NCBI lineage: Eukaryota > Metazoa > Chordata > Aves > Passeriformes > Passerellidae > Melozone > Melozone crissalis. The sequence continues at coordinate 39,809,390 of NW_026535784.1, read as the reverse complement.
GATACACAGTGTTTGCATGGGACACAAAACTCCAGAGCAACAGTAGCAAAACTTAAAAGTTTTAACATGTAGAAGACAGCATAGCTGGGCACCAAACCTCTGCACTCAAGATTCCACAGCATAATTTGTAAGTGATCAGTCCACTGGGACACCACAGCAGCACTGGCATTTTTCAGGGGAGCAGAAAAATTCAGCTGCAGGTGGTTTAAATTGTGCATTGCTAGATGTGACCACAGCCAAATTCTGAGCTACAAAGACCTTTCAGCAAAGAACTTTCTTAAACTCTCTAATTACCACCAACAATTCATTAGTATAAACCAAAGTAGTTTAGCCATGAAAGGTAAGCTTTAAAAAAAAAAAGTTGCTTTAGTAGAGCATAATACTGGAACAGTTAAATTTCCTGTACTTAAACAGTTTTCCCCATTTTTTCTCTTTGGATTACATTTACTTGTAATGTAAATAGAAAAGCCGAGGACCAAGGTAACTGCAAGTTCTCATTGTTTTTAACAAGCTTATTTCCTAACTAGTAAGAGTATTTTAAATGCAGTTATGCAGAGGGTAAAGTTAGTTTTACTTGTACATGTAAAACATAACCAGAAATTTCCAGCCATATTTGTAGTACAACTTAAACAGGTATGAATTACACAGGATGTGCAAAGAATCTGCCCTAAATGTCAGAAGTGTGTTAACTTCAAAGAACATATTTCTGATCCTTCCATCCTGAAGCTAGGCTTTCACTACTGAGTAACATGCTTTAAGAACCCTATTTTTTTCAAAGCTACTTTAAAAGCTTTTGTTAGCCAGAATATTAACAAGAGCAGGCTTCCCCAACTTTTATTTTGTACCCTCTAAATGCTTTATAAGGTATTCTCCTTCAAAGGCCACACTTACCACTGACAGGAAGAAAACTGTTCAGAGTTGCCATGGTCCTTCACAATGGTCAGAGGAAATCATGAAAATAAAAAGGTCATTATTGACTCAGAACCTTTAATCCCAGATAGGAACATGACTCTTTTCTCCATATGCTACTTACATAGAAAGCATTTTAAAGCATTTCCTCTGCACAGTATTCCTGCCTCTTCAAGCTTTTTATTACTGGGTTACCACTCTGCTGGCACCCCAAGGCAGGTTACTTGAACCATAGACCCTGCAGCAAGCAATGCCTGTTCCCCCTTGCCTCTCTCAGGGCCATCCCACCTGATCCCAGCAGCAGTCCCTCCAGGTGCACCCAGTAACCTCCACCCATGCACCCAGATTGCTATTAGTACTGCTCTCCATCCCTGTACATTATACCGAAGTCCACAGTAAGCTAAATATAAAGAGGAAGAGAATTATTTTTGGTTTTGTTAAAATAAAGCTCCTGCTTTTATCAGCTCAGAGCTGCCAATGCTCAGGTCAGATTCCCTGCTCCTTGCAAAATTTTCATTACCCTGAATGCTATTTCTTTTCTTTTAAGATTGCATTGAGGAATTACATTTTGTCATAAAGAAAGAAAAAGGAACTTCAACTGAATTGGCTTCATTTATTAATCTCCCTATTCAATTACTAACAAATGAATTTGCAGTGTTTCAATTAATAGAGTCTAAGGAGGGATGGGAGACAAAGTCATACTCAGCCAACTTGTGCTATTCACATGTTTGGCTCATAAGAACCAACTGATAAGCAAGTTTCCAGGTTTCTTGCCCAGCTGTAAAAACCTATGTCATAATCACTGAATGGATTGGAAGGGAATTGGCTTGAAAAGGACAACAATGGTCCAACAACCCTGCTCAATCCAGGGTCATCCGAATTGTGTCCAGACAGTTCTGCAATATCTCCAGTGAGATGAGATCCCTAGGTATGACAGAGTTATCCTCTCCAGTTTGGTTACCCATATTCAGGTGACACTGCCTGTGTGTCAGTATCTGCCTGTTGCCTCTTGTCCTACAGCCTGGCACCACCAAGAAGAGACAGTGAGGGACACTCCACAGCATCTCTGGCTGATCTGTTCCAGTGCTCAGTCACCTGCATAGCCACTGAGAAACTTGCATAAAAATCAAAGAGATTAAGTTTGAAACTGATGATCTTAAAAGTGTTCTCCTTTTCATGTTCTTTCTCTTTCAGTCTCCTCTCTTCTCCAGCACATTCCTATCCAGATGTGTCTAAATTTTCTGTGCTTCTGTTTCACTTGATATAAGAGGGCCTTGGTTAAAGAGAAGCTTCCAGCAAAACAGCAGTTTGTATTTTGTGCTATGCCTCTCTGCCCTTCTCCACACTGCCACTGGATCAAAGTCACCAAGTTTTGGGTCACTTTCAAAAGCAAGACAGATCTTTCTCCTTTACTGATGTCCTTCTCAAGTACTGTTTGCTTGCTCCTCAGGTTTAACTGTGACTTCCACATCATCTCCTCCATGCTCTCACACCCTCAGTGTGCCATTATTATAGAGGGTCACCATGGAAATGGCTAGCAGGGAGTTCCTGTGCTAATTGATGAAGATATCCTGACTTTTATTAATCTCATACAACCATTTGGCACTTCAAAATTTATCAACACATTACCCTACAGCAAGAACTCCAGTGCTCTGTCCCACTCCACTTTGTACTCCCACAGCTCCAGCATCCTCAGGAAATACACTGATTTGGTTTTGAAGGACTAGGGGACACACTGGCAGTTGAGGAGTCACCACCAGCGGGAGATGTGCTGAGGTAAATGAGCTGACAAGAGCTCTGTATGGCTGCCTGTCTCTCAGACAGCAAATTAACTCTGAGCTGGTACAAATCAGGTCTCAGCACTGAGGAAGAGGTACTTTGTGTTGGAGCTACTTCTTCAGCAGAGCAGCCTAACCTTCCTTTAGATACAGCAATTTGATATGCTCAATTTTTAGTCACATATTTCCCCTTAACAAAGAGAAAAAAGTAGACGTTTACATGATGTTAGATATAGTGAACAAAATGAGAGCAAAATTCAATATTTTTCTACCTATACTTCCAGTTTACCCTTCCACATTCACTCATTTCATACCAGTAGCTGACAAAAACACAACAATGACACAGTGCCTGCTTTATATTTATTGCAGATTTCCCCAGTGATGGACAGCCACACCAGGTACAAGGGGGAGAAAAATGACAGCCTAGGGATGCTCTAGTACTGAACTGAAAACAGTGTGTAAAAGTTATCTTCCACCTACTATTTACTCTGCATTTGCTTCCACATATTCCCAAGAATTTTAAATGGTTTCTAAGGATTTATAATTTCACATAAAATATTAATTTATTAGTTAACATCATCATCTTTCAATGACAGCTCTGTGCTTCCAGATGCTCTGGCCACATGACAAGAAAAGCTCTAGATGTCAGAAGGCCACGTTCAGATTACAGACCAACACAACACACCTGAGTGTATTTCAATCATTCAAATCTTTGGCAACTTTTTTTCCTCAGACATAATGGAAATCCTAACTGATCACTTATCACTGCCAAACTATTCTATGTATTATTGCAAAACTATTCTCCTATTATGTATGATTCAGGTTTGAATAAATGTGAATTAAATGTCGTAAGATCAATTATCACTCCTCATATAGAAACCAGTAAAAATTCATTTTGCCCTTTTCTGAAATTAAAAATACCTTCCCTTCAACTAATCACCATTCTGCAGTTTCCAAAGTCTGTTACTCTTCTTATTGTTTTTGACTTGTTATTATGTACTGATGGTGGCACTAAGAGATGTTGCAAGCAGAAAGTCCATTGTCATTTATCTTGTGCACTGCTTGGAGACAGCTACATTTCTTACTGAACTAGTGAATATAAATGGCACTATAAATAGACAGCAAAACCTTTAAATATTTTACTGCTTTGGGACAGTCTAATAGAAAGCCAAATACTTTTGTTCTTTTTTGTCACTTTAGTGTTGACTTAGGGAGCTTTTCCATCAGACCATGCAGTAACTGTCACACAGGGGAAATATTGCTTTCAAAGATTTTAATCTGAACTATATTAAAAGAATGGTGATAATGACCTGCAACGCCTACATAAATCTTTATCCAAAGAAATAGAAATATTACATATTTATTTTCTGTAAAGAGGAAGTCAAATCTACACATACTTTGTCCCATTTTTCTCACAAATATTAGCACAGCAATATGTCTGACTATGTGGTGAAGCAGTTTGCACCTGATTTATGGTCACAGGAAGGTAAAGAAGGATTTATTCAACTTCTGTAACTGCTTGTTCTCAGGAGTAGCTTTCCATCTGGGAGGACAGACCTGCTCAGCATCTATAGCCTTCTTCTAGATCCACTCCCAGTGGCAGTTAGTTTGAACATGTTTTGATTGTGAAGGAAATGAGTGTCTAGGTTCATGCATTAATCTGTCCCAGCATCCACCCTAGGAAACAGGAAATTCTGTTCCTGCCATCAGATCTGTTCCACAGCAGCTGCTCTCACCTCTGTGCTCAGCCCATATGAAACAAGGCTCTGGGTGAGCTCTAGCCTGCAGGGTCAGTCCCCTTTGCCTCCTGCAGCACCTCACTCCACTCTGTTCCTGTCCCTCTGGCCACCTCCTCCTCCTCCCACTGCCCAGAAGTTGGGGAGCACCTTGTAACTCCCACTGGACAGGAGGGAGAAACTTTTCCTGAGAAAGACAGGCAGAGGTTGTCTCCAGGAAATAATAAGGTGCAATACCTCATTAGTCAATGGAATTGCAAGTAGAAGTAATGGCAGAGGAGACCATTCAGGTGGCAGGCTTTGCCTAGCTGATAAGTACTTAATTTATTTGCATATACACTGACTTTATTATTATTATATTACTACTGATATCTTCTTAATTAACAAATACTAGAATTTTACTAGAATTGGGAATTCAGCAATTGAGAGATTTCAAGAGTTTGTTTTGGGAGCTCTTCTATTAATATTGTAATAACCCTAACAATGTTACAAATTCTATAGGTTCTATCCATGCTGATTATTATGATTATCTGATAAAATATATGAACTGAAATAATAAAATTGAAACATGGGGTTTAGCTTCTTTTTGGAGTAAAGGGTTGAGTTGACTGCAAATAAAGCAAGAAACAGAAATGTTCTACTACAGGTTACAGCAAAACAAGGGAAAAACTCCAGACCCTTAGATAAGCTGCCTCCCCTCTTGTGCTCTTTATTTAGACTGGGAAATCTTCAATCAAGCTCTCTGTGTTTTAATTCACCAAGTTGAGTGGGAGTAGAATCCATTTCAGCTTCCGTGAACAGGTGACCCCTTTTACAGTGTTCTGTGCTTAGGACCTGCAGGTACTATTGGAAAACACACTGAAAAAATGGGTGAATATATTGTTATCCATAACGGGGGGCCAAGACATAAAAGAAACTTAAGCAGCTACCAAAGAACACAATACATTTTTAATTGGGACACCAGTCAGCAACAATGACAGCTTTTCAAAACTCCTGTGAGTCAGTGGTCCATTTTCCTTCATAGTTACATAAACCATAGTGATTTAATCCTATGCAATCAAGTAAAAACCATTTTATATTTTAATTTTTCTCTCTATGGCAGAGGTTAAAATTAAGCTGTTTTGGTGGAGGTCAAAGAGTAACTAAAAAGTACACAATCTTATTTTTTCATCATCAAAATGTGACAATGGCTATTATTACTAATTGGCAATATTTGAGATAGAAAACTGTTTTACCATCACTATGTTCCCATTTACATTCAGCAACTTTATAGAAAAACATTAACATTCCCCAGCAATTTATGCTCTCAGTCTTGTACCTGGGGGAGCAACTGCTATACGTTTCACTGGTGTTGTCAGTATTTCTGAGGTCAAAGATGCTAAGCAACAATCTATTTTTACATTTCCATGTCTTTATCTTTATGCAATTTTACTTTATGTAAAAAACCAAGTTGCCTCTCAAGGAGGAGCTACTTCTATACCTTGCAAGTATGGTAAAAGCATTTTTTTCTTTAGGAATGGTACATCTTGTTCTCACTAACATACTTGTTGAATAAGTCATTTTCAGCTCAAGGAGAACAAGTGAAAGCAATTTAAACTAACACAGCCACACTGTGGTAAAATGCACTTGTGTGGCTAGACTGTGACAAGGACTGAAAAGATTACAGCTGTCTGACTAGTCAGGAGACTTGGATATCAGTTTGGACTTGTCTGTCTGAGACATTTAGGGTATATTTGGGATTTTTTAATTGAATAGGGGGTAGTGCAGAGAAAAGCTGCAAAGGAGCCTCATCTCTTGCTACTTGCAAATTAAATTCCTCTAGAAAATATTGCAGGGCAGGATTGGAGTTCAGAGAAATTGTACCAAAAAATAAAAAGGAAAATCCTGAGCTGAATGTAACCTTACTTCTTTTCAGAACAGGTCAAACAGTTGTGTAGTTGGGGGTCTGCTTTCACACACACACAGAAAAACCCACAAGAATTTCTGTTTGCCCTCCTCTTGTGTTTGCAATGGACAATTTAATATAAGCCCTAAATAAAAACATGTGAGAGTAGGGAAAACTACCTTACAACAGTTTAATCATTATATGTCAGAAATATAATAGAGTACATATTTTAAAAGGATGCTTAATTTAGACATTAAAGGAAGAAAATATAGTGGGGAATGTATAACATATTGATTGAAAAAGCTGACTGGTAATGTTAACTCAATTTCAATTAAATAGGCATTTAAAATACAGCACTCCACATATAAATAAAAAATACTGGAGTCATTAGGTATTATCTTACCCACTGTTTTGTAAGCACTACTTCTCAAAGCTGTTTCACCATATGTGGTGAAAAATGAAGCAGGATTTGACAACTGTATTTATGTTCTGAGACAACATTATACATAATAGATAAGATTGGCATATTACAGATCTTCACAAGAAAAGGACAAGGAAAAATATTCAAAAGTTTAAGCAAGGGAAATCCAGGCTCTGGTCTAGAGCCCAGAAAAACTGCATTTAAAACTCAACCAGACAAAGTCCTAGGCACTTCCCTTGTAATTTAAAGTTTGCCCTGGATTGCTCAGGGGGTTAGACTAGATGTTTAAAAAGTTCTAATCTACCAAAGTATGTCCTATTGCTAAATATTAATTTTTACATTATGAAAAATAACGGAGTGTTTCTTACATGTACACCCACACACACAATTTCTCAGTCCTATCTCAGAGACTGACAAGTTAAATTAAATTATAAATGCAAAGAAAAACTTTTATATTTGGAAACAAATCTATACCATTTTAAAAGCAGAGCAAAGATAAGTGTGCCAAAAATTACACAGGATTAATTAGTTTTGTCCTTACATAACTATTTGGATTAAATCATGTGTTTTTCTTTGCAGACTAACAAAAATACAGACCTGAGGAAACATGAAACAGCACATTTCAGTATTTTTCTCTCTGTCTTTTCTAATTCACAATTATTATTACTACAAAAGTCACAAGAAGATAGAACTACAGGCAAGAAACCAGCTCTGAATATTTTAAAGTAAAACAAAAGAAACCAGGAGAGAACACAAATAAGGTATTTGCAAATAAGTCAGTTACAGTGTTTTTTGGATCTTCCCACAGAACATTTTTAGAATGGGCTCTCTCAGAGATATTAGCTGAAAAGCCCTCCTTTCTAGACAGCCCTACACTGAAATTTATTATTTCCTAAACCATCTAAAACAGTGAAACTAAACTTCTCCCTACATTGGACATTGATAAATCCTGCTGCCTAGGTGTAAGCAAGCTTTCATGGGAATAACAGGTACTCTTGACTAAGGATGTGGCCATGCTTTACTCCCTCATGTAAACCACAGTAAAGATTTATTACTTTTGTAGCTACAGGAGTTAAAAAAAATCAGCATAAGCAACAAAATCTAGTTTAGAAACTTTATGACATGTAAAAAAACCATTCCTCCCAGGGTAAAGAAGAGTAGAAGGATTACATTATATGAGGTAGAATGGATCAATGCAGGGGAAGGAGGAAATAAAGAAGTAGCCGCAAATTAAAGCTATGTCACACATAAAATTAATCTTCCTTTTTCTTATAAGCAGCTTTCATAATAACAGCTACAGATGCAAAATGAAAGAAGACAATACTAAAGCAAACCCTTTCTAGCAAATTAAATAGCCAACATGACAATAGCCCACATGTATTTATGAATGTTTACATAAAAAATACATGAAAATGGCAAAGCAAGCAATAAGAATGATTAATAGCACAATCAACTTTTTTTTAAAATCACCTGGAGTTTTGGTCCTCTCAGTTACTTTCACCATTAAAACAATTCAAACTATATTGCTTTCAAAAAATAATGCAAGAATATAGTCTGAATGAGAATATAGTCTGAATTATCTCTGAATGACGTGTGTTTTTTATTATTTTAAAAATTAAATCATGTATACAAATCACTTGAGTTATTAGTAAAAAAAATGGGAAGGTATTATACTTTCCCAACAAATAATTGTTCTCACATTTTAGACTTTCCTATATTGCCCAGAATGCATAATCCTTCTAATAGGTCTTGCTACCATACATCTCTCAATTCATTTAAAGTTCCACAATAAAAAACCCACCCCTTGGTATTATCTAAATAAGTATTGTACACATGGCTGAGTTACTGCAAGCCTAGGACAATACCACAAACTTGAGCAATGAGGTAGAAGATTCCCTTCTGTCAGAGGAATACCAACAGCACCATGTATTTGAGTGTAGCTATTTCCAAAGATGCTCATTGAAACTCTCTCAAATCAGACTGGAGCAACAGGATCCTCTTGAGGATGATTCAGCTTCACTGAAGCACCACAGCCTGGAAGTGCTAACTCTGATTTGGCTGCACAGCAAGCTTAGACAACGACCTCGGATGTAAAAATCCACCTTTCAGGTATCCAAAATCAAATGAGATTGTCTTTGCTGGCCACAGGTACATAAATGAGCAGGGTATCTGTTTGCACCTGTCCTAGATTGCAAGGCAATATATACTCTATTTGCCATCTGTTAGAGGTGGGGCAGTTATCTTCTGTTAATTGGGCAGTTTTCTTTATCTCTTGCACAACTAATCCTCCCTCTGGGGAGACATCTGCTGTTAACAGGCTATTGAATGTCACTGCATGACTGATAAAAATTACAGCAACCCATTGTGGGATGCTCTGCCCAGAGGGAGGAGCCAAGCATTCCTAACTGGATATAATCTGAGGTTTTGGGACACCAGAACAGTCTTTCCACTAGATTCCCAAAGGAACAGCTGCCTTTTCCACTGGATCTTCAGAGGAAGACTACAGCCTTCTACAGGATCCACATCTCCTGTCCATGTGCTCCAACAGAACCACATCTGTCATTCCAGGAGGACTGCAGACACAATTCCAACTGCACTGCTACCAACACCCTGACCAACAGTGTCAGGTTGTATTGTGACTTTGTCAGTGGTTCTTTTCTTTTGTATTATTGCATGTATTTTGGTTTTTTCCCCCTTTTCCTAATAAATTGTATTTCTGACTTGGAGTCTCTCACGGGTTTTGCTTTCAAACCAGAACATCTTATTCTGTAACAGGTAATTATGGTTTTTACCATGCATATAAGGTTGCACATGAGTAAGGTACATCCTCTCTCCTGTGCTACATGATCTGCATTAAGCAAGCATTCCTGAGAGACAGTTCTGCCACCTGCTAGCTCTGTGATAGTTTTATTTTTGATTGAAAATTGGCTATTGGTATCGACACCTGGCACCACATGACTTATGCCTATTAAGTCACAGAGAAAACATAAGGAAAGCACTGATGTTTAGCACCTGAATCACTGATAGCTCTCAAGATATCACTCTGGTAAAGTGTTAAGAACCAGCTAAGGGCAACTTAAGGCCCTGATCATATAAATTCTTTTACTCCCACCATGGAGAATCTTATCAGTCATTCTGTACTGTGCCCCCATTTTCCAGCCAGACATAAAGGAAAAGCATGAAGAAACCACCAGAAAAAAAAAAAAAGCCAGTATCAAATGTCTCAAATTTTGCTTTCCTGCTAAACTCCCTTAATGCCCTTCCCTAGATTATCTATTTGCTGTTGCATGGGTGAATTACACTGCAGAGCTGATGAGGACAAAAAGTCTTAATATGGCATTCTGTACAGTTTGTCCCTATAGTTTTCAAGGAGCTAGAAAGGACTGACCAGAGTGTTTATGCATGACTGGTAAAGTACTTTCATCTCAGTGTGTGTTACAATGTTTGCATAAACATTTTACCTCTCAAAAGTAGAAGAAGGTGAGCCCCTCTCCAGCCCGAGCACAGTTGTGTTTCCACGCTTATTTTCAATTGTGTATTTCACAAGATCACTAGCAGGCAATGCACAGAAACAATTAATGACCTTATTATGAAATTCAGTTTTAGTAACTAAGTTCATGACAAAAATTTTACTTTTGTTTAGGAGATAGACATATATTATTTCTGTTTGAATTGGATAAAGGCAACATTGGAACTGGACAATCTTTGAGGTCCCTTCCAACCCAAACCATTCTGTGACTATGAAGTGTTTCAGCAGCAGAAATATATCATAGTATTTTCATTTTTTCCTTTTAGGAAATTAAAATATTATAAACATTTGAAATTAATTCCCCTCACTGGATGCAGAATACAGGACATCATCATATAAATTTTAAAATAAAAGTCCCTTTTGAGTATATTGTAGCACAACTGTGCTCATTTCCTGCTTTATTGAACAATGGCTCATGTAATAGTATATGCAAGTAAGAGATTACTTCTTTTTAGTATCCAGTTGATCTAGAGATACTGAAAATGGTTTAAACTGGTTTAGATTTATACCAAAATAATAAAGTACCTTACATGAATTCAGTGTTATAAAAGCTCCAGCAAAATCTTCTGGTGTTAATTAGACACAAGCAGTTAAATACATCTTTTTAATTACATCTGAAATTAGTTCAGACCTTGCAGGGAGCCTTGTAAACTTGTCACTGTGTCAAGTCGAAAACATTTATAGCATTCAGAATTTCACTCAAATCTTCTCTAATTATTTTAGGAATGTGAGATTTGAAAACAAGAGCAGAATGGACTCAATCTGAACACCTGCCAAACTTCAGTTCTCAAGATCTTCATAAATATAAAAATTATTTCTGAAAAATAGTTCAGAATATCAAGCAGACAGGATGTTTGCTCCGTCCAATAACTCTGCAGTGGACCCAATTTTAAGCTGAGATACCTACTGGAGACCAGTATACTGAAATAATATTACAATTCCATTTATCCGTAATGTTTGGAAGGTACACAGGCATTGTTAGAAATCACTGCAAACTACTCCTGTAAGCTGGCAAGAAAAGAGAGCACAATTTTGATTCGACCATGTGAAACTTTTTTCAATTCCCCCCTAAACTTTGTTTTCTGACGTGCAGATGCTAGAGACTGCCAGCACAGTAGGGAAAAGCATTTAAAAGAAGTTCTCTTACTTTTAGCAATAACTGTACAGTTATTCATACATGAATTTACATGAGCAGGTAAACAGAGTATATTTGCAACAGCAGCTTCAATCTTAAGAAAAAAATAAAAGGTGTATGCAGAAAAGAGAATGGCTAAGTGATTTTATTACTACTTATTCATGCTACAGTATGTTCTTCTTCATGCCTAATACCAAGGTTAACTGTATTATTGAAATGTGTGCAGCATTTTAATAACTGTTTACATCTGTAGGTCCAAGATAGCCAGAATATTCTCCTGGGACAAAATATAAACGTGACTTTAGTTAGACAACTTTCTCTCCCTGAGTACTCTTTCATTTTCTAACTGAGATAAATAGTGGTGAATAACTGAAATCTTCTTAACAACACTGTAGTATATTAAAGGAGGAAAAAAAATTGAAATAATTTAATCTCGATTTTAACATTGATTTCTTGAGGAAATTACAAAATTTGTATCTACAATATAAATGAAAAAAGAGGGGTTACATATATCTGAAAAATGGTTTCATGAAGTGCTCTGTGCGTGCAAAGCACAAATGGCCTCTGGCATTAGTGGAAATCAAACACAGAGATCTCAGTTTCTCTTCCCTTTTTCACTGTACAATCTACTTTTGTAGCAAGCCAGCCCTGCTTGCTATGAAGGGTTTCATACTGCAGGCATGACTGCCCATAACTGTCAGAAGTGGAATGTGAAGTACATTTTACAGCAGGTAACAGAAAAGGAAAGGGGTAAGATAAGCTATTTAGAGATCATAAGCATGACCAAAATTTGTGTGACAAGTGTTGATCTGAGTTATGTAATTCACTCCACCATGTTGGTTCAAGAAATGTATCTTGACTTGACATAAACATATGCAAGGGAGTTTCAAATGAAACAATTTCATGTACCTTTGCATAGGAATGAAAACAGGAGGAAGAACTTCCTAATTCAAAGCTAGCAAGTGCTCTCAGCATTGCAACATAGCCAAGTTTAGAAGAAATGCAACACCGACAGTATCAACAGAACTGCCGAGGCACAGGTGGTAAGCAATTTTTCTAATAGGAAGAAAAGTAGCAATCAGTACAGCAGAAATCAAAATCAGATTCCTCCAATAATTAGCTGGAAAGCTGGTAAGTGTCTGTATATGGTTTATTACTTTGTGACCTGGGACATTGTATGTCTAATAAATATACTGAATTAAAAGTTCATCAAAATATTTGTCTATTTTAAAACAGAAGATGCCAGCCTTGGAGGCTTTAGACAGAAATTTTGCTCACAGCTTTCTAGAATCTTGACACAAGACAATAAAGTCAAACCAGAGGAAAAAAGCAACAGCTGAGCTTTCTGTTTAAGCAGCAGCAAGCTTACTGACCTTGCAGAATGTCAGTAAGTGCAGAGATTACTTCATGCACTAGTAGTCCCATAATTTTGTTTTCACTCCCTCCTTGCTAAAGTTCACATCTCCTCTTAATGCCCTCCCAAGATCCCACGTGCATGATCTAAGGGGCTAAGTCACAGACATGCCAGGACAGAACTACAGCTACAGCTGTGTCAAAGATCATGGAAACTACAGTGAATACTCTCATTGCATTTGTTACTGTTTAGAGATCTGAGTTCACCATAAGAAATCTGTATCAGAGAAGGGCTTAGCTGCACAGTGACAGCCTCACCCAACATCCAACTGCTCTGACTGCAGGCAACAGCAAATGCCTGAGAAAGACTGTAAGAAAACAAAGTCCTTCCCCATAAAGTCATTTGGTCACACAAATCACTTGTGGTGCAAGTAATTCATACAGTCACAGAAAGACTTGGGTTGGAAGGGACCTGAAAGATCATCTAGTGAGCTTCATTCATAAGTTCTGGGGTTTGAGGTATAATATCTTTATAATTTATCAGCTCTTGACAACAGGCCAACAGCTCTTTTTCATCTACAAAGCTTTCTAGTTGCCTTTCTGCATCCATGTAAACACTTTACATGGTTTTTACAACACATTGCAGCAGAGCTCCCCAGTTTCATTACATAAGGCACAAAGAAATTTCTCTACCTTTTTTAATCTCTTCGTAGTTTCGTTTTATAACCCTGATTTCTTGGAAGAAAAACTAATACTTTAACGACAAACCTTAAAGGAATTATTCCCTCTTCCTCTTTTCCATGCATTCTTATCACCTTTCCCTTCTGTTTTCCCTTTTCCAGACAGAAAATTGCTGGTCTTTTGCTCTTCCTTTCATTCCTATGGTACTTAAATAGTCTTTGTATCCCCGACACATGGAGTAAGGATGTCCTATCTGTATTTTAGCACAGTTAAAATGTGCTAAATTAAAATGTACATTCTTAGTTAAGATGGTAAGCTCAGAGGAAATCAGGCACAATTCCACTAGCACCCCATGTCCTTTTGTTGGAAGTATCCCTAGGGTGTAACCATTGAGGGTTTGCTCAAATAAAAGTTTTCTCCTGGGACTAAGCAAACACTGGGCCTTCAGCACCTTCAGGGCTGGACAGTGTCCTTACCTGCTATGCAGGGTAAATTTTAACTTTTCAGCACAGACAGAACAAACATGAATGGCAGGTGACCATCCAGTAACAACGCTGCTTGTTAACTTTCCATGATTGTTCATTTCATGGAGCCATCACCCCGAGACCAGTAGTGAAGAAAACGCTTGGGATGATGTTTGTTCCTAAGCACAAAGGAACTAGGCAGTCTTCATTTTCCCTCTTACTTATTCAGCTCTTCCCTGTGCTCCATCCTTTGGCAAATCAGAGCACAGTTCACTCCACACGGAGGAATGCACTCCCCTGTGCTCAGCAGGACCTACCTCCTGAGGGGTCACTCACAGCAGGCATTCATAAGCAGTTACCTTGGCAAGGGACAGAGGAAACATTCTGACAACAAATGGAAATAATCATTTTCTCTTACAGACAGAACGCACCCACCACATTCAGGTGGATGTCTTGGTTGTCTGACTGGAGTGGACTGTCCTTGAAAATCAATTGGGTCTTTAGGGATTTTATTTCAGTCTCCCCATGGATCTTTAATGGACACTTGGGATACCTTTAGGGATTCGGACTCTATTAGAGAAACATTTCTCCCCCCTTCCCTCTACACCCAATCTTTGTTTGAAACACATAAATGTAAAGACTTATTTTTGCAGTGTTTCAAAGGATTAGATTGTCACAAACCCTTCTCCAGCAATAAGGAGGTGGGAGTGTGGAATGCCAGATCAGAATATTGATCCCTCTAAACCTCTGCTCTTTCTCTGATTAACATCAGATTTTTGTTTGTCTGTGTGAAAACTTCCCTATCTGGATTTCTATGGGGTTTTTCTATCCACTAACTGGAAAGTGAGGTATACCCTAATCAATTGCTGCCTACAGCAAACAAAAAATATTTTCACCCTCAACTCTGACAACCCTGTCACTACTGGACTGATTTTTAAATACATATTCTTTTATATTTGACACTAGTATTCATTAATTTTCTGTACACATACTTCACTCTAGATTTCACTTAAATTTAATTGCAGAGTATCATATAAAAGGAGAATACTTTTTTTTTCCTGATGATTCTGGAAGTAATCCTACCACTAAGCTAGTAAAAATTAGTGAATTTCCTGTTCAGATAAAAGTTAACCTCATAATAGAAAATGGTAAAATTTGTCTCTTAAACCAAAAGTATACTGAGGCAATCACTGTTCCAGCAACATATTTCTTTTCAAGAAATTCAATCTGATTATCAATGAAAATATAACAGATCACAGCCCTTTTTATCCACCCCAATAAAGCCTTTTTGTTCTTTCCATTTTAGAAAGAAACAGAAGCTTTGCAAATACACAACAGTTTAGACTAAGAATTTGAGAAAAAACACACACAAAAGGACATGAAATTTTAACATAGAATTTACAGTCTATCATTTGCACCACTGAGTGTGCCATTTCTATCGGATGAGTCACGACAAAGTGTTCAGTTCAGCTCACTTTAATACAGTTAATTTTTGTAAACGAAGATCACATTATATTAAGAAGCCAGGAAGGCAGGTCACTGGTAAGATCATGTACAATAATACTTGGCATCATTTCAGAACGACTACCAGAGTCAGCCTGAAGTTTACAAGCTTTATTTTTTGTTTTGAAAATCCTGGGGACATAATGCCTCAATGTAGCAATACAGATGGAATTAGTGAAAAATAAGCTTATGAACTGCAACAAAGTAAGCACTGTCTATGCAATAATTCTGCCAGAGATCAAAGGATACTTGTGCTGTACCACAGGACTAAAAAGAAATTAGTTTTTCTAGGATATTGTCTACATCAGATGCTTCTAAATTCATCCAGAAAAGCAGAA
The DNA here is from genome assembly GCF_028551555.1 of Melozone crissalis. Classification (NCBI taxonomy): domain Eukaryota; kingdom Metazoa; phylum Chordata; class Aves; order Passeriformes; family Passerellidae; genus Melozone; species Melozone crissalis. Next base: position 39,793,658 of record NW_026535784.1, on the reverse strand, counting down.
TGTTCTTTGCATGACAAGAATTTGTAAGCATCCATCACAGCTATGCTATTTTATTCAAAATAAAGCACAATATTCCTCAAGAAATATTAAGGACCTATAAACCTGGAACATTTTTTCTAAGTTTATTAATTCATAGAATCACAGAATCTCTAGGTTGGAAGATGGCTTCAATATCATGGAGTCCAGCCCATGCCCCAACATCTCAACTAAACCATGGCACCGAGTGCCACATCCAGTCTCTTGTTAAACACATGCAAGGATGGTGACTCCACCACTTCCCCAGGCAGACCACTCCAGTACTTTATCACTCTTTCTGTGAAAACTTTCTCCTAATATCCAACCTATATTTCCCTTGGCACAGCTTAAGGCTGTGTCCTTGTTCTGTCAGCGCTGCCTGGAGAAAGAGACCAACCCCACCTGATACAGCCACCTCTCAGGGAGCTGCAGAGTGACAAGGTCACCTCCGAGTCTCCTTTTCTCCAGGCTGAACACCCCCAGCTCCCTCAGTCGTTCCTCACAGGGTCTGTGCTCCAAGCCCCTCTCCCCACCCTTTTTGTGAATGGGTGGTCACATTGGCCAGCTTCCAGTCCTCTGGAACCTCCCCAGTGAGCCAGGACTACTGGTAAATGATTGGGAGCAGTTTCCTCATCTGCCAGCTCCCTCATCACCCTGGGATGGTTCCCATCTGGTCCCATGGATTATGAACATCCAAGTGCTCAGCAGTTCTGACTGCCTCGTCCTGGACAACAGGGGCACCATTCTGCTCCCTGACACCATCTGCCAGCACAGGAGGACAGTTGTACTGAGGACAAGCTGTCTTCCCACTAAACACTGAGGCAAAGAAGGTGTTAAGCACTTCCACCTTCACCTCATCTGCAGTTCCCAGAGCTAGGCCCAGTACATCACTTTTATGCAATTTTTAAGAGATCAGGAGCATAGGAAAACAGAAACTTGCAAGAAAGGGATGTGTGACATATTAGAATAAAAATTTTTTCCCAATTGTTGCCAAAAAATGCATATTAAATTAAGGCTATTTTTGATTATTTATAGTCTCATTCTTCCCAGAAAATGTCCTCCCCACTTTTTTATGGACCACATGAAATCAGTAACCACTTCTATGAGCCCTGGGAGGTAAAAAGGAAGATTTGCAATGGTGGAGATCACTTGCTGAGTTTAGACAAAGTACAGATTTAGGTTTAAGGAGATTTAGTGAGAAAATGGAACCAACCACAAAATGTCAGATGAACGGTCTGTCTAGGTGAGTATACTGTATTCAGTCACACCAGTAGAGGATTCCTAAAAAAAAGTAGAAAGAAAATGAGAACTATATTACCCAAGAATTGACACCCAGCTTTTAGTTTTTTTATTCTAAAATTTCCTGACCACAATTGACATCTTTCTTTTAATAACCTAGATCATTTTTTCCTCTATTAATGTAGGCAATCAGTTCTGAACACCAGAAAACTTTTAATATCTGCAATAGCCTTTGGCAAGGAATTACATAGCTTAGCTCTGTGTATGTTTTTGGTTTTTTTCTTTGTTTATTTTCAACCTGCCATAAGCAATTGCAACACATGTACATCAGTTTTAGAGTAGCTATGGGGAACAGTCCTGACATCTTAATTTTTTTTTCTTTTTTTTGCCAAAATTTACCTCTATTTTATGTACTCTTGAATTTACCAGCACAAAATGGTTTCCAGAGTCTTTGAAATGCCCATGATAATATCTGATAATATATTGTTCTGAGTTGTCACATCAGTGCCATACAAAGAGTCCCCTACCTTAGATGCTTTTGGATGGCAAGACAGCTTTGAATGGGTTGTCTTTGCAGCATCACCTTAAGCCATCGTTTTCTACCACACTTCTGTCACCCAAGATCTCCTTTGTTGAACTGCTTTTCATGTGAGTCTCTTCTGACTCGTGTATGTGAGTTTTTGTAAGGCATTGATGAGATCCTCCTCAGCTATATAAATTACCTGCTCTTTTGGGTTTTTTTGCCAACATTCGCCTTTTTTATTTTCTTATATTATAAATGTGCATTTTCCTAAAATTAACATTTTATCTCCTTCAACTACTGTGAGCACCTCTTTCATCATTTCAGTACTACCTTCAGATTTCATTAAATTATTATCAATGCCCTCTCTGAGTGCTTACATAAAGAGACATTTAATAAAACTGTTTCTAATACTAATTTCCAGACAGACTGATGTTACTTGTTGCCTATTACATTAACTGTTCTGGCTAGGTTATTACTGTAGCCTTATTCAAGCTAGTTCATACTCAGATTCAGCTAGAATTTTATAGGAATTTCAATAAAATACAAAGCAGGTTTTTTTTTTATCCCTACCTTCTCTCCATCTTTTATATTTTTATCAATAAGTAATAAAATTTCTATTGGCAAAGTACAATCCCATTTATGAAATGATGCAAAACAATTGTTATTTCTAGTTTACAGAAGAACTATTAGACATATCCTCTGATATTTTTTCACATGCTGAAACACACTGAAAATCAGTATCACAGAAAATTTATTGGAAGGTAAGATATCATTCCCGCCAAGATCTTGGAATATCTTGCTTGAGCCTAAATGTTAGATCAACTAAACCTAAATCAACTAAACCTTAAAGCTAACTTAGTTGAATCAATATATACTATTGACAAACAGCCTTAAGCATCAATTGCAAATTAATTGCAATTTCACATTTATCTCCCAACAAATAAACTGATACAGAACAGAATTGAACCACAGTAGGTGACCTGTGTGGCTTTGAACCCATTTCATGGCAATACTTTAAAATTCTGTTGTAATTGTAGTAATGTTGCCAGTTACTCTTTCTCCTTTCTCATCTCTGTTGTACATAGATACCTGGTCCTTCCCTTCCTCTCCTAGGATCAACCATCTGATTCGTGCACTCTTGGATCAGACACACACCAGCTGCCTGATTTCCTTTCATCTGCATTCTCTTCTTTCCTGGCAGATTGGCTCAGAAGGGAACCCACTACCACTCATAAAGCAACTAATTTTCTTGTCAGTTTTGATCCTGTATACCAGATTCAACTGTCTTCCAATACCTGGTTTCCTCATTTGTATGTAGTCATATAAAACCTCTTTCTACCTTCAGAATGGATGTTCACACAAAGAGGAATTAGCTACAGGGAATTTTGTGTAAAAGGTTCCACTCACTGTTGATAGCTCAGAACTTCTCAGGTCCCTTCAGAGCATCAAACTGATGATTCAGTATATGAAAAAAAATCATGTGGATTTGAGTCATCAGGGCAGTAGAGTGAGATGGTGATTGCAGACCACCTCAGTTAGGTTTCAACCCTTATCTCTAACCCTACACTTCACACTAGTCCCTCAACCCAATTATTTTCACTAATCCCTGAAGGAAGCCCCCTATATCTTAGAACTCCTAAACCACATTCCCATGCACTAAACTCCTAGCTCTGACCCAAATCTGATCCAGTAGCTCTAACTTCAGCCTGTTTGGCCATTGAGAGGCAGAAGATGTGCAGGGATTGTGAGGTCATGGGGAAATCCCTGCTGCCTAATTGATCTTTACACAAAATGGCCTTATTCTCTTTGGATGTGTGATGTAGGGTTCAGGTCACTTTTCCTACACTGCAGAAAAAGTGGGATCCCAGCACGTAGTTTCTCAAACTGAAGTGAATGTTTCCAGATCCCTCAGCTTTCAGTCTGTCACAAGGGACTAAACTATCTCTGCTTATTCACTGTTGATGGAAAAGAAGGCATGACTGAGTTCAGTGTTACAGAAAAAGCAGTATGTTTGGAAAATAGCTGCTAATCTCTCTATAATACACTCAGGATGCAGTCAGTGATTAACACAGATGTGGATGATGTGATCTCTAATTTTATATATTAAATTCATACAACTTCTTTTTAATTTTTTTTACACCTATATATGGTACAACTTGTGATGTAAAATTATTAGTTGTTCTTTCCACACCCCTGCATCTGCTTCAATGCCAAAAAATATTCTTTTCCCCTTCTAAGGGATTTGAACTTCAAAGTATAATTTCAAAAAATAACTAAGTTAATGGACAATGGTCTTAACACAGTGAACTACCTAAGTCAAGAAATAGCCGAGTTATGGGAGATCTGTCAAAAGAATAGGCCAAGAGTCCTCACAGAAAATTGACATTCTTGTTATTTAAAGTAATAAACAAATTTTTCTTCTTCTTTTTTTTTTTTTTTAATCCACTGGATCATTAATACAAGTCAGAGAAGAATCAAAGATTTCAGTCTGAAAGGACTAAAGTCACTAAAATGTTTGAAAACTTGTGCTTTGAGAATGGTAATAAAAGAGAGAACAGTTTGATCAGGCAGGTAACCTGCCAAGGACAAAATGAGGGACATTAAGAGGGATGTTGTGGATTTAGCATCTGTTGGTAGAGGATACTACAAATTGCAATCCTGACTGGAAGACAGGAACAGACCTTTTTGAGAGGGTATACCTAGGTAATGAGACCACCAATAGGAGTGGTCAAGGAAACAAATATTTGTAGTAGGTTACCTGAGAATGCATATGGACTTGGAGTTATTGGAGTGAAACTGATTTTTCAAAAACACATGGTCCTGTCTTGGAGGGAGGTCATCTACTTTCTTGAGTGAATTCATGTGTAGAACCCAGTCATTTGAGATATTCTGAAAAAGAATAGATCAGTTAATCACAACTCTTCCATCTGGCCTACTGATTATTAGGAAGAAAAAAACCTAAGTGAATAGTGCCAGCAAGAATTTAGGCATTTTTTTTCAAAGCATTACAAGAACAGCAAAAGGCTGAAACATACTTAGAAAGCAAAAAAATCTTCTAAATGGATTATTGGGAACATCAGTTAACACCACCCTTTGAACATGCTTTTGGCTTTATTCATAAAAGCACCACCAATTAGATTTTAACAGCAATATGGAGTATTACTGAAATATTACCATCTAATAAATACTGATCACAGCAGGAATTTTCTATTGCCATAATTAGTCAAGTAAAGACTATTAGCACTACTTCCTCCGAGCTAAAACATCAAACATCTTTTACTTAATTTCATTTGCTTCAGACAGTAGTAAGTGTCAGCATCTTAATTAATTTATCCTTTTCTTTGTCCAATTTCAAACTGTCCTTTCTTACCACAAATTAACACCATATCATCCTAACTCCACTTGTTGTTAAATCTCAGTACAGCAATGCATGCAGCTATGGATGAAAGTAAGGGAGAATACACAAAAAATTACCAACAACACCAAAACACCAAAATTTCATTCTTTCACAGTCTCTCTGGGCCACCTGTCAACAATTGTCAATTTTCTCCCTTATATCAGGTCAGTTTTAGATCCAAAGACTGTTTTAGTTCTTGAAGTCTTAAAGGCACTAATGCTAAAATATGTAGTTAGCATTAGTGTCACGGACTGATGATAGAATTGAAATTGTAGTTTATTTGAACTCCAGGTGAGGCCAAAAAATATTTTGTTAAAAACCTTTTTTCACTCTCTTGAAAGCAAAGTTTACTCCAAGAACAAACATGTAAATATGTTTTGAGCTTTTCAGCAAGTGACATCTTTCAAGGAATTATTCTTTGTATGAAATGTTTCAGTCTTGACACTTGCAAGGGTTCAGTTGTATGCTTACTTAAAAGAAAGAAAAATCCCTAGTGCTGCCATAGACCAGGCCCGAAGCAGGGGGAAAAAATGGATTACTGAGTAATGGCACTCCTTTTTTCCTTCCTATTCTAACACAAACTCATATCTTTAAAAAAAATTGTTTGTTTGTTTAAAATCTGTTATCAAACCTAAATACTTGGAAATGCATGAAATGTCAGAAATTGCTGCTAGTCTTCCAGAGATTGTCAAGGGTGGTAAAGATTTACTCCTCTCAATGGCCACATACAAAATTACTGTCTGCAGTTGGGATTACACAGAATAAATCAAGGCAACTAGCTAAACTAACTTTCTTGATTTGAAAAAAAATCAGTTCTAAGAACAAACTAGTTCTCACATGTAGGCAGCATGGCAAATACAAGGTGAGCAGTGTCATTTATGAATGGGAATTTACAAATTCTTCTAAATCCTTTTTGTCTTCAAGGTAGTGATCATGCACAGTAATTTGTTAAGAACACAGATTAGGCACAAGAACAAGAAGGTGGCAGAAGAAACAAGGTGCATCTTTCAAGAACTTTGCACAGCTTTCTGTGCATCCACATCACTTTCCAGAACATCAGTCCTCAGTTTTGCATAAAAATACGTATGTAATTAGGTGTTTTATCAAATCTTATCAAATGTTTTCCTTCCTGCTCAGTAGTCATGTTCTAGTCCTAGGGAGCAAACATTTCAAAAGGTGTATTCTCCAACTACTAAAATAGATACTTAATACATCCAGGGCTGACCATTCTCTTCCATGACCTCAACATATACTAAGACACTAGCCTGTTCTATTGCAACCTCTTCCATCCCAAGCAACACTTGTTTCTGTGATACACATTAAATTGAGCACTTAATGAAATACAGAGAAGAACACTGAGGTGTCTGACACAGATCATGCACACAAGTGCTCTTATCTCTGGGCCACAAGCCCACCCTGTTCCAGCTTTGCTTCTTCTTCAGTCCTTTAGTGGACACTGGTCCAGTTTCAACAGAAAAATGGAAGTCCAGAGCAGCATCATGATCCAGACTTTCAGGAAGCTGGAGAGAGGCTCAACTCACTACAGCTCCCAGCAAGATACTGGATTTCACAGCAATTGCACACTGTGTAGATTACGACTCATAGCCAGCTGGCTAATACATGATCAGGATTAACAGCAATGAGACTGACTGAAAAGCATAAATTCTGTTACAGAATTAGAAATCAGAAACATTGTTTATCATGCACTAGCTCTTAGGATAATATTTTAGGTTGTAGATCCAAGTAGAAAAGGTTATTTTTCTGATGTTATAAAGCAGTTGTACAATTCCTACAGAGACACAATTCCATACACACCCTACTTACAGCTCTTAGAATTAGTTTTATGCTCTCCCTGCTCTTATCAACAACTTTCTAGACCTATTTGTATTTTTAACCACAAATCACATTTGCATTTGATGCAAATGATATGTGCATCATGTAGCTGCTTTTGTTGGCCCTTATAATAGTGTCATGGAAATGCACAAGAAATCTTTAAAAGCACACAGGCAGTAATTTTGGATTAGTCACAGTAGGAGTCTCCTAGTCTTCCCAACTGGAGAAGTAGAAGAAATAACCACCTTATCTTTACTAGTGAAAAGAGCATTAGAAATGCAGTACCTTTTGTTACTGAAACTACTTCTAAATCTAGTCAATCCAATATTGAAGCATTGTAGAAATTACCAGATACACTCATTTTAAAAAGCTCATCATCGATTACCTTTGACCCTTCAAAAATGAGTAAATAAAACTGAGATGCAGATATAAATTAAGAGACCAATTAAATTTTTACAGTACCCAAAAGGTGAGAAGAGACAAATTGAATTCAGATACCCTTTGAATGGAAAATAAAAATGTTCCCATTCAGGGAATATCTACATTCAATATTTTTTAAGAATAAAACCCATAACCAATCATCATAAATAGAATAAACAAGATATCATAGAGTAAAATTAACAGAAGGGTCTCAGCACCAGAAAGGAGACACTTCTGGTGCAATTTTTGCAGAAAAATCTGTAGAATAAGAAAGGATTCAGTTAATAAATTATATTTAAATTTCACTTAGTTTTTCCTTTTAAGAGACAAAAATGCAAGCACTTTATAGCCATCAGACAAAACCAGCTAGTGCATGTGAGCATTCAGTTCATGCAGAGAATGACTTTTGTCTGCAGCAGGCTTGGCAGTACAGTGCCCATCACACTCTATTCTAGGAACTGCTACGATAGAGCCTCCATGCTCTCCCTTGGAAGGAAATCAAGACGCATAAAGAGATGGTGCTGATGTAGCTCTTTCAACAGAACACATCAGGAATAGTGGGTTTTTTGTTGGGTTTTTTTTTTTTGGTAGTCCAGCTTTGACATTGAGCATAGACAAAGAAAAGTGTCAAAGAGAAGCAGTAAGTGGAAGTTTTCAGTACTACACTGGGCTCCCAGCTCTGCCCAGTCAACAAATTTGGGGCCACTCTATTCTTACACACTTGCTTAATGTGGACTGTTTATACTCTTGCCCCTCTTCCTGAACACTAAGTTGCTCAGCTGATGCTCATTTACTTCCCTGGCAGCTCTTACATTGCTCACCCTTTTCCACTGGAGTCATTACTAATTCTTACCTCCAGAGTAGAACTAAGGACATATCAAGGCTTCCGCTGCCAAAGCAGCAAAACTCATCCTGATGTTTGCCAGAGTAAGAGCTGGATGCAAATTACAGACAGTTTTTCTGCTGTAGCTTATTCCAAAGGAACTACATGAAAAATGGTATTGAACAGAAAAGAAACTTGGTCTTATAATAATGGTGTACTCTCAAGAGCTTAGGGCACTCAGGAATCAGAAGACCACTGATTGCAGCTATTTTTCTTTTCACTTATCTCTCACAACTATCTTCTATCCATCTTTAGAGCTGTTCAGAAAGCTGTGGTGTAGAGTGTGGATTGGTGCCAAGGGTTAAGCAGAACACATAAGGTAGTACCTCTGAATTATCTCCAGCTGTGATTCTTTAACTCCTTAGGAGCACGGACAGCTGTCTTGTGCTGTGCTTCAAGTTCCCCTGTTTCTTTTTCAAGTTCTTATTTACTGGGAACTTCTCAGCCAATCAACTCAAGGAATGAAAGCTGTGAAAAGCCCATCACTTCAGCCCACTGTGTTGTTTCCATTGGCCAACAATGACAGATAGAAATCAATTTAAATTCTGTTTATTTCTTAAAGTATAAGGAGGTATTTTATGGTCAGTTCCACTTTCATTCCAAGTTTCCAAATCCTGCCTTGGTATTTGTTGTTAGTTGCGTTTCAAGTCTTACAAGAACTTCTGCAAGTAGTGGAGTAAGCTGTGTTTGCAGAGATCCCCACCCAAAAAACTAAACACAAGTGATCATCTTTGGTGCCGAAATAAGGGCCAATTCTAACAATGTATTTGATAACTTATAACCATAGCATGGCAGAAACAAGGTGAACAGCTACCATCATTTCATCTCCTTGAAGAAAAAGAGCTTCATAAATGACTCTTCAACTCCTATCTTCAAACCAGTAAACTTTATTAATAATTTATACAGCTGTGTATGATTGCCATAGTTGGTAGCTCAGCATTACTTCATTTGCACTAATTACCAAATATTAAATATTATTTTTTCTGTCCAATAGTTTAACTCATTGCTTTTCTGCACTGCCCTCTATTCCTCGCTAATTATGTATCTGTGGAGACTGAAATGCAGCTTCCATTTGATCCTGTGATACCCTGTGCTTGTAATATGTGGCTTCAAATGCAAGACACAAGCTCTTTTCTTTTTCAATACAAATATATCTTCTGAAATTTTTTATCTTGAACATGAAAGGGAGCCAAACCACTGCCCAAGCAATCAATGAGTGCTGAAAGACTAAGGTCCCGTTATCTTGACTGGACACATGCATGGATAGGTGGTATCCCAGAAAAGATACTTCTTTCCAAAAATGTTGAAAGATTCTGTATTCTAAAAAAATGTAAAAATTCTTTAAATGCAAATATTTTTTAGTCTATCAGAAATTACTATAACTTTTAAAAATTCACACTTAAAAGAGCTTTACTTTAATTTCCTGCTATTTTCTGTGGATTAAAGTAAGAAAATGTAAAGCCCTACATAGTCAGTGTCAAGCTTTTTATGGTCCAGAAATCAAGGGGGTTTAGTATTGTTCCATGATCTTTGTTTAGAGCAAACTGAAGTAAAAACTACGCTTCACAAACAATAGAAATAGAAGTGGATTCAGATACCGTATGGATCTCATAACTGGAATGTTATGCCTTTCAGGTCATGCACAGAGATGTGGAGACAGGCCTAAGGAGAGATAAATGAATTGTACAACAAAAATTAAAATAAAATTTCTACCACCACTGCTACCAGCCTAGATCTCAGTTTTCCAAGCAGATATTTCTGTATGGTCTCCCCATTGTTTTCTAACATGGGGTTGTTCCAGGCAACAATAGTACAATAAATGTGAGGAAGGGACAGACTTCAGCACTCTACATGACAAAACACGTCAGATAAGTAACTTCAGACAAGCAAGGCAAATGTTCCCATGTGCACACAAAGATTCTTTGCTCAGCCCACAGCTCTCTGTGCCACATGACCGAATCTCCTGCTCAGTCCCACAAGTTTCACAAAAAGGCTCTGGGTGCTCACTGATATTGTTGTACTTGAGTAAAACAGGCAGCTGAGTATTCTTAATACTTCTGTAAGGTAACACCATGAGGGAAAAAAAACACCTCATGCTCTTGAAGCACACATCTAGCTCACAACCCTTTGGCATGGTTTTGACAAAGGGCTGAATTAACACCACTAATCTTTCCTGAATATGAATGATAAAAATGATGGGACTAAGAGACAGCTGACTGATAGCATATCTATACAGGAAAAATAATGTCTGCTAAGAAAATTACAGAGGAAGAAGGAATTTACACAGCACAGTGATATCTAGCCTCCATAAAAAGTTACTACACCTAACAGACTGGTAAAGTCAGAGAGACACTCTGCCAGCTTTGGTAGAACAAACACAAGGGATGTCAGCAGAGCCAGAATGCAACACCTTGAAAAGCTTGTTTAAAGCAGTGGTTTTTTAATCAAACATTAAATGTGGGGTGATAAAAATTCTGAAATAAAGTTACTAAAATGAAATGGATTGGGATGAAATGAGGAGCAGTGAAATGGACTGAACCTTGCCAAATTGATCCTCATTGAAATTGTAAGATGCATCCTATCAAACTCAGTGTGAGAGGGATTGGCTCCATGCCTGAGAAAAGTCATTGCTTTTGTTAATGCAATGATTCATGTGTAATAATAACAGTGAGCACTTGCATACTGTTTATATTTTCCAAAAAGCTTTATAAACATTAGTAATTTACGTTACAAAACAAGCATTCAAAGGAAGTGATTATTAGATAAATGCCTGAAGAACACAACCTAGGGGTATTTTCTTGAACCTTTTTTTCATGCTTTGACTTTCACATATTTCTAACATAAATCTCAGCTGGAAAGCCATTCAGATAATTACTGTGAATCACTGTTTACAAGTTTATTTTTCTACTTCAGCTGCAGAAACAAACCATTTAAGACAGACTGCCTTACCCCTTTTCAAAAAATCTTCCTATGAACCAGAGCTGTTGAATTAAAACAGCATCAAAGGACAAGCAATGGGTGACTTTGTGAAAGCTGGCTTCATTCAGAATGCTGTTGCTGTTCTAAATGGCCTATACATGTCCAAGCACAGCCATTTAGACACCACGGTAAACTTCATTAACAACAAAATAGGATGTTTCTGCTCTATGTTTCCCAGTGCTCTCAGGCAGCTATTTTCAAAATACTCATATTTAGAGAAAAAAAATACTGCCAGTTTTACAAAAGAGAATAAGTAGCTGGACTAACATTTAATAAAAGTTTGACTATTATTAATAAGAGCTTGGTGGTGGAAGGTCCTTCTTTGAAATTAATTCTGCTCCTTTTCCAGAGACTTGCTTTAGTGGACAGCAGCCACCCAGTGAGCTCTGTCCTTTGTGCTTCTATATACCCATCAGCTGTTTCTTCCTCAAGCCTAGCACCTTTGCATTTCCTCAGCTCTCCTTCTCTCTCATGAGCACCAATCTTAGAGGCGTCTGGAAGGAGCTCAAAGTGCTGCCTTCAGCAAGGAAGTGCCACACACAAGTCACTGTAAGAGCAATGGGGAACCCTCCTAGGCTGCACAATTTATTCACAGATGTCCATATCAGAGACTTTGAAAGGAATTACTAGGGTGTGTTTTCTCAAGGGGTAAAAACAGACTAACAAAATCAGAACATTTCATCAACTGCCAAAAATGCAGTACGCTCTTACAAGAAGATCCTGTACCTCAATTTACATGCTTTTGAGATTATCTGAATAACTGCTAATCATTTTGTTAGTTTCAGGCTCATATACAAACAAGACCTCCTGAGCAGTTTCTTACAGAGTTTTGTAAGCTGCCACTGGACTAGCTGGGCTGATAAACGGCTCACTTCAACTGCTCTAAATCAAAATTCAGATCCAAAGGCCTGAAATGGATGCCATTACTGAACTGCAAATACTGTCACTCTCCTGAAAATATCACTAACTCTTATTAATGTTTGAAAATACATAATTTCCCCTCTTCAGTGTTTTCCATTGACTCCCCCAACATCTCTTGGAAAATGTCAGCATTCTTCTTCAATGACAGCATATATTTTTTACAGTGTTTGATGTCTTATTGCTGTATTACTTAATTGATTGTTTTCTTAAAAAGAAACTGTATTGACCTTTAAGAATTAGGTATGACAGACATAAATGTAAACAGCCTCCTGCCCTTCTGAAGCAAATGCTATTTTTTCCCCTTGTCATTTAGTCTCTCTTCAGTTTTCTCTTGTCAGTGTAATTCTTAGATTCTTATCCCAAGAGAATAACAGTTACACAGTCAATATGTTTCTGGCTCAGACTTTGTTTTTCAGATACAAGGCAGATTAAAATATAAAATTAATCAATCAGCCTGATTATCACAGAATCAAAAAGTTGGAAAATACCTCTAATATCAAGTCCAACTGTTACCAAGTACCACTAAGTCACCACTAAGCCATGTCACCAAATGCCACATCTACCCGTCTTGCAAATAGCTCCAGAGTTAGCAGTTGGTGATTCCACCACTTCTCTGGGAAACCTGTTCCAATGCTTGAAGAAATTTTTTTTAATATCATACCTAAACCTCCCATTGTTCAAGTTGAGGCCATGCCCTCTTGTCAAATTGCTTGTTACTTGGGGGAAGATGATGACCCCCACCTATCTACAACCTCCTTCAGGCAGTTGTAGAGTGGTAAGAAGGTTCCCTCTGCCTAAGCTTCCATTTCTCCAGGCTAAACACACCTCCAACTCCCTCAGCTGCTCCTCATAGAACCTGTGCTCCAGACCCTCCCCAGCTCTGTTGCCCTCCAGCATGCCTGCTGGACATGCTCCAGCACCTCAATGTACTTCTTGCAGTGAGGAGCTCAGAACTGAACATAGAATTTGAAATGTGGCTTCCTCATCCTTCTGGCCACAGACACAGGCAAGGGTGCCCTTGGCCCTCTTGGCCCCCTGGGCACACCCTGCTCCATGTTCAGCTGCTGTCACCAGCACCCCGGGTCCTTTTCCACTGTGCAGCTCCCCAGGCACTCTGTCCCTGCCTGTGGCACTGCCTGGGGCTGCTGTGACCCAAGGGCAGGACTCAGCACTTGGCCTTGTTGAACTCATTCTGCTGGCCTTGGCCCACTGATCCAGCCAGTACAGATTCCTTTGCAGAACTTGCTACCCTCCAGCAGGTCGACATTCCTACCCAACCTAGCACTGTCTACAAACTCGGTTGGAATGCGCTCAACCCCCTCATCCAGTTTTGCAATAAAGATATTAAACAAGACCAGCCCAAATACTGAGCCCTGATGGGAAACACCATTTCTGACCTCCTACGTCATAATTAATGAGGGAACAACTGTGTATTCTGCCTCTTTTTTTCTGTGTTGATTTTGCCAAATAAAGAGTAGATTCATCAATTTCTAATCCATAGTTCTACCAGTTTGGAGATTTCTCACTTAAAGATGTTGCTTGCTTTTCATCTACCATAATGCATATTCCTTATAGAGGAATTATGCATTTTACTCATGATGATCATCCTCCAGAAACTTTAAACTACCAACAAAAGGCTGAGAGTTGGGGTTGTTCAGTCTGGAGAAGGCTCCAGGGATACCTTCAAGTACTTAAAAGTGGTTTACAGGAAAGCTTGAGAGAGACTTCTAACAAGAGCATGTAGTGACAGGATAAGAAGGAATGCCTTCAAACTAAGAGGGTAGGTTTAGATTGGATATTAGGAAGAAAGCTTTTAATGTGAGGGTGATGAACTGGAACCAAAAAAAAGGTTGCCCAAAAAAGCTACAGATACCCCACTCCTGGTTGTGTTCAAGGCCAGGCTGGATGGGGCTTTGAGCAACCTGTTCAAGTAGAAGGTGTCCCTGCCTATGGTGAGAAGTTAGTACTAGATGACTTTTAAGATCTCTTCCAATCCAAGCCATTCTATGATGATTCTGCAGTTTTCTTCTACATTTTGTGTTTTCTGTAATTCTGAAAGGTACTGCTGAAATCACCAGCCAAAGCCTACTAAGAATCTAATTTAAAAATTCACCCCAACTAGAAAAATCTTACAGGATTTAGAAGAAATCCTCTAATTTTTATAAAAAATTATTGTAAAAACTCGGTGGCCTGTACTAGGAAGTGATATTTTACAGGTTTTAAAAATCTAGTGATGTTCCTTTTTTTTTAAGTCTTACAGGAATGCCTATATTTTCTCTTCATAATCCAAGAAAATACAAACAGGTGAAGTTGTTACTGCCTCAGTTATAAATGACCAACTCATCATACAACAAAACCCTGTCCTTTCTTATCTCATTAGCTGATACATAGATAATTCTAAAATAAATTAATTGACAGTGCCCCAGCCTTCTTCTACCAGGGCAATTCCTGTGTCTCATTTATCCTAATCTATGAATTCTCCCAAGGGACGGCTGCTTCAAAGATTTCTACAGCCAGACTCCTATGCTCTCTCTCTCTCTTTCTCTGGCCACCCATCCTTTGCAATTCCCTAACACAAGAACAATCATACCAAGAATCCAGAAGTCAGGATTCTGATCTTGGAAGGCAAAGGTGGTCCAATGAAAATCCTTCTGATTTGGCTTCTGCTTTCTCAGGGTATATTTGCACTTCTTCAAATTGCCTTCTGCAAGACTTTTTAAAAAATTATTTTAGTGGAAGAAATTTTAAATCCTGTAAATAACAACACAGCATGTATAGAGCAAACCTTTACTACCAAAAGAGTCAATAAAAACTTGCACAAAATAAAGAGTTTTTCCATGTGGCTATGGGCCCACCATGTAGGCTTTAAATGGCTGCTTGACTCTTAGAGAGTATTGGCTCGTAGCAACCAAAATTCACATATTAACTATTCATGTTAATTCATATATTACCTCTTCATATAAACTACCAGAAAGGGTATAAAGAACAAAACAGAATTATACTGCTCTATTAATATACAGATGCAGCTATATACAACTATAAACATTCAAAAAAAAAAAAAAGATGCAGGTAATGACAAGATTTGCAGAGAAAGGCAACAATATTTAACAGGAATGAGACTCATGGTGTAGTTTTCAATTGGGAAGATTTAAAAATATTATAAATCCTCTGCTTGCAAGAGAAACAAAACTAATACATCTTAACAGGGTTTGGAGAATATAAAGAATGCTTATTTCTTCAGTTTTATAAATAACAGCATTAGGAAGAGTCCAAAGAAATTATCAGGCCACAAATTTAAGAGACAAGATGCAATACCTTTTTGGGGCTGGATATTATTTACTTTTGGATCTAACAAAAGTATAAATAAAACCACTTTTGCTAGGTCTCATCATGACTGTTAAGAATGGTACCCCAAATCTGACCTCCTCAGTAAGTTCCCAGGACATCACAGAACAAAATTAGAATGGCAAACTGGGGGAAAGACTGTAATACACTGCTTCAGTTCTTTACATCTCTGACATAGGGAGCTGCAGCTGATCATGGTCATGTAGAGGCTTCAGCTTTACCCATCTTTGTACTGGAAAAGACCTGGTGGCCAGCTCTTCACCCAAAAACCCACCTTTCAAGAGTCTTATCTGTACTTATCTGGAACTATTGAGGCATCTTTTATTGGATAAAAAAAACCAGCAGCATCATCACTCTATTTGAAACCCTCTGTGGCTACTATTGAATAACATTTTCATTGCAGCAGAAATCCAGGAGAGTAATTTACTTCACTGAGCTTCCTTTCTTTTAAAAATTGAAGGTTTTTATCTCTAAATCTAGTATCATACATTCTGTGCCAACCAGGAAATACTATGTATAGATTTTAGAATTATCTAAACATGTGCTTTTCAAGACTTAACATCATTGGATTGAAGGAGAGATTTCCACTGGACCAATTGATTAGTGAAGCAAATGGTAAAGATAGAAAAGCATATATATATATATGTATTATATATACATATATATATATATGTATGTATGTATGTATGTATGTATGTATGTAGTAGCACCTTTGCATGGGATTTGGAGCTGGGGCTGGTAACAATTTATAATGATAAAATTCATTGCAGATATATCTAAGATTCCACCATAGACAAAAGATGCAGAGTATATACAGCAGAAAAGATGATGTCAGTTTTCCATGCCAGGAGAAGATTTCCTGGATTAGATGATTAATTGCATTAGCAAAGCATCTTGCAAAAAACAAAGCCTGTGGGACAGAGAGGCATTGTGACAGGAAAGCGCTCGACACAAAGGTGACAACATACATTGATTAGCATATCAATATGAATTTGTCAGACATATAAACCTGCAATGCCAGGTTGCACTTTGCTTTACAAAAAGAACAGTTTGTTCTTTTCAAACAAGAAGTGACAGCAGTGAAAAACACAGTTGATTGCTGCAGATTAATGGCAGTTGTGATGAGGGAGTTGCAACTGGATAAAGAAAATCCTTTTTTAATGCCCATATTATCAAAACGCAATGTCCTGACATTATGAGTTTGGGCTGCTGGTAAAGAGATGCCACAAGCTCGATACTATGCAAAAAAAACCAGCCTCCAATGTACAGCCATGAGAAATTCCAATACGTATTTTGGCCTGAATCAAAATAAAAATAGCAACACAGAACTGGAGATTTTGTTTTCTCAAGTGGAAAGTCTCAAAAGTTTAGATTTAAATAAAAAATAAAAACCAAACAATAAAAAACCCACCCCCATGCAGAATGCTTTGCAGTATTTCACAAAAGAAACAATTTCCACTGCCTGCAAGTCAAATGCTTTCATTTGAAGTCTTGGAGACATGAGAAGTATCTGGACTCTGTGGTAATGGAGGATAAATAAAATTCTGCTGCTGAAAGACAGGGGCCTAAACAAGGCTGCTCTGTGTTGACAGATAAAACTGCATCCATCATTATTTACGCTTGTCAAAATTCATCATTATACAAGCCTTAATATAACCACCGACAAAAGGAGTGTTTCAGTTTTTCCTCCTCTCCCTCATTCCCCAAACAATTTGGTTCAGTTTCCAATTATCTTCAATGCTTTCTTTCCAATCACCTATTCCAATCTGCTATTCAGTGATTTTTCTTTTACCCTTTAGTCCTTTCTTTGGATTCTCTCTCTCCAGTTTTCTCTTTTTGTAGTGAATGCAAATTGGTTTTAGTAGCTGTCATTTGTCTGCTTCCACAGGTTCAGACTCCAATTGCCCCTTGCTTTTCCTTCTTGGGCATCCCACACACTAACTCAGTAAGGAACAAGAACACGAAGGAAAAACACTGCTTTGCAGCAGGGAACATTAGTTCATCTTTCCGAGACAGCAGTATTTCATTAGGGCAATGCTGGAATTTGTATGCCAGCCTGAGATTTCCCTATCTTTATCATCCATAAAAGAAAATGTGTGCTCTACAGCAGGAGAGATAGAGGGCCCTTTCTCCACCAGATAAATCTGGAAATAAATCCATTAGATAAAACCCTGAATACATGAAGTCAGACACAAGAAATTAGTTTCTCCAGCCTACAAATGCTACCTCTACACATAATTCCTGCCACTACAAATTCTACTCAAAAAAATTAGATTATATGAGCAATTTAGCGAGACAACAAACATTTTATCAACACCCACCATCTGGTTTTAAAAGAGGAAAAGATATATAAAATAGCTTCAATCCCCAGTGCTTGCTACATGAGAACAAATTATTTTCAGACAATAACCTGAAGGGAATGTAAGGGATTTAATCAAAAGATTTTTTTTTTTGTCTGCCACAGGAAAGGTAAGGAAGACTTACATTTTAATTTTTACAATTCCAGTTCCCCAACCTCCTTTTATAGTCTTTTTATCAGCTACTCTCTTGTAAGAGCCATTGAATCAGGCAAGGGTAGTTGCATGTGTTTTTCTACATGAAGCTTAGTTTGTAAGAACTAAGAACTTGTAAGAACTCATTTTCATTTGTCACTTGTTGTAGTCAAACATCTTATTCAACCATAAGACAGAAATTATCTTCAAAACATCCTTGTCTGTATTTGTTTATGTGAACAGGGGTGTGCAAATGTGTGAAAAATTCAGGCTGTGAGCCTCCTCCTCCTTTCCTGTTTACCTTGACAGGAAAAGATGTTCATCTTTATTTTAAAAAAAATCCAGTAAAGCTAGAAAGCATTTTTAGCAAGATACTGCTACCTGTTGCCAACCCTAAAGGAATGGTATTCTTTAAGGAGAACATTGTTCTTGCCAGATTAATATGGTTAATTAAAATGCCAGAGGATCAAATACCATCACTGTTAACACAATGACACACTGCCAACCCACCTGCCTTGAATCTGGCATCAGGAAAGCAGCAGCAAGGCTACCTACTGGCTTTTTTATCATTTCCACACAAAAGTTGTGGTTTTGTTCTAAAACCAGCAATGAGGACCAGAAGGGGCCCGTTACTTGAAAATTAATAAAAATAATCTTAAAAGAACATTATGACAAAAATCTAAGTACCTTCTTTGATGTTCAAGAGTCATTAGTCACCAAATCTGAATGCTAATTCTTAGAGCCAAATTAATAAGATGCATTCTTTACAAATTATATTTAGTTACTACATTTTGCTTTCAGGCCTGTCCCTCCCTCTTTGCTACTGCTTCTTCAAAACTCATCTAGTGATATATGTCATCCACAAAAAATAGATTAGCCTAAGTCATTTCACCTCAGAAAATTAATTGCCTTCCTTTCTGATGCCTTAGAATACCTCTGGAACTTGCTGAATTATTGAGAAAGGTTAGGTCACTTGAACTCTTGTTCTCACTTAAATAATCTCTTTCAACATGAATACAGAAAATCAAATTAATAGGAATTCCTTTGTAAATATATGTCATAGCAGAAACAGGATAGTGCAGTGGTTTGCAGAAAAGGTGCAAGATACTGACTTCTTGAAGCCACAAATTGAATTTCACTGATATGGAAGTAGCTGCTTTTCCTTTCATTCCAATTCCAAAGGAAGAAGAAAGGTCACATAACAGAGAAACAACCTTAATATTAGGGAGAAGAAAAAAAAAATACATTTGGCAACAAATAAACTTCCAGTAATAAATACTAGTTCTTAGGACATAACAATTTCAGTAATAGGCTCCATAAAAGTTTACATAGGTGATTCATATGGGATTTTGGAAAAATAATTGAGTTATTTAACTGAACATCAACTAACTAGCAGAACTTTTGGCTTAAGAAACTCTAAGTTTAGAAATAGAAGGTGTGTGATAAAATGTCATAAGAATAACATAATCCTTGTGCATCAGTTTTGACAGCAATTTCTTTTCCACTGACAGTCACACAGGCAAATGCACAAGATATGACAATACATTGTCACCATTTAGGCCACAACAGTGGTTCAAAATGTGGAAAAGCCAAGTTCAGATCTCCTTTCCACTTTTATCTCAGATGAAAAACCTGGATTCTAAAAACGGCACGGCACAAATCAAATTACAAAATGTAGAAGAGAACATAAGTGGTACTGCACATTTGAGAGAATAGCTGAGAATATTTTCATTTTATCCTTTACTTCCCATGCAAAATAGATATATTTAAAGACAAAAGTTTCCTATGTTGCCAGAGGTTCTCTCCTGTATTTATTACACATTGGCAGACACAGCTTTTCTAAATTATCATGTGCCCACTACACAAGCAATTACAAAATTCCCTTTACTCTGATCCTGCTCTAGCACTTAGAATGTAAAGTAATTTTTGGTCAAAAGTCATAAAAATATAGTAACATCATGTGTAAATTTGTACTGGTTTTCCTTTTTTTTCTTGTATAACAAAGAGCAACCAAATATTTCTATGCTGACAGAACACAGTTCCATACAAACATTCCAATTCGTTTTCTAAAGTAGATCAGTTGATATTTTACTTTTTAGAAATATTGTCCACATAGTATTTTAAATCTGTGGATTTCCTGTAGTGCTTTATATAAAATCAATCCATAAAAAAATTTATTTTAGTTAAGGAAAAAAATACAGAATATTCTCTTGATACCACAATGGTAAGATGATATCTCCTGTTATTAAAAAAACAAGTCAAAAAGTCTATCTGTTTCACTTTTCAGGTAACAGTGAAACACAGCTGTGTCACTGATGCTCTATAAATAACATGGGTAAAGCTATCAGAAAATCTTATTTTCTGATATTACTCAGCACTGAATTACTGCAGTTCCATTCATGTCTTTTCAACTTGCTCCAGACCTTAAAACACACATTTTATTATGTAAGAGTTTGTATGTAAATTATAAGCAACATGTGTGTTTATTATATGCAATATAGGTATATAACTGAGTAAGTAGTCACCAGTAAAATCCCCCTTAATTTGGATGTTTGTAAGGAAACAAACTGCTGGAAAGAGCCCTGTAGGAGACAGAGGAAATGGTTTTTTTGCCAGTAGGTGTCTTTTCAATTGACTTCAGTGGCGTTGCAATTTCAGGTGGCTACAGCAGCTACCCATTAATTTCAAGGCTGTAGGTTCTGAACCTACAAGATCCAATATATAATTCTGTCATTAAATGTAACTTTTAAAAAAGTTATTAAAGCAACTTAAAAGAAGAGAAGAATATGGGCAAACATGTATTCAGTGCACACACAGAAGTCAGTTCATCTCACCATGACATTAGACAGGCACTTGAGAGGTTGGAGAAAGAAGAAACAGAAGAGGTGCCTGGATTTACAATTGCAAATAAATTGTCCCCCACTAGAGAAAATAGAGAATGTACAGCAGCTAGGGGGGAAAAAGTATCAGTGAAGGTTGCCCATTAATTTGTGTCAAGAACTGTCACAAAGAATGTAAAGAGGAAAATAATAGCAGGAAAGAAGACTAATCAAAATAACCTAAGAAAATGTTAATTACACCATGGTCCATTTCACTTTGCCTTTACCTCTTCTCCAGATATACTGCTGTCAGGTAGAAGAACCACTTGAATCAATCCACTTTGTTTCTTCCCAAAAATTGATAGTATCACACTTTGTATAATGTATTTTCATCTCAAAGCCCTAGCTGACCAGGAAAGCAAATGAATAAGAATTACTTTTCACAGAAACACTGTGCCCTACAAATTACATTTTGGCACAGGCACCTCACCATGCCAGCAATTTAGCACCTTCAGTCATGTCCTATGTGTAGCAGCTAAAGAACAGAGAGATAAGCTATGCTGAAGACAATGGAAAACACATGTATTTAGCCTTTCAGGAGGATCAGAAGATCAAACTCTCAATGGCTGAAGAAATCTTTCACTGAGGAAGAAAAAAGTTTTCTCATACAAAATAATTTGTATTATCTGAAATTCATAAGTCTTCATTTCTATTTACTTTTTGTTTCTCATAACTCATCTCTAGACATATTGAGTTTTACTTTATTCTAAAAATAGTTCAGCAAAGTTGCATCTCAGCATCATATTCCAGAAGAAAACTTGTCTGTAATCATTTATTTGACTCTGATTTTCCTCACTCTTTGGCCCCCTCTAGCCATGATGAAGAGCCACACACTATATTTCTGGTTTTCGTCTTTCCCCTTTGCTGCGACATCCTTACTTGGATGCTTGTGAAGCTGCTAAATATCCTACTGAGTCACTTGCAGTTGGTGACAGGAATAACACTTTTGCAATAATAAACAATTATCAGAAGTTTTCAAGTTTTATCAAAGAATTATTAAGTCTTCCACTTATGTTTTAAGCTACACAAATAAAAGCAAACTGTTCAAGATCTAGGTGGTTTGGCACTGTCATGAGAGCAGCACAATGCAAACACACAGCCATGATAAATAGGGCAGTGCCGAGCACCCTTAAATTGCATAAATTCTGCTGCCCCAACTAAACCTTTTCATGACTGACTGATGAACAGGAGCTATCAAATCTGAAGAATAAAAACTGCTCCTGCTGAAGGACCATTTCCTCCAGCAGGGCACTGGAGGAAGGAGGCAGGGAAAGAGGTAATTAGGCTAAGCCTAATCAAGCAAGCAAATCCAAAACCAAAAGCAAACTTCACAATGCCCTCTCTTCTATATTCAAAAGAAAGGACAGAGGACAGGCCTTGTAAAACATCTTAATGATGCCATTATCACTTCTGCTAAACAGAGATACTGTGCAGGCTGCTGTTTTACCACAAATCCCTATTTGGGCAATGATGATGATATTCTCTGTCTCTCACTCTCATAGCACACAGAAAAATTTAGTGAAAGAAAAATTTCAAACAAAACTTCAAGCACATCAGAAGACCTGTAGAAAATTAAATCATAATCTCATAAACAACTAAGAATAACTTCTAAATCTACCTTCTAGTCAAGATGCTAAGTCAGGAGCTAAGCTTCTGCTCTGGCTAAGTAGGAGCCAGCTAAGCTGGAACTGTGAAAAAACAGCTTCAAACTGTATAACACAAAGGAAGAAGTAGAGACAATCACAGCTACTTCTCTGTTCACACATTGGATATTTCTTATCGATTTACTAGTGTTTCTGTGAAGCTGGGAATGGGGAGCTGCTAATAGTGACAAGATTAACCGCAGTTTAAAAGTACAAAGTAGCTGTCAGTGGAAAAGCAAAAGAGCAAATGACCATCAGGAAATAGAAGACAGCAGATGGCCAGAAGAAAGTCACTCTAAAACTGAGTAGCCTTACAGAGTGGAAAATTAAACATTCCAACTGCAAATAGGCATAAACTGGAATGGCCAAAAGTTAACATAAGATAACAAATACCTGTAACAGTTCTGGAAGAAAACACCAGCACAGTTACCCTCTATTGTCTATGAGAGACTGAGAAAAAACACAGATCATTGTCTTTTGTACTACTCCTTTGCATAAGGTGCATCCCAGTCAGGCAGATTATGCTACTCAGAAGTTATTAACACAAATGTGTTCACCAAAGTTGCTGTGGAACTTTTTTGAGAAACTCAATGCTGATGGCCTCCAGCTGACTAAACTTCAAGCAGTACATGTGTAACCAATACAAATTTCGATGGAAAAGCACAGCTGACATCACTATATATATGTGAGTTTCCTCTATAGATAAGATCCAATTAATGACTGGCTGCCCAACATCTTTTCTTATTTAGTTTAGTAAAATGTTAGCAAGGGCAGATCACCCTATTTTTTGCTGTAGCCCTTTGGATGTACGAAAATCTGGTTTTGCTCCAATTATTTCTCTGCGGTTTCAGTAAGAATGAAAACCAGAACACAGAGAATTTATTCTAGCAAATATTTAGTCATCTCCAAAAGGATTTATAAATATTCCCCATGGGAGACTGATCCAGCTGCCCAACATTTGTCCGGTGCTGTTCAGTTTTCCACTTGTCAAAACAAAACAAGTCCAGATATTCAGCCACCTCTTCTGCCAGTTTCAGATATATGCTGCAGGCTGATCACATCCATCTTACTGAGCAAATGACTAATTAAAAAATCTAGGTTGTCCTTTTATGCTAATGGTACCCCACACTTTTTCTTCTCATTTATGGAGGAGAGGGGATGGGGAGGAGCATAGTATATAAAAATTTCCCTACAGGGAAGACTTATTTTCTCAGCATACCTCTGAAGAGGAAGACAGAATCAATGAGACTTTGATTTCTACACTGCAAAGCTGACACTCCTGTGTTGGGGGCCTGGCTGACATTTCACAAACACAGACTACAAAAAGCTTCCTGATTTGTGTTTAAAGTAAGTCTCAAGGACTCGGTTTACCTATAGTTCTGCTAGAATAAGGAGATGTTACCTTGTACTGTCTTCTCACATTGTGACTAGGAATGCATTGAGAACAAATTCCCTTGGGGGGACCATAGATGATTAGGGAAAGACATGGGAATGGTCTCTCCTGAACACTTGGAGTGCAGTGGCCAACAATTTTTCACAGCAAAGCTAGAACAAGCTTCATTCCAGAACAAGAAATTAGACTTCTGCTTTCAAAGTCAAAATCCAGTCCCTAGTTTGCAGCACTACTGGATATTACACAATTTTCATGGAAACCTGAGACAGAATTTAGAAACATGACCAGAATGGGATTCCATGAACTACAGCAAGTGGTGCAAACACAGATCCTTTATCTCCTCATACAGAGGAAATTACCACAGTGCCCTACAGGATTCTGTTCCTGTAAGTTTACACTCTACTGCACGCTTGTCAGTACTGTGTGCTAGAAATAAGATGCCTGTCTCTGCTAAAATGAAGGGAAAAGAGAAATAGAGCTGAGGTTGGGAGAGATGATGGAAGCAACAGAAAAATGTGGGGCACTTGTGCAACTGGTGTACAAATGTGAAAAACACATCAGCTTAATAAAAAAATAAA
This sequence comes from Melozone crissalis, assembly GCF_028551555.1. Classification (NCBI taxonomy): domain Eukaryota; kingdom Metazoa; phylum Chordata; class Aves; order Passeriformes; family Passerellidae; genus Melozone; species Melozone crissalis. The sequence continues at coordinate 39,769,118 of NW_026535784.1, read as the reverse complement.
GTCTGGAGTTCTTAGCTTGGGCATAAAGGTGAAATGGTAAAGGGCACAGGGCTGGGTTTGTACTCTCTGGCTTACAGCCATGTGAAAATCTTGAGTGAAGCTGCTGGAATTAAGAGCTGAGTGTCCAACTCTGCTGTAACTAGTCAGTCCCATTGTTCCTCACTCTTTGGAACCAGCAATTGAATGTTTTCATTTCTCAAACTCACAGAGATTGTCTACCATGCCTTTCTTCAGGCTCGCCTCCAGGGAGAGGAAGAAAGAAGAGGCAGCTGGAAGATTTCGAATTCAAAATGGAACTGTGGGATTCACTGCAGTGACTTTCCTGTTACAAGCATCTGCAGTGCATGGGTGGGTTTTAGACAGGCTGTAGCACCAGGTGATTTACAGCAGAGCTTCTGTGGTTTTCTGCAAAGCTTCTAAGCCTGATGTGGGCAGCTGCTTGGGCTGGGATAAGTTGGTAAAAGCTCATACAGAAATAGCCACAATTACATTCATTCAAATTAAAACTGCAGTGAAAACCTGACAATTAAAATGCAAGCACTGCTTCCACTGGGTAAATACATCAGGGAGGAAGTGGTACACAGGAGTATTTGATTTTTGTTTGAAGCTTTTGTTTAAAAAAGTACTGAATGTGTCATTGCTGATAGGGACATTGAATAGCTCCCACTGCTGTGATACAATTGAAACCTCTGCTGATGACAAGTAGCAGCTCTAAATTGTTGAAACATGAAAGATTGGCACTAAAACACATTTTCTCCCTTAAGACTGCAGCCTATTGAATAACAAAGGTTTGTTAGTTGAAGTCCCTTGCAATCAATCCTTGCATAAAACATGCATTCCCAATGCCAGCTGTTGTTAACATATTAACAAGAAAACCGATTTTGGATTTGAAAACATTGGGTGTTAAATTTCATCATTTACCTTTTTATACCGTTATAGAAATCACTGCATATCAAAATAATGGTTGCTCAAAATAATAACAGTACTAAGCATGAAATACATGCAAATCAGGGAAAATAACTTTTTTTTTTTCAAAGACACAAAGAAAACAAACCACTAATATTTTACCCATAACTAGGGACACCTATGTTTAGGGTTGCATTCTGTTTCACTAAAAATCAGTAACTGCTGGACATGCAAATAGCTTATAAATATTTCTTGATATCAATTACATGTTACAGAATGAAAAGTGAAATTAGAGAGCAGCAGAATGTATTTGTTTGTCTGAAAGAGTCACTATTCTAAATCTGTAAGTTACAGAATGGTTTCAAGGAAAGTGTGTACTAAATAAAAAGAGAGCAGCAAAAAAAAAGGAGGTCTGAATTGATCTGGAATAAATTCGTCTGGAAAGAGCTTTAATAAAAAAGGCAGCCTCAGTCCTGGGAATTCCAACTAAGCCAGCTGATTAGAACACTGATTAGAACTGCAAACACGGGGCAAATAGACTATTTAAAAAAAGGATGCACAATAATGAAACTTAAAGAAAGACAATATTAAACAAATCTCTCAACATAAATGAGATGAGAATTCATTTTCCCTGTGATGCTTTCCACAGCTCCTGAAAGTGCCTGCTGCTGGCAACGAATGACATACAAGGGGAGGGAGAGCAGAGGGAAGGAGCTGTTAGCTTACCAGCCGATGGAGCTTATCGCTCCACTCCCTTCGTGACGCTGGGAACTCACAAGCCTATAAAATGTGCCTTGGCTCCCAGTCCCCTTCTCCTTGAGCAAAATCAAAAGCAAGAGGCTGTACAGAGGAGAAACAGGATGCTGTTCTACTCTGAGGTAGCTCTCCTGACTTGTCTGTTAGAGCATTTCTAACAGTTTGAACAGCATAGCCAAAAATTTTTTCTGATAGAGCTCTCCTTTCCAGTACCTGCTGCCTTACTTCCCCTCCTCTTCCCTCCCTCTTCTTATCTGTTGGTAGGGATTTTGGGGGGGTTGGGATAGGGAGGTGGGAGAGCTACATCATTCCTGGAAGACGGGAGAGAAACACCCAAGATGACTTCGGTCCCCACAGCCAAGTGGAACATGAGCACGAGCAGCAGGTGGAATGTGAGCCTTGTTGAAGCAGGTGATCCCTGGGGACAGGCTCTGGAAGCACCAGCTGCAAATGCTTCTGCCCCTGTAGCCTCCTCAGCAGGCAACTTCTCCAATCAGTTCGTGCAACCTTCCTGGCGCATTGCCCTGTGGTCTCTGGCTTACGGTGGCGTGGTGGCGGTGGCCGTTTTTGGGAATCTGATTGTCATCTGGATTATCCTGGCTCACAAGCGCATGAGGACGGTGACAAATTACTTCCTGGTGAATCTGGCCTTCTCTGATGCCTCCATGGCTGCTTTCAATACTCTCATCAACTTCATCTACGCGCTGCACAGCGAGTGGTACTTTGGAGAGGCTTACTGCCGCTTCCACAACTTCTTCCCAATCACAGCTGTCTTCGCCAGCATCTACTCCATGACAGCCATCGCTGTGGACAGGTGAGACAAGTGTAGGGGTGAGAGACTGAGATCAGATTCTCTGCCAAAATAAAAATGCAGAGATAACAATCATATGATGAGAGGCAAAGATCTCAATAGCTCCTTCATTGTGCTCCTCTGTGCTTCTTTAGGATCTCTTCCTAACATACTTTTCCCCCTGGTCTTTGGTCTTTTTTCTTCAGGTTTCCATTGTTTTTATTCTTCTGCTTTCTTTTATACCAAAATTTCCTCTCTCTGTTTGATTTCGGCTGTGCTCCATCTTTCAATACTTATTCTGTAACAGCAATTCAGGGTTTTGCTTCCCACTGTGAAAAGTCTGTCTCTCAGCCAGGCATCTGATATATACTGATAAGGAGTTGCAGAGTGTCTGTGTGTAAAGGGAGAGGGTTTCAAATTTCCCTCTTTTCTGTATTTCTGCAGATGGCAGAGGCATTTGCCTCCTCTTCAGAAATCACTTCAGATCCCATTTTTAACAGCTTTTCTCACAGTCAGCACTGGGATGCTTTGTTTCTGCTGATTTTAACTAATGAGACTATTTACATTACCATCTGTGCATATCTAGAGGTCTGGTAAGAACATAGTTTCAAAGTGCTCAGGTTTTTTCTGATTTCTTGAAGCAAAATAAAGCTTTGTGACTCTCAAAGGAAAAACATCTGGGAAAAACTTTACCTTTGTAGTCCTGACAATAATGGAATAAGACAGTTGTAACGTCCATACAGCAGAGGGAAGATGTAGTTGCCAGTTTCCTACACAGATGCATTGATGGACTCTGTTTCTCAGAGAGTGCTCTGAGTCTCCCCTGGGAAATGTTTCTTTATTATTGTTTTCACATTTGCTGTGCTGGAGAGATAACTTACTGGGGGTTTTTCTGTGTTTTTTTTTTGTTGTTTGTTTGTTTTTTTGTTTTTTAAACTGATTTGTATTTCAGGTCTTTTACTCCTCTTAGCAATGCACTGAGATTATTCACTAAACTCCTACATATTCAAATCACATTATACATATTTTCTGAATTGACTTATCAGAACTGCAGTATTTCCAAGTGATGGTAGTTAAGGTTTTATAAGATTCAATCCATTTTTTGAAATGTTATTTCTCATTTCCAGGTAAAAAGATTGGGAAACATTTTTGTGCCTTTTATACTTGTGGACAAGTTCATATAATAATTCTTTTCTGTTTGCCCTACTAATAGAAAATTTTCAGGGGCACTCTTGGCTAAATGCATTTCAGTTCTGTAAAGCTAGGAAGGAAAGAGCAAATTAGATTCTTGGCAACTCTTGTACTTTTCTGCTCTGAGGATGGGAGAAGACGTGAGGAAATCAGCACACTCTCCTCCTGCTAGTGATGTATCTTCTCAAATGTCAATCCCCATTAAAAATTGAGAAGATTGTGTAACACCAGTGCTACCACCTTTGACCAGGCAAAGATTTTTTTCATTCTCTTTTTGAGTTTTGCTTAAGACTCTCATCTAGCTTGAGGTTTTCAGAAACATAAAATGGCTTTAGTTGAAGTATTTAACAGCAAGAGCTGCATATTGAATAGCTGCTGCTGCAGCTCATCAAGTCATTAGTTGAGCAGTTACAGGAATGCTCTGAGTAATGTTTTATTTCATTTTTTCCTTACAAAATTATCCACAGAGATGTAGTACTTACTACTTTGGTAGTTCCTAAATTTATGTTAGGAAATTGGGAACAAAAGTGAATATAGTTCCATAGGAATCCAAATGTATTTCCAGAGTGAGAGAAAATAGCTCTGCTCCACACTGACTAAAGTGCAATGGACAGATACATCTATTGGAAATGTTTTCCTTAGTGTAGCAGTGCAAAATTTTGGTGCTCAGAGGTGAGTAAATAGCTACTGTTATTCGCTCTGATCTAGTTCTTGTCAGAAAATCCCCTGAAGAAATCACTATGTTACATCCTCCAAGTTCACCTGCCTCCAAAGGCAAATGAAAATCTTCTCAATGAACAATGGCATAGCTGTGTTTAGGTGAACTCTCTGTAGTACCAAGCAGCATCATGTAAAACAAACAGAAGAGCAGTCTATCCCTCCTTCCCTATTCTCACTGCTATTCCTTTTATGCCGAATCACACCTGATGCATTCAGTGCCTTTAAACATTCCCTGGCTACCTCGGCAATGCAATTCTGCCAAGTTGAGGAAACCTAAGGGTCAAAACAGATCCCAAGGAATGTCCTTGGATATACAGACTGCCCTATTCCAGGGCAAAGATCTGCTGGGTGGATGCCTTTTAAAACTTTTGTTCCCCATTTGCCTTTCATAAAAGTTCAGCCATTTTAACCCAGTAAACTCATCCTTACACATTCTTTTAATTAAAAAAATTAAAGCAACAAAAGCTACAAATCTGGATAAAGCTGCTAAGGGAACTGAAATGATGGAATCAGATGACTTTCCTTTAGAAATTGTTACCATCTCAAAATACAAAAGGTCATGAGTAGTAACTCACTAAAAAGTATGTTGTGTTATGCTCCACTGCTTGCTTTAGAGCATCCAAATGTTCATAGAGTGTAAATGTGTGACTGTGAACCTGGACATCACTGAGCAGAGGTCATGGGCAGTACAAGTTTCCTTTCCCATCTGGTTCTGTAGGACATTCTAAGATGTGTGAATTGTGAGATTACCAGGCTGACACAGAGTCTTCTGAACTATGCACTTCCTGCAGTGGGGGTGAGCTGCCTCTGGAGCTGACGATTAAAGTATCCAAGACTGAAGATCCTGGTCCTTGAACACAGACTCAAATTCATGTGGCTTTATTCACACTTCTGACCAACCCTTCCTAGTGGGTTTTTTTTTCCAGCTTTCTCCTTCTTTTCCAGCAGGCTGTTTGCAGTCTACTGCAGAGATGGCACAGGTAGCTCAAACCAAGTTGTTTGAGTGCCAGAAGCAGCAGCTATTTTACGCTGTGCTGCAGGCATTCATTCCTGCATTCTTCTGTAGCTCGCACTGCACAGTTCCATTACTTCCAGTGCAACAGTTCCTTTAGCTATGTTATGGGGATAAACTGGTAAATAGTCCAAGATAAACTGAATAGGAGACAATTCTGGAGCCAATATGCCCTTGTCACTCAGCAGTGCATGATCCTAAAGGGTCCATCCATGATCCTAAACTCCATCTGTGATCATGGCAATACAGTGTGTGACTGCTGTACAGTTCTTGGACATACTAATGACAGTAAATTATGCAGAATTTAGGCCACCTAGTACTGAAGATCTGCTTTCCTTTCCTACAAGATCTTAGCATGCAAAGAAGGTGGCTCACGTATGCCAGCAATTACTTTTGAGTCCAGAGATTGCTTCATTTTTAGGCCTACACACAAAACACCTGTTTTGTGTATAGGCCTAAAAATTCTCTGCAGATGCTTGATGATTACAGTGGAAGTTTGGGAATGCAGCAATATAGCACAAAATAACATGTCTTCATTAGAGCACTTAGTACTATGCATTTTCCCCTGGTTGTAGCACATTTACTGTATTACTTTCTCAGTTACTTTTCTCTCTGCAATTCCATAATGATTTTCACATGTCAATGAATTTAACTCTTCATAAAACCAACTCCTCATGACTTAAAAGTATTCTAATAGCAATCATGAGTAGTTGCTGATGCTATTCATATCTTACCATTTCTTTTCTTTCTAGTACACCTGAAACTTTTTGGTCTTTGAAGGCAGAAAACATTTGTTTCATTTTATTTGACTTTATATTTAATATTCAATTTTATTTCTCTGCTTGCACAGTCTTCTCTCTTTTTTTATGAACCTTAGTATTACCTAGTTTCTAGCAAGCATATGTATGTCCTTATTTAATACCCATCATTCCAGTTTCCCATCTAATTTTCTCACTTTTAATATATTTACAGAAGCACACATATACTGTGTCAGTTTTCTCTTTTTCCTGTGACATTTTTCAGTTACTGATGGCTGCTAATAATCCCTCCATATACTCAGACTTCAGCAAAAGTAATGATACGAGCTTGTAACAGAAGATGGACATGAGACAAACACAGGATTCACCTCATAAAATAAAACCCAAACTCATCATATATACACACATCCTGAAAACATCACTTAGGCTCTTCAATCTCTCCAGATGTATTCTGTAAGAGCAGTTATTATTGTCACAAAATAGTACCACATGCCCTATAAATTAATGTTACTGAAATTCTGAAGTAGGCAGTTGGCACAAAAATGCCTTATCTTTCCAGTAGAATACATTTTGATATCACACTCTGCCTGATTTCCCATTCCTGGGACAAATTGCTCAAGGCCTTCATGCACCATAAGCATTTTAAACTGATAGTCCTTCCAAATCATCTATTATCTGACTGTTGTTAAGTACCCGTTACCTACCTTGTGTGCTCAGAATAATAAAGTACAGGGAAATGTGTATGTATAAAAATGATCTCAAACATTTCTGGCAGTTTAAGATACGGAGTGCACAGGGCATGACACTGTGTTGTGATGATATGGCAGCAGTGGCAGCAGGAGATGCACATCAAGATCTTTTGGTAATTGCAACCTTGAATGTGAGCCCGGCACCAAGTGTTTTGTGCTTGGCTCACTGGTGAATGGAGGAGACTGAAGCAGTGACAGAAGGAAACCTGCACTGCCCAGCTGCTACACCTGGCACAGAGCTCTGCTCAAACAGAACTGCAGCCTTTCGCCCCTCTCTCATTCCCTATCCCTCAGATTTAGATGTCTCAAAATACATGGTTTTCATTTAAAAAGAAGTGAGAATTTGCACTGAAGACTTGTGAGAGAGAGATGAGCATCAGAAGAAAAACAAAAAATGAGATGGAGGTTTTTTCAAGTTTCTTGTGCTTCACAGGCTAGAGACTCCCACTCATACCTGAGAATATTTTCACCATAAGAAATTGATAGTGCTTCTGGTTTTTTCCATAAAATGCCATTTACTATTAGCTGGCTTTTCCTAAAACCTCTGGTGCCACATAACTACAGAAAAAAACTACCTGCCATATCCCTACTACAATACTAAAGTGAAAAACAATGTTTTTTCAAACTGATGGATGACTTCAAAATCACAACTTCAGGAATTAGCCTTGGTCACTGCACATCACAAAGGGCAAAAAATGCAAGATATGCTTTAGAAATTATCACTATTATTTCTATTCTTACTTTGCCAAACTATAGAATTCAAAGAGAAAATCCCTTCCCCATTTCTCTGTCTTCCTCAAAGAGTATTTGAAGATGAAGCACACCTTATTTATGGGTTCCAGTATCTAGGCTGCCCTCTGAAAGCTACCAATTCTCAGAACTGGAGAGAAAGTTCAGTAGGAGGGCATTAAGGTTCAAATATCAAGAGCTGAAACACAAAGGACTCACCTGGGGGTCTAAAATAGTTTTTGGACTCGACCATTCTCTTTCTCTCTTAGTAAAGAGGTGAGATAGTTTCTGCAGAACACTTTGAAGCAATGGCAACAGGATTCGGCATGCAGAGGCCTAGGAAAAACAAACCTTTTCTTGCAATAGTACAATTTCACAGCGATTGGGCAAAAAAACAGGACTTTTTTCCAGTTTTGGTCAAAATTCATGTCAGAGTTAAATTATTAAAAACATACTGGGGCAGTCTGGAAAAAAAATACAGGCATAACAGTTATTTTTTCTTTTTTGTTTTGTACTGAATAAATATTCTATTTAATAAGCTGCTTTCAAAAGGTGCTGTAAAAAAAGAGGTTGATACACCAGTATCTTGAGAAATATAAGCAACATTTACAACAGCAACAAGCCCCCAGAATTCTTGTTCCAGAGAGGAAATATCCGCTAAGTTTTAACCTTATGTTCAAACAAGAAGTTCATTTTAGACAGAGTCTTATCCTTAAATACATACTCTTATTTATAATTTAATGAAAACTATTAAAATATGCTCTGTGGTTTACTATGCAATGTGGCCTGTGGTACTTTTAAAAGTTAGTCAAGGGTTGGGGTGATGAATTTTTGGGAGAGAGCAGTTTGTTTTGTTTATTTGCTGATTTTCTTAAATATTATTGCCTAAATGCATGTTTTTCTGACTGATTTACCAACCAGGAAATAAAGCTGTATCATTCACATACCTGTTTTTCCCTAAAATAAAATTATTTCAAGATAACTGCAGAAACAAGAAGGAACCCATCTAGATGACAGTGGAAGAAATGTAACTAACAGTGGTTATGCAGCTGGAGCTGTTTCTACAGACCTTGCACTGATACTGGTCCCCAACAGCCTACATAGATGATATGAAAAGAAAAGGAGAAACAGAAACCTTTCTGCCAGGGGAAGTCAGTCTGACATTTTATGATACAGGCCTTTTCTACCAATATTCATAGATATAGAATACATTGAATAAAATCAATTGCATACTTATAAAAATCTAGCCCATTGTCAGTTATCAGATCCTCCTCAAGCAGAATGCACTGTTTATGAGAGCTCAGCCATCCTGGAGACTTTCAATGTTACTGGTTTTAGGTTTTAGTTAAGAGGTGCTTGTAAGCAAGGCAATGGAAGCTACTTCTGATTTCAGAAAAACTGTTTCCCCCTGCTCAAAGCACAAATAGTGATTCACCCAGAGCAACACACATTCCTCTGGGTAAATCAAGGCCAAATTATACTCCTGGGATATTGATGTCTCAAATGTACCATATGTTTACCTGTCATGTTGTCACACATCTCCTTTATGGCATTAGCTTTAAGGTGAACACTGCACAACAGGCCCTTCAGGGCAGCAAAACCAGTCTGTCTCAACAGTCAGTTGTAGTCCTACAGAAATGCCCACAGCCACTCCTCCTGCAGAGAAAGTCAGACTAAATAAATGAATACAAACCAGTCACACAAGAAAAGAAGGAGCCTTGCTCTAGTAGGTAGCAGATAGAGATTAAAGAATATAAAAGTTAAAGATTTTGTTTTCATAATACAAAAAAAGCCTTTAAAATCTCAGTTCATTCCATCAGCTTTAGTCTACCCTATATAGCTTACATTTTGGAGGATTTTCCACACCAATGTTCTAAACAAGGGCAGGGAATCACAGCAATTTCCTTAAGTTTTTTAAATACCAGTTGATTCTAAATAGAAAGTCCTAAGATCAGCTACTGTCTTGAGGGAATAACAGCTTTTGTGTATTCATGAAAGAAGCATGCTTTGCTGTCTCCTGTTCACAAGTCACTTACATGTAAGCATTATGATTTTTCTCTCAGTCTCTTCCTTTGTCAAGTTCCAATTTCCTGTTACAATCTGGCATGATTACATTTTGCCCCATGTGAGTTTATAAACACATTGTAAACAGGTGAAACAAATCAATTAGGATGATTAAAGGCTTCCAGCTGCGTCTCCAAATGGGCATTTACAGGATCCAATTTTGAACGTCATTTTCTTTTAATAACATCTTGTGTATTTTTGCCACAATTTTCTAAATGATGTGTTAAAGACGGAAGGTCTTCCTGGCTGTATTAGCCAGTCTATGCTATTTTACAAAAAGACAAATTAGGTTTATTTTTTATCTTTTCTATTGTTGGGACCATAATACACAAACTTCTCAAGCTTTTGTAGTATTTAGCAGCTATTTGGCTCACGTTACTTGAAAACTGTAAGAGATATATGATTATGCTGCCATTAAAACTACTGGCTTAAAGAGTTTATCAATGTTATTCAAAAGAAGACTCTCTATTTCTGTTTCAGAGAAAACTGATTTTCTTGATTTGGTGAACCCAAGACACAAGAAAAGAAGAGTCTAAATTGTAGACTCTAGACAAATAGAGCAGTTCAGAAGGGAACTGGATCTGTTCTGACCCCAGCAGCTATGAAAAGAGTGCAGCAGCAAGTACACCATGATGCACCAGCCATTGTATCATGCAGCCTGAATGATTTCTCATTAAACTCAGTGGAAAGACTCTTGCTGACTTTAGTAGTAATCAATTAGGGACAAAGATTAACATAAGATAAAGGTGTAAGAGAATTGATGACAGAGGGATGTCATATGGCCACAAAAAAAAAATCACGTGCATATGAAACTAAAGTGCTACCTAAAATGCTTTGGAGTCATACACGGTAGAACATGGTGCAGTTGTTGAGCAACCCACATTCTTGGAAGTGCTAGCTTGATCTCTACCAAAACATATTTCCATCCCTGCATTTCTAAATATGCATATTCCATCTTATAATTATTATAATTATTTTCCAAGTATAAATGTTTTGTTGGGTGGGGTAATAATAATTTTTTATTAAAAAAATTTTTGCTTGTTGTGATAAATGAGTATAATGAGTTCATTCCTTTCAGCAGTACATCCCTGCTTTGTTGGGTAAAATAAACTATCTGTGGCACTATCAGCAGCTTCCACTGGAGTGAGAAATCATTACAAGTCCCATCTTTAAATCAAACCACCTCAGTGGGAGTTCAGACTCCTTTATTCAGCAGGGAACCACACTGCTCAAGCCTGGTGACAGACTGAACAGTAACTGTCCAAAGACTGCAAAGCAAATGGTCACAGCACCCCACTGAAAAAATGTCTGTGTGGCTCCAGAATGCTTTTCAGTGGTGTAACAAGGCTTCAGTTGCTTGTAGCCATTAGAAATCCTACTTCAGCTCAAATACCTATCACCTTTCACTGTCCCTGGAGAGAAGGTGTGGAGAGGTACAAGGTCTGCATATAAATGTCACAGAACATGGTGAACCTATGAGGGCTTCTGCATTTGTCACTGGCTTCAGAACAACTGCATAAATTTTGGGCACTATAACATAAAGGCATTACTCTATCTAGAGAGCATCTACAGGAGGATCACAAGGCTGGAGAAGGGTCTGGAGAGGAAGCCTTATGAGGAGTGGCTGAGGTCACTTGGATTGCTCAGCCTAGAGAGGAGGAAACTGAGGGAAGACCTCACTGCAGTCTTTAGCATCCTCAGAAGAGAAAGCACAAGGACAGGCAGCAATTTGCTCACCCTCCTGACCAGTGACAGGACCTGGAGGAACAGCATGAAGCTGAGTCAGGAGAGGTTTAGCTCAGGTATCAGGAAAAGGTTCTTCACTGTCAGGGTGCTTGGGCACTGGAACAGGCTCCCCAGGGAAGTGGGCACAGCACAGCCTGTGTCAGCTGGATAATGCTCTCAGGCACACAGTGTGATTCTTGGGGATGGTCCTGTGCAGGGTCAGGAGTTGGACTCTGACTCTCATGAGTTGCTTTCAACTCAGCTTATTTTATGATTCTATGATGAAGCTCAGACAACTTGAAAGAACTGTGGAGTAGCAGAACAATCTGTAAGACAGATGACATTGGAGCACCCCAGAAGTCCTGCTGTTCCCTTTGCATGTTGTTTATGGTTGGCTGATTACAGAGAGGAGAAACTCTCTGGGAGTTCTCTCCCATACAGCTGCAGAGGCAGAAGGGCTTGCCACCAAGCCACACTGCCAAAATGTTCTGGTTTTTTACCACATCTACTTACCTTAGAATCTCTGCTACGCTAGGGCTGATTTCTGTCATGTCTTTTGCTCTCACATGACCCCCAGTTTCCTTTCTTACTCTCTCCTCTCTCAACACAATTTCTATATGCTGTTATTCTACAATTCTCCTTTCTTTGCTTCTCCTACTAGTTTCTAATTTTTCTCTTTTCACTCCTATTTTTTTTCATTCAACAAACTGCTCCCTAGTCTCAGTTATTTTGCTAGATCTATATATCTCATCATTCTGGCTTTCACTCCTGGCCTATTCAAACATTTCTTCTATTTCTACACCATGTTCAGCACCATTCACTGCACAATTCAGATAACATGTCTACTCTTCCCCCTTGTAACTGGCATTTTTCCATCCTTAATATATGTAAGGATATCATACAGAGCAATCATAATATTCAGGGGCAATATGCTCATTATACATACCCACTATCCTATCCTTAGCCTCCTTACCTCACTGATTTTCTGGGCAACACCTAAGCATGGAACCTCTAGCCTGTGCTAGCAGGAGCTTTCATTCCTGCTGGAAGCACCCTTGCTGAATGGAGAGAGATCAAAAGCAAGAGCAAACTAAAAATTTAGTGACCACTACTTCAGATTGAGCCTAAAGAGATAGACAAACTACCCTTAGATATCTGTAAGGGCAAGATAACATTTACAGCAAACAAAATCATAAGCAGGAGCATGTGCGTCTCCTTTGCAAATGACAGCTAACAGTGCAGGAAGAACTCACTTCTTTTCAAGGCTTCTTTTGGCTGCAGAAATAACATCCAGATTCTGTTCAAACATCGAGGTAGTTCTTGACCTTCAATGAAAGCTCAGTCCACATTTTCTACTTTACTTCTGGCAATGATGGTTTCCCTAAGAAAATGCTACCAAACATGTATGACAAATCTGAGTGAATGTAATAATTGCAGTCATAAAGCAATATCTCATTATGTTAATGAAGCAATTTTGTTTCTAAGAAAAGCCACTTAGAGAACTTACACTTACAGAACACACTGTAATTGTTAGTGTACCGGCAAAGTAGAATAACTTAGATTTGTTATCAAAGGCTCTGTAACAGAGCTGTCAATACTCTCCACTAAATCTATCCAGAACAAAGCTATTATTGAGGGAATAGTCAAAACTCCCCTACTTCCTTTCCATTTTGCTTGTTAGAATGACTGCCTGTGACATGTTTGTAATCAATCTTGTGCAATAGCTAGGCTGTTGGCTTATCATTCAAATTTGAACCCTAAAAATAAATAGCACGCTTTTTATCTGATCCTTGGCCTTTGACTTATTTTACTCAGACAGCCAGTTGTTAAAATTTCCATCAGTACAGCTGTATGAGTCACTTCACCCAAACAATCCATGTCTTTAAAGGGCAGACAGGGAGATAAAACAACCAAATTTTATCTTAGGCAACAAGAAGTACTGTTGGTATCTATTGGGAGTAAGATTAATATAACTGGGAATAAGAATAATGTGAATGTAACAGAAATCTGACAATAGCACATAAAATAATAGCAATGTGCAATCTGAAAAAAGTAGCAATTTGAAGGAATGATTCCAGGCTAGAAGGAGATGCCTCAAGAATCTCACTAGCATGTGAGATTATTATTTGCTTACAGCTTATCACTTACTACAAGTAAAGATCTTCAAATATTTGGACAGTGCTTGGCAGTCCACACAAAAGCCAGCTCAATTTGAAAGACAGGGCACATGACTACAAACTTGACTTCTTTACCAAGTGGTACTTACTCTTCAGAGGAGAAAGGAACTAGGTAGAAGAGGGCAGCAATCCAACTGCTGTTCTTAAGAAACAGAAGACACCCAGCACTCAAAACTATTTCATACTATGCAATACCAAATGCAATAAAAAGCCAAAGGCACGTGAAAGAGAGGGGAACTAACTGTTACCTACAGAGAAAAAATATCAAAGTGCAGTGAAAACAAAAAATTACCAAACTTGAAATTCCAGATATGGAAACTGATGATTCAGAACAACTGAAGCTGTTTTAGATCGCTCCCTGTTTCTGACAGCACTTAGATGTTTTAAGATACTAGGGCAGTTATGTCTACTAGAAAAGGCATAGCACTATTATGACCAATGTTGGATTTATCACATATTTTATCATTAAATATAAACAGAGTTAGCTTTGCTAAAACAAATATCTGTTCTGTAATTACTCATCTGTCAAAGATAAAATTTCCAAAAAAATAAGACTATCTTGAGTAAAATTTGTATAGCACAGCATGTAAATATGGATGTAAAAGAATCTTGCACAAATTCTTATCAGAAGCATTATTTTATAAATATTATTGTTATTGTCTCATGGCTAATGTCGATATGTAAAAACCTTGGACAAGTCTGCCAAGAACCTAGATGTGTACCGTAACAATTAAAATATATGACTCCATTTATTTGAAATGAGTATGAGTCTTTCAATTGCAGCAAACACAAGATATTATTCAAAAAATGATTGATACAAATTTTGTGTCTCCCTTATTCCTTGCATCTGTAACAGAAATAAAAAAAAACAGAAAACAAGACTTGTTTTTCTATTACTGTTGATTTAGATGCTTTTTCTCATTGCTTTTTTTTCTAAACTTTTAATTGTAATTACTTAAACATTTTGATTCTTTTTTTGCATGTTCTTCTAAGGTTACCAGCATACCTGAATTGCTAATACAATTATGGGCCAGGACAAAGAATGCTATCCTTCCTGGGAGCACGGGAGCTGAGAAGGCAAATGAGATGTTTTCTTGCTTTATGCATCTATTTCCCTTAATGCTTTTACCAGTTCTAAACTGGCGCTTCTCTCAGTTCTCTGTATGAATCAGTTGCTCTGGTGTTCTTTGGCAGACACTCTGAAGTCAGTCTCTCTCTACTGAAATAAATGCATGTGGACTTATCAGGTTCCTGTAGCTTTGGGACAGAGGACTATTAATCCTGACAGCTTGGCTGCAAAATTTTGTATAAGAAATAAATATTGTATGACCTAGCAGAATAACAGAGGATTCAGCTGCATTGTGCTTTTCCATCAGGCTGTACAGTAACAGAATTGTCTAACTTTTTGCAAAATAGTTTCTCTACTGATAGTACATATGATTAACTGGGTGTCCCATGGCTGCAAAATAATATCCAATGAACCTGCTTCTCCTTTCAATGCTGCCTTCACTGGAGTGGAACCACACAAAGGGCACAGCAACATCGGAACTGCAGGAAGACAAATATCTCTACTTTTACCCTAAGATTTGGCTGATTCTAGATACATTTGAATTTCTGAAGAGTTCTTACACAGAGGTTTTCGCTTTCTTTTACAGATATATGGCCATTATTGATCCGTTGAAACCTAGGCTCTCTGCAACTGCTACCAAGGTGGTCATTGGGAGCATATGGATTTTGGCATTCCTGTTGGCCTTCCCCCAGTGCCTATACTCCATAACCAAGGTGATGCCTGGGAGAACTCTTTGCTATGTAGCATGGCCAGGTGGTCCAAAACAGCATTTTACGTAAGCTTTTGTTCTTTTAAACTTGTGCATGGTGATGTTGAGACTTGCAATGGACTTGGCAAAATCTCTGGCATTGTGCAGATACTCTACATGCAGAATAACTAACAACTTTGATCACTGAGAAATGCAGAGCCAGTGTTCTACGGATGATAAAGCATTATGTGTGATAAACAGAACAAATTTATTCTCTTCCACATCTGAGTGTGCTCCCTCCTGTGCTGCACTTTTACCGTCATTGCTGCATGTAAGATCACTACTTCTATACAGACAGAGATGGTCAGAACTGGGAACATAACATGCAATTCAAAGCAAGCTTCCTCTTTATCCTAACCAGGAAAAAAAAAAGGCTTTCTAGTCTCTCCTTAGAATCCTTTAGGTTGGAAAAGACTTCTAAGGTCATCAAGTTCAACCATGGACCCTACACTACCAAGTCCGCCACTAGACCATGTCCCTGAGTGCCACATTCACAGGTTTTCAATAAACCGAGGGATGGTGAATCAATTGATTCTCTGGGCAGCCTGTACCAATGCTTGACAACCCTTCTCATGAATAAAATTTTCCTAATAGTCAGTCTAAACCTTCCCTGGCACAGCCTGAAGCTATTTCTTCTCTTGTAACTAGAGAGAAGAGACAAACATCCATCTCACCATAATCTACTTTCAGGTAATTGTAGAGAATGAGAAGGCCCTAATCAGTTTTTTTTTTCTCTAGAATTCTCCATGGGAGGGCTGGATTTTGCCACATCATTCTTATGTCAGATATTAGTCCAAAAGAGAAAACTGGATAACCTGTAACTGGTTCCACTTTCTGAATGTGAGAATATCAGTCAATTAAATTAAATATATCCTATTTGTCCCTCTGGTAGAGTTAGGAATAAGTGGCTACTTAGGCATCTGTCCTTTCATGTCATCACTGACATTTAAGAAAAATATTGTGTTCAAGGCTGAAAGTCTGTGTAACTATCTGGAATCAAATTTGACCTTTTGCTCTTTATGAGGCAGGTGAAAGACATCCTAGTCACATATAATTTTTATCACTTTAGGAGCCACTCACAGACATTTCTCTTTAGGGCAGGAAGGTCAATCTCAGTGACTGTTGGGGATCTTTCACTTATCATTCACTAGGATTTCATCTGAAGCTGACATTTAACCAGGAACCAGCAGGAGGAAAAAGAAATTATCTTTGTTTTCCCAGTGCTGACATCAGCAGCGGTGACTATATTGCACACAGATTTGTGTTGATTGTGTGCACAGATCTGCCATATGAAGAACGGTGGATGATAGGACTCTTATCAGGGGTTTTGCATCATTATATCACTAAAATACTTACTTTCCTCTTTATTTTATAGTCCAGACTAGAGCTCCAAATGCCTAGCTTTCCCTCATGATACTTGGTTGTGCAATTAAATCAACTCAGCTAGTTATGGACAAACCCACCCTATTCTGCAGTCGCTAATCAGAATAACCATAGAGTCACGCATAATACACTAGTCCAGGCTCAGCATTAGACACCCCACAAAGCACATGCATTAAAATGTACATAAATTTGCAGTGCAATTCCAGACTTTCAAAAGGACAGTGAAAACACCAAGGACTAGCCAGTTAATATAAAACATGCTTTGTGCTAAAATAGAAGTCTTGACTTCTAGCAGCCCATTCCATTGGTATAGCTCCTCTGAAGGCACTTACCACCTTACTATCTTTTCATTGCAGGTATCATGTTATTGTGATTGTGCTGGTCTACTGCTTCCCACTGCTCATCATGGGCATCACTTATTCCATGGTGGGAATTACCCTCTGGGGAGGAGAAATACCAGGTGACACATCCAACAAGTATCACGAGCAGCTCAAAGCTAAGAGAAAGGTACTGTTCCAGTAAATCCCACTAAGTGAATACTTATAAAATCATCTGCAATTGTGTTGCAATATATCACAGCAAATTCTTTCAGAAACACCAAATCACTTGAAATAGCAGTAATGAGAGATCAGCTTCAATACAAAATTTGATTAAGTTTGACAAGTTGTCTTCTCTGTTCACTGGCTGTTCTTTTCATAACATTAATGTTTGTCATTAAATAAAGGAAACATTTGGGTTTTAACTTCTTACGCCACATGTAGCAGCACACATTGTGTCTGCTATGTAGAAGCTAAGGCAAAAAAATTTAGCCTTCAGAGAGTTAAGAAACTGACTTTTGAACAATGGGCTAGCAAACCACTAGCTCTTGTTAGGTAAGATTATTATCCTACTGAAACAAAAGTGAATCTTGCTGTAACTGTCAGGTGATTAAGGTCCATGCATATTTGAGATAAGCACTGATCAGGCTCCTTGTAATATATAAATTAGATTTTTAAACAACAACTTTATTGTGAGAAATGCAAACAAGTTTTCCCAGATATTTTCTTTCAATCCCTTTCACTGTAGGTATTGCTTAAACTAACTAGACTTGGGATTGCTTATGAACTATTTGACCATCACCAGTTCAGTTTTCCTAATGTTGCAGTGCAATGAAGGTTTCTCTCCTACAACATTCTTTTTCTTAACCTAACTTTTCTTATTTAGTAGGACAGCCTTCTATATTTTTATTTCTGACACAATTTTTTATACAAAAATGTATTTAACCTTTCAGACTTGAAAATATCGTACCCTAATACAAACTTCTAATTCACAATGATGAGCACATTTTCAGTTGCCCAGTTTGCTTCCTGTTGCTGTATGTTTGAACAGTGGAATATGCTACTGGGCTGCAGCAACAGCAGAGTGGGGCATCTTGGGTTCTGACAGAAAATGAGATCTCCTGCAAATTCTGGAGAACACTAACATTTTCATTTCTTTCAGGACACTGCAGAAATAACTTTCTGTAACAGATACATCTTGCAAAAGCAAATGTGGAAGGGAAGTTATTAAATTATTGCAGAACCAGGACATGCCAGAACTGCAGGACCTGTTATCAAAATGACTAAGTAAAATAATCACCTTGTGACATAGAAACAAGAGGTCTCTGAAGACCAAATCTGGTTTTTACTATATGAAACAGAGAGCCCAATTAAATCTCTTGAATACTTTAAAAACAGCACATGTTTAGAATTCTAAATATATACAAGAGACAAGGAAAAGCATCCCTAATTAAAGGATTTTAAATGTGAGAGTACAGAGATGCATACCTTCAAGACATGCAACAGGGGAATTAAATTATGTGCAGATATATTATAACTTCATCAGTGACTTTACGGGTAGAGCTCCATGACAGCACTTTAGCTACACTGCTGTGCTCTCCAACAGGATTTATGAAATAACTGGTATTTGGAAAGATGAATCATAATTGGTTATTCATGGAGAGGAACTAACGGACTGGAATTCAAATAAAGCCATAACTCAGCCTGCCTCTCATAACAGAGCTAGTGCTTTGCCCCTTTCAGGCCAAGAAATAATCTGTTTCTCTTGCTATTTAGTATATAGGTATCAAGACATATGGAAAATCTATGCACTTATAATGAAGGAGAAATATAAAATAGCTGACTGTTTCATATCAGGCAATGTTACAGCACAAAGGTGTCTGATTAGGGTTGTTTGAAATGGTATTTAATATTAAGAAGGTAGTGAACAGTTCATGCAAGACCTTTAAAAGAAACAATGTTTGGCGGCAAAAGATTTGAATCTTGACAAAGCTGTTAGTAGTTCAACAGATAGTCTCATCACTTCAGATATATGACTGGGCAATACAGTCCTGAATCCTCCTGAAAGCATCATTAAGGGATGAAGGATTCAAAGAATTTCACACTACACACTGTAGGCTGGACAACACAAAGTCATCCTTAGTATCGGTAAGGTCAAAGACCAAATATTTAGAAATTCAGGACTGGATGAAAATACAAAACCCTTTTTTTTTTTTCCTTGACACACAGCTCAAATCTCTCAGGGACTGTCCCATTTAAATCTGCCTGGTATCAGTTTTTTGAACTTCTGAACATTTGCTACATGCGGGGACTTTGCAGCCATCCCTTCTTAAAGCTCCTGGCATGAGACTGACTGATGTCCAGCTGAACATCATCTCTTCTCCTGCAATTCCTATTTTCATAATATAGAATTATAGTCTCAGTGGTGTCACACATAACAAGTTTGTACAAGTGTCTCATAATATTACCGTAAGATTTGGTAGGCCAAAGTGTTCTTTATATCCACTGCAAATTCTTGCTCTCAGATGTTGTCACCACACCCTGCTTTTGCTATCTAAAAAGTAGCAATCCTTCTTTCAGCTTTACTTAAACCATATGAGGAAATAATTATGTACTGCAAGTAAAATCAGTTAGTATTGTTTTTATCAAGAGTTACAATTCTGATACAACAGTTTGCTGAAAAAAGAACATTTATCTCATCAAAAGATGCTATTGACTGGCCACAACAGGAAGAATACAGAGCAGCAGAAAATGCTCTCCTTAACTTTTGTATTTTCTTTACTGTTCTTTTAACTTATGACTGTTACTTTGTGATAGTATGTCACCAGGCATCTTTTTCAGTAATTTTCATTCCTCCACACTTATACTTCTGCATTTTCTGCTTCTCCTAACACAGCTTGAGGTGTCATCTCAATTTATTTTAGCAATGAAGATTGATTAAAAGACACATTGTTTCAATGTATTTCTTTTTCTCAATTTTGAATATAAAATGAGAAAAAAAGTCCCATATGTTTGCTTCTCACAGCCTTTGTGAGAACTCCAGTATGAACACTTCACACATATTTCTCTGGTTTGTTCTTTTTTCCTTTCCCCTCCTTTTCATAGATTTAGAGAAAGTCCAAGGAAGGGCACCTAAAAATGATCAAAGGACTTATGAAGTTATTAAAATGGCCTGCACTTTTTAGTTTGGAGATGAGGAGGCCAAGGGACAAGGTGTCAGCGTTTAGAGAAACACAAAGGTAGTGGATAAAGTGACTGAAGAACTGTGGGTCACCAAATCCTGAAATGCAAGAACCAATAGGAGAGGAGCACAAGGCTGGTAGAAGAGAGAGCACCTTAAGAAAGTGTAATTTAAAAGTCAGTGAAGGGCTTCTGAGAGGTTCTCCTGCCAGATGCTCATGATCTCACAGATTTCAGAAAGGGTTTTGAAAAATTAACAAGCAATAAATTCATAAATCATAGAGGTGGAAAAGGTTGGGAAAGACCTCCATGATCAATGAGTCCAACCTCTGACCGGTCTCCACTGTCAACCAGACCACAACACTAAGTGCCATGTCCATTCATTTCTTGAACACTTTCAGATATAGTGACTCCACCATGTCTCTGGGCAGACTTTTCCAATGACTGACAACCCTTTCAATGAAGAAATCCTTCCTGATGTCAAAAATTTCTCCCTAATGTCCAAGCAGATACTGAAAGGATGAATCAGTGATGCACTCCTCTTTAAAACAATCCTGGTGCTGGGACAGTATCAGGAAAATAGAAGACAGAAAATTGCCAGGTTCATGGGGTAAACAGCACCTTCTACTGCCTCTGAGACAGAACAGTAGGATAGATGGGCAGCTGTCTGATTTAGAAGGAACTGTCCTATGTCTTTATGCTCCTGTTTTTACATAGCAGTGTAGCCATAAAAATACTCCTGATTTCTCACTGGCTTTCAATGCCACTAAAAATGCAGGCTTTCCTTTTTTATTTCTTTATCACATTACATGAAATTACATGAAAACACTTTAATATGTATTTTATACCACACTTTACAAAGAGAAGCACTAGTTAGAAATAATGATAGTTTTGCTGGCATTAAAAGGTAGCCAAACAGGTCAGACCAGAAAAAAAGAAGATTAATTGCTTCTCTATGGAGTAATTTATTGTGGAGAAGAGCCAGGAAAAAAGAGGAAAGGAAAAAAAAACCCAAGTCAAAGCCTAAAACATTGCAGTACGGCATCAAAACTCTTGAAATACTGAATTAATTATGGGCTGACAGATTTGAAAAAACAATACTCATAATATAAAGCTTATTCAAAATAAATAGGTGATGAAATATTACACTATGAACTCACAGATCAGATGATAGCCAATAATTAACTCTAAAATCAGAGATCCTTCTAGTTAACAAGCAACACTAGGCCTAGACAGACAGACTAGGGTTAGATATTGCTCCAGTCATAAAACCTTTTGTGAAAGTTTGCATCCAGCCATGTGAAACAAAATGTTTTGATACTCTGGCTCCAAGGGTTTGTCTTGCATGTGACTTCCTACATCATCTTGAAACTTCACTTTTATCCTACATATTTGTTTAGACTTCTTCAAGGTTGGAAAGTAATTGCTTCCTCATGGAAGTGCATAAATACATGGTAAGCTTAAAATTTTCAGTCAGTTATTTAAAGCCAGTTATTTAAGCAACCCATCTTCTGGCTTATCCCAGCATGGGAACCAGCACTGTAGTCTCCACTACCTTATATTTATATGCCATTTTCAAAATGACATAGGGAATAGAAGTTTAATGCAGTAGAAAGTTATATTTACTTATATTTACTGATGATCCTAAATTCAATTAAATCCCCCTCTGCAGTCAATTACTCTACACAAATTTGTAATACAGATTTCAAGGGAAAGCCCAATCTTGACAGCTGATGCCTTTATATACACTGAAACATCACCTGTGACTAGTTTTTAAAAGTCAGACAGTAAGAAACACAATTTTATGGTCTTTTTTCGGGTAATGGTTTACCAAGGCTGCACATGTCAAAATATTCACTAGATGTGTTTAGGTGTGCAAAGAGAAGCAAATCCTAGAACACCCTGTATGTACAGTGAAGACATCTTCACCCTACATACAGTCTAGGACTACAGATGACCCAAACCTGCCATGCAACAGATGTCTGCTGAGGAGAACTTACATTGCCATGGTGCCTTCCTCATAATTTATTTATTCATGGGACACAAGCATTTCCACCTTGAAGATTCGTTTGTGCTTGTGCACCCAGGCAGGAATGACTGCCATAGTGGTCAGACACACCTCTTCCCTTTAGCTGATCTTACATCTCTGGGAGTCATATGTAAAACAACTTACCCATCCTGTTGTGGGGTAATGAGGTGTAGAAGCTCAGTTTGCTAGTAATACTGTGCATCTCCTGCCAAAAATAGGGGCCTGTATAATTTTTTGGTCCATTGATACACATCTTCTGTAAATGCATCTTCTCTTTGACTTTGCAGAGAGAGGCAATAAAAACAAAGTACAAAACAGACTAAATAAAATACTAGAAGAGAGCTAACATAGAAGATTAAGCTGGAGAAATAAACCCTATTTTAAGAAGAGGGATCTCACTGATCTAACAGTCATAGCACTATGGCTTATATTGTAATGTGTGAGTGGCTGTATGGCTTGAC
The DNA here is from genome assembly GCF_028551555.1 of Melozone crissalis. NCBI lineage: Eukaryota > Metazoa > Chordata > Aves > Passeriformes > Passerellidae > Melozone > Melozone crissalis. The sequence continues at coordinate 39,746,354 of NW_026535784.1, read as the reverse complement.
TAGCTGAAATTTCATACAGCTACAGTTAAATTATCATTTATGCAAAATGCTGATGCACAGTGAGCACCTTTCTGGCCAAAGTTCTTTCATGATTGAAAGCCACAGGTGTACTTGAGTGCAGCCACATTGACAAATTTAGCAATCATTGTTCAGCACATTCAAAAAGAAAAAAGGCTTAGCAATATGAGGTTGAAGAACAACTCGCCCCAGCTAGCACCACTTCTGGGCACTCCACTGCTCTGGTATCAGCCAACAATCAATAGAAACAGAGATGCTTTGTAAAGACTGCATCCTTACATAGAAATGTCCCTAATTAATTCCTCAGGCAACTGAGGTTGTAACAAAAATACCAAAGGGGCAGCTTATGCTCAAACATTGTGTTTCCCCTAAGCAAAATACAAAGTGACCAAAAAGTTTCTGAAGTGATTAGTCTGACTTTATGATTTGATATTTTTAAGTCAGTCTCCTCTGAGGTTATAATCACGTACTCATGTATCTCAGATTTTGTGAAGCTACTCTCAAAATTAAATATTTTTGAAGATTTTCTTATCAATGAGTCATGGAAAGTTTTGTGTTTGACAATGTCACATTTCTTACTTAACGTAAGGAAAAAGAAAACGGGAAGAAGGAATTCTCAGATGGTTTTAAAGGCTCTTTAGAAAAAAAACTCATCCCTTGTTTGCCAGACACTGGAAGATGTCAAACTGTGCTGCCCAGTGCTTTCTCCACTTATTCACTGAGTGTCAATTTGTGTTCTTTCAATGGTAAAACATTAAATGAAAACAGAACAGGAACCAGCCCTCAGGCTTGTCACCACAAACAACTCTTAGAGAATTCCTCTGATAGCATCTTAAATCTCCATCTTGTAAAAATCTCACTAACCATAGAGTTCAGTTTTCCAGCTAAATTTCTTTATAGACAGCTCTATGCGGTTATTTTCAGTTAACTTAATTAATTACTTAGCATCCCTCATTGGTGTCATGTTTACAGACGCTTTTTTATGTCCATTTCTTCTCTCAGTCTTTGTTTACACTTGTTACATAAATGAAACTAGTGCTTCTAATTTTCTTTTATATAACATCTTTATGCAACAAGTGACCAAAACCAGACAAGGAAAGCCAGCAACATAGTGTCACTATGGTCGTGCACAGGGGTAACTCCCTGTTCTCTACTGAGAATGCCTCATCTAGAACATCCTAATATTTCCTTTTTTTTCCTTTCATGAAATGGATGGCCTGGTCTTGCTATAATGAGTCAATAACATTTGTCTCCTCCTCTTTTGTTCACAACAGGCAAACAAATTCACAGCAGATAATTTTATTAGTCCTTAATTGAGCAAATCCCAGAATTTGCTGAGTACGATCATACCTGTGGAAGTACAGTGTAAAGCAACCCATCAAAACTAGCACAGTACCAGTCCAGCAGTTCCTATCTGCTCTGTGATATCTGTGACTGCCAGCACCCCACCTAGACACATAATCACTACTGGTACCATACAAAGTATATGAACAGCACTGTGAAACTTCATTTCTGCTCCCACAGTTCCTTCTCATTTCTGCAGCAGCACAGTTGCTCAGAAGTGTCTTGCCATCAAATTTATCTGGCATGCCTTTATTTTGCTGTACAAAACTCCTAACACATTAAATTAGGTAGATCTCAAGATTGATGCTTAGAGAACATACCCCAGATTAGAGAGAGATTAGTATGAAATACCTTCAATAATTTTTTTTTCTCTCAACTACCTTTCCAGTGGAAAGTGTTTCCCAAATCAAGCTCAATGGTGAAATGTAACGGGTAAAATTACTTAGAAACATTAATAACTAAAGATAGGTTTCCTCTCATTCTGCTTCAGGGCACCTCTCACTATGATATCCTTAACTCTGACTATTCACAGGAAGTATGAAATAGCCTTCTTAATATGGTAGATGCAAACCAATCCTAATGAAGCTAAGCCTGACTTCACAAAGCACAACACATGCCTAAAATTGGGTTTGCAACCACGTAGATGGATTAAGTTAAATGAGAAGATGTGACATGCTCCCTACAGAGCACAGATGCTTACCCTGCCTGCTACCCTTCTCCATGGCTCTGCAGGTGTGAGCCAGGACTGGCCATTAACAAGGTTATTGGACCCAACTGCAAATGTTAGTGTTCCACTAACATTTTGAGCAGCTGTTCCACAATGATAAAGATAAATACCCTGCCAGACTCACCAGGTTGCTATTAACACTAAAGTCAACGTCTCTATTTGCAAGTAATTGCTATTGCAGTCAAAAGTTTGCAGAATAGGACTTTTTTTTTAAGCTAATTTTCTCTAAGTTTTTCTTCAACTTCAAAAGGGTAATGAGGGTCAGAAAATCACATGAGTATCTTTCCTGGTGAAAATGCTTGCAGAATAAGATAGTTGTTACTATTTTGATCAGTAATATATTCCCATAGCTATCAAAAATCTCCACAAGAATACAGAATACTAGCATGAAAGCCTGATTTAGGCTTTTCATTTACAATTAAGTTCTTGCACAGTCATCACATTAATGACAATGTATGACCCCCTCCTTAAACACATACACACAAAGAGGCACCTTTTTTTCCATTAGGATGAGGCAGAATAACCAATAATCTTTGGTTTTACGTTTTAAAAAGTTCTGTAAACTCTTTCTATTACCAAGTATATAGACTGAAAACCCACCGAAAATGTAGGGAATGAGCAAAGTAACTATTAATATTGTGAATCATGATTTCTATTTCACAGTCTCACTCTTCAAATGCTTAGAAATTGCCTAGGGAAAAATTGGGGCATGAGTACAGGAGAATTACTGTCATTGCATGTTAAACACAAAATATTTTTTACAGAGCTGTTATATGGTCTTAGAACTTCAGGGAAAAAAAAGGATTCACCTATTCTCATTTTCAAGATTTTTTTCCTAGCAATTTGTTCTCTTTTTAATGATCTGCCCATAACTTTGAACAAGATTTCCTTCTGAGGTAGAAATAAAGTCAGACATCCTCCTGATCATTCTCTGAACATGACTGACACAGTGAAATATAACAAAATTATTGGAATTATGGCTCTTCTCTGCTCTCTATCTCCAAATAGCTACAGAACACTCAGCAGCAGTACCGGCTTCCATTCATTGCCTCAAGGTCCTAAAACTCAGCTATGCCCTGTGAACAAACACATCTTTCCACACCCATCGTCCATGCTTCAAGCAGCAATCACAGAGAAGTAAAAGCAGAGTAAATACTAAAAATGGCTTTATACTGTGCATAAGCTTTGCCAGTTTACATATTTACTGACAAAGTTTTCTGGCCAATACTTTTTTATAGAACAGCTGGCAACATCTCCAGGTCAGGAGCAGATGTAAGAGATTGGTTCTGCATGGTCAGTGATTAGGCTCAGAATTCTGCATTTACAGTTGCTGTGATGTTTCTCATTATTTTTATATTTTCCATCACTATTGGCTGAAAATTTATGTGAATTATGAAGTCCAGACACAGTCCTAGGGCAAAAATTTCTGCTTACTAGCACCTCATATATTTAAGAATGGAAGTAACACTAGGTTAACAGAAAAAAAAATTTCAACAATGCTTCACTCCAATGTCAGTGAGCTCAGTGTGTTTTCAAATGCATTGCTCAATTCAACGACACATGTTTATTAATAATAAAACCAAGATACCTATGAGGAAGAGAAATGAAAGCCAAGTATCTCTTTTTCAACATTCAGATTTTCAACATGGAGATTATGATCTTCATATTTCAAATGATGGAATTGGGGAATTGGGTTTTTTAAGACAGACTTAACTTCTTCTTTGCAGTTGTCCCCAAGTTCAAGTTCGGGACCTGACCCTCCAGACCAATAACCTTAAAATCCCACATTCAGGACAAAGTGTGTTCTTCAAGTTGTATGTAAATTTTTTCACCAGCATATAAACCAACCTTGGAAACTCCAAAAGGTCTTTTGTTATATCATCTAATCTGCAGTCAAAGTTATCCCATTACATATGCTAAATTATGATCATATGAATATTCCTGTGTGTACATGGGTGCATAAAAACACGTTTGTGTATATATGTATATACACACACACACACATATACAGAGAGAGAGTGCATAAGAAGTCACTTCCTCATCAAATCCCTGTAGGGAAGTAATGAACAAATTAATTTTAGCAGGAGTTTTCAGTCTGCTGAGCTTTCCAGAACACTGCCAAGCATCTGTGTGGTGGAAAGCCCAGGAAATCTGATGCAGATCACTCATTTTGGAGGACTGCAGAGTCAAGACCTGTATATTCAGCAGAACAGAACTGCAGTTCCAGTACTACACCCACACACTTTGGCATTTGTTACAGGATGCTCTTCATGTCAAAACAAAATGTAACTCCAGCACAGGTTTTTTCTGAGTTAAAGCAGAAATCTACACACCTCCAAACAGAGGGGTGTCTATGTTATGTCTATTAATGCCTTCTCCTAACAAATCTAATCCTTTTACTCAAGAATATAGTTTTTTAGAATTAATAATTCTGTACTGCAACCTATTCAAAGCACCTTTATTTAATTACTCATTTTCTGGGGTGGATAGAAGTAATTTATTTCCCCAGGTTTTAAAGCAGGTTTCCTAGGAAACAGTTTCAGCCACCCTGGCATGGGTCAGCTCATACTTTATTTCACAAATTGGGATACCACAGGAGTATCAAACCAGTGCAATAATGACCAATGTATTGATCACTATGGCCAAGCCCTGTGGATACTTTATTACCTGAAGGAATGCTTGTCTCGACAAAAATAAATGCTTGTCGAGGTAATGACATTCCTGATACTTTTCATCAGTAATTGACCAGAGCAATTACTCTCTCAATACTTTTTATTGACCAATTATTTCCAAAATATTCTGTATGGAAGTTACAAGTCTACTTCTCCTAATAAATTCACAACTTCCCACAGTCATTTGAAGAATGACAAAAATAAACTAGGTGCATGAAATTCAAAATATAAGCCTCAACATCACTGACATTAGCAGTTTCATTTGAAGTCAATTTAAATGAAAATAGACTGGGGAACAATATTAAAATTTTTTGCCCTTTTTTTTTTTCTTAGGTGGTAATAGAAGCTTTTTCTTCAGACTTTGAAAGAGAAGATGCTATTACCACTGCAAATGCGTAATTAGGATGGCAACTAAAAAATAGCTTTAACTGTGTTTTTCTCTAACAGAATTTTGCCATTCAATTTAAATAAGTACAGTTCAGGAATAATTCACAGTTATTTTCTTACCAACAGAAAAGAGAAGAGGTTTTTCAAACTATGTAGGAAACAATCTGCATTACTTCTCATTATTTTCTTGTGCCAAAATCCTAGAGAAATATGGTAAACATTCAAATGGCTTCTAATTATATAAATCACTTATTTAATTCCCCTAGGTGAATAAGATGGAAATAAAACAATTCAAACAGTAGTCTTTCCATATGAAATAAGAGTCTCCTATTCTGAACATAACAAAAGGTACCCATTTCATTTTAGGTTCAGGAGGACAGGTTTCATTATAATGAGCCCACATAAAGTAAAACACAAGTAGGATAGTATGCAACTTTTGCATAATTCATTGGCATAATTCATCACAGTATTAGTTGGTTATTGCAGTGTCCAATACATACGAATAATTTTCAAAAGAGAATATTCACTAGTGCCATTCCTTCAGAAGTCTTACATGGAAAATTAATTTAAACATTGAGCCTACAATGAGGATTAAAGGTTCCAGAACACTTTCAGAATTGTGTCAAAGTGGACTTCAGAATTAACTACCCCTATTAGCAAAAAAAACCAAAAAAAACCAAAAAAACAAAACAAAAAAACCCAACAAGAAGAAGATATGACTATTTTATTTCCCCCACACCAAATCTTTGGTTGGAGGCATGGAAACGAATTCTGCCCCATCATTCACTCTTGGTAAGTATTGTAAAATAAGTGGTGGTATGAATCTTAAGCACAAGAGCACTCAATCAGTTTTTCTACTTTTTTCCAAGAACTAGATCTCAGGTGGATAATCATGCCCAATAATGCCAATCCCACAACAAGCACTCAGAGTCATCTTCTAAAGAACATAAACCTCTTATGCCACTCAATGCTTAAGACCAAGACAATGATACAAGGCCACCTACCTTTACTTGCTGTCTAGCTTAAAGAAAACTTTCTTAGGCTGAGTAGCAGACATTAGCCTATTGCCTAACACTCAACAATCTCCTGTGACAAAGTGAGACATCTCTTCTTAGATAAAGTAACAAAACTTGTGGAAACTTTTCCTCCTTGCCCCCAGTCAAATGCTTGTAAAATCACACATTCTTAAGGAAAATAAAACTCTGAGCAAAATATTTACCTCTTCTTTGCAATGGAACAGATATTTCTTGACATGCTGAGAGAAACTCAAAATCACTGTCAAATCTGTGTTCTATGAAGCTTTGGGGGAAAATAGTTTAAACCAGCAGTAGCTAAGACCATTCATAAAAAATGTCAGAATTGCTTTGGTTTGAAGGGAGTCCCACATTGGGGAATTTGGAAGAAAGCAAACTAATTAAAAACTACTTCACTCTAGACAAGAATATATTTTTGAACTTTTGAGCTTAACTAAAAAGTAAATGGTTATTAATTCTGTTTGCAACTAGGGATTATGCAAATTGAAATTAAAAACAGTTTCTTTATTTCAAGTAACTGAGAAAAACAGATGGAAAACATAAGTCAGAAGACTGAAAGTATCTGGAACACTGGAATTGGCAAACACCTTATCTGCCTGAAAGACTTCCAAGCGTTCTCATACTTTCTCCTCCTAAATGTGCATCTCCTTCAACTATTGATAAACCATCCTACGGGCTGAAAGAATACAGGAAATCCCTGAGTGAGTCAAAGCACTTGGTACCTCAGAAGTCAGCTCCATCTCTGTAGTATTGCCAGCAGAATTACCTTTGAATCCTAAATTTCTTGCAGAAAAAAAGAGAGAGAGTTTACTCCAAATAAGCATCATGGAGCACAAAAGGCATATTGGTGTTCCTTTCTCTCTGGTGCCTAAGTGCCATGTATGTCCCCAGGACTGGGAAGTGGATTTACTGGCTGCATCCTAACATGCTGAGAGAAACATTTTGTGAAATGTTAGTGTGGTATTTTACTTCTCCCAAGAGTACAGGGCCCAAGTTATGATTCCAGGGATTACCTGTGAACTGCATTTAAGCTGTGTTCATGAATTAATAAAATCCAGGAGAGGGTAAACAAGACATTCTTACACTCCATAGGTTCTTAAATCATTTGCTTCTCATTCATATCTGCATAACACCCAGGAGTAAAAGTTCTGAAAGTAATTTTTCTGTGTGACATAAGTGGAAATGAAATCAAAAGCCAAATTCCTGTACTTGTACAAGCAGCAGTATCAAAGATGCCTTAGAAAGGCAATAAGGAGCTGCAGAGAAGATTGAAAAGGAAATGATTGCAGGGTCCAAGTCTTAGGTATTGCTGGCAATTCATTGCCTTGCAATGTGAATTGCTATATGCCTCCAGCAGCAACTGAGTCTCTTGGAACAGTATATGTTCTTCCCAATCTTTCAAGAGCTGCTCTCAATGCTACATCTTAAACCAGACTACTCTTCTAGCTATTCTTCATGCAAAATAAAAACAGTATGGAAAAATAAATGTACTTGCTGGTTTTTCTAAGTGCAGCAGAATCTATTAGCTCCTTTTCATTTTTACTGTTCCAAATGTTTCACAGCAAAGGCAAACTTGCAAACTCCAATTCCAATGAACTTACATCGGTTTTGCTCTTTCATATAATATTTTTTTTCTCATTACATTCATTACTGAAAGAATGCTTCTTCCTCAGACAGGATTAAGTAGACTCTAGACTCTTCTTGCCTTGCCCTTCAATATCTCACAAAAAACTAGACAATGAGCATTTGGATGTCAGAAAAAAGACAACTTTCTTTTGGAAAAAAATTTACACAATTGAGTATGCCAAACAGGCAACATGGACTCTTTCTGTGATTTCTAGCATCTCTGGGGTATGAGTGACATGGATTAAACAACAACAGAATAAACTCAACCAGATTAAGCTACATTTGTTGCTGGGATGCTTTACTGTTTTGGTTCTCAAGCACTGCACAGATGAACTGTAAACTGTAAATACAGATTGACCTGTTTATACTCTGAAAATTTGGACACAAAATCCTTTCATTCAGTACCTATGATATTCCAGTGATGACTAATTCTAGGAACAGTTTCACATGCACAGCTGGAACTGCAAGGCCAACTAATTAAATATCAAAATAAATAATGAAGACTCTCAAGTGTTCTGAAATTACAGAAGTTCTGAAAGGTGCTGAAGTAACACTTATCATTCCTGACAGATCTATAAAAACACAACAACATGCAAAGGGCACCTGCAAATCAATGACAGGGAGTTGAAGTAATATGGTAAAACTACAGAATTAAGACTTCTATCTATACAATGTGGGCAAGGCAGAGGTGTAAGTCCCCAGCAGAACAGTGGAAGTTATGTCAAAAGCAATGAAATAGCAATGCCATTTAATGATAGACTGATTTGACAACATATCTTATGCATCACTTCACATACATAGTTTAGGCCAGAAATTTCTGTCCACATAAAATCATAGCCTTTTCCCCCCTACCCCATAAATCACATATAGAGTCCCATAAACTTCTATATATGCCTAGACACAGATACACAGACATACCTGTGAAAGGTAAAAGTGATACCATGTTTTGGTGTGTTGCCTTCCTTTATAAAACTGATCTTCCTACTCACAGGATGATTTATAGTTAACTGATGAAAAGTGCTTCAGAAGAACCAACTATTATAAATGTTTTATATTTGGCCATATGCCTCTTTTTTGCCTTTAAATGATGATCAGTGCATATATATAACAATAAGCATTCTTATAAGCAAAATCTTGCACATTACAGTCCCATCCAGCAAGAAAGATTGTTAATTGGTGCCAGAAAAATTGCTTTATGCTTCCCATAGGAAGATGTAATGAGAGTTAAGGAGGATACCATAACATTTTTATGTAAAGTTATTTAATTATGTTAGTTGGAATTTCATAAAAACATTAACCAAAGACATGTAAGTATGGCAAATTTCAGCTCTTTGGATTTTTCCCTCGGTAAAACTAGAAAGAGCATGAAATGGCACTTTGTACAGAGAAAATACAGGAACTGTTCATAGAGATCCCTGTTATTCCTCAGTATTCACAAGTACAAATGAACAAGAGACTTCCCAGCATGGATCTATCATGTCTAGTTCCATTTCAGCTACAAAAAGAAAACCTGTGGCGTAAACATGTGACAAATTGTGCTGAAAATGGTAGCTGGACTAGTATTTGACATAGCTGAAAAAAGAAACATGGGAGTGAAAATTTTACATGAGTTGCAAGTTGTCCTCACGTGTTTGGAGCACAAAGCAGAGCCCCTCTTCATTTGTGCTCACTGGAAACTATGGTAGCTAACAGATGTTGTGATGCCTGCAGAAAACAACAAATAAGGATCACCAGCCAAGGGAATTGTTAGGCTCTGAAATTACACAGGATGCTGCAGTTGCTCATTTCCTACAACTTAGAGATATTCATATCACATCTAAAAATTTGGTACAAGAAATAGACTTGCAGACCACAATAAAAATAGACAGCAAGGTCAATAAAGGCCAAAATGAGGTGTCTAAATAAAACACTCTGTAACCTTATGCCATGGTTAGATGTACAGAAAAGAAGTGATATCTAACATAGACAAATACATTACTTGCAAAAATCAATACAAATAACATCAGAAAAGGTTTTCTTGCTATATTTCTACACAAAAAGAGGATCTCCAGTCAAGAAAAAAATAATAGATTCAGATTAAAAGGAAAAACTATATAAAAGCATATTCAGCTTTCCTTTGACTAACTTGAAAAATTAATTACAAGAAAATTATTAATGGATGTTGAAATGCTAGCCCAAACTAAAAAGGCTTAATACCATTATTACTTCTTTCAGGTGGTAAAAATGATGATTGTGGTTGTGCTGACATTTGCTGTCTGCTGGCTGCCCTACCACATTTACTTCATAGTCACTGGCATCTATCAACAATTAAACCGGTGGAAATACATTCAGCAAATCTATTTAGCCAGCTTTTGGCTTGCCATGAGCTCTACAATGTACAACCCCATTATCTACTGCTGTCTTAATAAGAGGTAAGAGCTGGTTATGAAATGAGGTGCATAACTTCACCAAGAACATAAACTGCTTAAATGGAAAAAAGACACAGATTTTTCACTTAAACAGATTCCAGTTAGTAGGGAAAAAACAAAATTTAAAAAAAAAACTTTTTTAAGGTTTGTACTTGAAAAGAAGCCCCAAAAACCCAAAGGCAGACTTCCAGTAAATATTCTGGCCTACTTGAAATTTGAGAGCAAAATGCAGTTTTCAGAAACCAGTCCTTTCCATGTGCACCCCCAATTTTTTTTTTAAAAAAACCTATAGCACTTTAATGGTTTTGGTTTGCAAATTATAAAAATAAAGAAGATGGTAATTAGTGATATAGAGTGCAAGCTGTATGTTCACCAATTGTATACCCAATTTTGTTTTGCTGGAAGAATGCAATACAAAACGTGATTAACTGTGCTCTGTAGATCTCAGCATTAGATTTATACTGCGCTCCAAGATCTGCAATAGGCTGATAAATATTATACAAGTATTTATATTCTCATTATTTAATACTAAATTACAGTAGGGTTTGATAGCAGCACATTATGCTCTGAATTTCAAAGGCACTGCACCTATTGAGTTTGGCGACATTTTACAGATACTTGCTAGCCTGAGACTACTGCATTCCAGAATAGACTCAAATCTTTCATTTCAATTTATAAGACCAGGATCTACACAAACATCATCCTAGCCATCCTATTCACAAGTATTTCTTCTAGCATTATTGGATAAAGAACACCAGGAACAATTAATTACTTCACAAACTCAGTCAGTATGAATCAGTATTGATTAAGTAATCTTAAATATTATTTTAAATCTCTTTTGACTTCGCAGCCAGTGCAAAGTTTAATTACTGTCAAACTTTATAGCAATATTGCACGATATTCCTAAACCCTAACTAAAGATCATGTAGTACTTGTCAAAAAGAATCTAATCAAAAATGAAGTGAACAAATCCTAACAAGTTTTTATTGGTGCAAAAACACTGGCATCATCCTTCTTGATGAGGATAACTTACGACAATTCCATTCATGATCTTTTAAAAAGACAAGGCAATGACTAAATTCATAGAGCCTTCTGATGAGCTTTTCATCATTTACAACTGTTTAAAGACAAGGTAAAGTTTTAGCATGGCAGAACAAAACTAACTCAAATGGCAAATTTTCCATTAATTTCAACAGAAACCAGATTTCACTAAGTGTCCAGTGTCTGCATAATCAAAGACAAGGAAAAATGAGGGCTCATATTTTTCAGTTACCACCATAAAACTTCTAAACCAATCCCATTTTCTTCAAAAGCTTTTTATGGCACAATTACAAAAGTATTTATAAAAAAATAATATCTCTGATGTGGCTTATGTTGACACTTGCAAACTGCAAAATTAAATGTCTGGATTCAAGAATATAGTCAAAGAAAAATTAATATTTTGAGACATACCAAAGGTCACCTTATTCAGAATTTGATGCAAGAATGAAGTCCTGGTGACAGTGCTCTTATAATTAAGTTCCATATTGAAATGAAGATACCAGAATATCTGCTTCCTTTTCATTAAATAGGAAAATAGAGCTTGTTGCTGGGAGTCAGATCAATTCATGCCTCTGCTGGATCTAGTATCAGACAGTTAGAACATCTATTCCCAGCATCATCTTCCAGGCTAATTAGGATATTACATATCTAGATAAAGAAAGCATTATTTCAAGATGAAGAAAAAACATGCCCTGAATTAGAAAGAGGATGGAAGGTGCCAAGAAAAGTAATACAGTTAAAAGATGGTTTGGTTTTACAACTCCTGTCCCTAAACCCATTTCCATTACAGGCTCTTTCGGTATTTTTCCAAAATACGGACTGCATGTAAACAGAGAATGCTGAATAGCAACCTACCTGCTCAGTTGTCATCATGTGAGAATTCCACAGCAAACTTAAAAATTTGAGGAAGGAAAAGTCACTTCTGTGAGATCTGTTAACTTTAACTAAACACTTGATCTGAATTTTTACCTACAATCATCACTGTGGTAGTTTAATCACTGCTCCAAAAAACTTACAGACAGGATAAACAACAGAGCTGATTGTTTAAACAGAACAAGAGCAGCAAGAAAAGGGAGAAAGATAAGCTTTAGGTCAAGGTGAAAAGGTGTTCTTTTTCCATTTATACACAGATACACAGAGAATTGCTTTTCTAATTAATATATTAAGCTTTTATTCTGGAAATGCATATATACAAAATGTAACAATGGTCTTTACAGTGAATCCCTGCCTCTGTAAGAGTATTGCAAACACTGATGCTCTAAAGCCTCAAAATGCCTGTTTATAGATTGCTCACATTCAGATTACAACTTTCGAGGATCCTCTTCATTATTAAAAATTATTTTCCAAGTATTTCACATGAACAATTATTAGTCATTAACTCATTCCCATATAAGCATCCCTGTTAGAGAGAAATACAGAAGGGATATTGAAATTTGGAAATTGGGATGGCACTTTACAGAAAAGTTACAAAGTTCCTTGCTGAAAGAAGATGAAAATATAGGTGCAGATCTCATTAGAGGTCAAATCAAAACAATTTCTGTGAAGACAGTTCTGTGAAAGTTAGTGTTCGTTTACTTTGCAGAGGCAAAAGACAGGAAATTCATTATAAGGAAAACACCGCTGTTAAAATGCAGGACAGCATATAGAAAATCAAAGTGAAATGAGTTGTTACCACTATCTTTTTTGTCCTACTCTGACTTCAGTCAAGGAAACTCCCACTGGCTTCAGCCCGTCCAGGCCTAGGGGCAGGATAACTGGCCAATCAGTATCCTGGCAGCACTCTGTGCTTTCAGATGAAGGCCTGGGGCCTTGCAAGCCCAGGCTTTCACCAGGCTTCTTTCCTCCTAGGTTCCGAGCTGGCTTCAAGCGAGCTCTGCGCTGGTGCCCCTTCATTGAGGTGTCCAGCTACGAGGAGCTGGAGCTGAAGGCAGCCAGGTTCCACCCCACGCGGCAGAGCAGCCTCTACGCTGTGTCCAGGATGGACTCCAGCATGACCGTGGTGTTGGACACCAACGATGGAGACAGTGTGCACGCCAGCCATAAGAAAAGAGCAGCTCCAAGGGACCTGAACTTCAATGGTTGCTCACAGAGGAATTCTAAGACTGTCTCCACGGCCTCAAGCCTCATCAGTTCACTGCATACATCAGCAGATGTTTATTCCTAAACATTTCACTTGGCTAGAAGGGCAACTGGACAATGTTCTCCTACTTTGGGACTCGGAATCCATACCACAGGAAAGCAAACCAGATTCCACTAATAAACCCTAGCTATAAATATTGTGAGATTTTTGGGAAATCTCTTCCTTTTTTTTGTTTTGGAGAAGAAAAGTAATTTGAAGACATGTGTGTGTCTCAGTCCAAAAGCATAGTTGCATCTCAGCCACAACAGTGTTTGTAGGGATTATCCAGAATAAACCAATGGGATTAAAAACTTTGTTTCAGTTGTCTCTGACCAGTGGCATTTATGTTTGATTTACCAAAATGTAACAGGCTCCTTTACTTATTGAAGCAGAAATGTACTGTGTTTTCCATTACGAGTGTATTAATTCTACAGTAACAAAATTACGTGATATTTGATTATAAAGATGTATTTCTAATGAGCCCCAAGTCTATTAAGCTGTTTCACAATTTAGCTCCATTCCCAGACAAACAGATAAAATTAAGTTCACGTGGATGTAGTTCAGCTCTGTCTGCAATGGTAATTTTGCAAATATATATAAGAACATGACTAAGAGATAAGTTAATTCTACCAAAATTTGCATATTAGTAAACATTAGATTCTAATGGGATTGTACTTCCAGGGGAATATGTTGCTTAGATGAATCTCTCATAGCTTTGTATCTTAGTTCTATGGGTAAGGTCTGTCTCAGTGACCTTAACAGAACCTTTCTGATTGACTTTAGAAAGGCCAAAAGATTTAAAACTGGAGATTCATATATGAAAAAATAAGACTGTGACAACAGACACTTTTCTGCAGAAGATAAAGTAACAAGACTCAAGATGACAAACTTCCACTGGGAAAAAAAAAACAAACCCTATTTGGGCTCTTTTCACAAATTTTCCATAGCTTGATGCACGTAAAAGTAGTCCTGTGCCTGCCTCTGAAAATATTCTAGGCATTCTTACACAGACATGTTCCCACTGACAAAATCCACTTACCATCACTGTTGCAGAGGAAGCTGAATGTAACAAAAAAAAAGGGACCAGAGAGCAGCCTTAGTTTTAGCTAAATGACTGTGTCAGTTGCATGAATAGACTGGTTTCATGAATGTTTGTTGTCAAACAGTTAATGAAAATACAAACAAGAGTGTGAATGTCTTCCCCAGTTAGCCAAACCAGCACAGGACAGGGTGTATCTGGCTGAACCCAACACAGTACCAAAGGTGAGCAATTAATAGAGACATTTGAAGAGAGAAAGGCTTGAGCTGGCTTTAGTCCACATTACTTCCCAGCAACTGGGGATGATCAGCATTGTGACCGTGAGCATATCAAACAAGAGCAGTAAAACAAGAATCATATTTGTATTGTGATTCATGTACATAGTCAAGTGTTACATTCTGCTGTTAACTTGTACTTGTATAGTGATTGCAGTGCACTGTGGTATCACTAAATCAAAATCCTAAGGTAAAGTATCCTCAAATACATAAGCCTGATACATTAAATTCTCCATGTACAGAATAACTGAAGAACCTGATCACAGAATATTGTACTCTTATAAAAATGAATCACAATTCCAGACTCACACTTTTTCTATCTATGCCTGATAGTAAATTCACTGAAACAATCCATTCATTAATGACTTCCCTTTTAAATGTTGGTCCATGCTTTTCAACAGTCTATTTCTCTAAAAAAACAGATATTTTCCAACATTGTAAGTGTCATGCTTTCATTTCTCCTTGTCTTTTTTTAGTGTGTAGTAATCCAGCAAGTGTCATGCAATGCCTACAAAATACTTGTAAATTTTTTGCCTTTAAATACTCTGTTTTAAGAACTTTAAATCTTCCCAGGTTTTTAGCAACTCTTTTAAGAAGATCCAGGATAGTCACATACAAACAAAAAATTATGCTGAGTATATTAACCTGATGATGATGTACTACAAACACATGCTGTGAAGTCCTCTGTCTGCTCATGTACAACTTCTGAGAAACATACATAGAGAAAATGTATACTTGTTAAATAAACAGTCTTTTCTAACAATGGCTATTACAAAATCAGTGTTGATAAATTTATTGTTTTTAAATGTAGACTATAAATTTTAAAAAGCTGTATATAAAAGTACAGCAGCATAAATGTATAAAATATCATCTTCATGTAACATTTAGGATTTTTCATTGTCAAATATCAAGAAAGCAATGGTGGCCTCCTCACACTTGTACCTCTAGTGAAACAATTTCACTTGAGGTGTTTATGATATGACGTCCTGGACAACTAATCCATTGACAATATCTCTATATTTTTGTGGGCTAGAGGTATCAAAACACCCTCACCATTCCTATAGTTCTTCTGAAGTTACAGGACATTCCTGTATAATAAATTGAGAAATCTCTCCCTGTAATCACAGCATTTCTTTAACAAAACATTACAGTGATAATGTGGTGCAAACCAATCTGTGTCTCAGCCCCCAAGAACATGCAGGGCTACACACTTAAACAAGTAGCACAACAAAAGCTGACAGCAGCTTCCATACAAATTACTATTTCTGAACAAGCATTTTCAGCAAGTGGCCTGGTCACTATAAAATTCCTTACAGGCCTCCTGACACCCTCACTAAGTGTAGAGGAAATCAGATCATCCTCAGTTTGTGTCAATAAGACTGCTCAAAGTAGTAGTGGGCATACAGAGCACATGCTCTTGCATGATTGCTGGTGCAGCACTGTGGCTGTCCCATGTCTGCAACCTTCAGTCCACACTCTTCAGTTTTGCTAGGAGTGAGTTAAGGAAAACAGATCAATATAGAGCTAGCTTCTTACCAAGAAGGGCACAATAACACTCCAAAACAGCTGCAATTAAACAGCATCAGGAAAGGTCTTCTGATCCTGAAATCTTCTGAAACATGTTCATCCTTCTCAGTATAACAGTTTGTAGTACTTCAGCCCAGGCTCCTACTGGAGTCTGCCTCAAACATTTACGTGATCAAGAGATCATTGCTCCCTGAACAGCCATTTTGCAAAGACATTCCCTTGGTAGAGAACAGGTTTAACTTTCACATCACCAAAGACAAAATAATCAGCATCAGTTTAACTCTGTCATTCCCTTGACATTGGCTAAACTTTGGAAAAAAAAAAAAAAGAACCCCCCACCCAAAAACCCATGCAACCAAACCAACTTAAAAAGCCAAACACGACTACTTGAACAATAAAAAGCCCCCTCATTTCTTGTCTCAAGTCTTCATGGTGGTGCATTCTCCACCCCACACTTTCTTGAGCCGCTCTACAACCTCAAGAGCCCCCACTGGGCACTGGCCTTTGTGTGATGAGTCGGGTGGTCAAGCTTCCCTTGACCATATGGCAACTCTTGAGTGGTTGAGCTGGGAACATCCCTGAGATGAAGGACAAAAGCACAGTCAGCCTCCCACTTACAGCCTTGGGACTTTGCGTGAGCCATAACCCAAGAGGAATAATACCATTGTGGCTGGAGTTTTGAAAACAACTTGAAATTGTATTGGAAACAATTTGGAATTGTTTTGGAAACTCTAGTCATTACTGTTCTGAGGATGGAAATCTTACAGATTACATCTCGCTGCCCTATAAACAGAGGTCCTAAATGAGGCCCTTTGATCTTCCCTGGACTCCAGTGGAATGCACCAGAATCTCCCTTTGAGTGGGAGATGGCTCTCAGAGCTTGTAAGATCTCATGTTTGTGAGAAAGCTGAAGACAGAGCATAGGAAGATAAAGTCTCACTCCTTAAGCCCTAACCGCTGAGAAAAGCCAAAGCACTCGACAGGGTATTTGACAGAAATCAGGGGGAATTTTTCACAGGTACTTCTGTACACACTTCATTGGGTCTGTGTGCATGCATATGTGTGGATTGATTTAAATATCCTGTAGCAAGCATAGCATAAACACTGACATCTCAGAAGGATAATTAAGTCACTACTGCAATTTTAGTCAATTTTACTGAATTACTGCATAAATGCTGAATTAGTTAATTGATTAAGTACTACTTAAATCCTTTCAGCATGAAACATTGATCAGGTGTAAGGTTAAGTTTTTCAATGGCATCTACTCTGCACCTTGTGACTCTATGGGAAGGTCTTCCTTCCCTTTGCACCCTAATCAGTTGCATCCCTGGTCTCCATGCAAATCATTCTAGTGATTTTAAGCCAATATTCCTTTTTATGCTTCATTTACATAGTAAATAATAGAGTGAACATTGCCATTGAACTTGGCTGCACTTTCATGAATTTATATTAAAACTTACTTTTCTCAATACCTGTGACAGTGATTCTTCAAGCTACCTAAACCATTCAATTGTGACAAATCAGCACAGTCAGCAGAATACTAAATCAGGATTTGCAACAGTCTTCCACATAAAAGCACGATCTTGAGAGGAAAAATGAACTCCAAGCAAGCTCAGGGTACTTGGACAGTATGCTTTCAGCAGATTGCAGCCTGGATCTCTTTGGCAGGAATCCCTTGACAGCCTTCCTTCTAGGTCACTTACAGCACATTGTCAAGGTTGGGAGGCACTGGCAGACCTGCACAGAGTGAGCTATTTGCAGCATGTTTACATCTGGTAACTAAAGGTGTCACTGAGGAAGGTCTCTGATCAATACCAACATGTATTTTCAAAAATAACATACAGAAGGAATTGAAGAAAAAAAGGAAAACAAAACAGGTTTTAGAAGTTGGTGCTTTCTTATCTAAATAAAACCATTCAGGTATTCTGGAAGTGGATGTTCCTCCTTTAATACTGGGGAATTTTTTTCACACCAGTGAAGAATAACCTATTTCAATGATATAAATTTCAAAACCTTTCAGGCTGTGCCCACCAGGATACAGGATTCAGAGGAACTCTTGTTCCTTTTGCATTTATTTCAAGGCTTTTGAAATGCCTATTCCAAGTGGAAATTTACTGCTGAACTTCTTCCTCTAATTCAAGATGAGTTTGAATTTAGTGTCCTAAATGCTATGGGCTGTTTGTTAAAGAATACCTCCAAAGATTGCTGCAAAAGTTGCAGGAGATATTACTAAGGGCATACCACTGTTTACAGTTATCTTGTGAATTCCCTGTATTAAATAATGCATTCAGCTCAGTTTGTGTCTTCCTGTTCATGAGCAGATTCAAGTGGTTCTACATTCATAAATCAAAATGATCTGTTGAGACCAGTCAAAGATAATTCTTTATCAGTCCATGAGCAGTGGCTGTGGGTATTTAAATACAAATTGTATTTAGATGAGTTCATATATCACATGGATATACTTACTGGCTAATTGAATTGCTTCTCTCCCATCTATAAAACTGAAACATGCATATTGCATTACAACTGGCATCAGATTTCCCAAAGCAAAGGGTTAAGCTTTAAAACACCAAAGCTGTTTGTTATGAGTACTCTGCAACAGCCTCTGGAATCACTATTCCCAAGTTTCACAAGGAGTTTTTTCACTGCAATATTTGTGATGCAAACAGAAAAAAGGACACCGGGAACACTCACATGAACTGTACTTCCCAAGCACACTTAGTACGAAAATTCATGTTGCTCAGCTTGCTTGTATTTACACACTTTAGATTTTAAAAAATCCAAAACCAACCAACTAATAATTTAATCAGTAAATCAGGCATTGACCCACTAAATCCTACAAATGTGACAACACCTGAAATGTTCAGCAGCTCTTCTACAACACTGCCCACAAATTCACATGCAAGTGAAGGTAACAGATCAAGCCTGTAGATACTACACACATCAAAACTTCAGGCAAGTGCCTTCTTGAATGCAAGAGAAAACTTCCTGGACAGCATCTCCAGATTTGCAGAGGTTCTGCCAGAGGAGGTCTGACCAAGGACAGGGATATGTTCCAGCATCAAAGGACTTCACAGCAGTCCTTTAAGCAGTCCAGCCAGCAGCTCTTTCCTGTTTGCAATACTGAAATCTGTATCTTGCATGAGAACTAAAAAAACTTAAGGCAGCCTGCAACACCTTCAAGATCAAAGGTAGAGCTTTGCATCCATCTGAAGCTCTACTCAGTAGGACCTTACACTAGGCAAAGTAAGCTTTTATTCATAAGTGTGTTCTAATATATTCACATCCTTATATATTCATTAGGTTCAGTTTGGAACCTTGAAAACATTTAGACAAATACATCACCAAGAAGGCATGGGCCATGTGAGGGGGCCCAACTGGAGCAGCTCTCCTGAGGATTGGCAACTTCAACAAGGCAGACAAGAAGTGCTCATAGAAGCATCATTATCTTCACTTCTCATCCTATGTACGCCCTGCACTGCAGCACCCTCATGGCTACTGAGTCATGCGATGGCTGTCACCTGGCCAGGCTAATGTGGATGGGGTAGCAGGACCACTGCTAACAGAGGAAGGAGAAAGCAGCCAAACAGCTTGCCCCTGGTCCCCAAACTCCTTTTCACAGCTTGTTAGACATAGAATCACCCTAAAACTAAGAGGATGTAGATATACTTCAGAGCTAGCAGCAGATAAGCTTAGGTACAAAAAATAGCACAGATATATGAACACAGAGCTCTGTGGGGGCTAAAATTTACCGTGAAATTACCAAACTATCACAGGTAAACTTGCCTATGCTGGCATTTGGCTGGACCATTTCTATTATCCCTAATCATCCATGTCCCACTCATAGTATATGTAGCTACCTCCACATTCCAAAGCAATTATCCTAATGTGTACCACGGGGGGGGGGGGGGGAGGAGGAGGGAAATCAGCCTAACCATCTGCCAAGCTCTCAAAAAATGAAATGGTAGAACTCCTCACACACTCTACACACCTTCCATCTTACTGCCATAACAACACTTTTGGCAGCCTCTCCTTGTTTCAACCCAAGAGAAGCCTGACCCTAAGGCCATGAGGGAGCTGTGGTGTGACCTGACAGATTTCTCAGCATGGCTGCAAGTTCTGAGACAGAGAGCTCCACACTTTATCTCAACATAGACCTAAATACCTGAAAGTGCCAGGAGTGATAATCCTAATTGTTTTCTACCAAATCATTCAATTTGCCTTGCTTGCCACGGTGAAATACCAGGGTCAGTGTTTCTCACAGAAATTCTTGGAACAAATAATGCACACATACACACAAGCTCCAGGGAAGGAAAACAACCCTGAATGAAATTCACAAGTTTCATCTACAGAAAAGAATTAAGCAAGTCCCCAGTGCATCTTGAATTCTTAGCACGGGTTCTGGGGCCCATTCACAGAGCTCAGAGCCATGCAGTAATTTTAAAGTAATATAATAAACATCCAATAATAAACAGGAATTCAGAAATGAGACATGGGGACAACCAAATAGTTAAATGCTAATAATCTTCCACCTTCTTCCACTGGCAGGTGAGAATTTCAACAGAAATCCATGTGGATGTGTCAGAGGGTGATATGATAAAGTGTGCTAGTCATATCATTTTCATATACAGCTTTGAGGGGATCTGGATGACCATTTACCAAATCAATTTAATATGATAGTCAGACGGCAATGCATGTTTCTGTCCCACTGAAAAATTTTTCCTGAGAACTAATAATGACATAAGGGCTTTAACTCTTTTGAGGCTTCTGAGGAGGTGACAAAGGAACTTGGAGTTCAGGTACCAAAATACTTAAGAGCTGTTGCCTTTAGGGGTAATTGAAAACAGAAAAAAAAAACTCCTCTGACACAGGGCACCATATGTTTCTGGATATACTAAAACAGGTCTCCATGTTTTAATTGAAAAAGCCCTGCTAATATTATTCTGTATTTCAAATCCCTGCAAAAGCTCTAAATAATGATGGTCAAACCAAATTAACCAAATTAACTTTGCTTAAGAGGTAGAGTACTTATCAGGGCTGGTAACTCTGCAAGGTCCACAGTTCCTGCCTGAACCTAAGGATAAAGAAAAACAGAACAAAATAAATTAGAATAAGAAGCTATCTTTTGTCTGATAAATGTGAAATTGGAATTTTGAAAAGCATTCTCTCTGGAGAGATGTTCACTGGTGTCGGGGAACACCAGAGGCAGCAATTCTAACATATAGCTTAGGCCACAGAAGGAGCCTGTGCACATGTTCTGCAGAGCACCAAATCATGAGGCAAGGAGCCAGGAACCTCACCTGGAGCTACTTGTGTCTACCTGGCAGGGACAGCATTACTCTAAATGCACTTATGCCACCAATTCTCAAACCCTTCTCCCAGTTTGTACAATGCCTTTTCTCACTTCTCTTTTTTGGATTTTTTTTAATGTGATATAGTTTCTCCTCAAACTAAGAAGAAACTCCACCTTCTCTCCTTTCATGGGGCATATTTAATCAGACTGAAGATGAAGGCACAGAATTCTGTTGTCTACGCTGGGATTATATGCCAGTCAACCTCAAAAAAAGCAGCCTAAATATCCTGAGAGTTAACAACTGAGTATCAGCTGGATGCTTTTAAAAACCCACAACTGTGAAGACAGATTAAATTAGCATTTGTAAGTAACTTCTTATCACAAGTTATTGATGCATAGGGTCCGACTTGACTATGATATGATTATTCAAAATGGATTTTGCTCTCTCCTACCACAGCTTTGCTGAATGCTTCACCAAATCACACTATTGCAGTGTAAGACAGTGATGAAATTCAATCCCTTGAAAATATTTGGAATTTGCCATATTTCTCCAGTAGATTAAATAGTGTCAGATCTGTCAGTTTCATCATCAGCTTCTACCCATATTTGTAAATTCCACTTCTTTGCTCTTGCTCCTCTAGCAAGACTATTATGACTATTATGTATAGCCTATACTTGTAAGGCAGCCTGGAAATGGTCCCATGGAATTACTGTGCCTTCCATTAGTAAGTGTGCTAGAGTTAGGCCACTAAAGCTGAGAAACACTGGTCTCCAGCTCTTCCTCCCTTTTGTTAAGAGGCTTGTCCCAAATTCTGTAGATGGAAAGGGGATAACTAGGTTTGTTCATAACCCAAAAGATGAGAATTGCAGAAAATGCTTTGGCACTCGAGGAAAAAAACATTACTCTGTAACACAGATTCAAAGCAGCAAATGTCAGCTCAAAATTATAGTTATGTATTGTTCCCTTAAATAATTAATATAAATGTTTTTAAATAACACCCTTAGAAACAGCTGATAGTTCATTTATTTCACAGAATTTCAGGGGGGAAAAAAGAGGAAGAGATAATGGGAAAAGAGATAGAAAAGAAGAAGGAAAATGTAGATTAATCTTGCCTACTCTGAGGGAAAGCAATCAGTCTCTAAGCTATAGAAATCATTAAATGTATATTTGTAAAGCTCAGCATTTTCCTCAATGAACACACCAGAAAAGCTTTACTGGAAATGGGAAGTGGGGGAAGGCAAAGGTAATTCCTTTCAACTTGCTTTCCCACAAATGTTAAGAGAGCTTTTTTTATTTTCCACCACCAGATAATCTATGGCCTTTTACTATCAAAGTACAAACATGTCTGTACCATTCTAACATGAAAAAGCAATAGTTCTGTGTATATATATATATCTCAAACTGTGTACCTGAGGAAGGCACTGCATAAACACGGCACTGCAAACCGTGACAGGGCATGGATGTCTCATGATATCAGTACAATCAAATTAATTCTTATTTTATAATCCTAATATATAAGTACTGTACTTACTTTTCTTACATTAGTAATATAATACTAAGTTCTTATGGAGTAAAATGCACTGTGCTGTTTATCTCAGCAGAAAACAAAACCACTGCTTCAATGTGCTTAGAATTAAAATGTAACACAAAGAACATGTAATACAATGACTGGCAGATGAAAAAAGGTTTGCTAATAATAATAGTCAACTTGATTAGGAAAGGCTCTCAAAATGTCTCCTGGTAGTCTCTATAGAAAAGTACAATGCCTCGCTTCCCTGGCAAGGTTAAAATTGAATTCACAAGATGGTCTGAGAGAGAGTATTTGGGACCAAATACAGTCTTCTTTTCAACTGCATGCAACAAAGTTAATTAAATCACACAAGGTTCACAGTGATCTGACAAAAATTGACTCAGATATTTTCATTATAACGTTTCATTTGTATTCATTCAGGTAGAAAGAAAAAAAACAAACCATTTTTTTTTAGCTTTGCACCTAACACATCCATTTAAACAGAAATTGAGAAATTGTGTAAAATTATAGAGCTATAAATGACAAGATTGGTTGAAATCATAGAATAGGCTGAGTTGCAAGAGACCTGCTAGGTTTACCAAAGTCCAGCTCCTTGTCCTGCACAGGACAGCCCCAAGAATCACACCAGGTGCCTGACAGCATTATCCAAACACTTCTTGAACTGTGTCAAGCTTGATGGTGGAACCACTTCCCTGGGGAGCCCAGTGCCCAATCACTATCTGGTGAAAAACCTTTTCCTAATACTTAATAGTTTGCCTTTCTGGGCTGCAAGTTCACACTGCTGGTCCATCCTGTCTCCCACCAGCACCCCCAAGTCCTTCTCAGCAGGGCTGCTCTGAGCTGTTCATCTCCAGCCTGGGCTGGTACCAGGGTTGTACAAACCCAGCTGCAACACCTCACACTTGGTGTTGCTAAATCACATGAGATTCCCATTGACCCACTTCTTAAGCTTGCCCAGGTCCCTCTGGAAGTCATCCCATCCTTCAGGTGCAGCAACAGCACCACTCAGCCTGGTGCCATCTGCAAATTTGCTAAAGCTGCACTCAACCCATTCATCTATTTCAGTAATGAAGATGTGAAATAACTCTGGTCACAATACAGACCCCTGAGGCACATCGCTTGTCACTGATGTCCATTGGAACTCAGAGCCATTGACCGCTACCCTCTGGATGTGACCATCCAACCACTTTCAGATTCATCTGACAGTCAACTCATAAAATCCACCTCTCCGATTTAGAGAGAAGGATATTGTGGGGAACCATGTCATGCTTATGAAAGTCTAGATAAATGAGATCTGCAGCCTCTCCTTGTCCACTGACATAGTCACTCGGTCATAGAGGGCCACTGTGCTCATCAGGCAGGACTCACCCTCATGGAAGCAAAAGGAAAAAAGCACTGATAGTATCCAAACTTTAAGGAGACCTTAGGTATTTCCACTAATCTATTCAAGTTATTTAATTTCCTGAATGTAAGATGAAAAGTCTTTCCTGCGGTACAACAGTGGGTATTTGTAAAGAAGTCTTAGAATTATAAGAAATGTAACAGCCAGGGTCTGTTCCCAGAACCTCATGACTTTTAAAAGCAAGTTGCACCATGATGGTGAAATAAAATCCTTACCTGTGGATGGATCACATCCAACAGAGGCAGTAGGTTGCACAGCAGTCTTTGGCTTCTGCTAGAAGAATTCTGTCTTTTTTTCATCCTAAGTCCCTTGAAACTACTAGCTTTTAATGATCTTGTTTACCTTATTGACACAGGGTTTATGATCTGTCTCAAGTGACTTTTCCTCCAAACTACCTAATATTTATCTTTCTTTTCTTAACTAATCCATCATGCATGGAAATCTTGACTGCACAGCAACACAACCATAGTCCTAATCTTCCAAAACCACTAATCTTTCTTCCTAACTGCACAAAAGCAAGAACTTTTAATAGGCCAAATCACTTAAAAAGACAAAATTTTAAAAATTGAATGTATTAAAAAGCAAGAGCTGCTTTTCTACGTATTCTAAAAGCTATTACTAGGGGTTATTCTACAATTTGTCTACAATATTCTGCATTATTAAGAAAATACAGAGCTTCTCAAAGTACCTGTGGTACCACACCTGACACGGGAGGGCACTTCAGTGAGTTGAGTGATGTGGACTTGATACAACTGAACAGAATTTCCCACCACTGGATGGAACTCATTAGCTCCTCCTCAACTAAGAAACCAAAGGCTGAAAAAAAGGGTCTAAACCACCAAGCAGTTTCTCTTCTGCATTTGAGTCAATTAGTTCAAAACCAAGCAAGATCTTTTCATACTACAGAAAGGCATCTTCCCTTGAAGTACTGAGAAATTCCGATTCCTGACAAAATCAAGGGAGATGCTTTCAAAGTAGTTCAGCATCTTGCCAAAGACACACTGCACATACTGAATCTTATAATGCTGTAAGTTGTGACATTATGGAGATGAAAAAGCACATTTCAGATCAATGTCTTTTTCGCAAATATGAGGCAAATGCACAGAAAACAAGCTTTTACCTCAATGACACCTAGAGACTCAAAAGTCACAACTTAGTTGCTTTAGCCTCTGTGAAACAGGTTTCAGGTGCATGTGTCAGAAAATGGAATTCAGGGAACTGGTTGTCCTTTATTCTTATCCACACAATTGTAACTCTGCAGAAGTATCTAAACAGAAATGGGCCTGAGTGAGAGGTTTTTATAAATATGTATTAAAGTCTAAGGAATAGCTTGCCTGAATGACTGTCATAAGTGGAACATCTTGTTCCAGGGGAACAAAAAGACTTCCACAATGAACCTCCACAATATGTGATAAAAGCCCCAACAACACAGTAAGAAGCAAAGTGAAACAACTAATTTAATGCTACAAACTGATGTATATATATGTGTGTATTAAATTATGTGGAACATAAGCTTGGTGCAAACCACAGGGAATAAAGCGTGGAGATTGTATTGGGCGTAAATATGATAGGGCTACTTTTCCCCACAGCTGCCCTCACAGTGCTATGATTTGAATTCATGGCTAGGAAGGTGTTGATAACATACTGGTGTGTAAGTACAAATTATGGAAACCACTAAAAGCCTCAAGACAAGGCAGAAAGTTCTCTTAATACAAACATGAAACTTGTAAGCTGAACAGTGTGATGCACATTCAGTGACTGAAATGGATGAATCACAGGAGCAAAGGAAAAAATCTAACAAATATCACTGAAAATTATTCTTGGGCAGGTATAAAGCATACACACCATCATTACAAGAACAAGAAGTAGCACAGGAATTACTCACTTCCCTTGTGTACCAAGAGTAATTAGTTGACACCTTCTATCTCTGGGACATACTACTCTTTCTAACAGGCATCACAGAAAGCACATATTCAGACTTAGCTATTCCCTTTCTATTCCTAGTGTTCACCATTGAGGCTGGGGAATCATTTCACAACTAAACAAAAGCCAAAGAAGTTATCAGTAGAGAATCTTATGTAGCAGAAAACCTTACAATTGCAATGCAACTGAAAGAATGGGAAAAAAACCACAGGGGTCAAATCACAAACCAGCTTAGAGAAGAAGAAAATATCTCCAAGGAATCAGACTTAGATTTTGTCATGTTTTTAAGAGAGCTTCAATTCAACTACTAGCTAAATGGTTGTGGCTGTGTAGGTATTTGGGCACATACCTGGGTTCCCTGAGACAATCCTGTAGCTTGATACCTCACTGGAGTATCATTGTCCTTATTCCCCTTGCAACCAAAATGTTTTCATCTTGGTAAATTTGGGACAGAATTTAAGAAAAAATTCTAAAAGCCAATCACTTTTCCCTTAGGAACTGGTAGAACTTAATGAACCTTTAATTAAAATGACCCACCTCAGGCATATGCAGAAGTTGCACAGGCTTCCAACCAGAAACTTCAGTAGCACCCATTAAAAGTTTTATCAAAACTTTCATTTTAGCAAGCAAAGTAGTTTCTCATAATATTTGATTAAAGTAGCACAGGGAACATCAGGCCTTGTAGGTCTGCATTACTTTCACAGACATCTGTAAGTTTAAGCATGCAAGATGACAGACCAAGAAATCTGACACCACAACTCTTGTAGGTGAGATGGAGTGCTACAAACCACACGTTACCATCTTGTTCACCCTCCGCTCTTCATCAGTCCCTGCAAAATTATTACTCTCTGGGAAAGAATACATTGTAAGGCTCCATAGGAACAAGAAATACTGCAGGGTCATCTTCAATGCATTAAAAGATGACCACTGCTGGGTTTTCTTTAGACACTTTTTAAAAGTGTCTAAATTTTTCATCTGATAACTTCTTTTTTCTAGAAAAGCTATTTCTTACAACATGTATTACAACATTTTTCCTGCCATCCTTTAAAGAATTAGAATTAACAGAAAAGAGTTTTTTCTGCCATGACATTTCTCAGAAAAGCATAGATCTTTCTTGGCTTTTGCAGTTGGTCTGTTCCATTACACCTCATTTTACAGACATTCACAGGGGTTTTCAGCATTAGCCCTTTCTTTAAAAAATGAAATTCAGTTTTCAGTAATATTTCCTCCTTCATTTATGAACAACCTTTAGTTTTCTTCTTGTTTTTTAATTCCACTTTTCTCCTCATAGGTTTGTATGCTCTCTCTAGTTTCTTTGTCCAATACTAAATTACTGTGTTTATGTTTGTCTGTACGAAGTAAAAGAAAGGTAGAGAATAATGGAGCAGGAAGTGTTTTGTGCACTCATCTGGGGCTTGACTTTCTGCTAGGGCAGAAATCATAGCAGAGTCTCTAAAATGCACATGAATGAGTGACAAACACCACTGCAGTAGCACAGAGCAGAACTCCCTAAACAGTGAACCAAACGCTGATGGTCTCCCCATCCTTATGCACTTACACCTTGTGGTGCATTCAGTTTTGCAGTGCTGTCAGTACAAAGTCTCATTGACAAATCTGCTGTTATACAGAATCTTCTTGGGGAAATGAAGCTAACTCTTACCCTTAAATGTTTAAGAACTTTTGTGGAATATAACATAAACCAGAACGTCCTGCAAACATATTGTACCCATTTTTAATTTTATTTTTATAAAAACCCTATGTTTCATTTCAATTTCTATATAAAATGCACATACCTGGAATTGGTGGTTATCTAAAAGTAAAGAATGATGCTTCTGCAAATTCAGAAATAAACTATGTACACTGATGAGAGAGTTTTATAGTCAAACATGTCACAGATTATTAGATTTGTCATTAAGTTATTCTCATTATTTTGCAACAGGTGAAACAGACAGTAGTCTGATTTGACAGTGGTTTACTCACTGAAACGTCTTTTATTTTTAATGTGATAGATTTCAAACTTTCATTGATTGTTGCTAAAGTATCATTCAGAAGTCAGCACTCAACTTAGAAGTGTTTTCTGCTGCTCAGTTACTGCCACTGGAAAACTTCCCATCTTTAGGTATTTACCTGAACATCAGCTCAACACAACTTGCAGCAACAGAAAGCTTTGCTTGAATCCCTAATCTCATTAATTAATTGGCAAACGCTACAGCAAACACCACCATTGTAAAAAGCAGTAACAAAACCAGCAGTGTCCAGGACAGTCACCCTATTGTGATAAAAAAATTTAGACTAAGGAAACTGTTGGACCTCACCGAGCAATGCAGAGGCACAACTGTATCAAGCAGAGCATGAAGCAAAAGAGTACACATCATGAAGATTCTAAAAGAAAATGGGAACACCCTTGAGACTAAGGACAGCGTTCAGCTAGAGTTCTTTCTCATCAGTGTATTCTCATTTTTACTAGCAGTATTTGCTTTTCACCTAGCCAGTAGAGTGCCTGTCTTCAGAGACTCAGTAGATTAAAAAGAGACAACTTATCCTCCCTATAAGCTAGACAGTAAAATAAGACATTTGGTGCCCAAAGGCTGGTTCAGATGATCTCAGCAGGTCTCTCATGTGGTTCTCAACATACGAGTCTCCTCAATGGTGTGATCCTACTTTAAAAAACCCTCCACTATCTACACTACTCAAGTCTACCCCATACTCACACTTGATTATCATAAAAAGACACTGACAGAAAGCTTACAAAGTACCTGAGCTATGCATAAAGTGGTATCTGTACAGGAACTCCCATTAAATCCATATAGGAAGAATGCCACTTCTTCCTGTGGGAACCAAAATATTCCAAATGGGGAAAACACAATTAAGGTTTGTTGCTATTTTTTATACCTAAGAGAGGAAGAGCAGATGCTTTAAGTTTGCTAATCTTTCAATTTTTGAGAGGGTTTGTGTGTCACTCATCAAGCTGACCTAGACACATGAGAAAAAAAGACTGTCAGGAAAAAGAAGAATAAAGATGTTGAAGAAAACAGTCTGCAAGAGACAGGAAGGATTGGTGTCTACAGAAGGCAATTTTTTCTAAGCCAGATTTTTAAGAGCCATCACTGTTGTTTTTCCTTAGTGCTATAAGTTGTACCTATTTTCACTTATTTAGGTAACTGCAATATGACTGTTGAAGAATGACACTAATACAGTGTGGGGATCTTTATTGTTTTTGTCATTATGCACTTCTGTTTCACGTGAACCAAACAGACAAGAAAAGTGCTTTGAGTACAACAAGAAAATTCTTCCCTTCAAGTGAATTCAAGGTGTGTATACATGAAGGAGAACAGGAATTGAATCTGAGTGGAAAGACCAATTAAAGACATAATAACACCATAAAGAAGACAGAAGGACAGGTCCTCAGTACATACAGAAGACAATTCTAACTACTAATTCCAGTGCTAAGACAAAGAATTGCTGCAAAACAAGTAGCTGACTTCACAGGCAGTAATAAAGACTTCAAGACAGTTTTGGTCAGACACGCTCTAAAGGAAAAGAAATTGCACAGGTAAGGAATCTTACCCCTAACAAGGATCTGTATTTGCTCCTTTAGAAGCCAGGAAAACTATTCTTGTTGAAATACACATCTGTTGAGTCAGGTGTTAAAGCACACCTTAATGCTACCTGATAAGGGCACAAAAAATGAAGTGCTACATATCACAAACTGAAACTGTCCTTTATGTCCAGTCTTGAGGCTTTCCTATGCTAACATACAGCCTTGTGCTTAGTTATATATGCACCAAATGCACTTGGCATATCCTTCCACATGAAAATCATTGAACAACTGCATTGAAAAACAGGCAAGTACACACGAACATAAGAAGCACTAGAGAAATCCCAGAAAAACCAGCTACCTGCAGATTCCCAGAACACATTCCAATACTGAGAAAATATCAGAAGCAGTTTAGGAGCAGGAATGAAAGAAGAAAGTCAGAATTTCTGATCTGGTGTCAATGATTTCTTTGAATTAACTGGCTGCCTCTCTGTAATAGAAATGCAATTTGTTTATAATAAAAATTTAAAAAGAAAGCTATTCATGTCACAGGGTTTCTGAAGGGGAAGTGAGAATATAAATGATCTTTCTAGCAACTGCAACAAATTCAACGTAGTCTACAGAGGATTTTTTTAATTTGTTTTTTAAGATTCATACAAAGATTTTATGACCTTCTCCTTGCCTGGATGAATACACAGTCCAGTTTGCAAAAGGAGGGTTTGTTTTCCCCCAAACAAACTGTTAACAACCTATTTACTCTTTCATATGCTTTTCTTATCTAGCTATTCGTACAAATGAAGAGTATTTGTCAAGTCATTCATTTAAAAATGGCAACTTCTTATACTACTAAAATCAGAGGAAAAAAACCATTAGCAAGTTCACAAAAATCTGAACACCAAAAAGTTCTAAACACAGGCAAAATATGAAAATGTTTTGCATTTTTGCTCCCCCTGCATTCACTTTTTTTTTTGCTTAAATTTAAAGTGGATCTTGAGCCAGCAAAAATGAAGATGACTCTTTCTCCACTGAATTTCTGTCAAAGCCACTAACCAACCAAAACATATTTGGAAGTTTAATTTCGTAAAGTTTATTTTGCTATTCCAATTATATCAAGAAGACGTATATGGCATTACCGGAAAAAATAAAAAAACAGGGCAGCTGACTGGCATACTTTATATGACACATTCAATAGCAATAATGATTATTTTACAAAACAAGTTTATCATCTTTCAAGTACTATCTCTCATGTTTTTGGAATTTTACTGCATTTTTCCCCCATATGTCAGAGATTCTACATCACTGTTCTAAAAGATCAGATTTTCTCTCAGTTTCAACTTCTTGTTGATTCAAACATTCTGTTAGTGGTAAACAGACAGGTAGAATAACGATAAGTTCAAAGTATTGCTGTGATAGCAGGAAAAGGTGTAAGGCGGATGTGAGAGCAATATCTTGGCAGTTTTGACTCTGACAGTAGAGCAGATGCATGAAACAGGACCCAGAATAAATAATATCTGCAGTCACACAAGAGCAGAAATTCTGTAAAATCATAAGTAGGTTGAAGAGGGAGAAAGTACCCTGACTTACAAAAAAGCACAAGCTGAGACCTACTGAATGCATGGCATCCAAGATAAGAGAGGCTGTGAAGACACAAAGGAATTTCTATTCAATTCTCAGCTTGAGGAACAATTTCAGCAAACAATTCACCATATTTCTGTGAAAAAGTATTACCCTGTCACCCCAGAGAATGTGTGGGCATGTGTCTAATCAAGTCTCCACATCTTCACACAGTGGACAGTAATGATTCCTGGTTCCCATTTCCAGATTTGTGACACAGAATAATCGGCATACAAGAGTAAAGGTGGTCCAAATGAATAAGACTCAGCACAACATACCCTAGAAGATATAGATAACATTTTTTCCAAAGAAATAAAGTTCTCAAATACTGCCACAGGAGTGACTGACAAACTTTCCTATAAAGTAATTTTGCTACCAAATAAAACTACTTGAGAAGAGTTACAAGCAACCTCCACAACAGTAGTAGCTACAGGACAAGAAATGAAATTGGTAACTCCCAACCACGAAATAACTTGTGTCATTCACACCATATGCTTAGCTTGCACTTAAGCATCCATATTGCCAAAAAAAAAAAAAAAAAAAAAAAAAAAAAAAAAAAAAGAGGAGGTAGGGGGGTTCTGTCTCTAGATATTATTGTTGCTGGCAGGAAGATTTGTGAAGCTATCTTCCAAAACAGCAGTACTAGAGAACTGATTGGAATGGAAAAGAACAAAAAATAAACCAACCCCCAACCCATCATCAACTGAGCAGGATTTATTCTCCAAAGAGATGACTGAACCACTGCCGAAAGATTAGTTCCATTAATGAGGAGGTGAGGGAACACAGGTAAGAATAAAAGCCATGGAGCAGCAAACACAGGGTTAAGACAGCTCAAAATAGCTCTGTTGTCCAAGGTAAAATTCATAGCTCCCAAGTCACTGTTACTGTCAAACCGGGATAGCCACTGTCTGAATCTTCTCATAGTTACATCCAAAGTCCAATTAAATCCCAAGGATTTTTTTCTCCTGGTAAAAAGCACATCTTTCAGACAGGAGAGACAGAACAAGTTATCTTTCATACCTAAATCGGGTGTTTGCCATAGTCATTCAATTGAGTGCACTTTTTTCCCCACATAGTTATTAAAAATGTCCCCTCCATATTTTTTGTATCATCTTTAAACATCATCTTCAGAGGTTACTTGCCTCTTGTTCACTTTGGTAGGCTTTTAACCACTGAAAAAGAAGACTATGAAGTAGAAAATACTTCTGGTAAGTCAGTTCACTGTGTGAGTAGTAACCAGAACTGTGAGTTATTCTCAGACTCACTGGCTACATATTTATTCTTCACAACCTGCTTGCTTTTGAAAATCAAAAGCTGGACTATTTTTAAAAACCAATCAATTGTCTGCTAGAAAACCCTGTTGGTGTGCCAGCCATATACATAAGCCCATATACATAAAGCCCTGTCTGGTTTGTTCCCAGATCTCTCTATTCAGCACGTAGCCTCCCGTAGGGCTTATAACCCTCAGGAACATAGTATGAAGAAAAGATACCAGGTTTGGAGCACAGGCAAGACTACAGTGAGATCAAGAACTACCAACCAGGAGCTGGAAGGACAGAAAGGGGTAAAAGAGAAGAGGAAACGGGACTGGAATGGAGATTGCTGGCGAATGGCACCATATGAGTGCACAGGTACGTTATAAATAACATAGCGAAACTGCAGGAGGAGTTGACCAGCTGGAGTAGTTGAGCACTGCCAGGACATGCAGGGAAGAAGTTCCTTGAGCTCTTGCTCATCAGTGCAAGATGCCATTTGTGCTGCCAAGCACCGAGGCTTTGCAGTGCCTTGAGTCACTGTGTCAATCTGCCTGTGTCACCAGGAGCCACGCATGGAACTCAGGTGGGGTTGCTCCCTTTGGGCACCCCAGCTCCTGTCAGCACTGTGCTGATATGCAGCAGCAGACAGAACATCCCAACATCCCTTCACCACACACACATCCTCACACAACACTTGGCTTCACAAATACCACCCTAGTCTGTAACCTGGTGACACTCCTTTGAAGAAACCTATTTTGATGTGTTTGAACACTGAATTTGGCCGGTGCCTTTGTCTCAGGCTGCATTTTTCTTTACAAAATTTCAGCAGCTACTTCACTAGGTCTGGTCCATATCATAGCACAATCTGTCTACACTTTTCTTGTCTGCTTCAAAGCTTCGCTACTTAGAGAGCGAATCAAAAGTTGTCTTTCCTCCTACGACCTGATAGAATCATTTACATGGCAGAATTACACATGCTCAAGGAATCAATGCTGGTATATTCCTATTCTGAATTAATACAGACACTTCTAGCAGAGACAGATACTCAGCAATTTGTCTGCAAAAAGATTCTAAGAAAGAAAAACAGTAAAGAAATTACTTTATATGTCTCCTGAATAATGCACAGGGAAAAAAAGCTATAAAGCATCTCCATGAAAATAATTTCCATAATTTTAAAGTCACTTTTCAGGAAAAACACATTTTCATTGACGAAAAGAGTATCAAGTTCTGTCTTGCCCTTGTTCTAGAATTCCCTTGCACCAAAAAATGGAACAAATGCATTACCTTGACAAAAATATATCCAGGATACACCATCTTCCAGCAGTAAAAAGGCAGAATTTAGTTGCAATGCTTTTATAATTTAAATGGTGAAGAAATCAGAATCTCCACTAGGCTGATAAAAGAGATAAAGCTTGAAATATTTAAGTCAACGTGAAGTCAAAAACAAAGCCTGCCTTTAGGCTTATCATAGCACAGCACAAGGGCTAAAGGGTTGTCCAAAAATCTGCTTAGACAGAAACTGCACAGACAAAATTATTTTGTGCTTTCACCAGCTGCTACATCAAGTCTTTCAGACAACGGAGCAGAGGATAATTGCAAAAGTGAAAATAGCAGAAACCTCCTCCTCTCAATGGACTACAGAAAAGATCCAAATATGATAAAATTTCACATTGGGTAATTGAATATAGCAAAAATAATGAGCTGAAAATAAAAATGTACCTTATGTGAAGTGCCCCATAGTAGCATACTCCAAAGAATGAGATTAGTTCTTGTCTGCATTGTGCAATATTAAAAAGTCCTTCTGCAAGTGATGCTCATCAAAATAGATGCCATCTTCAATTAACACAAAGACTCCTCCTTATTATAAAAATATCATTGCTTCACCCTCAGAAATAACAAAGAAGCAGCTCTGTAGACACAGCTGTTTCAGGATTCTTTGAATCCTGGCCACCAAGAAATGCATATATCTAAAGTTTACAAGATGCTTGGTACAATAACAAACATACTGCAACTTCTTATTTTTACACTGGAGAATAATGCACTATTCTCCAGCAAATTTCCACTTATAACCAAATCATTACAATGAAAATTTTCATCTCACACACAGCAATGGATGTACTTAATCTTAGGGAACTTCTCCAACTTAAATTTTTCTATGATTCTATATAAATTTTTAATGAAAACCTCTTGATAGTTCTATTCCATTGATTCTAGAGAGATGAAAAGGGTTCTATTTTACTATTCCCAACACAATTATGTAATATAGTCTAAAATCAATAAATGCTTTGAAAAGAGATGCTATCATCTCACTCTCTTACCCTGGAAGCCTCTCCTGTGTAGACACAGTTTTATGTTTGCATTAAAGTGGGCAAGGAAAATTTGACTTAAATACACCATTGCTAAAAAAAGAATAAAACTACTCTGTCTCCTGGAATATGAGCACCTTTCCTTCTCAAGGGAGTTTTTAAGATTTCCACTAAATTAGCTCAGTTGGTAACTGAGATACTTGAATTAAGACATTACCATTCTGTCTTCTTCCCGATTAATTCTGTTAAGATTTGAATTACTTTGTTTGAACAGCCATCATTTTCTTTTCATACACTGCCTTTGAAATTCATTCAGCACAGTTGCCTATGAACAATTTAAACCTAACCTCCAGTCTATTATTTTAAAGTTCACCATTTTAAAAAATCTTACCTTTAATCTTTATGATTCATTTACTGTCAAGTTGAGTTATATTACTCAAAAATATAATTTCTAGCTTTGATTAATTAGTGTCAAAAGGCTCAATTGGTGCATTTATATTCAAAACTGTTCAGAAAAAAATTTCTTATCCAACAACAAGAAACCTGTTGCTACTAAACTCTCCAAAATGTATAGCCTGCCTCTTTCTGAAGGTTTTCTCTATTCCCACTTTCTTACTTGCTCAATCTTTCTTAGTTCTTACAGATGCAAATTGAACAAAAAGCTGAAAATGAAACGTGAACTCACTACAGTTTCTTATGAAGGACTCCTTGCTGATGTTCATAAGTGGCTGCTGGGAAGTTACTGCATTACCAGCATAGGCTTCAACCAGTACACCATGTTCTATGCTGGTGAAGTAACCTGAAGACTAAAATTAAAATGGGAGTGGGGATTAGAGCCACACACAAGGGCAAGAAAAATCAAAGAAAGAAGAAAAGGCTTTTTGTATTAATGTCATAGCATATGTCACAGTTGAGATAGCCACAATACACAGAGTACCCTCATACCATTTCAGAAAGCTAAAACCCATACAGAGTAGCACCAGACCACGGCAGAAGGCTTCAAGTGTCAGCCCTTCTCGCTCTTCAGCCCAGCCTTTCATACCCCTCATGTCCATGCATTGCACCGGTGTGCCCTCTGTTCCCCTTGGTGATGGGTCAGTGCCCCGGGCCCTCCGTGGCTCATTGCTGTCAGTGCTGCTCACCTGCTGCTCACAGCTGCAGCCCATTGGGGATGAGGCTCAGCCACAGCCCCACTCCCAATTACCACAAACTGTGTGTACCTACACATTAAGCTAGTTATTTATAAATATTGATAATTGTTAATATATAGTAATACAATTCTACTCACTGGATCTGAGATGTGAGCAGGCTCTGTATTTATTTTAAAAGTCTATAGGTCACATGCCTTCTGTTTGGATCCACATACAGGCACTAATTCAAATGTCTGTTTATAAAGACACTTTATCTCCTAGACTTTCCTTGTATTTACATTCAGTTACAAGAATCATTTTCACAGATTAAATCCATTGCTATTGCATTGGGAATCAATGCTGCCTGCACTACTAGCAACTCTCCTGTTGTCCAGTTAGGCAGCAACAAGAAATCACATAACACAACTCTACTCATAATTACTAAGCTTTAGCAGGGAAAGTTCATAGACAAGGTAAAATCTGGTGCTTCTGTGAGTAAAGCTAAGCTGCTGTACTTTCTATCAGTCCAAGATTTGTTCTTACTCAGAGAAAAAGCTAGAAGAAAAAACAATAGCTCAGGGTAAAATTTGCCATAAACCAGCAAGTAGTCCTTAAGACACAAAGCTTTATTTTAAACAGGCCTTCAAATTTTAGTACTAATGACCAGACTCTTGGCTTCTAAGGATTTGACTAACAAGGCTGCAAACAATGGAACAATCATCACCTTTTGTGTTCCAGCACGTGCTCCTTGTAGACCAGGTGACAAGGGGTCTACTCCATCACAAGTATGTTGGACAAGGGTCAATTAGAAGATGATGACCCTGGATATCATCACCTGCACTGCCAAACTAAGAATTAATTACAATTGCATATCTGTTTTGAACTCAAGAAACAGACTGTTCATAGATCTCTCATTTAATGACTTCAACTCGAGCCCCTTTTCATCATAAAGGGTGAAAATAAGAAATGGGATTCCCTTTGGCTTCATCTGGAGTGCTGCAAGCAAACCCTCCTTAGGCATTTTGTAAATCTGCAGTATGACCAGTCCTGTACTGTCCTGTAAATTAGCAGTAATTAAGCAGTTACACTGATACTAGAGGTTGACATGTCACTGAGGCTGGAACTCAGCACCTGCTATCACTAAGCCATTATTCAATAGTTACAGATTCAGGCAGAGAATATTACACCAGTGACTCACATCCTGCAGATTTATGCCAAATGACAAGGATCATACAGTTCTTTAAATAAAGACTACACTCATCACAAAATATCCACTTATTTGCTCTAAGATGTAGAAATTCATTTAGCAATAATAATCTTGTCCTTTCTTCCTCCCCCCAGAAAACTTTGCATTCAAACACTCCATCGCATCTTGAATTGGAATGGACAGTTGTTCTTCATGCACAATTAAAGAACCATGGTATTTTAAATGTATGGCTGAGCTGCCAGCCCTCTCTCCAGCCTTCCTGACAGAAAAGCACCTTGATAGACAAGCACAAAACTTTTCCTGAACACAATGTCACTCAAACTACCTAAAAGGAAAACATGTGCGTATAGAATGTATAACCATGAGAAGGAAAGGAAATTTAACCTTTCTTGAGACAGCAGAGACCAAAAAAAGGTTTCTTAAGCATTGGCCCTCATCGCACTCCCCAAACCCAAGTTGAGGGACTTCTAACCCTAATGAAAAAAAAAAAAAAAAAAAAAAAAAAAAAAAAAAAAAAAAAAAAAAAAACACAGTCCCCTTACTTTCTTCAAAATAGTTCAAGTGCACTCTTTCAATTTTTCATGCTGGGAGAATGTACAGGATAAAGCTTTTTTTTCAGGAGTCAAGAAAAAATAATGGACAAACATTCAGGAAGAGGCCAACAGAGAACCAGCTGGCTATAATATGTGTCCTTGCACATGATGACATGCTGGTACGTTCAGTTAAGGATTTAGATTAAAGCATTGTAAGGAATTGTAGCATTTATTTCATTTTAATTTTATGTTCTTCTAAATCACCTGCCTTTTATAAATGTTCTGCCTCAAATTGTCAGCATTATATTACAGCAATAATAAAGTGACTTATTGCTGACCTGTTATCTTTGAAGTTCCAGAAAGTCAAGAAGGGCTGAAAAATGGATTTTATGACATCCATTTCCCTTATGTGAGAACAGATCAGACTTCTCTGATTTATTGATTCTTTTTTCCAGCAAACTAATCATCATCTAACTTACCCATTCATAGATCAGTTCATGGCTGTTTCACATTATTACCCACATACGAGGAAAAAGTCTATTAAGAAATAATAAGAAAAATAATTTAAAATGTGTATTGCACAAACCACAAAACTGTTTAGCTGAAGAAAAGTGGAAGTAAGAACAGAATAAATTAAAGGGGAAAAAAAAACTGGAATTAATTTATATATGCAAAACCCAGAAAAACAGATTTCAGCTCTAAATCAAAACGACAAATCTGAATTATTTCTATGTTGATATAATCTTTAACTACAGAATCTTACATATTTAAATGGCAACTCAATACAACACAACTTCAACCATAGCTTGTTGCTGTTGAGATTGAGCAGTTCATTTTACACAGCAGCGTAAGGAACACCACACAGCTTGAGTTTACAAGGGTTTTCCCAAGTGAGTAGTGACAATTTGTCAATCTTTTTGATAAGTAACTCTTCATAGGTTACATGTAGTGCATTTGAAAAAAGTTTACATTGCTAAAGTTCATATGGATTAAAAATCTAGAGTTATAGGAGCAACAGGTCTAGACTAAAACAATTTTTTTTTCAATTTTCATTCATGCATTCATCTGATAAATTTTCCAAACGCTCATTACCTAGCTCAAAGAAATTCCTTCTTACTCTCATAAACTCTCTGTTTCACGGCTTCACTTGTGACAACCATTACTTTGCTAGCTTTGCATATAACAGCAAAGTTCCATGATCATACTTTCCAGGATTTTAGTTGCCTTGTTACCCAGATGGACCTTTTCAACAGCAGAATGTTACAGTTTGCCCAAAGTTTTAATTACTCTGGTACTGTTAATTGAATCATTGAATCCCCAGGCATTCCACAAAGCCAGGCTCCATTTTCACCGCCCTACTCTATCAATTCTGTTAATAATCTCTTCTATCTGGATTACTTTTTTCCATTTTGCCATTTCCTCTGTCATCTTACTTTACCCTCACATCACTGTAATTTTTCACCCTATCATCAGTACTGGTAATATCACTGTCATTTATAAACATTACAGGAATAAAAATTACTCCTCACTCTCCCACTGAGACTGCTGCTTATTTTCCATTGTTAATTAGCTTATGATATTTAAAAAAAAAATCTAATGAGGATGACAGTCATGATTAGGTCTTACCACATAAAGGAGTTGTCTAGAACTTGATCACAACTTAATTTTACACTTTATACCCAACTGAAATGGATAATTAGCTCATCATGCAGGGAAACGGTCAGCAGTGTTCAAGGGAAGTAAACAGCAGGAAAGCAAGCCTCAGCTGTCATCACAAACCATGAAACCTGACATTATACATTATGCTTTTCACTCTTCTAGTGCAGATTCCTTTTGCATACTATTACCCTTTTCCTACATTAATGAATTTCTGCATTAATTGTCAGATAGCAATATCATGCTGTTTGTGTCTTAAAACTAAAGTTCACATAGAGACACACACCTCTCAAAGGAATTTTAAGTTTGCTGATGACACTAAATTGGGAGGGACTGTTCACTGGCTCCAGGGGGAGAGGCCCTGCAGAGAGACCTTGAAAAATTAGAGATGGACAATGAGCAAGCGTAAGAAGCTTAAAAAGGGCAAATGTTAGATTCCGCACATGGGACAGGGCAACTCTGGTGGTGTGTATAGGCTGAGGAATGAGAGGCTGGGGAGCAGTGCCACAGAAAGGGACCTGGCAGTCCTGGCTGATGGCAAGCTGAACGTGAGTCTTTGAGCCCTGCCAGCCAGGAGGGCCAAGCACCTCTGGGGGGGGTCAGGCACAGCACCAACAGCAGGGCAAGAGCGTGGGGGATTGCCTCTCTCTGCTCTGCACTGGAGCAGCCTCACCTTAAGCATTGCATGCAGTTTTAAGCTCCACAATATAAAAAAAAAATGTACTAAACTATTTGAGAGCCTACAAGGAAGGGCCACAAGGAGGGTGAAGGGTCTGGAGGGGAAGCCATATGAGGAGCAGCTGAGGTCACTTGGCTTGTTCAGCCTGGAGGAGACTGAGGGGAAACAGAGTAGCAGACACTGATCTCTTCAGTCCTGTGACCAGTGACAGGACCTGAGGGAACAGCCTGAAGCTATGTCCAGGGAGTTTTAGGTCACAAATCAGGAAAAGGTCCTTCACCCAGGGAGTGGTTGGGCACTGGAACAGGCTCCCCAGGGAAGCAGGCACAGCACAGCCTCTCCAAGTTCAAGATGCATTTGGACAATGTTCTCAAGCACGTAATGTGACTCTTGAGCCAAGGGTTGGACTCAATGATCCTCATGGGTCCCTTCCAACACTGCATGTTCTATGCCTCTGTGGTGAATTGCACTGGAGTCATTGTCCACTTTCTTTTCCAAAGCAATGATCACGCTAATTTTACATGCAAAACTATGCTTTGACTTTTCTATTAAAAAAAAAAATCTATTGAAGAGAATAGCCTCTCCAGTAAGTAATATGCAATTAGCCCAAACACAGCCAATGTCTCTGCTAAAAGGTTGTAATAATATATGTCAGATATTGCTTCATTGCATTTCATTAGAGCATTGCATTTCATTAAACATTACTTCCACTGCAGTATTTACTTATCTCAATGTGTAGAAATAAACATAGGCCAAGCTGCTAGAACATATCATTGACAGAATGATTGCTTCAATCATTAGTTCACAGACCCCATAGCTTCAGGCTAGAAGTTCCTTCTCATTACACCTCTGTGCTCATAACAATTCAGAAAACATTTACCCCTACACTTCCACAGGAAATATTAGTTCACACTACATGAACAAAATTTGTAGCAAGTAAGTTTATTACCATAGATTCAGACAGGAATTAGAAAATTATCTTGCAACATTTACCACAAAATAATATTCTGCAATGCAGAAGAGAAGTGCTCTTTGCCTTTAGTTACTAGTCCATGGGGTTAAGTTGCTACCTGCTTTTTCTACTGACCTGTCCACACAGCATAATCTACAGACAGAAAAGAAAATATTCCTCTTCCCTCAAAGTCGCACAAAGCAACTGTCAGCATTCAGCTACACAGTTAGTGTGCAGCAGCAGCCAACCAGGCTTCAGAAGCCTTTCTGGTAACCATTTGGACAGTCTTTGAGGTACTGTGAAGGACATGTTGGCAATCCAGAAATTGATGCATTAGTGCTGTCTCTTTACATACA
This sequence comes from Melozone crissalis, assembly GCF_028551555.1. Lineage (NCBI taxonomy): Eukaryota > Metazoa > Chordata > Aves > Passeriformes > Passerellidae > Melozone > Melozone crissalis. The sequence goes on along the minus strand of NW_026535784.1, from coordinate 39,704,760 downwards.
GCTTTACATGTATTGACATCAACTACCCATTCCAGGAAATGCAGGCTAAGACCACTGCAATGAATCTATCATCTGTCAGGTATTTTTTCACTCTGCCAAGCAACTGACAACACTTCATATAAATCCATGTTTATTGAATAAAGTGCACTGGCCACTAAAGAAAAACCTGAACTGCAATTTAAACTTTCCCATACTTTGGAGTTGGACTCTTGACTACTCATCTTCAGCTGCTGCTTCATATCATGGTTGGTTTTCAACACTTTTTCACCTAGTATTTTGTGAGGAACAGAGGGAGTTGGCAACACTAAGTGCTGAAGAAGCAGCAAGCCTAAGGCCAGGCCCTGTGGTTTGTCTGTAGGATGATATGAAAGATCTTCAGCAACAGGATTTGAAAAGTGACCATCAGCCTCCTACACAAAGGCAGAGATGGACAGGGCTTCATGCCAAGAAATAGGGCTTGTGGAAAATAATCTATTCTTTTATCTTGCCAACAAATAATCAGAGATTAAAGGGAAGTGGCAAAAAAAGGATTAATTTTTTTTTGCTCACCTAATCTCCTTCAGTCTACTCACCAGCTTCTGTATATTCTTTATGAAGAACTTTGATCTGCTCCAGGTTAAAAGAGACTAAAGGCATATGAAGTGAATACAAATCAGATAATTTCATTCAGAGCTAACCAAAGGAAGAGACAAAAAGCCCTAAAAGTTCTGACCATTACAAAAAAACAGCTTCAGTTTTCAATGATTTAGTGGATTTGATATCAAGGCAGACTGTGATGGACCCAGAAGCTAATGGGACTTTGAGAAAGAAAGTCCCATTGTCTAGGTGGGACACAAGTCCAAGTTTTAAACTTCTTATGACTTTTTTGCCTTTGAACAAGTAATTTCAGATTTTACTCAGGATTCACTGCAACATTTAAAAGCAAGAATTCAAACAGAAACTTGAAATGCTTTAGAGGACTAAAGAAGACTGAGACTTCCAGCCGGTGTCCAAAATGACAGGGTTCTATCTGCTACCTGTGAACAGAGGAGGCCTGAATTTGTCTACTGTGTAATTCAAATTACAACTTAAGTTTTTTCTAGTACCACATGGCTTGGTGCAATCTGTTTAGAGTATTGTTACTCTTACCTTTTGGTTAGGTATGAGAAATTAATGGCTGAGAAGTAAAAGACTCTGAATCTTATTCCGTGTTCCCCAACTGTACTAAGACCCTCATCCATAATTATTATATGGATGGTAATATATATGTCTATATCCCTGTGTATTTTTATACAAGAATTTATTTCTTAAGGCAACAAAGTAATCATTTCAGGGAAGAAGAGAAGTGACAGGTGCTACATACAAAATCATGAAGTTTTCCCTTCAAAGATCTAAAATTCTACGCTCATATATACGCAATTTGGGAAATGACAGCATTCAACAGAACACATCAATTTAGGCAATGACCTCTTAAAATAATGTTACAGATGTAAGATTGCTGCAGCTATTTGGAAGAATAGCCCTCCGAAGACCAAAGTATGCCTTCAGGACTTAGGAGATCTTGTTATAAATCCCTCTTTAGTCAGAGGCTCTCTGTAAACAGATTCACAAAATTATTTAGTAAATCCAAATCAATGGAATAAAGACATTTAAAAGCATCTCAGCTTCAGTGCCTCATTTTTTTCAGTGTTCTGTCATCTAAACATTCTCCCATTTCACCAGTGCTGGGAGGGAATAAATATATCAGAGAATGAAAAGTGTTCATATCCTTGTGGACACATTATTTTTATGTATAATAATAGGAAGAGGCATTACATGTAATTTGGAATCTTACACATGTCCCAATGCAGAGGAAATAGCAATTAGAGCCTTACTGTGAAATGCTGTAAACAGACAAATAACAATATGGTTCTCTATTAAAGAATTCCCAGTGCCAGATGATGCTCCTGCCATTATTTATGCACAGCCATAACTCTAAGAACATAAGTAGTCCATTGACTGATTTATGACTACAACAAGTGTTTCCACAATCAAACCCAAACTATTTGATGACAGGCAACAAGTGGATTACCACCGAGACAGGGAAAAATAATTTCTGAATAACTTCTGAGCTGAAGCACATTAAAACATTTAATTTTGATTAAAACATTTTCATTTTGATTTCCCAAGAGACTACAAAGTTAGGCACCCAGGTTTTGATTTAACAGGATTCTACTAACTAGCAGTCTCCCAAATGCAAACATGGAATTCTCTAGCATAGAAGCTAATTATCCAAAATACTGCTAATTGTGACTTTTATGCTATGCTAGTCAAAACGAGTTCTAATTAATTCGTATTGCCCTGGAACTTGTCTGCACAGAAGCAACGAAGGAAGGAAGATGCCATATAGCACCAATGAGCATGAAAGGAGAATTACAGCACCCCCAGCTGTTCATCCACAGACAAGCTCTGCTCCTCAGGACACAATGCCGCATGGGGACTTGTCCTCTGACACTTGGTTGACACCAATAACACCTTTATCCTCCATAACTGATCCTCAGATGTCAAAGCCTAACAAATCTCATGAGGAAAGAGGCTAGGAGTTCTGTTAATAAGACTCTTTACTGCTCTATTTATACTCATGAAGAATGATGCAATCCCTAATTTTCACACCAAGCTTTTTCAGTAATATCATTGTAAAACTAACATACCTTCACATCACATAAACTACAGTCAGTCAATTTTCATAACTTTTAAATGCATAGATGTTTTATTACTTGTCACAGGGAGCTGTATTAGTGTATTGGTTCTGTGATGCTTCAGATACAACTCAAGAAATTCTGTAACACAGAGGTATCTAATAGCATCCATGTACAGATGCTTCAGGTTAGTTTATGTCACCAGGAACAAGGTCTTCAATTTAAGCCAATTCAACTGGTCTTCCCACAGCTTTTCATCACCAACTCCATATGCTTCACTTTCTCCACCTTTTCAAAATGTAGCTCACATAAAGCTGTAACTCAGCCTATCACATTAAGGCATTTCCTTGCTTTCCTTCCTGTCTTTCAAGTCAGGATTTTATCCTAAATAATTCAAAATACATGATCATCTTTTTTTATTGTTTCCAGTGAACACAACAGAAGGTCTCTAAAAATAAGACCTCTAGACTTCCATCTCCAAGTGTGATACTTTAAAAAACAAACTCACTCAACTCCTGTTGCAAGATGCAACCAGTTTGTGTATATGACTACCCACTGAAAATTTTTTCATTTATATTTTTCATACTGTTACTGCTTTTCGTGTAGACTATTAGTCTGTTGTTTTTCTAGTATTTACTTCTCAAATTACCTCTTTTCAATTAAAAAAAGTTACTGAAATATAAGGAACCAGGGATGGAGAACCATCATACATCTCAATATACTACTTCAAGGGTGCGTTTTTGTTAAAAAAAAAAAAAAAAAAAAGAACAACTACAAGTAAATAGGTTACTCCAGAGCTGTTAAGTGCCTTGACAACACAAACACACCAGGCCTTCCTTTTCCTATGTTTTCTCTCTCCCTGTTTGGCAATTTTACTTTACAGACAGCTACAGAACCACATCCATGTGCAGCGTGGTCACTGCAGTGGCTGCACAGGTCAGCAAGAGAGGACCCCAAATGTGACTTCAGGACTCTCAGATGATTCAGGACAAACCTCCCTGGAGCTCATTCTCGTGGCTTCTGGTGCACCATGGGCTACATCTCAGTGAATCCAGTCTCTGCTTTGGGACACAAATTAAGCACAATTCTGTGCTTACCAAACCTTGCTGGGACTGATGTTTGTTCTGTTACTCACCTCAAATGCAGAGCTGAGATCTTGGAGTGCCTGTGGCTAAGAGCCCCCCAGATTCCTTAGCAGCATGCTTAAATCAATCAAAACATTGCCATATGCAGAGAACAGAATTTTAGGGCACTCAGCAGAGGGAGTATAGATAGGAATTGGGCTCTACATCTCTGTAAGAAATTTAGAGTGTGGAAAACTCTGCAGCTGACTTAGGATCTGTTGATAAAAGACTAGAAAGTCATGGAGAGACCATTCTCTTTTCAACCTCAAGATTTTTGTGCATTTAAGTGGCAACAACTTAAATGTTATAATATGTTAAAATAATTACACCCAAAAGTATCAAATATATATTATCTTGATAAGACAGCAAGTTTACCACATGAAAAATATTCACTGTAATTTTTCCAAAGAACATTCTTGAAAACATTATAAATTAAGTATGTTTACAGCTGAAAGGTGCCAAAGCAAAACAGAGCAGAAAGGTTATAAAAGACTAGCAAAATTAAGTCCTACCAAGTACAGCCAGTAGAATCTCATTATTTCACAATTTTTACCAGAATTTTGAGCTTTCTAGTGGGGAAACAAACCACTATCGGATCTGGACATTTCAGAGAGCGCCTTCTTTAGTCCAGAACTGATTTCTACTATTTGTAATTATTCCATCCAAAGATCTCAGTAACATTTTCTGGAAATAGTGAGTTCTTAATATGCCTCTTCCTCTCCCAGGCAAGCAGAAAACCATGAGCTTCAGTAATCAGTTACATGTTATGACTTTGTTGCATTAAAAATTCATTCCTTGCAACCAACCCTAATAAATCTTACCTTCCAGTATGATCAAACCATGGTCAGCTCCAATTTCTGTCTGTTATCCAACCTCCCCTGGTGTGAACATCCAGAAACATTTAAAATTCCACCCTAGCTCACTAACCAAGTGAGGAATACAAGGCCACAAAAACTGTAACTGAAAAGTAATTCAGTACTAACACTGACAAATAATCACAAAGACCAACACAAAACTTCCACCTTCTTTTATCCATGGACAAATACAAATAAACACACCAAATATACACTATTTTAGCTGCCTGCTGGCACACCACAATCAATAATATACCACAATGCACAACATTCAACACATACTCTGGAGCAACCAATGGCAAACTCCATCCAAGTATTTGGCATAATCTGACTGCTGTCGATCAAGCTGAACTGAGACTTAAAAATGTGAGAGAAAAGCCTGTTTGTTTTTAAACACTTCATTTTCTTTGCATATTTATTAAAGTCAAAATGTGTTAGGTAGTCATTCAAACATGGAAATGAAATATGCAAGGAAACCTGAGCAGCAGAGTAGGTGCAATCTGCTTTGACATGCCCCTGTCTTAGGGGGGCATCTTTCTGAGGAATACAGGTTGCTTTAATTTAGTTCAAAACTTGATAAATCTGGTAAATAGGTGATGCAATTCCCATTTCTTACACAAAGTAAAACTACATTGAAAAAAATCAGAGGTCAAATTTATGTATTAGCTTTATGTTTATGTTTATGTCAAAGCATAATACAACCTGAAGCTGACAGTGCTTATCTGACATACTTTTAACATGTCCAGGGGAGCAGAGAAAAATACATTATTATACTGATTTTTCAAACAGTGTTCTGTTCTCCTCTCCCTCCATACTGCAAGGGACTTCACAAAGACAACATGAAGGAAAAGACTACTAACTTTCCATGAGTCTGGATCAAATCTCACTAAACTTTCACAGTCTTTTGCTACAAACTCCACAGCAATATCTTTAGAAAGCCAAGAAACAGCAATAAAACCATTTTCCCAAGTCACTGATAGCCAAACTCAACAGCACTGGAGAAACAAAGAAAACAGTAAATCAGACTCTGTGGGTGAGAAGAAACACCTGAGTTTAACACGACTTTAGCACAACTACTGATATCTTTTATTCTTTCCTTTCAGCAGCATGCAGCAGTTTATAGAATCAGAACCTGAGCCAAGGATAATGACAAAATGCTGTTGCACCAATCACATTTTGGCAGAAGGTCTTCACACCTTTTCTTATCAACTTAGCCCAGATTCTTGGCACCCTTTCTCACAGGCTCTTTTATATTACATTTCTCAGCTTATCCACTACTATTAAAAAGAATCATCCCAGCTGCAAGCTCCAGCTGAAGGTCTCATTGAGATCTATTTGCTTTACACCACCACTAGGCATGAATTCATTAATAGCAGGGATGAGAAAGCAACCTGTATGTGATCACCAGTACTAACTGTGTCTTGCGACACTTCCACATTCCAAGGCAAGATGACACCACGAATATGACTTAAATGACTCCACACTTTTACTTTGTGTGGAGTCTAAAAGCACCCAGCTATGAGAAAGCAGCAAAGCAACACTTTTTTTCTAAGCTACATGTATAGAGAAGAAATTACTAATAAATTTAAAAGGCTGTCATCTACAGACAAAAAAAGGTAAAAAAACCACCACCAAAACTGCTGTATCTGTATGTGTTCTTTTGAAAAAACGCATCTCTAAATTTGAAGATTTGATCAAATATCCCACCAGCTTTACACAAGATTTGGCAATTACAGAGCCTGAAAGCTGCAGCAGATAAAAAAAATATCAGCATTATTTTGTATTTTACACCTCTTCTGAGAAAACTCAGTTTGTATCTTCCTTGTCTGAAAACTACCAAAACCCGTGAAGTCTCTTCAGGAGACTCTTCCTGGGAATCAAAACATTCTTTCTCAGAGTAGTAGAGTACTTTGGTGGTGGAGCAGGGAAGAATCTGGATGATAGGTGTGTTATTTTAAAGTTTTTTATTCCTACCTAAGATCTAGTCAAAACTAGGTTCCAATTTTCTAGCAATTAGGACATTTAGGATATGTTTTCTTCCCCTTTCCTCCTCCCCAAGACACTATGTGGCTAGTTTTCTTCAAGCTTCCAAGTCCTCAGCTGAGTGGCCATGCTATGCCAAGTAAACTGCACATAATCATTTTATGCAACTCAAAAGCAGCGAGGTGATCCATCCTCCCTATTCTGCAGGAAAAATGAAATATAACGTGTAGTGTATAGTGGTTAACAAGTAAAATTTCCCTACAGCATTTCTATCTCAACACAAGAAACAACAATCGAAGATTGGCCATGGCTCCTGGTAACATAGGAAACATGTTACCATAGGCTTTATTTGGATAGGTAGACTAGCAACCAAGTACTGATTTCATTTTTACCTCATCTGTCCTTTTGAACAATAAGCACTTTCAGCAAAAAGACTGGTTTATTTCCAAAAGGGAAAGAAGGAGTAAAAGCTACACAAACAAAATGAGGCAGTCACTGGACAATGACCTTATTTGGTCTAGTATTCTTTATGACCACACTAGAGAAATACCCAAAACCTATAGTCATGGTGCCACAATATCTGTTCATTGCAGCACACTGCTTCAGTGGAATTATTTCCATGCTTCAATTTGAGTGAGGGGATGCCTGACTGATCTCTCCCAAGCTGACATTCTACTCTGTCTGTGCTCTCTGGACAGTTCTGCTCACATTAAGCCAATTGTGCTATGCGTAGCTGTGTGGGTGCAGCTTCCAACCACAGCCTGTGTACCCCTGAATGAGGATTGTTAGCTCAGTCTCTGAGCCACCATCATGGAAGGAGATTGGTTTGGACAGCTTGAAGGGCACGTGGGGTGAGACTATCTCCAGGCAAATAACACCATGGACAGAGTATTATGTTAGATTAAGACCAAAGATCTGGCAGATCTACACTCTAGTTTTCATACATCTTGCCCCACAGGCAAAACTGTACATACATCTAGAGTTTATAGATGTAAAGCCTTCCTTAACAATCTTGGAAAATTACCTGTCAGTCCCAGGACAAAACTCATGACGGTCTTAACTTTCTTGCTGGAAATACTAATCAATCCTATGGCTATAACTTATATATTTTTAAATTTCTACCTATCAGTTACTGCTCAGTGCTGCTCTGTGCTATCAGAATTGCAGCCCTACCCTATGAAGAAGTTTGTCGGAACTCAGGAAATTCCTCTGGCTGCCCTGGAGGACTCGGGTCCCTTCCCAGAGGGCTCAGAGACCTTGGCACAGAGCCCAAAATGCCTGTGGTTTTGATTTAGCCCTTGGAAAAAACAATTACCAACCTTATATGAAGAATTACAAGCCACGAAAATTTAAGTAGAATGATAGCGAATTTATCACGGGTGAAAAATAGATTTTTGGGGGGTTTTTAGAATGGGGGTTCAGGGGAGGGGGCAAGATGGAGGGAACTGGGCATGTGCAGCTTCTCTCCTTCTTCTTGGCCTCCATCTTCTGCTGTGATGCTGGCAGTTACAGATTGGTTTAGAGTAGAAGCTCACTGTCTAACATAGGTGATGGGTATTGGAAAGCAATTGTAAACATTGTACATGTAGTTTTTATTATAAAGACATAACACTGCCCTGGGGGCAGGCAGAGTGCCTTAGGCTGTCTTGCTGAGCGGACCTCAGCTGGACAGGAGAAAATATTTTATAGATCGGGAACAATAAACAACCTCAAGACCGAGAACTGAAGAGCTCTGACTCCTTCTTTGAGCACCTGGGCTGGGAAAACAGACTTTGTAACTTTTCTCAGGGTCACTCTGACCAGCGAGAGGCCCCGAGAGAGATACACAACCACATGTATCTCAAATTCAAGGAGAGCACCCAGATAAGCTTATGAGTCCCTGTTTGATTAAACAATCACCATGATCCACACACGACTAAAAAACTGCTAATTTTGTTTAGGGAAAGTTTGAACTTGGAAGGATCTATTACATCAATTTCTCTAAATTAAGGAGACAACATAATGCACACCAGCAAAAACTTTGGCATTGGAAACAAAAAAACCAAGAGGTTTAATTCAGCAAAAATTTTTAAATCATATAACAATCAATCAAGATAATTAAGGACCTAAAAGACTGCATTAGTGAAGCTCAGGAAAATTTAAGAATTGTCTTCTTTCAGCTGGTATTCTAATAAATTCAGCGTGTTCATAAACAAAGTCAGGATCCATACTATTATCCAAAAAAAAAAAAAAAAGCTTGGAACTAGATTTGCACAGAAAACTTAAGCTATAGGTGTAAAAAAAAAAAAAAAAAAAACACAGCAGTCACCTGATGCTGCTAGTGCCATTTCTCAGTGTGACAATCAGATTAATGTTCCACACATGCAGAGAACTGAGCAAGGCAGTTCAAAATTTTTGTACAAAGCCCAGGCAGTAACTGTGAATTTGCCTGCCACTAAAGTCCTCCGTGAAGTCTCATGGGGAAAAGTATGAAAGGAAAAAGAAGATACATTAAATAGATTTTTTTAATTATAGGGAGAGAGTGCTTTCTTCTATATTGATCTTCTGTCAGGGTTCTTTTATTCTACACCAATTTAAATTCAGAATCAGTTCTTAGCCCTGCCAGAGCTGACTATAAGGGAGACACATTAAATTCACTGCTGAGACTCATAGGCACAGATGGGACCTGACATTTTAAAAGCAAAACAGAAGTTTAGTGTGTTCAAGTGCAAAGGCTTCAGGACAAGCTTAGACTTAAGCTTACACCCCAAACATCCATGAAAGATACAGCAAAAGCCTCCTCTCCTCCCCAGCAGAATTAGGGCTCTAAATTATGCTGGGAGACTATAACCAACACAGCTAAGAACAGAAAATAATCATGTCATTCAAACTCAAACCAACTGAAAGTGTTAGAAGGCAGATATTCTCTAACCAGAGCACAGCTGTGGACCGAAGAAAGGAAGACCAGGAAAGAATCATCAAATGAATTCTCACATCATAATGGTACAAATAAATAACATCTGGCCACCCAGATCTGATTTTTGTGGAAGAAAAATGTTTTCCTTCTAAATACTTTCCCCAAAAAGAATAGTGTTCATATCTCTTTTAATGCTTCTTTTATGTTCTGTGACAGCATTCGATATTTGTACAGACAAATCAAGGATCCTCAATATTGGATTAAGGGATTACGTGCAGCAGGTTTTGCAACCATTTTCATTTTCTCACTCCCATCATACCAGAATTTGCCAAGCTGATGTGGGCTGTAGGCAAGTTCAATTTCCATCTCTGCTCAGGGGAGTGATTAAATTTAGCTGATACTGAGAAAAGGAAATTCAGTGTGATGAACATAGCAAGACTTGACTTGCAAGCCTGTGAGACAGGATTAGTCCACAAGCAAAGCAGAGCTACTAAAACACCAGCAAAAAATATGGGGACTTACACTTAAAAATGACAGGGCAAAGTAGGAAGGAAATAGAAATTTAATCTTAAAAAAAAAAAAAATCAAACCCCAAACACTATCAGCCCAGGACTTAAGCATATTAAATTCAAATCTGTATTTCAATATCAAAGAGCATTCCAGCAAAATTTTAGTTTCATGAGAATCCCCTTTAATTTTGAGACAGTTTGGAATACAATGTGAGCTTTGGATTGTGTGGCTAATACGCATTTTTTAACAGAACTGAAATGGAAATCTAAGTGGGTTCCACTAGTGTTTGGAGCTAATTCAAATTTTACAGGATTTATTTATTCCTGGCAATAAGACATTAAATAGCTGCCTCTGTTAGGAAGAACTATTCAAACATTTGCTTGTAGCAAACTGGAATAACCTTTCCTATAAACTGAAACTTTCCCACCAACTGAAACAGCAGGCATCTCTTCCCTCAGAGAGATGAATGAACACTTCAAAATTAACCATGGCACAAAAAAAAATTTCTACTCATACAGCCAACTGTACACCTTATTTTGGAGTTATATATTAGTCCAATTCCTTTTTTTGTAACTTAAATTCAGCTGAGAGCACCACCTTGTTGAGACTGACAAAAAAAATTTACTGACCCAGCACAACTATAGTCAAAAATTTTCACCGCTTTTACTATTTAGAGCATGGTGTCATTTTAACAACATGATGTTATCCCTCTTGTCAGAATGAAGGATTAGAATGTATTTTCCAAGACTGAATCAAACATATGGAAAGAAGGGATTTTCTTGTTTTAAACCCTGCTTTTCCTCAAGAAGGAAAGCACAAAGGTATTTTGGGATTCTCTTAGCTTTTTTTCTTTTTTATGAAAACAAGCAGATCTTCTGGAGCTGAAGCCTGTTAACTTGAGTAAAAGCTAAGGAATAAAACAGGTCCAAAGTTATTTAATTCAATTTTCACTAACTGTTGATTTTGAATCAGTTCAAAACTTTTCAGTTTTGCATTAGGAAAAAGATATAAGTAGTTCAGCTTAACTAAAATATAGTTATATATTATGTAATATTTTTTATATTATTATAACAACTATGTCAGATACCAGCGCATTAATATCAACAAAATAACCCTGTTCATCACAAACTGCACAGAACCATTTCTACTTAAAAGCAGCTCAATTTGATAAATTACCATCCACAATATGTGTGTGGATTTGTGTGTGCTTTAGAGAAGGATCATATCCACAACTAATTTACTAGTTCCCTGGTTTAATAATTTTAACAGTAAAACTGTATTACTGCATGGCCCACCTGCCCTAAGCAGAGTTACATTTTTTGTTTTCATTTATTCATTTTAGCAAATTCACTTGGTATGGGAAAAAACAATTAGCAGAGAAAAATGTTCCGTTCAGCTGCACCTTCCAGATGGTTAATGTTAATATCAGCACATTGATACTATCTGCTCTTCACTTAAGACTCAAGAATTAGACTTGAAGATGCTCAAAACATTGACCATTGATCAACCATAAATCAATTCTTGCTACCGTTCTGAGAATCTTGCGCTCAAAAGTAAAGCTATTTCACCTGAAACTACCAGACAAGTAACAGAAATTATATATATCAAATATAAAATATCTTCTATAACAGGAGCTGAGTATATTAGAGCATAATTACACAATCTCAACACAAGAAAATGCCCCATGCTAACACAGGTGCCAGTTGGCCCAGCACCTGCTGTAAAAATGAATTCCTACCTTCTACAGGCAAGATGTGGGCTGGTGTTCCCACCTGCATGCACATTACCACCAAAGAATAAAGCAAATACGCCTGTAATCACAAGACAAAACTGCTTAATGACAAAAGGATAAGAGCTCCTTGATTTTGCATGCAGAGCCATCGCAGAAATGATGTTTGTTCTTGCAGCTCACCAAAAGCTACAGAGTTTTTCTAACTGCCCTCTCTATGAAGTTCAGAAGTACATCTCTAAAGAAATGTCTCTAATTTCTGCAATTCATCTTGTTGGAAAAGAATAAAATATTTCAATAATGAATTCCCTAGTCACAAACAGCACCATCAGTCAGATCTTTCGCTCCTTATTTTATCTCACCAGTGTCTCATCAGACAGCATCTAGATTATATGCCATAAATATATAAATCCCAAGTAACATAAGGAAATCTCCTTTCACTTTTCCCAGGAGGTTGAGTGAACTGTCCACTGGTGAGGTTTTTACAGCATAAACATTTGTGACATCAAACCAGGCAGCGAGCAAATGCTGCCCGGGTGTGTGATATTTACAAAAAGGTGAAGGACAGAAAACATTTATTTAGTTTCAGATTTGCTTTCAATTTCCAAACTCATTCAGTCACAGCAGAGTCAGCCCACACTTTTAAATCTAGAACTAGAGCTAATCCTCACAAGGCTTTACTCTCTTTGGGAATTCAAATCTCCCATACAAATAGGCATACAATTTGCCAGCTACTCCTTCATATTAAGCAAATGGGCAGTGTCCAATCTTAGAGAAACCCAAAACAGCGATTACAATGAAGTCAGGGAGGGAACTGTAAGGGCAAACATTCTAATTGGCTAAAAATCTAGACTAAATAAAAACTAAAATAAAGGCTGACATAAAATCCATAACAAGCAAACATTCTCACACATAACTGTTTCCTGTCATATTTACTCCTGTGTATGTTAAATGAAGATTGAATACTTCCAAGCAGCTGATTTCTGGGGTTTGAGTTTTGGGAATCAAATAATTTATTTACTATTCATTTGTTAAAACATTTTCCACTCTTTCCCTAAAGGTATTAGCAAAACAATCTTTCAAGATTTTCCTTTCAAAGGCCCTTCTTCATAGATGAGATGTAAAAGCTCCATTAGGACAAGCTTTTGATACACAGAAACTAATGAGCTATTATTTAACTTCATCCTAAGTGTCAGAAGCCTAAAGCAAAAAGGCTTAATTAAGATGATGTGTGCCCCAAGTCTTCTCCCAGGAAACAGGTGAATCACAGCAGATTCCCTTCACTGCCAGATACATGCACAGAATTATCTGAACACATCTGTCATCAATATATGAATGGCATGACACCTCCTGCTGTTAATTCAGACTGATTACTTGTTAAACACATTTAATTGAGGCAGAAGGGAGCTTAACTGATGTTCACATAAATATATTTAAAATAATGGAGAAAAAGTACTTGCAGCATTTAAAGAGAGATTGAAGGACTGTTTGAACATCAGATCTTACACATGTTCAGATGCAACACATGAAATAACCATAACCAGGTAATAACCAAATTACCAGGACACTAATGTTTCCTTTTTCTCTTTTACTGTTGTGTACCTACTGATTTAACAGATCAGTAGGTACACAACAGTAAAAGAGAAAAATGTTTGAATAATATAAACTAGACATGGTAGACCCTTTATTGTTTCTGACAAGAAATAAATTATATTCCTTCATCAAGCAATGACTTCTTCTAAACCCTATTACTTCACTCTACAGGCTGTTTACAGAAACAGATGCATTACTAGACAAAACTTATGCTCCTGAAAATACATTACACCTAACTAGAGAAATGTTTTCTAAAACTTTTGTGTCCTGTGTTCATTGCCCTTCCATTCAATCTCAGAACTAGAAGGGATCTAGCAAGCTGAAACTGAAAGACTGCAAACACTCAGTGAGAGTCAAACCAGGTCTTTTTCAATTTTTGTAAACTCACCACGATTTTGCCTTGATCCGTCTGGGAAACCTACCAGAAAAGTCTCAGCTTCCTCTCTGGTAACTGTTGTTTATGTAGAAAGCTCTGATTCAGGAAATCCATTTTAGGAACACAGCTATTGTCACTGCAACCCCAACCTCTTTCACCAATGTCCCCTCTGGAATTAAAATAACCATTGCCTTTATCTGCTGGCTTTTAGGCAGAGTGTTTCAATGTCTTCTGGAATATTATTAGTCAAATCTGTTTGCCTTTCCTGAGACTTAATCAACTTCTTGATTAGTAAAAACATCCATTGCTTTTGCCCCTTGAATCTTATCTGCTCATCTCAAAACACTCTTGATCCTTCATTTTAGAATTAAAATAGGTCAAGAAAGTTGGAAGGGAAAAAGATAGCAAGACAGTATTAAGAATGCCACAGATATCACAAGAGAGATTTTCATCTACCAAAGGGAGACGAAGTTTTACAGATTGCAATAGAGCAGTTCAGATTCAAACCTGTTGAAAATAGCCTTCTAAGTACAGCTGTATCCATTAAGAAATTATTACAGCTGTTTCTCTTCCTCTCCCTATCTTTGTCCAAAATAAAATGTATAAATTAATTTCAGTTACAAATGGGACTTATTAAATACAGTATCTTCAAATAGTGACACATTTTGTGGTTTTTTTGCTAAGAAGTGCTCTTCTCTTTTCCCCATAATTCAGGCAGTAACCTCTGTATAATTAAACTAGAATGAAAATAGGCAAGCTTTCTGAATGATTTTTCTGTTAACACTGGACCAAAAATTTCAGATCAGGGCAAAATGTAACTTGTGACCTTACTGCAGGAAGAGACGAGAGAGGACAAACTCCATATCCGAGTAACCCAGTTCCCCCTAGCAGGAAATTAATTATTAAGCTTCCATTCCTCTTCCCACAGACCCCAGGTGAATAGAGCTCACAGACCCTGAGTTATAAGCTCTCAGACTCAATCGAGGGCAAGTTCCACAGCCAGGAAGAGGAGATGGAATGGAAGATAGTTGTTGGTAAATGAATTTATAGCACATGCTTAGAGGAAATGAACAGCCTATCAGCTGCGGATGGAAGACACACCTGGGGCAAGAGAGGCAGCTTTCAAGAAATGCCGAGGGCCACAATTGAAAAGGGGAGCAGGTAAGGCTTGGGAAAGAAATACAACTTCTGGAAAAATCCAGAATTTCAGAAGCTACACTGTTTCCCAAAAATTAGATACATGGCAATTTTGCCATTACTGTGTCTTGATTGTTATTGTATTTGGATTTCTGTGTTTCTCATAACACAGTCAGAAACCTGTAAAAATGTTAGGATTGAGAGATGTAAAATTCAAAGTACTAATACTTGTATTTAGAAGCCTTCCCCCCCCCGCCCCCATTTTTGTTGTACAGCAGTATTAAGCAAATGAAGAGTAAGGCAACATGAACTATACAATTTAATACTGGACCTGATTTTTTTTTTCAGCACAACATTAAAATAATCCCATTTTATTACTAATAATAATCCAGTTTGCTTAGTTATCAATGGTTAACTTTCTGATCACAAAATTATTTAACACACAGAGTGAAAGGCTGATTAAGAATAAATTGCAAGAGTTGCTCAATTAATAATCATACAGATCAATATAAAATCTAAACGTCATTCAAATAAATCTTAAACCCTGGATTACATATTAAAAGAAGCTTTGAGTCTCTAAGATCTCAGGCTGAAGAAATATCTTTTAAAAACAGGTCAAGCATTCACAAACCTGGTAATGAAACCACCTGGACATTATTGTCATCCCCACAGAAAGAAGAATACTTATACAATGTGCCTTCAAGTGCTGGATAAGTTAATTCAGTGTCATATGGTGCACAATTAAACCTGTTAACTCAGAATTCCACAGCCATTATATTCTTTTGAATACAAATAACAAAGTGTCTAAACCTATTCACAAAGGTTTTGATGCTTGTCTCAAAGCAGCAGGTAAAGCAGCACCTCACAATACTCAGTCGTATTTATTAATAATTATCTCAACCCAAAGCACCAATTACCATGAGCTGTCAACAAGAATGGAAATGCAAGGTAGCAGGCATGTTGAGACTGCTGCAAGTTTTCCTGTTATGATTTATTTTCATCTGTAACTACACCACATGGTAAGTAAGAGGCATGGTTTTCTTTTTTTAAACTCAAAGCATCATTCTTATTGCTTCACACTTATTTATGTCTGTACAAAAAGCTAGGTTGTTGTTTGTTTTTTTTAATGCATGAGCTTAGTATGTCCTTCTGTGAAATATCATAAATGAAAAAAACATAATGCAGATTCCTTTCAGACAAGATTTTTGAGCCATAACTGTCTCTCTGAGATAACTAAGGAACTCTACAAGGCAGTTTGACTTTCTGAACGAAATCATGGTCACTTCAGGAAGCAAACCACTGCTGGACTAACAGACAGTGCTTGGGTCTAAATCCCTTACAGAGAAGTATAAGCTCTATTGTGAATTATTTTATTGCCTGGACTTTTTGCTCCCCATGTTTTCTCCTCACAGTTATGACTGTATCCTGGAAAACCACTGTTGGCTGTCAAGTATTAGCACTCATTGTTTTCATCTTGTCCCTGATGGTACTGGAATCTACTAAGAAATCACTCATACCTGTAGTCCAAGGTCATGGTTTCACTTCATCAAAGATGAAAAGAACAGCTTGGAATATTAAGCTAGGAAAAGGCTAGCAGAATTTTGGAGTGTACCCAAGTTCCCCCCAACAGATCCAGTTCCCTTATTTAGATGAGAGGAATATGGTTTGAGTCTTAGCCTGAAGGGAGCTGAATTCAGGTCCCTCCCCTAGTGAGCTCTACCCAGGCAAACGTAAGGGGTTTGTGCCCCAGCACCTGTTCTTCAGAAAACAAGCCTTACTCATTTCTTTGGACAATAAAGGAAAAGGCAGAAAGTTGTCTTCTCCTTCAGCAGAATATCAATAAATCTGGAGTCTGAAACAGATAATCATGACCCCTTTCTGTTATAGGGAAGGTGACTGAAGTCTGAAGAGATGCATAATTTATAGCATACGATGACAATTTCCCAATCATTCACTTAAGCAATCCTTGCTCAATGCATGGATTGTAATGTCTTTTTAAGTTCCAAACGTTTTACCCCATGCATGCTAACTCCAAGGATCAAAGAGTTCTCAGTCTCACTCCAGACAGCTATAAGTGAAATGTCACAGCCCCAAAGTTTTACATACTTAAGCGCGTGTTTTCCGATGCTCTTACATTTTATTACCTGGAAACAATGTTTTTTCATATTTTGACAAAGGAATGCAAAAAAAAAAAAAGTTATGGTTTAATATGAATGCTTTGAAAACTTATTAACACTGGCAGCTAAAGAAGCTGTTTGCATCAACAAAGCGTAGATGGAAACAAGTTTCAAATGCACGTGAGCAACATACTGTTTAGAATGGTTCTATAAATATTTTGCAAGAAAAACAGACTAACAGAATCCGCAGTACTATCTAAATTCACACTGTATTTTCTATGGAAAACGTATTTATATGTAAAACAGGATGGAAAGACAAAACATTGCAAAGTTGTTAATATAAAGTAAGGAGAAACATGTCTGAGACACTTCATAGGCACTCTTGTTTACTTCCCCTAAATATAGTACTTCGAATGCTGATGCAAATTTTTGCTTTGTTTATCTTGTGCTTTTCATAGAGGAGAAAAAGGACATAGTGACTAAACAACTAACAGAAAATAAAAGCTGTATCCAACATAATAAAAAGGAAAACAAAGAAGAAAACAAAAGCAGTTTTCAAGTGAGCATGTTTGTTACTAGGAGAAGATTGTTTACAGGAAGTTCTACAAGTCTGGAAAAAAGAAAATGGGACAAAATTGTCTGCAACAATGGATACTGATCACAGACATCAAATTACAAAGAAAGACTATTTGAATTTGTAGAAATTATTTCCAGATAAAATTACTGATCTAATGGCATTTCATGAAAGCCCAAGGATAAAGATGGATTTCTCTTTAGTGGAAACCAAAGTCAACTTTATAGGCTTACTTCCCCATTATGCTTTGAGTATTATTTCCAATTAAGAATGCAATTGCATTATTAACTCAGTGAATACAATTTAAGCACACTATTTTGACTATAGTGCTATCCTCAAACACATCACGCAGTCAAAACACTGTAATATAGGACAACTTGATTGGGTGTTTGTTGAAAAGGAACATGGCCTGAAAAGTTGAATTGTTTTAAAGGCATCTTCAGTAGCATGGATTTCATGACAGGACTGCAATATGAAAATGGATTTTTGAGTAGAATGTCATATTCATGGAGTCTAACATGGCAAGCTCCTCCTGTTAAGAATTAAGCTGAACTTACATGTGACGAATGCTATTGAAATACTTAAACCTCTTCTATATATCCCTAACTTCCACAAAACCCTGTAGCCATTTATTTCCAGTTTCCAATGGAAACAATTCCATCTACACTTCTGAAGGATTCTGGTTTTAGAATACTTATTTTATAATTATTTGATAAATAGCAAAGAATATGCTTCTCTCCTCCTCCTAATAATCTGAAAGGGGAAAGTGACAGGATATTTCCCCATGATTTAGATAGTTTTGGTAAAATATTGCTGAATCATAATACCCTGTTCTACACCACTACTGCAAACTAGAGGGCTTACCATAGTAGGGGTGGAAATGAAAGAATCCATTCTCTCTACAATGAAAGTGCTGTGACACACAACTAGGGAAAACCAAATAAGGAATGAAGTTTTTAATCATCTTGAAGTACTTGCACTTGCTCAGCTTAATGTAAGAATAAAACCTTTATACATAAACATGGTAAATTGAACACAGTATCTAATAAATATAAAATACAACTCTCAGAAATACAGCAGAAGTTCCAGATCTGCAAAGCAAAAAATGAACCTTCCTTCCAGTAATGACAATTAATTGACTCTTCACTGAAACAAAATTGCCAGGAATTTCCACAATGAACAAAACCTCCCCTTCCCTCTCCCATGCCCCTATAAAGGAGAAATTCACACGCACAGCAAGGAGAAAAGCCTGGTAAGGTTTCACAAGCCTGCAAGCAGAGGAGGTTATTTGAAGTTAATTCCACCACACTACTGCTGCAGCAAAGATCCTAAACTCCCATAGTCTGGTTTTGCACTCTTGCAACACAATGATCTTTAGGATCTCTACTGCTCTGAGGAACCAACTGGGTGTCCTCAACATGAACCACAGGTTCAGTTGAGGTGAACAGTCCTGCAACACACAATTATGCATAGTCAGAACTTTCTGAGGGAAAATCCCATCCTACCAAGACATTCAGAATTCTCTGCACACCAGTTGACAAAAACACGTAGCAGAAGCTGAGCTGGCCCTATGTGGATCCAAAGCAGGCCCATTTGAACCCTGTACCATGTCTGTAACATACTAGTAAGAATCACTCTGCCTTTCTTCCCACCCCAGAAAGTGTCACACAACTCCAAAATCTGCAGTTGTGATCTAAGAGACTTGTAGGAAACAGACAGCTCTGAGCACCAGCACAAAGCACCTCGGCTGGAAGTGGTTAAACTCAGCATTTACTTAAAAGTTTGATGCACAACTGCCATACCCTCTTTGCCAAAAATTTCAGCTTTCTCCTCCTAAGTATCAAAACCCACCATGCTCTGATAGTACCAGCAGGTAAGAAATGATACATCAATGAAAATAATTACAAATTAGACACACAGCATTCCATGAGACACTAATCATGCTGTCCCATGCAATTTTTAGCCAGTTCTACAGTGACCAAAGCCAGAGAAATGCCATCACCTTCAGCCATAGAAATCACATACCAAAGACTTGACATGCCAGAGTCTAAAAATACTATCAGCATCAATTTCCTGCACTTCTCCTAAAAGCTCCTCACCATGTCGCTGTAATAACACAGTTTGAACAAAAGCTTACCTTACAACAAAGCTTTAGAACTCAGATTACCAGGTGACTAAAGAACGTTTTTCCCCTTGAAACTTCCCTGGTCCATGCCAATGCTGCTGCCACTGCACCACCACCTGTAACTTGTAGCGATTTTTTGAACTCAGGGAATGTAAAATACAGAATTCACACATCAGGATGCAAAGTCACACTCCACATTAACCACAGGAACTCTCTACCCTAAGTCAGAATTAAACCCAGTTTGTCTCCCAGCATATATCCTCACCTATGTTGAAACATGAAAATGAAATAACAAAAGACCTAATCTCACTTTCACAGAAGTCAACAGCAAAGCTTCTACTGACTTCAATAAGAGCAAAAGCCAGTACTAGATCTCCAAAAATCATTATTATTTCCTTCAGAGCACCAAATGCATTTCCTATCAGTCCTGTGCCAGAAGGATGATGGTCTCTCAGCTTTCCAATAATATTGAAAAGCTCTCATATAGAAAAGCATCTCAGACTGCCAGTGCTAATCTAATGTCTATGACCACCTGAGGAATACAGTTTGACTTCAGCACACAGCCCAAAGAAAATGAAAGAATCAATCTCCCTATGAGAGAAGAAAGATGTATGCCTGCAGTACTGACTCTGTGAAAACTTTGGAACCAAAAGAAAAAAGTTTGCCATATTTTAAGGAGAACTTGTATGAATATCTTTTTCTCTCTGCACCATAAACATTTAAGATTTGGGGACTAATATTTACTTTTACAGATACAAGAACTTCCTTAGATATTTAGCAGGAAATTGCTATCAGAAGTGACATACAAAGAAGAACTTTGACTCGATGGAAAACTATGAAAAAGAGAATAAAAAGAAGTTATGTAGTTAATAGACTTTTAACAAGAATTAACAAAGGTAGCAAGACAAGATCTGTACTTTTCAAGTACCTTTCTTCTTGAAGTCATTTGGAAGCAGTCAGAAAAAGCATAAGAATTTAATCCCTAAATACAGTGAAAAGCAAAAGCTAAAGATAATCTTCAGACCCTCAGGAACTGGAGTCTTGACCACAGCATGCAGTTTGAAACCTATGCCATGGGAAAGCCAACAAGAACCTACTCATTATGCCATCCTTTTAAAAGAGCTGCCAGCCCACCTGCAACTACTTGATGGAACAAGCTCAGAGCAGAAAGCAACAGCAGCTGCTTCCTATTATATAGGCTGGAATTCAGTTACATTTGCCTTGCCAGCTACACAGAGAAACCAGCTTCACCTCATTACTTACAGGTGCTACTTAGTGGTCTGGAGATGAAGGCATTCTTCTAAGAACACATTCAAAGACCTGAATCTGGGCTTTTCAATTCAATACTTGTTTGCAAAGAAATCAATAGAGCAGAGAAGGACTATCAGCTGAAAAGGGAAGCTTTCTTCACTATGCCTGTAACTCCCTTCCCAGTGCAAACTTCACAAATTAACCTGTATGGAAATGTGACAGCTGTCCAGTTCTATGTGTAACTTTTTTTGGACCTCCATTTCAAAGCCAGTAACAGGTAGGAGTTCAGTTTAGGGAAAAAAAAAAAAAAAAGCCTACTGAAAAGTAGAATTGAGTCCACTAGACAAGAAACAATGGCTACCTGGCCACAGCAGAGACAATACAAACCTCCTTTGGAAAGGGAAAGCGTTACTACCTTAGTTACTGTTCTGCCAATTAACCCATGCTACTGACAATGATCAGAGTATGATTATGCTGCAGTACTGCACATATCCATTTCCTACTTTTGTCTATCAACAAAAGACCATCATAGCACCTGGGTGAAACCTCCTTCTGCACTGATGAGTTACCTGTCCTGGTCCCTTGCACATTTCAGATGTATCCTAACTTAGACAACTGCAATATAGGTGGCCCCAGTTTTCTTTCTTTGCTGAATAAAATTGAAAAGACAAAGCACTTGCCTTTTCTTGAGCAGCTACTTCACTCCGCACACAAGCAGAAAGCTAACTTAGTTCATATGGTTTTAACAGAATTAAAGTACTAAACAAATATTCCCTCCAAATACAAGATACGGAACTCAAATAAAAAGGAATCCACAAGTAATTTGCAAGTACTGTATCGCCCTCTGCAGTCAATGGGCAAGTTCTGCAAAGTGAGCCTGGGCACATTCCTTGCAAAGATCAATTTAAAAATCTCTACAAGTAGAAACCCAGCAGAACTAAGTTTTTTTATCATGTCTTACCTGTTGGAATCATAGGAACAGAATGCAGAAACTTTTTAGTTCTTGATATAAATGCTCCACTCATTAAGGATATGGAAAAGTATGTTCTGCTGCTCTTCCACAATGGGTCAGATTCCTCAATGACACTTCTAGCATTTACTCTCTTGGAATGTAACAGAAGATTGCCATAGCTATTTCTTTTTTTTTTTTTTTCTGGTTGCTTCTAATAAATAATATCATAAATAATATTATTTAAATCTAAAATAATCCATGCTTTTTAAAAGTTACATTAGCTGATCCATCAATGACAGAGAAGTGTATTTTATAGTTCAGGTATTGCACTACTTTATTTAACACAACTTATAACATTCACAGGGCACTCAGCTGAGATTTTTACAGCACTGTATTGGTTTCACTTTGGCTGGATGACAGGTGCCCCCCAAAGCTGATTTTCTATCACTCCCTCTTTTGAACTGGAGAGGGGAGAAGAAACACAACAGGTCAAGATGAGAGCAGGAAGATCATTCACCTATTACTGTCACTGGCAAAACAGACTTGCCTTGGAGAAAGACTGAATCCTTTACCAATGAAATCAAAGTAGCACAATGGGAAATAACACCAATTCTTTGAACAGTTTGAATACCGTTGCAAACAAAAGTTAACTCAGATTATGGCCACCTGTTGCCTTAATTCTTCACTTTCTTGACCTGTGACAGGACTGGAACAAACAGCATGGAGCTGAGTCAGGGGAGGTTTAGGTCAGATACCAAGAAAAAGTTTTCCACCCAGAGGGTGGTTGGACATTGGAACAAGCTCCCTGGGGAAGTGGTAACAGCACTGAATCTGTCTGAGTTCGCAAAGCATTTGGACAATGCGCTGAGGCACGTGGTGTGACTCTCAGGGTGTCCTGTGCAGGGCCAGGAGTTGGCCTAAGTGATGGGCCGCTTCCAACTCAGTAGATTCTATAATTCTCTTATTAACACTGATTATGCTTTCTATCCAAGCACCTTCATTCCAACTTAACTGCTTGGGGTCTTTTACCCTTGGATCCAGGAATAGAAATTTTTTTCTCTTAAAAGAAAAATGCTTGTACTCTATGAACAGCATATCACCACTAAAACACACATGAAAGCAATGAAGGCAAATTAACAACCTTTCAAAACAAGATTAAACTTTTGAAGAACCACTCTTTTGCTCTCAGCAGACAGCTGAAAGATTCATACCACAAACGTTCACGGGAAAGTATTGACAGCATTTCATAGCTTCACAGAACAGGACTGGTTTGGGTTGGAAGGACATTAGCCATCACCTACTTCTCACCTGATGCCATAAGCGGGGACGCCATTCACTATACCAGGTTGCTCAGAACCCCGTACAGACCAGGCTCAAGCACCTTCCTTTCACCATCACCCCATAGGTCCCGGTGAAAGTAGCGAAGAAGGGCTCAAAAGCGCTCTGGCAAGGGGCGCGGCAGCTGGGGCGGGTCACGGGGCTGCCCTCCCTGCCCGCGGCCGCGTTCCCCCGGTGACGCCCCGCCCGCCGCCGCCGTTGCCGCTGAGGGCCGCGCGGAGTCCCCGGGCTGGGCCGGGCCGCACCCCGGGCCCCCAGCGAGCCCCCGGCCAGGCCGGCCCGCGGGAAGGGCCGCAGCGAGCCCGCCTGTGCTCCGGACACAGCTCCCACACTGCTCACCCGGCCCAGCGCGGCCTCAGGCTGCCGCCCTCCTGAGCCCCAGACGTGGGAACCGGGACCGGCTCCCTGGGAATAGCGGGAGGTAAGGCGACGGCTGAGGGGAAGCATCTCTCAGCCGCCCCAGGACCTGCACCGAGCGCAGGAGCGCAGGGGACGTGTCGGCCGGCCCGGGCAGCACGACAAGCGCGGTGTCGGTCACCGAGCCCCGGTGTGCACCTCGGCCCCCCAGGGCCAGCAGCGCAAGGCGCTGAGCAGCTGCAGGTGCCAGCGCCAGCCATCAGCCAGAGACGCGCCGGGACAAGGCTCCCAGGGCACCGGGGGCACGGCACAGCATGGATCCGTCGCCAGAACCAGACCCTTCAGACGAAGCACTTAGTGCCCACCCTGAAGATGCCTATGATGGTGGGCATGGCCCTTACCAGCCACACGAACCGGGTTATGGTCTTGACCAGCCCGGATACAGCCCGTATGAGGATGAGATTCCCGATGCACAAGCCCGGATGCTGGCGATCGAGAATGCAAAAGCCTATTTACTGACGACCAGCACAAAATCTGGCCTGAACTTGTAAGTCTGAAAAAGGATCACAATCAAATAGGGTAGGAACTATGAGTGGAGAGAAAGGTAAAAGGACAAAGGAAGGTACATATAGAATGGGATAATGTTATACATGCAATAGTTCATCACTAGTGATACTTGCATACAAGTGTCCAACATCTTTCAGAAACAAAATCCCTATTGGAATTTTATAGAGAGTTCAAAAACAAGTTTATATGATTGAGAATAAGTTTAGATTCAGATTCAGCTCATAGACAGGAGGAGTATATACTAGAAATGGAGGATGGGAATACTCTTAAGTATAATCAGACTACTTTTAACCCTAATTTGCCTCAAGGCTCCATGATCCCCTTTCTTCTGTTCCAATGATTTCTCCAAAGATCCAGATGATTAGCCTTTACCTTTTTTACTAAAAGTATAATATTCTAAGACTTTTGCATAGTAAGCCAACAATATTTACATTTA
This sequence comes from Melozone crissalis, assembly GCF_028551555.1. Taxonomy (NCBI): domain Eukaryota; kingdom Metazoa; phylum Chordata; class Aves; order Passeriformes; family Passerellidae; genus Melozone; species Melozone crissalis. Next base: position 39,680,184 of record NW_026535784.1, on the reverse strand, counting down.
TATGACAGATATGATCATTTAGCTACTATACTGACCAAGATCCTGGATGAACAGCCCGCAAATACAGTAGACATAATTGAGACTATCAGCCAGGATGTGAAGTGGGCACAGTTTCGGAAAAAAATGGACACTCTTCGAGACGAACATCTGATCCCTCCAACATTTGAAGCTGCAGAAAAGTGTAAAGCTTTGTTCATCAAGGAAGCTGGAGAAGAAGAACATGAAGAACTAGATGAAGAGATGGTGAGTTATTATCAGAGTGAAACAGGTACCAAATATACCAGGGAAGGGGTGGGCAGATGCTGTGAAGGGGAAGGAGAAAGGAAGTTGTGCTCTTCGGTAGTGCTGCCTCTCCTGACCGTACAGATAATTGCAGTCACAGCACCATGTAACATCTTCACAGCTGAGCTCGTCCCATGTCTAGTTCTGAAGAAAAACCCATCTGCTTACTTAGTTGAGATTTTTTCCTGATGTAAATCTAATATCCTGAGCTGTTATAATCAGGGATGTCCTAGAGGTGATAAACAGAAAGTAAGGTTTGTGACATCGCCCATATGCCAGTTCAGTACGGAATATTGCATCCAAGTTAATTTCTTTTTATAAAAGGAAGGTTTCTTTACCTAAAGTGACCATAATTCTTGATATATTCTTTGATGTACATTCTTCTTGGAGATATATTCTTATTGACATATTCTTTGACAATATTGTGCACTGCTGCTGCTGTAAAATACCAGAATGCAGAATGTTGTGATTCTTCCAGCTCCTGGTGCAGTTCCAGTCTGTCCTTCTCCAACTAAAACAAAATAGGGTTTTCATGGACAACTAATACAATTTAAAAGCCACTTCTTAAAACAGGAGTTTTGATTATTTAGTTGCTTATATGCAGAAGCATTTGTACCCAAGGAAAAATGAGAAATCTTATAATGAGAAATAAAAGAATATAAATAAGAATTATAATAGCCAAGGGAAATCATTCAACAAGATACTGATTTTCATATGAAGTTAACCAGTATATATTCAAATGAATTACCATTGCAGAGTATAAATACCAACCACACAAGAGATAGTCCTTCATCTTTTCCATAGCTTGGTATGTATCTTACATTAACAGTATAAGATGCTGAAAATGGGAAAAAAGGTAGGGTATTTCAGAAAGGAATTCTGATTTTTTCATAATCCTATCAATCTTGCTTTTTTATAAGAAACCTGTCAGATACAGAGAAATTCCATATGAAACTAGTACTAATTCTTCAAAATTCCCTACCCTGTCATGTCTGTCTGTGTTATATGATCACCTGCCCCCATAAAATGAGAGATGGGTGGTACAGCAACTGGTAATACTTAATTATTGGCCTAGTTCTGCTTCCACTGAAGCCAGACAGAGTCTTACAATAGACTTTGATAACAGAGGGGGCAATAGTTTAAAAATTGCAGGGAGCTGAATGCCAAGCAACATTCACCCCAGAGAAATGTTGTTGCTCTGGTGCCTAAATATATAAAATCTATATTATCTACAACACAAGGCAACACAGTGTCACCGTTTGCAGGCATCAAAGGCCTCTTAGCTGACATGCCCTAGCACTGAATCCCTTTTAAATCTTGTGTAAGAATGCTGACTTTCCTTATTTTGCAGTAATTAGGAGTTTAAATTTTGAAATCCTGCGTTCTAAGAGCTGCCGTTCATCTTCTCATCTTTACCACTAAAAGACTTTTAATTTTTCTAAATGATAGTAAAAAAAGTAATGAATGAATGAATGTCTGCAAAGCACTTTGACATGATGAGTGGCACTACAGGAAAGCGAAGTATAATTATCTAACTCTGAATCTTCTTTCCTAGGGAGAGCCTGCTCTACCCAATGTGATGGAAACAGCCTTTTATTTTGAACAGGCTGGAATTGGCCTGAGCAAAGATGAATGTTATTACATATTCCTTGCCTTTAAAAACCTAATTAGTGTTCAGCCAATCCAGACCTGTCGCTTCTGGGGCAAAATTTTGGGTCTGGAAATGAACTATATTATAGCTGAAGTACAGTTACGGGAAGGGGAAGAGGAGGAGGAGGAAAGAGAAGAGGAAGAAGAGGAAACTGTTGCAGAAGAAGAGAAAGAGATGGGTGAGGGTGAGGAAGAAATGGAACAGAAAGAAAAAGAACCTGAACCACCAAAGTCCACCTATAAACCCCCACCTGAGATCCCAAAAGAAGCAAACGGGACTGGGACGAATAAATATGTCTATTTTGTCTGTAATGAGCCAGGCAAACCCTGGGTGAAGTTGCCTTCAGTGACACCAGCCCAGATTGTCTGTGCCAGGCAAATCAAGAAGTTCTTCACTGGTCGCTTGGATGCTCCTATTGTGAGCTTCCCTCCTTTTCCTGGAAACGAGGCCAATTACCTGCGCGCACAGATAGCGCGGATCTCAGCGGGAACCCACGTCTCTCCCACCGGCTTTTACCAGTTTCCAGAGGACGAAGAAGAAGAAGAAGGAGGAGATACGTATGAAGAAAACCCTGAGTTTGAGCCTCCTCCTGTGGCTGAAATGGTGGAGTCCCTGGCCATGTGGGCACACCATGTCAAGGGCATTCTGAAGCAGGTGTGTCCAGCATAGCTTGCATGGGCTTGGATGCTGCTCGCACTGCAGTGCTTGTGGGGTAACAGTGTGAGTGACACTCCTCACCTGCACATGCAAACTATTCACCAGAAATGGTGTTGGATTGAAAGATTTTTATAGAGAAAATGCATTTTATATCATATATAATACCAAAATATCTTACACATAAAACATGTACTTTTATATGTTATATAACATATAACACACATATATATAAAACATATATACATGTTATATAAGGCATAAATATCTTGCATGTATTTACATATACCATCTATTTTTATGTATGTATGTATATATATATATATATACACACACACACATATATATATGTATTTTGGAACCCTCTAGGTTTAGTACTTTTTCCAGTGATGTATGCTTCAGATTGAAACCTGTCTTTAAATAACAGTATGGAGCTAGGTCCTGATAGATAACAATCATTTTTTGCAATCTTCTGTATTAGGTGTTCTGCTCTGAGATCCTTATTTGATTAAAATGTTTAAAATTCTCTTTTGTTGGGTAGGATGCTAAAACCCAGAGAGCTTGTGGTTGTATGCTAAATGAAATTTACATGGTGTTTTCCTCTGGTTAATTTTTTGTTTTATACTTTCTGCTGTGAAACATTTGAATGAAAAAAACTTTAAAGCATGTTCTATCAGACTAGTGCTAGAAAGAGGTATTACTAATTTGGTTTTTATTGCTGGATGATTTGATGGCCAGTCTACCAATTCAAGAATGCTAGTGTAAAATAACAGCAAATTATAGGAAATAAGATTTAAACTTACTACCAGCAAAACAGTAGTTGTAAAAAATAAAATTAGTATGCAGTAGAATCTTAAGAACATTTTGTTACATTTCTCTGACTGGCAGCCAAATAACAAGGCATATTTTAAAAAGAAGGAATCAGTCCATAGTTTGCAGTAACTAGTAATCTAGCAAGGATATAAACCAAACTGGCCAGGAACTGAAGAATACAAAATGGCAAAAAGCTGATGACAGCACTATAAGGTTATTCTCAAACAGTAAGCAGGAGTGAATGAGGGGAACATTCTGCTAAGAGGATACAATATTTTGTTAACAATATTCCAGTTAAGGAATATGTATTTTTCTTGTCCGTATCCCTTAGTTGTGTGTGAGTCTGAGCCAATTGTTTTAACTAGTTTTAACTTGCATTCTTTCAATGATTGTTACATGTATTTATTACTTTTCCACATCAATTATAGGGTCGCTGTGTTTGGATTAATCCTGCTCAGAAATCAGAGGAAGATGAAGAAGAAGGTGAAGAGGAGGAAGAGGAGGAGGAAGAAGAGCGCCAGGAAGAAACAGGACTACCCCTTCTTACTCTGATCTCTGAAGATGAAGGTATTGTTCATGGAATATGAAGTTTATGATAGAGAGTAACTAGGAATGTTGTCATTTAGCAATAAATATTTGAAGTTAAACTCTGACACTTCTTGGAGCAATATACTTTGCCTCTCTAGGGTAAACACGTTCTTTCACAAATCAATCAAAACCAGAATGGTTAACAGTATTGACATTAAAGCTGAAATAATCAGGTTTACTAGGCAACCATCTTGTTGAGATTAAAAGGAAAAAATAATTTAGACTTGTCATGTTATTGCAAGTTCAAAACAGCTTACTACATGAAATACACTCAGCTATTTTTATCTCATCTTTTTAGGAAAAAAGAAAAATGTATGTTTATTTGTAAGTAAATGGAATAATTAATATGTACACACATACAGTGATATACGTTACTTGTATAAGAATTTAGATCTTTTAAGATATCACTGCAGCAAATCACGGGAATAAGGGAGCCGCAATATTAGATTACATCAATATTTGATTATTTGTCTACTCTCCATTCTTTAATCAAGGTGAAATATAGCTATACAATTTATCTGCTAGTGATAGAAAGTCCTTGACAAAAGACCCAGGGGTGAATGCTACTGAATTTTTTCTGTACGTGGGGGGGTCAATCAGCATCCTTGTGCAACCTACCCACGCATGCAAACTCATGTTGGAAAATAGTGCCTACACTTAGTGTTTCTGACTTCTGGCTCTTTCTGTCGTGCAACTTAACATAAACCTTGCTTGAATTCTGTGCAAGTCTTGTAGCTCAGTCATAAGTATTTTGTAGAGGCTCGTCAACTTCATTTATTCATAGACAGTATGTGTTTGGCTGTCTCCAGGCATGAAAAACATCCCTGCTTGGACAGCTCAGGCTTCTACAAACCTGATCCCAGAATATTCAATTGCAATCCTGCAGTCTAACCGATGGCCTGGAGCTTATGCCTTTGCATCTGGCAGGTGAGAGTCCCCCTGACATAGTTACAACACTGACTGTATGTGCTACACACAGGTGCCTCTCTAATGCAGGCAGAGTTACTTTATTATTAATTCATTAACTGAGTTCCAGCTATTCCAGAGACTGATGGAGAAGGCCACCTAAATATGCACAGCAATAGTAAATAGGTATTTAAGACTGAAAACAATTAATTATTGGAAAGGCTGGCATAAAGTTAACGGATGTAAATGCTGAATTAGTATTTGAGCACAGTCCTTGATTTAAACATATACTCTTGTGTTTGTGAGACTTTTTACAAAACCAACTGCATTCTGTGGTTCTAATGTTTGTTTGCTTGCACTACACGTGGTTATTACCTCCATGTAGATTTCCACGACACAGTCATTCCACTACACTGTACTGCAGTGCAGTGACACTTCATCATTTTAAACAGAAGATGTATTAATAACCATTAGGGCAGTTAAAAAGAGGTGCTGTGCTTAAAATTCTTCTGCTATAGGATATCTGCACCACAGTGACTCCTTGCACAGCAGAGTAAGGATGCCTGATGGTCTCTCTGCTAATATTTTGCCAGGGGGTGAACATGTGATCTGTCACTTCTCTTTCTCAGGAAATTTGAGAACATCTACTTTGGCTGGGGTCACAAATACAATCCAGAAAGCCACACTCCTGCGCTGCCCCCACCAGCAGAAGCAGAATTCCCCATTGAGCCAGGAATCACTGAGGCAGCAGACCCCACTGTGGAAGAGGAGCTGGCTTTCAAGGCTGCGCAGGAAGAAGCCTTAGCCGAAGCTGAGGAAGAGGAAGAAGAGGAAGGGGAAGATGATTAAAATATGGAAGAAAAAAGATTGTTTTAAAAGTTTGAACATAAAAAGAGTTTTCATAACGTAGTCATTTTTTTGCTGACCTCAAAAGAAATTATTTTTGAGTGTGCCTTCTTTTTTGACTTCTGTAGGCTTTTCTTTGCAACTAGATTCCTCTCCTTCCCCACCCCTAAAGCTGTCCACACTGGCATGAAAGCTTTTTCTGTTTGTTTGACTAAGCAAACATAGTCTGCTTCCTAAAATGATGCTGCTTTGAACAAAGAACTACCACCCACAAGATGTTCACACTGTTTTTCTAGCCCTCACTTCAATACGTATATACATTTTACTTAAATAAACCTTTTTTTAAATCCCATGACAATGTCGCTCTTATGTGTAAAAGCGTACTATTCAGAGTCAGTGGGCAGCCTGTTGAGGCACTGGGGTCTGAGTGCACGGCAGTGATACCGCTCATCACTGACATTGGGGGCTGCACCTCCAATCCTGGGCTCAGTTCTCGGCGCCTCGCTGCAAGAGACATGGAGATGCTCGATCGCATGCAGAGAAGGGCAGTGGAGCCGGGGAAGGGTCTGGAGCACGAGTCCCGTGAGGAGCGCTTAGGGAGCTGCGGGTGTTTAGCCTGGAGGAGAGGAGGCTCGGGGGAGACCTCATCCCTGTATACAAGTGCCTGACGGCAGGGTGTAGCCGGGTGGGCGTTGGCCTCTACCCCTCAGTCACAAGCGACAAGAGGAAGCAGCCTCAGGTTACACCAGAGGAGGTTCACACGGTAGATTAGGAAAAAATCCTTAATGGAAAGGACTCCCAGCCTTGGGACGGCTGCCCAGGGAGGCGGCGCAGTCACCGTGCCTGGGGCTGTTTAAAAGGCCGGCAGCTGTGGCTGTGAGGACAGCGTTCGTTTCTCCGGCCGCTGCCATCAGGCAGACGGGGGGGGGAAGGTGTCTCAGGAGAGCTCGGGGGCTGCTCACCCGTCTGCTCCTGGCCGCGCTTCCCTAAGCCGCCCCCCCGCACCTCCCCGCCAGTTCGTGCGAGTGGTGCGCTCCACGCACAGCGTGCGTCCCTCGCGGCCAATAGGGAGCGGCTGCAGGCGCCGTTCAAACTTCGGCGGCGGTTGGGGCGGGTGCTCCCGGCTCCGTCCCTTGTCCTGGCCTCGCTGGTCCCGTTCTCGCTCCGTCCCTTGTCCCGGCCCCGGTGCTCCTGTCCCGGGTGGGCATGGCGGACGAGGGCGCCGTCACGGTGTGCGTGCGAGTGCGGCCGCTCATCTCCAGGTGAGCCGGCAGGGGAGGCTCCCTCCGCAGCCCTGGGTGCCGCCGTCCCCCACAGCTGGGCAGTTCGCGGTAAGGGGTCCGCGTTTTGGGGGCAGAGTCCTCGCCCAATAAACGTAACACAATGTTTCTTCTTTTAGAGAAAATGCCTCAGATAAAGTGTCCCTGCACTGGAGAAGTGAGAATAATACTGTTTCCGACGTGAGTGGTACCAAAACATTTAGTTACGGTAAGAATGTGAAAGCAGTTGCTTTACGAAGATGCTTATGCGGAACTTTGCTACTGTTCTCTTCAACGTGCAGACTGTGGTGAATGCCCTGAGCTTCTTGAAATGCCCCCCAACCTTCCCAGCTTCATAATGCCCAAGGAGGGTCATTGGGGCACACAGGATTTCCTGGTGCAGGCAGCACTGGGATGTGCTTTTGACGTCAGCTTCCTGATGGACCTTACTTTCTCTGTTCTGGTTCATGCCATATTGGCTTTGGAACACATTTTATTGATCTGGAATCCAGTGACAAGTGGACTAAACAAGGGCTAGTCCAGAGCATTTAGGGGGAAGGGTATGGGAGAACACAGTCCCAAAAGTGACTAGTGTCAATGTGGGATCCTCATAACTAGCTGGCTCCCTTTGAGTCTTTTCCTACTGATCAACTCTACTTGTTAATATGAGCGTAGCCACTAGAAATATTTTTCACAAAATACAGATTCAGTAAAAGCATGCTGGAGGCTAGGAGTTCAACAATTAACCTGTCTTGTCAGGCTTACCATCTTTGTAGATAAATTAGCCAAAACCTTTTAGGATTAAATAGGATGACTGTTTAACTGTATTCATCATTCTTAGGGTTTTTTAACTTGTCTATTATCTGTGCATTGTGTCTTTTTTATTTTGTGTTTAATATTTATTTTAAAACTAAATTTTAAAAGCTTGCATTAGTGCTACTACGATGATATTTATATTGGAGCTAACCTGCAGATGATTATGCAAATGTACTGGATTTGAAGTCAGCAATACTGATTGACAGCTTGTTTTGACTTGCAATAGAGTGGATTCACATCCTTTTTTTTTTTTTTTTGTTTTTAAGATCGTGTCTTTCACTCAAGTGACAACACTCAGCAGTTGTATGATGGTGTAGCTGTTCCAATTATACAGTCAGCTGTGAGAGGCTATAATGGTAAGTTTTGAAACTGTTTAAAAAACTTTTGGAATGTATTTCAGAGATACTTAGTAAAACTTAACTATCTTTCTAGGCACAATTTTTGCTTATGGACAGACTGCTTCAGGGAAGACTTACACAATGATGGGAAATGAAGATTCTGTGGGTATTATCCCTAAGGCAATTCAACATGTGTTCAAAATTATTTGTGAGGTGAGCAATTCTATTAAATTGAAGTGACTGAAAGGGCTAGTAATACTTGTGATGGTTACATAATAATTAATTTTAGTATCAAGAGGCTTATGAAGGAACTTAACTTATATTGGACTAAATGTAGCAGTTACTTTGCCAGCCTGGCAAAGAAGAGCCAGGCTCATCTTTTGTTTTCAAACAAAAAGCTGATGGGGACTCTATTAGTTAAAATCAAATCAGAACAAAACTGAGGAGTGTTCTGAGACATGAGGAGTCAAAAACTTAACTTTGAGTAGAACCTTAACCTTCCAAATATGTAAAACTGATTACAAATACAAATATGGACTTGTCAGGACCCAGGACATCCCTCTGGCTGTCCTGAGCAGCCAAGACCCCTGCCAGGGGTCTCAGAGACCCTGGCACAGAGCCCAGAATGCCTGTGGTTTTGATTATGACCTGTGAAGCAAATGGCCAACCTTATATGAAGACCAGCAAGCCACAACAGTTTAGGTAGAATAACAGTGAAGTTATCACAGGGTGGAAAAGTAGATTTTAGGGTTTTTGGTATGGGGATTCAGGAGGTAAGATGGAGGGAACTGGGCGTGTGCAGCCTTTCTCCTTCTTCTTCTTGGCCTCCATCTTCTGCTGTGATGCTGGCAGTTACAGATTGGTTTAGAGTAGAAGCTCACTGTCTAACATAGGTGATGGGTATTGGAAAGCAATTGTAAACATTGTACACGTAGTTTTTATTATAAAGACATAACACTGCCCTGGGGGCAGGCAGAGTGCCTTAGGCTGGCTTGCTGAGCTGACCTTGGCAGGCCAGGAGAAATTTTTTATACATAAGATAAAATAAACAACCTTGAGACCAAGAAATGAAGAGCCCTGACTCCTTCAAGCACCGGGCTGGGAAAAGAGACTTTGAACGTCTCTCAGGGTCACTCTGACACGCTAATGATCCCGACAGGGACTCACTTATTAATGTGGTAGATAAGATAATGTGAAGCTTTGTGGTTATTCTGGTATTTTAAAAGTCTGAAAAACTAACAATTAAAGACTTTTTTTTTTTTTTTAGTGGGAAGACTATGACACTATATTTACTTATTTCAGGCTTACGAAAGAATTGCTAATTGCTCAATATTAATAAGAGTAAGGAGAAAGTGTACATTAAAACAGTGATTTCTAAAACATGATTTGCAGAGTGCTTGCTTCTGCCTAGAGGATTTCAGGTAGTTGTTACCAGTGAAGTGAAATGGTCACTGCTCCTTTAAGGAGGTGCAGAGTATCCTTAGAGGGTTTATGGAAGTAACTAAAGGCAAGAAGATTTTTCTGGAGTCCATTGTGCAGCCTTTCCTCATTCCAACATTCTCTACCAAGGAGGCAGGGGAAGAAGCAGCAGCAGCAAAGTAAATCCAAGCAAGCAAAGCGAGAGGACAAGGTTTACAGAGAGGAAAGAGCCTAAGCAGGAGGAAATTGGTTATGGAAATGGCATTTAAGTAGGAGAACTACTGTCATGCTTCTGTTGGGCAGTTAGCTTAATTTAATAACCTTAGAAGTGGTATACCATTAATGCAGCTGGAAAGAGGTGAGATAGAAGAAAAATTATTCTGTCTTGTTTTATGCTAATGTATAGCAAGGATGAAGGGAAAGAAATCTCTGAAACAATATCCAAACTTTTATCTCAAATTTAAGAGTATTTGTATTAAAAGATGTCCATCAGTTAGTCTGTTAATTTGTTTGATTTTTCCCCCCCCCCCCCCCCCTTTCAACATTAGATTCCAGACAGAGAATTTCTGCTAAGAGTGTCATACATGGAAATCTACAATGAAACAATTACTGACTTGCTTTGCGATAATAGGAAAAAGAAGCCCCTGGGAATTCGTGAGGATGTTAATGTAAGTGGATGTTATGTATAAGTACTGTATCTGCTTGGAGTAAAAGAAGTTTGGAAAAAAAGCCTTCAGAAGCACCCAGTGGAAAACTTTTCTAGGACAAACTGTGTAATTGTATCTTCAGCATTAGTGGAAGAACATTTGATGTAGCAGAATAACAACAGTGACTTTGGGTTTGCTATTGCTAATTCATCTTTGTAAATCTTTATAAAAGTAGACTTAATCCTCAAGGTTTCCAGGATGATATATTTTATTTAATTTTGACAGTAAAACCTCAAGAATTGTTTAGTTAAGCTCTGTGTGTTTCAAGTTTCTGACAGATATACAGAGGTTTACTTTAATATCATCTTTGTATCATCTAGCAAGTGGTATACTGCTGTGATCATAGAATAACCATGTGACTAGAACTATTCACTAAGATGATCACTATAGAAAAAGAAATCTGTATTAATGCCATCTTCAGTTTCTTTATAATGTAAGGTTTTGTAGGAAATAAAGATTGTTGGTTTGGGTTTTGGGGTATTTTTTCCTTTGGCTCCCTTAAATGGTCATGGTTTTGGAACATAGGGAGAAGGGAAATTTATCAGTTGTATAATACGTTCTTATAAGAATTACTGAGAAATATACTTCTAAATTCCCTCAGAAAATGACAAGGATATTTCACACAACCCTTCTGTTTTTAGGAAACTTTCTAAATCTATTGTTTGATTCTCTAGACAACAGTTGCCTTTGACAATTTTGGTCAAAGTCTAAACTTTACCCATCCCTTGTGTTTAGAGAAAAAAGACATTCAGCTGTTGAATGAATACCATAATAATTGCTGGTAATGTTTACTTTATGTATTGAAGTGTGTTTTGGAGTTCAGTAAAATTTATTCATGTGCTTATTCTGTAGAGGAATACATATGTAGAAGATCTGATTGAAGAAGTGGTGGTTGCCCCAGAACAAGTTATGGAATGGATCAGAAAAGGAGAAAGTAAGTATTTAGACAATGGCAGCTGATAGCATTAAAAAGTTTTGGCTAATCAGGTATACTTAGAACCATGGGATATCCCTTTGGCTTTATATTCATAAACCAAAGTTTTTCAGAGAGTTTTAAAATTGTGCTTTTTGTCTATCAGATTATAAGCAGAAGTATTCTAATGTTGCTTTTTGGCAGGAAATCGCCATTATGGAGAAACAAAAATGAATGAACACAGCAGCCGTTCTCACACTATCTTCAGAATGGTAAAAACTGCTTCACTACTGGGAGTGGTTTTATTGTTTTCAAAGTAACAAAAACTTCATTGCACTTCATTGTATTTCTAGATCATTGAAAGCAGAGAACGAAGTGACCCTGCAAATGCAAACTGTGATGGAGCAGTCATGGTTTCCCACTTGGTAAATATCTATTTAGTACCTTCTTGGAGTACAGATTAACAAGAGAATTTGCTGTTACTGCTTGTTTGAGAGACTAATGGTACTTCATAATGTCTTACAAGAGCTCTTTGTTGTTAACTCTGACAGATGTTTCTTAAGTATAGAGGGAGACTCCTGTGGCATTATCTAGAGCAGATGTTCCCACCAGAGGGAGTTCTACATGAGAATTACTCATGCTGGATTGGGTAGTGTTATGTGTTATGATCTTCTTGGAGCATAAGGGACTATGTCAGAGTGCTCTTGCATTTTGTTAAATAAATCTTCCCTACAATTGTTTCTGACCACTGACAAGTCCAGTGAAATAACCTGTAAAATGGGTAACCTTAAGACTTCCCTTATCCTCAAATTTAGTTTCTTGTTAAAAGAACATATGGCCTACATCTGCAACGGCCAAAAGATTAATTTTTTTCAGCAGTAACACCTCTTAGCATCTCTGTGGTCTATGAAATACCACAAACTGGGGGGAGTACCACTGGACATATCTAGAGTAATGTTAAGCCTTTTCTACAGCCTTTTCTTGATTCTTATAAAATTATCTGAAACAACAGGAATGGAACCAATATGAAACTATTTGAGCCTGCTAAAATCTGATGAGCACTCTTACTCAGAATTGGAAATAGCATTAAGTTAATCACATGCATTGTGGAGAGAGCTTTCTGTTCTGGCTTCATGTGAAAAAGATCTGGGGTCTGAGTGTAAACACTGCTCGTGCAGTATCTCAACAAACTAATACCTACTTTTTGTGCTTACCATAACTTAGGGTATCCACTCTTTCTGCTCTGCCCTTCTGCCCCATCTCAGTTCCAACTGACTTTACAGTAACCATGAGTAACAGGGGTGATGGGAGAGGGATTTTGGCCCTCTTGGTCTGCTGCTGCTTAGTGGAGTTAGTACAGGATTTTACTCCTCTGAAGCAAAAATTAAAGTGAGGGCTAATTGCTCATTATGGAGTGCCATAATGTTCTAGTTGGCTTTTAACCAGGTTCAGAGTGAGGCTTTTCCTCTGGTAGTTCATTTATTTTCCTTATCTCCACAATGATAGGCAAGGAGAGACACACAGCCAGCTCAGGACAGGACACTAGATCATCTCACCTAGGCTCTTTCCCATGAAAGATTCCTACAGCTGGATTAGTAGTTAATACTTCTGTATTGAGAAACTGTTTCTCTTTTTGCGACCAAGGGTAGAGGTTGTTGCACTGCGAGTTTGAAGCACTATTTGGGGTGGAATAATAGAGTTCATACAAACTTACTCCACACCCTTATGTACCTTTGAAAGTATTGGTTGTGTGCAGTAGCTATGCATTAATTCCAGTAATGACAGACACTTTACTTTTTTTTTTTTTTGAAGGTTAACTTTAGTTTATGAAATTCTTAGCAGAGATTTAGAATTATGAGGACTTAAAGTGAATTGCCTCAGAACTAACCAGTGAAATATTTAATGCATTTGCAGAACTTGGTAGATCTGGCAGGCAGTGAAAGAGCTAGTCAAACAGGATCTGAAGGTGAGTATTAAATGAGGCTCCACTGACAACAAAGTCTGTTAATTAACCCCTGTGAGAAACTATGATAGGAAATTATTTGATCCATGTGCTATTATGTTATTTACGGTTTATAAATAAGGCCTTTTCCCCTTGGTAGGACAGGATCTACTCAGGAAAATACTGTAAATGCTGTAAAGTGCAAACAGTTAAACAGTAATATGCCTTTTCTAGAATTGCAGGCCCAGCAACAGTCCTGCACTGAGCTAATACAATGGGGATGACTGAGTGAAGATGCACCTGTAATAACAAAATCACAATAAGCTTTTTAGGGACCTGTGTGTCAAGGTGAAGAGGGAATAGATGGCTCACTCTTTAGTTGAGAGGAAGCTCCTCTGTTAACAGTGACAGCATGAAGCTGCACAAAAATGCCTTCATCAGAAAAAAGTGATCTGAGAGGGACACAAGTAGTAGTCTCTCTCACAGAGTGACTAACCTAAAACTTGTATCTAAGTCAGGTATGTTGTATGTGTAAATGTGGGCATTTGCAAAATTTAAACAGGAAGCAAAATTGTAGTTCTTATGGCCTCAGATGCTTACTCTGTAAAAGTTCCAAATGTTTATTTTTGGTTACTGTTTTATTTCAAAATTTGGCTATCGTATTTATTTTGGCTATCATAAAGGATTGGGTACTGCCTGCTACTGGGTCAATAGTGCATTGTGGCACTTAAGGTTTAACTCTTGGACAACCAATCCCTCTGAGCATAACATAGAACAAAAGCTTGACAGGTTGCAAATGTATCTTAGTATTGTTATAAATTTAAAATAGTCCTAATAAAATGTGTGGTACCTAGGTGTTCGACTGAAGGAAGGCTGCAATATAAATCGGAGCTTGTTCATTCTGGGTCAAGTTATCAAAAAACTTTGTGATGACCCCTCTGGGTAAGCAACTGTTTGTACACCTATTATAAGATAAGGTGCTGCTAAACTAAGCACCTTAAAGTAAATTAAAATCCTTTCTTTATAACCTTATGTAGATAACTGTTTCACATAACCTATTACCTCTAGAAAATGTATTTATCATGTTTATGCAGAAATCTGACCTGTTTTGTTGTTGTTGCCTCTTTTTTATTAGCTTCATAAATTACAGAGACAGCAAGCTGACTCGAATTCTGCAGAACTCCCTTGGAGGAAATGCTAAAACAGTTATTATTTGTACAATTACTCCTGTTTCTTTTGATGAGACACTCAGCACTCTTCAGGTAAAGCTTCTCACCTCTTCTCCAGCACTAGTAATTGTAGACAGGTTTAAGGAGTGGAAATGTAATATGCTGGATCTTTAATGACTTGGTTCTTCAGAAGGGCTTCTGTAAACTCAGAATTTGAAATACTTTTTTGTACACAGCATCTTTTCCCAATCATCTTGTGCTAGGTTGTCTACCTAGAGCTTTTTGAAAGTTGGAACTTCCAAAACTCAAAGCTCCTTCTCTCACTTTGCAGGCAGGAGATAACTACTTTTATCTCATTTGCCTTTTCCAAACCTAGTTAGAGAAGTCTTTGCTAGCACAAGATGTTAGGCACTACAGGAATTGAACTGTTAATAAACAGTATACATTCTGTAGGTAGGATTGTCCCCCTTTTTGATGATCTTTTGAGATTTTTATTAAATAAAATAACTTGGGATACTCTTACTTGTTATGCCTCACGTTTTAGATATTAATATCAAGAAGGGAAAACTTCACCTTTTCAAAGCTTAGAAGACATTAAAAATAAGCTAATTCAAATATTTGTGTCCTATTATATGTTGCTCTTTATCTAATAAACTCTCCTTTTAATTCTGTTGGGAAATATGGGACAAAATAAGTCTTTAGATATTTGTTCTTCAGCTATTATCCATGAAAGACTGTTCTTCCAGTTTGCCAATACAGCCAAAGGAATGAAGAATACACCAAAAGTCAATGAAGTTCTTGATGATGATGCCCTCCTGAAAAGATACCGCAAAGAAATTCTGGACTTGAAAAAGCAGCTGGAGGAAGTATGTAATAAACTTAAATAAATCAATCCTTAGTATTGATAGCTATTTGGAGACTAGCTGTTTTAAACCAAAACCAGTTAAATTTGGAGGAGTAGGTGAACTCTTTGAAGTGGTATTTGCCATTTTTATTAAGAGAATAAAAATTGAATAGGTGATGAATAGTCTAGAACAACTAATGATAGTCAACATCTGTGTGCAGGCTAAGGCTGAATGAGATCAACTGACAGAATTGTTAACTGGTCACACCTAATTAGTTGGTTAACATAATTAAGAAATAGAAATTTGTGATGCCTTATAGCACACTTTAACTGATCAATAGAAATAACAAATCATATAATTAATGATCAAAACAAATCATATAACTAATTAATCTAAGAAGTGATTGAATGTCTAAGATCCTAGTTTCATATTATTTCCTTCCTTACTGATGTCTAACTTCAGTTTGAGTTGCAGGAAGTTGCAACTGCATGAATATCACTGGCAAAATTTAGGTCATGTATAGGTGGAAGTTGCATTTAGAAAATGAACAATAGCAACATCTCACCAAACAATGTAGTCTTTGATGTTTTTCCTTCTCTAAAAATCTATGGAGCTGCGAAAGAATCTTGCAAGTCTTGTTAGACCACAGATAATAAAACAAAGCACAGGAAAACGACAGTGCTGACTGTACTGTTCTAGTGCATTAAATCAAAGAATCCATGTTTTTTGTTGTAAACTATAAATATCATTAGAAAAAATTTTTAGAACAATTATTTCTTATTTTTAATGATAATGCATTTGCAACATGAACTTGGGAGTATGTTTTGTATCTTCTGTGATAGCAGGTAGCAGTTATTCTTGGGAGAATGCTCTTTTTATACCTAGAAAAATCTGAGGCTGTGTTGTTTCTGGGAGTTTTGACCACTTTTAAATACTAAGTCTACAGTCAAAATGTAGACTTAAACTACAGACTAAACTGTCGTTTTCATTCTTAAGGATTAAATACTTCTCTTCCAGACTTAAAGGAGTATATGTGTGTAGTTGTTTTTAAGTATCAGTAATTGTGTATCTTCTGTAGGAGTGATTTCTGCTCTTAAGATGTCAGTGTGATTACTATTCCCTTTTTGGAAGGTGTCTTCAAAAACTCAGATTCATGCAATGGAAAAGGACCAACTGGCCCAGCTGTTGGAAGAAAAAAATTCTCTTCAAAAAGTACAGGAGGACAGAATACGAAACTTAACTGAGATGCTGGTGACTTCTGCTTCCTTTGCCTCAAACGAGAAAGTTAAAGTAAGCACCTGTTCAGATCTTAACCTGATAACTCTGAAATACTTCGCAAAAAGTGACATTACATACATAGGTTTATACTGACAATGAAGAGTAAGTGTATGATGGGTGATTTTCACTCTTTTTTCATATTTTTAAAGGGCTAGTTTTTAAATTCTGTCAATTCCATGTTGCCTTGTGGTGAATAGACTGCAGGGACTTTTTTTGCTTTCCAACTAATTTTGAGGAAATGGCAAAATGCTGTCTAGTTAACTGGTGATACAGGTACTGATACAGAGCTAGCCTGAGGCAACAGTTACTCTCTGCCTAGTGGTTTGGTTTTATCCTTTTTTCTGTAAATATTTTTTTAAAGGCCAAGAGAAGAAGAAGAGTTACTTGGGCTCCTGGTAAAATAAACCAGGCAAACGTGAGCTTTTTTGAAGACTTTGAAAATGCAATGCCAACTGAAACAAAGAAAATGAAGTTGTCTCTGCCAGCAGTACCAGATGTGGAGGATTGTAAGTAACTACATGGTCTTTGAGGTCCTATCCAACTCAGACCATTTTATTTCATTTTCTGTAGAATTCCCAATAAATAGCTTTGCAAGCCCTGCATTACATTTCCCAAAGGGAATAAGTTGATCCTTTGATAGCACAAATTAAAAAACAAAGTAACCAGACTCCAAGGGTTGATGTACACTTTTCAATGAAAAGTGCTTCTACTACCCCAACTTCACTTGATATTGAGCATTTAATTCTTTAAACCAAAGGGGAGAGCTGTGAGGTAAATGGCAGGGTCTATGAACACTTGCCATGCAGCCTTCCCACACCCCCTAGTATTTTGGGAAAGTGTTCTTTAACAGACTATCCATTTCAACCCATGTTCTCTTCCCAAAAATGGAGAGGTGTGTGTAAAATCCCCCAATCCTAAACAAGAATAGGAAGTCATTACTCAAAAGTCAGGTTGAGACAGAGAAATTCAAGGATTCATAAGGAGTGAACTGAAAATTGGAAAAGAAATTTTCTAAGAAGATTGAACTGAAGACAAGAGTACAATTTAGCAGTATTGTTGCTGAATTACATCTTACATCCTTATTACCTCTCCTGTCAAACATGTATTTGCTTGTAAGTGGATTGTTCTGGGCTTTTTTTTTCTGTATGAGGGTGGGGTGCTTTTTTTCCTTATATCTTGCAGGGTATTGTTGAGTGGTTCTTTCCTTGTCACTCAAACTTCTCCTAGTCTGTACTTAAGCACATATTCTGGATTTGATTTAGACTTCGTGATGAGATGGTCAACATAAGCGTAGGGATTGGACTTCAGTGGTGTTCCCTTTCAAAACAGAAAATCATGAGAGTCAGAAGTCTTACCTTACTCAGTGTGCTGTGGTTTTGCCATTGAATGATTGTTTCCAATGTGGTAAAATTATTTTAGGAGAAAATTTTTGATGCTTAGTTTAAAATCTACTGGTACTTTTGTAATACATCTTTCTTTTCAGCTACCTTAGAGAATTCTGGGTATGACAGCCATTGCCTGATGGTTCCTGATCAAATTTCAGAAGAAGATTGGATTGCTGGTCCTAACATGAATTGGGTAACATCATAATCTGTTTTGACTTTTGGATACTTCACTTATGCCTAATATGCTTCTCAGTAATATCAGCCTTACTCTTCTGTAGAACAGCAGTGTTCTGTGTCTGCAGAATTATTGAAACTGGCTAGAAAGTCTCTTGGAATCTCTGTGAAGCTGTGGTATGGTTCTGTGCTTCTCTGGGTTTGTGGCAAATGATCCAGTCAACGTTGGTCTTCAAACAGAATTAGCTATGTGCAAAGACAAGCAACAAGGAATATAATAGTCCACTTGCTTGATCTTGTAGATCTGCTAACTGAGGGTGTTTCTTTTTCTAGACCCAGAAAGACTTTGAAGAATCTGTGCAACTCTGTGAAGCATTAGCACTAGAAAAGGTAGGTCTGTTCTGAATTTTCTAGAAATAAGGCTGGTATTGCAGAAACAGCTTCTAAAGTTTCTTGTGCCACTTCTTCAGGATATTGCTGTAAATGAGGTCAACGTCCTGCAAGCTAACTTTGATAATCTAGTGCTGGAAAATGAGCAGTTGAAGTCAGAAATAAATGAACTAAAAGAGAGACTGAAGGAAAAAGCAGAAATAGATGAATTTGAAGCACTGGAAAAGCAAACACAAAAAGATCATGAGGTAAGGTGCATTGAAATAGAGACAGATGAATCCTCTATGCCCAAATCCTATCTGGAGTTTATTCAATGTACATGGCCTTGCATGCTGATTCACAAACAGATGGCGTTATAAGCTACATTCAGCAACAGAGTGAATGAATGAACCCAGGATTTAAACTGGATTTACCTGGAGTGTAGAATTCAGACAAATTTTTGGAGACTTACATACTGAAGCCTGGTTAAACATGAATTTATGTGTATATGTATATGTTATTTTTATACATCTGTGATCTGAATTTCACTCTAAACTTCTGTGTGGCAGTTATTTTGCTGCTTAAATACATTTTAGAACTGTTTTGAAGTTCAGGTATGGTTGCTGAACCGTATTTCCTGTATTTCTTGTGTGAAACATCTTGTCTTAAATTCCAAGATATTTCATTTTGGTAATCCATGAACTACATGAGCATTAACTTTGAACATATTATTTAGCTTAGTCATGAAATTATTTTAAAACAATAGTAAGAATTAGCAATAGTAAAAGCAAACATTGTATTTTGTGCCAGGAAGACAAAAAAATGTGATGTTATCTACTAGATAACTTAGAATATAGGAAATGCTGACTTTCAGTTCTCTTCACTTTTTGTGTGGTTACTAGAGATGTTCCTTGTTTATCCAAATGTTTATGCTCTGATACTTATAGCCTAAGATACTTATTACTTGTATTAGGTTCTACCTGCCTAAAGGCTGGACTGTGAAATAAGTTATGGCAAAAAGAACCCCAGACAAAACCAGTAACTTGAGGTCTTGAGACGTGGATGTATTGTTCCATTTCTTTCCTGGTACCTTTCTGGACATTACTTGTGCACATTAGTCTGTGTAATATCTTCTGATCATGACACTAATGCTGAAGTTTGTTACATCCTTTTGCATTTTTATTTCAGGCTACAATTTTAAAATGTCACTGCTTATTTGCATTGTGTTCCCTACAGTGATTTACAGATCTTAAAGAAATTGGCTCTATAAAATATTACCATTTAGCTTGTATTTAAGATTCTATTTAGAAGACCCTTTCTATGTGCTATCTTCCTTAGCTAATGTTTAACAAATCCTAAGTTAGTTTTCCCTGCAAAGTTTTTGGGTATGTAATAGACACCGAAACCCAAAGTTTTTGGGTGTCTAAAGTAGCTTCCATTGCAAGAACTGATTTTTAAATTATTTGTTTGCAGATATCTGATGACAGTCCATAAAATGTAAACATTTATTGATACCCATGTAGTAGATTACTTGTAGCAATATGGATAGGTCACATACATTACCAAATACATTAGATTAAATATATCAGTTTATACAGGTAAACAGCATAGGAATGCTCACAGGAGGGTGCTTGTTTTAAAGCTTTTCACTAATATTAAATTTGCAGATTGAATTTTCTTACCTTTGCTTGTGACTATACATAAGTACTTGTAGATGAGTGCTTATTGTAAAACTTTCCTAACAAAGACCAATAGAAAGAAATGGAAAAAGCTCCTAACTGAACTTCTATATGTGGCTTCTTTCAGAGAATGCCACTGAATGTGTTCATGGCTTGTTTAATTCCATTTTGGCATCTTCTCACTTCTGTCAGTGAATAGATTAAATCATAAATATGTGCACTGTGTCATAAAAAGCTGCTTAGCATGACTGGAATTTGACGTGTTGTATCTGTACAATTTCTGCATTAATTGCTTTGATCACATTGCTCTTGCTTGTCAAACTATTGCAGATTAAATTGTACTTGAATCCTTTCTAATTACTGGGGAGCTAAAACACAGAGCTTTGCATCTCACATATCCACTTTGAAAGAATATATAGCGTCTTGCTTTGTAGCTGTTTAAGTAGATGTGTGAGTATACACTAATAAAAAAGAAAACACAAGATAGACTGGCTTGTTTTCATGGTGTTGGCAGCTAAAGCTACTGGTGTGGGTGCTTTTAACATCCTCTGCAATTTCGCTTTAATTTGCTCCACAGATTCAACTAATGCATGAAATTACCAACTTAAAGAATCTAATTTCAAATGCTGAAGTGTACAATGAGGAACTTGAGGTGAGCCTCTCCATGAATTTACAGATAGTAAGACTTGTGTGAAATGTGCTTGGGTTGTTTAGCTTGAAATACCATATCTGCTGAGGCCAAGCTAGACATCATTGTGCTCGGGTTAATCTTACCAGCTATGGTGGGGGGATATGGCTAAGAACCATGAATGCTTTCTATGTAGGTTTTCATAAATTTGGATCTGAAAATCCAAACTGAGCACTCCAATCTTCTTTCCTCCTTTCTTCCCCTCCAACTTTTAGGCAGAAATAAATTCCAAACTGGAACAGCTGAAGGAGAAAGAGAACAAAATAAAAATATTACAGAATCGTGTGGAAGAACTACAAAAAGCAGAAGTGGAAAAAAAGGAGACATCTTTTGCACTGGTAAACTTGATTTTTCTGCTGGGTTGAGAGACTACTTTGTTCTTCTGAGTTGGATTAAATTTAGGTATAGCCTTGGTATGATGAACATCTGCTTCACTACAGGTCTTGGGAAATTTTGTTTTACGAAGTTGAAAATGTAATTACTACATATCATACAGCAGTAGTCTGGAGGAGTCAAGCTATGAGAAATGCTGCTGTTTATCCTGTCTCTCAAGCAACCTGCTACTCTTCCTCTTAAAGTAAACTTACTGAGTTTTCTGAGCCTGCACTTGCATCTTAACCACATTAAAATGAGCACATTAAGTTTATTATGGCTCTATCATGTTTTGCTTCTTTGAGTGTTGTCTTTTTCAGGGAGATTGTGATAAACTAACTGAAAAAATTCAGCAGCTGAATAAATCCCTCTTAGACAGTGAAACCATAGCCTTGGATGCCAAAAAAGAATCTGCTTTTCTCAGAAGTGAAAATTTGGAGTTGAAGGAGAAGATGGCAAGTACATGTTGAACTGCATTTATAACTGCACCAAATGCTGTTAAGGGCCTGTCTGCTTCCAGGCTTGTGAAGGAGGCCATCAGTGTGGTGGAACACTCATCATTAGCTTTCTCCAAATACTCTTAAGTAATACTTTTATTATGCAATTTGTGCAAAGTGGGTCTTCAGGAAAGAGATAAAAAGAAAGTAAAGGCTTTTTCCATAGGAGTGGGTGGTTAGTTTTAAGTTTACCAGGAGGGAGAGAGAGACATCAAAGAAGCAGTCTTTAGTGCATTATTAGGACATAAGACTTCAGACCTAATTTTACCAGAGAACAAAGGAGAATAAGAGATGTGGACTTTGAGCTTTCCAACAGTAAAGACAAAATAGTAGCAGCAGTTATGGCCCTGAACTTGAAGGCATGTTTTCTTAGAGGACTCTGACAGGAATGCAATTAAATTGTGCCTTAGTCTGCCATATTTATCAAGGTCAAAGCTGGTCAGAGTGACAACAGAAAATGTACCAGATGCATTATTTAAATGTCAAGTACATAGACTTGTACTCTGTGTGACTTATCTGTTGTATTGTTTTCCTGAAGAATGAACTCTTAAATGACCATAACCAAATGCAAAAGGATGTCCAGTTATATCAAAGCCAAATAGAAGCAGGAAAAGCCAGTTACCGAAAAATGCAAGCTGACTTGCAGAGAGAGCTGCAATCTTTATTTCAAGAAAACACAAGACTAACTTCACTGATGGAGGGTAAAGTTCCAAAAGGTACTGGTCCAAGTGGTGCCTTTTCCCTGCTCCCTCTCTCCTCCCCTTGCCCTGTAATGGTGGGAGGATAGGCAAGGCATTGGCTCTTGTCTTCTTCAATATATGGAGACTCTGGTTGGTATAAAGCAACCAAAGTATCTGGTATTGCTGGCATGGAGGAACTACTTGAGCACTTCCTTGAACATTCTGGAAAATTGCAGCTTGCAAAATATTTTGCACTGTCAAGTTAATGAAGATTGTTAGAGAGAATCTAAGATTAACTGGATATCAACCTAAGAAGTGCTGACTGATTTTCTGACCAGGAGCTTTGTCTTTTAATTGTTGGCAACAGTAAAATGTACTTTTCTGGAATTAAAACAATATAACATCCAGAATGAAATATAAATATTCTGCTTAAATTAAAATATGCTCTTTTCTCTTGCGCTTGCTTATTAGTTTAAACTTCGTTTTCTAGATTTGCTTTCTCATGTGGAGCTGGAAAAAAAGGCAGCTGACTTAAAAGGAGAACTAGAAAATGCTTTGAAAGAGAATGCACTTCTACAGAAACAAGTAAATGAGCTATCAGAATTTCAATCGCTACCAAATACAGTTGAGATACAAAAGAAAGAGGTAAAAAAAAAAATCTAACTTTTTTTCCTGGTTTTGTATTGTTCTTCACTGGTAATGTACTAATGGAGGCCTATTGGATATGAAGCTTTAAAGCCAAAAGTTGTCATGAGTCAATCTGAGATTTTACAGTTAAGTTTGTTAAATTGTTGCTTCTCAGATATTTAATATTTGTACTGAGGAATAAGTTTGTTTAGTTTAATATGTTTAGTCACTGACTACTATAATTATGCATTATTTTCTAGTCCAACCTTGCATGTCTATTTGCTGTGGTCACCACTGACAACTGAATATAGAAATATAATGGTGTTTGATCCTGGGCACTATTTTAGGACTGATTTTTTTTTTTTTTTTTTGTGTAACTGGACAAAGAGAAAATGTCAAGATCTCATAGCAGAAATTCTGCTTGAGAAGTTAGAGATGTACCTTGCAAATTCTGGAAAACTTATTAGGAAACTTTTATTTCCTAGCAGGTAAGGGATTAGTAGACTAAGTATGATGTAAAGGTTTTAAAGGGTTGGTGTGCAAACACTTTCTAGCTTTCTTTGGTCTAAGAACCACTTGCACATGAAATTACTCAGGGCAAGTAATCTACAAAGTTATTAATGCTTTGTCTACTTCCACTAATCAACAAAATGTAATTAAATGTTAACAACTTTCTCTATATTGATGCCTTAAGGTTTTAGCATTTATATTGTTCAGATTCTGTACTGCATTAGTGTATAACTCTGAACTCTATATCAAACACTAGTTAGCTGTCTTCACATTTTGGTCAGACTGAACAATCCTTCTGGGCTTGGGAAACAAGGTCACACCACTTACCTCAGGCCCTGGAAAATATAAACAAAAGTCAATCATGGAGGGGAGGCAAAAGCAAACCAGGGGAATGTGTCTTTTACCTGAAGCTATAGTTGGACAATTAACTTCTGTTATGCAAACAGATCAAACTTCTGTCTGAGAAATCTTGTGACTGTTGTTCATCTTGGGTGTAGCCTCTGCCAGGCTTTTGCACTGCCCAAGGTGAATCCTTCAAAGCCCTTTAATAAATACCTACTTTATTCTCTAACTCTGTCTTGCCTCTGTTCTAAGTAGCCAGTCCAAGGCATCAGTATCATCAAGAAAGTATTGATAAACGTAAAAATTCAGTTTAGGAGTCCAGTCTTAGCTCAAACATAGGAAATAGGAAGTATTGAAGAACATCTAAAGAGTTAGAAGAGAGATTTCAGGACTTAGGAATCCTTCTCTTTTAAAGATTCTTTGCTAGACAGTTCCTCCCAACAGAGCAAAACCCAATGCATTGTGTATGTTTGCCTGCACTTTATTTCCTACATCTTCATATGTACCTGGTTTTTATTATTTAGTTCTGACAAATACTGATTTAGAAACCGCTATATATTAATATTGATTTCTGTTGGCAGATTGTTGAAAAATGTGAGGAGTTACGCTTATTAAAATTGGAAAATGAAAAGCTGCTTTCTGAAGTAGCTGATAATGAAACGAGACTTAAACATATGTCTGAAGAAATTGAAAAATCAAAAGACAATCTCACAGATGTACAATTGAAATATACAAAGTGTGACGAGGAATATGTAGCACTTAAACAGCTCCATGGAGAAATAGAACAAAAATACATTGCTGCATCAGAAACTAATGAACAAATGAAGCTCCAAATAGAATGCCTATCTAAAGAAGCACAAGAGTCTAAAACAATTTTGGATGAAGTGAAATTGGAGGTCAGTGTCAGCTTGCTCCTTTTTACATATGAGACTTGAGGAATTAATTTATAGTGCTAAAAAAACCTGTATAAAACTTTTTTGGAGAAATACTCTGAAAGGTATAAATGACATGATCACTGGCTTCCTCTGGCATGAGTGGGTGCTACTTACTCTGTGCCAAGACTATTGAAGGCTTAGTCAGCTCGATGGACTCTTTTTGTAGGAAAAGAAATGTAATTGCTCTAGATTCTTCCGTAATTGACCTTTTAATTCTTCTTTTTCCATTCTTAAGTAATACCTTTATTATGTAAGTTTTTTTCTATCAGTGCTGCTCTCACCTACTCTATATAAAGGCATAGAAACAAAGTTTCCTCATTGGGAACTGGTGACCTTTTAGAACATGAATTCTTTCAAACCAGAGGGAACAGCACAGAAATTGACCATTAGGCCAGAATGGAAAAAATATGAAAAAATTTTAAAGACGGGGAAGTGAAGCATACATATTTTTGACAAAGCTTTGGGCACTGCTCTGGCTGTCATATTCCAACTATGGTTTTGATAATTCCTAAGCTATGCTACAGTTTGATGTGTATGTTTTAGTAAGACTTTTGCTACTAAGGAGCCATCACAGGAAAGTTTCATAAACAAATGCTTATTAATAGTGGGCAAGAGTGTAAGTAGTGACTTACAGAGAAATCATGACCTTGCTAGCTAGCATCTTTCTTCCTTTCTAAGTTCATAAAAGCTCGTTATATGTACTGTGAGAACATGTACATATAATGGAGTTCTGCATCATAATGCAAGTGTCTGTCCTTTTCCTTTGCACACTAAAGCTCTCTAGCAAAATGAAAGAACTGGAAGAGAAAGAAGCAGAGCAAAAACAACTTCTTGAGCTAAGAGAAAATCTTGTTCGGACTCAGGAGAAGTTAAACGAACTGGAACAATTAAAAGAGAAGGAAAGGATTAGTGAAGTGAGACTGGAGGCCAAAGACTTGGAGATCCAGGCAGTCTTGCAGCAGCTTACAGAATGTCAGGAAGAAATAAAAACTCTAACCCAGGAAAGAGATGACCTGAAGCAAAAAGAGGAGTTTCTCCAAGCGGAAACAGAGCAACTCAGAGAGGATATAAAGGACACTGTTTCAATGGTAGGAGAAGGACTTTTAAATTATATTAATATTTAGGAGAATATAGGAGTGGGAGTTTCTGTGGTTGTTTTTAATCAAGGAATGCTTACTAATATTACAAAATACATGTATTTTCTTTGTGGATTTTCTCTCTTGTATTCTAAAGAACATCTTGGCACATGAAGATTTGAGAAATACACAGAATTCTCTGAAGGAATCCCAAAAAACTGTCAAGAAGTTGAAACAAACTGTTTCTGAAAAAGAATCTCAGATTCTGAGTGTGGAAGAGGCACTAGGGAAAACCATTAAAGAACTCCAAATACAGGTAAAACTTTATGCAATAATTAAAACAAGGCCAGTTAATCTGCTTCTAGTCTCTTCTGCATCTCTCTTTCTTAAAAACATTCTGGGCTCTTGATAGCGAGTGTGCAGGAAAATCCCAGTCTTGACCAGCTGCTGCTGTTTCTGTAGAGCTTCAAGGGGTAATGTACAGTCAAATTAACTTTTGCTTAACTTGTGTGCCCCATGGTTGTGGATTTGAGTGGTGGCATTGGATAGGAAATGGAAAAGGAGATGAGGGTTACTTAAGTGTAGAAATGAGGCTAATTTATATTTAAAATAGAAATTTCATTATTTATAACAGTCCCAATGAGAACTGTAAGACATGATTGTCAATGGCAACTCAGATCCCAATATATCACAGAAGCCTGTTATAAATACTGTAGGAGAGTGAATGAAACAAAACTTTGGCATTTAATTTTATATTGAATTCATGAAAACGCTGTCTTTGCATTTTTTTAAATAGATCTCAGAAATGACAGAAGAAATTAAAATCATCGCATCAGAGAGAGATCAGCTTGCTGAGGAAAAATCAGAAAGTAATACCTGTAGAGAAAGTGATCAGCTTCAGGTGCAAAAGGAACAAATCATTTTCCTTACACAAGAGAACCGTTCCTTGCAGGAGAAGCTGGACAGTTTACTTTTGAAAACAGAGGAGTGTGGGGAAGGAACTTGGGTAATTATGCTAAAGCTCTAATGGGAAGCTTGCTTATTTAAACTTTTGCTTGAGTGAAAAAATTGCAAAACACACTGCAGAAAAGGGTCGTGGTACTTTACTGCACCTCATTAAACTCCAAGTTTATTATGGTTTACTTGAGATATAGGCCACCCATATTTTTTACATAAATAAATGTGTATATATACATATATCTGGACATCCAGTAGGAGAAGGACTATAAATAGAACATTAACTTGATACAGGATAGTAATGATATGTACTGTTCTGCAAAGGAATGTTCTATAAGTGAGTAGATGAAGCTAAAAACTCATCTGAAAAGGGTGGATTAGCTGTTCTAAAGCAAAGGTGGAACTTTTTCACTGACACTGAAAGGGACATTGCACAGACCACTTGTTGTAATTGTAATTGGATGTGCTGATTATACTTTTCTGTGGGTGCTTTTATAGCAGCGCCTCTGAGTGCTGTACATAATCAACCTGTCAAAGGTGTCAGATACATTTTTCCTAAAAGTACTTCCTGCATGTGTTTCCTTGAATCTCTTATAAAATAGATACCACAGATCCAAGGACGATCTATGGAGCAAGAGTTATTGCTTCTGAGAGAAGAGCTGAGCCAGGCACAACAGAAATTGCATGAAATGGAGGAGGCAAAGGCCAGTGAATATCAAGGGGAACCTGAAAAAATGGAGAGAACAGATGTTATTCCAAAACCACATGACTCCCAGGAAGTCAGCATCCAGACTGAAAGAGATGATGATGAATTTAAAATGCAACTGGAAACTCTCCAGAATGAGAGAGATCAGCTAAGAGAAATGGTACAGGAGACAATTAGCAAGGTAATAAAAGTAGCTCTCTCCCCACAGGAGAACAGCTCTAGTGGATTTCTTCCATTTTTGGAAGGGTGGTTCAGGTGTCAATGTGTTAATGTACTTTTATTGTGTCCAAAGAACTCAGAGATACAGGAGGAGTTGAGATGTACTCGTGAATGTCTTGCACAGCAGCAGGAGAAGATTGTGGAGCTGAAAGGAAGTATTTCAGAGAAAGAAAACCAGCTCTCCAAGGTGCAAGGGGCATTGAAGGAGAAAACTGATGAGCTGCAGCAGAAGGTCAGAAGCAGTTTTGTCAAGAAAATTACAAGTTCTGCTGGGTTTGGTACTCCATGTCTACTGCACACTTCAGTTTCTAGAGCTCCAGTAGATGTAATAAAGAAACCCATTATTTATAACTATGGATGTCTTGGTGCTAAATGAATGAATATTATTTAGTATCAACAATGCACTTTAAACTCTCTCTCTTCTCAGTCTTACATTTTATACATCCCAATAATGTCATTTAGCTATCTCATTCTGAAGATCCTTGGGCAACTTTAGGAGAGCTTAGCACATTCTGTAATTTATTACTCTATTATCAATTGGTTCTCTCCTTTTTGTTTTCATGTCTGAAGCCAGTGTGGATTGTAGGCTTCATTTTTAACTCTCAGTAATGTCTCCTGTCTACTATGGATAGAGCAACCGAGGCGTTTTTATGGATTTACAATGTCTTGCACCACATTTTACTTCTGCCTTCCACTGAGACAGAAGAACTAACATTTGACTGGCTCTTAAGCAAAATTGGGGTGGTTTTTTTTGATTTTTGGCTTACTATATCTGGAAACCACTGGGGGTATTATTTTCCTTAAAACAATCCATTTACAACAACCCATATGTACAGACACTGCTTCTTAATGATGATCCAACAAACTCTTCAATCTAAACTTCATTGCTGGGACAAGAAATCTTAGGAGCATATAATGTTACTGGTTGTACTTTCTCCAAAGCATCAACTTATTTTTGCCCATGCAAGAGGTGATTACAAATACCAATCCTGCTTTGGATTTGTTCTTTGCAGCTCACTGAAGTCACTGAAAACCTGACTCGTGTCTCGGCTGAGTATGGCGACCTCCTGGCAGAAAAGCAGCAAACTGAAAGGGCAATGAGTGAGCAGCTTGAGAGAATCACTTCACTTAACAAGGAGAAGGATGAGCTTCAGCACCTGGTAGAGACTTGTAAGGAAAGGGAAGAACACTTGTTACAGGTTCAGAGGCAGTCAGAGGCTTTGAAGGACAGCCTGACAAACAAGGTGAGGAGTTTTGGTGTTTAGTCACTACTTTGTGTTCTGATGTTTTCTCAATGGTGTGCCAAACTCTTTCTCCACCTAAATTCTATTTAATTGTGATTTCTCAGAGGATCATTTTTGTGCTGGCAAGCAAACATGAACTTGGGTGAATGGTTTTGTCTAAGTTTGGTTTCTACTGATATTTAGCAATAACATACTCCACTTGTCTCAGCCTTGTAACCCATTGGATTGGTCCTTCTTTGGAATGAATGTGAATTTGCCTGAGTGCCTATTCAATACACTAATCAGTAACTGATCACGTATTCCACCTTTTTGAAAGGCACTGTGTAGACAGCATGAACCTAACAATTTTTAATCCTTAGTGCTTTGCATGCTCTTTGAATAACAGGTTTGGTTTGGAAGATGTTCTAGTTTGGTTGTACTGGTTTAACATTATGAACACTGTAGGAGAGTGAATGAAACAAAAATTTGGCATTTAATTTTATATTGAATTCCTGAAAACACTGTCTTTGCATATTTTTTTAATAGATCTCAGAAATGACAGAAGAAATAAAAATCATCACATCAGAGAGAGATCAGCTTCAAGGGCAAAAGGAACAAATCATTTTCCTTACACAAGAGAACTGTTCATTGCAGGAGAAGCTGGACAGTTTACTTTTAAAAACAGAGGAGTTTGGGGAAGGAACCTGGGTAATTATGCTAAAGCTGTAATGGGAAGCTTGCTTATTTAAACTTTTGCTTGAGTGAAATATTTTGCAAAAGCTGCCGACCAATAAAGAGCAAATTTATTGTTTACTTGAGGTGTAACTCCCAATATATTTATGAATGTACGTCTGGCACCAGAATGTGACAAATGTTTTTCTGTTAGTAAAATATTGACTTGATTTAGGATGGAGATGTTCTGCATTGATCTGCCCATGGATATAGTTCTTATAATCAAGTAAGGTGAAGCTAAAATTTGCTCATCTGTAGAGTAATTCTGCTTTTTTAAAGCATAACTAGAATTGACTTTGTCCTTTTTTAATGGAAGGGACATAGCAACCAACACTTTCTATAACTGCATGTGCTGATTGTACCTTTGTGTGTGGGGGAGTGTGTATATATATATATACAAACACAGGCACACGTATATATAATGTAAACCTCAAAAGAAAAGTATTGTATGTGCATTTATTTTTAATATTGAAGAGGCCTTGGACAAATTTCAAGTAAATAATTTTCTGGGCCTACCTAGCATTTTATACTTTTGAGACTACAAATAGAGATAAGGTCTCTAGTTTTAAGATGGGAGAGGTTTGTTGTTGGGCTTTTTTTTGCTTATATTCCCTCTATGCTTTAAGTACGATAGTGAAATACTACTTCTGATAACTTCTTTTAGAAGTTTTTGCTTCAAGTTTTATTTTCACATGTCTCTTATTTTACTAAAGAAACTTAAATTTAACATGGGCTTTGGTCAAATTTTAATACTCTAAGAGAAGTACAAATCTGTCTAAAGCAGTGTTGCTGTCTATTGTACATAATCAACCTGTCAAAGGTGTCAGATACGTTTTTCCTAAAAGTACTTCCTGCATGTGTTTCCTTGAATCTCTTACAAAATAGATACCACAGATCCAAGGACAATCTATGGAGCAAGAGTTATTGCTTCTGAGAGAAGAGCTGAGCCAGGCACAACAGAAATTGCATGAAATGGAGGAGGCAAAGGCCAGTGAATATCAAGGGGAACCTGAAAAAATGGAGAGAACAGATGTTATTCCAAAACCACATGACTCCCAGGAAGTCAGCATCCAGACTGAAAGAGATGATGATGAATTTAAAATGCAACTGGAAACTCTCCAGAATGAGAGAGATCAGCTAAGAGAAATGGTACAGGAGACAATTAGCAAGGTAATAAAAGTAACTCTCTCCCCACAGGAGAACAGCTCTAGTGGATTTCTTCCATTTTTGGAAGGGTGGTTCAGGTGTCAATGTGTTAATGTACTTTTATTGTGTCCAAAGAACTCAGAGATACAGGAGGAGTTGAGATGTACTCGTGAATGTCTTGCACAGCAGCAGGAGAAGATTGTGGAGCTGAAAGGAAGTATTTCAGAGAAAGAAAACCAGCTCTCCAAGGTGCAAGGGGCACTGAAGGAAAAAACTGATGAGCTGCAGCAGAAGGTCAGAAGCAGTTTTGTCAAGAAAATTACAAGTTCTGCTGGGTTTGGTACTCCATGTCTACTGCACACTTCAGTTTCTAGAGCTCCAGTAGATGTAATAAAGAAACCCATTATTTATAACTATGGATGTCTTGGTGCTAAATGAATGAATATTATTTAGTATCAACAATGCACTTTAAACTCTCTCTCTTCTCAGTCTTACATTTTATACATCCCAATAATGTCATTTAGCTATCTAATTCTGAAGATCCTTGGGCAACTTTAGGACAGCTTAGCACATTCTGTAATTTATTACTCTATTATCAATTGGTTCTCTCCTTTTTGTTTTCATGTCTGAAGCCAGTGTGGATTGTAGGCTTCATTTTTAACTCTCAGTAATGTCTCCTGTCTACTATGGATAGAGCAACCGAGGCGTTTTTATGGATTTACAATGTCTTGCACCACATTTTACTTCTGCCTTCCACTGAGACAGGAGCACTGACATTTGACTGGCTCTTAAGCAAAATTGGGGTGGTTTTTTTTTGATTTTTGGCTTACTATATCTGGAAACCACTGGGGGTATTATTTTCCTTAAAACAATCCATTTACAACAACCCATATGTAAAGACACTGCTTCTGAATGATGATCCAACAAACTCTTCAATCTAAACTTCATTGCTGGGACAAGAAATCTTAGGAGCATATAATGTTACTGGTTGTACTTTCTCCAAAGCATCAACTTATTTTTGCCCATGCAAGAGGTGATTACAAATATCAGTCCTGCTTTGGATTTGTTCTTTGCAGCTCACTGAAGTCACTGAAAACCTGACTCGTGTCTCGGCTGAGCATGGCGACCTCCTGGCAGAAAAGCAGCAAACTGAAAGGGCAATGAGTGAGCAGCTTGAGAGAATCACTTCACTTAACAAGGAGAAGGATGAGCTTCAGCACCTGGTAGAGACTTGTAAGGAAAGGGAAGAACACTTGTTACAGGTTCAGAGGCAGTCAGAGGCTTTGAAGGACAGCCTGACAAACAAGGTGAGGAGTTTTGGTGTTTAGTCACTACTTTGTGTTCTGATGTTTTCTCAATGGTGTGCCAAACTCTTTCTCCACCTAAATTCTATTTAATTGTGATTTCTCAGAGGATCATTTTTGTGCTGGCAAGCAAACATGAACTTGGGTGAAGGGTTTTGTCTAAGTTTGTTTACTGATATTTAGCAATAACATCCTTATCTTGTCTCAGATTTGTAACCTTGATTGGATTGGTTCTTCTTTTGAATGAATCTGAATTTATCTGAGTATATATTTAATACAATAATCTGTAATTGCAGATAGATTCCCAACTTTTTGAAAAGTACTGTGTAGACAGCATGAACTTAAATGAGCTTTGAATCTTTGGTGCTTTGCACGCTCTCCAAGGTGCAAGGGGCATTGAAGGAAAAAATGAATGAGCTGCAGCTGAAGGTCAGAAGCAGTTTTGTCAAGAAAATTACAAGTTCTGCTGAATTTGGTGGTTCATGTCTACTGCACACTTCAGTTTCCAGAGCTCCAGTAGATGTAATAAAGAATACCTTTATTTATAACTATGGATATCTTGATGCTAAATGAACGAATAGTATTTGGAATCCACAATGCACTTTAACCTCTCTCTTTTTTCTCAGTGTTAAGTTTTATGCATCCCAATAATGTCATTTAGCTATCTCATTCTGAAGATCCTTGGGCAACTTTAGGACAGCTTAGCACATTCTGTAATTTATTACTCTATTATCAATTGGTTCTCTCCTTTTTGTTTTCATGTCCGAAGCCAGTGTGGATTGTAGGCTTCATTTTTAACTCTCAGTAATGTCTCCTGTCTATATGGATAGAGCAACCGAGGCGTTTTTATGGATTTACAATGTCTTGCATGTTTTCCCACATTTTACTTTTGCCTTCCACTGAGACAGGAGCACTGACATTTGACTGGCTCTTAAGCAAAACTGGGGTGGGTTTTTTTTGTTTTGTTTTTGGCTTACTACAGCAGGAAACCACTGGGGGTTTTATTTTCCTTAAAACAATCCATTTACAACAACCCATATGTACAGACACTGCTTCTTAATGATGATCCAACAAACTCTTCAATCTAAACTTCATTGCTGGGACAAGAAATCTTAGGAGCATATAATGTTACTGGTTGTATTTTCTCCAAAGCATCAACTTATTTTTGCCCATGCAAGAGGTGATTACAAATACCAATCCTGCTTTGGATTTGTTCTTTGCAGCTCACTGAAGTCACTGAAAACCTGACTCGTGTCTCGGCTGAGTATGGCGACCTCCTGGCAGAAAAGCAGCAAACTGAAAGGGCAATGAGTGAGCAGCTTGAGAGAATCACTTCACTTAACAAGGAGAAGGATGAGCTTCAGCACCTGGTAGAGACTTGTAAGGAAAGGGAAGAACACTTGTTACAGGTTCAGAGGCAGTCAGAGGCTTTGAAGGACAGCCTGACAAACAAGGTGAGGAGTTTTGGTGTTCAGTCACTACTTTGTATTCTGATGTTTTATTAGTCATATGCTAAACATTTGCACAAACTCTTTTATTTTTATTCTCAGCCTATCAGCTTTATGGTTGGTAAACATACATGAACCATGGGCAATGGATTTTGTCTACATTTGTTTATTGATTTTTAGGAATAACTTTGTCTACTGATCTCAGCCTTGTAACCCGTTGGATTGGTCCAGTTTTAGAATGAATGTGAATTTATCATATGTGTGCATTTTTAATATAATTATCAGAAATTGAACATGTCTTCCACCTTTTTAAAAGGCCCTGTGTACACAATGTGGACTTAACTGGGTTTTGAATAGTTGGTGCTTTGCACACTTTCTGAATGCCAGACAATGTTTGAAAATCTTGGACCTAATTCTGGCCTACTCATGCTTTTCATATTGTTTACTTTGCAGCTTTTCACCTGACAAATTTTTCCTTTGTAGATGAAAGAGTGTAATTGAGGATTGCTTCAGTTTAGCAAATATTACTCTCCAGTTGAGGAAATATAAAGATATTGTCCATCTTTTGTGCTCATCTTCTATTTATTTTAATTTTCTTATGATATAGACATAGGTTGATTGCCTTTTCCTTTGATTCCACTTGTTTACAGAAAACCAAAGTCGACTGATCTAAACTTATTGGGTGTCATGCTGTTCCTCTTCCTTGTAATTTTTTTTTCTGTGTGATTAGAACACCAGAATTATTTTTCAACTTTTTTTTCTGCTAGTGTGATTTTTAGTGATTAAGATTTGTGATTTTTGTATTTGACACAACTGATTTTACTACTTCATAGGGGTGTATAAAGACCACAACCACCAACTTGTGATTTGCGTTTTTCTCCACTGTTCATTGTAGATTCAACAGTTAACTGAGACATTAAATAGTGTCTCATGTGAGAAGGACCAGTTATTAGCTGAAAGAACTAATCATTCTTTACAACTTAAAGAACAAATCTCATCAGTTAATCAAGAAAAAGATGAGCTACAAAAACTTCTTCAGGATGTCAGGTCTGAGCGGGACCAGCTCAAGACAGAATTGCAAAGAAATTCTGAGATGGTGAGTGTTGCAATTTGCATACCTGAGTTATTCCTAACTTCTCATCTCAACTGGTACTTAAATATGTTTTTATTTTAGTGTGTTGAAACAAAGGCAAAACTGGAAGATGCTTTAGAACAAATGAAGCAGAGAAACCTGAACAATATGTCCATTCAGGTAAACCCAATGGATATTGCAGAGCAGGTGGCCAATGACAGCTTGACAGACAAAACATTGAAAATTAAGGTAAGCTTATTTTTCTGTTTGTTTTAAGGATGCGCATAGAAACTTAATGACACTTGTCATGGAGCATAAGCCTTTTGTGCATTATGTATAAAGTGGTTTGAATGTCTTGCTAAGGTGCTGCCTACCATGGGATCATTTGATTTGCTGTTGTTGTTCAGTGGTTGCACATCAACTTAATGCTCACAGAATATCTCACTTGCTTTCATTACTGTCCAGCCACCCCAATGAAAATAACTAGTCATACAGGCTTATAGAATCATTTAGGTTGGAAGAGACCTCTTAGATTATAGATTTCAGCCCTTAAACCAGCACTGCCATGATCACTGCTAAACCATGTCCCTAAGTGCCAGGTGTACACATGTTTGAAGTAACTTCAGGGATGGTGATTCCACCACTTCCCTCGGCAGCCTGTTCCAGAGGTTGGCAGCCTTTTCAATTCAGAAATTTTTCCTAATAACCAGTCTAAACCTCCCTTAGTGCAACTTATCACATATTACTGGAGACAAGAGGCTGACCCCAAAGAGGGCTATACCCTCCTTTCAGGCAGTTGTAGAATGATAAGGTCTTCCTGCAGTCTCCTTTTCTCCAGGCTGAAACACCCCCAACTCCCTCACCCACTCCACAGGACTTGTGCTCCAGACCCTTCCCCAGCTCCATTGCCCTTCTCTGGACATTCCCCAGCACCACCATGTTCTTTTTGTAGTGAGGGGCCCAGAGCTGAACACAGGATTTGAGGTGTGGCCTTGCTAGTGCTGATTCCTTTTGTAGTCCTGCTGGCCACACTTCCTGACACAAGCCAGGATGCCCTTGGCCTTCTGGGCCACTGGGGAACACCCTGGCTCACGTTCTGCCAGCTATTGACAGCACTCCCAGTTCCTTTCCTGCTGGGAAGCTTTCCAGACACTATTCCCCCAGCCTGTAGCACTGCATGGGGTGTGTTGTGACCTGGCAGTTCAGCTGTTGAACCTCAAACAGAAGCACTTTACCTGGGTAATTATCTATGTTTGTGCCTGGATTGGTGTTTTTGTCATATCCCCATGGCAAGTCAAAACTCAAGTCTTAATCATATTAACTTTTCCTGTTGTAAAACCAGTACATACTGTAGGGGTTAGTCCTGGAGTCAGGCAATTTATTTTATGTTTCTGTTTATAGCTAATCACACTTTTCCTCATTGTGAACAAATTAATCTGTTTCTCTTGCATTTAGGAGCTTCTTGAGAAATTCCCAAGTATGGGGAAGAGATATGAATGTCTCTCTACAGTGTCTCTTAAGCTGAAGAGTGAACTGAACAGTCAGAAAGCACTGCTAGCTGTGATACTGCCTCAGCTTCCCCTGGAGCAGAGTAAACAAGTCAAAATGCTTCAAACTAAAAATGAGGATATTAACACTCGACTCCAGAAATTATTGTCCAAATTGAAGGTACCAACTTATAATGCTGAATATGTGGATGCTTCATATTGTTTGGATTTGGGTTTGGGGTTTTTTTAAGTAAACTCTCAATGGTAACAGCTAGGATTTTATATACTCTAGCTTTGGGTTTTGAGAATCCATACATTGGAGAAAATAAGCTGAAGAGTAATTGCTTTACAATCATGGAAAATGTAAATCAAACTTAGTTTTTAACTGTAGTTCAGCTGCTTTGCACAGAATTATTTCATTAATATTATTCCATTTTAATTGGAAAATGGAGTTTCCTTTCTGTACTCTATAAATCAAATGATAGATGACTGTTTCTCTGTGGGGGAAAGAGACATGCAAGATGGCTTGGAGATGCACCCTTACTCTGCGAAACTGCCCAGGTAGTTTGATTTTACAGCCTTCCCCAGTTTGGAATCAGTTTCTCCATTGGGCTAAAATTATTAGCAAAAAGGTTAAGGGTAATTGGGGAAGAATTCCTGTTAACGTATGCAGAGGTACAGTGAATGACATTTTTTTCTGTTTCTTTTATTTACCATGAAATACTAAGGGCTGGGGGTTTTTTTGATTGGAGCGTGGAAACATGCACAGGCCTAGAGAGAGGGGCTGAGGTTCTTGAGAGTCAGTGATGTCTACAAATAACCATTAACTTGGAAGCTGAACTAATATTCCAAAGGGTCTCATTTTATAACTTAACACAGCCATTGTATGTTTGATTTTTTCCATAGTTGGCTTTTAACTTTCATGGTTAAAGATGTTTAAGATTCAACTAGTGAGCTCTGCTGGAATAAAGTTTTAAATCAGCACAATGATATTATTCTTATAGATCATCTGTACCTTTCACAACTCCAAGAGAAAATAAATATAACAAAGAACACTTTGTTTTTCAAAGTTTAGATTTGTGTAAGACTGTCTAGGCCTTTTAGACTTCTTGGCTTTTTTGGAGTCTACAGCAAATAGCGTACTGGCCAAGTGCTCTCAGCTAAAAGGCTTACATGCCATTACTATAATGCCCATGTGAACCTGATTTTCTTAGTCATGTGTTAGTTATCCTGGACATTTAGAGGCTCAGAGAGTAAGGAGATTGAATTATAAAATACTGTATTTTAGCTGGATGCAGGGTACCATATTAAAACAGGCTCACTGATAGATTCTGTGCTTCTGCAACAGCTTCTCTTCAGCTCTGTTTGCACAAAGAGAAGAGAATATCACACTACTGTTCACAAGTATGAAATGGAATTGCTGGAGGAAAAGAGAAAACAAGATCACCTACAGTCCCAGATTCAGTGTCTCAGGAAGATTAATTTGAAGCAGAATGAAGTATCATCTCAAGAGTTAAACAGCTGTGAAGGACTGCAGAGTTTCTACTTGGATGCAGAGGTAATATTTGGGGAAAAAAATAGACAATAAAAACCCATTCCAAGGCATGGGGTCATGTGGTGGTGGGAATCTAATGGCATTGGCTTTATCTGTTAAAACTTCTTTTAAGGGAGGGGTGAAAAAATAGAGATATTTTTTATGCTGCTAGTTCTATAATAAGAAGGTTTTGCTTCATAAAGCAGCTGAAAATAAAATGATTAGGTTAGAAAATAGTTGTGACTGTTATTTACTAAATTGCCCTCTACATTACATACTATTCAATACCAAGATGACTTGTTCTAAAACAATGGAATAAACTTTTGCTAATAAGCACTTTTTTCCCCCCCCTTTCCACCTGTCCCAGGAACATGGATTGTCTTCTTGCTTTCCCAATAGGGTGTAATTTTGAGTCTAGCAAAACTCCTTTTACATGATAATTAGATGCTAAAACAGACTCCCTGCTATACTGATAAGTGAGAGGACAGAAGGTATATTTACACATGTGATAATCAAACCAGTACTTAAATTTTAATTCTCTTTTTTTTAAGAGCATTCTCAAAGATATATCAGAAATGGAAAATGAACTTCTCTGCATAGAAGCAGAGTTAGACCAGGAAGCAAGTGCTAGAAAAGAAACAATACAGTTCTGGGAAGTTTGTTCAAAAATTCACTGGGATACAGAGGAATTGAAAGAAGAACTAAAGAAAGATAATGAAAGACTCCTGCAAATCTTTAAATTCTGGACTCCTAAAGTGAAGGTAAAATTAAATGTTACAGAATCAGAGATCTATTTTGTGTAAGCACTGCAAATGCCTATGATTGAAAACAAAATACAAAAAAGGCTCTTAAATCATCATTCATTTATTATCAGCATTTACTCATACTTCAACTGTAAAATGTAGGAATATTTAAAAGATTTTCAAAGGTTTTTTAAACTTGAAAAGTTGCTTTCTAAAAGACTTTCTAGTTAATAAATGGGAATAGGGTTGTTTATTTGGGGTTTTATTACTCTGAATTCTGAAAAATGTTGCTTTTCTTGCCAAACTTTATCAAAACTACTATAGCCATTTTTGACTCAGTCAAATTTATATTTGCACTCCTTTCTTTCTCATGCTTACCGCTTGCCTCTTTTGGAAATCTGGAGAGCATTTTTCAGGATTTAGTGCACTATGAACAGGATTTCACAAGATTTCATCTTTCTGATTAAATCTTAAGTTTAGCCTATTTTTATAAGTTTCTTCTGTAGAGTCAATAGTCTGTCTTGACACTTTTAGGATTTTGCAGTGTTGGCAAGTTTTTCACAAGAATTCCCTACCCTAATATTATGTAGATCAAAGCTTTTAACAAACAAAAATCTAGTAAACATTGTCATTTCCTGACAATTGTGAAGTTTTTATTTATCTGACATGTTAAATATGTGGGTTTCTAGAATAGTCCAATGTGCAGGTTTCATTCCCTTTAGTCAGTGAATACATTCTAGTAAGGAAAATCTGTGAATAATTAGGTTTTCTCTAGCTGACTTTCAAGAAGTTTTCCCATTATAGTTCATTTTGTTTCTTTAATATTAGAGTTTGAGTTAATGCAGAAATACTTGTAAACCTGCAATACACTATCATTGTGTCTTGTGCCCCTTCCTGCCTCCTGTTCTTTTGTAAATTAAACTGTTCTTTGAGTGATAATGATACTATTTCTGACAGCAAGCATTGTCAAATGGGGCACTGAAACAAGAATGTGATAATAATGCAGGCTAAGGTACTTCCTGTTTCTTCACTTGCCATATTTCTAGCAGATTAAAAAAGTATTCTGTGTAATGCTTCTGATTTTCAGATGCTCCTTGAACTTTCTTCAGAACTGGATGCCAGAACTGCTGATTATAGTAAAAATGCTGATGTTGAATTAAAACAGAGAAAAGAGAAAAATGAAGAGTTGCTTCAGGATCTAAACACTCTAAAAGAAAAACTGGCCCCTGGTGGCTCTGCCAGTCTGGCATTAGAAGAAGAAAATTATAGGCTTCATAATAAATTAAAGGCTGCAGAACAAGATAAAAAGGTACCAGTACTTGCTTCTAAGGAAAGCTTCTTTAATGCTTACTTTCTAAGGGAGAGTACTCCAAACTGAAAATAAGGATTGATGGCAACTGTAAATCTATGCCACCACAATACAAATAGAGTACCCTTTACTTCAGTAGCTCTTTTATTTCCAAAGTGGAATTTTGAGCTCTTGCCTGTAACATGATTATTTTAATGGCCTGATTTCTGTACACAAATAGATGTTGAGTTTAGAAATTGATATGAAAGCTTTTATTTGCTTTGGAAGTATTGACTTCAATAGGGTGATACTCTTGATGCTTCCTGTAAGTATATGGTATTCACTATACATGAAGCTGGAGAAGAATTCTCTATTTAATCACAAGAATTGAGAATTCATTTTTTTATGCCACAGTTACCCTTCTCCAAAACACTTTCTTTTCTTAGACTTGAGTGTTCTAGACTATTAAAAGGTGACATAAAACAGTGACTTGGACATTAAGAGTTGCTATAGAGCCTGTAGTGTTGGGATTTTTTTGTGTGGTTTGGGTTTTTGCTAGTTCTTGCTAAGAATATGACCATGTGCTGTTACTGTTACTGCTCATAACTGACTGATTGATGTATCTCAATAGGCTATGGAAGTCAAAATTCACAAGTTAGAAACTGTAATAAATGAAGTGGGAGAAAGTATCAAAGAGAGAGATGACAGGATAAGCAAGTTACAAGCACAGATGAGAATAAGAACAGAGACAAGTGAGCTCACCCAACTGCAAGCCAAACTGAATGAGATGGATAATTGCCTCAGGACTGCCTTAACAGAGAAACAGAGTCTTCAGGTATGAGCAACATACTTCACTCTTCTCTTTCTCCTCTGATTAAAGACACAAAGCAGGCTTGACAACAGTTGTAGGTGAAACATAGCTCTCCATATCTCCAGTCAATGTATTTATTCTGTATGGCATTCCTAGAGTAAATTCCACTTGCTTGTTTAGCAGCCAGTTTCACATTCTACCAGTGCAACCATCAGTGGCAACATTTAGAATCCATATTACAATACTATAAACTAAATGTGTCACTTGTACGTGATGCATTTCTGAAGCACTTGAAACATCTTAAAACTTTTAAACTGAAGCATGATCTATTTACTCAACATTTGCATGCTAATTTAGAATTCACAGATTTATATCTGCACAGAAGTCAGCAAAACTTCCTAAAATATGGTAGCATGTAATACACCAGTGTAGGACACCAACTGCTACTATAGTGCTAGTTGGTAATGTGAGCCACCTTAGTGGAAAATAACTTCCTGCTCCTGGTCTTGTCCTGCAAAATCTAGCAGATCTATAGTAAAGATACAAGGTAAACATCCCTTAATTTCATTGCTAACCAAAAAGCCGTTATTTGTACTAAATATTTTATTTTCAGGCAAAATTAGATGAAGGTGCTGAGCTGTACAAAGAAGAAATTGACCATCTCAAAACACAATTGGTGAAATGTGATCTGGAAAGAATGAAACAATCTAACTCCTTTGAAAGGAAGTAAGTTCAAATTTTATCTTACAATTCTCAACTACTTCATTCTTAGCTTCTACTTTGCTCTTTTCCTACATAATAAGTAGTTATCATTCAGTTTGAGGTGTTGTAAGTTTTTATAGTGGTTAGAGAAAGTAAAATCTCTACACACCTTGGGTTGCTTACAGAACTTCTTCCCTATACACCCACCAAAATTTCTCAATCAACTGTGTTCAGCCATATATGAAATAACTGTTCTCACAAAAGAAGGCAAGGGGAAAGCAATAACTGAAAGCACTCTCTACTTCATTAGAGAGAAGGATACACCAAAAATAATTAGTCCAGCTTTTGGGTGCACTTTATCCAAAATCTAACTGACAACCAGGTTTATGTAGTTTTTTTTGTAAAACATGGCTGTGTCTTGTATTTGATAGCTCATTGGAATTCAGCTGAAACTGTAATAATTATTAAACTGAGGTTTTCTGTGGTTTTTTTCCCCCTCCCTTTCTGCTTCATATAGACTTGCTAATTATGAAGCCCTTGCAGAACACCAAGAACAGCAGTTAACAAAGCTAAAAGAAGAACTGAGGAGAGCATACCAAGAGCAAGATGTTACTGGTAAATTCAAGATAAATAGAAGGGACTCTTTCATGTTAAACTCTTGAGTTTTGAGGCTAAATCTTTGAAGATGAGATTGAGATGCAGGCCTTGTACTCAAAGGGTATGAGGAGAACTGGGTGCATTGGAAGATGAGATGGAAAGTAGATTCCATCAGCTGCATATGAACTGCATTACAATCACAGCAGTTCTTGTGTTTTTCTCCAGCCACGTTTGCTCTTGTGGAGGAATAAGCTGCAGTGGTGGTAGCTCATGTTGCCACTTTCTCCTTGACATATGAATACCTAGTTCTAATGAAAGCTATGACATACCTGGAACAATAACTAGTTTACCTCTAAATGGCCCAGTGAAGAATCTGTCATGTTTCTTATTATCTCCCTGGCGGTGTGAATAGTGGGAGGTGTATTTTTTGTAGAAAAAAGAGTAACTGTTGGAATGGCACTTGTAACCCCGTGAAGTTTGACATATAAGATCACAAAAAGGCATAGGCTAAAAAATGTATTGGTTTGATTTTAAGCACTCTCCAAATTATGCACACACATTTGTATAAATCTATTTTCTAGTGCTGAAAGAAGCAGATCCTCAGCAACCCCAAAAACCCCTTACTTGTGGTGGTGGCAGTGGTATTGTGCAGAGCACACAAATACTTGTTCTAAAATCTGAACAAGCCAAGCTACAGAAAGAGAACTTGCAGCTGAAGAAACAAAATGACCTTCTATTGAGGTAAGTGGACAGCTGACTAGCAGCATGTCAAATCATTTATGTACATTTATGTATTTATGTACATCATCAGTGTATGTTTCTGGGAGACCTATAGAAACGAGTAACCATTGATTTTAGATTTCACCTCATGAACTTTTATTTAAAGCTAGTGTTTTATGGCTTATAAAGCCATAGAGGCCTTTTGAACTTTAAATTGCTTACTTTCTTAAGAATCTTTTAAATTATGGAAGCTACACTTGAATTGGAAGGAATTTCAGTCTAAAAAGAATCCTCTGAAATCAAGATACACAACTATTATACTGCCATGTCTGTCACACATAATCTGAAAATACAGGAACTCTCTGTTCTTCAGGAATTTTTTCTTAAAGAAATTGCTTTAAACTTAATTGAATGCTGGGGTTCTTTTCTTTGCAGCAATGAACTTCAACTGAAAGAAGAACTCAGGAAATGGAAAGAAAGAGCACTAAAATTGAGAGAACAATCCTCAAGAGAAACTACTCGAGAGACAATACCAAAGTCTCCTAAGAAGGCAGTGTCATACTTCTTCAAAGAGCAAACACTTTCACCCTGTAAGGAAACTGTTTCTCAGGAAACAGTGACTCAGGACCTACCAAAACCTCTAAATCCGACTCGTCCAACAAATTTCTTTGATAATTCCAACTTGGGTGTGCTAACAGGTACGTAACACAGTGGTAGTGTCCTATAAGATTTGAAGATGCAAAATGTAAGGGATGGCCTGAGATCTGAAACTTGCATGGTAACAGTGTTCCTGAATGGTTTGTCATATGACTGTTGAAAAGCAGACCATCTGAGCTGTGAAGCTTCTGTATGCTCTACAGAATCAAAATACCAAAATGAATCCTTCGCCTGCTGAAGAATATACAAACCTTTTTTTCCTTTTCTACAGTGGAAGTGTTGATGAGTGACTTTTCGAAGTGAATCAGCAAAATATTGTTATTAGATAACTGGTGCTCTAAAATGTTTTGCTTTTTTAACTTTGCTTAAGCACAGATTTCTGGTAAAACTATATAAAGTTAACTGGTTAGCTTTTTTCTGAAGTTTTTCAAGATGGTAGACTTTAGCCTTTGATGTTGCATT
Organism: Melozone crissalis; assembly: GCF_028551555.1. Lineage (NCBI taxonomy): Eukaryota > Metazoa > Chordata > Aves > Passeriformes > Passerellidae > Melozone > Melozone crissalis. Next base: position 39,636,616 of record NW_026535784.1, on the reverse strand, counting down.
TGCTACTCTGCCTGGTCTCAGCTGCAATAATAGCTGTTTTGATGAGAACTTCTGTTCCTCAGCATCACTTCAGATTTCTTGTATCTGGCCTGATGACTTTTAGTGACCTTCTGCCCTCACGCTTCTCACAGCTTTCAGAAGGCCCCAGCAGACATGTTGAAGAGTAGCCAGGTTTTGAGGCATTAGTAGCAGGCTTCCAGAAAGAACATGACCCATTAGTTGGTTTTGTGATGGCCACTTGGTAACAGCACAGCTTTCCTCACAACACATAGCTCCCCAGAGGGAAGCTTTCATAGCTGACAGACAAAACACTAATCAAGATTAAATCACTGTACTCCTGCTGCTTGTCTAACTAAGAAAGGCTTTAATGTTCTTGTCTTCTGTACAGATACACGACCTGAGGGCAGAGAGTCCACACAAGAACATCTTAGGCACTTCTTTGGGACTCCAGACAGAGATAAAGCCCCTGACTGCAAAACCCAGTAAAGATGCTCTGTTGTAAGCTGCCCTTACAGTGCCTACAGCCAGGATCTGCATATACAAAAGAAAATTGCTTCAGGTTAAAAACCATCAGCTGCTTCCATCTTTGCTGTCTTGGAGTTTCTACTTCTTACAGCTGGGAAAGCTGGAATATGAGGACAAAGATGGAAAACCAGATGTTGCCCCACAGCCTGCTAAGCTGCTGATGTTCTACTTTGGTGTTTTGGTGTGGATTTTTTTCATAGGAAAGGGAAGCTAATGTATTGAAAAAAAAAGGGAAAAGTAATGGTTCACAAACTAATCTACTGTGAAACTTCTCAGTCTCAAAGTTTTCATTCTGTCATTCCTAAAACAGCCCTTTTCTGAGGTGTTGATATTTCTATCTTCAGAGTGCTGTTGACTTGGCAAGAAATATTCTTTTTGTTTCTTAGCATGTGGTTTTTATACCATATATTCTTTGGGCCAACAAAAACTGTGTTTTCACCACCGTCTTGACTTCTTAGGTCACTGCAACCGAAGTTACTGATCTTGTGTTTGTAGAGCACACAATCAAGGGTTCCTCTTAAACTCCTTAAAAGTTTCTGCAGCTCAGCCAATTATGGTACAGTGAGTAACTTTGAATTTTGCATCATTTTTCACTATACCTGTCTGAAGTTGTCTAATTGCACTTTTTTAAAATAGGAAGCAATGGACTTGACACTTTTCTGCTTCTCTAGTGAAGGGAAAACAAACCAGATCATTGGGGCAAGATGGACTTTTATTAACCTACTTATCTGTATTGTGAGACCTACATTTTGTATGTTTTATATAAGAAATTTTGACTTGACAATAAAGTTTGTGTTAAATATGTAAAAATGGTTTTGCTGTTCACTTGTGCTATGGTCCAGGGATGCTGACTGCAACATTGTGTCTAAATGTTACCAATTTAGTCTTTTATACTGATTTCATCACTTCCATTATTATTATTCTTCTTGTCTCCATCCTCTATAACCTTCTGCAGTAATTACTTGTGCAGAAATTTACTATTGTCAAAGTTTTATTTAATTCTTTGGGTCTATCAGAAAATGGTTGAAGTCTAAAATATAGATCCTCCTCTCTTTCCTGCCCTCCATTACCAACTAATAGGAATTGGCCACTCAGAACCTGTGATCAACTCCATTAAGGATAAAATCATTACCATGAGATGAGAAAGTCATACCCTAAGGAAGATACCTGCATCAAAAGCATCATCCTTATTTTATAGGAACAAATCTCTGTGATGCTAGGTCCTGTTAGGATCACCCAAACTGACAAGCAGATGGCTCCACTGACATGTTCCTGAGCATTCAGCAGTTACTGGAACTGGAGGAGGCACACAAGGATTATATACCTGATGGAGTTACTTCTTTGGTAAAGAATCAGCCTATTTACTTTGAATGGCTGAAAACTGCCAACTACTTTTCCTGTAAGCTGCAAGGATTTATCTCAATCTCTAGCCTGGAATGTGTTTTGGAAAGCTTTTAAAGGCATGATGATATACAGGTTCCAAATACCATTACAGAGTCGGGCACTGCAATGTCTTATTTCTGACCACAGCCACAGGTATTTATTTTCTGACAGGGATAAGGATAAATGCAAAGTGTTGGTAGGTCTGTGGTGTTTTTTTGTATGCTTGTTTTTGTGGGGGTTTTTTGTTTGTTTGTTTTGAGGTTGGTTGTAAGTTTTCTGGGTTTGTTTTGGGTAGGTTTTTTTTTGGTTGGTTTGTTACTTTTGTTTTTCCTACTATGATGAATGAGATTTCCTTTGGCCACCAGCATTTTGTTGTTCTAATAAATGAATTAGACTGATATTTTTTCTTCCAGAATTGGGAAAGAAGGTGTATATATATATCTACCTCTTCTATATACAATTTCCATTGGGTTTTTTGTTAATTATTGCTTGCTTGAAACAACTAGGTTTGGTGATTTTTCCGGTGATTGAACTAAAAAAAGCAGAAACTTATTGCAACAGGTGGCAAAAGCTTAGGGGCATAAGGATAAGTGCTTTTAGCAAATTGAGTCATTACAGGTTTTGTTTACTGGGGAGCTGATTTAGAAAGCTTTAAAAAGAAAGAAAACCTTAGCAGAAACACAGGATAAACTGAACTTTTGTGTATGTGTGTCCCGTTTTATCCACAGAAGTGGCTTTTCTGAGAACTAACTGATGTTTAGGCAGGACACCAAATTCCTTAATAATACTATCAGATAGCTTTAAGTCTGGTGTGAGCTTATAGCTAAATTAGTTTGTTCTAGAATTTTTCAGTCTAATGACATTCATTCTGCTTTAATATATGCTAGTTAAACCACTAGAAACAAAAGGTAAGTTGGCAAATCTCCAGTTTAACAACAATAAAAAAATAGTCACATAAGTTTTGTCCTTGTTTGGAATTTCATCATTTACACTGCAGAAAGACATTGCTTGGAAAAACAAGTTTGTGGCCTTTTGGTGGGAATCCTACTGATCTCTTGAATTCCCATTGTAAGAGTCAGATAATGCTGGTGATACTTTTGTGTCCTTTCGTGTGCAGGAGAAAAATCACACTTTTTTAAAATACTCAGTTTCACTAGATGGCAGCATCTCAGTATTTCAACAGGAAATTACGTTCGTCCAGGTTGGACTACAAATCCCAACAAGCACAGGGAAAAAAAATAGGATAGAACTTCCTTTGGTACAAGGGTCTGTGAATATAGCAAAGCTGTTCTAGATCTCTTGGTGAGTGACTGTATTAATATTTATTTGTAAAGGCTTCATAGAATCAGTATGGCAAATGTTCATAAAACATGACTATTAGATTGAAAAATGTATTTATGATGCATTTTGCTTCCCACTTGTTAAGGCATTTTGGGGAAGTACTTGAACTGGTCCAGGTGGCTTTTGGAAAGAAAAAAAAATTCTTCCATTACGTTGCTTCAGAAGTCTCATTTGTTGAATGTGTAACCTTCAGGAAACAGTTCTGGTGCAACTTTTGTTAGGAAAAACATCTAACAAAACAGAATTTCTGATCAAAATAAAAGAAAAGAATAATTTATTCAAAAAGTAGGATACTAAATTCGACTCAGTAATCTGAGTCACAGCATGGATTTGAACATCTCTAGAGGACAGCACTGGCTGCTAACATAGGGAAGATTATGGTACCTTTATTTTAATTTCCCGGTGAAGTACTTGATGTGTTGAATTTGTGTGTATATTTCATTTATATATATATATATATTAAAAAAATATATATATAAATTTATATTTATATTTAAGGACTTTGTTCTTATGACACCTTTCTACACCCATATCTACATAGACAAAGTTGCTTGGAGGAGTATGAGAATGCTGCAGTTTAGCTTATGGGGAACCCAATTACCAAACTCCAGATATTTCACTGTGACTAGAACACAGGGACCTCACTTTTTAGGAAGTTCTTTGAGATTTGGTATTTGTTTTCACTTGTTTGCCTGCATTTTTGTATGCTGTATTTCGTTAAACCTAACACAGCACTTAAACAAGGCTGTATTTTGCCTTTTGGCTGCTCCACCTAGGCTAAGGTAGCAGATCCTAGAGGTTCCCTACTGCCCCAGGCACACTGTGTTCCCTGAGAACAGGGAACAAGAGGCAAGACTGGGGGCTTCATTCCCCCACACTTTCCTGCTTCACTGGGACTGAGAGCCTGCTGTGCTGGAGGATTCCTAAGACAACTGAGGGCAGATACCAAGGCCAGGGCATTGTGTGGGATGTATTGCAGTCTAGGACATGGAAAAGTTTGTAGAGAAACAGAAGACAGACCTGCTTTCTGAGAATACCACAGATAGTGGAAACACTAGATTATCAATTATTGTACTGCTGTTTCATCCTGGCTTTTTTTTTTTTTTTGCCTGTTTAAGAAAAAATCAAATTTCTGTTATAATGAAGCTTAACTTCTGAGCTCAAATGCCTTTTGACTTCTTGAGACCCTTTATGTACTACTAAAAAAAAAGAAAAAGATGGGGCAGCGCTGCCTCTCAGAACTCTGGAAAACTGAGGGCCACAGGACAGTTGTGAAGGCAGAAGTACACCCTGGATCGTGTCTAGTTTTGGGAATGTGTTTGCATCTGATTCCAGGGGGGGGATGGTGTTGCCTTGTTTGCTCAATTTCTGCTCATTCCCGTGCAGGTCAGCGCCATGGGGCGGCTGGATGGGAAGATCATCCTGTTGTCTGCAGCAGCACAGGGCATTGGCCGAGCAGCTGCTATTGTAAGTTGGAAAATGTTTGTTCTGCTGGGCCTGTGCAAGGTCTCTTATTCTAACTTGTCCAGTGACACCTGCACCAAACCAGTTCTTGAATTAATAAACCACAGATGATACTAGAAGCACACAGTGAAAAAGTCAGGGAATAATGTAGCCACTATGCTGTATCATGCAGGCTTTGTGCTGTTTCAGTTTATGAAAATCTTCAACTCTGAGTGGAGATGTTAGACAAGGATAAGAACCAGATTTGAGGACAGCTGCATCTGCTTTTATAACAATATATGGTTGGTACTGCCTGTACCTTTTATTCAACATCTCTGTTGCTTTGTTCTGGAAGAAAATAGAGATGATACAGGGGATATTTCCTGGTGTAAGGCTGGATACTGTGAGGATCCCTTACAGTAAAGCCAAGATATTTTACCTATATTCATGACTGACAAAACCAAGTTCACATGATATTAGCACATTGTTCACAATGAGCAACTGTAAGGAACCATTTACAAATTTTGTTTGATTACTGTTAAACAGAATTTAAGGTATGTATTAACTTTCCAGTTAGCTTATAACTCCTTTTGACCAGTTCTTCTCCTGCTACTTCCCTTTTCCATGGCAAATAAAAAACCCAGTAGAATTATCTTGTTATCTCTCTAATGTAATTAACAGCTCAGGAAAAGCTCCTGTAGCATTTTTGCTAGACTGGTTAGTTTCTCATTAGCGTGCTGAGAACACAGAAGACTGCTGATCTTGGCTCTTACATGAATCACTCAGTCCAAGGAGCAGGTAATCCTCCTGATAGTTTCACTTTGTAAATACCCAACCAACCATGGAAAGCTGATATGGTTAATCTCACTATCCCCTTAAGCTGCACTTGGGACACCTATTTTGAAGATAAGGGGCTACAGTCCAAGATGTCAGAATACTTTTTACTTCCTTAGCTGTTGATTTATCAGTAATCACAATAAAAAGAGGCTTTTGAGGAGGCTTTCAAGAATGAAGCAGTGTCTCTGGTTAAATATCAAAAGCCATGCTGCTTTTAATATTGTTCTATTCCAATTACTTGGATACAGAAGATTTTGTTTATAAAATCCTGGTTTATGACTTCTGCCTTTACCTGTCAAATTTTGTAACATTTTAATCTAACAATAGATTTAAATTAGATTTAAATCTAACAGTATAGGCAGTTCTAGCCCCATTGCTTACTACTGCAGCTAATAAGGACAATAATAATTTCCATTATCTTAGTCTGGTTACTGTTCTTATACTTTATTTATGGATTCCTTCCTTTAGGGAAAACACCTTAAATCTGTCTTATCACACAAAGTTAAATAGTTGTCTGCAACTCCCTGATATGCCCAGAATGAAAACTTAGAGATCAGCTACCTTCAGCTTGGCTTGGCTCCTATTTCAAGCCAAAAAGCACCTGAAAACAGATTTTATTTCTGGTATGACCTGGAATATCTAAATATAAACTGTTTCTGTGTTCTCCAGGCTTTTGCTAAAGAAGGAGCCAAAGTCATTGCTACAGACATCAATGAGTCCAAACTGCAAGAACTGGGGAAATATCCAGGTAAACAGCCCTACATCAGGCATTAGTTCAGCTCTTACAAGTTTTGTGTAGGCTATCTGAGATACATTTTGAGGATAGGAAAGCTTGAAAGAGACAGGAAAAAAGAAAACCAGACTAGTTCTTCTGATGTTTGCATTGCTTTATGCTGTGGTATAAAAGAACAGAGATTTGCCATGTGAAATATTGCAACGTCAGCGTATCAGAGTATTATTCCAGACATGTGGAATAACTGATTTTCTTGTGTCACAGAAGAAGTTGATGTTTGCTGGAACAGCACCCATTTCAGTTACCTTTTGCCTTCACTAGGCTAATTATCAAGTGCATCACTCTGGAAGGCATGGGATGTTTTTTTCTCTGATCAAGAGAACATCCCACTATACAAAAAGGTAAACTTAGTGTCTTGCATTTCTATGGTCCATAGTTGGCTTGTCCTTTTAGTGCGTTCCTTATTGTCCTATAGAATCCATATGTCTTCAGAAATGTAATTCTAGCAACATTAGATATGCCTATTCTGTTGGTATAAATGTTCAGGCCTGAAGGTTGTTTTGTACTGCCACCACAGGAACATGCTTCAAGGAGCAGGTTTTGCACAGGCATGTTTCTAATCACAAGTGGGATAGTAGGTTAAAAAGTATTTTTTCAATCTTGAAATAAAAATAAAACTTGGGTGTAGTTCACAGCTGACAATGCTTCTAATTTGATTTGAGAAAAGAAAGTGGATTTAAAGAATTCCTACTAAAGGCTGATAGTAAAATACACAAAACCACAGCTGGCACAACTTTTAGCATGACTATCAGGCTCTGCCAACTGGAGCTCACACCAAGAAATCCCTTTGTTATTGTTTGGGAACTTGAGGGCTTTTCAGGTTCCTTCTGAGGGTATTTGGGAAAATGTTACATTTTTTTCCTCTGCTACTATGCTCACAAGGAAAGAAATAATTTTCCATATACTCAGAGCCATTCCCATCCTTTAGACATAAGATTAGTCAGTCTATAATTCATCAAGACTTGGCACTTTGAGGTCTTTGAATTTTATCCAGGAGAGGTAATTCCAATGTGATGTTAATCACCAGCCTGTAGTCTGATCGAATGCACAAATCTCTTCAAAAGTGTCTCTACATTTAACTAAGGCACAGAAAGCCTTTTCATGGGAACCAGAGCTTGGTGCTTTGATTTCAAAAAAACCCAGGGTTTTATCCATTTCAAATCAAATTCTCCTTTGACAATACTCAGATGCTTTACAGAGAGCTTTACAATGTTTCATGGAATCATATCTGTTGGATTAGACTTTGGGAGGCCGTGTAGTTCCATCTAGTGCTCAAACTGGCACTGGTTAGAGCAGGTTGCTCAGGGCTATGTTTAATTAAGTTCTGAACATCTCTAGGGATGGAATTTCATCTGCAGGACCCTGTTCCAGAGTGACTGCCCTCATGATTTTAATTGTTTACGCAAAATAATTTTGCTGTATTAATTAAATTATATAAAGCTCATTCATAACATCATCAACTACACATGAGAATGTGGCATGTAGTGAGACTGGAAGACACACGTAACTAGTTCCAGGTGTTATTCTATGATAATGTGTGAAAGCTTATTATGATTATATAAGTTCTCTAATTCTTCTGTGTGAGACTATAGTGCAATTCAAACTTATTTGGAATGTTTTTATAGTAAATTAAGCTAGCTCATCTGCTTGTCATGCTGTATAACAATTAAAACAGTTGATCATTTTAATTCTCTCCTGAAATTTTAAATAGCATCATATGCTGTCCCAGATTAACCACTGCACAAACTTAATCATTGAGTGAATTGAATTTCAAGTGCTATCCTAAACACATCAGAAAAATACTCAGCTAATCCCCAATGAAATACATTGAAGCAAATGCTGTGTTTTTTCTAGGCATTCAGATACGGGTTCTGGATGTCACCAAAAAGGAGCAGATAGAAAATCTGGCCAAGGAGATTGAAAAGATTGATGTCCTCTGTAACATTGCAGGGTAACCAGAATCTCTTTGCTACTACTGTTTTTCCAGTTTTCCCTGTCCTCCTTGAAGTAATAGAACTACTTTCTATTACTTCAATGCATTTTATTTGTTATGTTTTAATGGATTTTATACTCTTAATAGAAACCTCCGTGTGTTTCCATCAAAACGGAACTTTTTTTGCACAGCCACATAACCCAGGCCAAGATAGAACAGCTCTGGAACTTGTGTTTTCCTCACTCTATGGGTACCCTGTACTGATGGCTTTGGCCCTTCCAGCACAACAGTGAACAAAGCCTGGCAGTCTGCTGGTGCCTTTTTTTTTTTTTTTTGTTGTTGTTGTTGTTGTTGTTGTTTCTTCTGCTGCCAATCATTTTGTTGCACATATTGAGTCTGCTTTATGTCCTTGATATTTACCAGAAGAAATACACTGCTGCTTGCATTCTTCAAAGGAGCTCTTATCTCCCTCTTTTAAAGGTTGGAAAAGTTAATTGCTACAAAACAGCAATGGAAAGTGGATTACTGTCTATGACTTACATTTACAGAAATGTAAGCCGCAGACAGTAATCCACTTCATGCACTCATTCTAGGTTTGTTCATCATGGAACCATTCTGGAGTGTGAGGAGCAAGACTGGGACTTCACGATGAACCTCAATGTTCGCAGCATGTACCTGATGATCAAGACATTCCTCCCCAAGGCAAGGCTTGGCTGCCCATGACTTTCAGTCTCTGCTGCATTGTTTAAAGTGTGACAGATCAGAGTTGCTGCCACTGTGGCAGTGTACAAAATACAAACGTGCCACTTTGGATAGGGGGGCCCTTAGAATATAGTAATCCTACTATTAAACATTCTCTTCATTGCATAATATTTCAAGTAGACAATTTATCTAAAGGATATGGTAGAGACAATTTATCTGGGGAGTTGGCATATGTCAACTAGCTAAAATACTTCAGACTTCATGCAGAGCAGTGATGGAGTCATTGCAATACAGTGCTAATGTATTCTACTACAGCACACAGCTGCCCAATACCACTGCTACAATGTATTAATAAATCATCTATATTAATATGAATTTTGTACAGCTCTGGAGACTATCTTGCGAAAAAATTCAGGGATACTGATTAGAGCACAGCAGCTCCAAGACGCTTCTTGGTTTTTCCATAATCACTGGGTTTGGGTCTACAAAACCTTGTGGACTGAATAAGGTGTTTGCATTCCCATAAATGCAAAGGCCAGATTTGAAAGCTGTGACTATGACTGGATGACAACTACTATTTTCAGTATTTTTCCAGTTCTTTTTGCTTGGTTGGTTTGATTTTTAGTTTGGTTGGGGGTGGTTTTTTTCTTAGCTGAACTTAATTTTCAAAGTTTGGGGGTTTTTAAGAACATCAGGCATATCAGATTTTAGGATGCCTAAAAAGGTCGTAACTTGAAGAAAATTACAATTCATAGATGCTAGAGTGTTGTGCTTTAGTCTTCTCCAAAACAAGAAGAGTTAGAGTGGGATCAGCGAGTTGCTTCATTGGTAGATGGTATGGGCAGATGTCTGTGTGGTGTAACTTACTGTTGTGACAGAGGGCAATGACTGAGAGGTGGCAACCTAGGAAAAAATCCTTTCCTGGCATAGTGTTCAATCCTGACATGGCTCAGGGGAACTGAGGGAGAATTTCAGACTCTGCTTTACTGCTTCAGTCAATGGCACCTACCCATGCCAACTGAGCTTTGTTGCCCTGTGTATCAAGTAGGGCTGTTCTGTGTGTTGCTGTGGGCTGTTTTGCTGAACCTGCAGATGACAAAACAGTTTGCATTTGAGTGACATAAGTACTCTCTTTGCAGATGCTTAAACAGAAATCTGGAAATATTATAAATATGTCTTCTGTGGCATCCAGCATCAAAGGTAAGTAGCTTGCTAGAGTTCCTTACATAAATCCTTATATAAATATGTAAATTTATATAGAATTCCTTGTATAAATAAAGGTAATGGATATACAATATAAATATTGTGCCACCTTGAACTTAGAGGACATTCTAAGTTCAAAGCTATTTCTAAATCCTGTGGAGGGATCAGTTAGGGAAAAAAAGGGAACACATTCAACTCAAACATAAATGCAAGGAGACAGAAAATTGTAGACACTCCAAGATCCTTACCTCTGAGCTTTTTTAATGTTTTGTAGCATTCTTTTTACCAGTATGTATTAACTAAAAAGGTATTACTTCTAGTGATATCTTGGTACATATGTTCTTCAGAGATATAATAAAAAATTACAATTACATAAGTGCTGTAACTGTGCTTTCAAAAGAAGCCTGATCATCACTAACAGATGGATTTCTACTGTTCCTAAATCTTTGCTGCTTGTTACATTTTCTAGACAGTTCCCCAGGCTTGCACTACTGAAAGATTGTGTGCTTTCCTCTGGTGTATACCTGAGTAGAATCTGGCAGTTGGCATTCCAACTAGCCTGCCCTTATGGAGAGGCTACAGCTGCTACAGGAAATGCTGGAGTCCAGAAGCAGGTGTATATTGAACAATCTTGGCTCTTTTTTTCCTTTATAACTCTTTCTGTGCTGCCTTGACATGGACCTTGTGTTAGGAGTTGTGAACAGGTGTGCCTACAGTACCTCAAAGGCAGCAGTTATTGGGCTAACAAAGGCTGTGGCTGCTGATTTCATTGAGCAAGGCATCAGATGCAACTGCGTGTGTCCTGGTAAGTGTTCTTACATTATCCTGTGATCTAGGAGCAGATGCTAGAAGGCCAGATTGAGTCTGGATTTTTTTAATAAAGAATAGACTTGGAAGTGGTAACTGAAGTTACCAGCAGCCTACAAGAATAGGGCAAGCTTGAAAGGCTTAATATAGAAAAGTTGTTGTTCTGTGCTTAAACTGGATGTTTAGTCTGATTAACCTAGTAGCTGCACTTTACACATACATTACACAGTAATTGAATGGTTCTTTTCAAAGATGCAGTCTCAGAAGTTAGAAGCAGGCAAGAGCTACCTAACAGTCTGACCATTGTTTAACCATACAAAAAATATTGAAACTAATTCTCAAAACTCTTGCCTTCTACAGAAATTTAAAACTCTGTGCTCTGTTGGTGGCTTTGTAGTCTTTCTCCTGAATTATACTGCAAAGTTAAACATAGGTGTTAAGACATACAAATAGAACAAATAAACTTTTGTTGTGATTGCTGATGCAGTTGATTTTTAACACTGAATTTAAAATTTTGCTTAGGAACTGTTGACACACCATCTTTACAGGAAAGAATCCAAGCCCGGCCTAACCCAGAACAGGTGAGAAAGCAATTTATTAGCTTGGTCACATGTATATATGTTTAACTCTCTTTTAAAAATGAATATATAGTTGCACTTCTGCCCATATTCAAGAATGTCCTCAATTTCAGAGTATTGTGGATAACTTAACATTGCTGTCTCCTTTGAAAGTGTGGTCAGCTTGAACTTGAGACAGAAGCCTTACAGCCAGACCAGAACTGAAGCCTCAGAAGGACAATATTGGTTAGTGAATGCACAGGGGCTCTCATCCAGGGAAGCAACTTCAAGTGTTGGTTACAGTATCCAGTGCAAAGGCAGAGGAAATTTTCCATTGTGGCGTGTGTCAGCCACAAGGAAGTGCAAAAACAGCACAGAGCATTCTGGCCTATGCATTTCCACATTATTTAGGATGCTTAACCATCATTAGTAGATAATGCTAAGTTCTCATTTGAAGGACAAGGGAATATCTACCACCAAAGGAAGAAGGATTTTATGTTGGCTTTATTCTAGAATCAGAGATTTAGCTGCTTTCTAAAAGTCTCCTTATGTTTTTCAACCTGAAATTCATATCCCTGTTGATTTTATGTTTTTCTAGCTTTAATTCCCTACGTAGTGCCCCTAAAGGAAGTTATGACTAGAAGCCTGTTTCCAATACTGCTTTGTAGATGTCAGTAAGTAAAAATAATTGGGTTTTTATTTTTGATATCCCAAATGCTCTTGCATATCCAGGCACTGAAGGACTTTCTGGCCAGACAGAAGACTGGCAGGATGGCTACTGCGGAAGAAGTGGCCCATCTCTGTGTGTACCTGGCCTCTGATGAAGTAAGTATAGACAATGAAATGTCCTGTCACAGAATCCCATACTTCTTTGTTATTCCCAGTAAAAAGGGTATTTGTTTCAGGACAATTCTCTTTGAGCTGGATTATAACAAAAATAAAAACCAAACGATGTTCTTTTACTGAGTTCATCCTGCAGTACAAAAGGTGTTCTGAATGTTGACAGTGATTGCAAGGCATTATGTATTTGGTGCCATAGCCTGGTGGTTGCATGTCACCTGAGCAAACTGACTGACCCCAGGTCATCCTGAATGGTGAACAAAATGTGCTTGTCAGCTTTACCAAGCTTGCACAATGGCTAGATCATGTTTTAAGGAGGTAGAATTAGTAGAGCTGCTGGAGATTTTAGTTAATGCTCAGGGTGAATCTGCCATCCCAACATAAGGAAAACAACAGACCCACTGTGGATGTTACACACCAGACTCCAGATGACCACTGCAAACAGCACCAACACTAATGAGCACACACCAATGTTATTTCAACTGCTGTGATTTTACTGAGACTAGAAACTGGACTGGATTTGTCTGAACATGTCCAGCATCTTAATGTCCATGTCAAAATACTTCAGTGGATTTAGTTCGGTATTAATGTTGCTATCTGTCAGTAGTCTGTTTCTCAATTTCATCTTGGGTTTATTATTTTCATAATGCTAATAATTTTTCCAGTCTGCTCACAGGGTTTTCAATGGTGTGTAAACAGAATTCCATTTTTTCAATATATTCAGAATGTTTCAGCAGTGACATAAGGAAGAATGTCAACAGTTCAGTTGCTTACCCCACTATCCTTATAATCTAAGTTTTCAGTTAGGTCCCATTATAATTATTGGCTGACCTGATCAGATTCTGCTCAGCTGAACAGACCTAATAACATCACAGTGTGAGGTATTTACTCCAGCAGGTAAGATATCTAAAGTCTAGCTTTTTTAAATTTGTGCTCCCAGGATGCATTCTTATCTTTATGCCTCTAGTAATACTTTTGCCACACCTCCTTGAATTAAGTAAAAGGCCTCAATTTCTGTTTGTTTCTATTTAGATATTATATTACTTACTCAGGTATTTTTGTAAAACAAAAAAGTGTATAAAAAGAAAGCATATTTTTTAATTTAAAGAAAGTGTTTCCCTGTGATTAATAGCCATGAAAAATTACTTGAAATCATTGTTTATTTTATGTAATTTCAGTCTGCCTATGTGACTGGTAATGAGCTAATCATCGATGGAGGATGGAGCTTGTGATTGACTCTACCTGCAAATGGAAATTCATGCTATGATGGGCAAAAAATGAGGATGGTGTTTCTTGCAAAGATTGAGATCATGCATGTGATGTCTTTCCAAACAAATTTGCTATTTCTAGATTGATCTTACTGATTAACTTTTCCTTAAATAGAGAAATAGTGGAGTAAAACATACTTCATGTGGCTTCAATTTATGGCAGCTCCAAAAACATGAGAGAACAGCAGTTTAATGTTTAAGATTTCAGGAGGCCAGAAATACTATTCAAGTTACAAAATCTGAGTTGTGTTTTAAGTAAAATCTGAGTGAAAGGAATTAACTATTATATTTAGTCTCATCTTACTAGGTATTTGGAAATTAAATACTCACAATTAAATACCCACAAGAACAACTATGCAAGGGCAATACTCTAGCAGGTATGGATGGGGGTATATGTGAGAGGAGTATTCTTAAATATATGGGTGGATTTTCATGAATATGCTCGACTTGAAGCACAAAAGCAAAAGGAGTGGATTTTACCACTCTAGATAGAGCCAATATATTTGTCTCCAAAATGTACTAAAGTACTAATGTACTAATATTGGACAAATTCTGTAAAATCTGTTGCTAGGTGCTATACTTTGGTGCTCTATGCCTTATTCTCAATTACCAATACAGCTCACACTAAAGCACAAGGCAAAATTTCTCTGAAAAGGGCTGTTTCTACAAGAGTATATGCTGATGTTTTTATTGTGGTAGCACATGGTAGCTTTGATTCATGAAATAGAAACCTATTATTGTCAAGTTTCATACTCTGGGAAAAAACATAGGTCCTGTCCCAGAGATCTAAGGCAATGAATAACCTGAATTCACAAAGCATTTGTTTTGCTAACATACTGCTTAAAACCAACATGAATTACATGGTCTGACTGTCAGGTTACCTTTAACATTTATCTAGTTCATTAATGCAACTCTATGTAATTTAATACATATCTTCATATATATTATATACATATATACGTGAGGGAGCAATTAAGGACTAAATGCTACTTAATATGATTCATCAATAATCAAAGCACAGGAAAAATGTACAATGTTGTTTGTGTGTTTCTGTATAAACAACTGCCATGTTTATAAAATCATTGCTTAAGCTTTTCAATATCAGCTGAAGCATTAATATAAATTACTTGATTTCAAAGATAATGAAACACATTAGTTAAAATCTTGCCTCTTATTTTAAAACTATTGTATGTAAATCTAGATTTTACTAATGAGAAAAATATTGTGAATATTGGCTTCATTGGGCTCATTATGGGCTTAACGTTTACCTTTAATCATGGTTGGAGCATTCTGACCTTCTGTAGTTTGTTTATGGGGTTTTAGAGAATCTAATATTTCAATCAAGTGACCCTGGCAGCTAAGCAGGATCAAGTTTGGGCACAAATCCAAAATGGCTCCAAAAATGTTCACTGACATAAATGCAAAATATTAAAAATTAAGGCTGGCAGGACACAATTTCAATGGTTTCAGACTTTAATATGAAGACCTAAGTCCTTTTGTAGTAGGTGCATAAGGCTTACCTTGAAAAGAGAATTTCCCCTTTGCAGTAACACAGGGAACATGTACTGTGTATTCTGAAAATATAAGTAAGAATAGGAGAGAAAATTCATTATATTTATTGCACATTGACCATCCTTACCTGATGTTTCTAAACTCACTTAAAATTGTAGCTCAAAAATGGCTGCTGCTGCTGTTGTTGTTGTCGAAGTACTTGTGCAAGAAAATAAGTACCACTTGCCTTTAAATTGCACTAAAAGGCACAAAAGGGTTTTTTTAGTGGTAGGCCAAAAATCTGATGGACCAGAAAAGTATAAATCAGCAGAGCTTGCTGCCTCTTGCCTTATTAGCAGTGCTTTTCATGGAGGTGTTAACAGTTGCAACTCTGAAATATGTTCCAATGTCATGAGGTTTTTCAGCAGACTTGCAGGAATTATTAAAGGAAAATGCTTCTTAATGCTCTCATGACCTAATTCCCTGGTCTGTTTTTAATGGAACTGGGTAATTCTCTTTGTTTTCCTTCCACCCTAGTGATAATATAAAGAGGCTTTTTGACTTTTCAGATTCTAGGTCACACTTTTCTCTTATGAGGGCGGGAGAAACAGACTTCCCTAATTCTGAGTCCTTCTGGAAAATTTAATCTGATCAAAAAATGCTTTCATTTTCTCTTGAATTTGTAGTCAGCTTAGTTCTGTGTTATGATACCAGGAGCAAACTAGCAACATGTGGCATTTGACTCTGCTTTCACATGGACTGAGTGCAGCTTGCAAATTTAGGGTTGAGAAAAAGAGAAGGTCTACGAGAACATCTCAGGTCTGAGAGAACATCTCGTTACCTCATGTGCACTTACAAATGGCATGGATGAACTTGCTTTAAGAAGTCAAAATGCCGGGATGGGAACAACATAAATATGCAAGGTGTGCTTGTTTGGGGTGGTTTTGGGGAGTGGGTGGGTGGGTTTTTTCTTTTAAATCTCCTCCCTGCCCCAGTGCATTTTGTCTGCGTGCACCCAGAGCAGAATCAGCAGCAGCTCCTTACCCTTTCCTTGCACCTCATCTCCAACCTCTCCAGTGCTGAAGTCTGGGTTAAAGGATGGTGTGTAGCTTCCCTATGCATCTTCCCACAGCCATGGGAAAGGCAGCACGGAAAGCCTTTTTCGTGTGTAGCAGATGCAGTGAATTTCATGGGGGACTGGCTACAAAAGAGACAAAAATCTTCCTCCTGGGTGCCCTGACGGCCACCCAGAGCCTTGGATGGCTCAGGACCGGTCCCATCGCTCTCGCCAACCTGACAGCTCGCACCATGGCCCGTCTGCTGCCGCCTTTCCCGCGGTGACCCTTCAGCAAGGCCTGCGGGCAGCCCTTGGGGGCATCCCCAGCTGCAGCTGCTGGCCTGGCGGAGCTGTGGCGGTGGAGGAGGGCCTGTTGCGCCAGCAGCAGCATTAGCAGCGGGGGAGGAGGAGCCGGAGCCGAGCAGCGGGGCTGTCGCCGCTGGGGCCGCGCCGGCAGAGGCTGAGGGGAGCTGAGGCCCCGCCGTGGCGCAGGTGAGTGCTGTGAGTGCTGTGCCCCCCGGTCTCGCTGCAGCCCATCGCCTGCAGCAGGAGAGGTGAGCGGGGGTGCGAGCGGAGAGCGGGCTTGGCCGGCAGGACGCTGCTCCCGCGTCTACTTGGCGCCTTTTTGGAGATAATGATGGTTTGGGTGTTTTAATCGTTGTTTATTCTGAGTGCCAGTTGCTGCGGTGGGGTTTGCGGGATTTTGTGTGCATGGCTTTCTGTACCTGTGTGCAAAGCAGAGCGCTGACAGTCACCGAGAGCTCATGCTGTAGGCGTGCATGTGCTGTCCCTGTCAATCAGCTCTCCCTCACTACCCATTCCAAAACAACTGGAACGAGCGGATCTAGTGCAAACCTTGCTGCTTTCCATACGAGAAAAGTGTATTTTACAGGGAGGTACTAAAATAGGTCTGCTACTGGCTGATTTCCATGGGATAGGCCTTAACCCTGAGATATAAATTCCTCTCAATGATTTCTCAATCACTGATTTTGTTGGCACAGAAGGTGGAATTGAAAAACCAAAAAACCGCCCCCCCCCACAAAACACCCAAAATCTATGAGCTTCCCAAAGACCCATGCTGGCATAAGTACAGTAGCTACTCACTTTGGTCCTGTTGATCCAAAGGACAGTTCTTGAAGGTAGGTTCTTGATTCTGCCAACAGGGTGAAGACCTGCCACAAACCATATAAAGACAGCACTGTCAGATTCATCATTCACTCCCTGAAACCATTCCTGTTAAACAGAACATTCAATATCCCTGGTTAGTCCATTTTGTCTGTCCCACACGCTGCTGAGAACAGCACTTTCTGGAGCTAAAGCTGTGGTGAGGTGGATTTGCCCTTCTCAGAAGTTATAATAAATCAATTAACTCTTAGAAGTATTAATTATTTTTGTGTCAACAGCTATGTGACTGATGTGGGATGTTGCCTGTGCAGAGCTGGATGGAGAACCATATCCTTCTGTTCTTTGCTTGCACACAAACCAAGTGCAAAATTAAGTACAGAAAACCACCCTGGGAAAGTGGTTGGTGAAGGGAAGGAGGGAGGCACTGGTAGGTTGCTGGTACTTTCTGTTCCAGTCAGGAGGATTGGCATTTGTGGATTCCCAGTCCCAATGAAAGGATTAAAAAAAACCAAATCAAAAGTATCACCAATGTCATTAAAAAGCCTAAAATCCTAAAACCACAACTATTTGGGTCTGCAAGCATTAATTAAAAATACAGAAAAATACTGAAAATTTAGTAAATAAGGACTTTAAATAGGAAAGAGGGAAAAAGCAAAACTATTAACTTATAACACACTGAAAGTGTTTGGCTATACCTCTGTATTGTGCTGTGACTTGGTCATGCCTCAGGCCAGTTTTATATCAGAACAGCTCAAACAAAACCTCATAGGTGTTAGAATGGCCCTTTTCTTTATGGTATCCGCCCTTCCCAAATAACAAATATTTCCTTTTAAACTTGAGGCTTGATAATTGTGAGAATCAGCTCTGACTTACTTCCAACTATCTAGCAAGGAAGGCATTTCTTGGCTCAGAAGTTCTGGCTTAACTTCAGTGATGTTTTATATGGCCAGAGCAGTGTAAAAGACTTGACAGAGATTTAGCTGATGGAGAATATGTGCCAACCTTTGATGTAAGAGAGAACACTATCAAGCCTTGCCTCCAGATATATGCCTGCCCCCTTGATGGCTCACACTTGTGAAACTACAGTAAATACATGCACCAAAAAATATCTGACATGCAAAACAGTGCACTGCCATATTTTTTGTTAGAATCTGTGGGAAAAGTAGTGGACCAGTTAGAGCTGAGCAAATACAATGGTAACTATCCACAAATGACTTGGATCTTACTTCTCTGAGAAGTACCTCCATAGGATATAGTCAGTAAAAAAAGAACCATGTTTAATTGGGCTGCAAGCTGTGAAAAGTCCTGATCTTTATTCAAACAGGCATCTTCACTTTCTTAGATACTCAGTCAATGTGTTCGTAACTAGTAGCATCTAGAGAAAACACGTTGTTAAAATTGGTCTGAAAATCAACCTGGATCAGTCAAGCTTAAGTTAGGGGGGAAGTGTCCCCTCCTGAAGCCTTAGAAACCTCTTAGAGTTTTAGAAACTATAGTTGTTCTAACTTCATTAAATGGTCACTTGCACTGACATGTACACAGGACCCGTGATGCTTTCAGGACTAATGGTCCTGCTAAGTGGTACTGACAGCAAATAACATTTAATATGTGCTGAAAGAAGGCACAAATGGAGAAAGATTACAGCTGATGTTTTAAGAAGAAATTAAGAGGTTAGCACAGATAATTGTGATTCTAAAACTCAGATTTTTTTCTTTTTTTTTTTTTTTTGGTGCTTGAATTTCTAAGCTTAATACAGTTATTCAGTTAGTTTCTGTCCTTTGTTCTTAGGTACAGCATACAGAGGGACACAAAAATCATTAAACTTGAAATTTTATGGGCTGAGAGGATTTTTCTACATGGTCTGTGGGAAAAGACATCACTGAGAAGTCATCCATTTGGAAAACTATTTGCTTCTCTGTAACTTTTCCCTCCTTATTTCTTTCTCTAGGTTTGCAACAATGGTAAGGGAAGATGTAGATGACAGTGAAGATTCTGAACTATCAGTATGTGAGAGAAATGGCATGATTCCCATGCATGAGCAAAGTGAGGTAATTAACTAAGATCCCAAAATATTATTCTAGTCAGAGAGAACTCTCCTTTTTTCCCCTTTTTAAGAATAAAATTCTTAATCTAAAAGGCACTTAAAAGTAAGCATATAGTATTGCGTGTATCTCATATAGATGTCTGTATGGCACATCTTTATGCGTATGGTGATCACAGAATCATGGGGTAAACAAGTCACTCCATTCTGAACGCTCATGAGATCTGTGTTCCAGTCATGACACTGAGTAAGGGAAAAAAAAAAATATATATATATACACAGAGAGAGAGAGAGGAAAGAAACAGAAAAATAATCAGAAATGTGGAACTACTACTGGAGAAGGGCCAAACCACATTATAAGCAGAATTCCATGTCTACAGTATGACAATATGCTGACATGAATAATCATACAGGAAGGCAGATGATTAATTTGTCAAAAATAATGTTAAAATTAAGTGAGCCATATCCAAAAATGGTCAAAAAGTGCTTTGGTTATGAATATGGATAAGTAGATGTACCAGTATAAGAGAACAGGTTCAAGGGAATGACTCGCAGTTATAGTATTTATCCATCTTTACTTTGACTTACCAGCCTGAGACTTCCAGCAATGGATCATGTGAGTAAAGCTTGTGCTGGCCAGCTGTGCTGTTTCTTTCATCTTTGTTTTGTTATTTTGATTCAAGACTTTGCAACAGAAATTATTAAGGAGTTATATTAGAAGTACCATCTCACTGGAACGATGCTAATCACTAATTCTATTGTGAAATCCAGTCTGGAAGCAGAACATTAAGAAATTGTAGTAAATATTAATAAATGTTTAGTTGTGTACACAAGACAAGATGAGCCTGGCCTGCTATTATTGTTTCTTCATCAAACATGCAAATATTGTTGCTGCACAGGTGCCATATCTGTTGGGACAGGAGCCCTGTCAGGTGCAGATAAAAAGACAAATTTCCTGCAATTTCTCACATCCAGTTCTTGCTGCAATGCAGAAAAACAAACACAGGGCCAAAATGCCAGAATTACATCAAAGCTGGGCATTCCTATAGTAGTTGTTCAGTTAATGTGGTTGCCTGTAGCCAGTGTGGATCCAGTGCATCTCAGCAGACTTCAGGTGGTGCACATTACTTCAAATACACACAGTGCCACTTCTGAGGGAGTCTCCTTGTTTGCCTTCAGCAGGAACCAACAGCAGGTGCCAAAGGTACTGATGGGAATGCACAAACAGAAGAAACTGCTCTCTTAGACCACTGCACTCAGCAACCTCCAGAGCCAACAGCAGAGTCTTCAATACCTGCAAGAACATGGAGGCAAATATTTGCTTGTCCTCCTCAGGGTTTACTGGCCCAAACAGTGACAAATGGTAGGTAAGAGACACAGAGTTTAATTGAAACGAGAAGTGGTGAAAGAAGTACTTGTTTCTCTGAATTGGATGATATCTCTCCACTGTCCTTGAAAATAATGAATGGAAATAGCTGTGTTTTACTTATCACACCATTGTTTGAATGTTTGAGCCAGAGGGGAAAAAAAAGATGAAACAAATGTTTGAATGTACAGTTTTTGTTTCTCCAGTCTCATATGTTTGCTATGGTAGGTATATTTTGCACTGCAAACTATTTTTATCAAAAGAAAGACCTCCTAATTTTTGTCTTGATAGTTTGTCCTTAGTACTACAGGCTTGCAAAGGCAAACTGATCTATTTTATTTACAATTTGTACTAAACTGAAAACTCCCAAAAGAGATGCCTGGCTAGCTAATTATTTGAGATTTTTCCTAACAAAAGGCATTTCATGTGTCCTTGATTGCTTCCACAGCCACTTGGAATTCTTAAGCTTTTATGTTTGGAAATCTACTGGTCTTTCTTTGCCCCCTGTCACTCTCAAGTAAGATTAAGAAAACTCCAATTTGAAAATGCAGGACATTTATTCAACACATTTTTTTCTTCTCCTTCAGTCTCCTGTTTTATATGTCTGCATGCCTGTTCTCGTTGGGCAACTGTTGGAACAGATTTGTGAACCTTGAAAGAGCATAATGTTTTCACATATCTTACAATATTTTCACATACTGTTCTCATAACATTTTTCAGGATTTTTCCCCCTCTGTATTATTCTGGTTTGATTACTGTATCAAGGAAAGTATTTTACTCCAGAGGTCCAGAGACATGACCCTCTTCACAATTTTTTTCCCAGGGATAACAATGTATTGCACAAACACATTGAGCCAAAAAATTATTCTTCAATTATTTTAAAAATTAGACTGGAGCTGCATTCATCAGCTTGAAGATACAGCCAGGCTGTTCAACAGTAGATTTTACTGTGGTTCTGAAGTAGCTGAAGGAAGATAAGCAAATGCAAGATATGTTAGTGAAAGTCTTTTCTTCAAGTTTGGAACCTGTGAAGTGCTTTTCACAGCAGACAAAGGCTCACTAAATTTATTTATTGATGTTCATGTTACCAATTTTAAAATATTTTAGCATCTATAAAATCAGAACATCAGTTTGGGGACCATCAAAGATTACCTGCATTGTTATGATTAAATTAATTTTTAAGGTAAATAATTTCATTTCTAAAAGTCATGGCTAACATTTTTCTTCAATAGCAAAACAAATGTGACCTAACAGCAAATTTGTTGCTAAGAGATTAACTGTTAATTATTTTTTGTTTTGTTCCAGTTGCTTTTGTGGTTCTGGTTTGGGCTGTGGTTTGGTCCATTACTGGGGCTGAGTGTCTCCCAGGTGGAAGTATCTTTGGAATTCTGTTTCTTTACTTTTTTGCTGTCATCGGAGGTAAAATTTTTGGATTCATTAAGATAGGAACACTACCCCCTATCCCTGCTCTTCTGGGTAAGAGATCCTTCCTTCTTCCTGCATATTTTGTGTTGTCAAGTAGTATCTCTATGGGTAGATGTGTTTGGATTGGGAACAAATAAACTGTGTCCCATTGAAAATCTGTAGCTTTTCCAAATGACTTTTTCTGGTCCTCTCTGAAAAGGTGCAAAATTCCCCTGACTGGAATTGAAATTACTCAAGGCTCTCTTCTTAATTCTTTGTGGGTCAGAGAACTGTTTACCTACAGACTCAGTTTATTGTCCTTCAGACCATTCTGTCACAGATACTTAAAATTTGGGATTAATAATACCAAACAAGAATCTTAATCCAGACATCATTTTACAGTAATCTCTTTGCAAAATTATTGCTGAGCTGTTTCTTTAGTATCTCACGCAATGAAAATGTTTTCCAAAGAAAACATTACAGCAATTCCCTGCTACTGGTGGTACAAAGGATTTCTTTCTTCTCCTTCCTTTATCTCAAGATAATTGAAACCTAAGAAAATAAATTCACAACAAGGAATAATTCTTCTGCAGAGAGTTATACTGATTCAATCATAAGTTTTTTTCCATATCAACATCCTATTTTATGTTATGTAGAACTGCAAAATAGAAGTGGGAGATTAAAATAACGTTAATGCTGACATCTTTAGAATCTTTTCTGGTTTCTTTCCTAGAGGAGGTTTTATCCTCTTAGATGAGTACAATATTTTGAAGTGCTGTGATGTCAGTGGAGCTGGAAATGAAGCTCCAGGTTCTTCTCCCCAGCTGTATGCTGTCCCCTTGCTGTGTTTAGTGCATAAATGAGTAAAGCTGCTGACAGACAGTAAAACTGCTTGGCAGGGTGGGCCAGGTGTGGCTCTGTAGCCTGAAGGGCTGGTGCTGTGCCTCACGCAGGAGCTCCTCACATGGCTCTGTCCAGGCAGCTGTGCACTCTTGTGCTGTTTAGTTTCACCAGAGGAAAGAAATTCAAATGAGAGGGAGGGAGGTTTTGCATATGGCATGCATGCCTGCAGTATGAACATGGAATGTCACATGCAGGGAGTCTGCCCTTTCTAAGTAAGCACACCTCTTAAACAAATAAAAGTATTTCTGACCATTTGGGTTCTGCTTGCTTGGGAGTTTTTTAATTACATCTCTATCTGAAAGTTATGAGTTGAGCATGAAACTGCTTGTCAGACAGGTAATACTGGACAGCAGAAGCTTCAGCATGACAGCACATGTCTCTTGGGTTGTTTAGGACAGAGTTCATTGTTCACATCCCCGGTCTTTGAGGAAAAGTGGAGAAATGTATGACTCAGAAGACAAGACAGACATGTCTGTGAATATTCTGTTTTTACATTAAGAATTCAAACCATGTGCTCTTACATGCCTATAACCCACTTTTGCTAGGTCCAGTAGAGTGTAAGGTGGCTGGCTGAGCGCTTAAGCACCTTATTGTGAGTGTCTCTCAGGAAAAAAGGAATGAAATTGGTACTGAAACGACCACATAATAACATTTTAGGTGCATGTTGCAGAGAGGTTTCTGCAACAGGAACTATGAAGCAATCAATTAAGATATCCTTTGGGGTGGAGATTATTGCTTTGTTAAGTAGATTCCCAGATCAGGGTAGCTTCAGTGACTTGGACCTCATGCAAATGTTGCAAACAGCTTGTGATCACAATGCCAGCCTCATAAAATTGTCACGAGGTACCACAAATTAATTATGACACTGTTCTTTTTCCGAGATGTGGTGGAAAGAACAATGTCTGAAAGTTTAGTGTCCCAGGACAAATTAAGTTCACAGTCAAGGCTCACACTGAGCTGGACCAACCTGAGCACAGTGATTTGTTTACTTTTTGGGGTTTTTTAGTTTCCTGTTTCTAAACATGACTAATATAAAATTATGCTACAAAAATGTATCTTTGAGTCATCAGGACTCACAGTGAATCCTCTGTAGATCCGTATTTGAAGTCAACTTTTCCAGTACTTTTCCATATGCTTCCAGAGCTGTGGCTTCAATAGCTTTGCAGGAAGTCTCTGCTTTGACAGTTTTACTAATATTTGTAAAATGTTGTGTCTTGCAAGTAGCTCAAATAGAGGATAAAACAAAGTTTATGATTTCCTTTCCCTTTTTTGTCCCCTCTTTGTGTAAGAGTTTCATTGCCAGAGCCCTTGAAAATGTTTAAATTAGTCCATGATGAGCTCGTTTAGATTATATTTCCTAGTGAATGCAGCATAATGGTTCCTGTGTTACCTGCATTTCTTACACATAAGAGGATTTTTAACAATTCCCAACTTCTGAGATAAATACACGATATTAGATGATCTTCCTATTTTTGTATTAAAATAAGCTAACAAGAAAAAAATCTCTAAGAATGCAGAGGTGTCTTTGCTTATGCTAAGTATGACCTGTACCTTGTAAACAAAGCTGAGTTCTTTTGACTCAGACTAAAGCTGTGTATCAGCTGATTTATTAATTGATAACCTGCTGGGTTCTGAGGCCACTTTCGCTGCTTTAAATGTGTTTATCTCTTCTCATGCCTCAGGTCCGATTGTTAAAACATGGCTAATAATTTGGAATATAATTTTTTTTTTCTCTCATAATAACATGATATGGTTATCTGTTTTTAAGAGTGCTATACACAAGGCTTTTCTTGTGCAATAAAAAATCATTTGACAGGAGCTTATTTGTTTTTACTAAAGGGATGCTACTTGCTGGTTTCCTAATCCGAAATACCCCGTTCATCAGTGACTTTGTCCAGATAAACCTACGCTGGTCCGCAGCACTGAGGAACATCGCTCTTTCCATTATCTTGACCCGAGCAGGACTCGGCCTGGATCCAGAGGTATGGCACCAGCCATTTGTGTGTGGCAGACTATACAACAGCAAACAAAAAAACCTGAGTAATTGGTTCCATTAAAAATATTGAACTGCTCAGTCTTGGAGCATCTGGAAATTAGATCATTACAGAAAGCATAATTTCTGTTGTATAATTATATGGTAATATTGGCAGTTGAATTTGTACATTAGGCAAGCAATAAAAAAAAACTGAAGAAAGAAAAATTATTATTATTTTTATTTCCTGAATTTTGTGAGTGGAACCTATTGAAGATGTGTGCACTGTCGTGGTCTGTCAGGAAGAGTTTATATATTCCCTGACCAATTCCCTGTTAGTTTATACTGAAAATTTGAAGCAATGCAAGGGATCCCCAGTCCTTGAAAGACAATGTTTTTGAAATCCCAACCAACCAAAAAAGTCCCTGTGGGACTTTTTTATACTTTTTTTTTATCCTTGCTATTTTAATGCAAATATGTTAATTGCAAAGATGAATCCTGCTGCACTACTGAAACAATGTTTCTCATCACAGTGAAGCCCGTAGCAGTCCTGTGAACAAAAAAATGGCTCTGCACCCTGAGAAACATGATACTTCATGAATTGATGAAGGCAAGGTTTTGCTTATTTAAAATGAGCTGGCTGCAGTAAAGCTGTACTGTTGAAGCAGCATCCCTGTTGAAGGAACTACTCAGAGTTTTATATAAAACTTAGATAAAGTGTGGGTAGTTTAGAATATTGAAACTCATTTCTCTTAACCAAGAAAAACTACAGGGAAAAACTACATTGCTACAGTTATTTAGGAAAATAAGATTTTGTCAATATTGAAAAATATCTGTTTTCCTGTATTATCATCATCCTCTTTTCCAAGACATTGAGGCTTATAGGAGCATGAACTCTGTGTTGTTAGACACAGCTTGGATGCCTAGTTTTGTGAGACTGCATTTCTATTTATAAGAACTTTTTTTGCTGAGGGAACTTCATTTTTCACTCCTTTTTCTTCCATGTGGTCAGAAAACTGTTGCTTGGACTCTGTGTGTGGCAATGCTTTGATGCAGTTACAGTTGTTCCTTGGGTAATTTAAACTCTGAAGACATAGAAGTCAGTTTCTCTTAGTCCTGATTATGCTGGGATAAATTGGTCTGGTAAAAAGTGGAACTCACTGATTATAATTTCTTTTTTTTTTTTTTTTTAATTTCATGTCAAAACTAGGGACCTAATGTTTGTGACTATTAAAGACAGCTCTTAGAAGCAAATATGCCAGTTTAGAAAATTTTTTTAAAGTTGCTGAGCCAAAAGGAGCCTAATCTCTGAATATCAAGTGAGAGAAAGCTGAAAGATGCTTGGCTCCTTGTGCCAAGTTGATGTCTATAACTTTTCATGATTTGTTCATAGATTTTGGGGCAATTTTGGGGGCTGCTCATGCAACTTCTGGGATTATAGTAAAAT
Organism: Melozone crissalis; assembly: GCF_028551555.1. Classification (NCBI taxonomy): domain Eukaryota; kingdom Metazoa; phylum Chordata; class Aves; order Passeriformes; family Passerellidae; genus Melozone; species Melozone crissalis. The sequence continues at coordinate 39,610,178 of NW_026535784.1, read as the reverse complement.
ATTTTGTGGATGGAGCAAATGAAGAGAAGCCAAACAGAATTTTCTGTTACTCCTTCCTGTGACATTCAGGCACCTAATCAAACCTAGATTCACTGCCACACTTGTAATTTTATATCCAAATCCGGTTGGGCTTGGGCTTATCTCTCGTTTAGGCCATGTCAAGTCCTATAGTGTAGCTCAGACCGGATTCTTTAACAAGCCATATCAGATTTTAAATGTTTTTCCTCTCTGTAAAGCCAAGGGTTCTGACACTGTTGTGCCTGTGTGGTTGCAGGCTCTTAAGAAGCTCAAAGCTGTCTGTTTACGGCTTGCTTTCGGACCGTGCCTCTCAGAAACAGGCACAGCTGCTGTCCTTGCCTACTTGTTCCTGCATTTGCCATGGCAATGGGGATTTATATTAGGGTAATGTACTGCCTTTTCTCCTCTATGACAAAAGTGCTGGTTTCCAGGCTGCAGCTCAGTGATCCAACTGTGGTTAGTTCTCTGTGACAAGCAGAGACCTCAGTTCAGTGCCATTTGGGAAGCTGTACTCAGCCCCTCTGGTCTTCTGCTTACCCTTTATGTCTGGCTCTGTGGCTTATTTAAAGGTCATATTTTCAGGCTGCAGAGCAGTACTTGCATCATTACTTTCCTGTGTTTGTGACCTGAGCACTTGAAGAAAGAAGGATGGTGCAATCCCTGAGTCTTGACCCACAACAAAGGGTGCTTGTAGGGACAGCAAATTATACCAGTTTGGACAGATTTCATACTGGAATTCAGAACTTCCATACAGAAAGATACACGTAGGACAGCCTTCCTGTCACAAATCAAGGACAAGGATGTGGCATAGTACATCCTAGAGTAACATCCTTGAAGAGAAGACCTTTTCCATCTAGTCCTATCTAAATTGGTAGACTTGGGCCAGACCCATACACTAGAACAAGATGGGTGAACTCCTCCTCTGACATGTGCTGAATTTTATGAGAAGGAACTGGGCTGCTGAGTCATAAGTACGTCTAGACCAGGTTTCCAAATGGGACAATCCAGGTGTCTGTCAGGGAGCATAACTGGCCTGCAGTGGAAACTCCAGTTTTAGCCTGTGGAGCCTTTTACTTCTAATGTTACTGAGTTGGGCAGAAAGTAAGAGCTGATTGGAGATCTGCACAAAAATATATCCCTGCGTGTAATTAGAGGGGGAAGGTTAGGAAAATGCTTTACATAAAGGTCTACTTATTTATACTTCAAAAGAATTAAGGTCAGAACATTTTGAAGTTTTTTTTAGTTCAGTGCTTTCTTTTTGAGATGCTGAACCTATGTATTTTCAGTTTTGTTCTAGGTGCAGTCTCGCCTGCTGTGGTGGTTCCCTCCATGCTGATTTTACAAGCTGGGGGATATGGGGTGGAGAAGGGTGTCCCAACTTTGCTAATGGCAGCTGGCAGCATTGATGACATTCTGGCTATCACAGGCTTCAACACTTGCCTTGGGATGGCTTTCTCTTCTGGTATGCTGGTTAATCTGTAGATGATGAAATGCAGAACAGTGATATTTTGGAGAATGTGTGCTCTGTTATGGCTGACTGGTTTAATGGCATCTTGTTATAAAAGTCATGTATAGCCTTAAATACTGAGATGGAAATTACCCATGTTCAAAAGTTGGTGTAGCATGGTCAGCTCTGAGTTGTGGGTCACAACAACTTTTAGAGAACATTTTTCCCGGAGTGCTCCCTTACCTGCCAAGTCTGGGCCCTGCATGCCCAACATGATGCTTTGAAATTTCACTGGGTTTGGCAATGTTCTTACAGTGCCTTTTTCTCTGACTTCTCTTGCACACTTTCTTGGCATGAGCTTTCAGAGAAAGAAAGTTGCACCATCCAGTTCTTTCAGGCCCATAGGTTCCCTCCTGAACTCCTTTGCCCCGAGTAGTTTAAAGCAGACACTGTCCTGGAATCACCTCATATAGGTCTGGAGAGCATGGTTTGAGTGAAGCTCTGTGAATGGCATACTGAATGTGTTTTCCTTTTGCAAAATAGGTTCTACTCTGTACAATGTGCTCCGTGGAGTGCTGGAGGTCACTGTTGGAATAGCAGCTGGGGCAATTCTGGGAATGTTTATTCGATATTTCCCAAGCCATGATCAGGTAAAAACGTAGTTTAAAAAATATTACAATCAAGTGATTCTTTGCTAAGGGATTCTTTTCTTTAGTTATTAATTTCCAGCTTCCTATGAAGCTGGTTTTGGGGAAAGCTTTTTACAGTGTAGCAGCTTCCAGATTGCAAACCTATCAATTGAGGATGTGTTTTAAAGGTGATTATTTATCTACTGCACCAATAATAATGTATGATCTCGTAGTCCTCCCTGATGGAAGTTTGGAACCCAGCTCACCATCCTGCTCTCATTGAAGGTAGTGGAAATGGAGGAAGGGTCTGATACCCATTTCAGACAGTAAAATAATAATTTATTAGATTGATGCAAGACACATGTACTTCTTTAAGATGTATCCAGTAGGCCTAAGATTAAAAATTAACAAAGCAGATGTATTAGAGGTTTTAAGTGATTGATCATATTGTAAGTATTAATTACAATGTGTTACTTTCCATAAAAATTACATCTATAGAAAGTGTTAGATGAATTTTCTATTGAGGGGTAATTAAATGAACAGAAAATTGTGGAAGAATGTGGATACACTCTGGACTACCAAAGTCGATATTCAGAGCATCTATTGCCCTCAGTGGCATCAAATTTGTGATTAAATAATGTAAGAAGTGTGATACAAGAGCTAAAGAGTTAGATAGAAATGAGGAACAATGGCAGATAACTGTCTGCTGTGAGACCGAATGAAATAAAACTAATTATTCCTGGCAAATGTTTGACTTGTCCTTAAAAACATCTGGCAAAGATTTCACCTTTCCTTGGATAAACTGCTGTAATACTTGACTACACAGGTAGAAAATCCTGCTATCACAGAGCTGAGGCAGAGCTGCTGGAGCAGAGCATCATGTTCCTTGCAAGAAAAATAGCCTATTGGCAATAAAAATCTGGGTGTGCAGAGGGAAAAAAAAATATGTTTTCAAAATGTGTATTCTTAGGAATAAATGTCTGAAAAAAATCCTCAATCGAACTGAGCAGTTCAATTCTCACTTGGAAGCTTTGATTCCTTCAGAATTATTCATTTTTAATTTTCTTTTTAAGTTCTTACTTTCAAAATTCAGAGGAGTAACTTTTTTCCCCCATTTCTGAAAGAAATTCACTTTTTTGTTTGTCTCTTTCCTTGCCTACAGGCATCTTTGGCATGGAAGAGATCGTATTTTATACTTGGACTGTCCATGTTTGCTGTTTTTGGCAGCATCTCCTTCGGCTTCCCTGGATCAGGAGGACTTTGCACATTAGTCTTAGCTTTTGTTGCAGGTGTGGGATGGTCTGATGAAAAGGTGAATGTTTACATAAGAAGCATATCATATCCAAAGTCTGATGAATGTACAGCCTGACAGGAGCTTGAATTTCTGTCTGGAGTGGTAATGGTATATTGCTGAAGTGTTAGAGGGTGTACAGATTTAAAAAGCAAACAAACAAACAAGCAAAAAAAAACCCCAAAACCTCACCAAACCAAGCAGCACATTGTACATTTGTTTTGGAAGTGTTTAGCATTTTCTGTGACAGAAAGTGACCATGTGTGTCAGTAGAGCAATATGTATGCCAATACAGAGCCTGGTGTACTGACTGAGAAATGCTCAGCTTTTCTTAGACATCTTAAACCATATGAAGGAGACTTAACACTTGACAGTAGCAATCCAAAGCTTCAATTCCCAGTTCTGGGAGTGTCTGTACACAATCACTTTATGGTTAAGTTTACAAATGAGTGTCCAAGATGCAGTTGTGTACATGGCCTGAATACCCTGAGGGTTTGTTCCCTGTGGTTTGGAGGGGGTGAAATGAAAAGCAGTGATTTACTATCCTCTCTCATCTTTCCCAAATCTCAGCCCAAATTTGGATAACTTAGAGAGCAGGATGCACACAATAAATGATGATGTAAGGCCATAAAAAAACCATACAAAAGACTGCTTTTTAGTCACTTTCTCTTAGGCCTAGCCTACTTCATCTTACTGCTGCTGCCCCACTGCCTTTCCATACCTTGTCATGTCTGACTGCCTCTTTTGCTTGATCCCATCTACTTTAATGTTTTGAGGGCATCTTTCTCTCCACAGCTATAGCTGTGTGACATTCAGTAGAAGGAGGGGAAGAAAAAGGAAAGGGGGTTAGTTATAGTAGAGTCCATGTTATTATCCCCATCTTGACCCTGACTTTACAAAGATACCAAGGTTTGTTATAACAATGAAAAGGAACTAAGATTGTCCAATTTTAAAGGATGAAAAGCTCTTCTTGGGACTTAACTAGTTGAGGACATTACAAATGATAAAGCTCTCTACTGAAAAGCTTTTAAACCATTATAGGAGGAAGAACCTTAAAAAGAGTATATGCAGTCTGTAAAGGCTTAGTTTAAATTCTTTTAATCTGTGAATGAAGCTTCATGGCCTTAAGTATATTGATGTCAAATGCCTTAGCTCTTTTTTTCTCAGATAGGGATAGAGGTTTGTGTGTACTCAATATATTACCGAGGTTTTCCTGCTGAACTTCTCAAAGGCCACTGCCTCCCACTGTCCATGGTGGAAGGCACTTGACAAACACTGTCTACAGAGAACAGTGAACATTGGACCTATTCCTGGCACAGTCAAATGGGCAGTAAATAGGCTGAAATCACTAAAGAAGGGATTTCTGGGGGCTCTTTTTTATTTTTTTAAATTTAATTTTATTTTGCCAGAATTGAAAAGGGTGAAATAACAAGGGGAAATGAGGCCAAAAATGTTTATATATATATACACACACACACACATATATAGTTCCACCTCATTTTCTTTATGGTTACAGAAGTTTTTGTGTTACTGTAACCTACCATTCCTTGACAGAAGAGCAAGGTGTTACAGGATCAGTCCCAAAGAGAATACCAAGGATGGGACATGTCTAGGCCCTGGATTGATTATTAAGTGACAGAGCACTGCACCCATATTTTCCACACACTCCTGCCTGAAGGTTCATTTGCTATTGTAGAACCCACTTAATTGAAAGACAAATGCTATTTGATATACTATGTGTACCTTGTCATGTAAGTAAAAGATTCCTGTTTACCCTGGCAGCAGTTGTTTTAGGAAAATTATGTAAAGTTCAAACGTGAGGAGAAAAGATGGTTTTGCCTTTATACACTATATTGCAGTGGAAAGTTCATCACTTGTTCCTGCTGTGTGATTTCAGACTTGCTCAGGCTGACTTTGCTCCTGCTGACATGGAGAGGGGCCTCTGACTGAGTGTAGCACGAACAGAGGTCGTGACTGAAACTTGGGAGAGTCAGACTGCTCAGCTACAAATGGAAGAACATGTTTAGGCATGCAGTTCTCAAAGGCTCAGAAACTTAATGGCAAAGCTGTTGAAATTACATCTTTCTAAATACTGAAAATCAACAATGCTCTATTTTCTTCCTCTTGTCTGCAAACTGCTCTGTTACTGTTCAAACACCAGTGCTTTTTATTTCTCCTCTCAAGACATCAAACATTTATTTACTAGGACAGCCAGACTCAGTCTGACCTTCAAAAGGTGTGCAACTGATTTTGAATGTTTTAGTATTAGTTCAAAGAAAGAGGAGCAATTCTGGACAATCTTTATGAAACATTTTCACTTTGTCCTATGATTACTTAACTGTCATGTCTGCTTGGCCATCTTTTTGTGAATTTACAGATTTGTTTTGTTTTTATTGCAGAGAGAAATAGAAAAAATTGTGGCAGTTGCATGGAATATCTTTCAACCTTTTCTTTTTGGTTTAATTGGAGCAGAAGTATCCATTACATCTCTTAGGCCTGAAACTGTTGGTAAGATCATTCACAAATTATTATCATTCATTCATTTTCCAGCTTTCATTACTGGCTTTGAAAGAATCTCTATAAAGAAATCTAAAACAAAGAAGATTATGGCTGACCCCCCAAAAAAATCAAAAAGCCAGAAGCACCTATGCACAAAAGCACTGAGAAGTGTTTGTCTGTTGCAGGGCTCTGTGTTGCTATATTAGGCATCGCCCTAGTTGTGCGAATCATAGCAACGTTCCTGATGGTGTCCTTTGCTGGGTTTAAGTTCAAGGAGAAGGTATTTGTCTCACTGGCATGGATTCCCAAAGCCACTGTCCAGGTAAACTATCCAACATCACTTTCATTCCAGGCTAAATCTATTTTCTTTAGCAAAGCTCCCTAACTAGTGTAGCAGTAAGCGGGGAAAGGTTCAGGCTCAATGACAGCTGAATGTAGAATATTGACTGTTCATACTCTAAAAGACTCTAACTGCTTGAAAAGTGTGTGGAGAACCTTCTATGTGCAAGTGTTTTGCTTGCATCCTGGGCTTACTCTTTATAATGACAGTGAATTGTATATATACCACAGGTAATGTAACCACTTTTCAGCCACTGCTGATTATTGTGCCTTCACATACAGATTCTGAGAACTCTCAAAGGTAAAAGCATTTCCCTCTTACACATGAAGTATCTGCAAGGACAGTCACATCCAAACTCGGAATGGGTTTCGGTTTGTGATTATTTTGGTAAGGAGTAGTCTGAGAGTCATATTAACAGAGATGCCTCTGGCTGGCTACATTCCTGCTCCTTTATTTCAGTGATTGTCATGTCATTTGGACTTTGCCTCAATAGCATGATTACTTGCAAACAAAAGTTAATAACCAAAACAGGCAAGGCTTATTACATGATCAGTGATACAAATTTTCAGAAGCTTCTACTAGTTGACTATTGTCAGGATACATTCTCCAAGTGAGGCATTTTCACAACTGCAATACAAAGTATACTGGCCTATTTCATTAATCACACATTCCCCAGAAATGTGGATAAAATGGCAGCTAAGCAATGTTCTTCACAGGAGGAAGCCACACAGATAAACTCATTAGCTTAGGAAATTCCAAGCATAGTCAAGTGAAAATTGTCCTCATAGGTGTAATACAATGCTTGCTTCACTATGTACAGCCTAAAAACAGGTTGAATGCATTAAAAATGTCAAATTTCTGTGGAATGTTGACTAATGATTGAAAGGTTCGCTTTTTTCCTCATTCAGTGCTAAAGATTACTTTCTCCATCTCAGCAATGTTTTCTTCCCTGCAGGCTGCAATAGGTTCTCTTGCCCTGGATACAGCAAGACAACATCAAGATGAGCAAAAGGAGAAGTATGGAATGGATGTGCTGACAGTAGCTTTCTTGGCTATCTTGATCACTGCTCCAATTGGAGCCCTGGTTATCGGCTTGGCAGGGCCCAGACTTCTGCAGAAGGCTCAGACAAAGAGCAAGGAGGATGAGGAAAGTGCAGAGGTTGGAGAAGAGGCAGAGGCCTGTGAACCTTCGTAAGACAGACAACTGCAGCAGTCTGGTCCTTCAACCCTGACACTTCTGCTGTGTAAAGGTGGCATGTCTGATCTTGCTGGAGGAACCTAAAACTATCAGTCACCCCTGCTATTTTTAAAGCAGCCCTGGTGGAGTTCTATAAAATATTTTTATGTGAAGATGGTGCCTTGAGATGAAACATACAGTGAATAAGATGACCTGGCAGTGAGTCACTGAGAAGTTAGCAGTCAAGACTTACTTGAAATGTGTGGGTGGTGAGGCCAAGGAGAGGGTCAGAATTGTTGAGGTGTGGAGTGGAGTCATGAGGTAGAATATAAGCCAAAAAAATGGAGACTAATGTGAATAACTTCTTGATGGTTGAAACTGGGCTGTGAGATGACAAGTTATACAACTCAAAGAAAGCAACTTCAAAGTAAGTGGTTGTTGATACATAGTGAACAAGTCCTGCCATCAGTTAATTAGTGATTGGTGATTGATCAGTTGGTGATTCCCTCTCCTTCCTCAGTTGTGTTCCAAAACTTGCCTTTCCCTGTTGCTGTTCCTCCTCACAGCTGATGCGCTCTTTTGTGCCTTCAAGGACTGTCAGCTCTGCTCATACAGCAACTGGTACTTACAGGCTCAAAGAGACAGTTGGGGCCATCATAGACTGGTAATAAAGATGTTGGTGCCAGCAGAAAAAAGGACAGAGCCTGAAAATGAGATGAGGGTTGTGGGATGGCTGTGTAAGGACTGGGGGAGGGTTGTACGGGATTGGGATGGCTGCTTCTTCACCTGTGTACCTCAGCCTTCACACAACATGATGTCAAGAGAGACATGCTGTTCTACAGCCAGGAGTAACCTCTGTTGATCAAAATCCTACTCTTGCCTTTTAGGTTTGGTATCACTTGACAGATAACAGCAAATCTGTCTGGCTTCAAGGAAGTTGTTGTTAACTCCATTCTGAGGCACAGGGTCAGTACAGCATCCCTCAAAAACTGGAAGTTACTGTGTTATTTTTTGGAAAGGCTATTAGATTGTGCCTGTAACTGAGGTGGGCAACACTCTCCTGCAGATTGCTACACTACAGTTCACTGAACTCATTTTACCGCATCCTGTGTAGAATAAATTTGATGGTGTCCGGGTTTTGGCATTAGTAAGAACAAATAATTTCTATTTTGGCTTTTAAATTGTTAATATGCAAAACAAAAAAAAAAAGTACAAAAATACTTTTAACTACTTAAATACTTCTAATGTTGACACTGTACTATTTGCAGGTAAGCTCTATATGTAGCTATACAGATGAGCTGTATATGTAGCTGTACGTGCATGCCTTTATATAAGCCTTACTCTCTAAGCAAAAAGAAAACTTCCTGAGAAATACTTCAATTTCATAGCCTGCAGTTCCAGCACAATGAAAAAATGTCAGGAAATTTATCTGTTAAGTTTTCCCCTAACAGTTATCAAGTACATTATATTTCTCTTAACTGTGCACACTGCTGTTCTCTCTGCTTCCTCGGGAACGTACCATCTTCAGTTCAGTTCAAGTTTGTCTCCTGATCCGAAAGGAAGATGCTTTCAAACTGCACCTGATGGGTTTGAAGCTGGAGCAATGGTTAAGGGTGCTGTGCTTGGTCTTTATTGTGACATACCTGGCCTTCTGTGCCTGTTCTGACTACTTCACGTGCACTCCTGGTGTCTCCCTGGCCCGATCCTGTTCAGTATCTTTACTGATGATCTGGATAAGGGGATTGAGTGCACTCCCAGCAAGTTCGTGGACAACACAAAGTTGGGTGGCAGTGTTGATCTGCTGGAGGGCAGGAAGTCTCTGCAGGGGATCTGGACTGGCTGGATCAATGGGCTGAGACCAGCAGAATGAGTTCAACAAGGCCAAGTGCTGAGTCCTGCCCTTGGGTCACAGCAGCCCCAGGCAGTGCCACAGGCAGGGACAGAGTGCCTGGGGAGCTGCCCAGTGGAAAAGGACCCGGGGTGCTGGTGACAGCAGCTGAACATGGGCCAGGGTGTGCCCAGGGGGCCAAGAAGGCCAAGAGCATTGTGGCCTGTGTGAGCAGTGGTGTGGCCAGCAGGAGCAGTGACTGTCCCCCTGTACTGGGCACTGGTGAGGCCACAGCCCAAGAGCTGTGTCCAGTTCTGGGCCCCTCACCACAAGAAGGACATTGAGGTGCTGGAGCGTGTCCAGAGAAGGGCAGTGGAGCTGGGGAAGGGTCTGGAGCACAGGTCCTGTGAGGAGTGGCTGAGGGAGCTGGGGGTGTTTAGCCTGGAGAAGAGGCAGCTCAGGGGGCGCCTGACTGCTCTGCAGTGCCCTGACAGGAGGGGGTAGCCAGGTGGGGGTCGGACTCTTCTGGCATGCAGCCAGTGACAGGATGAGAGGAAATTATCTCAAGCTGTGCCAGGAGAGAGTCAGGTTGGATGTTAGCAAGAAATTCTTCACAGAAGGGGTTGTTAAACAGTGGAATGGTCTGCCCAGGAAGGTGGAATCATCTTCCCTGGAAGTGTTTAAACAAAGACAGCACATGTCACTGAAAGTCGTGGTTGACATGGTGGTCATAGGTTGGATTCAGTGATCTCAGAGGTCTTTTCCAACCTCATTGATTCTATTTTGTGAAATGCATGTAGTTTTAATAGGAGGTTAAGTAATTGGAAATTGTAATGTTGGTAAAGTTAACGGACAAGGTGAGGAAATACAGTGTGCATCAGTAGCTGTCTATAAAATAGTTCTTCTTGAGTAAAACTTAAAGGAGTTCACTTTTTTGCAAAGCTTTATAAAAAGTAGAATCCTCACACAGGGATCACTATGCCAAATTTAGAATGTGTTCAATAACAGAAATGTGATGTTGGAAGGACTACAGCCTTTTAAATTTGGACACAACCTTAAGTACAAAAGCAAACCTCTGATGAAGAGCTCTTGTTTGTGATAGCCTCTAATACTTCCTCCCCAGCAAAACAGCATGTCATAAATGGGATTTGCCTGTTCCTGTAACCTCAGTGTGCTCTCAGTTATACATTAGATCACTTCCACAATTCTGAGTGCCTGAATAAGCTATACCAATGAAAACTTCCCATCTTTTTTGTTAATCTAAGTGAGATTGAATAGATTTTTCTTTCCCTGCCATTTTATGTCCATATTTCTCATGAGACCCCCTTTCCCCCAGCTTTTATTAAATCTTCAAAAAGTATCAGGTTGGAGCTATTATAGGGACCTGCAGATCTAAAATTAAAAGCTTTAATGCTTTATAATGTTCCCTCTCCTTATCTTCCAGAAAGAAAACACTTGCATCTTTTCATTAAATGATATGTCAGGATTAAGAACTTAAGAGACTGGGGTTTTTTAGTAAGTATCACGACAGTTTCAGCTGCTTTTGAATAGCAAGTAACTTTGGGATTAGATTTCAGTTTTTATCAGAGTACGAGTGAAGCCTGACATTAAAGAACACCTCCTTTTTAACAAAAAGCCTTGAAAATCGTTACTGAATAAGGCATAAATTCAAGCCAATTAAATAATTATGCCATGGTATTCTCTTATTTGCAGGAAATAAAATAAGAGCACAATGTGCAGTAACTGATAAGCAGAGTCCCGCTGTCATGCAGACATAATCACAGGCATAGTGTGGGGGAAGTCTGAGTGTGCTGTTCCAGAAGGTTCACAAGAACCTCTGCAGCAGAAAGGTCTGACAGCAGAAAGTGTTCCCAGCAGCCAGCATCCAGCAGTTACAGCAGGCAGCATATGGGAAAAGACAGAAATTGTCTATCTGCAAGCAGGGAGTCCAACAGGCCAGGGAATGTGATGATGATGTGATTATAATCACTGCTTACTCTCTCTTTTTCAGCCAAACTGAGCTTTTTATGGAATTTAAACTGAAGTCTAAAATTAACTGTGAAAGAGTCATGGTGTAATACAGCCACAAAATGGATGATAGTTTCTGTATCTTGGTTTTTAAATAAAGAGTGCAAGAGACCAAATTTTTGGTCAATTGCACTTCAGTTACATTTGTCTAGTAGTTGCCCCAAGTCAGACACCTTTCTCCAAACCTATTTTACAAGTTTATTTGTATTCTATTATAACCATGTTCAAATTAATTATGAAAAGAAAGGAAAACATTGCTGTTCTTGTAAATAGGTGTCACAAAATGCCGATTTCAATTTCCCCAGATTTTCCATCAACATTGAAGACCTGGTCCTATGACCTCTGTTCCAGTCTTTACTGGTATTTAGGGCAAATTTATTTCTGTGTATGGAGCTTCCCAAGTAGATTAGAAAAGTCAGGTAATTAGTTCAGCTTCTCAGTTGCTGGTGAGACACAGAGCTGTACGGGCACTTCAGCTTTTAGCTATCTATCTCTGACTTCAGATGGAAAAGATTAGTAAATTCTTTGAGATTTTCTATAGGAAGTTCTGTGGACATGAGAGAGTATTACCTTGACAGATTTTGAAATCCAAGGAAATTATGATTTATCTTGCTTGTGATTCTCATTAAATTATCTTGTGGAAATTATAAAATGTGCTTTCTACAGAAGAACTGTGACTTGCTCTTGCAACACTACAAATTTGTTCCATGCCCTTACAAATATAAGCACAAACAAAAAAACTGTCCCTGTTTATCCTATAGCCATGTCTGTAGATTGCTGTTAAACTATCTCATCTAAGAGCAAGTAGGGAGAAAAAAAATAATTCCATCTCTAACACAGCTTGATTAAGTAATGAAGAGGTTAAACCTTACATTGTTCTTCTCTTCAAGGAGTTTTTTGGGAGAAACAAAACCATGTTGCTGTATTACTCACTTTAACAAGGTTTCCCTTAATTTAACAGGTTTGGTTGTGATTTCAGAGGAAACCAATCTGTTTGAATACAGAAGTATCCTGGTAAAAGCTGGAAGCACATACAGCCCTGTGTCTAATAAGTCTGCTACAGTAGACTGGTTTTTAAACCCTGAAAAAATTGTCAGAGACAGGGCTTTACATTTCACAGTAAATTCTTCACCAAACCCAAGAATTGGGGATTGATATTCTATATACATCTATAAGTGAAAACAGTATAAGACACTTACCTTTATATATTTTTCCCTGTTATAAATGTTTATATCCTAATACATTTATGGTTTACTCATCCATTAAGGCAAGACCACCATGAAGCATTTAAACAATAAACATTATACCATGGTTCTGTTCCACACTTTATAAAAGCAGGCATTTAACACACAGTCACATCCTGATCTGCCATCTTTTGCTGCAAAGCAAGAGGTTTTGGAACCTAGAACTACAACTGTCACAAATGGAGGAGGAATGATCTACCTTAACTCTGCTGCTGCTGCAAGAGCCCTTATGGGTGAGAACAGCTTTCTGACTCGCTTTCTGTTTCAGCACTCTGGTGATCAGCTTTGGCAACAGCTCTGGGGCTTCCCACCTAACAAAGGGTCAAATAAAATGCTGTTAAGGAATGGGTGAGAATCTGTCATGGTACCACTGTCTGAAACTGGAGCATGGACCGAATTTTTATTTTTAAACTAATGGATACACTATTTCGTGGGAGAATTAAGCACTTTAGAATAATTAATTAGAAATCCAGATGTTAGGTAAGTAGTAATTATCTGCATCTGAATTTAAGCCTCAACACAGCAATGTTCTGACTTGCCTAAATAATAATTCTGAATGAGTAACAAGCCAAGAGAACAGCTCAACTCTGCATCCTCACTTATGTCTCTTAACCCATTCATCCCTTGAAAATTCCCAATGCAAAAAGTAGTGACTGTAATGCAAGGGGGAACTTGCAGGAGACAAATTTGTGTTTCCTTACCACCAAAACAGGGCCCAAAATACAGGGTTGATGGTGGTGGGTGACCTGCTCAATAATTTGGTTTATATACGGCCTGCAACTGCCAGCACTCCACTGGGGATGCTGTGTGAAACTTTCCAGCAGTGTGGGGTTTGTCTGAGCTGGGCTGCTTTGTCTAAGACCAACAAACTGCCCACTTAGACACCATGCAGGCCAGACCTTCAGCTAGCATGACTTAACACTGATCTGCTGCCTGAAAATACATTCACAAAGGAGAAAGTTGGCATCTTTTTCTCCCCCACTTAAGTACACTTAAATTTGTTCCTGAAAAGCTGAGTAAAACATGATTTCTCAGCAGAACAAATTCAACAGAAATGTGCACTTGAAATAGTGACAGTTTTATAATTGTATGTTCATACAAAAAAGGCTTAGTTGTAGAAAGTCAATTTATTATTGAAATAAACGACTTATTTACAGAGATAGGTACTTTACAGTTTTACAAAGCAGGCAAAATTCTTCTCAGAATAAGGTACCAAAACAGTGACAAATTCATCACTGTCTAAATGCAATTTATTCCAAAAAGAAATCTACAGCAATCATGAAACTAAATCATACCAGTCACATAACAAAATGCTGTCCCTTGCAACTACAACAGTATAAAAGACTTTTTATCAGTCATGATCTAGATTAAGCATCTGCTATACTTCTTTCTTCTTGAGTATTAGTGGACCTACATTATCTCCTGTTAACTCATTGTGCTTGTTGTGGGAGCCATCACAGACAGGGAACTGAAAAATAAAAACCAAAAAGAAGGAATTAGCATAATTCTGTACAGCAGTTGCATGGTGATTTCTGTATTAAGCCCTGAGTGCTCTGATAATGTTGCTAGTTCCTCCTGTGATGTCCTGGTTCAACATCAAACTCCCTGTCCCCTATCAGACACAGGATACTAAGGGCAACAAACACAGTTAATGGGTAACTAAGTTTGGGAGATCCTAAAATAGCTGTTCTTAGACACACAGTCAGGGACAAAGCCTTTTCCATGAAAGAACAGCAAACAAAACAGCCATCACAGCTACAAATGGATTTACTGTGCAACTATTGAGAGTGCTCTTAATCGATTTAGTAATTTGCAGCTAGAAAGTACTTTTTTAAGAGAAGCTGAAATACTTGGCTGAAGTGATTAGTCCAAAGTGAGAATAGCTGAGTTAAGCTTTTTCAGTTCAGGGCAGACTTTATTGTTTTTATTAAAAAAGGAAAGCATTTGGTCCAGGGAAAACAAAACCAGACTGTGGTCAGGACATTTAAAATTGAATCAGGAAATGAAAATTGAAGCAAAATGAAATACACTTGTTTACATCTAGCTGATTTGGGGGATATGGAATATCCCAACCAGTCATCTCACTGCTCTGGCCCAGACAGGAATCACCAACACAGGCCCAACCTTATTTTCACTGTAATATGAACAACTTTCTAAGCATTGTTCTTTGCAAAATAAGAGTAGTTTTCTCTTAATTAGTTGCAATGTATTTCCAAATGGTAAAACAGGTTTGCTTGGTTTTATTCTTACTCACATGTGGTCACTCTCTAAACATTTTTAGAGAAACCCTACTGTGTTTCTTTCAAGTTTCCACAGTTACTTTCTTCATACAGTCAGGTTTGTGCCATTCTGCAGTTCCAATTCCAGACAAAGACAACAGCTCAACACAGAGCAATCCACCACCAAAGCTCTGCTAAAAATATGCAAGTTTCAATCTCTAACCCTAGAGCAGCACAATGTCTTACCGTCTTCGAACGCCAACACCTGCAGTAAGCTTTAGTGAGGCACAGATCTTCAATGTTGATCTCATTCACTACTTTGGGATTTTCCTTCTGGATCTTGAGGTTAATCAAGCTATCCTTCTGCTGTTTCTTCTTGGGGAGGAAGGGACGAACAGCCAGGTAGCCGAGCAGGGCCAGCACGCCCAGGAAAGGCAGCAACCGCAGCCATTCTGAAACTAGAGACAGGGTGGGATTTAGGCTGGCTTTTGGCACCGCCCCAGGATGCTGCTGCAGCAGCTACGTGCACATGGCTTAGGCTGAGGGTATGAAATGGGGCTCAGCAGGGCCCTCAGGGAAAACAAGATTCCATTGGTGAGTCTCAGGGAAAAAAAAAGAAGACATAGATTAAGTCCTAGGATTTACTCCAGCCAAAGTAAAAATCTGACTCCTAGAATTTATTGAATTGAAATTAATTGATGAAATTGAATTTTATCACTCTAGAAGATGATTCAATGGAAGAATATAAAACATATAGAAGATTTATTGAAATGGGCAACACTAAGGTACTGGTAAAACCTTCACCAATCTCTTTGGTTTTATTTTTCAGACCTCTGCTCAGGGATCTGCAATTAGTTTCTACAACATGGAGAAAGAAAGACACCTAAGACCAGGAGGTGAAGTCACAGAAAATTGCTTTTTACCAAGGTAAGGAACTTCTCTCAAGTACAGTTTAAAAATAAAAGTATCCACTGCAGATCTGGCTGCCCTGCTGCTACATCATTATAAATCTTCTAGGCATACTGGTGAGAGAAGGCTTACTGGACTTTTTAAGAAATGCATCAATAATTGGCATTTATATAAATAAGGTGGATCTACTTTTCCAGCAGAACATGCTGTGAGGAACATGCACCCCAGTGCAATTTAAATACCATGGTGCACTAAAGGTTGAGAGCATTTCTCTAAATTTCTGGAGAATAATTAAGCACTCATACAGAAGGGAGTTTAAAAATATTTTAGAAGAGAAAGAAAAAAGTATAACAAGCTGGACCACAAGTAGCTGCACAAGCACTTTTTAAGACAAGACAGTAATTTATTTAAGATTAGAATATAGCAATATTCTGCTCTAAAAATTGTTTTTTGAAAATAAGATATACAAGAAAGAAAACACAACAGAGCAGGCTAAGTCTGCCAGGTGGGTTGTAGCCCTGAAAAAGTACAATATTCTGTATAGCTTGATTTAATTTGTACTAATAAAACACAAGTTTGCTAATACTTCTCCAGTTAGAATCCAATGGATTTTTCTTAAGGATTTGAATTTTTTGCAGCCAGACCACGTAATGAAAATCATTTGTGGGATTAATATTTTGTTCTTTGTTGCCTTTGATGTGACAGCCACATTTAGTGCATTTATCTGGCAATGCATCACAGCTGCATAAATGCTAAAGGCACTGCAAGAAGTCTCAGCAGTCATTCCCCAACTGCACCTGCAGCAGTCCCTACAAACCACAACTCACCACATTCACTAGGACTCACTGCAATGCATTAATCTCTGGTGCTCTTTACTTAGTTCCTCCAGTGAGCTGCAAGCCCTAAATAATAATTAACACTGAGATACTTAAATGTTTTCAGCTGCACAGAACCCTGAGTTCCTGGACAGCAGTGCCTGTTTGCCTTCTGTATCATTACTTTTCCAGAACACTCCATCAATTCCATCAGGAATCCAAATACGCTTTCTTACCTTACCTGAAGGACTGACTTGGAATGTATTTCAAAAGAGAGGTAAAATATTTGGTCACTGAAAAAAAATTCCAAACTTTGTATTTAACCTGAGAGTTGACAAAAATGTGGATCTCTACAAAGCTACTCCTCTGAACTCCAAGACAGAACAGTCATTCCAAGAGGCACACCAGGACCAGGGCATCTGTCAAGTATGTGGTGAATATAACTGGGCTAAGATTGACACACAAGAAGGACATGTCTCACACTCTGATACAGCATCAAAATCAGAACAGTGGTCATGTCTCTGAATGGCTCACAGCCAGCTGGGTTCATACAAGTGAAAGAGGAACGTGATAGCTGTAACCTCTGAGAAAGGAAATTAGAAATAAACATGAATAGGATGTACAAGGCTGTTGTTTAGGATGGTTATTATTTAATATTTGTACCAAGATAACTGCTGATAAATAGTTTTGTCCTCACTAGACAGTAAATTCTGTGCTTACTTCTAATGTGGGAGTCTCTGGAAAGCCCCCAGCTACATTCATGTGTACACTAACCATGAACTGGCTTGTTATTGCCAAAAGACTGCCTGAAGCTCCTGTGTTTAAACTGAAAAATCAATGTGATCATGTTCTAAGGCATGGATACAAGACACTGTCAGAGATTTTTAGGCTGGGTGAGCAGGGATGGTAAAAACCCTTCATCCACACTAATGCAATGCCTTCCTACAAGTGTAGACTGCTCTGGTTTTGAAGCCATGCATACCTTTCTGAAGCACATGTAGGGCAATTCACAAGACTTTATTTTCACAGCTGACAACTCAGAATTCAGCCATTACACTGTTTCTGGAGATTCTTTATCTGTTCTGCTGCATGGGGACAAGCAGATTTTGGAGACAGAAATGAAGAGTAGTGTATGGAACAGGTCAATCTTCAGACTTTTGTTAGATAGAGACTAATCCCAAAGATAAGTCCTGGAAAATATCAGAAACCAGAGAATGCCAAGAAGCTGAGGCATTGGATATTTTCAAGGAGAGGTGGTCTTAATTTTTAGCCCAACAGTAACATGTCCAAAACCAAAAGAAACACATACACTGTGAATAAAGGTACAGACCAGCCACTGAGAGGAAAATCAAGCAGGTATTCCCTGCTTATCTTCCATCAACTACTCCTTTGGTATCTTTGATTTGTTTCAGCTACTTTTTGTGGAAATAACCCTATGCAGACCCAAAAACAGCTTCTTACAGTAACAGCTCAACTAAAAAATCAAAATTTTAATAAGTATTAACTACCAGTCAAAAGGAATATTGGAACTGTGCTTGTATGTCCTCTAAAGTGATGACATTCTTCATGCAAATTTGAAGTACCTACTAATTACATTCTCTTCAGAACTAGCAAGCAGATCTATCCTGGTTTTGGTTGTTTGCTATTTTGAGGTGAATCTCTATGCCATTTTAATGACACCTTCCAGGGCGAAAAGCAATGCTGGCATGAGACAACACTGTTCATTTCACTGAACTTGAGAAGACTAACAAAGCAATTGCAAGAACCTGGAAGAGGCTTCTGAGCAGCACAGCATGATAATTTAGATATCCACTTTCAAACCCAAGGTCAAACATTCTTTCCTTCCTCCCTCACTGCTTTTACCTTCAGGAGGTATGCACTGGATGTTAACAGTTTTCTTCTTCAAACAAGCAGTTTTTCATTCTGGTTTTATAAGGTCACACCAGATAACAGATGTCCACATCTTTAACCAGCACCCTATACAACATCCTATAAAAAAACCAAAATGCTCCATTTACTTTTGTTCTGTTGTTTCTACAACTGATGCACTACAGGAACTGAAACTGCATCTGCCTACAAGCTAATGAGAGTTTAGAAGCAGTAAATGAGTTAAGACTGCACTGTTGCAAATCTGGATTCTGGCCTGCATTTGCAAACAAGGTCTATGTTGCCCAGTGTTTCATAGTGCTGGTCCCTGACTAAGTTCAAGAGATGCCACCAAAGGGCAAATATTAATGCACTTTAAATATTTTTAGACCAATGTTACTTCTCACTTTCCAAAAAGGAGCAAAGTATGCCGTTTGCCAAAGAATACACTTTGTAATTACAGTAGCAAACAAAAGGTCACATTAATTTTCTTTATTGTCCAATAGTCTTTCCTAATGATAATTCACTGTAAAATAACGCCAGGATTGGGAATCCCCTGCTCTTAGAGGCTTTAGGACAGGACAAAGACCACAACAACACAGACGAGGCAGCACTTGCTCCAGCAATCATTTTCTCAAATGAAACTTAAGACTGACAGCAGCTCTGCGTGCAAGCAAGCACACAGCTCTTCACCGAGCAATGACGTTTCAATGACTTTCAATAACCTTTATGCCCTAAGAGATGATAATTTTCTACTGTAGGTGCCCAGGATGCAGTGTCCTACAACATCCTTCTCAGAAGTCTCACTGTGTTGCATTTATCCCATGCCATAACTTGAAACACCTGTACAGTTGTGCTTTTTTCCCCCCTTTTCATTCATATTCACCCTGGCAGGAAGAGGTATAAGCATGGTGGCAGATACAAGTCTAGTTTACTATTGAATAAAAATTTAAAATGTAAAAATGTTCTCTCTATAGCCATCTATTTTTAAATATACTTTTGTCTCCCGTTTTTAGAGTCCATCCAAAAAATCACTGAGAGCTAGAAGCAGGTATGCTCATTAAACCCTGCCAGTTCTCAAAAGCAGTTTCTGACTCAGCTCCTTCTTTTACTTTTGTTTAATATTTTTGGGACTGACATTTCACATGTTTGGTCTACACTTAAGAAAGCAGTTATTTGCTTCTTGTCCTCTCTCCAAATTTGAGGAAGTACCTTGAAGTCAGTGGGGTAAACAATGTGACAATAAAACAGTTCTCCCATGCTGATCACACTAGGTAAAAACCCCAAAGCCTGATTCTGGTCTACAGACCAAACCTTCCAGAGGTTTTTCAAAATAAATCATATTACTACTACACATTATGAGTACAGAAGACTGCACAAATAAAATCCTGTTACAAAAACATGTAGTTAGACGAGTGAAGCAGTAAGATAATAAAATATTACTAAGCTTAACAAATTTTAAGTCAAGTTGTGGTTACAAGGGCAATTGGCCTCATTAATAAACTGACAAATACTAGAAACAGGAGAAGTTGCATTGTTCTGTAGTTTGTTCTATCCTCCCTTTCCTCCCAACTCTGCAGCAGCTGAATTTCTCTATTTGGTTAACATAATTAACAGCTTTTTCATATGAGAGAGTACTTGTGGAAGAAGAACAGTTAATTTAAAAGAGATCTGCTTGTTTCTGAGGAAGATAATGTGACCTGCAGGTCACAAGCAGCATAAACATGCTGGAAAAAAGAAGTGCTCAAAGCTGGCTTTAAATAAACTGTGCCTGTTCTAAATTTAACATTTTTCCAACACTATTACAGTCTGGGTGTTAGTGCTGCAAGATATGAGGTTGATTCTGCACTTTGATAACTTTTTCTACTTCTACTTTTTGTGGAGAGCGTTCCTTCCTTCTTGTTACCGGACTAATGCTGTCACTTGAGCCTGCCTGAGGGCCCGCGGGTGTCACACGGCCGAGCCTGGCCCCCAGAGCCCGGCGTGCGGAGCACGGAGCGCCCACAGAAGTCGCCACTGCTCACTCTCCGTTCTTGCTCACTCTGGCACAGAGTTACAATCAATGAACTGCTGCTTCCACTCCCTCACGCAGAAAATACTTACAACAATTACTACATTTAAAAACTATCCAAACTTTATGTATGTGGCAGGTTCCTAGAAAGAGGATTTTTTGGTTTAACTCAGTTCAGATGCTGCCTTTGACCTGTGAGGAAGAGGAAGAGGCCGTGCTTCAGGCCTCCGGCTAAATCCCGATCCATCCCGGCGCACGGCCTCTGGCCCAGCGGCCTTGGTTCCCGGAGGAATTTCAGAGGCGAACGTTTCACTCTGTCCCTGCACTTCATCCCGACACCTCCTGCCGGGTCATCCTCCTGCTGCAACAGTTCAGGGTCCGGCGTTCCCCGTTCTGTGCCGCGGCCGGCAGACTGCGAGCGATGCCCGGAACGAGGGGGGAGAGCCGGATCCCAGGCAGGACCGACCGCGCCGCCGGGGCGGGAAGGGGGTCCCGCTGCCCCCGCCTACCTGTGAGGCGGATGAAGCCGCCGACGCTCTCGGGCAGCGGCAGGCGCTTGAGGTACGCGGGCAGCTGGACCTTGACGATGCGGGCCAGAGTCTCCAGCACCATCGCCGGCCTCTCCCGCCGTGCCCCCGCGCGCCGACCCGGGGTGCGCGCGCCGCGCACGCGCCGGGGGCGGGGCCGCGCACGCGCCCGGCCGGCCGGGCCCCTGCCCCCCGCGCCCCGCCCGGGCCGCGCTGCCCGCCGGCGCCGCTAGGGGGCGCTGCCACGGGAGCGGGGATCGGGAGCGCTCCCGCCGCCAGGGGGCGCGCGGGCGGGGAAGGGAAGGGAAGGGAAGGGAAGGGACGGGACTGTATTTAATAATATGTGGCTTATGCTTACAGGTTTTATGTAATTATCTGTCATCACCCTGCTGCACTCAAGTTGTATTCCATGTTGATGGTCTTATAAATATTGAAGTAAAAAGATTGAAGGTTTTTCTTCATGTGAATGAGGTAGGATAATGGGAGTGCTGAGAGGTTCAAATTTACAGGAAGAGGCCCATCCGCCTCATGTTTGGCAATAATTTGCACAGAATAAGACCTATCACATATGTTTGTTTGTTTCTTTTTTTGTTTTCACTTCATTTTATTGTTATGTCTAGGAGACTGGACATAGACAATCCTCCCTGTATAGGCAGATGAAAAAGTGGGAAGCATGTAGCCGTTCTGGGTCAGTTTAGACAATCCATCCAGACCTGGAGACTCTAATGTTAATCCCTTGGACATGACAACACCATTTGGTTCAAGGTGCTTTACTACCATAAGTGAATCTATCGAGTGCTAATAGCATATAGCACAAGAGTATGAGCAGGAAAGCTGAAGCAGCACAATCCTACAAGACCTGTCTCCTTCCTTACATGATCCTGACTGAAGCACATTTCTCTCTCCTCCCTCAGTGTACTGAAATCCCACCATATCTACCCAAATCAACTGTGTGCTTCTCCTGCTGGAAAATACTGGGAGCTAAGTTTAGGATAAATCAAATTTATTTGCGCTTCTGGCCTATTACTTTTCTACCTGTGGCCCTACATTAACATTTCCTGATGAATCATCATCTTTAGCTAGTGGGAATATTCCTGTGATCTCAGAGTATCTAAGTTCCCTACCTCACCTAAATTTATTCACCTAATGACTGTGTCTGAAGTCCTAAGATGATTCCTTCTTGTCTAGGCAGATGCCAGCTATTAGACAAGATAATGAAAGAGTAAAACACTTGGTTATTCCTGTAAAAATTATACATCAGATGTCGTGATGTGACCTCCTTTGTGAGACTTTCTGAGGGAAGAATACATAAGGTAAATACTCCAGCCCTAAATCAAGCAACTTCACACTGAGGTTGAGAATCTCTGTCCTGCCCTCCTCCTCTGGATGCTGGGAGCACAGCTGACATTGTGGGGAAGCTCCTGAGCCCTGCTGTGCTGCCTTTGATCAGTGCTGCACTCAGCACACTGCAAGTCCATCTGCACATGTTGCTCTCCCTGTGTCCCTCCTGTTGTGTAGGGATCAGCTGACATGAGTCACACATGGGTTTGGTTTATCAGAGTCTGAAAGTCACAGATTAGGGCAAACCTATAAAGAAAGTGAAACCTGGATGAGATCTTTAACCAAAGCAGAAGTGAAAAGTGTCTTTAGAAACCCAGTTTGAACTGGAGCACAGGAGATGCACGTTCACCCTGCCATTTGGCTGCAGACTTCTGTTAGCTTTAAGGGGAAATGTAAGCTTCAGGCTTGCTCAGTCCTGCAGGAAAGAACAGGCTTTTACAAAGTAATCCATCTTTAGAGACAACATTATGGGTTCAGAACTTAGTCAACATCAGGAAGTTTAACAGGCAGGTGTGACATCTTCCCTCTGTTACACATGTTTAACACCCTATGTGGACATTCTTATTCCAGAGGCAGATTGCTTCTTCAGGATTTTATCAGTGTATTTTTCAACTCAAATATCAGATATTGTTTGATATCTGGAAAATGTTCTAATTTTTTTGTGGGGAGAGTAACATGCAACAATTCATTCTTGTATATTTAGTCTCAGTCTGTGAGTTGTTAAAAAGTAGAGATTGCCTCTGCTTGTGTGTTTCATGCTAAATTTGGCCACTGAAACTCTGGTATTGGGAGGATATGTAGAAGTTGCTGTAATAAAAGAGCAGCACAAAAAGCTCAGACATAGACACTTGAACAGAACCTAGGTCACCTGTGTGGAAAGATGAATATTGCTTTCAGCACTAGGTATCCTCTATCACTGGGATTTTTCATCTCGCAAGAACATTACAGATAAAATGGAGCACAGAGCCCACATGTAGAGGTCTCCATCCATAGGGCTAGCTCAGGTCTTTGACATGGAATTCCCCAAGCATTGCCCAAATGAGAACCAGCCCATGCTTTGATAAGGATGGGAGAAAAGTTGGTGGTGCAGATGATGTTTGGCAGAATTTGTTCTTGTCACTACAACATAGCTGCACTGGTCCTGCTCACAGCAGAAATAAGAGCTGTCTTCAGCATCCACAAGCTGGTTGGTCCTGGTCCAACAGACTGAGGATAGATGAAAAGAATCTGTGTTCCTCCTTATGTTACCCTTTGAAAATTGCTCTGTTTCCTTCTGCCCTCAATTCAGCTGTAAAATGAGATAATATTTACTGGTCTGTCTAGAACATGTGAGATTTGCAAAGGAGAAGAACATTTATAAATTCCATATATTTATTTTATTTCACCAAGTACACAACAGTAAGGATAAAAGATAAAAGGTTCTGAGGCAGCAGACACACAGTTCTTACATCAGTAAAACAAGCCTAAGTAGTAATTTGCTCAGCACTCTTTCATGGTAATGAGCTTTTCTATCAAGAGGATGTCTGGTGTTGTTTCAACTATTTTCTTGGAATTGGTATTGCCATTTTCCAAACTGACCACCTGGAATGATGTCTGCAGCAGGCTAAAGTACTACTGCCAACTAAAAGGGCTGGCTTCTGTGATCAGCAAACACAAGTCTCCTAAGAGGAGGAAGCTAGATCTGTCCTTTTGTATTTGAATCATTTCACAATGGGGTGTGATTAGCTGCTGTTCCTGCTGTATGCAAAGATATCTCTCTCTTCCACTTCCCCAAAAGCAAGCGAAATCATTACACCCCGAAAGAGCTGTAGGAACTGTGATTCACTTCATGCAGTATCTCCATCAGCTAATTATGCAGCACTGTCAACATCCAACTATTAAATACCTGAATCTCAAAACCTAAGCAGACTGCCTTAAAATTGGATATAAGACCACATAGATACAATTACTTTTCTGTATTTTATGCATAATAACATTGTAAGCAAGTTGCAATTGCACTGCACACAGGTTGGGTTTTTATTTCATATTTTTACATCCAGAGGTTCAGTTGCCCAGAGAAGAAAGCTGAGAGTGTTGTGCTTTCACTTGACTCTGAGACCTGGCACCTTAAGTGGCTTCTGCTGGTGTTTACTGAAAATAGCTACCTGTCCATGGTGGGCAAAGTGTTCAAGAGAAAAATAAGTTAAGGAAACAAATCACATTTATAACAAAATCAGTGGGCTAATCATGTGATACCATAATGTTCATATTATAAAATTACTACTAAATGAGCATGGCATTACTTTCTAATCTAGCTAATGTCCAAGAATTTTACAATGTAACCATTGTGTTTTGAAGGGAGGTACTATCATAATTGCCTAACTGCAGTGTCCCACTAACAGCATGTATTATTGTTGAATTTTAAAAAATCCCTGTAGCTTAGAATGGCACTTATTGTTGGAGATTGTAGGGAATTAATTTTGAAGAGAATGAAAACAAACACGAAAAGAAAAATTGCAAGATTTCTAAGAATTGCATCAGGTTCCAACATGGCAACTTTGTACATGAGAGAATAGAACAGTAGACACTGGTTTTATTTATTTGAGAAAAATGCCATGCTTTGATCTCTCAGCCATGGGTTTAACACTTTAATTCCTTTCTCTGATTGCTACTGCTGGGGAGTGGGAAATGTTACCCTTTAGTTGGGTATAAAACAAAGTTGAATAAATCCCCTGCTCAAGAAAAAAGAAGTGTATTCAGTGCTAACTTCCCAGATATCCCCAGCCAAAGTTCAGTTACTTTCTATTTACATTGTATGGGTTTTTCCGAGCTGGAGCTGTCTTTTTATGAAGTGGTTATCACTGGTAGTAGTTTCTACAGCTACTCTAACCCCTGCAAAAATAGCACAAGATGAAACTAAGAATATCCACTCTATTACCCTGAGTTGAAATTGCATTTATTTAAAGCACAAAAAGGAACAAGTTGTATGACACAAAACTGTTGTAAAAAACATCAGCCAAGTAATACTAAAAATGCACAAGAATACTAAAAATGCACAAGAAAGTACATAGTAAATTTAATATTTTAATCAGTTTTAAATTTTGACCCATTACAAATCACCCAGTTTTTCCATCTGCACTAGGTAGCTGATCCAGAATGTACTGCTCGTGGGGATCCAGAATGATCTGATTGTTGGTCACATACAGACTTGCATAGATTTGGAACTTCATTGGCTTCCAGGGAGCTGCTATTTCACAAGTCTTACTCAAATCAGAATAAGTACCTTTAGGATTCACTAATATGTTCATAAGAGACCAGATATGTTATTGATTTGTAGCAGGTTCTGCCTGGCTTGTTGCAATAAACCAGACTGCAAAATCCCTGATTGTTCCCTGGGAGGAAGCTGCAGTGATGGAAAACAGATACATCCTCCCCTTCACTAAAGGACCTACAGAGGACAAAGCTGACATAATCTGGGAAGTGCACACTGTTAAATGAACAGATGTGAAATAAAACCACAATCAAAACACTGCAAGCTGTGATCATGATGGGAATTGTGGGGACAAGAAGATAGATATAGATATAGATATAGATATAGATATAGATGATATAGATAGATATGTGTGTGTGTGTGTCAGTATATACTCAGCAGCAGACCACTCACCTTTCCTTTTTAAACTACATTGATGAGTGAAGATTGTCTATTCTTGACCAGATATCTGAGGATATATTTTTCCCTTAGTGCTTTGCTCCCTTGGCATAAGAGCTGTCACTGAAAGATATTTCCTTTATTTTGGAAGGCAAAGGTGAGAATGCCACAAGACTAATTCCTGTGACGCCATGTGCGTTCTTTGGCAGTGGCTAATTATAGCACAGAAAAACTACCAGATCCCTGTTGAGGACAGAGTATATGATCTCTGGTAGGACTGCACTCTGCTCTTGGGTTCTTCCTGTGTCACAATGCCGATGACACTGCAGTGAAAGGGCAGTTTGTCATCCCTTCTCAGACAGCTGTGCAACAGCAGCGCTGAGAGATTTCTGAGCCTGGCTCCCCTTTTCAAGGTTAGCCAGGTCTGGCACTGACAGTAACCCATATTCATTCTCTGTCATCTTACAAGAGTAAAGAGGAGCAAAAGAGAAACCTCAGCCCCCAAACACCATGCCTCTTTAGTTTAGACAAGTGTATGTCCAACAGATGGAGATGAAAGCCAGAAAAAAGTGGCTATCTTGATTCCAAGGCAATGACATGGAACAGTATTACAGCTGGTAAACAGGATTAATACAGCCTCACTTATGCCTATCTTACTAATGCTTTTTCTTTTCTGTTTTTTTTCCAAACATTCCCCATCCTCTGGACCATAATTCAGTTACAACACAGTGCACTTCTAGATCTACACAACTGGCTATTCCCTAGATCTTTAAGTTACTTCATTTACTTTTAAAGATATTGCCAGAAATTCATATAAATTCTGTACTCCAGCCCAGTGCACAGAGCTGTAAGATCTGTAAATATTTTTTAATAAGATGCTTTCTCTGCTGATTCAAAGGGGAAAAAAAGTAGCGGAAACAAAATGTAGGATATAAACATATCACCCCCAAATTTACAGAACTTACTTTACAGGAAATGTAATCCTAATGGCTGTGAAAGGTACATGATAATTGAGAGGCATTCATGTTGAACAACATGCTAGGAGAGTGTTTTTGGAAACTAGGAAAAGATCCTAGTGCCCCTTTTTATTAGAACAGAAAGGCTTTTATTGAAAGCTAATGTTGTGATAGTGTCTAGTTAATTTATTAAAACACTTGAGAATGTTTTAAACTGTTTTCCCAGGAGGAATTAAATTATTTTTGGTTAGGGTTTTTGTTTTTTTTTTTACTTTTGTGTGAGTTACTTTGACAGTTTCAGGGGCAGAAATGTTTTGATTATTCAGGAAACAAGTATAGTAGAAACCACTGATGCACATAGTCCCTCAAATTGCCTGTCCATCACGATTTGATACTGTCAAATATCCTGAATGATGAATGGGTAAGGGTATAATTTAGTCTCCAAGTACTTAAGTCCTCCATTTCTATTGTAGCAGTGCTTTTCTTATATGGGAGCTAAATGGAGATCATAAAATCATTTAAGATTAGCCACCAAGTAGTCAGGAAGGAAATTATCTTTTTTGCTGTTATTTTGAATGTATATCGCTATGACTGAGAAAATTAGTATCTTGGATTCCACTACCAACTCCTTAAGTGAGTATTTTTCAGGGGGTATTTTTTTTACAAGATGATATCCCATTTTTCAAAGCAAAACAGACCAGAATATTTGCAATCATTATTGTCTTTATAAAAACAGATTCACATTTATTGCTTGGAAAAGTGACAAATCCATGCAGTATTTCTTGATGAACTGAAAAGCATGCTTGACATTGAAGAATAAAAGTCAGCAGGAGTACAGAAGTCAGGTTGCCTTTGCTTTATGATTTGCAAAATTTTCAGCAACTTGCCAAAACCTGGCCATATTTCATTACTACCATGTCACAAACCCACCTCCCCAGAAATACTGCCCTGCTCCATCCTCCTAACCATAATGATGAAATAACTGGCTAATTTCAGTATTGGTGACTTAGAGTCATCTACAGTATTTGCCAAATTACAATAGGACATCAAACAAGAATAATATGCCATACTTCTAAGAGATATATTCGGCTGTAATTACCTGGATATTTGAGGTCTAAGTAAGCTCTTGAATACCCTGTGGTTAACCGGAACATAGCAAAGAAAAGAGCAAGCAAATCTTTAAAGATGAGATTGCTCAAAAAGACAGAAAGAAAGTAAAATGACTCCTCATTCCAATGATACTTGGCTAGTTAAATCCCTTGTCTAAATAAACAGCATATACTCCTGACAGTTCAAAGACAAACCAACCAACCAAAAAACCAGAAGTATTTCTGTGGAGTTTCTTATTTTCCTAAATCATTAAATTAAGTCAATACACCATCAAACAATTAAAACACAGCACTCTACAAGACACTAATAATTTCCCCAGAGAAACACACCATTTTTCTGTATAAAACACAATGAGGGGAAAAAAAGAGAGAGAAAGAATGTTCAAGAAAAAAAAACCTCTAAATGAAGAGTGACAGCAAATCAACCTGCTGCCTCTGCTGAAGTG
Organism: Melozone crissalis; assembly: GCF_028551555.1. NCBI lineage: Eukaryota > Metazoa > Chordata > Aves > Passeriformes > Passerellidae > Melozone > Melozone crissalis. The sequence goes on along the minus strand of NW_026535784.1, from coordinate 39,581,850 downwards.
TAGTGTTGATTTAGTTACAAATATATGAACAATTCACAAGCAGGACAGCCTCAGAAGAAGGAGGCATGGCCAGAGAAGTAGTTTGCTGCAGGCCATTTGTGACATTAATGGTACCAGGGCTTCTAGCTCAGTGAGGGTCTCTGCCCCAAGTCTTCTGGAAACACTTCCCTGCTACAAGTCTGCAGGGAAACCTACTGAGATAAAAGATGGTTTCTACTTCAGTGTATGAAGTACACCATCAGTGTCCTGATTAGCTCAGGCTAACTCATTCCCTGTACCTCTAGTCAAACAGTGAAAACCGTATTTTGCACATAGCTGGGCAGGTGAATGGAAGCTGCACCTCAATCAACAGAGCCTGCTGTGACCCCTGAACAGCCGTGCCCATACCAGGGAGCCAGTGAAACACCTTAACTGGCCTGTTTGAGTAATTACCTTTAAGCATTAACATTTTATCAGAACTAGCAACTTTTAAAGCCCATTAGGCAAGCTGCTCAAATCCTTTCTTAAACCCAAACACCCCTCAAAGGTTGTGGTTTGCTTAGTACACTTGCATCCTGGAACAAGCACTAGAGTGGCAACCGAATTAGGATGGTCCAAATCTGGCTAGTAATCAATTACATCAAAGTAATAAAAATAGACATATCTTGAAAGCTCTCCAGAGAATCCTTTGATGTCTCCTTTAGTAAACACAATAGGTCAAATTACCTACTGCTGAAAACTGCTGTTAAGAGCTTGGTCATTTTCAGTAACAGTGTAACCCACACAGACTTAGCTTGCAGTCTGAAGGCAGCCTGAGGGGACAAAAAACAGGTATAACAAGGAGAAGCAACCACCTCCAAAGGGATAGGGTAAAGTAGGTCACCATTAAATACCCTTTTGACAAGGTCTGCAACCGATGTACCCTGGCCTCCTGAAACTGATAAAATTCCTGAGCTGCTCCAGAGAGGGGTTTTGCCCGCTGAACTCAGCCTGTGTTACCTTATTTTAGCAACAGTGGATAATTGCTTAGCCCTTAACACCCCTCCTATTTTGCCATGTATGTTTATATTATCTATGTTTATTCAGGCATGTAAAGAGTTCATACAAAAGAAGGAAACCGAGGTAGTTAGTAATTGCACAACAACAAAAAATTTCAGTTTTCAAATTTGGCATCATAATTACACCACGCACATGCTCATCTGACTTTCATGCCTCAATGTCCATAGAGCTGAATCAGCAAAGAAAATGAACATTCTTGTTGACAAAAATGTGACTGCTGGTGACTTGACAGGGATATATTTTTCGTCTAGATCAAATGGTAGTTTTGCTGGGGGAAAAAAAAGAGTGATACTCTGTATGCATACTAATAAATAACCTGTAGTGATTTTCAGAGATTCTCTTGCTTAGGTCTGTAAAAAAAGCATAAAGAATTTTATGTTTTCATATGTTTATTCTTGTAAAATAGCTCTTATTTTCTGGAAGGATTTCAAGAGAAGAAAGAAAAGAGAAAAATCTGTAACTGAAAGAAAACTGTGTTGTTGCTATGAAGATAAAAAAGTGCCAAACAATGAAGTGCTATACAAAATCCTGAAGACCAGAAGATTTTGTGGGGGACTTAAGTCTATTTACCTTGGTGTAAGTTACTGAAGTGTTCTATGCTCTTGTGAATCCCACATGATTGTGCAAACTATGAAAGCTTAGCATACATTCAACAAAGCACTCCAGATTTTCTCTGGGAGTCATATGTAGACTTAAACTCTAGGCTTTCCAACACTCTACACAAAGCTGCAACAACTTAAAATGGATTGATGTAGGGACTCAGTGTTTTGCACTTCTAATTCAAAGGAAATATGGATTAGCTTGTTTCAGTGAAAATATGAGAGAAGCTGTTGAAGAATTGGCCAAGTTGGAATACCAAGGAAGTTACCTTTTATCTGGTATTTCTTGAAAACTAACTGCTGCCTAACTCACTGACCTTGGGCTTCATTCCAGATGTGAAAGGGGGTTGCCTACCTCTTCTTCCTAAGAGAAGGAGACAGAATGGTCACAGATGCAACAGCCAGGGAACTAAGCATGCACTGACAACTGTGACCTAGGACCTTCATCCCCATTGAAGGGGAGGTACCCCAGCTACACAGAAAGGCTTGCTGATCTATGGAATTTGAAACAGATCAAGTGGAACACAATGGCATCCCCAAACCTGTTTTTTTCCACTGTCTTGTCATGGTGCTTGGCAAATTCACCCTTTTTGTTGTTGTTTTCTTAAAAAAAAAAAAAAAGCCAATGGAACAATCTTATTTTATCAGCTTTCTCCTGTGATCTTATTCTTTGTGGTATCCACTGAATCAAAAGGGTCCTCAATAAGGTGAGTTTTGCTCAGATTAAAGAAGGATTTGGCTGCAAGCTTGATTTACAGTAATTAAAGGAAAAACAAGTTGGACAGGATGCTGAAGAGAAAATTGAGGCCTGGTAATACATGCAAACAGGGAGAAGCTGCTGTTGTTGTTGTTGTTGTTGTTGATCTTAGTTCTTTGTTTTTCCAGCAGCATGAGCTGAAGTATTCTGAACAGGAACTAACAGTAATCTATTGGATGGTTTAGATGGAAATCTTGCTTTTGTTGAAGTAATTTTTTTTTTGTCTCCTAAAATGGAAAATCTTTTTGGAAAACCTTTGCATCTTGTTTCCCCCTTTCCCCTCAGATATTTGAAGCACCCTGTATGGAATGCTGCTTAGTGTCCAGGATGCTTGGTTGCTCCACCTGTTTTGAAGGCAGGTAGAATAGCATTCTCCAAATATAAAACTGGCTGGTCTCAGGCAAGCAGAAGTGAAAAACCAGCAGTGATGTACAAGTAACCTATGTTAACCTTTACACTAAAAGGCTGGGCTGCTTTCCCCTCCAGGGCCGAGGGGCAGTGCTGTAACAGCCAAACAAGGCAACCTCCATCCATGGCTGCACCTTCCATTCCTCTGTTGGACCATCAGGAAGCAGCTGAAATGCACTGCTGAATCCAGCCTTTGGAAGCTGTTGATCACTTGGCCACACAGGGCTCTGGAACACCATACTCGAAAAAACAAAATTTAAAGACAGGCTTCAAGAGAGCTGGTTTGCTCTCAGTATTTTTGTGCAAACTGTTTATTAGCAGGCCACATCTACTGAGATATTTTGCATAATAAACCTCTAAAAGTCTAACCTGACTCCACTACTGTGGAGGATTAGACAAGGTAATACCTCTCCACAGCCACTTCTGAGTATTAGCTTCAAAAATCAAATTAAAATGAAGCAAACACAAATAGTTCCACAATAAGTTGCAACACCCTTATTCAGTAACCATCATCTGCACCTCTTGCATTTTATATTTCTGTATAAGGATTCTATGCAAAAGAATACACATGCTGTGTGTGGTAAAGCTGAAAAACTCTGCATGGGCACATCACCATATTCAGGTTTTGAGGCCTTGCTTGCCCAAATATTCCTAGTGAAGTAAAAAAAATGAATGGGTTTTATTTATTTCCAAAACTGAGGAGAAAATACATGATTTTTACATCACAATTTCAGGAAAAGGAGGTGAGAGTGGAAAGGATAATGTTCTCCAAGAGGAACTGTGTGCTGTGACTTGCAGAACTGGTCACAGAACTGTGACTGCATGTCTTGTTTTTCATTCCTACACAAGCCGTAATTTTTTATTATTTTTCTCAAAGGTCAGTATTTAAATGGGCAGATTTGTTATTCAAAAATGACCAGCAAGTGCAATGAAGTGTTTGCCTAAACAAGTATACTAAACTAAAATTGGCAAATCTGTTTCTGAGCAATGGCTATAAACAAGAGCCATCCAATAAATTTTAAATTCTCTTAGGGGTCAAATGATAATAGACATATTGAAATTAACACGTAACAAAACTTGATTTACCAGATTAACAATTCCAGTTGTCTTAAATTAGCAGGGAGAATTACACACTGTCAACAGTATGTTTGGGCTGTTCTTAATTTCTTTCATTATACAGAAAATGTGAATCACAAGTCTGATCAAAAATGTTGATATAGAGTCATATTAGAGGTCATTAATCTCAAATAATAATTACAAAATGTAGAACTGGAATGCTGCCAAGTATCTAAATCTCCTGAGATGACAAACCATAATGAAGCTCAGAAAGTTTGTGAGCAATTCACAAGGCAGAGGATCATGTCTGTGGTACAAAGATAGACACGCTGGTGATTTGGAGCAGTTTAATAGCACCCATAATCCAAAGCTGGAACAGCAAGGTGTTCTTCAGCAATATTCTTGACTAAGATGATAAGAATGAAAATCAAATAGTTTGTAATTACACTTCCTGAACATGCTGTTCAGTACAATTAAAAGAATAAGCAGAAAATGAAGACTACATAAGGAAGTTGCTAGGATTGGTTTAGGAGATCATAGCAAGGTAACTACACTTTACAAGTACAATGCATTGTTTACTCTTTCGCTTGTAAATATCAGTGTTAAAAAACTATGGCAGTCCTGCTACTGTGCTATTTTTTAAAGTAATAAAAAAACCCCGCTGCTCTCCTAAGTCACTGCTGCCTATTGTCAAGCTTCATACTGAAAATGTTGTTACACAGTAAGCTTTTCTGAATATTCTGCCTTCTCCAGACCAATAATAATTAGCATCCTAGACAGCAAGACAACTAAGACTACAGCACTATAACGAACACAAACGGACTCCAGTGCAATTATGGGGACATCCCTCCTGGACAGCAAATGCCATGTTTGGCACTCTGATACATCCCGTCATTACAGCAGAGGGGCAGTCAGGCAATCTTTCTCTTCTTGTTTCATCGAAATGGAGTAGGAGTCTTTCTCCGTGTAGAGAACTATGCATAAACCTGCACAATTTATTACTGCGAGAAAAAAACCCACCTGCCTGAGAGTGATCTGTTGGCCCATGCTGCACAAAATAAAAACCCTCCAAGGAGCTGGAAGTGCCACAGATGGTATCGCTGTAAATAAAATAATCATTCCTCATTCTCTAGAACTACCTAAAAGGTTGTCGTGAGGTGGGGGTCAGTCTCTTCTAGACTGCCTGCTGTGAGGAGATTAGAGGAAATGGAGTTAAGGTGAGACAGGGTAGCTTCAAATTAGATATTAGAATAATTCTTTTCAGGGTTTAGGTGATCAAGCCTTGGAAGAGGTTGCCTGGGAAGGTGGTAGAGCCACCATTCCTGGAGATGCCTAACAGGTGTCTGTAACTGGCGCTGGATGATATGGTTTGGGGGCAATGCCCTGTGACAGCTGGACTTTATGATTTTAAAGGTCACTTCCAATTCTGATGATTATATGACTCTCTTTGATGCGTCTGGCCCTTGTACTGACATTCCACGTCACCATATTTTCCTTTTGGAGATGTTTTTTCCCCTATACCGAGACACTTGGTTTGGTACCCTCGGGTGTGCCGATACGCCACTAAAAGGAAGCGCCCGGGCCCATCACCCTCAGACCAGGCCCGCGCTCTTCCTGGGAAAGAGCAGCGCTTTAGCTTCGTCACTCGCACCGAATGCGGCGAACGCAGCAAACCCCATCGCTCTGGGGTTCCCGCCTTGCTCCGTGCCCAGGCGCTCCCGGCACGGCCGTGTCCGTGGGAGCGCCGTTCCCTCCCAGGCTCCAGGCGGGCCGAGCCCCGCTCCAGCCGTTGGGGCGCGGGTCGGCGGTGACCCCTCCGCGGCGCTGACAGCCAGCTGACGCGCGGAGGAACACCGCGCCGCCGCGTCAGCGGGCGGGCCTAGATCCGGCCGCTGCCGCCATTTCGCGGGGAGGCGGGCGGGGCGGGACCCGCCGTCAGCGGTGCGCGCCCGCGGCCGAGCACCGGGAACCGCCGAGCTCCGGAGCCGCCGCGACCCCCAGGAGCAGCGGGCGGGAAGAGCCGCACAGCGGTCCCGAGGCGGCGGCGCCCGCGGGCGGCCCCAGAACCTTCCTTCCCCTGCCCCGCCCGTTCGCCCTCGGCCCCGCCCCCGGAGCCGTTGGCGGCGGCGTGCCGGGCCCGGCCCCGCCTCCCTCCCTCCCGCGGCGTCCGGGCCTGGCCAGCGGCGGCAGCGCGGGGCTCTCTCGCCCTTCCTCTCTCGCTCTTCCCTGGGCGGGCGACGCCTCCCGGCTCTCCCGGCACTTCGCACCCTCTCCCGGCCGTGACGGGCGGCGGCGGGCGGAGCGCTCCCCTGGCAGCCTCACGGCCCCGCTGCCCGCAGGCAGGCAGGACTTCGGGCGGCCGGCCGGTCGGGCGCCCCCCCGGCTGTTTCCGGAGGAAGGAGAAGAGCAGCTGCCCCCTCCCCCCTCTCCGCCTTCCTCCCCGTTCTCCTCCTCCTCCTTCTCCTCCTCCTCCCTCCCGGCCCCCCGAGCGGAGCGCGGAGTCACCGCGGCGCGTAGACGGGCCCGGCACTCGCACACACACAATGGCGCTGAAACGCATCAACAAGGTGAGTGAGCACCGCAGCTCCTCCTCCTCCACCGTCCCCCCCCTCCTCCTTCACCGCTTCGCCCTTCTTTTTATTGTTATTTTTTGGGTGTTTTTTCTTCCCCTTCCCCCATCGCCTTCCTCCCCCCCTCGCCCCTGGAGGAGACGGGCGGGGGGGGAGAGGCGGAGGCTGAAGAGGCCGGGAAGCGGCGGCTCCTTCCGGCGGGGCAGCGGCCCGGCTGGGGCTGCGAGGCCGCTCTCTTCGGGCCTGAGCTCGGCCCCGGCCCCTTCCTGAGGGCGGGGGCCGGAGGGGTGTCGGAGAGAGGCAGCTCCCGGGGCCGCTCGGATGTCAGCGCGGCCCGGGGTCGCTGCCGCTGCCCTTCCGCCGAAGCCGGCCCGGATGGCGTCGGCCCGTGTGTGGCTGCCGAGGGCTTTCGGCGCGATGGAGGCGCTGCCCGGGGCAGCAGCCGGGCCCCCAGGCCGGGTTCTCCCCTCTGCTGTGCAACTTCTCTCCCGCATTGTAAGATGGCGGCGGGTCCGCCTGGCCCGGGCGCTTTCCGGGATCCCTCGCGTTCCGCAATAACGCGGCACGGACACACGGAGCAGCCACCGCGGCGCTGCCCTCGCCCCGCAGTCGCCCCTCTCCGCCGCCCCGGGGCCCTCCGGACACCTGGGAATCCATCGCCCGTCCGGGAATAGCTTCCCCCCGCGCCCGGCGGGAGCGCGCTGCGCGCCGCCGCCTCCCCCCCGTTGCACAATCGGAGCCGGGTGGAGCAACTTCGCGGCGGCTAACTCGGAAAAAATGCCGAGGTGATGAAAGTTTGTTGGTTTGGGTTTTTTTTTTTCCTTTTTTTTTCTTTATTATTTTTTTCTTCTCTTTTTTTTCTTTATTTGTTTGTTTGTGGCGATGGTTGTTTTTTATTAAATCGCTCTCAGGCTAAGAAGGCTCCCGGCGTGAAGTAGCCCCTAAGTAGGTCTCGGTTTTCTCGGCAGGTTTGAGAATTGCTGGGATGTAATGGCAAAACGCGATGGGGAGCGCAGCGGCGTAACCGGGAAGTCGCTGTTGGTCTGTGCTCCTTCTTACGCGAGCTACGTGGAGCATTTACGTGTTTCAAGAGCTCAGAGGAGTTTCTTGGTCATCTCATAGCCTGCCAAGATGGCAGAACGTCAGTGTGTCCTGAAATCGGTGAATTTCAGTGTACAAAACACCTTTTGTAGACAGTGTGTAAACTTCATGCCGCCTGTTAGTCTCGCTTTAATTTCACGCAGTGCCTGTGGTCATATTTTCGACCAAAAAAAGCGTTTTTTATAATATTTTTAGTGAATGGATAGTTCTGTTTTCCTCTAAAATTTCAATTCCGTTCTGGGTAGCTAACTGAATGGATTGTCTTTGAATTATGGCTGTGCTCTGGCAAGAGTTTCAAAACAATTCCTTTTGAATCTGCCATCAGAACTTCTTCCCTGTATTAGTGGATGATATCACTTGAGTTGAAACACAGCTAGGATACTCCCTGGTATGCTTTGTCATCAGCTCATGCTTATGAAACACGTTCAGGCGCTGCAGGTAAGAATTTATTGTCAAATGTAAACCAAGACAAACCCCCACTTATGTAGTAATCTGGTGGTCAGAACCTGGAAACGATTCAGCGTGACTCTTGAACCAGTAAGTCATCTCTGACTTCAGCGTCTTGGCCTGCTGTGTACAGCCTTGTCCTGTATTGCTCCTTACGCTCTGTGGCACTGTGTGGTAGGAAGGCTCTTCCTTTACTCTTGCAAGAGTTCAGGATTGGGAAAATAGTTGAGTTAGGGGTTTTTCTTTTTGCCTTTTTTTGGTTTTTTTGTGTGTGTGTGTTTGGGTTTTTATCAGCTTAATCACCCCACACTACGTGATACACTTCTAAATTCTCATTGAGTTTTTAGTTTTGATTTTTGTATTTGCAAGCCTGGAAGGTGAACTTTACTTGTGAAATGAAACCATTCTTTGCACGTTGGTTTCTTTCCTCTACTGCTTTCCAATACAAATGTTTACAGGGGCTGATGGTGACATAAAAAAACAGCAGGGCCAGTTCTGTAACAAAATGGTTGTGAATGTAATTTTAATCCTGTCAACCAGTAAAGCCCCGAGAGAACGGCATTGTCACTGATAAGCTGGGATTCCCTGTCTTCCAATTGTAAGATCACAGATCAGATCTTGGAACTCTCTGCTTCCTTGCAGTAGGTCTTTGGCAGTAGATGAGAACAGGCTAAAGAGAAACCAGGACCTCAGAACATTGTAATCATCATAGCTGATTTAGTTTGTGTTATTACTTGTCAGGACTAGAATTCATTGTCTCCTGCAGCGGATGGCATCCTCAATGTCCCGGTGAAGATATTTTCAGTCTGTTTATTTGGCTCCCTGTTTGTGGGCTTGACATATCAAGCAAAATAACATTCTTCATTTTACTGAGAAAACTAGACTGTGAGACTCTGTTCGTGTGTGTGTATATCTTTAATTTGAAGTCTGTTGCACATTCAGAATGCAACCACTCTTAAGGCATAACTGGCAAGTTCTGCTTCTGATTTGAAAACGAAAGTAAATGAGTATTTATGTATTGGGTTGTCTGCTTCTGGAACACCCCGTATAAAGCACTCCCCAAACTGATGTAGTTGTCAGGTACACAGCCAATCCCAGAAAGATTATTGTTACGCTGGAGTTTGTCATTGGCATCAGTGCCATCTGCTCTGGGGGCAGCTTGTGTTCAGTTGGCAAAACTTTGTCCTTGATATGGCTTGCTTTGCAGTTGTTTTATGATAACAAGCAAGTTCTTTTCCTATAAAATTAAATGCTTTCTTTCCTGAGGATGAAATTTCCCCTTCCAGAATTATCAAGAAATTCACAATGATTTATGAGCATGTATCTAGATGCTTGGTGCATGCTGTGGCACATTGTCTTGGTCTGAAGTGTCAGTGGTGCCTGCTAAAAACACATGCTGTAATTGCTGCAGCATCCTGGAGCTTCCGCTTGGAATGATGATGATGATGGTGATCTGGTAGCAGGGAAGCGTTTATGTACGAGTAGGGAATCAGGAATGCATAGAATTTGGAAAACTTGGAAATGGTTCATCATTGGTACACGTCCATTTTATCACTGCTGTACGTACCCATTAAAGTGAGGTAATGTAAGTGGCCTAAGTGATCTTGATAGGCTAAAAATAGAATTAATACAGGAGATGTATGCATGAAATGTCTCGTCCGTGTAATCCTTAAGAAAGCTTGTGCCTGCTGTGTTTTATGGCCATTTGATTAAGCATAGCACAAGCCAGCATCATTATATTGGAATAATTTATTAGAAAATCTTAAGTGGAGTTGGCATCCTGGAAGCTAAAGGCTGAAGGTGGCAAAACCATTTATTGCTATTTAAGTACAGATAGGCTTCCATTGACACTGGTGGAGCGGAGACTGAATTAACTATTTTCCTCAGGCTATAGCCTCCAGCACTGTTCCTAGATGTATAATTAATTGCAATTTTAACTCCCCTTCTCCAGATGCTCATAGTAAGAAATGCTGCTAACCCTGGAAATACAATATTTTCAGAGATGAGGTTTAATGTGCATCAGTGAGGACTGCATGGAAATCTGCATTAGTTTAACCAAGGTCAAAGCATTTGAAAGCCTGCTTTTTACTTTATTTTTAAACTGTTACTTTTTTCTTTTGAACTTGGTTTGAATTTAAAAAAAATCAATAATAAAGCTGGTTGGAATTAAGTTTTCTTGTCTGGATGAAACCCACAACACTTTTGTGGGCAGTCTTGGGGTTTGTTTACTGGGCTTTCTCAAAGTTGGAGTTATGTGATTGATCTCATGCTTTGAATGAAGGTGTAGAAATAAGTCTGGATTTGTGTGTTTAGGGGCTCAGGAAGGTAAGATTAGCTAGCTAATGAAGTTCAGTTGATGGAAGCTTAGTTGAAATGCTTTAAACCTTTGTAAATGCTCTATATATTGAATTACCTTTTTTTACTGTAATTTCACTTAACTATTGTGAATATCCAGGGCTGGACCAAGGCCCTGCCTTGAGTGTGTAATTCAGCACAACTATTGCACTCGGTGGTAAGAGGGTCACATTGAGCCAGAAGGCAGTGGTTGGTTTTTAAATCATGATACTGCAGTAATGGAGTCTGGGAGGCCCTAGTATTGAACTTAAATTATTTTTAAAGTCAGAATAAAATATTTAGCATTAGATGAAAGCTGTCATCACTTAAATTCTCTTTAAGATTTAGCTTAAACAAAAAGAAGTGACAGTTCCACTATGAAATTAATATCATTAAAATGGAAATAATGTTTCTTAATTGGGTAGGTTTGGTATTGAAGGCCAGCATTTATTAATAAAATATTGGGTGTGTTTTAAGAACTGGCCATTTTTTTATAGGAGAGGAAAACCTATGTTTCCTTAACTGGAAAGTTTGGACTGTGATAACTTAAAGATTGCTCTTGTTAAATTAATCCAGTGTTTGTGAAACAAGTTCCCAGTCAGCATAGAACTTTAAATGTGTGCATTGGAGTGGGAAGAGAATGGGGATTGTTATCTCACTTAAGTGATTTACAGAACTTCAGAGATCAATATTCCATTAGATGGGTACTTCTTGCATACTTTAAAAAGAGTCCTCCAGTATATCAAGCATTTAGGTGGGATAATGTATACAGAGTAAAAAGGGTGGCCAGCTCTTATGATCTTTATGATCATTCCAGATTTTAGAGATCTAGTTTAGAAAATAAGTGTGCTTTTGCTGTTATTCCTAGTGTGGGTTTCTTCTACAGAAGGCCTGAGGTGGAACTCTACAGAACGAGCTCCCTTCGACTTCCTGCCCAGTCTGTAACCAGTTCTGAGGCTTTTCTCTGAGCTCACAAATAGTGGATAAGGGAGTGGAGAAGGATGGAAACAGCTGTAAGCAGCAGCTGTTGGGTACTGAGCAGTGAACTGCCTCTTGCCAAAGGCATCTCTCTGTTCCTTGTGGAGCCCAGTTCCAGCCTGGTGTTACACCCTTCCTAGCCGTGGATGTGTTCTCTGCATCCACTGGATTGAAATATTGGAGGAGAGAGAGGATGGAGGTTCTTAACCTCCTCTGAGATATCAAGTGACAGCTGGTAAGGTGGAGTGGGAAAGGGTTGAGCTTTTGTGTCATTTGGATTAGGGCATTGATACGCCATCCCTGAGAAGTCTTTCTGTTGCAAATATGAAGGTTTTGCCACTTTAACTGTCTGCCCTGTGCTCTTGTGTAGGTCCCTCCCCTTTGCATCACAGCTGGCAGATGGGAACTTGTGGTTTGCACTTCAGCCTTAGGTCTGATCTCTCAGAATAAACTCACTTCTGTTGATGGTTTTAGGCTGAGATGCCATAGCTTATGTTGGAAGGGCTGAGTTACAAGCATTCTTTGCTGTGATTGATTTGATGTAGTAACCTGATGGTAGAATATGCAGAAAAAAATTAAGAAATGAAAGCAGCGCTGTGAATGTGTGTGTGTGTATATAACTGCAGTCAGTAGTGCATTTTTAAATGTGGTTGCTTTTTGCCAAGTTGGTCTTAAAGTCTTAAATTGTGTAGAGTTGCACAAAGATGCAACAAAATGCTTGACAAAGTTCTGTAAACTTCGGAATATAAATTTAATGTCTTAAACTCCAAATTAAAAATGCAGGAGATTTAAAAAAAAAAAAAAAAAAACCAGTTTCTCTTCACTGGTTTTCTGTGGGACACAGATCTGAATAAATTTGTATTGGGGAAGCTTTGCAAAAAAAAAGTTAAAATTACATTCACAAGTTTAAATTGGTGTTTATACCTTTAGCAGCTCTTTGTAAAACACTCGAATGTAGACAAGATTTAATACTGGAAAATAGAGCATTGCAAGATTCAGGACTGAAAGCTAAATAGATAGGGGGATTGTTACCAACAGTAAACTTCAGTATTAAATTTTTGTGTAAAGGAAGCCTTTGTTCTGAACATCATCCCTTTGAGACGTGTGATATACTAGACGTCTTCAAGATCTGCAGTTTTTTCCACTGTAATTGTGATAGGTTTTTATTACGGTCTTAAGAAAGCAAGATGAGAGGATTGTAGACTGCTTTGCAAAAGTCACAGCCCAGTAGACAAAGGTGACCAACATTTAAACCTTTCCACAAGCATCTAGACACCAGAGTTGCCAGTTGAACTGGGTGCAGATTCTGAAGTGCTTTAGGTCTTTCTGATGGGGAAGGTAAGAAGATTTTGTTAAATGTTTAGTTACCTTTATAGTGAGCAGCTTTCTCTGTAACCTGGAGTTAGGTTGGCCAGGTGTTCATCACCTCTTTGAGCTCTTCTGAGTGTCTAATAAATAAGTGCACTGCTCACAGGCAGTACTTCTCAACCTTTGTTGGCCTATTTGAGTAGTAATGCCAAAAAAATCTCTTAAATCAGATAAATGAAAGATATGTTTTTCCTTTTAGCCTTACTTACAATTTTTTTCTTGCCTTGAATAATATAGGAAGATCTCCTTAATTACTGTTTGCCACATGAGCAAGCCCCCACTTCTACTCCCTTACTTCAGGATGCAGTCTGCTCATAAAGATGCTTTGAAACTTAAAACTTCCCTCATTTATTTTTTAAGATCTTTCTGTACATCATTATTCTCTGGATAGCTGAGGTGGAACTCAACTGTAAGAGCAGTTGTACTCCAGATAGTTTTGTGTTTTGTTTTGGTAGTGGTTGGTTAGTTGTCTTGCTGTGAGTTGATTTTGTGTGTAACTGTACCTAATCCTATAGACAGGCCTTTAGAATGATTATGAAGGGTAGTGTCAGAAATAGCATAATATGATATATGATGGGTAATTGTACAGTGTAACTAAGGCAGTATAGTCAGTCCCACATAGTTGTGTCCATAGGCTGCACCCCTGTGGTATATTGTAATAACTTTCACATGTATCTTTGTATTCATGAAAAATATGGACCGGTGAAAGTTAAGACAGTTTTTTTTAAAAGGAGAGCTGATTTTCAGAGTTTATTAGGTTAATTAATAAATTTCAGAATAATATCTCAGGCTACTGCTAAACAGTGAATTCACCATGCTGATTGCAGACATGGTATTGTTTGAATACTAATTTGATAACTCTGTTACAGTGTCCTCATTTTTTTAGAATATGGATAATTGTTGTAGCTTTTCAGAAAGCGCACACTGACTGATGTTGTGCCCCATTGAGGCCACTTGTCATTTCTACAAAAACTTGTCCTGCACACAGCCAGTCTCCAAACTTGTTTGTGTAGTTTTGGCAAACTCTGGGACTCTTCTGTCCCATGGAGCGCAGGGTGTACAGGTGCCGCTTCTGGTTATGTGTCAAACGCTGCTCTGAGTTACTGTGCCCTCAACAGGCTGAAGGGCAGCATGTTGGGAGCCTCTTGCACAATGCTGCCAAACTCCAGTATCTAAGGAATAATGAGCCAGCATTGGTGTGAAAATGTCTGGCACGATGCCCAAATTGCATTTCTGAGAGGTAGCCATCAGGAAAGAGTGCCTTACTTCGAGTATAAACTTCTTTCCACCTGCTTCAGTTTACATTTGTCAGTACTGAATTTCAGCCTTCCCTTAGTTTCCCAGCCATTCTGTTTCATTTAGCAAGGCACATCTTGGTGTTTCTTGTGTGGCCTTTGTTTATACCAGTTACCCTCTTCTTTGAGGGCTGCATTGTAGTCCTGGGTTACAGAACCAAAGATTACTGTGGTTCTTGCAGGAAAAAACTCCCAAGGGAAAAGCCATGCTAAGTTTCAGTGTCTGATATTCAAAAGCTTGGAAGTGGCAGAATTAAAATACTCAACTGTCACTGAATGCCTCAGTAGTTAACCAGTACTTCACTTCAGCCTTGCCCTTTCAATGTACTTGAGCCAATGTGTACAGTCCTCATTCTCCACTGAGCCCAGGAGCGTTTTCATAATCTCTGCTGTTTTCAGGGTATGGCAATTGTTATAATAACTCAGAATTTGTGTGTTAAGCAGTCAGATTTTCTTCATCTCGAGTAAGACAGCTTCTGTGGTTTTGGTTACTTTAGGGGGAACAAACTGCACTTTTGGGTTCAAAGCACAGCTACAGGTGTGTAGTTGCCACCTTTTTTTAAAGTTTGTTCTGAAAGCCTTTAGGGAATGACCAGGAAAGCAAAGTCTGTAACTGCATTCCTTTTCCATTTGGATCTTTCCAGCTACTCTGCAAAACATTGGAATAGAGAGCCATTTTAGTTGCAGTAACTCTGAAATTTCCCAAAAACCATTACCTGCATTGTACACCTTCCAGATTCCAGAACAGATGAGAACAGCTGTAGACAATACTCTCATTCACAAAGACCTTGTGTACTGAAAGGTAGGTTCTTAGGTTCTTTGAAGAGATAGTAGGGAGTCACCTGAGTAGTTTATATCACAGTCCAAGTACACCAAGTGCTTTAATTGCAGTGGCACAGCACTCTGGCATTTCCTTCCTTGAGTGTGAGGCTTAAAACATGAATATTTCAATGTTTGTCTTTTCCTATACCATGATGGTATTACTGCTAGACACTGTACAAACAGTATGTGAGGTGTAGGCTGAAAAATCCGGTACTAAGGACTGAAGGGAGAGCCATGAAAAATAGAAGCAGAATAACCAAAATAGGAAGGATTACAACTGTTACATTGCTAGTTGTGTTTTGGGTTTCTTAAAAACCTTTCTGTGCTCATTGTCTTTGCTGTTTTTTGTGCTTGTTTTTCTTGTGTTTTCTCTGCATAGTTGTCCTTTTTTAATCAAGAGGAACCTATGTCTTTCTGTATCTTGCACTGCCATTGCATGTTGCTTTTATCTATTTATTTTTCACCAGAAGGCCAGCTTGTTTGAAACAGATAATTTTCTGCTGGTTACATTTGTTTTGTGATGTCTGTTATGCCATTGCTTTCTTACTCAGCTTAGAAATCCACATTCAGTGTCCTTACAAACTGCTATTTTCTGCTTCCAGGTGTAATTAATTGCCATGCCGAAACGAATGTTTCAAATGCAGGTGTGTGGGCTGAGGCAGTAGTTCTTTGCTGCTTGACACTTCTTAATCTTCAAACAGGCTTAAATGTTCTTCCCCTCCCTTTATAGCTGCTTCCAATCCTTCCTTCTTTTTTAAAGCTGTTTTCAGCTGTGAGCTAATGAGTAAGACTAATGCAGTGATGAATTTTTGGTTGCCTAGAGTTTGAAATATCCTGTTTGACACATCATTAGACAAGCAGTCAAGTTAATGAATGCTGATTTTTTGATTGGCCTAAGTGTTCATTTTTCTCTTTGTCCTTTTTTGGTTGGATTGGGTTTCTTTGGGTTGGGGGGTGGGGTTTTTTGGGTGTGTGAGCATCGTGGGTTGTTTGGGTTTTTTGTGTTGTGGTTTGTTGATTTATTTTTTCTTAACTTCTGATTTAACTGCATCAACCTTCATGTCCTCCAAGTTATTTTCTGGAAATTTAAGGCAAACCCCTCTAAAATAGCCCCTCTATGCTTTCTTGAGTGCAAACCAGAAAACTGCAGTATGTAATTTTAACAAATACCTGTGTTATGAACCAATATTAAATGTAACTGTGAATTAAGGCCTGTGGAGGACAGTCTTCAGTCATTCTGGTTGGAGTGATCTTCTGTCACTGTGTTTAAGTCAGCTGTTACTATCATTAAAAGGAATGGCTGGCTATTTCCAGCTTAAACTAAAAAAATGTAGTAATGCCACAGGGAGTATGGAGTCTGACAAATGGGAAGAAACTGGTGCAGATGCTGCATTATTTGGTACCTTGCAAAAAGGCAGCTTGCTAGGCACTAGGCTGTCATCTCCTACAGAATTTTCTGGGACCTGGAAACTTCTGTTTTCTTGTTCATGCATATTTGGTTGAGATAGCCTTTGTTAATCTTTATGATTTCTTCATTCTTTAAATGGCTTCTGTAATCTTTTAAATAGCTGGTAGAGGGGAGTTGTTTGAGGGATTTTTTTAGCAGCTTTTCTGTCAAGAAAAGAAAGGTACTTCTGGTTTTATTATATACGAGCATAGTCCTGCATTTGCTCTCACGTGTCAAAGTTTTGAATCCTTACTTGAAGCTTAAGCCATATTTTCGATGTTAGTTGTGATTATATTGCTGCAACACAAGCAGGTTAGTCAGCTTTTTTATAAGCATTTTTTCTTGAAAATACTGGTTTGTGGGTTTTTTTGTTAGCTTTCTGATAAATGTATAGTGAAAGAGAAGGGAGGAGATAAAAAATGGGGCTGTTTCACCAGTGAAACTGAATCTTGCTAGCAGCCTAATGTGAAACTGGCAGAGAACAACGTGCTGAATTTGTGTTAGAGCAGATCTGTCTGTTGCAGTGTTGGGTGCTGCTGTTTTATTTCTATTGATCCCTGTTTTCCAAAACTGTTGCAGAATTGAACGTGTATTGCTCCTTGTCTGTGGTACTTTGCTGTTGTCCTCTAACAGAAGCATTGGTGCTTACTCTTTTAACAGCGTTCTAGGCTGTAAAATGCTGAGTGACTAATCATCCTTGTGGAGAAGTAGGAACTATCACACTTTATATTTGGAAACTGGGACACAGAAACGGTGACATGCTGGAGCTGCACCGGAAACCTCTGGCAGTGACAGAGACTGCTGGTCACGGTTGTAATTCAAGACTAATCCATCCCGATAGGTGCATGGTGTGACACTCCTCACCAGATTTGGGTTATTGTTTCTGCAGTCTTTCACATTTGCTGCTTGGGAGTTTTGGTTTGGTTTTTCTTTAAAGTACCTCTACAGTGAAAAAGTATAACAACCGATTCCAGGAAAATGTGGGTTCTGTTTTAAGGATTTTTAAGAAAATTTGGGATGTAGCTTAATAGCCCTTGAGAAAGGGAAAGCATTACTGAAACCATGTTAAAAAAGGAAGCTAAGTTGGAGAAGTAGGTACTATAGAAGGAATAGGAGAAGCAGAAAGCTCTTCTATGTAAAAATATTAATTCAATATTTTTTGTTACAGAATTGTTACTCTTGGTTGCTGAGCTGAGAAAGTAGATTTGTATTTATATTGCTGAGTGGGAAGCTTTTAAAAAAAAGCCCCCTTCCTTTCCTTGAATAAAATGCTTCACCTGCACTCCAGATCTCACAGCCCACGTGTCTCTGCTTGTTCAGTTTCCAGTTATTCCAGTTTGCTTGTTGTGTTCCATAGAGTTGTAGCTTTCAGAAGGAAGTGCTTTTTAAAGTTACTCAGAACTTTCCACTCCCTTGTGTAAAAAGCCTCCCCTTTTTATGTAGATGTGAAGTGTCACTCAAGAGAGAGATGAAGTAGGTTTGGTGTTACTGTGAACCAGGGTTTGCTTCATGTTTGCCCAAGTTCTCCACAGCCCTTTGCACTCTGCTGAAGCAAACAGCTTTACTACAGACTGCTCTGAGCATAGTACTCCAGAGAAGCAAATACAAGAGTGTGTGCCACCTCAGCTTCTTCCCCTCCAAATTTAGTGGGTGAATTACTTGCTTTGTGGGTGAAATGCCAACTGGGATATCATTTGTTCCCAGAATTATCTGTATATTGAACTGTTTTGATTAGCACAGTTAGGGTGATTATTTTTTTTTTTTACTGAGCTGTTCTAGACCAGACAAAACTTCAGTCCTTTAATTAAGGTCACTGCTACCTTGTTATCTTGAGCAGTTCAAGTAGTTAAAAGGAGTACAGACATAAATTTTGAAATGATTGGAGCCTGGAATATTGAAACTCATTTGTTTTAGCTTTTAAATTTTTTTTTTTAGTATTTCCAAAGCGTTTTTTTCACAAATGTATCACTGGAACTTAGTAAATTTAATTTATGTCTTACATCTGCAATTACTTTTCCTGGTTGAATTATTGATGTTGAATTACTAATTTTCCTGCTGTGGTAAAGTAGACTATTTTTATCTTGAGTACTGAATTCTTGTTTCTCTGAAGGTAGTAGTACCTTTTGAAGACCTCTCTAGTCAAATGCACATATCTCTGACACTCCACTTTATGCTAATCTTGTCTCATCCTTGTCTTCGTGCTCTTAATTTTGTAGTTTTCGTATATGGCATGAAGAGTCTTCACAGTTCTTAGTCCCTGTGAGAGTTTAAAAAAAAACCTTGAGAATCTAAATGTACTTCTACTATTAAATCCAGTAATAACTGTACAACTGCATTAAAATAATAACATTTGTGTCTTTCTGCTTATTTTTTTGCTACAGCTTACTTCAAGGGACATGATACCTTTTTTCTCTCAGATTTTTGGAAATGATTGATCACACTTAGAATTGGAAAATACATTTTGATGAGAAATAAATCTGATTAACAAAACCTGCTGTATTTGTTAAACAGCAAAAAAATGCCCTGAAAATGAAACCTTTCTATCAGAAGCTTCTTTTACATTTATTGTTTGCCTTTACCTGAATAACATAAATCTAAGTTAGCAAATTTTTCTGGAGGATAATGAACAACATATGGAACTAAGAAGTGATATTAAATGGCAGAAAGAAGTCTGTCATCAGGCCTCCCAGTAATATTTGGAGAGTGTAGCAAAATGCATTCTAAATGGTGTACTGTGATGATCTGGAAAGAGCTGTTTGCCTTCTACAAACAGCAGCAGTGAAATGAGCTGTACTATTATTAACTTCATTGTGCCGTTGCTTATCCAAACTGATACGGCTTCATTTTGTAAAACTGTGATGCCAGTGCAAAATGGAAATATTTATTAACTGGAAAATGCATCAGAATTAACGAGTGTAGGGAGAGGAAACCTGGGACTAAATTTTCTTGGTGTTTGGAAGGAAGGGGATTGTTTTGGGCTTTGGGTGATGCGGTTTTGTTGTTTGGGAAATGTTTGGTTGGTTGGTTGTGATTGGGGTTTTTTTTAGTGTATGGGCTTGCACATGTTGAAGTGGTGTTATTCTTTCTGTGTTTGCAGGAGCTATCATCTTACCAAAGAACAAGCTGTTTTATGTTACAAGAAACATAAATTTGGGTTCTTTCCTCATTTTCTGTTGGCTTATACTTAGTGAATTTTTATGGATTGCAGAATTTGTGAAACTTTAAGGATGTCCATTAGGATTTTCCCAGGCAAGAGTTAGCTGTCTGGTCCAAATATGCAAATGTTTTCAGCGTAGTAGATATGCCTGGCTTTCTTAAATGTCTGACAAAGTTCTTGGTTGAATGGCTTGTATAGACTTCCAGGGGAAAAAAAACAACTTGTGTGAAACTGTTAATGTATCAAAGAAGGGCCGAATAGTTTGCCTTTTCTTAAGACTTCTAGATATGTTGACAAGTGCAGATTAATCTGTAGAAGCTCTTGAAGCCCTTTTTAGAGTCAAGGGAGGGCAGGGGAGAAAGAAGGTGGTTGTTACATGCTTTAACTCAAAGTGTAAAGTTAATTTTAAGACACTGTCCAAACAAATGAGTTGTGTGCCATTAAAACAATTTAATGGAGAGCTTCTTTATTTCCTCACAACAGTATTGTTACTGCCCAAGGAATCCTCCATCTGAACTGTCTGTTTCCATTCCTCTGTAGTGGGGGAGGGAGAGAACTATTCCTGCAGTCCAGTAATTTTTAATTTTAAAGGCATAATTGTCTTAAATGCAAAGTTTAAAATAAAAAAAATACATATATTTTGCCTGATTACAGCACTTGTGAGCCTCTTGAATTTTCCTGTTTCAATCTCTGTGAGGTACATCCCTAATGCAGGTGGTGGGTGAAGTGAAACCAAGTTTCTGTGGGGTTTTTTCTTCTGTTCTTAGTTCTAATGTCAGATGTTACATACAGAGTTTTTCCTGTTTCATGAAGACTTATCAGCAGATTTCTCTGGTTCCACTTCAGGTTTCTCTAGACTTGAGTCTTTGTAACTCTTAATCAAAAAGTGATTAGACTTTGCCAGCTTAAGGCTTTGTGTTCTGCTTCTTTTTTCAGCAGGAGTGTTTCCAGAGTAGTGACATACATGTATTTGGAAAGGCATAGTCACTGTAGTTACAGGTGGTTTTGGTGCTTCTTTGTCTGTTATAAACATTTTTGATCTAGTGGTTCTTAGAGTTGTTAATTGCACGTTTTTCTGTGTTTGTATATGGAAAAACTGTTAAAGGGTTTTGCTAGACATGAAGTGAGAATTACGATTTTCGTTTGTTTTTGTTTTCCTAAAGGAACTTAGTGACTTAGCCCGTGATCCTCCAGCACAGTGTTCAGCAGGTCCTGTTGGAGATGACAGTAAGTGACTTTAAATTTTATGTTTTGTTTGCTGACTCAAAGCATATCATGCCTAGATAATAATGCGGAGTTTTTCTTTTGTAGTGTTTCATTGGCAAGCCACAATTATGGGACCTGTAAGTATTCTGATTCTTGTGATGTAATATTAAATGACTAGTTCCTACTGAGGAGAAAACTCTGGGGTTTTGGTTTACTTTTGTTAGCTCCTCTTATCCAAGTTCTAGAGATCTTCATTACAGTAAAGGAAAATGAGGGAGGGGAAAAAACCCACCAGTTATTTTGTTGTGGTGTTTTTACAAGGACGTGTACTTCAGCTGAAATAATCTCTAGAGCAATGTTAGGTATTATTACTAAATATCTGGAAATTTTGTTTGCATTTAACTTTTTCTGAAGTTTTAATCTAGCATGAACTTTGTACCTGGACCTGGTTCTACTGTCAGGAATTAGTTGGGATGTTTTTGTGTGGATCTTTAAAGGGAATCCATATTTGGTCTGGTGTAATGCTGAGATCTTGAATATTTGAAAGAATAGAAGAGGGAATAATCGCTGAAATGTGAGGTTTTAGTTATGACTGGAGAAAAATGTCAGTGTTGAATGTAAGGTAAGCATCTGAAACCTGAATGGGACTTTTTCCTCATTAAGGAATCCAAATGTTTGCTTTTGTTGAAAACAACCTGGAAGCAGTTCACATCTGGAGTTTTCTGGTTACCTGTATTTAAAAGACAAAACCTGTAACCTGTTCAGCATTAAATATCAGTGATGCGGAATTACCATGGCTTTATATATAGCTACAAGTGTGTTATTAGGAGGTGGGTATTAGAGGTTCACTGGACTGAAAGATGTTTCTTCATCCCAAAGTACCTGCTCATCATTACCTCAAGAAGATAGAATTGTTCAATAGCTATATTCGTGCTTAAATGGCAGGGAGTGTTGTGCACTTCACTGGATATGATGATTCTACGTGGCTGGTGTGTGCATGGTCATGAGGTATTAAGCACTGGTTGAATTTAAATTGGGATTATTATTTTTAGTTTTCCCTGGTGGTGTAATAATGTACAGCTCCTTTTTTCCCCCATGTGGTTTTCGTGGTGTCAGAAGGTCTGCGTTCCTGTTTCCAGATTGGGCAGTACCCTGACAGAAGTGTGTCAGTGTGGTGTTAGTAGTTCTAGTGCTGCTGCCTTTAGTAACAGACAGGGATTGTGGAACCAATCATCTGATCTTCACCTCTGCAATAGGATATTTTGATCTTCCTGGGTGTATGAGAGTTTGGTTTAACACATTTTAGAAAGAGTTTCTGTAATTGATAAAATGTATCCCCACAATATGTCCAGTAAAAGGGCTGGTATTTTTTGGCTCCTTAAGGCCTCATATGGTATCTGTTGACCAAATACAAGAGGTTCTATCTTGATCACTAGATTTCATCAGAGACAGCGTAGGGTATAATCTGCATGTTGAGGGTTTGAGTCCCCTGTCTTGTGGTGCAGATTTTCATTCTCTGATATTTAAGTAATACGTAGTTACTTCCTTATATTGGTGAACTGTTTTTGCAATTAAGATGAGAATTATATTAACAAATAATGTAGAAGTGTACTGTGTATGCCTTAAATTCATTTTCCCTAGCCCTGAGTCCAGAATTAACAGCAAAGTATTCTTCAGATTCAACAATGATATTTGTTAGCTCTATTTGAGAAATTTAGTTGTAATTTTGCGTTAAAAGCCTTTTGCTTCTTTCTTCTTGTAACTGCTAACTTAATTCCTATTTAGTCACTCCAGTTTTTTCTTCTTCTTACTATCATATTTTTTACTTCCACATGTTGCTTTACTGCTTATAGTTTGACACCTGAATGAATTACCCCAGTAATTCTTCCCTTGAAGCAGGGAAATGTGAAATACTCTCTCATATTAGATTACAGTTAATTTCTAATACAGAAAGAGAGGAAAAATTCACTTGAATTATGATTATTCTTTTGTCTGTTTGGTTGTGCTGGTGGAATGGGTGGGATTTTTTGTTGGGGTCTTTCTGGGTTTTTTTTTTTTTTCAAGGAACAGGGGCCTAGCTGTGTACTCACAGGTTTTCTGCAGGGCTGGAGCTAAGGACAGAATTTAGGAGGGAATGGGAGTCTGCAGCCACTCTGAACTTGGGTGGTCACAACAAATAAGCTCCAAACAAAGAACTGGAGGTTTTTTAATCTGATGGGACCCCTACTCTGTTAACATTACTTCTTGGAGCTATCTTAGAAGCATTTGAATGCTTCTGCCCCCTAGTCCTGAGTGGATTGTCAGAGCTGCTGGGTTTTATGATGCGTTAGCTTGGAGAGGTCCACATGGTAAATGATGTGTGTATGTTCTGTATCACTTAGCTTAGGAAGTAGGAATTGGGTTTTAATTATGTCTCACTTGTATTGGTGGGTTAAACATTTTGGTTTAAACAAATTGCCTCTCCATTTATTTAAAAACAAGATCTTCAGTGATATTTAGTCCTAAAGATGATAATAGGAGAATTATTTGTTTGCTTTGACAGAACGACAGTCCATATCAGGGTGGTGTGTTCTTCTTGACAATTCACTTTCCCACAGACTACCCATTCAAACCACCTAAGGTAAGTATTGCCATGTCATTTGTGAAATTAGTGCTTTTTAAAGAACTGAGTACAGGAAAGAAATTACCAGCCTCTGTATTGTAGTATTGTCAAGTTCTCACTTCTTTTCAGGCATTCTTACCATCTATTAGATGTGTGGGTCCCATTCTGATTACCACAGAACTGGGTGTGTTAGCATATTCTTTATGAGCAGATCCATGTGTGTGAATTCCAAATGTCTTAAAATATTTGGGTTCATTTCTGGTTTTCTGAATTGATAGGAAAACTTCATTAGCTTTGTGTTACTATAATAGAATTCTTGCCAAGGAGACTGTCAAGTATTATTGTGGCTGTTTGGATTGGTCTGTAGGAATGTGACAGCGTGGGTAGGGGTTTACTTGCTCAGTGCCTAAAATTGAGAGAAGGGGTTATTTGCTAAGAGTTTGGCAGTAATTGCAAAATATGCTCTTTTTTGGTAGCTTTATCAGCCACTAGCTTTGTCTTCCAAATTTCAGTCAATATGAAGGCCTTAACCTCGGGGTCACTGCAGTGTTGGAAGTTCCTTAGCTCTGTGACAGAAGTGTTTCTGTGGTTTTGGCACTGCTCTTGGGTGTCTTCATCAGAGGCAGCTGGGATTAAAACTCATCCTTGCCCTCTCTCTGTTGGAAATAGTGCCTGGTAGTGGGAGACTCAGAGCTTGTGGTTTGGGTGCGTTTCCCTGAATTTCATGCAGTTTAACTGCTTAATCGTTTTCTTTTAGAGTAAATGGAATTGACTGAGGGCTTGACTGAGCAAAACAGGTGCAGTTACTGTCATAGACCCAAACACATTCTTCGTTTCTTTCTTTTTTGTTGCAGGTTGCATTTACAACAAGAATCTATCATCCAAATATTAACAGTAATGGCAGCATTTGTCTTGATATTCTAAGATCACAGTGGTCTCCTGCTTTAACTATTTCTAAAGGTAACTTTTGTGAAGGAGAATTTTTTCCATCTTGTGCTGAATACTGTGCTTTTAGCTTTGATTGTGTTAAGTTCTTACCTATCTCTTTGATTTTCCCTTAACTTACCTTCCTCATTCAAGCCTGTGTTTTGCCAGTTTGATGATACTGCATTTTTAATGGATTTTTTTTTCTAACACTTTCTCATATGTGGCTGTGTAAGGCCTTGTCTGGCCATTTACTTGCTTCAGTATTCCTAGCAGTGTTTACCAGCTTGGACCCAAAGGAATTTGCTGGTATTTGGATTGAACTAAGCCTGTGTTGGGGTGTTCAAGCTAAGGCTAAGAAACTGCTTGTTTGGAGCTGCCCATGTAGATGCGTATGCATATTAAATGAAAGATTAATTTCAAGTCAGTTTTTAATACTGAAATTTGCATAATTTTTTCATCCTGTCTAGAGTTATATGCATAGTTCTATTAGCATATCTGTGGTAGATGAATAAATCTCTTACTGATACATACTGCTGCTTTCTACCATGGTGCACTGGCATTGCATTGCATTGCATTACTTAAAGAACTAAGTTTACTGATCATACTTCATGATAAATTGATGTTGTGTTGCAAGAGAAGATTTGTGGCTTTCCTCATTTTACTACAGTAAATAACAGATAATTCTCAAATATTTTCATGATGATCTAATTGTTTTGCCTCAAAGCCACTGGTCACTGTGGCTTCAAAAGATCCCTCAAAGTGCCCTTTTGTCTATAGAACTTGTAATTCCTGTCTGTCCAAACAGTCAGTTTGTTACTTGAATCTGGATTCCCTACATTTTAATGCTTCACTGTTTTCTTCTAAAGCATCTGTGAGAGTAGAAGATGAAGTCCTCATCGTTGCCCACAACAGTGTCACTGGGATTTTTACAACATGTGTGTAGTTTTTGTCAGTCCAGACCAGAATATTCTTGCCTTATGTACAACAAATAAAGAATTCAGTCTGATTTAAAAACGAAAAACTTAAATCTGAGGATTTTCTACTTTTAGTGAAAAGAACCATGGATATGCTGTTCATCAGAGTACATAATGCGCTTTTGTGTTGGCTGCTATGTTACATCATAGTGCAGGGCACAACAGTGCTGATCTCGTGTATGTGCTGACAGCTGTAAGTATGGGGATATAGGAAGCAAATAGTT
Source organism: Melozone crissalis (assembly GCF_028551555.1). Lineage (NCBI taxonomy): Eukaryota > Metazoa > Chordata > Aves > Passeriformes > Passerellidae > Melozone > Melozone crissalis. The sequence goes on along the minus strand of NW_026535784.1, from coordinate 39,556,540 downwards.
CTCACAAACCTTTAAGTTAGTCTGGGCTTTTTACTTAACAGTTATGAATTCATTTTGGCTGTTTTTCAGGAAAATAATTCTAGGTTCTGTCCTGTGACGACATTGTGCTGATGTAAAGATCTGTGCTCCATTGTTTCTGAGATTGCCATTCCTCTTTCACTATTGAGATTGCTTTTTTTTTTTGCAGTTCTCTTATCCATTTGTTCACTGTTATGTGATCCCAATCCAGATGACCCACTAGTGCCAGAGATTGCACGTATCTATAAAACAGACAGAGACAAGTAAGTACAGAATTGTGCAAGACTGGTATTTTTACAGACTGTAAGAGTTCATTGTCAGACAGCAGTTGTGTTCAGTGAACCTTTTGTGAAGATCTGAGATGGAGAAAACTTGTGTGTCAAAGTGAGTAGTGCATAATTTAAAAACAAAGGAGCTTGGCATCTTTGAAGTTTATGGGTGAAAGAGACGTATCTTTCTCTCATGTGCATGGAAGTATTTTGCAGTATATATATTGACTTATTTTGCTTACCATGCATAAATCTAGTTAGATCTTCATAATGCTTTTTGAACAACTTTGTTGTTTTGATGCCTTCATTTGGCAGCAGCTTGGCCTTAAATTTTGGTTCTTCCCTTGAAAATGGGCAGCAGATTTTTTTTCCCCATCTGTGTTGCAACAACTTTATTTTCCTTAGGTATCTTTAACATTTTGCACAGATAGAATAATATGAAGCAGATTTGGGGGGTTTTATATATATTAATGCTAAATATATTTGTCCAATTAGGTACAATAGGTTAGCAAGAGAGTGGACAGAGAAATACGCTATGCTGTAGGGTAAGAATATTTGCAAGTTATGGTGCATTTAACAAAATGGAAATTTGTCAGCACTTGGGTGCTGCATGCTCTAAGGCACTGGATTAACTAACAGGTAATGGATGCACCAGTTACTGAACATGGAAATTTAACAGCTTGATCTGTGGTTAGTGTGTAATGTATTGGCTAGTCACTATTTCTCACAGATACTACTCTTGCATGGTCAAAAAAAAAGTTAGTATGAAGTAATTACTGAGTTCTGAGCTACGTTGTCAATTTGTTCTGGTAAGTATCTTACCCAGATTTTGTCAGAATTTGGTTCAAAATGATGCCCTGTAGTGAGACCTCATATATAGACATGAGTGAATTCAGACAATCCAGATTTCAATTATCTTTAATCAGCAGTGTCTGTCTTCCACATATAAACTTGGAAATATATGGGAACTATATTCTGCTTGTATAGTTAATTATTAACTTACTGACAAGCATGGAGTTTAGTGTTAACTAATTGTCAGCTCAGTTCCTGTGAAAGTAGCGTACTTTAAATAGTCTCAAAATTTTGAGCAGTATATTTGTATGAAAAGAATATTCAGTGCAGTGAAATGCTTAGTGTTGTTTTTCTTTAAAATTGGAAATTTGACATTTTGTATCCAGTGGCATTATTAACCAAATAATCTTTACTTATGGCATGGGATAGATACTGTAATCTTAACCTAAGAACAATATGCAAATGAAGTATTTGCCTTTATTCCATCCCAGATAGTCTCTGTTTCTTCTCTTTCAGTAATTTTTTTCATAACAGACTTCTTGCAAATTTACTTGTCTTGACTTTAAGGCTTTCCTAAAAACTAGAGAATATCTATCCTAATTGGAGTAGGGAGGAAATTGTTCAATTTTTTGAGTTCAGGTATGTCTCGGTACAGAAAGAGACTTCTCACAGTGTAAAGAGAACAGAGAGGTGGGATTAAAATCATATTTAATCATAAACTGCTTAGGAAATTGTCATTTTCATGCTGATGTTAATTCAGTTCCTGGTTTTGTCTGCAGGTACAACAGAATATCTCGGGAATGGACTCAGAAGTATGCCATGTGATGCTACCTTAAAGTCAGAATAACCTGCATTATAGCTGGAATAAACTTTAAATTACTGTTCCTTTTTTGATTTTCTTATCCGGCTGCTCCCCTATCAGACCTCATCTTTTTTATTTTTTTGTTTACCTCCTTCCATTCATGCACATGCTCATCTGAGAAGACTTTAGTTCTTCCAGCTTTGGACAATAACTGCTTTTAGAATCTGTAAAGTAGTTACACAAGAACAATTGCCCAAGATTCAGAATTTTTTTTAATGGAGCATGTGTATTATGTGGCCAATGTCTTCATTCTAACTTGGTTATGAGATTAAAAACAAACAAACATTCCTCACTGCTCTAACAGATACTGAAGATACCACCTGAAGGGGGGAGGGGAGATGGATGTTCAGTTTTCTCCCATCAAAGAAGTAATATTGCTGTAGCAACATCCATCTTGTTCCAAACCTTCCAGTGTTAGAGAACTGAGGTTTTATTATATGCTTTTGCTCATAACTGATGTGTCTGGAGAATTGGTACTGAATCTATAGCATCAGCAGAACAGAAAATGTGATGTATCTTATGCATGTCAATAAAGGAATGACCAGTTCTTGTTTTACAGAGAATGGAAATTGGAAGTCAAACATCCCTTGTATTCCAGAATAGGGTTTAAGAACATTTTTGTAATTCATTTAAATTTTGTTAGGAGGCTTGGAGCTATTAGTTAATCTGTCTTCCAAAACACTGTTTAATATAGCACTGAATAAATGATGCAAGTTGTCAATGGATGAGTGATCAACTAATAGCTCTACTAGTAATTGATTTATTTTCTTCAATAAAGTTGCATAAACCAATGAGTTAGCTGCCTGGATTAATCAATATGGGAAACAAAATCTTTTGTAAAAGCAAAGCTGGTTTTTGTATATACTGTTGGCATTTGCCTCGTTGTTTAACATCAAATAATGATGTAAAGTTCAATAGAGTGACTCTTCTGCCATTTTCAGTTCTAATGCTCAGTCTGTTGCAGGTTGGCACATTGCTCGGCCTGGTGGATGCAGAATTAATAAGCTAACATAGTCGTGTAGCCGTAGTAGGGGGCTGCACTTGGTGCTGGGAGCCCAGCGTTCACGGATGGACTTGGGACCCAGCAGATCTGAAGCGGTGTATTGTGGAGATACTTCCTGATGCACCTGTGTTTGCTGACTGAGAACCTTTTTCTTCACCTTGTACACTTGACAACTGAAAGATCTTAATGTGGGGGTAATGATGAGGCAAATTATAAAATAAAGTACTGTTTTGATGTGGGAATTGTCATGAGGCTGTGTTGAAGTGACTTTACTATGTGGGATGTTCGTTGCCATTGAAAAGGACTTGTTCAGCCATGCTGCCATTTACATTGATGACTATTTTAATGCAACAGACACTTTCTTCATGTCAGGTGACTAAACGTGAATAAAGACTCATTGCTATTGGATTTTTGTTCTACAAGAAACATTGTCTTGTGCCATTAGTTTATCTTTCAGCAACAAGGGCATTATTAAACATCTGACTCTTTCCTCCCCTCTTCCTTCATATTTTTCCTTGTTTAATCTTTTTGGTCTCCATTCTTAACATCCATAGCTTCATTTTCTCTAGTCTTGTACTATCACTTTATTGTGCATCTGTGACTTCTCACTGGCACCACTTTTGCACTGCTTATAGTTATGTACATTCTGATTCCTTGTCCCCACATGGATGTGGAAAGCTAGATGTAAAATAAATGTTAAACCTTAATTTTTATAAAAATTTGAACATGTAGTTTGGACATGGTTTGTTCTGGTTCTAAACTGAGAGTGAACTTGAAATGTTCAAGTTCATTTGGCTTGGAATTTAGAAACCTGGGTGCTCTTTAGCAGTACATGCTTCAATGATTACTTTCTGAAATCTGTTAGTGAAGTTGCAGTTCGTTTCTGCTTTGCTAGCCAGCTTACACCATTTTGCTGGAAAATTGGAATACAGCTGCCAGTAGCATTACAAGTGAGGTAAAAGTTGATTTTTTAGGCTTAAAAATGTGCTGGTCTCAATTGTTTTTTATACTTGTGTTAATTAGATGCTTATTACTTTGTCCTGGGAGTCACAGCCACTGAAATCACTTATATGATCAATTAGGAAGATGTTTTGTGAGGTGTAAGACCGCGGGTGTGGGAGAACACAAGGAAGTGTGCATGATGAAGGGTCAGGGAAGAGGAAAAAATAGTAAAATATTTTATGGAAGACAGAAGTCTTGTTTGGACCAGTACCTGTTTCTTTTTTGCATCTGTCATGTTCCCAAGGTAATAATTTTTTGTAATTAGCAAGTGTAAACTTTGATGAAAGAATGGGGATGGATTGTAGAGGTTCTAGAAGCATGCTGAAGGTCCAAAGTGGTAAATGGGAGGTGTTTTGTCCTTGAAGCAGGCTCAGTCCTCTCAGATACAGGCTTCTTATACTAAAATTATATTTGGGCTTCCTCTTCAAGCAGGGGGCAAGGGGAGGAGCTGGTAGACAGGAGCTAATATGGATATGGTGAAAAAGAATTCTAAGACCAAAAAAAAAAAGCTTAATTGGTGATTACCTCAGTGAGTACCTACCCAAAACCACTGGTAGTCTAAAAACTACATGGTGGATCTTGGTTCCTTTGAAACAGGGAGGGTGGAAAATTTTCCATTTGAGCTTAATGTAAAAAGTGAAGGTTTTGGAAACGTGAGTTTTCAATATTCTTTTGTCACGATACATGCTGTAATAGCTTCAGTGGGGTCAACTTCATGCTAGAAAATTTAGATTAAACAAAATTATTTCAAAGACTTATTTGAGATCAAGTATAGAGAACAAAAAGTCAAGCCAAGACATAACAGGGAAAGAAACTACAGTGTTCTTTCTGCAGTAATTTTTTTAAGATTGCTTGCTGTGTTTAATTGGGGTTTGAATTTAACAACACGATTTTAATCTCTTTTTTACGTTTCACTTGGAAAAACCTTGAGTAGTTTTAAGCACAAAGAAGTCTTTTCAGGATGCAGGAAAAACTTAATCGGTGGCATTGGCTAGGGATTTTTCTGGTTTTTCTGTCTTCTGATGCACACAGCATCTGTATTTGTTACAAAATTAATATACATGCATTTTTGCATGCTTGAGTAAAAACATTTACTCAGTTGCACTGTGTCATAGTTTTATATGAAGATAGCAGATGATAACTTTTTCTGAAAAACCTGGCTTTAAGCAGACCACAGCAACAAGCTTTTATTGCTGTGGAGGCATAGAACTAAAGTCTAGCAAATGATTAAAAGACAACCATGGATATGCAGATGTACAGTACCAGTCCTGTTAGACTGGATAGTTGTTTATGCAGAAGTTTGAATTAATCAGCAGATAACATGAGGGTTTAAATACAGCCAGAAATGTTCTAAATAACTCCATTGTATTTTTTTTATGCCACGCACTTCAATTTTTCTCTCTAGTAATTTTATTTCAAACTCCACATTGCTTTAAAAAATAGTGTTTCAACAGGCATTATCATCTGAAGCAGATACCTTGGGTCTGTCAAATGTGGCTGGTGATTCAGAAGTCTTTAGTCTGCATATCCTTGGTAAAACTTAGAGCATAATTGGAATTTAGCTGAAGATTTCTTGCTGTATTTATAGCTGTCCAAAAAACATTAAGGTAGTTGTTTTTCTCTGATTTGTTTGTAGTTTCATACATGAAAATGAGACTAAGGCAAAACCCTCTTTAGTTAAATTAAAATAATTAGCACTAGAAGAATGGAATGAGATAATGCATGATCAGTAAAAGATCTTAAGGTATGAAGGTTATTTTACTAGAACACAGACTATATTAATTTCTTCAAATGTGAAAAAAATAAGGCACTGATTGGATTTATCTGCTTTCTGGTTTTTGGTGTCATTGAATGGATGGTATTTTTCCCCAGCACCTTCAATATAAATATTAAGTAGTATAAATTGGATTCAGATCATGATCAGCAATTGCATATTTTAAAAGGCAGATTGAATTGTGGCTAAAATACGTCATGTGTAAGGCTGAGGGCTTGGATTTTGGCAACAGTGCAGGAAGGACTAATGCAGAGAAAGCATGGGAACACAGGGAAAATGCGTAAATACATGATGTCAAGGGGAGGTACAGAAGGTAAAGGTAAGAGCTGTCTGTATTACTGTGAAGTGAAAATGGTCTGCTTCAATTCGTGCATTCTAGTATAAAAGCAGCTGGTTTCAAAATAATCTGGAATATGATAGTTGATAAATAATAATTTTAAGTGTCCATCTTAGTCTGACAGAGAATAGCAATTCAGAATAACTTACTTGGAAAACCAGTTCAGAGTGCAGACAGAGTTCTTGCAGGTGTGTGTAGTGTAGAACAGTTCCTAAACTGATGTTTGTGAAGGTTAGCTGATGCCTGTAAACTGACTTGGCATTCTTGGTTAATGCAGCAGTAAATTCTGCAGTAACTTTGGTCTGCAGTGCATTTAGCACTCAGTCTTCTGCAGGGATAGTTCAAAGTTGTCAGTGTCTTTTTTTTCTGTACTGCAGGGGTTGGTTTAATGTCAACCAGTTGTGGGGGAAGAGTTCAGTAGCTTCCAGATAAGCAGGAGTAAGGGATGTAACTATTTCTAGAGCATCTGTGTGCCTTGGGTAGGTTAGAAGAGGTGACAGGCATAATCTTCACAGTGATAGGTGTCAGAAGTGAGACGGTGAATTTGATAAGACAGCCCTGTGTAAAGTTATACTTGAAAATTTCTCTGGTAAACATCCCTGTTTGCCCAAAATAATTTTTGTTTGGGGTATTTTTGCCTATGCATTAGAAGTATTGGTGAGACTTCAGTATCTTCTTTAAACAGTGAAGGATTTTAATTCATGATGGGACAAAGCTTTATCAGGACACACAGTTGAACAGAATATTTTGGTTTTTAACAGCTTTTAATACTGATCTTTGGTTTCTGGGGTTGTTCCTGTGCTCTGGAAGAGTAGGCTCCTCTCTTTAGATGGTTTCTGCTGAGATTGGTTTCCCTTCAGGAACTTGAAGCAGAAATACTCAAGCTCTGAGTACTTAGGAGTCCTAGGTTTGGCAGATCAGGTAATTTTGGCTTTTGCCTAAGCTTCATTAATCTTCACATTAACTGCATTGTCCCATCAGAGACTTAACCTGGAGAGTAAGAACAGTTGCTTCGAAGATGGTGATACAAGGTTATCCTCATGGGAGGAATGCTAGCTGTAGAGCTGGGCAGCTGGCTTTGCTTCAGCTGCTTTGGCAGACCAGGGTTATGGAGACAGAATTTCAAAATGCCTTTAGTTTTTTCAGGGATGGGAATCTGACTCAAGTTTAGTCTCAGATATGATCTCATGTTTCATTAGAGGGAATGCAAAAATTAAGCTGTTGTGTTTTGAAGCGCTGCCTAAGAGGTGATGTTCTCTTAGAAAGCATTTGCAGACACCGAGTATGGCAGTTTCATGTATGCTGAGGAGAAGCTGTGCTTGTTTATAAGTCAAGCCTGTTTTGTTTTTTTACCCTCTGGCCAGGTAAGCCTCAGCACTTCTTATCTTACAGTCTTTGATGCGAGTCAAAAATGAAACTGTTCAGTCATGAGTCATGCGGGGGGGGGGGGTGGTTTGGTTTAATTTGTTTTGGTTTTGCTTTGCTTTGTGGGGTTTTCTAGAGAGTGTTCTAGAACAGAACTTTGCACTAAATGTGCAGCTCTAATCCTCTTGAGATCTAAAGGAGGAACTGCAATTTGGAACCTTACATAGAGAACTTAATGTGAGTCTGTAATCCCTTCTTCCTGGCAAATTTATGAAGGTAAATAGTGAAGATTTGTCATAGCTCTGGCAAAGATCACTGTTCAGTGTGAAGCTGTTAATTCTTTGGGGAAGGATACTCTTGCTAAAACAGGCTTTGCACGTTACTTGCCATAGTGTTAATCCTGCTCTGAGAGTGAATGCTGAAAATTAATTCACAGATACCTCAGTAATTGAAGGATCTATTCAATATAACAATTTTTAAATTCTTTTTCCTGTTGAAAGGTTTGGAATGCTTTTGTTGGAGTAAGAGGTCCAGATCTCTTCATAAGGTTCTAGATTTTGTGTCTCTACTCAGAACAACATTGAGGAGAGGATCACTGTTAGTGACTGTAGGAGTTCTCAGGTAACAAACCTAGTGGAATGTGGCAGTGATATTTTTGTAGAATGGATTAGTGCTGGCTGAAGAATTGAATACAGTATTTGGGACTGGTGGTGTTCAATATCTGTGTTGGCTAAAGTACTGCACCTCTCAAGCATGTCTGTTTGGTCTAAGCTCAGTAACAAGCTGCCAGAGCACAAGTGCAGATGATGAGTCTAACCAGCATTAAGAGGTAGAACTTTCTTGTGTAAAAGAATCATGATCCCCTGGTTTTATTGGTTGTACTAACTGCTCTGTTTTTACAGTTTGAATTGTATTTCATGAGGATATCTCTTAAGTTCTTTACAGCATGATTTATCTTTCCTGAGAATCCATTCAAAATTCACTGAAAGCAGCACTTTAAGGTATCATCCCACCATCTACCATCAAAGGTAGATGGTTGCTACTTAAATTAGCTCTTTTTGTCCTCTCCTATTTCGTATGTGCTGCACTTCACACTCAAAATTACCATTTGGTGCAAAGGATGTGAATTTTCATAGCCTTAACTATTTTTTTTAAACTGAGAAAGAAGTAAAAAAGCATTCTTCTTGGCTTAACTATAAATGATATAAGAAAAGCTTTGAAAAAATGCAGGTAACCCTGAATCATATCTTCACACATAATATTCTTTCCAATACTGATAAAACTGATGTACAAAAACATTCCAAATTTTCAGAGTGGAAACATGAAAAGACAGGTTTGTGGAGAAGCATTGAGCAGTTACCTTGAAATTTTTTGATGCAAAATTTCACTTGAAACAGCCTTTTTCTTTCCTCTTTTTTGTTTAATGTGACTGGTGTGACATCTTAATATCTTAAACATGCGTTATGCTGTGCTTTATGAGGGGTGGGAGGGGAGGAGAAAAGGGAGGTGAGAAGTTGCACTTTGCTGTTTACCTGAAGCTATATCTCTAGTTCCCAGTGCAGAGACCAGATCCAGAAATAGGTTATAGTTGACCAATCAGCCCTCCTAGACTAAGAAACTTCCTTAGGTTTTTAAGTTATGTGAATCCAGGTAAAACAAAGACCATGTATGTATTAAGATTAGGAGTCTAGAGTGCAAATGTACAGAGACAGAGTGAAGGGTGAAAGCTCAGTGTTGTGAGTCTCAATGAGGTTTCAAAAAGAAGTTCCCATGAAGCATATGCTGACACACACATCATGAATAATTTAGGGTGTGGACAGAGGAGAGGGCAGCCAGCTGTACTTGGTGAGCCAGCTGCAGCACACTGATAAGCTGTTCTCGGAGTTCTGCTGGGCGGAAGTAGCAGTAATAGCTGGTGGTTACAAGATTATGGGTCATTGCCGGGAAGCTGCAAGGATAAACAGTGGATCAGCATGTTTGGTAATGAGAGAACACAACAAAAGAGGTCTTGAAAAACCTCCAAGTTCAAGCTACCACCAAGATGTTCACTAAACAATGAGTGACTTTCTTATGTCAGCATAAAGCTGTCCACTGCTAACTGAGAGCTGGAGGTGGCAGGAGAAGCTTAGCTGCACCCTTCTGTCCTCCAAGTAAACCTTCATGTGTCTTACCAGGTATGGAGGACTCCAAAGGGATTATTGTGGAAAAATTGTTACTTGTCAACTTGCTGGGCATATTGAAGTACTTCATTAAACTGAATTTCCTGAAATACGTGTTTGAAATAGTTTTAAGTATCTTTTTGATGTGATTGATATTACTCAGGGCATTTCCAGACCTTTAAAACTATTTCTCAGTATGACCACTGTTGATAAACTGTACTGAAAATATGCTGAGAGAATCAACATAATAGAACCTTTATTGACAGATAAGTACTCAAGATAATTTTGCATCTTGAACCTTTTAAGTGCTTAATAGCATTCTGGAGTCATGATAGCTTCCTGTGATGAAGAACCCTTTCCTGGGAAAGCCATAGCTTTGGAAATGTTTGTTTGCTGAATGCTGTTTATTATGCTAATAGGTAAAAAGTGCCAAAAGCTTAGGTGGCTGTTCACTCTTCAACACACTAATTAAAACTTTAAATACCTTCAGAATATTGTGGCACTTCTGTGAAATGTTCTGTTAACATCCAAATGTATGCTGAGTGTTTAATACAGGACTTAATTGAAATTATATTGCATCTTTTGTCCTTTCATTAGATCTATACTAGTTCAGACTAGCTGAAGATCTTTGCTCTTGCTGAAACAATCTGGGAGGAGATTGGTTCCAGGCAGTGATCTCCTGTGGTTTTTAGAACCTCTCTATGGGCTGTTATTACCTTTGTGCTTATCTATAGTCCTTGTGGTGAGAAGAGTTCTTCAATGGAACAGTGACATTTGTAGCAGCAATCAAAAGCATAGGGACTAATTTGAGCACAAGATTATTTGGATCCACTGGGCTGAGAATTTTGCTGTAAACAAAATGTGTGAGTAGTATTTTAGCATGGCCACTCCTTGAAAGGGTCCTTCTCTCACCAAAGACTTAGCTGAAGAGACAAGGTTCTTTTCATATCTCTAAGGCTTTTTTAATGTTTCTAGACATAAAACTACTGCCTGCTTTCCCTTCTTCCAGTGCAAATATCAGAATGTTAAATTCTGACTTATACCAAAACAAGAGATACAGTCAGACACTGTGTGAGGACACAAAGAAATGGAATGAAGGTGTGTCAGAGAAGTTCCAGTTGGACATTAAGGAAACATTCTATACTGAGAGGGTGGTTGGGCACTGGAACAGGCTCCCCTGGGAAATGATCACAGCATCAAACCTGACAGAGTTCAAAAAACCTGTAGATGTTACTCTTAGTCATATGGTTTAGTTTTATTCAGTCCTCCAAGGAGATGGGAGTTGGACTTTTGATGATCCTTATGAGTCCTTTCCAATTTGGGATATTCTCTGATCATTCCAGTACTCTTTGTATACTGCAGTAGTCTTTTCCTTTTTGTTGCCATGAGAATCAAGCACATAATGCTTTTTTTTAACAGATGGGTGTATATATAAAGTAGTATTTTTAGTGCTGTTTGTGCATGAAGTCATTTGGAAAAAAAAATAGAGCCCATATTAAAGTAGGTGTGTTCCATGAATGTGCAAGAGTCAGTTTCTGTAAATGTTACTCCTGAGACATTTGTACCAGTGCAGCAAGTGACAGGGCATGTAGAATTACATACAAGGGTTTTCACTGGAATAATTCAGACAAGTGGATATTTTTGCCTGTGTAGCCATGCTCTTGGCTTATGCTGTTGTCTAAACAGGGCTTGAGTTGATTCAGTGAGAACTTTGTTGATTAAGAATTCGGAAAATTCTTACAGGTGATGAAATAATCATTTATCTTTCAAGAGGGAAAAAAGTGTCTCTCAAGTACCCAGAGTATTCAGTAAAGTTATTTTGAATATTCTCTGGTGCTTGCATTAGAGTAATTTTCGTAGAAATAAAGGACAGGATTTGTCCTCGGGCTGAAGCCAGGAGCATTAGCCACACTGAAGGTCTGAGAAACAGAGGTCCTGACCTGCCCCAGTGGTTGGTTGGAGGCACTTAAGTTAGAAAAAGAAATGAAGCTCCCAGCTGTTTCAGCCACTCCAAATCCATTTACATTTACTAATCCAATTTATCAGCTAGAAACCTTTGTTGATATTCTCTTCATACTCACCTGCACAGAAAACATTCATTCATTAAAACAGTAGGCTGGATGTGTGCTTCATATATAGTGTGATCTGTCTGGTATGCCCTGCTCTCAGCTGGTCAAGTGCCACGCACATGGGCTCAGTGAAGCCTCTCAAACTTCCATCATGGGGGAAAGTTTGCTACCTACAGATCCCCACGTGTTGAGGGATTTCATTTTAGGCATTCAGGGACAAGTTTTACATTGTACTGTGGTTACAGATGACTCTAGTTTTAAGCCTCTAAGAAAGGCTAAGCAACCTGTTTCATAATGTCTGTATTTGTGGTCCTTTTCTGTAAGTGCCAGAGAATCTGTTTGCTTTAAGTGCATTTTAATGAGAATTGAAGGGAAGTTTGGACAGCACTGTGCAAGACAATGATTTTGCTGCTTATGAAACAAAGGGTAAATGGCAATGATCAGTGTTACATAATTTACACATAGACTAGGATTGATTCAAAATTGTTTATAAAATGAAGAGAATTGTTTATAAAATGAAGAGAATAAAAGCTGTGGGAATGCCACCTTCTAAATAACATGACTTTAGAAATCTGGCCATGCTGGCTTTGAAGATCCTCAGGCTTTTTTGTGCCTGTTCTATGGAAGGTGGTGACTTGTCACCTAAATCTTTGGTTTAAGTGCATCTCAAAGCAAGATGTTATATGGAGATACAAATACAGGCTTTTGCCCCAGCATGCCTGATAAAGTTGAAGGTTATACTGAAGGCATCACCTGTCTTTCTGCTTCTGAAATTTTAAAGTTATTACATATTTTTCGCTTTTCCCCTTCCATTACAGCATTTGCCTGGAGCAGTAGCTTCCCTTCTACATACTTATTTTTAATTACTTGTGATTGTTAGTGTTGGGTAATTTTGTTTACTAACGAAATCCCCTTGCAGTGGCCTACAGACTTTGCTGTAATTATGAAAGAAACTCCAGGCCTACAATTTATATTGTCACTTTGTATTTTGCTCATAATAACCTACTACAACATTCTCTTCTAGTGATGTATTAATAATATCCACATCTAAAAGCAATCTTATTTCCTCATTTTATTTTAACATCCTTTTGGATGGAGTGCAACATAAGTACAGAATAATGTCCTTTAGAAATCCATGGCTGGAGAGCTCCCTGCATCATATTGTCTTTACTGCAGTGCAGAGGGTAACTGTTCTGCACAGTAGTTGTGTTCTGCAGATGCAGTCAGAAAACAGAGGTCTGGTGTTATGTTGAGGAACTGTGGGGCTTTCTTATGAATATTCTGTACTGCCTGAAGGTATTTACACTCATACAAACATTCATACAGTGATATTGCTGCATCTGTAGGAAATTCCCTAAGGTCGATGATCCTTTAGTTCCTTTGCATCTTTGACAAATGGTCTGTGATGGTGGTGGTATCCTCAGCAGCACACAGTTACCAAAAGAGAGAGCATGCCCTGCCACAGACTGCTGTGAGCACAAGTCCTGTTTGGCTTCAGAGGTGTCTACCTTCACTAGAAGAATGGTACAGGGTGGACAGGTGGGGGCAGTAATATCTTGAAGCACTGCATCCAGATCTGTGAGAACCTTTTTGTTTAAAACCTTTACATGAGCTCATTGAACATGAATTTGAAAGAGAAAATAGCAGCAGCCTGTTGTAATGATAGAGATTGCATAGCATTTGGAAACAAAGGACTTCTGGATTAACATGGCAGAATTTGGGCAGCTACAGTGGAATTGGCTCTGAATTTATGCTAATAGAGCCAAAGGCATGGTTTTGCCTTCAGCTTTTTGTCTTAGTTGATAAAGAATATCTGCTTGCAGTATCACAAAATAAGAACTGTAATAACCTCCTAAATTTGTGGTATTTCAGAAAGAGGGTTAACATAGTACACAGTAAAAGAAAGTACTTGGGTTTATCTTGTTTTGTGTCTTAAGATTTAGAAAGATTAAACCACAGGCTTTAAAATTCATATCTTGAAACAGCAAAAATGTCATTTGTTTAAAAATACCGTCAAACAAACAAAAAACAAACCCTAAAACTGGGACATGAAAATGAGACATGATTTAACTTAATTATAAACCTTGAACAAGGAAACAGCATGTTCTCAGAATACTTAATTACAGCATTGTTTTTGGGTTGCGATTTTTTGGTGTGTGTGTTGCTCCAGTCAGTCTTAAGCAGAAAGAATAAAAGGCAAAGCACGGAAGTACAGTAAACATCTTGAAATGCAGTTTCCTTCTTACTGGGAACCTATCACGTGACTTGCTGGAAAAGATTTACTAAAAAAAAAGGTAGTTTCTTTTTTGACAGCTGTAAATCTGCTTCTTGAGAAATTATAGCCTGTAAGATCTCTCAAGCAGCACTATAAGGTTTAAATGGTTTTAGTGTTGTATCAGTGAATTTAAGGAAAGAACACTGAAATGTTTGATTGCCCTGAAAACATTACTCATTGACAGATGAGGACAGAAACAGAGTAGGGCTTTATACTATTAATGTATAATTATGTTATAGTTTGGACTCTTAAAGGTGAGAAGATGCTAATTTTGATTGAATTCTACAGCATGCAAAGCCAGTTGGGGTAACTCAGTCTAGGATGATAGCCTTTTTTGGCAATCTCACTAAAAGACAGCTGGGAGTTGAACTGAAATGGGACCAGCATTTCAGTTAGTCAGTAAATTGAATATGGCTTACTCTGTCTGAAAATTACACACATGGAAACTCTTCTAACAGCTAAGTTTCCGCATGGCCTTCTGCTGCCTAAAAGTGTGGGTCCCAGCTATCCCTTTTTGAAGTTGGCAGCAGATATTTTTTAAGAGAAAAAAAGATCAGTTACTGTCTTTCTCTTTGAGTCAGTATTTCTCAGAATTGCACCCCCTCTTGTGCTTCCACAGGTGAAAAAAATTACCTGTGGCTGGATTGTGTAGTTTTTATTGAAGGTGAATGGAAGGACTGACATTTTTATATTGCATTGAAACAAAGGGTTGTCAGCTTGAAAGGATTTGCATCAAAAATATATAGGCATGTTGACCATGTTCAGTCATGCCTTAAAAATTTTAGGGTGGATTCCTACAGATGCTGAAATAGGTGTGTGAAAGCCAGGAGCTAAAACAAAACTCTGGTGTTCCTGTTCCTGTCAGTCTGGGGTGGGGGGGCCTGGTGTGAAACATTCCCAGTTCGTGGAGGTGAGCTAGAAGCTCCTGCACCCCCTGGTGCAGTGGGAACAGAGCATGAAGCACCATGGATGCTACACCGGGAGAGTAGCTAAGGCCTTCTACGGAGCTATTTAAAAACTTGTTAATTCCTGCTTTTGGGCTGTGAATGAAGGGAATTAACCTAGCAAGAGCACACAGGAAAGCTACGGTGTGATGATTTGAAAACGATACTTCTTGTATGTTCTTTCTTAGGAGCTGATGCTTCTGTCCTTTTGCAGAGGAATTTACTGTATTTTTATACACTAAATCCACAGCCCTGCTTTATGAGGAAACCACAGTACTTGGAGATGTCCATGACGTTTGTTACAGTTTTATATGCCTCTGTAATTTTATGGAAAAAAGGATGTGGAAGTCTGAGGCCATATAAAAGCCTCACGACTAGAGCGAACCAATATTGTGAGAACCCACTGCGGTGTTGCCACAGCTCTTCCTCACCCCTTCTCCGCCTTCCTGCCGTTTTCTAGAGCTCCGAGTGCATTTGCTGCATCGAGCGATTCGGAACCGTATTAGAGCTCCTGTTATCGCTGTTCCGCCGTGCCTCTTGGAGGAAAAAAGAAAACCAACCCGCCCCTTGGCCGCCGTGCCGGGGCGGGGCACTGCGTTGGGGCCGCCGCAGCCGGGGCGGGAGCGCGGCCCGGCCGTTGACCCTCGCGCTCGGGGCCCAGCCCCGGGGCAGCGCCGCCCCGGCCGCCCGCAGGCCCTGCGCGCAGCCGCGCTGCACCGCCCTCAGCAGCGCCGCCGTCCTGCCTTCCCTGCCTCCCTTCCTTCCTTGGGAGCACCGCCCCCACTCGCCGCTCCCGGCGGCTGTAGTCATGGGTCCTGCCGCGCTGCTGGTGCTGCTGCTGCCGCTGGCGGTGGCCACGGGCGGCCCGGAGGTGCACAGCCTGCGGGGGAGCTGGCAGCTCCGCAGCGGGAACGGCTCGGTGTCGCTCCCAGCGGAGGTGCCGGGCTGCGTTCACACCGCGCTGCTCTGCCAGGGCCTCATCCAGGTACGGTACCCCGAGAGCCGGGCCCTGGAGCAGCCCTTCCCGCCGAGGGCAGCCCGCCTCGGAGGGGAGAACCCAGCCCTCCGGAACACAGCCCTCTCCCGGCGGCTGCCCGGCCACTGCAGGCTTGCTCGGCATCGCCGGGGCAGCAGCCCGGCTTCCTTTGGTGGCCGCAGTGTGCTCAGTCCCGCATAAGGCCGAGGATACAGATGGAAGCTTTGCAGTATGTGAGATTGTGGTTTTGACACGCAGCCAAGGGGCTGACACCAGATACCCGCAATACCCTCACAGCGTGTAAGTCATGCGTACCTACAGTGGTACCTGAAAAGAATGGAAAGTTAATGCAGTTGATGCAGTAAGTTTAGGGAATTCAGGCCATTAAAAAGCCCTTGTAAAACTTGTAGGGACTATCAGAACAGTTGAGGTCATATACACCCATTCTGCCTAAAGAAAGTATAGTCTGAAACAAGTTAAATTTAAAGGATGAACTCCTATTTTAACACTTCGAAGAAGCTTTTCTGCTTCTGTTTATACTTGTCTTTATTAGATTTTTTAATTGATAGAAACACAGCAACCACTTTCTTGAAAAAATTTTCAAAACTACAGTTGCAGATGGGTAGTGAAGTAATCTGATACTAGCATAAGGTGCCTGTGAGTCAGACCTAACAAGAAACGTGGCACTAACTGCATCATTGTTGAAATAAGATGCCTTTTTAAAAGGAAACAAGGAAAATGAAACATGTACCTGGAACAAAGAAATAAAACACAGTGAAGTTAACAAAGTCATCTATAAAGATGATAAATACAGTTCTGTGCTGGAAAATGTACTGTTGTATGGTGTGAGTATGTCATATTGCCCCTCCTTTATTGTGGGCCTGATTGTGCAGTTCTTGTGCATCATTAATTTAAAAACCACATTCTGGATGTATGTATTTTGTATTTTTTATTTCTTAGGTTTTATCCTTCAGCTTATTGTACTTTGATTAAAGTTAGAGAAGTAAAAGGAGAAAGTGACACCATTTGGGCAGGATAATTTTAGCATTTTCTGTGTTGGCACAGGTTGGGAATCCCAGCACTAATAATAGATTCCAAAGAGTGTCACTGCCAGATACAGAGCATCAACATTGGAAAAAGAACTGTGCTATGAAGGGATAGGCAGAGCTATGATGATCTGTTGTTTTAACATCTGTGTACTAAGTGATGTGACATCTTGGACATTGAGAATTAAAGTTTCAGAAGGGCTCTTTTATAGTTGTCAAATGTGCAGGGGGCAAGCAGGGAGACTTTATGTGGAGGATCCATGAAGGGAACTGTGCTGGTTTCTCTGATGCAGAAGTGCTCAAGGTGAACTGGATGTCTGGGATGTCACGTTTGGCTGTGCTGGGAGGTGTTCCTGCAAGAAGTGTGAATAATCATCAGGAGAAACTGTGACCAATGCACTGACTCAGGCACACAAGGCAGTGATGTAACGAAAGACTCACATTTAACTACTCACACTAAGTACACCTACAAAGTGAGAAGATGTGATTGCTAATTTAAATGCATTGCTGCAAACTGACCTGTAATTTAGCAGTATATTTGGAAATGAGGATCATGAACTCTCATGTGCCTGGGCAGAATCCCAAGCCTGCACAGAGGCATGAGAGCTTAGTCAGCCAGCTGGGCAGCAGTGGGTGCTTGGCTAATTAAATCCATGATGGTTGGTTGTGATCACTTAGAACATGTTCACTTGAATACAAGTAAGAACTTGCTCCAAACACGTGCTGGTACAGCTGGTGGACTGGAAGCTGTTGCCAAGTTGGTGATGCTGCTGTTGAAGTGCTGAGTTAATCAAAATGGTTCACTAGTGTGGTTGCTTGATCTCTGGACTGGACCCAGCTGGTGTCTGGCTAGTTCCAAGCTCAGAATAATGAGGTAGCCTGTTTCTATGTATAGGTGTGTACAGGTAACTCAAGGCCAGCTTAAACCCATTCTTATTTTAGCAAAGCTCAGTTTACAGAAAAAAGCATTCGTGCAAATTTGCACTTGGATAACTAAATTGTTTTGAAATCTCATTTTTGTGTAAAAGATAGAATGCAGATCAATGCTCCCCAAAACAGCAGAGCAACCTTAGCAGATTTGAAATCTATTTCAGGTGGTGTTAAATGCTTTGCATTCTACAAAGCAGCAAGACTGGGTTGTTTGACTCTTGGAGGGAGTCAGTGACATCATTCATTATTGCAGTGTGAGGCTTCATGTTCCAGAGGGGGGCTCAGCTGTTTGTCCTGAGGTTTCTTCACTGCAGTGAATGTGACCCAAGGTTTTCAAGTGCAGCTGCCTAAAATCATGTTTCTATTTTCCTGTATTCCTATTTACACAAAAGCATGCACGCTGCCCTAATTGTAGAGGCATGGAGCACTGTTTGCTTCACTTTTCAGAGTTCATTATCTCTGGAAATCAGCCCTTTTTGGTGTTGTGTCAAGTATAGAAGCAGGAGATTTATTATAGATGCCTAAATACAAGTTTTGATCTTAGGTATTATTTTTTCATTTGCTCCTTTTGCTCTTTGCAATGGAATTTAGGATCTTTATTCATCTTACAGAAGATGTCACTAGGTCAGTAACCCTGCTTGTAATCAAAAGTGGAGATTGATCTGAAAAGCTGTACCAGGAAATAGGAGAACAAAATCACTTCTAGATAGCAGGACCCCTATGTTCAGCGACCTGGTGAAATCTACATGCTGTTTTTGTGTGTGATTTGCAAGTGGCAAATCTCTGCATCCTTTGCTTTTGTACCTGTGAGATTTTCAATGGGTTAGCACCCAGAACAGAAATTCAAAGCAGAATTTGGAAGGGCCTACTCCAGCAATGTAGCTTAGTGGGCACCTCACAACGAGGGGAAGGAGGGCAGCAGGGGTAAGCTGATGAGTATTAAGCCTTCAGAACGTGGCTTAGATTGCAAGACTAGGCTGCAAGCAATTTATTTATCATTGTGTGGTTCATTTCAAATTTAGGTCGACACACAAACTGTTTTTGCACAGGGATGCTCTAGCTGATTGCGTGTCTTTAGCCTTACTTTAATCTGCTGTGCAAGCCATACACTTGAATTGAAAAACATCTCTCTGATGCTGAGGGTTCATTACTCATCTCTCTGGATCCCCTCAGCATTTGTTCTAGAGATATCTTTATTCTGGCTCATAAAATATACATTGGACAAACCCGTCTTTCTGAATGCACCAAATGCACGTGGCTCAAAAAATGCTCTTGGGGAAGACTCTTGAGTTTCTTACCAAAGTATTATTTTCTTTCATATTCAATCAGTGTAGTTCAAATGCTGGATTAACTATGATAAAAGCTCCAGGGCCAGGAGATTGCATCAGAGTATGTGTTTGGCTGGATTGTTTTAATAGCATTTTATTAAGACACTGTAGCTCTTACTACTGTTTACATGTAAAATTAAAAAACACATGAGAAATGCACATAGGGAAGGGTAATAGTCACTTGCATAAAGTTAGAGCAAAGCTTTGTTTTGAATGCAGACATTTTACAAACTTGCAGTGAATCTTCTACTAACCCTGCAGCTCCAGGAAAAGATTTGCCAAAACCATTTTGTCTGGAAGTTTTGCTTTTGACCACCATCAGTGTAGTATTTTCTTTCAGGCACTGTTCTGGTGAGCCATATGTACCCACAGGTAACTTGCTTATTAAGTCTGTGTGCTGGAAATAAGCCTCCTCTGCCACATACTCTCCAGGTTCTGCACGATGCCATTTCTTGCTGGCAGGTGACTCCTGTAAATTTCCAATTCTGAGGAATGTGGCTGTTGTAGCTGGATTTTCTCATATGACAGCCATTTGCATTTATACATAAGGCTGTTCTGTCTTATTAGTTGTGACTAAGACTTGTATAGAGTATTATGAGAGGTCTGCAAGTGTGATACTGATGTAGGGGCTGGGTAACACTGCATGTTCTGGCCTGTCAGACAAGGGCATGCACTTGACAGGGAAGCTAACTGTGTTCTTGGTCATACTTGGATATCAAAACTTACTAGAAGAGACAGAAGTTTATGTACTAATAGCTGGTAGCTCTACATTTCTGGAAAGTGGTGTGGTTTCTGCATTTGTAGAAAATATGCTGTTGTGTATTTTCTGACACTTCATCACAACTTAGATTTTTTTTTTTTGGAACAAGCCAGGTAACAATTCCATTTGGTATCCTATGGTTCTGTTCAGGTTAGGTGGCATTCATTGTTGGAATAGTTGATGATTATATTATTTTCCAGTGAAATACAGGTGCTCTGCTGAACTGTGAGAACACGTGTGCAAACATTCAAAGCCCTTAGTAAAACTTAGCATAAATATTAAAGGACACTTTATTTTTTCTTTCAAAAGCTTGTGATTTTAAAAGAGGTAAGATTTATAGTGGTCTGTTAAATACATCCAAGTATTCAAGTACTATTAAGCAGTGGGTATTACTATGTTAACTCTTTAGTCATATTTGGCCTAGTGTTCTGCTGTGACACATCTTGAACATTGGCTGTGACATTCAGTTTATTGCTTTCTGAGAGCAGCTGCTGAAATTTAGTTACTTTAGGAGGAACTTCCAAACTCACGCTCCGACAGTATGATCCATTCATCACTGCTGTTAGTTCAGCCTGACTTCAGGCTGTGAAAATTATATAAATGTCCTGACTGCTATCACTTGTGATGTCAAGGAGCACATGGGTATAGATAAGTAAATATTAACTACTTAGCTTTCACTGAAGTTGCCCAGAGCAGAATCATTAAACTGTAAATCATGAAACATCACTTACAAATTTTGTTCTGGTGGTTACACCATCAGAATTTTCTTATGGTGTACATGATAAAATATCAGCAGAGTTAATTTATGAGAGAAGAGCATGTAAGGTGACTTCAAATTAGACCATTACAAAAGCAGGGTAAGGCAAAGGAATCTGGTTTTTGTTCTCTTTATTAAATTTCGTTTTACTTCATGCAGATCTTCCACCTGGGTACAGCTGACTCTGGTGTCATTCAGGTGTTTGTGCCGTGCCCCTCAGAACTCCTGGGTCCTGGGTGACCAGGAGGTGTCCTTTCTTTGAGCCAGGGTATGCCCACTCGCTCGCTCCCTTGGGCTTGGAGCTTCTCATATTTTCATATCTCATCCATTTCCTGCTTAACAGGAGAAGCTCTTGGCTTATATCGCCGTGGCTTTTCAATATCCCCTTAAAATCATTGCAAGGAGAAGCTTCCATCTGGGCACTGGCAGGTCCTTCACTGTAGTGCTGCCAGTGCCTGTGAAGCCCTGCTGATGTCCTGCTAGCCGACCTGGAAATTGCTTCCTTTTGATGATCTGTAGCAGAGCTTTTAACCCCCTCTTAGGAGGCGATTTCCTGCTTGCTTGCAGCGTTGAGTCTGAGAGCAGGGAACAAACAGGCAGGCAGCTTGAGTACTTCAGATTTTCCCCCCAAATTGCAGGGAGCAGGAAAATGCAAGGCTGTTATGTTGGGTGGGATCTAAAAATAGCTATAGTTGACTCCACCCCTCTATGAATTGCTTCCAGGAACATACTGAGTTGGTGAGCTATTGAATGTGAAGTGTATTTAATAGATGTGCAGCCTATTTCCTACCATCTTTCAATTTCTTCTTGTGCCTTTAAGTGGTTTAAATTTGTATTTTTTTTTTTGCATGCACTTTTCTGAACTAAGCCTTTCATTTTGATGTGAAATGATTTAATGTGGGATGAAATTCTGTTTCAGAGAAATCCAAATAATTTGACTTACATGATTACATCTTCCAGCACTCAGAACAGTTGTATTTAATAATGGGAAAGTCAATAACCTCACAAGTGTATTGGCAAAGTAATTCTGCTTTCTTAGAGGAGTTTGTTTTGATCATGCATTTCTCCTGAACCTTGAGAATTGTCTTAAAAGCATTGCTTGAGCTTTGCCACAACTGATTTTACAACACTCAACATTTGTCATGGTTAAAATGGCTGACCAGCTATTAGCATTTAACAGCTTTTATGTGATATATGAGCTGTCCTACTGGTTAGGTAGCAATGATATCAGTAAACTGTTAACTTGTACATGAAGGTACACGGAACTGTGAGCTTTCCATCTAAAAGGGCCTGTGAGTCAGAAGGGCTAATTTGCACTTCTATGACACCTATTTCAGCAGTCAGTGCATTTCTTGAAGTTTGAAGGCTGTAGACTAGTAAAGAAGAAAGCTCCTTCAGGAAAAAGGATCTGTAGTATATTCTGAGATTTAATCATGTCACTCTGTAAGCTCCTGTAGGAGCCCATTTGGCAATGATTTCTGCCTCTGATAAAATATTCCTGCATTTCTCCTGCTAGACAACCAGTTTTGTATTTTCCAGAAGTCAGGACTTTGTTCGTTAGCATCTTGGTATCTGCTTTTGTGGGAGAAATGGTGCAGATTTCTTTTGTGCATCTTTGCCGAGGCACTGATGTTGATTGTTTGACCATTAATCAAATGGCTTTACAGTCTGCTATTGGTAGTGCATTTGCAACTTTCCTCTCACTTTTGTTAAATATTTCACACATACAAGTGGCAAATATTGAAATTTCACATGCACATTTTTCCAAGCATAATGTGAAATAAAATAGTATGTAATGTGAAATACGAATATATATGCATATGTAAATATATATAGGATCGTATATAATGTTAAAGCAAGACCGTTGTTAAAAAATGTGATTTTTAAAGTACATGTTGTGGGGTTTCACAGTCTCTGACATCCTGTGCTAGCCTCTCATTATCTTAGTACAATGATCTCAGTGAAGTTTCTTTTATGATCCTAAATTTTGCATATTAATATGCATTTCTTGGATTTAACTTTTGCATCTCAATAAGTCTGAGATATATTCACCAAAAGTAATGGAATAAATGTCTTAAAATTCAGTGCTAGTCCTGTAACCTCATGATGACTCAACTTTTAGAGAATACACTGTATTATCAATACAGAGGCCACAGTTTTACTCAGGTGACAAGGCTTTTCCTTTTTGACCCTTCCCTTGTAGTAAGAAATTTGGTAGAGAGTGGCATGTAGAAGCAGGGTGACACCTTTCTCTCTGTATAAACTCAAGGAATGATGTTTGTATTCCTGTAGGACTCCAGAAGGGTCTGTGCTGCTGAGGAGAGTCACCTAGATGTTATGATTTTGTTCTGCTATGAAAATAGGTTCATGTCTTTGTTATGGAGCCTGACCCTGTTAGTTGTAAAACAAATATGAGGTACAAGACCATTTTTTTTCAGAAGACTTCAAATTCCAAATGTTGTAACTATGCATACTGACTCCTGAAATGGGGAGAAAAATTAAGTTCCAGCAAGTAGGAAAGAAAAAAAAAAAAGCTGGGCAGATTTTCTTCAGTGTGACTGAGAATGTCCAGGGTGGGTAGTTAAGTGTGTTGGTGCTGTTAGAACACTCCTGTCAAAGCAAACCCTAACACAGCTCCCCTCTCTCTGAGCTGGGTTGAGTCACGCAGGCCAGAAGAGATTGGCCTTTGTTTGGGGCAGCAGCTCAGCCCTGCAGCTGCTGCAGGGGCTGCAACGGGGCTGCCAGGCTGGGACCCGGGTACTGGCACTGTGACAGGGGATGGGACACTGCCTGTGTGCTCTGACAGGGATGGGACACTGTCTGTGTGCTCTCTGACACAGCATGGGACACTGCCTGTGTGCTCTGACAGGGATGGGACACTGCCTGTGTGCTCTCTGACACAGCTCTCTGACACAGCATGGGACACTGCCTGTGTGCTCTGTGACAGGGATGGGACACTGTCTGTGTGCTCTCTGACACAGCTCTCTGACACAGCATGGGACACTGCCTGTGTGCTCTCTGACAGGGATGGGACCTTTTTGCTGCCTTTGTGTGAGGTGTGAGGCTGTGGGGTGTCAGGTCCTTTAAGCTGGATGAGGGACATGGTGACCCACTGTAAGGTAATAAATACAGCATGAAACCAGAAAGGCTGAGGATGTAGCTCAGACCAACTGTGCCTTCTGTTGTTACTAGGTAGTGTGGTTAAAGGGAGAAGGACACCTTTGGTGTAAATGCAATACTATTCTCAAAAGTACTAATTTAGTTTTTTACCAAAATCAGAATGGTGTTGCTTCTCCTTCTTCTCTTTCTCCACCCCTCTACACACAACAATTTAATTTATCCTTACCACAGCAAGTCCAGCTGACAAGGAACAACTGGATTATTTGCAATAACTTTAAACTAGAGATTTGTTCACTGCTGTCCCTAGAGGCCTAAAATGCTGTTTCTCTGCCTTTTAAAATCCTATTAGTCTTACTTTCTCCATGATTATGAGGGTGATCATATTTCTTTTCCTCTCATTAAGTCACAGGCTCTCTGGATTTATTGGTTAATTTCCAGAACAGTAATTTCTTCTGTAAAAACAAATCCTGCTACTTGTAGTTTGCGTGATTATAGCAGACAGGGTTTTGAGCTATATAAGTAAAGTCAAATATTACTAAAGCTTTGCTTTCACAGTAAATTTTAAGGGTGAAAAGGAGTACCAGGACTAATTGAGGTCCTGATTTTGCATTTGCAGACTGACTGAAATAAGTGTTCATCTAATGGATATTGTGATGCTTTTAATGTAGTAACACTATAACTAAATAAATAATGTAATTTTCTTTTTGTTGGTCTGTTATTAGGATCCATACTATAGATTTAATGATGTGATGTACAGATGGATCTCACTAGATAACTGGACTTACAGCAGGACATTCAAAACTCCTTTTGACATCAGGTATGCAGTAAAGATATGTCTAAAATAGTTCTGTGCCATCTTTCATGCAGAATTGCAAGTTAATCCGTCCACTCAAAATCTGCTTAATACTTTTGTATCTGATAAATTATGCAATCATGTGCAGCAGCAAAGCTGTTGCTACAGAACATTTCAATTGTTGCTTTTTTCTTTTTTTTTTAAATTGATTGTTAAAAATTACTTATGAATTGTCAGCTGAAAAAAAGATAGTACTTAGGCTAATTGAAAGTTATCCCATCTAATATCTGGTGGGTGTGTGAACCTGATGTGTTCTTGAACATGCTGACTTGAGCTACTTCAGCTATCATCTTAGTTTGACTATTTAAAGGTACAGTGTAGCTACACTGAGTCAAAAGTAGCTGAAGCAACTGCTGGTATAATAGTGATGCACATTTTTACATTGTCTGTGCCCTGTGTGTTTTTAACTCTAGGTACTCTGACAGTTTTTCACATGTGTTTTCTTTTGTAGAAAGTGGCAGAAAGTGAATTTGGTTTTTGAGGGAGTAGATACAGTAGCACAGATCCTACTCAACAATGTCACTCTCGGGAGAACAGACAACATGTTCACCAGATACGTGAGTAATGTGTTTGTTTCTGTTTATTTCTGCTTTCTTCAAAGCCCTTTTGTTCTGAGCACTTCCAGTGCATTCACCTACCCATAAAAGCAGGTGCTTGGATGCAGAAAGTGTTGACTTGAGGACTGCATGTGTAATCAGGTAAATGTTAGGAAGGGAAGTGTACTTACCTTTTCACTAGCAACTGGGTCATATCTAGAGGTGAATGTGCCTTGTCCTAAATGAGAGGACCAATGCAAGAGGATCAATTCAGCTAATAATATAATATGTCTTGCTTCTTGGGATCTGTCTCAGCTTCAAGAAAACATAATCTTAAATCTGTTTTATTAGCTGTAAATCTGCTTACTAATTGGTATTAGAATGGTTTACATGTCAATATTGCAATGAAAATGCACGTTCTGTAAAGCCTGTGTATATGTTTCATGCTTTTGGCTTTTAAAGAGGGTGGTTTATTTTGAATATGGTACTTTGGGTAACATTGTCTTGTGTTTTTGAGCTTTGCTTATGTCAGCATGAGAGTATTCAGTATGGAATGATCTTGAGAGTGGCAAAAACATTCAAACTAATTTTATAGCTTTAAAATACAAAATTATTCTGGTAATAACAAAAGGAACAATTCTTGCTTTTATCTTAATCAAAAAATCTGAAGAGTTAAAGGGAGATTGATAGTGGAATAACTGAATTATAAATGAAATCTGGTGTCTCCATATCCCAGCATTTACCATTCTGGCAGGTTTTATTGCAGAAGCACTGGACTGAGACATAAGACATTCTGCCACCTGGGTCTATGTAACCTAGGACAAACCACTTAGTTTCTCTTTGACTTACTTTTACCATCAGTGAAATCAAAAATTTCATAGAGTTTTTATGAAATTGTAATTATTTACTGTTTGGAGAGTATCTAAAGGCTTGTCAGTAGCAGGCTCTGAAAGTCAGAAAAGTGGTATTATTTTGTCCATATTTCTGCAACTTCATTTTGTATCAGATTGTAACAATTCATGGAATGGCCTTCACTGTAAAACCAGCATATACTGCATTAAATTGAG
Source organism: Melozone crissalis (assembly GCF_028551555.1). Classification (NCBI taxonomy): domain Eukaryota; kingdom Metazoa; phylum Chordata; class Aves; order Passeriformes; family Passerellidae; genus Melozone; species Melozone crissalis. Next base: position 39,530,298 of record NW_026535784.1, on the reverse strand, counting down.
TCCGGGGTTACTGTGACCCAGGCTTGTGCCTTGTTCACCTGTTCCCCATGGCAACAACATCTGCAGGAAGGACTCTCTGAAGGCTCTGGACTGGGGAATGCTATTTGCTTTCTAATGTCCTGCTGTATGCTACAGGAATAAGTGATTCTAGCTGGGTTGCTCCCAAATTAAAGAAAAATAGCCAAGACTTGGCTTTTCACAAATGTGCACTCTGAGGAATAAATGGGTATTAGCCATTGGAACCACATTGCCGTGATAGCAGAGGATAATTCTGAAATGGAACATTTCTTCTGTTCTCCAGCTACACTGAAGGGGATTTTGTGACCTGGCAAGGAAGCCCCCAAATGCTTCATTTCGTGCTGATGTAGAATGTGTGTCTTAGATTTGGGGGATTAGAATGCAACTCATTCCATTTTGGGGAATGAGCTACAGCTTTGCAGCATTCATGGACTAAGCAGGTCAGTGCCTTGTGGTGGTTGAGCTGGCAGCACAGTGTGAGCTGGAAGCACTCCTGTATGGAGCAGCTCTCTTGAGTTGGAATAAGGTGTCTTTCCAAAGATGCAGATGGGTTCTGGATGAGGAACGAAGGTAAAGATTCTCTTGCTGCCCTTGTCCTTCAAGTACTTCTCTGTGCAAGCCAAGTGCTGCAACCTGCAACGAGAGCTTGATGTGAAGAAAGCGGTTTGCCCAGAAACATCTTTTCTTTCAAAACCAGAGCACGCTGAGACTGTACTTCAAAAGCTTTTGAATAATATATGTATGGTATTAAAATCCCCATGTAATAGTGATTATAAATCTCATAGATAAATGTCAGCACTGTAATGGTTTTGTTCTGTGTTTTGTCCCAGAGCTTTGATATTAGCAGTGTGATCCAGGAGGTCAATTGCGTTGAGGTCCGTTTCTTGTCAGCCGTTTCGTACGCAGCGGAGCAGAGCAGATGTCACAAAGGACACAGCATCCCCCCGGCGTGCCCTCCACCTGTGCAGAAAGGAGAGTGCCACGTTAATTTCATCAGAAAGGTACGGGCAGAATTGCCTGTCTCTGGCTTCAGGCTGGGAAAGAGGAATGCACCACAAGCTGTCCTTACAGTTGTGTTCTGAAACCTGCAATGTTGTTTTATAAGCAGGGCATATTTTTCATTGCAGCTTCCTTCTCCCATCCCCCCTAGAAACCTGTGCTTTTGTATGTTGACAATACAGGAGGCGTGAGAAGGCCAGGCTTCATATCTAAGTGATAAGAATGTTTAAAAGGCTGTTTTCATCAAAGAGTCAGCAAGGAGACTTGCTGCTAAGAGGGCGGGATAGCATTGGGAAATGTGTAGTCATTCCATTTTGATCCACTGGGTGGGTTTAGCAATGTATGCTGACAATAGAATTCGTTGTTGCAAATACCAGTGTGTTATAGCCTGGTAAAAAGGTTGTAAAAATCTCATCCAAGTAGCTTTTTGAGTGTTTGCTGTTGCTCATGTGCTGTGCTATTTATCCTGGGCAGCTCTGGCATGTCCCAAGAAGTGTTACCTAACAGGGAACCTGTTCTCATCTTATTAGTGTTGTCAAGTGTGACTTATATGTACATATTCAATGGAAACAACAGTGTAATATAAATGAATGAGACTTAGAAACTTTGATTTAAGATATGGCTTCTTTGTGTTAAAACAACTCAGGGCAAACTATCATTTGAGTAGCATCTCATGTATTTCTGATAGCTTTGCAGCAGATAGAGGCAACGTCTAGATGATCTTATTTTCTAATTTCTCTTTTTGGGTGTTTTTGCATATTTGTTTCCTCTTAAATGCCTTGCCTTTCTTGATAATTATTTTCAAACTTTCTAATAAAGTCCTTCTAGAGTTTCCTCAAAAATGACTAGGATTCTGTAAATCTGGTATTTAAACTTGGATATAATTTCCTTTAAAATTTATTAATGTAAACATGGACTATGGACTCCATGTTGTCCTGGAAAGATCCTTTAGGATTAAGATGCTGTCTTTATTTCTGCTTGCTGCTACTTTAATTTTCTTTACATTTTAGAAAATTTACTAGTTCTTCTGAGTCCACTGTGTTTCTCCGAAATCAGTGCAAGGAGAGCCTTGGAAGGAATAGTGCACTTACACAACTGTAGTCTTATTTATAGAGCAAAAGAGACCTGGAATGATTTTATGCCTCACTGAACTATACCTTTAAATTTGTTAGAAAGTACCCTAGTGTTTTTTCCTCAAATGAATTTTTTGATTGTACTTGGAATTCAAAATGTTTCTGGAAATTTCTGGAGCAGTTTCCAAGTATTGGCAACAACAGCAGCTATGTCACATCTAAAACTAAACAAACATACCAGGACATTGGTATAAGCTGGTTGCTTCCCATCTGAAAGTAATGGAGAGCTATTTACACATTTCAGGTGCAGTATTAAGTGCAGTAAACTTATCTAAATCTGAGTAGGAATTTGTGGCAGAACACAAACCTGTCACTGCTAATGTATCCCAGTGATAGAGGCATATTGTTCTTGTGACATACTATTTTTGATAGCAGTCTCTGCAGTGTTTTTAGTGAAACCTGTCAGTGATTCATTTGTTTATTTTTTATAATGGGAAAATTATTTCCAATTGTACATGTTTTCTAAGAATATTATCCCTGGTTTTCTGTTTGAAGTAGGTGCAGTGTTTGCTTCCTGGAAGGCTCTTTTGCAGTTTGATAGACAGGGAGGCTGACTGGCAGTGCAAGGGATAGGCCAGACTTGTGCAATGTGGTTTGCCCAAATTAGTATGCCTTGGCTGTAAGTTATTAGTCTCTAAATTTAGAACTGTGTGTCACTGTACAAGACTTCAGGAGATCTATTGTATTTGCTTTGGGGGCTGGGGCTGTGTGAAACTTGGAGGGCAGCTGAATAGATGTTGTCAAGGGATTTGTTAAGTAGAGGTCTGACCAGGTTTGAAAACAGCTAAATGGAAATTAGTGTACATACTTCTCTGCCTGAGCAGCATTTTATAATTCTGACAGTTATTCTGATGTTAGTACCAGAACTAAGCTACTTCTCAACCGTGTTTTTGTTCCCTTTGTTTTTGTATAAGAGAACTATAAAAAGGGGAGAAACAGTGAACATGACTGAACTACAGAAATACTCCAGACATATCCATTTCTTTCCTTGTATTACTCTGTGATGTTAAAACTCAAAATAGGAGATAAACTATTTCATGTATGGTTTTTAATTTGATACTTTTCTTCTAGAATACTGTAACATTTCTAATTGTCAGTTTCCTGCTTTGTTAGTCTTTTAGGTATACAATTAAATACTGACATTACAAACAAAGATAATTCACAACAGAATTGAGAATAACCTCCTGGATTGTTTTTTTGATCTTTACTGTTTGGGGTTTTGTTGGTGTTTTTTTAGCCATGCACTAAGTGTTGTTTTGCTCTTTTGGTTATACAAAATTTCTCCATACTCGGACATTTAATACAAAATTTAATTTTTTTTATAATACAGGTAGTAGCAGCAAAGTTCTGGTTATGAAGTAAGAAAAAATACTGTAGGATCTTCTGGATTTATGGAAACAGGAAAAGTTCTTTCAGTGCATGTCAATATTTTATTCCCAGATAGCAAATGTCTTTTATTTCTGGCAAGACATCAATGTCTATGTGAACAACAGGCATGTGTAACATAATCATTCTGTTTTCCAGGAGCAATGCTCATTTAGTTGGGATTGGGGCCCTTCTTTTCCCACTCAAGGAATCTGGAAAGATGTTAGGATTGAGGCCTATGACCATTATCACCTGATTTATTTTTCAATAACTCCTCTCTTTGGTAAGTCTCTTATTTTGTCTTGTTATTGCTTTCACCTTTAGAATACAAACCATTTTATTGGTAAGCCAAATTAACTGTCAGGAAGGAAATGTTCTATGGGTTTTTTATGACTTTGTGTGTAGTTCTTTCCAGAACACACCTTTATTAGGTATTGAAACAGTACTTCAATACAAACAATAACTGTTAAAAATGTTAGAATTCAGAATCTTTTTTTGCTTAAAATCCTGAATAACTGCAGAAATAAATGTAGTATAATTGAGATTAGCACCTCTTCTTTGATTTTGAAAAATTTCCTTTCTAATTTCATGTGTTTTCACCAAGACTCCCTGTAAATATGTCTCATTTTATTTATTTCATCTCACTTTCATTTCAAACAAAGGCAGAGCTGCTATGGGAATTTGGTTTTGTGTTGGAAGGACAAATGCACAGTGAGCAGAGTTCGAAGAGTGCTGAGTTTTCAGGACACAACATGAAGTCTGAGAGAAAAAAGCAAGTTGTGCTATGCAAGGATAATTGTTAAAGCTGCAATTGGAGAGGATAACCTCCTGCATTCTTGTACCTAACTTACCAAACCGGTTTCTTCTCTTGCAGTGGTCTCTGATTTTCCTCTCCTTTGTCCTGAAGATCATTGCAGCTGTGCAGAAGTAGTTAATTTTCCCTTGAAACTTTCTGCAAATGGTGATATGCCTGGTTGAGACCACCCACGTGCTTTTTTCACTGCCTGTTGACCCAGTGGAGTATAGGCCAGCACGTGGGTCCTCTACAGTGGGTTGAATTTTGGCTCTTGGGAATAGATTTGTTGTGTATGAATAAAAGAGGAAGACATCACTCCATGGCTGTTTTTAAAGCATCCTGAAATAGCTGCAGGTCCTAAATAGAGTTGACGTGATTGGAATTTCCATGGAAAGCCCCAGCACAGACTGTGTGCTTTCTGAAATGTAGTTACAGTAAAAATCTTTTCTGGTCCCTCCCACATTCCCACAACTCCACCTTCTGGTAGGTAAAGTCTTGCTCTCTGGGTAAGTGAAGACAGCAAACCTCTTTCCTTCAGCAGAGAGTGGCTTGGAACCAGAGCAAGAGCTTATTAGTATTCAAACATAATAACGTTTGAAAAAGAAAGAGTAAATGAACAACCTGAATTTAAGCTGCATATGTACTTTTATTGTTCATCAGATTTAGTGTCATAGCCTTTTGACCACTGAGTCTGTGAAAGATTCATTGTTCTTGGTTTCTCTGTCTAGACCCCACAGTTCAGGCAGTTAGGAGTGGGTTGGAATTTCTATATGCTTTTGTAAGGGAGGAAGAATGCACTGTAATGTCTGACCTTTGTGGGGTGGGTACTGTTAAACCTTTTCCACATTTCAGAGAATTGGTCTTCACTGAGTAATGCTGGGTGTAATATAAACTTGGGAACTCAATCATTGCTCTTCATTCTGTGAAAAACAGTGAAAATCACACCAGGGCTGAATGCAATTCTTTCTTTTTTGGAGTGAGCTCTCTTTCCCTTGTGAAGCAAGGAGAGCTAGACTATATAAATGAAAAGAGAAAGCAAGTTATTAGTAATTTGCGTATACAAAATGTGTCTTAGTTCTAGTTCTCCTTGTTTTCTGTTTTGTTTGCTTTTGCTTTTATGTTGATCTGCAATATTTGAAGTATAGGATTAGCCAGGCTGTGTTAGTAGCTAGGCAATTCAACTGTTGAAGTTAGTGGGAAATTTACACATAGATCTTGAGTACCCTTGACCCTGCCTCTCCTTATTCAGTAAGGTCTGTAAAAGAGAGGATGCTCTGTGGTAACTTCAGAGAGATCTCAGGGAAGTCATTAATTTGTTTCTTTCACAACACATGGGTGGGAGAAGGGACATAAAGATATAGCCTGTCAAGTCTAGACACAGTGGGCCCAATTCATCCCCAGTGTAGCTCCATTCATTTTGTCCAGTGAGTCTGGGATGAATTCAGCTCGTTTTCTGTTAATACTGTTTTTGTTTCATTGACAAAAGTGATTGTACTGGCATGTGATTACAATCTTTCCCAAAGAGAGCCATGTTTATATGAGTGCTGACTAAAAGCAAATACAATGTCTATGGGAGTTGGTGGGAAAAAATTCCTTCCTAATGTAGTGACTGGTGTCAAGGTCTCTGACTTTTGTACAGAGCTCTGAAAAAAGCCTGGATGGCTTTTGAATTAAAAAAAGAGTTAAAAAATATAAATCATATTGCATTGTTCTGTTCCATTGGACTCGGATGTCAAATACACTAAATAAGCAGATTAACCATGTAGGCTGGTTCAGACACAGCCTGAAAATTGTTAAATTTAATCTTAGTTTTTGAATTTTTTCTTTAATGAAAGATCATGTTAACTAACAGGCATATAAACATAATTCTTAAATTCCCATTTTTTTCTCCCTCTTCACTTAGTAAAGAGTGCTCAGCAGTGGTGTCTTGAAGTCGAGTCTATTTTTGATGTAGTCAGCTCCAAGCCAATTGCAGGTCTCGTGACTGTGAACATTCCCAAGTTACAAACGCAGCAATCGTTCAGTGTGAAGCTTCAACCTGGAGAAGGCAGCATTGTGCTGCATGTAAACATCAACAAGGTAAAGAGGTGTGTGTGTGGAGAGCTAGTTCAGCTGCAAAATGTTTCCCCTGGTTTCCAGTGTGACTTTCTGCCTCCATGCCAGTTTTAGGCCTCCTTCCCATTCCTTAGTGTCTTCCTGACCTTTAACAACAGTTCTGTATCCCTTACAGGGTAGGAGAACAGTTCTTTTCATTTCTAAAATCTGATGTCTGTGAAGCTATGTAGCTCACTGCCAAAAGGTGATGAAGCCTTAGAAAAAGGTCACATAATCACTGGCCACTGTTAAATGACCTTTTTTGAGTTATTTAGGTAAATAACCTTTGGGTACCCTGTGTCACTTCACTTCAACTGGCAGCAGGTATCTCACATGCTACTGTTTACTGGACTGATTGGGACCAGAATATACTACAATACATAGGATTCTCTCAGGAGAGAGAGGAAGCATTCCTCAAGCCTCTTAGTAGATATTTATTTACTTTCAGGTAAATAAAAACAAAAGAAAATTTTGTGGAGTAATACCCCTTACATTTGCTTATAGTCCTTTCGATAGGCACATTTCAGGAGGAATTTTTGACTGGTAGAAGGTGCTCTAATGAGGAGCAAACTCAATTAAAAAATCAGGCTCCAGCCAGTGGGCAGAGTGGGAGCCTTGGCAGGTGCAGCAGGAGCCACACCTGATGAAGTTCTCCACGGGAGCTTCAGTGCTGCAGGACACACATTTGTGGGTGGGTGATGTGCTGTGAGCAGGAATTTGGGGCTTTTGACCATACTGGCAGTTAGTAGCACTAAATAAAGGGTCTGCCCTCAAGCTCTTCTATATTTTACTGGCTCTGCTGTTTTTCTGCACTGCTGTGTAATGCTGCATCTGTTTTGCCTGTTTGACTGCATTGTCTGCGTGTGTTCTTGAGTTCACTTGTCAGCTGTTTGCATGGAGAGAGAGCAAGCAGGGTATTTATGTTCCAGTGTGCACACTCTGTGACTTGTGTGCTTATGTGCTTTGTTTTATTTTGACAGAGAAGCATAGAAACATACAGGTTTTTTACTGCTGTCATCTGATACGCAAGTTACATGAGCAATTACCAATACCCAGTTTCATTTAAAGCAACCATGAGTCTCTGCTTAGTCTTTTTAATGGATTACATTAAACAGGCACTGCAAAGTGAAACTTCAAAACTTATTTTTGCCTATTTAGTTGTCCCAGCCTCAGAAGAAATTTGTTAGTATAGTGCAACTGCAAGTCTGGAAGGAAGCACTTCCTTCAGAGCAGAGGCAGCAGTGTTTCATTATTCTTTGTGCACAAAAGGCTTTGCTGCATGAATTCACATCAGCTGATTTTATGAGAAGCCCTGAAATGTATTGATGAGGCTAACAGAGCACTTACTCTGTACACAGACTTGTGTGGTGCATGTTAGATACTGAGACCTCACCAGAAATGTATTTTTACTGAAGAGCTTATTGCAGATTACGTTGTGGAGTCAGTAGGTGTTCGAGTGGTGCATATCGCAGAGATGTGTATCAGCCTTCCTGCGGTTGCCACGCAGAGCGCTGTGCTGCCAACGTGACAGCGTTTTGCTTATCAGCTAGTGGCGAGCAGAGAGGTGACATCATCAGTGGCCAATGAGACATCCAGTCGTTCCAGGCAGCTGCGAACACTCCCTTGTTGTCGAGGCTCTCGCTGAGTCTGTGCTTCCGTTTGTATCCATGCAGCACAGAGGTCAGAACTTCCTTACCAGCGGTTGTGAGAATTCTCTATCAGAGAAGCTGAAAGATAGATTCATGATATATTCGTGGTTGTGTCCAAGTATAGCCACAGCAAAACATATTGCTGGGCTGTTTTCTGGCCTCAATTTATTTGAAAAGATTGAGATACTCCTTTCATGACTAAATTCAGTGCTGATCCCTCCATTGTTTGGTTGCATGCATTATTGTTTTCTTTCCACAATTTCTGTGTTATGCACGCAACAGGCAAATGCTGGCAACAGGAATGAGCGGCAGAAGAAGGCTGCTAGAGTGAAGATAAATATTCTGTCATCTTGGAGATTGTATTTCATGTTTGTAAAAATTATGGAGTACTAATGATGTGATTAGGAAACATATAGAGACAAATCAGAAAATTACCGAATGAATGAAAGAATTTGACTTAAAAGCTTGACATAAGTGAAGCAGTCATTATGGTCATATAATACCAGAATCACAGTTGAAAAGTGTTACTGCTGTATATTGAATATTGCATGGGATAGGTAAAAGGATCAATGAGAGGAGGTGTATGATACAGAGCTCAGTGAGCAATGGCTGCTGCTGACACAGATATTTGGGGTTTGGAGGAATAGTGTGTCAGTGTACCTCAGCTGAGGAGTGCTAGATGTGTGCCTGCATGTCCAGGTGTGCTCATGGTCTGTTGTGAGCACAAAATGAAGTGATAGCCTGGACTTGAGCAGAAGAAATCACACAATCACACTTCTCTCTTTAAATGATTTTTACCTCAGAGCTGCAGCTGGAGAGAAGGTTAGCATGTCTCAGCTGAGGCACAAAACCTTGTTAGGCTTGTGGTAATTCACTCAAAGATATCTGAGCCCAGGTGCATTTGATACCTCTTGTTATACCTATTGCTCAGGCTTTCTCCCTTGTGTGTTCAAGAGTGCTGCAGTGGAGGTTTGGTGGCCAAATGGACATGGAAAGCAAACTGGATACAACATGACAACAACTTTCATGATGGAGGCAGGATGCCAGATTGAGAAGTTTTCAAAGGTGAGCCCTAAAGTTTAATTACATCTGGCATTGCACTGTTGGTGTTAGGACATCTGCTCTGCATAACAAGTGTCTAGAGCTCTTAAAAGTTTTGCTCAGTTGTAATATGCATGTGAAAATACTAATGAGAAATGAGTTTTTTTTTAATGTCACAATGTGTGGCTACCTCTTTTCTGGTACTCTCACCTTGTGTGGATGCATTTACTTGAGGCTGCAAGATGGTTTACAATTAACCAGAAACCTCAGAAGAGAAAACGTGTTTACTTCTTAAGTTTTCTAGCTTATGAAAAGAAAACAGCCCTTCTAAACTTCATATACCATGCTCTTGATCTTGTATCATGCACTGAAAAACCCTTTTAGATTTCTGTAACATTATGCAAAGGTTTATTACTGAGATTTTTTTGCTAATTTCAGTTTGTAAAAATTTATGGGATAGACACATTCCTAAAAACCTAACATACGTTTATTTATTAGAATGTGTTAGGTGTGCTTCAGGCTTAAGAAAAGATAAGGTCTTAAATACGACCATAAAAGTAATATTTGTGTGGTTTTGCATAAGGGTTCCCCTAACACACTGGCTGTTTAATTATCTGTTTGGTTTTACTAAGGAGCCTAGAGGAGGTAATTTCCAATTGTCCATTAGAAATAAAAATCTTAGAGATTAGACTGGCCTCCTTATGTCATGAACATGTGTTAACAACCACATAAATGTATGCCTTTATTAGATGTTTCTGGTGTGTACTGCTTTATTAAAAACTAATCTGGTCACCAGGCATCTGAACTGCTATTTGCTGTAACATTTATTAGTGTGAAAAAAACTTAGGAAAACTAGTAGCTTCTGGTGTTGTATCTTTATAGGACTAGCCCCTAGTTTGATTATGAAGTCATAATAATAATAATAATAATTTGCTATGATTAGTGTTCTAATTTTGAAACAATTAAAAAACCCACACCAAGTAAACACAGCATGTGTTGCTTGGAAAAACTGGTGGTAGGAAATACAACTATAAACCCTCTAAAAAGGAAAATTCTGTTATTATGTGAAAATTACACAATGATAGGAAAGCTAATAATTTCCATTTGGGTGCTTGTGTCAGAATATTTCATAGAGCTCTGTGGCATGAGATCATGGGGACTTCGCGGTCTACAACAGAAGCCTCTTATTTTTTTTTTTCCTTAAGGGGAAAGAGGGGGGAAAAAATCCCCAAATGCACCACATAGTGGGCATTGTGAATTAACCAGCATATGAAGCCTTTACAGCTTACAGCGTGAAGTCTGGTCATCCTTCCCATGTTTTGTGCATCTCTGTCTTGGTTTCTGACAGATACACGTGCACAGACACACCATCACCCCCAGTCAGAGCTGTATGAGTGGAAAAAGGATCTGTATGCAGGTTTTTCATGTTGTAGCATAATTTTCTCTCATGTCAGCAGGACTGAACAGCAACATTCATATAGCTTAATAAGAACTTTGAGTAGTTCAGGAGATACAATCAGGGATTAATATTCCTGAAAGTTGTTTTGTTGTCAGTTCTGTTGTACTGACTGTATTCAGGAAGAATAAATTTCCTACTTGCATATTTCCCCCCCCCCCCCCCAGAAAAAAAGCAGAGGTGAGGCATTTTACAAGTGGTTTGTGTCCCTATGAGTATCTACTTAACTTTGGACAGGAAAAAACTGAAGCATGAGAACTGTACATGTGAGAAAGCACAGCTTGATCTTATGTCAGATTTGGCTACTCCAAACTTGAACTACTTTCTGGATTCTGACATGCTAGAGTAGTCTTCAAAACTTTAACCAATCCTTTGGGAATGTTTCTGGGTGGCCTTCCAGTATGTACTTGCAGGAGCTCTATAGAGCTCTAGCCAGCAGTGCTGGGAATCTCTTTGGCTCAGAGAAGTACTTACTCATTCCTGTTCAGAGCAGCAGAAAACCAAAGCAGAATAAAAGCCAACATCTAGGATAGGATGTGGTTTGGTTTTGGCTTGGTTTTCCATTTGAATATTTTGTTCTAGAGTTTGTTTCTCAGGATAACGTGAAACAAAGTCATATCTCACAGTGACATTGGTTTTCTTGATGGAGGGTCCTGTTTGCTATTGATAAGTTGCTTATTTCTTGCCATCCCCACATTTATTACCTCTTTCATTGCCCCATGAAGCATTTGTTTGCTTTTCAGTTCTATTTCCCCATCTTTCTGTGTGCTCATTTCTCCAGCATTGTACTCGGAGTTTTTTGGTTTTTAAGGCTATTTTTGTACTTTTAAAATCTTGGCCTCTGACAGTCTTTCCCTCCATCCCTTTACACACTCTTTTCCCCTCAGGCATTTTAGCATGACTTCCAGAAGTATTTTCTTTCTGGCTTTGTAGTTTTCACACCACTTTCATGCTGTGTTCTAATTTGTTAGGTCGCTGGGTTGTTCTGTGATCTTAGTTCAGCTCTAGGCATCTTCATCCTTATTACTTTTCCTACTGCTAAATATGGGAATGCCAAATGTGATTATCCACAGGTCACTTAACTGTGTACAAGGCCTTTGTATGTGCTTTAAAAAGGTAGGTATCTGTTTCATAATTATGCTCAGAACCAGCTGATTGGTCTGTGGTGGCTAGAGAGCCCCTTGTGTGTGCCCCAAGGCTGAGAGAAATGCTCAGCCCTCAGGCAGCAAGCTCTATCAGACAGATTTAAGGGTGGCCAAGGTCTTGGTAGCCAGGAGGGCATGTAACCAAGCTTGCCAGATGCTGGTAGTCTCCCATTGCCCTTCTTTCAGCCCTCCAAGGCAGAAGGAAGCTGTATTAGGAACAGGAAGATGTGCTGTCACCAGCTGGCCCCGGGGAAGCAGTGGAGTTGTGCTGAATCTTGGGGGCCTGGGAATGTAAGCTGAGGCTAAGGAGCTTTTTCTCTTGCTCCTGCTGTCTGGGTGGTCCTGGCTGAGTGTTTCAGCCTCTCAGGTTGCCTTGGCCACTTGCATCAGTTCACTTGAGCAGGAATAAAGCAGTGTCTCATTACTTCTGTTAGTAATATAAATGCTCCATTACAAATGCACTCTGAGACAGTCCCTACCTGCCTGATGACATCCCTTAAGATGACATCCCAAATACTTTGGCAGCTCCAACTGCAAGTCCCATTCCACTTAGTGCCATAAAAATAGAGCCACAATGGAGACTGAGGAGTTTTTCTCCAAGTAGTTGAATTCAGTGTAGGAAGGTCAGAACTTTTTCACATACTGTAGTTTCTCTCCTGTAGCCTTCAGGAGTTAGAGTAACTGTGAAAATTGCATGAAACTTTGGTTATTGTTTAAATTCAACTTCTCCTGTTAAACTAGGTCTGCAAAAATCTAGGAATGGTTGCTGCCATGATGCAGAGCTGTTTAGGTTGAGCTTAGTGATCTGTGACCTCTGCTAATGCATCTGGTTTGTCACATGCATTGTCTCTGTTCAGGTGTTTGGTTAATAATTGTCCAGTTAACTTAAAGGCACCAAAAAGGAATCAAAAAGTGGTGATTTCCTTTTTCCTCCCTACTGCTAGATATAGTTTTCTGTCTATATGTGTGATTTTTGATAAGCTGAATGTTCAGAAAATGCAGTCTCTTAGTGGGATTAATCATTTCCCTTTTGAATAACAACCATGTCTGGTGTGTGAAATAGAGAGTTGCATTTTGTATTAAAGACAGGTGTATCATTTGCACTTAACTAGGTTAATTTTAGCCTGGTTTAGTGACATATACTTGCCTCAGCTGAAGCTGAGGGAGAACAGGTTGTACTCTACAAACTGACCTTTTGAAAAGGTAAAGCAAATAGTCATCTGAGAGAGGAGTGGTTGCTATCTTAGGAGTAGTTTAGAAAAAATTTGTTTCCTGCCCTTCTCACTCAAGCCTGTTTTGGCTAAAATTTACTGTGAGCTTTCCTTCCCATTATTTAATTTTCCAGTTTTCTCCCTATGGTAATGAGCAACAGGTGCAATAAAGAAAATGTGTTTTCTTCCTGACGTAAGGAAGTTGAACTGGAACAGGGGTACAGGAGAAGATGTTTAAAGTGTCCCTGAAAGAGCTGTTTTCTGGAAGAGTTTGGAGGTGTGCAGGAGCTGATATGGCAGGTGGGGAAAGCACTGTACAAATAAGGAAGGGGTCAGTGCTGTTGCAGTGCATTAACTGCTCCCTCATGGCTGTTTGTGTCAGTGCAGTCAGGATACCCCTCAGAGCAGTATTGTTGCTTGTAGTGAAGTCCTAGAAATCGTCTGGAACTATTTCCTGGGAGCTTTAATTCCACCTGCATCAGGAGAAAGGAAGGTTTTCTTGTTTCTGCGTCACCATGTATTAGGCTGAAAGAGGAGCTGTAAAAGTTTGGCCTCTGCTTCTACTTGAGATGTGCTTTATCTTTAATATTTTACTCACAGTAAGTGTTTATTTAGCTGAACTGGTCACTCTGAGTCATTATTGCTGATCATGCTGTTCCTACACAGCTGTGATGGCCAGCAGGCCTTTCACTTGCAAAGTGGCATTTGTGTTTGCATGGGTGTTTTTTTCTCTGTAAGTGTTACATCTATTTAAAAAGTGTCATTTCAGAGAAGTAAAAGAAGATCTTGCTTGTACTATGTGAATCTCATTCTAGCTGTTCAGGGACAAGACTTAAAACTGAGCTGCTGCAGTCTCCTGGTAGAGAAAATTGCAGATCACATGGTGCTTCTGATCTGGTGGAACCCCTGCATTCCTCTTGCTGGACTTTTGACTGAACTCTGCAAAAACCAAACTTCACCTGTCTCTTACATACATGTCTGCACATGTACCATTGTTTGCTCATGCTTTCTCTTTCTCTCTCTTAATATGATAGCAACTTTAAAAAGTGAACAGGCTTATTGGGAGAATGCTTCCTAGTACTGTTACAGGGTGTTTTCAGCAAGCAGGAATTTGAGAGATGAGTCCATGTCTTTTGACTCCTTGACAAATTCTGAGCTGTTACTGTTCAGTTGTACATCCCTTTTGTAATGATTTTCTTTATTTATGTCATTTTAATTCCTTTTTTGTCAGCTTTAAATCTAAGTTTCATGTCTTCACAGGTTTATTTTCGGACAGTAGAACTTATTCAGGAGCCTATTCCTGGCTCACCAGGTCTGAGTTTCTACTTCAGAATCAATGGCCGACCCATTTTTATTAAGGGCTCAAACTGGATTCCAGCAGATTCTTTCCAGGACAGAGTGACCTCTGACACGTAAGCCACATTTGATGTTCTCTAAGGATAAAGGATAATGTTTTCCTCCTCCTGATTCTCTCTACACCTTTTATCAAAGGTTGGCTTTAGTGGGTAAAACTTTCAAGGTAGAACACTAATTGTTGTGGGTGGGAGGGGGAGGCTACAGAATTAGGGTTAATTAACATGAACAGATTTGAGTGATGTTCAAGGCATGTAGGTGCAATTGCTGGTGGGAATGTGTTTGCTTGCAGTTCATAGTTACTGGCCTTTTGGGTATTTTTAGGGATGAGCCTCAGTCTGTTTGATCCTGTCTGGACACATCCATTGGTAGTCAGAGGATGTGCACTTCATCCATGTTCTAACCCATATCATGCAGGGTTATGTAGGTGCATGGCAGCCTCTCCCCTTCTCCTGATCTCATCTAGGCTGCTTGGATTTCAGTGCTCAGCACCACAGAGATTCAGGTGGGATGGGGCTGTCCTGTACTTGGTCTAAGCTTTGCTCTGGGATATTGGGGAGTCAGCTCAACAGAGCATGCTGCTGCATGCATTCACATGCAGTTTAGAGGCTACCAGTATGATTTAAGGAAAAATGAAGCCTAAAACCCTTAAAATGAGATTCCCAGTCTCAGTATTTCTCCTCACCCTCTCACTCCCCTATTCTCTCTATGCATTATGGAACTCAGGAAGAGGATATACATTCCTGATTGTGTTTAAAGAGAGTTTGAATTCAAGTAATTGACATACAAAGCAAGTAATATCAGAGGAGAAAAGACCAACATGATTAATAAAACGTAGTATTTCTAAATTTGGTCCTGCCAAAACTTCTGTAAAAGCACTTACACATGTGTCACTCCATCTATTTTCTAAGTGTTAACAGGATCAAGCAATTTTTTTATGCAAAAAACTGCTTTTTGAGAGCTCTGTCTAGACATGCAAGTTTAGAAACCAGAGTATTTTGATACTTTCTGTTAGAGTTATAAGTCGTAGATTGCCTAGTAATGATTTAGATTTGGGTGGTTTTTTTGGTAGGGGCATTCATTTCTTCGTTTTTTGTATAAGCTTAGAAATTCTTAACTAATACAACTTCACAAAACTTGTATATCTCCTTTTTGTATTTGACAGACTAAGGCTACTCTTGAAGTCTGCAGCAGATGCTAACATGAATGCCCTTCGGGTTTGGGGAGGAGGAGTATATGAACAAGATGAATTTTACGATATTTGTGATGAAATAGGAATAATGGTAAAAATAAACACAGAATAATTATTTAAAAACTGACAAGAACTTGTAAATGAAAATCCACTTCAAATTTAAAAAAAGAGAATTAATACGTAAGTTCTAACCATCTTTCCAAAGGACACTGTAGAGTATCAACGCAAGAGGTCAGATTAACCTGATTTTTTGGTTGACTGATTGGGCTTCTTTAAGTTCTTTGTAATTTTAATGGTTTCTGATTACAGAGACTGAATCTGCAAGTGATATTTTGGAGACTTTATTGTAGAAGGTCACCACTAGGTAGAAGGTGGCTCTGCTCATCTCAGTTTTGGAAATGGATTTTATTTCTTTTAAAAGCATTTTCTTCTTTTTAGCAATAGCTGAAAAGGGTTGGGCAGTTTTGGTTCAAACTTCTCATTTGGTCCAAGGACGAACGTGGAAGGCATTATCCAAGGAGCCATTTTGAACAAACTATAATTGAATGTAAATGTAGCTGTAAGGTGAACACCTGCTGCAATCACTAATCCTGGATGAGTACCTTTGATTATATAAGCTTGGAGGCATATATTAATACGTTTTGATGAAGTTGTGACTAGATGAATGAAGGCCAAGTTACATCTGGTCTTAAAAATTCTGACCAGTGTGTTTGGTCTTAGTCTACACCATAAGAGGCAGGGAAACAGAATTCATACCTTGCTGCTTTCAGATGGGTGTGCTTGCAAAAAAAAAAAAAGTTACATCTATTTTAGTGATCTGAATGAGTGTCCTGATTTTCAAGGCTTCTGAGCACTTACAGTTCTTCAATTTTTAACACTACGCTCCTTAAGTAGGCCACATAGATCTGTGTCTGTACAGTGCTCAGTGCAAGATTTAGATCCTATTTAACAGCCAAAATAGCAAGTAAATGCAGAAAATCAGACTCTTTTTCGGGAGGGGCAGTGGGGGAGGCTTTTGGTTTTGTTTCTTCTGATGATCTTGTAAAGGCTTAAAAGTGCATTGGAGTCAAACTGTGCTTAAGGAAAACCAGTGATAGCTCACTGAGAGAAATAGTGAGAAAGTTTCTTTCAATAGAGAGTTTTGACACCAACAGTCACTAAAGGATTATGAGTGATTCTGCAGCAATAGCTTTGCTTTTTCTGTACAGTGTTAGGATTGTAACAATTATTAATGGATCCATTATCCCCCACTGTCCTATTCTTTATCTTCAGTTTCCTTAGGGAATGTGTGCTGAAAAGAGCCTTGGAAAAGTGTATTCTCACTGCAATGAAAATGAAATTCTATGAGGAGCTGGTCTCTGTCTCTCAATATGTAGCACAGTGTTAGAAAAGTGGAGTCTCCTACAGACCCCTTTGGGTTAAGGTGCTCCTTCCTAGAGCTCTTTTCCTTAACATTTTAGACAGACTAGAAGGAGCCTCAAGGTTATTAAAAAGGCAGTTTAAAAAACAAAACAGTAAACAAGAAATCTTATCCTTCTCATTGGGCTTCCATTCCCATTTTTGTAGTTTGCAAGGTACAAATGGAGTTTATTCTTCTTGAATTGAAAGGCTTGCTGTTCTCTAGTAGTATCTACTTGATCTTTCTTTGAAGAGAAAGATCACTGTGTTTTTAGAGCATCTAGCTTGTTTCTGCCCCTCTTACTGGGTAAGATTTGCTGGTTTTTAGATAATTTTGTATGGAGATGTTTTCTTAACAAGTACAAATTAAGATCTGTTAAGTGTGCTCAGTGCCACATCAGAAGAATTATTGTCTCTTCTCATTAAGTAGTGGGGATTTGGTGTTACACCTGCGAGAATAGTAAATAAATATGAAATTGTTCTGTTCAGCTGCAAATTGCTACATGTTCAATATCTAATTATTCTGTTGAAACTCACAGAACTTCATCTACTGAGCAATATTCCTCTCCTCAATGTAGGCTGTCAGGAGCTGATTCCTAAGGGTAAATATTTTGTAACCCTGATATTGAGGATAACTACAGTGGAGTATGCACATAGTTGAGCCCCATGGTCAATGTGATTCTGTCTGAACAAAGGACAGTGCATCCCAATAGCTATATATTTTGCTGACAGTTTATTTTAATCTTTCCTTTCCCTTGTAGATTTGGCAGGATTTCATGTTCGCGTGTGCACTATATCCAACCAACCAGAATTTTTTAGAATCTGTAAGAGCAGAAGTTACTCATCAGGTATTTTATCCATGTGTCAAAGCTCTATTTCACATTATCTATTTTTCATTGACTGTGTAAGTTAGCTTTCCAAAAATGGTTGTTTTGAGGTTTTTGTTAGTGTACCTTTATGCAGCAGACACAAAATGTAACATTGCTAAATCTTATTGAACTCCTCTGACTGCTTGCAGGAGTTGTCAGTCAAGAAGACTGCACAGAATTTATCCTGCACAAATGGATGAGTAGAGGTCCATGGTACATACGTGCATAAGACAGATGTATGCCAGCATATTAGAAATTTTCCCTTCTGAAAGTGTATATTACAAAACTTTGACGCTGGTGGCAAACGGAGGGAATAGTGAACCATGTGGCAAAAAAAGGGAATTGTAGGCTTAGCGTATGTAATATAATACACATGTGGACTTGTAATTCAACTAGTAGTAAAGTGATTATTTTAAAAAAGTTCCTTGTTAAGATAAATAGTTTTACTTGACTTCTGAAACTGTAAGTTGTATTTCAGGTGCGGCGTTTAAAATCTCATCCATCAATTATTCTGTGGAGTGGTAACAATGAAAATGAAGCAGCAATTGCAAGCAACTGGTTCTCCATACCTTATTCTGACATAGGAGTCTATATCAAAGACTACGTGACTCTTTATGTGAAGAACATACGTGAAATAGTTCTTTGTGTAAGTAATCTCAAGAAACTCCAGGAGGATATGGTGTGGAAAAAGGTTTTAATGTTTGAGCAAGCTGGGATTTCCCTTTTTTCTTTTAATCCTTTTAAGAGATGAGGAAGAGCATTTTGAGAAATTGATCTTTCCAAGCTCTTCTAAATAACTTTCTAAACTCAAGAGTTATTCTCCAAATAAAAATATATTTAAAAAATTACTTGTCTTTAACATTTTATGATGTGTAAAGTAAGACCTGAAAGTGTAGTAGATCTTACTTCTTTTTTCCTTCCTACTTTTAGTATGTCCATGAATGCCTTCACTTCTAGTGGACAAAAATCAGCTTGCCCATTAATTAATTAATCTCAATGATCAGGTTTTCTTTATCTAATTTTGTTTAGGAATACTGTGAAAAGCGTTCAACAGCCCTCAGATCTTTTAATAGCAGTTTAAAAAAATCTGTAAAGATGTTCTTTCTTCAGTATGTGACCGAATATTTTTTGTTCTAAGCAGGTAAAGCAAAAGTGATGCTAAGCATTGAACTCATACTGTGAAGTCATTGTATTGATTTTGTAAACAAAATATTGGTATTCTACAGTATGTGAAGGCAAAGTAAAATATTTTGATATAAAATTTAAACTGCAAGTATGCAGTCCACAAACACCTGGCATCCTTAATGAAGTCTAGTGTGATTTTGCACAGGTTTTTAAAGGTTTATTTATCCTCTTAGAAGAGGAGATTCTAGATTTCTGTACTGAGCTGAGTGTAAAGGTGTGCTGTGGTGTTCTTGTGATTAGCTACATGAGTTGGGTGGACAGTGTGTGTGCAACAAAGTGAGGTGTTCTGGCTTCGTACTTGTGCAGCATTGCCATCCAAGATGGACCCATTTTTATTTTAAATCTATAGAATAGCTCTTCTGAGTGCAAAAAGGAACCATAGAGGGAGATAACTTCAGGTCCTGCATAATACAAGCCAGCTGAGGAAACCTGTAACTACCAGTAGTGGTGGACTTGGTAACTTGAAAAGACTTCTACCTTTGGGCTAAAGACTTCAGGGAATCCAGGATTTCCTACAGTAAATTGTTTCAGTTAATTTTTAATTACTCATACCAAGAAAAAAAGAAAGAAGATGATGTGGGAAACAGGATTGTTTCCTAAAATGGGGCAAATGTCTGAGTGCATTGCTGTGTTCCAGTCAATTGCAGTAACTTGTTACTGGTAACTACACTTGGGCCTCTATCTTACTAGAAGTAGGGTGTTGAATGAATTATACCTGCAAAAGGATTCCTTCAGTACTTTGCAGACTATTGTTAAAAGATTTAGTATTCTAAGTCTTCTGAGACTATAAATAAAGGCAGCTCTGAACAATTTGAAATGTAACCCTTCTTGTAATCTCATCTATCTTAGCATGCAGAGCCAGCTAAAATGACAATAACCTGATACCATGCAAGCATTAAAAGCAGAACACCTTGGATTTGTTAGGACTAAATTTAGGTGACTGTTTAATAAGAAAGGGGAAAATCATGGCCTTGTTCCTGTAAAAACACTGCAAAAGTAATAATTTTCCATAAAGAAGTCATAGTATTCCAATATTAATGTTCCTTGAGTATATATTTCACAAGGCACACTTTAAATAGCCTTCATTAAGAATTTAGAGGCATATAAAGATAGAAAATCTCTTGATGTGAGGAGAGAATCCCTCAGAAGAGCAGAGCAAGCAGAATCATGCCCAGCTGTCCTCCAAGAACATAAGTAAGAAGCTAATTAAGTAAGTAAAGATGATGAATGTTAGGACATAAAAAGGGAATGTTCCCTAGGTGGTGAGAAATTTGGAAAAAATATGGTCTCCCTGCCCCCAAGCCCCTCTTTTCAAAAAATAGTCTATGTATTCAGATGGTAAACGTCAATCACTTTGTAAAGGGGTTGTATTTTTGTTTTGTTTTGTTTTTTTTATATCTCAGGAAGATAAGAGTCGTCCTTTTGTGACATCCAGTCCCACCAATGGCTTGGAGTCAGTCAAAGAAGGCTGGCTCTCCCGGAATCCTTACGACACCCATTATGGTGACACACACTTCTATGACTACAGCCATGACTGCTGGAACTGGACAATGTATCCTAAAACTCGTTTTGCTTCAGAGTATGGATTTCAGTCCTGGCCTTCCTTCAGTACCATTGAAAAGGTAAGGCTGGGCTTCCACACCTTGCTGTCCCCTTTGCTCTCATTTAGTGAGGGAGGTGAGTCTCTTTCGAAAAAGCTTCTGCATCCAAACCATAGTAATGTGTTGTTAGGCATGGTATGGCATAAGTGGGATAGAGGTGTGTGCCTGGGGAGGACGGGGATGGAACCATTCTATTTCCCTCCTTGGTGTTCAATATACTTACCTTGATGTTGCAAGAGGGACTTGGTTTGGATGAGAGACTATTATGAAACTGTTATTTCTGGTAGTAATTCTATTTAATGTATAGAGGAGAGGAGAAATATGACAAATGCTGAATTGTGCTGGATTTTAAAATGTTTTGATTTCTATATATTTACCAGTTTCTTTCATTTAAATAATCTGTTTCTTAATGTATTGCATGTAAGAGGATTTGGTTTTGTCTCCATTAAATTTAGATATTATATGTTCTGTCTTATTTATCAAAGTGGAGCAGAGACATACCATGATGTTTGTCCATTTGTCCAGGGAGAGGTGTTGATATTCATGCATGCAAGCAAAAGGAGTTCAGAAAGTTTCTTTGAATTTGCTGGGCAAAGCCTATTATCTGAAGCATTATCAGAACATTCATCTATATGAATAACAATAAAAATTATTCAATCCAGCCTAAAAAGAAACAAATTTAGATAAGATTGTTTAGAGAGAGTAATTACAATGAAAACTTGGCAATAATAACTTAATGAGTTATGCTTGTTGCTGTCTGTAGTTGAAAAAAGCTGGTTTATGATAGTTTGTTATCAGAGGCAGGTTTTGAAAATGTATAGACATATTATTAGAATTTATACCCCTACTGACTTACATAACTTTTATACCTCAATGTGTTTGACTAGACTACATTCTTCCATATTAATGTAGGGTGTTTCTGATTTACTATGAATGCAAGCAAAACTCTGAGGTCCCTTGGCCAACCCAAACCTTAAGACAGTTAAGTTAAATGCCACTGAGCCAAAAGTTGCTCTTCTGGGTTGAATGGCAATGTGTGTTTTCATTTATTTGTGCAAGGAGCGTAAGCGAAGGGTGTTAGTGATTAAAAATCTTTGCATGACTGCATGAGGCACTGTAGAAATATACTGCGTGTTAAGGTTTTGGATGATATCCTTTCCTCAATATCCTGGCTGTCATTAAATGTATATTCTACCTTTTCATACAGATACCTTATTTTTATGTTTTTTAAAGGTTTCCTCCCCTGAGGACTGGTCCTACACAAGCAATTTTTCTCTCCATCGGCAGCACCATGAAGGTGGCAATATTCAGATGCTTCAAGAGATTGGGCGTCATTTCAAACTTCCCCAGTGCCCAGATCCTGTAAAGCAGTTCAAGGATATGATTTACCTCACTCAGGTAATAGTGATTCTTCCATAGAAGTAGCTGTCAGTACTTGTTCCATTAAATTCTGTCAGCTGTTAGAGCTGGGCCTGGTCCCTTCAGGAGTGTTCCATCATACAGAAAGTTTCCATTCTGAAGAACTGGAGAGTCCAGTTTGGTTTGGAGCTAGCTTGTCTCTCTTTTATTGTAGAGAGACTCCAGTTCCCATGATAGAAGGACTGAAATAATCAGGGAATTACCCAGAAACTGGGAGAAAGTCTGTCTGAAAGTATGTGCTGCCTTGGTCCTTCTCCCCAGCTGGGCTCACATAGCTGGGGGAGGATGCAGGGATGTGCTGGGCTTCCATGGTACAAGATTATTCCCAGTGCTGCATGTTACTCCCTGTTCCAGGGTGGGGATGTTTTGCTCTTCATGTGGCCCTTGTAGGCTCACTGCTTTGATTCTTCCCACATGGAAAACATAAGTTTGGAAGCAGTATTTTTTCCAAAGAATGTAGTTCTCTATTAATCAGAGAATTTTCTTTTGTTATGGACTCAAATATTGATATTTTAGTAAATACATTTTGAGGTTTTTTCCAATCAGAAGCATGTATTTTGCATGTATTATAGTAATTTAACATAATTCTAATTTAACATCATGCTTGCTTCTTTAGTCTGTGCAATTTTTAAAAGATGCTAAGTAACTTTCTAATGCTATTATGCAAATTGAAAGTGCTGTTAATTTTTGGTGCGTTTCAAGAATTTTAGAAACACTCTTGATAGAAGTAACTGCACACTCACTAAGTTTCTAATGTTTGAGAGCTGCTGTCAGCAGGTTTTATATAAAAGCAAAATTGCTTGAGCATTTCTGGCACTCTTGACAAGAGAAAAAGGATAGATGATGCTGTGAAATTGAAACCAGGGGTAAAGCTTTCACCATGAGGTCCTGACTCAAAAAAGCTGGGAGAGTTTCTGTAAGGCCAAGTCTGTCAAGGCCTTATTAACAGGTTAAACAGTTAAATACCAAAATAAGGGTAGCAAAAAGGATAAAAAAAGCAAACTTGCTTTAGTGGTTAACTAGAAGTAATATCTTTACCTTTAAGGCTTTTAACTTTATTTTAAGAATTTCTTTATATTTCCCCAGCCTAATAATAAACTGTGTGAAGAACATATCAATCTGTTTAGCACCCATTGAGAACTTGGCCAATGAAATATTCTGAAAAGTGGTTTTTAGATGTCATGAAGAAGGAGAAAAGGAGTGGGAGTGCAACTGAAAAAAGGTTGCTCTTCTGATGCACAGTTTTCACTGTATAGTGAGAATGTGAGTTGAAATTGTAGGGATTTATACACAAAGGTAATGTATACTGAAGATAATGCAGCTTAACATCATTTTGCAACTCAGGAGGGGGCTATTTAAATTAATGTTTAAAAAATACTTATTTTAAATGTCATTTTATTTTCCTTGTCTTTGATTTGCCTTTCAAAGACCATTCTCACTGTATGGAAGCAGCCCCATATGAGATTCTTGAAGGTAACTGCTTGCAAAGCTGTTGGGAGCTGCTAGGAACTCTTTTCAGCAGAGTTCCTGCAGTGCAGGTGGATACTCCTCAGGGCTCAAGTTTAAAGTTATGTGCTGTTGCTGTGAAGTCTCTGTTGTGTATCAATATATTCACACATGTTTTGAAAAAAAAGTAAAATCCAATATGCCAAAAATAATTTTTATCTCTTTGTTGACCAAGGTGATGCAGGCTCAGTGTATAAAGACAGAAACTGAATTCTATCGTTTTAGTCAAAGTGAAATAATCAATGGAGAAGGACACACCATGGGAGCTCTGTACTGGCAACTCAATGACATTTGGCAGGCACCTTCGTGGGCTTCCTTGGGTAAGCCTTGTTACAGTCTGGTGAAAAGCACCAGCTACCAGTTGTGTTTTCCTCATCTGGAAGTATCAGAATAGGAAATACAGCTCTGCTC
The DNA here is from genome assembly GCF_028551555.1 of Melozone crissalis. Classification (NCBI taxonomy): domain Eukaryota; kingdom Metazoa; phylum Chordata; class Aves; order Passeriformes; family Passerellidae; genus Melozone; species Melozone crissalis. The sequence goes on along the minus strand of NW_026535784.1, from coordinate 39,506,457 downwards.
TGTCTCTTGGGCACTTTGAACATATTTTTGTCCATCCTTTAGAAATGTATTACAGATGGGATTTATCATGTAAAAATGGAACATCTAGATTTCTTCTCTAGTCAGCTGGGGGAGAGATGGATATCTCCAAATGTGATTCATTGTCCTTAATTGTCTCAGAACTGGGGTGAATTATCTTCTCCATGATGAATTTGATTTTCATAGAACTTCATAAGATATCGCTCACCCAGCGTAGCTTCTGAGGAGCTTTTTATAGGAGATCCCTGGCTGAGATTTGATGTCTAACTTAGTGTCAGGTGAGGTGAATCACTCCTCATGACTAAATTATTTAATATGTGTAAATAGCATATTAACACATAAATAGCATATGTGTTAATATGCTATTTACACATATTTTTTTCGTCTTAGAACACAAAACTAATCATACATAAAAAGATATAAATCACTTAGACAGTAGGAAATAGGGGAGGAATGAGGCAAGTGTGGCATGAGGGAAGTGGCTGTGTTTTATGTTCCAAACATTTTGTCTAGGAGTTGTTTTGAAATGGAGAAGCCGTCCTGTGGCAGCTGTATAGGACTTGGGTGGATTCTCTTTCAACTTTAGTTATTTCTCACATATTTAGGTTTTGAAAATTTTTATTTAAGCATTTCATGTGTAAAAAAATATGAACAAACTAGAAAAAGATAAGGAAAAAAATAAGACTGTCTATGGACAGTCTTGATGTGCCCTTGGAATAAAATGCCATTTGACCTGGTTTTGGGAAAAAATTAGCCCACACCATCCTCCCTCTCTTTTTCTAGGAGATGTTTGTCCCTCTCCCTTTCTGTTCTTTTTAATTTTTTCTTTTTTTGATTAGTGCAAACAAAATAGCTGCAACAACAAAGCAAAAACCAGTAGAAGAAAGAGGCTAATTTATTTAAATGATAAGGCAGTGGTCCAGCTATGATGCTCATCTTTCTGGACTTTCTAGACTTGTATTAGGAAATGGAACATCACAATGTTCACTTTTATGATTCTAGCAATAAGTGATGCTTGTAGGTTTTAAGTGCCTCAAGAGAAAAAGATGCTTGGAAAAGTGTCCCTTTGTCAAGACAGGTGTATTGATAGATGTAGTGGTTGTGGAGACCATAAATGTCTTTTTGAGTACAGAAATGACATCACCGTAGAATATTTATCAAATACTTGAATTATTCATATGTTGTTGAAGTTTAGAAGAAAGAAGCTCAGCAGAGATACAGCTGTCCTTTTGTTTTGTTGTATTCCCTCAGAGATGAGGAAAGGTTTAATATTCATTTAATTAGGCAGTGTGGTAGAGGGATTTTGAAATGCTAATGGCTGAAATTATGCAAGATTTGGGAGAAATTAGTTTTATTTGCACTTCAAAAACACGTTTCTGCATCTTGTTAGGTGGCACAGTAGGATCACCAATGAGTGCTTTTATTTAAATCTGTTGCTTTGCAGAAAGTCATGGAGGGGTTTACATAATTTCCGGTACAAAGCAGAAATGTTTGCACGTGGTGGGGAAGGAAGAAGGTAGCAAATGTTTCTCCTTTTAACTTTTACCTTTAAGATGTTTGCTTGGCTTGAATGAAAACACAGCATAGCATTTGTGTCACAGTACTTCTGGCTTCAGCTCCGAAGTAAAAAGCTTTGATCACAACGGGGTTCTGACTGTTAGCACCTAGCTGTGAAGCTGGCTGTGCCATGTTGGATGCTTCAGCATCTCTGCAGTGTGTTTTGGTGGAGTGCTGTGACACTCCCAGACAAGTGTCACCTTGAGGTACCCAACTCAGTAGTCTTGAGATCCCCTTGAGCAGGTAACTGGCTTTTATTGCAAGTTCAATATTTAGAGCCCCTGGTGAGCCCTGGTACAGACTGTTCTAAAGAGTAATTGATCTGAATTCATGAGGCTGAGGTGAGGAAAGAACTAGCAGCATGTTTCTCATGTTCTGAGGAGGACTCGTTGCATTTAATGGTGTGAAGTGATTAATTTAAAATCATTTCAGGGAGATCTGTTTATTTGCACTCCTGCCATCAGTGTAGAAGGCTTCAGGGAAGAGTCAGAAAAAAGGGTATTGGGGTCTCCTGACAAACCTGATTCTGAATTCCTGTCTGAAGTTTAATACCACAGAGTGCAATTCCCTTGTTATTGTCAAGAAAAATTGAGGAACTTGGATTTCTGTAAGAATTTCTTTAAATGTGGGAGGAGGAGAAAACCACCCCAGGGCTATTTTAAATTACTTTTGACTGTTGCCTTTGGGCATGCATGTCTGTAATAGGAAAGTTTAAACCCAGAGGTTTCTCATGATAACTTCCTGACCTCCAGATTTTTTACATCCATTTTTGGGTGTGTGTTCGTGGTGTATTTGATATGCAACTTGACTGTTTTTAAAGAAAGGAATGTAGTTCTGGTCCTATGGAAATCAAGACAACAGAAGAACTGAAAAATACAGGCTTTTAAATTAGCTTCAGTTTTCCTTGCTGTCTGAAGTTACTTTGACAAATGTAATATTAAGATCCTGTTGCTGGAAAAGTTGTCTTTGGAAAACACTTCCTGTGTGAAACTGCTGCAGCAGTTGAGTTTTGGTTTTTTAAAATGGCTCTAGTTTTTTTGGAAAGGGAAGTACCAGTATTCAAAGCTGATTTGAGTTAAGCAGACTAATGATGTTTTCAAACATTCCAAAACAATGGGTGTTGAAGTAGTAGAGTGGGTTTTGAAATGGTGCAAACTTTAAAGTGTGTGGTTTGTTTGATTTTGTTTCTTGGCTGGGGATTTTGTTTGCTTGGGTTTTCCTGTGGAAGTCTGATGCCATGTTGACTCTGAGTGTGTTGTCTTCACTGTAAAGGTTTTTGAGGATCTCTGCTGCCTTGGTAGCAAACCTCCTCTCTTTCCCTCTGCAGTGTGGCTGTGTAATCCAGCTGGAAATCAAGGCACAGCAGAGGTTGAGAAGGACCCATTCAAAAAGAAACAGGATTTTTTATTACACTAAGTAGCAGAAACTGCTCTACATTAATTGCATTTTCCATTTCCATATATAAGACAGCTGAAGCCTAGATTTTCATTATGTGAATTAAGCTCAGGAAAAAAATTCAAGTCAACAGGCGCTGAAACCTCAGATCATGCTGGGTAACTTGTCTAAGCTTGTGGTGGGCTTTGCCTGGATTCTGCAGTTAGCAACATCTGTTGCATTGGCAATTTAATTAATTGACAATTGAAATTCCAGTAAGTCTTGTAGCAGTCCTGAGGGCTTTAGAGATTTCAAACCCTCCCAGACTCTCCCTGCCCATTTCTCATACAAGGCCCATAGCTTTTGTTTGTTGGATCAGATACTGCCCCCTTGTTTACTCTGTTTCAGATAATCCATCCCCAGTCTGAATCTCCCATCTTCTCAAGTTTAATGACTGAAGAGTAATTTGTTAGCACCCCCTATTTTTGGTACTTTTATTCTTTAAACCACCAGTGTTTTCTGTCAGGAAGTGTCCTTGGAGTGCCAGAACATGCCTTTGTTCATATCACCAGGGGATCAGACCCAGCCAGCACAGGCTTTTGAAAGGCAGGTCCTGCTTGACCAACCTGATCTCCCTCTATGGCAAGCTGATGCAGTTGGTGGATGAGGACAGGCTGTGGTGTTGTCTGCCTAGACTTTTACTAAAGCCTTAATGCCATTTCCCCCAACATTCTCCTGGAGAAACTGGCTGCTCATGATATGGATGGCTGCACTGTTCACCATGAAAACAAACTGGCTAGAAGGCCAGGCCAGGTGTGGTGGTGAGTGGATTCACACCCAGATGACTGCAGGTCGCTACTGGGATTTCCCAAGGCTCAGTACTGGGGCCAGCTCTGCTTAATGTCTTTATCAAGGATCTGACCAAAGGGTTCAAGTGTTCCCTCAGCCAGTTTGCAATCAACACCTAGTTGGGTGGGAGTGGCAGTAAGGCTCTGCAGGAAGATCTGGACAGGGTGGATCAGTGGGCTGAGGCCAGTTGAATGAGGTTCAACAAGGCTAGGTGCCAAGTCCTGCCCTTGGGTCACAGCAGCCCCAGGCAGTGCCACAGGCAGGGACAGAGTGCCTGGGGAGCTGCCCAGTGGAAAACGTCCTGGGAGTGCTGGTGACAGCAGCTGAACATGGGCCAGGGTGTGCCCAGGGGGCCAAGAAGGCCAGGGGCACCCTGGCCTGTGTCTGCAGCCAGGAAGAGTAGGGAAGGGATTTGTCCCCCTGTACTCAGCACTGTTGAAGCTGCACCTCAAATTCTGTGTTCAGTTCTGAGCCCCTCACTACAAGAATGGCATTGAGGTGCTGGAGCATGTCCAGAGAAGGGCAATGGAGCAGAGGAAGGGTCTGGAGCAGAAGGCTTGTGGAAAGTAGCTGAGGGAGCTGGGGGTGTTTAGCCTGGAGGAAAGGAGGCTGGGACACACACACACACCCCCACACAGCCCTTATCGATCTCTCCAGCTACCTGAATTGAGGCCATAGCAAGGTGGGGGTCAGCCCCTTTTCTTCATTAACAAATGACAGGATAAGAGGAAATGGCATCAAGCTGTGCCAGTGCAGGTTTAAATTCGATCGTAGGAAAAATTTCTTCACTGAAGGTGCTGTCAAACATTGGAGCAGGCTGCCCAGGGAAATGGTGGAATCACCATCCCTAGAGGTATTTTACAAGATATACAGGTATGGCATGGCAACTTAGGGACGTGGTTCAGTGGTGCACTTGGCGGGTGAACAGTTGAATTTCATCCTAGAGATCTTTTCCATCATAAATAGTTCTATAGTTCTATACTGAGAAGCATCAGTATACTGAGTATGTTCAGTTTATTGACTGACTGTTTTGAAGATATGCAGCTGCTTCTCCTGAAGTTTTCCTCCAGCCTTATCTCTTTGGTTTGCTTCAGTGCAATTAACTTGAATGCCAGTGGTGTCTTTGCTGGCAACAGACTGATCTCATAGCACAGTTCAATCTTGTGTGGGTTTTCCAGGCAGATATGAGCTTCTCTTGTTGTTTTCCAAGCTAGCTGGCTGTGAACTTGCTGAGAACAAGGTGATGTGTTCTAATCACCTTGTTCTCAGCAAGGTGAGAACAAGGTGCTAAACTGGAGCTAATGCACTTATTCTTCACAAAGTTCATTCATGTCTATGTGGAGTGCAGACAAAGCCTATTCAAGTCCCCCTGGGAAAGCCACAGCAACCCTTTTAAGACTATGCTAGATAAGTCTTTAATTAGGAGATGTTTGAATGGACTAAGAGCTTTGTACAAGAACCAAAACTAAGAGAGTGATTACTAAGAGTTACAACAAACACATCTCACTGAAAATATTCTTCATACATCATAAAGCATACATCAGCTTTAAACTTGTATAAAGTAAACACCCAGAAACAAGAATGAAACCTGTATCTAACTTTTCTTTCCTTGTGAGATGGTGCAGCTGACTTGCTGCTTCTTTTTCGTGCCATTTCAGTGACTGGATAATGGTTGAGCAAGGACAAACTTAAAATGCAGATAGTGGGTACTAGATGGAAGGTTAATAGAGGAAGAAATGGATGCAACTTCTCTTTCAAAATGGTTACATGACAGTGTTGCAAAGCAAGAAAACAAAAGTGCTTTTTTTGGAGAGGATGCAGAGTTTGATGGCTTTTCCAGTTTAATGACAGATTTTCAAAGTATTAAAAGTAATGAGGTACAGCTTTCCATAAAAGAAGCAGTGTGAACTGTTTGTCATGTGCCTGTCATGAATACTAACTTCCATGGAGGAGGTGGTGTCTCTAGGTCCTGGCAAATTTGTTTTGCCAAGCTCACAGTTGTCTTTGGTTTGGGAACTTATTTTTGTCTTTATTATTACTGATGTCCTCTAAGGAAGAACTGAAAGGAGGACTGAAAAAAGGGAAGAGAGCACTTTGTATGAGTACCTTGTCTCTTTTTATAGTAGTGATAGTCTGTAGCAATGCCAGTGTGTTTGTCTGGATTCTCAACAGCACAGATGCTCCAGCTGCTTGGTTTATGTGGGATATGCTGTGTCAGCCTTGTCACTCGTGTTCAAGGCTTCCTTTAACTGAATGACAGTGTAGCAGTGATAGGACAGAGACAGAGAAAAATGTAAACTTTTGGGAAAGCTCAAAGCTTGAAAGAGCATCAGATCTTTTCCAGGGCAGAGCCTTGCCTGGAAGGATGCAAGAGTATCTTCAGTCATTCTTTGCACTTGATAGAGATGAATAAGGATGGAGGGGGATGTTGCATTGCCAATAGCAGGACCAGAAAGCACATACATGGAGTGTGTGACAAGGCAGTCTTGGATTCAGTTTCAATCTTTATTCTTTTTAACCATTTTTAGAGTATGGTGGTAAGTGGAAACTGCTCCATTATTTTGCCCAGAACTTCTTTGCACCACTGCTGCCTGTGGCCTATGAAGACAAAGGGATGTTGCACATTTATGGTGTCTCAGATCTTCATGAGGACCACAAGGTGACTTTGAGGGTAAGTGGCACCTACCTCACCACTCTTGTGTGCCTCCTACAAAAATGTGAGAAGCTGAAACAAGCAGGTCCTTGTACAGACAAGCTTCAGATAGGCCATGCTCAAACACTGTGAGATGCAACTCTAGTCTTTAATCTTAGGGGCAACACTATTCTTTATTAAAGTAGTGTGTAGTGCTTCACAGAAGAAGGAATTGCTTTGCTTATAGCCTATAGGGATAAGGCTGAAATGAACTATTCTGTTGAAATCTTAAAGGGATTGATGGTTAAATAGAACTAAGTAGTGAAACTCACTACTTAACAAAACTCTTCCCTGGTGTTAGAACTAGATAACCTGATTAAGTAGAAGGGAATAAAGGGATTGTACCATTGCTTACCAGTACTCAAACTATACAGCTTTGGGAAAAAGGACTGGATTATCTTCTGAAATACGAACAGCACATCTTTAATTGGAAGGTCACCTATGCATGGCACCACTTTGCAATTGATGCCTTAACTGTTCTCTGATAATGCTATAGAAACTGATAGGATTTTTAAGTCACTATTTGGACTGCTGTGTTTTCTTGTAGACAGCAGTCTTCCTTTTCAGCTTGTTACATTTTGTTGCTATTAATCATATGGCAGCCAGACCCCAGATGAATTTAGGGACCATTTTCCACTATGAGATACAGCTCCTGACATAAAATATATCCTATGTGAAAACAGTGTGTAGGATGGAAAAACAGACCTTGAGACCTGGAATGACTCACTAGTGGTATGAGTGTGTCAGCTCCTAGATCATTGCTCTGTCTGGTGGGCTTCCATGAATTTTCAGATTTATAAGGTTGCTTATATGGAGTAAATTATGCTACAGAATATGGTTGCAATTTCTGGATAGTCAGTTCTTGGAGTAGGACTGCACTTAGTGAAATTGTTCATTTCTGGTCTGAGTTATTCTAATAGACATAAATTCAGATTTTCTGATAGCACCAGAGAAGTGTTGGCAGTAGAATAGTTCTGATGAATACTGTATATTGCACTTCAAGAAGATTTGGAACTTAACTCTTGAAAGGAGTTAAGATCTGTTCCTGACTGCACACTCCTGTTAAGGCTAAAACTAACCAAAAATTTATGAAACAGAATGTTTTAATTCTCATTAAGTACTTAATTTCCAAATTCTGCCCTTTTAAAAAGAGTATATTCATAATGCATGGAAGATGTCTGGGAATGTATTTTGCTGTATTAATATACCCTTCATAATCCCTTTTAAGATGATGGAGCTTGCTTCTGTTTAAGAGTGATTAAGCAGAAACTCTAGTATACCCAGTTGGGTTACATCACATAATGCTGAGCAATCTCATAAAAATCCTCTGAACTTTTTTTTTAATTCAGGAAGGGAGGAAAAAGAGTCAACAAATTAGTCACTCAATAATTCCATTTCCAGCACTTCCTTGGTAGGAATTGGCAATCTCTTCCTCTCAAGGAGCCTGGAGAAAAGAAAAAAGTCTTGCAGATCAAGAGCAGCTCCAGACTGTTTGAAATGGACCTCTTGTTAGGATTTTAGAATGATCTTATTTATATGCTATATCTATTGTGTGGTTTCTTGCTAGGTGGAAATCAGCTGGTGCTATCAGAAAAACATCTATTGTAATGAGCAATCTGAAATCTAGGATGCTGCATTGTTTTCAGAAATGTTGCCTTTCTTCTAAGCTTTGTGCTCTCTCAATGTGCTTGATAGGTCTCAGTGCACGCCTGGAGCTCTTTGGAGCCCGTGTGCACCCTTGCCAAAGAAGGTGTGACTGTTAAAGCACAGAGTGCAGTCCCCATCTACAAGGAGCCCATCTGTGACCTTCTGGGAAGATGCAGAAATTGTACCAGGGAAAGCTGTGTGATTACTTTCTGTCTCGTGGGAGAAGATGGGCTCCAGAGTCCTAGGAACCATTACTTCCTTTCATCACTCAAGGATGCCGTGGGATTAGAGAAGACCCAGCTCAGTGTAAGCATCAGTCATGCTAAATTACTGTATTTGGTTTTGCTAATCCTACTGGTTTGGGTTGTTTGCTGGCTGTGCAGTGTCTGATTCCACTGAATGTTCTTTCTCCTTGGTTGTTGCTATTCTGGCTTCCAGGTTGAGTTCAAAAACAGATTTTTTTTCTGGTGTCACTATATGTGTATCCGAATAAGACTGCTGGGGGGGTTGTTTGTTTGTTCATGATTTTTTGTCTGGGCTTTGTTCTGTTTTAAAGAATGAAATCTCCCTTTCATTTGTTTAGATTGTCTTCCCCCTTGCAGCATTGCTCCTTTCTTTCTTTTCGTCCCTAGACAGCAAATAGCATCATGACAAGTGTTCTGGCTTGCAGACAGCACTGTATATCAGGATGAGGTGATCCTAGTTCAGTTGAGTGTGGAGTGCATTATTGTCAGCAGTATTTCCTCTGGAGGTGCTCACACTCTCACATCAGTGGAACATTGCTAACACACAAAATTGCAGTATTGCATGCTCCTTTCCTCCTCTTTCAAATCCCTGCCCTCCAGTAAGGGTTCTGATTTGCATAATAGTGATTATTCTTAATAGCTGGCAAGTGTGTCAGTCTCCTAAACAGGCAAAAAACCCATTAGTGTTATATAACATTGTCATTTAGTCAATTTGCTCCTTTTTCCTAGATTTCTTCTGCTCCTAGCAAGCTTGCTGTATAATATAGAGAGCTTGCATGCCCTGTGTGTGTGTGTGTGTGTGTGCACACATGTTTTATTAAACCTCACTTCTTAGCATGTAGAGCTTATTGGAAAATTCCTAATCATCAGATGTGCAGGATGGGGACCTTTGTGTTCTCACATTTGGGTTTCAAACTGCAGCTTTGCTCTTTAGTGCTAAACTGAACAAGGAGGGAATAGAGGTCTAATCTCTTTGAATCTGGACTAGCATAATTGCTTTACAGAAAGAAAATGGGCCAGATTTTCTCTTCTTATCTCTTTCACAACAGCACAGCCTGCCTCCTGAGTATACAAAGAAAAGAAATCAGCCTGTTTTATTTTTTTTTTCATCTGGTGGTACAATCTACAGTCTGAGTCATGCTGTGGGGAGGTTTTTTGTTTATTTTGGTTTGGATTTTTGGTTTATGGATGATATCATCAATAAGAAAAGTTCTGCAACTGGAGCATTTTTGGAAAATTTCATTCCTTTATCTTGTAACAGTGTTGTCTTTGCAATACTAACTAATAAGGATAGCTAGCAAGGATAAATGCAAAGTGGTCATTTTAAGAAATGCAGCTGTGACTAAAAAAACGACTGTGTTGGGAGAAGCTGGTATGTCTATACTTGGTTACTAATTAACTAACTAGGCTTTCAAGTACATTGCTAATCCAAGAGCTACAGTTCCTAGCATTGCTTTTAAAAAGCATCAAAAGCATTAGTATTACTTCAAGAAACAAAATGTGTAGAGGATGTGTGCTTTTTCTTAAAAATGAATAGCATTGCTTTTCTTGTAAGCAGAACATGATGCCTGTACTGACTGTAATTTGTCTTCTTTTTATAGATGGTTAACTGGTATTTGAAAGTTATATAGCATAATCTTTCATTGTGGTGAATGGGGAGTGCTGCATGAGAATGCATCCTGGCTGGGATTTAAGGTCTCTCTGAGATTTAAGTGCTGATAGAACTTAATACAAAACATTATACCTTGACCTTACATTTTACAATTTTTTTGTAATATATAACTAAATTAAGTATGAGGGCTTTACTGCCATGATGCATTAAGATGAGATGTCTTTCTGTCTTACTGGGATTTTTACCATCTTTGTCTTTTGTGTATTTCTATTCTGTATATAATTGAAATGCAAGCTCTTTTAGCAGATGTGAACTGGTAAGTTGAGTGAAGTGTTGGTGAAAGGACAAATCTCTTTCACTGCAGTAAGTACAGGATACCAGTACTATGTAGAACTCAGATTACCATTTACTCAGTTATTCTCATAAGAAGATGGCAAAGTGATAATGCTTCTTGGCATTTTTCCAGTCTGTAGTATTCTGTAGGAAGGCTCTAGTAACATTTGCAGTTTTTACATGATTCTTAGATATGAAGAATACTGCTTTTGATGAGATGTGATTGTTCAGCCTACTAGTATGCAGGTGTTTTCCAGTTTGGGTGTAACTGGAGTCTTCTTTGACATGTATTTTTTTAATAATACATATTTTTTATTTCTCTTTCAGGCCTCTGTGTCCCAACAAGATGGCATTTATATATTTGTTCTTCAGACCACTGCAATTGCTCCTTTTGTTACTTTGGATGTAGGGAGTATAAAAGGCAGATTTAGTGATAATGGTTTCCTTATGACTGAAAAGAAGAAAACAGTTGTGTTTTATCCTTGGGAACCTACTAGTGTTGAAGAGCTAAAAAGTTCACTAATCTTGACCTCTCTACTGGATGTTGTCTGAGAATACTTCATTTCATTCTAGATAAAGAGTGAAACAGGAGGAGAAATAAAAATTAGAAGAATTTCATTGAAATTTCATTTCTCTGAAGTGACGTGTACTTTGAACTGGCTAAAGAATATACTGTGTCTTCCTGTCTTGTGAATTGTAACTGCTGGTTCATTGTAAAGATACCAACAGCAAAGCTTACATATAATATATGTGGTGTATTGAAAACACATCCATATTTTTTTCTAGTTCCACTATGCTGTAAGTGGAAATTCAGTTTAGGATACCAGCAAGGTGTATGCTGAGAGCAAGGGAGAAGGATAGGGAGTGAAGCTGGGACTGCCTCCAGCCACTCCATGGGCAGGTTGCTAAACATTTGGCTTGTCTGTCAGTCTTGGTTTGGAATGCAGCTGGGGTCTTGCTGGTGTTCCACAAGGATCCTCTGTCCACCCAAGCAAATATTAATTTTCTTGCAAAGCAAAATCAGCATGGCAGTAGGTGGAGTTTGAAGGAGCTCTGCCACTGAAGTCCATCGCTGTTGTAAAAGCAGCACGAGGGCATTGCTCACTGGTGGTGTGGGGGGTCTGGGGCACGTGTGGGGGCAGCAGCTGTGTGTTCCACTGGAGAACTCAGACTCAGTTGAGTTGTGATCACAGTTTTAATGAGCATGTTGATACTTTGGTGTTAACCAAAGCTGACATACTCCTGAGCGAGAGGAAAAACTTACAGATGAAAGGGAAATGATTAATGAGAGTTTGTTACAGATGCTTTATTGGGTCACCAAAACAACTAACTGCAGTTGCATCTGGTTCAAAACAAGTCCTAGTTAAAAGAAGACATGAAAACAATCAAAATATGGATGTGTATGTGCCAATGTTAATAGATTTTGTAATATAGATAGGGAAAATGACAGTCATGACTAAAACTTAACAAATGCAGGCGCTGACAAAGGAAATGAAAAAACTGTTCTGAGAGGCATCATGGGCCAGCAATACCAGAAAAATCCTTCAGTTTTTTTGGTGTCCTGGAATCAAGGTGGAATCAAAGCATAAGGTAAGAAAGTCAACATAAGGTAAGAAAGAACAAATGTAGAGAAAATATGATTAATATATACTGTTGCAGTGTATTAGGAAGAGGGCAAGTCTGTTGATGTCTTTCTTTTACATTGATGGAGAAATGTCTCTTCCAGCAACATCTAGATAGAATTTCAAAATGGCACTTAACAGTGTTAAATAAATAAAACTTTGGAGGAATCACTTGTTTAGAGACAATCAAGAGACCTATCTGGAGGTCAGTGATATTTGTTCATCTCAGCAAATGAGTGAAGTTTAAGATATGTAGAAAAACTTCTGGATTGCTAGAAGCAAAATCCATTAATTATTAATTTGGATAACTGTGACCTCATCTAGCCTGTCACAATTTTTAGGCAAAATCTTGAAAAGAAATGATGTGGTACATGATTAACAAGTGATGAAGTGGCTATGCAAATAAAGTCTACCAGCACAGTTAAACATAACAGCATTCTATTATTTTTTTTCCTGTTGCTTTCTGCAGTTACCAGATTGACATAGCAAGGTTTGGGATATTTTAAAAATTATTGCTGTTTTTGAAGGTCAGGAGCTCCCTAAGTAGTAGGTCCATTCTTTCTCAATGAAAATCTTTAATTCAGCACTAGGTGCCATTGTGAAAGATTAGCAATTGCTTAAGCCAAATGCTTGAACTCAAAACAGAATTTAAAGGGGAAGGTTGACTTCCATTATTGTTTTAATATCCTTAATATGTTCTTTTGAGTTCTTGGTGTTGCAGTAGGTGTGTGTTTATAGAAGCCGTTCTCTCACCGTGCAGCAGTGGCTGTAAGGTGTGCTTTGGTTAACCATTGTTACTTTGGCAGTGCCATCCTGTGCTGTATTGGTTACATTGTTTTGCCTTTATCTCAGATCTGGGCAGAGATAGGAAGGCAGCACTGGTAACCTGCACTCCTGTCAACACATCCATCTTGCCAGCTGGGTGTTGTTACAGCTGCAGCAGCTGTAACCTGTATTGCCAGTTCTGTCTGATGAGGGTTTGGCAGCCGGAGCCTTAGGACAGCATTTGGTAGCTGTGCTGCTTGTCCTCAGTGTCATTACAGTATTGGTGGCAGCAGCAGAGGGGACTGGCCCTGTCAGTGTTCCTTCAGGGTACTTCCTTGCAGTGTCTTGTTAAGGACCAGGGAATTCTCTTGTGCTCATGACCTTTGTTTGCTCCTGGGCTCCTCTGGGCTGTTCTCCACTGATGGCAAAAGCAGCAGCCAGAGTGCCCCACAGCCATGACAAATGCCCTTCCAGAACAGAACTTGAGAGCAGGTTTGGGAAGAACACTGTATGGTGTTGGCTAATCTGTTGTCCTAAAACCATTCTCTGGCTGGGATTTAGCTGTGAACACATTCTGGGCTTGCAGAGGCCGTTTTGAGCTTTGGAGGGCAGCTGTTTGTACTTCCTGCCACACAAGGAAGACTTATTTTGCTCCAGTTTACTGGAGCGTGTCCTTGGAAGCTTTTTCAAGTTCTGCATTTTCTCCGGGAAAGAAGCATGCAAATGTGTCTAAAAATTGCTCTCTAAGTAAGTGTTCATAGTTCATAGTTAGTGTTTCTTGTTACCTGCTGTTTGCATACCTTGTGGTCTGGACAAGTATTCTGCCTTAGAAGCACATCTTTCTCAGTACTTTTACTTCTGTTAGTTAGTTCCCTTTTGGTTTTGGAGATGTGTAGCAGAGACCTTTTCATTAACTTGAACCAGTGTCAGGAGCAGAGAGATGGGCCAGTGAGTTTCTTATTTTCAGTACAGGAGAGCTGGGGTTTGAAGCTTACAAGCCAGCCTTTTTATTGCCAGCATCACTGTTTTCTTTCTTACCCACTTAGGGTACCAGGAATTCATGGTTTTTAGGACAGGTTTCAATCCAAGAGTTGTGTTTACATAACCTTGCTTTCCAGTCAGATGTTACAAGGTAGCAAAACAAAGGCCCCAAATTAATTCAATTGGTGTGGAAAACCAAAACTTAAATGGGAAAAGGCCATCTCTGTAAGAAGTAGTCAGTCAGCAGAGACCTGTAATACCTGAACTAGTGCTCTTCTGCATTGTACATATGGCAAGGGTGACTGGATGGCTAAAAAATTCTGTAGTAGTTTGATTTAAATGAGGCCATGGAAAAACATACTGCAGCCTGGGTCTAAGTGGGACATCAGGCTGCTTCATAATGCTGAAAGGAGGAAATCAACTCCTTGGTAATTAACTTGTGTTGTCTTTTTCTGTAGGAGTCTTTTGGAGCCAGCAAAAGTTTGGACTGACCATTGGCCATTACTCTAGAACTCCTTTATTTCAAGGCATGATCACCCAGAAACACCAGAAGCTGTGGATGGTGGGTGAGTATTGACCATAAACTAGCAAATGGGCACCAGCATTCCTGTCACTTTACTTGGGGGAAGCAAGAAGAGTGGCTCTTTTTTCTTAAATGTGTGAAAAAAGCGTTTTACTTTCCAGGCAAGGGAGAAAAGACAGTTCATACACCACTACATGTAGGTAAGATTCTTATCCTCCTGCAGTCCACAGAATCTCAGAATGCTGCCTAGATCTTCCCAGTGATTTCCAAGTTTGTACATACATGCCAAGATGATGCCAGGAAACATGCAACTGTAGCAGCTAATCTAAAATCAAGGGCAGTAGAACTTTCTGAATCTTTCATTTCATATCAAATGCAGAGAACATCTGAAGAGATCTGTTGTTACAACTTTTGCTGCTTTCAACAATTTTCTGTTTATTACTGCAGCAGAGCAGCAGAATAACAGAGCGAGCTCTATTCCACTGCACATACAGATTAAGTTTGGAGGTTTCTCTGTATAAGCCAGGTGTAAACAGATGAGCTCAGCAACAATTTTCTATCTCTAAAAAAAGGGGAAAAAACCAAAAAAGATTAAAGTCTTTTTTATTAAATACAATGAAACTGAGAAGCTGCCAGGCTGCCATTTAAAGCACTTCCATACATAGGGCCTAGGGGACCTGCTGTGCATGATCACTAACCTGATAAACAGCTATTATGCAACATCTGGTCACAAAGTGCTTTAAGGAAATACAGATCCAGGTGTCTCCTGGTGGTTTAAAAGCAGAGCTGGTCAGAACTAAAGCTAAAAGTTGTGCATAACAGCCAGGGTGCCCTGGTGACCTGCGGCATTGTAGAAACCTCAGTAAAAATCTCTGCCAGCCCCCTGAGCTGTACTGGAAATTCTTTGGAAGCAGGTGGTGTGTTTTACTTGGAACAGCAGCTCTCCTGGGGCCCAAAAAGCCCCTCCACTCCTGGAAATATAAGAACCTTTGCCTGTTTCTATTAGAGATGGAATACAAAGAGAACACTGGAGAAGTACATTAATTGAACAAAAATCTATATGCCTTAGACATTGCCTGGATGATTATACATACAAGAACTGAAAGAACGAATGAATGGCACTTTTAATCTTCTTCTCTGGAAGTAATTAACATTTTCAGTAATTCAGCCGGATTATAAAATAAATTCACAAGTTTTTTTTCGTTACTCATCATTCAATTGATTACAGCAGCTACCACTCTAAACATAACCATTTTCAAGGTTTATTTGGATTCATTTTCTCAGGAGTGACACCCAGGTTACTGAAGACTGAGCTGAGCCAAGAACGACCCTGTCAACACTCCTTCTTTGTGCCAAAAAAAGTTGGCTAGAGGTAAGTGACAGTGGTACAGTGTCCCTCCTGGTTTTTTTATCATGAACTCTGATGCCTGTTCTGTTTAGTTGTGCCAACATCAATAACAGGACACTCACCATCTCAGAATTGATGTCAGACAAGAAGAAACACTGCTTATGAGCACAGTTACTACAGGAGAGTCTAGATAGCCCAAAGGAGAGCTGTCTCATCAGAAATTTGCTGAGACACTAAATAGTTTGTTTCAGTGTAAATGATTCTCTGCCACCATAATAAGGAGAACTAAAAGAAGAGGCCTTAATCTCAAAGTACAGATGCTCAGCAGTAGCTGATAGTCCTGCTCTCCCTCCATAAAAGATACTTCAGGCTTAAGACAGGTGGCTTGCAACCTTTCATTTTAGTGCTCGGAAATCAGCATGATCTTGTATCGATGCCTAAAATAGAGATGCTAAATCTTCAATACCTCTACTTGAAAAGTAATGTAAGAATCACAGCAGGCACAGACAGGAGCATTAATTTTGGGGTTTTATTATAAAAGTAAAATAAAAATAAGCATTTAAAAAGCACGCTTTTCCAAAAAGGAACGGATATAAAAAAAACTATTTACAAGTAGGAAAATGCCAAACTTGAAAAATTTTTGAATAAGAGGCACCAAAGTTAAGTTTAAATACATTATTTGAAATATACAAGATTCTTTTAGGATTCTCTTTTTTTGCTAAGTTGTCTCTGTTGTGATTAAAGTAATGATTTTTCTTTGCCAGCTATTTTATAAGCTGTTTGCATGCAACTGTGCTGCAAAAATTATGAAGAGAGCAGCTAGAAACGGTATCCTCTGATTGCTCCTGTGCTTAACCTCTTTAGTAAGTTTGTATTATGCATTAACAACTTCTTTTTCATCTGTAAAAAAAAATCCTCACAGACCAAGGAAGTTCAGTAAGTCTTTGACAACATCCAGACCTGTGTATTAATGCAGCAGTGGAGCCCGTGTTGTAAATGGCTTGTAAATGAACACAATTAAATGTACTTGAGGAAGGAAGCAGTGGCTAGGAGTCACATGCTGCAGTTGCCATTTGTTTGGGTTCAGGTGAGATTCATCCAGTGTACTTTTGGTTGTGAGTTCCCTTCCCTCTGGCCAGGATGACACTGATGTAATTTGAAATGTCCCATTTCTTCCTGTAACTGCATCTTGCCAACTGAAGATCACTAGTCAGCCATGTAATTGCTTTGCCCTGAGCTTTGATGTCCACAACCCAGGGCCATTTTGCCAAGTGTTAGTGAGGACTTGCTGCTCAGAGAGTCTGAGTAGGTGAAGCTCAGCTTGCGGAAGGAGGTCTCCACACCACTGTCACACACACTTTCAGGGTCTTGGAATCTGCTATTGTAGAGCTCACCTGAGGGACAGAGAAAAGGGAAACATCATTTGTGTGGCTTGAGCAAGGTTGCTTTGAGAAAAGCCTAAGGCATATAAACCAACAGAGTCAAGCTCTTCAATAGGAAAATAGGTCTAACATGAGGTATTGTAATAGGAAAAGCTGTACTGACTGTTTCCAGGCCACCAAAGCACGTGATCTGATGTACTGCTGGCAGAGATCAGCTTGCAGTTGGAAGTTGGATGGGATGAGAAGCCTGGTGCTCTACTGACACTAATGCTGTCACTGCAGTTGGGTCAGGACTCTGCCCAACTGTGGTGATCACAGGGCAAAAGGTTCTCTGGTTCTCAGAGTCACACTCTGTGCAAGTGTGCAACTCCAGGATGAGGCTCCTAAAACTTCTAATTCATGTTATTTCAACTTACAGATTTCTTTTTGAGAGCTTTCATCTAGTAAGTGACCCCAAAATAGGAACAAGTCAGTAGCATTCATCACCTGGGCAGGATCCACAGGAGTGCCTGACTGTAAGCTGGAACTGAAGGTACGATGTGGGATCAGTGTGGCTAAAACAGTGCTGGTACCTTAAGAGTTCAGTCTTGTTCTTCTAAGCAAACATCTTAAACTGTGAGATGCCCTCTATGTTGCAGAGGGAGCAGAACCCCTCTTACCCTTCAAGATGAATCTAAAGGGGCAGTATGTGTACAAGCACATTTTTGGGTGGGTGTGAAGGTTTATTCCATGACTGACCAAACAGTTTTCTATAGAGAATAAACTGGCAATGTTAGATTGGAATAGAGTGATGTGGTGTTTCTTTTTTCTTACTAGAAATACCTATAATGTTTTTACACAGGGTGTAAGTTTCCACATTTTGCTACAGGCAGCACTACCAGTGTTTGAACAGGAAAAAACAAACATTTTTGTTACTAAACCTGGCCAGACAATGACTGAACGGCCCTGATAGCAAACTTCTCACAATCTCTCTTAGAAGAGTTCCCTTCCCAAAACCACTGTAGAACCTCTGTCATTGAAGGTGCTCAGAACTCAACTGGACATAACATGGGCAACTTCTTGTCATGTTCCACTGGCCCTGCTCTGAGCAGACAGTTGGCCAGCAGGACTCCTCGAGGTCCTGTGTAACCTAAGCCATCCCCAGCTTCTTTGTGTACAGAACACTGGGCCATTTTTGAGTGCTACACATTGTGGAAGGAGAAATTTAATACTGAAGTCTTGCCAAAAAGTTTAGGAGCCCAAAACATTTTTGTTTATCCAGCTGTGGGGCAGGGGGGGAAGTCAAAAGCACAGATAATTGCATATTCCCAGTACATCCAAGGCATTACCATTAGCAAATGGCAGGTGTCTGGTTTTAGCAAAGGGCAGCAGTAGAATGAATGCTGTCATGCAGGCATGCTGATTCAAGTGATTAATTTTTCCTCTCTCTTCTATGTCTAGCAGATATCTATGATGACAGGAGTCACACTGCAGTAAAATATTTCTGGAACCAGTAAGCAGGTGAAGCAGTGTGTGCAAGAAGGTGTGCAATCCTAACAGTCCTAGATAGAGTGGAGAGGGAAAATTGAAAAAAAATCTTAAATAAAGGTGTTCATATTTTGCTGTCAGTTTTACCTGTCTCTCCATTTGAAAAGGGGAGTGGTGATGATAATGGAAGAGCTTTTGCCGTGCTGTCCTCCAGGGAAGGCGGTCTGCGTGAGATGGACAGTGCTTCCTGAATTATTTCTATGGCTTCTGTGTGATCCATCTGTCTCAAAGCAGCGATCAGCTCTTGAACTGTACCACCAGACACCTGAAAGAGCAGACATCAGACACTCAGCATGATCCAGGCTGGCTAAAACTGCAGGGCTGCACTGTCTCACTGTGCGGGAGAACAAGGCTCTCTACGTGTATCGATGTTCTTTATAACCTGTTACAGCACATTACCTCATAGTTATCCAGCAGGGTCTTCGATGGGGAAGGGCTCAACCTGAAGGCATTATTAAGTATGCCAAGACCCAGTTTTTGTGCTAGGGTGGACCAGTTTTTGGTTGGATCAGGCAATTCCAATAGTTTGTAAAGCTGCATCTTGGAATTCTCATTCAGGTCTCTCAAATGTCCTGAGGAACAGAGAAATACGTTAGTTTATTATTTATACAAAACATGCACCAGTTCATTTTTAAGCAGAAACAAAGCCAAACTGAGAGTTCAATCCCAGCATTTACAAATGTATTGCTGCAATGCTGCAAATGTACTCCTTGTCCTTGAGACATCTTAAGGGCATCATGCTCATTGTATGAGTGAGGGGGTGGGAGGGCACATCATCTCTCTCAGCAGCTCAGTTACAAGCAGGGCAATGTCTTCTGCCACTACTCTTTCAGTACTCACTTACTAGAGGGATATTGTCAAGTCTTTATAGGTGTTACCTTGTGTGAGTAAGTCCTCCAGAACCTCTGCTGACTCGTAGGGTTTGCCATTTAATATGTCATACACCTAAGAGAATACATTGAAGTCAGTATTTAGCAGAAATCTGGTTAGTGTCCATTAAGTCTCAGCAGTATTGTATAAAATTCCATCTGTAAATCAGCATTCTTTTTCTCTCCCAGGCTCAGTATGACTAAGGATACTGTACAAAACCTGTGCTAAACTTTAGGGAGAAATCTTGAGAAGTTAATCTCCCTTTATTTTAAGCTGTGTCATCTGGCAACTATTTTCAAGACACAGAGGAAGTCTTGGCAGTAAATAAATGGCAGTAGCAGAGACTAGGCAAGGAGCAGCTGCCTGCTGCTGCAACCAGTCATTTAAAACAGCCTGGGTTAGATTTTCACCTAAGCTCGGTACCACTCCCCAGCTCCAGATGAGCAGAGATGCTGACTGCTTATCCTTTACATTCACACCAAGCCACATGCACAATAATCAGCTCAGTCACTGTTGGGGTAGAACACAGGAGTGCATTTTCCCACCTCACACAGGCTGCAGTTCTGAAGAACACTCAGCAAAGAGATCCCTTGGAGAATGGGCCTTCAAACACAAGCTGCCCACCCAGGTAAATACTTTCCCACACTGAAGACTCTAGAGCAACTGCTTGAAGAACTGCCTGGTCATTTCTGTTCAGCAGCCTTAGTTCAGTGGACCTTTCTTCCAATGCTGTTTCATCAGGGGAGTTTTATGGCTGAATTAGCTTAATTTTTGATGGCAAATTCATTGAATTAATTGCAGTAATTTTGGATGCAATGAAAGGAGCTGGCTGAGAGAGCTGAACTATCCTGTATAATTAGAAAAAAAAACCAACAAAAAACTGAAAGAGGAAACAGACCACATACCTCAGAGGTGGCTGCCATATCCAGTGGTGTTGTTCCAGGCACAATCCCTTCATCATCATCTTCATCATCTTTCACATAGTCTAGATCAAACAATGGCTCAAAGTTCTCAATGTGAGGATTGGCACCTGAAAAACAAGGAGGGGGGTGGGAAAAGGGCTTCAAGTTGCTTCTCAATAATATTTAAAATATGTTTTCTATGTACTGAATGGCAAATCAGCTAATTTACTCCAGGTGAATGATACTTTTTATTAAGCTAGCAAGTGGCTCTTTTTTTTAGTTACATTTAAATGCTGTCACATCTCTGTGCAATGCTACTTTCTCTTATAAAGACGGAAAAAAACTGATAAGCTGAGCCTTAGGGCCCAGAGAAAGAGCTCTGGTTGTATCAACTGACTCCCAGTCCCATGTTGCCTCACACAGCACAGCATGTATGTGATGAAGGGATGGTGTGGTGCTGCTTTTTAGTGTCAGAGAAAGTGAGGGTGTTTTTAAAAGACCAAGCAGGCAGTCTCAGCAATGGGAGGCTTGGGTTTGTGTTTCAAAGGAGAAAAACTAGGTTTAAGAACAATTGACAAAATGTTCCAGTAAATACTCCAACCTAATTCTTCCAAAGTGACAGCAGTAGGAGACACTACAAGCTCATGCTTCAGTGATGGTATTTTTTTTTTGGCTTTTTCTTTCTAAAGCAGTTCAACACTTATCCCAGATACATAAAAAGATCTCTTCTCTGCTCCTTCAGCTATAAAAGCTACAAAAGATACTCAAGAAACTTCCCAAAGTCCTCTCGAGAATTTTTTGGACCAACATAGTTTGCCTTTCCAGCCATTAGATGGTGCTGAAGAGTGATTAGTATAGCACCTCAGAGCAGGACTTTCTGAGGAAATTCAGACCTTCTTGCTTTAACACCTGACTTCCTCCACACATTTAAACAAGTTCACTCTGCTTTGCTGCCTTTTAACTTGAATTGTCACTGTGAAAGAGAAGTCTCCAGCAAAGATCTATTTCCATACCTGCTGCTTTGAGAACTGCTGCCAATTTTGTGGAGCCCCTTCCAGCTGCTATGTGAAGTGGAGTTGTCCCATCATATGTAGTGCTGTCCACATCTGCATCACCCTAAGGTTTTGGTGAATGGCAAAAAAGAAAAAAAATCTGTACAATGCAGCTGCAGAGGCTCATGTCAGCATTAACACTGCTACTGTGCAAGTAAGCACCATTCTGTGTGTGGTAGCATAAAACCTCTAACTGTTGCTTGAAAAGAAGGAGTTAGAAAGGAACCACAACTGTGTACATGCATAGAGTGGTAGTGTGCTCCAGTGTTAGAGCAGGAGGCACAGGGTATATCTCCAAATAGGTCAGGTAGATAAAAGCCACTTTGCATCCCCTGTAAAACTTCTGCCATCTGCTTGCCCATGGCCTTTGGGGTGGGAGTGGTGTGCAGAGAATCCTGCCCTCCTGCTGCTCATCAGAACAGCCAGGCTGGTGGCACATCCATGCATGAGCACAGAGGAAAGCTACACAGCCAGCTGGGGTGTGTAGAATTAAGATACCAGGATCAAGGTGTTACGATGAGATAAATATTTACAGATTACACAACTACATCTCTCTGCACAACTCTATACCTGTTCTACTTCAGACAGAAGAAGGGATGAACTTGTTCATGGTAACTTCAGTGCCTGCCAGCCTTACTCAGTGCAAATTATACATGGCATATGCAGTCAGGTTAGGGTCACAAACTCTAAATTCCTCAACTTGGGCAAAAGCTTCACCAGCAGTGCTGAACAAAACAGTAACGTTATCAGTAACTTTGCCACTATAGCAGTTCAAGTAATCTGGTCAATAAACAGGACCCTCCCCCCTTACTTCTGTCATTCCGAAGCATTCTGGGATTGTCAACAGCTTTTAAACATGTAATTGAAAAGACCTGGAAGAAAGAAATTCTGCCTTTACCTCAAGCAAAAGGCAGCCTGCCAAGGGGATGTTCTCTTGTTCAACAGCCAAATGCAATGCAGTTCGTCCAGATTTTTGTTCCTGAGCATTGACGTTAACTCCAGCAGCAATCAGCTGTTTGAGGCAGGACATGCTATTTGCCATCACCACCATGTGAATTGCACTGAGACCTACACAAAACAAAACCCATCCCTCATCTGCATTAATATTGTAAAATTCAGAAATGTCAGAGTAATGAGTTTCAAAGTGAGAAAACTGTAAAATGAGTTATCTGAGCAAAAGTAACATATTTTGCCTGCTTATATACTAAAAGATGACCGAATCATAGAATTTTTAGGGTTGGAAAGGACTTCAAAGATCATCTAGTTCCACTCCACTCCTGCTGTGGGCAGGGACACCCTCCACCAGACCAAGCTGCTCAAAGACCCATCCTGGCCTTGAACCTACTTTCAGGAATGAGGCATCCACAACTTCTCTGGGCAGCCTGTTCTAGTGTCTCATCATCCTCACAGTTCCATCCTCACAGTGAGGCATTTCTGTCTTAGATCTAATCTAAACCCACCCTCTGTCAGCTTAAAGCCACTTTCCCTTGTGCCATCCCTACGCGTCCTCATAAAACACCTCTCTCCAGCTTTCCTGTAGGTCCCCTTTAGGTACTGGAAGGTGCTGTAAGGTCTCCTTGGAGCCTTTTCTTCTCCATTCTCAGCTCTCCCAGCCTGTCTGCAGAGGAGAGGTGTTACAGACCTGTGAACATCTTCATGCCCTCCTCTGGCCCTGCTCCAACAAGCCCACGTCCTTCTTATTTATGTTGGGGGCCCCAGACCCTAAGGAAGTACTCCAAGTGGAGGCTCAGGATGAAGTTAATGGTGTTAATAAATATGTTCTTTGTGCATAAATTAGAACTTGGAGAGTCAAAACCATGCAAGGAGAAAAAAATCAGATTACAAGGGGGAACAGAAGGCAGGAACTACAGAGCTCACCTAGAGCATCTTTTTGCCTCAAGAGAATAGCCTTAAAAAGAAAATCTGCATCTTGGTACTAAACAAGTAGGTACCCCACATTGGCCCCATCTGCCACTGAACATCTCTTCTAGAAAATGGTTTGGAGAGTAACTGGAATATTTTAGTATCATCCTCCTGTAAGGTCACAGTGACCTGACACCTCAAGAATACCTGCACCAGAAAGATAATAATAAAGCCTTTTTTAAAAAACCCAACCAACACCAAACCAAAAAAAACCTCTCTTCCTGAAGAACTGAACACAGTTTTTTGAATTCACGACGACAATTTTAGGTCAGACATTTTACAATCTATTAGATCAGGAGTACTGGATTGAAGTCCCCTGCACACTGAAAAATGGGAGAACTGTCTCTTTGTGGTTATTTTACAGGCTCTAATTCTGGATGGTCACAAAGTGCCAGATATGAAACTCAATACTAGTGCAGAAACTATTTCTAAGGGGATTTCATTCACTAGGCAGGAGGAAACATTTTCTTCCGGGGGGATTTTTTAAAAAAACCAAGGGTGGCATAAGGAACAAGATGAACACAAGTGCTTGAGGTTTTGTGATATTGAACAGAATGTACAGGGACAAAAATCAAATCCATGCTGTGTCACGTGACCATTACCAATCTTCCTGTTCTGTATAACCAGAAAACTGACTCGCCTGTGCTCTCTCATCTGTGCCTGCAGGCATATTAAATCCAAGGGCAGCATATGCAAAATGGGGAAAGATGTTATTTTCAGGGTCTGTATCTACCTATGTAGCAGCACAGTGTTGGCAGGAATTGTGGTGTGTTTGTCTAGTAGGGAAGGGTATAATATAAGCCATTATCTTTCCATACCTTCAGCATTGGGGAGGTTGACCATGGGAGATACCTTCTCGTGCCTGAGGAGTAGACTCAAAATCTTGTCATCTCCTTCAGTAGCAGCTAAATGTAAGACAGAATTGCCATGGCGATCCAGAAGGCTGACATCTGCTCCAGCCTTCAGCAAGTCTTCCACCACCTTTGCCTGCTTTGTGATTACTGCCAGGTGCAGGGGGGTCTGCAAGTGACAGAAGGAAGCCATAAGAAGATAAACAAAGCTATATCACAGAAATCTCTGAAACCTATAAAAGCTCCTAGTGTGAGAAGATTGTACACATATGCAAGATTTTAGTTGGCTTTGGAGTGGTGTAGCTTCTTTTCTACTGAATACTACAAATAGGGTTTCTACGTACTGGAAATAAAAGCTGCCTTGCCAGTGTCAGCCGCTGGACTTTGGGAGGAACAAAGATGCTGCCTGCTCTATAAGCCAGGGCACTGACCTGGCTATTTGAGCATTGCAGTGCAAGGCACCTGGGAAATGAGATCATCCCTGTGCCCCCCCCACACTGCAAGCCTGCTTCCACTGCTGCCAGGTTCATGCCACAGTGGGAGCACACATGCTTTCCAGGCCCTACTCAAATCCTTTAGCAATGAACCATGCTTTCATTTTGCTCCTGAATCAGAGATTTGCAGCCATGGGCATAGGAGTTCCTTATGGCTGCACAGAATAGAAGAACATCCTGCAGGTTCTGTGCACTTGTCAAACTGCAGAACAATTGTGCATTTATGCCATGTGTGTTGAACTAGCTGATCCCATTTGCACATTCCCCATTTCTGTGCACCTGCAGCACTGAGCAGTGCTCAGGCTGAGAGGTTTTGGGACCTTCCAGAGGTTGGTTGCGTACTGCATTCTTGTCAGTTCTGAGCAGCATCACACTGAACATACATATGCATGTATTTAAACAGTAAGCATTCTAATGAGGTCTGGGAAATGGTAATTCCAATACTAAAATAATTTAAAAATTGAGTAAGATTCCATATCTAGATTACCTTGACAGAGGACTTCAAAAATAAAGACTAATTCCAGCTCTGCACAATAAGC
The DNA here is from genome assembly GCF_028551555.1 of Melozone crissalis. Lineage (NCBI taxonomy): Eukaryota > Metazoa > Chordata > Aves > Passeriformes > Passerellidae > Melozone > Melozone crissalis. The sequence goes on along the minus strand of NW_026535784.1, from coordinate 39,481,351 downwards.
TTGTGTTTGTCAATACATCTGTCAACACATTTGCAATTAATTACTGCATCTGTAAGGTATATGTCAGCTTTCAGAATATCTGCAGAGAAGGGAAATTCTAGCCCAAGCCTACATTCTCTTCTGTCAATGGCTTAAGGTTTGAGTTGAAGGAAGGGAGAGATGCAGAGGTTCTGTATTTATCAGGGATCAGGTCAGGGATTTATTTCCGGTGTAGAGCCCAGCTTTGCTTCCTGTTTCTGTTAAGCACAGGGCACAGAATTCAATTCAGAATCTTCTGCTTACTTTCAGCAGCCTCACATTTCAAACTTACTTTATAAGAACATAAAAATGTGAAGGAAAACAAGTCAAAATACACCTCCTGGGACTACCTATACGGAATTAAAACCTGCCTTTACTGTTCACACCAAAACAAATGACATAAGTGTCAGAGTACTGCTCAATGGCATGCACAATCTCTTTATAAGAGATTCTTTTCCAGGCAAGGTCCCACAGCTCTTTTCAGAACTTGAATTACAATGCAAACAGGCCAGACTATAGCTGAGGAGACAGAACTGTGCCTGCCAGTTCTTTTCCTCCTTGGTTAAAGACAAATGGATGGGCTTTTCTCAGTTACTGCAGAAATGAAAGGGAAATCTTGGTGCTCATGTGATGGGCACAAATACAATCTGGGCTGTAGGAATCGCATAGGTTATTATGGCTTCCACATGTGCCTACAGATAACTGATGATGCAGGAACTGACTCATGATCCCAAGTTAAGCAGTGTCAGAAAGGTCAGAGGAGTCCAGAGCTGGCACACTGTAATCCACACCTCTGGTTTAGTGACAGAGAAGCCAAATAGTGAAGCCATGAACTGAAGAATTTACTCTTTTGGCCTGTTCCACAGTTAGCCCATGGAGATGTTTCTGTTACCATCAAGAGAATTATGGACTAAACCAGTGACAATATGCTCTCCTTCCTCCTCAACCTTCCAGTATATCCTTTCTAAACTTGTTTGCATCAGTCTGATCGCTTCCCACCGACAGCAAGTTGTGCAATTTCTGTTTTACTGGCTAAACAATCAGCAACACTTATACCCCCACAACTGCTCACCTGATAGAGGTCATTTCTCATGTTAATGATGTCATTGTAATTCAAACGGGGCATCACTTCCAAGAGGTTTTTCACCAGCTCAGTATGAAGGTGGATAATTGCTAAATGAAGGACACTGACACAAAAACAAAAAACAGATTAAGCAAATTTACACTGTTTTCAAACTTACTACAAAAGTTTCAAGGCTTTGCTGTAGATCTGAATGCATTCTGATATAAACACTTGACTATTAGAGATAATGATTCCAACACTATGTACCAAGACCTAAAATGAATCCCAACACTGAAAAAAAAACAGGTCAGGAGGTAACTGTTTAACCCTTCAATTACAAAAGCAAACTCAGGATGGCTTTTGCTGGCCCTCAGCATTACTTTACTACTAGGCTAATATACAAAATGTGTGGTACAAAAATTATTTCAGAAATCCTCAGATTCTCTGCTGGTTTGCTGTTTTTTCGTATTTTGAATTATGCAGCAGATAAACACTTCTTATTGTGAAAACCTTCCTGCAGAATTTCCACAAGCCTCTCTGCTACCAAAGCAGATTTTCCCTTGCGGGTTTCCCCAGATCTGTGGGTTTTTCTTTATTTCGTTTTCAAACAGAAAAGTGACTAAGGACTCAGGCCCAGTGACTAACAACCACAGGATTTGCAACAGTGGCCAGAGGCATCACGCCAAATAAGCACCTGTTTTGAGACATGAGTGACTGCACAGCAAGTCACTTTACTTCTACTGGGTTAATGCAATGGCCCTTCCTGTGCTCTTCTCCAAAGGCAGGTCCCTCACCACCAGTGAGGGCTGGACGTGCTACATGGCACCAGGAAAAGGCAGGTTATGAATCCATGACTCCTGGCCCACAGAGCTCCATTTGCCTTGCTACCTTAGGACTTCATTTGACAATCATGCCCTTTGTTTTGGAACATACCCTGCCAAGCCCTTCATTGGCACACCTTCTAGACTCATCTTTGAGCAAGTTGCTGCTGACACAAAATATCAGCACAGGACATGTGGTGTGTCTGTTATGCCACTCCAGAAACACCTGAACAGTCTCAGATTTACACTTTTGTCAAAAAAATAAAAAGGAAGTTCCATGCCATTCAGGGCAAGGAGTCATCCAGAAATTGAGACAGAGAGCAGTCAAAACCAGAAGATATTTTTTAAAATAGGAAAAGAAATTTAAATTTTTCCTTTAAAACAGGAAAAGAAATTTACAAACCAAACTCATCCTTAAAGGGCATTTTTTTGTTGATTCTATATACTGCTGCTGGAAGTATCATGGCACCTTCCCTCCTTCAACTCCCCTGTGATCTACAAACAGTCTCACCATTACTGGAAAAGTGCTGTTCCTCTGCTCTGACAGATGCTTTTCATCCTGCTCTGTATCATGCTGACATTTTATTTCCAAATCTCCAAACACATTTGTTCTTCTACTTTTGTTCTCATTTCAGCAGCAAGTATTTTAATTTTACCCTACCATTATACGTGATACTGCTGACTAGACCACAAAAGGTCAGTTCCATTTCTTAAACATTCCTGCATGAAAAGATGCATTTGAGCACCACTGCAGAGCCATCAGATATCTACAGAGCAATGGTACTGGTATAAATACAGTCACAGCCAGTGTTACTGAGTGTCCACTGTAAATATACACTAATCACAGATTTCTGGGTTCTGTCTCAAGGCCATAAATTGTTGACAGCCAAGTTTTCGGAAAGGCTTAATCAAAAACTTTCTAGTTGCCATATAATTTTAATTATTAAAGTGCAAACCAGGGCAATTTATTAATTAATTTTGACCTTTTTCTTCTTCCCCAAGAGAGCTGGAAGACAATCACCAAAGCTTTGCTTTATCAAAAAGTTGTGAAGTAATACAGATACGTATTATGCTCACAGAATAAATCCATCTCAGGAGAAAGGCAATGTGAACTTGAGCCTCACATACTTGCAGGTATTTCTTGATTTAGCAAGAAAACAACTATTTATTATAATTCTAAAAAGTATTTTAACTTAGTTAAAATGCCCTGCAAGTCCAAATTGGAGGAGCACCTTTTTGGTATTTAAATGCAGGCCCTACTTGCTCAATACTCCTCTAAGTCCCCCCTTTTTTTTCTTAAACACAGAAGCTGTACTATCCATAGCACTTGTAGATTTTGTTGCTAGGTCCCACCTCCTTCATATTCCTGCTTATCTCAAAGCAGACATTAGGTTTCCAGTTGGAAAGCAAAGCTTGTAAAGTAGCTCTCTCTGATTGTGCAGTCCTCTCTCTGTAATCTGAAGCCTACTTTCACTGAAAATGGAGTGAAAGTGGTAACCTTTCTCAGAGTAATTGAACAGTGGGATACAGGTCTCAGTCACTTGAAATTTTCCTTCTAGCTAGACACCTTGAGGCTTAGCTGGCTTCTAAAAGTGATGAAAACGCTACAATTTAAGGACATGTAGGTGATTGCATAGGGCCTGCCAGCTAAAAAGTAAGGATGTGATAGTGTCACTTGCTTATGCAGAGCATTGGTTTCAACCCAGCAAGTGCAGTGGGGTCAACTCACTTGTCCCCATTGTCATCCTGGACAGCGGTGAGATGGCGCTGAGCCGCCAGCAGCATCTTCACGTCTCCGGTTACGGCGTAATCAAAGAGAGCGTCGCAGTGGCGCCTGGCAAGCTGCAGGGCCTTCTCCAGGAACAGGGCATCTGCAACACAAAGTTTCCTCTTCATCAGCTCACTTCTTTTCCTTGGAACACCACCTACTTTTGACAGGCACTTGTGCTGTCACAGAAATACAGCACCAAGCATTATTCACTGCTTCACTGAGATGGTTGCTAATTACTTCTGAGAGGTAAGGACAGAGAGAACGAATGCCTAGGAAGCAAAACCTAGGTGCATGCTGAGCATTCAGGCAGCAGGAACCCTGAGAACAGTCAAATCTGGAAGCTCCCTCTGGTTTGACTGGCACTGAAATTAACAGCACTGATGTGCAGTTGTGTGAAATGAGACAAAAGGAGCAGAAATTGGATCTGGAACTTGCAGGTCTGAGTAATTTTTCCTTGAGGAAGCTGAGGCATGGGAAGCCTAAGTGACCCATCAAACAATGCAGAGAAGCTCAGAGAAAAGCTATGGAATAAATGCAGGGCTTTGCACTCATTCTCCAACTCAAATCATGCAGTCTAGCCTTCACAGCAGCAACACAGAGAGTGTGTTCTTCTGTTTAAAACATTTCACTTTTTGCAATGGTTAGTACTTGTTTCCTGATTTTAGAATTATAAAGTGGACAGCCCCCACTGAGATTTCAAAAAGTAGAAGTTGTCATGGTGGGGAGGCAAAAGGGAGAAATGGGAGAAAAGAAACTCATTTGCGGATAAAAGTAACTCTAGCTGCTCTGTCAATACTTCTGTGGTTCTGTATCAGCAAGAAACTAGTGAAAATGAAACAGATGAGCTCTGAAACTACAGCGTCATTCTGAGAGACAGTATCATCTGAAACCAGCTGGTATTTTAAACAGTTTCGTGTTTCCATAAAACCTTGTAAGGTTGGGAATTACAAAGTGCAAAACAAGTACAACAGACTGTGTCATTTAAAGCACACATGGGGAGACAATAGCCAGAATTTCCAGCTACACAAAACCAGGCATTTAACCGGGTCAGAAGCGCGTCCCTGATAAACAGGAACATCTCACTGCTGTAAGGCAAAGACTTACTCAGCTGTCCATGGAGCTTGTTGTTCTGGCCAGTACATCCCCGTGGCTGCTGCACTATTTGCCTGGGCTGATGGATTTACATTTGCTATTTACCTCTTAACACTAAATGTATTATATCCAGGATACATATTCAGGTTAAAGGGTGTTAAGCAGTTCAGTCTTTTCTCATTATACGTATTTTCAAAGATCAAAGAACTGCATGTTCAAATTCCCTGGTTTTCCATACTAAATACACAGGAAAGACAGCCTTCAAAATATTATATGTATCTTTTAGTCTAATAACCAAACGATCTAGCCTGCAGTTGCTATTTTATGGAGCCTGTTCTTCTGCACCAATTCTTTGTATAATCTGGAGCTAGAAATCGCCTCCTTTCATTCCATTACAATGGATTAAAAAAAAAGGTCAGCTTCCTGCCTACAATCTCAATTGTTTGGAAAACAAGTAAACAATTCAGATCCCTCCCTCATGACAGCTAAATGTACATTGTTGCTACTTCTTATCAGCACAAGATTTTGTTCTCTGAACCAGTCACAGGATTTATCACAACCAAAACTACAAACAGCAGGTTGCTTCAGCACCATCTGTTCTCAGACCACAAGAAGCTCCACCTTGGAGGTGTTTACAACTACAGCCCATCTCCTGTGCCACTTTGGATTCTCAAGGCACAAGTTTCTAGTGCTGCTAATAGCAAGTGTCAGACAGGGCTGACACACACAAGGTAATGTGCTCCCTCCCTGATCCAGGGAATAACAAAAGTGGTCTAGATCATGTTGCACTTGGTAAAAACCAGAACCAAGAAATTCCTTTGTGCTCAATTCTTACCAATACCATGTCTCTCTAGTCCAACTACTATTTTTTTTTAATGCTAAGCATGATTACTCAAATCCTTCAAAAAATGTCCATCAACTGTTCAAAAAAAACCCCAAAACAATCCAGGAAATGCACATCCTGCTGTCTGGGAAAGGGTGATTTGCAGTCTTTATATATTTTAGAACTCTGCTGCTAAACCAGTTCTGATGACTACCCTTCCCTTCCTCCTCCTTTCGTTTTGTTGCCTGAAATAAAAAGACAAAACCCCTTACAACAGTATTAAAATGGTAAGATAAAAAAGCAGTTCTTTATTAGAAGCTTCCAGGTGTGTCCAGTTATGGGCTATGGGCACACCCAGGATCACATTTCTACAGTTTTTGTAAGTTTAACAAATTATCCTATCTAACAAACATTGTTCAATTAAGCAGTTGCTTAGGAAGTTTTTCTCCCAGGTACTGCACCAGTGGAGTTGGTCCAGGGCTTCTTTGCCCCACTTCTTTTATGTCTTCTAAGATTCTGATTGGAAAACAAAATGTTTTTTCTGTAGGCCCTCTACTTGAAAATACGACTAAACAGTATTTCAGAAGTGTGTTAGAAGGTTAGCTTATTCCTCTAAAATCTAAGAGAAAGGGTAGGAAAAATACCAGGAACTGTAAAACCACATATTAATGGTCTACAAAGCTACAAATATATGAAAAATACATAAAAAGCAAAAATTTTTAGGCATTACTTTGATGTATAACACTTTGCTACTGCAGTTATTTCATTGTGTACTTGCCAAATGTAAACAGGTACCTTTACATTTTAAATTCAAACCAATAATGGTACTTTGCACACAGTTCAACAGTGTTGCAGGGAAGACCTGCAAGTCACTAACATCCATTAACTCATCCACTAAAGTCTCTCAAATATCAAAAGCCAAATATCAACTGCTGAGTTACATTCCCTGTGCCTTCACTGCTTGCAGCTTCCTTCCTCACACAAGTTTATTCAAAGGCAGTGTTAACATGTCCAGCAGGCAAAGCTGTCTTATGTCCTTGCATGACAAGCAGAAACTCAAGTGTCCAGTGGCAGTAGAAAGGTGGAAGGTTATCTACAGAACTAGGTATAGGGATGGACCTTAGATCTTGCGGAATTTTCATGTTCTGAGAACAGACATTTTTGAAGTTTCCAAACCTTTAATGCTTGCTTTGCAGTACTGCAGTTTGATTTACCCTAAACAGATTTATTTGCTCACTTACCCTGCCACCTGCAATCTGCTTCGCTCACTTCAGTCTTAAAGGAAAAACCAGAATCCTCCTTTTTCTCATGAACAGCAGATGTTCTGCACTCAGTGCTCTCCACAGCTTCCATCTTCACATGACATTTCATGCCCCATTGGTCATTTTGTTTATCACAGCTCTTTCTGTCTTGTTCAGCTGTGCAATTTGATAGACCTTCTAATAAAAAGTAGAATAATTTATGTTCAGTACCATTGTTTTTTTTAATGCAAATGATAAAACTCAACTAGATAAAACCAAACCCTGAAAAACGAATACAAAAATTTACTTCAGTCTTCACTTTACTTCAATCTTTACTTCAATCTAAAACTTATCACTAAACTCATGAATAATGTAATTCCAGATGCCAACACACATGGACAGACACAGAGATGTGACTGCCCTAAAGTGCTGTTAAGTCTTTGACAGCCTCTACTTTAGAAATAAACTTTTATATATTACAACAAATTTACCTCTCTTTTCATGGTACAAGATTGTGAGTACTGAAGTACTCACACAAAATCTAGTGGAATTACTCAGACACATTTTTTTTTCCTAACAGCAAATTCATACCTGAGACTCTGGAATTATCTACGGAGTAACCAACACGTACATCTGAAATTACCTTCCTATTTTAGGAAGCCAAGAGTATCCTTATTATTAACTTAATCTTTTCTATTGATTTCTCTGGGCTACAGGGTAGTACCAGACTGTGGCAACACAGGAAGATACATTTTCTGTGGTCTAGTCCTTGGGTCATTTGTAATTAGCACATTCAAGCAAGCAAGAGGGCTGCTGCTTGAAACAATACACCGAATACAGAAGCATGTGGAGGGGTTTTGGTCACTGCTTCTCAGGACTGCACAGTAAAAAGAAACTACACTTGGAGAGGAAAAAAGAGAAGCAGGGCAGTATAAGCTACACAAACCCCTCTGCTGTCAGAGGTTTGAGAAGAGGCCCTCTCCAGCACACTTAGCTAGACCTGCCTGACACTTTGGATCATACTGTAAAAAAAAATACAGGTCAAACTCAATTCAACTGTTGGAAAAAAGACATTTATGCTGTTACCATGTTTCATGCCAGCATTGGACTTTGTTGCGCCAGGGAAATGCATCCCTCCAAAAGCAGAGTATCCATATGAAGGAAAACTGAACCCTAGAGAATGGAGAAAGATTAAGAATCAATAGAATTACATCCTAAAAATGATTACATCCATCAAAAAGAACAATGAACCTAAAGAACTGAATTTTTGTTTTCTTTGTACCTTCTGCTTTATTCCATTCAATTAATTTTCCAGGCTAAAGATGAGCTTTCCCCTACCCCTTCAAAAATCCAAAGAAATTCTAGGTGGTTGGCTAGTGACACTGTCTACCCCAACATCCACAACACCACACAAATGTAGTATCGCTATGTCTTTCCTCTGAAACGCAACTGAGACATCACAAGCTGCCTCTGTGCTTTTGAATCTTTGTGAGTACAACACATTTGTATTCTGGTGTTATGCTACACATGTGCTGCCAGCAACACATGTAGCAATTTGAAAAATGCTGCTCTATTCCCTGCTCTAAAAAAAGGGTTGTTCAGATGACATTTGCTGACCTATAGGTTTTTAATGCTCGGCTGCAAGAACTAAAGCAATGCTCTCACGATCCTGCATATCAGATATATTCTGACTTCAACAGATAGAGCACAGTAGAAAATTTACTAAAGAGCATCTCCAATTTTTTAACGGTTCTTTGCACTGAGCTAATGTGCTGAATTCCAATTGAGGTCCAAGAAACAGTTCAAAACCTGTTTAGACACCCACAATGATAGTGAACTGAGCTGTCTCATGAATTTCAGCACCTCCAAGGCTCTAGGACACAACAAAGCTCCCAAAGTGGGAAGGCAAACAGGATGATGAAGTGTTTAGAATAAGGAGATGCTTGACTGAATTGAGTAACAGTGAAGACAATAAAGGCAACAGAGTCAAATCTAATATGCCTAGGAGACAAAATCCTCTTTACATCTTAAAAATCAGCATAAACATCTGTCCTGCTCTCAAAGTAGAGCCCTTTTCCCTCTGTGCCCAAAAGTGCTGCCTTACCAGAGCCAGCACCACCACCTGCCCCTCCATACATGCCACCACCTCCAGTGCCACTGCCCCCACCATAGCCATCGGAGAAGTTGGGCATGAGCTTCTGCCGTTTCCTTTGCACTTCTTCTTTATCTGGGATGGAAGGAACAGAGAGAACAGGGAGTCAGTCCTGCTGGTGGCAGGCACAGCACACACAGGGTGTGCATACAGAAAGCATCACTACAGTTACTAGGACTAAGGACAATGCAGAGTGTGGTAGAAGAGTCAACATTCCTCAAGCTCCAAACAGCACAAAATCTTTGTACATACTGGAGCAGAGAGAATTCTTCTGAGAACAAGCCAGTGCCAAGTCCAAGGCAGACCAGCTTGGGCCTGGCTTGGTCTCTTCAGCCACGTCACTGCCTTGTGCTCAGACTCGGGGGACACATATGGGGATGTCTTGAGGGGCTCAGAGCTTCCTTCAAAAGTGTCTCATGTACTGAGAGCCCTGAAGATCAGTGGCCCCAAAATTCTTCAGTGTCTAAGCCAAGTCATAAATCAGCAAGTGCTCCAAACACCAAATTTGTTGAAGAAAATTTGCCTTTGGGGAATATAAGCACAGGCTCTTCTTCCAAGCAAATCTGCTTCAGAAATGGAGCCTTATCAGAGGATCACAAGGCACTTTTGAGTTTCAACAGTGCAGAGTACCTGCAGTGCCTTTTCAACTTTTGTTTAAGGGATGGCAAGAAATGGTGAAAACTCTGCTTGCTTGAAATGATTTACTTAAAATACCGTAACAGCCACTAGAACAAAGACAACTTATTTTCAGGCAGGGACATATTACTGTCAAACCATGCTGAGTAGCAGGAGAAAAGAAAAGCCTAAACTTATTTTATAGTGTAAGTACAAAATAAGACTTAGTACCTCTGGAAAACAAACCACAAAGTTTAAAAGGACTATCCCAGTGACTGGGGAAAGTGAAAATGTCATGACAAGAGCTACAGAAATAGGGATACAAACACTACATGGGTTAACATCCAGTAGAAATGTTGAGAAAAGAACAAAATATCATTTGCTCATTAAACCATCTAGTAGTTTTCAACAGCCATATGACAAAAAGAAATTTCATGCACAGTTATGGCATGAAATGCATGACATCAGTCAGTGCATCAGATGAGACAGCTGAACACATGAGCCAGTACACTGACAAAGCCACGTGCATTGTTTCCAGGTACACATGATGTGTAAGTATGTATGCATGCACACATCAGGCATACTCACACTGATGGGAAGAGAAAACCCTAGAGAGCAATCTAGTCAGAGAAACACAAAAAAATCCACATACATGGGTCTAAGTTTGTGGGAACATTTGCAACAAGGGTTATATAAATGGTTCCTAAATGGTAATTTCTTGATGAGGTTGTATAGGGGATCTGAAAATGCACACAATGTTGAATTAATTTTACTCAATTAAGAGGCACATAAAAGAGGTTTGCTTCAAGTCTGGCAATTTTGCTCTGCAGCTGAACACTTCACTTCCCTTAACACTTGTGCAAGAGGTTCCTGAAATCATTGCCAAGAAGAAATCCTCTGGCAACTCTGGAAGCTTTTGTGAATTCATGCTTTGTGCTACTTTGTTGTGCAAGTTGTGAAGTAGACTCACTTGGACCACCACCATGCCCTCCTCAGCTGTCCTGAGTCTCTCACCACTAATGCACATTTATTTTAGATACTCTGACATGGAATTTATTTCAACACAGCTCTACTTTAGGCACAGAAAACATTCAAGGCTAGAATTCAGTAGTATAACCTGCAGGCAGGTGAACTCCTAAGCAGAAAGATAATCTTAATACAATGAAACACCAATTATGACTTGGGCCTCAAGGCATTTCCATATCATCAACATTATTGGTATTTAAAAGCTTGACTGCCAATGTCATTCCCATCAAACATTTGAAATGTAGACTTCAAAGGGCACAGATCTACTGATTAAACTTCTTTTCACTACTAATTTAGGAAGCAGATCCAATACCAATTCTTCTACTTCTTCTAAGCAACTAAAATTTTAAACAAGAGATTGAAACAGCATTTTCCCTGCTTGCACAAGAAATGTCTTGGGCTTACTAAACTAGTACAGGCAACTGGACAATACAGAAACATCAGTGACATTGGCATGATGGTTAGTAAAGGGTGAGAACTGCAAAATATGTGCCTTTTCCACCAGACACCAAACAGGTTGTGGTTTCAGGTTTCATCTGAGAGTACTGACAGTAAAATCTCTTCAGGTATTATTTGGTGGAAACTCAGAGGAAGAGTGCCATCTACTGTATGGACAGGCATGAGTGCATATAGGGAATCTGCAAGGAACAAGCCTCACTTGGAAAATATGCACGGATTTACTGCCTACCAGTCCTACACCACCACCAACAAAACACATTATAAACCTACCACACTGCATATTGACTCTGTCCAAAACAAGGAGGCAAATACATTTTCTAAAAATAACAGCTAAAACCAAAAATTCCTCACCCAACCAGTTCTATCTTATTAAAAGCATTCCTAGGGACCCTACAGTTTCCATTCCCAATCTGTAGAACGGGTTTAATGAGTTACCTTTGATTTCTGGATAGTAGAGAAAAGGCTTTGGTTCGCTTGTTTCTAGATCGGATTTCCTACGCAGTTGTACAAATACAGATGCTGGCTTTGTGATATTGACATCTCGGTATTTGGGTGTTTTGAACACAATAGCAAACTGTGAAGGAAACAAAGACAAGCATATCTGTCACACAGCATGGCTTTTGACAACTTGGCTTTTGCATTTGCACTATTTTGAAGGCGTTGGTTTAGGGCTCAGGAGGCAAAAGCTCAGAGCAAAGGGCTGTTACAACAATAAACTTCCATTTTAGCTTTCGGTTTCACTTCTGCGATTGACTCCTAAAGCCTTTTGGGAAAGACAGAACTGCCATGCTAAGTGCTAACACATCCCATATGTCAGTACTGCACTGTTTGTCCCCTCATCCTTTAGCATCTCTTCCGTGGCTTTCTCAGCGTGTTCACAGGAGCTCTCAGAGCTGTTTATATGTCCTATCCCATTTTACAGGGGTGCATGTTAAAGCAATGGGGCTTTCTCCTAATATCCTTGCACTGTAGTCTTAGTCATCTAACAGATGTCTTTTTGTTAGAAAGCAATGACTCAAAGAGGAGGTCAGTATGGGATACAGACGCTTTTACATAATTTACAAACTATAATATAATCCTAGCTTACAGAGGTAGGAGAATCATTAACAAAGGACAAATGCTCTGTTACTTACCTGTCTATGTACATCTGTAGGAGAGAAATCTCCAAAGCCTTCCCACATACCACCATTTTCATCCTCTTCATAGAAACGTATCTGAATATCATCTGAAAAGAATGAAAGTAACACTCTGGGATGTTTGTGCATTTGTTTAACCTTTGGCTATGGTTATTTCAGCTAAGTATCAACATGGTTACTTCTTGGATGAAAATACTACACAATACATTAATTATCTTTATCTGTTTTATGAAAACCACAGAAAAAACACATTTTTTACATCAAATTTACATCAGCCTAATCCTAATGACTTCATTCTAGTTGCTATTTACTGAGCTGTAAAAACAGAACTAGGTTCACATCATCTTCCTATTCTAGGGTTATAAAACATTCCAGAGGAGCCTTATTTGGAACAAACATGTAAGGAGGGGAGAACTTGAAGCATGAAATGTAGAAACCACCCTCTCTCCTCCAACAGTTTCAGTTCAAAAAACTGTAGCAAAACCTGAAGTGCCACAGTTCAAGTTCCGCTTGCTGCTGGCGGAGTGCCACGGTGGAGCTGCAGCTCAGAGACTGGGGAGGTGTGAGCCAGCAGGGATCCTTCGCCTTCCAACAGCACAGGCCAGAAACATGGCATTTGGCTTCTGCTCCTCTGAACAACTCTTCTTTCATCCTCTTTCTATTTATTTATTTATGTTTTTAGGAAAAGCATCTCACCAGTAAATTCCTTCCACAGCACTCCCATGAGAAAAAGCCAGAAAAAGCCTATTGTCTCTTAGGGCGACTGATGCAGGACAGGCTTCTGCAGCAGACAGACTGCTTCCCCTGCAGGTGCCCCACCTGCTAGTCTCAAGACTGTGAACCACCACTTCCAGTCCTGCTGTCCTGCATGCTCAAGTTTCTTCAGGCAGGAGGTTTCTGAAGGCAGTGAGGTCAGGGGAAACCCCAGTCTGGCTGAGGGGAAACCCCACCTCAGGGCTTCCACTGAGTCAGACATTTATTTATTTATTTTGTGCGTAAGAGTCGCGTTTTATCTCAGTCCTCCTGATGGCAGAGGGTAGATGCAGTATTAAAGGAAAATAGTTCTTTCAAAGTCCCTAAAAGCCCCCAAAGCTTTCCCTCTTCCCTAAATGGTAGAAGGGCATTTAGAAGAAAGAGAGATGGAAAACAACAGCTTGCACCAATGCAAAATGTCACAGTGGTTTTAACAACATGAGCAGGGACTGTTTCCAAGTAGATGAGAAGAAAGCACCCACTCTACCATGTAATCTACACCAGGGTGTCCCAAGTACTACTTCTAGCTGAAAAATACAAAGGATCTCCCTCACAAACCACATTTAACCACTATCTTCCAATAAAAACCAAAGTGTCCTAATCCACACTGCTGAATTCTCACAGTCTCACATGAGCAGAGACTGAAAATGAACCTGTCAGAAGTATCTGTTTACACTGAGTAACCTCTACCATAAGTGTATACACAAAAATGAAGTTATTAGTAGCAGTACTGAACACATTCAGCTCCCATCCATGAGAATACTCATACTTACACTTCACAATCAGAAACTTAATAATAAATCAGGACTTTTGGAATAATTCAGAGCAGGTGTGAGTTAATGGAGTTGAACATCACCCAGCACCCACCACCCCTCAAAATTCCAGAACACATGCAAGGGCAGAAACTTGAGAAGAACGGAGATGATCATCAAGAAAAACTGAATTTGCTTTGCAATAGACTTTTTTTATCTATTAAATCTCTGGACTGCTGCGTTGACTTCCAGAAAGGCTGAGTGCTTATAAATCCTGCTGCACTATTGGAGTGGGACAACACTAAAGAGAGCACAGGAGGCTTTAGTGTACTCCAGATGAACACCCTGGTGTGCCTCACAATATTCATGACTCTTACCTTTCTGAACCTTGTCACAGAGCAGGTAAATCTCTTCCCCTCCTGTCACACACCCTGCTGTTCTGTCCATTCTTACAATTTTTAGGTTGGAGGCATTGGGAGCTTCTATTGAAAGGGAAGATGAAAAAAACCTGCTTACTTTTGTAACAGATTTAGACTTCAAAAAACACAACCAAGCACAACCCACAGAATGCAATAGAAAGACAAGCTTCCAATACAACCTACCTGAATTTGTCTGTGTTTTTTTAAATATGAATAAATCAAGGGCTTTCCATATGAAAGACAATCTTGTATCTCCTAAGCTTTGACTGAACTGCGAACTACAAAATAAGGTCCCAGCCACTGCAGCACAATTACTGCACTAGCAAGGTAACCCAGCAGTGACCTGCATCCAGCACCCTGCAGTAGTACTCCTTTTCTGACAGCAGGGCCGTACAAGAGAATGCAACTTTTTCCTCCCTGCTTTCTGACAGAGTGACACTCCTGAGAGCTGCTTCTTGCTATCTACAGTGCTTTGCTTGACACTGTGGCTTACTCGAAAGCATGCCAGTTTTTGGCCAGTGTACTGGACAGTGATAAAAAAGCCCACCTCCACAGATCCTAGTAGAGGCATCTACAGACAACTATTGGTCCTCAAGACAAAAATATCATCTGATAAGTGAAAGCAGTTGTGACAGGCAAGTTATGCTACCACAGGTTATGTCTGTTCTGTGAAGACTTGAATGGTGCCAATGAAGTATCCAAAAAAACCCCCAAACAAAACCCAAGAAAGATCTGAAATTAGCAATCAAGAATTCACCTTGGGAGATCAGAAACTAGTAACTGACATCTGTGTGGCAACTTACAACAGCAGAAACATGCATACAAAATGACACCTTTGTTTGTCTCCTTAGTTTAGGACAAGATTTTTGACCTACATTGCCCAATTAACAGCAAGGCACAGACTATAGCAGAAAGTTGCATTTAGTACATTTTGATCTAGACTTTGTCCTTAAAAAGCAATAATATAGACATGACTGATGCACAAAGGAAAAAAAAGGTACTTTTCCTGAGTCATTACAGAATTACTATCAAGAACATGGGATGCCACAGCCTCAGGAAGAAAAATTCAGGCAGCAGAAAGGGTTCAAGTAAGATGAGTCACTATAATTTAACAGCATAGGGGAAAACATGAAGTGAAAAAATTCTCTAAGAAAAAGGACAAATAGAGGAATGCTCTAAAAATACTGCCAGATCTAAAGGAAATGGTTTCACTGCCTTTTAAAATATGGACAAGCAGATGGTCTGCAAAACTGAAAGGTGTCAAATTCTCAACAAAGATAGAAGCAAAGTAATTTTTTTCCTCACATCTCGTGTAATAACGCTTTGTCACAGAAAGCAACTGAAAACTCTGCAAAATTCAAGCCCTTCTTATAGATATAAAAAGAACTTACAAAATCCTCATAATAAAAGTGGCAGGATTAAACATGCTAACAGCAAAATAAAATCTTCCTCTATAGCTTGCATCACCGTCTATTAAAACCAGCGTGACACTGTATGTACATCGACAGACGTGGGGCTAATTATCCATGGGCTACTTACTTGTCTTTCATCAAATACCAGGCAGGCAGGGCTGGATGAGTCTATGTACAGCAATATCTACCTGTCATTTCTGTGTGTACAAGAGCCTGCCCCTGATTAAAGAAGTGATTAAAGCCAAATATACTTACTGCTGTCATATATTGCATCGGATATGACGGGATCCAGCTTGCGTGTGAAGCTGCCGTTGCTGTCGGGAAGGAAGGCCGTGAACATGAGCCGCACCACGCTGAGATCCATCTCCTTGGTCTGCTGGATGGCTGCCTGGCGGATGATTTCCCTCTCCCGTTCTGGAATTCACAGACAGAGGAATTAACACGAAGGGTAGGGCATCCTTAACAAAACAGAGAGAAGAAACAAACCTCCAAAGGCATGGACAGGGAGGAAATGTCTTCCTTTACGTTTAGCATCCATTGGGTTTTCCCTTTCTAAGCAGAGTGGAGCAGCTAT
Organism: Melozone crissalis; assembly: GCF_028551555.1. Classification (NCBI taxonomy): domain Eukaryota; kingdom Metazoa; phylum Chordata; class Aves; order Passeriformes; family Passerellidae; genus Melozone; species Melozone crissalis. Next base: position 39,465,224 of record NW_026535784.1, on the reverse strand, counting down.
TCAAATTGTACTGTGTTCATCTGGCAGTTTGTGCTTCAGATCTTACTTAAGTTATATAATTAAAAGACAGAAAATTACTACTTTCTGCTCTCAGTTTATGAAGGTTGTGAAAAGGGAGGAGGCCACCCCTCAGGACACCTGAATTCCTGGTGTTAAGAGTGATGGAAAGACAGCTGGCCCCTCTATGCAGTGCCTGAAAGCAAAGCAGACCACAGGTTTCACAGCAATATGAGTGAAATGCAGCTGAATGAAACAGTGCTCTCAAAAGGAGATCCCTAAGTTCATTAAGGATATCATGTCTTGCTACAATAATGCAAAATGACTCTATTTAAGAGAGAATATTATTCAACAGAATAGCAATGGAATACAGGTGCAGAGGTTGGTACAGGCAGCTGTGGAAGGAAGTTTCTCCATTCTCATGCATGCATTGACAGCAGACTCCTTTCAGATTCCCTAAAACACAGCCACAATGCACCACCTCTTAAAAGCACATAGACATTGGCTGTTGTCCTACACAAGGTCTTTTTCCAGCTAGGAATCTGTGTTTTCAGAAGCTCAGCCTGTTTTTAATAAAACACCAATTAAAACCAGGCCATCATTGTCACATACCAGTTAGCTGCCTGTCTTCACAGCCTTCTGCCTGAAGATAGCTGAGTTCTGGATGCACCAGGAGTCCTGGGTTGTATCCCTTCTTGCAAGCATCTATCATGCGTGTTTCCAGAGTTTCAAACACCTTCTTCTTCGTGACATGAAGTATTCCAAGATTTGCAAACCTGCCAAATTTTGATTGGGGAATGCTTTAGGCCAGACTTATAGGCAGCCTTTCTCTTACCAGAGGCAGCTACACAACCCAAGTCTACAGAAGGACTCTACAGGTTTACTTAGACCCTATTAGTGTTTGAGGGAGAATTTTCCATCCAGAAAAATTCAGTCAAGATGACAAAACATGTAAAATGTGCACCATTCTATGACAGTGAACATGTGGGTGCACTTTCCTATAGCATAAATAGTAATCTCTCAGGTTTCAGACTTCCATTGGGAAAGCAACTTACAAAATGTTGGAAAATCTGGTAGTCACACTTTGTTCGCTGTGTCTTGGCAATGACATTAATATGTCATTCTGTGTGTCTGTTAAGCAGAGCAACTGGTCAGAGTATGCTCCATCTGTTGAAAATGGTTTGGAGAGCAAGCTAAGAAGCTGAAAACAGTGCGGTATTTTACAAATAAAATGTTTTAAGGAAGGCTCTGGTCATTCTGCAAGATAGTTTGGGTGTCTATTTGAATAAAAATATCCAAAATACAAGGTGTGCTTTTGTAAAAATCTGCTGGCATATTGAAAAATCAATTAGATTTTGAAGTATGAAAACAAGACAGTAACTCAATTTTCATGCGGGTCAAGTGAGGACAGGAAAGCTGGTTCTAAACATCTGATGAAAAACAAGACAGGTTAGAAAATGAGCCAAACTTTTCAAGATGAAAAGGAGCATTTGAAATAAAGCTATTTAAATTGTTGTGCACGGTAAAGTCAGTGCACTGGGCTTGGACATCAAAAGTTACAGTTTAAAAGAATCTCTCTCTCCCAACCTTCTCAGCTTTTTAAACTTCATCATCTTCACCAACAAAGACATTCTTGAGATCACAGAATTAAAACTCACAGCCAGCATGAAACCTGATCTAAGCCTCAAAACATGGTTGGGAGCTTCAGCTCCATTTACTGATATAAACAATTATTCTTTCAAATTAAACAAGAACAGGCCAACTACAATTTCACTATAATCTTTCTGCTTTAAACTTTACAATTTTGACTTATGCAGTATTTTCATGTTTATACCCATCTTGCATTAATTTCAAATTCACTAATCCTATTTTCTTAATGCTTTCCATCACATTTCTATTGACAGGTTTCAATAGAAGTAAAATATTGATCAAAGAGGTGACAAAATGATAACACTAATTTTAGTCCCTTCTCTGATCAAAATTCCTTGTATTTTAAAGAATGGACTTACAACACAAATTTAGACTGCACACCAAGAGACTAAAACTATACAAATTCTAAGTAAAAAAATAGTCACCTAAATGAATTTAGCTTGCTTAGCGAAAATTCTACAAAGGAGAACAAAAACCCCATTAAATTTTCTTTTTATGATATTAAAAAACCAGAGATCAGAGCGTGGAGACGAGTGCTCCCCAGAGCTGCCTCTTAGGAGTATTTCTGTATTGCTTTGTAGAGTCTTGATGCTCCCCCCAGAGCTGAGGTTTGCAGAGGAGCTCCCAGACTTACCCCACCACCATGTCCTTGGGTCCTGCGAGAACCGTGCACACTCCGTCTTCACAGAATTTACCCACCAGGCTGTGAGCATGCAAGTGGACGTATTTCCCGTTAGTTACTAACTGGACAATTACTTTTGCAGGTCCAACATAATTGCAGATCTGTAAATAAATATGAAGAAAGTGGGATGGTTTGCTTACTGTTTTTTTAAAATGAAACAAGTGATGATTCCAGGTGAGCATTTTCTGTCAGTTAAGTACAATCAAGTTTACATAGGAGAAATGTGTATGCATTTCTTCATGGAATACAAATGGCAAACTAACTGTACCAGATCATCACTTTCCTTTGCAATTGAACTTGATATGCAAATGGCAGAAGTACTGACCAAAAAAGTAAAAGGAAAGACTCATCTGTTTCTTAAAACATGAATCTCACTTTTACATTCTGGCCATTTAGTCCACACTGCTCTCCTTAAGCTTCAATCAGTACATTGAATTCACAATATATATTGTTACCCATTCAGAAGCATATAGAAAATTAAACTAAAAACCCTGCACTGTTCTGCCCAATTCAGAAAGACTTTGAAAATTACTTTTAAACATTGTGATTGTTAGAAAACCTTTTGGCTGCATTACAATATTGGACTCCTCAGGTAGATTTTAAATTCTATATTAACAGGCATTTTGTTAGCTCATGTACTTCATCAACACGTATTACTCAGTCCAGTAAATATCTCCCTTAAGTGTACACAAGGATATGCAATGAATTCCCACCTAGGATTTTGCTGGACTAGAACTATGATAAACTGTGTGCTTTCTTTCATATACCCAACTCTGAAAGCCTACAAAGCTTTTTTTTTCCCCTTGCAACAGTTTCTAATCACCATACATTTTAAACAGCTTTTAATAAAAAACAATGCCTCAAAAACACATCTAAAATTACTAATAACATACCATACTGGTAAGTTATTTGCTTTACATATATTATTTAGAACTTTATTTTCTTTCCTCACTCCAAGGCAGTAATACTCCAAGGCTGTTGTGGGTTATGCACCACTTTCAAATTATGCTGAACATAAAATTACCCTACTTTTTAAAAAGCAAACATTACCTTCCCTTCCAATTCACTTAATTAACCCTTTTATCAATGTTGGGCTTTTCCCCCTCCTCCTCTAATTTTTCTTCTAATTTGCCTTGGGCCAAGTTCTTTGTATTACAGCAGCATAGAGATCTAATCAACCAAGGCATTAAAGGATCACGATAAACATTAAAGTGATGAATCAGTGATGAACTGAATATTTAAGGTTATATTGTTGATAAAATGCTGATAGCGAGGGATTGCCTCGATTTCACCACATTACTGAGTCCTGCTAGCTTCCTTCACTCCAGTTAACCCCTCTCTTGAACCCATTCCATCACAGCTGAAACACTTTGCATATGTACAGTGCGTGCCCTCCCTGCCTTCCTAATCACTGCTGAAAGCAGAAAAAAAAAAAATCCCAACTATGAAAAAGTAGTTCCAGGAGGAGCAGGTGTGCAAAAGCCCTCTCATTACCCACTCCTGCTAGTTAACTGTATAATGCTGCCATAATGTGCATTTTACAAGTGGCAGTTTCTAAAATACAAGACAGAGGGCTGATGCTTCCCTCCTGTTTCCACATTGAAATCTGAACTGAAACAGTACAGAGATGCAGGATAATCACTGCTGGACTATTTCTGTCATTTACCAGCAGGGAGAAAATATTTATGTACCTTTCACAAAGTCATCTGAAAATAAAAACCACGGCATTCAGTATTACAGTATGTCACCACCACTGCTACACTTAACTTTTCAAAAAGGTAGCTTTAAAATAATTCTTTTCATTTTACTCCTCAGTCAATAAGCCTTTCCCTACTACAAAGCTCCCAGCACATCTGCAGTGCTATATTCACTATGAATAACATCGACGCTCTGGTGTCACATCAGAAAAGTTCACGACAATCCTCCATCAGCTGTAGAAACCACAGTGAAACTGGAGGCAGGACTGCTGCACACAAGGACTTTCCAGCCCCTGAAAGCTCAGCACAGAACTGCAGTGGTAACCAGATTGCAATCTGCCCTGTTACTCAGCTCAGCATGATCTTTGCAGTCTCTCCCTCCCAGGGGAAAAACAAAAGGGCTCCTAAAACGTAATACCTTATGTAGGTCATAAGGCAAGAAAGGACTATTTTTGTCATCCAGTCTGATGCTGCAAAGGGAACATAATGTCTCTGAACATCTCCTAACTTTATTTCTTATAGACAGACTTTCCTACTTGATTTTGAGTCATTTGGGGTAAACTTGGTGCCCAGGAAAATAGTCCGAGTGATTAAATATCCTTATGTACCATAAATTAAGTCTGAAATAACTTTTCAATGTCCTTGAATCATGCCACAATTTCAGAATAATTTTAAATCAATTCTGGCACTAAGGTATAAAAGTAACTACCAGGTTTGCACTTATGAAACACTGTGAAAGGCCTGAAAAGGTAGAAGGTATGTTACAATGCTGAAGAGGGATTATGGTTTTGACACAAAAACAGACTCAGCATGAGGGGGAGATAGCATGTGGATGCTGTATGGCTCAAAATCAGAGCTGTGATCCAGAAAACAGCTATTGAACTTAAAATTAAAGGTGAGGGGAAAAAATAAAAGAAGGAGTTCCTGGGTAGAGTATAGCTGTAATACTTGATTACATCCTGTATCTGAAGCAGGATTCAATTGATCTGATAAAGTTAAAAGGCTGCAGGCTTACATTTATCTGCTCTTTCTGAGAGATTTGTCTGAAAGATTAAAAGGATCCTGTGAACTCGAAATTGAGTCAGTTTCAAAACAAGAGTAGAAAGTTTTTTCAGTTATTTCATGTCCTCCTGCAATCCAGATCCCAGCCAATTTTTATAGGTTCCAAGACTTTACAAAAACTTTATAAGAACATTTTCATACTTCAAAGATGTTTTTTTCCAGTTACTCTTACAAGCAAGAAACGAAACTAACTGGTCAACAACAGGAGCAAATGATGGAAAAAACCACATTAAACCTGCAACACCAGCATTACAAAAGCACCTATTTCTCCTTCCAATCCCTTTGTTGAACAACTGCAGCTCCAGCCCTGCCTGTCCTTCAGAGTGTCACTACTGCTGTCCTAGGCACGTAGCCTTGTACAAGAAGTGTTCCAAAGATGAGGCATCGCTCACTCTTTATGAACAGCTTGTTTTTACAGAGCAGTATCTCTCTTTTTTCAGTTACTAATTAAAGACAAAATATTCAGATGTGGTACAAATCATGTAGGCAGCTGAGTACTTATTTAAAAGGCTTAAGAAAAAGCCATGTAAAGTAATTCAAACCAATGGGGGCTGAAGATCTGATCCTCTGACTCTGAGGTCACTGTAATGGCAAAAATACAGAGCTTCTAAAGTGATTCAATGCCTCATATTCAGCTAAATCAGCCTTACCAGTAAAAAGCTCAAATCTCACTGAATTTGATTCAGTAGCTTTTTAAGAGGGGTAAAGATTTATACCAAAGAGTCTGCTTATTCTTGTCTCATGTTTTTTCCTTAATTCAGTTGTTGGGTGATTTTTTTGGACTGTAATCAGCAATCTATATCACTTTACATTTAATTCCTATTGGGGACAGGGGGAAAAGCAAATAAATATGCTCCTTTTGTCACCAAGGCTCATCAGCAAAGTAGTTTTCCATAAATTCTCCTCCTGAACTCGAAGTAAATGTGCTGAAATCCCAGATTTCAAGAAGAACTCTCATCTCCAGACTGAGGTATAATTTGGAATAGCCCCAGGACAGACTGGCTGGGCAGTTCTGTTGGAGTGCCTGGGTCCAGGGCTGCCTAACTGGTGTGCAGCTCCAGTTCACAAGCCAAAGTGCTCTGTGCCCAACCTCTAGTGCAGAGAGATGGTGCTCTTCAGCTCAGGCACACCTCTGAACTCCGGGCTGGAGCTCATTTACATCCAGCTCACAAAGAACACTGAACTACAGACTGCAGCCACCCACGTAGATTTGCCCCTGAGGAGATGAAAATTCAGGACATTTCCTTCACTTTGCTGTTTTCAGCAAGTTCTTGTCACACCTAAAAGTGGATCAAGCACTTCAGTGTAAATCATGGATCTGCCCACACTAACAGCAGCATGCAAGATCAGGGCACACATGATAAACGTGTAAGGCCAGTGGAAATTTTCTGCATGAGTTTTCTGACATTTTTTCAAATATATGAAACCCAAGCAAATTATAAATAAAAATACTTTAGATAGTTAAGTATGCTGGTGATAATATTAGACTTTGCTGGTTTATCCTTTCTTTTTATACTACTGATTGCTTTTTCCTCTGGATAAAATAGTAATGATTAATAAGCAGTTCATAAATAAGCTTTGGTTTCAACTGTTCTAGACAGTAGAATTTTCCAGTGCTGTGTTACTTACACTAAGTGTGTGAAAATGAAATTTAAATGAAGAATTTTAAGTTGCAATCATGAAACATAACTTCATTGTAACATCTTTATTATCTACAACTTCTCTGCTCTCCATGATAACATGCAAAGTTATATAGAATCCTCTGAATATACAAGATGCTTTCTACATATTAGGATTACTCTTAGCAAAGGCAGGGCTAAGCAAAGCAACGTAAGTCCACAAATCATTAAGATAAATTAATCCTATTTTTGATATTATGGGATCTAGATTTTGATATTATGGAATCTACTGTCATTTAGACTCCATTAGTCAGGACTGTTCCATTAAACAAGAGGTTTTACTCCAATTCCACCTTGCTGACCAGTGCAAATTTGTTTCAAGTGTAAAGGCTGGCATTGCAGAACTGCTACATTAACTCCTGACCTACACCACCTACTAATATACTATACAGGGAGAGGTTAAACGTAATTAAATACCAAAACACCTTGCTTAGAGACATAGCAAAGTCTTCAAAACTCCAGCCTTTATGTGAGAGATATGTCTTGATGTGTTCCAGCTTAGTTAGGAGTTAGTGACAGTGTAGGGAGAAAAAAAAAGGGTGAAATGGAACAGTCCACATTATGCAAGAGGTCACATCCCATAATTGTGCTTTCATTTTGGTCTCCAATCCATCATCATATGAAAACAGAACAGGGAGACTGCAATGGTTTTTTGCTCACAGAGGATGTCTATTTTCAGGACATCCATGGTAGGTACTAGTAAATTTTAAGAGAGTTGGCCAAACTCTCACAAAGCAGATCCCAATGTGAGCTGCACTGACCACACCATGGCCAAGGATTTAAAGATCCATCACAAAACCTCCTTTTTTTACAGTACAGCCAAAGCTCATGCTACTGTCCTTTCACTGCACTGTGATCAACTACTGTAGGTTTTATAGTGAAAACATTGGCATGAGAGTAAAAAAAAAAACACCAAAAAATAAAAATAAAATTTAAAAAAACCAAACCAAAACAAAAAACCCAAATGCAACAAAAAATTGCAATTTTCAATTGTGCTCTGCTCAGTTAAGACAAAGTGAGCACATTCTGACAAAACACAGAATAGACTTACAGGAAAAGGTGTGAAACACTTCTGTCTTTCCTGGCACCACTTGAATCAAGAACAGGCACTAACAAGCAATGGCCTTGAGGAATTTACTTGTGTTCCCTTGCCAGCCTCTCCCAGCAGGTGTTGCCATGTGGGGATTTGTACTGGGGAAAAAAACCCAGATGCACACAGTGGGATGGGAGGGAAGGGAAGGGATCTGTGTGCGTGTAAACTATAGATGAAATTAAAAAGTGATGATCAATGAAATTAGAAGGTTTGATGGAAAGCCAAAGAACATTCTGCTTTCTAGTTTACTCAAGGAGAAATTCCATTTCCCGTTTAACTCCTTGTCATGCTATTGTGTGACCTACCACACCTTTATAAAGTATCACTTGTATTATTATCATTGCAGATTGGATCAGAATCCAAAGATCTGGCTCAATTGAAGTAAATGATTTTATATCTGAACATTCCAGTGAAATGTCATTCAATGGTTCATCATTACTGTCAAAATAGGAAAGAAAAAAGCAAGTAGATCATTTGCCTGGGCTAGTAATTTTTCCTAAGAGTTTTGCAAGGCTATATGAATCTAAAAAAGCTAAATCAGCTTTCCCAGCTTCTTCTCAATTCACAAAACTACCAGCCTAGGCTACCTCAGCCAGTGCTGTTTATTTTCCATGATGTTATGCTTATACTGGTGCATTAGGAGATGCAACTGTTGCAAACTCCAGCCTTTCCCAAGAACTGCAGACAAACTATACACACACACTGAGGAGAACAACCAGGAGTGGCACACACCAAGGCAGAGGTTTATTGCTTACCACTCTTCCCTCCCCTTCTTTCCCCATAAAGGCATAAGAGAGCACCAGGATTAGAATATATTAAGAAATAACACCAGGATTAGAATACATTAACCCTGTTCCTCATCAGAATTTGCAGCGCATCAGTTCAAATATGTAATGTACTAAGACCAAGGCTTGCTTTTAAGTTAAAAATACTGAAAAGACACAGTGCAGCTTTTCCACACTTCCACAGAAAAAAAATTTGCTGCAAGAAACATAGGCAAATACAATCCTCCAGTCCCACAACAATTAATCACTTTTCTAATCTTCATACTAAGCCTCCATAGAACATTTCTTTGATTAACGTATTTTAATTTTTCTTTTCCAGAGGGAAAAAAACAAACCCACAAAAAAGTTCAGTGAACACCTGAACATAACACTGTTCCTATTAAAATCAGAGGTTCTACGTTACTTTAAAGGGATTAAGTTCCTAAGAAAAAGAGTACTCTAGAGCTATTGGATAAGGAGTAACATGAACAGGAAAAAAAGGAAAACTTGGTATATAGCATCCTAGAGTGAAATGGAATAACTAAACAGAGTCATGCTTTGCAATGGAAATGGAGCAACGGAGCAGCTCAAGCCTTGCTAAAACTGTACCTTAAAGAAGAGCTCCATTAGTCTGCACAATGGTAGTGAGGTAGTAGGTGCAGATAACTTACTGCTTAACTGCTGGCAGATAAAAACAGTGCCAAAACAAACCCACACATCTTAGGACAACTTTATTTTCAAAATCAAATGTGGACGTCGGGATTGAAATGTAGTCTGTCTTGAGCAACTTCATACAAATGTATGTTGCTATGCAATAAGGCCCTATACACATACATATGATGACACTGGCATTGACTTTGCAGCATTAATGCTTTATGTCCTTACCTTGACCTGAGGGTATGATTTTTTGTTCTTTTCACTAGAAGCACCAGGAAGTCCACCGTGCGAAGGCCCTTCACACACGTATCGGAAACGAAATCCCCTCTGTGGAACAAAGGAAAAGAAACTTGAAAGCTGTACAGAAACAGAGCCAAAAGAGAAACAGCACACACAGAGATGAACACACCTACAAACAAGGCTTGCCCAAATGGAAAAGTTACAATTGTTCATTCATGAAATGCTGGTTAACAAAGCATCGCTGAACTGCAGCCCTAGAGAACCTCTTCTATTTTCACTTTAACACTCAGCAGCAACCTCATATTTTTCTTTTGGTTGAGTGAAGATATTTTGAAACAGAGAACTATTTATACTCTTAAAATAGGATAAAAATTCTCATGTAGAGAATGCAAGAGCAGATACTCTCTCCCAAGACTGCTGCTAAGTAGACAAAATTGAAACAAATAATAAGGAAGTCCAAGTACCATAAATGAAAGTACAGGGATGAAACAGAAACACTTCCTCCTTCTGGGAAAAACATATGAAAGCTGTATCTCTGAGTGAAATCCAGAAACAGCACGAAAGCTTCAGGGGACTCTGGCTGTTTTTCATCTCAGCTACAGATGTCTATAAATAGATATGTGAATATACTTTAGAGAACTGCAGGATATCGAAAACCAGTCCAGAACACAGCTCTCCATCAGCTCCATTGTTGAACATCCCCTTTATTTTACATGGCAATCAATAAACCATGAAAGATGCAACTCTTAAGTGAAGGTGTCTGGTAACTAACTCTACTTAACAATATATTTAATGTGGTCCTCAATTTTGCTTTCAGATCTACTCTCCAGGCCTGATGGATCACCCTCACCACTCTGCTATAAGCCCCTGCCCAGCTTCCCACACGGGTACCCCACGAGAGGAGCCCCTTGCTGACAAGTCACACATGGGAACAAAGATTTCTCCTTATGGACTGTGCACTGCAGGCATGGCCTGATTTGGGATGAACTCAAAACAATGAGGAAGATGCAGCATATTCTTCCAAGAGTTCACAGTACACTGCTGCTCCACTCAGTGCTGTGATGAAGAGCCCTATTCCTGGAGGGATGCTCCAGCACAAAAATGTCTTTGGTGTGTGATTGAAACCAATGTTCTCCACTGCCTCCTGCCAGGAAGAATGGATTGCAATATGCTTCTGCAGAAGACCAAGAGGAGGATGGGACAGCTTTTAGCCACTGTATTCCCCTGTTTACTGAACAGCTCTGTAAGGGAGGATTTTGGTGAATTCACTGGGACAGACAGAAAAGGCACCTCCATACTATAACAGCTTCAGGAGGAATCCTTGCAATTGCTGGTGCCACCAGCCAAAGGGGAACTATACCCAGGCACACTTCAGGGCAATCTTTACCCAGCAATTATTTCCACATCAGTTGCATGAAAACTAACCAGTGCATTGAAATGATTTCTCTGCAGTTAGAGGAGCATAGGTCCTGTTTGCTACCTAACAGAAAAAAAGTTTCATTGGAGTACTTATCTTCATTTTTCTTTGATTATTCAAAACAGACAACCATTACAAAAATAATCTCAAAGGACAACTGCATTTCTTTACAACAACAAAACACAAGTCAGAAGTTCCTGTAACTTGGGAATTCAGTGTTTTTATTTTTAACTTCTTGTGTTTCAAAAACTATGAAACAAATCCTAAAAATCTTCTGTGTTTGATCTACTAGTTTATGTTTCCAGATACTGGGGTACTGAAACAGCCACTTCTAAGATGAAGAATCTATACTTAGCAAAGCATATTTTTAAAACCCTTAGGATTGGTTTTTTGAATTATGACACTTCCAGAAGGAGATAAAGAACACAGAACAAAACAGGAAATGCTTTAAATACAAAAGTAAGAGTTAAAACTCCTCATTTCAAGTGCCACATTTGTCCCGAGAGCTCAGACTTTTCTGTGCTCTCTTTTATTTAAGTCGTAAGTTTATTCAAAGCTGAATGTAGTAATATAGCTACCTTGGACATTTTCAAAATGTAGTCTTGTTCTTACCTGTTTTGGCTGTTCTATGATTTGAAGATACGGTCCATCTGCTAACATAAAAGAAAGAAAGAAAAGTATTAATAGATATTATATTTCTATTGCTATAATGAATATATAGGTTGTAGGGGTAAGATACTGTCCTTGAATTACTTGAGATAAAAATTTTGAAAACATCTAAGTCTCTTCAGAACTTAAATTTCAATAAATTATTTAATTGTGTGTCAGTCTGTTACTCCCAGCTAAAGATCAGTAGTATAAGAAGAGGAAGATTAAGTAAAAAAAGTTAATTTTACTCAGAGAGCCTAAATGGACAACTGATTACTCAGTTAAAACTTGCAATGGTGAATAAGAACAGGATCCTTTCCTTGCCACTGACAGCAGTCTGACTTCTTGAGCTAAGGTTAACTTCTGTATTTAAACCCCTTGGGCTCTAGAGACTACACTCACCAGCTTTTGGCCCTAGGGCTTCCTACAGAATAGGTGCTTTTGAAAGTCAGGAGACAGCCAATGGGAAGCTCTGAGGCATGGGAATACAGGAGGAATTCAAGCTGTCTCAACATGCCCCAAACAGTCAGAACTGCTTTAAAAAAAATCCTGGAATTGAGAAGACTAAACAATTTACATTCTTTTAATAATTTCAGATACACTTTTAAATATAGTGTTCTGCTGGGCCTCTAAAAACACTGAATACTGTAGTCAATTTGACTACAAATACAGACTCTCTTTTGATTGAGCATGGTGCCAATACATAGGATTATGTCCTACTAAAATTCTATTTATGTCTTTTAAAGAAGGCTTCATTAAACAACTTTCAGTCTCATACAGAGGTTAACTTCATACTATAAACCTCATGCAAAATTTGCCAGTTTATATAGCTTTTGAGTAGGCCCTAAATCCAATGAGAATTCAGTGCCACCAGAGTTAAGCACTCATCACCTGATCAAAGATCAACTCTGATCATTTAGATTATTTACATCAAGAAGGAAAGTTCTCTGCATGGATGGCTGTGAAACACCTCTTAAAATGCAAGCCACTGATGAGTCTCAAAACAACAGTTCCAAGAGCTATGATTACTTTCCTCTCTCTTGCTAAGCAGTCAAGATGATTCATATTTCAATGCTAAAATATCTGTTTTCAAAGCAGACCCCAAATGACAGCTTCACTGGGAATAACTAAGTAATATTTTTCCAGCCATATTCCTGCTGGATTTCTGTATTATCAGTTCTACTCTGTGAAAGGTATTAATGCCAAGGAGTCAAGCAGAGATCTTTACTGAACAAGCTTCTCTCAACATGAAAGTTTGAAAAAATACACAATAGATGAAATTAGTATTCTGCTACCGCAGTTAGCTGACTCAGCAACTGAACTAACTTCATGTCAAAGTTATATTGCAAATATTAGCAGTCACAACAAATGCACATTTAAAGATAAATTCGTTCTCAAGTCCATCAATTGTACTTTTCTTTGAAAAAGTAAACAGTGCTTCCTGAAGTCATGAAAAACAATTGCCTCAAGACCATATACACATAATCCTGCATTACAAAGCAGGAAAAACAGTTTGGACTTCAGGGACTTTAAAAGATGCAGAGTAATATTTAGCTTTGGCCTTGTGTTTCAATTTTTGTCTGTAACAGATAGAGTCAAGATGAGCTGAGTTAGGTTTAAGCAATGTATCAGCACTTAAATTTAAGACCTCTTTTCACAGACCTCTAACTCTCTTCATGCTTTAGGCACCGGTAAAGTTATATTTTAACAATCCAGAAGCCATGTATTTTCTGGGCATTGGCAGAAATAATGCACCTAAAATACAACAGTGCGTAGTTCAACTTTCAACCAAGCTCCAGGACATGATCTGCCAAGTAATTGTTCTTTGGCTCTTCTCCTCTTAGGAATTCATTTTCAAGACATACCTGTTGGGTTAGCACAAAATACTATTGCTTTCTCTCAAACATTAGCCAGAAAAGAAGTGTCTTTATCCAATGGCTAAATGGCTGCAGAAGTCCCCCAGGACACATCACACCCAAGTTACAGCTTTTCCTCAGAAAAAGGAAATTCAAACTCCTAAGAGAGGCATATACACTATCTTGGCACATCGGAAAACTAAAGAAAAATGCTTCATACCACTGAAATGGTTTTCCTTGTGAAAACTCAGGAAAATTGAAAACTTAGGACTGTGGTTATTCTGACCTCTTGGAAAAAATGGTTTTAAAAAGCATACAAATATGCTGATAAAAAAAAATCATGTTTTATATACCAGCACTAGAAAAGTGCAAAAAAGACGCAGTGTAAATGTACAAAGCCAAATTAGATGTCTGTTATCATTAAGCCACATTATACAAATAACATAGCAATATACTTAAAACAGTTTTGTGAGGTCTTATTTTAACCTTTGGGTTCCATGACTAAAGATTTTCCTTCTTTTTTTTTTAACAGTGGCTAAGTAATTCTCTGGTATAGCATCTGAACCAGACACAAATAACAGTACAGAGAAGGCATTCTAATGCAAAGTACCTCATAATATCTGAAATGCTACTTAAAAATAAACCAGCAATGTTCAAGAAAAGATCCATGCATAAATGGCATATTGTTTTGATTATAAAAAGGATTTTATTAGTGAAAGGTCTCATATAGCTGTTTTCACTGAACTCTGAATACTTTCCTGAGGCACATTACACAGCCTATCACTGGCTATGTGTGATTTCTTCTTTCTCTCATCCTTTCTCATGGGGAAAAGAAAAGACATTTAGTGTTTTGCACATAGCAGTTTCTAATATTTTGTTTCTATCAGTAGGCTTGTCTTTGTCTCAGCAGATAAAGAGCAGGAACCTGAAGATGAACACCTTGTAAGGGGAACTAAAAATGATGAGATTTGTGGTGATCCTTTGCTCCAGCCTGGAAGGTGCTTGCTTTAAGTTCTTGTTTAAGGAGCAACCCCCTTTTAAATGCTGAACAGCCACAAGAAGGAACATTACTTAATGCATAGCTTATGTTCTACTTGTGCCCTACAGAGAGGCTGAAGGACACGATCATGGAGCTGGCGCTAACACAGGCAGGGCTCTCACGGCTGCCAAGAGCCAGGTTTTGACAGGAGTGTCCCTGGTGCTTTGCCTGGCACTGCTGCAGCTGGGAGGCCAAGAACCACAACACGCAGTCCTCCAGCCTGGAGGGGTTTTGCCACATCCTGGCCAGGCTTCAGGGCTTCTTTTTCTGTCTTCTTGCCTCGCTTGCCACAGAGCGATTCGCATCCCACTCCACTCTGAGTCACAGTCCCACTTCCCCACGTCTTCTTCAACTGCCAAATTTCTTCATTTTCCTTCCTGCCTGAGTCAGAGGCCCTCCTGCCCCTTGACACTCCCACCACTTGCATTCTTTCTTCCTCTTGACAGGCCTCACCCAACACACACACTTCCAAAGGAGCACCCATCCTAGGCTCCCCCTTGATTCCTTCTTCCCACCATAGCAAACTCAAGGAAAAAGAGGTCTCTGAGGTTGGTTGGATATCTCTGCAAGCCTGGCAACTCTCTTAGACTAGTGGGATCCTGTGTCTAACAGCTTTCTGAGTACCTAAAACCATTCAATGTAACCTGCAACAACCTGTGAACAAGCATCATCCCTCACATCCTCTCTGCTGGTGGGCCACCAGAACAGGCATCTCAGCCTTGTAATTGCTCTTTTCTCTGTGGATGTGGATGGATATGCTCATAGCCTGTAGGTATGGATTGTTAAGTCCCACATAAACTCTCTTGTGCCCATCCTGGCAGTGGTACCTTGCTAAAAGCTCAGACTGGAGACCTAGTGCCTAATCCTTCCTGAAGGCCTGTTGTAGCATTTACATGAGGGATTCCCCTGTACAGGCATACTCTCTTGAATCCCAACTCTTCAGTGTTCAAAGCATGATGTTTAAAGCAAATGGCACATGAGACTTTGTTTAACCTCTCCCCTTGGTTCACTCTTCCAAACACGAGCACAGGAGTTCTAGAAAAACACTAGAAACTGTATGGAAGTCTGCCCAAGCTCCTGAGGACTAGGGCCACTACTGTGGAACAGGGAAAATGAACACTCATCTCATTTTTGGTGGTGGTCTAGTTTCCTTGAACCTCTAACATTATCTCTCTTTAAAAAAATATGACAGAAAAATATAAGTGCCTTCTTTTTCCCTCTAAAACCTCATTTTTCACAGCAAGTGTCACAGAGAGTTGGACAAAGGAGGTTAAAGAAACAGAAGAAAATTAATTTTAGCAGCCTCCAGGCAATACTGCTCAGCTCCTAATGACTCTGCTTCAACTTCAAAGTTTTAAAAACACACCACCTTAATGCCAAGAGCTAGTTAGACCAGAGCCTCTCAAAGCCAGAACACCTACATAATTCCCAAACCCACCTCTAACTGGGGCATGTTACATGGCTGTAGATGGCCTTGGATCATCACGAGGGAGTACAGAACATCCAAAATTACAAACCCTTTACATCAGAGCTCTGCCCATTTCCTCTTCAATGCCCATTTCCTCTCCTTCCTATCCAAAGGTATCACTTTGTTTCTCCACTACATAGTGGATGTCCCACTGCTGTGCACCTGCTTTTACTCTATGTAAATACATGCTATGGTTAATGCTCCCTCCATCCCCAATGCCACTAAGGATCAGTACCTAACCCACCTAAACAAAGGCAGGATACTTCCCAGCAAGCCAAAGAAGAGGCTGGTTTCACGAGGTACTGCCTTTTCTGCTGGTAAAACTTGATCCACATAACTACTGCAACTTTAGAGCCAAAGTAACAAAAAAACCTAATTTTTATTCAAAACAGACATACGAGAGAGGAAAAGAAGCAAAGACACTCGAGCATTGACAATGATGTTGAGAAAATCAGTGCCCCACCATCTCAAAGGTTTCCTACTATTACTGTAAACATTAATGTGGCAGCAGAACATCTATCACCAGAAAGTCCCCAAATTCCCCAGCTGCTTGTTGATTCAGCCCTGCTGGCGCGACACAGCAATCCACGGTTACACATTAAACCTGTCTCCCATGAAATGGGTCTGACGTTGGCCTTTATGGATGCACAGACTGAAAGATATAGGCACCATAGCCAGAACATGAAGAACAATTCATGCCTTTGCTTCTTCCTGCCTTAATCATCCATCTGTCCTTGAGAAAAATCCTTTTATTTCACTCTCTCCATATCTCAGTTGGAAGTACTTCTGGAAAACCCCACATGACTTTTTAAACTGACTTTGCTGAGTAGAAAGAAATCATTAGTCCCTGCCTGAAAACCACTAAAGTAGAATATAAAAATTATTATATTATCTTTTAACTGAAGGGCCAGTCCACAGTAACAATGCAGCATATTTTCAAGAAGGGGAGGAAATAAACATTATTGGGATACTGTTCAAGAAACAAACAAACCAACTGTAGCATCATAAGGAGCAGCTGAAATGATCAACCCTTTCTGAATTTTTTTTCATTAACTTTTTGTTTGCGGTAACATGAAATCCACGATCTGTTACTGAATCCCATTTTGTGCACAAGGAACTTGCCACCTATACTGCAGCAGTAGACAAGAGCAGTTGAACTTATAAATAAAAAAGCCTTTTTTGAAACAATTTTTCAAATTAAGGACAAAGCCAGACTTAGCCCAGTAAGAGTTTTCTGTGGCTGCAGAACTCAATGAATCCTTGACTCCCTGACATGTTTTTGAAAACAGCTGTTTTCTACTTTAGATTATAGTTATCTGAAAATTAGCTTTATATATCTGATAATTTGTATGGAATGAGTCTGCCATGAAGAATACAGAGTAAGCTCAAAAGGCACAGGTAAAAGAGCTCATTACAGGGAAATTTCAACAACCTTATTTGTTCAAAAGAAGCTGGGAGAAAAAATCCCTTGGTCTATAATGCACAAGCCCTTTAATACAACACAGATGAACCTTACTGAATAATCTTATCTGCCTTAATAAAAATACACTGTAAACAAATGATTGCAACATTCATTTGCTGGATGTTTTTCCCTATTTGTCATGAGCTTTGCTCATGAGAACATTTTCTCTTGAAACAAAATTATCTTTTGATCCATTCTTGCTACTACTCTTTTAAGAAAACACTAAAACAGTTAACCTGCTTTAATTTTTATTCTTTAAGCAGCCTTTATTGTTACTTTAGGATGGAATTTTATCTGTGAAGGAAAACGTTAAATGCTTGTATCATTCTGCCCTTAACACCTTCACTGCTGTGCAGTGTATCAAACACTGCAATCAGAAGTGGTTTGCACTTTCAACCAAAGAGAGTAATTTGCAATACATGAGGTGCCAGCTACATCCTAATACAACAGTCAAACAGATAAGAGAAAGTTGTGATGGTAAAAGACTTGAACAGCTATATTGGAGCTGTATTTTGAGAAAAAAATCCTAATTTTAAATTAAAATTTATTTCCTTTTTCCTTTTGTATCAGTTGTTCTAATAGACTAAGCAGGAGAAAAGAGTTTTCCAAATTCATGCAAGAAGTAATATTCATAAAGAACTTTAATAAGCAAAACCAGACCAGGGTTGATCAAGCAGCTGATACTAACTGAGCTATAAAAACTTGCAATTGTTCTTACTGTTCGGGAAGCATACTGTAAGAGCTGCTTATCAGACCTTTGCAGAATACTATTTGCTTATTTTCAGTGGTTTGTTGCAAAATTTGTCTGAGCTTTCAAACTAGTGTTATTGTTCAGGAAATTGTCAGGTGCTTCTAATACCACACTGCCACTTCACAGGAAACAGAGAAGTCACTGTGAAGGAAAAACACATTTGAATGGTACAGGAAGTTAATATTCTCTGCATTTTATTACTGAAAAACAAGCACCTTAAGAACTACTACAACTAATGCAACAGCATTCAAAAGGAAAAGAAGTACATGGTGCAGTCTGCAAATTGGCAATAGCAACATGCAACTTGTTGAAGATTCAAATTCAGAAAAAAGCCTCAACAAAGAAATTTATAAAATTGGGTCACTCAAAGCTTTTTGGTCACTGTCCTGGTTTCACCTGGGAAATTGCTGAAACTTTCAGTTTCTGTACAAGCCACAAGAAAATCCGATTTCTCCCACTGCTGAAAGTTTCGCGAGGGGAAGAAAGATGCAAAAAGATGTAAAAAAAAAAAACTAGTTGACAACTTGCAATCTACTATTATGACACACAAGTTGGTAAACAAAAAAGGCTCTGAAAAGAACTCCTCAAAAGAAAACAAAGAGGAAGAATCAGCAGGACAATGGCACCATCAAATATTAAGAGTTCCTACCTGTTCGTAGTGGTAAGTCTGCAGTGATGTAATTGGTACTGTTAAAGAAAGCATTCATTCCCATGAACTGATCCACTGCAAACATCTATATTGAAAGAAAATACTCTTCATTATTACATATATACACAGTTGCATAAAACATCTCTCAGCAAATCACTTTAAAGTTCTTTGCAAATATTGAGACTGCAAACACCTTGCTGAATTACACAAACATTTTATAGCAATTTTATTTTTGCTGGCAACAGCACTGCAAGCAGAGCTGACAGCACTGACCCAAGTTGCACCAGAATCACGAGACCACACCAACCTCAGCACAGCTTCTAAGCACCCATTTTGCTTACCTGCACTAACAACTATAAATCCTAAAGAGCTTATACAGTAAATTCTGAAAATCTTACCCAAGGCCTTGCTAAGAACCTGTGAGTTTTCATTGCCATTTCTCTGATTAAACCCCACCAGGCTGCATTCATTATGTAAATATATTGACAAGCTCTAATGCAAGTGTGTTTTTGGTTGGTTTTTTTTTTTTAACTCTGATATGTCTTAACTTACTGTAATTGTTGTCAGGTATAAATCTATCTTTTTCCAAAGTGAAGCAAGCATAAAGGAGAAAACAGTTACTTTTTGAAAATTAAGGTGAATAGAAACGACCTGTTCTTCACTTAAACTTTTCACCCACACACTTTTCTCACAGTTCAAGTAATTTATGGAATAATCTAAGAAGATCAGGAAGAGCTCCTGAAGAGCTAGGCCTGTGGATCTGTGTGAGTGAAGGAACATTTTAGTGATCACTGTCAATGCCAACATCACAAAAATTTAAACAAAAGGGCCTTTTAGGACATAAGGGGTTTTATTTTCAGAAATACTTCAATGTCTACCACAGAAGAAATTCCAGAGCAAGTGTCACAGGCATGCAGGGCATAAAAATAAGTTTTTTTTTTTCCAATTGCTCAATTCAGCAGGCCTAGATTTCCTTCCCATTTCAGCCATTTTAACTAGTGAAGGCACTTTACAGGTCACATAAAAACCAGCTTAGGGAAAAAAGCCCTTATTTCTGCCAATGCAGAATGATTTTCCATGTCCACATAAAGTCTAGGAAATGACAAGACAATAGGAGAGAAGGCCTAAACAGACAGCTAGGAGAGGATACAGGGACACTGAAAACACAGAAATTCACTTACTTGGGGATCATTTACTCCCATAATATAGGAATCTTCCGCTGCCATTTTAAGTCCTGAAACACAAAAAACATTATTAGAACTCCCATTTTTTTTTCCCAATGTAGAGCAATAGAGAAGCCTGGAAAGCATTCAGAGTTAAAAGCCCAATCTCTGACACTTTTTATTTTACACATAAAATTAATGATTTCTAAAATACTTCTAAAATTCCTCATTATTTGGAAGAGGCAATGTAAGGACAATATAGGCTACAGCTAGGATATTCCATGCCTATTGCCACGAAATTAAAAATTACAGTCAAAGTCCAGAAGTCAAAATTTCTTAATATCAGGAACTGATTCTGTCTTTGCTCTGACTATTCTGCCATTAGACTTTAGGCAACATCATTACCATAGAAATAGCAGAACTCTTCATTTGTACACAATAAAATTAACATTATGAGCATTCATGAATGAACTGTAACGCTTTTCTTATATAGTATTACTAAACGCAAATAAAGATGCCCAAGAAAAAACAGATAGTATTAAAAAAAATTAAATAAAACCAGGATTCTATTATTGACTAATTTTGGACACCTTTATTTCCAGGGTTCCACAAGTGCTTAGCACACACAACAACTCTGTGCTGACAATGACAATGCACAGCATCCATCACAACTCTTTCTCACAGGTCTACATGTGAATTCTGGACACTGGAAAAGTTTAGCTTGGTTAGTTTTACTGGGACCAGTAGTGGGCCAGTAGCAGAACCTGTGAATTTTCTGAGGAATTTATTAGGTCTGTTAGAAGATATTACTATTAGTGTTACTTCCTTTCATGTAGATGTTACTGAAAGAATTTACAATTTCACCTATACTGAGCTCACTAAATAAGGCTCTCCAAGGGAGTATCTGAAAATAACAGTAGGGCTATTTCAAGAGTCATGTCTGCATTCAACAGGCACTAAATAAGGTTAATAACTAACAGAAGACAGAAACAGGTCACTGGCCCTCATATTCCACCACAGTGAACAAGAGCCATGTTTTCCAGCCAAGAGAACTGTGAAAACTACTGCACTACCAAAGAGAGGTGCAAGAGATCAGTAAGTCATCAAAGAAAAACTGAGTCACCATGTACCTCCTACAGGAACTAGAAAGCCAATTATCAAAAGGAAAATTGGAATACTTGGGTACTTCACCTTGACGGAGGCTCAACTCTGGTTGTTAACAATCTCCAAAGACAAGTCACCCCACAAAACAGAAAATGTAAATAAAAATAAAATGGAGAAATAGGAGACACTCTTAATGCACAGATGACTTCAATGAAAAAGATGTTTATGTGGGTACAACTGCTTTTCAGACTAGAAAATAAAGTACCCACCTGACTGTAAATCGATTTTAGAAATATTTACAGGGCAATATTTATTCATAGTTTTTGTTCAAATATCAAATAACTGATCATAAGATTTCAGTAAAAAATTAATAACAGATGTAACAAGCAGCCAATGTCACCCATGCTGTACTTCATCACCTAATACAACAGGATTTCAGCAAGATTAAAAACACCAGTCAATCGCATTAGCTCACAGGCACATTCCACAGAGCATTATTTTCATCAACCATTCACCATTGTTATTATTCATCTTTATGGAAAAAGTCAACATACAAAGCGTGATAAAACCTTCAGGATACAACGAAATTTACTAAGATGTTTTTATTTGCCTTCTGTTCCATAGAAAAATATAAATAACATTATCACCAACTGACAAGTTACTTAAATCACTGAAATAACTTGTAAGATATTTAGTCAAACACTTCTTACTGAAAGGTGTAGCTATTACAGAAAACAATCTGAAGACCTCAATAGCCAGCTTTCTCTTACAAAGTGTCAGAAAATACCCACCCTCTTGTTACACCCTGATTAGGTAACTGAGTGCAAATGCCAAATTTCTTTGGCATAAATAGAATAAAAATTAGTCCTAAAAATCTTGTTTTGTGATGTCCCATATTTAAATACTTAAAATTTCATCAGTCACATATGCAAAATTGTGTTCCAAAATCTTGAAGGTACCAGATGACATGGTAAACATGCTTGTTCAGAAAAATAAAATATTCTGAGGAGCTAACATGAATGGCATCTGCCCACTTGCCTGTTATATATATATATATATACACACACACATATACTTTGCCAAACTTTCAAACAAAGCATCTCACAGCTTCTTCTGCAAGCCACAGGATAAATATAATAGTAGGCTCTATTTACTTTGTCCTATTCTAGCTCCTCAGGCTGCACCTCTCTCCCTCCAGCAGAACTCTGGGGGAAGTGTCCTCACACCTGCCACACTTCTGGTCACACCTACATTTCTACAATACATGACTTTCCAAAAGTGGAAAAACAGCGCAGAGGCATTACTTCTGAAAACTTTTCACTTAAAGTATTTTGATGTAAAAATTAGAACTTATTTAGGAAAAAAAACCCCCTACATCCATCTGAATCAGCCCTTCAGTTTCACCTTTTAAAAACGGTAATTTCTGGCTTTTTGGCTGATGCAGTGAACATAGTGACACCAAAACAACGGCCTTTAAAGATGTTCCCCTGCAGTGCTATGTTCAGCTCTGGGCTCTTCAGCACAAGGAACACAGGGACCTGCTGGACTAAGTCCAGAGGAGGCCATGAAGATGCTCAGAGTGCTGGAGCACCTCTCCTGCAGACAGGCTGGGAGAGCTGGGCTGTTCAGCCTGGAGAAGAAAAGGCTTCAGGGAAACCTTAAAGCACCTTCCAGTACCTGAGGAGGGCCTCCAGGAAAGCTGGAGAGGGACTTTTCCCAAGGACAGGATGAGGGGGAATGACTTTAAACTGACAGAGGGTGGGATTAGATTGGATATAAGGAAAAAATCCTCCACTGTGAGGGTGGCCCAGAGAAGCTGTGGCTGCCCTATGCCTAGAAGTGTCAGGTTGGATGGGGCTTGGAGCAATTTGGAAAATTTATGGTAGCAGAAGGTGTCTCCACTCAGGGAATTTTTGGGGGGGTTGGGACTAGATGATCTTTGAGGTCCCTTCCAACTCAAACTACTTCACTATTCCATGAACATGACCCTTGGAAGCAGCAAGGTAACCACTGACATAGCACCCAGTCAGCTGTAGGTAGGTAGGTACTAATGAATGCCTAACCTGAGGTACTAAACACAACCTCTCTCACATCATAAGCGCAGATGCCTCTTAACTTGAGATCTTTCATGTTCAGATCAGCTGCACTCCTTGAGGGAGGGGTTACAGACATTTCTCTGGCCTGAACGTTAAGCCAGTTTATTATGAACAGATTATAATTTAGATGTGCAAACATACACCTTTGTGTATGTAAACTCACACTTAATTGCCTTATCAGGGCCTAGACAAAGATTAACCCAGCTGTTTAAAATAACCCTTCTACATGAGTGAAAACACTATGAAACACTGAAAACCTTCTAAATGACAGTTTCACTATGTTTTGTCCTCTCCAAAGCCAAACAGATCACAAAAGTGTTCTGGGAGCCCTACCCTCAAATAACCACTTGTGTCCTTAGGATTTATTAAGTTCACAAATCCGTACACTTCCTCTTACATGAAAATTGATGCAAATCCACAAAGTCACATGATCAAAACCCCAAAAAGACACAGAAAAATAGATCCTAGCACTACCTGTGTGACCTCTAATTGGCCTCTTCCCTTACTGCTCCAGTTTCTAAGCACCTTTCCCATTTGCATCAGGTGGTAAGATTAGCATCTACCTCCAGCAGCTTTGCTCATTCTCTCATTACATGAGCTGTATTATGGGTCAGAGATTGCCACTTCTCTCATTTGAAGATGACTGGAACAAAATTGCTTTGTGGAAGTTCATGTTATTATAGATGCCTGCTTCCTGCATATTCCTCAAATTCCTACAAATTGTGCTGCAAACTAGAATCTACAATAAAAAAATACCCCAACACCTGCAGACCACAATTAACCACAGCAGTCTCCACCCTGGAGATCATCTAAAGTTTTTCAGATAATGGGGCACAGGAAGCTAGACATTTCAATTCACAGTATTTATAAGTGTGAAAATTCAAAGGTCAGTGAAGAAACTTCATTTAGCTCCTAGTGCAACAGGAAAACATAAAATCCAGCTAAACTTGCCCAAACCCACACAATTATACCTTCTGAGAATAAGTGTGGGATGTGTGTGCATGTGCATACATATTCCTTCCCCTTCACAGCAGGTCAATTGCCATTGTGAAAACGGTTTAAATAGAAAGAAAGAGAAAAAACCTAGGAAGTCATGTATACACATACAGGAGATGACTCTGTTGCACCAAACAACCAAGCAAACCTAATGGCAGGTACTTTGCACCACTGCTTCTCCTTGATAACCAAATGATACAAGGTACAAGTGGCACAGCTGGAAGAACATGATTTATTGTATTCTAAGTATTTGTTCTAAAGCTTCAAAAGGAGCAGCCATTTAAAATGAAAACAACATAATTAATGTAGGAATGCTGTAATCCACGAACAAGAATTCTCATTTCTCTTATCTCAATCATTTGATTTCAGAGCTCTTCCCTGTTATTCTCCCACATTCACTGTGTCTGTTTACCTTTTAAAAAGCAAATTTCACTATCCAACTGTTTTCAGCCCCCCTGATTTTTCAAGGGTCCAGATCCTTCCCTTTACTTCTCTTCAACTTTCAGCCTGAATTTTAAGCATGAGGTGAACCCTCGTTCTTTTTGACACCAGTATCCAATCCAATCCCTAAAAACTTGGAATGTGACTTCTCCCTTTCTACAGACAAACATGATCTTTATCACCCAGTTCATTGCACTTGAGAACTGAAATTAGTGTGATGGATGTTGTTCCACAAGGAAATTTATTTAAACCATCTCTTAGTTCATGACATGTTTTACATCATCCTGTTCTCACCTTTCAAGGCTGGGATTCAGAGTGCAAGCCTCACAATAGGAAACTCAACTATTACACCTCAACCGACTTGATAAACTGAAAGAACAATTCTTCCTGAAAGTTTTCTAGCAGAGTGCTTTTTCTCTTTAGCCTGGCTTTCACTGGAATTTACCTGTTAAAAATAAACTTCTCTAACAGGACACTGAATGAAATGAATTAAATTCAGTGTGGTTATGCTCTTAGCCTGTTTATTTTGCTTACTGAAAATAGGGAGGAATAAGGATGAAAATGAAGCAAAGATGTGTCTCTTTCATATATTGTAAGTATATTTTTACTACATCAGGGCTATGAAGTGTGGTGGATGATCTCATTATAGAGAACTATATTTTTAGGAACAGCACCAAATGTTCAGAATTCCTGTACCAACTATGAAGTACTGAGGTAGAAACAGTAAGTGCTGTATTGTGCAGACAGGACAATGTGTTTAACCTGCTGTTGCTTCCTTAACTTTAGGTGGCAACTATCCATCCTTGAGCCTCAGTCTTCCATCCTTTGCAAAACAAAATCTGTATCTGTATAGGGACAATTGTTTCAGAGGTTTGCATTTCCCAAACAGAGATGCTGGGAAAAGGTATTGTGCAATAGACTCTCTGGGTTGCTGGGTCAGGGCTGGCAGCAGGACAAGAGCTGCTGAGATGATTTTGGCTGGAGGCCAGAGCAGGATCTGCTCTGACAAAGCAGAGATAGGATCCACGCTGCTCACTTTCAACCTTTCACCACTGCAGTCCCTTCGAAGCCAGGATGCTGCCACCCCTTTCCCTGCACAGCCTTTTCACCTCGCTTCTGGCCACCTCTGCGCTTCAAGCAGCAATTCCTTTCCCTTGGAGCCCAGTTATTCAGCTCCAGAGCACAAAACTCTGAATTCAAAGTAAGAGACGAGAAAGAGCTAATGTATTCTGTACTATACAAAGTAAACAGAACCCAAATATTAAGGGAACATCATGCATACTTTCACCCACAACAATGGCATAGATGTCTTCAGGACAAACATTAAAGAAAAATACGTTCAAAAACACAAGAAATTGTTGTTAACTTGCTCATGTTGACAAAGCCACATCTATTATGTTATTTTGAAGGGATTAAAGTCAGTAATGAAACAGATTTGAAATTTGCCTTCAAATGTCAAAATGTTTACCACTATTTCTTCTCCCAGCTAGGACTTTAATACCTGGGGGGTGTAGGGAGCTGTTTTAAGGAAACAACACTCAATTTTCACAAAAGTAGCATAAGGAAGTTGTATTTTTCACATTCCTTCTGGTACTTCAAAGATGTGTAATCTCTCAACAAAGATTTGAGCGCAATTTCTCATATATTCTCATATATATAAGTGCAAAAAAGTTTGTTCAGAGAGACATTTTGATCAAAGATTCTAATTTCCTCTGCAGAGTTTTTGTCATCCACACACTGTTGCAGCTGCAATAACACTACATAACCCTAAATGACACTGTTTGTTTTTCTAATATAACAACCCAAATTGCCTCCTCTTGTGACTAATTAAGCCTGCTTATTATTTCCTGTTGGGTGGGACCTGGCAGTTGTGTTTATGTATTTTTGAATTTTTTTAATTGCTGAAGTTAAAATTTTCAAGTATTTTCAGTCATGAGCAGATGCATTACTTGACAACAGTATAAAAAGTACAGAATATTTTGGAAATTAAATAAATCACAAGTACTTGAGATTTCACAAGTGTGGTGCTCTAAATCAGAATTGTTGGGTGCATAATTATTTTATGAAACCTAGAACCGAATTTATTATAGCATGTAACACCTAAATCTGAAGAAAAAAAAAAATCACAGTGTAAGAAAAATTCCTTGTCAAAGAGTAACTGGACTACCTAAAAGATATTCTATTAGCTATGTTTGCAAACAGAATTTTTGTTTTATTCCTTTCCCAAGTATCAAAGTAGTGAATTAATATGTCAAGAGGAAATACTAAAATGCCATAAACATACAAACTGTTTTTCCATGATATTGTTGGAATAAAGTTAGAATGTTTTTGTTAAAACACATTCAAAGCAACTTAAACCAAAGGGATAAACAGTATTCAAATATATGGCAAACATATTCTGGTACATGTATAATGCTAAGTAGATGTAAAAATACTGAGGTTCAACACAGAAAAACAGCTGTAGTAACTACATTGTACTTTAGCCATGTGGGGTGCTAATGTTACTTGAACTCCTGAATATGATGTTAAAATGCTGTTACTTTTTCCCCCAGATTAAAATCAATCACTGATTGTTCTTTGCAAATAGCTCTAGCTCCTCTAAAAGCTGTTCATCAAAGTCAAATTTTAACTTAAGAAGCCACACACACCCATTTAATAAGCCTGAAGTGTAATGAATCATTAATATTAGGCTGCAAACCTATCCCTATATTTTTTTTTTCCCTTCTGGCAGGGGCAGAGGGGGCACGGGAAGAACAGTGTTTCTGAGAAGCCAAGCACACGTAACCCCCAGCTGCAGAAGTGCATCTCACACAAGGTTTGCTGTCTCACCAGGTACAGTCACACGGGCTCTGGGCTCCCACTGAAGACACAGTCCCTCGCTTAATAAGCAGAAAATAGCCAGGGCTGTTTCCACTGCAATCACAAAGGTGAACTAAGGGATTCTGAGTGTCCTTTTGGTTCTGAACAGCCACTGCAATCGTAACGGGACAGAATCAACTGCTTAAACAGCACCAGCAAGGGGAACCAAACGGGTAGAGCTGAGTCCAGCACAATCACAGTCATACCCGGTTTACAAATTACAGACGCAGAGTGGGTAACTAAGGTTTAGCTTTTTGCTTTTTCCAAAGAAATTGCAAAACTCCTGCAGTCCCAATGTTGTACAGTAACCAACGACACAACGAAACTCACTTGGATTAAACTAATAAGACCGAAAACCCACCTGCTTCCTTTGTTTATAATTTATTTGTGTGCTAAAATCTGCCCGAGTCTAAGCGGATGGAAACACGACCTCTAGAAGAAACAAAAAAATAAAGCCAAACCCAAGCAAAAAAAACCCAAACAAACCCAAACCACGCAACTCAGTCCTACTTTGCTCTTGACCTGCTGACAGTTTGCTTGGAGGACACAATGAAACATGGGGGTATTTCAGTTGAGTATTTTAAATTAAGGGGGAAACAAAAGTGTATCTACCTGCCCCTGCTTTTCAAAAGAACACAGGAGTTGAAAGGGGGAAATAATGCTTGGAGCAGAAGCTTCCTCCCTGCACATGATCTGTCAGCTCCACCTAAATGCTAAACAAAGGATTTTACCTTGAGACCATAATAACTTGAAATATCTTTTAAGGCCTTACTTTTGAAACTGTCAACAGTGCTTCATCAAAATACATGTTCAAATGAAAGCACTGAAGAAGATTCACCGAATTATTTCTATGCTCAAAGTTAGATGCAAACTTAGTGCCTGACTGACCTAAGGGCACAGTTAATGACAACCATAATTACGATCTTATCAACACAGAACTTCATAAAAGGTTCACAGCTTATTTAAAGGACATCAAATTACAACTTCCACTTCTAAAATACCTCTGTCAGAGCTAAAAGTGACCAAACCCTGGAATTGCTTTTTTCATTACCTGTCTGAAACATTCATTATCTTCTCTTTGTTTTATAATAGCTGTGTTATTTTGTCAGAGAACCAAAAGAAAGCTATCAGTATGTTGAAAGAAAGGATTTTTAACTAACTGTAGAGTTTTCATTAGTTGCTTACATAAACAAGTAACAACTTTCTTTATGACTGACACTTTTGAACTTAGAGTTGGCAAACACATACAGCACTGAAAGGTGAAAGTATTTCAGCAAGCACAGTTTGAAGCAATCTATGAAAACACAGGAGAATTAACCAACATCTCAGAATTTTCTCAGGTGAATTTTCTCAGTACTAGCTATATCAAAAAGCCAACTGTAAGTCAGTAAAAGATATATTGTCTTTCACTGTATCTTTGCAACTTCAAGAATGAACATCTAGTTTGCATTACAAGCACCTTCTATAGTAAAGACTCACAGGCCTTCAAACTTAGTTCCTGTCCTTCCAGAGTCAGCAATATGCACAATAATATGAATTGCTAACTGAACATATTTCTGGAGTTTGCACGTGTTCACTGAGAAAGTGGCATGGGAAGGTTTTGGAAAAGGCAGCAATGAAAAGGAAACTCAAAAATCTATTAATTAATAAATTTATGTCAATAATATTTATTTGTAGGTATCTATTATTGAAGTCACATAATGCCACCTCAAGGAAAAAGTAAATTAAATTTATCATTGAATTTTTGGAAGTAAAATTTTAAAATAAACTTACATTTATTATTTAAATTAATTTTCAAAAGTAAAATTACACAGTAACAGAGAAACAACCAGAACTGCTATTTTTCAACAAATGAAGCAGGATATCTTCAAATGTGCACATAAATGAAACACCACTCTCTCTCCCTCTTACTCCTTTTCTCTGTCCCAGCACTTATATTCAGCAAACTCTTCTGATTTAAAAATAAATACTACAAAAAACATTACCAAGGTGTTGCTGGAACAAAGTGAATACAGATAGGAAGTTAATCTGTTACAACACTGTTTTTTAAAAGCATACAACACAATGCAAAGTGATATAAAGCTGTTCTGTTTTATAATCTTAACTCAAAATGTGTTCATGTCTTGCATGAGAAAATAACTACATTTTTTGATGACTCTGCCACTGACTGAGATTTCTTTCTTTATAAAGGGGACAAAGGGTGGAACAAAAAAAGCTTTTTCTCTTCTATTTCATATTTCAAATTAAGTTCTTTAACATATCTTGCACAGATTTCAGCCCTGAGATTCCCTGAAATCTCCACACTCTGTGGCACATCCTGACAACAGTATTTCAGCGTAACTGTTAGCTAAATCCTCGGGCCAGGGAAAATTACGGAACAGAACATCTGCTTCTGGATGGTTGCAGGCTACTTTTTTCTCTTTCATTTTCTCATAAACTGTAGTAATTTCTGTAGATTACAAAACATTGCAGACAGGATGCTGTCTTAGAATGACGTCTTGGTTAACGCTTTCCTAGAACGGGCAGCTACTTTCTTTCATGAAAGAACAGAAATGCTTTGACTGAAATACTACTTCAAAAGTTGATACCGCACAGTACATAGCAGAGAGACTCCAGATGTCAATAAAATCGAAGTGCTCTATTTTCAACCCTGTTCCGTGAGCTTGACAGCGCTGGTGGCAGCACCCTGCAGCACGTAAGGCACAAGGCGATAGAGCAAAGAATTCATCCACTTTTCTCTGTGAACAGAGTAAGTGAAAAGAGGACTTCTGAAGCACAAAACACGCCAAATGTAATCAGCAATTTAAAACCCTTAAAAAAATCATGATAACAATAATCTGTATTTCCTTTAAAACGTTATTCTTAAGCAAAGATTTTGAGCATTTTAAGACAGGAAGTTGAAATGCAGCAGATGATCTCTTGCCTCCAAAGTCTTATTCCCCAAATGCTCACAGCACTGAGATTTACTTATTTTGAAAATACGCAGCAGTACACACATGATGATAATGGCCCAAGAGCACATACCTCATGTCACAGAAAAAATACTCCGATTCACATTCACGGAAAATAAGTCAATAGCGCTCCTTCACCAAAGTTACCATCAAAGCAGAAAGCACCAATATATGAAAACAAAATAATTGTGAGGATGAGAAGTTCGATATTCTTGGGTTTCAAGGTCAAATGTAACCGAGAAATCAGTGCAGTAATACTCCCCGTCGCGACGAGAACTTTTCGGTTTCACCACTTGCAACTAAATTACCTTTAAACCCTCACTATATCGTACCTTTTAACACACTCTGCGGCACTCTCGGGCAGCACCCAGGGCCAGGTCACCCAGAGCTGCCGGTACCAACCCGCGTTTTCGTGGTGACCACCCGCACTGCCGGCCCCGGCCGCGTCCCGGGCTCAGCACGTACGTGTGTCACCTTCGAAACCAAAAGCGACAAAAGCAGCACCTCCTTTACCTACGAACACCCGCTGTGCGAGCGCCACAGGCTGGGCTTGCAAATTTCGTTCACTTTGCTGTCAGGGACACCCCTTCCCTGGCCAGGAAGACCCCGGTAACACAGCGGCAGCACAGCCGGCATCCCGCCCGCTCCCCGGGCTGGCTGCAGGCGACAGCCGCGGCAATCCCTGCCGGCGCCGAGGGCACAAGCGCGGGGCTGGAGCGGGCACAGCCTCCCGCGGCACACCGGAGCTCCGGGGGTGCCCAGCCCAGCGAAATGCCGGCTCCCGCCCCGCTCATGCGGGACAGAGGGAGCGCAGCCAGGCGGTGAGGACGCGGAGACAGGGGAGAAAGAAGGCAGCGAGCGGCGGGCCAGGGGCCGCCAGGGGCTCACCGGGACAGAGCTGGCGGCGCCTCCTCCTCGTCGCGCTGTGCCGCCGGCGGTCCCTCAGCGCCGCGCCGTGTAACACTGCGTGCTGCCCGCCTCCCGGCTCCGCGCGGACTTTCCCCCTCTTTCCCTCCCGCCCGCCCCACCGGCGAGGGCACCCGCCCGGCACCGGCCTGCGCAGCCTCCGCCCCTGCCCCCGGCCCGCCGCACTTCCTGGCTGGAAATTCCCGCTGACGCTCCGGCAGCGCGGAGGGCCGCGCGGGCGGGGCCGGGCGGCGGCGGCGGCCGCCGGGGCTGGAGGAGGCGCGGCCGCGGCGGAGAAGGAGCCGGGGAGCTCCTGCCGCCGAGCCAGCCGCTGGCCACGGAATCCCTGAGCCGGGGACAGGCCCTCCCGCCCGGGGAAACCGCGTAAACACGCGGGTCCTTTCATCCCAGGGCAGGTACCGCCGCCGCAGGGACAATCCCGTCCTTGTCCACGTTCCTTGGCGGCATTCGCTACACCTCTGTGGAGACGGGCCCGACCCGGTGGCTGCCAGAGTTTGCTTGACCTCTAAAAATAAAGTTTGGAAGGGGATGGAGAAACTCTGCATAGAGTGAATTTAACCCACCTGATGCAGTGCCTGGCACTTTCACAGGCACTTCATTAAAGGAAATTTACCAATTATTACCGCCCGATGCCTGACAACATCACTGGGCAGGGGGTACAGGATGCACAGCACCATTTTTGTGTAGATTTACACAGTTTCTGACAGAGCAGGCTCACGGGTAACTTGACTTCTGTTGAACAGTGCCTGCCATCAATAATATGATTTTTAATACCAGAATACCGGTTTGCAGCATAGTAATCAAGTCTCTCGGACACATTTAACCAAGGCTGAAGCAAGTCAGCTAGTGCCACGCTTAAATGCTATGTAAAACAAAATATCTTTATGCTGAATCTTAAACGTCTGGTTTGCTAAGGGTGTTTCAGATGAGCATCCAGCATAGCTCACCGAATGTGTGTTTGCACAGAAAGTCAACTGCACACCTCTGGGGAGTTTTGTTATGCTAAGGCCACATGACATGTGGCTTCACGAATGACACAAAGAAAAATCATAATTTAAAAGAAGGATTTAAAACCCCCCAAACATATAAAGGAACCAAGGAATATGACTGGTTTTTTTGTTTGGTTGGTTGTTTTTTTTGGGGTTTTTTTAGTTTTTTTTGTGTGTGTGTGTGTTGAAGCAAGTAATTGTAACCTAGAGCATAAATATGCTCAAAAGGAATAGAGTAAATTCATAAACCACCTGTTGACAGGAACAAAATGAAATTAACCTACTCCGTTTTACCATGAAGGGAGTAGGTTCCCATGTTACATTTTGTGCCACATCTCTGGGTTGGAGCAGAGAGACACTATTCAAAATGAGTGCTGAGAGTGCAAAAGAGAGCTCAGGATTTTCTCTGCTTTCTTGAGAAATGACATTTCCTACATGTTACACATAAATATGTATGAAGAGAGAGTAATTTCCTTTTTTTGGATTGCCACTCATGCTCTGTGATGCAATTCTAAAAATGCACTCCCCCATTCTCTTCCCGGTATAAACTGGGAGTTGAGAATGACTCAGCATTTCCTAGTAAAACATATTTTCCTTATTATATGGGGATATTCCTGGACATTCAAGACCCAATATTAATTTTTTTTAATGGAAGAAAAGACACTGAATTAATAGGACAAGTGAGGCAAGAATTGTGTCCCAAAGCCCTTGAAGGAGGAAGTATAGATGAATTTTAAATACAAAGAAGTTTCAAAATAAGATTCATTTGAAAGGAAAGGTGCCATGTCATAGCTAATCAAAGGTGTGCTCACAGGGCAAAACCTGTATGAACAAGTACCAGGAAGTCTGACGAGGTGGATAAGTTCCAAAACTTAAGGAGACTTACCTGGTGGATTTATTTTAAAAGGACATGTATTCAAGTACTCAGGCTCAGCTTTCCCTGTGAAATCTTAAGCAGCTTCCACAAAGATCTAGGTTTTACAATAAAATCCTCTTCTCAATTACGTTTAAAGCATAAATTTGCCTTTTTAGAGCCTAATACTGTAACTTAAATGTCATTTCTACTGACACCCACAGTAGTGCCAGGCTGGAAGCCCACACTTTGGTAAAATTATCTTCACATGACACTCTAGATAAATGTACTGCTTTTTAGCACAGGATTTCCACTTGAAGAGCCAAAAAATTCCATTCCAACCACTGAGGAAATCAGGCAGATAATACAGGCTCAGTGGTTTGCAGTGATGGAGTGCTGCCTATTTCCTGAATAACACTGGTTTCTGCTATTGCCATCACATTACTGCAGTGCCTGGACAATGCCAGCCCAGAGATGAAGAGCAGGTGATCACACCTGGACCCAAAGGAGCAAATGCCTGCTCTTGAGCTGAGGGGAGCTGTGTGAAATGGTTGTAGCTGTGTCTCTGCTGGCTGGGCAGGTGCACTGAGGGAAAGGCTTTCCAGCTGTACACTTAACCAGGCTGTTTCACCTCAGTCAGGCGGGGTGCATTTAAGTTTCCTGATATGCAGATGCAATTTAGAAGCTGAGTCTCTTCTCTGCTAGGTTTGCTCTGGAAATACAGATATACAGTTCTCTTTCCACAGTCAGAAATCTTTGGCCTCAGTATTTTTTAATCCTGTAACTAATGATAGATAAACATCTAAGACAAGCAGAGATTTTTAAAATAATCAATCTTTAATTGATATGCCTGGATTGGAAAAATTCATGAAAGTTTCTTACATTATTTATCTTCTGTTTCTGACGTATGTATTGAAATCAGGATAGGCTCTTTTCATTCCCTTTGATGTAGCAGGTTTGAGGCTAAAGCAGGAAAAGATAAGGGAAAGTCTAAAATAGCTACTGAGAGACACTTCCTTTTAAAGCTTTCAACTGCCCATCTTCATTGCCAAATCTATTTCTGGTCAATCCATTATTTCTTTCTCATCCAGATAATCCAGAAGTTCTAAATAAAAAACTGATTTGCTTTACGTAGTGGCCAATGATCATCTTAGCACACTCCAGTCTCCTAGAGGTTGTCAGTGTTTAGCCAATATTTGCTGTTGGCATTGCCATTGTCTCCTATAGCTTGAATCCACCACTATCACAGGAAGATAATATGTTTAAAAAAAAAAAGTTGTATTTTTAAGATGGTGTCATCATTCTGAAAATGTATATGAAGCCCTAATGAAGTTGACAATAGAAACTATTTTTTAAAAAACATTCTAAGTAGCCAGAGTACATGTGCAAAGCCAACCATTTGAACTGCAGCTAGCAGGGTGTAGAGTTCAATGGCGCTGCTGAATCCACAGGTTGCAGCATTCATGAGAAGTACTTTCTATCATCTCAGTCATTTTTTTGTGGATGATGAACTGGCCTCAATTCATCACATATTTCATCAGATTTAGATGGAAACAGCAACACCCTGCAAGGCTCTGAACAGTGTGGTGACTCCTGTAATTACACAGGCCACATCTCAAATGCACCCCTTGCTTGCTTCCTCCAGAGCCACAAACCAGACATGGGAACTCATGTTACCCCTACTGTGGTTCAGGTGTGTAACTTTGCTGAAAGACTAAATTTCTGGGGTTTTGGGTAAGACTGCTAGAGCTGAACCAGGAGTTTTCAGTAGCAAATGACTGTAGGGGGGCAGGTGCAGGGGAGTTAACTTAGTAGACTTAAATAAGAGAACCATGAAGCTGTTGACAGGGCTGATGGGTATAATGAACAGAGAAAAGGGAACCTTTGGAGACAGCTAAAAGTAAACAAGAAAAGGAACACTGCTCAACATTTACTTATAGCTGTTTTACAGTATAGGGTATCACTTCCTAAAAGACATTGAAAGAACCAAGCAGAGAAGGCAATTTGATGTGTATAAATTTTGGAATGGTTAGCCTAGCCTTCCCTCAGTTTGTCTGTGTAATGCTAGGCCTTCTTCCTTCCTTTCTTTTACACTGGGAGATAGTAAGGAGAGTTTCACCCCAATCCTCTCAATTACACCAAAAATGGTGCTTTATAGATTCTTTGTGAACTTGCTGCTCTCAATGGAGCTACCCAGACCACTGTGAGAAGTTGTGAGCTGACCAGCTCATCACAGCCTTGAAGCTGCTTCACCCAGAACATACATTCTGTTCCTAAAGTGTGGCCTAGGCTGGTCCTACTTAGCAGCCCAGGTTTAGTGGCTGAGCAGGGTAACTCTGTTCAACAGTAAGGGCATGTACTGACAGAATAGAAATGGTTGTGTTTGTAGAAACCATTCAGAGAACCATTAGGGTAGCACTGTAGCAATGTGGAGTTCATGCAGCTTAGAGCCCAAAGCAAACTGCTCCAGCAAGTGCTGTTATAGCCAAGAGTGAGCTGTCTGGTAATAAATCTAATGAACTGCCACTCAGTTCTCCAGAATTTGGGCTAATTCAGGTTGTGAGTGATTCACTCATCTGCCACTTGGCTGTATAACACCTTGGCCAGCCACTGAAGCTAGAGGGATGGGTTTTTGCCATTTGAGTTCAGCGGCAGCAGGTTCTTACCAGTCCACTGCATGCACTCCCTTCTCTTCCCACCTCCACACGTTATGATTAATATCCTGTGCTCTAGTCGGCATTTAATATATCAGATGATTGGGTCTTCTTCATAGTATTTTGCATATCTGAATGATACATACTTTTAACTACTATCTGATTACCTCCATCAGAACCCAGTTCAGGGACCCAGTTGTTTTCCCAAGGGACATATGTTCTTCCCATTACACAACTGTGGCTTTAGATCCTCATCAATGCTTCACCCAGTTAGCTAATGCAAACAAAAGCAGCTGTTTGTTGTCTTTGTCACTTTCTTTTGTCACTTTCATTAAATACGTGCTCAGTTCAATTTATGAGGTCATTTTGGGTCAGGTGTACTGAGGAGGACCAATGTTAATACAGTATAGAAAGTGGAATTTAGCTAACTTGATTTATATTGCTGCTGTTTTATTGCTGCAGCTCCAGGAAAATTCCAGATAGCTAAGCACTGTACAAATATATAGGGAAGGGATTTCTTCTGCCACAGAAATTTCAACATCTAAATATATAATGGGAAACAGATTATGAAAACTGAAAGTGACGTTCACTACTGTTTGAACTCATGCAGTGATTAATTTAAGTCCTCTACTCAATTGTTGGTATAACTAAGTTCTGATTTCCCAAGCTGTTTCTGTTTCAAGTCTTAAGCTTTTACAGCAACTAATGATATTCTTCTTGAAAGTCCAGTCCTGGAATATCTGGATATGGCTAGTTTTTTTCTCAGGTTTTGATGAAAACCTAAACCTTATGTTTAAGAAAGTTGAAAGTGTCAACGTTCAAAAGGTATTTTTAAAACTGATGTGATTCTCTTTAGGCAAATCCTGTGGGCTTAGAGAACTTTATTATTTTGTAATGATGGGGGATTAGCTACAGTGAGTGGTGAACTGAGACAAATCACTAGTGTAATGGATCAAGCCTTCCAAAAAATACAAGATTATAAAAGGATTATTTGGAGGGCACTAAAAAAATACTGTCTCCTAGACAATCTCTGTCAAATAGATCTGATTTCTCAAAAGTTCATGTTTTTTTAACCTTTGTTCCAAAACTATGAGTGTTTGAAATTTTTTTTAGTAAAGTATTCTAGACTTAAAGCTGCAACACCAGAAACAATACAGGCACTACCTACTGTTGTGATAAGATGCAAGAGGCTGATGAAAAGCAGGACAGTATGCAGTGTAGTGACAGAAAGAGCCCTGTGATAGAGCAGGGTGTCAGGAGTGGAGAGGGACCTCAACCTGTTTTTTACTCTACACAAGAAGTAGGTGGAGGAAGCAGGGTGTTCTCCTTATTCTAGTTTCTTTCTCGGTTCCCTTTGTGATTTGCTGTTTGGAAGCGGAAGCCTGGCTGATAGCGGGGCAGTCTTTGATTCCTTCCCTGGTGAAAGAGCACGGTACAGAAGCTTGTAAGCTATAGATAAAGATCCCAGCACCAAAGCTAGGAGTGGTCTGACCATGTGATCCTGCTCTTGTTCCCAAGCCCATTGTCTCGGATGTTGCCATGCTTCCATGGCCTGCCTTGCTTTCAGGGCTAAGGAACCAAACACAATGCTTCAAACATTCAGCACGTGAACTTGTATGGGCTCAGGGTCTCTGCCCTGCTGAGACCTGACCTGAAAGTGCATGTGACTTTTCTCACCTGAGGGCAGGGAAATGGAATTGCAAGTCTTCAAATGTTGCTGTTTACCTAGACGTCCAAATAAGAATATGAGACTACGGTTTAAGCCCTTGGGTGTATTTACAACAGCTCTTCCCAGCTTTTAGCATTGTGCTGCCAACAATTGGCTGCACCTAAGACACTCCCTTTGATAGCATAGTGAGAACTGTGCTGCTTGTGTTCAGATCAACAGCACACTCTTGTTGACCTACCTGGGTGTAGGGCTGGCGGCTGAGGGAGGATCCCTGCCTTCTCTACAGACTTGGAAAACGTTCTGACAGTGGGCTCACCTGGCTGCAAGGAGTAAGGCAGCTGCAAAACTGTAGTATTTTCTTGGAGCAGCATTTAACTTTGCAAGGTGTGTGTTGCTCTGCAAGAAAGTAAAGGTGTGTGTCATGGTGACTTTATGAGTGCTTCTGGGTAGGTCCAGCTGGGTCTGCTGGAATTCTGACAGTGCTCTAGGCAGGTTAGAATGATGTTCTGTGACAAAAATGCTGTTCTTGCTCAAAGGATAGGGAACAAAAGCCCAAAGAAGTGATGATTGAAAAGATGAATGGTAGGATGAATTTGAAACACAGAGATTCATTTTCCTCACAGATTTTATCACTACATAGGTTAATATGTCCACCCTATCTTGATTTCTGTGTGTCACACTCAGACAGTTCACTTGGCTCTGAGGCTCACTGTGTCCTGTCCCATCCCATGAGAATGCTTGGAGGCAGTGGTTGTGCCATTAGAAGAAAGTAATTTGTCATTGCATGATACTACAGGACCTGCCTGACTAGAAAGGTTGTAAAGCAATTACACTAGTAAAGTACTTGCTCTTTTCCAAACAATTACCCCTGTTGACTTCATTTGCAGATGTGAGTGATTTTAGTACTTCTGTAATCAGACTTCACTGTCTTAAGCACCTAGAAAATGAGGAACACTGACTACCTGTAAATAGTTTGGATTGTGTGATGTGACAAGGAACTCTAGCACAGAAGAGGAGACTTTACAGCTCCCTTGGTCAGGATTAAGGATCTGATGTTGTCTCTTCCAGCAGTTATCTCTTTGTTTGTTATAATCCTCCCAGCTTTTGCCAGGAAATTAACGAAGGCCCTGTAGAAAGCAGTATTTTTAATGTGCAGTTCTTCTCTAGAGCAGCCCTATCCTAACAATTCAGCTTGATACAGGTGCCCTGGAGTAGCAACTTTCACACAGAGGAAAGAGTTTTTCTAAATTTATAAAGGGAAAATAATCTCCTCTTAATAAGAAGTTCCCATCGATGGTTTAGTGGGGTTAGAAGAATAATCAGCCCAATTCATAATATGAAGACAAACTTGTGGTTAGAGAAAAAGTCTCAGAATGGGGCTCTCTACGTTATTTTGGGGTGTAACTTCAGGGAAGAGCAATGTGACCACTTATGCTAAAGGCTGGAGGGAGAGGGAAGAGCTAAAATAAAGGTAATAGCCAGTGACCAATTCCTATTTAGTACTGCATGCAACCCTGAAGTTATTTCCATTTTGCAAACAAATCTCCAGATCCTGATTTTGCTCACTTGGATAGCAGAGGCTTATTTTGATTCCCCACTGGCATGCAGTAGTGTGATTTTTCTGGTTGTATGAAACACTCATAGTGAGTAGCTGCCACAGGTCAGGCTCCTGATCTGCCAATAGTTTCGCTAAGCTGTGCCTTTAAGAAGAGCAGCTTTAAAACCTTGAAACGAGTCTTACCTAAACTTGAAAGTGGAAGAGACAGGCCCAGTTTTAATCAAAGTATGTATGACTCATCTTTCAAACTTTATCAATGTTTTCTGTGACCAAGTCACATCAGCAGCATCTCTAGCTGAAAAAAAACAGTGTCCCTGAAAATTGAACTATCGATTTCCTTTCTAGA
Organism: Melozone crissalis; assembly: GCF_028551555.1. NCBI lineage: Eukaryota > Metazoa > Chordata > Aves > Passeriformes > Passerellidae > Melozone > Melozone crissalis. The sequence goes on along the minus strand of NW_026535784.1, from coordinate 39,425,807 downwards.
ACATGCTCTGCTTAAGAACAGCACAAGTTGAAGCAAAACTGTTTAGCAGGAAGGTAAATCTGAAAACTGGACTACCAAAGTATAAACTCTTGATGCCTTTTATCACAATGAACTGTAAAAAATTCCAAATTACCTGAAACTGTCAGACACTATTGCATCTCAGGCATTTTTTAGGTCTTTGATATTACTGAAATTGAAGAATTCTCCTCCTCCTCACCCCTTTTAGAACAGAAATATTTCTGAAGTCAATGATCTCTCCCCACAATATGAGGTATACACATGTTTCCTTACTTGTCATAAAGAACTGTAAAATCATGAAATAGTCAAGCAGCACTGCAAATGAGGACGCTGTTATCTCGAACTCTCAGGAGCCTCCTGGTTTTCTGAGGATTCCTGCCGTGTTTCTCAGACTGTGATTCATGTCTTTAACTGAACAGGTCAGAGATTCCAGTAGAGAAGCCATGCAGTGCATGCCCAAACCTGTTACAGTTCTTTAACCAGGGGCCAAAACCAACCACAAGTGTTTCTGTTTCGTCACCTGACCCCTTAACAGAAAAAACAGCTATTGCATTTTATTATGCTTGTTGTTGAGTTCTTCTAATACCTATGCAAAGTGCCTCTTTTTCAATGTGTATATCAAAGCCTTATCAACATGAAAAAAACACTAAAAAATAAGTTCTGACTCCTTTTAACTCCTGCATGTGCTTCTGTGCCAGGACTGTTATAAGGGCCTGAACTAGACTCTGTGTAGAAAGTGTGTCATCAACAGAATACTTTGCCAGATTATCACTGGCCATTTCTAGAAAGGAAAGCCTGCATTGATTTTGAGTTTTAATCTTTTTTTACTTTGATTTGCATGGAAATGCTTGAAAGATGCATTAGAGAACCGACACAATGGAAATAAAATGAGTGGCACATATATAAAAGTAACATCTCATTAGCAGAGACCACCCAAAACGTAGTCCTGCCCTGAAATCTGTAGAAGAAATAGACATACTATGCTTTTAAGATCAACCTTTAAAGGCATTCAGCAATTTGAACAATTTCCAAAATTTCCAAATTTGGTAATAGTCACATCAGACATTAATTTGTTAGGTAAGTATTTCTGAGCTGTGAACAGCAGCTCTGGAATCTCCAGACGTGCTGAAGTGGATCTAAAAAAACCTAGGCAGCATGTCAGACTTCCTACATCTAAACTTGTTTAAGAGAGACCAGAGGGAAAAAATAGAGAGGGAAATTCTGAGTAAGTGGAGTCAGTATTCATCAGTGTCTGTCTTGGCCATACAAAAAAGGAGACAAACTTGACACAGAACAAATAAAAAAAATCCCCACTGGATTTCCACCTAATCCATGGCGTTAAACAGACACCTGGGTGCCGTACTATGCCTGTCACTGCATGAAGGTTTTCCATGGAAGAACTAGATGTCAAAGAATCCTAGTACCAGCAGAAGATCATCAAGCTAAGGAAATCACTATTAAACTAATACCTTTGTAAATATTTAGTAGATTAGGAGTAAGCAGACTAGGGATATCAGTAAAGGCATACTGGCACTCAAATCACCTAGTGAAGATCCATCTCATCACCTGGTAGGAGGCTACTTCAGTCATATGACAGAAAGCCTGAAGAGCTGTAACAGGACTCGAAAATTCGTGTTCTCCAGCAGTTACACTGTGTGATGTATCAGGAGGACAGTAATAATAGAAAATATCTGGGTTTTTTTTCTCATTATATGTGGAATGTCTCACAAGATTAACAACAGGATGAGACTGGATAAAGGTTCTTTGGTTTATGGGCTGTGAACCTTTTTTCTTTTTTTTCCTTCCTGTCTTTTTTTTTTCCTGGAGAACTAATAAATGCCTTTTTCTTTTCCGAGAAAAAGTGTGCTGTGATGAGAAATCTTTTTCAGAGCCGTTCTGTTTCTGAAGAACTCGTGTACTTTGTGATTCTGTGGGAAGGAATGTGTTTAAGCTCCTGAGGGATTTAGGGCTATGTGCCGTGGAGAGAACGCTAAATTGTGAGCCTGGCTCCTAGAAGACAACATCTGTACCCTGTGAGGGGTTTTAGGTTGTGTCTCAACGGGATTCACCAGAAGAAAAGATGACAAGCACAGCCAGCTTGTGTCCAAGGAAATCCTCTGCACAGAAAATGAGCAGAGCAGTTGAACTAAGTGAGCCTGAAGGATATTTAGTGACAGCAGGAGCTGTCATCCTTCAGTGAGGCAGACTGAGGTGATAGTCTGCTTGTCAGATTCTGAGAGTCTGGAAAAGACTGTGTTATGAGTTGTTTCTAGGATCAAAGGCAGGGGTCTTGTTTCCAGCTATATGGACAGGCTTTTGAAAAATTCTAAGAGGAACTGATTCTTGTGGTGAAATGGGTCACAGTGACACAGGGCATCAAATTTAGACTCTGATGTAGAAAACCAGAAAGCAGAACTTCCATATGGGATTTTCTGAAGTGTGCCTGGTACTATATGTAGTGCTGATCAGATTTGCAGAGCCAGCTTCCATATCCAGCTGAGAAAACAACGTCAGAAGGAAAGTTTGAAAGGCTTTGGTCATGTGAAAATGTAGTGTTATAGCAAGTACATACCCTACAATGCATAAAGATCCTTGTCCTTCAGTTGCTTCAATAGAGGACATGCCCAAACTCTTCCTTCCCACAGAAATAGAAGCTGACAGATTTTGTTCCTTCAGTTGGCATGGGGTCAGGACACCGTAGGATGTGATCCATCATCCACAAATTGGGCAGTGCATCACAGTTGTACCATTGTGCTTCTCTATGAAGCTTATACTCCTAAAGCCTTACTTTGGGAAGATGAAGGCAACAGAGCTATTCCTTTAAAACTCTTAAAACTAAATTCACCTCTTCACTGATTTGTAAAAAATCTGTGTATTCTTTTCAAATGGACATAATATTGTTGAGACCTAAAATTACTCCATAACTTTAGTTACTTTTTACAGAACATGAAATTCCATAGGCTTATGAGAGCTGCACTTCACTGATTTGATTTGTGTGTCATTTGTTGTGAAGTTTCTACAGTTTCTAGAGGATTCATTCAATTTGATGCAAACCATATAAATTCTGCCAGTATGGATACACCATTGTTGCTTTATTTATGGCAAGGGCAGGTTATTTTTATTTACTGCATTGCTTTTTCTTGTGTTTTAATATAAAACTAGTTTTAACTGCAAAATAGTCCCCAAAACACTTCCCTCAGGATTAGTTCCAATTCTTAATAAATCAATGGTGTCTTCATAACAGACACTAATACCAAGCCTAACTAACACTTAAAAAGCATCTTCAAATATTTAGACAAGAGCAGTGTGTATGTGTGGGAGAAAGGGAAGCAGTTCACTGGTGCAGGATTAGAGGTTCACGTAGCTGGGCTGCAGCTTTCAACATTTCTGTGCCTTGACCTCATACTCTGTTTGGCAGGGAAGAACCAACTCAAAAGGTGTTTGCAAGGTTATATCTAATAATGTTAGTATTTGGGTTTTTTTATTTATTGTAGAGTTGAGGAACATAAATCAGAAGGAAAAAAAAAAGAGAGAGAGCTATAGACAATCAATACTTCCTTCAGCCTAAATTCTAATACATTTCACTGAAAAAGGCATGGGAATACATAGGGGTAGAGCAAGGAAAATAGAACAATGTATGATTGCTCATTCAGTGAACAGTGGCTTGGAGTGGGGGCAATAAAAATGATAGTATCATATAGAAAAAGGTAGTTACAGTGTATTTGGATAAAGTACAAGGGTTGGTACATAAAATAAGGATATGCAGACTACCCAAATGCTGACATCCTTGTGGCTGCTCCTGATACCACAACCATAATGTTCTTTATAGAACTACATGTAAAAAAGTGCATTTTACCTATGTTAAACTCATTAAGTGAAATATAAAGGATTTGATATCAGTTTAGTTAGTTCTTACTAGCTCCAACCTTGTGGCAGCCAGTGTAAACCTGGGTGACTCAGCAGAGAATCAACCTCCTATTTCTAGTGTCCTTATCACTAATCTGGGCTTCTCACTGTTTTTATCCTGAATGTGGAATCACAATCCATAAAAGTGACTTCAGAGGTTTTAAGCAATTTTTTGGGTAAAAAAAGGCCTATTTTAGCCCTTGCTACTTGGCAAATATTTTTAAAAAATTACAGTTAGATGATTTAAAGGAAAGCTGCACAGTTTTCCTTTAAACTGCATTCATTATTTTGATGTCTAAAAGCAATAGCTTTTAGACATCAAAATAATGAAATTTTGTATAACTATCAAAAATACAACCATAAGTTATGTCCTGAAAAGATTATAACACATCTTCCCTCCAACATGCCCTCTTAGACCAGGAACCTGATTTAATTTGGGAGGGGAGGGGGAAGAAGAATCTTTGGAAATGAGCACATTTTGCACCCCCTAGAATTTTGACAATCAGAGGGGGAATGATGTGGTGGTGGTTTTTGGTGTTTTTTTTGTTTTGTTTTGTTTTTTTGTTTTGTTTTTGATTCTGACTGTCCTCCACAAAAAAGGAAGAAAGGGGTTTATTTTAGCAGCCAGAAATATTTGCAGGCGGGGAAACCAGGAAAATAAATAACTGTATAGCTACTGCCACCTACAGTCTTTCTGAAAAATGGCTTCAGGAAAAATAGCATGAGGGCTCCAAAAAGCTTGAAAAGGGATCATGATCAGCTCTGCAGTAGCTGTCCCTGATCTTCCTGACTCTGGGGGAGCAAAAGGTTGAAGCAAGAGATGAACCAGAAGTACTCCTAATAGATCATGAAAGAAAACTTGCTAAGAGTGGGAATTTAAAGCTGTGCTCTTTATTCAAGTGCCCTTTTACTGTCAGTAAAAGACAGGGTTTTTTCTTCTCCCCCTGCTCCATTATCTTCCAGAGGATGACAGCTAGATTTCAAAGGACTTATTTACTCTTAAAAAAGGGCAGAAAATAGCATATCTTTTGGGAAATTCACTCATCTTTATGAAGAAGAAGATACTGAAAACCCCTCAGACCAGCTATATTTTTTTATTTTCCCCCTCACCCTCATCTTTAACCAGCCAAAGAGGTGCAGATGTATTCAGGTGTTTGCATCACCCTGTACTGGAAGTAACACGTGGTCTTTGACTTATGTTTCATTGGCAATCTGATACCAAATGTAACTTTTTGCAAAACCTTTTTATTAAACATATATTTAACGGTCTGAGAAGGTTTTTTTCAGGCTTTAGGCTACAGTAGTGGGATGCTTAATTCAATTTAATGGCAATATATAAAAAGTATAGGCTAGATTTCATTTCCATTAATTATAGAAGCTCCAGCTTCACCTTTTTTATAGGTCTATTGTCACACTATAGCTTTCATTTCAGTGTCTTAAAGATAGCAATCAATCAAATCCAACTCACATCAGCCTAATTGGTCTTCCAGGTTTGAATTTGTCACTGGGTTTGGTAAATGACTACTTGTGTATATATATTCTTTGCAAAATGAAGAAAGCCTTACACATAATCTGAGTATACACGTTGGAAATCAAAAGTAAATCAACAGGACAATGTTGGCAGCACTACTGTGGCCATTGTCTAGAAACATATGCTGCAGGTTTCTGACTGCAGGTTTGTGGATGGAAGAAATTAAAGCCATGAGCAATACTGGTACCAACAGGTGAGGCTGAATGTCTTGTGGCTCTGGATTTGTTAGGAAGTCAGAAACTTAGAAAGTGTTGTATTAGTTCTGGGGTGCTGCAGGAAGGGATTCAACCCATGCGTCTATCCTCCTTTTATAGCAATGAAATAATTGTTGTGGTAACCTAGAGAAACACAAGGAGGATTCTTTGAGGCTAATGTGCTACAGAAGGATTTGGATAGTTCAGCTCCTTCCTCTGGGGCAGTCTGTGTGACCTGGAGTATACAGTCCAAGGCCAAAAAAGGGCTTAGACATGGCTCCTGGTAGAGTTTAAGGAGTATGAGACACTTGAATTTCATTGCAGATTTGTTCTTTAATCTATGTCCAATTATATAACCTGAGATAAAGTTGGTATTTCTCTCCCATGCTGCAGAATTGCCTTTTTTAGATGTGTGAGCTTTTCATTTAGAACTGTTTTTCACTAATATGTGAACAGACCAGTAGTAGCCCCATCTGAATGGACAGTAAGATAATGCAGAACAATCTGTAGGAGTAGTGATAGTAACCACACCCAGACACTGCAGAGAGTTAAGAGCTTTCTGTTCTCTGCTTGAACATATTTATTTCACTGACAAGGAGTGAAGGGGGAATGAGACTGACATACTTTTCTTGGAAAGGAAGGCATTACTGTTAAAAACCTGTTACAGCTTTTGATGGTGTCTTAAGTGTTTAAGATCTCTTGTGTTTCTATCAATTGACAAATGATTTCTAGAAGACAATGAAGCCAGGAATGCTTTTTGAATCCTTATGATGCCAAATGAATGAAAAATAATTTTAGGAGGCTGGATTTTGGTGCTTCATACTGTGCATAAGTCAGTGAGGACACTTTATTGCATCAGTTGTATCTAAAAAAAAGTCTTGCCCTTGCCATATCACTTTGTTTACTCTGCTGAGTGAAAAGTCAAATAGCTCTTACAGAAAGCTTAAATCTCAGTTGTTTTTTTTAAACAACCATTAAAGCCCTGCTTATTTTTAATGCTGTCTTCAGTGCTAGAAAGCTTCTGTGATTGGTGGCAAGGCAGAGTGTGACTTGTTCCTGTAGCACTCTCTCAGAACCTGCATCACTGAGACCTGCACATGGCAATGCCACATTGTTCCCTTTCCTCTGCAGATCATCACCGTGCCCTTTGAGCGGCAGTAGCTGCTGCCAAAATTGACAAATACAGTGTGATTTAATGACTTCATATTTTGACATTTGAGAAGAATCAAACAGAATCAGACTTTCAATAGCACTGCATTTTATACTCTTCATTAGACATATATCTTCATTAGACATTTCAGGTAGAACTGTTAGACACCTGGAAATGACACCTGCCACACCTTCCCTGTTACTGATACAGCAAATATTTCACACTCAGACTCCATTGTCTTTAATTTTAATGTATTATAATTGTAATGAAAAAAAAGGAGGCTCAGGAGAGACCTTATCACTTTACAACTTTCTGAAAGGAGGTTGTAGCCTCTTCTCCCAGGCAACCAGTGACAGGATGAGAGGAAATGGCCTCTCTCTGTGCCAGAGGAGGTTCAAGTTGGACATCAGGAAGAAATATGTCCACTGAAAAGGTGGTCAGGCATTGGAGCAGGCATGCCCAGGGAGGTGGTGGAATCCCTGTCCCTGGAGGTGTGCTAGAAGTCACTAGACATGGCACTTTGTGCTGTGGTCTGGTTGACAGGGTGGGGATTGGTCAAAGGTTGGACTCCATGATTGTGAGGGTTTTTTCCAACTTTAATGATTCTGTGATAATAGGTTACAGGCTAGCAACCTTTTACAGAGGAATATGCATTAATGTCATTCCCAGATCTACATCATAAAACAGGATTCTACTAAAAGAAATTTTATTCCTTCAGCCCAGATGAGTTACTTAGGAAAGTATAAGGTATTTCCCCTCTTTCAGTGTGCTTCAAAACCTGAATTTGCTGTAAACCAGTGAAACTGTTGTAGCTTCACCATGATTAATCACATTGACTTAGATGAACTACAGAAGTCATAAAGAGTCTTCTCTCAGTGGCAAAGTTTTATGCAGACAACTGGGCTAAAGTCAGATCCTTGATGATTATTTCATGCACCAATTGGCTAGAGCACTTAAACCAGGGCAGGGCTGTGGGCTTACATTGAGGGCTTCCTTGATTTTCTTCATGTTCATTTTTAGGAGATAAATAACAGCATATAATTACTATAAGTTTGATACAACAGAAGCTTTGTACTTTTTAAAGAAACTCCAGAAATGTTGAACTTTTACCATAAATAGGAATCTTCCAGAAGGGACCTTGCATTCATTTAGAAGACTCATTGTAGTCCACAGGCTTTTCTTTCACAGAAGTTTTCTTGTATGTTCAGAAAACACATGACACATAAAACAAATCTTTCCATCTCAGGAGGGTGATTTAAAAAAAAAAAGGTCAAACATTATGACAAAAGTAGAAATTCACAGCAGGACTTCAGCTCATATCCGATTTGTTTTATTTCCTGGGTGAGTGAAAGCCAAACACTTGAGGCATCCACTCACCCTCTTCAAGCTTTCACAGTAGTAGGTATTACCTGCAAACACTTCAGTAATGTCACAGTTCCAAGTGGATACTGGGAAGTGAGCAAGTAGTGTCACTAAGTTGTTAGTGGTGTTCTCTCTTTGCAAAGGAGTGTCAGCACAGTGCTTGGATACAGGACTCCTCTCTGAACTGCAGTCATTTGAATGTCTCCCAACTGAACGGCTGCAACTGATTGTGTTTCTTAGGATTGTGTGTCTAATGGATAAAAAAGACATTTTGTAAGTGTTCCTCTGGTATTGTGAAGTGATACAGGACCTTTTGGAAGTTAGAGCTGGACACAAGTAGAGTAATCCAAAAGGGGTGCTGATTTATTTTCACAGGCTCTCTGTAAACTGCAGTAGCTCACGTTGCTGTTTTGTGAGCAGCTCAGCACTATGCATAGGGGTAGGGTGTTTGGCAAGATAAAGAGCTAGGCCAGGGACTGCTGCTGTTATCTCATTGTGCCTCCTTATCAGCCAGAGCCCTCTGTGCCTGCTCACGATTGCTGTCGGTGGCTCTAAACACTGAGACCAGAATCTGGAGTCTGTATGGGATGACTCAGGCAAGAGTGTGCTGATGTTAGGGGGTATTTTTACATTGCAAGTACAGCTGTGACTCAAATGTGTTTTTTGGGGTAGGGGCTGGCCTTGCTCTGTCCAGCTTTTAGCACAATGGCATTGTAGTCTGGGGTTTATATTTTGCTATCAGAGGACAGCTTTGAGCAACCTGGTCTAGTTGAAGGTGTCTCCACCCATGGCAGAGGGGTTGGAGCAAGATAAGCTTTAAGGACCTTCCCAACCCAAACCATTCCATGCTTCTATGATGAATTTCTCACAGTTGGTAAAAAGAAAAAGACATGGGCATGCTGCCATGAGATGTGGAAGGTAAAACACTTTCAGTCAGTAAAACAATGGTAAAACAAAAATAGCCTAAGTACACCCTCAGCAGAAATGATAATTATCCAAAGTATTTCCTATCTCCTAAGTATTTTCCTTATTTCCAGCAAGTATAAAAAAGTGTCTTTCACCTGAAATTTGTTAAAATTCCCCCAAAAACTTTGCTCTTTACTGTTTCAGCTTTTAGAGGAGCCAGCTGAGTGCCTCAATGTGGTAAAAGCACAATGAGGTAAAAGCACTTGCCCCAATGTGGTAAAAGCACTTGAAGATGTTGCTAGGGTTACTGTAAGGGAGTGGTAAACATGTTTTTGAGTGGTCTCTGCAACACCCAACACATCTTGGAACACGTGGCATTACCACAATTAAAACATTAATCTTCAACCTTGTTTTTAAAGCATTACATCTAACTTTAAAGACAATCAAGATACTTGATACTGAATTCTCAGTGTAAGTTAGTTACTTGAATAATACTTTCTCTGCAATATCTATTGAATATCTATTCAAGAATCCCAAGTAATAAACTCTGAACCACAGTGATGACCATCAAAGGTTGGTGAGGTTGTTTTTGTAACAACTGAATTTTAAAATCTAGTCTGTCTAGATGCAGCATATGTTCTGCAGATGTCCTTGCTTAATTGGTTAATAAAGTAGGAAGATTAAAAAAAAATTAAAATTTGCTAACATAGAGACTGGCTTAGCTGAAGTGAAGATCTTCCATGTTTTTAGATAAAGCAGTTTATTGAAACCTGGCTTGCAAACAAAAATCAAACTATTTCACTTACAGAAAGAAGAAGAAATTAGATATCTATGGCTGATTTGATTCAATTGTACTGTGCTTTGTAGGAAGCAGAAAGTAACACTGCTGGTATTATAAAAAAAGCCAAATATCCCAGAGGGGTGGAAAAGGTGTGATGAATAAACAACAACAGAAATAGTATTGCTCATAGCAGTGATATTTTCAGAGTAGATTGTGTAGAGTTGGATTTGCTCCCAATTATGTTTGTAAACATCAGTGAAACTTCAGAAGTTGCTAAATACAGGTGTGCATATTTTTGCTATTAAGGGCAGAGGTCTTATGGTCCAGTTTTCAATAGGTCTTAAAAATTGCATGCTTTGTTATGCTTCTACTACAAGCACATCAAAATAATCTTATAAATTAATTGATTGCGGTTTTTTATTACTTATGTTGTGCATTCACTTTCAGTCTTTCTTTAAGTTCAAGGTGAACAAGAGAGACCCCTGCTTGTCAAGAAGTGTCTTCCCAATTCACATTTCAGAAAACTTGTTGAAGGCCACTGTTGGACAAGACAACTACTTCGGTCATCGAACAGACTCACATTTGAACAGGTTGAAGAACTCTAGTGGGGGAAGCTGTTTTTCTGATTCTTCCTAGTCAAACCATTAGTTTCACAAGCAGGCATAATTTAGTGCTGCTTGTACCTTTCAGAGCATTCAGAAAGAAAATGGGAATGAAGAGACACTGGTCATTCAAATGCATGCCCAGGTAAAAATTATATAATATAGTAGCACAAAATCTTTCCCCATGACCTCTTGTGTTCTCATCTCTGCTAATTTATTGGATTGTGAGGGTTCATTTTTCTTAAGGGTCTTTTACTAAAAACATTATTTGTTTGCATGTCAATCAACAAACTCTAAATACTTAGTGGATTCTCAATCTAAACTTCTGAACTATCTCACAGCTATTTGATTGCATTTCCCAGCTGGGAAGACACAACAAAATAGTCCAGTTAGTTGAGAAAAACATTTTGCTGTTTACTATTTCAGCTGTTAAAGGAGCCAGCTGTGTGCCTCACAGCACATTAGGTGGCTTTGTTACTGAATTTCCTGTTTATTTCCAAAACTAGGTCAGCTTAGATGCATCTGAACTTGAAGTTTTTAAAAGGCTTGAGGGAGAGTATTGGTGGTAGCAGAAAAAGAGAGATACAGGTCAAGACCTCTCTTACTTCTGCTGCTAATTCACTGATGCTGCTTTCTAGGTTTAAGAACATGCAATTCTTTCCTTCCCCAGTTTAAAGACTGGAAAGCTTTCTGGTCCTTTATAGCAGGACTAGAGGAAAAACAGACATTGGGATCCAGTGTTTTGAATCTAGGGCAATGGCTTTAGCAGGATGATTTAAGGACCAATCCTTGAACTGGGAGAGACAGGTAATAAATAAGCCAGGCCTCTAAGCTGTCTGGTAATGGTGACCTTCTTCAGTGAAGCAGTGAAATTGTTTGGAAAGCCTCTTACCAGTAATTGCAGCTTTTTTGTTGACTGCACAAAAGAACTGGTTCGTTCTTTCTGTCCTCTTGAGTCTTTACTGGTACTTAGCAGTTGATCTGATAATATTTACTTTCAAGTAGCCATTCTGTAGTTAAGGGCAATATTGCTGGCAGTACCTAGATATTGGGAAGAGGGAAAAAAAAAAGTTTTATTGTGTTTGAAGACAAGTCCATTGTGACCCTATGATATAAACTCAGCAGCACAGGCTGACCCTTCAGGGTAGGAAGAGATTGCTGAGGTAAGAAGTATATGGATTTCTCTCTCTTGCTGTAAATATAGAGAAGAAAGATCTGAAACCCATCTTGGTGATTTGGTCCCTGCTGCCTACTTTCCTATGTATTTTGAAGTTAGTCGCCTAGTTTGTCAACAGCATGACATACAGAAAAGTACTGCTCTGTATGTCTATATAAAATGTTGTTCTAGCTAATTGTCATAGTCACTTACAAAAAAGCCTGAAAACATCCCCCCCCACAAGAATGGTAGTGCTCTGCAGCTAAATTTCCACCAATGTTTAATTGGTGGAGTGCAGTTCTGTAGTGACAGAATGGCTGATGATAGAATAAGAATGAACTGCTAAATTCTTACATAAGCCTGTAATGCTATATACCACAGTAGGTATCTCTACTTGAAAATCCAGAAGCCAAAACTCAGGTCCAGTTACTTTAACCTAGAAGGAATGATTTCTAAGCTTAAGTATTCCTAAAATGTGTCTGAAAGTTTTTATATTTACGCACTCTTTAAAGTATCACCGAGTGATTGAGACATAATTGTGTCATAGGTGAGGCAGTTGTGACTTGGAGCCCACATGCACAAGTCCTGGCATATCTTTACTGGCTTCTGGAATGAGGAGCGTAGTTTAAGGACACCTGAGAAATTGTAGACTGAGTCAGCTTGGGTTGTCAGTTTGGTGTCAGTGCCCTCAGCAGGAGCTGGAGGACTGAAACAGCAGCAGAAGAGAGGAGCTGATGAGGGTATGAATTAGAAACCCTGTTTAAGTTTGAAAAGTTTGCAGAAGAGGTGCTAGGAGGAGATGGGCTGAAAAAAAAAAGGGTGCTGGGAACTAGACTCGAGGAAACCACATCAAGCTGTCTAATTTCTCAAGGAAATCCTCACAACAAAACTGAAAAGCCTGATTTATAATGTGGAAATAATTTTCTTCTCCCCCAGAGTTGCTGTTCATGCAGAGAAGGCCCCAACAGGGACAAGGCCTGTTTTCAGTTGTGCAAATAAATAAAAAAGTTTCAAATTGTCCTTTTAACAGCATGTTTCTTATAAAACATCTAGCACAGTCAGATTATATCACTAAAACAAATATACAGTCAGGCATAAAGCCAGAGGATCAGTTACAGTCTGGTTTATCAAGAACAACAGTTCTTGTTTTGGAGCAGAGGGAACCAAAATACTCTAGCACTTGGAGACATGGTAATTAATGGCTCCTTAATAAGTACTCGGTGAAAGGCTGATGTACTGGGTGTTCCCTGTAAGTGACTGAAAGACACATTGTTGGTGTGGTAGAAACTCAGATCTGGGTTTGCAGCAGAATTCTTTCATTAGGTCCTTGGTTTCTTAGCAAATATGATTGCCTTTGTGCCTCTACTTTAATGCTAGCATTCATGTGTGTCCTTAACTGCATTTGATATGGGATAAAATGGCAATGCAAAGGCCTTGTCTACCCTGCCAGTCCCTTCCCAAGGGGTTTTAGAAGTACATATTTTTTCCATATTTTTTCATTAACACATTGGCATGAGTAATTCTTTTGCATGGTGTCCATATGCTTTTAGAGCCTGGGTTGGGATGAACTTCTTAAAGTGAGTCCTGTAGACTGCACTAAAAATAAACTAATGTTCCACTCACATTTGAAAGCTTTCAGATCCTGGATTCTAAGGTAACTTTGTAGTATGGTTACAGTCTAATTAAGGATAGCTTCTGTGGGTTAGAAAGTGTGCTGTGTCTAAATGAGATGTATTAGCTCTTTGCCCAGCAAGTGCTGAGTAACAGTTTTCAGTGTATTTAAACCACCCCCCCCCCCCCCCATCTATATATATTTGGTATCTATACTGTAAAAAAAAAAAGAACAACTTTGCCAGAATGTACTTCGACTTTTCATTGTGAGGACAGACTTCATTAATTTCCATAACAAATTTCAAGTTTTATGAATGATCCCATCAGTATTTCACAAACTCTGTCTTGAAAATACATCAAATATACATTGGTAAAAGGCATCAGTGATTGTTACAAGTTGTGACTTTAATTTGTGTAGCTAAGGACAAATATTTCAAATCCTACCAAATTGTCTGTGTTTACCCTGATTTCTTTTACAGTTCTGTCTTGTATGTAGTTCTGTGCCTTTTAAGTAACTGAGGAGTGACATACTCAGGTTGTACAAGTCAAGAAGTCAAGAACATGTTTATAATGTTCTAAACCTCATGTTATTCTAACATTTGTGCAAACTACATATATAATTTTGGAAGAAATGTAGCTATGTTGATCTATATGAATTAGAAGGACCGAATTGTTCTGCTTTGATAAACCTTAGAGTTTTCAAATAAGTGCAAATAATCTAGTGTGGTTCCAACCTAAGAGGTATAAAATGCTTTTCTTGACAGCAGTGTGCCATGTCATTACAACACCCATTTTCTATGGTAAAACCCCACCCAAAAAGACAAAACTGCAGCTTGAGGTAGGATTATAGCTTCATGGTATTTTTAAAGCAAATTTTTAAATACACTTTTATGGGTTATCAATCTCTGGTTTGGTAGGTTACATGCATAGGTCTCCTGGCAATGTAACTGTTTAGTGTAAGGCAAATAAGCAGGAATAGCATAATTCCAGGGGAAGGTGGTGTGCTAAAAGTAGATGAAGTTGGCCGAGATGACATGAGGAAATTTCTGATTACCTCTTTCCCTGATTATGGTAACCATGCTTTGAGCATCACTGCTAATGTGTAATTAAGAACATTAGTTTAGTAAGCTGAGGTACAAAGCAATTTTAATTGACAACAATCCTTTCTCTAAAGTTTACCTGAGACTTACTAATTGAAGGCTGCTCTTGAGACTTACTAATTGAAGGCTGCTCTTGTGCTGATGTTTTGGAAATGTGTGATCAGGGAGAGGGAGGGAAAAGGGAAAATAACTTGCCCTTCTGCTCTGTGTGCTGCTTGCAGAGGAATTCTTGGCATTTAAACACAATGATCTGAAGACAAGCTCTGTGCAAGTAGAAGGTCTTTAGCAGATTCAAGGGAATCTGTTGTTGGTACAGCACTAAAGGGTCACAGTTATTAAACAGTGGAAGAACAGCCCTTGCAATTCCAGAAGAAAGTGGAGGGGATGGTATCTGATGTTGGAGAATGGAGAAGCTAGACTTCATTTGGAAGAAAAACAGTAGGTATACTGCTTCAAACCAGATCTGAAGCTGCAGCTAAACCTGACAGCATGATTTGAGCACCTCAAATAATTTAATGTGTCATGAGCTGGAGGATGATGAAGAGCTAAGGGACAGCCTCTAAATTTTCTGGTAAATATTTGTCTATGCCTTATTACAAATTATTTTTTCTTGTTGGTGTTCTAGTATCTGAAAAATTGCCTGCAACTGCTGGCATTCAGCACAGTTTAGAGCAGTCTCTGGCTGTTCAAGGACAGAAGGGATTTAACACCTTTGTATCTTCTGTATCTTTCCATGCTTTCCATGAGCTTGGCTTTCTGATTTGCAGCCAAGTCTTCCTGTGTGATAACTGCCTGCTTGCTGGGCATGCTGCCAAATGGCAGCACCTGTCAGAGCAGGACACACTGCAGGGACACGACCCCCACTGTTGATCCACAGGGGCTGGGACTCAGGGGTGGGGGCAGGCCAAGAGGACAGCTGTGAATCTCCTCCTCTTGGCAAGAGCTGAGCCATGTATGCTCTGGGTTTGCTGAAACAGGACTAAAAGGTAAATGTCCTAAAGAAGCAAGTCAATGCTTTAATCATATAGATGAAAATAAAAATGCAGTGTAGTCATGAGCTTTTACTGCATGAAAGGAATTCATACAACGTTATAGGAAGCAAGTATTTTTTAAGGTAGCACCGCGCTGACTTTCTCAGAATAACCTCAGTTCCCTGCTCAGCAGCACTCTTGATTATCCCATCTCCCGTTGAGATTTGTCTCTGAGGTTCCTCTCCATCCTTTTGTCTTCTAGCAGCTCTCTGTGACTGCTCTGCTCTCCAGACCCATGCCTGCTTGCTGTGTTTGGGCATCTGTGAGAAATGATAGAACTGATTTAGGACTTACACAGCAGCTCTGTTGACAATTTTATTTGTCTTTACAAACTTCAAAGGAGAGAGTGAGTACCCTATCCTTGTCCAGTCCTTTCCCTGTGAGATAAGCTACAAAATCCTCTTCATAAGATAGGATAGGCGCTTCATAAAATAGGAAGAGGAGTTTTTTTTTTTGTTTTAGTAATGCAAGGCCTTAGTTCTGTTCAGTATTAAACATAGTAGTCGTTAGTCATATTAAATTAAAATAATGTGAATTTTGAAGTTTCAATTCAAGAATATGAAATGGCTTTAAACCAGAGCAATTGTTCATTTTTAAGAGTTAAGATGACTAAGTATTTGTGGTAGCTTTCTGATGGAAGTTTATTTTGGAAAAAATCATTTGAGAGTGTTTCAGCTGTTTAACACAACCTTTCTTGAGTGTTGACAGTTGTTTTCATATACTGGAGTATGGGAATGACTTCACAGGAAACATTAAGTTATTTATTCCTTGAATCTTGCAGCAGGAGATGAAGATATTTCTCCTTCAGTGTGGCATTATGATCACCCCCCATCTGCTTCCAGTTGCTGTAATAGGATGTTATGCTTGCCAGGTATTTCATAAATCAAATCCTATTGCTTCAATAAAAGACCAGAAGGGAACTTGTGTATATGTACAGCCTTTTTCTGGCAACATGAAGTCACTCTTTAATGTGGGTTAGGGCAGGTGTCAGTCATTTAATTTTTCCATTATTTTGAAAAAGAATAAAAACAGGAAAGCAACTTTCAGTTTAGAGTCCACTTGCCAGAAAACTCCATGATAAAGTATGGAGAAGGAGCTGGAGACAAGTGACTCAGGAACAGTTGCCCTAGAATAGCCTCTTTAATGTCCTGTCCTTTGGCTTTTATCAAAGGGGGTGGTGTAAGACTCTCAGAACCACCTATTGCTCCAACTGCATCTTCCTCCGCCCCTTGTACTCCCAGGACAAGGAGGTTTTGTTCAAATTTCAAACACTCTCATATTACCAAGTCAAGTGAAGGACACAGAGGGGAGAGGTTTGCTTTATAAACAGTAAGAAAATAGCGTGTCTGAGAAGATAGAAGCATTGAGAAATGTTTGAGTACATAGTCACAATATGTATTGGCTGACACTGTGACAGAACCTCTTCTTCATAAATAAAGGTATGTATACTCAACACTGAATTACTTCTTTTATTGGTGTTATTTTCAGTAAACCATATGGCTGTAGGAAAATCCATTTTGAATTTATGCTGTGCATTTCATAAATAAAATATAAAGCAAGCATTAGTATTCATCACAACAAAAATTTTAAACATTTCTGTAAAAACAACCCCTGGAATGCCATAAAATACTCACAGGATGCAGCATGTGTGATGTTGCATGGCACTTCAAAGGTTTAGGTCTTAGAAATTCCTAAAATGTCACACTTTCTAAAGTGTTGCTGTGCAAAAACTGTGTGTGTTGTTGGGTCTTGAGTGCTGTAGTATGGGATATTTTAGCAATGCTGTTCAAAGTGCTGGAAGATATAGCAATACACAGAAATTAATTTGTTCATAATAATGTTCTCTAGGCATCAGAGCAGAGTAAGGTAGTACCTGCTGCTGAGCTTACTAGGCCTGAGCTGTAATCACCTGCACTGGGCACTGCAAGAATAAACTGGCTGGTTCTTCTCTCTTAAACACTTCAGTTTCTGACAGCTTCTGATGTTATCAGTCTGTGTGAGATGGCTTCAGATTTCTCAAACACTGTCTAGGTGGTTAAGCCAGGACTTGGGATTGTTATGTTTCTTACTGTCATATGTATGTTGGCAATGTTAAAAGCATGAAAATATTAAAGTGCAGGAGCACATTTGCTATTCTTTATTTAATGTTGGATTCTTCTGCCAATATAGTTACAGATTCAGCACTCCCTTCCTGGCCCCTCCCTCCCCCAATAGTTACTCCCCTTCCTATTCCTTCTGGACTGTACTACAAAAAGATCATGTTTAAATGCTCTACCTCATCTGATCTTTGGAAGCAAACTTGTCTGATCTCCTGGCAGTTGCCACTTGACCTGATGGCAGATATTTCACTGATGACAGATATTTCAGTGGCATGGCATCTTTGCCACACATAAAATAATTTGCCTATCCTTTATCTTATAGGTGTTAGTGATTAATGCTTTTCTTACTAAAGAGATCAGCTACGAGTTTGGATCCTTTAGGGAGGGTCATCTCTTTCCACAGTTCAGTAATGTGTTGCTGGAAATAGAAACGCTTCTCCCATGTTGTTCTGAGCCAATGTTTAACTTTGCTTCTTCACTCCCAAACAGTACAATTACAGCATTTCCTTAAATACTGTTATTTTCTGCGTCCTGAAGTGTATTTACTTTAAAAAAATAAAACAAATGTTGGTAAAATGCTTAACATGTCTCTCAAATTTGGAGCTAACACCTTCTGCTTCTCTTGTTTAGGCATTTAATCCTAGTCTTATACACAGCCTTGCTCTTATTGAAATGTTTGCAGTAGACTTGCTCTGTAGAGCATCAGGGGGTGATGTACATTAGGAGTTAAAAAAGTGGATTCCATGCACTTGTTTGCATTTAAGTCACTGAACTATAGTATTTGTAAATTTGCCAGTGAGGACAAACTCATGCAGAGTTTCCTTCACTCAGAGGTTTTGGGAAGATGAGCTTGTCAAATTCAATGTTCTTGAGATTCTCAAACGGATGTCACACTTGAGGTGCTCAGTGCTATTAAACTATTGCTTTCTTGCTCTTTAGTAAGGACTGAACTGTGACTATTTACATGGATTAGATGGTGAATCTTTCTTTCCTAAGGGATCATAATTAACCACCAGAAACTATGCTAGGAATCTCAACAACTCGTGATGTTGAGCATTAGACTGATAATTGCTGACTTATGAAGCTTTCTCAAAGGTTGTGGTGTGCTCTTCTGTTCTGTGGTGGTCTGCCCTCACCCCCAAAATGAACCATTTCTAGGGCAGTTGCTCAAGGCCACTTTTTCAATTGGTTCCCTTACAATTATAAGCATTTTCTCACAAAGCTTTTTAGTTCTGCTAAAAATAAGAATTACTTTTGAATAACATTATAATCTATTCATGTTGCTATAATCTGACAGCTATACAAATGGATATAGACAGGTCACTTCTTCATCTGTAGCAATTATTTAATATTATTTTAATATTTTATAATTATTTTAATTGTTTTATATTATCTGTTTCTACAGCTGAGGTTAGAAAATAGTGTCCACAGAACAGCTTCACAAGCTCACAAAAAAACGGGAATGAGCTGATCTGAACTCTTTTATGTTTCTTTTCTCCTTTTAAGGCATGTTTGAGGGAACTCCTTTTGTTGGCCAAGCAAATAGAGACTGAGACTCTTAATTTATGACATAAATTGTGATTCTACTTCATCCTCTGTTGTCCTTTGCCAGAGAGATTCTACTTTGATTTATACTCTAAGAGCACAAATGGACACAAATGACTTAATTGTAGTGTATTTACTCTTGAAAGACCTTTTAAAGTATTAATTGTGTAAATCCTCTACAGCATTAAAAGGTTAGGATGTTTAGAATCCAGTGTGAGAATTGAGCTGTAACGTAATTGAACACTTCTACAAGCAGCTTCCTTACTTAATGGTATTGAACTAGTACTCTGGTTTGTTTTTAGTTTTTTTTTTTTGTGATCTTTTTCATGGGACCTGCAGTTGTGAATCTGTAACTTTTTAAATCTGTAACTTATTCAGGGGGTATTCTTTGTCAAATGTTTGTACTGTGTTATCCTTTAGACAATTTAACACTTTCCACACCTTTCCACAATTGGTAGTAAATAAACATTGGAAGGTTGGGGTGGTCTTTTGTTTATTTGGAGTTTCTTCCTCACTTTTTAAATTACTTTTTGAGGTTTCAGTCACATACTTCTATGTTTGAGTTGTGGTAAACAAAGGTGGTTTAGAGGTTGTTTTTAGTACTCTGACCTGATTACATGTTAAGGTACCACTTCCAAAACTTTTTTTTAGCATATCTTTTTAACCATAGAACCTTTTTGTTTCTGTAAACTCACAACTCCTCTAATAACAGTGCTCTGCTGTATTCATGACTTCAACCTTGGCCTTCTGTACACATTGTGTATAAAGACTACTCAGCAGAGCTGGCTGTACTCCTGCCTCAGCAGGTTTTAATCACGTTAGGCCTAAAAGAGAATACAAGGTTTTAAAGCCAAAACAGTTGAATATGATAATCTGCTGTCACTTACAAATGGTTTTCCTCAACAAATCCCACTCCCAAAAATACCTGAAAGCACACACACACTCACACTGTAAAATACAACTCCATCACTAAATAAAACTGAAATGTGAGTGCCATGCCAACTACGAATGGCATTAGAAATTTACATAAACAGTAAGCACTCAAATCTGAAAATTGTCTAGCTAGACATTCATTAAACACCTGCTTCTCAGGCATAACTATTCCATTAATATTTTGTAACTTTGTGTACCAGTGAGAGAAGGTTCAGGCTTTTATACTTCATTTTGCTCATGCTGTTGCACACAAATCAGTTGAATAACACTAAAATGCCACTGTGCATATGCACAACTTTACTGCTAAGTGAGAATGCCCAGGGAATATATGAATTTTGCATGTCCTCTCATACTTTGCTCTACAGTGTGACATATCTTGGAAAACAGGGCCCTGTGGGAAGATGAAATGGCTGAAATATTCTACTTACTATGGAATTTGTTGGGGACAGAAAGGAAAAACCAGAGAATAAGCATTGATGAACAGCTGATTGCTAGAAGTATTGCTTCCTTCTGCAGGTGAGGAAGCCTCACAGAGGGCCTCTTGTCCCCATAAATTCTACTGACCTGTAGAATATGCTGCTACCTAAGTTGAATTTATTTATTGATTTACAATGTAACCAAAATAAGTATTTTTCTGGTACTTCAGCTCTAATTGCTGAAGGAAGACCTAGTGTCAGGGTTACCCTTCTGGCAGGGCTTGTTTCACTCCATGATTTTTAGCACATAAGCATTGTCTCAAATAAATTCCTGAAGTTGGATGTATCCATGACCTTTGTGAAAGTGTACAGAACATCAAAACAATAACAGCTTTCTGTTTTACTGAATTGTGTATATTTTACTTTAAGGGACAAGCATTCTGAAAATCCTTGACATGCATAAGTTATTAATAGCTTTCATATTCCTAAGATAACTTCTGGAACATTTGCAGATGCATTTGCAGATGATAATACTGAATATAATCTTATTTTCTTCTTTCTTTACTAGACCCATCAGAACCTAGGATTCAAGTGCTGAGTGTAGCCTACAGGTGTTGTTGTACCTCTGTCTGCATATGTTAAAGAATTTCCTATAAATTGCTTAGTGGTAGAATATGCTAAACACCTCTCTTAGTTGTGTTTATTCATGCACAGTCATGTTTTGTGAAATGGTGCTCCATTGTGATGATGTTGCTGGTCTTGCAGCAGAATTATATATCTTTGAAGTCAAGTTAACTTTGATTATTTGTAGATACCTGCAGTTAGGTAAAAAAGTACACTCAGGATGGAGTTAAAATTGAAATGTTTTCTGTGTTCAAGTAATAGCTCCAAAATGACTGAACTAATACTTGATTAAAAGCCCTGTCTCAAATTTAGGTACTTTGCCATTTGTGGGCTATTATTTGTATAGGTTAAAGCACAACAGTTTAGGTATATCCTGAATTGAAAGTTGGCATGGTGACAGTACTTAAGAATTCATGCAGGCTTGGAGCAGTATCTGCTAATTACAACTTTTAAAATGTCAGTGTTAATTGTGTAGAAGAGAAGTGACTGAAGAGCCTGATGCTCTATGCTAACCACCGCATCCCAAAATAGGAAGGTTTGAGCTGCAATTGTGGTTTTCCTCTGAAGTAAAATATCTTGTACCTTGTAGCCCCTTTTCTGCCCTCTCCTTTTAGTGTTTATTGAAAACTTAAGTTGGGTTCAATGCACAGTTGCCAATCCCAGGGACTGGTATAGCACCTATTTTGTAGATGTGCTAAGCCTACAGACATGAACTCAGAGCTCTGTGTTCATGTTTTCAGTAAGAATTTGCTATCCCAAGCATGTTTAGCAGCTGTATTTCCAAGAAACAAAGGGAGGGACTGATGTATTGAAGGCCACTTATCTAGAAAAGTGTCTCGAACAATTGTTTTCTGCCTGGATCCTGTGATGGGAGCTGGAAAGGCTGCTCTGGCCCCTCCCCAGAAATTCTACTCACTCTTTCAGCCTACTGGATTATGAGGGAAAAGCCTAGAGGAGTCCTGCAGCTGGTTTGCTGTCTCACAGGGGTCATCTTGATCCCTGCAGAGCGCAGCCTGTGAAAGCCAACGCTGGCATGTTGTGTCTCAGGCGTCCTGCTGCCACCACTGTGCTTATCTCATCCAACTAATATTGACAAATGGCTGCTTCTCCTTTATTCTGGGGCAACCCTTGCTCTTCAGATACATACAATTCAGTGCAGATATGTCAAAAGAACCTGAGCTTGTAGCTTCCTGTCATATACCAACCGTCCCCTGGGGTCCTCTGGTGGATTTAAAGGTCATCAGCAGGTAAGAGGTCACTGCTAGGCATGTTCCTACAAAACATGTATTGTTTCATCAGTGGTTTTGAGGCTTT
The DNA here is from genome assembly GCF_028551555.1 of Melozone crissalis. Lineage (NCBI taxonomy): Eukaryota > Metazoa > Chordata > Aves > Passeriformes > Passerellidae > Melozone > Melozone crissalis. The sequence goes on along the minus strand of NW_026535784.1, from coordinate 39,403,528 downwards.
CAAGTTGTTAAAGCTAATTTTAGAACAATTAGAAAATTTAAATTTAAAAGTTTGTTTGCAAGACTTGGCGACACTAGGCTGAAAGGTTTCACTTTGAATTTGTAAATGTAAAAATTCTTTTGTATTATGGTATGGGTTAAAATAAGGTTTGAAAAAGAACTCCAAGCTGTTGAACTTCCCTCTTCCTCCAAGATGAAGTTTAACTGATAAAAACGTGTGGTGTCTTTTTGCTTTTTTTCACTCCCATAATCTCAGAAGATCTGTATTTTTTTCCAGATGATGACTTTTTGGTAAAGATTATCTGAGCAGTGCGAGGCAAAATGAGCAGTATTCATCTTCATGGTGAATACTGCTATATTTTAAAGACAGTTTATTACTTCCTATCTCTCTGCACACCTATCTAGGGGGCTGTGAGTCATGACCCACAGCAGCTATAGGCTGGTTCAGCTCTCTGGGCACTATCTCACTTCACACCATCCAAAGCTGTAGCCCAACAGCTTCTGGCTTTGGGAGTGAGAAAAATTAGAGATGGCCAGCTGAAAATTAGAGATGGCCCTAGGCTAAAACTTCAGACTCCAAACATCTTTAAGGCTTTGACTGTAGAAACAGGGTCTAAACAATCTTGACCCTATGCTAACAAGATGAGTACAGATAATATTTCTGAAGTGTCAGTGGAATTTTACAAGCTTAGTTTTCTAATGAGCAGCTATGAACTGAAGATAATTTCATCTGCATATCTCTATTAAAGACAATTCTTATCCTTGTGGTTGAAGATCCTTAAATATCTCTAAAAGTGAAAATGTAAACAGTGAAGAATTTAAGGTAGTTATTACAGAGGTTTTGTTTTTAAAGATTTTTAAAAAACAATAATTAGTCTTAAGAAGCAAATGTATCATATTTCTTATCAGAAACAGTGTATTTTATAGTTATACAGAGAGAGCTAATGAACTGGCTAGTGTAGGTTGTAGAACAAGTAACACCTCTTGCTAGTTGAAATCTTACATAATGTTAACCTCTTGTGGGAGCCAAGCTTGCCGTGGTATGAACAGCACCAAAATGATGCCCATAGTGCAGCCTAAGAAAGGAAGCAGGTTATGATTGTTTTACCAAAGCAATGACAAGGTACATGACCTCTCATACCTCAAGGTCCATATTGTGCCTCACACACTTGTAATTGACTAATTAATGATTTGAATTACAGAGTCAAACTATTTTGTGGAAGTTGAGATCCCACTTTTTCCTTTGAAAGTGGTACAGTACGAGGTATTTTGTGCCTCAAAGTGAAGATCCCTTCTAATTCTCTAGCTTCAGAAACTTTTCTACTATCATCTACAAGAATGCCTTTCTAGTGCCAGTCCATGTGCCCAAGCTTTCAAAAATGAGTCAAGATCTGAAGATCAATGAGATTCAGGCTTTTATATGTTAAGAATTTTAAGCCAAATAGTGTTTTGTGTTTGGCTTTGGTGGTTTTGAGTATTCACAGTACATTTAGACTGTTTCTAGAGCTCTGAACTCAGAATTCCCTTCTGGTGTTTAGAAGAGCAAATAACTGAGGAGAACTGCAAGATTCCTGAGCTGGCAATATGGGAATATCTATCTTAGCATATTGTTCATCTGTAATTCATGACTGGGAGTGTTTGAAAGTTAAAGTATAGTGGCTGTGAGAGCTTGAGTCTCTCTGGTCAAGTTAAAAACAAACAAATGGAACTTCTGGGAATTTACTCACCCCGGTGAGTAAATGAAGAGAATTATTTTGAGAAAATATGTGAAAAAGGGTTTCATTCTTATCTGCCTGGGTACTTCCCCCAAAATATCCATTGCTATATGCCATTTCATTCAAGGGTATTTAGTTACAGGATGTAAGTTTTCAATCCTATTTAAATATTTAATTCAAATAAGAGTTGAACGAAAAAAGGTGAAAATGTACAAAGGATGGGTGTGTCTATTTTACCTGCCAACTGACAGCAGGTAAATAATATGATTTCTATTTTCAAATAGATTTTTTCAGTAGTTTGAATGACAACAAACAGGGTTTTTCTAACTTTGTGGTAAGTAAATAACAAGTATGATTACAAATCATGTTAGCTTTGATGTAATTAGCTACAGCTTCAGTGAATTTCTTACAAGAAACCCACCTCAGAGAGGTTTTGGCCCTGTATAAGATTGGGGAAGCTGATTAATTTGTCATCTTGCCACTGCCAGTCATCATCTGTTGCCCTGGCACTTTGTGGTGGTTTAAATGAAACAGCAACAGCCCACAGGTGTAAAGAAAAGCAGGAACCAAACAATAGTGAATCAGGACCGTGAAGTACTGCTGGGCAATACCTGGCTTGCAGTTGTACAAACACATTGTTCCTTCAGTTTTAGAAGGAGAATTTGGCTCTGGTAGTGTTTGCCTAAGATTTATCAGACTTGACACAACAAAGATCTGACTTTCTGATTAGGTCTGTACATCACAAAAATGTACACAAAAGCTGGAGTTATTCTTCAAGTGCTGCGCATACAGTTTGAAAGGTACATGACCTCTTGTCTTACTGTTAGTGTGCCCTTCTAGTTCTTGCAGACTTTCTCAGTGACAGACGGTTTAGAAACTTCATATTTATTTTAAACTAGAGCTGTATGAATGCATCACTCCACGAGGAAAAAATCTGGCTGTGTCTCAGAAATAAAGCAGAATTTTCATTCTGACACGGATTGCCAACAGAGAATAAATCTTAATGGAATTATCCAGGAATTCCTTGAACTTTTCAGCATTATGCCAATATAGGCCTAAGAATGAATGCAAATATGAGTTTAATTATACTAATTTAAATAATCTTTTAAATTTCTGCTGAAAAAGTCCTAAAATAATAAATTTTGAGATAAACTCTGGCTTTGCACAACAGAGCACTGACAAATCTTGATGCAACCTGTTTTGATTTACCTCTTATAGCCAGGTTGCAGTTACTTCCAATTTATCTGCTGGTCATAAGTCACTTTTGAAATCTAGAATTTTAAAATTTCGGAATGAGTGCAATAATCAACTGTTACTAGAACTGTAACAGCTGTTTAGGCAGACACTGAAGAAGAAACTATAGGAGGTGCCAGTTTTGCTAATAACATAGCTGCTGCCCAATCAATGTTGCACTTCTCTTAGCAGCAGGAGAATGTTGTGTTGATTTCTCTGGAAGAGAGCCAAAATGCACATACAAATAGAGAAGTGGGTAGGGTGGAGCATCTTCAGCTTCGGCTGGTGGTAGAACCAGTACAGATAGGGACATTTGGAACAACACGTAGCTGAGTTGTGCCAGGGCTGTTTCGGCTGCCATCAACCAAGTGAGATGGAAGTGGGAAAGTATATCAGTGATTCAGGCCTAAATTCAGAAACAGTGACACGTTTTTCAGTATTAGAATTAATATTATTGTAGCTCTCTAGATTTTCTTCCCCCCCGCTCAGTCGTAGGGGGGAAAATGGTGCTGGCATTTTTTTTCCCAGCTAGATGCTTTGTGCATTGTGACATGACAGTTTTTAACGAAGGATTTATCTAAATCAGTTCTGCTGCTCATGAAGTATCTTTTTTAACCATGCCTCCTTCATGTTGCTGTTACCTGGACTACTTGGCACACACAGTAGAAAATTCTGGTTTCAGAAAATTTGGAATCTGCAACTGTGCCTCAGCTCATGTAATTCAGCATAGTTCTACAGTGATCTAAAGGAGAATATTAAAAAAAAAACCCCAAACTCTTTGAAAACAGGCTGTCTCCGTACACTACATGGATATGTAAGAAATTTTGTAAAATGCAGTTACAGGATAACTTAACAGAACAGATCTTTGCTGAGCTGGGGCTGCTGTCTGGTAGCATTAGCATTTTTATCTAAAACCCTTGAGCAACAGCCCCCAGGAATACACCTGTGACCAGTCACAATTTTCTCCGTTTGTTAAAAGGCGTGCATGAAATCACATGCTTTTTTGTGCATTAATCCCACCTAGAAAAGTAGACTAGACACAAATCTATGTCTCAGCCTGTGTGAGGGAGGGGGCCTGTGAGAAGCAGGTTTCCTAACTGGCTGCCAGCCGAAGGACTCATTCCAAGGTCCAGGAGCCTGGGCTCAGGAGATAGTGCCGGTGAGGTGTGTACAGCACCTGTGTGCCTGCCTGGGCCTGGACCTTGGCCTGCATTATCCCTTCTGCCATGCAGGGTCAGGGCGGCTGGGTGAGGGGCAGACGAGCAAGCTGGGGCTGGGGCTGGGAACGGCAGCGGGGGCCATGACCCTGCTGCTTGTGTGACTCTTGGCCCCTGGGCCGAGGCCTCTGGCAACCGGGTGTTTTGCATCCTCCGCAGCTGCCCGCGCGTGGGCCGATCTCGGAGGGCCCCGCGCCACCTTCTGTGGTGACACAGGGTGGCGGGGGGCCCGCGGCTGCCTTCAGCCCCTGGGCGGGGGGGCTCAGCGAGCGCTCGGTCAGCGGCCTGGCCGGACGGCGCGGCGGGCACCGACCGACGGCCCCGCGCCCGGCCGGGAGCTCCGCGGCGCCGCCACCCGCCCCGCGTCCCCAGTACGCCCCCCGGGGAGGGGCCGAGCGGGCGGGCCCCGCTCCCGCCCCGCCGAGCCCGTGGGCAGGGGCCAGGGCGGCGCGGCAGGGCTGCGCCATCCGCCACAGTCGCCGCGTCCCGCCGGGATGGACAGGCAGCCCGGAGTTGGCCCGGGGCCGGACAGCTCGACGAGCTTCGCCGACGATGTGCTGCGCGTCTTCGGGGCCAACCACAGCCTGTCGGCGGGGCAGCTCTCGGCGCTGCTGCAGCGCCTGGGCGCCGCGCCCTCCCTGGGCTCGGCGCTGCCGCTCGCCCACCTGCACCACAACCAGGTACCGGCACCGCCACCGCGGCCGCGGCCGGGCTGGAAACGTCCCGGAGCCAGCGCGCCGGGCCGGCTGGGCAGCTCCGTAGTGTCTAAGTCTCGCCGCCCTCGTGTTTCCTCACGGTGAAGCCGGGAGGGTAAGAGGGAGGGAAGGCGGGAAGGAGCAGAGATGTCTGCTGGGTTCTGGGCTCGGTTGCGGGCAGAGGTGCCGGCGCGCCGGCGAGGGCAGCGGGAGAAGCTGCCGTGCCTCAGGGAGCTGCTGCCGCTCGGGCTGCCCCGGGACTGGCGCTCCCTCCTCGTAGCTGGGCTCTCAGACTTTCTGTTTTCGCGGTTAAATAGCATCTGTCCAACAGCACGGAGTGTGTGAGAACAGCTAGTGTTTCCCTCCGAGAGCTGAATAAGCAAATCTTCAGGAGCTGTTGAAATACGGTTGTCATGAGGCAGCAAAAACTCGATTATACAAACAGGTCTGCTTGTGTAAAGAAACTTTTTCAGACATTTTCGCATCTTTTATCTAAGTTGAGTGCCAAGTGTACACCTGTCGATTAATCTACCAAAAGCTTTTTAAACTGATATTTAATTTACTGTCTGGATATCACTGGAATATTACTTCTCTTTAAAATATTTGTGCTCTGTTTAATGTCACCATCAGAAACTCAGATCTGTCTGGTACTTTAAAATCTGTGTAATTTCACTTACCTGGACCATCCTGGACTGAATTTGTTTCCTTGAAGGGAAATTTTGAGTTTTCCATATGCTCAGAAGTCAGAGGCACAAAGTCACAAAAATGAAAGGAAAGCCAAATGACTGTTTTCTCTGGTTTGATTCCATTCCTTAAGAAACAGATGAGGGATGGCTCTAGGGACCTTGAGAATTGTTTTTTAACGTTTAGTTAAAAGCTCTTCTGCTTTATCTGTGAAGGAGACAAACCTCGAATCAGCTCTCTTTGTTTTAGAAAGGTTTAATTGGGACTTAACTGCCCTGAAGTCAATGTAGTATTCAGTATAAGCACAGCAATGTTTGCAGGAGTTGCTGCTTTCAAATCTCACAACCTGGTCACTGTTCCAACTCAGTGTGTTACAAATATAAACATTCTCAGCCACACATGCTAAGTACAAGTTAGCAGTGTTGAGTATGCTTATGAAAAGCAGCTTTCTTTAAAAGTCCATAGAAATGAGTAGATTCTTCAGTCCTTCAGGTTTTCTGTCTGCAAAAGCACGTAGCTCTCGTACACAGGCTACAGAAGGGAAAAAAAAGTAATGCTCTTTCTTATTGCTGTGAATGCGTGTCCCTCGTAAGTAACTTGAAGTTTAACTGAAACAATTCTTTTTACAGGCGTGTTCTAATTATGTTCATGTTGAATTATATCTAGGGTATCGTAGTGAAATGATTTTTGAAATAAAAACCACTTTTTTGCTGAGTTCCTTGCATTCTTTCTTAAAATCAGCCTTATGGCTGCTCCATCAGCTTGAGCCATTAAAGCAAATGCATTTTGATCCCTATGGATGTCAGGTATGTCCATGACTTTGGGCAGGTGGCACATGCAAATGCAGACTCCCACCACTTAAATCCTATTTTTAGACACCATGAGTCTTTGTGCTTACAAGCTGATAATTCAGCATCTGCCGGTTATGACAGAAGACATGAAGTGGCCTAATACAAGTTTGGGTGTTGGAAGGCATCAGAGGCCTAAGCTCTACTGATTCTCAGCAGAGGAAAGTGAATACCTCTGGAGAGTGATCCAGGTCTTCCTCGAGGCATCTGAATCCATTCAGGCTGCATAAGTGCCTGACTGTAGGAGGGCAGAAGGTTTATCTTAGGCTTCCAGTTCTTAACTTCTGTGTCCAGACCTAGTGGGATGACTCCCAGGCTGTTCTTTGAATCAAGATAACATACCCCTGCTCCTCAGAGAGTCCCTCATCCCAAGCATGAAGGAATTTTTGGTGGAGAGCTGGTTTGTAAGGGACAGGTGATACAGCACTTGGCAGGAAGGAGCAGTCTCTGTAATTTTATCCCAGTATTAGTGTTTAGTTTTAATGTCTCATTCACATTTTTGGTAAGCCTGTTAATCTCATGAGAAGATCCACAAGAAGCTCATCCATTTTCTTAAAGATTGAAAGTCTGGGTGTGTAAGCCAAAAGAAGATTGCTTGCTTGATTGATTTCTGTTTTCTTTTGATACCAGGTTGACTTGAAAAGAAAAGAGAGAATTAAAAAAATTATTAAATTTGTTGGTGATAGTGTTTGTGTGTATACTTGTGTAGGTGTTTGTGGTAACTTGTGTCCTATGATGTCTGTAAAGATGCTAATTTTTTAATGTAGAAGAAAAAAACTGGATTTTTTGAGCATCCTTTTTGAATTTTGGATTTAACTGTCACCAATTTCTTCTGCTTTTGGTTTCATCATGCACTTTTATAATTATTTTTATTTTGTGTTAATATTTTCTTTGCTCTTCAATTTTTCTGTTATCACCTTTTCTTAATATGTAAGCTAAGACTCCTTGTCAGACAAATAAGTGGTAATTGGGCAAGCACAAATACTGAGCAGTGCTGGTTTTTTTCACTTTTTACTGTGGAATTGCCACACATTTTAGTCATATTAATAGGGGTTAAATTAGCAATTGCAGTCTAATAGATGGTTTGTTATTTGCTCTGTATTTTACATTATTAGCAAAATGTAAAAACCTTTAAACCATACTTGATCTTCTATCACTGAATTCATTGCAGTATGGCAGCCATACATGTGTGTGCCAAAGGACTAAATGACATGCTCAAAATTTTTGGTCAAAAAAATGCCTGAAAGGTAAATGGGTATATTGGAAAGAAAGCTTGTTAATGTCAGCTTTTTTAATGCTTTGATGTAATTGGTAGGTACTAAAATCATGCTCCTATTTCCTTCTTTGGCTTTCATAAATCTGTATTTATGCCAGTCTAGATGGTATACCTGAGTACTGTGTTTTAATGTAGTGCATTTTATTTTTTAAACAAAACATTTTGACAAAATTTAATTTATTTTTAAAATTAATATTTGTAATCAGATATAATTACCTTTTATCTCAGGATGAGTTAAAATCAAGTAAGTTTTGTAGCTAGACTAGAACCAGACTAGTATGTTCTTTGATTTGAGGATTTTTGGCGTAGTTTTTCACTGGTTACAACTTGTCCTTTTGAAAGAATGGAGACAAGAGTGACAGAGTTAGGGTCTTCATCCAACGCCATGATCTGATGTTGCCTGGCCAGTGAGATGCTAAATAGGCTTAGCTATTGTACCCATTAAGTGTCTTGTTTCTACAATATTTTCAGTAAATTTCAGTTCTCAGCTCCCAGCCTTGCCCATGTTGTAGGGTGTGTGAAATCCCTAAAGCACACGAGTGCATTTGAGCAGCTCCATCTGAGACTCTTCCTCATGGAGTGCTGCTTATTGAAGGGATGATCGTGTGCATCATCCAGTTTTTACCTGTCCTAAGTGACACAAAGGTGTTACCACATCAGCAGTAGATGCTTTCATTTCTTGCAAGTAAGTTGAGGAAGACAGAGCTGTATGTACCTATTTTGCCTTACACATGCTCAGACTAAGTTAAAAAAATAGGCAGGGAAAATAAGCCTGTAAAATAGGCATTCACTGCATTTATTGTTTGCTTTCCTGCTGTGGACCCACTGCTCAGCCCTAGGATGGGCTGGGCTGCCATTTAATCTGGCAACATCTAGAAATGGCAGTGCAGGATGCTGCTCAGTATTTTAGTGCTTCACATGTGGAATGCTACAGATAAAAGAGGTAGAGCAATGATAAGAACACAGCAGAAGATCACAGAAGAGACTGATGCCTTTAAAAGGTAGTTACTACTGTAGCATTTTTTTGTTAATTTCCCCAGTTAGAGGAATCCCATATTGTTTGATCATTTTTTGGGAGAGGCTTACTAGGGTAAAAGTAAACATCTGTTTGAATAACCTAGTTGATTAATTTTTTCTAAGTCTCAGTATTCTGTAACTGTGTGAAATCTATGATTAAGCTCCTCCCCAGTTTTCATTAAAGCATTTTTAAAGTTACTTTTTAACAGTTCAGGGATGATCAGTTTTGTTATGTATTTTTTGCAATTGTTTACTAAACACTCGGTGACAGTTGCATTACAGGAAATCCTCTCACCTTATCACCGTGATAAGGTCTTGCTGCACAGCAGGGGACAGACACAACAGCAGGTTTGGTGAGTCAGGACATCATTTTCAGTCCCCCGTTCCATGAGGCTAAATTTTCTCTCTGATGAGATGGTCCATCAGTCTTACAAAGTAAATATCTTATGTTTTTACAGCAATGTGGCTGTGTTAATATGTTTACTTATCCTGAAAAGATAAATGCAGAGTTTTGCAGTGTGCAAAACATGCCTTGCTCCAGTCCATGGCTTCCAAAAGATTCAGTCTTTTAATTAATTAATTCTTTAATTGTGTTGGTGAACTCATGCAAGCTTGCTTTTTAGCTGTTGGATGTATGTAGGAGTTTACCGAGAGTATGAGGTGACTTATAACAATGAATCATTTATAAGAATCATTATCCTCTGGGTTTGTCCCTGATCAAAATAATAATAGTAATTAAATACAATGCTGTTTCTCAATTTCACATGGAAGAGCTCTTCTGTGATGGTATTTCTCACCTCCATGTTTGTGTGTAGGCAAGGTAACAATTGTCAGATGTATTAATTTATGCTGTGTCTCATTTAGTTTCTCTCCATTATCTGTTTTCCTACCCACAACAACGTTTGGATTTTTGTGAATTAATACCAATGTATTGGTATTTTAAAATGCTAATAGTCTATTCTGTATCTTAGGAATGAAATAGTTAAGGGTGATTTCTTTCAGAGATAGTTATGGTGCAAATTCTCAGCTCTTACTGGCTCAGTTTTCTAACTGCAAATGTCCAGAAATGGCTCCGTGAGCTGGTAAATAAGCACCATACAGGAACTATTCTGTAGACCACAACTATCCTTCCTTTGTTTTGCTGTGGGCATATTAGCCATATATTTTGTATTATTCCAAAATGCAGAGTTACCAGTAAAATGATTAGACACATAGCCAGTTTAGAAAGCTCCAGTGGTTTTGTGCATTGGCCTGTTAAAGACTGTATCTTCAGTGATGATTTCTTTATTCACTTTATTCACTTTCATGTAGGTTAAAAGGAGCAACATATTTTAAAGCAAAAATCCATCTTCTTTTATAAGCTGTATTTATTTTTTGTGTGATATTTCTTTGACATTAGCATTGACATTGAAAGATGAAATTATATGCACTTTGCTTCTGTATATTTGAGTCTTTAGGATCTCATGGCCTTAACAAAATTTGCACTTAGGTTTAAGTTCAAGCATGTGCCTGAGTACTCTGCTAGACTGGCAGAGTTAAAGAGGAAGGACAGAAATATCCTGGATGTAATTTAGCTGAAATCATTTGAATTGGCCAGCATGTTCTCTTCATCCAAGCAAATCAAAGAGAGTCACATTCTGGTGATGAGTGCATGCCTTTCACCTTTTGGACAGTGACAAAAATATTTATTAACAGGAGCGGAAGCAGTTCTGATGAAATAAATGACTTGTAATCTCTCTGGCTTATCTCTAGGAGTTAATTGCCTTATAAATAATAATGTTGAATTATTGGAGACGTGCTGTGTAATCTGAAGGTTGCAAAAACTGAGAAGAGCAGGGAGTGACCGTTTGTGTTTATTTTGCTAAGGCTTCCAGTGCTCTCTGCTTGCAATCATACTGAGATTTGCTACAGGGAGAGTTATGCTGGAATTGATGTCTCAAATAGAAGAAAACATTTGATTTCTTTGGTCTTGAGACAACCCTGTTATGTGTTTGTTGTGCAGCAATAACTGCACAAAACTATTGTTTACACCCAGAAAAAGAATGCTTTCCCTTATCATTGTAGGAAATAAAGAATGTAAATGAACAGAAGGCGTTAGATGACAGATTTCAGCAGTTTGGAACATTTTGCATAAAAACACTCAATTTTTTTTCTGTAGATGTATCTTTTATGATACTTTGTGGTTTGTATTTTATCTTTTTGATTGAAAATGACAAACAGAGGAACCAGCCTTGCCTTGCCCCTGGCCTGGTTTAGCACTGCCGAGTACATTTATTGTTGACCCATCAGACTCTGTTATGTCCTGCGCTAAAGGCAAAGTGAAGATCCCAAGCAGGAGTTTATCTTGTGGTTTTACAAGACAATGTTTGCCCTTAAGAGTTACTGCTTTAAGAGGAATGAAAAATGTTTGGCTTCAGACCATTTTTAAGGAGTTAATTTGGGGAGATAAGTAAGAAGTGTTGTTGTAAAGTACAAGTGGTCACTTACATGAATAAGCTGTCACTGAATTTACAGTCATTTTCTGGCATACTCTGTTACTGAGATTTTAACTGTATCTAGTCTGCTCTTAAATTTAATTATTTTGTAATTACATAGGATTTTAAGTACTTTGAAGCTATTTTTCCAAATATATTATGAGGTTTAACTGTCTGAGTTCTCAGGGCAAAAGATCTCCAATTGTCTCCTAAATAAGTTTTATTGGTTTGTGATTTATCTAACTTAAAGTATTTTGAATCATTTCTGCTTCACATCAAGCAATCACAGTATTTTCATGCACAAAGTACATTGTGTAGACTTTCCTGAAAATGCATTACAGTACTTCCATGTTGTAGTTCTTGGATTTCTCACTCTATGTCTTTTTTTTTTGGTTTGCATTAATGTGTTAAGTTGTCAAAATCCCTTTTAATTTCAGTGCTTGACTAGTGAAGAAATCTTTTCTTTGCATGGGATACCGAACAACAGTTACATATCAAATTCCAGCTTCTCTACAATATGTCCTGCAGTTTTGCAACAGCTAATTTTTCACCCATGTGACCATCAGGAAAGCTTTGTGGACACATCTAAACCACATTCTTTGCAAGGTTGGTTACTATTACTTGCATTAATGCTGGGACTGTAGTGGGGTTTTCTTAGAGGAACAGTAAGCATTTATCTATAAATAACAGGAGTGTCTTGTTTGGGAAGATATGGTTCCAAAGTGGGAACATAAACTGCTGGTTTTGGTCAGTAGACTATCCAGTCAAAATTGGTATCTCTTGACAGTGATCTATTTAAAATGCTGTAAGAAAGGTGAAAGAGCTGACTAGAAAGTTATGGAATATTTTGCCCACATAAGGAAGAGTGTTTCTGACTTGTTTTGTTTGGATAATGGTTTGTGCCTTGCAACATAAGGACTTGTACTTATAGCTGGTTAATAGAAGAAAAGATGAGTGTACAGAAGGGAAGTTTGTGCAGGTGGTGCACAATGGGAAATTGAACTTGGTGGAATCTGCCTGTATGGAGGCAGGTAGAGTTAGAATTACTTGTGCTACATTGGAGTGGAGTTATTTGCAGGGCGACTGTCAGGTAAGCCAGTGACTGGTTTACTGAGGGAAAATACTCATATTCTTTCCAAATTCTGACTCCTGCTTTCATGTCATCTTCTGTGATGACCCCTCAGGAGGAAGATTGTTACATGGTTAAGTAGCCCTAATCTTCTCCCTTCCTCTTTTTCTCACTCTTATTTCTTTATTTATTGTGCACAGAACTGTACAGTGCAGTAAAAAGCATTGAACAGGGAATATTTATCTGATTAAAGAAATCACTTATTGCACTAAAAAGGATCAGATATAATTCGAGTCAGTATTCCAAATGAACTTACTGTTCCAAGGGAATCAATTGAATTAATGTTAAAAGTTAGGATGTTGGATTAATAGTGCCTAATGTCAGTATTCATAAGAAGAGATACAGAAGTGCTTTTTGTAACTTTTGAAATACTAGTATTAATAACATTCTGATTAATATAGGTGATTATAAAACATAGCTGTGCTTTGTTGTGTCAATGAAAGATTGGAATTCTGATTGAGCAATCACTGAAACCATGGCACCAATTTAGCATGACTGCTCTTGTTTGCTTGTATCATATGTAGACACATATTACCAAGAAGACCATTAGATCTGCATTGAAGAGTAGGATCTATTCTCTTTTCTCTTTTTCTTTTTTTTTTTTTTGGGAGGGGGTGCTGGTTAAATAGGTTGAACATGGAGTCCTTGACCTACAGTTCACCTCCTAAGCTACTTAAACCATCCCTCTTGCTTTTCTTTTATCTGGCCAACTCAGAAGCAATGTCCAGCTCAGAAGCAATGTCCAATAGCCAGATAAGCAAGACAGCCTTCTCCCTGCCCCTCCCTTGGCTGCAGCACAAGAAATCTGCAGGCCCATGGTTATGGCATTTTAAACCACTGTGGCACATGGTGGTCCCTGTTTGAACAGAGATTCCTCGAAAGGCCCAGTGCCCAATGCAGCTGTTGATTTATACACCCCACCCCATCACAAAGTGAATCTGTCAGTAGCATTGAGCCCAGATGATTTCAATTACTGCCCATGGAACAAAGTCCTTCATGCCTGCTTCCAGCTGTGCCTATGTGAATTTTCCCCCCAGGGACCACCACTCTCTTAATAATAAAGTGTATTCCAAAATACTGATGGACAAGACATGCAGAAGAAACCAGTCCAATGAGCTTTAGGAGCAGCTACTCTGAATAAAAAATAAGTGATGTCAAAGCAGAGTAGGAGTTGGAAGGCAACAGATTTTAATGTCCTTTGTCGTGGGATTTGTAAAACTATCTGATCTTTGGGCACACTCAGCTCCTCCCCTTGCTTGCTTCTTTGAAAGATAATAGGGAGGTGTATAGAGAAGTATCAAACAGTTGAAACTGCCCAGTGGCATTCCTCATGTCCAAGACAAACACCTTCTGTGTCCTCTGCCTGACTTCTTCAGAAAGGTATTCATGCACTTACTTCCTCTTCGTCCCTGGACAAGGTTAAGGAAGAGCCTGAGCTGCCTGTTCTTACAAGGAACAGTGCTGGGCAGCAGTGTTCTAAGGAGGGGATCGTACTTGCACTCCTGCAGTTTTATTTTTTGGATTTCTTGTGCCTTTGGGTATCTTGGTTGTCTCTTTATTGGGGTTACAGTTTAAAGACAGAAAGAATAATAGCAGTTAGCAAAAACTGGCTGAGCCATCCATCTCAGGGAAAGAATTAGCACTGCACCTGAGTGCCCTGCTCTGGTACATAAAGTCAGACTACCCAGCTTTCTGAGATGTGTGGACTCATGAAAAGACTAGTGTGGATGGAGTCCTAGTGAATAAAACCATTTTAAGGCACATAATATTGTGAAATACAGTCCTTAATGCAGGAACTTTGCCAACGGTGGTTGTCTTGGAATTTCTTCAGCTCAGTTAAAAACGTACATTTTTGCACAGAATATGGGTAGATGTGCACGCACAAAACTAAAATACTCTTGTACATCTGTAGTAATCCCAAATTTATACAGTGTTTTCTGACTCATGATAACACTGGAAACCCATTTATTATAAATTTGATTTCAAAAATATAGTTACAATCTTAATTGTAAGTTAGTTTAATAAAAATTAATCTATGTAGCTTATGAATCTACCCATATCTAGTTGTTTTTCCCTCTCTCTGTGTGGCTCTCAAAATTGACAAATGAATGTTGTAATTGGCATTGATACATCTGCAAATGCTTTGAATGTTTCTAATGCTTTCTGTTCTTGACATGATATGAAATTCATTTTATAAAAACATTGTGACACTGTATGGAGTAGAGCATCCCAGTTGCAGGTGAGGAATTTAGCTTAGTGTTTGCCAGTTGTGTTCCAGGAAATAATATCAGACCATAGTCTGATCTGTTGGTTTCTGCTATGCAGAGAGGAATTTGTGGTGACTTTCCTACATACATACAAGCTTATAATGATGCAAATTTCTGGATTGTATGAAACTGTTCTCATCTAGGCAACATTGCGTTGGCATTGATTATTTTTTGTGGTTAATTTTTAAAGACAAACTCTCTGTCTGTTTGGATTACTTTGTAATTCTGTGGCATTACTTGGGCCAACCTTGTAGACCTCTTCAGCACAACTTTTAAAGTTTTTCTCTTTGCTCATAGGGGTTAGAGATGTCACTAGGGAAAAAAAGTTCCTTATAGAGGCACAACTTTGTGAGTGCCTACGAGCAGCAACAACCCCACCACACCTCTCCAACGTATAATTCAGGCTCCAGAATAATTATGGTGTGGATTTGTGCAAGTCCTGGCGCCTGAACACTAAATATCTGAGATTATGCTTATGTTGAGGGAAACAAAATTATGCTGAACCCTGCTGCATTTACTGATTCTTAGGAAAGGTTTTTGCCATTGCATACCTAAATCACATATGCTTGTTTTTAAACATAGAACCTCTTTTTTAATGCACTTTCATTTCTCTGTTATAATTATCTGAACTATCAGATATCTCTCACCTCACCTGTTGAAAAACAGTGATGGGCAGCATTTTCAGCCAGCAAAATTTCTTTGAATGACAGGAGGAGGGAGGAGGGTTAGGAACTGAGATATCACCTCAGGGTGATTTGAAGGAGTCATCCTTTATCAGGAAGGATTTTTATATCTGGTACAGCCAAGACAACTGGAGTTGTCATGGAGTTTCTTAGAAGTAAATGTCAATTGGATCTGACTCTGAGACTAGTAAGAAGTTTTGTCTTTTCTCTGTGCTATAGCTGCTTCAACTATTGGCCTAAGCCTTAATTTTTATTCTTCATTGACTGTAGAGAGACCTCATTTACATTACCAGCAGTTAGGCCAGCCCATATATTCTACTAGCATGGTTTCCCTTTTTAATATGGTTGTCCCAGAAAATGTTTTCAGATATTTCCTATCTGCAGGTATGCATCTTAACTACCTATGCATTTTAAGAATTTCATATTTGTGAGTTTTAATTTCAACCAAGGAATGACTCTTTTACTAGTTCTGTGCCAATTTAGCAATTAGAGAAATCACAAGCAGACTGAAGTGGGTGTTATACTAAAATATTTTGTATTTCTCTTTTTTTATCCACAGTTTGGGGATTTGGGCTCCTGGCTGTGTCTATCATTAACTTGGCATCACTTCTGGGATTGATTTTAACTCCTTTCTTAAAGAAGTCATATTTTCCCAAGGTTTTAACTTACTTTGTGGGCTTGGCCATTGGTACTCTCTTTTCTAATGCAATTTTCCAGCTCATTCCAGAGGTAAGCAAGGGGAATAATTATTTGATAATAATAATGATATATATAATTATTATATATTATTATATTATTTGATAATATAATGATACAAATCATTACAGGTTTGCATACTAGTTTCTAAAGATCTATGTCTTGTTGTTCATTGGGAAGGACCAAGGGCTATTCTGCCTCTAAACAAAAAGAGAAATACACTGGATAAACTTGTAGTGAACTTTAATAGGCTACACTGTTAACATATTGTCCAAATTTAAAAAATGTAGTGATATCAGAATCTTTTACAGTTTCTGCTCATGGAAGCCGATGGTTGGTGTAGAGACAGTTTTTGTAACAGAGGGGTATCTGTGTAGTGTGAGGTTTGTTTGTTTTTCTGGAAAAAGACTAAGATTACAGACTAATTTGCATTGCTTTTTTATTCCCTATTAGGCATTTGGGTTTGACCCAAAAGTAGATAACTATGTTGAGAAAGCTGTTGCTGTGTTTGGTGGATTCTACATTCTCTTCTTTGTGGAAAGAATTCTTAAAGTGATACTAAAGCTCTATAACAAGGTAATGAAACCTATCACTAAGTGAATGAGCCTTGCCTTAAAGTACCTGTCATACTTTGTGAGATACTTGCTAGATGGATAAAATGTGGGTTTTTTCCTATTTTATCTGAGGAATTCAGCCTTACTGTGTGTTCTGATATATCTATTTAAAACCCATATGAATAGGGCAAGAAATCTCACTTTTTTGAGGGAGTTACAGGCAGCTCTGGGAATGGAATCCAGATGTGAGTGTGGTCTGCTCTCTTTGGTATATACTCCAGTTGCTCTCCGCAGCCAGGTTGGTGCTGTGGTAGCTGAATGCATCAGAAAAACATGGAAATATATAAGAGGTGGAGAGAATGAAGAGAATGAAGTCTGCCCATGGGTCTCCTCCTTGGGCAGGAGAAATCAATGTGACAAATACACCTTCTTGGTCATCTGCACTGATAGGGCCTGACTCTGGTGTTCAGTAACCTCAGCTCTGTGTTTCCCCAAGCCCTGGTACACAGACCTGCTCAGTGAGCAGTGCAGTTGTCTCCTCTTGCCCAGGGCTCTGCTTTCTACCCCTGTGTCACAGTACTTGTCTTCTGTGTGCTCACTTGAGTGGTGCTGATACTGAAAAGTGTTGCTGATACTGAAAATTATGATGATCAACCATCCCTTGTTTGCAGTAGCTAGAAGTAAAAAAAATGAATTTGTTTTTCTTTAATTATGTAAACAGATGAAGGCTAATGAGCTCTATATGACAAGCAACCATGAATAACCAGCAAAAGGTGATCACTTTTGGTCAGGTTGGCTTGGGAGGTTCTACATAAACAAATAGAAATGAAGAGTCTCCCATGTTGTCTGATTAGCTAACAGTAAGAGATAAGTTAGGAACTTAGGTATGTTTGGAGTTAATTAAAAAAATTAAATGTTCACTGCTGCACATTTCAGCAAACACTTGGTGTGGAAAGCAAGACAACATGAACATCCCCTGATCTCCCACCCATCTTTTCCTTTTTGTCTTTGTTTTCTTACATTGCTATTTTACTTTTGTTTTAATTAGCTACCTACTTGTTTATTTTTCACCTAGACTGGCCACAACTACCTTGAAAATGGAGAAGAGAATCATTCTCAGGATAAGCCTAACTCACCCAAACCACCATCATCTAGCAATGGGGGCACATGTTATGCAAATTCAGCTGTCATAGAGAGCAATGGAAATCTTGGTTTTGACAGCATCAGTGTGATCTCAGCACAGGTATGAAAATTGTGTCTATTTATTTATTTTTTCCCTGCCAATTATATAAGCATGTCTAAGAGAAGAGTTAATAAGAATTTTTTTTACTTTTGTCAAGTTTTATAGACTTACAGCTTATAATTTGGTTGAACCCTATGGAAAAAAATACAAGGGCAAGCTTTGGGGCAAGACTGAAAAAGCTGAATGACACACTCAATTTGTATCCAACCGAAACGGCTATGTTATATCAGTGCTGGAAGGGCTGGACAGAGAGATGTATCTAATCAGATTTGAACTTGTATTTAATCTGGCTATTTTTGGTTTTGTTGTTACTGTTTTGCTTAAAGAACAGTGGTGTGTTTTACTGTTGTGATAATGTTGATCATACAAAATGATCCGTATTTTGTTCCTGAATACATAAAGCTATTAAGTGTGAGAGCCTGGCTCTACCAAATCCACGATTAAAGAGAAAAACTAGTACAGTAACTTTCAGGCTGTATATTGTGAGCACTGCTTGTGGTAACACAGTGTATTTGGATACTGTGGGAATCACAGAGGTGATATGTTGAGACAGAAGCCACTCCTGGTTTAAGCATTATTGTCTTTCAGATTTGTTCTGTGTTTCTTTGTGTTTGTTTTCATACTGCAAATACAACTTCCTTCTGTCTGAGAAGAAAATGGAAGTAGGAAGAGGAAGTTTTGTGCTTCTTTCATCTTTTTCCATGTGTAGAGAGGAGCAGTATTGTGCAAGGAGGACCAGTACTGTTCCTTATTAAAAAAAATAAAAACATATAGTAAAAATCTTTAGATGTCTTAAGGCAGACTTTTTCCATAGGAGAGATTTTTCGTTTGCCATGCATTTTTATTAGCCAGTTAAGTAAGTTGGGAGCAAAGAGGAGCAAGCAGGAGAGCAAGCGAGAAGCAGTCTCTAACAGCTAGGATAAAATCTGGGAGTTCTGCATTGCAGGCTCACAGGGCATTTGATGCACAGGGTTTAAAGTACCAAAATTGTACTTGTCCTTACCCTAGAAATATCGTGAACTGTGTTGTATACTGAACATCTTAAAAACTAGAAGAAACATACTTCATTATTGAAATTACATGGGAACCATGAGAGAACTAGTATTATGAGGGTCCCTAAGTTTTATTTTGTAGATTTATAAAACAAGTAAAAGAAGCCTCCACTCTCTGCAGAGACAGAAACAGTGCAGCCAGCAGGGCTGGAAGTGATCATTCCCCTGTGGCACTGCTAAGGCTGCACCTTGAATCCTGTGGTCAGTTTCGGGTCCCTCACTACAAGAAAGACCTTGAGGTGCAGGAGCGTCTCCAAAGTAGGGCAACAAAGCTGTTGAAAGAGTTGGAGCATGAGCCCTATGAGGAGCAGCTGAGGGAGCTGGGATTGTTTAGCCTGGAGTAAAGGGGCTTGGGGGAGACCTTATCACTCTCTACAACTGTCTGAAAGGAGGTTGTGCCGCTTGGGGCTTGGTGTCTTCTTTCCAGTATTAAGTGACAGGATAAGAGGAAACAGCCTCAAGTTGTGCCAGGGGAGGTTTAGACTGGATATTAGGAAAAAGTTCTTCATGGAAAGGGTTGTGAAGCCCAGGAACAGATTGCCCGGAGAAGTGGTGGAATTGGCATCTCTGGAGGTGTTTAAAAGGTGCTTAGAGGTGTTCCTTAAGGATATGGATTAGTGGTGGACTTGGTTAATTAGGGTAATGGTTGAGGTCCAACCAGTTAGGTTAGAGGTCCAACCTAATGGTTCTGTGATATTGTGTAGCAACAAAAAAGCCATCATTGCTCCTGTCCTCCTCCAGTGAGGTTCCAAGGGCCAGGACAGGGGAGGGCCAGTGTGGCCAAGGTGCTTTGGGGCAGTTAATGACAGGAGGGTAGGGATGCTTTCAACTTTACAAGAATGTATTATTTAAGGCAAAACCATTTGGCATAAGCTAATTTGTACCCAAGAGTATTTTAATGTGTCCTCATAATCAACAGCTTGTTAAAGAGGGCAAATACAGAGTAGTCAGAAATCAAAATGAAGGCTTCAAAGAAGGAATTTGAAGCCTGATTGTGCTAAGGTGTGGTAACTGTTTTCAGCCGTGGGGATCCAGCTATATTATCTCCTTTGATGCCAGAAGAAATTGACTGTCAGAGTAAATGTTTAATTAGTCACCTACTTTCTGTTTTCACTTGCAGCAGTAAGTGCAACCTTGGGAACCTTTGTGCTCTACTCAAAGTTTGTATCTACTATGCATTGAAATATGGCTTGACAACAGAAACTTTGAAAGAAAGTTATTTCAGGGACAAATTGCTGAAACATCTGTGTTCTTGAGTGCACATGGTTAGAGTTGTATAACAAAACTTTACAGTGCCTTTATTTATTGCCTGGTGGGAGGATTCCTTCTTGGTCCTGTGGGCTCCTCCAGAGGACCTGTCTGGTTCATGTCTGAGGGACTCAGACATGCATTGGAAACAGCAATAGTGATCTGAGATATCGTAAAATAGTAATCTGAGATATCGTAAGATGAAATAAGAATGTCTCTGTATAATTTCTTAAGTTTGGGAATGAAGGAGAGGCCATTACTTTTTAAAAAGCCCCCTGTGTTTAGAAGACTATAAATACCAAGGATGTCTTTGGTTTACTATAAACTGTGGAGATATGAATGATGTAGAACTGCACTAATAATTAATAAAAATTAAACCTGATTGATAGTCCAGCTGTGTATTACAGAGGTCCTTAGCTGGCATCTCTTTTAATGTATGCTAAACTACCATGACAAAATGGAAATAGTCCAGAGGAGACAGACATTTCTAATTTTTTGCTTTGGAATCCTCTGTGTTTGTAGGGGATTTTGTCAGTAGCCTACTTTATCTTAAAACATGAAGAATATGTGTTACTTGTTCATCTACTTCTACTGGATACATGATCTAGTAAACTTCAGAATGTAAATCCAGAAAGGCAGTTTCACTGTAATTTATATAAATTAGAGAAGTTGTCAAGACATTCTTTAAAATGGATTACATGAAGTAATTACAATACTTCAGAGTAACACAGTAAATGTAAATAATATAAATGGCAGATAGCCATATATATATATATATATATATATATATATATATATAACAAAGGTGCCTCAGAAACCGAATCCTAGTTTATAAACTACAGTTGTTTCTGCATTTTGGAAGTTTGAATCAATAAAGTAATTTTTAGAAGTAAATCAATACTGGCACCCTAAATTAATTGCAATTACTATAAATTTTCTTTTTGGCGGAAAAAATGGGCGAATTATTTAAAAAGAAAATTTGTGCATTAGATCAAACTCCCTTTCTTCAGTGAAGCTAGAAACATGCACAAGAAAGATGATGTGCTTTAGGCAGAAATCAGAATGATCTACAAAACAATGCTTCCTCCAGTTTGTAGTCTACTTGAAGGGTGGTCACCAGGGAACAGAAAAATTTAGAGAACAGATCTTTACCTCAGGAAGTTGGATGAATTGGTGGAAGAGCTTTGCTAATTGTATTTGGGTTTTCTTATACTCATGTATTTTGGGTGGCTTGCTTTGTTATACTTCTTACTTGAAGTGATGTTCGGCTTGTCTTCATGGATTAAGAGAGAGATCTATTACTTGTAAGTGATCCTATCTCAAACAGAAATAGTACAAGTACAAATTAGTAATCTCAAAAAAATGATTGGCTCTGCTTGTGTTAGAGGAAATGTTGAGAGGAAAAAACTAAAGGTAAGTGTGTAATACAAATCTAAACCCTATGTGTTGGAATAGCAGGGAAACTCCAGACTTTCTGATACCATTGCTCATTTTTGCATCATAAAAGTGTAATTTCAGAACTTCCTGTAGACTGAATAGGGGCTGCTTTGTGGTCGTTTTGGCACTACTCAACCAAGGCTTTATTATCTATGAGTTCCAGGCAGTGCAATAGGCACCTGACTCAGAAATTCCTGACCTGAACTTTTGTCCTGTCCCAGGGCAGCTCTTAAATACAAGAATGTAATCCGATAAGAGGCCTGTGAGCAAATCAAGCAGTGGACCTGATTTTGCAAGGACTTATTGATCATTTTATTTCCTTGCAGTTAAAACATCAGTTTGCCTGGTAGCATTTGCATATGGCAAAACTAAACCAGTTTGCAATGTTGTTTTTAATAACTGAAGAAAATTTATTGGAATACTCTTTGGTCTTTTCCTAAGGAGAAGGAGATGGTCCTCTATATCCTTCTACTTCAAGAAATAGAGATATGTATGGTTCAGGGGAGAGCAGTGGAAATTGCCTGCCTTAACTTAAACAATGCTTTAGACAGTGTCTCTCACAACATCCTCACAGGCAAATTCAGGAAGTGTGGAATGGATGAGTGAACAATGGGGTTTATTGAGAACTGGCAGATCTCAGTGGGTCAGGGTGTCATTGGAGGCCTGTCACTGGTGGTGTCCCCCAGGGCTCAGTACTGGGCCCTTTATTGTTTAACCTATTCATCAAGTACTCGGTGAACTTGCCTCCTGAGCAGTTCACTGATGACACAAATCTGTGAGGACTGGCCATAACCCCTTCAGAAGGGCCTCAACAGGTTGGAGAGATGGGCAGAGCAGAACCTCCTGAAATCCAGCAAAGGCAAATGCAGGGTCCTGCACCTGGGAAGGAATAAACCCGGGTACCAGCACAGGCTGGGGGCTGACCTGCTGGAAGCAGCTCTGCAGAGAAAGACCTGGGTGTCCTGGTGTGTCCATGAGTGTCAATGAGCCAGCAGTGTCCTTTGTGGCCAAGAAGGCCAATGGCATCCTGGGGTGCATTGGGAAGAGCATTGCCAGCTGGTTGAGGGATGTGATCCTGCCCCTCTGCCCAGCCCTGGTGAGGCACATCTGGAGTGCTGTGTCCAGTTCTGGCTCCTCAGCACAAGAGGGACCTGGAGCTCCTGGAGTGGGTCCAGCAGAGGCCATAAGGGCGATGAGGGGGCTGGAGCATCTCCCAGAAGGAAAGGCTGAGGGAGCTGGGTCTGTTCAGCCTCGAGAAGAGACAGAGAAGGAAACCCATCAATGTGTGTGAGTATCTGAAGGGAGGGTGTGAAGGGGATGGAGGCAGGCTCTGCTCAGTGATGTCCAGCAATAGGACAAGAGACAACAGGCAGAAACTGATGCACAGAAAGTTCCACCTGGACATGAGGAAGAACTTCTTTACTGTGCAGGTGACTGAGCACTGGAACAGATTGCTCAGAGAGGCTGTGGAGTCCTCCTCATTAGAGACATCCAAGAACTGCTTGGTTGCAGTCCTGTGCCGTGTGCTTGAGGAGGGTTGTTGGACCAGATGAGCCACTGTGGTCTCTTGCAACCTTAACTAATCTGTGATTCTGTCCTCTGTGTGTCTGTAAGCACACATACATATATATTACTGCTGATATATTCCAGTAAGTAAGCACTAGTTAATGCTATATAAGCAATTTTTTTAATGGGGGAAATACTATAATGCTTGCAAATATTCTCTGTGTGTATAGAAATTCATCAAATCGGTGACCAAGAATTTTTAGGGGAGCTTAGTTTGTGCTCACAGTTAAAATGGCAGTTCCTTCTATGTGTGTTCAAGTTTTTCATCATTTCATGGCACCACATGTATAAATTACTTCCACTTCTGGGGAGAATTAGTGAGATCCCTGGAGGGTATGTGCACTGCAGTTTTATATTAGCCTGTTGATTTCATGCTCTGAGCCTTTAATTGTGCAGTCAAAATTAGCCACCGCTGTTTTTATTAAACATTCACTTTGTAGAAATTAATTTGAGTAGCTGGACTTGACTATCATTGCCCAAAATTAGAAATAAACTTTATGTAATGTCCGAATATGTCTGTACTGTAGACACATTCTACAGTGTAGACACATCATATATATCATGTAGATAGAATTCTGTTACTGTGGTAGCTGAGTATGTCTCTGAGACCATGATGTTGTGCCAGTTGTTTTAAATACAGATGCTACCAGCCACTGAGATCAGATCCTTCTGACTGTACACGCTTATGTAGAGGTGGCAGAGGAGGCTTGGGGCCATCTTTATCTGACAGAGACTCCAGAGAGACATTCAGACCACTGTGACCTGTCTCAGCTGAAGGGCATCCAGGTGCCACTTCGCAGTCAGAAGGGAGATTGAGTTCTGTACGTCACCTTGTTGAAACAGAAAACATTTGGTGCTTCTGCTGTGCCATTTGCTTCTTGGACAAAGCAGTTTGGTCTCTATATGCAGCAGTGCTTGAGTTTATACTTGGCCTTCATTTAAAGAGAGAAGTGTGATTCATTGACTTCTTTATTCAGTGCTTTGTGTAATTGTTTTATTCTATTTTGTGTTTTCAGGAAGGAGCCACCCAAAGCAGCTTATGCAAGTGTCTTAAGGGGCGTCCACTGTCAAAGATTGGGACCATTGCTTGGATGGTGACACTGAGTGATGCCGTACATAATTTCATAGATGGCTTGGCTATTGGGGCTTCTTTCACTTTGTCTCTGCTTCAAGGGCTCAGTACCTCCATAGCCATCTTGTGTGAAGAGTTTCCTCATGAACTGGGTAAGAAACTTCTTGCACATGTTGTTTGCTGTGGAAATCTCTGTTGTAGGTGGTTGTGTTGGCGTAAAGTTGGCAGTGGTTGAAAGAAAGTTTAGACAAATTAATAGAAAAAATATTCATCAAAAAGTTACCAAGCACCAAAACACACATCTGGCACAGGAAGTTCCCAAGTGCAGGTGGGTGGAAGCTGGGAGCATATATTGGACAGGTACTAATTATCCTGTTTATATATGGTGCATACAGTGTTGTGTTAATTAATTTAAAACCCAAAAGTCATCATAGGTAGTGGTGTGTTCCTATGCTCTTAGCTCAGTCTTGCATCACTATTTATTTAGAATATTTCAATTTTCTTAGTATTGAAGGGAAATCCTCATCACCTATTTGAATGGAGAAAAACAACAAGGGTTATAATGTGTATACAAATAATGTATTCAGACTTCTTTTGACATCAGAATAACCACAATGTCATTTTCTGAATATGATTTTCTCTTTTTTTATTCTTTTAGGGGATTTTGTCATCTTGCTTAATGCAGGAATGAGTACTCGGCAGGCTCTGTTTTTCAATTTCCTATCTGCATGTTCTTGTTACATTGGGTTGGCCTTTGGAATATTAGTAGGAAACAACTTTGCTCCTAACATCATCTTTGCTATAGCTGGTGGAATGTTCCTGTACATCTCTCTGGCAGATATGGTGAGATATAATTTCATTTTCAGTTATTTATTTCTCTGCAAAAAAAAAAATGTACTCCACTAAGTGTCTCCAGCAGAATTTAATATTTTCTCCTTCTCATGTCAGTGACTAATAATAATAATAATAATAATAATAATAATAATAATAATAGAATATAATCACTTAAACCCTTAATGGAGGTGCATAGATAATTATTGTTACTGATAGGTAAGGCTTCATAAAGCCTCACCTATCCATAACAAGTTACATTTATTCATGAAACACTAAAGCCTTTCACCTCATCATATGATTATTGTAAAGGGGCTTTAGACAGATACAAGCCTTTCATGAATTTGGCCTGATTTAATCAGAGTAAAAAGGGTATAAAGACTTTGTTTCAGCATTTTAAAGTGTCACATTATTTCACCTCATTATTTTAAAAGGTTTGTTTGTCTATTTAAACCATGTTGTGAAGGAAAAGCAAGAAAAGTAAATAGAATAAAGTTAAATATTAAGTTTTGAGTTGAATGAAAGGTGTTGTGTAACCACAGTGATAATGAAAAACTTGATTTAAATTCTGTCCTGATTTAAACTAAAGAGTGCCAGCCTCATTTTCCTGGTTCAGACAAAAAATTTTGCTCAGCTCTATTCAAATAGTCTGTCTACCATTTATTTTTCAAAGTGTGCTAGAAGATTTAAGGAAAAGAAATTGTGCTAAAATCCAGATCATATTTAGACATTGGATTCACAGGCACTTAGCAATATTCCATAATTTCCTCTTACAATGATGTTTTGTCTCAAAATGAGAGAGATCTTCCAAGAGTTTTAAGTTTTATTATGTTTAAGTCAGTGTTGTAAGCACAGATGCAACGGATGCAAAGGCTTTTACATCTGCCACATGAGAATCCATTTGAGTGCAGAACTGGAAGAGTGAGGCCCAAATCTGAAAAGATTTGAGACCCCAGTTTGGTTCCATGTGCATTTAGGAACTGTCATATATTTATAGTGACTATTTCATTAAATACTGTTATAGTTTAGGTAATAGTATAGGATTTAATATGTTGTTAGAGTTATAAACAATGCAAGTAGTTTATTTCATAAGCTTGCAGTACCTTAATTGCTAATGCTTTTTGTTTAGCTTCACTCATATCATGAATAGTAATGCACTGAACTCTGATGTGTAAAATTTGTGGCATAAATTTATAGTGATTCGAGTTTGTCATTAAATCCATCAAAGTAGGTAACATTCTTTTCTTTGTATCTGTTGTTCTGTTCTTTCTGTTCCTCTCTTTCTGTCTCTCTCCCTGTACTCTCCTCTCTTTCTTTTTATAGGTTTTTGGATTGTATCAGTTACCTATCTGAATTTTTCTTCCCCCTGAAAAGTCTGAAATAGGGTATTGAAGTGCTCTGTACAGAGATCTGGCTTTCTACTTTCTTATGATTTTCACACCCTTCTGGTTTGCTTGTCCAGAAGCAGGTAGGATTAACTGGAATGTCATGCCTTCCTCCTTTTCTTTTTGCTGTTCTTTTTTCTGCCAGTATTGGCATAGTCCAACCTCTGCCAATAGGATTGCTGAGTGGGGAGGCTGTGGGCAGGTGGGAATGTATGCTGAGGTGTGTGCACAAATGAGCCTTGCTGTATGGCATGAAGTTAGTCTGGTTTTGCCCTGTTGTGCAAGAGTGTGACGCAGCTCTGGAGCCATTTCTGGGAAACTTTGGGCTCTTCCCACTAACCTTAGTCTGTTCTTCAAGAATTGCAGTACCTTCAATGGCTGTTTTTGTATTGTGAGATCAAATAAAGATACAGTTTTGAAGTTACCCAGCCTGAAGGCTTCCTGACTAGGGCTGAAATAAACTCTCTTCATTGTATTCTGGTTATACTATTCTCAGCAGAACAGGACAATACTTTAAGGCTTATTTCTCAAAGCCACTGTAGCTGACTTTACCTGCAGCTAACACTTATCCTGAGTTATCCCATGCAGGGAACTTCATACCTGCACTCTTCTGCCATCACCTCCACTGGCTCCAGAGGCAGTATCTTTGTTTCTGCGGTTAGCAGCGGATCAGTCACCCTTTGCTCTTGTGTTCAGCATTAAGATGTATATTATGGAATGAAGAATCCCTTCATGGCACTGTAATGTCTTATTGCATCTGTTACCACCAGTTTCATACCAGTAGTTTTCCTCTTCTTCCTTGCTTGACCTGGCAAGCCCATCAGACCTTCCACATGTGAAAGGTTTCTGATTTCTGAGGGGTTGCCTGTGTTTTCATCTTCACTTCATTTTCCTTTAGATGAAGCAGAAGGATCCTAATCTTCTGTTTCCCAAACAAGGATTTCTCTTTATAGCAGTGAAGGAAGAAACAAAACATTTAGCAATACAAGGGCAGCTGCTCTTAGCAACACGTGGAGACCAGCAATTGGAACCTAGGAGGCTGCTAGAATCAAAAAGGGAAAATTTGCACGAGACACAGCCAGATGAAGCCACAGTAGAGAGGAACAAAACACCGTTTCATCTTACCATCCTTGGTGGAGTGGTTTTTCAGGGTAATGAGGGTGATATTATCCTGTGACTGCCTTCACCCCCTGTTAGTTCTAATATTCAGTCTAAAGTAGCAATGTGGTTCACTTCTTAATGCCTTAAATTAAGCATGCTACCACGAGATGGCAATACTTAGCTAAAAATATCCTATTTTTTCAGTTCCCAGAGATGAACGATATGCTGCGGGAGAAAGTGACGGGACGAAAGACGGATCTGACGTTCTTCCTCATTCAGAATGCTGGTTTGCTCACCGGGTTTACTGCTATCCTGCTGATCACCTTGTATGCAGAAAATATCGAGCTGTGAGGACGGCATCAGGAGTGGAGACATCAAGCAAATTGCAAATGGAAGACACTTGAAATCCATACAGGGACATTCATTTCATCTACTTGGTTTTGAAACAGTGGCAAGGCCCATCCTGTCCCTCTTGCCCCAAATACAGGAAATTCTTCTTTAGGACTTGCAGTTGAACCAAATAGTAGGAGCTGTCAGCTTCTGTGTGATGCCAAAAAAATTATGCTAATATTTTTATTTCTACTTAAAATTATCAGACATATCTGAACTGTCATAGAGGAAGGGTGTTACTTGGCCAGTAGAATTATGCAATACATGCTGCTACATGCAACTCCAGACCAACTGAAAGCTGAGGTCTACAAGGAAGATGTATATTTAAAAGAAAATAATACAGTTTCATATAGTTTTTTAACTGTGATGAAGGCAAGCAGTTTCAAAACTGGTTAATTTTTATGACTTTTGTTGCAGGATTTGTCTGTGTAACATCTTCATTCCCCACCAAAAAAAAAGAAAAAAAAAATCAAACCATTTCAGAGTAGGTACTAATGAAGCTAAGATTTGTAATTACTAATTAACACTGGAAGGAGAGATACCAGTTCCTGCTTTTGATCTTTTCTCTTTATAAATGCACTAGGGAATTGTTGATTTATTTTGAGAACCACTTTTTTTTTTTTAATTAGAGGGAACATGTGTTAAATTTATGACTGTTTATCAACTCCATAATATTTTAGAAACATTGAGTACTTTAAAAATGTTCAAGTTTTGTGTATTCTATGAAAATAATAAATTTTTATACTTAAGTTTCCCATATAACCCCTTTAAAAATCAGTTCTTTAGTCTTACAAAGGAGAATTTAGGAAAAAACCTGCTAAAATCAACATTCCAGTATGCTTTCTTCATAATTTGAATGATTTCTTTGTGTGCAGTTGGATGGAATGAAATGATAATAAAATATACAAATTCTTACCACAATCTGTTGCGTGTGGATTTTCTAAAATCATGCTTACATATATACATATATACATATATATATGTGTTCTTCTGAAATAAACAATTCATCTACTCATTACTAATCTGTTGTAAGATGAGCAGAAGGAAATTAATTTAAAAATACATTTCATTTCAATCACCACTTTGCTTTGAAGGAATTGTTGTTATTCTCCAGTAAGTTACTTTTTTCATTGATTTTTAAGCAAGTTTTACAGCTTCAAAGGACATACTGTTTTTGATGTATTTCCTTGCTGTAGGAAGGTACAAGTATTTTATTTTTAATCCTTTATTAGCATACTTTTTTCCTACCAGGCAAAGTATTTACTTTAGTACTTTATTTGAATCTCATCTGTAATTGCCTTAGGAAAAAATAACTTCTCTAAGTGTCTGGTTAATAAAAGGCAAACTGCACAGGAGTTGTAAATAATACTTTAAAATATCTTGTAAGTATTAAAATGTAAATATAGTAGCCAATGATACTTGCTGTATGGAAAAAACATTCATTATTCATTTTGTGCTAAGTTTTTGTGAAGAAGAGTCCACCGTGTCTTTCCTTTAATTCTCTCTTTGTTGATTTCTTGGATATAAGCTGTTTGTAAATGACAAATGACATTTCTTGTGTGTGACAATGATGTGTTATAGTAACTATGAATGTTCATAGACTTCCTAAAATAATGTGACCATTCCTAGTTCATCAGATTATTTAAATAATATGCCTGAATTGTACTTTTCACCTTTATATCCAAATATTTGCAAAGGAGACTTGATTTTTGCTAATTCCCTAAGGAGGAAAAACTGAGACAAGCAAATCATTGGAATAACCTACTTTTAGATCACAGAGCAGACTAGAGATGGAGCAAAGTCTGATTTTGAGCATAATGCTTTAGTCACAAACCAAATTGCCTTTTCTGCTAGTGGGATATTCAGCACATAAGAAAGCTTTTTGATTTCTGTATGGACCTGTTTGTCTGTACATTTTTACTATGATCCTCGTCCAGTACATATAAAACACATCTATTCCAATTCTAGGACTCCCAATGCTTTCCAGGATTTGCAGAGCAGGACACTGGCTTGGATTTCCTTCTGCAGACTGTTACTCTATGGATTGGTAGGTGCCAGCAAATAATTTCATATATGCATACATACCAAATGCCTATTGTAGTTCTTGACTTTTATTTTACTGTATTACCCCATCCTTTGCAGGAATGCTGTAGGTACCTTAACAGCTCTTACACTTGATGCACAAGTTATCTCTCTACAATCTGAGAAGAGACTAATCTCCTTATTTTGCAGTTCAACTCAAAATATACAGGTGTGTCAAGCTGACAGAGGTTGCTGGAATGAAGACTAGAGAGAAACCCATAAATCTACCGACAGTAGATGTAATGTACCTGTCAAAGGCAAGGTTGCATTCTATTTTGGGGGTTTAATCCATACTATACTTGTTTTGTACCCAATATATGGTTTCCTTTTTTTTCCCCCCTTATTACAGTACTTTTGAAGAAGATAATGTAATTACATGTGTTGTGGTTGATATTATGATCATAATGCTTTGTTCTAATTTAAATACCCTCCACAGTTCCTGCATCTTCTTCCATTTAAAAGTTAAGTTCTACAGTAAGGATTGAAGTACAAATAGGAGATACAGAATGTCACAGGAAGTGAACTGCAAGGAAGATGTAGCTTGAATTTATGCAGTAATGCAATTCTCCATAATACAGCTGCTCTGGGTGAAAGCACTGTAAAGGATTCATAGGATTCAAATTTGATTTCCTTTAGAGAAATAATAGTTCCTGAGTCTGAGGACAAAAACTGTAAACATTCTCCCTTGACCACCTCCATGGATAGTTGTTCATTTCCTATTGGCTTTCTGGCTTTCTTTGGTCTTGCCCATGAAGTTGCCAAAATTAGCCTCGTGGTGTTTTGTGGAGTTTTTCTTGGCAATCCCTGAGTAATTAAGATGAAAAAAATAATAAGTAGTAATCCTGTTCAATAAAAGCATTTATTAGCTATTATACCAGATATTTTCTTATGTAGAACAGTAGTGATATAGACAATCAAAGACAAGAAGAAAATGTATTTATATCCAGCTAGCCTTTGTCACTTGGAGAAACAGCAGCAGTTGTCTCTGGCTGGGCTGGTTCTTGAGAAGATGATGTGCAGCAGGCATTCCTCTATGCTGAAGAGTGAAAAAAACAATCTAATTAGAAGAAACATGAAACAAGATTATATGAGTCAAGAAGATTTAGTTAGCTAGAGAATACAAAATGGCTTTGATGGCACTGGCCTAAAGGATATATAAACTGCACTAAAATGCACTTTTCCAGTTCATGGGTAAAAGCTAATAAAGTGCTTGTCTAACAGTAAATACAACAATAAAAAACTGACTGGAGAAAGGTAAATAATTTCCAAGCTGTTTCTACAAGACAAAAAAAAAAACTATTGCTATGTCACTGATTTGTAATTTTTTATGTTCTTGCAATGACTTGCAAATGAAAACTTATTTTAGAACATTTTTGTTTGAGAGAATCCTATTTGTATGTGATGTTAAGAAGAATTTGAAATTATTTCTCAGGTTTTCATGTACTGAAATTGGTTAGATCTAGTAAGGTTTATCACAGTCTCTCTTTACCTCACTTATTTTTAATAACTTCTATTCTACAGGAAGCTCTTGACCATTTTAATAAGCTATTAGTAAAATAATACAGATGCCCTTTTGCTCAAGAAAATCTTAGTAATGATTTCAAAGAGGTATGTGTTCATTAGAAGTAAGTTATGATGTGATTTTAAAACTCCTTTTACAAACAGCAGACCCAAGTGCAAAAAAACTCTTCAGTCATGATGAATGGTGATGTATTAAAGAACATATTTCTCTGTGGCAGCAGAGGAATTGTCTTCTTTCAGTAGAGTGTTATTAACTTTAGGTATATTACAGAAATCAAAGATACAGCTTTTATGAATTGGCAAGGAAATAGATGAAGTTCCCTGACCTATTTTTTATTTTTCAAAAAATAAATCCATAGAAATTACTCCTTTTCTAATTATTATTTTTATTGCTCTTCCAGTCATAGCAAATCCTATGATTCCTTGTATTACCATAAAGAAAAATCACATGGCAGCTTAAATGAATGACTTCCTTTGATAACAACAAAGGGCCTTGTTCACTGAAGTATTTGTAAAAGATTTCTTCTATACTTCAGGGAGAATTTTGGGTATGGAGGCAGCATAGAATGATTCCTCTATATGATCACACACACAATACTTTATGTTTGAACTGCCTTCTGCCAAGATGGTTTTGTGAGCTTACATGGTGCAGTTGGGCTTGCAGTGTGTGACTTCTTCCTTGAGGGGTGGAATGGGCTGTCCATGCTACAGCATGAAGGGCTGTGTTGGGAGAGATCTGTACAAGCTTGGGTAAACCCAGCAGTGTGTGCTCATTTTCACAGTGTGTGCAGGAAGAAGGACAGCCATGCTGATAAGGCAGTCAGTCCTAATAAGAAAGCTCTACTCTGTCATGAAATTACAGTAGCTGTTGGTGACACAGTGATGGTGTACTTCCATGAAGTGGTGAAAGTATATATTTGCATGGTGAATTCTGGGCACAGGAGTTTCTGTCTTAAATGTATATTTGCAACTAAAAACTTGTTCTGTTATGATTATGTTCTAACACCTTTGGGATAAAAACTGCCATAGACCAACATCCTCATTCTTCAGTTTTGCATGTTCATCTTTTTTTTATTTCTAATCATAGAATGCAGCTACAAGGTAGTATGAAACTATTGTCTTTGCAGGGTGCCCCATGACAGGAAGGAATGATGACTCTGACTCCCATGTTCTCAGAAGGCTAATTTATTATGATATGATATGATATATGATATGATATTATATTATATTATAGAATACTAAACTATATATACTAAAGAACACAGGAAGGATACTTACAGAAGGCTAAAAAGATAATAATGGAAACTCGTGACTCTCTTCAGAGTCCCAACACAGCTTGGCCCCAATTGGCCATTGACTCAAAACAACTCACAGCAGAAACCAATGAAACAACCACCTGTTGGTAAACAATTTCCAAACACATTCCAAAGGAGCAAAACACAGGAGAAGCAAATCAGATAATTATTGTTTTCCTTTTTCTCTGAGGCTTCTCAGTTTCCTAGGAGAAAAATCCTAGGCGAAGGGATTTTTCCAGAAAATGTGAATGCCACATAAAACAATTCCACAAAAGAGTAAAAATGGATGATATAAGGATCTTTTGCTGCACTGAAAGTAAAGCTTGTGACTTTTGAAAAGCTAACAATGGTCACAGCAAGCAGAACCTGCATTTTACATTTCATCTAAAAAATGATAACCCTTGGTGTTGCCTTAAGTTTTAGCTTTCATATTTTTCAGATTCTGCCTTGGTGTGTAACTCTGAACTTTCATATAAAGGGTTAGTGAGTTCTTTTCACAGTTTAGTTAGACAAAACAATCCTTTTCCAGCCTGAGAACCAAGGACACTGTTGCAGCTTTGGGCCCAAAAGTGTACACAAGGGCAAGTTAAGGAGAGCAATGTGGGAGGATGGGACTTCTTGACCTGTAATTGGACAATTAACCCCAATAAGTAAATGGCCCAAAACGTATAAAAGTGTGAAAATCATGACTGGTCATCCATCTTGTGTCCATCTTTGGTAGAGCCATGGCCGGGCTCTTGTACTGCCTGAGGTGGATAATTTAAAGGCCTTTTAATAAGCACCTACTTTTTTCCTTTCACTCTGCCTAGCCTGGGCTCCAGGTAGCCTCTCTAGGCATCATTGTCACTTAGAACACCATAATGTTATTCTGGTTCCATGTGCTCTCTGCAACACTTTACATGTCATCAGTTCTTAAAGACTATTTGATCTCTTGCTGCTGGGTTGCAGCGTCACTTCTTGACTAACATCCTGTTTCCTTGTCTCATTAGCCATGCTGTGGAGAAAGCTCATAGAGTAGGACGCAACAGAGAGGTTCAGTCTATTTATAAGGCAGATCTCAGCAGTGCACCTTCAGAGTACTTCTTAGCTGTCAACTCAGTGGGGGTCCAGATACGTCATGATGCTGTGTTGGGATGTCACCCTCGTCAGTAACATCCTTTCCCCACCCTCCCATCTTCTGTGTCCACTCTTATTTCCTCTGGAAAGAAAGTGGCTTCCTAGCAAGGGTAGATGTGTAACTGCTTGCTTCAGGCAACTGGTGTACCAGGGACTGTGATTTCCTCTCCAGAGCGTATTTGCCTTGTGATTTAGACACAAATATAGGTACAAACATAGTTATAGAGCAATAATTGGAGCTGTAACCACATTTGACTGGTAATTACTTGTGCTGTGTGGGTGTGAAATACCTGCAGAGTTCCAGCCTAGAGGGCTCAGGAAACATTATTCTTCTGTATTTTCAAAGTGAAACTGCATCCCAGTTTGTGGTTTACAAGAAACTTGAAAGTACTGGTATTGGTAGAAAAAATTGATCCATAACTACATGGTAGAAGGCACTCTGTGAGCCACAATTTCTGCTTTGTCCCCAGCTGTATCTACTCTATTGGTCTCCTGAACAACTAAACCTAACTAAGATTAGTATATCTGTACTAGCAGGTGAGAGCAGGAGAGCTTGGTTAGATTGCTGGTATGGGATGGAATGGTGTGTGTGAGGAAGGAAATTTCTTGGTCTTTCTCCCTTTGAAGGAGAAGGGAGGCAGGGAGTATATAATGACATAGCTGATACCAGAAATGCAAGTCAGGGTGATCATAATTTGAGAGGGCACAATTAGTAGTATAATTGCACCACAGTAGCAATAATTATTGTAATTACTTTTATTTACATTAATTGAATTCTACACTTAATGCTGCAATTAGTGTCATGGACACACTGTGATTTCTAGCTTGTGAAGTGAAAGATGGTTCAAAGAGAGCTTTCCCCTTGTCTGGTGAACAGTAACTTCCTTTTTAAAGTTATAAAATGTTGTAGTTTTATACTTTAAACAAGAATAATCAGTTTTTTTAAAAAAACTCTGTAAAGGATGGGAACTATGGAAGGCACTAGCTCCTCTGTGCACTGTTCAGTCTTCACTAAGGGCAAAGGAGGAAGAAGTCTGCTCAGCTGATCATCTGAGAATCCCTGTATATACAGGAATCATAATGTGGCTCCTGGCAATAACAGGCTCAAGCCAGAGTCTGAAAGGTGAAGTCCCCAGCACTGGCTACAAGGGTGGGAAGAAGATGAAATGTCAATATGGGAAGGGAATGGCACAGCACCTACTGCTGCTGCTGCTGTGAGGGGAGTTGAGGAGGAGGTACTTAGGGACATGGTTCAATGGTGAACCTGGCAGTGTGAGGTGAATGGTTGGACTTGACAACCTTAGAGGTCTTTTCCATGTTAAATGATCCTATGTCTGAAAACGAGGCTGCCAGCTCTTGAGAAACCAAATAATGAAGAGAAGGAAAAGCTTGGGTCTGGCAGTGTGCTTCTGAGAGGAGGGAAGTACTCCTTAAAAAGAGTCAGCGGGAGGATTTGGGGGCAGGAATACTGAGAAGGCAGGGCTTGGGAATTATGTCATGGGAAAACTGCTGGTGCTTTATATAAACTGGAAAAGGGCAAGTAGAATAGGTAGGTGACTACAGCTTGTCATGCCTACCCTCTGATTTCTGCTAGCCCCACATGCATTTGAAGCACATGCTATACAGAATTGAAAGACAGTTGCATAAAAGATCCCCTGTTGTGTGGGAAATACTTGGGTTGGGCACATGAAAGACTTACCACGTGGTAATATATTATCAGCAAGGTGAGGTGAGTCCCTGCATCTGTGCTGTAGTGTGGGCTGCAGATGGGGCCAGCACGCTGACAGAGGAGGCTCCTAGTGCTGGGGAAGGCAGCACAGGCCAGGCCATGCCCCAGCCCAGGTGGTGCATGAAGCCATTAGCTGTGGTAATTGACTTCACAACTTCTCTAGCAGGGTTGAGTGAGGCTTTTTGCAGGGCCAGGAAACAACCTGCTGTAAAACTTAAAAAAGGTTGATGAAGATGCACCACAAATGGATTAAAGAAGGACTCTTAAGGATGTTTGAAATAGAACAGGTGGTTCCTCCTGGATTTTACTGGCATCTTACTGCTGCTCATGCTTCTGTTGGGATAAAATTTGAGCCAAAGAGAGACTTTGCTACCTGAAGGCTTTTGAGAAAGCAGAACACCTGGCTTTGAAAAGAAAGTGACTGGAATCTGCATCACAATAGAAGACCTTGGAGAGGAGGTTGAACTGCCTTGGACTTCTGTGGAGATTTGAGCTGAGGAGGAGGTAAGAAGGTAGTGCTGGAAACCATGAGGTAGGAAACATGGAGAGCCTCTGCCACTGTGGTTGGTGTGGAGCTGTGTTGTTCTTGTTTGCCTTTTTGAACCTTTATTGGGTGCTGCTGCTTTTCTGAAATGCTGAGGATGCTGGCTGGAGAGCTGCGCTCCAGCCCAGCATGTGGAAAACCCAAGGGAAGCACAAGGCAAAGGGACTAGTGGCAAGTTTCTCCAGGAGCAAGTAAATTAGAGTAGTAGCTGCTGCACGTAGTGCTTCCAAGGGAATCCTGAAACAAAGCCTTTATACAACATTGCTCTGAGCTGTTGCACAAAGAGCTGGAAGTTACATGATTTCTGTGGGGTATAATTTGTGAACACCATAAAAATGATGACAGAGAAAGTAGCTGCAGGCCACCTGTGTTTCTCCATGTCCACATGTTCAGCTGAGTATCTATCAGTGTCCAGCTGAGTCCAAGATGAGGCCGAGTACCTGAATCCAAACGTCTTGCCCTGCTTGGCACGGTTGTGCTGATGGCAGAGGGTTGCTCAGCAGGGTAGGCAGGGTGTAACACAACATGCCTGCCACTGCAGCTGCATCAGGAATGGGGTAAGTGAAATAGTGGGCTTGCTATGCTCCTCTGTCTGGGCTAATTAAAAGCAGTGTGTTTTACAGCTTGTAATTTCCTATCTTTGTTCTTTTTTGGAGCTTGTTATTTTTAAGAGTGCGTGAACTGTGATTTCTGAGAACAGTTAATGAGTTTTTGGTGTGGGGTTTTTTTTGTGTGTGGGTTTTTTTTTAATTTTTTTTTTTTTTTTTTCCAATGCTGCAGAGGGATCTTGACAGGCTGGATTGATTAGCTGCCAGTGACAGAATGAAAGGACATAGTCTCAAGCTATGCTAGAGGAGGCTCAGGCTGGACATCAGAAGGAATTCCTTCACAGAAAGGGTTGTGAAACATTGGAATGGACTGCCTAGGAAGATGGTGGAGTCACCATCCCTGGAGATGTTGATGAAATGAGTGGATGTGGCACTTACTGCTATAGCGTAGGTGACATGGTGGTGGTTGGTCAAGAGTTGGACTTGATCTTGGAGGTCTTTTCCACCTGGATGTTTCTGTGGTTCTCTCATGAGGGTGATAACCTTAGAGTTGCTGAGATTTTACTTTGGGGAATGAAACCACCGGAGTCTAGGGACATTCAAGGGTGCCTGCTAGTTTAAACAGTTGAAACTCTTTTAAATGTTAGTGTGCTTGCTTAACTTTAATGGATATGAATGTAATTTCCTGGAGAAAGGTTTAGGGAAAAACTTTTATCACTTCCTCACTGTTGGCTGGGAGGGGGGGAAGCAGGAAATCACTGAAAAGTAATTAACAAAAAGAATGAATAGCAAAGAAGATACTGTATTTAAGATGGGAGAAGCAAGGACTCTTGATAGCTCTCTGCTTGTGTTTTTGGTCCGTTAGCTGAAAATCTGCCACTTCAGGAATGGTATGAGCAAAATTCCTAAATAGGTATGTTATAGTGGCTATAATGCAGAAAATAACATGTAATGTTTAAATTTAGTGATTTCAAATGTTTTCTGTTTTCACTTCTGGAAAACAAGACATCAAAGAGGAGTAAGACCCTGGGACTTGCTGAAACTGTAGGTAAAGAAGCATTCAGCTTGGTTTGCAGTGATTCTTTAGTGAAAGCCTGGGGAACATGGTACAGAGGTGCCCAGGTTTCCTGGGTCTGCAGCAGCATGTGCCTATAACAAGGCTGACTGTATTCATATGGTAATGCAACCACTATGTGGTTAAATGGGGTATAAGTCAATATAAACTTGGCTACAATAGTCCCCAAATCACACTGGTGAGTCCTTGGCATGTGATCCCACTGCACATTTGCTGACTTTCAGACAAAGGTTTACAAGTTGGGTCTGAGTTCAGGCACTGCTGTGGTTTTGTGTAGAACACTTAAGTCTGTTGTCTCCCTTAATTTTCTCTGCCTCCCTGAAATGGGAATGATGGAATAATGGTCCATCCTGTGTATCAGTTTAGAGCATTGCAAACTGTTAATATTTATAAAACACTTAGAAGATGGATAGTCATCTTGGGTGAGATCAAGCTGCCACTCTGCTATTGCCACAGAAATAAAAGCATGTCAGTGTCAACTTGCCTCAGAGCTGCTTTTGACCCTAGGCCTGACAATGCTGAGGTCAATTCCTGGGATGGCAATTTCACAGTCATAAGAGTAGCAGGAGACCTACTTGCTATCTGCTCTCCAAAAAACACACAAATCAGGCCAAAGTGCTTCAAACCTTGGAGGCAAAACACTGCTTTACTTTTGTCTCCTCGGCAGGCAAGTTTCGGGGAAGCTGCTATGGTTATTAAAAAAGAGACAAAAGTTTTAGCCTTCTGTGTAAAGAGTGAGAATGGCAAAACAGTGTGTGTTGTGCTGGAAGCCAACAGGAAGAAGAGGTGCTATAAAGGATATGGAGTACTCTCATAGTTCTGCCCTTCTGTGTTTCTACAGGTTGGTATCAAAACCCTGTCTTAAACCTGACCTCTTATGGCTCTCCCTCAGGCAGGAATTGCCCCCCACAGATACAGCAGAGTTCTGAAAGTCAGAACCCCATGTTTGTTCCTTTGGTGATTGGCTGCAGCCAGATCCTGGGTCTTTTACCCAGGAGTGGGATTTAGCATGGCCAACTGCTGCTATTAACATTTATTTGTCTGGCAAATGCATGAAAGGGTCTTCTCTGCTCCAGACACTGAGATCCAAGATGACAAGGTGGCATCTATCTAGTCATGAAAGTAAACTGCTTAGTGGTAGTGTAGGCTGAATTTTTAAACTCTTTTTATTCTTTCAAAGAAGAGATAAAGAACACGGAACCTCTCTTAACCTGGACAGACAAATGCAGGAGTCCTAACTGGCTTTACAAAGCTGGAAGGTTGTTCTGTCTGTCTAGATCCAAGGGCAGATTGATGATTTGGTTCATATCATGGTCAAGGTAAATGAGCTAATGTTCCTTTTTAGCAAGACCATATATTTCACAGCTGAATCCAGCCAAGTAAAAAATCTCCTTTCATCAAAAATACACAGACTTAACTTGAAGGCTGGGATCAATATCATTCCTATAAGACTTCTAAGATTACATAGGGTATATCCTTTGTGGCACTTTGTTTGCTTCCTTGAACACTTTCCATTGAGTAGATGAGACCTTGGTTGTGCCCTTTCTAGTTAAGAAAGTTGGAAGGCACTCCAAGAGCGGCTCTTGGTGCCTGCAGACTGGGGTAACGAGACTGGCCAGGCCCTGGCAGCACAACCTGCCTGCGTGGGCTGCGGGTCAGAGCCAGCTTCCAAGTGCTGAGCCAAGGCACCAAGGGCTAGAGGGGGATTGCAGGTGTGGGGAAACGAGTGCTGAGTCATACAGCAGGGGACAGGCAGGGATGGCTGAGCTGTGGAATAAACCAGAAAGCTCAGATCCCAGCAAAAATGTGTGCACTGGGATATTTGTGATGAAGGACGTGAACAGGCAGTCTGGACTGAAATAAAGCAGATGTCATTGCACCATACTGCTCCCAGCTGAGAGCTCTGAGCTGTTTAAAGCCTACAGCAGGTGATTTTGGGGACAGCAAGCTGGAGTTTGGAGTCTGGAAGCTTAAAGCAGAGCTGGATTTGATTGCCAGTTTGCTGGTGCTTGCTTAGGTTGTTTTCTGGGTAAGAAATGACAACTCCTCTGCCCTGTCTTAGCAACAGGGTGCAACTGTGATTTCCTACAGAAGGGGCTGAGGATATGTTCAAACTCAGCACTATTACATAAATGTTGTACTTAAGCCTGAAAAAATAAATACTGCAACCTCCCTTTCTTTTTCATATTACAAAAATCTTCCAGAGCTGTACTAAACATTTGCAAAATAAATAGGAGAAAAGGAAAATGGA
Organism: Melozone crissalis; assembly: GCF_028551555.1. Classification (NCBI taxonomy): domain Eukaryota; kingdom Metazoa; phylum Chordata; class Aves; order Passeriformes; family Passerellidae; genus Melozone; species Melozone crissalis. Next base: position 39,363,555 of record NW_026535784.1, on the reverse strand, counting down.
ATGGCAAGTCTCTTGTTGAAGACATATGTACTGTAACTTTACATGTAGATATCCTTGTGTGTCTGATGTCACTTGCCCCTTTGGTAAAACAGATTGTGGGTTTTGACTATTTATTAGCCTGTTCCCTTTGAGGGAACTGCTTGATCTCAGTGTTGGTGAAAAAAGTTTTGGTTAAATCACCAGTGCCCAAGTTTGGTTAAATCACCATTCTTACCCTGTTTACTCTTAAAATTGGATGACATACTTTTTGCCTGAAATTAAGATAAAAAAACTTCATCCATCATAGGAACATTTGTGTCAGGAAATAGTACTGCAAGTGCTGTGAGTTCTTTGTGCCATCTGAAGCTGTCAAAGTTCTTGTTTGTAGTATGGGAAGAGAAACTACTGGAGCATCTTGAAGGTTTCTTCTATTTGAGGTGCCTTTCCTAAAGCTGCTTCTGGACAGGATCACACACACATTCTTCACAAAAATCAAGGGTTTTTCTTTAAGACAAGTCCTGACTTATTGTTCCCTTTGACCTAGTAATAAGAAGGAAAGAAAGGAAATGTAAATTTTATTTATAATGGCAAACTCAGAAATAGGACTTTCAGTATGGTTTTGAAAAACTTGGATGGATTCTATAAAGGTAAAAATTCCTTGCTCATGAGAGATCCTTCAGCTCAGTAATGTAGGAAATAATGAACAATATAGGGAATTTATTTTTCCTCCTACAGTTGGCCATTTAGTTGTAGTTTCCAAGGAATGTCAAGAGGAAAAGAGCTATTATCAACTGTGAGTGAAGCCTTTCTGATCTGGGTGACTGATACAGCAGCTAGAGAAACTTGTTTCCTAGCCTCAAATTCCATTTTCTTTGCAATTTTCTCATCTTTGTTGAGAACAAAAAAGAATGCTTGTCTCTGTTACAGATCAGTTGCTGCTTTTGTAATAGCTGTAGTGTTTTTATTGCCTTTAGTGCTGCTGGCAACTCAGTTAATGATTCTGTGGGAGAATTGCCATGAAATACCTGGTTCACATCTGTAATGTTTGTGCATTTTGGATTCTGTATGAGCTGGTTTTTCTTACAGAAAAGTAACATTGGTTATGAAACTGCATCATATGGGCTGAGGGGAGAGAGGTCCTCACCTGGCTTAAATCCACCTTGAGTTCAAAGCAGCTCTGAGGTTTTGTGCAGGATCCCTCCTATAAATGTTGCAGAAGACTAGCACTCTCAATTGCATCACCCCAATTCTTGGTGAAGTCACAAACAGAAAAAGACATTCATTATCTTCCCATGTGTGATGAGTTCCTGTTAATACCTTCTTGAAAAATATCCTTTCGAAATCACTGAAAATGGATTAGCTGTTAAAATTTGCACCCACCTTACAGAGTTTTGACAGGGAATTTGCCAGCAATTCAGACCATGGCTAAACATGTTTTATGCAAAATACTTTTGTATTTGGTAGACTGCAGATGTTTAGTTGCATGCATACTGCACAGTTTGTTATGAAGACCTGAGTCTGGTGTTGCTCATGTGTGTTCCCTGGAAACCCCCCTGTGTCACTTCCTTGGAACATGGCTTCAGGGCTGTATTAGTTGATGAGGGGAAAATGATGGTGTTAAAAGTGTTTTTGCTAAAGAGCTCCCTTCAGTGGAGTCTTCTAGATCCCTACCTGTCCTGTGTTGGTCAATTCCATTCTTGTCATATGATATAAAAAGATCTCTGTGCTAGGGAGAAAAGCTTAAAATCTGTTGCAAATCTGAAGAGGTTTTCTTACAGTTAAATGAGAGGTCACAGTTGGAGGCTGAAACAAAGTCACTTCCCTTTGAAGTGATGAATAAACAGCAGCAAAGGATGAAATCTGACAATGCCTGAATCTTACTGACCTGTAAAAGACACATTGTTAGCTACTGGAGAAAAGGTTGGGTTTGGTGGGATTTTTTTATAATGTATTTCTTCTCTCATCCTTTTCTCCAACCCCCATCCTGCCATGAGCTGTAAGCTTTTCATTATAACAAGCAGGTTTTTTTTTTTTTTTGCTTAATTGGAGCCAAATAATTTCGTGCAACACTTTGAAAATTTAGGAGAAATACCGAATTGGACTTTGAGCTCAAGTCTATCAATAAATGAAAAAAGCCAGCTCAAAAAAGTAAAGATCTTACTAGCAGTGACTATTACTGCTGTGAATAATTTTAAGTCTTTGTGCAACTGCATTTATTTCTCCTTTTCTAATCCCTGAATCATCATGTAAAGTATAGAAATAGAGGCTTTTATATGTCAGGACTCTACAATAAAGTATGGGGAAATCCAGCAACTAGAAAAAAGAAATTATGTATGTGTGGGCAAACTTTAATTTTGCCTAAAGAATATAACTTTCTGCTTTTTAATTTCTGGTGCAAATACAGCAAATGTGCAATTAGGCCTTCTAGCAGATCTGTAGGACTGGTTTTGTAATCCTTCCTTGGAACACAATAAATACAAACAGTAATCACAGGTTTAATGAGTGTAATCTATCATAAAATACCTGACAAAACACTATATGCAATATTACCTTCTGATTCATGCTTCAAATATTCCAGCTGTATTAAAGAAGTGCAGCAATTGCTGAGCACCCACCGAGGCAGGAAGGAGAGAACTGCCTTTTAAATAAGTAAACAGCCTGTATCTGTATGAAAAACAAGAAAGCTTATTCAAAATTCGTTTTGCACTCATGGAGGTGAGTGGAAACACCTTGCTGATTGCAGGTGCTTTCCCTGATGCTGCACTAAGCCTAATTCATCTAAAACCTTCTCGAGAGATCACACTGAATACCCAACAGGATTTTGAGAAGAGACTGCCAAATTATGAACTGTGGGACCCAATATTTGTCTTAACTGCATCTCCATGGGAGCTCTTATCTCTGTCTTTGTTCTCTTATTCACTTCAGGTTTCTCACATGTGCATTTACCTTCCAAGAAACCATGTGGAATACCCAGTTTAGAAGAAGTCAGAAACTGAAGGGAGAGTTACTGCAGAAGCAATTTTACAGGCTGTGGTTCCACACTGCCATTATTACCCTTACTCCTCCCTGGAACACACCAGGGAGCAAGCTGAAAACTCTAGCTCTGGGAATCTTCTGGGGAAGCTATTGAAACTGGATAACACTCAAATAGATTTAAACTGAAATTTCTGGCCAGAGTTACTCCAACTCGAAGCTTGCAAACTTGGAATTGGGAAGCTTTTTCAGCCTTGGAGTAAATCCAACCTGGCACTATTTGTGACTTCAGGCAGAACTTGCTGACCTTTAGGTTACCTCAAGTCGTTGCTTAGCTTCTCACACCCCTGAAATGTTAGGAGACATTGTTGCTTGAAAAGCAGATAGTTGAAAAGATAGTGTAAATGTGATTCTCAGGGGATTAACACCTTTCTGGTAGGACAGTGCATAAATTTAATTGGATTTCTCATGTCTTCCTGAGCATACAGATTAGTATGCTATAGGGGAAGTACCTTGCCTTGGTAGAAAGCTGAATTTTGTGTATAAACATGTTCTGCAGACCCAGTTGCTGTGCCTTTTCTATAGGAAATGACACCTATTTTAAACCCAAATGTTGCAACAGCTGCAGGCTGTCTCTTTGGCTTTCCTGTGGTTTGCATTGGTGAAATCCACTATGGAATCAACTAAAGGAACTGACTATTGAAAAAGTTTATGAGAATTTCTCTTCAGCTGACTTGCAGTGCAGTGTTGTTTCCAAGGGATCTGCCAGTCTGACATCAGTATTAAATAGAATATCACACCTCATGGACTAACCATCTGATTCATTGTGACAGTTTTTTTCTCTAATGTTTGAAGTTGTAATTAGGGGAGGAACATGTGGGAGAGAGAATAAAAGTCAAGAGATAAAATAAGAAATTGGATTACAAAGGCAAGGAAAGAACCTTGTAATTTATTACTCTTAAGAGAAATATGGAACAATTGCTCTTAAAAGCAATGCTAACTGCAAATAGTTGCATGTCCTGATTAAGTGACCCCCAAACCATCTTAATTGTATTTAAATCTGGTGTGGTCTATAAGCTTTTTTCATATGCTTGCAGAAATTTGGCCAACTAAATAATAAATGCAAGGAGGTATGCTCTTTATGATTTTAGTGGATAAAAACTCCAGGGTGAATGTGTGCCGTGTGTGTGTGCAGTACCAAGCTGAAATTGTAGAAAGGGCTGAGAGTATCAGCACTCTGAGCCTGCACACGCTGTGCATTGATCTCAGTATTCTTGAGTTGGTCACAATTAGAAGAGATTTTAAGGTATCATCTGTTGCAAGCTTGTGTTTTGTACTGAGAGGGCGTTAGTCAGTGCTTGTTACTGACAGATGAATTTTTGGAATAATTTGGCTCACTGAAGAGCAGTGTCAGTGAATTCAGCTTCATTAGTGGCATTTTCAGTCACAGGTAGTTTTTAAACGCCAAAGTGAAGCCATACTCTGGAAAAATATTTTGAGTTGTTGAAGACTTTAGTTCACTACCAGCTATGGATTTACTTCCTTTACAGCTATTAGATGGAGAAGTTCTGTTGTACACATCAGAGTGAAGAGGCGATGCACAACTTCTGGCAGGCAATTGTCTTCCATCTTTTATGGAAGCTTTACAAGAAGGCTGTTGAACAAACTAATATGCTTTTTATGGCAGCAGTGGCCTCTGTGTGGCTCCTATCAGAGACATTTAGACCTTTTGACCACCACAGGAATGGATTCAGTGGCTGCCTCACTATGCCTGCCTGGGCCTGGCATGACTTAGACCCTGTGGTGACAGAATCTCTTTAAACTGTAACTATGAAGTACCTCTCAATCCACCTCTCCAATTTCTAAGTGGTCTGAGCACAATAATTTATCAGGTAGAGCATCTTTCTTGATAAGAAAGTTTGGCATGGGGACTCTGTCTTAACAAGTCCTTGTTAAAAGCCAGATACAACTTGAGGCATCCCATAACTTGTGCTTGGCTGTGTGGGGAGGGCTGGGGAGGAGAGTCACCCCAGGCAGGCCCTGGGATGGATGTGGACAGCAATAAGCAAACCTGCTGAACCCCTGGGGAATTGGCTATTTTCTCACAGTCCTGGGGCCGTCCATGGGAGTTTAGTTACAAACTGTTGTTTCAAAAGAAGCACTGTCTTCTACTGGATGGCCATACTTTTTGAGAGGATACTAAATGCTGTGGCTCATGTTGCTTGGAGTAGATTGTGGAATAAGGCTTATTCTGTGACAATCTTGCAACAGAGCTGTGCAGATAGCAGGGGCCTGGTCAGCAGTCTAGTGGAATAGTTCTCTTTTCTGTGGCCTTAGTGCAATAAGTTCACATGGAAGTGGAGGTCCTGGAAAAAAAAACTTGCCTGGGAGCTGCCTTGTCCTGTCCCCTTCCCACTGTGCCTACTATTATTTCTCCCAGCTGTTTCCTACTCTTTTCCAGTAGCTTCTGCTGTCACTAGCACAAGCTTTGAAAACCATAAGGGGTGAAGGGAAAATTTGTTTGCTCGAGAACTCAACATTGTTCTTAACGCCTGGGACCTACTAAGAGCAGTGGGATTTAATATGATTAAAGGCCATTCAATCCAATGTGCCTACCGAGCAGGGAGAAGACACAGTCTGTGAGACCTGTGCTTGTACCATCACATGGTCTCCTCCAAATTCAGACTAGTCTAGACCTCTGAAACACAACCAGAAAATTCCATGACTCTGAGAGGGTGGCTCTGCAACAACTTTTGATTTACAGCACGTTGGCTGTTGCTCAGTAATTATTCTGTGTGGGTTTTACTGCTTGGCAAATGAAAGATCACTTGTTCCTCAGCTGCTGCTGGGTAAGAGCTGGCACAGATCAAGTGCCATGGCTTTGGCTGAGGGGCTGTGAATCTAAAAGAGAGATACTAGTCTGCAGGCTGTAACCTCAAACAATATTCAAGCATATTCATACAATACAGGCATTTTTCTGTTTTCCAGACAGGGATTTTTATATTGAATAAAATTTGCAATCAGTTATTTTTCCAACGCGGAGAGTTTGACATTGCTCCTGATGGGACATCAGGTATGCCTGATTTTAAACCTGCTGTGATCTTACTTCTTGCTATAAGGTGAAAGAAAATAAGACAACTACTAGTAAAACTAAACACATATTGAAAACGGACTTAGGCCTCTAACTAAGGAAGCTTGTAATATATTGTGAGAGTTTGCACCTACGTTTGCAGACATAGTCTGTGTTCTGGTTAATGTAAATAAATGCAGTGCTCTCATGTTACCTTTTCCTGAAGGTAGCTGTGTGAATACAGAGATAACACCTCCCTTCTCCCTTGTACACTGCTTTGGGCACTGGCAGTCACCATCTGGAAGCACAGCTCTGTCCAGTGGAGCTGATCCCAGCAGTAACCCTTGCCTGCTGTAAATGACTGCGTTTATCCGGCACTTACGTCACTTGCAGGATGACGCTGAGACTTTTGTCACTTGCTTAGGTAAAAAAGCCACCTCTAAACCAGATAAAATCAGGTAGGACCGTGCCCTTACGAGCTTGTCCCTATGGTGAACTGCATAATTGCCAGTGTAATTAGGCAGATGCCTCTAACATGTCATCTTCATTTAAAAAAATAAAAGAGAGCAATACCTTCCAGTTTGTATACAGCAGTACAATTAAACAGCCACATTTTAATGCCTGTCTGCACAACTACAAATGAATATTCCAGGTGTAAGATGGGGACAATTGGTATTAAGGCTCCAGGTAAACACTTCCATGTGTGCACTGGCTGGTGCTTGGCAGATTCTTTCAAAAGAAAAAGCATGTTTGCAATACTCCATTGCTGTAACACAGGAATGACAAATGTAACATCAGGTTTGAAATGAAAAAGCAGAGCTTGCAGGTATGCCAAGACTAATCTAGCTGGAAAAGCTCAATAAAAAACAAAAAATTTAAGAGTTTTGGGATGATATAGTTCAATATTTGTACATGAAAAAAGGTACTTTTGTGCAAATACATATTGCATAATTTAAAAAAACCCTTTTGTCAAAGGGTGCTAATATGGGTATGAATCACATCAACTCTTACTGAAAGCACTTTTACACAAGCAGTGTAGCATTTTTGTGCACAAGTACCCGGATTCTCTGTTATAAAGAGGGGAAGTTTTACTAATCTGTCCAAACTCCTACTGGGGATTTTGTTGGCCTCTTGGCAAAGCAGGCATGATTTAGAGAAGGAGACTAAGACAGTGGATTTCTTCAATGCCTCCCTATTGCAACAAATTACACAAACCAAATGCATAATGGATTATTTGGAAGGTGAGTCAACTTCTTGTGTATGTTATCTTTAAGCATGATCATTAAATACCCCAAATGATAGTAAAACTCTAATAGCAGTTGTAAGGGAAGAAAATGACAGGTTTTTTTTCATAAAGGACAAATATTTGGAGCTGTCTTTTATTCTTGAGGTGAAAACAATACAATGTTTCATTTTTTTTAAGTGGAGGAAGAGGGATTTAGATGAAGTACGTCAAAACAAAAAGAACATCTGTCAACCACAGCTACGGGTTTTTTACCCTACAGTAAATATTCCTTTTCCAAACTTGTGTAGCTCTAAGGGAGAGGTGGCACATGAGTACAGCCTCATGAGGTCCTATAATGCTGAGGAACAGGTAGGAAGGGTTGAGTGTGAGTGCATTGCTCAACGAATGCAGGATGTCAAAGGAAACAAAAGCCTTAATGCTTAACTGGTACTCATTGTAACTTGTAATTAATTAATTTACTTCACTGCAATAATTTTCTGATTCTGTTTTCTTCTGGGTCATGACCCATAAAATTAAATGGCAAAGAAATTCCAACATAGGCATATTCTGACCAATAAAGCATCCAGTGCAATGGGAGGTAGCCTTGCAAATCTGCACTTACTGTCAATGGGATCTGCTGGTGCTGTTGTGCTAAGCCTTTCCTTTGGCTTCCCTGGAGTTGCTTTGATTATTGTTGGGACATGAGCAGCTGATCCATTCTTTCCCAAGGGTGGAGCAGGGCATCCTGGAGCCCTCTGTGAATCACTGCCAGGCAGTGCTGGTTTCCTTTGGCTGATTCAGCAGGGGCAGAAGGAGAGCTTCAGCTCCTGCTGCTTTCAAGGTGCCTCTCCCAGCACTGACACGTGGTGACAAAGCCACTTGCTACTCCTGACCTTCCAGTGGGTTTCAAAAAGCACCTGGATGTTTGCATTTGGTACCAGGGCTTTAGCATTCATTTGTTCCTGTCTTCTTTCATTCTTTCTTCCTTTCTTTCTAATTTTACTTTAGTCTACAAATGCTGTTTCCCCTCTCTTCGAGAAATCAGGCTGAAAAATCATGTACATCATAAATAATCCTGTGTTGAATTTAAACAAGATTTGGAATGCCTTCCTTCTGGTTGTTTTTTTGTGTACATCTGCTTCCAGACTAAAATGAGAGCAGAGTAGAGCAGCCCCTGTTACTGAGATAAGTTACTGGCTTTTTCCTCTTTTTCCTTCTGATAGCTGGAGATGAGCATTCTGTGAGGTGGGGTGTATAACCATAGGCTGATCTCATGCTTGCTCTGAAGAATAGACAGGAACATAAGAACTGTGATGCAGATAGGTATAAACATTCATGAGAGATGAATTTCTTTTTCCCCAAGTCCAGTGGCTGAGGCACGTCCTGAGGTATGTTTATGAATGTGTAATTCCTACTATGTTTGCATGTCAAATATGCTTTCAAATTGATGGATTCCTGGAATCAGCTGGATTTTTAGCAACACTTGCAGTGACTAATTTATATGTACTTGCTTTCCATCAAGCCTGCCTTTTGGGTTCACTCTTCTGTATTTCGAAGTTATAGGTGATAGGCATGTCAAGTTAATACTTTCTGTATCTTTAGATTAATTCTGGTGTCATTCTTTCTTACTTGACTTTCTGATTTTAAAAGTAGGAAGCCCTTCCCAATCTTTCACAACTGCCCATCATGGAAGTCACTTGCACATGAAAGACATGGAAAAGAACGATAGATTTTTAAGACTCTGTATGTGGAGTTTCAACCATGTTGTCCAAAGAGGAAGCATTTTTTTTTCCTATTAATAACAATGTGTTTTTATCTTTATCCTCCATAATTTTCTTACTTCAGTGTAAGGTTTTTGTGGGTGTTTTAGCAAGAGTCTGCAGATTCAGCAGACTCTCTCTGAATTTATCTACTTAAAGTGATTGCAAAGTATTTCTTCCAGGTTACTCATTCTAGCTCCTGGAGAATGTATGGTTCACTCAGAAACAAAAACGCACCTGATTTCAGAATGTGAACTCAGCCTGGCATTTTGTAGCCTTGTCACTTCAGCCCTGGGGCTTGTCAGGATCTGTGTGACTTGGTTTATCAACACACCACAGCCCAGTGCTGGTCAGGAGTTAGATGAACTTGTTGGGTCTCTGGAATCAGCACTCCTAGGCTGCCCCACACAGCCTAGACAGCTCTGCCCCTGTTTATGGGGTGGTGAGTTCAATCTATGCCAGCCACACTCTGCAGGTGGGACCTGGACAAGCAGGTGACTCTTCATTTAGCATTGGAGGCAGCCTTTGTGAGCACTTTGCACAGGAGCTGCAGCTGAGGGGGCTCTCCATCCCCAGCCTGACAGGAAGCTGAAGCTATGCTGCAATGTCAATTAAGAAGTGGGCTGTCAGCAAGAATGCCATTGATCAGAACCAATTTGCCAAAATTACTAAAGAATGTTGAGCAGATATATTATCTGGATGAATACTGGGACTAACAAGGAATGTATCAGCTGAAATGTTAATCATAAATTATGCTTTCACATCTAGTGTTGGGACTGACAAGTGCAGTTATAGCTGCTGAGTTAAGCCCTCTCCATTTCTCTATAATTTAAGTAATTTTGGAGCTTTAGTTTACTGCTCTTAAGACAGGGAGAACTTCTTGAGTCATCCATTGCTTGCTCCCACTGCTGAAGTACTCCACTTCCTCATATGCTGGTGCTTTAAAACCCCCAAACTTTCAAACTCCTTCCTCCCTCCTCTCCTCCCAAGCTCCTTCCTGAAGCTTGCATATGTCTGAATTATCCTGATACAGCATGGCCTTCAAAAGCTCAGGCTCCTCAGGTGGGGCAAGGCTCTGCTAGTTTTACTAAAATCCAGTTGTGTGAATGTAGGAAAGAGAAAGCAAAGGGTGCCTCTAACAAAATGATTTTTTATAAAATAATTTCCCAGCACAGCTGCTGATGTTCCTCTGTTAATTCACATTTTGCAGTGAACACAATGAGAAGCTGTTTCATCTAATGCAAGGTACTAATTTAAAGCCCTCTCTCCTTAGGTTGTGGATATTTGGAAAAAAATTAATTTACAGGGGTCCTCTAGAGGTTACTGCATCCCAAAGTATCTAATGAAATTTCAGTTTAAAAATGATGAACAAACAGTCTAAGCTAATGGTTTAATGGTTTTTTGTCTGCCCATAGAGATTAACACCAGGCTGAGTTGTTACAACATGTTAATCACTGGCAAGGGTAGTTTCAAAATGAATAGCTTTTAAGCCTCATTTATTTAAATATCTTAAACCATCTGAAGAGTGCTCTCCCCATGACTAGCTTCCCCTGCTGCTTCTCAGAAATACCTTATATTTGCTAGATGCCTTCCACAGTGAAAAGTTAAACTCCAGAAGGCTTGCAGTGGATGTGGGTAATATGAATTCATTCAGCCATCCAGCCAGGAGACCACCCTTGTCCTGGGTGGGATCAGGCACAGCATCACCAGCCGGGTGAGAGATGGGATTGTCCCACCCTGCTCTGCACTGGAGCAGCCTCAGTTCAAATATTGAGGGCAGTTTTGGGTGTCACAATTTAAAAAAGATATTAAACTATTAGAGAGCATCCAAAGAAGGGCCATGGGCACGGTGCAGCTTCTGGAGGGGAAGCCATATGAGGAGTGGCTGAGGTCATTTGGTCTCCTCAGCCTGGAGAAGACTGAGGGGAGACTTCCTTGTGGTCTTCAACATCCTCATGAGGGGAAATGGAGAGGCAGACACTGATCTGTTCTCTGTGGTCCTCAGAGACAGGACACATTAGAGTTCTGTCAGGGGAGGTTTAGGTTGGGTATCAGGAAAAGGCTCTTCACCCAGAGGGTGTTTGGGCACTGGAACGGGTTCCCCAAGGAAATGGTCACAGCACCAACCTGACAGAGTTCAAGAAGTGTTTGGACAATGCTCTCAGGCACAGGGTGTGATTCTTGGGGATGGTGCTGTGCTGGGCCAGGAGCTGGACTTGATCCTTGTGGGTCCCTTCCAAGTCAGCTTATTCTGTGATCCTTGCAACACAGCCAGCTGTTGAGCTGAAAAGGTGCCACACATTTCAGCAACTAGTAAACAATTAAAGGTAGAATAATCATAAAATGAAGCTTTTAACTTTTGGTTCAAGCTTTCTGGTGTTCTCTGTCCTTGGCAAGACATCTAGCACATGCTGTAACTTTGCAGATACAGGCTCTCTATCTGAGCAGCTTTATGCTTCTTAGAAGTTTTAAACAGCTGCTTACTGAAGAGACCTGAGAGGGCCAAATTTCCAAATGACTGTAGGCCTGATGATGGTCAGGTTCTGAGATGTGAGCTTGTGGGTGTTGCATCCCTAATTCCATACAAGTGGCTGTTTAGTCCTTCCTCCCAGCAATACAGCTGGAGTTCAATGCCTCAGAGGGCTGGAGTTGCTGCTGTGATGCCAAAGCACTCAAGTTGGAGGGCAGAGGTGGCTCCATGTGCAGTGCTGGGATTTGGGGTGAGTCTCTGAGCCTGGCATTCTCAGTCCTTGTGAAAGGGCCACTCCCAGGGACAAAGCACCTGTGGCAAGGTGGTGGCAGCCATACTGGCTGTGGCCCCCCTGAAAAACATCCAGGTGGCATCTTGCAATCCCAGAATAGACTTAAGCTCCATGCAGTAGCTGCTGTGCTCAGATAGCACACCTTGCCGCCCAAATCTCAGCTGGGGCTTGAACAGCTGCAGCAGCATCCTTCAATTTCCTCTTCATTTCTTTAAAAGTGAGAGTAAGTGTTGCTATATAGTCCTAGCAGGTAGTCACCACATTTGAAATTGGCATACTTATTTAATGCTCTGTATGATTTAGAACTTGGTTTCATTCATTCAGGGTTGAAAGCCTTCATTTGATCATTTTTCTTCCATGCTTTGCATATCATATTGCTACACAATCTTTTGTTTTCACTGCTGGTTATCTAGCTGGGTTGGAACCCATCCCCTCTGCTACACTGAGCCATAATGATTCATCAGAAACCCATATCTACTGAGAAAATCAAATAGATTTAAAATGGCACTTTCAATCTGTTGCAGAAGTGAGGGCTATTACACTCTGGTTGCTGGAGAATTTAATGTAGTGTGTGTCACTGCAATCAGCTGAGCACATCAGCTGATAAGATTGTCGGTTTCATCCTGAAGAGATTGTGAACTGTCAAATAATGAAGATAAAGTATGGGAATTATGCCATTCCTGCTATTATGCTCCTTGTCTGTGCCCCATCATGTCTTTCCTTTGCTGTTGCATCCATCATGTTGTGCTGGTAATGCTCAGGTTCACCAGGAGGGTCTCTGAGAACCTGAAATACTCCTAGCAGGACTGTTTGTGTGGCTCTGTGCTGGGTGGGCTGGATTCTTTGCTGTGTGAGGCACAGCTGTACTGTCTTGAGGCTTGTCTTGAACCCTGAGGGAAAAGGGGAAAAAGGCTGCTAAAAAAAATGAGACAGAAAAGAGTGGGCCTGATGTGCCTGGGTGTCACAGTTCTAACGGTGTCTGTAGAAAATGAATGCTTTCTCTCCTAAATTTTTGTTGTATTGAATTTCTTCAGTAATGACTCTTTGTTAGGAGGTGAGGCCTCACATGACTGATTAGAATTTGAAGCATCACATGACTGGAGCATCTCTTATGAGGAAAGGCTGAGTGAAGGGACTGGAACAGGGAGATTTTCTGCCTTTTCTGTGGCTGTTAAGGATGAGCTCTTCAAGTTCAAGCTCTTCAATCTCGCCTGCCTTCAGTTCCTTTGAAAACACCCCTTTCCATGACTGATGGTTAACAGTGCTGCCTCTGCATCTAAAATCAGCAACAATTTGATCTTGCAAAAGTCCCTGGGGGCTGCTTCAGTGGCTGTGCAAGAGTGAGCTTGAGCACTGGCACATTGCTTGTGTGTGTGCTGCAGACCTGGCATGGTCCATCCTGAGGCCTTTCAGAGCCTTCTCTCCCCACTGCTCCCTTGTTCTGTCAGCACTGGAACACAGAAGCCATTCCTGAAATTGGGAATGTGTGTGTGCAGCTGGGCTGTCAGCAAGGAATAGATGTGGGCGAGTGGCTGAGGGAGCATGAATGAATGATTGAGCAGAGGCAAATGCAATAAAAGCTGTGGGTGGAAAGAGAAGGCTTGGAATCAGCTCACCCACCACTTTAATGTGTTCTTTACAATGAGGTATACAAGTGAGAAGAGAATGGAGGGCTCTTTACTCCCCCAGCTGTTGGAATACAATGTGGTTTTGTCTCGGACAAATTTTTGCTTCTGTGCTCCCTTTAGGAATGGGAAAAATGCCCTGGTTGCCAGTGTTCTTAAAAATGTACTTAAATTTTCTGAATAAATAAACTGCAGCTTCTGTGGTGAGTGCAGGGAGTCTTGCTTAACTTAATGCTCCATGGAAAGCTGCTAGATAAGGAGAGCTTGGCTGTGTGAGACTGGGCAAGCAACTGACTATGGGATTTTCTGATATCCTAAAACCCAAAGTGTTTAGCAAATAGATTAGGTCAGTGAAGCAAAATAGACATGAGGATGTTTCATTAGTCTCTTCAGTTTGGTGCTATCTGTGACTTATTCATGGGGAGGAAAAAAAAAAGTGTGTTTCCCACCATTGAGCAGGTTTCTCTCTGGGCTATGTTGTGGTTTGGCTGTAGCTGGCTTGCAGAATTTTAAGGAAGAATAAAAAAGGAAATTTCTGTGTGGTTGCAGAAGGGTTGGCTGGCATGCCATGGGGAAAAAGCATGTCCTTTCTGGCCTCCTGGGAAGGAAACCAAGCAGAAGGGAGACGTAAGAAGACTGTGGGTGGATATCTCAGCTTTTCTCCCTCAGGACATGTAGCAGGCTGAGATGGGAGGGGACGGCGGGAGGAGGGGACGGCGGGAGGAGGGCGTGCGGGGCTCAGCTGCTCCCACAGACACAGCGAGTGCTCCAGCAAGGTTGGGCAGGAGAGAAACAAACATTATTGTTGTGTGACTTCCTTTGAACTAGGGGACTTAGATGCCTTCCTGTAGTGCATAACTTGTTCCAGCCCTATCTAATCTCGTTCACTTTGATTTTGGTTTATGTTAATTTGGTATTCTGTGGAAAATGGAGTGATATTTCAAATGCCTTCTGTCAGCTGCCTTTTAATACAGGTGTCTTGAGCTCTTCATTGGGGTTACTCTGTAAGTGAACTAAACCAGTCTCTGCCCCCAGGCAAAACAGTTTATTTTCACCCTGTTGTTGGTGTCCCAGAATATGCCCACATTCTCACACGTGCAATTCAAGCCATGTGCATCCTCAGGAACTCCACTACCATTTTTTTCCAGTATTTTGCTGTAACATAAAGAGGCTGTTGAAATTAGCTTGGAGAAGTGGAGCTTGCTGTAATAATACAGAATTTGTTAGAACTTTGCTTTGGCTTCAGTTGAACAGTGATCAGAGAGGCTGTGCAGGTTAATTTTCTGCTTTTATTCAGCAGCATAATAATAATAAAAAAATATAAATTATGAGTTTTCCAAGGCAAAATTGTGTTTTACAGCACTGGACTGTAGGAAGTAATTCTGTTTCAAGCATCAGCAGAAGTGTAACTTTCTCAAAGACTCTTTTGGGAAGCTGAGCCATGCTCTGGGGAGCTGATTTTGTTAGTATCCTGATCTCAGCTTAATTTTGCAAGCAGTTAGTCTTTTTATTCTGAAATGCCTCCAGTGTGCAATTCTGTTTATTTTGCAAGGCATACAATTAGGCACAAATCTGACATCTAATATATAAAGCTAGTAAAATAAATAAGAACTGTGTTCAGATAACCAGTCAGAAATAGAATGCAAGATCTAGTTAATGACACTTAAGCAAAACAAACAAACAAACCCATAAAAATTGAGGAAACAAATAACTGAATGATGGCAACTGAGTTCAGTGCTCAAGCTCACGTAGCAGGAAATATTGTCAATAAGTATCCAGAAAATAAATAATCCTATATAATAAATAATAACAAAATTAATAATCCTGTTATAATGTGTCTTTTCCTGAGACTCCTTTTACAGTGTGCTCACATCTCGTAAAGCTCTGTTTTAGGTGGGCAGGAGAAAATAAGAAATGACGTGACAATGCTCAAAAGGCAATGAAATTATCATTCTTTCTTTCTCTTGTTTCTGGAATGACCACAGGTATCTGATACTGAGAGATAAAAATACTTCAGAGTTTTCCAACAGGAGTTTGGTAGATTTTAGCCTCTTCTCAACAAAATAAGGTGAGTCAGGTATGGCATAAAGGCAACTTAAAACTCATTCAATGGATTACAGGGAGAAGAATCCTCTGTAGAGCTGGGTAGAATTTTCTCACTTGTTTTAGTCTCATCACTTTTTGGTCACTCTTCCTTACCAGAGCACTTGTATCACTGTTGGGCCTGATCCATTAAGTGAGACTGAAACTCCTGTACAGGAAGGCAGTGGCAATTGTGCAAGATAAAATATGCACTGCAATTTCTGGTACCTGTGTGCCATTGTGTAGTAACATCAATCCCAAAGTTTTTAGTGTGTTAGGGCTGGAAAAAGGGATTTTTACAATATTTTATACTCTTCCTTTTTTTTTTTTTTTTAGTGAGGAAGTTTGTTTGGCACCAAAGGTAATTGATCAGTAGAGACAGCATCAGGAAGTTTGTTTGTTGCTTCCTGTGGTCACAGATTCACTGAACCCACCCTGAAATAGAAAACTAAGGTAAGTACTTGAGTGTATTGTCTATGATGGAGTTTTTAAGTTAAATGAAGGCTTCCCTCTTGTGGTAATGGTGCAATTTACCCCTTGCCTAATCCTTTCCCACTCTCCATCTCCTTTGTGTCTCTCCACACTTGTGTGCTGTGAGCCAGAACTATGACTTGGGAGAATGGCAGCTGATGGGGGCTCTGTTTGGTGGCTGGCAGCTGCTGCCATTTGCTTGTCTAGGATTTGATGTCTAGGTTTTTGTCTAGATTTTGATGCCTAGTCAGAATCAGATTTGGGTGGAAAAGCACAGATGAGCCTACTAGCATGGAAAAATGAGAAGGATGAGGTCATTTGCCATAAGCTGTATGTTCAGTTAGTTACTGCTGCCTTGTGGTGCCTGACTCTCATTTTCTGAGGGTGACTGAAACCTAAGCTGTATATAATTTATATTATGTCTGTGGGATCCTCTTCTCCAGCCTGAGGCCACGTGTGTGTTCCTGTGGTGTAATAAACAGCAAAGGCCTGTGCCAGCCCATACCTTGCAGGTAAAGCTGATTATAACCTCAAAAACTACAGCAAAGTTTAACAAGTCTGCTTTGTGATCTCCATTTAAGTTTGGGGTTTTTTTTCTTTATCTATAAATATCTTTGTATGAAAAGACTTCTGATAACAGCACTTAATCTAGCAAAGGAATCTATTGCAAGCTCCAGAGAAGGTGACTGAATTAACCAAATCCATGCTAGGAAAAAGTTCTTCAGATAATTGTTAGACCTGTGTGTCTTGCCTTGAAGCACACTGGATCCAGAGTTACTTTCTGAAGAGTTGCTGTAACTAACCAAGCCTCACAGGTTAGTGCCCTGGGGTGAAATCTTTTGGCCTGTCCTCTGCCAGGACTGAAAACACGCTTCATAATGAGGTATTTTAGCATTACAACTGATGAACTTTAATGCTGACTGATCAAAAATGCTGCTTTTTGTATTTTTGTTTTAAACCAGACGAGGTGCATTCTCTGTATAGATGGTAACAGTAAGCTTTTTCTGGTTAACATTTTATTATGGTATGTCACTTGCATCTGCAAACAATTGCAACTTATGTGTGTTTTTTGAAGTGTTGGGCAGTCCCAATGGATTCTTCACCTCTGTGGGACCCCTACTCTCTGTGTGTATGGAAGGTCCTTGCCGAAGTGAGTTGAGACCCGAATGCTTTATTCCTGGTTTGGTTTTGTTTTTTTTCCTGTAAGAAGAGGCTGATCCAAGCCTTTGAAATTACTGTGGAGAATTGACAGTGCTGCTGGTATAGGTATTCTGATTTCTTGTACTAGGAGCTGGCACAAACTGACTGCTGCTTCCCTGGGACCACTTTCTGCCTCCATTAAACTCTCTCCTGCTCTCTTGATGCAATTCTTAATTTCAGCTCCTGCATCCCAGTGTGTCTAGAGTGGCTGAGTATGCCCCTCCACCTTGCTTGTTGATGGCTTGTCTTGGGGCCTATTTCTGCAATGACTCACTCCAGCATTACTGAATTGGGACTCTGAAGTTTGTCAGGAAGAAAGCTGGTTACAGTAAATGAAGGGGATGAGCAGTCAGTCTGTCTGCATGGCTCTGCCTCCTCTTTGTTATTCACACCCCCTGGAACACTGTCAGGACAACTCTTGTCATTTTGCTCTTGCTCTTCTCACAGTAGATGTTCCCTGTGAAGATAGATTTCAATCTTCAGCACCATTTACATTCCTGCTCAGATTGCAGCTTCTTTAGTAAAATGAAGGTAGGACTTGGTATTTGTTCTCAGTCTGCTGCATGTTACACTGGTGTAGAAATGCTATGGGTATTTTTTTTTATAGGGTGAACATCCAGCAAGGCCATGCCACCCCTTCATGGATGACAGGCCACATCCAGGTGGTGAATTACCCCAGCAAAAGTGGGCAATCCCTGAGCACTGCTGCCTCACTGAAACCTCTCCTGTAATGGGCTCCTGGCAGATCAGACTTGCTGATAACTGCAGTCACTGCAAATTTCTCTGCATTGTTTTAGTTTCTCCTGGATGTCACTGTGTTAAAAGTATTTATTTTTCAATGAGTTATTGGTTCAAGTTTAATAGGATACATGTTGCCAGCTGGAAGTGTGGAGTGGAGTTATTGCTGATGGGTTGGCTACTGAAGCTTGGCCCTAGCTTACTAATGAAATGAAATTAATATTTTATAAATGAAAGGAATATTTTAGCTGTTTTAGCTAATATTTTAGAGCACCCACCACGGGGATCTTGCCCCACTTAGGCTCTCAGGCTCCTGTGATTTACTTGATTAACAGGTAGTTGCTGATGTTCCCTGCTAGTGAAGCACATGGGTTAGCAAAACTTCAGGACTTCCTTTGTGTTGGAATGTCTGTTTAGAAACGAGTCTGAAGCTCAGTGGCACACCCTGAGGAAAGGTATGGAAATCCTGCAACAGCAAACAGACTGTGAATACTGAATATGAGAGGGGTGGGGAACAGATGCTGTTCTTTTTGCAGAAGTATAATGATTTTAATTGTAGCTTGAACATCATTAACTATGCTGAGATGAAGAAATTCCCTTTGGGAAGGAAAAAAAAATGAAATCCATCCCTTCATTCCTCCTCTGGGTCTTGGCTTGCTGCCTCAAAGTATGGGTGGGTGGGAATTCTGTGTGTATAAACAAAACCCAAATGAAAAAAAGCCCTGTTTTCAACTTGTTGCTTAGCCATTGTAGAATTTAATACCATAGAAATTGCATTTTTATGGATGACACACAGTTTTTCAGGAAGATTTTGTAGACTGGCAAGAGTTGATCTGCGTTTTCGTGAGGTGTATTTTGTTTGGTTTGGGTTTTTGATGTTCTACATTATGCTATCAGGAGTCAGAGGAGACAGAGTGATGAACCAAGCAAATGAGTGGTGTAGCAGAAGTAGTTCTTCATTAAAGTGACAACTGCAAGTCTTCCCTGTTGCTGTCTTGCATCCTTGTGAGACTGCACTGCACTCTGTATAGAGCTGAAAATACTCTTGCTTTTTGTAAAACAGGGCTGCCCAGAGCTGTAATGCTGGTGCTGCCCTACTTGGGATGCCTAGCGCAGGGCTTGGATGAAGAAGCAGAAGCAGGAGCTGCTTTGTTATGGGTAATCCTAAATTCTCCTGGGCTGGAAACCGTGGAGTGTCACATTACAGATGCAAATACATGTGTGCACTCAGAGGGAACTTCTATTTCCTGTGGGAAGCAACACTCAGGCTTCTGCTTTGTGTGTTTGGCAGTGTTGCTGGATTGTTACACTCTATTTTTCCCCAGGAAAAACCATCCTGTTCCCTTGATGTAACTGTCTGTGCTTTATTTTTGCAAATTTCCAGTTTTGTAGTTTGTTACCATTGACCACAACTGTCTGCATTGTCCAGGTGCCCTCTCACTGGAGCGCAGGAGCCACTGGGCCACAGCCTCTGCCTTGGCTGCACAGAGAGCATCCAGATCCTGCCTGGAAGTTTGGGAAACTGACCCCTTCCCAGGAAAGGTCCCTTCATCTCCTCTGCTATAGAAACAAGAAACAAATGGCAGAAAAGACAGCAGGTACCAACATGACAACCCTTTTAATTCTTTGTATTTACTTATCCATCTATATGTTGTCAACTCAGGAATGCTTGCCAGGGCATACACTGACTAGCTAGGTTTCTAAGATACAAATATTATATATTTTATATATAATATAAATGTTATTGAGGGGAGACAGAAGGCCCTCTTAAGGGGGAAATAACAGCTTATATTCATTTAGATTTCCAAATAATTCTCCCCACTCCCATTTCCATGCTGCCAGGTAAGTCTTAAAACATCCCAGCTTCCCCCCTATAAAGCCTGACAGCATCATGGCCCTCAGTTCACAGACACTGACTGTATTTCCAGCTCTGGAATACATTGCACATTTCAGGGCTTTTTTTTGTGTATGGTACACAAGCTATGTTGCCAGACTAATCCAGCAGTCACTGAATATTTACGACATCATAGCAATACATCTGCAGTATTTGTTGGGAGTGTTTCTAACAGAAATGCAGGTTTTCCCTAGGGAACTAATAATTTGCTGAAAATGTTTAATCAACCCATTTAAAATAGAAAAGAGATTTTTAATTAGTCTAAATCTACATGCTTTCGAGATTCTGTCATCATTTTAAAATTTGAACATTGGCTTTTTGGCTTATTCTTATTCCTAATAGTTCACTTGGCATAATAATGTATTGGGATTGGAAAAATAATAGGAGCCTTGAGGGCTTGAACTTCAAATCCACTCCCCTTTTCCAAATTTGGCTGTTACTTTAACATGTAGTTCAGGAGGAAAGCATATTTATATTAAGGAGACTTTTTTTCTTGTTTTTGTGCATGAAATAGGGCAAGTCATCTTACACACTCTTGTATCATCACATGCTCACATAAATTTTGTAGAATAATACTATGGGAATGCAGACCATTATACCCATTAAAAAGATTTATTCCTTTACTGTTGCTATGTTAATGCAGTAGAAAATAATTTGGTTTTGTTCTGGATACAATTTACCTTAGTCAACTTACTAAACAAAACACAATTTCCTTGTAAACCAAATTCTTGGAATCACTTTAGAGCATTACTAGGTAATCAGTACTGGTTTACATAGTTTGGCTTAAGAAATTAGCTTTAGTGTAAATTTAATTATTTAAACTGATGATGAAATACCCTCATTCCTAGGAAAGACAAATTTTTATACAGAGTTAATATAAAAATGTTTCAACAAAAAGCAAAAGCTAAATTTTATTTACTTTCACTTAGTAATCTTATAGCCTTTCACAATCTCCCTCTTTTGTGGATAAAATCTACTTTTAAACAACTTATCAAGCACAATGGAAAAACTGAAATGAGTTCAAAAATTATTAACCAAAGCACGCAATACATCTTTATATAAATTGTCAGCTGTCATCTTGGAAAAAAAAATAAAAGCACAGAAAAAGGTGTAAAATTCAGTGATGACTTTACAAGAAACTTTAATAATTTCCTTTAGTGATACTGGTCTTCTTCCAGAGCTGGCCCTGGCAAGAGGATCCAAGGAAGTGTAGCAATGATCCCATGGAGGTGTCACAGTAGGATGGAGCCTGAGGCTGTCATGGAACATGTGTGGGATGCCAAGCAGAGGAAACTGGTGTGCAGCTGGCTGGAGAGTCACACTGCAGGTAATGATGAAAAATGCCTGTTACTCAATAGGTCAGGTTGATTTGGAACAAGATCAAACTGTATTTGTTGAAATGAGTATGAGAGAATCAAAACCATTCTGTTCCTTCAGGTCCCCCAGCTGAATATCAATTTCCTTGTCCTCCTCCCACCTTATGAAAGGAAAACACGATTCTTAGCTAAGTTAGCTAAGAAATTTGCACTGGAGTTGAAAACTCAACTGTCTGGAGAGTTAAAACACGAACAACAGAAAGGTAGGTCTTGAATGTGTATCTGCTATTTTTTGTAACAGTCAAACACTCAAAAATCTCCCTGAAATTAGTCTTTAAAAAAGAAGTGGTTTCTTTGAACAAATCTGAAGACAGAAAACAGCAAGAAAGCTATGGCGAGGCCATAGTTTGCAGAGGAGGAGGACCTTGCAGTTTGATGTGGATAATTCACAAACAGAATTTATTGAATGTTCTGGATAAATTGTATTTGCAAGTTCTCCCACATCTACTTCATCATTATTTTCTCAAAGTGACAGAAATCACCTACTCTCATCCCATGGGTAATTCCTCCTCTCCCCTTGCATGATTCATCTCACTTCAGCAATCAGGAATTTATAAGCATCTCTGATATTACCCAGGTTTTTGTAATAGTTTTCTCCAGCCTCAGAGCCTGTAAAATCCAAACCTTTTTTACTCATTAAGTTAGGTGACTTTATCTCCACTCAAGGAAACAGCTCCTTTAGGAATGCCCATGTAGGAGTTAAGCTGCCTCCTGAAGAAGGAGCAATAGTTTTTCATTTTCAGCTCAGGTCATAAGGTTATTATTTTTTTTTGTTCTTCTGAGAACTTTTGAAGAGGGGGAATGTGAAGAAGTGATTCAGAGGACAAGCAGCAGCAGAGGAGGTAGCTATTGTTTTATGGTGTGGACACAGCACTCCAGTGAGCAGTTGGCTCCAGAAATGAGACGTGGACACACAGTTCTTGCAAGAAGCAACTTCCCTCTCCTTCACATGAGTGTAGGGTGGTAGAAGAGACCCCACTGAAGAGAATCCATGTTCCAATTAAAAAAAAATAACAACAGTACCACACTGCACTCCTCTCACTTGGGAAAGGCAAACTGAATCACAGTAACTTAGCTAACAAAGCCTTTAAAATTACAGCTGTCTTCAGGAATAAATTGGATCAGTTTGCTACTATGAACTAATATTACTTCATAGTATTAATAATATTACATAATAACAACAAAAATATTAGTGCTATAACAATATCTTAATATAATAGTAATATAATGAGATATAAATGGAAGCACATGTGTAGCAGAAAGTAATAATTAAACCCCCCAACCATTACAGAGGTCATTAGATGCCCCAAACCCAAGAAACTCATTAGCACAACCATTAGAAAATTCTGCTGTTTATGGAGACAGTATCATCACCTCTAAGCTTCCCAGCATCGAAATGACATTGGTCTTGTGTTTAGCCTGAACATGTTGTATCTATGGTTTTCAACTTTATTCAGTATGTTTGATAATGCTTGTGAAGTCAGGATGTAGGACTTGATTTTGAGACAGTTTTTAGGTGCATACCCTGCCTTAGTGGCAACAACTGGCAGGAACTGTCTTCAGCTGCACCCACAGATGAGCTCAGTGCCTCACTGCTTGTTAACCTGCCCTGCACTAAACAAGAATAGATTGATAGCTGATCAAAAAGAAGCTCTAGTACAAACCAGACTGTGTGATGACAATGGTTTATCATGTGAAATCAGAGCCTCTGTCTGAGATGTAGTTCCACCCTCCTGTTACACAAATGCACTCTGATGGAAAGTACCTCTACAGTGTTTGTTTCCATGACAAAAAACATTTGTGTGTGTGTGTGCACCCATATACTTGCTCTTACCTTGGGTAATTAGGCATCTGTTCCTGGTCTGTGGGGCTCCTAGTTGTAGACTAAAAAGAAAAAGATGCAATCAATAATCACTGAAATCAATAAGTTAGGCTTGTGCAAAATATCTTCTGAAGTTGAATAATTCAGAAAACACATTCCTACACTTTTTATGTGCTTTACTGCAAACATGAAGACAGCACATGTCCCTGGGAGCAGGGGAGCAAGAGACACTCACAGAAATAAGCAGTTGTCGTGTGGGAGAATGACATGAGATGGATTTTGTACAAATCTTACTCCCAACAGCAAGGCTGGTCTCTCCTGGTGACAATTAGGAGAGATAAGAGATACATGGATATTCATTGTCTTGGAGAACTCCTGTCAGCAGTGGGACTGTGAGCTTGCATCATGAAGACCTGACTTGGTGACAAATAGGCAGGAAACTGAATTTTTGTTATTTTCTAGATTTAAACTTTGAGCATCATGTTGAGACAAAGATCCATTCTGAATTAGGTGAAGTGTCTAAGAAAGGTGAAAAGCTCAAGAAATTGGAAATAAGCCAGGCTAGAGATGTTCCTTCACCAGTCCAGTGGACAGCATTGTGAACTACCAACAAGTAAGTATTTTTGAGACTACATGTCTCGAAGTCCTGACTGAAATACTGTTGAAGCCATGAAGGAAAAAGCAGCTTTTCTATGACTCCCTCACTGTCCAAACATACAAAAGCTTGTATGTGCTTCAGGATCCCATGTTATTTCAACTTTGATAAGTTGATTAAAGAAGTTTTAGTGGCTGTGAATCCAAATGCCAAAATTAGGGTCTGTCTTTGTTCATCTTCCTGTTGACCTAGCAGAGAAAACAGAAATTGGTGGTGGTCCTCAAAAATAAGGGGTCTTTTTCTAGTTTTCAGGGAACTCAGACGCAACCTGCAAGCTGGAGAGGCATCAACTGATGAATAAGCAATCTGTTAGCAACTTGGACTAAAAACAAGGCACTGATGAGGGCTGGGGAATGAAGCCAGACATTTTGGATAGCAAATGTAATCAATAACCTGCCAGTTTGTAGAATGTGCATAGTGCTCTTCTGGGTGTTTTTTGGATCAAAATGGGAAAGAGATTTGGTCTTTGGCAGCAAGTTGGGCATCTACAAATTTGGAAATCAAAATGTGGCAGATGAAATTCTGTGGAGGATGCCTTTACTGCAGTGGATTACCTGGCTACTTACAGGACCTTGCAGGAGCTGGTCAGTATTAAAATGTCTACAGTAACAGCTAGTAAAGTTGCCCTTCTTGATAGGAAGGCCATTTCCAGTGTCTGTACCTACTGCTTTTAACAGTTCAGAAATAAATGCTTGCAGTTGAGTAGCCTGTGGAAAAAGCTTTGACCTCTCCACAGCAGGCCACTTACCTTGCCAGTCTTGCCAGGGAGGCCAAGACTGAACAGATGAAACAAAGACTGAATTGCTCATTTGTCCCATGGGTATATTTGTCATTGGAAGACTACTAAAACATCTAACTTTTTTTCCAAGACCTACCTTCAATCATTATAGAAGTTGCTGGCATTAAAAAATAACAGTTGTAGCAACACCACTACCAGTAATAATAAATCAAGCTTAACATTTGCTTAATGCAGTATTTGTCTGCTCAAGTCCAGCTGAGTTATAGATTGTCCTCTGTGACCTCTGTCTTGCTCATTACCTAGCAATGAAGCAGGGACACCTAATACTCAGTTCTTGCTGCTATGCCAAGCCAGGAGATAGAGCATCAGTCATTCCCAGTTTTGGTGAGGAACCTGGCACTTCCTTCCCTAACAAACAAGTTCAAGGTTCTACAGAGATTAGCTGTGAAGGGATAGCTAACTACAAACAACTCAAAGCATTTTATGTAGTTTCTGCAAGCTTGTGCGTATTTTTAGGGGCTGGATGACTAAATCTGTGGGATGTGACGCACAAGGTGCCATAATGTAACAGCAATAGTGGGCAGATTTTGAAATTCCATGTTCAGAAAGGGCTGAGATTCACATAGGTAATTCAAATGCCCAGTGCTGTAGGTAGGCATCACACAGGTTTTGAAATATTCCCATTGCTAGGAAGTAAGGATGTGGGATGCACATGAAAGCTGTGTTGTTTTTTTAAGACTTCATAGGAAACTTGTCTAGTAATCCTCGAATAAATATTGTCTCAGCTGCTGCCATTTGTTCTATTGGTGGGCATGCACAAACCCAAGACTCTCCAGCCTTACCTAAGCTTAAGGAGCCTTGCTCAAAGATAAAGTTTCCCATGGGCAATAGGTTCCTTCTGGTTCAGTACTTTGGTGGTGCACCCTGAAAAATCCGGGCTACTCAGATTTAAAAGTGGAGCTTTTGTCCACAAATCATCTATGTATTTCCCTGAGTTTTAATTTAAGGTATTTGTTTTTGTTGGTTTTGGTCTGTGGGCTAACAACTTGAAAAAAAAAAGTTATTATCACTGTCAGACCAGATATTTATTATACAGTATTGAGCTAAAGCATTGTTCCTGCCCTAGGCCTTATTTAGTTGTTCTTAAAACAGTGTTTTGTAGATATTTCACTCCAAGAGTGGCAGAACCTTTTGCTTTGCAGTTGATTTTTTTTTTAGGGCATTATTCAGTCCTATACTAAATTGTTACAAAATGAGACATGAACTTTGAGATAGAATCAAATGTTATAATGGAAGACTGAAATGAGTGCCACTCATTAATAACTTCATTACAGTGGAAGCAAGATCAAACTTATCAAGAAAGTAAAAATTATATTCCATACTAATTTCTAGGAGATATTTTCCTTTCTCATTAAAATAAAATAAAATTCCTTTTCTAACAGACTTCAGATGTGATCTCTTTAAATCCTCAATCAAGACTTCAAAAACTGTCTATGAAAAAGACTATCCAAATCCTGATTTCAAACATGGAATCCAGAGAAGGAGGCACATGTTTTTAAAGGTACAGCAGGGAGAGACTGTATCTATATGTAAAAACTAGCATTCTTAGAATAAATCTGAGGACAGCTGACATTCACACATACCACTTTACTAAATGACACGTGAAACAAAATGTCTCTCAAATGAATGCTCTCTAGTCTGCTTTCCTTAGAAACTTCAAAGAAAAAGAGAAGGTGACTCATTTTTGTTTCAGAGAATTTATGTCTGGACGTAGATATCCTCCCTCTGCAATCCTTGTTTACTCTTGCCATTGATATGCCTTCAGTTCTAGAGGAAGTCCTTTTTTTTTTTCAAGCATTGAAATATTTGATTTCTGTTGTTGGACACAGACCATAATGATTTTTACCCCAGTATTTCTGCAGTGCAAAGCTGCTGATTTATATGCATCCCAGGCTCTATGACAGTGTAAGAGAGGGCAGTGAGGTCAGGAGCAGAAGGGAATATAGTGATCATTATCTGAGTTACTGGATAATTTCACAAAATTAACAGTTCTGGTGGTGATACTGCATTTCTGCTGGTATGATTCAACAATGAACTCTGGAGAAGCAGGACAGCTACAGAGGCAGGACTGCTGCTGTGCAGTCACAGACAAATACTTCTCAAGAGTCACCCTGGTCTTCTCATGAGCTGCAGTGATCTCAAGCCCTCAGGCTCTAAGCACCTTCTGAAGGCTTTTACTCAGGACACTGCTTCCCTACCAGCCACAGAGGATATTAAAGCTGAAATATCTGGACTGCAAAGCTGCTACTGGGCCAGCAGGAATTCCCCTTAATTAATTACAGCACCTCACAAGTTCACATAAATCCAACGCTGTCTAAGAGAATAATGAAAGCAGTACTTTTTCTCTTGCAGTAAGGAAATAATGCATTTAGGTCATACTTTTTAACAGAGATATACAAATGGTACTAATTCCAATGTGAAAAAAAACCCCAATTCTCCTTTCAGCATATGTACTGAAGTTTACAGAAATCAAAGGCCTAAAACCAATACCCTCTAACAGATTCTTTTTGCAACAGCAAGAGAAAACCACTTGCAGAAAAAGCTGATGATTCATACTACTGTAGATGATATTCAATTACAAAGAGTCATAGAATATTCTGAGTTGGAAGGCACCTACAATCATCATAAAGTCTGGCTCCTGGCCCTGCACAGGGCACCCCACAAAATCCCTTTTTTCTCCCAAAAGGGAAAAAAGCATCTTAAATCACCTGTGGTACAGTTTTAAATAATGACCACAATACTCATAAAAACTGCTGTAGCAGTAGAAAGTTCATCAAGAATTTGCAAATTGATGGCTGATTTACAAATAAAATATTGAAGTCATCAAGCAAATTGTTCTAAAGAGGCCATCTACCCAAATTCTGATGATGCAGTAGGAAATAGGCTACAGAAAAGCTGAGCCACAGAGACTTGGTAAATTTTCTGCCCCATTAACTCACAGTGAGTTCATCTTTGGGATGAAATCTTGACACTGCTGAAGGCCTGATTATGCTAAAATAAATGTGATCAGATACAGAAGATGTTCATTACAATTCAATGCCTGATCCAAAAGGGTTTGGATCAGACCTCTTCACTACACTTACAGTTCAAGGCTTCAGAGTCCTTAAAGGCAGAAAAAGCACAACTTACCATTCAGGTTTTCATTTTCTTGTCTGTTTCTGATAGTGGTGTCTCTCAGGTGATGAACTTTTTCCTGTAAGTAAAAAAACAAGCAAAAAACCTGCAGCAGAAATCAGTAACGGAAGTTTACTGTAGAAATAGTAAGACACTATAAAGAGCTGAATTCTTTAGCATTCTGAACACCAAGCATCTCTCTCCTGGAAAATAATTTTAAAAGACTGAAAAATGTTTATGATGTTAATTTTAGCATTTTTACCTAAGACTCTTGTGGAGTTATCCCTGCCAGCAGTAAGTTAAAATGATTCTGGCATTAGATTACAGAGTCTTGGGTGTTCTTTGCTGTTTGTTTGGGGTTGTTTTGGTTTTTTTTGGAAAAGCAATTTCTCCTCAAAAATCCAAGTGAAGGACAAAAAACTGCAGTGACAGCATGAAGTCAGTTCATCATGTTTATAGAGGACTAAGAAGAAAGCACTTTTCTATGGAGCAAAACCAAAGAAAAGTCACACATGCTATGCAGGGTAAAAACCACCACTACAAAGCAGCTTTTTCCTGAAGCACTGAAAACAGGCCAAGTAAATCTTCCTTGAAATATGGATATCTTATAGTTCACCAAGAAAAAAAAAAAAAGACATAACTTGGTACTGCTATCATGGTACAGATTAGATATGATCTTCCTCCACAAGCAATGCCCCTGACTGAGAGCAATACCAGCAATTCATCTGCATGCTTGGCTGCAGATGGATTTGGAAGGTGGCATCCTAGTGCTGTGCTGCTGGTGCCCAGCTTGGGAAAGGGCCCCCAGACTGTTCCAGGCCCTTGCGCTTTGGCTGTTAAGCGCTCCACTGTGATGACAAAGCTCAGATTTTCAAGTAGATGCAAACACAAAGAGCACTCTCCTTGCTGGCAGCATCTGATAGCTCTTTCACTCTGAAAAGCAGCAGACTAGCTTTGCTTTTCCTCTTTCTACTAAATGACATAAAGGACAACAAGAAATTATTTTTGTTAATGCATGACCTCCTATAAAATGAGGGCATAACTTCTTCCTCCATGTATCTTTTTAGAAGTAATTAACAAATCTCCTCTCCATGACTTGCAGCTTTGATGCAGTTCTTTCAGTGACTCAGTGTGTGGGTTTTTGTAAATCCTGTTATTGTGTGCACCTCAATTTACTCCATACATTCAGTACAAAGGACCTGTAGAGCATTGCCAACAATTGTGGATTTCACTAAGTATATTCAACCCTTTCAGACAGGCATAAAGCCTGGTGTAAGTTAATATATTATAATTGCTAGAATAAATGTATGCTTGATATAGTCAGGTTTTGTTGGCTGACACGGCTCAGTAGCACATTTGGTTTGTTTGGTGACATAAGGTTTGTGGTTTCATGAAAGATACACATCAGCCAACAGTTTAAAACACAAGTCTTAGGAGAACAGCATATTTAACTCTGCACTTAAACCAAACTCAGAAAACCTCACAAACAACAGTGGGAACGGGTATCTAGAAGATTCAGAACTGTAACCAGCAACCTTCTTGGGAGCTGATTTGCATAGAAATCATGATTATTGCTTTTGATATGCAGGAGCCAAAACACAAGAACTTGCTTTTAGAACATCCGAACAAGATTTCTATCAAGGAACAAATTTCAAACTCATACCTGTTGAGTGGATGGTAGTCTCTGCTTTTTGTTCTGCCACTGTTTAAACCTGTCAAGGGCTTCATCCACAGAAATTGCCCCATTTTTCACCTGTTTCTGTAAGTGGATGAGTTCTTCCTGCTCAGAAGGGATCTTGTGTACCACAGTGCTGTAAGTTACTGTCTCAGTGTGACCTCTGTCTGCTTCTACAACAAAATGTACAAAGTGAGAAGTGCAATAAATCAGTGAGGATTCTACCATTACTCTCTGGCAGCATGTTGGTTCATGAAATAATTTCCTTCTAGCACTACAGTTACATTACTGACATTTTAAAGGAAATGGTTGCTATATAAAATATCCACAGTACTTTTTATCCTTTCTTCTTCAACATCATACATTACATATCTCAAAAGTTGTGGATAAAATTTGGTCAGGAAGGATCTTGAAATTTCAAAAGATTGCCTTCCTCCAAGGAAGGAAATACATTATTAAATACGTTGCAGCAACAAGAAAACACTGCAGCCCAGCGTTCCTGGAGATTATGGTACAAACATAGCTGAAGGAAGATGGGCATTATGAGATTCACAGCTTGCTCAAGGGAGGTGTAGCACTGCTTCCCCCCAGGATACTGATACTGGAATGGCTGATGCAGAACACATGGCTATGGAACAGGGGCTCTGAGCCCTCTGTGAGGCTGTTTCACTGCATGGGGAGTGTGGCCAAGATAAAAATTTAGTCCATCAATGGGACTTGGGTCAGTTTTTCTGTACCATCATGCACCAATATCTTCATTTCAAGCAAGGAAGGTATCATTGAGGATTGTTCAAAGGGGTGTCAAAATTGGAATTTATAGCAGCAACACTGTAATGTGCTACAACTCAAATAACAACTGGACTGCCATAAGTAATCAACTGTACATACATCTTGGGCAACCCAGGAGAGAACTGTTGCTCTCCCCACTTTTGTCTTTCCATGGCTGGAATTACTCCACAGCTGAGCCCTCCTGTCCTTCCTTGTCTTGGCTTTAATCACAATCATGAAGGGAAACAGAAACGTGTAAAGTAATTCTGACTCTACAAATCTTTCCTACAAGACTATAACTTTTAGTCTTCTTTCTTTAATCTGATCTCTTAATGCTGCAATACCATTAAGGATATAAATTGTAGGTGGCAAAACAGATGCTAAATCACCTAAAATCAAGTCACAGCAAAACTCTGCTAGCTCCACTGAAAAACATCACGACAGTTAAAGAGCTAAAATAAACTCTTTACCAGGGTTCCTGGCCTCGCAGTATGTCCTGCTGTTGTCACTGGTCACTCGACAGGCCTTTTGCTGGAACACTGCAACAAAATCAGGAACATAAGGAAGTTGAAAAATGGCAATAAAATCCATATTCTCAATGAAGGAAGGAGACTCATAAAAGCAGGCTGGAATACATTTTTTTGTTCTAGTCTAAGAGTATTTTTCAACCCACTTGTCAGTCTAATGTTAATTACTTGAAAAATTGTTCTGTTGCACAGAATGGCGGGATTACTGATGTTACAGAAACCATTACAAGACACTTTGAAGAAAATTAAAAGGATTTATCACACTAGCATATTACGTGTCTAGAAGAAACAGCAGGATCTCAGAGTTCTGCAGATGGTACAAACACTTTAGCCTGTTCCTTATTTTATGGGGAAAACTAAGGCAGAAAAAGCCCCAATAGTACCAGGTGAGAATAGTGACACTGCTGAAAAAAGGGTGTGTGTATATTTGTGTGTACTTTATTCAAGCATTAGAAACAGCAAAGCACAGCCCCTCTGTTAGAGCAGCCCATCATTCCCACTCCTGTGAGGTGCCCAGAGTGGATACACCCTGAAATGCAGCACTCCAACTTTTGCTGGCAGCATATGTAACACCCAGAAGGTGGGAATTGCTCAGTTTCTGACATAGCCTGTGTGGCAGTTGCTTTCTCTCAAGTCTCAATTCTGATTTTTGCTAAACAAACTGACATTCTGGAACCTAGAATAATTCCTGCCAATTAAGTAATCCTCCGTCATCACTGCAATGCAGCAAATGTGCCAGTTCAATGGAGCAAATATTTTCCTGGGGACCAAGGCCCAGGCCAAGGGAGCTCTGCTGAAGCAGCAGAGCAGGCATGCTCTCACTTATGCCCCTAGCTCAGCCAAACACTGATAGATTTCAACTTTTTAAATACTTCTCTCTGTAATTATCAAAGAATCCTACTAAGTATGTTTGCAGTGTTTTCTTCTCTACTTGAAATAATATTCTCCTTTTAAAGATGAAATTAAAGTAATGAGAGCACAGAGGTAATGCAGGCAGCCTGAATTTTACTGCATAAGGAGGAGAAGGGACATAGTCAACAATGTGCCTGATTGGAAAGCACTTTAATTGATAGGCTTTGAAATTTCTGCTGAGTTTTGCAGTGTTGGAGTAATCAGAAATGGAATTACTCTTCCAGTGAAAAGTAAAATTGTTAAAACCACTTTATGTGCTGCATCTTGCTGAAATTATTTTAGTTGGCAGCAAGTCTTCAGTGTGGGTGAGGTCAGTGAAAACAAACGCCTGCTTCTGGAATGCCTGGAAAGGCAGGAACACTCCACTGTACGATTGCCATAAGTTTAGGGAGAACTGTGGCAATTCACCCTTTCATTCCCACACTCCAATTACTTATGAGCTACTTGAACACAGCCGGGAAATAAAAGATACAGGTAATCTTGCACACTGATACATACCATTATTTTTAAAATGGAAGATAAAGTAAATATTCCTACAGTAAAGCCATATTAATATAGCAATTTTTTAGTGTGTCAGAATGTCACAATCCTTCAAGTAAGGATATATACTTTTTATTTTATGGGCCTGTCTGGCATAGATAATCTGATTAAAGTGTTTCAGTACTTCTATCACACTTATTGTGCACCCTTCAAGTAACATCTGTATGATCAGAAGGAGAATCCTTTTGGATTTTTACTCATGTTATGACTGGCTAAACTACCAGTCAAAATGTACTTATTAAATATCCTAACCCTATACATGCCATTTAATTTTTGTCTACAACAAACTTCTGTTGCAGTTTCTCAGAATTAAAGGAGGCTGAGGGAGCTAACAAGTAATTCCACTTCATTCCTCTCCTCTCTTCAGCTGCTACATGATACAGATTAAGTTCTTTGCAAGCCCTAAATGCATTTTTATGTCTCAGGCAGTAAGACCTCTCTTTAGGAATGTAATGTAACCTCAATATTCTTCCAGCAAAGCAAACTCAGAGAGAATGAAACTACTGCAATATTTTCTAATAGGACATGAAACCAAAAAACAACATTTTAAAAGTGGGACAAAATACAAATTTTGTGGCAAATATGCAAAACTCTGGGAAAATCCCTAATGTAAGTCTTGGAAAGTGAGTGGGATCCAAGGAATTCTGAATTGCCTGTTTTATCTCAGACTAACTAAAGATGTTGTTTCAGGCTGTCTGCACATGCAGGTAAATAATGCTATGAGGCTTGAAATTTGGTTAATATTTTCATGGTTAGCACCACAAAAGGGTTAGAAAAATTTGAAATCTAAGTCTTTTGTGTATAATTCTGAACTAAGAAGATTTTATAGTAACAAACTGCAGGAAACTGTGGTGAGTATAAAGGGTCTAGAAAAAGAGAATGAAAGTTTTTACAGTAGCTACAGGTTGACAAAAGGGACAGGAATTTGATTTTCAGAATTAATTGAATTTCTAACACAAAGCTGTAATGTTAAGGAGTCACAGATGCACTATGACATTTCAAAAATTGGTTAGTGACATAATTAGGAAACACAGGAAATCAAAACACAGGAAGAGTTAGATCATGGGAGAGAAGAACGCATATCAGCTAAGAGGCAGTGATCAACTAAGATATGGTTTCTAATTTATATTTTACTTTACTCACCTAAACTATGAGAGATGTTGCCTGATTTGTTGAATTGGCAACATTACCTCTAAAAATGAAACAAGAGTTTCCACTATGCACTAGTGATTCAATCACAGCTAGACTGATGAACCTACCCTCTGAAAGAACATATGAGCTAATCATACCTTATACATACTTACTTGGCACTTTCAGTAGCACAAACACAAAGGAGAAAAGACAGTGATTAAAACAATCTATCAATAAATATCACTATTTTGAATTCAGCTTGCTTAGGAAATTCATGATGCATTTATTCATCAGCTTCATTGAGCTGATGTTCCAAACAAAATTATCTATTACTGTTTTCTTTAGGAAACATTCAAAATTTAAATACAGGAAAAAAAAATCTTTATATGAACACATCGCTAAGTGATAATTCAAATAATTAGTACACTAGGTTTGCACTTAGTAACACAACTCAGTTGCAAATTACAGTGGGTTTGCAAGCTGCCTTCTTGTTCTTTGTAGGTTTTTGCTTCATTCATTTTAGAATCATCATGTAATTAATTCATGATTAATGGAAGAATGGAGAAGGAGGAGTGAATTATTGTTCAGGATATTTTGCAGGGAGAGACTCCTGCCTTTGTCCATTCAATTTTTTTCCACATTATTTAAATATTTTAACATTAAACTGTGTATGCATAGCACCTAGGCAAATAAAACCTCTAAGTTCTTTTTTTCTGGTAGGGATTGGATTGTAAATTAGACATAGCACAGCAAGAGATGACAAATACACAGAGAATACTAAGGAAGGAATATAGTACAATGATGCTTATTATTCAGGAGAGGAGAACTCTGCAGATGTTCTTTCACATCTTTTTAGATCTATTTTCCTTTTGTCTGTTTTGTTAACTAACACACCGAACATCACTCAGGATGAGGACTCAAGAGAGGTCACCAATGCAATGCTAACCAGTAAGTTTTGTAAGAGATGATTAATGACCACTCCCAAAATTTATACAAAATATTTCACATATTCAAAATGAAAACCAAAAATTCCAGTGACTCATAACATGAAATCAACTAAGGAAATGGGACCTTGTAAACAGGCTTTTTTCTTTTCACAAGGCAAGGCAGCTGGGCATGGATTAAAAGCATATCATCATGGCTTATAAATCTGATCTAGGTAGGTCCAGGCATTGTGGAGAAGGGTTGGCTGGATAGTGCAAAGTAACAAAGGCTCAAGTTCCAGAATCTGTCCTGTGAGGGCAGCACTGGTGTCTGGGTACACCTACACCATGATGAGGCAAAGGGAAAAAGACTGAGCAGTTTTAAGAGCATCAGTGCAGGAAAACGAGTAACCACATCTACACTGGCACAGGAATTCTGATCAGGCCTAAATGGGCAGCCTGACACTCAAGAGGTTTTTGAGAACACACAACAGCCATTTCATTAGAATAAAGACTAGGTGATGCCAAGTGCCCCTGCAGAAATACCAACCTGCCACATTGCTCCCTTACATTGCTGGGGCTTTTCAGTGACAGCATCACATCCACTCATCCTAATTCCCCAGGCTATTGCCAGCCTATACCTTTCACAGTTGTTTAGTTGGCTGAGAATGAACAACTAGATTTTTTCAGACCAAAAGCAAAATGATTTTAAAAGGAATTACAGTGTAATGATGATGTGAAAATCTTAATCCAAAAATAAGCATATACTCACCAGCAATTCCCTTCACAATTTGCAGTGAGATTCTGAGTCTGACAAATATGAGCTCAAATCTGTTAAAATCTCAGCAACTTTAGTCACAGAGGGACCTCGGGAGACTCTACAGAGATGACTCCCCTACACTTAAGCAAGATAATAAAAATATTACCAGAACCCCCTCCTTACAGAAGAGGTAAAGAGTGAGTGAGTGAGTGAGTGAGTGAGTGAGTGAGAAGAGGCACCAGTTAGTTTAAGGAGCTGCTCAGAGGGTGGTGTCAATGTCCTATGCACCCCAGTACCACACGCAATGAAAACAGCCTTCACATCTCTGCTCTTGTCAGAATTTGAACTTAGTGCATCATGGAAGCTGGAAGGACTTTAGTGACATACTCAAGGAGTATTTGCTCCAGGTGTAAAACCGGAATATACTTCTTTAGTCCCATTTTTCTTGAAAAAATGCAAAAAGGGAGAAAAAGAGAAAAGCAAAAAGGGAAGAACTCTTTACATGTTTTTACTAGGAATATGGTGTTTGGAACAGTTTGGTTTGCAGCCAGACAGCATCCCATAAATATTTTTTTCTCTCTGCACCTTATTCAGTACTTGTTTCAATCTACCAAAGTTCAGATAGCAAAAAATCTGACTGAATGAAGACAGTGGGTGAAGCTGGTATATCACTCCCAACCAGGACTGTAAAACCAGTCTAAGCGTCAGACAAACAGTGCTTCCTAGTATTTAATTCATGGAAAAACACCCTTAAGTTAGGAATACATAATGAAATTCATCTGCAGTGCAGTACTTTACACTCACTGTAGGACAGTACTACAAAATCCCTCTGTGGGACATATATGTTTTGCAATTTGCATGGCCTCTGAGGCTTCACTTTGGAAACCCCTGCTTTAGAGCATTTAAAGAATTGGCTTAATAAGAATTACTGACTCAGGATGTGATCACTGTATTTCCCAGTAATCAGCCTGATAAGTTTCCAAGACACTAACAGTTCTGTTCTGGATTTTATTTATTCACTTCAGTGGGTTTATGCTGTCTGTTCTGTAGGTGAGATATTTTTCTTCCCTAAAAATATCCACTGGATGCTACTTCTTCTGCATACCCTGTGATTTTGATGAGCAATGAGAATGTTATTCTCCACTGGAACAGTAACTGGAAAATATATTTTTCACTTCTAATTTTTAAACCTACAGTGAGGTCCCACAGACAGCTATCTTTGAATAGCAAAATGTTTTCAGTGCACAGAAGAGAAAATACATTCCTTCAGGGATCTGTGAGAAGTTTGCAAAGAAATAAAGGCTATAGCATAGGAAATGTATGCTGTTGTAGGGCAGGTATTCTTGCTGCAGAGAAACCCGTTCATACTAGTGGTCTATGATGAGAGGTAAATGATTAAACCAGGACAGTAATGTAATCCTTAACACTGAGGGATTCCTAGTAGGTCAGGCTTCAGAAATGGCAGGGACATTGCAGAAACTCATGCATCTCTCCTACAACTACACAGAGGACTTTGCTTTCCAGCTCAATCAAATTTGGTATCAATAGGGAACATTAAAAATTGTACTCTAAACTGAAAACACAACACCTTCAGATGTTTATTTAACAGTTGTTTTGGCAGCAGACAATTGAACAAAACACTGAAATAACCTTCAGAGGAATACTAAGCACCTAAGGAATGGAAAGGGAGCACAGTAAAAGTGCACACCAGCTGGACAATGAGCTACTTGGCACCAATTTGCAGCTCCACTGGCTGATGAGCCTTTTACACACAAGATAAAATTCTTGCAGTGGACTAAATTAAAGAACAAATCTACTCTCTGTTAATAATGCAGTCTGTTTACCAGCGTTCAATACAGCAGTTTGAATGTTCATTAAAATTTGAAAGTATAATAAATGAAACTGAGTAAAAGCGATTAGAACATTTATGTTTTAAATCTTTCAACTCCCCCATGTTTCCCAGAATTTATGTGTCAGCAAATTCAAGGTAGATGCTCAAACTGTGAATTGTGGTAGTTCAGTTGTGACAACTTGCATCACAGACTGTTTATTGCCTAGGTTTTGAAGTGTAGATCTTGCTCTGAAAGTGACTCTTGTCAAGTCCCATGTTTGCTTTCTATAGATCAACAGTTTCCCTATCCTGTTCTGCAGAACACCAAGTGGGGTAAACTACAGGGAGCAGGCTTTCTGCCCAGTGTAAACTTGATATTCCATGTATTTGAAAGCTGCTAATTACAAAGAAAGCTATTTGCTTGCTTTCTTCTTTGTTGCTATTCTCATGGAAGCACCACCACTTTTGCTTAAACGAAACATCACTCTTTTGTGATGTCATGGCCTTCATTCAACGTGTGGTGAAGGCACTCATGGAAATTTAGCCATTTAATTTCTCCAGATGGATATAAAAATAAATTTAAGAGTCACCTGCATGCAATCAAGGAGGCAAAAGGCATTTCTTCTATGCAATGCTTACTTCCCTCCACCAAAAAACTGGGCCCATCTATGGGTACATAAAGTACAAGGAAAAGATGTTCCTCTTACATATCTGCATGGCACAATCACACCAGCCTCTGCCATCCTCGGGGCACGAAACTTTTCATGAACGCCCAAAGTGCATGGGGATCCATTTGTGAGCAAATGTGTAGCCTTAACACAGCCCCTCTCTGTGCATCATACTCCATTCTGTTTTTCCACAGGACCTGGGTCTTACTGAATGCACAGCTCTGAAGACCAACCAGAACTGTGCAGTGAAGACAATCTGTTTCTTACAGGGATATGAAATAATTTGTTTTAGAGATTAAAAGGTATTTAGCATATAGAAAGTGAATACAGAGGAGGGAAGGATAGCTCAGTTAAGTAACTAGAAGTTGCTCTGCAGGACAGTTCTTCTCTTTCCAACAAAGCTCTAGCCAAAGCTCAGACAAGTCATTTAAGACAGCAATCCAACTTATACTGCCTGATGTCAGAATACTGACCAGACACACTGAGGATTTAATTTGAAGTTCTGAGAACTCTTAGTGGCCACCGAAACCAATGGTGTCTCTGCTTTTAATGAGTAAAGTGTTATGTAATTTTGTTCACCTCAAGAATCTTAGTTACTTCATACTGGGCATCCCAAAACTCAGCGGATGCAGAATCAAAGGGTTTGTAACAGGAGGGTCTGAAATAACACATGGGGCCTAGTATCAGACATGAATTATATTTTAAACAAAATGTGAGTAAAAAACAATGAAATTTTTTTATGCTCACCCACTTTAAACTCTAGATGAAATGAAAGAAAATATCTGAGGTAAATAGCTGCATATGGCTACCTCCTTATTGCTGTATTGAAATGTTCCTGGCAGGGA
Source organism: Melozone crissalis (assembly GCF_028551555.1). Classification (NCBI taxonomy): domain Eukaryota; kingdom Metazoa; phylum Chordata; class Aves; order Passeriformes; family Passerellidae; genus Melozone; species Melozone crissalis. The sequence goes on along the minus strand of NW_026535784.1, from coordinate 39,325,430 downwards.
GAAAGGGGAAAACTACCTCAATTCTAACTTTTTGATTATTTGACTTTGCAATATCTGTGGCGCTCATTTTAATATAATAGATGAAAACAAACCCCAAAACCACCATCAATTTATTTGCTGGATGAAAAATGTGTATATGCATAACTAGAGTATTTTACACTGTTAAAATTATAAAGGAAGGTCTGAAGACACATGTAGGTTTTTATGATGGACTGGAATGAAGTTTCCTGGTTCATACAGATGAAACAATTTTTTAAAAATCAAATATAAACAGTCCTAAAATAATAAATTGGAAACTGAAATGTTGCTGGACTAGAGAGAGAATTTTTTAACCCATGTGGAGGAAAAATATTGCCAATCCAAGTAGCAAGAAAACAATCTTTCAGCTGAAGATATATCCCTTCTGTCTAAAATTTCACTACCTAACTCAGGAATCCCTGGACAAAAATGAGATATTCTAGGTCTGGAACCAGCAGGATAGGTAGGATAACAGACACCTGAGTGGGCAGCTGAAGCTCTCTTGAAGTGTTTCCATTTTTCCTCATGAATTGTGTAAGCAAATGAACATAAGTCAGAGGCTGATTATGTAGAACTACTGGAAAATAATCTGTCTACCACTACATGCTCATGAAAGCTAAGGTAAAAAACCTGTGTGTGTGAACATATGAATATATGTATCTACACATGGGGAACCACAGCCCCATCACAGCAGCTCCTCTGATAGCATCTGCCTTAGCCAACAAAAAAGCAGAAGCACTCCAGTACAATCAAAGAGTAAAAGCAATTTCCCCAATAAAGCATCTCCACTAAGGGTTTCCAAGTTACTGGACTGTTTATGATGACAGTGGACCGAGATTTGAGACCCTGCTCTAGTGACCTCAGTGAAAACAGTCATTTCATGACTTGTGGAGCTGTAATAGGCTCCCTATGCCCATCAATTCTTGGATTACACTGTAATGATTCATACTTGTACCTCCTGAATATGCTGAAGAAAGAGAAACTTAATGATGAATGAATTAGCCCATGCATTCTGGCCCTAACCTGGAGTTACAGTCTGAAGGAAAACAGCTAGCTAGGAAGAATAAAAGAAACCACAACTAAGATAGGCATGAAAGAGGAGGTGCTATTCTGTATTTAGTAGGATGTCTTGGGCAGTATTAATTCTGTTCTAGTGTAAAACATGCACAGCATGAAGTTAGTAAGTAACCTAATGGTGTCCTTTGACAGCCTATTTTTTTACTATCTATTCTTATGCATTGCCAGGCTTTTGTAGAAGAGGCTGGGGATGCAGGTAGGATGGATTTTGAGACTTACAAAGAGATCTCTGCAGTATATCCACTGAATTCCTTTTGTTACTTTCAAATTTGGTTTCAATCTGAATTGGATTACAAAGATATCTGAAATCCCTTCTGGTCTTGTATTTCCATTAAATTGCTCAAAAGAGTTTCCCAGTTTTCATAGAAGTGGTAAAAAGACATATTTTTTCCTTCAAGAAATACAATAATCCTATCTAGAAACGCCCATTCCTAGCATCTCAAATTGGAGAAAAGGTATTTGAAAGGAAAAGGTATTTGAAAGAGGAATCCTCACACAAGCATTTATCCCAGAAAAGAGAGTTCTTCTCATCAGAAGAAAAAAAAAAATATATCAAAGACAGAGATTTCAGACTTAAGAAAAAACATTTTGATAAAGAAATTGGAAAGAAAGGCAATTCAAATAGCACATTCTACATTGCATTGCTGTAACATACACACTCACAGCTAGCCTAGCAATTCTTCATTTTCTATCATATTGTCATAATTTTTTAAAAGCTAAATAAAAACTGTGATATTTACTCTGATGCAAACTGAAAATTATTCAGAGATGTCAGCTCATTTGAAGGGTGAGAATAGGTTGACTGAAACAAGCAACGTGTTGGTTTGAAGGCAGCTGAACAGGGATCTTAGTCTTTTAGAAAATGCTACTGCTCAAAAAGAAGAGACCAAGAGAAGAGTCTACATTCCCCCAGAAAATATTTACATGGCAGCAGCACCAACCTTGCACAATGTAGGGAGTGTTCTCCTCCCTGACCAGCGAGCACACGGGCCGGGGCGCAGGGGCTGGCGGTCTGTTCATGATGAAGGACCTGCAGTGCCTCCTTTTCTCCTCCTCCTGCTCCTCCTGCCCCAAGATGAGGTCATACACTCCTTCATCCTGTGCCACACAAGTGTAGGGGTGCTCCTCCTCGCTGTCCTCCTCACAGGAACCCTGGTCTTCTCCACAGCATGCGGTTGGGAGTCCATCACTCTGCTCTCTTTTACTCCTGTCCATCACAAAAGTCCTCTCTGAAAAAGGAAGGAATTGTATTGCATATACAGGGTAAAGAGAGGAGATGATGACTTATTTTAAAGCTTCAGAGTTTCCTAAAGTAGTGTAGAGACCTCATTTCACTTCTACACTAAAGCATGCTCATTTTCAGAGCATTCTGATCATCTAACTCAGTAGAGAGGATGTCCCAAAGGAATAATTCCAACTTCAGGGCCTCTTCATGATTTCACACCTGATTATCAAATGCAGATGCTTAGCTATTAGCCACAAAAAAAAAAAGGGATTTATTTGCAGAAACACTGAGTGGCCCAGTTGCTCTCAAGAGAGTTACACCAACATGTAACTAACACGTAACTCATGGTTAAGCCAAGTAAGAGGTACCTGTGGCCCTTGGCATTCTGGAAAGTCAAGCTGTTTGTTACCTGTTGCAAAAATGACTTAAGAATTGAAAGTTAATTTAGGAAATATTGGATTTTGTGTTTCCTACCTCTTCCCACAGGGTTTTGAGGACTTTACAAATCTACTGTGGGCCAAGGTGAAAAAGAAATTGAAAAGTCCTCTACAATGTAGGTAAAATGTATGACCTCTCGCAATCTATGCTAAGGCTACCAAATCCTCTCCCTTCCAAAAACTTCCACGTCTCTCTGTATTCCCTATACTTCATATATTTCATAGTAGAACTACTCAGAACTTGCTTTGCTCTAGTTGCTGCCTTTTACAGCATTAAAAGGCATTGCTGGTTTCCCCCATACCTGGGTTTGTTTTGATTTGCCTTAAAACACCCACAAACTGCTGAGTTAGAAGCTGTCACTGAGGCTGGTGTTTCCATAAATGTTTATAATTTCCTTGGCATGACTGCCCATTTTTCCTGCAAAAACCATAGACCTATTGCCTGGAATTCCTGGACTTACTCAAGTTTCCCCTTGTGCTGTAATTTAATGCCTGGACATATGTGTATCTGCTAAATTCGGCTGTGGCCACTACTGGTGTTTTCAATCCTTTAGCTGCTATTTAAAGAATTACCTGTTTATTTGGTTCAGAGGGGCTAAACAACCTTTAGAAGTGGGATATATTTGTTATGGGATGTATTAATAATAGTATGAACCATTAACATGCATTCTGGCTACGAGATGTGTTTTAAAACCACAAGTGGTGTTAATACACCTGCCGTGTATAATATGAATAATATTTTATTTCCAGGTCACTATATAAGTTCTGTTTCTTTCTCTGTAGGACATTCTTTCTTTCAACTCCCACCGGCGGCACTCTCAGGCCACAGCCAAAACACAGACCTGAGGAGGGGCCTTGGAGGTACTGCACAGCAACTCCTAAAGCAAGCAGCTGGCTGAAAATATGTATAAGTAACTCATTACAGCTCCTCTTTGAAAGGAAACATCATCCTGATCTGGAGGAATTCTGATACCCCATTTTCCAGTGATGAAACCACAGCAAAACACAGAAAAATTCAGAGCCTGTTTTAAATGAACTAGTCCCACAGGAGCATTTTTAGATGAACTCTGCTTTACCAGCACAGGAGCTGGCACAGGACACCAGGAAGCTTTCTCTTCTGGTACCCACATGCAGACAGAGAGCATTTGGCAGAGAGTGTAACATTACTGTGGTGATGTAGCCATATAAGAACTATTCCAAAACAGGCATTTATAACAAAGCTACACCAACAAATCCTGTGTGCCAAAACTGATCCCTCATTTATACACACATATAGATGCACTTTAATGTTAATTTTATGCTGCCCCTCTTTCTCATAGAATTCACTTACGACTTTCTACCTATAGCTATACCTTTCCTGCACAGCAGAACACAGGATAAAACTCTACCTATAGCAAGCTACTTCTGCCTAATTATGTGAACATCAGAGTGCCTGGTGATGGTAATTTAAGACTCCAATAGGTTACACCACGTTTGAAAACATAGTTAACAGTAATAAGCTGTGGAGAAGCTGAAAAGCAATTTGTGTGCACACGTATCAGCAGTGTCTATAACAAATAAGAAGGGTTTTTTCCCCCTTATGCAACTATTTAAAACTGCTATTTAAGCTTGAATTACTTTGCATACTTGTTTTTTGCAATAAGAAAAATTGATGATCATCCCTTCTGAAACAGATGCAATAGTACTTTGAGTTTCTCATCACTTTAATCAAATGACAACACAAAATTTTAGATTTTTATTCTGAGACAGATGTATTTAAAAAAGGAAAAAAGGAAAAGCATTTGTCAGAATTTCTGCCTTTCTTTTTAATCTGCAATATAACTTTTTACATCTATATAACTATAACATTGGCTCTAATGTAGTAAGATACTGTTACTTCTCTCTGCGTGGCCACTTTCTATTAATTCTATCTGTGATACTTCAAGCTGTATATTAAATATAATTAAATATTTGCAGATAAATTCATAATAGCATTTAATGTTTTAAAATGGCAAATAATGAAGTCAACTTGACAAAAATACAGGCTTCATCTTTTTTTCAAGCCTCTCTTGCAAATCCAGTGCACCATGCACTATTTGGCAGCTCTTTGAGATGGGTGGAATGAGGGAAAGCTGAACCCAGCAGCCTATACCACACCATTACCTGACAAACCTGGTCATGAGTATTTTGATACAGCAAAGATCCCTTGCACATGCTTGTTTTGCAGAGATAGGGCCTCATATGCACAAGCTTGCCTTGTAGCACTAGGGCCATCCTGCCCAGCTACTTCCAAAAGCAATTGAACCAATCTCTGCAGCAGTACATTGTCTGCCCCTGCATGTGTTTGTATCCAGGTTATTTTCCTCCCAAGATCGTACCTTGTGATGAATTCTGCAGATTGTCCTGTCTTTGGATGCCAGGTAGATTTCGAGGGGGAGGAGGGGGTGGCCTCTTGCAGAAAAAGCAATCTCTCCTGCTCTCTTTGAGCTCATCCCTTACATTGACATACAAACTGCCAGGACTGTTGTGAGGGCTGTATGAATCCTCTTCTTCATCTTCTGTCTCCTCTCTGCTGTCTTTTAGGTCATCCTTCTTTTCCTCATCCACCTCAAATTCTTGTTGGCATCTCAATCCAACTGCATATTGATCTCTTGAGTTCTGCTTGGCTTTTAATATTAAAGAAAGCATTATTTCATTTAAAAATTGCCATCTAGAAGCATTTCTTGTTTCAAGGATTCTTACAGAAGCAACACAATGGCTAATAAAACTTTTATGAACTGATACAGCAGGAAAGCTGTCAAATTCATACCATCAGTGAAGAGCTTTTTAAATATTTACTAAATCAACAGTGGAAGTTTTCACTGTATCTTGCTACTCTGATACAAACGATCTTCGTGTGTGCAATGTTAAACTTTTCTAGAGTTGCTGTCAGAATGAAATCACACACCTTTTCCCTGCCTCCAGAATTTCTATTACCTGACTTTCAAAGCAGCACAGTGCATCACTTTGCAAAATAAAGCTGTAACTCACGTGTCTGTGTTACTGCTTTTTGTACGTGGGATTTGGGTGGTGATTTGAATCTCTCTAAACTGAAATAGACATGGTCCATGGGAGACATGACTGCAGACTTGTGGAAATAGAGCTCTTCTGTCTCTAGTCTCTTGGTCCACAGACCAAGAACAAAGTGGAAGGACATTAACATGTACATTTTAATCACTATTACAGCATCAAAATTTTAGTAGTCAACCTCAGTAATGTAACAGAGTAAACAACACGATCTGTCAGCAGACCTTACTGAGCCCTTGAGGTAGGTTTCCATCCTGAGTTATCCTTTGGTGAAGCCTGCCTTTCACCACTGATTCAAATGGGAGGTTAGGGCATTTACCTGGCTAACGTGGTACAATTAATGCTCTTTCTCCAGGTGTTCACCCTGAGGTGTTCCCATATACAATGAACAGAGACAGTGAAAATTTTATCAGAACAAACCTTTTTTTTTTCACAGTGTCTATCATCTACCTCTATGTGCTAAAGCAACCAGTTTGAACTTAGCAACTAAGAAACATCTTTTTCATATGTATGAGACAGTTGAAAAAATAAAATTGTCAGCAAAATTAAAAGAGGATTAAATTTAGTCTCCTAGATCCATGATACTGTAAGATATATGCAAAAATATATGCCATTGGTAAATGCAAGCAAGCAACTTTGCAGTTTTCAAGGAGAATGCATATGACCACACAGATCATCAACAGGCTTGTCACCAATCTATGCTTGGAAGTAGGAACATCAAGCTGCAAATGTTAACTATCTGTGCCTCCACACAGGACTCAACTGCACCTGTAGGCAAGCGCCTCCCCTTTTATAAAGGTTCTTCTCTGAGAGCTTGGAGAATTCAGCAGTTTTCTAGATTCAGAGTGGAGATCACAAACTTACAGAGACTAAAAGGAGGGGTGGTTGCACTGAGGTCTCTCTTACTGAGCAAGAACTTTATTATCCCAACTGAATCCCTCAGCTGCCTTTTCCATTTAGGATATCTGCTCTCCCTGGAAGTTGCAGTAACATGTGGAAATTGAAAGTGTCAGAGTAACTTGCCCTCTCTGCCCAGGAATTCATTCATTTGATGCATGACATGATAGTTTAATTTGAACAGTACCAACAAAGCTGTCTAACAACACGACTTACCCATGCCTGGTGGAGCTTCTGAGCCTAACATAAGCTCATAAGTGTCGCTGTCTTCCTCTTCCTCCTTGCAATTAGTGAAATCACTTGCTGCATTGTTCTAGGAAGAAAAACAAAGGAGAATATTTGTTTTAGTAGCATCATCTCCTGCCCTCACATTTTGCCATTGATATAATATACAATGTTCTGCTAGGAGGAAAGTGAAGACAGAAACATCATGCATTTGCAGTTATGTAGGGATCTACACTCTGCAGGCAAAAGGACATCCCTGTGTATCTCTGGATACAGTGAAAGAACACCATGTTCTGACACAAAACACCAAGTTTGCACAGCAAGGATTTAAGCTCACTGGCCTTTTTCTCTCCCCAGCACTTTGCTGGGCTGTCCAGACAGTTCCCAACTCTGCTCCCAGCTGTGAAGCACTCAAAGATTAAGAGAAAGATTAGCAACAGAAAAACATGAAGTCCATAGGGCATGACTGAAGAGCTCAAGGGTGCAAGAAATCTCTGGGGAGCTCATTACAAACAGTGGTTTGTGCCAACACATGGTTTTTCAGCCATGTGTGTGCTGAAAAAACAGAAATGGGACTGCAAAGCATGTTTGGAGTTCTACCTCAGTGACCAAATGTGGCAGTGTGGTGTTTTGTTCCTCTAGAAAGCTCTTAGTTCACACAGTGCTGTGCAAAATTAGCCCAAGGAGGGTCAGAACAATGGGTTCTCTAAAACATTATCAGTGTATTTCCTCAAGCTGAAGAGGTGAACTTCTGCTCACCTCTGAAAAGCAAGCCTCTAACACAACTACAGAAAGTTCTGCTGTCTAGAATATAGAACACACATTTGTTAATCACTGATTTTCAGAAACAACTGGAATTTCAAAAAGTGTCAGTTTTTTTAAAGAAACCCAGCAGGACCTTGATTCTCATGTAAGTGGGATACAAAACTATACTCTATTGACACAGTGGAGCCCTCAATAATTAATCAGGAGTTTTGAATCACAAAATCTTAACTCCAGGGGTTTGAATACAGCAACCCCAAAGACGACAGGGAAACAGCATGGTCCATATATCATCCAGTCTGCAAGGTTAATTACAAGTAGGATAGTGGACAGTGGAGTCAAGAGGAAGAGCTTGTAAGCTTCTGCATGGCACGGAAAGTGATTGTCAGGAGCTCATGCTGGACTCTGAAGAAGTTTGTTCCAAGTATCCTGCTGCCTCGTGGCACCCACAGCCACTGCCCAGGGACAGAGTTCTCACTGCATGAAAGAGGAAAATATTTTGAGAAATAGCAGGTTTTTCTGGGGAACTGAGAATAACTTCTTCCCTGCTGCTGTTTTACACAGCCATCTCCTGAATGCCAGGCTGAAGCACTGCAGCCACCAGTCTGTGCAACAAGTGCCTCCCTGGCTTGCTTTGTTGCTTTACAAAAACACCTGGATCTTTACACATCTATATTCCCCTTCAACAACAGAGGATTCATCTCTGCCTCCTGTGCCCATATAATGTGTGCACCAGAGAGAGAATTTTGTTTTTCTTGAACTTCCCTATTACTTATGTAGTTCCTTTATGCTTCACAGGAACAGGATACCTCTCAAAAGCCTCAAAGTTAGGGCTTTTCAGAATATTTATTTTCAAAAGATTTAGGCCTGCATGTGCTAAATGTAAGTGTATATTGTAGGAGTAAAAAGAGACTTGGATATGTTTCCTGTGAGGAGAAGATGTGTGTAGAAGAAATCAAGCAAGGAGAGATCTAGATATATTAAGTTCTTCTGCTATAACATTGGAGTACCACACCCAGGAAATTCTTTCAAGGTGAAATTTGAATGTTTCAGAAGACTGAAGGTCAACTGTTCTGCTAGATTATAGTTGCTGCAACTTAGCTGATAATGCTGAGTTGTAGGGAATTCAGGATGCAATTCAGAAGTTTAGCCCCTGACTACACTTTCTAAAGTCTGGACCTGTGAGACACAGAAAAGCTGAACAGATGGAAACAGTCTTTAACTAAATATGTTTACACTAGGAAAAAAATCTGTATAATGAATAAATTATTGACAGAAGTCTCCTCTGACACTGGGCATGGTGACACCATACAGCTGAAAATCGTGCAGTGTCTCCAAAACCAGTAGAAAGTGTCCTTATTTAAGAATGCAAATTGACATAACTAAATTGGAATAATGCCATGGCTCAGCTTGCAAACCTTGCCCTGATGCCCTGAATGAATGTTCACTGCTGTTTAAGTTTGAAGTGTCTTTTATATGGGCTGGGTCTTGTAACTTGAATGCAGTAGCATAGCTGAATTTCCAAGTTGTTTGAGCCTGCTTGGCTGAAAATGGATCTTTGATTTACTCTAGAGATTTTTTATGGATGTCAAGCCACCTTCCAAAGGAAGAACTAGCTTAACTGGGAAAAAAAAAAAAAAAAAGTTGTTCTCAGCACAAGACTGCTTACAAAGGACTATGGAAAAGGGCTCTGAATGTTTGAAACTAGTTTATGAGTTAGCAAAATAATTCAAAATAATTCCCTTACTTCAGGATGCTACAGGAATGCTGGCATGCATTGAGAGTCCTTTGAGAGACTGAAATTGCTTCAAGTCCTAAGATTAAATGCCACCTCTCAAAGTCAAAATGTAGATACCTAATTTTCTGTCTTTTATGCATTTTAACTGTCTTTATTATTGACTTTCAAAAAGGTAAAGTTTTTTAACAGCTTCAAAACTGTTCCAATACTAAGCTTGAACTGACTTATCTCAGTACCTTACTCAGGAATTCATTATGGCAATTATTGTAACCACCTTGTCAGAATTTTTTACAATGCTCTTCTGAAGGGCCATCTTTGTAAGGTATGTGTTTGAAAGATTTTCTCCTTGTTAAACTGATACAGTCATCCATGCTGGCAGGGGCTGACACCATTGAAATTAGGGGCATTTACCTTATTGTACAGTGAGCAGTGAAATATTAAAGAATTCAGAGGAATCTAACCCAACAGTGATGTTGTATCAAGTTATGGCAAGAGTAAGAAGCATCTGGACATCCGCACTTCATTTATAAACAGTTACTCACTCACAGGTAAATACAGCAATCACAGCTCACATTAGCCTTTATGTATAAAATAGAAATGGCTATATCTAAAATACATCCATATCATATATTTCTAGAAACAAAGTAAGAACTTCTGATTTGTGTAGGGCAATTTAATCTTCTTCTGGATTCTAGGGCATTTCCAGCTGCCTGTTGGACAGAATTCAGGCTTGCAAGGAGACATCCCAAAAATACCCTCCAGTCACACTAAGGCCAGTTCTTCCAAGGCTGAGACAAATCTGGTTGCCCGATTTGTTTATAACATGTCAACACAGCATTCCTTCTTATCCCACTCCCAACATTCAAAGTTTGCAGTTCTGCCAAGAATGCGTTGCTCATTTGTCTGTCTCCCACTGCTCTGTAGCTCAGCGTTTCTGAGCAGAGGACAACTACAGCATAGCTGTCTTGCAGGCACAGTTTTTTAGGCATCTTCTTCTGACTATTAAGCAACAAGATAACATTCAAGTCACTACCAGTCACCCAGAGTAGAACCTGTGCTGATCACCAGGAAACACCAGTTTCTACCATGTGACTTTCTTGAGAGGCACCAGTCCAAAAGATTCCAGCAGCTGCCCTCTCCCTCTGCTGATATGGAGCCCTGATCCTCCTGGGATTTTGAGAAACAAGTTGTCAAATGCTGGCTAAAGTTACCACAGTCTATATGGGCTTGCTAGAAAGGCTGCAAGAGCAAATAGAGCCAAGATCCAAGCACAGTGGTGCTTTTAAAAGTATTTCATACCAACTGAGCAGTTATGTGGATGTCTATGTCTTTGGAGTCAGGGCATCCTAAAGAAAATAAGCATTTTCTCTAAATACCATTAGAGAAGAAAACTAAGAGGAGATGGTCTCATTTCCACTTTTTATTTCAGCACCTTTTGTTTTTTTTCTCTTCAGCGCACATCTCAATGAGGCAAACAGTCCTCTTTAAACAATAAAATCAACAGCTTTGAAAACCTAGAAGTTGATGTGAACTGCAAACACTTCAGAATTTCATGTAACTGTATTAAGAGTGTGTCCACTCATAAATCACTACACAGTGATTCTCACAGTATTCTTAAATGCCTATGCTACAATTCTATCATGACATTAGCAACCTGATACAGCTTCTACTTCCTGTGGACTTCATAATCCTACTTTGGGTTGTTCTCTTGCTACTCTTTCAACCTATCCTTCACAATGCGGCAAGCATGCACTCAGACATGCTTTTTAATTTTTTATTTTTAATGCTGCTATTATGTTGTTGTTTTTCATTCCTGTCATAGAAACCAGACACAATAACATATTTCAGACTGCTCTCACCAAGGTTACCCAGTCTGGACAACTTCAAATGGTCTCCTCTTCTTTGTTTACACAGAAAAGAGCCCTCTAGCCATTTCCTTGACTTAAAAAGTCAAAACCTTATCAATGCAATTAAAAACTTGCTGGAGAGTGTCTCTTGCTGTATTCCTTTCCAGATAGATGCTGGTGACCTGGACCTCAGTGAAAGTCTACGTGCTGGTACACAAACACACTGAAAACATCCTCCCCCCGGGAGTGAATTTGAGCACAGAACAAAATGGGATGTAAATAGGGTAAGTATTTTCAGCACCTCAAGACAGAAGAAACTGTTTTCCTTGGCTGGATGTTTCCATCATTTCTTTGTCATAGGTGTACCAGATTTGCTTTCTAATGTTCTTGCTTTCAGACAAACTGGACTGAAACACAGCAGTTGGATTTTTTTTCTCCCAGCCCCGGGTGATTTGCTTGTACCACTCAGACCTGCCAGCGCTGGCTGCTTAGACTCTCAATGCAACAACTGAAGCAAAAGGGATATATTTCCATCTACCTTCACAGTTTTTGCTCCTTTTCTCTTACCCTCACTCTGGTGTAGCCTACACTATGCCCATTATCACTGTCCTGTCAGAGTTTTCCAGAATGCAAAGGTCAGAACTAGTGTACCATAGGAAATACTTTCCATTTGCACTCCCAGGTCTTCATGAACAGCAAGCAGGCAATTTGGCAAACACTTATATTTCATTTAGTTCAAACTGCATCCCTGAGCCTAGTGACCAGCTATTCTGGTTATAAAATTTTTTTCTAGCTCTCAAGTCTGCATTAATTACGAATATTCACATATTCTACAATGTAAAATATTCATCAAAGTACTGGAAGTGTTTAAGTATTTATGACTCATTTTCCCAGGGTCCTCTATGAGCACCTGGAGAAATGACTGAGAAAGTGAGCTTCATAAAGTTGATTGCATGCATGAGGACAGATCCAACATTGTTGTTCATTAGCTTTATTAATATCAAACACCTTTAGTACCCTATTAGCTTCTTGATAACTCAGGCTTGCAAAAAACCATGAGAAAACCCTAAAACATAAGGGCAATGAACCATTCAATACAATGTTACAATCCAAGACAAAAACCAACATGGTTGTAAAGCCGGGCAGGTGGGAAGAGCAGTGGTGGAAAAAAACTTTCCTGCACATGTTCTGCCATGCAATACTGAAACAAACAGGGCTTTAAAGCAGTGTGGGCTGAATCCAGCCCTTGAAACACTTGAACTCGCTCTCCTGACCTAAGCAAGACTTGTCTTGTTAAAAGCCAAGAGTGGCATATATTATCCTTCCAGCCAAAAGTGCTGCTGCCATCTGCTTGCTCCGCATGTGTCAGAGCCAGCTGATGTGCAATGCAGTCTGCCCTCTGAGGAAGCACAGCTGAGCCGGCCCTGTGTGCTCCACCCTGCTGCCTCAGCTCTGTTCTCTGCTTCACCACAGCAGAGAAGGCACAGCCTCAGCCCCACACCTCACCTGCACATCCCAGGCTGTGCCCAGGAGCTGCACGTGCAGCGCTGCTGAGCCACACAGATCAGCGTTTCCAACTCCCAGAAATTAATTAGAACATCATTCCCTGCTCTATTTGTTTACAGGAAAGGTGTGAGGGCATTAGAAGTCCCTGGGACTTTTCTCACTGATGCCTTTCAAGGTTGTGTTTTCCATTATTTCCCTTCAGTTTGCTGTGCCTTATGGAAGCCTCGCAGCATCAACACCAGATGTCAGATCTCACAGCGTCTCTGACATCCATTATCCAGCTAGGCAAGAGGCAGCTGACTTAAAACTGTGTGTGCCACACAGGTTAGACCACAAAAGAACACGTATTTAACATCAGTAACTGTTTTTGAATAAAGCTGCTCATTCTAGGAACAAAAGGCAATGACTGATCTGTTAGTCAGAATGACTTCTGAGTAGCAGGCAAACATAACTTACTGCAAACCCCTCATGCCTTCCTCACACAGCTGTTTACACCATGTGGCTTTTTATTAGATGTCTGGACATAATAAACACAGTCGTGTTGTTGAATCTTAAATATATATTACCCCTATCCCCGTTTGCCTTTGACATACATCCATTAGGCCTTTAAATTCCAACTGTTTTATGTGTTCAAGGTCAGGATGAAGAGGGCTTTAAGCAACATAATCTAGTGGAAAATGGCAGGTGGGGTGGACTAGATGATCTTTAAAATTCCCCTGTGATTCTACCTGAGCAGGACACAAGATTTTGGAATCCTTCAAAGGCACGTTCCTGCTGTGTAAAACTGCAGCATTATCATCCCCAGATTTCTTATTGGGGTCATAGGTGTGTGCATAATTTCTTTGTTTATCTGTATGGGTTTCAGTTTAACCCAACACTTTCTACCTTTTTTCATGTTAATTCAAATCAGGAGTATCACATGATCTGGTGGACAAGCATGCTTTATGTGCTGATCACACAAATCCTAACAAATTAGAACACAAAACCCACATACTAAATAAGGTACAAAACCAATAAGGACACAGAATGACAGTAAAAATAATACTGTGACATTCACAGTAATTTGTAAAATTCCCTCTGCATAAAATTTGTCCCAAGTCTCAACTCTACCATGTTGTCTGCAATACTGAAAGATAACAAAATTCTAGAGTTCCCATTCCATTATGCTAAAGGTACATAAAATGTACATAACTACCCAAAAAAGAGATTACATAGAACAAATGAGAAATAAAATGCTCCACTACCAAAATCTAATTATTTTGTGATCAGTCTGGAGCAAATGTATGACTGAAACAAAGTATTTGTACTATATTAAGAAACTAAACAAATTAAAACATCAATGAATACCTAACTTTGGGGTCAGAGATTTTAATAACAGCAAAAAGGAATAGTTTCATTTGAAATTGTCTATTGTAATCTTAAATATTTTTTTTCTGGGCTCCCTGATTAAACCATTTCATTTGTATGTTTACTTTAACTTCATCACAAGCAGATCTGCTGCACTGCATATCAGCCAGCATCCCTGAACTGATCCTAAATAATCACAACATTATTTTGTGCAATTTCACACTTACTTTGTATGCTTGTCTATCAAATCACAGCAAACTAAATTTTCTGGTATATATAAAAATATGTTCTTAAAAATCAAATTGCTGAAGTCTCCATTTGAAGAATTTGTGCTCACTTTCCCTCTTCTGTGCATTTATGCTGTTCTCTAGTCTAGCTACTGAGTATCAAGAGATTTTTCTTCTGAACATTCAAAAATAAAATTTCTCCTCAGACTCATTTTAGCTCATTTCTCCTTTAATGACAATTCTTGTTACTTCACTTTTCACACACCCACACAATTTTTTGAAAGACTTTCAGATCTTGTATAGTACTGATTCTGCTGAAAAAAATATCCACTAGTGTTTGACAGGCTGTATAATCATTGCAAAAGCACTCCCAGCTCTCACACAGGTTAATTTTTTCAATCTAGCAGGGTAAGAATTTTTTCTTGCTTTTCTGTTTTTTTTTTCCTGGGCAAAACAATAACCATTCTCCAGAGAGCTTCTCTTTCACTTGATGACTATGATTACACTGCTTGAACTCTCAGGGGAGTTTCTAAATTACCACTCCCATAGCAGATCCAGCAGTAGCAGAGAGAGAATCACAGAATCATTTAGGTTGGAAAAGAACTCCAAGATCCTCAAGTCCAACCGCAAACCTAACACTGCTAAATCCCACTAGGCCCTGCCCCTAAGAGCTGTGGCAGCTTGTGGGACCAAAACCTGAACCAGCTGCACTCCTTTGCCAAGCCAGCACCCGCCTGTTGAAATTCACAGTTATTAATTTTCCCTCCACTTATTTCTTTAATGCCTAGGAGATTTTGCTTTACATTTGCTGAGATCAGTTCATTAAAATACTAATTTCAAGCAGCAGTTTTCTGCTGGTGAGCACTGCCTGTAGTGCTGATATACTCTCAGCTGCAGGAGAGTTCATAGATGCTCAGGTCCCTGGAAGTGGAAGAGGAGGTTGAAGATTAATTGACTGAATGACTGACAGGAAATACAACAGAATTTTACATCTCATACCTGTTTATTTCTGCTTTTGTTTCACCTAGATGGCACATATGAAAGTTTTTTTTTTTTAATCTAAAACACGAGAAAGTCATTAGCACTGAAAATCCCAGACTCTCTTAGCAAATTATATACGTAGGTAGGAATTTTGCCCTAGTAAAGCATAAATATGTTTTGGATGACCACAACATCATCCACAAGTGTGAAATATTTCAAATATTGCACAGCAGCAGCTAGACAGAAACACACCTGAAAGTGTAATGGGCAAGTGGAAGAGCAACACTTCTGGAAGGCTGAAGATTAGCACAACAGAACAGCTGATGCTTAAGTAAGAAGAGTAAAAAAAAACGGCACTTAGCAAGGTTTTGGGCCCCTGAAAGAATCAGTGACTATCTAGAAAGAAAGGAAGAGGGTGCAGAAGGCATTGAGGAAATGCACTGAACGCAGTCACAGCCCAGGCAACTTTCAGCTCCTTTTCATGTAATGAGGAAAACGTGGTCTGGCTGAGGAAAAGAACATTCAGTACTGTTTGTTTCAAAGCCCTGTGCTCCAGATTACTGACAAGGATGTCAGTAATCTGGAGCACAGTACTCTAAGTTGCATAGATGCTCCTGGCAGAACATTTATGATTTATCACTGGTCTCAGGCTCTCCAGCACTAACACATCATCATTCCTCATTTTCTGCCCCATATTCCATATATACACTGCAGAGTGCTACCCTAACATTTAAACAGCTGCTGTATTTTGCAGGAGAACTACATTTTAGATGCCAAGAGTCACAATATTGTAATTCAAACTCAAGTAACAGAAATTTCTGCATTCTCTGGTGACTTCTGAGATTCTGCCCTTCTGCCCTGAATCTTGGTAAACACTCAGAAATTTTTCTTCTTTTAAAGAAACTAGCAGGAGCTTTGCTCTATCTAGACAACTTTTAAAAATATATTGCATTAATGTGGAATAGGATAAAGTGTCTAAATCTGTGAAATACCATGGTATTTCTAGAATATGTTCCACATACATGTGCTAAGTATAGTCAGAGTTTTCAGATATGGGTGTTAATATTCAGGTTCTTAAAATCTTTGCATTCCTAAACAATAGGAAAGCTAAAGAATGAGAAAAGCAGTTGAAATAGCAGTTATTACCTGTACTGCATTCAACTATGTCTATTAAAACATAGACCATAGACAAAACCAGCAAAAATTATCTAGTGAAGCACTTCTGTGGGAAAACACTGGTACAGCATGTGGAAATATCAGGCACCTAATAATCAACAAAAGCAGGAAAAACATAAAAGGCAAATGTAAGAAACATTAAAAAAAAGTAAACCTTTTCCACTCTGAAGCAGGTGTCATGTAAATTACACCCTTAGTCAATCAGATAAATAATTAGCCTCTGCAAAATTTAGCCTTCAAATCCAAGTAAGATCATTCTCTTATTTTTGCTTGACTCTAAATAGATCCACACACGGTGCAGAATTTGCTTTCAGATTCAAGTATTAAAAATTTGCCATGAGTACCCTGGCCATTCTGCATTATTCTTTTAGTTCAGGTACATCTTGCAATTTATGAACTGAAGGATGGCGATACTGTAGTTACAGTACAAGAAAGCAAATGAGATGAAAGGTTCTACCTGAGAGTTTGCCTTTTTTTTTTCCTAAAATAGAGATGATAAATTTTTCATTCTATAAGCAAGTTTCAAGACTTGGTAACAACCAGTAAACTACTTTGAGAACTCTTTAAGAAGTGTAACTCAATTCAAGTGCAAGCTCTTCTCTTCTCTCTCTCCCAAAAAGACAATCTATGCATTGGTCAGTGACTCTACACTACTGTGTTCAGACAAACCATTTCATTTTAAAGCGCTTTGCTGATTTCACATCTTTCAGTGACAGCTGTTTTTATTCTATATCTGTATATTTACTACATTCAAACTGTATCAGTTGTCTCAGAAATACATCCTGCATTCACAGAAAACAACTAAAAGAGACAGAAATCCAATCTTATTTGGTCCATTTTTCATACAGCACACAAGCAATATGAAGTTCATCTTCTTGGCTTCTACAAACCCTCTGACAATCCAACCCCCAAAACAGAGGAAAGAAGGTAGCAGTAGAGAAAAAGAATGCCAAGCTTCTTTTTAAAAGTCTAACAAAAGTACTTGCAACTCAGCAAAATAAAATTATTTTCAATAATCTGTTATGTATATAAAGTCACCTTGTGTTTCACCTGAATATTTCCATTGCAGAATCACAGAATGGATGGGGTTTAAAGAGACATTAGAGATCACCCCCCTTGCTGTGGGCAGGGACCCCTTCTGCTAGATCAGGTTGCTCAGAGCCCCATCGAACCTGCATTGAACACTTCCAAGGATGGCACATCCACAACTTCTCTGGGCAGCCTGTTCCAGTGTCTCACCACTCTCACAGTAATGAATTTGTTCCTAATACCTAATCTAATCCTATCCTATTTCAGTTTGAATCCATTCCCCCTTGTCCTGTCCCTACATGCTCTTGTAAAAAGGCTCTGGATCTTTCTTGTAGGCTCCCTTCAGGCACTGGAAGACCACAATTAGGTCATCTCAAAGCCTTCTCTTTTCCAGACTGAACATTCCCAATTCTCAAGTCTTTCCTCATAGGAGAGGTGCTCCATTTCTCTAACCATCTTGCTGGCTATGAAGAGACACCCCTGATGTTTGAGCAAAAAATGATACAACATGAGATGTGAGTTAACAGAAGATGCTACTGAAGTAAATAGAGGTTTATTTGTTCTAATTTTATGTGGTATTTCTCTCTGAAATGCTCCCATACCTTAAGGAAAACACCAAGTTCTCAGCTTTGTTTGCTTACTGAACAGTAACAAACTAACAGTGAGCAGTCACCTGTTCTTTTGGAGTCTTTGTGAGAGTAGATCTATGGGATTTATAGCTGAGGTCACACACACTTGTGAAGCCTGCTGTGGTATGGGGTCTCTACCCCTAGACAAGACCATCCTACTTGACCTATGATGTTTCCTTCCTTGCATCTTCAGCACAGCCTGATTTCACCTGTAACTGCTTTCCATATAATCCCCCAAAGCAGATAGATTAATATATTCAGCATTGTATCCTCTCAGAATTTGACACAAACAAATGTGAGTTAAACAACAATATGCACTGAATTGTGTGCTATATATCATAAAATCTGTCTCACCCTAAGGAAAGGCTAAACAAATATAGGTGTTTTGCATAAATCCAAAAGAAATATATTCCCTGACTGATGACTCAAATACAATTAGTGGCTGCTTGCAGAAGGTAAATGAGTACCTGCTAAAAGCCATAAAAATCACTTTTGATGGTATGATATGCATTGAGACCTACTTCTGCTTCAAGAGAGACATACAAATAACTATGTAATTTCTGATCTATGTAATTTCTGTCCCAAGAAGTAACAGTTTTTCTTCTCAGTTTAGGGTGGGGGGAGCCAATCAAACTGGAGTAATCAGCCTGCTTCTATGCTAGTAACATCACTATTGGGAAATGCTTAGCAAGCACAGCTCACTAGAACTGTATTTGACAGCCATTTTAATGGCAGCTGCTGCAAGATTATAACTTGACATGAATACAGATCTCTGGTATTACCTTTTCTGTAAGCACTTTCAGTTCTCAAGACAAGAAAGAAGGAGCAAATGACAAAAAGAGCCAAGGTGGAAAAAGACTAAAACATGAGAGAGAAAAAGGGCAAAGCAACCTACATCTGCCACTCAGTGTGGGGTTTCCTACAGCATCATTTTCCTGTTTAATACCAGCAATGTTAGTCTCCTACAATTACCTGCTCAGTCCATTGTGTGTTTCTAATCCAGTCAGGATTCAGAAGTGTAGTTACTGAGGTTTATAATTTACAGCAGTGGGCCAAGCTTTGTTTTATGCAGACACACCTGCTGCATTAGTGTAGAAAGAGATGCTGATGAACCTGGGATGTAATGAATTAGTGGACTGGGCTTTTCTCCTGCTCCCTTCTCTCTTTCAGACACCTCGTAGCCACTACTATCAATAATACCACACTGTATAACAGAAAAGCAATTTAAGCAAGCTGAGGTATTGGAGTTACTATTAAGCAGCTGGATTCTACCATTTCACTTTGATTTTTAAAGAGATTTTATGGTTTTTTTCCTAATAGGACATAAAGCAATTTTTAGCTAGCTCATTCCCCTTCATCTTCTCTGCCCCCAGCACCACACAGAAAGCAGCTATTGGGTGTAAAGACTGTGTAATTTTACAAGAATTCAGGAGGTGAAAGGACCCAAGCAGCGGATGGAAGAAAAGTAGCAGTCAGTTACAAAAGGAATCCCATTTTATTCTTTCCCCTGAGGCCTCTGCCAGTCATGCTGTGCTGCATCTGCGTGCTGGGCAACACTCCTGGGGCAGATCTTCATGTGTAGTACAATGTGTGTCAGCCTCAAAAGGACTGTGGCATTTTACATGAAGCTCTGCCACCTATTTTTTTTCCTAAATATGTGTAACAGTGGAGGAAGAATATCTGAATCTAAAGATCTATACAATGCCCCTAAAATATGGGTCACAAATGGACTAGTGTGTCTCACTTGAGGGTCACTTGTCACAACTGATCTCCTATTAAATGTGGTTACCCTGGCAAGCAGGAATAAAAAAAAAAAAGAAAAAAAAGCACTATATTTATTACCTGTTGCCCATGGCACTCCAGTATTGTTTTTCAATTGACTGCCTAGTGTCCTGCTTTATCTTTTTGTTTCCATGTTAGAGCCCAAATTCCCTTTTATGGAAATTTAATAAGGCATCCAAACTCTGTCATGCAATTCCTGTGATGGGTAAATTTTGGATATTCATATTTCACTCAACAAACTCACAGCATGTGTAACTTCATGCAGTAGCGTGTGATGCTGAGGATGTTTAGAAATTGGATTTATAGTGGAATTATTTTAAAATAATCTCTAATGCTGAAGAGAGGTTATTGTCACAGCAAGCAATTGTAGAACATTGAGAGAATTTTGCAGGTTATGTAGGAATGAGTGAGCAGTGTGAATAGGAAACCTTAACATTCAATATGTTTTGAAATTCAAAATCCTTAGTAAAACCATAAAGAAGAGACAATGCTGTTTCAGGGGAGTTACAGCTTAAAGGATATGAAAATCAGCAAGAGCCAAGTGTATTTCATATTGGGATTTCTATTCCTGTCTAAAATGCTTGAAATGTTTGTATTCTCTGAGTGCTGGCTGAATTGTTGCACAGATGAGGGCTGAGAAACCCAACAATAAAAAACAAAAAAAAGTAATTTTTTTGCTTTGTCTTGAGACTAAGAGGCAAGGGAGATACAAAAGACCAAATGTCTTTCTTTAACAAACTGGTTAAAAAAACCTAACCATTCCTAAAAAACAGGAAGTCACATCAGAGATTAACATGAAACTTGCAATTTCCAGGCTGTCTCTACTTCAGCAGCAAGGACAGAACAGACTGACAGAAGAGAGAGGTCCAGACTGAGACCTAAACAAGGACCTTGGGGCCTGAGTCAAATTCAGTGTCTTGCTGCACTGTGGAGCAGCAGGCCCTGGCTAGCTCGTGCTGACCTAGCGAGCAGCAAACCCCACCCAGCAAGAGAGATGATCAATACAGAAGATTTGGGGCTTTGACCCTTGGTCACACCTGCAGCTCACTGTTCCATGGGCAATTTGTTCACTCTTCTTACCCTGGGGTGGTTGAAGCTATTGCACTCATGTTTCTTGTACTTTAGGAGAGTTTAGATTAATAAAGGAACACAAGCTCACAAGTACTGAGCCTGCCCCAGCTGATTTAATAATTTCTTTGCTATCAATTCAAATGGGATGTCTCCCCTTCAGAACTGCGGCTTCTGCAGACATACATGTGCTTTGTATGACTGATGCAATGGAATAAGTTAAATTTTGACATTTTGCTAAAAGCCATTTCACTAACGATGACAGTGATTTGGCACACCTGGAAGAAAGGAGAAAAGCACTGACATGCAGGCAGATTCTGTTGCTTGGGAAGTTCTTCCCAAGATCTGTACATGACTCATAACCTGCCAGCATGCTGCAAAAAGCAAATGAAAAAACAGGACTCTATAGCCCAAGGGATACACACCTCACATCATTTTCCCTTCCCATTATAAAAGGCAAAGTTGGAAAAAAAGCCCAAAACCAACCTCTTTCCTGCACAGTTTTGGAAACAATGGAGTCCTCTGTGACTTAGGTTTGTCTGTGATGTGAGTAAACAGGAGGGGCAATAAAATGTTTAAGAGAAGGATGAGAGAAGAGATGAACACACACTACCAAACTCAGTGTCCACCAACAAATGATTCCACATAAGAGACCGAACTGAGGTTTCTGTACTTCAGTAGTCCTCCATTGCAGAAACTCAGGATGGTTGTTCACTGACTCAATTAAAAACTTAATAGATGAATAACAACCCTGTTTCTGTGACAAGGCATTGATATTTCTAGGGAGAGGAAGTTTTAGTACTTAATACTACTTGTACATTGTAGTATATCAAGGAAATTGCCAAAGTTAAAACAAAAGATGCATCTGAGATGGAAATGTTGCCTCAAGAGATTATTTCAGGAAATATGATGGTGTTCTTCATCATAACCCATGTCTTCACACTAAAATAGCAACTATGACTCTTGACTCTTCAGCCTGATTCAGTGAAATACACAATTTAGAAGCTTTAGGAACAGCTTTTATTTACATTTTTGTATTTAACTTCATTTTGTTCTACATGTTCAGATGTTGAACTAGTCAGGACATTCAGATTTCTCTTCTTCACCAGTTTAACTTTTTGATTGCCTCACATAATAAAATACTGTCAGTCAATGTTCAAGATGTAAATGCAGAATTTAAAAAAATATGCAACATCCAAATTGCTTTTGATAATGAAAGAAGAGTAAACTTGAGCTCTGCAGAACTCTAAATTTTGGCACAAAAAGAGCTTAGGGAGAGGCTCTTTTGCCTCCAAACACCTTGAGAAGCTGAAACAAATAATTTGTCCTCACAGTTCTCAGTGCAGGATTGTGTATCCCAAAACTCACACCCAAGCTATGCACTCAGTTAAAATGGAGGCAAATAATAGGAGAAACCTATTAAGACCAACAGAAAGAAATTTTAGGGAATGAGCTGTTTCATGTTTAATGCCTTGACGGTCTCTTATCTAATCAATGTACCAGAATATCCTTTACCAGCCCAGTAGATTTTAGGACAATGTCCTATGGAGCCAGAAGAGAAAGTGGCCAGAGAAATTTTTTGTGTAAACCTTTTGTTCCACAAAGCATCTAGCAAGGGTGCCAGTCTCTCAAAGACATTGTGTTTTTCACTGCAGTTTTCTGTCAAATTAATCCATGTGAACACAGACATCACAACCTGAAATACTGTGCATACTCCAACTCAACATATAGAATGCATTAATGCACTTTAATTACAGAAGTTTTCATCTGTATCACCACAACTTGTGGACTACTCAAGTCACAGAAAAGTCTCTGTGAGGTGTATATCAACAGACTTTCACTGAATTACAAGGTTAAAATATTTCAATAAACCTAATTCTCTTTTATATTCAGTAGTAAAGCTGTCACTGTTATCAACTGTTGCGATGTTTTAAGCACAGAAGTCAATATGGAACATTTGTATTTTCAAAAAAGTAGAAAAAGAAAGAAGAAAAGGAAAAGCTGGAAAATGGAAAAGAAGGAAAAAAGAAAATGAGGGAAAAAAGAAAAGAAAAAGAATTCCCAAACCAGTGAAAGTTTTACCAGAAAAATATAAAATGGCCACCAAAACCAGAGAAAATGAAACAGAGACACAAAATGAGAACCATTGAAAAGAGAAAGCAATTTATGAAGAAAGAAAAAATAATCAAATTTCAAATCAAGCTATGTTGCTTTTCAACATCATAGTCAGAATATTATGCCTTCAGGCAGTCTTAAGAGAAGATAACCCTCAAGTCTGGCAAGTTCTGTAATTCATGTTCTTCATATGAAAAGAGAGCTTTGTTTGTACACATACAGAATGTTTATGACACCACTTATGGCATCTGTGGCTGAAGGTAAAGGGTCCCTGTGATACAAGCAGTACTTTGAAAATGTAGTAATTCCTTAAACATCAGTGGAACAGCACAGCCATCTCCAGTCCTTTACACTTTGAGACAAGCTGAAGACAAGATTTTTGTTTCTTTTGTGGGGTTCAAAAAGAAAAAGGACATTGAGAGTATCTGAAGATAGCTGCTGTGACCCTTGGGAAAGAGCTGGAAAGACCAGAAATGAGAAAATCCTGTGGGAGCTCTAGTGAGCAGCAGAGGAGCATCCTGATGTACTGGCTCAGTTTGATGAACAATCCCGTGCACATAAAATAAAAGGTAGAAGCAGACCTGCCTTGACCAACAAAAAGAGCAGTGGTATAAACACCAGGAGGCAACTTCCTACAAATAGAGAGAAGTACTAAAACCATGCCCCAACACCCACTGAAGCAAACAAGTTTTGCACAGAGAACTGATGCCATTTTTATCTCCTGTCAACCACAAACATCACCACTTAAACTTCCTGTTCCAAAACCAAGAATTATCACTGGGAAATTGCTTCAGTGGTAAGAAAACCACACTGTCTTCTACTCAGACTCACAATATGGACACCATCTCCCTGCATTTTTATCATTGCAGATATATAAAAACAAGCTCTGGTAAATACAGAGAGAAAATGGCTTTTTTTTCCCTTCTCTGATCATATTTTAAGATGAATTTTAAAAAAGAGCTGAAGCTGAAATGTGTGGCATTGAAAAGCCCCTCAACTTTATAAACAAAAGAAGAATCAAATTCTACTTCTTTTCTGAAAACTAGAGTTCTTAGCTGTTTATACAAGGTGCTATAAATTGTATCCTGTGCCAGAAAGTCACATCTTTTCTCTGATGCCCCCCAATGTTTAGGCTGCTTGCTTTAATCTCTTAGATCCCTACAAAGCCTCCAGTTTCTTTCTCTGGTGCTCCTGCTTGGTAGAGAGTGGCTATTGCACCTTTCCCAGGACTGCAGTGTGAGGGCTGGAGGAGCAGGGCTGGCTCCTGAGACTGAAATTCCTTAGGCATTAATTTGTCACAAGCTCCAGCGTTACGCATAAGGGGAAAATTTAAAGTTCATACAATCTCTAAATTTTTCAAGGTTTTTAGACTATTTACCTCATGAAGTAACATAGAAAAATTACAAATATCTGTGAAACAACAGATGCTCACATGCCCTACTGCACTCCAAATTCCTTGCCATATTTCAGCATTCCTTGGGGCTAGGTCAGAGGTTCAACACACAGCTTTTCAAGAGAAAAGGGCACCAGTTTCCTTTTTTAAAGGCAATTTTTCCCTTTCTTTTCCTCTCCAAACCTCATACTTCAACCACTTTTGTTTTATAACCCACTCCTCCTCACCTGGGGACTCTTCCATCAGCCTCCTTAGGTCAGCCAAGTCCCACCAGCTGATCTGTTGCTAAGTTACTACTCCTCTGTGTTTCAGACTCAAAAAATGATCTGTCTGGGGCAACAGCCAACTTTTTGTAAAATATCACTCTAAATATGTGTTCACTGTAGTTAAAATGACCTGTTATTTTTGCTCCCTGGCATTGCAGATACTCTCCCTCTTCTCCCTGGTAAATTTTATAACAATACAGGAACAAAAGATTTCCAAGAAACAAACCAAACTCCATGTTCACCGGCTTTGTGTAGACTCTGTTTCCAGCTTTGTGTAGACTCTGTTTCCAGCACTGAAGAGAAGTCCCAAGCTGCACAACAAGTGAACCCAGAGCCCACCCTCTCCCTCCCATTTTAATAGCATGAGACAAACCTGGAGAACATGCTCAGAGCAGGCACTGCTGCTTTACATGAAGCTAATCATGCCAGCTGTACCTTGCTGTAGCAAATGGATGGACTTGTATGGAGGGATTTGTTCTGCTGTTTCCATCAGA
This sequence comes from Melozone crissalis, assembly GCF_028551555.1. Lineage (NCBI taxonomy): Eukaryota > Metazoa > Chordata > Aves > Passeriformes > Passerellidae > Melozone > Melozone crissalis. Next base: position 39,300,146 of record NW_026535784.1, on the reverse strand, counting down.
ACTCAAATCCATTACAATTTGACCTTCCTACACAGCATCTTTCAAAGTTCCCAGTTTTTTTACCCCAAAATCTGCAGTTACAGCCTAATTCTTATTTCCCAGTTATTAGCTGTAAGCCCCACTAATTGCCTCATCTCCCCCGAATAATTTTAGAGTCCCTGAGCATCCATGAGTGGAGAATCAAGAAATTAAGAGTAAATGAGAGCATTTTTTTCCTCTTCCTTGATTCCTGCAGGCAAAAACTGTCTACAACAGGAGATTTGATGAGTACTAGACTCACGTCTCTCTTGCTCTTAGAGAGGCTGTCAGTATTTCCAGACTGCGGCAAAACATTTTTCAAATTCCTCCCCATGTCCAGCCGTGAATTTTACAACTGCAATACAAAATGCTGTGCTGCTTTTGTTTTGGATTCCTCCTTTTCTTTTTTTTTGCTTGGGATGGCAAGAACACTGGCTGCCAGTTTCCCTTGCAGATACGTCAACCAACAGGCACTTCTCACAAAGTCATTGCCTTCTTTTCTCCACATAACCACATGGAAATTGCTACCTTTTTTTTTTTTTTTTTTTTTCCCAACTAAGCACATGGAATAACTTCTAAAACAAAGACAGAAGGCTGTTTGTTAAAGATCTGTAGCAAAAATCTTGATTCTGCCCTGTCTACCAAATAATTTAATAGGGTTTTTTCAACTGTCTTCAGCAGGAATTTGATGTTACACTGACAGCATCAGGAGATGAATTTAGTGGACAATTTAGGAGAAAATATTATCAGGCCCTTAAAAAAAAAAAAAAGACAACTTAAAAGGAATAGAAAATTATTTGAGCAGTAAGCTGAGCCATGATATTAAGTGCAAGGTTCAAAAATGACTATTTTTACTGTAGAAACTATTTCCCACAGCCTCATTTTCAACAGATAGTATTATATTGTTGTATTTTACAATGAGTGTTTGCAAGATAAAGGACTATTGACAGTGAATAAAGACATGAAAACTCTGGTCTCACCAGGATTAAAAGTGTTAAAAATAATCTGGCTGACAGGAATACACAAAAGCAATCTAAAATAGCTAAAAATGATGGAAGGCCACAGAATGAACTTGCATGTGAAATTGTTTCAAGATTGCTGTTCCAGAGGCCATTTTGCCTGGAAAGCAGCTTTTGTCATCTGTCTAGACGACTTCCAGTGACCACAGAGGGGACAGACCAGCAAGCACAATTGCTCCCTTCCCACGTGTACATTCTCATTTCCCACCAAGAGACCCTGCCGGGGAGCCCAGACTGACACACACTCTGCAGCGTATCTGCCCTGTAAATTCAGCCTTTACATATTTTTCAGATGCTGTATCACAGGACACTCTTATTCTGGAAGCCATGCATTTGTCACTAATGTCTCCACAGTCACAGAAGGGAATGAGATCTGCAGGTTGATTGGAAAACCATTTATTACCCAGAAGCAGAGGGCCATGAGGCACCGTGCGCATCCAAGCCCACCACCACCGCCATCAGCAGGAACTGTCTGCCAGGTGGGAATTTAGGTCAAGACCAGGATCTTTTCCTTATTATTAGTGTTAGGATTCTTCAAGATTACCAACAAGGTGATGACATTAAAAAGGATAGTAGGGTACAGCAAAACGTGTGTGATTTATGAGCTTATACTGAGTGTAAAGTTTGCTCTCCTTCTCAAAACAAATTCCTTTCTGTATTTATATTGTGGCTTTCAACATATTGCATTGTCTCTGTTCTGCCTGTGCTTCCACCTCTCAAAATCCTACCTCAGTTAGCACATAGAAACAATAATGAAATTGCAACAAAGCATAAAAAAAGAAGAAAGAATAAATAAAAAAGAAAAACCATCAGGCTTTTCACTGAAAAGAGATAAAAGTTCCACAAGGGACCTTACTATTGCTATCAATTCTTTTGCTGAAAGCTGGAAGTTAACACAGTAAGGAGTGATACTACACAAATCTAAAATAGAAAGCTCTCTCTAAGCAGCAATTATAGCTTAAAGATGTTGAATGTTTGTGACGGTGCACACAACCCTTGACTGTATTATATTCTGTGGGGCAGATCCTCAGATAGCAATTTGGAGTCCTGAAACCAATTTATGTCATCTGAGGAGCTGCTTTATGAGAGTCTGACACTTTTATTAAACTGAGATTACCAGTGCACTTACTTCTGCACCTCTTGACTAGCAGTGCAATTATTATTCGGGGGATTTAATGGACTATATTGATGGCTACTGGTATTGTTCAGAGGGTTATTTTAAGTGTTTTGAAACTGAGGTACATAATGCAACTTTTACAAGTGGTTGCATAACCCAATGTCCCAATGCATCCCTATTTTCTTGACTGGTTACATTAAGTCCCTAATGCACACACACACACAGACTGCTTATTCTGACTCAGTGAAATGACATTCACATTGCCAGTAAGATTTTTGTTCCGAGTGAAAAATGAACTTTTATCCTGAATTACTTGGAGAAATTTGGATTTGGAGAAAACAAAGAGAAACAAATACAGCAACTCCATCAAAGATTGGTGTATGTATCTTCTTGGGGGCAACTAGTCTCAGAGCTGCAGTCAAACACATACCTTGCATTTAGTTTCACAGATTTTGATCAACTGAAGTTGCTTCAAAGCTCTGTTCACTTTCGCTTCTGATCTCAGATTATCTTTGCATTCAGCCTACATTTTGAGCTCTATCACACACTCAGAGTCCCCTCTTACCAAAATATCATCAATTCAGTGTACTGGGAAGAAAAGTGGCATTCTAGTTAAAGGAAGAGATTGGCTAGTCTCTCTTTTTCTCAATATTCAAAGAAACTGCAAATATTATCTGATATAAAGCTGTCTCTACTAAGTTCTTGCTTTGTCTACAATCAAGGCCACTTAAATCTTCAAACTCAATGTGAAGTAGCCACAGAGGTGCATGGAGTTTCACTCCTGCACAGAAATATCTAAACCAGCTCACAGTAGGCTCATGCAGCACAGTAGAAACTACAGCCAATCTGCTCTCCCTGTCCAGCTGGTGACTGGACATGGGAGATTGACACAGTATTCCCAAAGCCTGCAAACAGACCATGGGGTTTGTCTCAATTGCCCAAAATGAAACTGCCTCATTTTCCTAAAAACACTACAGAAACCCTCCTCCACCCCCCGCACCAAACCTAAAGAGTAGTAAACTCCAGGTAAGGGTAGATAGACATGAAACACTGAGTCCTACAGGGAACATTTTGGTAATTGTTAAAGAAGAAGAAGTGGGAACTAAATGCCACTCTCCCATTTTGAGGTTAAGAGAGATGGAACTGTAGCTCCCAGGGTGACTTTCTAGGGAATACTCTGGCTGCCTCTGTGCCTACTCTGATGTGCAAGGGAAGCTGCATTTTCCACTTCTCTCATGGATTGAAGCAATTTCTACTCAACACAGCTCAATCCAATTCAGCCTTGTCAAAGCAAACAGCTGAAGAAAACTGTAAAGCTTAAGAGGTGCATGTATGTGTGAAGCACACATACACCCTCACATCCTATTTTCCTACTTTGCAGCAGCAAAGTGTAGACCTATCCTGCACTATTTCACCACCAGCTCTTTAAAGCAAAACCCTCTGGGCTCTGAACAAAGCCCCTTTGCTAAATAGCAATCCAACAGGTAAGGGACCCTCATTTCATGCTCAAAATGGAATCCTGTAGAAGTCATGCTGCAACAAAGAGCTTATGTCATCTACTGATAACGACTACTTTTCCAACCCGTTTAATTGCTTTCATTGTTTATAATTTTGTGGACACATTTTCTTCAGGAGAGAATAATTTTCAATATAGTCTAAACAAGGAAGATATATACTACAAGATGTGAGCTCAATTAAGTTTTCTGATCTAAGCCAATAAATTCCATGATAAACTACCAGAAACAATAAAACAAGTAGCAAAACATGATTAATAGGGGGATTTCAGTCAATAGGCTCTTCTAATCTGGGGATCTGACAGTTCCATAAAAATAGCAGATAAGAAGAAATAATGGCAAAGTTAAAATCACAACAATGGTAATGTATAATAAACCATGTATTTCAAAAGATTATGTTGCAAGTGAAATGTTGCACCAAAATTTATCGATCAAAAAATGATTCTCTATGAAGTTATCATCTTCTGCTTGTTCTTGTACATATGGAAATCAGAAAAGACTCAGATCTCAAATTACATAGCAAACTGGCCCAGCTAGAGAATTTACATGGGCACCTGAAAAAAAGCAGGAAGAAACTTTAACCACAGGAGACCTGTGGTTAAAGACACAGTACTTTATGAAAATCCACAGCTAGCACTCATTTCTGGATGTCTGTCAAAGAATACTGCTGTAAAGACTGAACTGGTATCTCACAGGAGGCATAATTCTGCTCTGCTCTTTGAAATTTAAATGCTGTTAAGTGTCTTTCCTTCTTTTTAGTTTGAGGATTAAGTAATCACCTTTATGAAGGTAAAACCATACAGAAAAATTCTTCTGTTAGAGCATCAGAAACAAAGAATATTAGTGAGTCTGAACCCACTTTCCTTTTTCATCCAACAAGTCAGTCAAGGGTCAGTGTCAGAAGGGGTTGGACATAAGCTCCAGTTGCAAATACTTTTTGTGGCAGCCTGGAGTAGCCCCCATGTGCCCTGTTAGACCCCTGTGTACTACTCACCTTTACACTGCTACTACTACTCACCAGCTCATCTGGTACCCCAGGGCAAACAAACTGTCATAGAACATTTAATTCCATTAGAAAACAAAAATGAACAGACTGGTTCAAACCAGTTCTAGCAGGACACAAACACCTCTGATAATCTCTATATGAACCCTTTTTAGCTCAAGAGATTTCCTGTTTCGCTCCACTTATTAACCTACCCACCACGACCTTCTCTTCCAAATACTAACCCAACCTCCCACCGAACTAAGGGACACACTTTTAAACTCTGAGCATTCACAGCACCCTGTGGGAATAAATTACAGAAGTTCAATACCTGCTCTGTGAAAAGCAACATTTTAAACCCAGCTCTTGCCAGTTTCACCCAGTGCTCCCTAGCTCCTGCGGCAGAGAGATGCTGATGGAGGGATGCCTACCTGCCCACTCCCTGCCCCTCAACATGCCTCTCTATCCTCCACCTACAGATGCATTGCTGAAAAACACTACTTATGCAAAGCAAGTTCTTTCAAAAGCATGCATTCTGACAAAACTGCTTCAGTATTGCCCCAAGACTGTTAAAGAAATCCTAGTTTTACCTATACTCATTGTTGTTTCATTGTTTTTACTGTGTTTAAAAATCAGTTAAAATATCTGGCTCAGTGCTCATATAACACTACCTCCTTTTCCAAAATAAACCATAAACTCTTGAGCTGACACAAATATCCTGCCCTGAGAGATGTGACTTTCCTAAGTAAATTGCACCAAACAATAAAAAGATCTCTAACAATACTATTTTATGTAAAACCACTTCTCAACACTATTTTCAAGCTCTTGACAGAACTGTATTTTATACATGTGAACTTCAAAAAAAAAGTAATAAAATTCCTTCTGGCTCTTTCTGAATTATAAAATAGAAAAAATGCAAACAACATTCTTCAGTTCTATCCACATTAAAAATCCCTGCTCAAAAGATGTAATAAATTATTTTCCTGGGACCTGGATTATAAAGCAACTTCTTCTAGGTCATAAAATCATGGAAAAACTTTTTTCAGCATGACCGTCTTTCATCAATAAAATTCACCTAACTGAAAACTTGCTCATCATACAGAGCAGCAAATCTATTGTGTTATGCCACACACTCCTTAGAAAACCCTACTTTTTATTTCAATAGATTGATGTGGGATAATATGAACAAAACACAGAATTATTTTGGTTGCTTTGCCCTCTTAGCTCATACCTGGAATCTATATCTCACTATTTCTGTAGTAGTAGTGAATAGGGCAAATAATAATTTCAATGTTTCTCTATGAATATTGTGTTAGTCTGCACTCACTTTTATTGTCAAGAAAAACTTGAGTCTTGAACTTGCCTCATTGTTTCAGCCTAACTCTCAGCTGATTTACAGAGCAGCAATTTCACTGCAGACCAAAGAGTTGAAATTAAATCAACACCAGTCCTTAATGATTCACATCACCGAGCTGTCAGGCAGGATCAGTTTCTGCTTCTTCACTCTCCAACATCCAGAAAATGCAGCCAACTCTCTACACCCGATTTTCCCCACAAATTTGAATGAACTAAGTCAGGAATATCTCTACCAGAATTGCCATCATTGTTTGTAAGGGTCAATGGACTTCTCCTATATATTCCACTCTGAAAAGTTAGGAGGTTCTTTTAAGGTAAAACATATAATTGATTCCGATTTCACTTTTATTGGCAGCCTAGCAGTTAAAAAGAATACAAAGGTTACAGCTCAGCGATAGGGATGAAATCAGGGAAAGTTTTTAAAAATCACTCTCATTCAAAGAACTTAAATATTCATGTCCCATCAAAAACACTTATAATTTTTAGAGTCATAGATGCTTTTGCAAACCCACTGCATGCAGGTAGACAGGAGCCTATGAATTTTGCATGGTTTGCTTTCAATTTCAGCAGTGAACTGCAAGGAATCTGGGTCAGAGACTTTTGCTGAATCAGGTCTCCTCATTTTGCAGGAACAAACACATTTGGAGCTGCCATTAAGCAAGGTACCATAACTTCATTTAAAGGGACAGCATTTATTTTGTTCCAGAAAACATAGAAAGCTATGAAACATTAACACACCCAACTGCTTCCTGCATCAAATCCAGGTTTTGAGAGTGAGACATCAAAACATGCCTGCCAGTCAAAAGGTTGCAAATGAGCACAGTGGAAGCTGGCAGTCCTGTTTTCATTTTCTCATAGCACTGTCCAGACTTGGTGGTATCAGCCCCAGCAAATACCTGCCACAGTGAGACCTGCTATGACCCTGAGACAATGCCAGTGAGCTCATTATTAAAAAACACTGTGAGCACTGCAGTTGCTTTTGGTGCTAGTGTGTCCCCAGCTCAATTTTCTGCTGAAGTACCCAAACAATATTAAATATCATTCCACTAGAATAGAGCACTGCATTAGTCTAGCATTTTGTTGCGAAATTCCACCCAGTGAGAATACATTTACTACAGTTTGGCCCTGGAGGGCAGAACAATCAGCAAATGGATTTTACAGCTAGGAGCTCCCTGCATGGAGAAAATCAGAATCCTGGGTCTTTGTCATGCTTCAATGAAGCGAAGCACTGGGATATACAGTGAGCTCAGAAATCATCATAAGAGAGGCAAGAACGAGTATTGTGAGGAGTGAAATGAATAAATTTGCTTTCAGAGCCAGTCCCATTCAAAACAGACATGTTAATACGTTTGTATTAATCTTTGACAACTACTTTTGTCCTTGCAACTGAAAAAATGAATGTATGGCTTTCCACTAATTAGGCTGGAGTGTTTTTTCAGCAAAAGGGTGTAACAAAAAAAAAAAGTCTTTTAATCGCATGGCTTGAAAATGGTGATGATTCTGAATGTTAATTCCAAATTATTACACATTATAATCTCTTAGCCTTTCCCACTGCATTATTTCCCAAGATAGCACATTTATAAAATTATTGTGTAAGAACTGGGACCTGATTATTCAAAACTTTCCAGTTGTTTCACAATTTTTTGATTGGCTTAACAATCTAAGGATGGAAATGCCATTTCAGGCTGACAACATACACACAGCCACTGCGATCACAGCACCTGACAGATCTGGCCATCTGAATTAATCTTTGGCCTGGAAATGTCAATATTTGACTCTTCTCTAGTTTTTCCTTTAGTCTCATGGGTCACATGGGAGATCACTTCAGAAGCATTACAATTGCAAAGTTGTTCTGACATTAACTTAGCTTTTAATCACAGTAACTTAAGACTTAGATTTTTAAGCTGCACCTCTTTTGAGCCACTTTGCTGAAAGCTGAGGACCCAGTGAAACCAACTTTTATGAAAATAATTGGGCTAAATAAGTATTGCTGTGAATATGGACAGGAACTGAGTTGAAAACAGATGTGAGATAAGCAGTCTTGAGCTGATCTAACATTCAGAGGGCAAGGAAGTAGAAGAGGAAATGAGCTGCACCTGTGCAGTTTTTTGGCCCTTATTTGTACTTATGAATACTGGGTTTTCATTGCTCATTTACACACAACACTGCTCACTTCAGAGCTTGAAGAAGCAGAAGAGTTGATCCCCACCTAAGATCCTTATTTCAGACACACATGCTAAGTGCACAATCAGTTCTAGTCACACCATCCTTCTATTGTATTTGGTTTTGACCAAGTCAGACCAAATAAACAGCTCAAAATAGTATTTTGAATCACCACTGAAGAGACTCAACATTTCAGCCTAAATTTTGCTCCACTGAAAACTTTCAAAGTTCATACTGCTGGAGTTATCCTGAGGAGACACTGTACAGACCTATTTCCCATTTTATGAAATATCTGAAGATCAAATGAGTCAATTTAAAATAAACTGAGATAAGGAACCGCATACAAATAAACAAGTGTCTTATTATTTCTAAGGAAATAACAGTAGCAATGAACATAAACTAGAATGTACTTTTCCCCACAGGTCCCAAAAGAGAAAAAAAAAAGACACCTTAGAAAAAGGTCATACTTCAGTATACCTCCTTTAAATGTATTCTGTATTTTGTCTGTTAAATTGTATAGTAAATACATTTGATTTTAACTTTCCTCAATGAGATTATATTGACCAGGGGTGAGGGAAGCAGCAAGAATTGTCCTTTTTTGCATGCGTGCACTCTGGTCACGGGTAAGGCATGTGACCTGTTTATTGTACATCACTACATGAGTCATACTAAGTGGAAATGGATTTAGCTGTGGTCTCTGCTCCTAAAGGTAGGGTTAATTACACCAACACTAAATCTGCAACATAACCTTCCCCAGAACTGGCCTCAAATAACAGGAAACAGAGACAGCTGGAACAAGGAGTGAACTTTCCGCCATCTGGTATAGTCAAACTCCAAGCAAAGCTTTTTCCTCATTCACATGGAACAACTTGTGTGTTGAGTACCAGGGCATGAGCTCACATGGGAATTCATCCCTGGAGTACAATCCCAAAGGTCTCTGCTCCACACTTGTCATTTCTTCTTACAAAATCTGCAGAAAGCAAACACCTTTACAAGGCAATGGTAAGTTAAATTCCCTTCCACCAAATGCTAAACCTTTCATCATAGTCAGCTGGAAATGGACTGCTAATCCTAAGACCAGGTTTGCTTTTATAACTGTGGTGAAACTTGCATGGAAAAGATTATGCTCATGCATTTTTCAGGACTACCAAATCATCTATGCAAACTATTACAAATGATCAGAAAAAAGCCTTTGTACTGACGTCCTGAAGACACTTTGGAAATACACATAATACAACAATAAAAGTGGCTACCATCCATTATGTATTTCCAGCTGAACACAATAAAATTCCAGAAATACATATTCACTGGTAGTGCATTACAATAACATGGCTAAAACCAATTTCTTACACTGTGTTCTTGCTATGCTACCTTTGCATATACCCGAGCTATTGTACAGCTCAGCTGTTCAAATTTCTTTTTCTAAACTGATGTCTTAAATGTGGTGGCATTAAGCAATAACAATGTGAGATGTAAGTCTTCTCTGCATGTAAAAGTGCTAAGAGTGGTAGGTTGTTTTCCCTGTTTCTTCAGCTGTGCATTTTATAAAAGGAGAAAACACTTCTCACACCATCAAGGCAAACACGGCATGCCACATGAGCTTTCCTCTGTCACAACTGGTTAGGAGTGCTGCAGAACTCCTCCCAGCAGCCAGGCACAAGGGGGCTTGTCAAAACAGTGACGACTTCTTCAGACCTGGCTTTTAGGATTTACTTTGATGTGGAAAACTATCACTCAGGAGGCACGGAACAGATTAATTCACAACACTGGCACTTCATGTGTATTAAAAAGGTAGATGCAATTATATTTTTGTATAGGTCATCATTGTTTATCTAATGTATACCTTCTTTGCACAAGATCTAAAGATGACTTATTTTTTCATCTGTTTTTCTGGTGTCAATCCAAAATGGAGTTGCCTTTCTTCTAAGTACTGTACAGGACTGTTTGCAAAGTAAGTGTAAAACATGTAAGGTGCAATTTTTTAAAAGTATTTTTTTCCCAGATTATATAACACCATCAAAGCATTTGCCATTCTACACAATAATAATAAGAAACAATTCTGGGAAAATCCACTCATAAATATTTGCTATTTTTGTACAATACATATAATCTTTGGAACATGTCATTAAGACATTTGTTTGAACCTCTCAAGACTTTATTCTTCTGTCTTTCAGATTCTTCTGTCTTTCTTAAGCCACAAAGCTGCAATCTGCAAGCATCTGACAGAGGAAACTAACTCCACTGAAAACTAAGCAAGTATTTGGTGTTTATGTGGAAGAAGAATGTTGAATACCTAAATCTTGGTTATACCTCTCAAATAAGATTCAGCTAAAATATTTTGCTAGCCTAAGGGCTTGTAACAATTCAAATAAACTAACACCAGAAAAGATCCTACTAGTTCACACTGAATGGAGCAAATGCAGGATTGTGTTCATAGCGCACACAGGGGTTTCACAACAGGCTGTTTTCCACACAGTCTTCAACAAAATTCTACAAACTTAAAACTTAGAAGATCACTCCTCAATAACACGCAAAGGTAAAACCCTAAATCATGGAGTTCATTTATCAATGGACAAATCCCTCAAATTTATCACTACTTGTCCTATCAGAGAGCTGTAGAACAGTCAGTGCTCATCAAATATGTTCACCTGCCACATGAACACTGAGCCCTCAAAAGACTACAAAGATGAGTAATAGTCACAGCACAATATTAAAAATATAAAACTGGCAAGAAGTGTTTGCCTTGCATTCACAGATCACTCACTGCTACCTAATGTATACAGGCCAAAAGAATTATCTATAAACCTTAAGAAATCCAGCCAAATTGATGTGTGGTCTCTGCAATGTTCTTGAATCAGTTCTTGACACAGATTATGAGAAAAGATCTGTAGTGTTCTGTGAATGGTTAAATTCTAAAGTTATGGTTAATCTGTTGAATTATGACTAGAAACTCCCCATTTTATATTTTTGAACAAAGCTCCCAGAAGAAACATAAAAAAGAACAAAGCAGACAAATGACAACTGGTGAACTCATATTATCCATATTCATACTTTTTTTCTATATTTTTACCCCCCATACCTTGTTCTTATATAATAAATGAGTAATTTTCATCCAAGACAAGAAAAAGGGATGTAAGAGCAAAGGTCCAAGATCAAAAGCCAAATCTATGCTCTTCTGCAAACGAAGCTCTGTTGTTATGAAAGTATTCTTCTACAAACCAGTGAAGTATTCTTTTAACTTTTTCTTCTTTTCATTTGTTACCTTTAAGAAAACAGTAGAGTGCCAGTGTTTGGGATCCACTGTGCTTGCTAGAGTTGTTTACAGTCACCTTCATATTTTTACTGTTAGCAGTTTGCCAGTTCAGCTGATATAAAAAAACAACCCAAAAACTAAAGACAGAATGGGACACTGAAAAAATTAAATTAACATTACCAAACCTTAACCTGTATGTAAAACTATGACATATTAAGAGTTCAGTGATCAGTGAACACAAGCTGGAGGTATTATCATTTTCTGGCAGCGAGCCAGAAAATGTTCTCTATTTGTGCATAAAAATCAGTGCCCATAAGCCTTCCAAATATATGGAAGAGAAAATTAAACTCAAGCCTGCTATTTAATTTCCAATGGTACCTAAGTGAAATGTATCACCCTGAAATCTTACTCACACCCTTCTGATTTGAAGAACATTATTTTCAATATGTTAAAGCACACTCATATAACTGATATAAGCTTTGCTAGATGCAATAAAATCCTGCAATCATTATATCATCATTTTGTGAAGCAGAAAGTAGTTTTGGGTATTCTGAAAGAGAAAAGATAACTTTAGCAAGCTGCATTCACTCCCTTGGCCAAATGCAAAAGTTTTTTACCATGCTTAAAATCTTGTTCTTACCCAATTTATCAATTGATGCTTTGTATTCTCTTAAGTCTACCACTCTTTGACAGACTGCAGTTCAGTGCTCTTTGTTCTTAGTGTACTAGGTGGAGGTAATGTGAATCTCTTTATTCAATTGCTTTGTAACACCAAGTAAACTCTGAACAGCAGCTACATTAGTGTCTTAATCTAATCACCTCCATCCAGACATGAATGGGAACAGACAAGCACACAAGTGCCTTTCAGGTGCTGAGCTTCACTTGGGAGTTCTTCAGTGAAGACACATTGTAATGAAGTTTTTACCAATTCATTATTGGAATAATTCATGGGGACCATCTGTCCAAACAACTCTGTAGCTAAGTAATTTCAGTATAGTCTTAGAGGAGTAGTACACTCCTCTGAGCATGGTAGTCCATCCACATTTTGACACCACTGATTTTTCTTGTAAATCACTATAATTAGCAATAAATTCTGTGCTCAGATGCATCACACTGTTCTAGCATGTGTTTAAAATACTGCATGTATCAAAGCTTCTTCCCAGTAGCTTCCCCCCACCCATGAATTGCATGAAACCTTCCACTTTCTGTTTTTGTTTTGTAAACATAAGCCCATTAGAGGCTAAGTTGCATGTATTTGTATTTATCCCTACTTCTTTAATAATCCCCCCAATCATTTATAAACAGAAGTGAGTGTGCAAATGTGGACCATCTCTAAGTAAACAAAGGTCTCAAAGCCTCTTAGAGCTCAGAAATTTCACAAAAGTACAGAGATTTACTGTCAAGAAAATTAAAACAAGAGAAAAGTCCTGTTCTGCCACGTGTCAGGCTGAACGGTGAAGTGAAATGAAATTTCACTCTCAATGAGTAGAAAATAAACCATAATGTTAAAACATATTACTGCAAATCCCTCATCATGGACAAGAGCTCTAGAGCTCTACATGCTGTCACAGACTAAAACCAGGTTTCTGCTCTTGAATCCATGAGTGCATACACGGTGATTTCTTCAGTTCACTGCTGCCTCCTGTCTTTCCCTAAAATTCTGCTATATGACTGCATTTTTCCATTCAGTCAAGTTACTAGGCAAATAATGTTCTGAAAAGCTGCTCTATATATACAACTTATATTAATGAAAATTAATTACAGCATCCCAATATAGCATTGCTTGTAATCTCAAGTGTTTTCATGGTTACCGGATGAAAGAGTTGCAGACTTCATTATTTTAACTTTTAAAAAACATCCAGTGCGTCTCATAGAGATAGTAAATAATCAGTTGAGGTTGTTTCATTTGTTTGTTTATCTGTGAGAGAGAAACTACAGATTTTTCTCGCTGTTCTGCCCGTATACTGCAGATGAGAAGTCCATCACCAAAAAGAACAAGCTTTGGCCCTTTCACTGAGATGCTCAACAAAGACATCAAGTAACTGAACTGGTGACAGCATTCTGCAAAATAATACAAAGAACAAAAGCTAAAATAAATTCCAGCTGCCACCTTTCTGCTGATCTGTGCTGACCTGAATAGCTAATCTAGACAGATGGCACTGCAGGTAGAAACCATTTAGCTTCATACCACGGATTTCTATATAAATCTACTTAACATGAAGTAAATCACTGAAGAATTTACTCTTTGTACAACAGTACTTCTTTTCCTTCTAGTTTAATTAGGCAAGGAAATTAAATACTGTGAAATGCAGACAATTACTCCCCTACAGTAGTGTAAAAGAATGGCTTGAGCACAGAACAGCTTAACCCCTTGGGTAATGGACACCAATCTCAATTAAAAGTAAGGAGTTGGTTAGCATCTCAAAAAGCAGAAATAGCTCCCACGTTTGCTGGACTATATCCTCCTGGTGATGTACATGTTATTCTAGTATCATTTGTCCACCCCCATCTCTGCTGCTGTCAACACTGATGAAGAGTGCCCAGCGTGGTGCTGTACTGCTTAGCTAGAACAGAGATTTGAGCTGCTGCTGTCCATCATCTGTTCCCTCTCCACCTACAAACTGAAAAGTGAAGGAAAGAAACTCCCTGCCAGCATCCATTTTCAGACTTCAGAGGAATGAAACCTGAAAATATCCAAAGCAGCTATGGTGCTTCTTTCTGCCCTGCCTTTTGTCTTCTGTATCGTCCAGCTTCTGAGAATTTTCTTTCTGCCACAGCTGAGAGTTTCCCAGTCTTCTCTGGGACTCTGGAGGTGAGAAAGGGAATAAATACACTAGTTCATAAAACCCTGTGTGACAGATGCACTTGAAACCTTAACCAAACCAAAAACATTTTGGTAAAGGCCTGAGCTGTAGCCAGGCCAAGAACTCCCCCTCTAGTTTCAGTCTGTTCTCTGAAAACACATAAAGGAGCAGAGTGACTCTGTGACCATCAATACACAGGAGCTTGGAACACTGACCATGCATGTAACAGAAGAATAGCAGGTGCCTTTTCCAAGACTCATGTATCAAGGAGCATAGGAAGTTGTGGGTTACAAGGAGCCTCATGCACACCTTTCCCATTGCATGTAATCTGACTGCAAGGCAATGAGTTTATCCCAAATGAGCCTTCCTTGATTTCTCTCTGCTAGGCAGCCATGGCTGCATGGTGATGATCTCCTCTTGAACTGGGGCACCTCCTGAGTTTGGTCCTATAGGCAGAGATCTGTTATCCATGAGAGATTAGTCGTAAGTGACCAATATCACACATAACCTTGTAGTATAGTAACTTTCATTTGTGCCTTGAATCATAGTTCAAATGCTTGTGCTGTGCAGTAAAAGGGAACTTTGCCATTGAGCTGCACTCCTACAACAGCACATTAAAACCACTTTTTCTAATACCTCTGACTGTGACGCTTTCAGCAATTTAAATCACCCCTATCCAACACCTCAATCCTCTCCGTCTACCTGCAGGCCATATGGGAAGCACTGTTCTAGCACAGGTATTTCTGTAAGACACAATTGAAACTGGAGGAAGTACATTGCCTTAATGCTGGGGGCCATACCAGTTCCAGTGCTGAAAGGTCAGCACAGCAGCATCAGTACAAGATGAATAAACAATGCAGGGTACTCATATAATGAACTCTGCCTCTTCTGAACTTCAAATATGAGCTCAGGTTGTACAGTCCTACCAAAAAAACCTCTCCACAACATTACCACTAAGTTACTGCCTTACATGAACGTTGGCTGTGATTTACATCCACTGGGTGAGGTCTCCTCTGCATTAGGGCTACATTGCTTATGTTTCCCAGAAAAACACATAATCTGTAAAATGGAAGATTGCCTGCACACTCCTAAAGATCCTCAATGAATCATCCAAACTGAGTAGCCCACAAGTCCATGGCCAGAGGACACATATGCAAACCCCTGCCTTAGTGTTTCCACCGAGGTTCAGGAGAACCATGCCGATGTGGCTGGATGTGTGGCTTTGAATGACACAGTATCTGATCCCAAACACTGGAGAATATCTAACTTCTCATCTTTATACTCCTGAGTCTAATGTCCCCAAAGCAAGCTTTTTCAGGAAACAGATTCTCTAGTCTTATCTTTCGGTATCCTTGTAGCAAGAGGAAGCAAAGTGGAGTACAACTTGTCTCTCTCCAGCTCTATGCATGGCTACCATAACCAATACAGAGCAAACATGACACAAGTCAACCCACACAGCCCTACATATAGAATATTTCTGCTAAAACCCAAGATATATCTGTATGAACAGGTCCAGTTTAATGAGATGAGACATGAATAAAGAGCATATGATTCTAGCTGCACCCCAATACTCTGTTATATATGCATTAGAATTGTGAAAGTTTTCTTTTCATACTGCAATTTCTGCAGAGGTTAGAGGAAACTGTTTCATTATTCAGATAACTTCTGACTCAGGTCAGCAACTTCCTCATCTCCGAATGAGAAATAACTCCAGCTAGTATTCAAAGATTCTGCAAAATCCTTTTACTTCTGAAAATTGGAGAAATGTAATAACTGCTTTTCTTTATTAAAACAAGAAAAAGAAGAATGCAGAAAATGGCAATCTTTTAGCCTGTCTGATGGAATGAGAAGAACTGTATTACTGGCATTAGTTCCACAATTAGGATCAAATTAATCAATGCTTGAGTCACAAAAAGCACAATTCTTTTCAATAAGTGATAACAAAATAAAAATGAAAATAATTACAAACGGCTTGAACAAAGTTCTGTGAAATCAGCACTAAGGCTAAAAGGTAAAATGACAACACTTTCTGGTCAGAAAAGTTTTAATATTAATTTTTCTCCTATTTTCTTATTATTTAAAAACTGTAGGGATAGGGGAAGACAAACCCTTGCTGATAATAATAATAATAAAAGACAGATCTGTTCTGCCACTTATCAAATCAAATTAATTCTATGCTCTAAAATATATTTCAGCTATGAATACTGAGCTGCTGTCATACACATCTCTCGAACAAGCATGCTTGAGACATTTTGACAAAACCACTTCTCACATACATAAGCCATCTGAATGTATTTGGACCAGTTCAGACTGTGCTGCTAAGATCACCACTATTGTAAAATCTGGAAACACCTGCTTAGAAAACATCATCAAGTCATTTGAAATCAGACACATCCCCAGCAGTATTTTGACAGTCAGCATCAAATATTTTTAGCTGAAGCCATCTTAAAAATCACAGCTAATACTGCATTTTAAGAATGTATAAGTACACAGAGAATCTTCAATAAAGAAGCAGGCCCTAATCAGTAAGAGTATTTGAAAAAATGCCAAGTAACTTAAAAATTAGAACGCACTCATGTTCTCCAAGAGCTCTCCTATTCCTTACAAGTTCACCATCATCTTTGCATTGACTTTACTGAAGCCCTGCAGCTTAAGGTGAATAATTAAATAGGAAAAAAGGTCCAATGAACAAATATGCAACACCTAGGAGTGAAGTTGCTCAAATAGCAATTATTAAAATACCCAGAGAAAGGCATTTTGTTTAATATTGTTATACAGCAGAGAAAGATAACAGGGCTTTATAGAGAAGACTCCTTACCAGCCTGTTTGCCTTGGTTGTAATCTCTTATATGAGTGTAAATGAGAGTCACTACTAAAATCTGCCATGAAAGTGCCATAACAAATAATGCTGCTGACTCCATAATGGGATATTTCACTCTCTGAAAGTCTTGATGCTGCTTGCATCAAGTTCTAGCTCTTTCTAGTGTTTCAGCATTTTCTGCAACACTCAGAGAAAATAAAAATTGAAAAAGGAGAAAACACTAAGCACTTCATAAATAACCACAGTAAATTTTTTTCTTCCTAAAAACTGGTTTTTTTTAAATTTTATTTTCAGAAATACATCTGTGGCAGGTTTGTATGTCTAACCTCTCAGCTTCCTTAAAAAGTATCTTATAAAGAGGAAGTTCTCTGCTAATGCATAGACCTTTCTGGAAAAGCGTAAACTAATTCTTTGTAACTGAGAAATCGGTAAAATTTGCTAATGGTAGGCAGATCTCCTGCATACAATAGGCTAAAGACAGACCAAGTCCAGGAGTAAGGGAAACTAAATTAAAAGAAATATTCCAGGGAATAACTTAATAAATAATAAAGCATAAGGATAATACATTAGCACCATCACTAACGTTAGAGCATATTACTGATGATTGGCCATAATATGGTGCTATACTAGTTAAAATTATTGTGGGTTCAGAACTAAAACTCAGTAATTCTTACCATTAGGCTAAAATCCAATAATTTGAATTTAAATTCACATCTGTCAAGCTCCTTTTTCTCTCAGCCTCCTCAATTCTGAACCATTAAGTGATGTAGCTATTTCCCCAAGCAATTGAATCAGTGACAACTGGTATGCATTCTTCTCATCACAAGATTCTGCAGAACCTCCTCTGTGATTTAGTTCCATTTCCAGTGCCAAGAGTCTCAATAGTCTCACAAGAAGAGTATGACTCATCTCTGTACGTGAAATGAGTAACCCAGAAGAGAGTGGGGAATCCCAAGCCCCAAAAATGGATTAGCAAACATCAGATTGGCAAATTGAGATAGGCACTGGTCTCTAGACTGGATTAAAAATACACATACTAGCATGCAAAAATAGAGCCAGAAGGAACCTTCTAAACAAGCCCCAGCAGCTCTGATATTAACAAATGCCATGATGTTACTCTGAAATCCTCAGTAAACGTGTATTAGTCTAAGTTTCTAAACTGCTGCAGTACAAAAATCACAAATTCAGTTATGCAATTTATCAGCATCAAAAGACGATGGTAAAATTTCTGCTGGCCTACCTGCAGGCAATCTTAAATTTCTCTCCATGTTTGAATGCTGGCCTTTTCCTGTGATCCCAGACAAGAAGGATTTTCTGAGTGTACACTATAACGTAAGGGAACCTGGTCTGGGCAGGTGTACCCAAAACATTCCTCCCCTCCCACTGAAGCAGGAAAGGGACAGGGAGACTCCTCCCTCCATCATTCCTTTGGTAGGAGACATGGCAGATCCACAACTCAGAATGAAATTCAGAAATGAGAACCACAATGCTCCTTGAAGTCAAAACCCCTTCCTTATCCGGCAGTTTCTGCAGAGATAGAGGGATTTGTAGCTGTACCAGTTACAAATCTTGAGCTCCTGCTGCAAGAATCCCTGCCAAACTTAATTTGTCTGTTTAGTATGAAATGTATAAATGATACAGTAACAGTTACTGAAACAGCTGTGACTGAACCATCAGCTACAGTAAACACCACATAGAAAGCCCCAATCAAAACATCTTGATAATACCACAAGATTTGGGAACTGCAAACACAGAAATAGATTTGCACAATCTGCTGCTCTCTGGATCTTTCAAAATCATCCAGAGAAAGAAGAGTGGTGGGGAAAAGCAAAAAACGTGACAGGGAAAGAAATTCCTTTCCTTTGCCTTACTTTTTCCCTCATAGACAACTCAGTTGTGGAATGGAGATTGGATAGTGATAACCTCTCCTCAAGCTCCTCACATGCAGTCCGACCTCTCAAAAACCCCTGCCTGCTCACTGCATACTTGACAACACACCAGCCACTTCCTCCAGTTTTGTGAAGAACAGCCTACAGTTTCTTATGAAAACAAGAGGCGAGGTGAGATGTGCAAATCGATTTTGGCCATGACTCAGAAGCCAAAAAAGGCACAAACCTTGCTCTACTGACTATGTTTTATTGGTCACAGATGTACAAAAACCAAGGAGGAGCCCTGTCATGTTGTTTCCACCAGATGCAAAATATAGATTCAAGGACTAATTTTGTTCAGAAGTACTTCCTTCTGATATTTTGTATATAGATTGCCACTGTTTTTCATCACCTAGATCTAGCTACTCATTGCTTTTAGATAAAGACACAGCAAATTAGACAATATATAACAAATAATCTACTTGCCAGTGAATTAATAACACAGCTCAGTTGTCACTGAAGTTACCCCGTTCCTGTAATAACGTTGTGAATTTTGTGACTGCACACTTCACATAATTAATCTAAAAAATCTTTTCAAACTATCACTATAACACATAGTAGAATTCATAGAATGAAAATTCTATAGGTCTTAAACCACTTATATGTTCACAGATTTTGTGGCAGGGAAAAAGCAAAAAGAGAAACTGCACCAAGCAAAACACACCAAAACAAATGCAAAAGTCTATCTAGACTTCATAAGTTTCAAAATAAATTTTACTTCTGTAAAAAACAGTTTTTACTTCCTTAGTCCTTCACAACCAGAAGTTCGAAACTTTTCATTTATCTGAGCCCAACTGCACAGGTATCCTTTTTGAATATATTTGATCTGCAAACAGAGGCTTACATAAGTAATTTTAGCTATACTCATCTCAAGCTGTCCATCTCCAATCTACTGCTAGATTTGCAGCATGACTAAGATCTGGAAGCATCTAAAAAATACTGGTTGTCAAATAATGTCTTCCTGTCTGCCAGCTTTTAATACTGCAGATTTACCTGTAATGCATAAAATTAATTTTCTGTGTTGTCATGTAAGTGCCCAAGTTTTTTTTAAAGGACATGTACAGGGTACACACATACAGACACAGGAACACCTTGCACTGCTAGAGATAATTTCTTGAGGGTATTATGTTTATTTAGCGAAGTGAGGATACAGAAGTTTAATCATAACACCTGTATGTGGAACAGCTGCTGTTTACCTAGAGAATAATGTATTTCACTCAGAAGCTCAGTATGATCAAAAAAGCATGTCTGCAACAAGAAACAAGAATTTCTGGAAAAAAGACTATTTTTCCCATACTCACAAGAAACTCACAAGAAAGAAGGACCTGAATTTTAATTCTGAATTTACCAGTCATGTCTCCTTTGCTATGAAGCTGGTTAACCTTTCCAATAATTTTCTTGAAAACCACATTGATTCACTTAGAGAATGCATTCAGTTGCAAAATTTTTGACAACATCCACACTAGCACACAAAACCAGACCAAAATGCTTATATCGCTCTTTGTCCATTACTATTAACCACAGAATCCCTCATTTTTTTCCCCCCTCCCCTATTTTAGGATAGCTGTATTGTTTTCCCACAGCATTGTCTGCTTTCCTCTCTACAGCCAGAGAGACATGGCACGTGTCATACAAACAGATTCCTTCTCTTCAGAAATAATGCTCTAACTTGCATTACCCTCCAATTAGGTAACTGCCTAGGTCAAATGCCCTGTGTTCAAACAACTATCAGGTCTCTGTGATCTGAGCATCAAATCCCTGGCTGCCTTGATACTCCTCCAAGTGTGGCAAACAGACACAAATACAGTTGCTCTTGGAGCAGATCACTGCAGCTTGCTATCACAGAAAACATCAGGTGAAATGAAGCTATGCTCCAACCTCTGCTCCAGCCATTTCTTTTCCTCTTTTTGTGTGCTGATAAGCAGTACAAGCAGTACTGGACAGGGTAACCCATCATTTCAAAAGGGCAGATTTGCTGCCTTTTTTCCAGAACTAGAAGCTATTTCAGGGGTACCTTCCAAGGGTATTGTCATTTAGGTGTACTGTGAACTCCACTGAGGGCATTAAGAGGAGTTACAAAGGGGAACAGAGAGAGAAGTCAGGACCCATATCTCAAACTAAAAGAGACTCCTCTGATATGAAGGTGTAAAACATTTCTCTATGTGGAATAAGAACATGTAAGGTTGAACAACAGCTCTGTCGTGTTCCAATTCCACCAGTCAGCACTACTAAGTCAGAGAAAATTAACAGTAGACTAAAATAGCTTTACATCTTCTTAACATATCCACATATCATGCATAATTAATGCAGCAGGATCTTATACAAACACCATCATTTTATTAGCATACAGAATTTAGGTAGTAGCAATAACCAAAAAACACACATACATTAAAAATCTATGCATACATCCAACAAAAGTTCCAGACTTATACTCCCTTTATTTTTCTCAAATCCTAGAAAACACCCTCCCATTACTTCTGTGCAGAAAATAAAATCTAACAGCCCCAAAGGTGTTAATCCTTTTCTTAATCAGGGTAGTGCAACACTTATTTAGAGAAAGAAGAACATAATTTTGACTGAGAGAAAAAGTGACAAAGAGGAAATGACAGTAAAAGCACCGAAACTACCACAAGTTTATTGAGGGCTTGTAACTATGGAACGAAGTCATAGCAAAATGCAGTAGTTGTGAATAAATTGATAAAGGGAATAGATATTTCAAATAATCAAAACAATGGTCTACAATGAAAATAGCAACCAGGTGTAACAAAAAATTACTCAGTTACTTTGATAACTTTGTATTCAGCTGGGGTTTGACTCTTTACCAAATCTCCTGGGACAGAATCATCTACTTGCTCAGCCCAAAGAACATCAACTCACAGGCAAACTGTAGCACTGCCACTTACCAAAATTATGAAGAATTGGGTAGACACTCACAAATCCGTCACTATTCAAACAAACAAAATGGTCAATTACCAACCTAAATTTTACATAAATAACTTCTGTAAAATAGAATTGATTGGCAGCATAGAAATCAGATTAGATTTCTGCAATGATTCCTTGTCCTCCCGTGGGTCCCGGCACAGCCCATGGATTAGTGTCACATCTGCATTTTGCCTTCTGCTCTGCACTGTACTGTCCTTTGCAAATAATTTTTGGACTCTGACCTAATCATTCCTTTACTGTCATCTTTTTTATTTTTTTTTCTTTTTCTTTTTTTACTTACTCCAGCCCTTTTCACATGAAAAGGTTAGGGAAATAAGGGTTTTTTTTCTGAAGGACTAAAGAACTTCTCTGTAGGAAATTTTCTCCATTCCAAAGTCCTAGTGGCATTGATTGAACCTGTGATAGTTCAGAGGTCTAATATTCCATTTGCTGAGCTGTCTGAAAGACTGAATAAGTCTGCCAGAGTGCAAAGCACAGTCTAAGACTAATCTGAAACAGAATCTGGTTTAAAGATGCCTGACACATTAACAATTTTTTTACCAACTTCCAGTGCATGAAGTTAAAGTAATTGTAAAAAGACAGAAGAAAGAGACTGGCAAAAATTAAAACGTGTCTTTAGGAGCCACTCTGAGGAAAAATTCAATTTTTTCACATAATTGGGTTCTCAACAAAATATTATGCTAACCAGATTTATATCTATTAAAGGATTCTCCCAGAACATCAAGACTTTTCCTGGACATCATTATGTACAGATGGAAAAGGGAAAGAGGACCCACCATCACAAAAGAGACACAGAATTTTGTGTTCCTGCAAACGCTATTCAAAAAATGCACATCACTATTATTATTTTGAGTGTTGATGGTATTTGGGGTATTTTTGGATAGAATAAAGTTCTTATGGATGATGCTAAAATAAGCACTATCCTAGAGCTAATGGGAAAAACCTACAATGAAACTGCACCTCATTCCTAATCCACAGCATATCAAAAAGTGTGATTATAATGTGAAATAGATTAAAAAGCTCAAATAGAATATGACATTTTATTGAGGCAGGTAGGTTAGATCCTCATGGCTCTGCCCTGTTTCAGAGAATAGCTGAGATGGGAGTAACAGTGGGGCATATCCAGACTCAGAGGCTTGTATATACACAGGAAGGCACTGCTCTGACATTCATTCCTCTCAGCAGCTGCAGACAGCAAAATTGTGGAATAACACACGTTAAGTTCGTGATGCAAAGAATTCTTCTTCTTCTGTACCCAGACATAATATATGACCTGAATGGGTCAGGGGCAATAATTTTGTTGGGATTTCTGAACTTAGATTTCCAGTCATTTCTGCAGACCATTAAAGGTGATAGAAACAGAGGGTCTCTAATCTCTCTAATTTGTATATTTACCAAATAAACTTCCAACTTTAATCTTAAAAAAATTAGCATACTCTGAGCACGAAATTCTTAAAAAAGACAGGAGCTGGGATGAAAATTTAGTATACAGCTCAGCAATTAACCATTGATCTACAGGATGACAAATACTGACAGATCTTTGTAATGTGAGATAATTCCAATTTTAATTGATAATATCACATTTTAATGCATAAAGTTTCATGTATCTGAGCTCTAGAAAAGATCATCATGTACTTTTACATATAAGCTGCACTGATATGTGAATATTACATCTAAAGCAACACTCAAAGGATAAAATGAAGAACCATCTTTAGAATTACAAAATGTTTTGCTAAAAACATAATTGCAAATTTTATGAGCCAAAGACTAGAATAACTTTGTTAAATCACACTGTTGACACCAATTTAGATATAGGGATGTTCATATATATTTCCTCTCAATGCTGAGATCAAAAATTGAAGACATCAATAACCATGGAAATATTTACTCACTCAGGGGCTATTCTAAACCACATTTCTATCCTCTATACTGTCATGTTATGAGCGTGGTGGAGTACCAATAGAAGCAATAACACTGATAGGACCATTACAACAATCTGTGTACCAATCTAGCACAAAACTTCCTGCAATCAGAAAAATGTGTGGCTTAATCTACAGTTATTATCTAAACAAATAAGCAGTATCCAATCAACATTTCAGTGTTGACTGAATTGTTATGAACACAAGGCAATTCAGATGTACTGTATATACAAACCTGCTTCTTTGTTGTTTTATTTACTAAAAACCTAGTAGGAAATATCATCTTTCTCTCTGCATTACACAGGTTCATTTAATTTGCACAAAAGAAAAAGTTAAAAATGAAAACTCTAGTCTTTAATTAATAATCTAGAAAAAATCATATGAATAGTTCTCACTTATTATAACTACTTTCAAAATTCTGAAATTATGTGTTCTGGATTTCCCAGAAGAAGAGTTTTTTCTTGTTCTGTATGTGCATGATTAACTCAGCCTTGCAGCTGGGTCTGTCCTGTTTAACTGTTATGAAGAAAGAATGCTATATTATTCACTAGATTTACAGTTAAAACTTAACTGATTGTGTTGTCAGTGATGACAAGTGCCCCAGTGGCCAGAATTGACTGCAGATCTATATACCTGTACTAGATTTTGTTACCTTTTAACCTTTTTCCTTGCAACACAAGACTTTAATTTATTTGGAAAGCACCTTGCAGTCATATATAGTCTCCATGGAAACTTTTGTTCAATCCTTTGACCCATTTATGTAAGACAGTACAGGCTACCAACTGGCAGCATTTTTTAAAATACATCTAATTTAAAAGGATCTTTGAAGGCTTGATTGAATGATGCAATTAGGAGTCAGACTTACTCTATTACTTTCATGGTGGCACAGAACCTCATTTCTGTTTTCCTCTGTAGCCCAAGGAGGACTTGCTAGTCTCTTCCATTTGGCAGGAGCCATCTCTTCCTACTTTTATTCTTGGGCTTCTTAGAAAGTTGTATTTAGTAACAGCAGATGAACTCAGCTGGAATTCAGAAGGCCACAGGTGGCTAACTGCAGGTCCTAAGCAGTTCTTTAATGTTTCAAAATATTGGCTTTCAAGTCACATCCCAAGGCTATACAGGAGCAACAAAATAATCAGAAATATCAAGAGCAAGTAAAACCACACCAACATGGCTCTGAAGGTTGGCATCATCAGAGAGTGCTAAGATCCAGTTATGTGCCTCACATTCACAGTGAGAGCTTTGGGGAGCCTTTAACAACTGCCCAAGAACAGCTCCCAAAACTCCAACACGTGAAGATGAAGATTCTGGCATGGGGCTCGTGGGGTTGAGGAGGCCTGCATATGTCTGCTACATACACACCATAAATTTCAACTGCAGTGATTGTGATGGTTATTTAACATGTATTATAAAGCAATCTATTAGCAGTTACATTGGTTTTTTCTCCACAAAAGGAGACATCTTTATGTCAACTGCTGCAGGTTCTTTTGAGTTTGGTAGGGTGTGGGAACTCAGAAAACATTTTTAAGCTCTCATCAAACAGAAGAAATAGCTATTATTACTAGACACCCTATAGTTCTGGCAATGAAACATTAAATAATTTATTGTAAGACATTTGGGGACAGGAAAAATCAAAGGCAAAATAAAGAGTGTTCCTTCTGTGCAGGGTCCTCAGACAGAATTATAAATTGAGACCTTGGAGGGCTGTGTTAAAAGGAACTAACACTATGCAGAGCAGAAATGGATTTTCTTAGGTAGTTTCCATATAATGGGCTTGGTAGCTTTGAGAAATGCCTTTCCCTAATGGTCATCCTATTGATGTAGAGCTCAAAGACAATTTTTCTAATTAAGCAATAAATTACAGCTGAAGCAAAGCTTGGTAACTCACTATTAGTTCTGTGCAGAGCACTGAAACTTCAGATTGCTAAGGACTCAGCAAGCCTCTTACCTAACTTTACTCATTAATTCTTGCTTCTCCACCTAGTTTTTCTTAGGGCTCTGAGATCAAAACACTTCCCTCAGACCTCACAATGTCACTCAAAATGTAGGTGGTTTTGGCTTGCAGATTATAATTGCCACAACAATTTTAACAGCTCCTTACCTCTCCTACTCTTCCTTCATTTTCCCCCATGAAATTGAAAGAGCCTTATTACTGTTTTTTTCTCTGTGGTGGTCTTTTTTTATTTGTATTTCTTTTAAATTCTGATGTTTTTTTCCTTCTGAGGGGCTGGAGAAAGGCACTGCTGATACACTACCTTTCTTTGTTCTCAACAACTTGTAAGATATGACAATGTTTGATTCCTCACGGATCACTGGGAGGCAGCCAAAGGGCATATTCCAGATAATCAGGCTGGCAGCACATGCTATGTAAAGATAAACCTGCTTCATGAGAGTCACAAATATACCTTCAAATTGCTGCAACTGACAGAGGCAAGACCTAAAACTTGCTCCTACACTTTCCATTGAAATGCCTCAGCAACGCTTCCTTCTGCAGTAAATCGGCTACCAGATAATTTTATACAACCTATTTTTTTTTCTTTGCATTGTAAGGGCTTCTGAGATGTTTGTATTTAAGGAAGAAGATCTCCCTACCTAATAATACACTTAGTGATATCACCAGTGCAGGAAGGTTGATTGAAAGGTGAAAGGAACATCTGTTAAAATAGAAAACTGTGCGGTATTCTCTCCTTGGGAAAATCCCTTGCTTAACTTCATGCAATTCGTTTGTAATTTGGATAGAGAACTCATGCCCTCAGGATGAAAACACCCTACACAGAGACTGAAAGTTCTCAACCTCCACAAAGGTCTCTAACCTTTCCAGCTTCAGCAGTTTCTAAAGAAGCTGAATAGAAAAATGACCCCGTATACACAACAGTATTTCATGTCCAATTGGGTCACTTTCCATGACACAGGTTAGGCAGAAACAGCTCATTTGCTAACAAATCCTCAGTCTAGTGCAGTCTTTATCTACTTCAATTTATTCACATCCACAGGTGTTTGTAGACACAGAGGCCAGATTTGATATAGGCATGCCACTGATTTCTACAGCAACATAACATGGTGACTTCTTTTCTCTCTTTCTCATAAAGTATTGCATTTGCATTTTTCATTAACATAAACAGCTTAGCCAAATGTTTTTTAGATGTTCAAGCAAATTCAAAGAATAATAATCCAGGTAGATTATAAGAAGGGTTCTTTTCAGCCTACAGAGTACTTCTGAAAAATGGGACACTCCCCATCCCACCTTCCCAGACGGTCCCCTCTAGCCATGTCTATTTGCTCATCTCACACCAACAAACAGTCAGAAAAACCTGTGAAAATCCATTTTAGCTATTACAATCCTAAATACCTTTAATAACTGAGGTATCATCAAGGAATCCTTTTGCATTTTCCCTACTTCTAATTCACAAGCATTTTGTGTGAAATTTCATTAGTATTCAAGTTCCCATTAAAAATTGTAAAAGCTTTTACTAACAGTGAATTGCAAATAACTGACTTCCACTGTGTCACTGCCATAGTTATGCAATATCAGAAGATGAGACAAAATACCAGACAATTCTTTGGAAAAAACATTCTCATTCATTCTAAATTACACACAAATTTCAATAGGCATCTTATACAAGAGTAAGGTTTCCAAATCTGCAATTCCACTTATCATTCTTTCTGCAAGAAGGCTGCACTCAATTGCATACCTCTTGACAGGAGATGTAATCACAGTTAAGGTGCAAGATTCTAGCCTGAATAAAAGTCAATACAGAAACTTTTAAAATGTATGTAGTAGTGTAATGGCTGGTTTTTCAAAATTAAAAATCTAGTCTTTCCTTCTTGAAGCCAAAATTTTCTGTGCTCAGTCTGTATCTTATCTCTTCACTAAATTGCCTGACCTCAAAAGACAGTATATGCCAGCAAGTTTTCATTACAGGGAGCACATTCCTCTGAGAACACACGAACAAAACAAATTACCCAAACCAAATCTTAAACATAAAACACCAAGACTGGATAATAGCAAGCCTCTCTTGAAGAATTTGATTTGTGAATATCCACTCACTGAAGACTATCAAAGAATACAGTCACTTATTCATTTCAGCTAGGTAATTTCCAGTGTACCAAAGAATGCATACAATTGACATTTCTGTGCACTAAAATATTGTGGCAAGAATTAAATCCAGCAGGCTTCACCAAGGACTCACTGGTGGATTAGAAGGAATTTCAGAAACCAGACTAATCCTCTTCTCTGTCACATAGTCTACCAGATATTTGATAGCAATGAGCTACAGCCCCATGCAATACTGGAATAGCATTTAAAGTAATTAAAGAACTATTGACAGCAATCAGATTCATCTAAGATTCTTTATCTTTTTACATACGATCCTTCCCGGGCAGAAAATTAATAGCTGAGGAAGATATTGCAAACATATGTAAAAATCTGTTTCTTGGTGAGGAGCTCTGCCACATTACATAGCCTTTTACAGAAATACAAAGCTAAAAATAAACAGAAGAATAATACTTCTGTGTTCAGAAAGTGCTGATTTCTAAAGAGCTTCTAGAACACCCCAGCAAATTATGAGAATCCTTGGTGAAGGGATTCCTGCAGTCTAAAGATTTCCTGTCATTTGGCAATAGTAGCTACAAAGCCAAGTAAGATTCTTTTCACATAAAACAACTGAGATGAAAAGTACCCTCAATTTCCAAAACACCCTATTTCTGTAGACTGCTTTCTATTTCATCAAGCTGAAGATACTTCAGGAGATTCTATATTCTGGTTCAAACAAGCACTTCAAAGTAAGAGATGAAAGGGGAGAGGTGTACAATGATGAGTTACTTCTCAAACTACATTTCTGCCCATCCTTTAAGCCTGCTATGATTTATAAAAATACAGCTTGGCATTTCAGGAAGGAAAATGTCTTGCCTCCCTCCCCTGCTATCCAAAACACATATCTTCTATCGAATAGTCTCTGAGTGAAAATTATGACCAGCTGTAAGACTGTGCTTCTCTCTGCTGCTGAGGGAACTTCTAACAGCAGTGAACCCAGTAACTCAGGGTCTAGGCTTTGCAGGATGTAGCTCAGATGAGTTAGAATTGCTGTAACTCTCCCTTCTGGAAAGAAAACAAGCTTCTTCTGAACAGCCATGCAGGGCAATCTCAATCTATGCCATTCTGAAGGAATTTCCACCAATAGGTACAGAATTAAATACCTATTATATTTTCAATAGCTGCCTAAGGGGTGCTTCAAGCAGGCAGACAGAAAATTAGGTTAAACAAGAAATCCAGACAGAGTTTTGCTAGTGGCAGAGGAAGAAAATTCTTCTATCAGTCTCCTGCTCTGTTGCAAATTGTTACAGACCTGGTGACAGGGCAGGTGAAAAAAAGGTCAATTGACCTCCCTTTTCTGTCTTTGGCTTCTGGTAACCAATCCTGAAATGTCAGAAGGTATTTTAAAAATAAAAATTAATTTGTGCTGTCTCAAATGTGTGGTGACAACAAAAAACAACCCTTCAATTTTTATATTTAAACAACGTTTATGCCACCCCTAGGAATCTGCTTTAAAGGCTGAAGCCAGCAATCGGAAAGCATTTGCATTAACCAACCAATAAAACACTTTCTGAACTGTGGGTTTTTTTGTGATGTATACTACAGTGGTACACAGTAATCTTCCTGGCTATGACACATTCAGCTACACAGCTCACATTAAAAGAAAGAAGAAATTAGAAACCCAAAGTGCTGGAACAAAGAATTACTCCTATGCCAAAGCACAAACGCCTAAACTGGCTACCAGTCTGATCTCCGATTTTAAATGGTCAGGTCACAATTGAACATACTCCCCTCCTTACTCACCTAGATGAGAGACAATTTCCTAGCATTATTTTTAAAGTCTTACTTTGTGTGCTGGATAAGAACATAATTTCAATGATTTTTTTATAATCTGGAGGTAGATTTTTTTACACAGACTTAGAAAGCCACAGCTGGTGGCAAGAAGAACGAGCTCATGTCAAAGCAGCTTTCAGAGACAGAGCATATGCAGAAGGCAAACATCTGAAATAAAGCCCTGATATGCCAGAGAAGTACTGTCACTTTACAAATACCTGTCACAGGTACTGGAATAGCTGACTGCAGATATGTTTTGACCTGTGGCTAATGGCAAGCATTTCCTACTGGCATTTGAGCTATTAGCTGGATCAACCAAGCCTCAAAGGCTCAAATACAAGGACTCCTGCCAGAATTCCTACCAAATGTCTCTTAGTAGTTTTAAATAGACACACTTGATTCAAGCAATTCAGCCTATAGGCAATTGTGGAAAACATTCAAATACTTGAAGGTATAGAGGAATAAAAATCAAAAGACTGACAAGTCAGCATGTTATTGCAGAGTGTTAAGTGTGTCCGTCTTTTATGCTACAGAAGAGGAAATTACTTTATCTGAACTATAATGAAACATGTAGAAATTAGAAATGAATGCCCATTGTGCTAAAATGCAAAAAACCCCAATTTGCTTAATAAACTGCTGGCACATTTGAAACTGAGTTTCATTATAATCCTCACTGAAGACTCTTTCAAGCACAGTGTCACCAATTTAGTACCTTTAATGCAAATCATTCAAGTATTGTAGTGTTCCCTCACCAGAGCAGACATTTTCAAGGAGCATCTGAAATGCAGAAATTCTGACACAGAAGGCAGACACTACCATGGTGGAAGCACAGATATATACAGGATCACAATGGGTGTGAGGTTTTAGCATTTAATGACCCTGCACTGCACTTAACACTGGTACTAAAAGCAGAAGAATCTCTTCTGGGTGTGTTCATCCAGCTGAGGAGCATGCCTCATGATGTGGGATCCTTCCCTTGTGCTTTGCTCTCACACATCAGGAGATCAGCTCCCAGCACAGCCACCAGGCACTCCAGATCTCCAGATCTGTTTTCTGTGGCTGTAACACTCCCCACATTGACACTGTCAGTGTCCAGCTGCAGAAAGAGGTTTTCCTTTAAAACAGAGACAGGGCACTTATGCCATTCAGATGACCCCTGTGAAAGCCAGCTCCCATGGCTCACCTTTGCCAACACAGCCCTGAGCACCTTTCTATTAAGCCTGCTGACAGGGAAGCAGCAAAGCAGTAGCAAATAAAAGCCCTGAGCACTGAGCTGCTCAGCAGACACCAAAAAGGGCTGTACAGCCCGCTGGCCTTGAAGGTAGAAATAGTAGCTGAGTTGTTGCCACTTCATCTTTTGATGCGCTCTCTCTAACCATCTCAGGGAATTCTTACTCCCCTAAGAATTCTCCAGCTCAAAATCACACTTCTGGGTTTTGTTGGTTTTTCTCCAACAAATGAAAGACACTTCGCAGGATTTTGGAAAAATCACATGTATGTTTTAATGCACTCATTTTTCTGGAACCCTACTGCTCTTTAAGATAGAAGCCATGATTTACTATGTGTATTTTGGGGCTATTCCTTAAAGGAACAACCAAACACAAGTAACACTTTTGAAACATTGAGAGGTATGCCAAATGCAAAAGTACTTGTATTTTAATAATAAGTAATGTCAACATTACAGCTGTAATGGGAAGTTCCAGGAACATGGTTAAACTAAATTCTTCTTGGCTCAGAGCCATGCAAATATTTCTTTTCCATATTCCCATCAATTACAGAGGTACAGTAAGTGTTTTTGCTTAAGTGCACTATTACAGTGGACACAAATAAGCCATTTTTCTTCCAGTGGTTGGAGCTAATGTTGCTATAGTTTCATATTACACATTTGGCAGACTTGAAGCACACTCAGATTTTTACTTGTGTCGCATTAGTAAGCAAACCCATTTGAATCAACTGAAAACAGGTAGTACAACTGAATGTCCTATCCAGACTACACACATTTACAGTGTCCAAAGAGTAGTTTTTACTTCAATACTGGTATAAGTTTTCATCCTTGGGAAAGCAGAGAACAGTTGTTTTTAACTGTTCATGTGCAAACAATAGCAGGCATGTACCATCAGAGAAGTGTTTTAAAGAAAAATTACATTTTAGAGATCAATTGCCATTTTAAATACATGTTTTAGACTGACAAATTTATACTTAGACTTTATTAGGACAATTAATAATCTTATTAATAAAGAAAAGCTAACCAGAGGTATGCACACACTTTATATGCTTTTCATAGTGAAATAAACCACTCTCACAAGCATTGCCTTCCATCACTGACAAGGTCTATTAAAAAGTGAAAAGAAAAAGATCTGTTAAAAAGTGAAATAGAATTGCCATGTACTCTCTGTGTATCACCTTAGTCTGCCTGTATCATGCATGCTTGTCTTCTCTTGAAGAAGCCCCAGACCAGAGTATGAGTGTATTAGGATAAAACCAAAATTACCTATTTTCTGAAACTTCCAGTTCCACGTGGAGTGCACAACAAAGACACATCAGAAATTGAATTTCTACAACACTAGTGTAAAAAAAATGTCCTATAGAATTATTCATTATCGTTAAACATGAAAAATTATCAAAGGAAACCATGTTTCCAAAATGGTTTTTCATCCATGTTTCAACTCTTCAGCTCATATGATCATCTTGGAAAAGAAATCAAAGTATTTCACCAAGAATTAAGTATGACCTTATTCATATTCTGCCTGTTCTTACCAATCCTTTACACACAACTTTACTGGGAGTATCTGACCATACAAAAACAGCACCTAGCCAAACACACAGGCAGGGAGGTAAGGGAATACAGTTCCATTCTCTTCAAGCCAAACAGGTAAACTCCAGGAACTGAAAAGCCTGACCTTACATGTCAGACTGACCAATGCAAGGATGACTGTGGGGCAACTCCAGCAGCTAGAATTGTTAAATGTGAAATTACTAACATGGTGATCCAGGAAGACAGCATGGTTTTATGTACAGCTTTATGCTGGATGGTAGAGAGGAACACATTTTCTTGAGTTAAATTTGAGCTCAATTGTAGCATCAAAACTGTAGAATTCTATCTGTACATATTGCAGTTAGCACAAAAAGAGTTGAAATAGGTTAAAGCTCTCAAATGTCACTACAGTACATTGCTTTTTTACTGCAATTCTGTTAGGTTTCATTTGCAATAATTTGCATGGTAGAACTATGGAAAGACCCCCATTTCACTATTACCTTTCACATGGAAGAGCAACTATTGCCCCAAACCCCTCTTGCATACCCAGCTGAAGAAATACTGACTCCGTCTAAAGGTGATAAAATTTACCTTTCGGTCACAGTGGCACGAACAACCATGGCAGGGAAACAACTCATTTTTGAATGGTGAAGAACAGCAGTGCTAAGAGACTTCAAAGTCCCTTTTAAAGTGACCTTTAAAGAAGTCTTTAGCTCCTACTCTAGACAGCTGGTCTAGACTACTTACAATATAACCATTATTTGGGTGCTAAAAGCACCAATCTAACCAGGCCACATAAGGTACTTCTGGCTCACTGTTCTCCTTCCCATTACATGCCTAAGACTTGAGCAGTGAAAAACCTCTGATCTTCACCATCAGTGCACAAAGAAAGTGGCTGTACCCCATTTTGACCCCTCTTTCTCAGACAAGAGTACAACAATATTTTCAGACAGAAGGACTACAACATATTAGTCTTTACACGAAGGCTATGGGATCTCAGTAGTACAACATCTTAGCCCCCTGGTTGTAGATGACATATGGAAAGCACATGGACTTACTGACAATTCTTGGATTAATTTTCTTAATTCCTTGTGCCCATGCTTCTTTGCAATACTCTCTGGATCATCTCCATATTTATTGGTTATTTTGCAAGCCCGTGTGGCCTCAGGACAACTGAGTAGAAATGCTGCAAGTTTCTTCAAGCCAAATCTGGCGGCACAGTGAAGCAGGGTAGGAAATTCTTCCAAAGGGCTATCTGTATAATGGAAATAAAGTCTTAAGAAACAAAGTTCTGCTTTTATAGAACACCTTCTTCTATAAATGTCTTTTGAATATTAGTGCTGTGGAATCAGAGTTTTCAAGCTCCTGGTATTGAACTAACAGCCAAAGAATTATTTTCTCAATTAGCAGTTTTACAATGCCTATACACATATCAATAAAGGAGCCTCTGGTGTAACTGAGAAATCTCATTTTTATCCTAACAGGGGGATTTAAAAGCACTTCTGTTCTACTGAGAAATAAGCTTTCTTGCAAAGGGCAGACAATTCAACAGTCAAGACATGCCTTTGGCAGGTAGAATATTTTTGAGGGGGACATTTTTACAGGTTTATGATGCTATGTTTTGATATTAAAAATAATTTCTGAAAAATCAAAGGACTACCAGACACCTGGAAAAGTTGCTTATCCTTGTGATGAAAAACCAGAGAATTTAAAGATGAATTAGATAAAAGTTTTTAGGATTTATCAGAAATAACCTGATATTAATTTCTATCAAAAACCACTTTTACATTGGAGCTGGGACATTCCATTTATCATTTCAGCATCTTCCTGTATTTTAACTCTATGAATGAATACAAGTTACATACAACAACCACCAAACAAGTAACAACAAAGAAAAAGAGCTCAAGCGTAGAAAATACTTCTCTCTACATTCATACTCTACTTCCTGATTAATTGTGGTTGGCTGTGTACCCACTTTAGGAAAATTCCCACAGGCTAAGACAACGCTATCATAGAGTAATATTAGATTTTATGCTCTGTTTTATAGCTGAGGTTTTGCAGAATTCTCTGCAGAGAGGAGAAAGGACTATGACAGGACAAAACATACAAAAAACCCCCAGCAATTCACTCTTAGGCTTGTGTATTTCAAAAGGGACTTTAATTAAAAGCATGTGTAAGTCAGCATGCAGTGTATCTCTTCCCCAAGCATGCACCCAGCCTGTCCCAGGCATCATCAACTTTTTGCAGCCTGAGGGTCTTTCCTACCCAGTGCATGAAGGAATGGTCTTCATACCTCAGGTTTTAGCTTTTATATTTTTCAGATTCTGATCTGCTTTAGTGAGTAAGTCTAGGCTTCATATTAGGGGATAGTAAGCTCTGTTCACAGGATAGGTAGACAAAACAATTCCTTCTCTAGCTGGGGACCAAGGACAAATGATCTAAATTTCAGGCATAAACAATGGTGGACTGAAGAGAGAAAACAAGAAGGATGGGACTTCATGGGCTAAAGCTGTAATTGGACAATTAGCTCCAATATGCAAGTGGACCAGAACTTATAAAAGTGTGAGACCCCATGACCAGTCATCCATTTTGGGGTCATTTTGGGTTGTGCTGCCCAAGGTGGATCTATTGAGGCCTCTTAATAAATACACACTTTATTATTTTGCTCCATCTAGTCTCTGTTCTGGGTCAGCCTTCACAAGGCATCACTCCCCGTAGTTTGCTTTGAGCCTGGCTCCTGCTAGGGCTCAACTGCCAGTCCCTTATTCATCTTACTCTCCATCACTGTCTGCCCTCTATGCAATTCCAATGATTTACTCATTCTCATAATTTCTTTTTTGAAGGGCTCCAGTGTAGTTAATTGGGCCCTGTAGAGAACCAACTCCACCACACACACTGCTCTCCCCTCAACCTTTTCCAGCTTTTCTGTAACTATTTCGAGAAGACAGAAGGGATGCACATGATACTCAACTTTGGGATGTGCCATATAATTCATGCATTGCCATAATTATGTCCTGTTTTGTTCTCTATTCCTTTTCTAATAATTCCTAGTACTTCATTAGCTTTTTGATCTGCTGCCTAGCAACAAGTTGATGTTCTCATGGAACTGCTTGGTCTTATTCCTCAGCACTAATAGTCTGCTCAAATCCTCTAATTTTGGATGATACCATAGGACTGCTTTTCTTCACTTGCACTATTTTGGTTTTACCTGTAATGAATATCATCTGACATTTTATTGCATAAATGCAGTAAATGTCTAAATGAGACTAAATGTCTCATTCCCTGCCCCCATTAGCCTTTTTCCTTGCTACACTGAACACTTCGTATTGCTAGCAAAAAAAGATTTTTCCCAATTGCCTGTCTCCTGGCTTTGGTCAGTTATCCAACCATACCCAGTCAGTTACTGACTTAACCAGGTTTACTGACTCAAAAAAAACCCTACAAGAAATTCACAAAGTCAGGCTTCACATTACAGAAGACTTTTTAAATTAACAGTTTTATTAGTTTGTCCAGTAGAAATGATACATTAAGCTGCTTCTAAGTCAGAGGGTTGCCTGAGAAGCTGGGTTTGGGCATCAACTCCTGGTTGGTCACACATCCTAGTACTAAAATTGAAATATTGCACTGTTAGAAACCCAGATATTCTACTTGAAAATTTCTTCAGAGCTCTTAAAGAATGCCAGTTAGTCCTGGTAATTTCTTTGTGTTCAACCTGCCTGTTTTTGCAGTAACTTCATGGTCCCTTCAACTCCAGACAGTCTATTTCCACATGTCTCCCATCCAGGACTACAGCTTGGGAATTTACACAGTTTTTTCTATCTTTCTTGAGTTTTATTTTATATCCCTGTCATCAGTTGTCTACAGGTTAGCCAGCACATTTTCAGCCCATATTGCGCTGGAAGAACTTATGACTTATGGAAATCTCTTAGCTGTCAGTCTTTAACAAACTTTCTAATTTTTACATTCTTCTGCAAAGTGAAATGTGGCTTATTTTTGTACTTCCCCTGCCCAGCCTTTTTGTTCCAGGAGAATCATAATATGGGAGAGAGTAAAATCTCACCCCAATATTCAAAAAAATGAACAAGAGCAGTTCTTAGAATAGGCATAGCTAAGTACTAACTGAGAAAAAAAATGTTAGGACAATTTTGACTGCATTTTGGACAAAGAATATTCCAGCACTAACCCATTCCAATATTATTTTTGGTGGTATTTGAGTGGGCCACAGTTTAATCAAAAGTACCATTAACAACTCTAAACTGATTTAAAAACAAATTTAGTGTTGCCTGACTTTTATTTCCACCAGGCAAAGAAAAATCTAATCAAGAAACTGTAAATACACAGTGCCTGTGTAAAACAAGCCACTTGTTTTAGAAGCCTTGGCAGGTTGAACTTCCATCAACAAGAGTATGTGTTGTAGTTTATACTCCCTTGTATTTGCAGTGTGCTTTAAAATCCTTTGGGCTACAACAGGCAATTGTAAAACTGCATAGCAGCTAAGGTTTTTGAGACAAGTACATGCTCCACAACTTCTTTACTCAATATCGCTCAACATTTTAATTAAAGTTCCACAAACTAGGTTTGATTTGGTCATTTGAAGAACTATCAGTTTTAGCCCAGAGTATATGCATTTGACTTGTTATTTTTGTCAAGATTTTTCTAAATGTAAGAAAAAATAAGATTCTCTTTAAAAAAGTGTTCAAACCTGAGCTAATATTTAAAAAAAAAAAACTTCCACAAATGCTCAAACTGCTCTTCTTAGTACTTGTGGGTTCTGCTATTTGTTTTTTTAGATGTCCAGCAATGCAATAGGTACTCAATAGTTTGCACCCTATTAGACAACACCAGAGGGTCAAATATAATCAATAAAAAGAGCCTTAACACAGTATTAATACCATGGTCTGAATGAATTTCCACTCATAGTAATGAAATAAAAAAAAAAACTGGTTGCAAACCTGAAAGGCAATCAAGTCTATATTACCAATGGTCTGGATGCTATGATTTCTTCACCAACAGAAAGAGAGGAGGAGGTGACATTCATAGCCTGCTCTAGGCAGATATATAACTGCCTAGAATGCATTGCTGCACTCTTAAAGTAATGCAGAACAGAGGTATTGCAAAACTCCTTCAGCTCCTTGCACTTGAGCTGTTTTGCCTGGTCACCACTCAACTCCTCCCTAGTTGAGTTTGATATTCAGGCAGGACTCCTACACTTACATACTTTGAACATTCCAGGAAACTACATTATTAACAAATTAAATACCTTAGCCAGCCATGGAGGATGGTAAAAAGAAAGAAATTTATAAACCAATTTCCTAAGACAATCTTTTTTCTTTTATATTGCTCCTTGTTTGTTTTGCAATTGCTTTTCTCTAAATTAGTTGTAGGATTCAGCTTAACCAATTCTTAACCTGGATGGGACGAGATATGTCATACAGAGAGCCTTGTTTGCAATTTCATTTCAGATTTTTGCATCAATTTTTAAATAAGATTACATTCAAGGTTCATTCATTTAGCACTGAGCCTTAAGTTTTCCTTGGCCCTATACCTTACAGCACCACTCCTAATATGACATTGGATAAAGTTGTCTACTCTTTATGTATCACCACTGAGTGTAAATGACATAATGCTGAGCATGTATTTAAAACTCTAAAAAATGGAAGGAAAGCTAGATATCATCTCCAAGACAAGGGTACAGCAAGAAGAAGAGATACTCTGACTGCTTAGAAAATAAACTGCAAAGGCAGGAAAACTTAAAAAGCAACATTGGTGGTATAGTGAGATCTACATAGAACTCCAAAAGGAAATGAGTGGTTCAAATGGACAGTTTTAGTCTCTTCTGCTTCTGAACCTGAAGCCTGGTGGCATCAAGTTGTGACACAAAACAACAAGTCATTGTGAGCAGCCACAGACGACTGAGCTTCACTAACTTCAGACAGGTTTCAATACTCTGATTTTCAGGCACTCAGTTGGTAGCATGCTGCACTCACACAAAGTAGGATGCAATCCTCAAGGACCAAACTTTCCCAGTCTTGCTGAGAAGCCCTCCCTCAAAGCCCTGAACTACTTGAGGCTGGCTCAGTACAATTGTTGTCTTGGTAAATGCAGTACTGACAGTAGAGATGGCGCCTGTTCTTTCAGCAACATTTCGGTGACCATTTCTGCATGCTGTGGTACCAGTAGTCACTCTCTGCTAATAATAATTAGCTAATAATAACATAACCTAATAACTTTGCCTCCCATGCAGTGAAGGGAGAAAGATGTCCTTGTACTTGGCCTCTCAGAAATTCCTCCCCCAAATCCATTTATAATTATGAAATACAGTAAGGTTAATGACCTCAAAAGAGATGACTGAAGCTTTCTAAAAGTCTTTGTTTTTTGCCCTCATTGTGAAAGGAGACATCACTAATTGTTTGAATCCCTCCCAAGTCAGTAGGAAATGTGAAGAACTTCTCTCCTTCCACCAGATTCTGCAGCAGAAATCACTGACAGCTATAGGTGCCACTGTCAAAATGACAGATAATAAAAGCCCACTACAGGATGTATTTGTGTTCATTTTTAAATTATAACTGTTCTTAAACTGTCAATTCTCAAAATTGAGCTGAGCTCTTAAGACAAACTAGATGTTCTGCTGTAAAGAAAATTCCATCATACCATGTTTAACCACTTCAAATAAAGTTTTGCATTATACACAGTAGGAAGAGGCTGTAATTATTTGAAAGCCCATGTGCTTCAGGTAGAAAATACCATTCTTGAACTTGCAAGTTTGTCACACTGAATTGGTGAAAATTGCTGGAGTGAAACTGGAACAACTCAGTTCAGCTAACTATATAGAACTGAGAAAAAGCAGTAAGGGTGTAGTGGGGGTAAAGTAGCTTTTACTCATCATCAGTGCTTTAATGGAGAACGTTAACAGAGAAAAGCTGTGGCTGTTTGGCACCTACACGAAGAACTAGTCAGCAGATGATCACAAGCTGGAAGGAAAGGTTAAAGGGAAAGTCCTCAAGTGTCACAATATTAAGTGCTTTAAGGTGGCTTCTTCAACTTTCAACTTACATTGAGGCCAGTGCTTGCTTTTAATTAAACTTCCTTTTGAAATACACAAGGTTAAGAGCGAATTGCTGGGGGATTTTTTGTATGTTTCGTCCTGTCATAGTCCTTTCTCTTCTCTGCAGAGAATTCTGCAAAACCTCAGCTATAAAACAGAGCATAAAATCTAATATTACTCTATCATAGCATTGTCTTAGCCTGTGGGAATTTTCATAAAATTGAAGTAAGGAAACAGAGCAGCCTACAGTGATATTTCTGCACATCTTGTAAGACATCCTTCTTTTATTTCCCAAATTATTGAAACAGGACACGGTTGTTTTTCCTAGCAATTTAAATAGCACCTAAGATGACTTCTACAGTGCCAATATCAGTACCTTCTCTCTCACCCCATTATTCTGCCAGAAGCTAAAAACCCAGACTCTATTTCTTCTTTTGGGATAGATGTTTCAACTTGGAAAAAATAATTACAGAAATCAGGACAGAATTTGCTATGTTGCTAGCAGTTTTAGGTGACAAAAAGCACTGTTTTCTATAAAGCAAGTTAAGGACTTTTCATAAGCACCAGTAGTTGAGTTTAATTAGAGAAATAGCAATAGATAACTTGTAAAAAGGGAAAAATAATTAATAGTGGAAAATGAAGCAGGTTTTCCTCAAATAAATTGTTATTTCTTGGACAGGAAACAATGCAACAAAAATTCCCAAATCTGAGGATTCTGAGAATCAGGGCTTTCCAAAAAGAAACATATTTCTCAATAAATATTTTGAAATTTGAGTGGGAATTGATTGGTATGCTTTGACTGGATTCTATTACCAGAATATAAAGGAATGTGCACACAATATACCTGAAATCAATTCAGTATGGAACGTACAATATTTCAGACAGTATTTCCACCTTTAGTTACATTCTTTCACAAGAGGTGACACCATCACTAAAAATACCAGACAAGTCTTGGCTCTGTCTCCAGTTAAAGCTGTGTGTTAAACACATTTTCCAGTGGTTTCTATCCAGTCTGCATTTAGCTTGCTCATCTGTTTCAGAGTTAACCTCTTGCACCTTTGTCACCTATCTTGACACTACAAGCCTAGACATTGGCTGCTCACAAATATTGCATTGTCATACTGAAAGAGTGTTGAACAGCCATTTTGGAGATGGGACTGGCAGCTTAAAAATTATGTCAGCAAACTTGCATCTCATCATATTTTGATCTAAACCACTGTCTGTACAGGAAAGTATCATACTGCATTTTAAATTCATTACATGGTATGCCTCTTGGATTTACTTTCACACTCCCAAGTTTTTAATCACACAGATCACAATTTGTGAGAAGTCAAACCATGCGATTCATTAGTTATCCAATAAATTAATCATAAGTTCTTCATTCTTGGTTCATTTTGAGGTCATATTGAGATCTTTCAAGAGCAGCAATTTATCAGCTGCACCCTGATGTGCAAGAATGTTCAAATAAAGCACCCATGTAGAACAATACAATTTCTCTTCCCTATACCTCATGCTGAAAACTTGCACTCCTCTCATCCACTACTGGACATGTCTAGTGGCTGTTTGGGATGCTTTTATGGGAGTCAAAGACACAGGTTCATACACCTTTCAGGCAGAAAAGTGATGAGAGTTTAAGCCTCCCATATTCTGAGTGCTTCCAGCACTGCAAACACATCTATTTTTCCATGAAGAATCTGGGCATCCAACTTTGCACCTTCATTTTGGGCCATGCATCAAACCAATCCATTTCAAGGTCACTATTGCCTCAGGCAGTCAACTTGCTCTTGAAACACACTGGCTTTTTTTGGGGCCATAGGAGGTTGGTTAGCATTATTCTCAATATTCAAAAACACCACCAGATCTAATAGTTATTAGTCACTTAGGGAAAGACTCTTGAGTCTGTGTTATCCCCCCTATCCTGCAGTCTTGCACAGGAAAATGTCAAGGACAGGCACCTCATTTGTTTGCTCCCACTAATTTTGATGTTTAAGCGCATTTTTACATTACAAGTTGAATCATGTTTATCTAATACACAGGAGTGAATTGCATCAACAAAGAAAAGGAAAGGAAACATGATGGCAATCCCCATAGTGCTACCTACAAAACTTGTTTGAGTTTGGTTATGAGAAGTGGCAGGTTCACTGATTGTATACAGAGCTCTTTTCTCTCTCAAAACCAAAGTCTAACTACACAAAACAGAAGTCAAGCAGCACCCTGAACATATCTTTCTCAAGTATTTTAGAAAGAAAACATTTTCTTGAGTAATTTTTTTCCCCAGACGTTTCCTAAAAATGCTGAGGTTTAATACACATTCCAAAAAACATCATAATGATGCTTTCAAAACACAAGCTAAATAAGCACACTCTTGGTTTATTGTAAACCAGTTTGAATCCCTAGTAAGTGGCTAATGAATTCAACCAGGGCCCTCCATTTGGTACTAACGGCAGCTTCTGTTGATGCATAACTGAATTGTCCATATAATGTATCTACTTTATAAAGAAACCCTACTTTAAGCTCGCTGGGATGCCTTATTTTGAAAATTAAAAATAACAAAATTATCTTTTTGCCGGAAGTAATGAAAACCACTAAGTGCATAGGTATTAAAAGTGACTGAAGAAGTTTAGTGCTGTTTTAAGATCAAAAGCCATCCATTCTTTTCAGATAGAGAAAACTTTCAGATTTCCCCTATAACTGGAAAAAGTGCAGTTTAAACTGCATTGCGGAAGAGCAATTAGTAAAAAAACCATACCATATACAGGCATCTCCACATGACTCTTACAGACCATTTTCTCTGTAAGTATGAATTTGCTCAGCTGCAAAGCTGTCAATTTGCAGTTAATCCAAAGCTGATCAACAATCCACGGAAGTATAAATACAAAGTACTGAGCCACAAAGTAATGATTTACAAAATTATTTCTCCAATTTTTTCTGCTTATGTTGTCTTTATTGTGGATTCTTCCATTTCCCTAGAGGCTTTCAATACTTAAGGATTGTCTTATTAACATTCATAAGTAACAACCATAGCATCAGTAATATAAATCAGTACATAGAACAAGTGACTCACTAGCTTGGCGATGGTGCTCTTCTTCACTTTGGAGTAGGCTGAATTCATAAGTAGATATTTTGTTTCTCAGTAATGAAGTCAGAACATTGTCTACCTTCTCTACAGAAGAAAATTTCAATGCCTGTTTAAAAGAAAGAAAAAAACAGATAAAAATTAGTGCATTTGTTGCATATATATTTTTAACTTTATCCTCAGAATGCTGGTGAATCAAATTACTCAAAAAGGTATTATGGAAAGATTTTACACTAAGAGAAGCACAGTTTTGGAAAACTATAGAAGAGATATTTTAATACAAAAATTATGACAACATGATCCCACTGTACATAAACATGCATTATAA
This sequence comes from Melozone crissalis, assembly GCF_028551555.1. NCBI lineage: Eukaryota > Metazoa > Chordata > Aves > Passeriformes > Passerellidae > Melozone > Melozone crissalis. The sequence continues at coordinate 39,257,239 of NW_026535784.1, read as the reverse complement.
CATATGAAGTTCAGACATGACTTAAAGCCTCCTGGATGAAGTGTAAGGACAGGAAGATCTATGCTGTACTACCGCTGAATTACAGCAGTAATTCAAGATGAGTTTAAAGATTATAGTAACTCTCTGCTACCCAAAACTTATACATTAAAATTGTGGACTTGTCTAGGTAGGAAACAGCTTCAGTTTCATCACCCAAAACAAAACATTGTTGCCAGAACAAGAAACTGATATCAGCCAGATAGATCAGCTTCCTACTAAACACACAGTCTTTAGACAAGGGAAATCTGCATGGACTGCCAGGAGATTTTTGAGTGCCTCTTTCTGGGCAGAAAGTCAAGATCTATGCCTAACAACTTTCAAGGTAGCCAGAATTAAATATTTCTTTGCCTGGCCTCACAAGAGCAGCCTGACTACAGAGATTTGAAGAGTAAGGACATTTTACACCAAGCACTACAGCTGTGTACCCCAGTCTGTGCTGCACTGGGCACCAAAAGGAGCTCAGCCACAGCAGAGAAGAGCTCAGGGAGAGCTGCTTTACTCTGCTCAGGGTCAGTAGCCCTGTGTTAAAGCTTGCCTTCCCACAACCAGACTGTCTCTGGTCAAGATGATTCTGGGATGACTAAAATGGAACATCTTCAGACATGCTTAGCATATGAATTTGAAAAGAAAGTCTGTGACTGACATGCTGAGGAGAAAATGACAGGGGGGTGTACTGATGAGCCACAAAGTTTAATTCCCAGGGCTGCTAAAAGGGAATAAGAAAAGTAAGTATGGCGTGATCAGAAAATGTGGAATGCAGAGGCAGGATATAATTTTCATCCAACTCCTACCAAGAATTAGAAAAGAAATTTATGCAGGAAGCTAACAATATGATTGTTTATTTTTCCCATGATTAACCCTGGCCCTTCCAATATTAAGATACGTAAAAACCACTGCATTTCTTCTCCTCATAATTCACTCCCTTTCTGTGATGTCACACTGCATTACTCAGTATTTTTTATTCAATAATAGTGAATACATATAATAATGTTCAATAAGGAAAGGAATAAGCATTAAGGAAAGACTCCACCTAGGAAAAAAGAATAAAAATCTATCCTGAGCACAAGACTTACTGTACAAATTCAGAAAGCATATGCAAGACCTCCCAAAATATCTATAAAACCCACAAATTATTAACATGAATAACAACACTACATTTACATGCTATTAAGAGGAATAACATAAAAATTCAGTTAGGAACACATACTATTCTCTCTCATTCCAAATAGGTCTTCAATACATAATCATTACATTGCCTTAACAGAGTTCAATCTAGAGTAGGACAAAACCAAGTAACACCACAGGAGTTGCTCAGATGAGTGTATATGGCAGATCCTGTGTCATGAATAAAGAGGCTCAAAACCATTGGTACTCACTGAAGCAACTGTGTAGTAGATACCCCACTATGCAGAGAATAAGAATTTAAGTGGGCTTCTAGACAAACTAAGTTTGAAGTAATATTTTTAACATTTTAAAATTTCTCATACTTGAACAGGCCTTTCCTCTAACGACCAGCCTATCAATTTCTATGAATTACAAGTCAGGAACAATGCACTTATTATACAAAGTTATCAGTGGGAATTGCTTCAAGTTTTCCACCTCAACTTTTTGTTTTTCCTCTTACTCTTGGGATGTAAAATCTGAGGGCTTAAGCAATGATTTAACAAGCTATCCTCTTAAATCATTGCTATGCTCTTAACTAAACTGTAATGGTGAGCTTCATTGTGCTCCTCTATAGCAAAGATACAACAGAAAAAAAAGATTAGTTAATTAAAAAAAAAAAGCAAGCAGCTATGTCTTTTCTCTCACATACAGAAGGGCCAGTTCCAGCATTTAGATGAAGATAACAGCTAAAACAACAGGAAAATAGAAGTAGGAATAGGGCCACTCTGCCCTATCCAGCTGCATATCATAAAAGGCGTCTCTTCAAGAAACAACTCAGTTCAGAGACTTGTACTTTACTGCCCATTCCTGCCCCAGAGCACTCACAGACTGCAACTCTGCTGTGCTTATGTATTTTAACATATCCTACACAGATCTCTGTAGGCCCAAGAAATCTTCCCAAGAAATCCCAACAACAATACAAACCTGAAGCTCCTGGAGAAGCTTCACCAAAGCCAACAGAAGCAGAACTGTATTTAAAGTTGAACTTGAAGTTAGTCACTCTGCAAAAGAACTCTGAGCCACTCAGGAGTTTGAGAAAGCCCACCTTTTGTCCAAATAAAGATTTACAACACTAGAGAAAAATACACAATAGTGCTAGTTGCCCTTGCAGCCCCCCCAGAACTAAGCTAGTGAGTTTGTAGACAATTCTTTCCACACTCTCTGAAGCACAGCAAATTTCTCTGCTCCAGTACTGGAAATCCTTCCACAAGCCTCCCTGCTTGTCACAGCACCACCTCTCCAGCTGTAGGTACTGCCTCTATTCCCTCACCCTTTTCCAGAGCAACAGGACACAGCTGTGATCCAAAAAGCCCCAAGAGCTGACCATCACATCTAGGATTCCAAAAGCATCCTTGAAAAAGGAGACCACCAAGCACGTATTTTGCTACTTTTGTGAATGAGATTACCTACTTTCTTTAATAACTGCTAACCTGAAAATGTGTGCCACTGAAACACAACATCCACAGCCAGTAAATTAGCATATTCCACTGGCTTAGGCAGTACTGATAAGGTTACATTTACATGAAGATGAAGTTCTTCATTAGTTCTTACATATCAGACAATACTTTATATGCACTTCCATATCTGGATTGCTTCTGCCAATGAGAACGGGCTAGGTTTAAAAACAGTCAGGCATTTCTGACAATTTTAGCCAGTGATAGAATATGAAAAGCTTTCATACCTAGAGGAAAAGAATGAAACATTTCAAAATAACAGCTGTTGATATAAGCTGAGAAGATTGAAATATTAAATAGGGTTTCAAATGAAGTATCTTTGGGGATCAGGTAGAGATGCATACAATATATCACCACATAAATCATATAGATATTTACAAGTTTTCATAGAGGAGGCTGTAGTTTATTTTCATTCTTGTTTTCCAACTGTAACTGGAATCCTGTTTAATGACTATGATAAAAACATCACTTAAGATACCAAGTATCTCACAACCACAGGAATATTATTCAACCAAAGCTTGTCATAAAGACTTCCTCAATCTCTCCAGATATTCTAAGTCACTCAAGCTAACATGAACTTACCAACTTGAGTAATAAGGATATGACCTGAGCTTCATTTTTTTTTAAATTTTGAAACCAAATAAATCTATGCCAGAAAACCCCAACACTAAATAATTGAATCAATATTTCCATTTGGTAGAAAGTCTGAGAGAAAAATCAATACAGCATATAAATCCAGCAGAATGCTGAAATGATTAGCTGATGTAAAGTAAAACATGAAACATAAAAAAGTTTAATTATGAATTATAAAAACCTTAATATCACTCTGTACATTAGGTTACTGTAAGAATATAAACTCCATAAGAGAGTTTCTTGAATGCAGAATTGTGAAAGTGAGAGGACCAAAAATAATTATCTTTAGCCAACTTTCACCCTCTTACATTTTCAAATAGCAAATCAATTCAGCATTATGATTCAGTTAAAATGATCCCAACTTTTCCTACTTGACCATTTCAGGTTTTTTTCTTTCAAAACTCATGCAAAGAAACTAATTTAATTTTATTATTTATTCAATTACATTTTAAAGATTTATTTGGTTGTTTAAAATGTCTGGCTGATGTTGGTAAATGCTTTTTAAATTCAGAAAAAAATTGGAACTCAAAATGACAATCAGATGTAGCAAACAATTTTATCCAAAACCATGATTTGTAAAAATCTTAGATTATGTTTAATCTAAACCTTAGCTAACACAAATCTTTAATTTCTTGCAAAAACCAGATCCATAAATGCAGAAGTACCATATTTTGAAAGTCTCCCGCTAAGATCCACAAATTCATCTGACCATCACTAAAAGGACTGGATAGCTATAACCCAACAGCTCTTGGGTCTTGTTTCTTTGGTTTTATTGGGGGACAAAGTGGACCATTTCAAAGGAGCTGGAAAGGTTGGCAAGGCAATACAGAAAATAATGTAAGCATTTTACCAAAGCACTGTGTCTTTGGTACGAACTAATGCAGCCATTTGCTTTCACCACAGAATTTTAATAGAGATACTTCTCAGATTGCAAGTATTTGTGAAAATCTTGAACTTCCCGTTGGATCACAGGGTCATATTGCTTTGATCAATAATTGCTGTAAGCTTTCCTATTTTATATCAGATTTGCTTTCCATTGTGTTTGATTGTTCCTTTGCATAGATAAATGACAGCTGCCCCAGGATACTTTTGCAGACAAGTTGATAGTCTCAAAGGTTTTAATTATCCTGGTTAAACAGAAGTTACTACTACTGCTGCTACTTGATGGGAATTCTAATTAGTATCAAGTCTGTTTTGTTTTCCTTTTGTGAACATATTTTAAAGATTAACTTAAATTATGTTCTGTAAATTGCATCTTTATGATGTAGCTTGTTGACATTAAATCAGGAGCTCATTTTAGAAGTTTGCAGAAAAATTTTAGCTGCCTAGGTAGTTACTGTACTGCACGCTGAGGTCCAGCAGGTACCATTAAATGAGACACATAGGAATACTTACAGAGGAATTACCATCAGAATACTTTGCCACAGACATTGTGTTGACATGTCACAACACATGGCATTGTGTTGACTGTAGAGCTTACCCAATAAAAACATTCTTTCAACATTAGTTTTTCAGTTACTAAAACAATAAAAATAACAGCATATAGCATTGTCAGCTCATTTAAACCCTTGCTTATTATTCAGAGGAGTAAAGGTGAGGAAATGATAAACATACTTCATAACTTTACCACTGTATCTCCCTGTGTACTCTACTGCTCTGCACAGAATTATTTTTGCATTTGAATATGATTTGAATTGCATGTACTCTAATAAATATCAGTCATGCTTGTTAAACAAAGGGTCAAACTCCTGAATAACACAAATAACTGTGGAAATATCTTGTGTGTTGCAGGTTTCTAGGTTACCATGTTAATGATAAATTTTAAATCATTATGGCATACTCCTTATGCATACAGGTTTAAATGAAACCCGTTAGAGGCTTACTTAGATATACTTCAAAATACAGGCTAAAAAAATGATGGATACCATAAAGAATTTAAGAACACATTTGTTCTTTGAGTTGCACTATTTTTCTTATGCAACATCCTGTTTTTCTAGAACAGAAGTAACTTGTACTTGGAAGGAGCCTAGCCTCATCCTTAATAGAACACTAATAATGCAATACATCATATTTTATTAATCCTTTTGTTATGAGTGTAATGCCTTAGGTGGTGGATAAGGTATATTTGTCACAGGAAAATGAGATTGTCTGCAGTGGAAAAACAATCTATTATTTTTGTTCTGGCTTTGCAATTATAATATAGACATCGTGCAAGGTCTGCTTGGGCTACCCACCATTCAAAAAATGACACTTGAGATTCTGTGCTTCCTTAATCTATGCTTTCTTTTCCTGTTATTTCTTATGTGCCACTGGGAAAGAACATGCTGCAGAGCACTGCAGTCTGCTGTGCTGATCTGAAACACAGATAAAAACCTGATTTTTTCTAAATATATGCAAAGAATCTGCATGGCAACCAGCAAATCACATGAATGAGAATTCAGCAGCTGTAAATGGACTGTACCTGAACAGCAACCTACTGCTTCCCATACAAACTATGTCAGAAAAATTTGGTTTGATGGTGAATGAATAATAACTGTCCAAATGTGGTTTAAGATTACTTGCTTCTATTGGTTTCAGAACATACAAAAAATAACACTTTAAATGGAGAGGGACTTCACTAATATTTATTCTTATTTTCAACCTTTGCAGTGCAGCGTGTTGCTCATTGGGCATATACAGCACAAAGGATGTTTACATCACTCTCTAAACAAAAAAAGAGCATGTAAAATTTGTTTTCTCTTGCCTGACTTGCTTACAACCTGACATCTCAGAGGCTTCTTAATCCTGAGCCTGCTACTGAGCCATTACAAATTACTGTGCAATCAAATGATTGCATACTGTATCTTAGTTCATTAAGTCACTTACAGTCTATTTTTCTTTAATTAAAATTTGAGAAGTCAACTTACCTGACAAGTGAAAGCTATTGGGTCAGCCACTTTCTTCAAAATGGGTTCAATTTCCTCTAGTGCAGTATAGTATTCAATCTGTGCTGTCCTCTTAATGACTCCCCCACAGTAGACATTTACATATACAGGACCAGCAGGAAAATCTTATAAAAGAACAAATCAGAACAGCAGCTGAAAACATTTTACAGTCCCAGACCAGAAATCTCAGGGAATGAGTAAAAAACCAGAGAATATCACAGAAAAACATAGAGTTGATGAACTGTCTGGATTTGCATTTCACAGGTGATTCACTGTAGTCAGTTTTTTTATTGAAGTCTTGCAGTCTAACATCAGAAAGCTGACAAAAGAAAATACATATCTTTAAATCTGTATAAAGCAAAGCCATTATATTGCTTCACATTAGAAAGGAGATGAAAACAGAATGCTTAAAATTTCCAACTGCCCTTTGATAGACTGATGACCTATAATCAGCTCCCTTATGCCTACATGTTAAGGAAAAGTGCATTTATCACAAACAGAGCAATTGCTATTCACCTTATGAAACATTTTTCCTTAATTGCAGTCAAGGTTCTCAAAATTGTATTTGAGCTAGGCTGCAGAAACTGCAGTATAATTAATCCTTTCCAGTTGTTTACCTTGCAAAAGCCAAGGAGAGAGGCACTTGTAGTCTGTTACTTAGGCATGATTTGCTCTGTGTGTGCAGCACAAGCCTACTTTATGAGCACATTTCCCAACCCATTAGTGCTTGCTGTGCCAGGCATTCTGCTGGACCATACTATCACAGTCTTCTTAAAACACTAACTCTGCCCACAAAACAGTGAAAAAAAGGGCAATTCTGAAAATGGAGAAGAGGAATAGGCCAGAGAAACTAGACTAATAGTACATCACATTAAATCACTTAAATGGAAACCGCCCAAATGTGGGTTTTAAAAAAAAAACAAAACAAACAAAACCAACAAAACACAGCATATCCCCTATAGCATCAGATTAGATGGACCTAAACCAGGATATTTCCAAATTTCCACTTTTCCAGGTTTTAAAACAGATTAAACATCAAACACAAATGATACATGAAACATAATTAAACTTGGCTACAGCTCTCTGACAATTTCTTCATATTTCATTAACTTTTCTCATTTTATTTCTTCAACTACTACAGAAATCTTCTTGTGATCAACAGTATCCTCATTAAAAAAAAAATATTTTTGGAAGACTCTTCTAAGATACATGCAAGAAGAGTGCAGCTTCTGTTCTCTGAAATGCAGCCACAGATGGAAGTTCCCTGCTTGTTACATACTTTCCAGTCAGGTTTCTGAAAACAAACTCTCTGCACCATCACAATGATAAAGAACTCTGAGCCCATATGTGGCCATCATCTCAGGACAGCATTCAGGATGAAAATCTCAGAATCAATTTGGTTGGAAAAGACCTCCAAGGTAATTGAGTGAAACTTCTGATGGACCACCAACCTGTCAACAAGACCATGGCACATGTGCCACATGCAGTCATTTTTCAAACATCCCCAGGGATGTGACTCCTCCACCTCCTTGGGCAGCCTGTTTCAATGTTTAACAAATGTTTCTGTGAAGAAATTACTCCTGACTCCAACCTGAACCTCCTCTGGCACAGCTTGAGGCTATGTCCTCTTGCCCTGTCACTGACTGCCTGGGAGAAGAGGTCAAATCCCAGCTGGCACGGATTCTATTCAGGTAGGTTTTAGAGAGTCATCAGTCTTTTCTCCAGGCTAAACAATGCCAGCTCCTTCAGCTACTTCTCATATGAGTTAATCTTTAGACACTTCCCCAGCTCCATTGTCCTTCTCTGGACACAATCCAGCACTTCAATGTCTTTCTCAAAGTGTGGGGCCCAGAACTGGACACAGCACTCAACTGGTGCAGTCTCTCCAATGCTCAGTCACAGAAATCATCAGGTCACAGAATTACCAAAATATGGTTCCAAGAAGCCACCGTGGAAAAATTGTAGCCTATTATTGTAGTACTTTCTCCTATCTAGGGGTATATTGCAATAATTTTATAACAAAATATTATGTAAGTTCCTCTGGCAATTCACAGCATGCAGCCCAATAGCAAACTATACTCTGAATACATAGGTGAGAAATGTTTTAATTCTAAACTCCCATCAAGAATGGGGATAGGTGTGCCCCTTAAATCTGCACAGATCTTCTAAAAGAAACTATCAAATAGTTGAAACTGTTATCAACTAGTTATGGATGGAGCAATAAAAAAACCATTAGGAACTAGCAAAGATGAGTGATACAGAGAAATTACATGAATATGAACAGAGAAAAGAAACTATTTCCTGCATCACTAAGAATTATGGAGAGGAGAACCACCAGATTTACTGCATTAAATATAAAATGACACATTTAGTAACAGAGTAATAAGAAAAGAATATTAGGTTTGCATTTTATGGCAGTAGTTTTGGAGAATGTTAATCTGTAACTAATCAATGACATTTTAAGACTGCCACCTGTCATTTAACCACAGAAAACCAACCTAATAGAACCTAGGTTCCCATAAATCACAGCCTTGCTTCTCTGCATTATTAAAAGTTATGTGTGCAAAACTCATTTACAGGAAATGCCCACGAAATAGCAGAAAGGAAAACTACTTATTAGAAAAAGTGGAGGGAGTTGAAACTTTTAAGTTTTTCTTAAAGGTAAAGAATATTTTTCTTACCTAGGGCTTTCACATATTTGACCTTCTTGTTCCAAGAGGCTGTCTGCATTCTAATTTGTTGATTATCTGTTATGAATTCCACTTCTAGAGTTTCTTCATCTATTTCCTCTTTCAACAGAATGAATATTTCACCAGGGTTCTACAAAATTAAAATATGTTCCCATTAGTCCTTCAGAAAATTATATTGGAAGTGTAACATTATATCGAAAGTGTATTGAAAGAACTTTGCTTCACCAACAGCTTCATGCAAAAAAATCGTACTACCAAAATATGATGGTATCTCACTGCTTCCTTTAGTATTTCATGACCTTTCCTTTTGTGTTTCCTTTCTTACATGAAAGACACAAGAACGTAGGATTTAAATTTAATGTAGGATTTTAAATTCAGCTTACATGAGAATATTTTAAAACAGTATTTTAAAAGCATGTAGGTGAATTGTTACATTTTCTAAGGCCCCTCTATAGTCTAGAAGAATGATATCCATCTTAAAAACAAAGGATGAACCTAAAATACTTTAGACCCACTTAACCTCTTCCAGTAAGGTGACATTAGCTAGAAGCAGCAGGTGATGTGAGACAATAGCCCTCTACCACCTCCTGAACTAGAGGCAGTCACTCCCTTAGAACTGATCTCAACAATGAAATAATGTGTGTAAATCATCTTTAAAAGACAGACAGCAAACAAAATTGGTGACATTCTACGTACACTGCAACCTCCATACTTGACCATGGCCAAGTCCAAGTCCATTCACATGAAGGAATGCAGTGCTGGATTTTTTACTTCCTCTGTTTATGCTGTCACATGTTCCTCACAGCCACTCTGATTAAAAGCACATATGAACATTTATGTCCACTGCATATGCATGCAGACACACAGACATATAAATATTTCCGATTTAATTTAAACTCAAACTATGTCTGTGCTGACACAAACCCTGTGTAATTCATGGTATGGGCACATATGCATGTATACATACACCCATCCTGGATTCCTGCCAGGACAAATCCCACATCTCTCAAGAAGTGCCTGATTATTTCCTCCCTCTGAAGTATAAGGCCCACATGACAGTAATATTTCAACTCAAGCTGCAAAATAACTGTAATAGAGTTGTCTTCAAATGACTTTACTTCCAAATCTTTTGACTGCAGCATGGATGCAACACAAAGGCAACATAAATCCCACTGCAGTCTAGGTGCACTCTCATTTTGATCCCTTGACAATTTCGGAAAAATAGCAGATACAGTATGAATGAGATTGCAGCAGGAGAAGGGGAAGAACAGTGACTGTTATCCCAAAGACTGTAGCATCTAGAAGCCTTACCTCACATGATATTCTTCTCGGAAGCACCAATATTGACTGCTCATCACTTTCTAATCTTTCAGAAAGTACCTCTGTTTTAAAAGTGAGGTCTGTTTCTTCTGATGCTCCCCTGGCATCTGACAAGTTAATATCAGAGATAGTCTGGTGATCTGAAATAAGGAATGTGAAACAAGAACGTTGTTAATAATCCTAAACCAACAAAACATGGCAGTGATGTGGTTTCCAATGTGTTACTCATATGGGACTTGGAGTCACATTAAGGACAGCACATGAAAGCCTGGCAAAACTCCCTTAATGTAAATGTAATGAGATGTCCTCCTTTGATAAAGAACACGCCTCTGAAGTTTTGATCCTGAAGCCTTAATCTACATGAACAGGCTCTGCACATATACTTTGCTTTCATAAAACAAAAAGGGACATAGCCTTTAGACTGATAGTTTATTCACAAATAGTTGTGAACAGCAAAGTCAGGAGATCACCCAGTTCTGTCATCTCAGAATGCTCATACACTAGAATAAAACAGGATTTTTACCACTCTTCCTTTCTTTATATGTAAATAAGCACATGCTATATGTTTACAACATCAATCCACTTGTCTAGAGGAATCATTTACATGAGGGCAGTGATATCTGAAACCTGGTACTATAACAGTAGGCACAGATTTCATTGGCAGAGAATCCATGGCCTTTGCCTGCCTTAATAGAAAAAACGATGGGTGGAAGCCATATATTTTTTAAATAGGATAATCTGTATTTGGAAATGCTATGCCAGTTATAAAGGTAGCTTACAATCAGTTTCTTTTCTGTTTAGCTGTACCAGAAAAGGCCCAAGAGCCTTTAGTGAATATAGCGAATCCTTCACCACATCGCAGAATTTTAATCATGAAAAAGAACTGCCAACTAACCACATCTGCAGAGCTCTGACTAAGCCTGGGTTTTAGCAAAGGTATCGTTACCTACTATGTCTCAACTGTATCATTACTTCTCCTCTCCAGACACTATTACCCTGTGTGAAACAATCCTGCCACCCATCTCAAAGGACTGCAGCAGCTCTTCATCACAGAGGATTAGTCAGTATACTGCAGTCATCTCATTAGGTTATTGATACAATTTCATGCAGTCCAGAGTTAAAAAATCTAGACTGGCTGGTGAGACAATATCCTGAGAGACATCCACACTGTCTTGTATTACTGTAAATTATCAAAGACTCACACTCAGTTACATTTAAGGATACAAAGAACTTTTGAGGGACGTATTTTCCTCTTAAATGGATACAGAATATTAAAATAAATTAGGGATGGGCAGAATGCAGAACAATAGCAATTTGGCTTTGCTCAAAGAAGTACCACAGCCATTTTGCACTTCTTTGAAAAGGTGCCCAAGTGACTGAGGTACACAACCCATACAGTGCTCCCAAGTGGCACAGACATCTTTCCAGACAGTGATAGTACTGGCAATCTACAGTTATCTTTCTCAATTCTCACTTGCCTTTACTTCCCCCATATGCACCAGTTCATCTGATACAGAATGTTTCCTTGCCTTACCAATATTGCCTTCCTTAAGGCTTAGATTTAACAAAGTACCTCTATAATAAATGTCTGCTACATGCAGCTATGCCATGGCATCCTATTGTAGGATCTTTTTATCCAGGGATATGGATATTTTATCCTTTTATCCAGGGATATGCTTTAATTGTTGAAGGAAGGAGGGTGGGAAGGAGGGAAGTCAAATGTCCATAGTTCCTTTAAGGAGCTGAAGTTTCCTTCAACATCTAATCTAAGTTAAGCTGGTTCAATGACCATCACTAGCTAGTAAAAGCTGCCCATCCTACTCCTGCTTATATTCTCACGCCTTTAAGGCAAAATAATTCTGAATTAAAGTTATGAATTCAGCATAAATTGTTGAAATGACACTGAACCTACATGTAGATGTACTTTACTAAAGTAGCATTAATTCCATTTACTTTAAAAATTAAATAGGCTACACTGAACAAAGGCTATTCTGTTTCTGAATGAGAACCCACACACAGTTCAATGAAGTTTAACTAATCCAGCTCAGAATACAAGTGCAATAATTTCTGATTATCACTGTGAAAACTAGACTTTATTTAGCACTGCCCTGTAGAAAAATGAAGCCCTGAACTCTTGCTGAGGAAAACAGTTATGATATTTTGCAGTGGCCTTACAGTACCTAAACAGGGCCTACAAAAACATGGAGAGGGACTTTTTACAACGGCATGTAGGGAGAGGACAAGGGGGAATAGCATCAAACTCAAAGAGGGTGGGCTTAGAGTAGTATTAGGAAGAAATGCCTTATAGTTGTGGATGCCCCAAGGCCAGGTTGGATGGGCTTTGAGCAACCTGGTCTGGTAAAAGGTGTCAATGCTTATGGCCATAGGATTGGAACTAGATGGTCTTTAAGGTCCTGTCCAACCCAAACCTTCCTTTGATTATGATCCTGTGATTATGTATGCCCACAGCACATATTTTGGGAATGTATTCACATTTTAAGTTACTCATAAATCTTACATACACAGAATCCACTTCAGAAGATAACTCATATGAGGTACATGCCGCTTCTGAATTTTTTCTGCCACTTTAGGCAAAGGAGTCTCACAGACACAAGAAACATTCCACTATCACATTGACAAAATGAAAGGAATGAATAACAAGTCTGGAAGGCACTGGATTCTCAGATGTCAGCCATCTGTCAGTGATTGTTCTTCAAGGATCACATAGAGGCATTCTAATCTATGTAAAGTTCATGACAATTTTATTTCTACAGTCTGCACCCTACTTATCAAAGATTATAGCAGTCACTTTCACCTTTTGATACCAATAATTCATTTACTGAGAACATTAATCCTATTGCTAATAAATTGGTTTAAATTAGGATAACATTCTTTCTCCTGTTAATGATTGCATTTTAATATTTTTATTATGCCTAGCGACATCTAAATGCAATATTAGAACCTCAACCCCGTCACTACTGTGATAGCACAGCTATCCCAATAATAGACAACTAATAAATGTGGCTCTTACATCAAAGACTTGGATATTAAAGAGGATTAGGATTCTCCTGCTGACTTGAAAGTGGCTATCAATTTATTGGCTAAAAACCATCAAGCAAGATCTCTTCCACTAAAAGTAAGGTCTACCTTACAATCAATGAACCACATACAATAGTCCAAGAACTGCAGGGATCTCTATTATCACTGCAATACAAGCACCAAAGTTTGGAACCACCATCCCCAGCCCTCAAATTCCTACAAGCAGTTGCACACAATCTGTCCCAATATGTGGAACATGAAACAACCACATGAAAAGTTGTTTGTCAATGCTGAAGAACCAATAGACCAGAGATGATGCAAGCCTTGGCTTGTTGGCATTAACTGAAACAAAGCAGCTCATAAAGGTATTAATACAACAATAATGAGACTATAGTAAGACAAATGGAGCAATGATAGACAATATTTGTTTTATGTAGGCAAAAGGCATCGCCAGATGTTCAAGTTTTTGAACATTTAAATTCTGGACATCTTCATTATTTTCCCTCATTACACTCCTGTTTTTAGCCTGAAAGCAATGGCTAAGGAGCTCCACTAATTTCTGCAGCTTTCAGAAAAATTCAGAATTTATAACTGAGGGTGAAGACCTTAGAAATAAAAGGCTCATCAATATTATGCTGGACTATGTAAGAGAGAGGATTTGTTAAAGGGTATTTGTTGCTTGGTGAATGCATTCTTTCAATGTTTTATATAATGGTGACCTATTAGTGAGGTTTCTAAAATGTAGCAGTAACAATTAAAATAATTGATAAATAAAACCAGATCCTTTCTTGTAGGATCAAAGTATAAGAAATTATTAACTATATCCAATGATGCACAGACAACACTATGAGCCAAAAGCTAAAAAGAAAGGAAAAATTGATGACAATCTTCCCTTGAGTAAACAGGGCAGAACTACTGGGAATTATCATCGATTATGGAGGGTAATGCTTAATTTTAATCAGATTACTTTCGTTTGCTTACTTTTGACAAATATCTGCTGCTGATGGCCACATTGAAAGGACTGATCTTACATTTACATTAACTTTAAATACTAAAATATAACACACATTTACTGTAACTTAATTGGGGATAGCACGGATGTTTTCAATTTCACTTCAGTGTTCTTTCCTAATTCATGTAACTTCAATACATCAACTTGGTATCTCTTACATAAGATCCTTTGAAACACATTATTACTTTCAATTGAACATTTTGAACTAGATTCATGAATGACTTTCAAATTGTATTCCTTTACATACATAAACTGAGAAATACTCATAATGCATCTCAAGTTTCCTGCATATTCAACAACTAATGTTTCACCACAGCTTCTAAGCAACTCTCCTACCACATTTACCTTCCCCCTCACCCACAAATTCTAACCTTTCAAATACACGCTTTAGTTATCCTTACTGCAGCCTACATGAGAATTAGAAGTGTTCTCTGTCTTCGATTACTGGGTAGCTGCTACATGTTTTGAGTCAACAATGTACGTGACAGATTTAGGGCATTAAAAATAGCAGAAAACAAACTTATGAAAGATTTATGCATTTTCTAAGGCTACCCATGAAATGAATCTCTCTGACAAAATTAGGCTGGGTTTACAAAAGCAAAACGCCTGCTAACTTCACAAATTTTAGCTCTTCATCAAGTTTTGCTACAGCAATGCCAGCTGAAGAACTTGAAACTGCAATACAAAAGAGGTCTTCAATTAGCCCTAGATCACACATCATACAACAGAATGAGAAATGTGGGTAAATCAAGTTAGGTAGATGACAAGGAATGGGAAGTTCATCTAGCACTTGTGGCCACCTTGCCACCTGAAAGAAAAGTCAGCGTGTTCCAGTGTCAAAGATTTAAAAAAGGATTACAGCAGATGCTTTAGATGCAGGAGACATCCTGTGTCGTATGGTAGGTGCACTCTCCAGCACAACATGAGGTAAAGGCAGAGGTGGTGCCACTGGGTTCTGTGAGGTATAACTGAAAAGGTTCCCATGTATAAGTGACTTCCCTGCAATTCAGAAGCCTGAAGGCAAATGGTTCTGTGAATGCCCAGCAGAAATATGGATTAAAGAAGAACCATACAGAAAAAAAATGAAGTAACCATCTGTAATGTGGGGAAAAAAAACAGGAAAAAAAGACATATGCACATCATATTCTTCTTGCAATTTGCCACAAGTTTATCATAGACATTTATGAAAGATAATCCTGTTAAAATGTGGATATCTGTAAATGCTGTATGAGCTCAGCAGAAAGTGCAGCAGAGTGGGATTCAAAGGGAGCCTCTAACTGCACAAATTGCTCTATACATTACCTGAGAAAGGCTGTGAGATACAGGGAGGCAGAAAACCACGCTGGGCTTCTTTCAGTGGGACTGTGCTCCTTGCATAAATGTGGGATTTACTCATTTTTACCATAAACACCCTCTAAGATATTATTTCAAAGCAAGTCCCCTTTTCTGCTCTGCTGAAGTTTTCTTTTACAATGGTGAGAGAAGGCTCAGGAATGAAAAGGTTTCCAAAAATCACAGAAAATTATTAATACATACTTAAACACAAAAATGTCTGACCTCATTCTTAATTTCTTTCATTTGTTTTCTATGATGAATAAATTCCAAACCATGATAAACATATTTATTAGTGAACAAACTTAGTGAATATAAATATTAGTGAACATAAATAATGCTTCTATGTTGAGAGTACTATCTTTTGCAAATTCACTGACAGTTATTTTTGTTTTCTCAAATGCATTCTCAGCCCCAGTTTCTCCTGCATGGTTGAGTTCTTCTGTCAAAAACAGTAGCTTTCTGTAAGTTGGCCTATTTTGCCCACATCTCCAAAATATTTCTATTACTGTATCTATGGTGTACAACTTTTCTTGCAAATAAGTATCAAACTGACAGGTCCTTTAAAAGCTATCAAGAACAGTTTTTCCTTTTCTGAATATTATATATAAAGTTGATGTTTATGTCATCTCAGCAACCAATGGTGCTGTAATTTTCATTAACATCTATTTCTCTCCCATAACAGCAATCCCTGAAAACCCCCACATCTGAGTTACTATACACATGCAGGCAAAGACTGATTTGCCGTGGAGGTACATGTTCATCTAATATTTTATCATCAGGTATGTTTTTGTACACAACAATTTATCACTCTGATAGAACTGTAGCCTAATGGAGTCATCATGAATGCATCTAAACAGAATATGAAAGTCTTATTATGTGTAGCCTTTTGGAATCTGATAGAAAAAAAAAGATTCTGTCTTCAAATAATTCCCCAAACTGCAAAAGGAAATTTAGCATAAGTTTATCAATAATCTTTACGAAATAACTTGCATGAAAATGTAGGCATTTCTTTTCGTATATACTTTCATATGATTGCGGATCTGTATTCAGAAGCAATCTAAAGTTACAACAATGAACTGGTTCTAACTGGCCTGTGATTTGGAAGACATGTTAGATTTTGTCAGTGCTTTAGCTACGATGGATATATTTAGATGCTCCTTGGGACTGATTTTTTTCTTTTACTGTATATCAATTCCTTCTATTATTTTTTTCTGCAATGAAATCCACAACTTTTAGCTTCACCAGCAGCACTAGGAACATGACTACTCTGATGAGTTTGACACATAGCAAGACTGTCCCAAAAAGTTTCTATTAGGCATACTGATTAGTTTGGAAATAACTACCTGCCTGAGGTCATTTGGGTGCTGAGCAGAGCTGTTGATGGAGCCCAAGCCTGTTATTTCCAGTTTCTGGGGTCTGCATACTTCTCCATGGAGAAGTAAACTGAAGTCTGTCCCTCTGTGTGTACCAGAAGTTCAGTAATTGAAGCCTAATGATTTGTTATAGAGTCCTTCCATCCACTTGAGAATTACTAGAGTTCTACCACAGTAAGAACACTTGGGTGGTTTTGTTCCATTTCTCTGTGCTATCAGCACACACACCTCTCACCTCTGTTTCAGTGAAGGATTATACAGCACTAAACATTGCCCAAAATGAGATGTGCTGCTGCAACTGAGACAGGCTATCCTCCTGCTACTGACTCAAAGTACCACTGAAGACAGAAGGACTGATAGCAGAGGCATCCAGGGTCGTAAAACCCCCAAAGCTTGTTAGTCTGATAAAATCCTCCTGCAAATTACTTATTAGTGCAAAGGGGCCAGCTGCAGCTGCCAACTTTACACCTAAACTCCAATTCAATTCTTCCATAACTGGCTCAAACTGCACTCTGTGCTTGGACGCAGAAGTGGCACACTGCTACCTTTAGAGATACACACATATAAAAGGACACAAAGAGGAGGGTCTGAGAATCAAAATATATTTCAGGGAGGCACAACATTCAAGCTCAAAAGGGGGTTAAGTTTTTACAGGTATCACTCTCAAGGACTGAGTAGTCAAACTTTCTTTTAGCCATGTTTGAAGCTATTCTCTTATGAAGACTATTCTTTAAAATCATCAAAAAAGAACATGGATGGAAAGTCATGAAGTTTAACATAACTAAAGTCCTTTCACAACTGCAGTGGGAGACGCTGGAGGGAGAGGCACTGGTAGAAGGCATTCTCAGCCTTCACCTTGCTCAGACATGTCATTAATAATATCAGAATGTATACTGACACAAAACAATATACTCCATGTTACAGCATCCCTTAAATCAATCTGGTAACAGAAGCTAGCTTGGACTGCAGCAGGTAATTTACCAAAGAGGGTGTCTTAGTCTCAGAATGACAGCAGAGCTTCAATACCTGCACAGGGCTCTTATCAATGTCTGGATTAAATTTATGATACCGTTCTTCATCTGTACAGCTCTAAATTACATGAGATTTGTCTAAGAGACCACATGTCTCCTGTGCTTGCTGCCACAGCTGCTGTCAGCAGAAAGACTCAGTCCAGACATGTTTGGTATTAAAGAAGGGGGAAAAAAAAAAAGAGTTGTCAGCAGGACTGACTCACTGAGGACAGGCTGCTTTGAAATTTACTCTCATCTTTAGTTTGAAATCGCTATTGACCCTTAAAGTGGGCTAAAAGGCACACCACTTTCCTGGGAACACAAGATATTTTTAGACATCTGAAAATCATGCTTGTTTTCCAACTCCTGATTATTTCCCTTTTGTTAGAGTTATGAATCAGAAGGTAATCTGAGGTCTTCATTTTTTAAGACAATGTCCTTTAATCCAACAGAACAGACACATTTTATTAAAACAGGATTTTAGACAGAATTATAGGAGAAGAATAGCATAGCAGAGGTACTCTTAGAGCTCTTTATCTGCAGAGGGGATGCCATTTGTTTTGTTAAAAAATGCTGGCCTGTTGTCAACTTAGTCTGGAAAAGGATACAGATACAAATGTATGCACATACATCTTACCTTGATGAGACCTCTGAGCAGGACCAAAACATGTCTGCTGTTAAACTTAATAGGCAGACAGCTATCACCCTTTAAAATTACCTTTTGTGCTCCACTTGCCCATCCCTAATTGCTTCAGTTAATTAGTGCTAGGATAAAAGCTTTAGTGGTAAATGTTAAAAAAAGGACAAAGCTGTTTCACAGAAGGGGAGGAGCCTTTTCAGAAGCTGAGCATCACCTAATGGGTACCTAAATCTGAGTTTAGCTCTATTTTGTAGTTCCACAATAATGCATTCATATTTTATATTGTGGTGACAAGGCTGTATACCCAGATCCTAGTACAATTGCTTCATTTTTCTACCTTAGTACAAATGATAAATAATGATTCTTTGGGGAACAGAAAATTTCCTGAGGAACCACAAGGGATTGTCTCAAAATATGGCTCTGTAGTAATTATAAAAAGTGTTCTTTTCTTACACAGAAACAAAAAATAAAGAAAACACAAAAATATTTGTGAGTGGCTGAAGAGCTGATTTATTCTGTTATCACTGACAGGACTGAGTCCTCATATATTCATATTATGGTCATTAGTATTCCACAACTGGATCTTTTCCCTCACTCAGCAGCAAATCAATTGTTTTTACATCTGCTTGTAGCTCATATTTCCCCAAAGGATTTCAGTCATCATATCGTTTTTCCATTTTCCAATGTACTGTCTGACCTTTTTCCTCAAGGCCTTGCACAATTCACTTCAGTCAATCACTTCTTATTGATTGTTAGCGCCTTGCTCATTCCCTGTCTATCTTGGTTTTAATGAATATAGGAGTATTTTTTTAGTGATATTGTTTTTAATATGTCCTGTCATCTACTCACTGTTCTTTCCATCCCTGTTGCTTCAGATCCCTCATTTAGATTTATACTTCTGTTCAACTTTCATTCCAGTTCAAGCTAAAATTCTACCTTCTTTCAGGTTATCCTTTCTTTTGTATGACGCTTGTATCTACAAAACAAACTTCAGCTTTCAGCAAGCCACTATCCACTTCAGATCTCACTCAAAGCACCATTCTTTTGGGAATTTATAGGGTTCTGGCAAAACCTCTTTCTTAGCTTACAATTTCTCCTCACACTTGTGTTCTATGTGTTTCATTCAATTTCACACTGCATACACTTTCTTATTAGGCAGAAGCATAGAGAAGAGACAGTCCCTGGAAACACTTTTTCACAATTCTTCCAAAGTCAAACCCTGTCTGTTTACCCCACATACTGGAGGGCACAAATACTGGCTAATTTGCAGCTGCCATCTTATCTTTCTTGGCTTTGACTGAAGCACTGAATGTCAGAAATTCCAATCATTCCAATTCTTGGGCTACTTTTCCCTCCAAAGCTCTGCAGTGGTATCAGGTAACTGTTCCCTGTTGCATCCCTACAGAAGGAATGTTGCCATGCATTTTCTTATACTTGTCTGGGAGTCATCCATAACCTCACATACAAGATGCTATTACTGGGAATCCCTCATTTCTAACTGTCTCTTTCACTTATCACAACAATGGATCATCTCTTTGGTCCTCTTAGCAATAACTAGACATCATTAACCAGCAAAGGCTGCAGACAATCAGCACTTTCAGGATGACTGCCAAAAGCTGACTGAGATCCACTGTTCAGGGAACTTCTGCAAAGATTTCAAGTGAAGCTTTTGCTTTTAATGCACAACTTTCTTTGCTGGAAAGTGCCCAAATCACTTTATTTCAATACCAACCATTCAGTTGACAGTAAACTTGGACTTAAAGCTGCTCTTCAAGCAGCCATAAGAAAACAAAAATAACTCAGAGGACTATATCTCCTCAGTCCTTTCTTTTCCTGGGACTCTGTTTTCTCTAACCATTCCCTATTTTACTGTCTCATTTTTTTAACATAACAGTGATGAATGAGGGGAATGGTGGGGTCAACATATTTCACACTTGGATGATGAGCCAGAAAGCCCTCTTCATACCAAGACACTTCAGTGCACTGACCCATGGCACATTCAACCCAAGGCCAAAAGAGACCTCCATAGAAACCTTGACAATAGGTCTCAAGGGATAAACCAGCACAGCTTTACAGCAGCTTTCTGCTTGAGATCACACCATTACACCCAAGATGCCAAGAGACTCACAAAGAGACCCTTATCAGAATATCGAAGAGGGTTGAATAGGAAAGAGAGCCACTAACCTCAGAGTCCAGCAGCACAGAACTGCTATGCCAGGAATTCTAGAATAACTTACTTGTCCTTTTGCATTGGTAAGCATGCTGGTGCTATTAAGCCAATTACTTTGCATCAGTGTCAACCCAGATATAAAATTCTCCAAGTAAGAACTGAGGACAGGAAACATGCTATATAGCTCTTTGGCAAGATCTTAACTTGCTTTCATTAATCCGTAATTCCTACTAAAACTCTTTATAAACTTTCACAGCTACAAGTAAACTAAAATGGCAAATGTCAACAGGGGCTGAAGCTGTGATGCAGATCTTCTCCCAGCCCCTAGTGAATGATGCTGCAAATGTGATGTGAGTAGGACTGACATAAATTAAATTTTAAATCAACTCTTTCTTACAAGCAAAACTCCCCATGCCAGGAAAAAGGAAAGCTCTCCGTGTCTTTTTTTCTACACTGAAATCACAGTAAAAAAACCCAACCCTGTTATATCTCCTCCCCTTTTCACAATCCACAAGATTGTGTGGGTATTGATGTGGGGGTGGATGTCTGAGAACAAGGCACGTTCCTTTACACAACTGTATACTGTGGTAGGGATGGTTATTGCCTTTCATGTCTAACAAGATGTTAGAGAACAAATTTAATTTTCTGAAAAGTACTGGCTTTATACTCTGAAAGGCAAGGAGAATTCAACTCACCATCTGCAAGAACTGCTTCATAGATGTAAGACACAGAATCTCCAGGATTTTCTTCCCATGGTTTATCTAGGAAAAAAGAAGATAGATATCATCACACTGATTTCCAATTTTTTTAAAAATTAAAATTTATATGTATTTTAAATGTAAAATAAAGCTATTATTCTGCAGACAGAAAAAGAAATCTTAGAATAAATCCAAGGGCTAGTACAGAGGAACTAGCCCCTGGATTTATTCTTAGATTTCTTTTTCTAGAGAGATCTGTATTTATGCTTTTCCAGTAAATATCCCTTTGACTGATTTTTTTTTTTCAATTTACCAGAGCTGGTGAGAAAAGTGTTCTTGAGGAAGACATTTCCCTAGAAGTTAATATAGCAAACAATGCGAGAAGAGTTGGGTATAAGATAAAAATAGAATCATGTGCATTAAATGGATACAGACATTGCAGTTTGGAAGACAAGACAGTGCTCCGTGTGATAATACAATAGATCCGGTTACAGACAGTACCACAATCACAGAGTGGTTTGGGTTGGAAAGGATCCCAAAGAACATTTAGCTCTAACTCCTTAGCCATGGGCAGCAACACCTTCCAATAGATCAGATTGTACAAACCTCATCCAATCTGGCCTCAAACACTTCCAGGGATGGTGCATCCACAGGTTCTCTGAGCAATCCATTCCAGTGCCTCACCATTCTCATTGTAAGGAACTTCTTCCTAACATCAAGCTTAAGCCTACCCTCCTCCAGTTCAAAGCCATTCCTCCTAGTCCTATCCCCAGAACCTTCTATGCTCTAGGCTGAGCAGCCCCAGCTCTCCCAGCATGCCTGCAGGAGAGGTGCTCCAGTACTCTGAGCATCTTCATGGCCTCCTCTGGACTTGCTCAAGCAGGTCCACATTGGTCATAAGTTGTTCAATCCAGAGCTGATGCAGCACTGCAGGTGGGGTCTCACCAGAGCAGAGGGGCAGAATCCCCTCCCTCACCCTGTTGTCCATGCTGCTTTGGATGCAGCCCAGGATGCAGCTGGCTTTCTGGGCTGTGAGTGCACATATTGATCTCATCAACCAACACCTGTAAGTCCTCCAGGCTGCATTCAATCCATTTTTCACCCAGACTGTGTTTGTGCCTGGGATTGCCCTGACACGTGCAAGACCTTGCACTTGGCCTTGCTGGCCTTCACAAGGTTTGCGTGGGCGCACTTCAAGCCCACACAAAGGTCCTGTCAAGGTCCTCCAAATGGCATCCCTTCCCCTCCAGAATGTCAACTGCACCACACAGCTTGGTGTCAGCAGCAAATGTGCTAAGGGTGCATCAATGCCATGACAAAAGAGGTCAAACAGCATCCAGCACAGAATCACTGGATGGGTCAGGTTGGAAGGGACCATTGTGGCTCATCTGGTCCAAACCTCCCTGCTCAAGCAGGGTCATCCTGAAACACATGGCAAAGAATTGCATCCAGACAGCTCTTGAACATCTCCAGTGAGGGAGACTCCACAACTTCTCTGGCAATCTGTTCCAGTGTTCAGTCACCCATGTAGAGAAGTTGTTCTTTCTCACATTTAGGTGGAACATCAGTTTCTGCTCATTCTTTCTCAGCCTATTGCTTGGCATCACTAAGCCTGCCTCCATCCCCCTTGTCACTCTCCCTTCAGGTACTGATAAACATCAAGGAGGTTCCTTCTCAGTTGTCTCTTCTCAAGGGCCAACTCTCTCAGTCTGTGCCCCATAAGATACTCTATTAACATTTTTCAGGATCAAGTTCTGGACTCACAGCCTTTTAAGTAAGTGCACAGAGACCCTACCAAGAGTAAAATCTGATTGTTTTTCTACTATAAACTTAAATAGTGGTCATACTGCATTTTTTCTGGGATAAGTGACAATTTTAGTTTGGACAGCAAAACACCTCTTATTTTATCCCATTTCCAAGAAGATGGCACTAACCTAACAGAAGTAACATTATGGTGAAATTACAAGTACCAATTTTGCTATAACAACAGTTGTGTGCAAAATATACAAGGAGTACCTTTACAGAGGTCTTCTCCAGATGCCTTCCAATCATAACTTTTCAGCAATTGTGACTGGTAAGCACAGTGCAAGACTCAGTCAGACTAAATAATACATGACATGAAGGACATATAAGTCTACAGATTCACACAGCCATTTTACAGCATTACCTGCAAACATACTTGTAGGGAGTCTTAAATTATTTGTCAGCTTGAGAAACAGTCTCACAACTGTAATTAAATACTGACTGATAACTGGGCCATAAACAATACAAACTTGGTTGATGTCCATTTCAAATCTTGAAAGAGCAGACTAAAAATGATAAAGTCATTAATTTATTAAAAAAATTTATAAACTAAATAAACAAGTAAAATTGCAGTATGTTTAGTACATGCTGTTGCAATAACACTTATGTTCTAGTCATCCGACTTCTATTATTAAGTTAAATTTTAATGAGTGCATCCTAAATGCTGCTAAAAAAATGTTAAAAAAATCTAAAAAGACACGCTAAAAAACTTTTGGATGCCAGTGCACTCACTTTTCTGGGTGTCACAACTTTTCATCCAATTATTGGCAAAAATAAGAGGAAAAACCATCACATACATGACACATACTTCAGAATCCAAGGGTACCATCACTAGCTACATAGATTACAACATGAGCTGCTAAGAAACCTAACAAACAAACCCTAACAAGTAAAGTCTTGTCAGAATTTTGCAGGAAAAAAGAGAAGAAATAGGAAAGAAGTCAAACAGTTTAAGTGACAGGGGATGACAGTCTCAACATCTTATCCAGGGTTGTCACCTCCAGACAATCACTTGAGTTTGTCCTCTGCTTGGAAATAGCCAGGATGTCATGTCAGACGAAGGAAGTTGGTGACACAAACCAGTTTTTTTGTTGGCAATAATTACCAACCCCCATCACTGCACTGCCATGCCTCCTGAGTGGAACGGAGAAGCAAAGCATCTCAGGAAGATGTAACACTCTGGTAATCTTAGCAGTCCCTGCAGAGCAGTTCAAAGACTCATTGTCAGGGCAAAACGGAAATGAGAGCTATACTGCAGCACACACCAACTAACAAAATGTCCCTTGTGCTCTTGTGCTTATGATACATATAATACACAGTTATTTTCATTTTAATTTAAAAATGTAATTGGTATTTGAGGTGGTCTACAATAAGCAGATGACATCACTACCTTAAAACCCCACCAGTGCTGTGCACTGTCTGAACGTAAATACATTGGAGAAGGAGTAAATAGAAGCACAACCATGTGGTCTCATTTATTGAAACCGCTCCTGGCAGTGAACAAGGCCAGAACCACCCACCAACTTATCTCTATTTACTCAGTCTTGCACGTTCAGGGGAGAAATCTTCACAACCAAGACTTAGGTCACACACACACTGAGTATTTAGTATTCACAAGCAAACAAGACCAAAAATTCTAGCCATTTTATTGTTCAACTTCAGGGTTTTTTAGCTTAAGCACTTTAGCTTAATTTTCTCATAGACTCCAAGCCAGCATCAAAATTTAGGTGAAACACTTTCCCACTGAAGCCAATGGTAAAGTTCCCACTTAAATCAGGGGTTTAGGTCATCAGCACAAATCTTGCTCATAGCCTAAGGAAACCCATTGGCATTCATTACTTGCATTTGAGTTCCAATGTGAAGAGGATTTTACAGGAGAACAAGCAAAGCAGTGGAGTCAAAATGTGAAACATTACTTCAGTATTCAATGTTACATCAAATCACAATAAAATTGATGCCACTGCACTAGAAATGAAACAGGAAACAGATACCATAAAAGTTATGATAAAAATATGATTATTTCTTCCTCTTTTCTTTGGTCTGCGCAATGGAAATTAGCCCCTCAGTACCTGAAGTGGTCTGAATAGCTGCATGAGTTAAGCCCTATTTTAACTCTCAGCCTGCTTTTCCCACATTTACTTATGAGAGAAAAGCCCCCTATGCTAGTATCTCATTTGTCCACATTTACCATAGTACTAGTTGCAAAAGTAGTTTTATTAACATTACTCTTCTTGGTCATTAAAATTGCTCGCAGATACATGGAATATCTTTTAGGTAAACAATCAGAAATTAGTGGCATATTGCCACCTCAGGTAAAAGTTCCAAATTTGTTCTGAGAATTTTTCCTGAGCTGTCAAAGACTCTGGGTACCATTTTCTAGTTGGGTTATATTACTTTATGTATTGCTCACTTTTTAATAAAATAGCAACTAATGAATGGATACACAGAGATTTGATGTGCTGTTCTCAACTATCAAATTTTGTAGAAGTAAATTCTTGTCCATATTTTGGCATTAAAAGAAAAAAGGGATACCACTGATAGGGGAAAAATCTGTAAGTGGAAGTGACAAGAGTTGCTTTTGTGGAACTTTAAAAAACAAAACCTAATAAAACCACAAGCAGACTAATGGATACTTACGACCCCTGAGCTGTATCAAGAAGTCCCACCAAAAGTTTAATAAAAGTGTCAATGCATTTTGGAAACAGTGTCACAGAGAATTATTTGTTTTAGATAAGACCTGTTCTCTTTTTGCATCATTATTATTGATGACAACTTCAGGAGAAATTAAATTTAAGGATTTAAGTTAACTACCTATAGATGTAAATATCAATCTATAGATCCTTTAGATAAACACATGCTTGCCTGAATTTGAAGTCATTCAGGATTAAACAAAAACCCCAGCTACGTTTAGTACACCAGGACACTGAATTAATACACTGAAAATATGTCAATTTAATCTAAAAAAGGGTACACAGTTCAGCAGACCAAGTACAAGTAGCAGACAGACACAGGAGAAGGAAAAGACAGACGCAAGCAAAATATATTGCCTAATTCTACTTTCAACAATATTGGGAAAAGCTGATAAAGAAAAGTCAATTCTAGAGTCTCACTGGACCATCTTAGATGCTAACATAGAAAAATCAAACTTCTGAGTGTTCTCCTCCCTCTCTGGGGGTTATCTTTTTATGGCAATAGTTACAGGATCTACAAAATTCAAAACGAGTCAATCTGGATGTGGCATTTTCAAATAGTGAAACAAATCCTGTAAAAAGAATCGTTTGACAACAATAAAAATATTTGTGATCCTCTTCATGCAGAAGATGAATATAATAAAGTCTGTCAGCATCCTGGAAATATATGTCAGAAAGGTCACTCTCCATATCTTAACTCTCCCTTTACTCTTCCAAGATGTTCAAACAGGAATGACAAACCATTCAGATTTTGTGTTTGAACCACATTACAAACAAGCTCTCTGCTGAGTACAAAACCCCCTGCATCTTCTGTTCCATTTAGTTTTACTCAACATTTTAATTAGTTTTGATTTTTGCCTAGTATATTTGGCACATATACTACTTTAGAGCCAGAAAGAAGTTTTAACAGACAAAGCCCTGTCTGCTCCAAGAAGATGAAACCAGCACCATCTGGCAGGTGAAATAGTTGTGGGGGCATATAAAATGAGACTTATTTTGCACTTCTTCCATCTCAGGCTGTAGGGAGAGTGCAAAGAGAAGAGCACCTAGGAGAGAAGAGACAGCTAAGAACTTATCTTGTCCATGAGCTTTCCCAAGTATGGAAATCTGTAGTGGAATGCTGGTGACTACTAGCACCTATGCTATGCCATTGTTAATGCTCTCCAGGAGAGTGTTAAACTGTGAGATAACAACCTGATTTAGCGTCCACCTTCAGCTGTTCCAACTGCCTAGAGGCCACTCCTCAACCCTGGCATCCATTAGTCCTAGGATCATGATGGCCCACTGTCCTAAGGGATTAACAGGATTTAGTTGCAGGGGAAGGCATGGGTTATGGCCATTGTAATTAAAGCACATTATTGAGTTCTCAGGCTCAATGTCACTTTTAGAGCGATAGCTCTTGTCAATACTGAGGAGACAAGAAGCTACAAATGCTTGGGAGAATAAGTTAAGAGTAATGAAGGGTTTAGTGGGCAAAAAAAGGATCGAAAACCACAAAGAATATACATAAAAGTGTTTTCATTACTATCTCTAAAAGGGTCAAGAATATAAGGGCCTAGGGATGAGCACTGAAAACAAAAGGGATTGAAGACAATGATCCACATGAAGAGAAATGGGAAATCTTGTGTTTCTGGTCCCAATGAAAGGCAAAAAAAAGAGTGCTCCAAGGGAAAAATAATCCCTGTATATACTCAACAACCCCTCAGCAAATAATTTTAAATAAAAGGAAAAAAATCTTCTTTCCCAGATGTGCAGTCTGTCAAAATCCCTGTCACAGGTATCACAAAGGCTAAGAGCTTAACAGGATTCTGCAAAAGAGTATCCTACACACAGACACAATTACCTTTAAGCAAAGGTAAATAATGACACACCATGGGCATCTTCTTTCCTCAGAGCTTAATTCACTCAGATGAAAGCAAATCTCTTAGTTGGAACACTTTCACTGTGCAACAGAGAGCAGAGGTCTCCTATAAAGCACTGATCTAAGCTGGCCTGCCTGATGGCCAGGGTACACCAGTGCACAAAAACAACCAGGGCCAGAGCAATTCTAAGCTAAGAGAGTGGAGGGCGGCTTAGCTCTGAAGCACCAGGCATCACCACCACCTCCAGTCCTGGGTGTAGCTCAGTCCACTGAACTGGTCTGATCCCAGCCACAGTCTATGCATCCCCAGGAAAGATGTACACACTGAGACAGAGGCCTTCAACAACTATTCATTAATTCAGCTTTCTCCTAATCTCTGAAGTTGCTGATTTCGGTCACTGTCAAAGTGATCATCTGAACACCTACTAAACATCTAGCATTACACTTAAGTCCCAAGGGCACAGGTAATAATTACTCTTGTGAGTGCACTGACCTAACCAAAGAACTCTCCTGTGTCTTCTAGGAAACTCTTTATTGCTGCAGAAAGGTTTGCAATTTCCTGTGCATGTGTCAACTGATAGTATCTAAGCACAGTTACTTCTATATAGACACATACACAGAGTACAGACCCACAGTTTTCATCCCATTAAAAAATGGCCAAGAAGTTTCAGTCTGAAGCTACATATAGGACACAGACAGAGATTACAAACACTGCCTTCTGAAACCAAAACAGACAACCAAATGAGCCCAAATTGTCAAGTCTGAGATATGTACTGAGAAAAAGGTTATTCAATATTGAAGATGGTTGGGGAGAAGGAGTCTAAAATGTATTTTTGAAAACACTCATCTCATATAGGGAGACTGTGTGTAGACATTCGGGACAGTTTTAAAGCCCTATAGCATACTTAACCTCACCTACTTAAGCACAAGGCAGCAGGGACATCCAGCTAGGTCATTCATTCAGCTGGGGTCTCTACCCCAGGGCTCAAAAGAATATTCTTGGTTGTTCATGGACATCCAGAACTAGGTTAAGCTCTGAGTAAAAAACAGGAGCTGCAGGATGTCTGTCTTTCTCAAGTACAAGCTCCCATGCCAATAAAACAGCACCTTGCATGCAAAAGAAGCACAACATTCTGCTTGGCAGACAAAATCTTTGCTAAATAGCAAGAGCTGAGAGGAGGTAAGACACCTAAGGATTACAAACAAGCAGTTGTATATTACCTGGTTGAAGAATTTCTTTAACAACAGAAATGTATTCCTCAGGCTTCTGATCAGTAGAAATCTCTTGGCTGCCACCAGCTAAGGTCAGTATCTCATAAAGAATCTCTGAATTCTCCACTCCACAAAGCAGAATTACCACATTATCCAGAGGTTTTAGAACTTGTTCCAGAAAATAACTTCTCCTTTGATTCAGGCAGTTAAGAAGTCCACATGAGAGTATCAGGAGTTTACATTTATAAGACAGTAAACAGAGTAGCTCTTGGTGCTTGAAAGATGAATTTTCTAGATCGTAGAGTAAGATTCCTTCTTTGTTCACTATGAGTCCAAAAAGAGATTTTAAATACAGAGCCCACTCTTCTGCTTCGTGCTCATATATCACGAGGATATCCTTTGTATTTTCTAAAGAGAAAAAAACATAAAAAAATATTTTCAAATGCGATTTAAATACATTATAAACATCAGAAGACGAACTGTCATCATCCCCATCCTCCCCCTCCATAAAACCTTAAGGTGCTGAAGAAATTATCTTTAGCAGAAATCAGCTCATCACCTTGAGGTGATAACATCTCCTTATTTCTAAGGCCAAGGCAGAAAGATTGCCCACAGAAATACTGGAAAAATAACTCAGGATATTATGTTTAGAATAACTAATATTTCAGAATAAGTATTGAAACTGCAGTGTAGGGAGCAGAGCACATTCACATATTCTGCTCCCTCCTAAAGCCTTGACAAATAGGCAGGAGTATTAAAAATGGAACACAGCTTTTAATGACAGGAGTAAAGAATATGTATTTGAACACATGAACATGATCCAACTTCATTAGAAAATTCATTGGTATGTTTAGGATATTTTGTCAGGATGGAAACTCATGATCTTTCTTTACTGTCCTTATTCCACAAAAATAACTTGAGACCTGACAAAAATAAATCTAGAGCTGTATTTTTTCAGTTCTTTCCCTTTGAGATGTAAAACATGGCAACTAATACCCTTCCGCAGAGTTACTAGGGTGACAGTTTGAGACAGAGGCAACAGGCGCAAGCTGAAACACAGGAGGCTGCTCTAAGCATCAGGAAATGGCTTTTCTTCATGTGAGAACTGGAACAGGATGCCTGGAAAGGGTGTGCAATCTGTCTCCTTGGAGCTTCTCAAAAGGTGCCTGGATATGGTCCTGGCTCTAGGTGTACAGGAGAGCTCCCAAATGTCCCATCCAGCCTCAGTCATTTGATGATCGTGTGAAATCATCAAAAACTGTGATTTGATGAGTAACACAATAATAATATACATGAAGCCAGGGTAAGCTTAATAGCCCCAGCGTAGTTGACAATCACAGCCTCATGGAGCAACAATGTGAGGCTGAGGAATAGATACAGCTTCTGCACTTTGCTTCACTGTGCCTCACAGTGTCTGTCCGCTGGTCAGGGCCAGGCAGCCTGACTGACACTTGCCTGCAGTGCACCACAGCTCCTTTGAGTGCCCAAGCTGCTGCACTGTGAGGATCAGGAGATATGGAAACAGAGGGTACACAGAGCTAAAATGTTTCTGGGGCACACAAAGAATGTGGGCAGTGGGATGCACTGTTGGAAGAACAGTACAGATGTAGCTAAGGAAAATAAAAAACTTGTCAAGGATCTCACATCAGCCCACTTATAAAAGGATAAACTGAACAAATATCTCCAGTCCAGGATTAATGCTTAAATTATTTGTCCTCCTTTTCTTTTAGAATAAATTATTTCTATTATTATTTTGACAATTTGTTCATCCATTCTTTCCTCTGGAGATACTTGAAACAAAGCTTACTCAGCAAATGCTGATTGAAACTTGTAGAGAAGGGATTCTATCATTTAGTCTCTTGAGTTCATTGTATGTCTACAAACTCCTTGAAGGACTGTTTTTTAAGTCTTCACAAATCTTTTTAAGATTTGTGAAAGCTCACCCTTCCACAAAGTTTTCTGTCACAGGAAATCATAAAGGGTCATGCTCAACATTGTAGCAGGTGATGATATTTCAAGTTAACCAACTCTTACCAGCACACTAAAACAGGGTAATATTTGTTAAAATGTATTTGGACAGATGAATACTGCATTTCCCACAGTAAAAACAATCTGAAAAATACCTGTTTCTATGAAATGCTGAATATTAATAATAAGGAAAAGAAGCAGGGTATTTCTCACTTTCATCTCAGAGCAAAATAGTTTGGTTTATGATGCTGGGATAAAAAAAAAAATTACTTGCCACAGCGTTGTTTTCAGAATCTCATCTGATCTTCCATAATACTCAGACAGACATGCACGAAGTAGAAACAAAAAGCTATGAATTGCTGCACATTTTCAAAAGAAGAAACTGTATTAACAGTGCTGTAAAGCTCTTCCAGTCTGACCACAGTTTCATATCACAGAAAATGAAACAACCTTCTTGTTGCATTGTGTTGCAATTTCCTGTTTTAGACATCTTAGTCCCTTCCCAGGTGTGGAAATACCTCTTTTCCCCTTCCCCCTCGCCCCCTGCAGGGCTGTCAATCAGTCTTAACATTCCAGCAAGGTGATAGTGTGGTTGGTCAAGTTCAAAGGATGCCCTTCAGGCCTGGGGTCATTGGCCTGTCTATGTGTCCCTCGTCCCAGAGACCCTCCTCCTCCCACCTGGCTGGTGCCTCACCTGTCCCTGGGCTTAAATTGAGCCAGGACCATGTGCGCAGTATTCTGTTGGAGCAGTTACCAAGATTTAGATGTCTGTCATCATGGAATAAAACTCTGGATATAAACCCTCTGACAGAATCCGTCTCCTTTTCTTCTTCACCCTAGCCTGAAGCCCTTCCACCTGAGGTAAACTGAGTTTGTACAAGCCTGGGTTTGTTTCAGTGCCCAGCTGCAACATCCAGCCAGCCAAAAGTGTCTCTGAGGTGAAATACCACAGTTGTCGCCTTTGGCCCAGCAGCAAGGGTCAGACGAGCCCAGGTACAATCTACCTGGTAATATTGGAATCTTATTCCAATACCTTCTATTTACATACAGTCCCTCTTAACCAAAAGCATTGTAGCAGTTCTTTAAAAATGTGGATATAAAGACAATACTTACACCATAAGGAAAATTTAAGAATTCATTCTTTAAACTTTGTTTGAATTTACCTGGTTGTAACTTCCAGCCATAATATAATTTCATATTTCTGCAATACTAAAGGAGTATCTGTTCTTCTGCTCTCAGAAATCCATCCCCTAAGGTCTTCAGATTCCCGTGAAGTAACTCTTAGCCTTGCCTTCATTACAGTTTGTAAACTAGGATTAATACTCTTCCCACCACAACTGGGACATGGTAGAACTCTCCCTATTTTTTGTCCTGCACTTTTGTGAATCTGCCTGCCTTTTCAAAATACTGAGAAAACCACAACTGCATACAAGGTAGGGGATCCTTCATACAGTGTATGAGAAGAAAAAAAATAACCTTGGGTATGCACATGAGCTCATAAACAATGAATTTCATTCACATTCATTCATCCCTGTGCAAATGGAAAGTACAAGGCTTGAAAAAGGTACTCAAAAAATTCTAAAGATGAAAGTGAGAAACATGCATCGAAAGGATAAAAGACGACAAACTAATTCCACTTCCATATGGAATATCTGCAGTCTGCAGTTTTGATCTTGGCTAAGCAGGAATGAGAAAGGGGTTTTATGATGTTTATTGAAGGTTCAACTGCATTTCTTCTCAACTATATTGATTTTTATATAGGAGAAAGAAAGCTTTATTTGTATAAGAAAGGGAGAGTGAAATATATCTAACACCACACTTGATAGAATAAAAGCTCTGCAGCACACATCTCATAGCTCTAATGCAATATGCTCCCCCTATTTAATTTGTCTTTTCCATCTATATACAGAGGGAAGAGCCATGTTGTTGAGCAAGGTTTTTCATACTGCAGTTTGGTGCAATGTTTATTAAAGCAAGCAGCAACTGCTATTAAGTCACCTCTGGGAAACCAAACGTGGGTATGGTTTGAATTATAAGCTTGCAATTTTTTTTTTCCAACATCGATCTCCCTTCTGTATTAAGAGTTAACTTCATTATTAAGCAGGAATGTAAGGCTTGCATCTTATTTGCCCCAAATTGTATTAAAAGGTGAAATATTATATTTTGAAATGCTTGCCTGAATAGAAATGCGGAGTCAAAGTTGACCCTACAAATAGCTACGATGTCCCCTATCAAAAATCCACTCTATGTACTAGTAGCTTTTTCCTCTGATACTGTTTTCATCTTCACAGATTCTACTCAGATGCATATGCAGGCACCTTACTTGAAAATTAAAGCCCACGAAAAGTCTACCTTAGAACAGCATTATTTTTCATGAAACAAAAAACCAATCAAGTTTGGCTTTATTGCAACACTCCCCACTACTGAATATACAGTAACAATGCTCAACTTTTCAGCCAGAGTTTTTTCCCCTTCATTATTTTCATCTCTTAATGAATAATTCTTTGAATTTACTGCACTTGAAATATAATCTAAGTAGAGAATAATTTTGTTCCCTTGAAAGTTAATGTAATAGAAACTACCATATCCTGACAAAATTAAGTTGTGCTTCATCTGCTCCTACTTGCAAACTGACTCAAAAGTAGAAATAAAACTTATTATTAGTTCAGCAATGAGAAACAGTAAGAATTTTTGCAGTCAGTCATAACCTGAAAGGGGTGGTTCTGACAAGCAAAACTCTTCTCTAGTTACTGGTGCATGGTTGCCCAAGAAAGCACAACTCATGTCATCTGAAGGGCTCTTTGAGAAAACCTGCTAGATACTGTGAGATTTCTGTAACCAAGAAGGAATCAATAACTTGTGTATATAGGGCAAAAGAACACGTCTTTTATGGCAAGAATTATAAGATATAGTCAAGTGAAGAAAGCACAAATATATTAGAGAGTTAAAGGAAACCTCAAGGACTCTGCAATGCACCAAACACACCAGGAAGGCAAAAGAAACAAATGGAAAATTGGGGTCTAGTAGCTGCTCCTTAACAGATATCTCAGTTTATGAATCTTGCAGTCTGTAAAAGATCATTTCTGTGTGTTTAGAAATAATCAAGAAGCACTTGTTAATGCTCATCTTTGAGAATGACACTGCACAGGTGTCAATTCATTCCCTATCTTTTTAAAGGCCTTTTAGGTTTGTAGGAGTTTGTAAAGGTTTGTAGGTGAAATGCTTTACTTCTAGATATCTTCGACCTGAATTTTACTACAGTTGTTTCCATAATTCAGCACTAACAGAGTTTGTTTGATTTAAATACGGCTGATTATAATTAGGATAGGATCTAAAAATTGGCTCTACAGTCCCACTACCTTAAGACATTTTGATGAAAAAATGTCAGGTTTGAACATCAGCTTTTATCCAAGTTTTAATGGAAAGATGGATCACCATATTTCTCAGGGTTGTCCAGAGCCTCTTCCAGTTAGGGTATTGGAACCAAACAAGGGAATTCCCTGCTGTTCACTCAGCTGCCCATGAACTCCTATAACCACATATCAGGCCTGCCACAGTCAGCCCCAACAAAAACGTAATGCAAGTCTGTTTACAATCCTCACCTCAATCCCATCAGCCTTTGATACCTGTGTGAAGAAAACACCCGCTCAAGTTGTTCTCCACCCTTAGGTTGAGAAAGCACAGGATAAACTGCTAGACAAAGCATAAAGTTTGTCTCTTTTATATCTTCCTGTCACAGATGTCATCACTTGGGGAATGGAAAGTTGTTTGATTTTTTAAAAATATCAGTCTTAAAAGGAAAGACATGTATGAACTCTGTCAGTATGCAATGAACTACTATCCATCAGCAAAAATTTGTTAAAATAAGTACAGCAGTTAAATATCTCAAAGGGGAAGTGGAAAGACACTGAAGCTCACTTTCTCATAATATATCGATGAAAAATCTGGACAACATAAGTGATATGGAATGACATCCATTGCATCTTTAATTCTTTTGTGAATAGCAGACTACACTCTCAAAGATCATCATGAGCATCTTTTCGTGATAAGAACTCACACAAAAAGAAGCAGCATTTTTTATCCAGGCAAGCAGTGCCAGGATAGAGCTATTCAAGACTTTACAAGTTGACTGCACTCACCTACATCACCCTGTAGGATGAAACTATGGATATACTCATGAGGGTCATGACACAATGAAAAAAAAATGGAGCATGAGAAATATCAGGAAGCATAAAATAACCCAGACTCCCCTCTTTACTCAGATTTTCAAAACTTTTCTTCTAATATCAAGAAGATTAATTTCTATCTGGGATGTATGTGAGATGGGAATGACAAGCATACATACTAGTTCAAATAAGACTTTAGAATCTAAAGATTTTTAGTCTCTTGGCCCCTTTGCAATCTTTTGACAAAGATTCCACCATTCATGTCTTCACACTGCTTTCCCTGATCACTAACAGTGGTATGATAAAAACTGGAAAAAGTTTCACTAGCACTTCAAACAACTCCTGCAATCTAACATTTGGAAATAGAATGAGAACATTTCATTCAGCACTAATGAGTGGCCTTAGCATAACAAACTGCCCCTCACTCATCCAGAAGGCATTGATTTTCCCAGTCAGCACACCTCACACACATCCAGTAAATGTGTCTCAAAATGCATCTCCAGCCCTTGGTTTCTGGAATTCTGCAAGGCAAATCCCCTGAAGGAAGCCAAAAAGCACTCATTGCAGGAAGGACAGCAGAAAGCACTTTAGAACTACTTGCAGATAATGGAAAACATTTTCAAAGCAGTTCATGTTGCTTCTCTGAGGTGTTCCAGTAAAGGAAATGAAAATTATAAGAGCCACTTGTAAACTTTAGAGTGAGATCACAAAGTAGCAAAATTGCTGCAGTGCTGCAGTACACCTGTTTCAATTAAAGCAATTATCCTAAAACAAAGGACATTGTTGCCCTCACTGTATCAGCCAGCAGTGGCTGCACTTCTATTCTCAAATGCCTATTTAACTAGCATGTAACAAGAACATTTTCATCCTTTATGTACCTTCTGTTGGTAATTGCTAAATTGTATGTGAAAACAAATACTTGCTCTATCTCTATGAAATCAAGCCTCATGACTTCATCCTTCTTCTTACTAAGCTTAGCGAGGTCTGGAGTGGGCAAAATTAGGTTCTACAGAGAGAAAAAATGTTTGTAGAAATGGCATCAGTTTACCCTTGACCTAGTTGGTTTTTCCTGCAAAGAAAACCATTTATCTTCCCTATGGTAACAATGGGAAAACAGAACCAAAAAAATTTCTGGGGTGTCCTTCCCCAGCATGAACCTGGCACAGGTAGACCAGAAAGATTCCTGACTATCAAACATGACAAAGCTAATGTTATGCCCAAAAAGCTGTTTCTCATCAAGCAATATGGCCTTATTTCCTGGTTTAGGCCTTTCTCTCTGATCTGTCCTATGGATCCTTTCAGCTGAATATCTACTGATGGACACAGGCTCTTGCTTCTAATGAACAAGGCTCAACACAAACATGGGATATAGAGGACAGAAGCTATTTCTCTATTTCAAGGTAGACCTGCTCCTCTATCACAATTGCAAAGAGGTAAAATCTCCTGTCATTACAGTCACTTCTTGGAGAGAAAACTGCAGCTTCAGTAGATTTTAGCACAAAACAATCAGGTAATTCAAAAATGATTTAGACATGAACAAATAATGAAAAGAAATATACCATAATGACAGCACGAAGAGCTGGAGTAATATGCTACTCTTTTATGATTGCCATGGAACAAGTCCTTAAGGTCACACAAAAACCTGAACAAGTCTTTAAAGTCACAGGAAAACCTGAGGAAGCTGTATCAAGTTTGCACTACCAGAGGTAACCATCACTTGAAGATTTCCCTTATAGTATAATTATGGTTTTATAAACATGAAATATTTAAAAACCCTTAATTTCAAAGTGTCCTGTTAGGGCAGACAAAGGCATCCTCTTTATCTGATTTTTTTTTTTTTAATTTCCAGAGTTTCTCGTATCAGGATGCCTTTACATGTTCTCATCCTGACATAGTGCAGGCAATTTTGGATTTATCATCACATTTAAACTCTGACTTAAATTCAATGTCTTTGCTTTTTGTTTTGCCTTCTCTTACCTTTTTTTATCTGCCCCCTTTGATTCCATTGTTACTTCTATTTCTCACAAATTCTTAACTTTAATTTCTTCAAAATAAGAAACAAAGAATGGAATACATGTTCAGCAGATATTATTTAGGGAAAACATTATTGTGAAATTCAGTACATTTACCTCTAACACCAGAGAATGTATTTCAGAAAACAGTGCTTCCACAACAAAACAAAAACACATTGATCTTGTAAGAAATAAAATTCTGGGTAAGTTGCTGTGATTCCACCAGCTAAGGTCTGGGAAGGTCACACCAGGGCAACTGATGTACAAAACAAGAAAGTATCCTACACATTAAGTAGTCTAATTTGTATGCCAGGGTCTTGACAGACACTGATCACCAGGCAATATTTATCAATAAATAGTACCATTTATGGCAATTTATGCTCTGATTTGTGTTACCTGAATTTGTAATGTGATTAAATACACTGAAATAACCATAGGTGACATCCCAACTATTCCTAAATTACAGATTACCCTTGACACTAGAAATCTGTAGAAGTCTGGCAGCACTCTCTCAGAGCAGTCATAGAATGGTTTGGATTGGAAAGGACCCTTTAAGACCATCTCACTTCTAGCCCCTGCCATGGGCAGGGACACCTTCCACTACACCAGGCTGTTCAAAGGCCCATCCAACCCAGCTGGGAATCTTTGCTTTTATGGGGCATCAACAACTTCTCTGGGCAATCTGTTCCAGTGTATCATCCACACATACTGGGTTTCTAAACCTACTGCTTCCTTTGCCACAAGTCAGAGTACTGAGGGAGGGCTTTTGAGATCCCACAAATTAGATGGCTTGATCTTCTCCTGCTTTTGCAATCCAATCATATTTTAATGCAACTCATTTACTTGAGCATTCATCCAGAAATTTAAGTAAATGTGATAAGCAGTTTTTGTTTGATGTATAACATGTCCGAGTTTTGAGGCTGTAGAAGAAGTTGTCCTCCAGTTTCAGCTCTTTTCTTTCCTCCCTTTCTGACAAATAAATGACAGTCACTAAAAACACCCAAACACTAACAACAGAACAACCCAAGACAAATATCCCATCAGTGGTGGACAACCACTTCATATTTGTTTGAACTTTTTAACAGCATTCATGCTAATGTTGCACACAGAAGGAAGTAAATGAAGTAGAAAATAATTACATAAACATGCAGCTTCAAAAAATGAGCAGTGACAGAGCTAACAGTGAGTTAAAAACCAAGCTAAATAAAACACTCAGGAACAAATTCAGTTGAAGGCTGACTTCTCTATATTAAACCCACCCCTGCTTCCTCTCCACTGCCTTAAGACAGATTCTACAGACCAGCTATATAAGAAACTACTTGTATTTCTGTCCATTGGATAAAGCAAGCAGCTTAGTTAAATGAACGCCAACCTGCCTTCACAAATTTAACCACGTATCTGCAAAATTGAAGGTGATGCCCAAATGCATGCTGCAGCTTTCACGAGATTCAAAAGACATTTTTCCAAGAAGAACACATCCTCAGTATAGGTTTAACACAAACAACTACCTTCCCCCCCACCTTGCAAAACAAATTCTCAAAATTATTACTGGTCCTAAAATAAGAACAAATTGGAGAGTTGCCTGGGTAACAATTTTGGGTCCTCCTCCAGTGGGGGGACCTTGCAGAAATATTTTTGTATAACTACTACTGCTTTAGACCACAAAGATGTTTCCTGGAAATAAACCAATTCTATATGTTGAGGCTCTTACAAACAGATTTACTATACAATACATACATACCCACCCCACATTGCAGTATAGTCTCACTGTGGGGTAGAAACAGGAAAAGTAGGTCTACACAATTGTGTACACTGGAAGAAAAGTATCTCACTGGTGCTTCCACCATTTCAAGCACATTATCATCCATTTCTAGTGCAAAAGGTACAGAAAAGACAGTGAAAACAAATCTGTCCTGAACTGTTTTTGACACCAAGATAAAACTTATCCCACTATAGTCAGAGAACCTGTGTAGTTCAAATACAGTAAAACTCAGAAGCTTGAGGTAGCCAGGCCAGGACCAAAGAATTATGAAGCATCCTGCCTTTTACATCATCAAGTCCCTTGTTGTTCAACAAAATCTGTATAACTACATTTTTACTTTCCTCTTGAGTATTCAGAAAAAAGAAACATATAAAAATTAAACAGGCAGATGCCATCATAGGTCTGTCACCATGGTCATTGTACTTGTATTTCATTAGTGTCTGATGTAAGACTCCTCAGGATCCCACAGTTTAACACACTACCAAGTGCCAGCTGCTCAGCAATAACCACTTGCATATTTGGTAAGGTATGAAAAACAATGTGCAGTTTTAATTTTCCTCCTCCGGAGCTTATTCTGCCTGTTCCATTTCCCATTTACTGCAGATTAACATGGTAACTGCACAAACATCTCAAATGCTCCGAATCACCCCTCACATGCACTGCCTGCAAAGGCCTTAGGATCAGACCAGAGCAAGTCTAAAACAACCTCTCTACAATGTACCTTGCACAGCTCTCAGGCCTCACTGCTGTGCTCTGCACATCCTGTTTAGCACGGAACACCACTTACCAACGTGGAAGCCTTGCAGCATTAGTAAACAAAGTTCTTAGAGTGCTCCCTGCCCACACCAAACATGAGCATGTCTCTTGGGCACACTTGTGCCAAAGCAGATGTCTCAGGAGACACCTGAGCATAGCAACTTCTACTGACTCTATAGATGGGACAGACTGGAGAGCTATACCCTCCTGTAGTGTTTAATGCCCTTGCAGGTACCCAGCCTGGCTAATCAGGACCACAAAAAAATGAAACATTTCTTAAATTAAATTCTCATTATGATATCAAAATTCAGTGTTCCAGATTTTAGCAATATACTGAGAAGAGAAATATCCACAAACAAAACAACACGCTCAAAAGTCAATTTCAAAAAAATGACAGTGCCTACACCTCCTCTCATCCTTCTCATCTTTCAGTAAGAAATAAATACCTATAAAAGCAGTGGAACTTAAGTTTGGAAACACTCCTCTAAAGAATTCTACTACTTTGATAAAGACTTAGATCCTGAACTATCATTTATCCAGTACTGGATTGGTTTTTTGTTACACAAAAGTGAAAACTTTTTCACTTATTAAGCAAAACAGATTGTTTAGCGGAGAGCATGTATACCTGGAAATTCAAATGTTACAATGCTCATCTCTGGCATAATTGTGGTGAGAAATAAAATACTGTAATTGACTTTTGTAATATTTTAAGTATTTTAGGTTAATGTTCAACCCTTGATTTCTGATAAAAAGGACTAACTTTTCACAGAAGTCTCCAAAATGTCACAGCCAATGAATGAGTTGTCACAGTTTGAAAGGATAGTTCTGCTTTTTAAGTGTATTATTTAAGGCATAGTTGTGTTCAAAATGAATGCTACCTATTATTATACATGTCATTCAAAATGAGCATGGACTTAACAGCATGTGGGAATACAAAAACTATGGCATACGTTACATATTTACAAGCTAAGATAGAGAAACATGGCTTGCCATTTTAATGAATTCTATAAGTATCAGTGTTGAAATACAGGCTGTAAGCTTGCCAATGCAACATAACTGTTTTTAAACTCTTAGAAAACCAGCTGACAATAGCTTGGCAAGAACACTAGCAGAAAATTAAAAT
This sequence comes from Melozone crissalis, assembly GCF_028551555.1. Taxonomy (NCBI): domain Eukaryota; kingdom Metazoa; phylum Chordata; class Aves; order Passeriformes; family Passerellidae; genus Melozone; species Melozone crissalis. The sequence continues at coordinate 39,216,385 of NW_026535784.1, read as the reverse complement.
GAAACTATCCTGAATGTACCCTTTAAGCAGAAAATTCTTCTGCTTCCAAACTGCCAAATGTAGGATCTGGCCTAAACTTCCACTGAAAATACATTTTCCCCCAATTCAATCATTACAGACTATTTCATTCGAGGCCAAATTAGATTTGGCCTCCTCTGAAATAGCCAGTCTTGAACAAGGAATGGAATTGATATGGGAGAGAAACACATTTGAAAGTTTCAATAAGATTACTGTGTTGCAAAACTAGAAAGCATGTATAAGAACCTTAAAGTTCTGATTTAAAACACTGGCAAAATTTCCTTTGATAGTGCACAGCAACAAGGCTTTGTTGATTAAATAGAGTTATTCTGAGACACTCTAGGCTGGGGAATTAGCATTCCATGTTTAAAGGTAGGAAGTCTACAGCAACCAGAGACTCAGTGAAATATCTACAAACAGACATCTCAGGGGGGTGGAGGAAAAAAGGTATATTGAGTTTTGTGCATTTTTATTAGATTTTCAAGATACTACAGAACATCCTTTCCAAGCAAGACTACTTCCATTATTTGATTAAATCTTTATAAAAAGTTTTCTCATAATATCAGCCTACCTTTAAAAAATACTGTTTAAAAGATTCAGATGAATTTGAAATGCAAAGTACCTTTAGGTACTTCAAGTAAGATTAAGCTGCTAGGGTTTACTTTCTGGACAGAGCTAGAATCATTTAGAGTCTCATAAAGATGTTGGGAGTCTATCTGGCTTACTTGAGGGCCTTGCTTTTTTCAGGAAAATCCACAAATGCCAGAGGTTTACGACCAAAAAGGAGAGAGAAGAGTCGCGCAATTTTATTTGAATAAACAAATAAAGGCAGAGATTCCACTGGGGCACATGCACACGGGGTTTTCTCTCTCAAGGTTTTGGAGGCCACAGCCTCCTTTGATCCCAAACTCCCAGCCACATGGTGTCCTCTTCCTTTCCCTACTGGCTGGGCACTAGGAATATATAGCCCTCCCAAACCACCTACCACATATCCCCTCTTGAACCTACTACTCTACCTCGGTGTTCAGAAACTCAGGCTGTGCAGACCCCTATCTGTTCGAGCAGCCAAGCTGCCTGGGCTCAGCAATCAAGCTTCAGCCCAGAGTCAGTAGAGACATTAAGACCCATTTCAAAGACAATAACACACACCTTCACCCATCAAATTGTTTAGAAAGGCATTAGCTTTCCTGTCAATCCCTCCTCCTCTTCTTTCTCAATCTGCCTTTTTACAAACACTAGTTATCATTAACTTAACCCTTCCTAACCAGGAACACTTGAAACAGCCCCTCCTGATTTTTTCACATCTGGTCCCTGCACCAGGAGTGGCAAGTAAATAAAGGGAATAAAGTAGACAATGACAGTTCATATTAATCCATGAATCACTAGAGTTCCTTGCTATGGCTACTGAGAGCTGAAGCCTGCCATCCTTTTCTTCCAGCTGAGAAGTACAAACCTCCAGGGAATTAGAGACCTTGACTTGAGTATGATAGGTCCACACATGTCCAGCTGTCCTGACTGCTGTCCCTGCTGTCCTGGTTGAATGCTACAAACAGCAAAGACCAAAGGCAGCATCTCTGCTAAGGGGGCTTCCTGTCAAAGTCAGCCCAAATGACCTCAAGTGTTCCCTACCAGGGACTCCAGTGACCTCAAGTCAGGAAAAATGATCTCAAGTAACCTGTGTGTACTCAAGCAACCCCTGATGTTCTGCCCCTTCAGCTCTTAGTGAGGAGCAGCCTGCAGCACCCCACACTACATTATTACCAGGCTAGCTGGTCAGTGATACAAAGCAGACTCTCCCACAGCTTCCCTCCCAACCTAGTCCCTCCCTTCATCTTCTTCTCACAAAGTAATTTCCTCAGCAGCAGGACCTGAGCAAGCCAAAAAACTCACCTGGCTCATGGCAGCCGTTCAGTACAGTACAGAGTCTTAAACTGGGTTAAAAAACATGGCTGCACCCAGTCAGTACAGAGTCTTAAACTGGGTTAAAAAAAACCAAAAAACCAAAAGCAATAAACATTGTTACACAAAGAAAAAGTAAAAAACAGTGTCACAGCATACATCACAGTTGAGATGGCCACAACACACAGAGTATCACCATACAATTTTAGAAGGCTTTAAGTATTCACCCACACAGAATAACACCATACCCCATCAGAAGGCTTCGAGCATCTGCCCATACAGAGTAACATTACTCCAGAAAGCTGCAAGCATCCACCCTTCCTGCTCTTCAGCCCAGCCTTTCATACCCCTCACGTCCATGCATTGCACCGGTGTGCCCTCTGTTCCCCTTGGTGATGGGTCAGTGCCCCTGGCCCTGCATGGCTCATTGCTGTCAGTGCTGCTCACCTGCTGCTCACAGCTGCAGCCCATTGGGGATGAGGCTCAGCCACCTAATTACCACAAACTGTGTGCCTACAAAACAACTCAGTGGACACAAGCCAACTTACTGTTTATATCTCATTCTTCCTGGCCTTTCCTAATCCTGAACAATGTGTTTGAAGGGAATGGGCAAAGGCAGCTATGAAAATAAAGCACACACATTCACCAACAGTGGTTGAATAAAATGCACCTGTTTGTCTTTCCCACTTACCAAAAGATCATTTGAAAAATTGTTCCCCCTTTGGCATGAAATTCATATTAGACAGAGAAGTTCCCGTGTCCATCCCTTTGGTCCTGGGGTCCCTGCACTTTATCCCATTAGGGATTGTAAAATCTGTGCCATTATCCTTGCTGGTACCTTTACCTTTCCTTCATTCCTTCTTTCATATCTTTTGTATATCTGAGATGCCTTTCTAACCAACTCCTGGAAGGGCTCACTCAGCCTCCTCTCCAGCCCCTGCCCCTGCTGCATGTGGGCTCTCACCCTCCCTCAGTTTGAAGTAAACTTGAATGGAGACTCTAACTCACATGAATTGTTTATTTCAGTTCTCTCAGACAAAAGGCAGTTGAAAAATAATGATCAAATAGTCATTTTACAGAGGACTTTTTTTTCTCCCTCTTAAAATGCCCTCTAAACTGAGTTTACAATGGGAACAAGTTGTTCTAGGCTTGCATAAGGTGAGATACACTGGCCACCTTCTTGGGAGTTCTTATACACCAGCCCAAGCACACAATCCTGGCCAGCAGTACACAATAACAAATGAACTACAGGAATGCTGCTGCAAACATTGCAAAAGAATTGTACTAATAAATTACCTTAGGAAAAATATTTTTTCTTGAAGGGCTTTATACTGAATACTGCATATTTACTAGTTTCCCACAGTATTTCATATTTTTAAAGGCAACCTGATCAAACTCAGAAGATATCTGGTTTCTGCTGTTAATATGGTTTTGTTCATTTAAGCAATCTATTTCTGTGGCCATGCATATTATAATTTAACAAAAAGCAAGTGCTCACGTCTTTTCAATCACAAATTTTAATAAAGCAGAGGAACACCACACTTGTGGCTTCTGATTAAAGTACTGCTTGTTTTCATTTAATGCTCACTAGCATATTAGCAATAAACTCCTTTGAAGCCTGTACTGTATTTAGCCTTTCATTTTTACAGAGGACACAGCACTGCTTAACATTAAGGCTTTTCTTTTCAGTCTTCAAATGACTAAAAATTGTCCATGTTCAATTCATTCCAGGCATCCTATAATTTTTTTCTTTCATCTATTTAAACTGTAAATGTTTCACAAATAAATGAAAATCATGAAAAACAGAAAGGTACACTATATGTTTAGCATATATTACCTTATTTCTTAAAAGTTTAATTCATAAATGTCATTCTATTCATTGTTCTGTTTTTCCCAAAGCTTCTAGAATTTTTTATATTTTCCACTTGAAAATAAATAATGCTTGCTATTACAATTGTTCCTCTAATCTGATATTAAAAACAAACAGACAAACACCACTTTATACTGACTACAGTAAACAAACTTGAATTATTTATTCTTTATGATTTAACAATTGCCCTGTAGAGAGAACAACTAAAAAATTTAATATTTCTTTTTGGGTTTGGGTTTTGTATTTTCTTTTTAATTGGAAGCACATATAACAATAAATAGTGAGTGAAAATATTCCTCATTACAAAATATACTTCATTACATTTTTACATGAAAATACCTTGCTTTGTTTGAGAGGCACAACACATGCATGTCCCCAGTGCTGAGAAATGTGGAGGATAAAGCACATGTAGACATAAACTGAACTGTATGTGACAGGGTCTCAGTCAGGTTTGGGGACAGGGGGTTGCTTATCTTTTAGTATGACATTATTTCTTGTAAGGAAAGTCTTTTATGCATGTCTAGAGTAGGGGATCTAGGACCAGGTGTCAGCTCTTAGATCCAGCTGCTCCATTCAGATTCACCATAACTTGGTGTCAGGGCAAAACTCTGACAACCAGGAAAGCCTCCTTTCTGATGTTGGTTTCCCCAGAAAGGAAACTCAAGGATGCAGGGCTGGACAGAAGCTGTCGTACTCTCCAGCAGAAAGACTAGACACAGCCATACATTTGTTTTCAGCCATACATTTTTTTCAGCTATGAAAACCTGCAAGATTACATAACTCACTTGAAGTGAATTTACCAGTAGGTACAGAGAAAAAACTATGAAACTTGACAAAGGCACTGCATTTCAGTTTCATGGTCTTACATGAATTCTTTATTCCTTACACAGAAGCAACAGCAGTGAACCTTAGCCACAGACTGCAGCTATTTATAAACACCTGTGTAAAGTTTCAAGTCCTTTCCATCTGTTAAGCATGTGGTCCAAATGTAAATGTGTGCTTTCCAAACTCAGCTGTACCGCTGCTTGAACAGCCTCAGTGTCAAACAAGTGTGGGACTCTTCTTACCTAACTGTACACAAAAGCTCACAGAAATGTTGAAAAACAAAGTAATGATGGGGATGGTAAAACCAGTTTGCTTTAACTGTCAGGCCTGTGATAAATTATCCATTATGGCTTCATACAAAACCTTGGTTTTTTACAATGCAGGGAGCCAATAAACACTAAGTGAACATCAATATCATTACATGAAATAGATTCCAGTTTAAATCTTGGTATTCATGACTCCCTCCCTGTCTTCCTTCACAGTGGTTTAAAAAAAAATATTTTCAATACCATTCTGAAATTATTATTTTTGTTTACATTTAATAAAACATAGGGCTCTTTCTAATCACAGTTCACATTGCAGTAGTCTGACTTTGATTTATAAAAAAGGCCAGGACAACTTTATTTCTTTAACAATAGTCAGAAATCACTGGACCTCCCTGGGGGATGTAATTATATCAGAAACCATTGCTGCTGTTTACATTGGGGTGCTCAAGCTTGTTAGAGGATATAAAACATTCTTTATTAACTACCAGCAAATAAAGGGGTATATAAACTAATCAAATCCTCAAAGACCAGCTTCAAGAGATACACAGACAGGGAAAGAGTCACACTGTGGTTTTTGAGTCCCTGGGCACAAATGTTCTTCTTTTAAGAAACTGAGACTGCTGCTTTCTTTCACCTTTATCACAACACCAGTGGTATCAGTGCTACAATTTTTCAAATGTGGGTGATCAATTGCTTCTATGCAAACTTCAGTAATAGCTGCTTGCAACAGAATGGGAGAGGATCAGCATAAGGAACACAGCTTGTAAGGATAAACTTTTGAATCTGAATGAGCATCCCAACACTTCCAAAGGCAAATTATAGCTTTGAGGTACTTCAGTTCTGGCTTATTTGATACTCAAATTACAAATACATTATTAATAATTTTAATATTACTTAATAATTAATATTGAATATTAACATTAATATTATGATGGTATTACTGAATTGCTTCAAAACTCCACCTCTAGATCTCCTGGATTTTGAATCAAATCATCGTCTGAGAACTCTTGTTTTTCCCTAAAAGTGAAGGAGCTGAAAATCATTTACTACTAAAAATTTAAGCACTCCCTAATTCTTGAGAAAAACAAAAATCAAGTATTACTTGTCTAGATTCCCTCCCAGAACACCACTTACATAAACATTGACCCAGAAACAGCTGAAGAGAAAAAAATGTCCAGTGTGTAAGTAAAGGACACCCAAGGAAAGACCTCAATGAAGATAATTACATTCCTGAGTGTGGAGAGGAGTGATGACTCCAATATGGCATAGCAATGAAGTTACCCTGTCTGTGCCTCCTGTCTCAAAGGAAGGCAGATATCATCAAAGATGATGCATTACAGATGTTTTATCTCTACCAGCAACATCAGCTTTAATGGAATTTGCATAAAATTCATCTAGGTTAGGGTATTTTACAGAGTCCTGACAAGTAAAAAGCCTGTCTGTCCCACCAAGCATCTCAAACAGCTTGTAGATTTGAGCTAGACTAGGCCTTGGGCAATCCACCTGAAGCAATCTCAGTCCCTCACAGAGGCTGTTCCATCAGGAGAAAACAGACCTCTATGCACCATTATGGACAACAGACCTCTTTCTGTAAAAGAAAGGTTTGAATCTTTGGCAAACCTGCAGGAGAGAGGTTTGTGTGTGGAGGTCACAAGTGGATGAGGCTTAGGCAGAGCAATACCTGAAAAAGTGACAGAGACAAATGATGCCAGAGTGGAAGGCCAGTGCATCCTCTGCTGGCTGAGCCTACTGTTACTTGTTCCCCTGCCAATGTGTGGAACTGGCTGCGAGTAGCAGCTGGGAAAGCAGCCATCCCTCTTTGGTGTTTTTACATATTTACTCAGCAATTACTCCAGCTATTTCACATGCATACTCAGGATTTGACTGCCTTTATTCACCGAGATCCAGACTCCAAACTATATGCCCCCAGGTTATGCACAGTGGAATCCTGTTATTGATACAGAATGATCACTGAGCCTACTTCCATCATTATCAGAATACTGCCCTGCTGACTGCTCACATCCACAAACATCAGTTTGCCTAATAATTGGGATAGCATATGCATATTTGGAAATGCTATTAAGTATAGTTTTGCTCATATATGCAGCTTTCTTCTTTAAAGAAACTTGCAGTACTGGATGTTGGATCTAGACAGAAAACAACCAATACCATAACCATACCCATTTCGCCACCAGCCTTAGGTAGAAAGCAAAACAGTACTGAGTTTTGATATTTTATCTACAACTAACTTATTATAAAACAGCTGGAAAAATCATTCTGCCCTTCTTCCCTGGCGTTTTTATCTGTATAATGAGAGTAGTAGGTAAAGATGGCTTGCAAAGCTAATGTCATTACAAAGCTGCATTTAATAACTAATAACTAATGCAGTTAGTCGGATGATACAAAATGATCCAAAATATAAAGTACTTGGTAAAAAACCTGTCTTGACATTGGAAGCAGTAATTTAAAATGATGAACCAGAACAGAAAAACAAAGCATTGAGTCACCTTTGCAGACTCAGGCTCTCAGACTTCTCTTTCTTGATTCCTCATTCAGAAAATGAGGATAAAATATTGTCCCATCTAATAAAAGAATCACAAAAATAAGAAAATAAGCCTGAGCTCCCTGCAAGCAAGTCAGTCAAACCTCTGGTATCCTGCTATATGTCTTTCATTTCCTTTTTATTGAGTGCCCAGCTTGGCAGTCACTGGCTTGATTTAAGTGTTGCTGAGCCTTGCAAAGACACATGAAGGAAATGGGAGCCATAAACAGACAGTATTTCTGTGAGTAAGGGCACATGACTGGGACACAGGGACATGGAGTCACAGGTTTCTGGTTCAGATTAAGGGCTGCCTCTGATTTACATGAGGACTTCAGAAGTAATTTTAACTTTTCATCACATTTTTCCACCAGTCAATGGGATAATGTGTTCCAACACTACTAAGGAAGTAACAAAATACACACTAACAGTTTTGAGGCACCCAGATATTGCAATAAACACCAATAAAAGCATAAACAAGGAATTAATATTCCAGTGCAAAGTCTAGCACGGTTTTGCTGAACACTCCAGGCTGGATCCCATATGGAGAGCTGAGACACTGCAAGAGGATGATCCGTTTTAATTAATGACACAACACATGACTAGCCAATTCAGAGGAGGTACACATATACCGAATTAATATTGCTCATACAACTTTTATTCTTTAATTTCCCAACTTCTTGGCGTTACATCTCCTCCTCTTCAGCAAAGCTACGTCGGTACTGTGACACCATGAGAGATGCACCAGAGAGACAAGACAAGACAAAAGCTTGCACTTGAGGGCTACTCTCAAGGGCAAGGTCTCCATCCGCAGCACCGCACCGGGACACAACACCGTGTGGGACCTCCCCGCCCTCACAACCCGCCCCGCACCGACCTGCCGGGCTCATGGCTCCGCTGCCTGCGCTGTCCGGCCACCAAAGCCGCGCCCCGAGGGCGCTGTCCCGGCCCGAGGGTTCTGTCCCGGCCCGAGGGCGCTGTTCCGGCCCGACGGCGCTGTCCCGGCCCGAGGGTTCTGTCCCAGTCCTAGGGCGCTGTCCCGGCCCGAGGGTTCTGTCCCGGCCCGAGGGCGCTGTCCCGGCCATCAAAGCCCCGGCCCGAGGGCGCTGTCCCGGCCCGAAGTTTCTGCCCCGGCCGCCGGCGCCGGGACGGAAGCTCGGGCCCCTCCGCGGCCGCTGCGGCCACGGGGCTCCGCTGCCCCCGGGCCCCACCCATATCCTCCCCTGAACACACACACCCCCTCAGCCGGCATCGCCCCGGAGCCGCGGTAAGAGCCCTCTGCTGTCGAGGTGCTCGGGGTGTGGGCAGAAAACGAGGTGGGAGTCGAGCTGTGCCAGACTGCTGGGGTTTGATTTTCTCTTGCATTCATCCAGTGGAGAAAAGCCGCTCAGGGATGGAAGGCACCTGGGAGATGTCTGCCAGCAATCAAGTGTTCTGGTGTGGTATGATTAGCCCCTCCACGATGTTGTGCCATGTATTTATTTTTTGGAGCGGCGCAGAGTAAAACAAAACCTGAAAAAAGGTCAAAACAAGCAGCCCATGAGAGACACTGCAGCTCACTGCTGCACTGGCTACCAAATTTGGGACATATCAATCAAGGTGGCATCTTCCAAGTTGAAAATAAAGGCCAGACCCACCGCAAGGAGTTGGAGTTTCCCCATAAAACAGGATTACAGAAAAACTGAAAGAACCTTCTGTAATAAGTTTTCAAAGGAAGCAAACCTTTTCAAAACACATTGTGCACAGATGTGTGCTTCTTGCCCACCCAAACTCCCATGTTCACCTTCTCTACCTGAACTTTAATGTTTTGGGGCTGATTTTAGTGAAACATGGCAAGGGTTTTAAAGATCTCAAATGTGAATTTGCTAAGCACCAGTTTCAGGAATGCAGGTGTCCAAAACGAACTGAAGGAAAGGCTGCAGAATTAATTCAAGCAGTATTAGAGGAAAGAAAATTCACATAGAAGAAGTCTTTATTGATGTCTTAATGTGACAAAACCTTCAGAGTTTGCAATCAACTACAAACCACAAGTTGCAGGAGGCTGGACTTGAGTCAGGGAACTACTTCTGTAAAGACTTTGGACACTGCAGGGTCTGTGTCCAGCTGAATTACTTGGAAAACTGAACCCTCTGAGCTGTTCCTGTTTCTATCATTACACAGGTAGATTCTTTTTGATTATTATCATTTGTTATGTTTCAGGGGTTATTTTCAGTCACTTCTGCTAACATGTGGGTGGTTTTGGTAAATTTCTGACTTGGATTGGCCTACCACACAAAGGAGACATCTAGCTACAAGGACACTGGGAAAATGTGATCTAGATCCAGTCATGTCAGGGTATGTGCATCAGGAAGAGAGCGTGGAATGCCTCCCCTTGTTCCTTGCTGCTCATTTTTTACCTTTGGATTTTATTCATTTAAGTGACAGATATCTGGGCAATACCTCATTCCAGTCCTATGGTTTTGGGTGCAAGGGATGCAGCACTACAGTGTCAGTAGTCTTGAACTGTGAGCAGGATAAGCACAAATGAGATATCTTGTAATGGAGGATGCAATATGTCAAAGATAAAACATTTAGAAACACTGCATCTGACTATTTTTCCATTACAATAATAATTGCTGCTTCCTAAAAGATGGGTTAGGTAAAGTGGTTGGAGGCAGTTGGGATGATTGAGCGTTCGGAACTGCGAGGATCTTCACTGTGGAAATAGGAATTCATAAAAAGAAAAACAATCATTAAATACAAATGTATTTAAAGATAAAAATAACTAAAATGGAACTCTAATTTCAGTAAAAACAAAACAAAATTAAGGGGTTATCCTGGGTGTCAGGATGAGGGACAAAATGGATTGTGATAGCCCAATTCTTTACGTTGTGAGAGCCAGCACTGTGGAAATGAGTCCTAAAAGGAAGAACACAATTTGCTTTACTCAGGTTTTAAATCAAACAACAGGCAGGCTTCTACTAGCCAAGGAAAGAAAAACCTTCAGCAGTATCCATGAGCAAGAGGCCCTGCTCTGCATGGAGGCCTTGCTGGAGGCATTGGTCAGTGTGCATGGCATGCCCTCTCCTGCTCTGCATGGAGACCTGCAGTGGCCAGGGCAAAACCTGTGCTCTCCTCTGGTGGCCAAGGTGCTGTGTGTAGGGCGATCCACGTAGGGCTGGAAGGAGACCATCTGGGACCGGTCACTGAGAAGATGGAGATGGAAGGTAGGGCAGGAATTGTGTTGTTAGATCCCAGTTTGAGGGAGGGTAAGACTTGGTGAGGATTGTGGTGGTCCTAAAGGACTGCTTGGTGTGGTGCAAGTTGCTCATCATGGTGGGTGCACTTTCACCTCTCCCTGCTGATGGTTAGGCTGAGTCTTCTGGGTCTGTGCTTTTAGCTGGACGCAACTTGGCCTTTTCTACTTAGCTCAACTGGTTTACTCTTGAACACCTTTCTTTTCTGAGCTGTGCTGCTGCCATCACAGCTTTTGAGACAGTGACACTGGCTGACCTGGTGCTGGTCTCTGACTATTTACAACTCAAGACAGTGTTAGGTATACTGAGGCCTACACCCAGCAGAATTATTTCTAAGAGCAAAACAGCTCAATTCTCTAACTGCAGGGTTATTGCCATCAATTTACACTGCTTTTACCAGCCCAGTCGTAAGATTTTCTCTGGAATAATGTCTGCATATGACTAAGTATTACTGCCAGTGTCAGCAGACTCCTACTTAGAAATTAAATTTGCTGTGGGGTCTGTAGAGGTTGAGGTCTCTCTACAAGTCCAGCAGAAGAATTAGGTTTCCCCAGTTCTTCAACCTCTTAATGATTGCACTTCAAACATATCATAAAACCACGGAATTGATAATTTATGCTGGAGGTGTAAGAACACTCACTGTTTCTAGGCAAGGAAAAACTGCTTAAATTATTAAGCAACCTCAGCACGTGTCATGAAGCAGTGCTGCATTAGAGGGAAAATAAATAAAAAATCCATGTTAAATCGCGAGAAACATGTCTTGGGAATGATGTCAGTGTTGTGTTTATGTTGTTTGGCTGTTCTCAATATCAATTTCAAGCTTCAATTTTAGTAAAATTATTTTAAATATAAGCTTGCTTCCAAACACCCTAGATTCATAACACTAACTTGGGGACAATTACATACTTCTGTAATGCTTTCCAGCTTCAGGTCCTCACTGATTTGTCAAAACTAATTTCTTTCTAATACTTTGTTTTTCCTTTGTTTTTCCCTTTGTGAGCATTCTGCTATTGTTGGAATGTTGGCTTTTCCTTTGGTTATAATTAACATTCAATGCATTGCCATTATAATTTCCTCCACATCTTACATATTTGTTTTCCACAGGTCTGCTAAGGTTTGAAAAGCCTTTTTTCTGTCAAAGAGCTTGAACTGGTTTTGAAAGGTTAATTCACTGTTGATTACTAACTTAATTTTACTTGTAGGTTTTGTTGTGAAATCCACTGACAATATTGCTAGGCTATAGTACAATACAGACAATATTGCTATAATTGCTAACACAATCAGTTGGAAATATTGCATGTCAGATGATACTGTTAGTTTTTGTATTTTAGCAGGAGTTTGCATGCAGTTTAGATTCATGCTGTGTAGTCATAGATTTTCTTCTCTTGCACACAGCTACTGCATTTCGATGCTCGATATTACTGCAAGAATTAACATGAAGTTAGCTGAGTGTCCACTCTTCTTGTCTAGTGGAAGAAAGGACAAACTAAGTATGTGATATATTTCTAAATATTGGTTAAATCTTACCAAGATATAGAAAAGAATGAAGAGTGTTGCTCAGCTTGTACGGTAGCTTTCAAGAAAGCAAGAAAATTGTGTTTGAGACCTTCATTTTTGTTATTCAATTTCACATGCACTAAAATAAAAATAAAGCAGATCTGGGACAGAACATGATTCTAAGAGAAAATGTTACTGTACACAGTAACACTCTCAGTTAAGAAAAAATGGGTCAAGTGAGACAAATCTAATAGCTTCTTTCTTTAGTACCATTATGATTAAATTGGTTAATGACACAGATGAAGCATAAGAGAATATAAAATAGGTGGCCTGGAATATAAAAGCACTGCCAGTATGTAATGAAAATGATTTGTGTCATTCTTTAATTTCATTCTTGCATGTCTAAAAAAAAGCTGTTTCCTCCCATGGCATCTTCGGTGGTCACAACAGTGTTAGGTAGTTTTGAAAAAACTTTAGATACATTATACATGTGTGGGGTTTTAAAAAAGGTTTTTACAGATGTAACAGAGAGCAGAAATAAATTCTTCCCTCCCTACCCCCCCCCAATCTATGGAATATAATTTCATGTCCAATTACCTGTTACCGTGATTTAAGCTTTGGAATGCATGTACAAGTCACATTAATCCTCAAGATTTTGCTTAACAAAAATCTGTGTATTGGGGTTGCCACATTTAAGCTTTCAGTGATAATAAAATGAATTAATCATGTTGTGGTTAGAAACCAGTTGAAATGCTGTTTACAACATAAGAAAGTCAATACTCCAATATAATCCTATATAGCAAGATGTTTTTATACACTTAGAAAGGTAATACCTAATGTGTCTTGTATGTCTTACAGTAATTGTTGGTAAATATGAATTCTTAATGTCTGACATCAGGGTTCTTTTATATCTCTATTTGAAAGTGTGTATTGAAGAACTGCACCACTAATAAATAACTTGATGCAGTACCCAGCAGGATGTTAGAAAAATGTAGATTGAATTGATTAAGTAGAAAACAGAGTGGTTTATGGATTATAAGTAGAGCTTGGTCATAATTGAACTGCTGGTTTGTCTTGCCACATGCAACCCACAAACAAAGGAATGACCAGGAAGACAATAAATATTTCTTGAGGTCAGTTCAGACCCCCAAGAGCAGTGTGTTTCTCCACTCCACTGGAAGCATCACTGGATTACATACTGGATTTGTTAGATCTAGATTACTCAGTCTTTGGGCTGTATTCTTGGCTGGTGCAAGTCAGGTTTATTCCCTCTTCACTCTCCTTTTCTTATATGGTAATATTTTTTTTCAAGTTGGTAAAAGATTTGCCAGTATTTCTAGCAAAGTAGTGACTGCTTGAGTCACACTGAAAGAATGCTTGTCTCATCTCTAAAATGAGATGCTCAGAATGGTCTGGAAGATAGAGGAAGGCAATGCTTGAATTGCATTCTTGAAAAGTAGCAAGTGGCAAACAGCGAAGGACAAATTTAAGACAACTTAATGGGATGGTAGCAACATGTGAAGATCTAAAACCAGTGAGGTATTGACTTTGATGTTTGGGAATACAAAGATAAATATCCAATAATGAAACCAGAGCAAAGGTGATATATATCTCCCATCCAATAGTCAGCACTCGCCTCTTATTGATCATCTGTGCCTGAGAGACTAAGGCAACCTATTCTTCTTCCCAGTACTGATACAACATTATGCAGTCCTGACATTTTATTTGTGGAGAACTATTTGTTACTTTTCAAAGTGTAATTATTGTAATGTAATGGTTTGTTAAAACAATGTTGATTTACAGCCTCTGCCTGTTAGTTCAGTAATGCTCATACATTTAACCATTGACTATAGAATTAATTTAGTCCAGATTATAGTCATTATTCTTCAAGCACGAAATTAATTTTCAGAGACAACTGAAACAGTATGGAAAAAATAATATGTCTATTATGGAATATTTTCTAATAGCATTGAGTTTAAGTACTTTTTGGTAGTCTTCAAAGACATTTGTCACATGGCAAATGAGTGATAAAGAACCTTTCACTAAAATGATCTTACCATTTTTTAATTGGAGTTACTCAAAAAACAGGTTGTAGAAAACTCTTCAAAATGAACAGCTCAGTCTTGGCAGAACAGACAAAACAGACCATGTGACCTAAGAGAACTTTGCTGAAATTACAGTTTAATTTGCCAATATTTTGCTTTTCAATTAATGAGAAAATCCAACAGTTCCTATTGCAGAAGCAATTTCAGCATATATGTCATTGTCATTTGCCTGCAGTTAACTACTTACTAAAATATAGTTCTTTTTTATATTTGCCTGAGCTAGAGAGCTTGAGGTTTCGCAGGCATTTTTAAAATGTATTTTTTTACAATGGCTGATAAACGTGATTAAGAAGATTTTTGTTTTCTCTACTTATTTTTTCCTCCTCCTGACTTTACAAATCTGAAGAAACTGAAGCCAGTCCTTAAACAAAGAAATGGAAGAAAGGAGTGAAACAATTCAAACAGGAAACTGAGATTACCGAGCCAGACTTAAAAGATGAGACTTGTTTGTAAGGAAATCTGAAACTGGGGGAGGATTTGAGAGGAGGAGGGATGCTAATGAACATACATGGATTGCTCTTTAAAACGCTAGAACAGAAAAACTTGTGAAGAAAAAATTGGGGCATAACTGATGTCTTCTATCCCCAAAAGCTGATGTCTTCTATCCCCAAAAATCACTTGGTCCAAATTCTGCAGAGCACTTTGTTGGTGGTGCTTTCCTAGAGTCATGACACTGAATCATATGGATGGAGGCTGAGTTTAGGAGCTTTTGGACAGGATTGCTCTTGAAATGTGGTCACTGGCCCAGATTTTGCTGGTATATCTGGCTAGCAGTGTTGGTTCCATACTCCTGTCTGTACTGTTGCAGTACATATGTGTGCATTCTGTACAAATGGCCAACAAAGCACTGTCAGTGTCAGGGAACTGAATGGGAACATCAGACAGAGTTTTTGGCTAAGGGATTCTAGAGGTGTCATTAAGCCTTTATATGGTTTTGTCCTTCAGGATTAATGATGGCAAACCAAATGTGGGTATTCAATATGAATAAATAGAGTTTTTTAGATTGTTATTGATAATGATTTGGTAAAAAAGAAGAGAATAAAGGTAAAATTGCAAAATAGTTAAAAGCAAAAGGACAGAATGACAAAAGAACAAAAGGCTGTAATCAAAATTATTAACTACACAATAAAACTAATATAGTGCACTTTTTACTTAATATAATCAGAGCTAGCTTATCAAGTAGAGATTGATGTTACTGACCCATACCAATGACTGTGGGCAAATCTCTTTGCTCAGCCTGGAGAGTTAGCCTTGAGGGGCGTCCCCACCCAAGGGAAAGATCACCACACACCTTAGGGAGGAATACAAGAAGTCCGCACGGTGAAAAAGTGTGACTGGTCTTTTACAGTATAAAGTGATTGACTGTCAGTCATACACATCTTTAGATTATGTGTTGTCATGCCTGCTCAGCAAAAGATGCTTTATTGCTGGAAAAGCTGTTACCATGTCTTTGGTTCCTTCTGCTTGACACTTCTGACTCTCACTTCCATCTCAGTGCCTGCACATCCCTGCTGCTGTTATCCTCAGTCAGGAAGTACCTTTCTTGGAAGTGTGATGTTGTGATTTGAGATAGTTTGTTCAAGCTAGTCTCAGTACTCTTCAACACCAAACCAGCAGGCTCTCCTTGCTCAATCCATTACTGTTAAATTGCAATTAATGATCATTATCTATTATGTTCCTGGACAACTCAGCAGCCAAACTACATGCAGCTAAAGAGGCTAAGCTGGAATTTAAAATTGAGCTATACTGTCTTCAGTCCAAATTGTGTGTTCTGGATATTTAATGATGCTCTGCAGCCATTCAGACTTGCTTTTTTGCATCTTCCTGCTGCCAAAATGACTTGTGCTGCCTGTAACTGTGGAGCAGTGAAAAAATGTGCGTTCCTGTCCCAGTGGAGGCCACTGTACCCATCCTAAATCTATCAATAGCTCTGGCAGTTTGTGTGGCACAAGTGACTGGAAATGGACTGTCCCTTCCAGCATGCTTTTACGATAAGAAAGAAGCAATATCTTCTCAAGGTTACATTGTCTTACAGATGGTGAGATTTTGGGTGACAGTGGGATTCTTCCTGCCCAGCTGTAATTTTTTCCTTCTAATCTTCAAAATGTTTTTACTGGGTGTTGAGATTCCCAAGGTTGGATGGGGCTTTGAACAATCTGGTCTAGCGGAAGGTGTCCCTGCCCAAGGCATAAACAATATGATCTTTAAGGACTTTTTCAACCCAAACCATTCTATGACTTCATAAAGGAAAGTGAAGTGTGTGAATCTCAAGGATTTGTGTTTCTCTTCTAGATTGTTTGCTTGTAGGTCACACTGAACTGTTTGTTTTCTTTTCTCCAAAATAATACTGGTCAAAAGTAATTGTCATGGCTTTGCATGAGAGGCATTTAAGGAAGTGACTCAAATAAAGTTCAGATTGTAACTTTAAATCCACATTTAAAAAAATTTAATTTTATACTTCCTTTCTGTGTGGGTTGATGCACCTTTTTTCACTTTGCTGAATGTTGTCTTTTGAATTCTGATCTCCTACCTCACAGTATCACTACACACAAATCATCACATATGATGCATCACAAATATTGGTTTATCCTCTCCTTGCCTTTATATTGCAAAATATTTCTTATTTCAGTCACTCTGATTCTCTTTTGAGGCTGGATTGTTTTCAGTACTTCCAAGGGGAAAAAAAGCAAATGTTTTTTTAGGAGTGTAGAATATGAAAGAGGGGCAAGTCTGGAAAAAAATAATTGTACTTTCATCGGTGCTGCATCCACTCTGGTGGAGCTGCATCAAAGCAATTGTAAATATGAGTAATTTCCCTCTGTCCTGCAAAGAAAGAGTCCAGATGGTCTGTCAGACTGCTGGAACTTCCAGCCTCCCAAAAATTACTTCTCCAGCACCTGAGGAAGGAGGGAGGGCTCATTGGATCCTGCTGGCATCTTGTCTACATTGCTCTGCATGTACAAGTGCCAAGACCGAGGCGTCTGAGACTGGCTTTCTTTGCACCATGTACCCTGATATCACTATTTTAGGCTTTGTGGCTTGATGGAGAGAGGGAGAAAATACAGGATTGTTTTAGCTTTGCAGCTTGCTAGAGATAGGGAGAAAACATAGCATTGAAAGCAATTTTTAAGAGTTGCACGTTTGGCATATACAGTATGCATTTTTTTTTTTATTTTTCCTTTTTGAAGTGCCCATAAGTAGGTGGATGCTTGGAAAATAGGACAGCATGATGAGAATGACTGTTAATATTCAACATGCTTTATATGCAATAGCTTTGCATATATTTATATTTTAAAAATTACTTTTTTGGCCCTCTATTTTGTAGAGTTCTTGTGGTGTATTACCATAATCAGTTTTTCTTAAGTCCAGCTTGGAAACCCCTTATTGTTAAAAAATATCCTTCCATTTCAATAAACTTATTTTTCTCACATTTTCTGCCCCTCTGTTTACTCTATGAGTAAATTAGCACTTATCCAAGAAGTGGCCTGATCATTTTTAAAAGCCCAGTAGAAGAAAGGGAGAGATGTTAAGTAAGTAATGCTTCTGCACCTTTAGCCTCTTGTAGCAAAGAGAACCCAGTGGAACCTGGCATTTTTGAGAGTTATAAAGCTCTGGGTAGCACTGTTCCATTTTGTAGGGTACATAGTAACATCTTACACTTTTTATTGGAAAATAAAAGCAAGTTAATTTTCTGTCTGAATATATAATGTATGTATGACTGCTTTTGAGACACTGATACATAAATTATAGATAGCCTTTCAGATTCTGCACTATGTATTATTAATTAAAAACTGAAGATCTTCATCTACCCTGATATCTAGGCCATTGGAGAACATATTTTAGTGTTGGGGACTATATAACCCAGGCAGAATGCAATAAAATGCTACCATTTTTTTGTTTCTGGGTAGCATTTTGGTACACAAAATGGCCAGAACCTTCTGCTATTAGAGTGGACAGCAGGTGTTCTGCTTTATGAAGAAAGGGCGTGAACAAGAATAAAGGTGATGTTTTATTTTCCTTTGCACACACAAAAATAATATGAAGAAGTATTTGTCTCATGCTTAGCTTAAATTATGTAATTTCCCACAAGACAAAGTTTGCACTAGGAAATCTCTCTTTCTGTCCTTCACTCTGTCTTCCCATCCCCTCTCCTTGCAATAGTTTTTAATGTTGTTTGATGGGTGTTGTAGTTGCCTGCTAGAGTAATTCTGAATTGTAGATTTAGAGAGAAACTGATGAAGATGCTCAAAGTTGCCAGATATTCTTAATAGCTAAGCTTCTAAAATAAAATAAAAGAAATACATAACAAAGCACATAATCACAGCAAGCCACAGTTAGCATCAATTCCTTTTAAATTAAACTGGAAACAGCCTATCATAGACTGTTGAGATGTTGGTTAGTGATTGTAGACCCACACTGAAGAGTGAACATGGAGAATGTCCATTGCTTGTTTCTTGTAATCTAAGGATGTGCTAGAGCCTTGAATTTGAACAAATAGCCTTTGTTGTGTGAAGCAAAATTGAATAAAAGCTAATATCTGACATGTGTCTACAATCACAAATTTAACAGCAATCAGAATATGCCCAATTCTGTACTTTATTTTTTAACTAGTTTTACATGAAGAATTACAGATGGTTTTGTGTTTGTTTACGTTCTATGAATCAATTGTAACTGCTGCTGTAAATACATGTTCATGTAGCTCTTCATTTTTACTGACAGAATGCTTCATGCTGGGACTGTTGCACAGCTGGGCTATAAATCTCATGCAAAAGTCAGGCAAAACAAATGAAGATAAATGCAGAGACAAAACCCAGACTAAAATGAGAGCTTCATTCATCCTATAGCTTGTGTGCTGGGAGCAGAGAAATCATTCTCTGAGGAACCACCTTTAGAACCTGTACAGATCTGAGGTGTTTATTGTCTCACAGGCCAGATCTTGTCACAGCTTCCCTAAGAAAAATGTCCAAAGATCTGGGGGAATTATCACAGCAAGACTCGACTTCCTGATGTGCATACATGATAAGTTAGAATAAAAATTGATGTCTAATTATTGCTCATCTCAGGTAGTAAGAGTAACAGCCATTTATTTTCTTCTAGTGATAAGAAGGTAAAATAGGTGCCATCTGCTGATGAGCCAAACAATTTTCCCCCCATTGAATACTCCTGTGCTTGAAAGTAGCTGCCTTATTAATGCCTTCCTTAAATGCAAACAGCTTGTTTATGAATCAGAGCCCAGCTACCAACCACCCCTCATCTTAGTATTTGAATGAGTTCTTCTCCAATGAATAATCTCCCTGCATTTCATTGCTGACTAAATGAAAATGGAAGGAAGGAGCTTGGGAAGAAAGCTTGTGTGATTCTCTTGGACTGTGGTGGGGTAGCTGCTGGGATTTATAGGTTTCTTAGCTTCATTTTCCTCAGAGAAGGAGCTGATTCAGCAGTGTCTCTTGTGGTTTATGCTGATGGCAGGCTGCCCTTGCAGTCAGCACAATCAGAGCAGTGTGATCACCCTGTAATGCTGCTTGGATGGACTTGTAGCTTTGACCCCCAACTGACCCACATTTGGTTGCTTTGCAGTGGTTGACAACAGGGGGGCCCCAACCAGGTTAAGCCTGCAGGATTTCCAGAGCTTCCAAAGCTGAAGCAAATTAGTTGTTTCCATCCCTCATTACTCTGCTCCCCTCTGCCTTCTTTACTCCTTCTTAACTGCTGCCTCCTTCTGAGGCTTTTT
Organism: Melozone crissalis; assembly: GCF_028551555.1. NCBI lineage: Eukaryota > Metazoa > Chordata > Aves > Passeriformes > Passerellidae > Melozone > Melozone crissalis. The sequence goes on along the minus strand of NW_026535784.1, from coordinate 39,196,399 downwards.
AGAGGAGCTGGGAGGTCGTGGCTGCCAGTGTCGGCCTACCCCGAGCATGGCAGGGCATTGCCACCAGCAGGGTCAGAGCAGGCCCTGGTGCACCAGGGCATGGGTGTACGACCAGCTCAGGCAAGAGGGCAGGGGCTATGTCAGAGTGAAAATGGATGTGGCACTGTAGGGCAGAGGAAACATCTGAGGTTTTTCTATTTCTGGGTTCTGGGAAGCCTGTGTTGCCAGAGGCTGTCCTTGTCATAGCCGTGTGAGTAACCCTCAGAGGTGCAATGATTCAGAGCTACCCCTCTGAGTCATAGGTCAGCAAAATGACTTTTGTTAAATACTTCTCATGCAGCTTCTAGTGAGTGGCATCAAGGTCAAAAATTATGCAGATCTGAAAACTGATGGAAACACATCTGAAGTTATAGTACTTCTGATTCCAACTACTGCCAGGGACAATGTTCTGGACTGGATGTACAAAAGTCAAATACCGGCTTACGGTACCTTTCCTTCCTGCTTTTCTGCGCTTTAGGGGACAACAGACATTCATTCTTCTCCCTTATCAGTAATACATCACACCTTCCTTTTGTCAGTTCCTACATGCAGGAACATATACATGTATGTATAATCTTGTAGTGGAGCCATGTTTCTCACCCACCTATCCTACAAACAATTTATGCTGTTTTCTGTCACATGCGCAGTTATATGGTGCATGTGCAAATATGAAATCAAAGGACTCAGGCAATGCTGACTCTACTGTCGTGTTTCCCTTGCTCCAGAATAAATTGTGCTGGTCTTTCTGTTAGCATGGTGCAGTTCTGCGGGCCTTGCCTTTTAAATAGACTGTTTCAAAACAGTTTTTTTTTGGAAATAACTATTGTGGCAGCAGGATGCTGAGTGGTGTGTGGGCTATGTGAAAGTGGCTCAGGGATGTGAAACTCCAGCATCATGCCTCGTAGGGATTATTGGACACCAAGCAAGTAATGCAATAAAAGCTACACAATGAAAACAGTCAGTTGCTGACATTTATGATAGAGAAAAATAACAATTGTTCCTCTGAGCCCTTTCACCCATTATGCTTGTGCAGAATGTGGAAGATGAGACATAATACTCAGCAACTGTATGCAATATGGTGTATTTGAAATCCTCCAAGCCAGGATTTTATCGCCAGAATTAGAATTATGGTGCACACTGAGGAGCCATTTGAGGAGTCATATGGTTTTTGGCTGTGGTTGTGGCCAGTGCTGTTTTAAGAGAAAGAATAGTAATTATTGTTGAGGTAGACAGCGTAGGTGGAAGCTATGGTGCAATGTCTTTTTCCCCGTGTTTGACTAAAGCAACTAGAAAGGACAGATTTAGCTTAAAAAGCCAGGCAATAGTAAACCTAAAAACAATGGGATACTTGTATTCCAGACAGCTGTTCTTTCTGGAATTTTGCTTTACTGATCATTCTATTTCTCTACTTTCTATTTTCTCTACTTTTGAAAACTATGTAGTTAACCAAGTCCACTGACAACATATATGTATTGATATAGAAGGATGAAAAATTAAATTTCATAATATAAAAATTTTTATGTATGCATGTATAAAAAAGCTTATCCACATGCATGTATACATATATTTATTAATATACACTTCTTTAAAATATTTTTTAAGCAATTGTGTAGGATAAATGGTGTTTGTAGAATAATAGTTTTAGTGGCAGCCATTTATTATGCTTTAATTGCTATGCTGATCATAAATATTTTGGTGCATTTCTTGCCATCTAAACTCATGTCACACCACACATCTTACCTGTTTTGTATCTGAACCGCTCATGATTGGACAATACCTGGAAAGTGTTGTAGACCCTTGTAAGAGATTGTTTTCCTCCTATATCTTTGATTAAATAAAATCAGGGCTTAAAACTGAAATACATTGGAGGTGCTTTGGTGTTTGAATTGAGCCCTTCTAAGTAGCTTTATATATTTATCTTGTTTCTCATAAATTGTCAACACTATATACATATATATAGGTTTATATATATCTCTGGATACTGCATAGATGTGCTGTGCATTTATGCACACAGGATGTTTGGCTACATGTAATGATTTTGTGTGCCTCTTCTGTTTATCCTCTAAAAATTGAAAAGGAAAATAAGCTTGGGCTAGGCAGTTAGAATTATGGATATGGTAGACAATTATATTTAAGTAGAGACCTAAAAATGAGAAAATATGAATGCTATAAATATTGGCCATATTTTTAAATTAATAGACACATCACTCCTTCCCACATCCAAAGCTGTTACTTTATATTTGGAAAGAAAAGTGATACCTTTATGAAGCACACACATGCATCTCCTTTGCTGAGTTACCTCCTTGCTCAGTGAAGACCATATTCTGCCCCCTTTCCATTTCAGTTCAACTGTTGGGAAAATCCTTTCTTTTTTAAGTACAGCAGACAGTTCCCATTATTACTATGTTGTAATAGATCCCAGCATGTGTTCCTATCAACAAAACATTTCATCTCAGACAGATGTTCTTGAATAAATATTAAAAAATACATGCATTTACAATTTGATATCAAAAGATACCAGTACACTGAAATAATTAGGTCACAAGTGGTGTGAAATGTTTAAACTTGAAAACTCTCTCAAACTTTGAGAGTTCCAAACTCCAACCTGAGTCCAGAGCCAGCAGTACAATTTGTAATGTAGTAGAAACTAGTGCAAGTCTTAGGAGAAAATCTGGTCATTTAAACATTGCAGGAAACAAAATTTTTAAATTTAGGCTCCAAAGGTTTTGGAGTTTTAAAAACTTTTAAGTTTTTTAATTAACCTATTGCCATTTTTTCCTGTTTTTAAATTTCTGCTCTTTATTTAAATGGGTTGATGGCTATAGCAAAGCAGGTGAGTACAGAGCATCACTTACGTTGTGTTAGGTGGGGCACAGTGAAACAACATCTCAGTGTCTTAGTACAGGAGAGAGAACAGAAGGACCCTGTAAAATACACAAAATGTGCAAAGAAGCATCATCTGGGTGAAGTGATATGAATGTCTCGCTGTAAAGTGGTCATGATGTCAGATGTCAAACACACAGGCTTGTGTTCACATGGCTTGGGGCCCTTAAAATACCTCCTTTGCTGCCTTTAAAGTTATTTTATTGCTTGGATAAGGAGAGTAAGAACCAAAGATACCACTGAATTATCTGAGTCAAATCTTTTGATCTGAGCAATATAAGGTCTTCCAATGCAGCAACTAAAATGCTCAGCAAAAAGCATTCTTTGTTTTCTGTAAAGTTTTTTAGTAATGTGGCCACCTGAAATGTCCAACAAAAAAGTCAGATGGAAAAAATATAAGAAATCCTTTGTGTGTTGTTTGCTATCCCTTGGAGGCTCCAAATCCTGGATTGCTTTGGGTAAAACATAGTGCAGCACCACTACCTCCAACAATGAGAAATGGAAATCATCAGGAAATCAAACAGGTGGAGAGGGAGCCCTTAGCTTGTGCCTGGCCTGGAAGAATCACAGGAAACTTAAAGTACACAAGATCTCTTGGAGTATTTTTAATTCCTTTCTTTTCCAATCCCGAATGCTCTTAGAGGTAAGTCAGAACTGCACCATGCAAAACCTTCGGTTTCTTGAGAAGTGAAAACAATGATTCTCCTGGACTTTATGGACTGCAATATTTGACCCATAAGAAAAATTTATTGAATACTATCAATATTTTCCAGTAATGCAACAAATTGGCAATGTTGCAGAAGCAATTAAACTGAGGCTGTTCTAGACATGGCACAAGGCGTGTTCTGTGGTCAAGATGAGACATTATTGGACCTTTTTTTTTTTTTAATTGAAGCTTCTTAGCTCTTATTCTGCCAATCTTTGATGTTGTAGCTAGTGGGAAATGGAAGAAATATGCTTGAAATTATAGTTTCCCAACAGATTGAAACTTTTAATTTGAAAACTGCCCCAATCATAATGACTATTTCTTCAGAGGGGGAGAAGCCTTTTAACTTTTTACAGCCTGTAGCAATTTTTCCAGTTATCTGAGGCATTTATAGCGTAGGAGGACATTGGGAAAGATACATAAAGGTCATGAAGATTTATGAAACAGCATAAGCAAACACTTTTTATGGCAGCTTAGGTGTAGCTGGAGTCAAGAGTGAGTGAAGACACTTGATTGTAGGATAGCTCTTTTGTTCCCACTAACTGTTAGACTCAAGACATTTATCTTCTGGCTTTTTCCATACATCCAACAATTACTGGTTTGAGAAAAAATCATGGCCTGGATGTAGGCCTCTAATGAGCTCAGCTGGTCTCTGGTATGCAGGGAGGGAATACATGGCCATCTATTCACACTGATCTGTCACAGTCAATAAGAGTGGTTGTATTGGCTGTCAAACCGCAATTCAGGAAGGCTGCTGGCCTCTCTCGTCAGGCATTAGTGGCCACCAATAGTTTCACAGATGGATGTTGTGAAATAGGTTGAATTCAAGAGAATTGAATTGCAGACATCTCGCATACACACTGTCCTGTCTGTTTCCTCTTTTGCCACTGTGCACAGTTTCCGGTCAGTGACTTTTTGCCGTCATTTCCCTCCCAATCCTTCATCTCTTGCTCCCTTTCGTCACTTCCCTTTTGATGTTTCTGCATTCCTGTGTTCCACAGGAAAATACACAGTTACCATCATAATAACCATCAATACTGTTAGGGAGATGTTTCTTTGATCTTTTTCCAATAAAGTCATCACAGGAAATTTCTAATTTGTTCTGAAAGAGCACTCCATAAATCTTACCATTTTCATAAACATCAACCTGGCGTTTCACAGGGCTGCTTGAAAAGAAATTACTGAATGCATTTAGAATGCTGTGACTGTAAATGCAAGGTATTCAAAGGACAAATCTTCTTCAAAAAGGCATCCACTGATCAGTGGATGGTGAAAGTTGCAAATGTATTATTATTATTAATAAGTTTTCTTATTTTTAGAATAATTAAAAGTAGTTTTTCATTCATAAAGAAATTTTTGAAGTAATATCAAATATTTGGAGAATTACAAGTACTAAGTCTGTCACCTTGTTTTTTTATTCATTCCACCCATGCTGTGCTGACAAAAAGTGAGAGAATTCCTTTTCTGAAGTCTCTTTCAGTGTAGGCAGATTAGGCCCTACACAGACAGAAAAGAAAGAGAAATGGGATGGAATTAATACTATAAATTATTATTTTCCTGTTTTACTAGTTTTATATAAAGTTGAAATAGCTTGTTGTTTATGGTCCCCTTTTCTACATGATTACTACAACCTTTTTCACTGTCCTCATCCCCTTTGAACAGCTTCCTATCTTTTCCAAACTGAAGCAGCAAAATAATGGCCCATGAAGGCTGGGTTCTGTGTGAAAGGTTTTAGTGGAACCTGGGAACACTTCAGTAATCCTCTTCAGGATCCCCAGGAGCAGCTCAGCCGGTTTTCCTTCTGTCACTTTCCCTGTGCCTGCAATTTGTGGAGTTGTGCAGGCTCCCTCTGGTGGCCCACGGCCACTGGCCAGGAGAGAAGTAGCGTTTGCAGGACATAGGAATTTGATAGAGCGGGTAGTTCCTAGATTTGGCTTTTTATTTGTGGGGACTACCGTTGAAAATCTAAATTTATATAAGCATATAAATACAAAAATATTTCATATAATTAAACACAAATAAAAGAAATATAAATTTGTTGTGGTAGTCTAACAGTCTCTAAGTGAAGACTCCTATTTTATTTAAAAATATTTAGGTATCTTAGTTGTAAGCCAGCAAAGCCAGCATGGTTACTTCCTTCCAAAGATTGAAAGACCAATAAAGTTCATTTTAGCAGATTTTATCATCAGGCACTTACTTTCCATTTTGCAAAGGAAAAATCATCTTGCTGCTGATTCACATTTTCATTGCTGGTTTCATTGCTGTCCACATTTCTTTTACATTTGCTATTATGCTTTGCAGAGCTGGAGAGTTTATTCATTTAGACTCCTTATCAGCACAATTGAGTGTTTGTCCTTTCCTTTGAATGTCAGCTGTGTGAACCACACACAACGCTTTTTCTTCTTTCCTGCTTTAGGTAGACTGTGGGTGGGATCCAGGCTGAGCCCTCAAGTGTTCACAGTTTGCAGCACAGATAAGACAAGATTTATAAAGCAGGGCATGGCAATATTGACCAGAGTAAAGCTCTCAGGGCATCTTCAATGCTTTTATTCCTACAGGACATTTTTTTAACATTTTGTTCTTTGCATCTTGTATTATGCAAGTTTTAACAGCAGAGTTCAAAGTCTGAATCTAAATTATGAACCACTTTTTAATTGTGTTTTTAGGCAAATTCAGTGTCTATTAACATCTGTGGTCTTCATCAAAAGTAAATCATGCTCTTTTATAGCATAATCAGAACAGAAGAGATAAAAGATCACCTCCATTCATGTTTTCTGAACTCCAAAATATCTTATTATTTTTCCTACAGTGATTTACTTTCACTCTTTGTGTGTAGTAGTGTAAAAGTCAATGTTTCAGACCCTCTACCATACTGGGTTGTATTAACATGTATTTTGTTAATAACTATAAATGCTGTATTGGCAATTGTAACAGAAAGGAAATCAGTCTTAAGATCAAGAAGTATGATATATCAAAAAATATGTCAGGAGTCCAAGGTCCAAGAAAAGCAATTTAACCTAGTGAAAGGTATTTTGGAGTGGGTTTTTTATTGCTAATTTTTTATTTTCCCTAAAAATGATGATGTTAGTCCAGTATCCTATTAAGCATAGACAGGAGTTGCCTTTGCTGTAGCCAGCCCAGCCAGTGGAACAAGTCTGCAGCAGTGCACTCCTGGGAGAGGGTGCTCAGCCTGCCATGGGGGGTGACCAGGGGAACAGCCTCAAGGGCAGGACAGAGCTGTCAGGAGACCCCTGCACTCAGGCACTGCACTGGCTACAGCTCTTGCAGAGCAGCACAAAGTGTATGACTTTTGCCCATACTCACTGGGATTCACCCCAGTGCTTGCCTGCCACCCAGGATCAGCAGCCCTGAGCCTGCAGGTTGGCACAGCACTGCATGGAGTGACTGCACTTCTGTGAGTGTGAGGACAACTCAGCTACCTTTGACATTGTTACGATAATTTCCTCCTGTCTCTGCCATCTAGGAAAGCAAAAGCAAAAAACCAGACAAACAAATACAAATCCAAAGCAAGCAGCAATTGCCTCTTTTCACAATTATCTAGTATAGGGCATCCGCTGTTAATTGGCTACTTTGTATCACAAGTGATCTGAAAGCACATTTTACTTTGGTGTACACTGGTACAACTTCAGAGTTCATTGGTGAAATGACACCAAAATTCTGATTGTGGTATGAATTGACCATAAACCAGACTGAACAGTCTTGAGGGTTTTATGAAACATTCTTTAGAAGAAATTCTAAGGGAGAAAATAACAAAACTGAAAGGGTATATATGATACTTTGAGTCTCTACATGCTGCAGTGTTTCTGTAATGTGTCTAAGTTTGTTTTATGATAATTTTGCTTTGCTTCTAAACCCTATTTTAATGAACTACAAAGAATCATAAAAACAGACCTAGAACTGCAGTGTTTTTTAAGTTCTTGACTAATACTTAAGCATGGGAAATAACTCTGATGTACAAGGATTGAGTTCTCAAAATTGCCAAAGCTTTTAGTGTATGTTAGCTGAGAATTTTTGTTTTCCAAACATGCTAGAAGATCTCTGGTTGCTTCTCATTTTGGAAAAATGAATGTATGAATTCAGTAAGGCCCAGTGTGCACAGGTGTGTAGGTCTGTGTGGCAAAGGATTATCTTCTGTAACATCCATCAACATGTTTCTATACCCACAGGAAATCTGATCTGCATGTCAAAATAATGCAGATGATGTTCACCAATTTCAGCAACTTCTGGATAGATTTCAAACTTCCTGAGTGAAACTTACTTTTTCACAATAATAGAGTTCTCCTGGCATTTAAAAGCTTGTTGGGATAAGTAAAATCTAATATATTTACTTCTATATTCAAAATGCTTAAAGAAACTGAGAGTGAACTCCAGAAACCCATTAGCCAGGGTTCAACTGAGCTTCTGTTTGTAACTCCTAGGTTCATAAAAATCTCATATCATAAAGTAATGAGCTGGTTTGCCACAACCTATAGGGTCTGAATATGGTCTCCACATCTTAATCAATTCCAAAAGGAACATTTCCAATACATCTGAAAGTCTCTTCCACATGCTAGCAGAGGAAGAGAGATCTCTGTGAAGGACTATATCTAATTCATACTTTTATGAGATTTTATGAGAGTGAATGCTATCAGTTCCAGCTCTGCTAGGTGCGGTAACCTAATTTACTACACTTGCAACACAAATCAAATTCAAATCAGAGTCCAGGTAGAGTGGGCATATCTTCTTTGATAATCTAATATAAAGGTAATTCTCAGTAGAGATTGAAAAAAACCTGTATGTAATTTCTACAGAAGGAAAACTCTTATCTATACTATGTTGAAACCTTTCTTGAGAAAACCCTGTGTGTGGCTGTAGTTCTTCATTCTATGAACAGAGATGTATAAAGAAGAAAGCAGGGGAAGTCACATCAAAACTGTCAGGAACAGCGGGAGGATTGAGACAATTTTGAAGCTAGTTTCATACACGCATTTATTTTTTAATTGCTTTGATCTTTTGAAAAGTCCATGTTCTGCACTGAAAATCTGGAAAACAGAAAGTACCCTCACTACTGCACAAATTTGCCAACTGTAGTAGAGCTGAAATAGATAAGCACGTTTGTGTGTGTGAGTGTGTGTGTGTGTGTGTGTGTGTACTTTATTAACAGAAAAGCATGAAAAAGTGAAAGTAAATATACCCTTATTAGAAAGTTCGATTTTTTGGCTTATGCTGCATTATGAAAAAATTATCTTTGTGACTGTAGTGTTGTGTTTGGTTAGGAATGTGGTTTTTTTACAGGATAAAAGAACAGGGATGAGAAGGGGATATGAATGCTGTGGTGTGCTCCTCCAGTATTTTCCCAGCAACATAGCAGCACCAGTTGGTGGCTGTAACTGGCACAGGGAGAAGCATTCCTGATTCCTGCATGGCCTCTGGAGTGGCATGGGAAAGAGAATGCTTGGTTAAGCAGCAGGCTGAGCGTATTTCTGAGACTTGCTCTGTGGCAGCTCCAGACTTACATGATTTACCAAAAATAATTGCTGTCAGAGTGTTTTACTGCTTGTTTGCTTTGCCCTCTACTATATCCTTCGCTGAATTAACATTGTATGACAGGAAGGAAAAGGTGCCGCCTAACAGGTAGAGCACTGTTTATGAAAGGGAAAGGAGAGGCAGACGTGCATTCTTGTCCTTCTACCCAGAATTCTGTATAGTTTCATGAAGGTCTAATAAAAAAATGCAGAATGAGGTATTTGGATGGGTTCTGGGCCTGTAACTGCTGCAGGATTGTGTTTGTTCCATATTCTCTTTCTCTTGCTGCATTTTGAAGATGAGAGGCCATGCAGAAAGCAGTCAGCTATCAATAGCATAGTGATCAGCTCACTCTTAGGAAAGGGGGGCATCTGACAAGCTTTCCAGGTGTTCAAGAATGTGGGAGACCACCACCGAATTTCCAACACACAATGAGACCAAAGTGAAAGGGAAGGCTGAATTTATATGCAATGTATTTTAGTAATGATGTGCCCTAGGAGTGTATTCTTTTAAGCAATGTACCTGCAGTAATGCTAATTAAAGACAAAAATTTGAGCAGAAATCAAAGGCAGATAACACTTTGCCAGGACTTGTCATGGCAGACTTATAGAGCACAACTTGCAGAAATGAATAATTACTATAAAAAATATTTTTCTGCACTGCACAGGTCTGAAGGCATTCTTGCATCACCTGAAAAAGCATTGCTTTCTAATGCCAAGCACTGACTGAAAGAATATAACCATTCAACATACTTTTAGGTCATTGTAGGGACCTATAAATCACAGCTGATAGGTCATGCGGAATTCTTGCTGGAATCACAACCTTTCCACTTCATATAAATCCTCCAACCACATGGTTCCTGGCCAAAGTCAGAGCACACATGAGCCAGGCTTAACCAGTGAGAGTTATGAGGGATCCTATTTCTTTCTTTAGGGAATAAATGAATAAGCCAAGAAAATTACTCAGCAGGTCACAGGAGAGCAGATCCTGGAGGAGTTACCACCTGTCAGCAGATGTCTTGGCTCACAGTTAGAAGTTGTAGTGTATGTGCAAGATCAGCATTTGGTAAGTTAGCCAGGAGACCACCTCATTCTCTGTCAGCAATTGGATCACTGAATTAGCACAAGTAATTTATCGAGAGTACTTTGAGAAAACACTTAGAGGAGCTTTAAATTGGGAGAGAAAAAAGAAAAAACAAGGTAAAATGGAGGTGTTGTGTATATTTTAGGCAAGGTGTTACCCTTCAAGGGGTAGTCTATGGAGCATGCTCACCTTGCAGGCCAAATAAATTGCACAGAGAATTATCCCACAGGGAGCAGATAGTTTCCTCCAGAGAATAAATGAGAAGGTAAGGACAAAACAGAGTTTCTGAAGTGGTATAAAAGAGCTCTCTAATGAAGAAATAAAACCAAAGATCTGACATTTCATGTTGATGTATAAATTGTTAGGACTGCTCATGGCTTATGCAATAGACAGCAATATGAGCTAGCAAGAAAAAGAATCCTTTTTGTAAAAGGATGCCTTCCTGGATATGCTCAACCCCCTCAAGAATCCAGGAGCACTGAGAGGAAATATTGCCAGCTAGTAATGCTGAGGCCTCCTGTGTGCAAGGAAGGAGCTTGTAAGCCTGAGTATCTAAGTGTTGTCTTGCAGTGGCAGCTTTTTCTTATCTCTTCTCCATGGGCTCATGCTGGGAATGTTTTAGAGAAAAGAATGAGGTGTTTTATTGGCTCAAGGTTTTGGAATGCTTTAGAGGTTTTTGCTGAGGAATCCAAGCTCTGGCAAAGAGATCTGTGTCAAGCTGTGCTGAGGAGGTGATGATGCAAACTGGAATGTGGATTGTACAAAAGGTTGGGGAGAGGTGCCATTTTCCTTCTAGATGAAGTATGGGAGAGGACCACCCCTGCCTCAGGGAGTTATGGAATGGAAGTCTTTATTCCTCAGGGCTGCCATGAAGGTGTTCCTACAAGTTTCCCAAACACATAAATGAAGAACAGCCTCTGAGATAGGCAGAAACATTGTGAAAGGTCCAGGTTAGAGAAGAACAATCACATTAATTACACTTAGTCATTCAGTACAATTCTTTGGTCAGAAGTAGTGGTTACAATTCCATGTTTGTGCAGATAATTAAGACTGAAGCTTAGCTAGGTCTTGGTTGCCTTGTCATCCTGCTCTGTTTGGCAAAATGAAATCTGCAAGATTAATTTGCCTCAAACATGCTAAATGTGCTTTGTTTTTTACACAGCTGGGCAGTTGCTGAATGGCTGAAGGCACTGAGCCCTCACTGCAGCACATACAAAATGTAAAGAGACAGCTGGGTAACAGGCAGCCCATTAGGCCTTGTTGCTGTGCTCTCCCCATGCACTGCAGTCATCCTAGGTACAAACCTTTGATCATGTTAGAGGGGCCAGCATGCAGTGCACAATTTCATTTTGGAAGGAACAGAAAGGAATCGTTCCTTGTATTTAACTTTAAATATCTTGGTTAATGTTTCACAAAAGGTAGTAAGACTATGAAGTAAGACTAAATTGAACTAGGAAAGACTTTTTTTTTTGTGTGTGTTCTTTTATTAAAGGAGAACAATTAAAAAGCATCATTTCTACAAACTGACTGGTAAAATTATACTGTAATTTACATTCATTTTTAGGCTCACACCAACTGGTAATATAACAAGCCTCATAAAGTTTTGGAATTGTGTCGCTGTTTTAATTACCAAACTCATCATGCGCTTTGGTCATTTGTGTCTGTATTATATATCAGGAAAAACAGGTTTCATCTGAAGTTGCATAATGATGATTGTTATCTACAGTGATTTGTAGTGAAAACAACTAGTGGGCAGCTCCAGTCTGTTATTACTGTAAATCAAATTACTTCAGCTTGCACTCCTCTTGTTCTTGATCTCTCTATTTGGGATGAAGTTTAGGTGTGCTTTTTTTTTCCAGTATAATTTCAAAATATACTGGAAAATATCATTTTCTTTTGGGGCAGGACATGAAATGATAATCCAACTGTTTATAATAACAAAGAAGTAATGGTGTTAAACCTAACAGAGAAATTCATGGACATTTAAGCTGAGAAATAATTGCAGTTTGCAAAAATCAGGACAACAATTCTTAAGCATGTTTTTAAAATTCTTCATTCACTGCTACATGATTATAAGTACTTTGTATTCTGATGTTGTGATGTTTTCTGACAGAAGTTGCTTAAAATCTGCAATATTAGAAAGAATTAGCAAGATCTGTGTGCTTCAACAAGTTAGTAACAGCAGCTGTTGTAAATAAACACTGGTTAAAGAATAAGAAATAAATTTAAATATATACCTCAATTCTATTATATTATAAAGATAAAATTTAAATTTATGGGAAGATACAGTTAAGCTCACAAAGTAAGGAGGTCTGTGATTCCGCAGTGGATTCACTCACTCAAGCCAAACAGTGTTGCAGATATAAGCATTTGGAAGTTTCCAGAGGTATGATAGCTTTTTGCAAGCTTGAACCTGACCTATTTTGTTCACTGCAATTTAAAACACTTGAGACTGCAGAGACTAGAGGAAAGGTTAGTGTTTTTTAAGTGATAACATTCCAGAGTTGCTGAGACCAGCAGTAAAAAGTAGACCTTTCAGACAGGGCCTATCAGGCTGCAAGAAGTTTCTTAGGGAAATCATTTCCATTTTTGTCTGTCAAATTGTTTCTGGTGCTTCTACTTTCCTCATTCAGCTCACCAGTTCTTACAGGTACACAGACCTTGCTAGTGTAATAGCTAAAACAAACTCCACACCTTGCCCTTCCTGAAGCAAACTCGCATGGATGTGTGAACACATGGCATTAGTCTGCGTATGTTTCCTTTATGTCTGTGTTCAAAAGTAAGTGTGGGGATGAAATGGCAGACAGAAAATAGGCATATCAACCAGCGCAACCTGTGAGGAAAAAGCAGTTTCCTTGGAGGTGCAAGACAAGAAAACTAACATTAATGCTGTGAATGCTCCCAGGCAAAGTGACCATGGGTTTTTTGTTTGTTTGCTTCTTTTATTGGACTGAAAGAGTTATTGACATACTGAATACAGAGAGATGTTTTCCTCAGCAGCTATGCCTCCAGAAAAAGGTTTTGGCTTGTTCTCTTGCATGTTTTACAGCATAAAATCAAATTATATCACTGGTAGAAAATAGACATGAAGCCTAGTGATCTCCAGCAGGAATCCTGTTGGTGTTAGCAGCTGTGGTTGTTCTGGAGGTCAAACCAGAAGCCCTGTTGGAGACTCAGCTCAGGTTGTTGCAATCTGATTGTCTGAGCCAAAGAGTTTGATCTGGGAGGCGCAATTTTCCATTTCCTTTAAACCTCAGAGATCACAACCCCTGGTGCTCAAAATGGCCCAGTTCTTGCCTACCAAGAACCATGATCAGGGTTTAAGGCAAAGGAAATACAAGGCCTAATGCATTACTATTCCCATAGCAGTGTAAGTCACTGTTTTGTTGTAATTAAGGAAAACTGTCTTACAGTAGCACTGTGACACAATCTGGGAGACACTTTAGGAATACTTTAGGAATCCTAAAGTATTTGCATTTCAAGTTATGTATTTGGGTGAAGTGAAATATTAAATATTCATCCAAAAAGAGAGAGAATTTGGAATTATTTAAATAAGGGATTTATTACCAACTCTTAGTTTTTGTTCATCTCAGCTACGGATTTAATAGCTCAGGCAAAATTCTTGAACTTTAAAGATTTAGTGAATTTATGGATTAAAATATTAAACTAGAATGAAACAATCTACACAGTCTGTAATTGCAAATTTTCTGAGGGCAGCCTATTGCAAACAGATTGGAGGTCTCTTGTGCTGCTTCACTCTTCAGGTGAGAGGCTGTGTTTTCAAAGTTTATGACTTTGGATACACAGGATTGGTAGAGAGCCATTAGTAATAGTAAATAAAACCATCTTCCATCTGCTAAGCTAGTTCTTCCAAACACAGTACCAATCAATATACTTTTAATTCCTAGGCTGGGGCATTGATTATATGATTATACTATCACAGCATTAAACTATGAAAGCTCAATAACTCATGCCACATCCAGAAGATGGATTATTTATCAATAAGCAGATTCTCTGGCGTGTTGATTTGGCTTTCTGGTTTCCAGTGTGCTCAAAGACAATGAAAGTGAAAATCTTAGTGTTGGGTCTTTAAGAAAAACCACCCCCAAACCCAACAACAATGGCAAACCAACACCCCCAAACCCCAAAAACCTCCCCAGGATGTCCCAAGTTGCCACTACATGAAGAGAGAAGATAGAGTGAAGTGGGAGTGTGTGGTTCAGGGTGTTTTCTGAAAAAGATATGACTGCCTTCCATAATGCTCTCAGGACAAATATTTGGCATTTGTAACAACCTTTTATTGTTGTAAGAATAGGTTGTAAAGAAAAGAGAGGAAAAATAATTCTTCTGGAAAACATTCTAGTTCAGCTACATTTTCATCACTGAAAAAGGAAACACCACCTATGTGGTCCACCTACTTTGATCTGAATTAAACAAATCTGGTTTGCCACCACAGAAAACCAGTTCAAATACCTCAAGTTTAGGTAATTCATCTGTGTGCAGGTATGAAACCAAGGCATCTTGTGCCATTTTGTATGTTTGGATGGATGCCCATTATGCCACAAACCCTTCAAGGGTTCTGTACCTTTCTAGACTGACAGCTAGAGGCTAGAGGGGAAGAATGGATATCCAAACAAATTTAATGTGTGTCTTTATACTGATCCTTAAACCTTGCTATAGTGTTTGGGAAACTTGACTAAATCAACCAAATAGATGAACACAGAACCTCTTTCCTTCTAGTAAATACAAACTAAAAGCACCTGGGAAATACTGGACCTCTGTGGGAAATGCGCTCTGCTCCGCTTCCTTCGGAAAACACTTTCTGCTCTGCATAAGGAAGACGACGTTAGGGCAGAAAGAAATAGTGTGATTAAGTTCACTGGTATCTAGTGGTATCAGATGTTTTCTATCAGTCAATGAAGTCAGAGTTGTCCTCTTTAAAATATCAAGATACAGTTAATCCCTTGTCATAGTTTCCCTCGTGTCAAAGCAAATTAAAGGCTTTTGACAGGACAGAGGTCTAATTCCAAAATGTAAGTCCGTACCAAGGAGTAAAATACCTGGTAAAATTGACATCTATTAATTTATGTGTAATTGTTGTTTAATTGCCACTTTTTTTTTTTTTTTTTTTTTTTTTTTTTTTAAATAGACAGCTCTATCTCTTTAAAACCTTTACAGTATAGGTTAAATTCTGTTAAGGAAAGGGTATTTTGTATTTTCTCTTTCCCCCCTGCCTTTTCATTAAGTACACATTAAGTGTCATCCTTTGCACTTGCTGTTTTTGTTTGTCATAGACTCAATGTGATTATTGACATTTTAGGGCTCTGAATCTCAAACCACAGCTTTTGTTACTTGCGTAGCACAGTTAATATCTAGATGGGAGATTTCCAGTTCTATTGTTGATGTTTTAACAGGGTTAGTCATGTATGCATGACTGAATCCATCTCCTATCAGGTTAAATGCAACTAATATCACATCAAAGAACTGATTAACATCCCTAGTAGGGAGAAAATGTACAATTCAACACTTTAATAGAACAACACTGGAATACACTGAAATTCAAGATAATCCCTTTCATCAAGTTACATATGAATAGATCTTTTTTCTCCAAATCAGTGCATGAGTTCTTTTATTATAAGAGCTGCATATTTACTTGTCCCATTTAAAAGACTAATTTTAACAATGTGTGTATTTATGCTTCACTGGCCTACTAAACATGATTATGTTGCAGTTCAGTGACTTTTAGATGTGCATTACTATAAGACACTTAATGGTAAAATTTGTTCAGTGAACTCTCAATCCTTTATAAAACTTGGATATATGTCCTAATAACTGCCCTAATACCTGCCTTACATCATATAGATCAAGGAAAGGTTGGACACTGCTACCTGGAAGGGGTATTATGTGCACCCATGGTGTTCTACAAGAATGACTGAGAGAAATTAATACATCTGTAGGTAATGTCTGTGGCCCAATATATGATGGAATAGCCATTTTTGTTTGTGATGATGCCTAATCTTTCTCCATGCTCTGCTAGCTGCTAGGTCCTGTAATCTAAGAAGGGCTGTAAGGTGCACTGTTGTGTATGCTTTATATAGATATCATACCTATAGCTGACATTCTCTCGAAATTGCTTCTGGAAGCATTTCTGGGGCCATGTTAATACCTTCAACATCCCCGAAAATGCTTAGGAGAGCACAAGTTACTAAAGAGAAAGATCCATCCTTGGGGTAATTTTAATTAATCATCCGTAGAGATGAGAAGGAGCCAGGCTTGAAAACATCCAGTCACTTCCTATTTTTCTTAGTATAGACTTAATTTTTTTATGTTCTCATTGACCTGACAGGAAGATTGTGGAAATGTTCTGCCCCCTAAGAAGTCCAGTCTTCTCCACCAGTTTATGAGTGAGTTCAGAGAGTAGGGGAAAGACAGTCCCTGTATTTTTCTCATTCTTTCTTATGTTTTTTGTAAGTACCTCATTTGATGGACTTATTTACTGGACTGCTTTAATGTGTGTAACATATACAGTCTAATATGAGATTTCAAGGTTCAACTGCAGTTGCAAGAGTTAGCAATAACTTCTAGTATTCAAGATATAAAACAGGGTTTATTTTTGTGACTAGCCCAAACCATGCTGATGGTAGAACTTAGTATATTTACAATTAAGTAGATACTGAGAAGAAGTGGAAGACTAAATAGCCAAGATTTTCAATAGTCCCTTGAAATTTCTGCTTAGTGGGCAAGACTCCTTCTTCCTTGTAGAATATTAATTTTTCAGCCTAACCTATTCTTCTTCGTAAATTTTCTAATGGTGTTGTGCAGAGCTGACATATCAAGCCCTAAGAATTTACCCTTGTTGTTCCACGTCTTTATCAACAACTCAGTTTCTATCTTGTCTTACACAGTCTTTTCTTTCCCTATTTTGAAGAAGAAGATGCAGATATGATAGTGGGTTCCTTCCTTTACATTCTGAATTAATTTTTTCAGTTGTCTTACAGGATAGACAGTCTAAGAGTGAAACCAAAAAGAAAAGAAAGGCAAAGTTTCTTTGAGCTGTTTATCAAAGTTAGTTGTCCATAATGATAACAAAGTAAAGTAAGCATTAAAACTTAAGTGAAAGTCTAGGAGTAAGTTGTAAAATAATGAAATAGTAAATATATTTAAGCATCAAAACCTTAAGCAACAAGCACAATTACTTGTCTAGTATTTATTCACAAAGTGCATACCAGATAACTTCCCTTACAATTTTTACATCTGTGAAAATGAAATTATTTTCTTTTAATAGCTTTACAACTAGAGAAAGGGTCTAATAGTAATAATTTAACTATTTGCCTCCTGTAATACTGTCCAAAGTTCTGCTTGGTTTCTCCCTGAACTTAAAATTAAAATATTTTTCATGTATTTTAGCTCACTCATTTTCTCTATTCCTACCCTTCCCTGAACCATCTTTTTCTTTTTTCAAATTTAGAAAAATAACTGGAGTTTTAGGGACATATATTTACCTGGGTATCAATCATGGGTGCCATTTTTATTCCTTGTTCATTGGCTCTTTTGTCTTTAATTTGGTATGGTTTCTTCCACGATTTTTACTAAAAGTGGGTGTTTGATATGATCACCAGGACCTTGGGAGTTCTCTCCCTTCTTGTTTCTGAAAGGTTTAGAGGGAGGAATAATGAATCAAATCTAGGGCTTACAGTTCAGAAGCAAAGCTGTGTAGTAGCATAAGCCTGATCCCTGGTAACAACTAGCTGGCCTGAAGGGCTGTGGAGCAGTCAGGAATAGGCAGACGGAGGGTGCCAGGCTCTTTCCAGAGCTATGTGGCTCCGCAGAGTTGTAAGTGAAGACTCTGTCTCATTCCTGTCTCTCCTCTCTGCCCTCTACAGTAGTTAATTGCCCACTGCTCACAGGTCTGGCAGTGAGAGCTGAAGCACTGCTTCAATATTAGGTTTATGACTTGTTTGGTTTTCACAGGGGTGTGATAACCTGTACAGAGGTTGTTTCCTGGGTGTTTGGATTTTTTTCTCTGACAATGAATAGAGGTCTGAAGGAGCATGTTGAATTTTGCATTACTTCTGCACATCAGGAAGCAAAATGCAGTTGTGGACCCCATGATTATGCTGCATGAAGCATGCAAGTGACCCCCTTGCAAGTTTCAGAACAATTGTAAAAAAATACAGACACATACTCCTCATCCATTTTCTTATCCACAGACCATCTCAGAAAACAGTCTCCTTCAGAGAACAGGAATTGGTCTACTCAAATCAAGAGATCACCTCTTGGGAATTTAGGATAAAAGACTCTCTCTGTTCAGATTCTTTGGCAACATGTGAACATAAACTTCCTCAATACACAAATTAAAAGTTATTGGAATAAATGGCTTATAGTTGAGGTAACATTTCTTAAGATATTTAGAGGGGAAATGAAAGCATAAATTAGTCATATTGCCAGTAAAGTTATTCCCTGTCACAGCCTTTCCATTTCTCCTCTAAACCACTAATGAACACTCTAGCTGTAGAAAAAGCACAAACATTGTGCTCCCTAGTTTGTACTTTTGGCAGTTCATAACATGTCAGTGTCTGCACTGTCAAATTCTGCTTCAGATCAGTTGGCCACAGATCTGGCACTAAGACAAATATGTTTAAATTGCACACAGTCCAAAGAAGTGGAGAAGTCTCTTCAGTTTTAGGTATGAATACAGCCCTTTCTTCTGTCAGGTGTTTTGAAATTAGAAGTTTTCACTAAAATTACTGGTATAATCCCTGCTACAAATAGTCTCTGTTTCCTCTCTGTACTGGTAAGGTGCTACTCCCAGTGTATAAACAAACGGTGATTCATTAGCACAATGACCCAGAACAACAGATGACCTTGCATATGAATAGGTTATTCTTCTGCTTCAGTTATGGCAATGAATCATTTCCCTCTTGTGCTCCTCCTTCCCTTCTACTTGAGTGCATTTCTTATTATTCAGAATTCTCATCTTGAAAGATCAGTTGTCCCTGGAGGTCGAGAGGGGAAAGATCCTCACATGCACAAAGCACAGAGGAACACAACTCTGCCGAGTCATCAGGAAGTTTCTGGTTTATCAGGCAGTTCTCTGGTTATTAGTACCTCTCTTTGCTGCTTTACATTGGACCATACTTTCCTCTCAACTGTTTGTGTCCTCCTGACACAAGGTATGTTTCATGAGTGAAAGCAGAAATTGTCCACCAAAATTCTTTTTTCTTCTGTGGAAGAAATTGACTTTTGGAGAGTGTGTGAATGTAAATTAAACATAAAGATTGTTCATTGGAAAATCCACTAGAATGAATGTCTTTTGTCAGTATTTAGAAAGCAGTTAGCATGTTTCAGTTTTCTTGTTCTCCACCCTACTTGAACACAAGGAAGCCTTGTTCTGAATTTGCTATTCCCACAAGCCCTTATGTTTCTTAAAATACCTCAATATGTAGATTTCCTGAAGGGCTTTCAGAAAATGGTATTTAGTAGCATCTGGATAATTTTTCTGGAACATTTTTGCTTAGGTAAATGTTAAAAACATGATCTCACATTTATATAGTGATTTGGCACCTGGCCATTTGTCCCTGTTTCGTATCAGTGGAAAACAGCTGAGTTGGCTGACTTTTAAATACAAAAACATCCTGTTCTAGCTGAAACTGTTAATGAAAAGACTACTGAAAAGTCTGTTGGTGAGAGTTGGCAATTGCAATGATCCTGTTCCTAGAAATACAATGGGTGATATTTACAATGGCTTGGTAGGGCCGAGCACTCCCTTTGGCAAGGGGATATAAGCGGTGTGCCACCCACATAAGCAGCTTCTGAAGCATGGGTTTACACACCTGGACTGTTTAAATAATGCTCAGGCTTGAGGTGAGAGAAGTGGAGAATCACTGACATTCTTCAAATGCTTAGTGACTTGCTGCGGAAGGACAATATTTCAGAATCCACAATGGAGAAGATGAAAGTAACAGGCTTAAGTTTTAGTGAGTTGAAAATTGGACATCAGGAGAAAAGGCATCTTCCTAAAAATTTTCCTAAAGATAAGGATGGATTAATCATAGGAAGCCAAGGGTGCATCAAGTCCTTGGGACCTGATGAAATGCTAAGCCACTATCCATCGTACTAGAGAAGTTGTGTCAATCTGGTGAAGATCCCACTAACTGGAAAAGGGGAAACATAACCCTCATTTTGAATAAGGCAAAACCAAAAGGCCTGGGGAACTACAGGCCAGTCAGTCTCACCTGGTGCCTAGATAGATCAGGGAGCAAATCCTTCTTGGATCTGTGCTGTGACACATGGAAGCTAAGGAGGTGATTGGTGAAAGCCAACATTGTTTCATTAAGGGCAAATTGAAGCAGTACCTCAGAGGCAAAGATCTCTCCTTACTTTCCATATACAAGTTACGAGCTGCAATAGAAATGGGCAAAGAGAAAGTTGTCATCTCTGCTTCTGCCAAGGAGTTCCTTCAAGTTCTCCACTGAGCCTCAGTAATATTTTTTCATTTCTGTTTATTTCACATTGATTATTCTGATACTGATTACAAGTCTGCAGACCCTGAGAAGAATGTATTGCATCTGAAATTAAATACATGACTGTCATATTTTAATTTCTGGTAATTAGAATTGTAATGATTTGTTGTAACTGTGGGTATCTATCTATAAAAAATTATATTTACTCTCTAAAACACAAAAATTGGAGTGAAAAATATAGTTCTTGTCTGCATTTCATAAATGAGGCAAAGGTTATGGATTTATGTTGTACACATTGAAAACATTTTTCCAGAGTACAAGGATATAATTCTAAGCAGTTTAAACATGTGGTTACATAAATCTATTGAATTCTTCTGAGTAAAGGTTAGATGAAGTCATTTTTTATCTTCAAATCTCATGTGCAGCCATTCCAAGAAAAAGAGTGTATTTAAATCAATTACAGGATTAATCTGAAGAGAATTCCATTAAGAATCTGAGAAGAACAGACTAAACAAATGCTGCTTTGACTGCCAGCATCAGGTTCAAACTTACTTTGCAATTTTTTTCTCATCATTTAAAGGTTTCTATGGTCACATGGAGAGCCTCTAGGCAGCTGCAGATCCTGACATGTGTGACAAAGAGTTAGGCCAGTGGGTTGACTCAGTCACAGGAATTATTTTTCTGGTGATATATATAGTGTCCTAAAGCATCACACTTAGAGTCAACAGATCCTTACGAGACAAATTTGAGTGGGTTCAGGTTAACAGACAAGAAAGCAGACACTATGTCCAAACAACATCTCAGAATGATCAATAAAAGTCAACCTATGACCCTGCAATTCATCTGTCTCTTTTTCTTATAAAGAGAGATTAATGGACGAAGTTACAGACTGAACTGAAAGTATTGATACCCCTCTGTTTTTTCTGTAAGGTCATATGTATCTGAAGGAAGAATAAATTAATTTAAAGTTAAGTATGAGAAAAGTTCTGAAGATGAAACTAGGAAAATAATTGAGGAGTATAATGTGAAATTATGAAAAGAACACAGAAATATTCCAAATTCTGCTTTGACTTGCCCCCAGAAAAGCCAAATCGTTTTGTGACACATGCATGGCAGGTTTGCCCTAGAAGTAAAGTTTATTTCAGTTCAGAAAAGCATATCTAAAATATTATTTAAGCATTCAAGAAAAAATGGGGAATTGTTCTGAGGGTTTTTTCCTTTTTACTTAAGCAATCATTTTGTTCTATGTAGCAAAGGAGTAGTACCTTCAAAAGAGAAACATGCTCAAACAAGCAGAGAGTCCATTTAAAAATGAGCTTGAGTCACATCTTCAGTTTTAGTAGGGTCCTGATTTAAAGTAATTTGACACTTGCCAGGTTTCAAGATCAAATATAAATATGAAATGGTATGAGATGCAAAAGAAGATTGTCCAAGTATGTGTCAGACAGATCTGCTATATTTTGGAGGTTTCACAGTGCTCACCCAGCTCCTGCTTACAGATAAAGAAAATTTGACATGAGTATTCCTTAAAGTCAACTTTTTCAACATTGAAACAATATTGGTAAAATATTGGTTTTCAAATGTTCTGCACTTCCTCCAACTTCTGTGACCCACTCCATCAGTTACCAAACACATGTTTTTATCGCTTTTGTACTTCCACTTTCATTGGTCTTTTTTGTAGATTAAATCTTCACCAAGGAACCTGACTCCCATCAGATGAGGAGTTCATTACTGGCAGGCTAGTAAAGTAAGCAAACAGGAGTGAGCAGAGTAGGCAAACTCCAAATGCTGACCATGGTACAGGTAGATTGGAAAAGTTCAGGAGGTGTGCTGATTAGGTAGATGACAAGTGGGGAGGTTGCTGGGTTAGAAAATGAGCATGGCTAAGCAATGGACAGCAGGTTTGTCCTCTTGCCTTCCTCCTATGATGGAAGGCAAGACACTATGGCTCAGAAGAGGTTCCTGTGGAGTCTTTGGTCATAGGGAGTGTTTCTGGCTCTACCAAAACTCTAGGAAGTTAATGCCTGAAGATTATTCTGCATGCCAAGTGTTATGTAAATGTAAGAACATGAAATGCATGGGGGGGAAAAGGCACATTATCGTGACAAAAGAATTGGAAAAATCTGAAGTAGGTAAATATAGAATCAGTGCTGCAGTGGAATAATAGGTGCCATTCTAGGATGATGAACAGCTACTTGGGCTGTTGCTTAAGCTCAGAAAAATGAGAAAAAAACTTGCACTGTGTTTGTCACATCCAAGAGGAGATCAAAGTATATGCTTGGATGTAATCCAATCAGCAATAAAATCATTATGGTTCTTTTTCTTGCAAATCCAGTCATGATGTCGATCATCCAGATTAACACTCCTACGATAGCAGATGACAAAGATGCAGTTGATGAATTCTATCAACAGCTTGAAGGGACATTAATTAAAAATGAAGCAAAGCTATCACCCTTGCAACTGGGGACCTAAATGTGGAAGTTTGGCTGTCAGATGTTTGGCTTGCCAAAATAAGTAATGAAATATGACTACTCATCTTTGTTTACTGAATGAAAGGGGCATCTGGTTGAACTTTCTTGCCTGCATGTTCATTCCTTCTTCATTTAACACCTAAACTGAAAGTCCAAGACATTTGTATAGATGGCAATGGCACAATGAGTAAGAGCCAAGAAATACTCAAAGATCAATATGCAACAAAGAGCACACTGAGTCAGAAGAGCAGTTTTTGGCTTCTAGAATGTCAAAATATGGATTTTCAGCAGCCCATTGCTTCTTTTCCAAACACAAAAAAAATCTATGTGATGTCTGTCCAAAAGAGGTTGGTTGCATTGGCATGAGGGAGCAGTCAGTTAACCCAAATGGGCTATGAAATAAAACTGCCAAGTACAAGCTACCAGTAAACACATCCTGGTAAGTCAGGGCTGTGCTCTGAACATCTGTGAACAGCAGCAAGCAACCATTTCATAAGACAGCATGTGAACAGTAACATATGCTGCCCAGACTTTTTCAAAGTGTATAGAGGATTTTCTCTGAGAGAAGCTCTGAAAGAATTTGCAAACTAAAAAGGAACGTCATGTCCCACTCCCTGCCACCCACCCCACCCCCATCCCACCCCAGGAAACAAGTCAGATGTGCCCATGAGATAAGAAGGCAAGCTCCAGTACTCGGTAATCAGCAGCAAATGCTGGAATTAGTGAAGTGAAACCCACCAGTGGAAACCACATTAAGGACATTAATGTGGGAGGGAATGAAATATCTCTATGCTGACCAGAGAGAGGATGCAAGCAAATCTTACCCAGTGATTACCTGCAGAAGAAATAGATTAGGTTCAGTTATCTGGAAACCTTTACATCCAACCACAAAAGTATTCAAAAGGAAGTGGAGGCAGAATTCCAATTCAGCTGTATCTTCTCACAGAAAAAAAAATGAGAAATCTTAGAAACATTTGTTAAAGTACAAGATTCAACTGATGAAAATAGGAATGGCTGAGTGAGCTGGGATTGTTTAGTATGGAGAAAAGGAGGCTCAGGGGGTTCTCATTGCTCTGCACAGCAACCTAAAAGGAGGTTGTGGCCAGGTAGGGTCAGTCTCTTCTGCTATGTCTCAAGTGAGAGGATGAGAGGAACCAGTCTCATTGTGCCAGAGGAGGTTCAGATTAGATACTAGAAAAATTTTTCCACTGAAATTGTGGTTAGGCATTGGAATAAGTTTCCCAAGGAGTCACCATCCTTGAAAGTGTTAAGAGATGTGTGGATGTGGCACTTGGGGATATAGGTTAGGGGTGCTGTGTTGATGGTTGGGCAAATGATCTTGAAACTCCCTTCCAAAAAAGCTTATTTTTAAATCCAAGACAGTGAAGGAAAAAAAGCAGATAAAAGCTTATTCTTCACCCAATTTTCTTCCCATTGTACATGGATCAATACTTTGATAGCTTAGCCTGTGTTCCAGGTCTATCTTCTAAAACATCAGCTAAAGCACTGCCACAAGCAGTGTCTGCACATAATTTGTATAGATCTTCTTCCAAATTACTTAAGCTAGTACTAGAAGGAAGTATTAATGTCATCAGGTGCAGTATCCGCCTTTTGGCAACTGATCTCCCTGAGAAGATCAGGTTAGTTAAGTGCTACATGACTCTAATGGAGTAGGAGGCAAACAATAGTTTGCCTTAACATGGATAAATCTTATGTACTTCTAGGTCTCCGAAATCCAGTTATTCTGTTCTCTTTACCTCATTGCTTTCACAGCCTTTTTTTATTGTCCACTTGTATTTTTCTGAGCCATGACTACAATAATTTTAAAAACCCCAAACAACCCAACGAACTAGTTAAAAAAAACCTCTAGTTTTGCTTTTGATGGAAAATCTAGGATTGAAATATAGCACGTCTCGGTGCTCTGCTGCTCTTATGTCCAAACTTTGAGCTACAGTCACACAGTTTATCATGCTCATTACTTTTTTTGTGTCTACTGCCATGCATTTCATTTCTTACAGGCTTAAATACTATACATAAGTTCACAAAGATATCTGAACTCACATATTCAATAGGATAAACTGGCTCTTGTAGAACTTTTTTCCCTGCTCACCCTCCCCTCAAAGTAAACCCCCAAACCATCTATTCTACTTCTGGATCCTTCAGTATCTTCATCTACCATTTGTTTTATGCATTTAATTTTGCTCCTTCTCTTTTTTTGATGCAGAGAGAGATCAAATTAAACTGAGCAGTATGTAGTCAAGGCAGTGTTGGACTTGGTTCTACGTGTTTCAGTTGCCACTGATCCCATATTCACAGAATCACAGAATTTTTGCACAGAATAGTTAGAAGGGACCCACAAGGATCATCAAATCCAACTCTTGAGTGAATGGCCCTGTGGGGATGGAACCCATCACCTTGGCACTATTAGCTCCCTGCTCTAACCAACTGAGTCCATCTCAGGGCTGATGTTCATTGCTTATTGTTTGATTTAGATAATTCTTTATTTTTAAAAATCAAACTGTTTTCATGCTGTGAGAAAGAAATCTGGATATGGGAATTCTCACAGACCTTGTTTTCTGCATGCTAAGTTGCAGGTTTCATGTACAGATTTACCGAAATAATTGGAGAAGGCTTCATGGTCTCCAGAATATAATGCAGGATATTAATTCTCTTCCCCTTCCTCTCCCATGTATGATTTTTCAGTCTTTGAAATACAACGCAGCAGTCATGTTGATGCTGTTCAGACTTCTCTCTTGTGTATTTTATAGGTGAAAAAACCACCACCAACTGTTTTTTCTGGATTTATTCTTGAAAAATTAAAACAGCATAATACCACAAAAGGGAAAAAAGACAATGTTTGATGAGCAGATCAAATGCACAAAATGATAACTTGGGATTTTTCCAAAGGACATTTTCCTTTATCCAGACATGCTTTTTCTCCTTGTTGCTGTCATGATTGATTAGTGAAGCACCAAACAATCCATGTAATTATTCACCAACTGCAGACCATCTGGAGTTAGGAATTTGCAGTCTCTTTCTAGAAATGTATCTACACTGGGTTTGCTGCACGCTTTTGAGCCTCTTCTGAGCCTAGTACTTAATCACTACATGTGGGAGGTGTTAACTAGGGAATTGCCTTTCCAGTCTAACTACATTATCATTTATATTGTGCTGTAAATGTCTGTAATATTTAAGATACTGTTCAAAGGGTTAGAAGTGCACCACATATAAAAAATTATACCCCAAAGAGCATGGAGTTGAAGTACACAAGTGGATCCCATAAAATAAAAGGCAAATAATGAGGGAACAGTGGCTGCAAGAGAGGTAAAGGAACAGATGTCAGAAATTTTTTTGGAGGAGGAGGTGGGTGAGGAGGAGGGAAGCTGTTCCCATGTGAAAGATGATCTAAAATGGGGAGTGGGCGAAGGAAATGATTTGGAGTTTCTTACAAGTGTGTCTACTGTCCTATCAAGAAGTGTTTGCGCTTTTGAAAGGATAGCTAAATTTGACAGGAAAGAAACCCTTTTAAACATTCTAGCATAAAAAAGAAATGTAAACCGTTGCCCATTGCATGGTTTAGACATCCTATACATTACAAAAGGAGCTAGCATCAAAATAATGCATGTCTTACAACCAGAAACTTGTAAATTCAACATGAACTGTCTCTCTCATCTTTCAGAGACCAGGCAAAACAACTGAGCCTTAAGAAAGACCTGAAGGTCAATAGCTTGGACAGCAAGGTAAGTATTCTGTCTTTGTGGAGATGGGGCAGGAAGGAGGGAGGCCTGTTCCTTCACTGGGAACAGCACAGTGGGCACCAGACTCTGGCCATTTACAGCTAAACCAGGGACTGCCCACATTTTTCACTGTGATGCTTCACATATGCCCAGTCATGACTGGCAATGACACACCTTAGCAATACGGTCTTTTTGGCTGAGACTTTAGAAACAGCTCTATCATTATTGTTGAAGCTACAAATACATGTTCAGAAGGAATCATTAAATGTGCAAAGACATCTATGTCTGGGAAACATCCACCCTGCTTCATGCACTAATGCGTTTCTTCAGAGCTGGTTTCTGCAGCTCTTATGACACATACAGTGAGGCTGTTATCTGTACGGTCTGACTTATTTTGTCAGTATTTTGCTGCAATATTTGTTCCTCCTTCCAAGACACAACAACTTTATTTTACAGAGAGGGGATATGGATAGATTTGTTGCAAATGCAGTTTGCTTCCAAAGGCATGCCACAATGCAAACATATGGGCTGCATCTCCTTATGCTAATAAATGTTATAAAGCCATGGCCTGGGCTCTGGCAGATCTTATAACTATATAACTAAGGTCTGCTCCTGGTATAATCTGTCCTTCCTACTTACAGAAAATGGACCTCGTCCTAGTGCTGAGCCGTGCCGTGTAATTGTCTGGGGAAGCATTAATTCCTGTGAACCAAATTCAAACCAGTCAGCATGCTAACAATTCAACAATATAAACAGTAATATAAACATTTGTCCCACTGATACAGGCATAACAATATCATATGTCTAATTCAGAAACATTTTTCGGCAGCATATAATGACCATGAAGCCTCCCTAACACCCCTGGCTTTTTCCAGGTTTCTTACAAACCATACCTGAGGAATAGGAGTCACCAAGTAGGCTGGAATACTCCACCTCCTATTGGGATGTCAGCTAAAACCCATATTTTGCCCCACTGATTGTGTCTGGTTCTCTCATTCATTCACTGTGATACACTTTAATCTTATACTTAATTAATTTGCCAACCCTTCCCCACTCGGAGCATCTGGAATTTCTTCTCAGTAGTTTCCATCCCATATCAAATTAATTAAAAATAGTCATTAATATTAGTCTAAGATCCCTGTGGAATCAGTCTTGATGCTGGGCCGCAGTTAATGAGCAGATTTTTGTAACTAGTTGCATATGGCAAATGAAGGGGCAGGAAAATTAGGTGAGGAATGATTCTTTCTACTAATCCTGCAATTAAGAAAAGGTGAGAACCAGTAAATATCACCAAAGTTGTCATATAAGCCTTAGCAATGTTTTACATTCTATCACACTTATTCTGTCTCTCTGAGCAGGCAGCTGCTAGACTTAACTACAGTAAGATAATGTCAGAAAACAGAAGCAAAATATTTTGATCTGGGGACTGCAGAACTGTGGGTGGTGTTAACTGTGGCCTCCATGTAGATCAGAGACAAACCAGGAAGAACTTCTAGAAGAGTGAGAAGCTAAACTATGCTGTTACCAAATTAATGTACTACTCTTGCTTAAGTCAATGGAAGGTTCATCATAGTCTCTAGTGGAGTCAGAATTTCCTCCCCAATGCTTAAAACTCTACCAGGTAAACAGAAAAAGATATAAAAAAATTACTTGCTGTTCATTTTTGGAGACTATATATATATCTGTGTAGTTGGTGAAATCTACTTAGCCATATCCCAGCTTCATGTTGGGGAAGACACAACATGCTTTAAGTTTTCCACTTTTTGATGCCTTGATTTCTACTGGGTGGGAATCTTGGCATATGTAATGAATAGAAATCCTGGTCTGTCTGAGCTTGCCTCTAGTCTGGATGATCACAGGATACCCAAGAACATCATGGCACATATCCAGACATCACTTCAGATGCAGCCCAAGAAAGTCTCTGTCTTCAGAAAGAAAGAAGTAGGTACCAACAGATGGACCAGTCTATTTATTTCCAGTCAAAGTTCAGTCTTTTTTACCCAGAGATGCTGCTTTTTCATTAAATAATGCTCATTGTCTTGGATGTGACAAGAATGTATTCACTCAACACAGTAGGAAAGGGCTTTAACCAGGCCGAAGGGTGAGCAGTAGAATGATCTGCATTAGAAGGACAGTCGGAATCATTTGGTATTACCTTGTCTGATTCAGTCTATTCTTCCTAGGTAATTCATGTTACTTTTTTGTTAAATTAACACAGGTCCAGCATGAAAAGCAAAGAGGAGAAAGAGAAGGAGAAACGGAGTCATTGCATTGGCCCGTCAGGTAAGAGGAATGCCGCCTTTGTTACACCTCCAGGATGATTTTTCCCTAATACATATAAAAATCCCATATGCCAAGGAAAGAGACCACTGTGGGTGCCCTGCCTGGACAACCTGCCAAATTGTAAAAACAGAGATTTTATAACCAGCTCTACCAAAACCCATGTTTTAGAGGAAAACTTCACCACAAGCAATTTGGGTAGTGAGGTGAAAATGCCTTCGTGTTTTCCAGAAGCACCCTTCTGGAAGCACAACCTTTAAAGCAAATCATGTAACTTGGTATTACTCATTCCTAAAGGAGAATGTTTTTTCACAGCACTCAGGAATGTCTTCAGGAAAAAGGGAGAGTTTCTGATCTGACTTATATTCAGTAATAATGTGCAGTTCTGAATTGCATCTTTTGTGTACCCAGTGAGTGACATAGTCACTTTGTCACCTGGGCAAGCTGTGATAAAGCTGGATGGCCACTGGCATTTTGTCTGTCCAGTCTCTTGGAGGAGCCTGTAGTTTTCTGTGCCATGCTGATCCAGACACACCAGAGATGATTTCACGAGTAGGGGAAGGTAAGCAAAGATAAGCAAAGATTTTTTAAATTTGGATGTTTTCCTGCTTCCATCTAAACTAAGACTAGCTATCAAATTAATTCATAAACATCATCAGCCACTGACAGTTATTTGCTGCTTTCAGATTAAACAGAATTCAGACCAGTGATCAAGAGGCAAAGGGTCTCTCACTCATTAACAATCCTGTGAGCCATCAGTTTCCCAAGAGCACCAGGTTTTATAGGAATGTCAAGAAGTATGCAGTAGTCATGGTGTAGTGTATGCTTGAAATATTAATGAACTTTCTAGCTTAAACATACTTGGCTTACTGTAATTAGACAGCAGAAGACTTCTTAAAGATGCATTCCTAAAGCAAGTTAAACACTGTTTCTGTTTCATGTCATTCTTCAAAGACAGCATCTGAAATAGGTATCTGAAGTGTAGCATTTGAACAGTGTTTCATTTACCCCAGACTTCACTGTAGCAGCATTCCCTGAATTTAATAAGGGTGCATTAGAATGAGCAGTGCCCAGAGTAACCTAAGTGAATGAAAAGCAATTTAATTCACTGTATGGAGAGGCACATGGTGTCTCTCTCTCCCACTGCCCCCAAAGTAGATTAAATGAAAAGCTTTCTTATGTATTGAATGAATGCTTTCAGGATTGTGTATCATACTCTGATCTCTAAAAAATCTTGTGTAAATGTGTATATTTGGGTCACTGTGTATTTGTTCAAAGATGGAAAGGTGAGCTGAACATAAATTAATACACTGCACTAACCATACAGAAAGGCAACTATTTAATTCACTGACATTGAATAAAAATAAAAGGAACAAAATAGCTGAAGCACAAGTAGTATAAACAGGATGGCTGTGATAATATGTGTGCATGTGCTTTTATTCTTTGCAGTTCAGTAACACCTACAATGCCACTCATACAGGGCATACAGTAGGAAATCATGCCACTATTACCCTGAGTTGGGCTCTTTGGTGACATGGCACAGTGAAATACCCTGGGCTAGTGTAAATACATGAAGCATATTATTTAACATGACAGTAATACTGTGTCTGCCAACTGTAGATTAACTGAGACCATGAAGAGTGGTCCTGTACCTCACCATTCAGGCACAAGTTGGTGTTCTTAGCAGAGGTCACCCACAGACATTGTCCTTCGCTGCAGGTACAGAAGCTGTGCATTTGTAACAGTGTTTTAATCTGATTTTAGCTACAAATACTCAGAAGTTGCATTAGGTTGTAAGTTGTCCTTTTATTCCATGTTGGTATTTGACCTCATCTTTCCTGGCTATTTCATATATTCTGGTTTTCATGGTAAGGTTTCTGCTAGCAGTTTGCATCTTCTTGAGGTATAGTTATTAAGTTCAAATGTCTAAATGTGTGGTGGTGGGCATTTGTTATTATCTGATTTGGACTGTACGTGTTAACATTTAACAGCAAAACTGAAGTACACAGGATGCAGCACCAAGTGCTTTAGTTCTTCTGACCTAGAGTGTATCTGTACTTTATCTTTTGCTACCAAGGCAACAGTTTAGCTTCAGGCTAAACTCATGAAGTTACTGTACGTGCTAATAGGAGATCAAGCTTCTTCAGAAAATGAAACTATGTGACCATGTGATTAGTTTTAAGAATGAATTAATACAAGAATTGCAAAGCTAAACATAATCTCTGTAACACTAAATTTACTTCTGTCCCTAATAAACTAAGTTCATATTTGAGAGACAAATTAAAAACAAGCTTAACTTCTCTAGCAGTAGAAAAAAAGTTAGGATGAAAGTGAGATTTGTTCAAACAGATATCCGTACTTTTCTTGTAAGTAGATTTAGAGGGACAATATACCACATCTGTATTCAGTGTTTGTTCATCAGAAACTACCTCACAATTCAGAGTACATAATTCCAGGTATTCTTAACATCTGTACGTACTATAAGCAACAAATGTATGGTTTAATGATACCTTCTGATCTTTGAAATTGTTGTGGATCAAGTTTGATCAGCCATTTTGGAAGATATACAAGGTTTATGCATCAGATATGGCTGCTCTGATTCTCCAATCTGCTGTGAAATTCATGGATAGAAAATAGAAACAAGATTTGCAATGTGCTGGGAAAAGGTAAATGATTTAAATAAGAAAAAATGGGCTGGAATATTGCACTGTGTATGTGCATGAAAAAGATAGCAGTACTTATCTGTGGAAAGAACTCCCAGCAGCTATTTACTGATTAAATTGGTTTGTGAGTCAGTCAGAACTTTTATTGCTAGCATGCCATACAGCTACAGTGCTTGCAAATCTCTATAATTTTTGTTTGTTTTGTTTGTGAAGATGAGCTTCCAAACCAGTCCTGTGTGTGCTGTGCAGGACTTGAGCAATGTTTGGGCAGCGTGTGGGCAGCCCTTAGGGGAGGCTGAGTACTGGGCAGTGCACAGGAGTGTTGGTGTTCTGTAGTGCTGGTTGTGTGGGGTGGTTGCTGTGGCATGTGGAAGGAGCCACGTCCTTTTGCAACAAGAAAACTGCAGGCAGTGGGGTGGGGACCCTGAGCTCCTGCTTCCTTTTGCATACTTCTGCCTGCATGTTCCATTGGGAAGGGATCTTTGTGACTTATATTTTTCATATGATGTTTCAGGTAGAGCTAAAGCAAAGAGAGTAGGAAGAAGACAGTAATATATATGTGCACACACACACACACACACACACACACACACACACACATATATTATTTTCTTTTAGACACTCTGTATTGAGATGCTGTTATCTAGAACTAGAATTCAGTTTAATGGCTCCCATCCTCTCTTACTTAGCCTCATGTCTTCTGTGATGAAAAAGCAGATTCTTTCAGAGACAAGAAGCATTCCCATCAATAAAAAAATTTGGATGACTTTCAGCATACTCAATTCTTACCCTGGCTTTCTAGCCACCAGAAAAAAACAAAACAGAAAGAAAACTCAGTGTCCTCCCCATCATTCCTTTTGTACCTTTTTTCCCCATCCAGTTTTATATAAGAGACCTAAGTAGAACTTTGTACGAGTGGGTAGACAAATATAATAAAACATAATAGCACAGGGACAACAGGGACAGATGATGGAGAGTGTGGGCTGAATGTTCATTCTCCCTTTTGTCTTTGTAAGAAAATCCTTAACAGTACCCAAATACTAAGTTCCCAAATACTAAGAAAGGAAAATACTAAGAAAGTTCAACAGCAAGAGAGAGACAGTCAACTTTTGAAAACAAACTTGAAATTTGTAATTATGTTGACCAGCATCTTAATGTACATATGCAGCCACTACCAGATTACTTTTGGAATAATCATCCCTCTCAGCCTGGCCTCTGCAGAAGGATTTAAACCCTGAATAATTCCCCCCTCCTCCACATCAGAATCTGTACTAATGTTTTCATTATGATATTTATATGAGAACATATATGAGCAGACCCACTGCTCTCATCACCTGGGATTTCCCATGTGGAACCTTTTTCAATCAATTCAGCTTCCAAAAATATTTTGCATCTCAGTATCAGAAGCCTATCCTTATCTGATTTGTACTCCCTTCTGGTCAAACAGCAGTTCTAGGAGACATTGATTCAAGAGTCTTTGCACCACATACTGTCTCCATTCCATTACACACAACTCTGTGGACCATTCCATGCAAAAAAATTTTTTCAGATGCTTTAGGCTGTCCTTCCAGCCTCTCCTTCTGGAAATGGAGTTTAAGCTTCACTTTTCATTAAGTACTCCATGAAGTCCCAGACACTCTTAGTGTGCTGTCATAAACAGAAAGTCTCCCTCTTGCCCTGAAATGAATTCAAGATTCTTGGGTTTGATTCTTTTAAAATTTTCATAGTCACTGAGTCCTACACCATTTTAACAGGAAGCCAGAGTATAATTTGTGATGCCCCTTAGTCCTTGACAAAACATGACTACAGCAGAGATCATCAAACATTTGCCTGTGTTTTCTTCTGGTTTACCCCACAGTAACTAGATTATAGGAATTTGTCTCCCTTGTTAGATCCATCTCTGTAACAAAATCTCTTCTTGCAGATACAAACCCTCTGAGGATCTTAAGCAATGATTCAATTAACCTTCCTCTGAATCATTTGTTGGTAGCATTTACAATTAACCTACCACATCTAAATTAGGATTTCTCTTCATCCTATTATACTTTTGACTTTTAATGAGTCAAAAGTTGCTCTCTTAAGATGTATTTATGGATTCTATGGTTCTAATAAAACACTAGAGTATCTTTTTTCTCTTTGGAGTAAACACATATTTCACCTAGCTGTTAGCACAAATCCTTTGCTAAAGAAGGCAATGCTTTAAATCCAGTAGAAAAAAAAGAGGATAGCTTCAAATAGGAGACATGAAAATGAGTACCAGAAGAAAGCTTATTATTGAAATAATAATAATAAAAAACAAGGTCCTCCTTGAGAAGCCAACGTTTTTTAGAATATCTTATGTTGACTAGGCTTGTTTGGGGAGTTTTTGGTTGCTTACTCTGTCTTGATTCCCAGACTATGGACAACATGTGTATGTTATATAGAATGTATTTATACCTCATTTTTAAAATGAAGGGGAATGATCTTCCTTATTTAATTCTTTATGTATATATTCTTCATAATATGTGATAAGATGCCTGTTAGATTTTTTTTGTGGGGGTTGTTGGGGTTTGTTTCCTCCCAAAATTAAAATTCCTCATGATATTAAGCAAGACTCTTGTTTTTATCATCATTGTCTGGTTCAAAATTGGACCAGGTCTGAGAAGTCCAGCTTAATGATGAAAAGAGTGTTGAATTTTGGACATGAAAGTTTTAGTAATTTCAGTTGCTACTGATTTGTATGCAGGGAAAAGACTACTAGAGAAATGAAAATTTGACATTTATTTCCTCACATAAATGGAATGATTTATTCTTTAAATCAAAGTAACCTACTTTGGTTCCTTTGAAAGCCTTTCTTCATTCTTTTTCAGCATCTGATTAAGGTACATTTTTCTTTAGCAAAGAATTTTATGTTCAGTGATTTCAAGTTTACTCAGTCCTGACCTTAGAAACTGGTTTGTGCCTAGAAAGTTATTATCTCTGAAAATAAAGGTTGACTGCCAGTAGAAACCATGGATAAATCTTAACAGATGGCAGTACATGCTGCAATTTTATGAAATTCCTTCACAGGAGTGTACATACAACTTATTATGCATAGTTTTTGGGATCTGTGCAATTGAGTATGAATATATAGTGTGTGGGATTCATTCTGTATAGAAAAAAGAGCTTGTGTGAACTGACATGGTGACACAATTGCATGTGGTTTTCACATGTGCCTAAACCTTGGACAAAATTCCATGAAGCCTGCAAGGCAGTCCAAGGAGAGCAAGCGTACAGTCTTTCCTGCCATGGCCCTGTAATGTGTTTCTGAGATGGTTCATGTGCCCATACTCATGAGCTGAGCCTGTTTCAAAGATCATTTATACTGAGATAGGTGTACAGATGGACAGAAATATCTGTAGAAAATTTGGTCAACAAAAGTGCAAGTAAAGAGCAATAGGTAATTTAGTACTGAGGTGTTAGTTCTTTTTAAGGAATTTGACTTGTTCTGTTCTGCTAGGGTTCTGTTGTATTCTGTGTCCCCAAGACAAAGTTCAGGTAGTATAAAATTACCTTATGTTCCCTCTGAAAATATTCTTTTACAAGAACTCTGCTACTTGATTCATTGCCAAGAACCTACTCTACCAGCTATTGTGGCAGCTGGACCAGAAGGACCATGTCTCCCTCACTTTATTTCCTGGGAAAATAATTTCTGTCTGGCTAGGGAAAGAGCTGGATGAGACTTGCCATGATAAAATATAATCAATCTTGAACTCCAGAGGAAGCTTGAGCAGATTTTCAGAAGCTTAGGTGGATCAAATCAACACAACCAAGTGTGTAAAACTTTTTCATTTTGTGAAATATGAGGGAATGCTCAATACAGAAAAAAACAGATATTAGCTGATAATAGCATCAACATTTTAATGTGTACTGAGGAGAAAAGATTTAAAGTGTTTAAACAATCTCTCCACAAACTAAATAGTTGCTAGCTAGCATAAAAGGGTTAATTACAGCTCACTTTCCAGTAAGTAAGATCTTTCTAATACCTGCAGGTGTCCAGTAGATTCTTTTATATCAGCTAGCCATAAGGGGTAACATGATCCTCCACTATATCCTTTTGAGTGGAAGTAGACACATTTTGTAAGGTAATAGAGAAGATTAATAACTACATTATTGTTGCAAAGAAAATGAACACCACACTGAAATGCCTTTCAACTCTTTGGAATTTCAAACTGGGCTCCAGCAGGGCTCTAATCTGCCTTTTAACTTCAACTGAAACACTCAAATTGGAGCTGCTTTGTATGTTTGGATCACTGCTATACAGCTGAACTTCAGCCCCATCCTGTTGGAAATCCCCATACCCTGTTGGTCTCTGCCTGCTGTATCCTCATTGTTGGATATGGCAATCAACCTTGGCAGCTCTCAGTAAAAGCCAGCTACCAGCTGTTTCCTGGGACAGAATGAAGCCAGTGCTCACTGCTGCTGCTTTCTTTAGGGCTTTAATGCCTTTTATCAAGAGTTTTCTTTTTATTAAGGGGACTACTATGGCAGTGCACATACAAAATTCAAATAGCTTTAAGTACAGAACAGACTTCAGATGCTCAGTGTCTTGGTGTCAAAATGAGGACAGCAATGGCAAGTGCATTCAAAAGCTATTTTGAGGTAATGCTTTTGCTGTTCTGCTTGTGAGCCCGTTAAATCATTTGCAGAGGACTGCATTCCCTCTGCTGTATTTTCACACTTTTGGAGAAAGAAGGGGCTGAGAGAAAAACCTTTCTCCTCCTCAGTTACACGTCTTATGCTGAGATACTTCTTTTTCTTGTAGACATTTCTGACCACAAGAAATGCTTCTTGACTCTTCAGATGTCCAATGTCCTTAGAAAATGGGTTAATAGCACTAACCAAAATACTGCAGTACATTTTGATTTGAAGATATATTCAGATACAGCATTCCTAAATTGGACTATAAACTCACTTTGAGAACCTTCTATCAGTAAATGGCTTGATGCAATAATCATGAAACTAAAAGCTATAAAAACTAATTTTATCAGTCATTAAGCAGTTCTAGGAAGGCATCACATAGCAAAAACCTCAACAATGCTAGGATAGCCATGCTACATAACCATGCAGAAATTACTAAATTTCTTCTTTTTGAAAAGGGCAAACTGAAAAACAAAACCAGAGGTGCTCTTCTTCTTCAGGGGCCTGCTGTCCTTCTGCATTATCTTTTCGACAATGATGATGATACTGTTAATTATCTTGTCTTATATGTAAAGTATATCCTGAAATACAGATGCTTCAAGAAGCCCTTCTTAAAATTTGGGATTTTATTTAACTACTGAGATAATCTTACACATGCTAATGCTGTGTGCATACATACAGCCATTGGGAAACACTTCAATAAAAATGGGACCTATGATCATTGGCCTGATTTATTGACCTAAATAAATAATGTGAAAAATATTCAGACATCTCTACAGCAATGCTCCCTTTTCTTGAATGTTGCAACATCATGTAAAGGCAGGAAACCTGTGAGTTACCAGGACCTGACTCACAGAAGGCATCTAGACAAGAAGTCATACAAAGATCTAGTTGATTCTTTAGAGCTCATCTTCCCTCCAAAACACTTCTCTTCAGCTCCTTCTTCAAAAACTACCAGCCATGGAGAATTTACTACAGCCCTTGGCAATTTATTCTGGTTCTTAGCTATCATCACCTGCAGAAAGACAACTTCATTTCCCATCTGGACCAGTCCATCTGCCCCTTTTCTCCTGTTACATTTGTGTCTACTAATCCAAATGGCCTTTTACTCCTCATGTTATTACTCACAGAAAGAGGTTATATTGCTTCTTAACCTTTTCCACTGTAAGCTGAATACACCAAGGTTTTAGTTCTTCACCAATGCAGGACATCTTGTAATCCTTTAAGAATTCTCATGGCTCTTCTCTAATTTTTTTTGCATCATTTGCATTATCCTCCTTAAATTGTCAGTATCACAACTGGAGATAGTCAGCCCATAACTGCAGCAGGAATGCTAAATGAAGGGGTTATACAAGCTTTCTGCTCCTACTAGGTTCTCCTCATTATATACCCATTATGTTGCACATATTGATGCTTTTTGACAGAGAAGTTAGAAATCTATCTATCCTGAAAGCTCTCAATGAGCCTGAACCATTGCTACCCAGTGCTGTGTGCTTTGCTCATAAAATGAGGGAGGGAGTCACAGGCTTTTGCAAATGCAAGCCAGCCACCAACACAGAAGAACCCAGTTTGGGCATGTTTTAAAGAAACAGTTGTTTTAGGGTCTGATGATTCATCTTTTCCTATTAAAAAGCCTGATGACAAATATGTATCGGGTGCCCAAAAATATGGTCTCAACATCAAGCAATGAATTGCAATAATGTGAAAGGTCGATCTTGAAAGCAGACAGTGAGGAACACGTGCTGGAGCTGTGTTCATCCCACCAGACAGGGGGCAGCTGGCCAGGTGTGCCAGAGGTGAACATTCCATGTGCCTCCCGTGCAGGGATCATGCTGCTGGATGCATCCTGTGGCTGTGTGGGGCGGCCTTTCCGTCCCAGCTGAGTCTCCGTCTCTCATTTGAGTCCCGCGTCTGTTCCTGCACGTGCATCTCGTATGCACAAGCTTGCAGGGCAGTAATGCTGATACAAAGTCAGAAGCTGTTAACCCATAAACCTGGCACACTTGGAGCCAAGGATAACAAAGCCATGCTGTGCACCACTGTGTTCTGCTGCTTCGCCTTGGAGATGGGCTGTGGATTACCCCCACATACCAGTCCGCTTCAAATCGTGCTCATGCTTTGAGAATTCAGAGTTTTGGAAACATTCTCAGAGCTGGAGCACAGCCTGTGGTTTGAAAGAAGGCAGTGGGAAAGTAAACAAAGATGGAATAAAGTAGATTTTTGGTTCAGTTGGCTGGTTTATTTTTGTTTGTTGGCTGATTCACCATTTTTTTGGAGCCCTTTTGCCTTAGTTACTTTTTTACACCTCCTACAATGTGGCATCTTCACAAACATAAGACAAATTGTGAAGTATAACACAGCAAAATTATGAGGCATATGACATCAGACAAGACATATAAACGAAAAACACTGAAATTACTCATTTTGTAGTGCATACACACATATGTCAGCAAGGGATATATGAGTGTATGTTTGTGTGTGTGGTTTTAAACAAGTTCCAGAATCTTACTTTTAACTTTGCTTCTATTGTTTTCTGTAGAGGCATTCTAGCTTTGGTAATATTTGGGAAATGTTAACCTTGTGTTATCTGGGAAGTACCCACAAAATTAATCTGATGCATCTGGAGTATAAATAGGAAGTCCAGTACTCCACTGCCCTTAAACTAAGCTGAGGTGGTGGTCTAAGAAAAAGAGTCCAAAAATACCATGGAGATGTAATAGGACATCTAATCCCTGCAGCAAAATGACTAATACTAAGTTTGGAGCATTAGGCTGAAATGAAAACCGAAAGAACAGGTTGAATTTCCTAAGTGGATAATATTCAGGCGTTGAAATTAATTCAAATAAATGGATCAGGTGGGAAATAATTAAAAAGAGAAAGAGATATAGATCATAATCATGTAGGGTTATGGATGTATAAGCAATTTCAATTTTCTATTTCTCTTTCTAATAGGAAGGGAGGCAATGGGTGAAGCTGGTAAGAGAATTTCTGGAATGAAGCCCTTTGGAGAGGAAGAGAGATGCAAAAAACCGTTCTTTAGCTTTTATCACAGAAACTGGCAAAAATTCTGGGGAAATTTCATTGTAAGTAACCTGAAAGATCCAGAGAAAATTGTATTTCCCGTGGACTTAGAGATTCTAGAATTTCATTTCATCCTTTCATTGGTCACTCCATAAGCATTTTGGTTTCAAGTTTCCATATGATAACATTCTCACCACATCCAAGAGATTTAAATATTGAGTTTACTCTTGACTTTTGCAAAAATAGTCTTTGAGGAAATATTTTAAAGAGCCAATGTAGCTGTTGTTTTTCAATAAATGAGAGAAATGATAATATGATAGAGGCCCATGCAGACTGAGGAAGCATTAGGAGCAACCACCCTCCTTTTCTATGTCCAATTTGTCATTTTGATGCCAGATGTCTTTTAAGATAGATGTTCATTAACAATGAATCTCATTCTCCCTTTCCACATCCACAGCAAAACCACTGTGCTTACATTTTTCTTCTTGCATATGTGAGCTGAATGTGCCTGGATGAGCATTACTGAGCTAATGTACAATCTTTGTGAACTCTTGCTGTAAATAAACACAGGCTTTTAAATAAAAACAGGCTTTTAACTTCTACATTGTGAAGGAAACCTGAGTGTAATTTTAGGGGAAGTTCATCAGGTGACTTCTGCCTGCACAAAGCAGAAGAAGGTTCTGCAAAGGTCAGTGCGGGGAAAAGCCAAAGCAGGTGCTGCTGCTGCAGCTGCAGAAATCTTGGGGTGATTCGTGTGCATTGGATTCAACCTGCCAGGGAAGCTCACCCCACTCCCTGTCTGTGGAGGAGGGCTCCTCTAACATTCTTGCCATGTGGAAATCATGCTGGGTTTACCTTTGAGGACTCTGCAGTCAGCCTTTTAAAGAAGTCTGAGAAAAATGCAGACAGTGGGAGTAATGATAAGGAGACTGGGAAGAAAATACCAGAAACCTGCTCCACGTATTAATTTGTTTTGGCTTTTAGAAAATGAGTGAACTTCCACAGAAAACTGCAGACATAAAACCCATTAGCACTGCTAATGTGGGTGCCTTATTGTCAGTTTCAGCAAACTTTCAGTCTTAGTCTGGCCATGGATCTTCCGCAGATGTTGGCTGTGCAGCTGGTGTTGTGCCCACCAGACAACGTCATTCTCCAGTACTTTCAAACCAACCTCTTCTAAAATCTCTATGTTTAGCTCTAAAAATTACATGGAATTAAATACAACCCAATTACAGCACTATACAAAGTATGTGATCTTAGAGATCTAACCCAAACTGTTACATATGTATATAAAGTTTAGTTTTAATTGACTGTAAGTTCAAGGAAGTTGATATGGTCTTGTTTGTTATGTTATTTTAGTAAACAAATGCAAAATGCTTATTTAACTTTAAGCAGCACTGAAACTTGCCTACTGTAACCCATAATCCTCTGATATTTATAGATGAATGCTTTTAGCCCAGACACCACTAATGCAACAGATTCTATGTAGCCTTCTGTGGTTTCCTAGCATAAAAATAATCTAGGACTAAACAAACAGTAGGGGAAAAAATAAAACCCAAAGCCACAGAACAGAAATATTTCTACAACTTGAAGAATTGTGTCATGTTGTTAAAAAAAGTTCATGGTTTCATTTTTGTCATATGGAACTTTTCTTAGCAAGGATCATCTAACACTACTAGAACTAATGTGCCATCTTGCCTGTATGCTATCAAAATACCCCAGAGTAGCTAAGTACAGCTGCTTCTCACAGAGACTCACAAAAAACCCCAAGTGAATCCTTTATCCAGCTTACATTTTAAAAAGGCTGGACTTGCTCACTTGAATAACAAGAATAATATTTAGCAAAATAGGATACAAATTTAGGAAAACACTCTCA
Source organism: Melozone crissalis (assembly GCF_028551555.1). Classification (NCBI taxonomy): domain Eukaryota; kingdom Metazoa; phylum Chordata; class Aves; order Passeriformes; family Passerellidae; genus Melozone; species Melozone crissalis. The sequence continues at coordinate 39,154,992 of NW_026535784.1, read as the reverse complement.
CTGCCAATAGTGCCAAAAATCTGGAGGTGCCATCAATAATTCTGTCATCACTGAAATGTATCAACAACTCAGAATATGAAAACACACATCTTATATATTTCTACTCATTAGTCTTCAATGTCCTGTTATGAATTTTCCCTTTCTTATTTCTTCTTCCTCCATCACCCCTCCTTGTCTCTCCCCTCCCCTGCTTTGCAGCTCTCAGAAACAATCCAGTCATCATAACACACATCTTTTTTTTTTTTACTTCCTTTCTCCAAAGCCTTCATTTCAACTACAAGCCTGTTGCATCTGTGTAGCTGTATAATTAACTGAAAGTCTCATTTTTTATTTATGAAAATGAAGTCATGTTTCTCCTCATTATGATTGTAAAAAAACATATACCTCAAAGGTTTTAGATCCAAAACAAATATTAAAAAACCCTCCAAAGTTCAAGAATTATCATGTTTTTAAGCCAACCTTTATATGCTGGACACCTTTTACTTATGTTTTCAATGTTCATATTTAGAGGTATTGCAATCAGAAAAATTAAAGGTTGTCAGAGGAGCAAGTCTATGAGTGAATGCTAAAAAAAAATTGAATGCAGGGCTATATCGGTGCTGTGACATGGAAAGGTTTCTTTCTGCCCCCAAAAGTTTCTGTTTGGAAATCTCCAACCTTCTGGGATAAAACAAACAAACAAACAAACAAACAAAAACACCAAAACCAAACCAAACAAGCAAAAACCCCCACAAAACCAAAACCAAACCAAACAAACAAAAAACCCCAAAAAACAAAAACGAAAACCCCCAAAACAAACAAACAAGCAAACAAACAAAACAAAAAACAACAACAAAAAAAAACCAACCAAACAAACAAAAACCACAAAAAAACCCAAAAAAACCCCCAAACAAACAAAAAAAAAACCCAAAAAACTGAAAACAAAAATCACAGGTTTGGAAACAGAGGGCACTCTATGCAGGAAAAAAAAAAGCTTTCTAACCTAATAAAACTCTCTATTTTTGTGCATTTAAAAACAACTGAGTACAGTACATACTAATCATACTAATCAGTACATACTAATCATGCTAATACAAAAGAAAATACAGTAAAGAAATGCTCCAAAAAGGGAGTGGAAAGTTTTCCATTGAAAATAGAGAGTATGAATAATTTTATCAAATATGTTGAACTGAGAATTTGTTCTATTACTGTCTCATCACAGCCTATCTACATATCACAACGTCCATCTATAAATAACCTCACTTATACTGCTATTGTGTATTGCCTATTTATGTTGAAATATCCCTAGAATAGTCACACAGTTTTTCTGCTTCACTGTTCAAATCATGCATGGTTAAATCTTTCAGTAACATTCAGAGGAAACATAGATTTTCAGTACAAAATTGGCCTAATGCACCTCTTGCAAGCATAGGAGAAAAATCTGCTTACAGACTTCAGGCCTATCATATAAAATACAGGGAAACCTTTTGACTTCAATGAAAATGGGAATGCAATTTAAAATTAGGCATAAAGGTGATTATAAGAAATCTCCTACATAATACGATCCACTGTTTTTATGGGCACGTTTTTATGATAGACTTAGCAAAGACCTGTAACATGACACCTGATTAAGCTGCCAGTGCTTGGCTACAGTCTCAGGCATCCGAAAGAACTCTAAGGTACTTCACTAGCTACTAAAATTCAAAAACCTAATGAAATGTACTTGCCCCATCAATACAAGAGGCAGTGAGTACCCATGCACAGGCACAACCCTTATTCCAAGACTTAGAATGGTGTGCACAATGTCAAAAGGCGTTAATTTTGATTTCCCTGGCAGAATTATTTTTTCCTCATAATTAACCAACTGGATGTTTGAAAGTGTAGCCTGATTTGTTCTGGCACAGAACCAAATTCAGCAGAGATTTGATTGGAAAATTACTCCCCTAGCTACCCATCTGGATTACAACAGTGTAAACCACCAGAAAAATATGGATCAATGCTACATTCAAGTCCATTCTGATGCCCAGCCTGATGATACAATGCATTGATTGAGCAGAAAACATTGATAAAATGAACCAATTAGTTTAAATTTTCAAATAAAATTTCTAATGTTTTTCATCTCATCACTCTCAACAACTCACTTGTGTGTGTTTTCTCTGGAAAAGCATCACATTCTTCTAAGAACTTAGATGCTAAACCTATTGTGAAAAAATGCAGTGGGGCTCTGTTCCCTGGAGCTCTTTGCTGAGCTCTTCCTATCCATAACAAGTATTTACACAGGAAACATGAGAAACCCAGGTAAAATACTTCCAGTACTCACCTTTTGAGAATGCCTGACTGAAAATGTACCACTCTAAGTCTGATGTGCAGAACCAAAGTTCCACTCTTGTCACGTCAACATTTGGTTTGCTAGTTATTGTTTTCAACAAAATGGTCACATCAAGATCTTAGAATGGTTTTAGGAAGTAGAATAGGAATTCCAGTGTACTCTGGAATACTGGTGAGGCATGAAAACACCATTAGTACTGCTCTTAGGTTTAAGCAATGTATAAGCTTAAATTCTAAAGAATATAAAAATAAATAATGTTCCTTTATTATTGCTTATTAACAAAGCATAGAATCATGCCATTTTTTACGTAACTTTTTCTCAGCTGATCATGGAATCTGAGTCTATAACATTGCAAGAAATTGTCCCAAAGGATTTAACATTTTTTATAAGACAAGGGAACAACCAAAAAAATTAGAAGATGCCTTATGTTACATTGCTATTCAATGTACTTGTGCATCTTCCAAGAAATAAAAAGGAAAATAGTTATTCACAATTTGGAGAGGGCAAAATCCAGCTCAGTATCTCTCAAGATTTGACCACATCCTTTCAGTTCTGCTAGCACTGCCTGTCTCTGGCTGTGCTGGAGCAGGGCAGCTCCCATGACACACCTTGTAGTCCTGCCTCTGTCCCCAAGCTCCTTTCAGCCCCTGCCTGCCAATTGCACTAGGTTTGCTCTGCAGGGAGTCAGGGTGCAAAGGGCTGGGAACAGGGTGTGAGTCTCAACATGCACTCTTTGCCCTCGTGCGCCTGGAGGCCAGGAAATACTCTGGTTCCAATAAGAGAGAGGGAGATGTTAGTCTGTTTGTACAAAGGCTGACATTTCTGGGACAAGGTAGCATCAAATTAGAAAGAAGAGGGAGGCAGAGATGTTAAGAATCAGAGACTGAGTGAAGTTCCAGAATGTAATTAAGAAATGATGACAATTATTATCTCCTATTACTGAGAGGTTAAAATGACCTGAGGACAAAGATTTTAAAAGTGTTCATGTACATCTTTCCTGGCTGTGATGGTGGTTTTGTTGCATAGATCTTGCTGGCTCTAGTAGGAGTTAGGCAACTCTGGGGTATGGAGCTCTTTGTAGCAGTATTTTACAATCTCTCTTGAAATATATATAGAAACATAAACTACTATTGCTTTAGTTATATAAATTCAGTGTTAAAGTTTAGCAGTCATCCTTCTCCCAAATGCAATGGCTGACTGCTCTTTGATGCCTGCAGACCATGAGACAGACCAGTGCACTCAGATGCTTTGCAAGACGAATTCCTTGATCACAGATTCTTCTGTAATTACTGCCCTGCTGTAAAATGAGATTGTGCACACCTGGCTCATGCAGGAATCACACACAATCTTCTTTGACTTTTCCGGGCCTTGATGAAAAGACAGACACATCTTGCTGCAGTTCCCATATCTAAAGGATTAATGAGGTTATTTAGGGAGTGTTATGAAGTTATGATTTATTTGGAAGATAGCTTAGAAGTATCATGTTATTTTGCAAGGAGCTGGGTGGGGCAGGAGCCTGGCTTGCATTTACAAGCATTATCTCTATTCTGTTGGAAATTTTCTTTCAGTTGGAAATATATTGACCTGTCAGGGGGAGAAGGGGAAAATCAACCTCATTAGCAGTTGTGGCATGGTTGCCTTTATTTTGAAAAAGAGGTGACTAAGGGAGGTATGACACAGGCCTGTAAAATGATAGATGGTTCAGAGAAAGCATGTAGGCAGTGATTACTCACTATTTCTTACAGTTTAAGGCTTCTTCAACACTCATGCTATGATGTGACTTCAAAATAAACAAAAAGGAGGGAGTTGTTCAGGCAGCACAGTGTTAATTCATGCAGCACAGTGTTAATCCATGGCATTATGAAGACAAAGAACTAAGAATCCAAAGTAAGGACTTGAATTTCTGTGGGAGACAGGTCAGTCAGTGGCTATTAAAAGGTTTTTTTTCATGTGCAGTTTTCAGCTTGGGAAGGTGGTAAGGTGGTTAGGAATATGGTTAGGAAAGTGGTTGAATATTTGAAAGAATTGCTGTTTGTCTCACATTTCTTCCTTAGATAAGTGCTAATGGCCACTGGCAAAGAGTGAATAGTGGAGCAGCCTTTATGTCCCTTTTTCCTGAACTTTGTGGTTTTCCATAATGTAAGCTGTTCATAACATTTAAAAACTGTTAATTTTTCATGGCATTTTCTTGGCTTTTACCATCTGATGGGACTCTTATTCATGCCAACACCTGGATTCTCATTTTGCCTCCACACTGGCATTTGTGTTGAGCTGGAGGGACTGTCCTGCCAAAGTCACTCTTTCCTTAAGCAACAGTCAGATACTTGCAGTTCTAAAGGAAGCCTTCTCAGAAATTGAGACGTGTGTGAGCAACTCTGACTCAGATTACAAATGCTCCCCTAAATTAGGATTAAATACCAACTTTTCTGTGGGCACCATGATAATTAAAGTTTTACAATAAACTGGAGTAGTTTTGTCATCACTTCTAATCCACGAAGAACTTCAGAATTCCTTCTGTGATGGCGAACTACTAGGAATGGATACAATTTCTAGTGCTACAACAATGTTGCTAGAGTGGATGCAGCATATTTTCCCCGGCTTTTAAGGTCAAGTCCATTTGCTGCTTAGCAAACTCTTTAAAAATGAACTGAAGTAGGTATTTAATGATGGGTAGTAGCTAGTAGTAGGTAGTGGGCTTTAGAATGAGCAGTGGTAGAAAAACTGAAGGGACACATTTTTTTCATTTGTAAGGCTTCTGCTTCCTGCTTTTTAATTTAGGTACAGAAAATTAAATGCTAACCAACTATTAAAATGTATGTTACAAGCTAAATATTGGGTGCAGGATGTACAGAAGATATTTAAGTAATTACTTCCTGGAAGGTCAATTTTTAGAAGTATACATGCTTAAATGTGGAAGTTAATTCCTCAGCATTGTACATTTTAATGACCTTCCTTGAAACTCCAAAAGCAGCTTGGGATAATTTTATTAGGTACACGTTCCTCCAGCTTCAAGATTTAACACGGACCCAGAAAATAATGAATATATGTACTTGCATCAATTTTTCATAGCCATTAAGAATTAAATGGATACAAGTGACTATAACTCATTTGCTGCCCAATTTATATACCCTGTATATAAGGGGGTTTTTAGTATACAAATTTTTTACTGCATTTCTGTCACTATTGTATTTCTTTAAGCTTAGGTTTATATTTCCTGATTTCAACAGCATGCCAATGAACAGACCAGCGTGGAATTCTAGCTGAAACTGTGCCTGAGAGTCTGAAGATACATTATACTAGAAATCCATGGGAGAAAATCAATGTTGTGATTGGTAACTATACACTATAGATTAATTAAGGCCAGAGGCAAGGGATTAAGCCCAGCACAATTCTTTATTTGCTTTGATTGCAAACACAATTGTAAGCAAACTTCTCTAAGACTGTTGAAAGTTGAAGGTCATGTTGCACAGCATTGACAAAGCTTTTTGTCTACCAGAATTTCAGAGCAGTCTCTCTATGTATCAAGGTACTGTGATGCTGTAGCCATGTGAATAAACCACCAGTGTTCCCTGTGCTGCTCTGATGTGGAATGGCATGCCATTTGTTTGGTGGTTTTCTCCAGATTGGCAATTACATTTTAAATTTATAAATCCCTAGATTTATATAATGGTAAATCATTGTTATGAATCCACAGATTCCCTATGAGGGAACCTTTCCCTGCTGGACTGAGAATTCTACATCATTATTTGTCTGTGACTTCTTAGGGAAACTAGAACAGTGCTAAGTAATTAGTACCAAAACTGACAGAGGGATTGATTTGGTTCTTCCTCGGACTGTAATCAATGTAATCCCTCCTGCACCCTGCAGAGAATGTCCTGCTGTCACCTCATTGCTCAGATATGGCGGAACTCGCAGCATTTAACCCAATGAACAGTAATATTTTTAATTAATGCAGCAAAATTTTGAGGTTAGAAGCTTGTTTTTTAAAGAATTCAAACCAAAAAAGAGTTTAAATCCTTTTCCAACTTCGGTCCATTTGAAGCAATACTCACTTGGCAGAGTGGCCAGAGTCACTAGAGTAAGGGAAAATACATATGGTGAGAACATGAATGTTCTGATAAAGCAAATAAAATCCCAGCTGCAAACATATGGCAAACCCTTCATTAGTGACCTGATCATCTTCATTTCATGGAAAACACTAACTGCTACAAATCTAGTTAATGATTGTTATGGTAAATTAAAACGCACAAAATCGTCTATAGCTATAATCCAATGCAATTAGGAGTAACTCTGGTGATGTAACATTTTCAATGTCTGACTGAAAATGAAGCATCTCAAAGCAAGGCCTGTTCTCTGATGCTTGAAATGCAGTTTTCCAGAACTATGTTCTCTGCTGACTGTTTTTGATAATAATGGAACAAAGGTCTGATTTTAAGAACCTTATCAGCACATCCCTGTGCAATTTTAGTGCATTGCTCATCCTCCCAATAAAGTAGAAGCAATTCTATCTTTACACATCCCACACCTACTGTAACTCCAAAATATCCTCCAGTTTACAGAGCTTCTGTAGCAATTACTCTCTGCATAGTCTTTTCCAGGTCAATCAGTTCTTTTAAATTAATTAATTAGCTCTGTTTTGGTTAAACAATAATTCATGACCTAGTCTCAGTTTCCCCTGATTTTTTTTCCCATTAATTGTAATGCGTACCCAGGTAGTCCCACTAAAAAAATATGGTCTGCTTGGGAATCACTCACCTTCACTGTGCTTTTATATTTGTTACCAGTGCTACTCACCTCAATTATCATGGGATGTTTTTTATTTTCTGATTATGCAGTTGACATTTTTTATGCAAGGCTTTCACAAATGAGCACTGCTGTGAGAGACGGGGATATAATTATGTTGCTGAAACTATGGGGAGGCTAATGGGGCCAAGCATTTAATTAGCAATTAAAAGTAGTTTGAATACTTCAAACTAAGAAAGTTTTGCATGGTTTACTCCAAAGGAAATATATTCTTCTGTTAAAAGTGCATTATCAAATTGAGGTTTAGACTTATGCTTTTATGGGGAGGTTGGGATTGTCAGTCATGCCTGTGACACATTCAGGCATCACAGCATTACTGTGTTGCTCAGTGATGTCTGAGGATGACACAGTACTGAACAAATTGTACCTGCAGCACAGAAGGTGCCAGAAACCACTGTCAGCTTAACTGAGTGCATAAAACCAGAAATTCTTGAATATATGGGAAAGGAACAGCACAAATAGAATGTTATTTCCTAGGAGAGAAAGTGGAATATATCAAACAGACTTTGAGTGAGAACGAAACAATCATACTCTCAGGGAAAGAAAAGAATCTCTCAGGGAAAGAAAAGGAATTTAGCTTCCCAAGATTGTTCCAGTTGGTGTTAAACTCTTATTGTAGTACATAGTTTTACCCAGCTCTCTTCACAAGTAAATCAGCACGGTAGCTTCTTGGGATCCAGTCTGTCTGGTCTAGAAATACCTGTCTCTGGTGCTCTGCCTTTTTTAATGGGACAGTGTGCTTGGCAGTCATCATCTTCATTTACAATAGCTCACTGGGGACCAAGCACCATTAACAACCCCCTGTGGTTTGATTCCCAGAGCTTGTGGCTGTCAGTTTGGTTCCAGAGACTTTGCCGTCACTTTTGCAGTTTTGTCAGGTGTAGCTTCAGAAGGCTGTACACCTCTCTGCCCCTTTGCCTTTCCAGTCTCCAGCTAATAAGGAGCCTCTGGACTTCAGAATTAACTTTGCCATGCCCCATTAAACACAGTTATTTTATCAGTCTTGTAGTGTTTCTACTGAGTCTGTTTGCAGCTGATGCATAAGGATCTCTTCAGATACTTGCTGATTGCGTCCCGGTACCTTTTGCTGGTTTAAGTCTTAATAGTAAAATCCATTTTGGCCATGCAAATAGTGCAGGGCAGCTCAGGACTGCATCAGGACTGTGGGGCTGCAGAACCTGTGCCCAGCTGGGGCAGGGAGCACAGCTTTGTCCTGGGTCTGTCCCCTGCCACAGAAACCATGGCAGGTGTGCCCATGGCTATCTCTGTTTAAGGCGTAAAGGGCATATGCTCTTCCTAATAGAGTGAGGAGGTTTTTTATGCTAAGGAAAACACTGATTTTGCAACATTAGGGACTTACTGAAAGTGTGAGGAAGAGACATAATTTGCACATTCATCCACATAATTCTGCAAGCATTTTCTACCTGCAGGTACAATAATGGATACAGTAAAATTAAAGCTATTTAATGGCTTCTTTTGTAAGGTACCATCTGCTTCAGAGCAGTATTTAACATTCAGGACTCTATTTATAAACAGGAAGAGGTGTAGACTTAAAGCTGGATTTGCACATCCCAGCACTATGGCCACCTCACAAGCTATATATATATTTAACATGATACAGATCTACAGACCAAGCCTTGTATGTTTAGCTGAAGGAACAGAATGTGAAAGTGAAGGCTTATACACCCTCCTCCCCAAGCTTAAACTGGAAGCAACCAGTGGGCGATAATTCTTCTTATCATTCTATTTTCATTAAATAGTCACCAGCATGTGAACGTATATTGGAGAAATAGAAATTGTGTAACTGCTTTGCTGTGATATGGATGTATTTATAAATAGACACTGCAAAAGAATTCCTATTATATTGATCCAACAGTTTATCTTTAGTCTTGCCACTAAAACTTGTTCTGTACTGGTCAAATTAGTTGTCCAGCACATGTTTGCACGTATGGTATTTGGATTTTATCCAGTTTCTGCCTAACCAAATAGCTGAAATGGTGAAGGAACAGTCCAGAGAGATTTGTGGCTATCTCTGGATAACCATGAAACAAAGCAAGGCAAGGTTTGCCTGTTTTCTACATGATGGCAAGAGAGGAGGCTAATATTTATCAGCTGAGTTGATTTGGGGTTGTGTTATGTCTTTGTATTTTAATGATACATTTTTCTGTGAAAAAAGGACCTTTAAACAACACAGTCATGGTGTTTGCATCCCTACTTTGTGAAACAGCCTGCCAGGCATGTCAACATATTCACTGAATTAATTAGCAATTTCTTTAATTTTTTTTGTAAAAATGTTTTCTCTGAATCGCCTTTTTTCTAGAATAGCTTTGAATTGGGAAACACAGCTATGAATTTTTGTTTCAGATATGACCCAGGGAAAAATCAGTAACTTACACAGGTTTACAAAAAAAAGTTGAATTCTTTATAAGTATGCTCTCATGGCTGCCAGGAGTATCAACTGCTAGCAGCAGTTTCGGTTTCAACCTCTTTAGTTAGACAGAACTCGTGGGTCACTGAAAGAGTGGTAAGCGTTGGAACAGGCTCCTCAGGCAAGTTGTGGATTCACCATCCCTGGAAGTGTTCAAAAAATGAGTAAATATGGCACTTTGCAATATGGTTTAGTAGTCATGGTGTTATTCAGTCAAAGGTAGGATTTGATAATCTCAGTCTTTTCCAACCTTAATGATTCTGTGAATCATTTAAAAAATATAAGCTGTCTTTTATTGTAAATTCAAATGAGTTGCAGATGTGAAAACCCCACCTTTTTGATACACCCACAAATAAATTTAAGATGAAATCTAAGTGCAAACAAATATAATACTTTTTTTGATAGAGAATATGAAAGCAAAACTGCCTGAATTGTAAATGTATTTATTTTCAGAAGTTATGTTTGACATTCTTGGCTGAAAATGAGAAGTAATTTTGACATTCGCATTGAAAAGGTACATTTGCTTCCTGCCATGGCTGGCTTACACTGCCGTCAACGTGAACTGCATTTTCCCTCAGGAGCCAAGGGACGGTGCAGACCTTCTGCTACAAACCTGCCTCTCAGTAGACCCATGAATCTGGGCCTTTATGTAGATTTGGGAAAGAAAATTATGTAGAACTGCTTTGCTAAAATATTATATTTTCATGTGTCTTTCATCAAAAACATTACATGGATATTTAATTAAAAGTTTGAAGGGGAAGGAGGGGGTGGCTACAAACTTACCTATGTATGTGTTTATTTTGATTGCAAACCAGAGAAGAACAAATCTGTATTCCTAGGAGTTCAAATGTTAAGTAATGGTGAATTTAATTGTTAAGATTACATAATCTCTCCACACTGTGTATATTCTGTCTGTCCCAACTGAATCATGATATTTGACTAGAAAACCATTGATCTGTAAAAGTGATTTCCTTTTAAATAAGGTACTAATCTTCAAGACAATTGTGACATGATTAAAAACTATAAAATTGTTGCTAAATGCAAAGAAAATTATCACCAAGCTAGGAAAATAGAAATACCTGAAACACTTCAGACTTACTTCCCATACATTTGACAGCACAGGTTATTTATTTACCTCCTATTTTATATGCCAGAATTGTGCATGTGCATATGTTTATAGGTATGTACTAATCTGTTTATAAAGAATGAAAGTTTTTTTTTGCCACTAAGACAAACATAAAGATGAGATCCCTGCTCAGTGACTCATAGGTCTTATGCTGCAAGGTTTGGAATGCACAGAAGAGATGGGGAGTGTCTCCAAGTCCCTCCCATTGAATCAGTGGGAGGAAGAATCTTTGTTTTTGCCTTGGAATCTGCTCAGGTTGTTGCAGATCCTGATAGGAAAGACTTTAACATATATTCAGTTCCACAGGTGTACTAAGTTTGTAGACATGCTGGCTGAGGAATAAACCTTTCACAGGTTTGGCAGTTCTTATATGTCTGGTAATAGACATTAGTGAGCCAAGGCAGGTGGTTGATTGGATTATTACAAATAATTTCTGAAGGAGATTTGAATCTGCTGAGTGAGAAGTGGGTAGAGAAGCTTTTTCTGGAAAACGTTCTGCATACTATACAGAACTTGGGGAGAGGGTTAGAAATGCTCTTTTACTGAAAAAAAATTTAAAAAACACAAAGAAATGTTAATTGCATTCAGATAAGGCATTTGGCCAGATGAACAAGGTTCATTGCAACTGAACAACTCTAAATGCAGAGCTGATGGACAGATTGTTCTTTCCATGCAAGTATTTAGATGATTGGTCTCAACAGTGGAAGCTACATTCAGGGTCAGTCTCTTTATCTGGGAACAAAAGAGAATATTTTAAAATACTTCAAAACCAAATATATTCAGAGTTATAAGATTAAAAGCACAGGAAGTACATAATCAACTCAAGTTTCAGAGAACCAATAAATTTCAAATTACTAAATTTTTGGAGGAATTTTTTTTTCTGGAGATATGTCTCAGAAATTTACCATTGTGTAATTTTTTTTGTGTGTATTAATGGCAAAATTCTAGATTAGACAAACAACAATGTGTCTTGATTATTCAAATGGCTCAAAGCTTTGGAGTAGATGGCATGCCTTAATTTTCTGAAGTACTTGGGAGTCTAAGACTCTAGTGAAATTTTCTAAACTGCTGGAACATACAATGAATAAAAAAATGGTCAAAAATAAAGGGATTGTTTTCTGCAATGTTACATTTCTGGGATACCTAACACAAAACAGAAAGTTGATGTAAATTACAAAAATACCACAAACTGTCCACAACTCCTGCTAAAGCTTATGAATTTCTATTGTTTGTTCATGGTCCTGTTGTACTTAGATCTAAGCCTAAGATATCCATACGTGTGCATGTATCATGAATCATTTTGCATGACTCAGCTCTTTTCAAATGCTGTATGGAATCCTTTCCCCTTTCAGGAAAAACCTCTGACATCAGTAGACAAGGAATTTACCCACCTCATTAGGGCAGAGTTGCTACTGAATGTGTAAATTCTAATTAAAAAAAAAAGCAACTGAGTTAATTTTACCATGAAGAGCACTTCATTCATCTCAGCTGCAACAAGCATATACAGGCAGGCATAAGTATCATACCCTGGGACATGAGATACATGAGAAAGGTTTTGTCCAATTTGTTTTTATACCCAGTCTTTTCACACTGGTACTTGATCATGAGGCAGATATTATAAAAGTTGTATGGTAGTATATAATGATCAACTCAGTTCCACAATGATGACACTTCAAGCATCCATATACAGAAAGCATGTATAGTTTTTCTACATTGTGACTTTTCCTTGCATTCACAGCTATCCTTTTTTCAAGTTTTGGCACCTGGATAGCTGGTAGAAATTTAAAATGAAGTTTAAGAAAGACTTCCATGTACAAAGAGACGTTGAGTAAACATTTAAATGTCAAACACAAGTGGAACAATGATAATTCTGGCCATCTAAAATTTCTTGTTTTAAAATGAAATCACTTGCTAATTCAGTCTGACATAATAGGCCAAATTTTTCCTTTCTTATTTATCCCATATATGTGGAATGTGAAGTTTGAGCAGCAATGAATGGAGAAAGGATGAGTCATAGGTGAGGTATTGTGCTGTTTTTACCCAAAAGAGATGGTTATGGACCTTCTATGGAATAACTTGGATTTATGACCACTCAGTAGTTGTATTTCTAAACTTAATCATTTATTTAGAGACTGTATTTAAAATATCCAATTAGAATATTTAAGAACCACATTAATTGATAAAAATGTGTCCTTGGGACAATATTATTTGTTTTACCATGTCATACATCCAGGTCTTGCTCATGGTTTGTTTCATCACTTGACAGTCACTATCCTGGGAGGGGACTGCAGCAGGTTCACATTTCTCTCTACAAGTCCCTGACAGGAGGTTGTAGCCAGGTGGGGGTCAGCATCTTCTCCCAGGGAACCAGTGACAGAACGAGAGGAAGTGGCCTCAAAGTGCACCAGGGGAGGTTCAGGTTGGACATCAGGAATAATTTTTTCACTGAAAGGGTGCTCAGGCATTGGAACAGGCTGTCTGGGGAAGCGGTGGAGTCACCATCCCTGGAGGTGTTGAAGAGACAATTGGGCATAGAACTTATTCCATGGTTTAGTTGGGATGGCAGCGTTGGTCAGAGGTTGGAGTCCATGATTTTGGATGTATTTTCCAACCTTAACAGTTCTATGATTAATTTAGTTTCATAGCTGGACACACTGTGATTTACAGTGGTGAATCTCCATTGAAACCTCCTGATCGGTAAATGTATAATACCATCTGATCCTGACAATTATTTTTGCAAACACTGGCCTCAAAGCCAGTCAGCCTCCTCTGTCCTACCCTTTCTGGCTGCCAATTCCCCATTTTTTACTAAATGTTGACAAAACACTGGTGCTACTGAGTGTCTATTTAATTTTTGACTGATTTTCCTGCTGCATGAGATCACTGGCAATTGCTAGAACACATTCTTGCTTTTCCAAACTTTGTGTTTATTTCCCTGAAGATCTTGCCATCTGCTGTGCTCAGCTGCCCAAATAAGTAAAATTTTCCATGTCTTATAATTCTTTCCTGAAAATATTGTCTGTTCTCTCAATATTTCCAGTTTTCATCAGGTTCTTTATGATCAGTTCACCTCTAAATAACATGTATCATAACAGGCCGTGTTACCAAAATCAGGAATATTGGTTTTGGCAGCAAGACAGTGGTTACTGAAACAACATTCAGTAAGTGGCATTCCAGATATTATCTAGAGGTCAGCCAATAGAACTGTGGACAAGAGATTCATATATGATGCTGTTCATGCAGTGTATATTTCTTTGTCCTTACTTAGCATTTACACCTCATTTATTTCGACTTGCTTACTGTTGCCAACCCTGAGTGCTCAAAATCATGAAATTGGCTTGAAAATTATAATGCTTTAAGCTGTAATACATTTGGAAGTTCTTAACCCAGAGCACTTGCACTTTCAAGCATTCTTCTATAGCTAGCAGGAAATGTGCTTTCTTGGGGGGAGGGCAGAAGTGACAGGAGATATTCACAGAAAATACTGTGACCCCATCTGAGGTTAGAAAACACAAAGTATCTCACTTTTGAGAACTCAATGCTGGCTGAGTGGCTGAGTTACTCATGATTTATACTACCCTAAGTAAATCAGAATACCGCATAAATGTGTAACAAAAACAATGTATTTTTTCACCTGTTAGAACTTATGTGATCACTGCCCCTTCCTACTGGTTCCATATTATTTTATTTTAAGAATCAAGTGAGCAAAAGCTCTTGGAAATGGAAAGGCACATGGTGCAATTACATAGAGAGCTGAGGCAGTGAAGACATCTGTGCTGCCTGCCAGACTGGTTAGTTCTCATGTTAATCTGTTTATGCCCATCATCTCTATTGCTTAATGACATCACAAGATTAGTCTGAGCATACCTTGGGTCAGTCTGAGCCACACTTAAGGTCTTTGCACTATCAAAATGGGAATTGGCTTTGATTGAGTGAAAGTACTCTGTTCCTTTGCCTTGACATGTGTTCAAAAATAGAAATGTGGCAAGGTAGGGCAAGAAAAACAAACAACCACTAAATAAACACCCCAAATCTTGCATACCTTACAGTAAATTCTTTGAAAACTGGATCTGGGGCACAGAGCAGAGATTTCTTGTGAATTTTAACTCTAAAACTATTTTGTCTATAGTTTCACCAAGCAAGCTTTCACATTCTTATGCCCAGGTCCTGCTGCATTTTTCTCTTTGGTGTTTTCTAGTGGGATGAGAGTGGGAGGTTAAGGGAAAGAGCAGTATGAAGAATGAATAGTGTTGCTCCATGTGGATCCTGGGGACTCCCATAAATCTAAAAAAGAAACGATGGAGGAGGATGTGGCTGGCTGCTGAAATGCTCTGTGGGCAATATCCTTTCTGTGGCTGTGGCAGACCTTGCACACCTTTGGGCTGGTGTGTGTGTGTGCTGGGTGCTGAGCAGCGTGTGCAGCTCATACAGAGCTGTGCCTTGGCACTGCACCCTCTGCCCACGTGCACACACTGAGCATGCCTGCTTTGGGAATCATACAAATGCTTCATACAAATGGAAAGCTCATGTGAACCAGCATGACGTTACAAGGAGGAACTTTCCCAGGTGAAGGCTTTTCCTCCAAGACAACCTTGAATTTTCATCCTACAGTGCAGCCTTTTTCTCCAGCTCTGTAAATCTTCTCTGAAATGCCTTTATATTGCTTTGTGTAGTTCAGCAGAGTGCAAAATAACCTCTTGGTGTTTGCTTTAGTTCTGTCATATTCTGTTTACAAATTCAAAAGGACCTAACATAAATAGCTGTCAACACTTACATATTACTGTGATTCACTGACTTCACTACAAGAATTTTCGTATAGCAGCAGAAAGAGCATCAATATAAAAATCTTATCTTGAAAGCCACTGCAGTTGTTCATCTCTCTTTCAGTGAGTGTGTGCACAGTGAATCTAATTATGCTACTTGAGATATAATTACACAGCTGCGAGAACAGGACATCAAAATGGTACCTCAGCAGTAGTGTGTGGGGCTGAACAACATAGAGTGAGGGGCTTTCTTTTTCCTGTACTGCTACAATACATATTGTTTTGATCATCTAGATTTCAAAACTCATATAAATGGGGGACAAGAGAGCAAAAGAAAAGAAATCAGTAAAATCAAAGGATCCGTGTCTCTTCTTCTCTTTTGTTTATTGACAGTATAATAATTCTTAAAATTCTTAAAATTCTTAAAATTCTTCAATAATTCTTAAAATTCTGCTGAATTTTTTGGTGGGGGAATCAGTTCTGACCAAATCCTACCCTGCAGTTTTCAGGATGCAGGAGTTATGCTTTAAGGAAAGATGGTTTGGGGTCTGTTTTTGTTATAGCTATTTAATATCTAGCTGTAGGAAATCTTGCAGCACTGATTGCTAGCTGCCTATCTGTGGTCCTGTGGCCTATGACATCTCAAACCTGTCAAGTGGAAAGATGTCAGCACGCAGCAAACATTGCAGGCTGGGATTTAAATCATGTCTGCTGTGCCATGGGAAGAAGAAGCAAAGAGACTTGCTGAGCCGCCCTTACATAACCATGCGGTGGACAAATACGCATCTGGCATGTATTACGTTTTGAAAAAGCATTGAGCTCCAGGCTTCTCAATTCTCAAAATCAAAAATGTACAAACACTAGAGCAGAGTTTGTATTGCAAAATGATGAACAACTATCTCACAGCTACAGGAGGACTGTGAAGTGAGGACTGTGGTATCCCCAGCTAGTTCAGTTTAGTCTTACTGTCTGGAAATGCAATTCTGGGGACCTCAGTCTGACATCTCACCTAAGAGGTCTGGTTTCTCAGAGGTCACCATGGTACCTTCCTTCAGTGGCAGCCCAGGGCACTCTGAATTGCACAAGGACTATTCCTGGCAGTAAAAATATACTGGGAGACATATTTAGCTCTTGTGGAAGATTGTGGAGCTTCACTGAAATAAATGGACTAATTGAGGAGTAAGGTAAAACCACTGGCTTTAATGGCTTGAATGTTTCCTTCCTTTTTTTTCTCCTGATAAAATTGTAAACAAGGTACAATTTAGGGCAAAGTTCTGACTAAAACATTCCATCTAGATAGTCTGATTGGTGAAATTCATCTGACAAAAAATGACAATATTCAAATGAATAGCTGGATAAAGTTAAGCAAATTCATGATGGACTATGACCAATAACTTCTATAGTGCCACTAGAATGATGTCCTAAGTGTCAGTACCATGAAGCAGCCAAGAAAGACTTTGTCACTGAACTTCTAAGGAAAAGTCCTGTGCTTTCATGCATGGCATCTTTTACTTGCCTACAGATATTCAGTGCAGAGTATTTAGAAAAAAAGACTCGCATAGTCAGCAGGCTGAATTGATAAATTTGCTGGCATAAAATGCCATAAAGAACTTTCTGAATTAATTAGAGGCAGCAGGGCATTCAGCATTCAAATATATGATTCCTAGGATTGAGAAGCTGCCATGGATTCTAGCTCTTTGGATAAAAGCCAAACTTTTATGCAAACCAACAAGGCGTGAGCTGTGAAAACTGCTTCACTGCATTCCTGCTGCCTGGTCTTGATGACCAGTGCTCCAAGGGAAAGCTCTATCAGTGGGGTCTGAAATTTCTTACTGGCAATGGCTGATGAGAGTAAAGTGGAGTTTTTCTCTTTACACTCTGGGACAAGGATTTTGCTTTGCAGGGCACTAAGTCTGATGGAACTGTAATTGTGCTCAGGTTTACTGTGGATGATGCAAATTAAACTATGAAGACACATAGATGTCTCAGAAGAAATGCAGACTGTGGTGCTTGGGAGTCTCAACAGCTTGGTGTTGGTGAATACAGGGTTAAGCAGTGCTTTTCTGAGCTGATATCCTTTCATTCTCTAGCTGTAGCTGGTCACTGTATTATTTTTACTGGAATTTAGTTCTTCATTTCCAGGCTATTAAAAAGAAGTGATTTTAAAAAATGAATACATAAACAAAAATGTGCAAATGTAGGATTCACATTTAATTGGAATTTTGGTTTGGTTGCACTTGAAGCCACACTTTCTTCCTCTTGCATACCTTCTGTCCTACAGTATGACTAGTGCAACCACAGACAGCTAACTCTAAATTTGAATGCTTGACATTCCCAGCAAAAGTGAATTCATAAATTGTGTGCATTACCAGTATTTGTGCAAATTGGGTATTACACTTGGATGTGTTCCTGAGTGTATTTCCTAATCACCAAAGCCCTTGGGACCATCTAGTCCAACCTTCTTCATAGCAGGGCCAATTTCTACACTGAGTTCAGTATCTTGCAACTGAAGCAGAGAGCATCTTTTTATAGACACCCTGACATGAATTAAAAGCTCCAAGTGTCCCAGCATATTCCAGGGCAAGAAATCCCACTGGTTAATTACTCATGGTGTTAAAAATGTGTGTCTTGTTTCCAGAGTGAATTTTGCTGAGTTCAGCTTCCAAGATCTGCATCTTTGAATATGAAATGTGAAACTTGTTGTTGTTTATTTCTTATATAGCTTGTCTGCACAAGGAAAGGAAATTATTCTCTGCAATTGGCAGGTAGGATGGACAGAAGGGTATTAGTATTCTTTCTTCTCCTTTCTCCATTTGGAAAATCAGCATAATCTTAGGAGAAATTCAATGTTATGCTTTTAGCATTACTTCATACAAGTTTTCCTACATACTTCTCCTAGAATGGGAATATTATATATAAATGATATGCAGAATATGAAGAACATCGAGGTGAAAGGCCAGTGTCTGCTCCTAGTATGTTTCTCCTGCTCCTAGCAGTTTCTTCTTCCTCAGTTTTGTGCTAGTATATATTTCATTGGCCTCCCTGATTAACTTCATCCATTGTTTCTGGATTGTCTCACCACCACCAATCTTCTGATTATTGCCAAAGCTTAGTAGTTTCTGGAGTGATATTATACAGCTTGTCTGGGAAATCTCAATGCAGATGGAAGCTGGCTGCTATGTGTGTTACTGTTGGCAGTGATTGTATATTTAGAGCAGTATTAGCAATTTTTTTAAATAGGAAAAGCCCAGATTTACTAACCTCATCTCTGTGAGTGACATAGTCAGAGTTTACCCTAATTTATGTTGGTAGATAGTTCAAAGACAGTGACCAGAGAAAGCTTGATGACATTCAAAGTACACACTCTGATTGGGAGAAATTGGTGACTACTTAAAATAATGGAGTTTAAAATTAAGAATCACCAGAATACTTTGGAAAGCACTTCTGGACACTATGAGGGTATATGTTGGGAGTCTGTGAAATGGGAATTCCTTCCTGGGAAAGAATCACTGGAAAATGTCACAGCAGTGTCTTAATCATCCCTCCCTATTGCTGCCCACCATGGGCTACAACAAAGCTAAGAAGATGGGGGAAGAGAAGAAGAGGGAGGAGGGAAGGGAAGGCAGGAGCAGCAGCTTTAATGCAGAGGCTCTTAGAGAAGAATGTGTATGGTTACTGCAAGGTGCAATCTACATCCTTAAAGGGAAGAATACTGCTATAAAACTTTTCTGAAATACTGTTCCAAGTACTTCCAGAATGAAGAAGGAGGGGGAATAAAAAAATCCAAACTAAAAAGAGAGAAAAGAAGGGGGAAAAAAAGAGGAAAATTTTGAGGACACAGAAATGGAAGGAGGTGAACCAATCATTCCCCACTGCATGTTCTCCATCTGAGCCTATGAATATGCAAATGAATATCTGAACAAACATTATCACTGACACAGATTTCCTTCCACAGCATATTTGTGTTGCCATGCATATGAATAATTGCATTACTAAGGCAGAAGGTCTGGTTCCCACATTTTACATGCACCTATATTTTATCTGTGGCTATGCTTTGCACTCTAATTATATGGTGTTGGAAGCATCCATTTGTCTTCTTTCTTCCCAGTGAACAACACTTTTTTTTACCCAGCTGACCCAATGACTGAAAAAAAATTGGAGCAAGAATAGAAAGTGACAGCTCAAGCTAAGTCTGGACAGGAAGGAGGCAAAAGGAAAACATTTTAGTGAAGAGACAGAGTTCAGGTCATCTGCCATCTGCTAGACCTCATTTAATTGTTTATCTGCATAGCAGCAATCACTTTTCACTGTCTCATCTCCCTTCCCTTTCTCTTCCTGTAAGCTCCATGACTAAAATAGGTAGACTCAGAGATTAAATGGCATGACACTCTTTCCCAGCTGGGGGGAACATGGCACAAGCACATGGTTCTAGCACTCTCTGTGACTTTTGTGTTTGGCAGGAGTCATGGTGCCAGGGCTGCTCCCAGCCACTAAGTATCCAGGGACCAATGTATTGTAACAGCATCCAGATCCTTCACTGGTACAGTTGTCATCAGCCCTCTCTCATCTGATATATTTAAGTGGAAAACTTCTGAGAATCTGGCACAGCATGCATGTCCTGGGCTACTCAATTTTGCAAGTCTCACCAATCCCACTCTGAGGTCAGGATAAGCACTTGTCAATTTTTTAACTCAGAGCAAACCCATTTTTGCAGACATTCAACTAATTCACTACTGAGCAGAAGGTCAGCCCTGTAGTACTTAAATGTCATTTATGCCTTATCTGAAGATTTTAATGGGACTTATTTGGTATATGATCTTGGCCTGGCCTTGGCACAAGGGTTATTTTCACCCGAAATGAACTACTGAGGGGCTGACAACATCCTTTGGAAGACAACCAGCAAGAAGTCATTACTCTTGGGATAACTGTGAACTCCAGGAGAGTTAGAGAAATATTTCCTTCTTAGGCAGAAAGCAGTGTCATATAAAGGAATGAACGCAAGTGCTGGGTTTATTGGCAAAGCTAAGATAGCAAAAGTAACTGAAAAGTGTTTGCTTCCACTCAATAAGAAACATCCTAATAGTTTTGAATAGTGTTAATGTCTGCTCCTTGCCTTAAGTTTAAATTGTTTTCACAAACTGTTAAAGTCAAGATGATGAAATTGTCCCATCCAATAGAGCACATCTATTTACAGAATGGATGTGTTCTGTACCAATAAGAATTACAGAATCATTTAGGTTGTAAATGACCTTTAAGGTCATCAAATCCAGCTGGTAACCCAGAACCACCAAGTCCATCACTGAACCACTAATCCCTAATGCCCCATTTACAAGCCTTCTAAATTTCTCCAGGGATGGTAAATCCACCACTTCTCTGGGCAGCTTGTTCCAATGTTTGACAGCCCCCGCTCTTCACCTTGTTGACCCTCATTGAACTGGCCTCAGCCATTGATCCAGCCTGTCCAGATCCCTCTGCAGAGGCTTTCTACCTCCAGCAGATCAACACTCCCACCATCATTAAGCTCTAGACCATCCAACCACTGTCTCACATACACGGCTACCCCACCACCTCTCCTTCTTGCCTATCCCTACACCTACTGCACTATCCATTACAACATTCCAGCTGTGTGAACCAACCCACACTGTTGCCATGATGGCAACTTGGGTCATACTTTTCCTGCTGCACCTTGGTTTCCAGCTCCTCCTTTTGCTTGCCTATGCCACATACACTGGTGTAGATGCACTTCAGCTGAGCTATTCATACTGTCACCTTTTAAAGGGGTGAAGCCTTAATTCCTGATCATTCCCAGGCACTTCCTGTTGTTTCTAACACATCAGTAACATATCATGTCTAAAACATCACGTCTCTGCTGCTACAGATACTTTAAAAGGAAAATTTATTATCTGAGTATTTTAAAATAGTGTTCTCCAGTCCTGTGCATTCAATCGTCATCATCTAGAGCCAAAACAGCCTCTGGGTACCACTTTTTTAGGAATTCAGAAGATTTATGCATCTCTTGCTGTGCTGAATGCCATTTTTTGAGTAAGCATAGAGCACTGAAACTTTCTTTTAAGAAGTAAGGGAGGAGGAGGAAAGATTAAAGGGGCTCATGTGCTTCTAACATAAAATTTGAGGAGCTGATGAAAAGCAATTTGATTAAAATATGATTGAAAGGATGTTCTGTGGCATACCTTAGGCTGATATTTTTTCAGAAACATAGGTGCAGGGGGGAGAAGGGGAGATATTGGTTGTCAATATTTCTGGGGTTTTTCCATGAGATTAATAGCTAGTGTTGCAAGCTGCCCTGCAGGAAAGCCTCGTGGGACTAGTAGGGCACTGCCACAGTGACAGAGTTTCTTTTCCTTTGCTGCAGTTGGTTAAGACAGCAGCACTGAACTTTCATCCCTGGTCAAGAATGTTTGTAGTCAATTAGAAACCCAGTTTCCCTTAATTTAGGGCTGCTCTGCATCACCCTGGGAACATAAAACGTATTTTAAGTGAGTGTAAGTGTAACTTATAACCATTAAAAGCAGCTTTGCATTGTACAGCAGTTTAAAGCCTCGGGGATAGTGAGAATCTGGATTTCCAATGTGTAAATTATGGTCAGTCTGAAAATTAAATTAATATTTTTATATTTTGTAGTGCTACCACTAAACCAACCTAAGTTATTTACATCTAATTCAATACTGTAGTTATATTAATTAGAGCTCCTTAAACTGCTTGGTAATCTCTAGTTTTCAGTATTTTGCTTTGAAAATATTTGGGAATTTTACAAACATACATTCAGAGATAAGATTGTTCCGTCCTTTTTTATTCCTTTTGAAGTTCCTCAGAAAAGACAGCACAGCAGGTCAGTTTGGAAAACACTCTCTAGTCCATTGTTCCTTTTCATATTCACTATGCTTCTTTAAATAACATATCACAAGACACTTTACATTCTGAGAGTTTTGGCAACTAAATCAAAGTTTTCAGTGTTTTTTACTTAAGTATCAACTTATTGTGATTAATTATCTCACTCTTAGCACCAGTTATGGTGTGCTGCCACCGAGCCTTCAGCTGGCACTGATGGCACTTGAATAAATAATTTACTCCAGGATGTGTTCCATGCATGTTACTTTAAAGTGGCAGAGATTTAATCTATACTGTTTTCAGGCCATAAAGGCAGCAAAACTAAATAATAAATCATGGCATCTCCATGAAAGCAAATAAGGCTTACTCTTGCAAAAGTAATTACACACATTCCTCTGTTCTTGTGTCTCTGTCATCAGCATTGCTCCTGAAAAAGGAGGCAGAAAAGCATCCTGGGTGTTAAACACCCTGGGTATCATGTCTTACTTCAGGATCTGTTCAGCTGCTTCTGTCACTAGTAGTTTTCAATAACACACCAGAGGTAAATCAGCTATATATAGATACTTATAATACAAAATTAATATGTATCTCATCATTTTGCTCTTCCCATTTCCTTCAAATATTGTTCATTTCTCTCAACAGGCATTGGTGTCATGATTTTTTTTAATGCAAGAACATCTTTAAAATGCAGTGAGCTTTCCTTCTACTCCTTTCTTAATTTATATTTTCTGGAAGATTTTAATATTCACTGGGATAACATCTCAAAGCCCCTTGCAAAATCTGTATTCTGTAGACTCCCATTAAAAGCGATGTCTAATTAACAACCAAAGCCTGCAGGATGAACTCCCTGGGAGCAAATGACTAATTCTTGATAGCAGGACTGTGTTTTTAAGCCGTTGCCAACATCTTGAGAACAGTTCGACGCTGGAAGCTGCTCCCAAGGGTCCTTTCTTTCAGTTTCACAACGCATTGGCAGAGGCAGAGGCTCCGGGACGGGCGCACCAGTAGGGGGAGATGAGGGGATGTCTTTCCGCTTCTGGGAACCTCGGCACTCTCGCCTGCCTTCAGACGCAGCTTTTTGGCTTTTTTCTACAGTAACACATTTTCACTGCACAAACTTGCAGTGCTTAATTAAAGCAATAATTTTAAATACATTTAGGCAAATCAGTGCAGTGTTCTGCTGGATACATAAATTGAGTAAAACTTGCTGCTTGCACCAGTAAATTTATAGGGACAAGCTACTCCTGCAGATCAAATTTTAAGTCAATGAATGTTTAACCACACTGTTGGGCTTTGCCTGGGCTACTGGCCCTGCAGCTGGATGCAATAGGGCAACTGGGACTGTGGCCCAGCTGTGCAGGAGCTAAAGCTTGGCTAATTTCCTCTAATAGCAGATGTGTCAGGCAACTCCACCAGTTGTTCTTGGCAGCCTGCAGTGCCATTTGGCTGTAGTTTGCTTCTGACTCTTTTGCCTTTCATTCTTGTTTGCTTAGTCTTGATTCCTGGTTCCTGCTTCCTTTGTGTTATGCTCCTGTTCTTCACCTTGTCCCAGTCCTGACTTGACTTCGAATAGGGACTCTGGTTTTCAAACACCTGGCTCTGTGACCTTCTGACTATGCTTTCCAGTTTGAGATTGTTCTTTCCATCTCTGGTGTTTTGATTTATTCTTTGATTATTCTTATGCTGGCTTTACTCCTCTCCAGACTCAATTCTTATCTGCTCTTCACCTTTGGGCTTAGTGGAGTCATCTGATGAAAGTAGGTGCCTCTTAGGAAATCTGAAAATGCAGTGGAGGAAACTTGTGTTAGGCTTCTCAGCAGTATTGGAATGAGGACAGATATGGAAGTCCTTTGCATGATTTCCCTTGCATGCTGTGAGGGATTACAGGCATGACATGTGGATCAGTTTTGCACCAGAGGCTTAATCTGAATGCAAATATTAATTTTCAGCCTTAAATGACCACAGTTATGCTTCTTTTATATTGAAACCTGTTGTAAGCAGGCCAGTTCTGGCATGGGGTAAACAATTTCCAGGCCTCAAGGTTATTTTCTCTCACTTGTGTTCTTCTCTTTCACTATTTGTTGACTTTTCAAATGTCACTCAAACTCTGTATAACTGTTCATGGCACCAGTTGTTACTGTTTTCCATGCTGATTCAGCATCTTGGAATATGTAGCTAACCTTTTTCTCTTCTGTATTCCAGATGCCATTGCTAGCATTTTATGGCAACACAATTCATTTTGGTATCATCCCTTCCACGACTCTCTATAGAATTATCTATTTAGCTTTGCTTTCTCAACCAGGCGCAGTATCATTAACATTGTGTATAAATTCTTCTAAAAACTTCAGGACAAAATCCAGAACCTGCATAATTAGCCAAGTCAAAAGCCCAACAGATGAATGCTGGGAAAGACATGCAAAGCTCCAGAGAGGCTGATGATTAACAGGTTAAGTGCCCACAGGGGATCCATGAAGACCATGAGTGAAGAAAGGAGAGGATACATTTAGTGATGAGTTATGTGTCTGTGTTTTGCCATCTGAACTTTCCATCTCCTTGCCAACATAACCAGAAAGCATTTCAATGATACAAAGAATTTACTTGCTACAGGCCCTTTATCTATCTATCTATCTCCCTCTTTCGTACTGAGGTAGAACAAGAGGAGAAAAACTAAGTCAAAAAAGTCCTCAGACAGCGCCCCTTGATGGTGATCTAAATTGCTATGTGGTCCTTTGTGTAGGCTCTCTACATGGGGGTGGATTTCCTCTCCTGAGAATATGATGGAACCAAACGGCATGTGGAGTGTTGACAAATTATATTGCCTATCCAAGGCTAGTATACAACATTTGCTATGAAATTTATTTTATATATTATTTTAATAATATATTTAATAAATTATTTATTTTATGTTAAATGTAGATGGATCTTGTTCTTTTGAAAGTTTTAGGTGCTTGTTGTCACTATTGTGACAGTGAGCTGTAACAGAACGTTGGGTTCACTATGGAGCATCTCCTCAAGACTCACTATCAGCATAGACTGGTATGTAGTGGTTTTAATCTTGTAGACAATGATGCTATAGAGGCTATGGCCTAAGCAATAGACATAGATACAAAGATGTTGGGAATTCCCAGTAATTTTTATATTGAAGGGAAGTAAATCAAAGCAATTGCACATCTCTCTTGAAAGAAAAATCAGGAAAATCATTATTTAAGGCATCATCAATATCCAGACTAACCTTGTTGCACATATTTTCCATCCAGCCATCACAGTATTTAAGGGCCCTTGCTAATTCCCCTTTACTTCCAAGATATTGCCAAACTTACATTTATTACATGTGGAGCAGAACTTCCAGAGGCTAATAATAATGCAGGAAGGACAGCCTCCTGTAGGTAGAACAGTCTTTCTCTAATAATAATGATTAAAATTTTAAATACTATTTCTCGCAATCAATACTTTTAGACAATATCTTAATTGGTTGAGTCAGTGGGCAAAAGTATTGCTACATGTCTATAAAATAATCCTCACCTTGCTGCTGAAATAGAGTCAAGACAACTTGACTGTTAATTTTTCATAGGATCTATGATACAGTTTGAAGTCCCTCAGTCTGTGTGTCTTTAAGAAAGTCTGGTTTGAATTACTGACTTCTCTTTGTATGGGCATTTATTCCTCCTTCCTCTTCAGCTGGATGCTGCTATTTTCCAGAGCTGCTTAAAAGAATTGTCATGTCTCTGCTAAAATGGAACAGAATTGCTCATCTGAGGCAAATAGGTGGGTACTAACTTACTCCAGACTTGGAGAAAATCTCTCCCCTAGATCTCACAGAGCTTGTCCTCAAAATCAGTAATTAGGAGTGACTGCTCTTTGGAAGACCAGAGCTTCCAATCTATCATGCTGGGCTTTTATTCTACTAGGGGATGAAATGACTAACAATGTTACTAGGGATTAGTGATGCAAGAGGTCAAATGTGTTAGAATTTTCCCAGAATCCACTGACTGTGTTCTTTTCACTCCAAGATGTGATCTTCGTATTCTCCTCCCGCTGTTAACTGAGAAAAAGGAATCTAATAGGACTCATATCCCATGAAAAACAAATTCTTCTGTGACCAAGGAGTGTGAGGAAAACCTGAAGGACTACCTGTGTGGATGGATTTGAAGGACAGATTTAAGTCATAAGGAATGCCTATACAACTTTTACTACTAACACAAATCTGAAACAGAGTCTCTCTAGTTTGTTACTATTATCAGAGAACAAAGACAATGTTTGGCCATTTCTCTCTCTTCCTTTCCCTCCATCACAGCAAGGATAAGGATTTCCTTTTGCTACGGAAACAAGTTATGGGGTGAAGATTTTACCACAAGAAGACAGAGTAGTTATGAGGTCTTACACCTGTGATCTGAATCTTTGCTGTATCATACCTTGCAGAAGTGGCATGATTCGTGGTATTTGGCTGTGGTACTGACCTTTGTCTTAGGAAAGCTCATCTGAATGCTCCTAAGAAGAGATGACCTGAAATGGGGATTCCACCTAGGCAAGGAAGACTGAATACATTCAACAGATGAATTTTCAAGACCCTCCACGAGATAAAATGAAAGAGCTTTACATAGCCTGGATGGCATATTATAAGTGAAAACCAGAAGGAAAGGAAAACTGTTAAAAAGGAAGAACTCCTATATAGGCTTCAGAATTAATACAAACATGCTGGATGTTTGTTTGGTTCTTATTTAAGCAGTGGCAACAATGATACTTTCTTGTTAAAAAAGCAGCACTGAAGTCTTGTCCTGTGATTAATGGGGGAGCAAATGTAAACTTGAGAGTTCCAGAGCTTCTGTTATTCCAAGCAATGAGGACAAATCCAGATGACTCATGCAGTCCTAGAAGAACGGATCCAAACTGGTCCTCCACACCTCATGAAGCTGGGACCCACAGCATGTAGGCACTACTGGCCATGCTGCATTCCTCACATGCTGCCTCTCCTTCCGTGCCCGAGCACCAAGTGCTGCTGGGCAGTTTCCCAGCAGTGGGGATGAAGATGTTGGGGTTTTTCTGTCCAGATTCTTCTGTGCCCTTCATGCTTCATGAAGTATGCCTACCATATGGGGAGATGTCTGCTTACTTGTCATGGGCTTCAGGATTTTTCTGGGCATATATATGACACCCTCGCTTGAGCCCTAGCTCTGTTTCACATTCTCATGTTACCGCTGCAATAGGAATCTCAGATGGTAGCTTTATTACCAGCTAGTCTGTGCTCCTGGGACAAGAGGATGGTCACAGCACATGGAGCTCACCACAGTTATTGGAACAAGCTGAGAACTCATGCTGTTCTACTAAATGTCAGTCACATACAATGTCTTCTCATGCTCAGAGAAAATACCACAAGGACAGCCAACAAAACGTCCCCTAAAAATGTCAGGCAAATCAAAGCAGGGAGTATGTGTCACAACTGCCATCTTATATTCTTGGTGGCTTTCTAAAGCTATAGTATCTGCTAAGCAAGCAACTTGTACACCACCCCAGAGGGAAGTGAGAAGCCGGGTTAGGTGTTTGTTGATTCTTGGCTCATCTACACAGAAATTATTCAACAACAATTCTGTAAACATCCCTCTCCAGAACAGGTATGCCCTATTCTCCTCCTTAATTAAAACTTACAGTGTTAAACTAAACCGGAACAGCCCAGCCTTACCCTGGAAATTAGTCATGAAATTAGTCAGGAATAGCTCCTCCTGAACAACATGTATAAACAAGCCCATAACAATATTTATGTTGTCTGGAATGGTGGAGGACACCTTCACAGATGGAAAGTACTTTCCAATCCTCTAAGAAACATGAAGCAAGAGTTGTTGTATTTCTTCCAGCTGGGGGCGGCGAACACTTCTCACCCATGTTTGGCCATTCCGCTTGTCCTCGCAGGCCCATTTGAGGGGACAGTAGTGTCCCAGCATCGAGGCCGAGCTCTGCAGGCTGCGCCAGCCCATGCCCCGAGCTGGCGTGTGCCAGATGCGCTGGGCAAGATACACAGCTAGGGGCGATGGATGTATTTTTCCTTTATCCAAGGGGATGGCTCAGCAGCCCCCCGGCTCAAGGATGCTATTTAAGAAGATTTCCTTTCGCGCAGGCCAGCCCCGGCGTGCCGGTACCTGCGTGTCACCTCTCCGGGGACGCGGCACCTCGGTGCGGGCACAAGAGGGGCAGGCGCTTGGAGCGCTCCGCACCCGCGCGGGCTGGCGGGGCACGCAGGCGCGGCCAACCGGGCGCGGTTCCCGGCGCACAGCCGCCGCCCCCGTGAGTGGCAGGTAGTGGGCTCCTTCCCGCGGCCACACGCAGGCTGTGCCGTGCCAGATCGTGCCGTGCCGTGCCGTGCCGTGCCGGACCGGGCCGTGCGGGCGCTCGGCGGGGGTGCGCGGCCCCGGCGGGCGGGCGGGCGCACCTGGGCGGTGCGGCGCGCGCGGGGCGGGGCGGGGCGCCGGCAGTGAGTGGCAGCGCGGCGCGGGCCAATGGCGGCGCCCGGGAGCGGGAGCCGGGCGGGCGGGGCCGGGCGGCGCGCGGGGGCTGCGCGGCGGAGCGTGTGCAGCGGCGCGCGGGGCCGCGGCCGGTGTCGGTGCGAGGCGCGGAAAGACCCTGCGGGGGGCGGCGGGGAAGACACGGATCCGGATCCCGATCCCGGGCGGCGGCGGCCGTGGTGGTGGTGGCGGCGGCGGCGGGAGGAGCCGGAGCGGCGCGCCGCGGAGGAAGGAAGCGCAGGGCTGGCCGCTGCGTGTGCAACCTGGCTGTTCCTGCTGCCCGCGTCCACTCGCGGCTTTTCCTGCCGGCGCTGCCTGACAGCCGCCCGCCGCGGGTGTTGTCGCCGGGGTCTTTGGCGGGGGGGGGAAGAGCGAGCCGTCCTGCACAGCCCGGAGGCGTGATTGAAAGCCAGCAATAATTAACTGGAGGAGGAAGAGGAGGACGGGGGTGGAGGAAGACGAAGGAGGAAGGCACCGCGCGGCAGAGCCCAGCCGAGCCAGCGAGCGGCGGCGGGACGCGGCAACTTCGGCCGCAGCGGAGGAGCCGGAGCCGTGACCGCAGCGGCCGCCGCCGCCTCAGCTCGCGCCTGCCCTGCCCGAGGGGGGAGAGCCTCGCCGCCTCCCCGGCCGCCGGACATGTCGGAGCATAAGGCCGTCGATCCCAAGTTATCGACGACGGACAGGGTGGTGAAAGGTGGGTGCTGCGCCCCTGCCGCCCTTTCGGCCGGGTCCTCCCGCCGGGCCCCCTGCAGGGGTCGCGTCCGTCCCCTCTTCCCCGCCGGCTCCGGGCAGGTACCGTGGGGCTGCCGGCGGCGAGGCCGCTGGGACGGGTAGGCTCGGCCCGGGGGCTTGCGCCGGGCCCCAGTGGAGGGTTTGCGGCTTCCCTCGCCTGCCTGCCCGGCGCTACATTGCAGCATTTCCCCCCCTTCCTCCCCCCGCCGCCTCCCCCCCTCCGCCTTGAAGGCGCTGCACAGGGCTGGCGTGAGAGAGAGGGGGAGCCCCAGCTTCCTCCCCCGCCCCGGTGCCTGGGGGAGAGGAGGGCAGGGCTCGGCCCCCTCCCCCAGCCCGCCCGCTCCTCTGGGCATCCCCCATTCCTCCTTCTCCTCCGGACCGCGCTCCCCGGAGCCCCCCCCGCAGGCTGCGCCGCCGCTTGTCACTGCCGTTCCGCTCCCCGCATGCAGCGAGGATGCCTGGAAGCCTCCCCGCGCCAGCAGCCGGGGCTGCGCTCCCGCACCGAGCGCCGCTGCTGGGGACCGGTTGCGCCGCTCGGCTCCGCCGTGCCCCGCTCCCGCAGGGCCGCCCCCGCGGCTCCCGCGGCGGGGATGCCGGGCGAGGGGGAGCGGGCCGCGGGCGTTGTGGGAGGCGGCGAAGGCTGCTTCCTCCTCCTCCTTCTCCTCCTCCTCCATCGCCGTCTCTTGCTGACGGCCCGGCCTGCTAGGATGTGAAGTTATCCGGCGGGCGTAGCGTGTGCGTGCGGGTGGCCGTGAGGGTGCTCGGCACAAGCACGGATGGGCTCTATGAGCTTTTCTCTGCTTCGGAGGGACGCCTGTGCTGCCAGCCTCGGCCGTATAAACAAATGAGAGTTTGGGTTGACAGCACGTTGTGCCCCGCAGTACAGACCAAGGTTTTATTTACTGGGGTGATGCCTGATGTAAATTGCACGTGTGCATTTCTCGGTGTGTAGGAAGTGCACGTGTATTTAGTGGTCTGGGTTTTTTGTTTGTTTGTTTCTTTCCTTCCGCACTGGGCGCACAGCCAAGTGTATCCAGCTCTAGTGTATTTCACCCAGTTAGGTTATAACCCGTATGCTACGGTGGACAGCACAAATCCAAGGTGCAGCATGGATGTGTCCAGATCCTGGGAAAGCTGGAAATGGAAATGGTCTTGAAATACATACACTTCTGTATTTACATGGGTGTATGCCAGAATGAAGCAATCAGTGTAAATATTATTTGGGAAGATGTGTTATTTATGGTTTTGTGTTTATATTTACATTTACCATCTTATGCCTTTTCCACTCTTACTTCATTTTATGCCCCTCCAAAGGAAAGTGTAGGTATTCAGCTATTGTAAGAAACATAATTGCAAGAATTTTAAGAAAATCGCTATTTAAAATTTAAGTTTTAGTCTGTTATATCACCCCAAGTGTAGGCTTTAAAGCCTGTGTTTAGCTGATACTTGTCTCCTGTAGAAACAACAAATGGCCATCATCCTGTTAGGAGATTATGGGGTATGTCTTTTTTTTTTTTTTTTTTAATTTCCTTAATCTGTGTGGTCCTGGTACATGACCAAACTCCTGATCTTTGCAGTGGCCAGCTTCCTTTGGCTTAAGACAATGTTTGTTATGAACAGGAATTATTTCAGTATTTACAAAACCTTTAATGCTTTCAGCTCATCTAAATGTGTTTTGTCAGCAATTGCTCTTTGTGTTTTTCTCACGTGTAAATGTCTCAAAGATCTAAAACCACTATTTCTAAGAAAACTTAGCAGTATGTGTAGTTAAATACTTTTATAATGCAGCTCAGAGAGAAATCAACTTAGTTAAACTGAGTTCAAGTCTTGAACAAAAAGAACATAGGTGCT
This sequence comes from Melozone crissalis, assembly GCF_028551555.1. Classification (NCBI taxonomy): domain Eukaryota; kingdom Metazoa; phylum Chordata; class Aves; order Passeriformes; family Passerellidae; genus Melozone; species Melozone crissalis. The sequence goes on along the minus strand of NW_026535784.1, from coordinate 39,123,638 downwards.
GCTTGGGTGTCCATTGCCCCTGCTGACTGTTTGTCTCATAATGTCAGTGTTTCAGTGTAGATGTGAAGATCTGCTCAACTGGTTCAGGCCTCCATTAAATATTGAAATCCTTTTAAGGTTTTGAAATAGGATCTGAAAAGTGTAGTACACAGTCAAGTGATTGTTCATAGGATTATTCTTTGCTGCATCACAGGCATTTCACACTGTCTTCCTATGGACATTAAGGAAGTCAAGAAACTGGTGGTAATAAAGGAAAGATCACCTGGTTGTTTCTGTCATATAGGACATGATTTTTACCCTGTTGAGATGAACAACGGAAATGGGCTTGCAATGTTAAATTAACACAGAATAATGAAATTAAAAGTTACATTGTAAGCACCTCTATAAGTAGTTGAAGTCTTGTTATTTTAGAGAGAATAACCAGATACTGTAACACTGGTAAAGCGCAACCTGAGAAAGCAAGCTAGTTCTTCTAAGTTAGAATATCATATAAAACCTTACTTAAAGGAAATGCCTTTAACATGGATGTAGTCTCCGGATTAAATTTTTCCCTCTGCTTGCCTGTGTGGCATTTTTTTTTTATGGTTTTTTTTTTTTTTTTTTTTTTTTTTTTTTTTTTTTTTAAATCCTCTCGATATCTGGTGTGTGAGAGGAGATGTTTCCTACGAACAGTAACTGAGCTGGCTGGTGAAAAATCCTGGCTTGGCACTGTTACGTAACAATGGGACGGGCTTGGGGGGATTACAGTTCCAGCAGCTTTGTGCAAATTGCTTGTGGCTGACAGCTGCTTCTTCAGGGGTTTGCTGTGGGTCTGATTTTGTTTTTTGCTTCTTGTGCTTAAAACGCTCAAATATATGGAGAAATGGAGCCTTTCCATAGGCGAGGATTTAATCTCATACTCATTTTTCTTTGCTTTTTGAATTGTCTGAACTGTGCTTGAACTGATTTGACTCAAAAATAAAATGTGCTTTTGGGATGTGGGGAAAAAGGCTTGGGATCCCCTAATGTTTTCAACGTCTTGGTCTTCTGGCTTTGTTATGCATATCTTACACTGTCATACGATGAGAAGTGTAAAGATGAAATTCAGGTTTGTGTGTAATGATAATTTTCCAGAAGCAAATTAACTCTAGTTAAAATTGACAAAACTGTCTGTTTTGTTGGGCTAAAGAAAAAAGTAAAATTAATCCAGAGAATGCAGTTATGGTTTGAGGGGTACTTTCATTTTACTCTGGTGCTCTCCTGAAGATGGTATGTATATTGTGATGCAAATTACACAATTCATCTTTACTCTGAATTTTGTCATGCTGTAGAGGAGCAGCACTCTGGTCTGTTGACTGCAAATATGATAAACTGTATATTCAGGTGCATTCAGAAGTTTGTGGGATCAAGGCTCAGGACAACATACTGTTGCAGGAGGTGCTGACTTGATGTTCTTATAATGAATTTAAATTTCTTGCCTTTTTGTCAGTGGTATGGTGCAGCTTTCACTTGAACAGAGCTGTCTTAAAAGTTAGGGTCTTTCTTCAGGATTGAGGAAGCTGTTCCTTATCCATGCTGCCTCCAATTCCTGAGACTTGGCAGCCAGAGTGTGGGCTTGGTTGTTCTTGTGAAGGTAGAATACCTGTCCAGGAAAAACTGGACCGAGGGTAATAGCTCATTTCACATGGCTCAGCTGCCTGATGTCAACAGCTTTTGCTCACTACTGACATTAGCAAGATTTGAACCCCACCTAGAGGGAAGGAAAAGCCATGTATCATGTTACTTGACCTCCTCAACGTGTTTAGTGTTGCATTAGTGCCTCTGAGGAATACTGCATTAAAGCAGAGTAATCCTAAATAAAAACTTTGGAAGTCAACTGGAGTAGTTGTACAATAAAAGTGAAGTCAGTATTTCTTGGAAATCTTGCACTTAGTTAGGTACACTGATTGTTTTGATTTTTTTTTTTCTGGGCAGGTCAGATGGTTGTATGCTTTTGTGTGGGTTTTTGTGCTTTTTTATGGGAAGTGTAGTTTTAATGAAGTAATTCTGTCTCAGTTGTTTAGAAGGGCTGTAGCCATGGCTTGTGATCCTTGGTGTTGTCCTTTCCTCTTGTGCGTTGCATGGGGAGGTGTACATGGTTATATCAGCAATTGACAACACACAATAAAACCAGACACTGCTGTCTCTGGATTTCAAACTGTGTCATTGTTAATGCTCTCCTAAAGCGCAGGCTGACAGTTGTTTGTAATGTAATATGAATGCCAGCTTGAGATCGATATTCCACCATCAGTGTTCATTTCAGATTTGTGAGAGGTAAAATTGCTGTCAATAATGGAAACTCTAAACTTCATTGGTAATTCCCATTAGTCTAGGGAGACTTGTGTGTATTCACCAAAGGCTTGTGCTCCAGGCTGGAATCCAGCACTGGTGAATTGCAGAAGCCTGCTTCTGTCTTCCTCTGAATTGAGTTCAATTTTTCCAGCATAGATGTGTCCTGCAAGTGCTTCAGTGGTTTTTGAGCAATTGTGTTGACCTGAACATCTGTAACGTTTGTGGATTTGGTGTATATTTTGGTGTGAATTCGGGTATTGCTTATTTATGGCAAGGACCAGGGTTACTTAAATAGTTTTAAGTGTCTAATGCAGTAAAGGATGATAGGCCTCTCTGTTGAGGATGCTGAAGATTGTGTCTATCTGATCCTCATGAGGAAAAAGAAGGAATTGCTTTGTAGCTGTTTCTGTTGGCATAGGAAAGCTGACTTTAATTAATTTATTGTTGTAGTACTTAGGGGTATATTTCTTGTCCTGAGGAAGACTGCATCTGGGTTCAAGGTGTACTATTAACTAGAGAATCCACCCACAGCTGTGCCAGAAAGGTGGCGCTGGTACAGCTGGGGATTGATTCTCTTCCTGTCCACTATTACGTTCAATTGAACGAGCAGGTGTACATCCACCTCAGTTTTAGTAACTCCATAGTTGCAAGTCTCCAGGTACCTTTATGATACAAGCTGTGTGAGAGGCACCTAGGAGCAGAAAACAGTTGAATGTACTTGGAGAGATATTATGGTTGTTTAGGAAAGAAAGCAAGGTTGCTGTGTTATGGTTTCTTATGTATGTAACTAATTTGTTCTTACCTGATGTCAAAACTAAGTTAATACTTGTAAGACCAATAGATTTTGTCAACTGGATGACACTTAGGTGTTGCAGTCTTTGTATGTTTTACATTGTGCGAACCTGTGTGTGTATGTGGGATGTGTGTAGCACTCATGAGGGATTATGAGTGTAGTGCTGAGAAACTGAAACAAAACCAAAGTACAGTCTTTGATGACTATGTGTAATAAAGCTGGTGATTTGTTTTGATTTATGAACTCACTGAGCCTCTTAGTCATTAAGATCATTTTGTAAATAAGCCCTTTAGTGAAACAAGTCTTTTGCTGTATAGGCATAGGGGAAAACTGTGCACTTGCTGAAGGGTGCCTTTCTTACAGAGTTATTGCTGCACTGCATAGGTGGGAGGCTTTTCTCGTGCTCTGTATGATGAGTGAGTGGCTTGCTGAGTGTGCTGAGTCGTGGGACTGATATGAAGTGAGGCACAAAATTGCCTTGTTTGTGTGTTAAATACCTTTTGTATGCTTCTAAATTCCACATTGGCTAAAGCTGCCTTCTGTTGCCTGCTGTTTTTGACTGAGCCTCAGTAGGGAGCTGGTGCTTTTAATACCACTGTTTGTAGTCTTGAAAGAGGAGTGCATACTGAATGATATCAGCATTTAACTTAATTGGAAAATATGAGCCAGTTGAGGTTATTTTCTATAGGGAGATGTTGAAGAGAACAGTTGTTTTCTCTCTGTTATCCATACCCAAATTGAATGGTATTTATTCCATCACATGTATCCCACTTAGAGATGATAGTTGTTGCGTGGATATGCTTTCATTGCAGTGCAGGTTGTGGCAGGAAGATCGTGTGCAAAATATATTTACCTTTGTTTATATAACTTGATATTTTAAATTATCATTTTTTGTAGTTCTAGCTTCTAGAACTCAGCACAGTGTTTTCTGTCTGGTATTTCTAAAGGGATTTTCTATCAAAAGTAATTTTGGGTAATGTCAATAAATAAGTACCTGTAGCCTGGATACTGCCAACTCATCTTCCCTGGGTTTTTTTTTTCCAGTTTCTTATGTTTTGCTGAGTGGCTCCTACTTATAGTACAAAAGCAGGACTATAAGTTAAATTTGGTACTCCATTTAACTGTGAATATTAACTTATTTTAGGCTTCTCAGTGATGTTGAAGCAGTTTATAGTGGGGATTAGTTTCTTCTTCATAGCTTCAAGGAATGTGGAAAAAAGTACTTCCTTGAAAGTATTTTAAGATGGAGAGATACTGCTTAACACTTACTGTAAGCATGCCATAAAAGAAGCCACAAGTTTCTGAAGTAAAAGCCACTTCAAATCATCTTCATGAAAAGGTACCTTCTTATATTCTTTTGTAGGTGGTTTCATGAATCAAATATAGGCTGTGATTTCACAATAGTTCTTCAGCTGAACATTCAGATAATTTCCACTTGTGATAATCAGTCATTTATCTTGACTTTCCCCCATAAAATATCATTTTATGTCTATTCAGTAATGGTGGAAAGTATCACCCCATTTTTGAAAACCATTATACTGCATGTGCAGACTAACTGTGCATGTTCATCTAAGTGTGTGGCTTATGGAGTAGTCTGCCCCTTGGGTTGTGGATTGAGATGTGGAATTGCTGGAGGTGGTACTCCAGGCACATACTTAATGGTTTCCTATAATTACTGAGTGAAGGAAGAGACCAGAGATCATGTGTGGAAAACCAGGGAGACAATAAGTGCTATTATGATGGTAAACCATTCTTTTAAAGGTAAAAATCTGGACTAATTCCCACCCTATTTACTCTTCCCCCAGAAAGCTGCCGCTGTTGAAATAACACCTCCAGAGTAGTACCTCCTTGACAGTCATCTATGTGTGTTTTAATCTCTATTTATAAGAGAGCTTAGGCATGATAGTGTTGATACAGCAACACTGCTGTATGAGGAGAACATGACTGTCTTAGCTAATTGTCAACTAACACCATTTATGTTTGGAGCTGGAGAGGAAAAGAAGCAGAGTGGAAAGACACCACACATTAGAAATGGTGGTTTTAATTAGAAGTTAGTTCTTGTGTGACTTGGGGTGCTTGTGTCTAAGGTGTAGATAGCATCCTTTAGGGTGTATTTAACCAGTTTTCAAAAACATTTCATTTGAAAACTGTCTATCAATCAAACTTCATTCTACTTGTAATTAAAAGCTGTGCTGAACTTATGTTGCAGCTCCTTTGACTTGTCAGCAAGTTGTGTTTTTAATGCTTTCCCCCTCTCATGTTTCAAAATGCCCTTTTCCTGTCTATTCCTGTCCTGCATTTCTAAAAACTCTTCTTTCCTCATTGCTCTTTTGCTTGTTTGCTTATTGCTAAGTATGATGAGCAGCCTAAGTGCTGCCTGGTAGATTTGAGTGATTTGGGTGTGTGTATTTAATGGAAGAGGCTCATGGAACACTGTGTCTTTCCTTTTGGTGCATCTGTAGGTGCCTGGGGAAGCCTGTGAGAACAGGGGAAGTACTCAGACTTCTGTTGTAACTCTGCAGCCAGCTGCTGACTGTAGCTTTCTTTTCAGTGAATAGCTCCACTGTCAGTGTGCTGCTCAAGCTCTACCCAGCTTGTCACAGAAGGATGTCTCTATTCTGCAGCTCAGCTGCTGCTTGCAGGTTTCTTGCAGTTTATGTTGAACACTCATAGTATGACTGTTAGTTTCAACTTGTGTGGTTTGCAAAGCCAGCATGAACAGCGTGTTCTCGGTTAACTTGGAAGGGAGGTGGTATGGGTCCTCCTGCTTTGGTGCTTTTATAATCAGACATGGAAGTTAGTTAGCAATGAAGTGCAAGACTTGGTGAAATTGGTAATACTTGAGAAGAATCCTGAGGTTCACCACAGATAAGTGAATTTTAAAACCTCCACCTTAAACTTTAGGATTGGAAGGTGCAGAACCTAGTCTGTATGGAGACTGTACCGAACCTTTGTGGAAAAGAAAGGGAAAAGCCATGCTAAAAAAGGGTTGTATAAAATCTTTGAGAAAAGATGCAACAATTTTTTTGTCTTTGAGAAAGGCATATCTGGGTTAATAAAATCAAACTTCGAAATTAAAAAGTGCTGTAATGTGATGAAACATGTACTGATGGAGACAGATATTGCTATAACAGTATTCTATCCTATATTCTTTTTCTTCATCCCATCGTTTGGAGGCAATTAGTTTAGACATTTTATTGCATCAGATTGCTGTTGGCCAAAATACTTTGAATTATCTTGACTTTTGCACAATGCTGAGCTGAAGGGAAAAAAAACCCACCCAAAATTGCTATGGAGCAAATTCTGCTACAGTGTTCATCTAATACCTCCTAGTTGTGCAGACTTGATCTTTTTATGCAATGTTGCTATAAGAAAGGAAGTGCACTTTGGACTTCTGATTGGAATGGTGAAAATAACATGTGTTAATAATGGCTTATGCAGATGTGATGCTACAGAGAGTCTTACAAAAGTCACTCTGTGCATTGTTCAATAGGCTTAATTAATAGAATCCAAACTATCCAAAACTAGAGTGTTGGCCTCATGCTGTGTGTGATTAGGTTTTTATTTTTAATTTAGACTTTTGTATTTGAAGGTAGGGTTTACAAATCTACTTTTTAATTTTTTTATTGATAGTGACAGATGAATAACTGTGTTGCTGCATAAAGTTTCAGGATTGTTTGTGTTTTGAAGTAACCATCATTTGGGAAGAAGTCCTTTGCAGTCTAGATAGATGTCCCAAAGTGAGGAAAAGAGGCTCAGCTTCTAGCTTGTTATCTATTGCTAAGTTTGGCTATAAGTTCATGTTTAGCAATAATTTCTTCCTTTGGATCAGGAAGTTTCATTGTCACAGGTTTTTTGTTGCAGCTGTGTTTGTTGCTTGTTACAGAGTCCCAGGCCACTGCTATGAAAATAGGTCAAAGCAGTGTATGTTTAGGTCATCATCTTTCCAAAGTATTTGGGATTTCTCTGGCAGTGTTTTTATTTCTTAAAGTGGAGAAAGTGGTAAAATGACTTCTAATTTTCTTCATGCATTATTTTCTTGGTAGCAATAAGGAAGGTAAAAAGCAGTGCAGGATTGTGATTTCTTCCTGGTCTATAGCTCTATATGGATGATCTTGGAGGGGAGGACACATTGCTAGAGAGGAACCTATATTCTCTCATTTTCTTGAGAAAGTCCATGAAATTACTTGAAGTAGTATGTTTAAAGTTCTGTGGAGATTTTATGTGGGAACACATGCTTTGCTCTAGCTTTTTCTCCATATGTCAAGGAGTAATGCTTCATTGGAGAGAGCTGTATCTGAAAATTCTTTCTGCATCTATATGTGTGTATATATATATATATATATGAATTTTTCTATTTTAACCTTTTCTTTGCTTTTGTGTACTTGAATCTTTATGAATAAGTCTGATTTGGTTCATGTATATTTCAGTTAGCAAAGCAATTAAAAGCTTCTAGATGGTGATGCCTACCCTGTTTTTGGCTCCAGAGAAAAGATGTTTCATCATCTTTTCTTTCAACTTGAGACTTTAAGTCAGCACACTTCTTTTTAACAAAAAAACCAAAAAACCAAACCAAACCAGGATTTATTAGTTCAATTATCTTTTTATTACTGGAAAAGACAATTTTGATAATTTAATACCTGTTATTTACCATGGTTTTGTAAGTAGCTTAGCATAATTGACAATTTGAATAAAGAACCATTCATACAAAATCCATTCCTATCCCCCCAAAACACTCAAAACCAACCCATGAACAGAAATTAAAAAATAAAATAGGATTTAAATGATTTCTTAGTCTTTTTTCCATGATGCTTGCCAAGTTTCAGTTTGATGTAGATTACAATGGTCATACTGTGTTACAATCTTTAAAAAAGTGCAACTGGTCATTAGCTGCAATGACATGAACAGCTGTAGTATTTTATGACAACAGCTGGGAACAATCTAGTTCTCTTCAATAACTTTCTTTTGTTGTTTCTTTCATGCCATTTTTAAAATGAGAAAGCAAGATTACTGTATTTGTTCTCTATTTTACACCAGGGATTTCTTCATAGGCACTGGTGGCAATTACGTATCAAAATACGGCATTGCTGTTTGTGACTTGGAACATTTCCCTCTGCAGGACCTGTTTCATAACCCGCTGAAATCTGTGGGAGTTGGAGTCTTTCATTAACTTGAGTAAACTGTGAATCAAGTTGTCATCCTAGGATTTCTTATTTTGGCCTTCCTTTTTCAGTGCATGATTTCTCTTTGGTTTAAACTACTTTGTTATATTTGATCTTTCACAGCATTAGCACTTATTTTAAGAGTGCGCTAAGTGCCTTTCTACTTTGCAATGCTCATTTACCAAGTGAGGATGAACTTGTCTGTTTGTAGGTGGCTGGTTTGCCAAGAAAGTTTGCTTCACTGTTGCTCTCTCTTCAGAAGTGTAGTCTGAAATGTTTTCTGTGTATGTGCATATGGTTGTTCTTTATTGTTGGAAAAACAAACAGAAGACTTTATGCATATATGTTCTTTCTGTGTCCCTTTACAAAGAAGTTTTCTTCAGTAATGAACACATTTGGGTCTCCTTAAATAAAATCTGTTTAACTTATTTTTCAGCTATAAGAGAGTAACTTATGGGTAGTACTGAAGATGTACATAGCAGACAGGTATGGGAGCATTATTTACTTCCCTGAGAAACCTGCTGTTGTGTGTCACCTGAGTGGTGGTGCCTGTGATTCCTAGAAGGGAGCCTAGTGGCATAACATGGTGTATTGGGATGACAGGTGGAGAGTTTGGGAGGAAGAAATGAAGGGCACAGTGGGCAAGGGGGTGTGTGTTCAGTGCAGTGAAGTGTTACCAAGGGAATTTAGAACTAAGATAGTTTAGAAATCCAAAGAGAGCTGTTTTGGTACTGCTTTGCCTCACGAGCCTTGTTGGCTCAGGTGAGTATCCTGGAGGTGCCTGTGCAGCAGGGCAGGAAGCTGAGTGGTAGCTTCTGGGGAACTTAACTCTCAACAAGCAGAGAACTGGCAAAGGCTGTTGGTGAAATTTTTAGTTAGTCGTATACTCTGTGAGTATACCCCTAAGTTTGATTTAGATTGTCAGAGAATGAACTTTCTCCATATTTAAAAAAAAAGTTTATGGAGATAAAGTGCTTATAGTTCTTGTTAACCATAACAACTTTTAATCTGTAGTTATGTTATCAGTAAGAAGGAGGGGAAAATGACTTGAGGGTCCTGTGTTTGGAGCATCCTGAGATTAAGTTACTATTGGTAGTTGGAGGAAAGAAGCAAACTCAAAAAAAATCCCATACTTGTACTACAAAAGGGGAAAAACCTGCACTCATTTCAGTTGAGAGATCACTTTTAGCTTCTGGGCTGTTGACTACCTCATCAGGTATGGTTTGATTTGGTTTTTTGGTTCTCCCCCCGATCTCTTAATTTTCTGCTTTCCACTTCACTGGAGAAATAGTGTATCTGTAATTTTTATGAATGATGTGTCAAAGTACCTTTCTCAGTCACTCTCAGTAAAAAAGCACAAGCTCTGACAGCTTCACAGAAGTCCAGAATAGTTGAGGCTGGGAGGGACCTCTGGAGATCATCTGGGCCAGCCCCAGCTCTCTCGGCCTTTCATCACAAGAGAAATGCCTTGGTCCCATAAGTCATCTTTGTGGCACTTTGCTGGGCTCTTGGTAATTGGTCCATATCTCACAGTTTGTGGGACATGTGAAAGTACATGGAAGTCAATTTATGCATAGAGAGAAGCTTGTACGTTAGGGAATAGCATACTTTAATCCTTTTAACAAGGTACTGTTCCTTCCCTGGAGCTCTGACTCTCAGGTGACGCTTACCTCACATGTAAATACTGTTTGTTTACTACAGAGAAGATGAGGAATAGCGCTGTCATTAACAGAAGTCTTAAATGCATGTGAATTTTCTGTACACTTAACCTCACGTCTTGTATCCTATTGTAACAGACAATATTTTGCTATAAGTTAATTGTATAACCTTGGCTAATCTCAGAAGTACTGCCCATCAGCAAGTTACTCTGCAGATATCTTTTTTGTTATAATCCAGTTGCTCTGGCTTCTGAAAGTGTGTTAGACTCTTTGCCTTCACCCTTGGTTTATGGAGACAGAGGTTTTTATGGGTTGTCTTAGAGAGTTTGCCAAGAGCCTTCAGGGCTGCATAAAGACAATTGTTGCTAGCAGGTTGATAGAGGTAAATCCTCTGCTAAGCACTGGTGAGGCCATACCTGAAGTGCTGGATTCAGTTCTGGTCTTCCCAGTATGAGAAAAACATGGACATACTGGAACAAGTTCAGTGCTGGTGCACAGAGATGGCCCTGGGACTAGGGAAATCTGAGGGAGCTGGGGCCACTGAGTGTGGAGAAGACAAGGCTCAGGGGCTTTATCTGGCTGTACTAAAGCTGGTTGTAGGAAATGGAGAAGGGGCAGCCAAGCTCTTTTCAGCAATGCCCAGTGACATGGCAAGAGGTAACGGGCACTGATTGACAGCTCTCACAATAAGTAACTTTTTGCTTTTCAAACACGAGCACAGGTTGCTCAGAAGTTGTGGAGTTCCATCCTTGGAGTAGTTCAAAAGCCATCTTGATGGAGCCCTGTGCAGCTGGCTCTATCTGACCCTGCTTGAGGACTGGTGTTGGTTGGAGCAGCTGACCAACAGAGGTCCCCTTTCAACCTCAACCCTTCTGTGATCACCTTTTACTCAGCTCTCTTAAGTGGATAATTACAACAGTTGATCAGTTCAGAGACCTTTTGACCGAACATGAAGTAGAGAAATCTGCCTTAAAAATTCAAGTTAGGTTTGCTAGTGAGGTGTTCTACAGGAAGAATGCTTTGTGTGATTGAGGGTCCACCATGTAAATAATTATCCTGGCATAGCAGCAAGATATGTTGCATTGGGAAGATTATATATATATATATATTTATGAGTTAATGCATCCATATGTAGCTAGTAGTGTTGCTGGCAAAAGACTTGCACAGATCACTCTTGAGAATTTTCAGAATCTCCCAAGCATGTACAGCTCTGGAGTTTGGTGTAGCTTGGAAGCAGGACAGATAGTATGACCACTGTACTTTGCTTTGGACAACTGTAAGAAAAAGGGAAAGCAAGCTTTTATATAAATCTTCCAGAGTTACTGCCAGTGTTTCTAATATGACTATCAAAAAGGTCCATTTTCTAATTACTGGAAGGAAGTATTTATCTTTCCCTAGTCCTTGGTTCATCTGATTTTGTCATAGTGGCATGACAATTGAAATTGAGAAGGGATGGCAGTTGTCTTTCAGCACTGACACTCTCTGGCATGTTTTTTCTTTGCTGTATTTTCATGTTTATTTGGTTCCTTATGAGGGTGAATGCTGCCCTTTAAACCTGACTAAGTTGCCCTTTAAACTGAATCTTGCATGTGTTAATCTAAAATCAAACCTTAGATAAGGGAATCTCTTGATGTGGGTAACAGAAAATGAAAATAAGCATCTGGAAAGGTTCAGAGTATGACAGAATTACGCTGACTACTTCAGAAAAGTTAGTAGAGCAACCATACTAGAAGTTCTGAGCAAGTTCTGTAGGTGGCATCACCTCCATGGATAAGTAATCTGGATAATGGAGGTAATACTTGTTTTTGGAAGTGTAGCTTCCAGGGTTGCTCAGTTGACTAGATACATTTGAGGAAAAAGACGGATACTAGAATTTAAATCATGAATGGCCTCGGTGTAGTACAAATGATAACATAAATTAAAATCTTGGGCAAACATACATCCCCATGCAAGAAGCTCTGAAATATTCTGTGTTGTAGGAGTCTGGGAGAGCAACAGGCTGAATTTATTATTGGTTCAGTATACAACCATCAGAAAGGATGCTGCCTGAAGTTAGGGAAAAGTCACAAGAGGAGTTTGAATTACCTTTTGTTTTCTGCTTCAGCATCTCCACATTTAGGTAATTCAAAGGAGAAAGGAGTAGGTTCTCACTACCTTCAGTAGTGAGTAGGAAAGGTTCTCATTACCTTCAGTAGTGAGAACTGCTGAGTATGATAAATGACCCAGAGAGGATAGTTATTTATTCATGTTTGTGTATCTGCAGCACTGTAGAAGTCTCTGTCAAAGGTCTAATTTCTCTTCAAAGAAACCACCAGAAAAATGGTCCGTATAGGCAATGTGTTTGTTCACAGTAGGACTGTAATATCCTATGAACAACTTCCTGAGATCAGCAGGTGCTCCTAAACTTTACTGTGGAACTGGAAATAGAGAAATCCTAGGTGTTTGTGATTGGCTTGTAAATACAAGGCATGCTGCTAGTTAGTTTCTGACAGAATAGCATCCCCTGCATGTGTAAGTGTGCCTGTTTCTGGTTCAGTGGCACTGCAGCAGGAGAGGAGTATGTGAACCAGAACCACTGTGTAAGGGAAAGGTGAGTGTTAAAAGCTTTCTTCTTGAAACCCCACTAATTTCCTCTGTAGTGTTTGACTTCCCATTCAGATAGGGAAATGGCTGTGGGTAGTTGTGTTGGCAGGCAGGTGTTGCAGAGGCAAAAGCATTAATATTTTGTGCTATGTACTGAAAAGATTCTGAAGCTTTAGAAGACTTTTTGTCTGTTTTCAATCCTGTAAGAGCCTTAGGGAACAGGTTACTAACTCTAATTCCTGAGTTAACCGAAATGAATGCCTTTCAATTATTAAAGGAAAAAAATAGCCAAACCTAAGATATACAAGCCCTTCTCCCCAAATCAGCAAACATCTCAGAAAAAATTATGCATCTGTATGTGCATAATTATGCAAAATAATGATGCATAGGTATGCATTTTTCTTTCCCTTTATAAACAAATTTGGAGTCTCCATTAAAAAAAGGATGTTTTCTTGCATTGGTGGCCTAACTGCTATAAAACCTGTGTTAGTATGGACTGTTTAATGTCATGCCTTTCTCCTGTACCAAGGAAATGGTGATGACTGGAATGCATGTCATCAACTTCTGTAATCAGAGTACTTGAAATATTTACAATACCGTGATTACAGTAAAGCTTCTTATGTACACATACACACACACTGTAGCTGCCTTATATATTTTGGCCTTTCAAGTTTACATCCTCATTTGTCTGCTAATCTCATGTGGGGTTTGTTTTTTTTATCTAAGGTGCTTGGCAAAAATGAATAAAATATGAACTTCTTTATCTGCTATGTGAGGTTTGCTATGTGGACACTTACAAAATATCCTAGTGAAATGAAACAGGAGAAAAGAGCAAAGTTTGAAGATGTTCACAGGCCAAAACCAAACACTGCAATGTCTACTGAAACTACCAAATTCTGTTTTAGGGGGTTGTCTGTCAAGAGTCTAAAACCTTTTCACGGATCCAGTGAATGGAATTGAGCAGCAGGAAATCCTGGAACAGATTTGCTGGAAAGGCCTCTCTTTGGAAGGACACCTCAAATGGCCAGGACCAGCCTACAAAAAAGTACCCATCCATGTAACTTTCTGTAGGTGTGAGATGCAGAGGAGTTTCAGGCCAAGACCTGTTGGTTTGTTCTGTTTTGTTTCTGTTGTGTGCAAGAACTGTGGTCAGTTGGTGCCATGCTTGGCCAAAAAAGCCAATTCTTTGTAGGCACTACTCCTGCTTCTTGTTTCAGATCCTGATAGTCTGTCCAATGGGAAATAATAAGGTATCCCAGAATAATTACACCTGTAGTATTTCCTGTCTGATGGGCAAAGTTCACAGAAAACCTTCTAAAGCATGACTACAGACTCATTTAATTGAATCCAGATTCTAAACTGGGCATACCTGGACTGAGTCCAGGGCATGAAACTGGAGAGGATTGGGTGGCACTAATAGATGGTGTTCTCCTGTAACTGGATTGCCAGGCATCTGTTGCAGGAGGCATTAGATAATGTGCCCACTCAGTGGTAGTCAAAGAAACTTGGATTGCTCCTTGCTGGGGGTCTTGTAGAACTTTTTATGCTGGTGCTTGGAGCTCTAAAATGAGGCTGTTGTAAGTGGTTTTGCTTTCCTGGCATGAGGGCAATATCCACAGCAAGAGGATATGGATTTTTGCTTTATAGGTAGACTGAAATTGTGGAATCAAGTCCTCCTTTTTCCTGCTGGGATGAAGGGTGATCCTAGATCTTATGCTCTGTGCACATGTGTAAAACATTTATGTTAGATATTTCCTTTTCTCATGCAGTTTATAGTCTTCTTAAACCTGGGTGGTTTCATGTAACTTGTACCAAAAGTGAAGTGCCTTTTTTTAAAATTCAGTTCATGTTTTTTGCAAAAAGAGGATGATGTAAGAACAAGAAGTGAAAGCAGATACTGTTAGAAAATCATGCCCTCATGTGTGGATGTGTGGCCATGTAGCTTTTGTCTTCCTTGAGAACTGAGGGTTTCTCTTTCCTGCCTGGCTGACTGATGTGCCCTGCCCTGTTGGGCTGTGCAGTCTGTCTTCCCTAACAGGCTGTAACAGGGTTTTTCTAAATCTCTTTTTGATAATTTCCGATTTTGCTGGCTTTTCTTTTTTTCTTTTTAGGTGTACAGTCCCCTCCCCTAAAGGTTGCCTTTTGTATGCTGATGTACATAAACTACCTCAAGGTTTTCTTAAAGAATAGTGGAAGCAGGCCCACTAGTTCTCCCAGGAGAAAAGTGCAGTGAGGTCAGTGGTATTCCTTTTACTTCCCTTTTGGTTTTGTTCACTCCTATGCCTTGTAAAACAGCCGGGAAGATTTGCCACAAATCATGTTTATTTCTTCTTGTGCAGAATATAATCCAATGTTGACTTTTCTTTTCCTTACAATAAGTCTTCCAAAATCCCAGCAGCAAGTCACAAATGGCATTTTATTCTTCTAATTTTGAATCTTGTGCTCCAATCTGTTAAATCAATATTGCTCTCGGAATAGCGCCACTTGTTATTACCTGTCTGGTGAAAGCATTGGATTTGGCATGCATACATGTGTGTTCTACTTGTACAGTTTTGTTTTTTCTTAACTTAGAGTAAATGTATTCCCTGCCACCTCCCCTCAGGTCTAGGAAATAGGATCTCCACAACTAGGATTCTGGAACAAAAGCAAGGTTTAATCTTTAAATGAGAGTATGGATTGTCGCTGTAGAGCCTTGACTCCTGAATATAGTCAGTTGTTGTGTTTTCAGTACCAAATCTCTTCATCTTCTCTGGAGGAGTCACAGCTTCCCCTTTTTGTCTCTTTTTAAACTGCAATACTTGTTACCTTTTATTAACTTTACTTGAATTGTTATGGATGGAAGGTAGTGCAGCTGCCTGCAGAGTAACATTTAAAAGTTTACAGTGAGAAAAGTTTGAGTCTGTTGCTTTTGCAGCACCTTTTGTTTTTGATTCGTCTTCTCTCTGCTGTAACCTCACTGAAATCCAGAGTCTCTGGCACTGGGAAGTGTGTGAAAGGCCAAAATGTCTCATTCAGACAGTGACTCAGATGTGCAGTCACTTAACTCTCCAAAGGCTTTGTTGTATCTTAGAACTGAGTGTACACTGCACTGGTATATCCTCAGACCTGAGGATGTTCATGGGCACTCAGCCAAGTACAGATTATCCCAACCCTTGAAAACTGCTTGGATCCCAGTATAGTTTGCAGTAATTTGTTTTTCTATAGCAGTGATTAATTAAGACAAATACTCTCTGAAAAGCCTCTTAAAATTTTAGGAAGAAGAGGTTTTATTTTCTCTAATACATACCTTCCTAAGGCAAAGTGATTATTCTTTAAGATCTGAATCTTCTGTGGTGATTGTTCTCCCCCAAGAAAATCTGTGTGGAATTAATAGAAGAGCTGTATCTAGAGAATAAATTGCTTGCAACTTCTCAGATAAAGTGTTGTTAAAATTGAAAGCATCATAATTTTACAGCATTAGGGAGAACTACTGAGAAATAATTGTTCATGTTTTTACCTTTGATCACATGGCAACAATTAAAAAAGTGGTTTTGCATTTCAAGTAGAAGTTGACGTTGCTATTAATGAAGGCTTATGACTTGTGCATTTAGTGAAAAGAAGGACCGAGATTTGTCCTGTTTGCAGAACACCTCGTTCTGTGGGTTAGAGATGATGGCTTGCAGAGGGAGTGGTGGTGCTGTCTGGAGAGGAGACCCTGTGCCACTTCATCTTTCCTTCCACTTTTATCCCTTGCCTCTTCCCATCCTCCCCCCCCTTTTTTTGTTTTACTGAACTGTAGCAATTTGTGACATGATCCCAAAGACGATGAAAACAAAGTGTATCGAAAGGTTGGTGTTCTTTGAGATCTGGTGCCAGAAAGCTTTTGGAAAAATACCCAATTCTAGCAAGTACAGAAAATTAGATTAAACATTATGTGAGAGACTACTTCCATTTTGGTCACTGCAAAAGAGGAGAAAATTATATTCTTACAGCACTTTTCTAGCTGAGGTGCGCTGTCAGGAGAATCATCCTTATGGCAATATTTGCATACAGAAGTAAAAAAAGTGTAGGTCTAAGTTGGGATTCCTTTTATATATATGTCACTTTTAAGTTATTATTGCTTTTTTAGAAAAAACAACTCTCTGTCTAAACTCAGTTAGCTGAAAAGAAGCTGAAGGGGATATTTTTGGGTGTTTATAAAACTTTTTCAGTATTTCATACTGGAGCAGTATTCCTAAGCCTCCCCATACTGGGCTGGACATGAGCAGAAATGGACCAGTCTCTTTAATCTTGTTTAATAAAGTACTCGCTTCAGCTGTACAGAGACTGTTTTGCTTTTAATTCAACTGATGTAAGAGCCAGTGAAGGCTGTCAGGTGGTGGCATGTCTGCAAGAGGCAGTGGTTTGGCTGCTGAGCGTGCAGAGCAGTCACAAGGACGGGTGGTTTGGCGCAGCCTCCGTGGCTTACCTGGACTTTGTGCAAGAAGACCTCTCTGGGGAAGGGTGACAAGATTCTGCCTGAGTTTGTGCCTGGGCCAGCCAACTGAAATGACAAGTGCAGCCACTTCTCTCTTTCCCCCTCCCCCTTTTTAAGTTTGTTTTTTTTAATTTGCTGATGCAGGGTTGCGGTATGGCTGAGGAACCAGTGACTCCACACATTGGCTGTGGTTCTCTCTGTACCAGTAGTCAGTCCTTTCTAAATGTATCAGATAAGCAAAACAGTTTATAGAGGGCTGAGTAAATTCACTTAAAGACTGGTAAATACTGTTTGCCTTATCTTTGTTAACCTAAACACTTTCTGTAAATGGCTGCTGGTAGATGATCTTCAGTGAGTTCTATGAAAATAAAGTATTTAGTTTTAGAGTAGTTCAAGAGGCCAAAGGAGTTTACTTGTCTGTGATGGTAAGTTCTCAAGTAAATCACAAAATCATACATGGGTGGTCTGGAGACAAGCTAATTAAATGTAGTAGGAATCTTAAATTCAAAGACCAAGTTTTCTCTTTCAGTTTTTCTGTTCTTAAAAGGTTAGTTATTTTTTCCAGAATGATGTAATTTAGTGCTTTACGGAAGTTATTGCCAATACCTAAAAAACTTGTATGCGCTCATAATGATTAGAAGAGCAATTTCAGTGTAGGGCTTTTGTAAACATCTGCAAGAGCTGGAGTTTGATACTTTGTTGTTTTGTAGAAATGGAGTTGGACTAAAAAGCTTTTTCCTGCTGATACCTCATTTTCTGTTCCATGGTCAGCTGGAAGATAATTAAGAGGCATAGTATCCTGTCTGTGAGGGACGTACAACCCTTGAAATTTTCTGCAAAGCCTAGAAGATGACCTGTTTTCTCAGAGTCTTGCCTAAGGCCAAGTCCAAAATGCTGGTTTAGTAACTTAATGATGTATTTTTGGTACTGGTGCCAGGCCTCATTCATCTTACTATGTCTTGCTGATTAATATAAAAGTTGCAGTTCTTTTTAAATTTTATCATCCTCTTGCTTTAAATTGGTTATATAAAGTACTAGGGACATCTCTGACATCTGTTTTCTTTTGAGCTGTGAAATGCTTTTTGCTTTATAATTTATTAAAAAAGTATGTGTTAAATTAATTCTACATCCACCTATCCTTCTGGGGGCGATGGAGGGTGACTGCCCAGGTTTTCTTAACTACTGAGTACCAGTAAGCTCTGCTTGCCAAGGATGTCTTGGTTGTTGTTCCCTTCCATGCAAGAGCAGGACTTGCTGCTCATGGCCTGGTTCCTTCTGTAGTCTCCCACCATCCAGACAGAGCAGCTTCAGCATTTCTGGTGCTGTTGCCATGATTCCTGTAACATAATACAGGTCAGGAGACTCTCACCTCATGTTGGGAAGGACCTGTGATCCTCTGCATGGTGTAGGATTAAGAGCCTCTGTGCCACTTTAAAATGTTTTTCTTTCTTTAGGAGGAGGAAAGAGAGAAGCTGAGGGTCTTCTGCTTTTGATTCCCAATGTGAGGCTCATTAGCTGATTTGTAAAACTTAGAATGATTTCATCTGTGATGCAAGGCACAAGTCTAACTACTTAACCAACAAACTAACTAACTAAAGTCACTATTAAATATCTATTCTAAAATGAAGAATCATAAGACTATTTTGTACAACATCTGATAGCACATCTGAAAATTGTAAAGTACAGGTATGGATGTGCTTGTCCCTTTTTGTTGACTTTTGCATATTTGAAAAACTAAAGTAACTTCTTTAAAAAGTTTTAATTGAGTTGAGCATTTCAGCTTTTTAAATGACTATATGCAGTATATGAACTATTATATTCTCCAAAGATGAAGTGTGACAAAGAAGTCATGTGCATTTTTTTAAATCAACAAAGAAGGAAGTAGACTTGCTATACTGCTTTTTAAATAGAATATTCTGTACATTTTAGTTTCATACAGAAATCTTTTTCTATACTGGAAACTCCTGAATGGATTCAGAGCTGCCCTTACACTGGAACATTGTCCATGTGTAGGAATATTTCGTTGTAAATCGCATTACCAATGTTGCAGCAGAACTTTCTGCTAGCTGTGTTCAGAGCATGGGCTCTTGTGACTTTAAAATATAATCCTTACTGTTTATGAGTGCAACACTGAGAACGAGGCCTCTGTAAATAGATCCAAATCCATATTTGTGGGTGGGAACATGGGAGGTTTTATGGTGTTTTTTTAATCTGATATCTTGAGACAAGCAGCTGCCTCTAACATCACTCAAAGGGCTGCAAAATTGAATTAATCAGACACGCTTCTTTGACTGATACTTGGAAACTAATAGCAACCCTGTCACTGTCCATGGTCAGCTGAATTTCACCCAGCTGGAAATCCCAGTGGTGTTCTCTGTTCATAGTGGAGAAAACTGAGCCACTGGCCAGACCTTTGCCTGTTGACCTTCTGCAGTGATTTCCACCTCCCCTGGGAAAGTCTCCTGCTCCCTGAGGGGTGAATTATTTGGACCCTGTGTTTGTAGGAATTGTCTGTAGTCTTGGACATCCTTAGTGGTCAGAGCATGGAAGATTATAGACCTGGGCTTCCAGGTTGATCTTTTTTGTATCCATATCTCTTTTTTGGGACCAAATAATCCAGGCTGAACAGAAGTTAGATTTGGCCTGATGATTTGTGCCTCATTAGGATCAGTTTTGTTTTTTTTAAATACAGAATGTACGTGTCATTCATATGTTAGAAATATACCAAGGGAACTCCAAAGCAGAAGAACCAAAAAGGAAAGTAGCTAATCGCAAAAGGCCAACAGTGTTTTCTGCTGGAATTACGATGCTGGGAAAACTTCTCATGGCCCCTGCAGATGAGTCAGCAGTGCTGTCCAGCCAGTAAGGCCACCCATGTCCTGGGGTACATCAGGCACAGCATTGCTGGCCAGGCCAGGGAGGGGATTGTCCTGTTCTGCTCTGCATTGGGGTGGCCTCACCTCGAGTCCTGGGGGCAGTTTTGGGCACCACAATATAAGAAAGGCATTAAGATATTAGAGAGCATCCATAGGAGGGTAAAGAGGCTGGTGAATGTCTGGAAGGGAAACCTTACAAGGAGGAGCTGAGGTCACTTTGTTTTGTTCAGCCTGGAGGAGGCTGAGGGGAGACCTCATTGCTGTCTTCAGCTTTCTCACAAGGGAGAGCAGAGAGGCAGGTACCCATCTCTTCACTCTTGTGACCAGTGACCAAGGGTCAGGTGTCAGGAAGAGGTTTTTCACCCTGCAGGTGGCTGGGCACTGGAACACGCTGCTCAGGGAAGCGGTCACTGCAGCAAGCCTGTCTGAGTTTAAGGAGTGTTTGGACAATGCTCTTAAGCACATGGTGTGATTCTTTGGGTGTTCTATGCATGGCCAGGAGTTGGACTTGATGGTCCTGATGGGTCCCTTCCAACTTAGCATATTGTACAATTTTAGTTACTAAATCTGTCCTTTAAAGTTCAGAAAAAAATTACAGTACTTGAGTGTCTACAGGTGCAGTATGAATATATTTCACATAATGCTCTAAAGTCTGCCAGGTTTCCTGGTTTTTCTGACATTATATATAAAGCTTGGAAGACTTGAATCTGGTAGCAAAAAGGTCTTACTCCTTATTTTTGTATGGAATTGTTTAAAGATCCATTGGAGTCTGCTAACCCCAAAACGGAAACAAATTTATCCACACTAATGTAGTATCAGTTACATGTACAACATACTGTAACCTTCCAAACTGGCATGAAAAGCTCAAAACTTTTGTAAGACTGGAGGATGCATGGCATATATGGGATACTGACACCTTCTTTTGGATAACTGTGCTTCCTTCCAGTCTGGCAGTGGGGGGTGGACAGCTCCTCCAGGGATGGTGCAGTGGCTGTTGAGTATTGTCCAACTGCTCCCAGGCATCTCCCACCCTTCTCTGAACACCATGCTCTGGTGCCTGGTATTCCTGGCCATGAAGTCAGAAGACAGAAATATTTCCCACACCTGGGTTGTGTGGATGATGCCCCAGTAGATTTCCTCAGTTTTTTTCCATTTGAATGTGGAGCTATCTGCCTGGGACACAGATTGGAAAGTACATTGTGTTTCTTGGTACATGGCTTTGTGTCTTCTTGAGCTGTGGTTGTAATTATGGTATGGTGTAGGGGGATAGAATAAAAGAAAATAAAGGTAGCATAGAAAGCAATCTTACCCCTAAGAAGTTGCAGCTGGGCTAATTATTAAAGATTAGGAGCAGGCCTGACTTTACCAGGCCGCAGCTGTAGCCAATGAGAAGGAGAGTGCTATAAAAGAGTGGATTGCTTGGTTGAGGGGAGCTGGAGTCAGTGGGCTGCTGCGGGAAGAAAGAAGAGTCGATGCTTAGAGGAGCTGTCTACGAGAAACATCAAGGAGGCACGAAACTCTTACAATAAGGAGACAACAATATGGAGCCTTTGCAATATAATGACAACAGTATGGAAGTAAAGGTTAGGGAGGGGGAGTTGCTCCCATGCAGTGTAACCTAGCATATGGCTGACCAGTGATGCCAGTAATGCCAATGACTTTTGCCTTGGGTATTTATGGCAGGAGGTGTCAAGCTGAGGGCTCTGTGTCCCAAGGGGGTGAGCAGGACAGTGACAGTGGTGTATGGTTCTGCTGACAGCACAGCAGGAGCCTCTTGCTGGATATTTTGTTGAGGATATTCAGGTACCTGACCTGTTGAACATTTGTCTGTCAGCCTTTCAGATTAATGCAGATGCTGACATGCTCTCAGAGCAGTTTTGGATATTATTAGTTGCACATTTGTGAAAAGCTTCTCCTTGATAAATTCTTACTATGTGTGCTTAACAACTTGGGTGTAAAGCCCTGGCTCCCCCTGAAGCCTGAGGGAGCCTTGGCATGAAGCATGTAACAAATGAAAAACACGGCTTGATCCAAAAAAGGGGGTTTCATTTCTTTTCAGATGGCTATCTTGCTGCACACTCTGTATAAATGTTGTCTCTCACTTAAAAGTAAAATAAATAAAATTTGAGTAATTAATGCAATTAGTGATTGACAAGAAGAAGCAGTGGTCTTGGAATTTTTGTGATTGCTGAGGTGGCTACTTGTTAACAATTAAAGTTTGTAGAAACTGAGAATAGAAAATTTATTTAAACTCTATGCATTCTTTTGTTAGATATTTTTTCCTTTTTTTAAGTGGACTTCCAAACCTTGTTAAACTATGCTTAGAAGCATAGTGATATGAAATAGAAACCATTGAAAAGGAAGACCAGTGTTCATGTGTTTCCTGTTTTATCATTATTTTGTGTTTAACTTGTCAGTGGCAAGATTCACGTGACCTAAAACATCCTTTTGAAGCAAATTTACCAGCTTGTATGACTATGCTTATTTGTTCTGCGTTTTGGAGAACTCCCTAATGGGTTCATGAAAAGGCTTACTTTTATCATGATACATGATATTGTGAATAATCAAATACTGCTTTATTTTACCTCACTCAAAAGAAATGAAGTGTGGATGACCATAATTTAGTCAGTTAGTAGTAGGTAATGTACTTTTTGGTAGTAACTTAAAGAAAAAGCATGTATGAGTGAAGTGTGAGAAATGCGCATTTCTCTTTTTCTTTGAATAAATAAGGATTTAATTGCTCCCCTGAGGAACAGTTTAGTTTTTACATGTATGCCTCCTTTTAGAATGTAACAGATACATTACTGTTCTCCCTTGGTCAGTCTTGCATGAAACAGGAAAGAGAAATGCAAAGCTTTTGCTTTTCTTCAAACTACAAAATTACAACACTCTATAAAAACTGTTAAAAACACTGAAGTGACTTATAAATTAGGTTTTCAATTTTGGAGAGGGCAGTCTCCAAAACTGCAGAGAAGGTTTAGTGGTAAGGCGGCAGAATGAGGAGCTGAATTGTGCCTGGGCTCACCCAAAGTGGTGGGATCAAGGTAGTTTCCCAGGTCCATGTACATGTTCCAGTTACACCAGGACTCTATCTCAGGATGAGAAATCATGGCTAGTGTATTTTTCCCTCTGCCAGGCTCTCCTCTGTTGTGTTTTCCAACAAGAGGAAGCTTGTGCCTGGCGTCTGGCAGGGTGCCTGGGTGCTGGGCAGCCTTGCCCTGGCCAGAGCTGCTGGGTCCTGGGTGGGCTGCAGAAGGCACCTGCAGCTGGGCTCCTCACAAGCCCTCCTGATTCAAGAAGAGGTGCTTGAGTGTGTCTTGTATATAAAATTCAGATTGGGTTTTGAGCTATGAGAAGGGATATTATTCATTATCTTCTTGTTTTAAACCCAGAAGCAAATCTAAGGGGTTGTAGAGTCAGGAAGTGGTGCCAATAATGGGCTTTGGAAGGAAGAACTGAGCATTTGTGTGCCAAACACAGCAACAGGAAGATAAGCATAGCTCCTGAAAAGCCTGGCACTTCTCCTGCTGAAGTGATCTGTATAATGTTACAGTTGACTGCTGATGCTACACAATTTTGATAGATTAAACTGTAGTTTGTTTATATGGCTTTTTCTCCAAGGTTCTGTGATTGAAATTGAAGATGTAGGTCTTTAAATAAATAAAATTATTTTGATCTCTGTTGACAAAGTTGAGGCTTGCATAGCTTTCTGGCTGAAAAGTAGTTGGTCTTTTGGGACTTAAACAGTAAGAGGATTTTTGTATACCTTTGCAAACACGTAGTTCCTCAGCCAAATGAATTGTCTTGTAATCTACACAGGTGTGTTTCTGCTTTATTTGAAGCACATGGATGATTTAGTATACTTTTATTATCTGTGTCTTTTGTGTGCTTGGGGAGGGTGGGTGGTTTTTGTTTTTTCCCTGCTTCGGGGAGCACATGGTTTTGGAAGCATTGTCTTACATCTGAAAACTTGACAAGGGGTCTCCAGCTCGTGTAGCTATATTCATTCCTTAAACAGTGAAGTCTTTTTTGAGATATTTTTTTGGTTCCTGCTTAATTACATGCTTTTGGCAATGATAATGTTCTTTAGGACAGTAAATAGGTATATGATTGTAAAAATAGGCCCTGTTCAAACTCTGACCACCAAACTAAATGTTAGCATTTAAAACTCTAGCTACAGGACAGAGGAGAGAAAAGAAGCATTCACAGAAATGGGATGACATTAGTTTGGTTAAAGCAGATGCCAGAGAAATTATTTCTTTTGAATGCCTGGATGATGACCGGCAATGCTTCAGTCTACTGAGAAATCAGTCTGAAATGTTGAGCTAGGCTTGGTTGTTTGTTCTCAGACTATTAAGTTAATTCCTGCAGGAGGCTGGCTTAAGTTGTTTACCAGTCGATATTCTCAGTATTCATCATCCATTTATCACTGTCAAAGAGGATAATTTGAGTATTTTTGGAAGATGAAGCGGGAAGGGATTATAAACAGTTAGGAGAACAGATTTAGAATTTCATATGATGAATTGGAAAAATGGTTTGAAATCAATTAGGTGAAATTTAATAAAGACAACTGTAAAGTGTTATGCTTAGGAGAAATCAAATGTACAGATATAAATGGGCTAGGCAGATGCTGGCCAGGAAGGATCCAGGAATCACAGTGGCTTTGCAAACTGAACTTGTCAGGGGTGGTGTGCATTACACTGAGATTTCATTAGGGCTGTATAAGTGATGAAACATGTCAGATAAATGGCAAAGGAGATAATTATTCTTCTGTGCTCAGCACTGTGCTTTTAGCCTCTGGTTTAGACTTATAATTAAAGGAGGATGTGGTAGATCAAGGCACAGGGTCTCAATGGCACCAACAAGGCTTGGACACAAGGTTTGAAAAACTCAGCCTACAGGGAATATGTAAAGGCTTTGAGGTTTTTTTACCTAGAAAACAAAAAGGTTTGAGAATGTCTGAATCTTAAATGATTCAAAAAGATGGTATAAGAAAGATACAGATCAACTATTCTGTATTCTTCATTTCTACTGAAGCTAAAATAAATTAGCTTAATTTACTTTGGTGGAGCTTTAGATTACACAAGATTGAAATTTTCCAATTACAAATATCTTTCACAGTCTGAAAAAAATACTCCAGAGACTTACAAGAGCTAGATGAAACAGTGACACCATTGCAAAGATGCACAAATTAAAGCTGCCCTAAGAAGGGAACCCTCTTGGTCCCCTAGCCATGGTATACAGCATGGAAATGGATGTCATAGCTGAACTCTGAAAGCAACAAAGCAGCAAGTTAACCCTGCTGAGAGCCTGTCAGCTCAGCCTTAAAACTACACTGATGTAGCCAGGGATATCTGCTTCTGTTCATGTAGCTGCCTGCAATGCTTCTGCAGAGAAATTACGCTGTGCGTGGTAGAGATGGTCTAAAGATGGCAGAGTGTGCAGGGGCTGGTATTAGTCAGGGTTTCTCAGCTTTTCCTAGTCCATGTCTAATTTTTACTATTGAAAATTCTTGGCTTATTATAGTATGTGGTTCTTGGAGTGGGAAGGTTCTTCGTGTCTCACTTGTTCTCTGCAGCGTTTCAAGGGTGAGTTGCACCTCCCAAGTTGGGAAGAGCAGGCTCGGATGATTGCCAGGGGCTGTCACTAGCCAGCTCAGAAGCAGGTAGAATAACAGAGCAGGCTGTAGTGTACACATGTGAGTCAGCAAAGGTTAGCTGCTCAGCTGGCTGCATTTGCCTGTGCTGCAAGAGTTAAATTGGTTCTGTTACCTGAGCCTGGTGCACTGAGAAGTGGCCTGGGAGTCTGCAGCCCTGACCTACCTGAGTCTGGGGCATCTTCCCCATCCCTGTGGTACAGGAAAAGGCAGTCTTTCCCCTGCCCTGTATTTGACAGGACTACTCATTTTGAGCCAGGCTGACAATGGTAACTACTGTGTTTGGAGTATTAGGTTGTAGCTAGGGTCAGAATGTTTTTTCCTGTCCTATCCTTTTTTCCTGATCTATCCAAATGCACAGAGCACTGGACTTGGAGAAATGATTTATTTGCCTTTTGATGTGACTTGTAGTAGGGGCTGCTTGCACTGATGAGTGAGAGATCGCACAGATCCTAATGACTTTTTTGCCTTTTAAATCTGATATTTTGAAATGGATATCCTGACACTTGTGCAAAAATGGAGGAATGAGACATTTTTTGAGGAAAAGGAAATTAATAGTTCTTATAGAAGGTATGGAGCTTGTAGTTTGAGGCATGCTTGAGATTGGCTTTTGAGCTCAGTGAAGTTGCTTTCAATTTAGGTGCTATTGAAAATAAGAAGAATGTTTCTTTTGGTAAATTGAGAGGGGAAGATTAATATGAGCCTTCTATGACATTAATTTATTCTTGGGGTAGGGAAGTGCATAAAAGTAAAATTATGTTTGTACTCAATCATCATACTCTGATCATGTAATTTGCAGGAGCTAAAATTTTAAAACTCTAATGTTTGTGTAAGTTTGTCACTTTGTAAGTGATTGTCCCAGTGCAACAAATATGAAATTTCTACCTCTTGTTATTTTATTTTAGTCAAATGGAAGCATACAAACGCAAAACATTGACTTTCAACATTGAGGCAATTTGCCATTTCATTCTCAGGGAAGTCAAAATGTCAGATATGGAAGGGACCTGTTCTGGATAATTTACAGGAGGTGATTTTATATATATATATTTTTTTAGCCCAGTGTAATTTCCATGCTGTTGCTGTTAATTCCTTGCTCAGGTGCTTCTTGTGGAGAAAGGAGCATTCATTTACTTTGGAAAACCTTGTTCATTTGGCAGCTGGACCTGCTGATATTCAGACTGCATGACTTGTGGCATGAAATGAAGACTAATCTTAATGCCCACATTTTCTCTTTATTGAGGTGTCTGTATCTCAGCTCCACATCTGAGATACAACACTTGAGGTAGTTGCCTCTTCAGTGTGTTCCAGGATTTCACTGGAATTCCATTTCATTGCTCAGAGTAAAATTAATAATGTAAAGATTTTCCCAGGTAGGCTTAGATCTGTTTTGTGGCAGTCATTGAGATGCAGATTAAATGATGGCAGCCCTCTTCTAATGAGCTCTTTTAGTGCACTTTGTCAGCAGTGAGGCTGGTTTCACTTGAGCTGACGCCTTCATTTAGCACCTTGTATTAGCCTAGTCTGTTTTAATTTCATTTCCTTACAGAATACCTACAGAAGTTTCTCATGCAGTTTTTCCCCAGTGCAAATAGCTTTGTTAATTAGCTAACATCACTGTGAGGGTTCCCTTTGCTTCTGGTCACTTCTTTTTTCTTCACTGTGTGAAAGTATTAGCTTCACTGTTTGCCATAGTACAGTAATGTTTTTTCAGAAAAACTCAAATATTTAGACAGCTGTTTCCTTTAGTCAGTACAGCACTGAAGAGGATATTTTTACTACTCTGACACTGTGCTCTTAAGCTAACTCATTAATTCATTTGGCTTGTTTTGCCAATTCTTTGCTAAGACAATTGGTTTATGGTAGTCTATTCTTTTATTTCTTTATGACACTTTCTCCTCTTCCACGGTGCAGCAGGTATTTTATCAAGGAATTGGGCAGGTGTAATATCAAATGGTGTCGGACATGAACTTGACTTCCCTGAAAATCTGAAGTAATAATTTTCAGTGTTGTAAATTCAGGCTTCAAAAATATCTTATATGTGTCTGACATAGGCTTGTGCACTAAAATGAGACCACTTTTCTCTTGCCAGCCTAGGCAGAGCTCTGCATGGGTTTCTGCACACCAGCACTTGTGAAAATCCCCCAAACCACTCTGAACACTTCTCACCTTAGGTGAAAGGCATGTGTTACTTATCATCTGATAGGCTTGTATGTACCAGCAGGGCCTGCTACTTTTGCAGGATGTAAACATACTACTTAAAGGTCATATGCCTTGATACACTGATTTTTAAACTTAATGCTTGAGACACTGTTTTCAGTGTATATCTTTGTATGTCTTAGAGTCTTACAAATCTGAGCCCCTGCATGGTAGAAGTTTGCTGAAATTCTTTGTGAGTGTCTTTGTTACTTTCAGTCCCTCTTTGAATATCATGTATTTAACAACAATTTGTAATCACCAAAACAGTTGCATAGGAGGGCTTTTAAACCTGTAATTCTCTGTAGTTCTCTGCAGAATGTCTTCCAGGCTTTCTGAATTACTAAAACTTTATATATTTTGAGAGAAATTTCCCTGTGTTTACAGTTCTATAGAACTTTTGAAATATTCTTTAAGACATGCAAAGGTAGTGTTTGAAATTTATGCCATGCTGGGAAAACAGTACAGCACTTGCCTAAATGAGGCTTTTCAGCCTACAGCTTGGTGTTTCAAGGTTGTGAAACATGGAGTGATGTTTCTCAGTGTGCAATATCCCTGTTTGTAAGAGATGGTTCTGAATAGCAGATGTGTATGACAGAAGTACATTAATGTGAATGTAACCTTGTGTACATTCATATTGCTTCTATTTCTGGGATCATTTTAGAAACACTGGCAAATTTAGATGATGGATTTTGTAGAGTTATCACATGGCAAAGATATTCTTTTATTTTCATAAGAATTTTAAATTTGGATGTTCAGAGGTCAAGAACAGTATCTTTTATAATGTGAGTTTGTTGTTTTTGGGGTTTTTTTTGTCTTCATAATTTCTTGTTTTCCTCACAATTCCTTAGCTAACCTTGTTTTCACCAGATAACTATTTATAGACAGTGTCTCTGTTACTGGGAAGACTGAGCTGGCAGGGCTTGAGGGGGATTTCAGGAGGTGACATCATCTCATCTGCACAGCAGTCTCCTGCTGGCATGGCAAGAAGGGAAAGCCCCATTACTACAGATGAGATGAGAGAGCTTGTAAAATGCCTTTTATAGAGTATATGTGCAAAGATGTAGTATCTTACCTGCTTCGTACTGCCTGAAGAAATAACGTCTCAAAACTCTTGTTGCAGGCTTGGTCTTGAATTTTTAAACTGTCCACCCACTCTTTTCTCTCCTGAAGCCTCTTCTGTATTTCTTTTCAAGTGGAACTTAAAAGCTTTTTGAAGCAAACGGAAGAGGGAAGATATTTTCATTTCCTTGTTTTCCAAGTGGATGCCACCTGAGAAGGTTCATTCTGGCAATAAACATGCCTTCAGCTGCAAGTGTGGCAAAGGGGATATGTATTTTATTGGTCCTCTTGGATACTCAGCATCTCTCCTTTTGCATATCCAATTATTAGATAGAATCATTAGGGAAAGTGAGTGTACATGAAGCCCATATGTAGCTGTTTGCTGCCTATATATATTTTTTGTATGAGGAAGAAAAAGGCTTTATAGGGGGAAAAGGGAAATCAATTTTTTTTTCCTATTCATGGTAATAAAACATTTTTTTACAAGAGGTGTATATGGACTGAATTTTCAGGGAAAGTACAAGTACCTGATGAGGAGAGATAAGCTATCTTGTCCTGTTTTGAAGATTTGGAGTGGACAAATCCATGGACATTTAATTTTTTCAAATAATGATTCTATCCCCCTAGGTGGTATGGGATACAAATTTCTGCATTTGATGTTTGCCTTTGTTGCAGCCCTGAGCCCAGGTAGCAGAGCTGAGCAGTGGGACAGTGACCACTCAGCAAAAGCAGCACTCAGGCACCCCAGAATGATTTTTGATTTGCAGCATGGCAGGGCTGGAGTAGCAGCTGGGGAGTTATTTCACTTTACCACCTGTATCCTCTGTTCACTTGCCTAATTGCCTGAACACCTGAATTCCAATCCACCTTCCTGCTTGTTATCCCACAGTAGTCCAGGAATCTCAAGTTTAGGGTAGTGCTTGCTCTAGAGAGACTCCTTATGATAAATTGGGGTTGGGATAAAACTGTAGCTGAAACACGGAAACAAGAAGTTGTTGGATTTTTTAAAAATAATAAACCTGTAGTGACCTGTGCATGTCAGAAATGCAAGGGAGGAAAAAGTAGTTTGGGTGAGGTATAGATATTTATCAAATGGAGAAGTATTTAGGCAGTCACTTGAAACAGCAAGTATGACTTCCCAGTTAGGCTTTGTTTTGAGGCATAAAGTGGTCTAGAGGAAAAAAAAATGTTTGCTGTTAGGATGTGTTTTCAAACTTGAAAATGCTGGGTATTTTAGTTTTTGTTCGCTTTGAAATGATGTATTATTGAATCTTGATTCTTGTGCAAAGCAGATGCCTAGAGAGGCGGACAGGGGGAGAAGTGGTCAGTGCTGCGCCTGGAGTGCTCCTCCAGTTGCTGTCAAAACCAAGGGGGGAAGAGAGCGGATTTCTTGGCTGAAAAATACACAGGGGTTTTCTAAAGGCAAAAAGATTTCAGTCTCAGCTGTCGAAAACTGATCCTGAGATAGGGCTGATAATGTACTCTTGTGTGAGAAGCTCGAACCCCGGCGCAGGTGACAGCTGACCTACTTAGTGCAGCCGTGTGCAGGAGCAGTGGCCAGCCCTGGTGCCCGACAGGGACACAGAGCAGCCCCGTGGGGACCCTGCCCTGGCCGTGTGCCCTACAAGAAATCATCTGTCTCCAGTGTAATTAGTGGTGGTGCTTAAACCAGCACGCTGGCAACAGTTTGGGCCTTTTATTAAAAGCCTGTGCCCAGGGGAGAAGAGATAAAAGGGACAGTTTGCAAAACGCCTGTGTGGTTTAAGCTTGTGCAAAAGAAAGGTGTCTGCTGGCTGAAAGTTGGTAGAATCTGCTGTGTAGATTATACCAGTTAACACGGTGATTTGCATATCCTTAAAAAAAAGTATTTTAAAAATGTCAGAATAAAAAAGCCTCAGTTTTGAACTCTTCAAAGTAAGATTTACTTGTGTAAGATCTGTATTCAGGCTCTTTTACTTCCAGTCATGATTAACTCTTGTCTCTTAACTTGCTAATGGCTTCAATGAATGTATTAATTCCTGTCAATATTAGCAGAGTGCTGTCACTCTGGGATTCTAATTTACTTGTTTTCAGAATTGCAGGGGGAGGGAGGGAGAAGGACCAAGTAAGCACATCAGTAGGAGTTTCATTATTGCTACTTGTATGCTGGTTTTTTAAGTCAAGTGAAATTGTAAATGCGTTGCGTGCCTTGCACTCTCTCTGGCAGCCATCCCGAGGAGGGAAAACAATTAATTCCTCTACATCTCACTGGGACATGAGTGTGTGCTTGGAGCTGAGTGCATCCTTTAGCCAGTCATACTGTGCAGCCCAGTCTTTTGCTCTGTAAGGAAGCTGGTGTTTTTATGAACCTTAAAATAAAGGGAATAATGGCCCATGTACAGTGCAGAATTCTTAGAATTTTTTTTATTAGGCTTTTATCCTATATTTTCAAGAAGAAGTAAAGAATGGAAGAGAGAAAAGACAAATGTAACTACCCAAAACACAGCTTTTACTGGTGTGAAGGCCAACATTGCCCTGCTGGGACCTGAAAATGTGTGGAAACCAGGTAATTATTCTTTCTGACAAAGCACAGGTGTCTCCTTATGCATCTGCCTATTTCAAAAATAGACCCTTAATATATATATATTGTTAGATCTGGAATATTTATTTGTTAAAAAACTTCTGCTAGTGGCCCTTTTGTCCTTGATGACAATTTCTTGGAGTCATAATTTTGTGGGTTTGACCAGCTTGAAAAATGTAAGGCAGAAGACAAACCTTTGTCAGTTGGGAGAGGAAAAGCAAGAGGGCTAAGTATTTTCGCCATGCTTTAAAGGCAGCTTCTTTAGTTAGTGAAGGCATTGTGTCATGTAAAGCAGCTCATGTTGGTGTTGAGCTGCAAGCTGCTGGTCTGGACTCCTAAATTCATGGTACAACGGTTCAAAGGGTAGATGCCAAGTAGTTTAGATAGTAGTTGTTTAGGAGGTAATATGTAGGAGGACTTAAAGGTTCCACTGATTGAAGCAATGGTATTTTGTTGTTGTTTCGGTTTGGGGTTTTTTGTGTGTTTTGTTTTTTGGTTGTTTGGTTTTTTTGAGTGAAAGAAAGGAAGCTAAAAACCAGAATAGAACAGATTTTAAGGGTTGGTTTACCTTTAGAATTGAGATTGCATTTTCAGTGACTTAACAGTTTTGATGTGAAAGTTCATAGTTTTCTTTTAATTTAAAACCAACCTCTCTATGTTGTATCTAGACATCAGATTGTGATTTTGTGGAAGTCATGCAGAAGCTGCCATTTTTGCCCATGGAAGCTGAATACCGTGTAATATCCAGTGTATATATCTGTGGGAGCTGTGGTGGAATCCTCAAATGGCCAAGGCTGTCACACTCTGATCATTCACTTCTCTAATACCCCAGTTCACAGTGACATTATGTAATGAGGCCTCTGCAGCTCTGAATTCAGCGTTTGCCTCCTCCAAATTCCTAGTACATGGTGCAGCATTGAAAACCTGTTAGCTGTCAAATTGTTATATCTTGAAATAATTTTTCAACCTCTTTCCCATCCTATTTCTTGGAAAAGTTAGATGTGTTTTTTTTCTGCAGAGCTATTGGTTTTCATTATGAAATTATATAATATGGGCACGTTTAGCAGTACTAAGCAAGCTTTTACTATTTTTACTAATGTATCATCTGCAACCTGAGATGCAATAGTTAACTTCTGACCCTGAGACATATTTATACAGGTACAATATTTTTTTTGTGAGTCAAACCTACTTTTAGCCAAATAGCAGTATTTGAAGGTGTGTAGTCATTATTAAGGACTGGCTTCTAGTTTTCCACATCCTGTAGTATTACGTTAACCTTTCAGTTTGTGCTGGAGGTTGAAAAACCTGTGTAGAATTTCTGGTAATTGTTAGCCCACACGTTTTGGACCACCAGGAGTAGCCATACCACCTTTCAGTGAGTATCTTACTGCAGCTCTGAGCATATTACTGAAAATAAGCTAACTTGTAAAGAACATTACTCTCATAAATAATTTTTAAAAGCATTCTAATTGCAACTAAGTTACCTCTATTTAGGAATTATCACAGAATCATAAAATAGTTTAAGTTGGAAGGGACCTTAAAGATCATCTTGTTCCAGCCCTTGTGCTGTGGGCAGGGACACCTTCCACTAGACCACATTGCTCAAAGGCCCATCCAATCTGGCCTTGAGCACTGCCAGGGATGGGGCATTCACAGCTTTTGTGGGCGGCCTGTGACAGCATCTTGAAGAGCAGAGCAATAAAAAATACTTGTTAAGTGTTTTCTCTGATTGGGCAAAACTAAAATTTGGAGTGCAGGCAAAATAAAACTGGGGGCATCTCTAACAGTACTAGTGCATGTAGCCCTTCAGACATCAGCTTTTGAGATTGTTGAGACACTTGACTTTATTGACAAAACAATTATGGGGAATAGTATTGGAACTTCAGTACAACTATTTTGTATTTGGGGACTTGTAAATACAACACTCTACACCTACATTACTGAAAGTGGAAAAAAGCAAAACTGCTTTCTAGAATTTTTTCAAAGAACCAGGTTTCATTTCCTTGATGAGCAAGTGCTGGTTTTTTTCCAAGTGTGTAATGTTAGCAGGGGATGTCGGAGAGCAGCGCTGCTGCTGTTGCCGGTTGCAACAGCATCCTTGGGAAACCTGCACAGCTGCACTCCCAGCTGCTGAAAATTGGCAAGGTGGGGAGAGAGGATATTTCTTACCTTGACAGGGACACAAACACTGTCTAACAGTGCCACCCAGTGATGTCTGCCATAACAGCACGGCAGAGCGAGGCGCTCCGAGTGCCCGTGGTGGGGGCGGCCGGGGGTCCGAGCCCCCTGGACACGAGCGCTCGGCCACACACGGTCACCTCTGCTCGTGCTCGAGCGACCTTCTGGGCTGCATCTTTGGCATGAGGGACAGCATACATCTCCTTCCAGCTTGAGGGGGCGTCGTGCTTCAGTGCAGATGTGTGGGGTGAAGTGCTGGGCCGCAGGAGAGCTGCTTTGTGGGGTGTACAAAACGTGTGTGGTTGAGCACACCTCAATCACACGCAGCGGGTGGTGTTACACTCACAGCACGGTTCTGTCACTGAGTGCGGTAGGAGCTCACTGTAGCTCTTTGGGCCTGTTTCTGGTCTGTGTGTACAAAAACGCTGGCGGAGAACAGCAAAACACACAAAGTTGCAAATCAACTTTCAAGTGCCGAGTCCAGGGCTGGAATTAGGCAGAATTGTAATTTTCAGCCTCTGGAAGGCATGCAGAGAGGTGGGAAAGTGGCTGAGCTCTGCACAGGCAGGCTCAGCATTTTAAGGCTGTAACTGCAGTGAACATAATTTTAGGAAGGTAATACAGACAAATCAAACTTCTCACATTCAAGCCTTTTATATTCAAAACTGTAAGGGGAGATATTACATAAACATCCCCTCTCATCTCTTTAAAAGAAAAAATCTCACTTAATAGTGTGGTAGGAGTCTGAAACTAAAAATAATGGCTTTTATTATTATTCAGCACTTCTTTAATACCAAGCCAGGTGGAGTCAATAAAAGCTACTTCAAGGCCACAGAAGATGAGCTTCTGCCTTTTATGGCTTACACTTTTTAATTGTATCTGGCCTCAAAACATTTTGGAAAAAAATTGAAGCATTCAGAGTTCTGATGATGAGAATGGCTTAATATTTTGTGTTCTTTAAATATGAAATTAATGTGTTATTACATCAAAACATAGAGGGCTTAAATGCATTTTGAAATCAAAAGTAGAGGTTGAATGTTTGTACATCATACATCCTAGAAATAATTTGAGCAAAGGAGGGATAAAGAAGTTATTTACCTTTTTCCTGAAGTCAGTAATGAAGCTGCCACCTCACTTTTTTAATATGAAATATGCAGGATGGTAAAAGTATGTGTAAAAATACTTCTCCAGCTGGAATGAAAAAAGGTACAAGTGATTTCTTGATCATGTGTTTTTTTCAGAATAGTCTTTTACAGGATCAAATACTTAAAATTTACTTGGTCTCATTGTCTGTGTGCTTTGCTTTCT
Source organism: Melozone crissalis (assembly GCF_028551555.1). Classification (NCBI taxonomy): domain Eukaryota; kingdom Metazoa; phylum Chordata; class Aves; order Passeriformes; family Passerellidae; genus Melozone; species Melozone crissalis. The sequence goes on along the minus strand of NW_026535784.1, from coordinate 39,088,843 downwards.
TTTGGCATTTGTTCTATATTTTCTATAACTAAAGTTAACTGAATTTCCCCCCTTGGTTTCTTAATGTCACATTTGCAGTAACATGCTGTGCATGTACCAGGACATGAATGTGTGGGTGTTTTGATCTGTGTTTGTTCTTTCCTCAGATAATTGTTAGCACTGTTTAAGTATTTGCTTTCCTAGCTTAGATTTGCTTGTTCCTGTTGAGTTTGAAAAAAGTAGACTGATGCCATCTGTTAGTTTCAGACTTCTGTGTAGTTTGACCTTTGTAATCCTTGTCATATGTAGCACAGAAGCTGCCCTTGCTGCAAAATATTTCACAAGGGAGGCCCCTTCTCCTCCTTATCCATTTAGAAACAAACCCGGATGATCTCATTATTTTGTGGGGTTTTGTTGTTGTTGTATGTTTTTTGCAAACTTTTCCTACAAGAAGAGATTTGATCAGTGTATAGGCTTCAAAACTGTATCTGCTTACTGTTTGTGGCTGCATGCAGGCCATCATTTTGGCTTGCCTGTTCTTTTAGTTCATAGAACTGTGCAAAATATGAGAATATACAGGAAGCTTGTTCAGTTTGTTCTGCAGACATATGGTTTATTTTCCTTTCTTAAACTGGTAAACCATTATTCTTTTAACCCTTAACCCAAAAAATAGAAAATATTTTATTATAACTCTGAGTGCAGTCTTTCTAGTGAAAAAGGAACTAAAGGGGAGCTAAAGGAAATGCGTGAATTATAAACACAGAAATGCTCAATTCTGAGCAACTTTCATTTTCTCTTTTGCCATCTTATTAAGGAACTCACCTCAGTTTTACTGAAAAGTTCATCAGCATTTCAGTTCAGAAAGTGAACTCTCAAATCACTGTAATGCAGTTTCAAAAATATGCCACTGTTAAAAATTTAGTTAGAATTAATTCAGGTATTTATAGAGATGATTCATTGCTAAGAAAAAGAAAACAATAGAAAAGTCTTAAGATGTCTCAATTTTCAAATAGAATGTATTAGGGAACTTGAAATGCTTCCACATGGGGAAAAAACAATTGGCATAAATAGTCTTTAAATACTTAATATTGGTGTTTTCTAAACCCAAGGTGTTCAGTGTACTTCAAGCTGTTGTATGACTCTTAGTGATAAACCACTACAAAGCAAAGCAAAAAACGCACACTCCCTAACCCTAAACTAGCTCTTCTCAGAGAAACATGGTAGTATGTTTTCCATGCAGCTTTTTCCATAAAGCTTTTTATCCTCCCATTATAAATACTAGAACATTGGACTTTGGTTTTGTTTATTAAGATTTTTAAGCTCAAATCTGTTGAAGTGGTCTTTATTTTCATAATTAAGTGTGACAAAATGTATAGTGGTGGAAGATGTTCCAAAATGTTAGACTTAAATACAAGTTGAAAGCAGTCAGTTTTATAAACAAATACCTGAATGAAAATGCTGGTTTGAGATCATTAGTTCTCCCTGCATCTGTGTGTTAAATTGCAGAAATAACCCATGTGATAAAATGAAAGTAGGAATAATTGTCCTCTTACATCAGATGAGTTTTCTGAAGTGGCAGTACCTAACACATAGCAAGATTTCATAATGGAAACAGTAGAATGTTGTAAGTGAGGGTAATATATTATAAAAAGGAAAAAGAAAAGACAGTGGTTAGAAATATTTTTCTGGGTTTTTGAGCTAGAAGAGACTTACTGGCTCCAAAAGCAAGTGTCTCACTCCACAAGATGGATTCTTTTATAGAAAGCACTCGAAGGAAAGGCACACGCAGCATAATATTATATAAACCACATTGTAAAACTATCTATAATTTATTCATACTTTTTTTACCTAATGCAAGAATTTTTCTTTCAGTAAAGCTGTATGTGAACAGTCTTCAGCCTCTACTAGATTTTATAGAGGTTACTGTACACTGGTACAGTGTACAGTAAGTTCCTAAAATATTTATTAACTTTTGGATAAGAATGTTTTTTATATATATAAATACATAAAGTCATTGCGTATGTATCCACACTATGAAATTATTAAAATTACATACAGGAAATACTTGTAAAATTAAATATAATGACTATCAAGTAAAGCTGCTAGAGTGACAGCTGCCTAAGGGGTTGCCTGTGCTGGGCACTATTGCTGCAGCAAGACTGTATCTGTATGTGTTAATTTCCAAAGAAATTCCTGCCTCTAAATCTGGAGCCTCTGTCCTCTCCTTTCTGTTGTAGCCATGCTGCCTTTAAATTTATTTTTTAAAAAATTTAAATGGCTTGAGTTGGAAGGAACCTTGAAGATCATCTGGTTCCAACTCCCCTGCTGTGGGCACCTTCAACTACCCCAGGTTGCTCAAAGCCCTGTCCAGCCTGGCCTTGACCACCTCCAGGGATGGCACATCTACAACTTCCCTGAGTGATCTGTTCAGTGCCTTGCCAGCTTTACAGCTTATGGCTGTTAGAGCTCTTCCTGTGTCTCTGCATTTGTAAATCCTTGGTTGATAATGAACAAGCAGGTGCTAGTCCTCTGGGAAGCTGCTTATGTGAGCTCTGGGGCTTGTTTGCAAAATCAGAGCACTGTATGCATGACACCAGGGATGAAATTAGCAGAGCAGTTAATGGCAGCTGATGGGGAGTCTGGAGGGATTTGTTTTAAAATTGCAAAAAGGAGAAACTATAAGACTGGGAAGGACCTCTTCTAGAGCACTGAATCCACTCATCTGTCACTTCTAGCATTCTTGCAGCCCTCTCCAAAAATGGTTCAAGCTTCCCTTTTACACTGTTGAGATTTCTTTCTCAGTCTACCTGGATTCAAAGACTGTGTGAGACCTCTTTAGTGCTTATGTCTGGCAAGCTTCCTACTGATGACCCAATTAATACCCACTTGTTCTCTGGTCAGCACTGTCCACCCAGATTTCCTGTATTTGTCTCCAGCCCATATTCCTTCCCCTTTTCTTGCCTGTTGTAGGCACAACAGAGCCATCTTCTCCCTATCTTCCCCCCACCTTCATTTTTGCCTAGCTGAAGGAGGCAAAGTCTTTTAGCTTCTCATAAAAGAGACCCAGGGTAGCTGCTATCATTGTCACAGCCCTGCTCTGCACCTATTAGGTATGAGTTTATTTCTTGATTGCAGGTCACCAGGGCTGTGGATGGTGTTTCCACTGATTGCTCACCACAGCCTTCCCAATTATAACATCTCAAATTTGCCTCATAAAAGTTGGATTTGATCTTGGAGGTCTGTCCTATTCTGTTTCCAGGATTGTACACATTAAATAATTTGCGCTGTTACTACCTGTCTTTCCCCTCTCTCAAATGTATTTAGAAACTGAAAGGCTGAATGGATGTAGCTTACTTAATGAGGAATAACCTGATGCTAAGTGTCTGGAACCAACGAATGTTTTGAAATCAGAAAGTTGAAGAAATAGAAATATAAAACTTTAACTAATGAAATGAATAATTTTACTGAAATCTGTAAAGAAGAAAGCAGAAGACCCTCAAACCTCTCCTGATAAATTGATATCAGTGACAAGAATAATTTTAAAAGTTACTGCCTGGTATTTTTAAATTTGACTGTGCAAAACAGCTGAAATCGTGCCCTGTCAGGAGAATGTTTTGAGTGATGCAATCAGCATTTCCTTTTTTAACCTCAGTATTTCTATAATATATCATTGATATTCACTTCAGGAAATCTTCTACAGAGACAGCATGAGCTAAATAGACTGCAGTGGAAACAGTTTAAAAAAGTGATCTTAGATGTGATATACCAAGTCCATAAGTGCAGCAACCAGCTTGAGGGGAATGTCTGAGTGATTTTTACTGGGGTAGAGTTAATTTTCTTCACAGTAACTGGTATGAAGCTCCTTTTGGGATTTGTGCTGAGAGCAGTGTTGGTAACACAGAGATGTTTGCGTTACTGCTGAGCAGCACTTGCATGGAGTCTAAAGACCTTTGCTGTTCCTCATCCCAGCAGCAAGAAGGCTGGGAGTGCACAAACAGGGGGACAAAGCTGGGATAGGTGACCCCAGGAATATCCCACATCCAATGGCATCTTGCTTGGCATATGCAGTGGGGGGAAGGAGGAAGGAGCAGACGTTTGTAGTGATGGTGTTTGTGTTCCCAAGTCAGCGTTAGGTGTGATAGAGCTGTGCTTTCCTGGGAAAGGCTGAACAGCTGCCTGCCTATGGGAAGTGCTAAATGAGTTCCCTGTTTTGCTTTGCTTGTGTGCATGGCTTTTGCTTTAGCTATTAAGCTACTCGTGTGTTAATCTGAATTTTCTCACTTTACTCTTCCAATTTCCTCCCCTGTCCTGACATGGGGGGACTGAGTAAGCCCCAACTGTGTGGGGCAACTTCTTACAGAGAGATATTTTAAAAGTTGGGGAGAATTTAATGGTGGCATTTAGAAGTTAAATATTTTGACATAAAACTTCCATTGGTTCAACTTTTCTTAGTTGAAACAAACTTGTATTCTTGTATTTAACCCAAATTAGGCACTATAAAGTCCTATTTGCCCTGTTTCCTGTGTAACAGGCTCACAGGAGGTAAGCTTCAGTGAAGTGCTGGTGAACCTAAGCTTGATTGCTGCCATGATGCTTGCACAACCAGTTCTGAAAATTTTACTGCTGCAAAAATGAGGAGGAGAAAGCAGGAAGACTGATGTTTAACATTTAATTAAAAAAAAAAATTGTTTGCAATCTGCAGAAGTAGTCTGTTTCTAGTACAATTACTCTTCAGTAATTGTCTCTCAATCCATCACCAGCTTCTGGTTGTTAGGGAGAGGACAGAGTTTGCCATTTTTCCAGCTCATAGCCTGCTCCTGCTCTGTCCCCCAACCTTCTCCAAGCTGGCTCCCCATCTTTGAGTCCCTTCCATGCCCCTGCATGCTGCACCCTGGCAGTGTGGTGTTTCCATGGATCGCTGTCCAGCTGGCTGAGGAGCGCTGAGCAGCAGGCAGGGCAGCTGGCAGCCGGCGTCCCAGGGACTCAGCTCCACCAGCTCTGCTCTCTCTCCCTGGCAGCCAGCCACAGTGAGCTGCTGTGCAGCAGCCTGGTGAGCGTTTGGACTTGGCACAGCTCAGCTGCAGGCTCAGGTAGCAGAGGAACCAGAGCAGAGCTTTCCAACCCATTCTGAAACACCAAGCTCAGGTTACTGCTCTTAAGAGTTGAGCAGGAACCTTTGCTTCATACACCTGAGCCAGCATCTTGGGAGGACTTGTTGCACCCTTTCCAGTTTTTTATATTTTTGTTGTTCTTTCCCAGCTCTGTCAGAAAGTTCAGTAAATGAGGGAGGCAGCTGAAGTAAGGCTGTAGAGAGGAGGGTCTGGGAGCCCCGAGGAGGGAGGGGGTATTCTGACATGAGCTGGTTCCTGCAGAAGCAGCACAGGAAATGTGGACTGGACAACAGGAAGGTAGCATGCTATCGGTGTAGTAATGCAAGGGACCCATCAGGGTCATCTTATTCCTCATTCACTCTTAATTAAATATTACTTGCTTAAATATGTACGTAATAAAAGGTAAAAGATGTTACAAGCTGACTAATTTTTTTTTTCCTCTAATGTTTTCTGTAGCCTTTTCTACAAGAGTCTTTCAGTGATAATTTATGTTTCTAACTGGTAGACTTTTTCCTGAATAGGGCTTTATGTAGCCTGCTGTGATTGTGGCATTCTAAAAAAGCTGACATGATTTTAGTATATTTTTTCAATTAAAATAGAAGATATACAGGTATTTTATGAGTGCAATTTGGGTTGCCCTTATGATATTGCAGATTTATGATTGTGTTGGAGTGAGTGGAAACAACCTACCCAAGTTATTTATTTACAGTCATGCCAGGAAAGAAGATGGCTCTTTGCTTCAAAAGTATTGGTCCTTGTTTTTAATCTTTAATTAACTCTGAATTTGACTAGATCTGCAAATAGCAGATGGTGAAGTGTTGCCAAATTGCTGCTCATCGTCTGCTTCTCACATACATAATTTGTAAGTATGTAAGTATAAAGGAAATATATGACAAGTCCTCAGCACAGTGTTCCCCAGTAGCAGGAAGTTGAATTTGTTTTTCTTTTGGCATTCAAGTTTAATAATGAGCAAGAGATTAAATAAAGCATATGCATAAAAGAAGACTTTCATAATAGATTTTTGAGAAACAAGTAAATAGGACAGCTACTCCAAAACTTTGCATTGTATTAAACCAAATGAATAAATTATCTTTAACTTTGTGATGTTCAAATGAAATGGAGAGTTGCCTACATGTGAACTATTTTGCTTGTTTCCAGTGCTGATAATTGATGCCTTTTGTTACTTGCACTGGTGCTTCTGAACTCTGACTGGGCTGTAGTAATTGAACACAAAAAGGGGAAGAAGGGCTAATTAAGGGCAAGAATTCTTATGGGAGGCTGGGGTGTCTCTAATCTTACCTAGTAAAAACACACAAGATTTCTCTTCAGCTCTGAGGAAAGCTGGAAAAGTAGACTGTTGTATTGACAGCCTCTCTAAAAACTCTCCCTTGTTGCCCAATATCTGTTATTACCTTTAAAAGAAAAAAATAACACGTGTTTGAAAGTAAAGCTGAAATACTGAGAAAACTTGCTGCTTGTCTAGTCATGCATCTCCTGATTTAAAAATATTTCATATGCAAGGCTGGTTTTATTTTGTAATGTTTTCAAGGCATTAGCCTGTAAATTGTACAGTCCTCAACTTGAACATGACACTTGCTGTAATTCAAATGTGGGGTTGCATCAGCAGGTCTTTTTAAAGCAGTGGTTGAAGGTTAAGTGCAGGCATGACTGTACTGCTCCTACAGTTCTTCACCATCCTCTTTCTGAGGGGTCATTTAGAGTCCCACAGCTGGGAGGTGTCTGTGTGAAAATCCGTGAGGTGGAGTAGAAAGCTGCTTCTGCCCTCTTAGAATTTATTTTGTTGTGGAGGCTTTTTATACCAGAGCAAGAAATCAGCTCGGATTTTTAATCTAGGAGCCAAGCCTTACAGCACTCAGCATTTAGCAAATGCATGATGGAGCAAAATATGCCTGTAAAAAAAAAAAAAAAAAGGCAACAGACTTTAAAGAAAGACTTGAGTGAAGGTGTCGGGAGAAAAAATGGATTAAAAAAAATACTTTATCTGTACCTTTGGACAATATTTTATTCATGGTTTTTTTAAATGGCTTCTTAACTTTTCAATTCTATTGTAATTAAGTTTGCATTTAGCGTATACCTATTACCTAGAAAGGATATTTATCATACTGGCAGGGTCTTATACTTACTTTTGCTGTCTAGTAGAAGACATGGAAAACTACATCTTGAATATATGGGTTGAGGGCATTAATTTTGCCTTCCTCACAGATCAGTCTGTCATGTCATTTGTAAAAATCTGTTTTCAGAAGAGCTGGTTACTCTGAGCAGTGTTCTAAAGCCTTGGGAGGGGAGAAGGGATTCCTGAAAGGGAAAAAGTGAAATATATTTTGCTGAGTGTGGTTCAGGAGGTTGGTTAACTTGAATTGGATTAAACCTCAGAGCTCAGATGGTGTCAGTTGTGCTGGTGGGAGGCTGGTGGAAATTGACACTTTCTTCAGCTTGTAGGCATTATGCATGTGGGTAGTGTGGTTGCCATCTTCAAAAGAAATTCACAGAAAGATCCATAGATAAGAGGGAAAAAAGGCTTCTCATTTCTCCTTACTGCCATGCAGGTGTTCAAACCAAATGGATGGACAGCCCAACTTCTACAATTAGAGGTGTGCGTGTACTGCTGTGAGAGGAAGGACTGTGGCTGGTGGGGTTTTGTGTTTCTTTGGTTTACTCTGCTGACTCAAAGCTTTCAACTGGCTTGAATGTGGGAAATGTATGATGGTAGTAGTAGCTCCTTGGCTGAGAGGAGAGGTGATTTTATGGAGAATGTGTAGAGATAGGGTCTGGATTCATTTTACCTTTTGTATCTACCTTAGTTAATTGCCTTAATCTCCTTTTCTAGGCTGTGGAGAGCAACACGCTCATGGGGAACAAATTTAACCTGTTTAAGATTCCTGCTGTAGAAAGAGCTCAATTGTGCTGTCAAAATTCTGGTAGAGGGAATCTAAAGATACTGGGTTAGTCATGCACATTTGTTGGCAGTTGTATGTTAGGAATGAGATTTGCCTGGATGGTCTTGCAGTTGAAGTCTTTGCTCCGGAACACATTTCACTTTAGGACCAATGTCTCAGTGTTTATTACATTAATGGAAAATTCAAAGAGACTTGAAAAGATCTTTAACATAATTCTGTCATGGTCACCTAGATGGTTTTGTGATCTGGGTTATGGTTTTCTTGAGTTCTCACACAAAATGCAGAATAGGCAAAGAAAGAGTGTATGGCAAAGTGGTGAAATTTGCTTGCTGTCATGGAGCAGCTTCATTTCAGAGTCAGAAATGTTTAGAGCATATAACAGCCAGTCCTCTGACTAAACAAACTTCTTGGTTCATCTAACAAAGTATAAAGAAACAGGTTGGTCTAACTTTAGACTTTCAGAGATGACCTAATATACTGAACATCAAATATGGCCCAACTATAATTTCATATCTGTGTCAGGCAGAGCTAGATGAGTTCTTTTTTCATCCTAGTTTTAGTATACTGAAGAGTAAGAGGTCTTCAGTAAAATAAGGGAGGTCCAACATTTTGAGAGAAAACCCTGAGTGCATCTCCCTACTCCTCTTTTCTGTGTGAAAGAGCTCAGACCAAGCCCTTACTTCCTCTGCATTTTACTTGGAAATGAACATATCTGGTATGTTCATCTGAGTTTCAGCTGCTTTCTCCTGAGTGCTGTGAAAAGATGGTTATGCTGCTTATGCTAATCTGTAGATTAGATGCATAATTTCCTGTATTTTGTCTCCAAACACAGAAAACAGACAGCTTTTGCTACTGTTAGACACAAACCCAAACTGGAAACCTGCATTTGCAACAAAGTCATGGGCACAGCAACAAGCTAAACGGATTTACAGTGATGAAAGCATGTTGAAACTGTAATTTTAAAAAACCTGACATTTAATTTCTGCTTTGTAAATCCCTGTCCTTAATGGGGGATAACAAGAGATTTAAGGGATAGAAAGACATCTTGCTGGTAGATTCAGGCAGAGTTGGGGTTTGGGCTAAAACCTCATTTTCTGTTAGCTTGCCTTTTATCCTAGTCCCAAAAAAATCTGACAAGGAAAAGAAAAGTGTTGAAAAAAATGACTGGAATGAGCACTATGTTAGATGAAGTGTTTTTATTTGTGCCTTTGTGAGTTGTTGCATGATCTAAACTTAATTTTCAAATGCTAATATTTGCAAGAGTTGCTGGTGGAAGTGTGTTGTCTTAATCCCTTGTATGTAATAATGTTAAAAAAGTACATGAGATTGGAAGGGAACAGTTCTGTCTGAACAGCAGAATTGCATAAAGACCTGAAGATTATCCACTTTTCATCCCTTTACTGGAGTCAGAGTCAGTTGTTGGTTTCCAGCCTAGTCTGACAGTGGCAGGAGAGAATGGGTAGTGGTAGGTTATTGCTTTTCCTATTACCTTTTAAATTTGCCATTCTGTGTCTGTAACCCTGCTGGGTTGCAAAGTGGCTTTATCTTGGCAACTGCATTGTTTGCTGTAAAGCAGATAAAAAGCTGTGTAATCTATGCCGTTGGCACTTGCAGGAGATTTTGAAAGTAGATGTGAAGTAGCTGCCAGAGGTCCCCCAGACAGCTTGTTCTTCCCTTCCCTGGCTGCAGCATTGAGAGGAGCAGGTGAGCACATGGTTCCTCATTCCTCTCAGTATTGATTATTGGTGGTGGCCAAGTGAAGGGCATGTGCAGGGATTTACTTTATTGATTGTAAAGGAGAGACAGTAATGTCAGTGCTCAAAGAAATGAAGTTTGTCATGGCTTCTTGCAGCTGACTGTTCCTTTTAAAGAGAATTTCATAGTATATGGGTAGTAATATTAAATATGATTGGGAAGGCCAGTGGTGGTGGTCGCTGAAGAACAAGGATTTTGGAGGGACTGACTGTGTAAAGGCTAAGTATTCAAGGGATAAAGCTCTTCTGTCTTGTATATGCATGTTTGTCACCCAGTTTTGTGATTACAAGTCAACAGTGTTGAAGAGAGAGGTTTTGGAAGACCACAGTTTACTCTCTTGATAATTCCTAGAAAGTGGGGCAGTAGAGAATACAGCTTTGTGAATGGTCTGATACATCTTGTCCTTCTCACTGTAACTGACAGAAAGGGTATGTTAAAATAGGATGAGAAGTACTCACTGGCCTCCTTCTTCTGGAGGCAGCAGTATCACACCTGAAACCTGTCATTACCTAATTTTAATTTCCAAGATCATGCAAGTTCGTTTCTTATTTCAGAAGTAATACTCCCCTCACTTCATTCTTCTGTAGGTATATTTAAATTAAAGTGTCTCTCTCTTTGAATTGATTCCTCCCTCAGTCATGCTGAGTGTGTCCTGTGTAGTTGGGCTTTTGATACCAATCTAGGGCTTTTGGTCCCCCTTGGAATGAGAGCATGGTAAAGAGAGGTTGTAGTCTCCATCCTTGGAGATGCTCAGCACCCAACTGTCCACACAGTCCTTAGCTTCAGAACTTTTCCCACCTGTGAGACTCTAAAGATATAAATGATAAATAAGCAAGATTAATGAAAATGTTGGAGACTAAGGTTCAAATTAGAGTAATACAGGTTTCTACTTTAGGTTAGGTTGTTTAGTCACATTTATCTATTAATGCTGTTGTGCAGGCTTTTCTGCAGTCACTTTATTTGGAGTTACAAGAGACTGGAGCACAGGCTGCTGCCTCTTCTTGTTTTCTTTCCTCCTGTTGGACCTCCTTGTGTCTTCTGCTGCAATCTCCCTTAGGTGATGTTCCCCTCACTACTGGAGTGAAGTGACAGAGTGGTGTTGCTAGGGCTGTCTCAATCCGTGTGCAATCCAACAGGCATCACTGAGTGACTGTCAGCAGCCTTATACTCTGGGTGAACAGGCAGAGAGCTGTGCAGACACTGCACCTCTGACGAGCCGAGGTCAGGGTACCCCGTGCTGCCTGTCGTCTTTGTACTGCATGCTTGCAGTTCTCAGATTTCTTCTCCCTTCCTCCCAGTACTGAAGTGCTGAAAATATTCTGCCTATGAAGATGCATTGCCAGCGAAAGACTGCAAAAGTGTGATGTGTGAAGAGATTTTTAATGATACTGTGATAAGCACATTTCAATGGTTTGAAAAATCATTATAGCAAGTATTTTGGCAGCCAACTGTTTTATGCAGGCCTCTGAAATGCTCCTGAGTATGAGTCTGAAATGCAATTAGTTAAATGAAAAAAGGGCACACAGAGGTGTAAGGCCACTTCTGTACTTTGTAATTAAGGAGAGGGGAGAAAAGGGAAAGAGAAGTTACCTGTGTGAAGAAGTTAGACAAAACCAAGGTAGAGTTCAGAGTTAGAAGAGGAAAAACAATCTTTGTCAAAGCCATTCTTTGAATTTCTAATTGAGGTCTTGCACTCCCTCTCTTGCATTCTAGTCCAAGCAGCAATGTCTGTTAAAATCTGAAAAGGCAGATGAAACTGAAAAACCCCGAAGAAAATCACAGAAGGTAAAGATTTTTTAGGAAATAATTAATTAACTTGTAACTCACAGTGGTTGCTTGTATTCGCCTGTGCCTTCTGTCCCACATTACCATTACCCTCCTCTTTAAATATTTCAGGAAATCTCTGCTAAGGAATTGTGCTAAATGGCTACAGCACAGGGAGATGGTATTATGAATAGAGATTAATTTCATGTTTCAGTCTTCAAACCAGTTTCTAGCTATGAGATATGGTAAGCTGTAGTGAGTTGGACCCCAGCCCTCCTATGCTGGCCTCTCATATTTTCTTCTGAAATGTTTGTGTAGTGTGAAAAGATGACAAGAACTGTTGGGACTCTTCACTGTACAGGAGAATAATCACTCCATTGATTTCCCTCTCACACCCCTGACTTATCCAGATACTTGAGAAGGTATTTACTTATGTGCTCAAAATTTGCCTTTTCTCAGTTCATCTGAGACCTGTTTTCCTCCTGGCTTGGCTGTATATGTAATATATGTAATTTGCACCTTTTGCTGTTGCACTTCAGGTAAACCTCTTACTGCTCTGCAGATTGTCACTTCCCATATTGTTTTTATAATTAGACTCAGTTTTTAGCTTCTACCTGCTCTTTACTGTCTTAAAATTATCAGTTGCTGAAGCTGATGGGCACAGAGGTAAATCCATTATTATCTTTAACCAGGGTATTGTATGAAACCAAGGTACACTGACTGGAAGTCTTATTCCTGAATTTGGTGGCTGTTAATTTCATCTTCCATCTGTTAGGTCTTGGGCATTAATCTAAGCTTTGGCCATATACTTCAAGTTTTTGAGAAATTTGTCCTTTATTTATCTTCAGTAAATGAATTGGAGGCCTCTCACTGTCTCCTTACTAGACATAAGCTGCTAAGTTAGATTTATTTACAAGTGTAAGCATTCAACTGTTTCATTACTTTTCTTCTCTCCTCTTACCTACTACCTTACTTCAATGTGTGAAGTCTCAGCAGGTCTGCATTCTGTATTCTGTTAACTTGTGTTAGCTCTTCAAAATAAATCCCTGTGCTTCAGCAGTCATGAGGACAGGAGGCCCACCAGATTGTTAGTTCATCTTGCAGTGAAGATGCTGTAGCAGATTGACTTGAAGTTTTATAAAATGAGATGTTAGCAAAAGCCAAAATGGGTGTTGTAAACATGGAAAAAGCTTTTTGTGTACTGAAATGACATTTAAATGAGCTTACTCTGGTTTTCTAAGTAGCATAGTGCAGTACTTATCCTGAAGTTGGAGTTCCTTATTTTACATTCCCTTTGAGCCATTCCCTGATAATAGATCAAACTGTCATTCCTAATGGACTCAAGAGCAATAAAATAAGGACAAAGTGTGACGTGTTGTAACAGTGTGAAACTGGAATCAGGTCTGTTACTGCAAGAGTCATAATGGCACATAGTTCATTCCTGCACACAGGCTGCATCGTCTCAGGATAATGATCTCTGCTATGAGACAAAGTGTTTCTGAGAGAGACTGCCAAAAATGAAGAGTATGAGTAAGACAGTGGGGTGTTTTTCCCCTGCAGAAAAGCACTGTGTTCTGTAGCCCTAAATGTCAAATTAAACAGTAATTTTCAAGTATAAATAAATTTTGAAATACGCAGTATCAACTGTGGAAAGCTGGAAACGTTGTAATAACACACTGGAAAAAATGAGATTTCTACTCCCTGTTGTGTTGGCTGTATAAATGATTTGGAAGAGCAGGTGAACAGTGAGGTAATGAAGTACCACTTTATTCAGGATACTTAAAGGCCAGCTCTAAAGAATTGCACAACACTCTTACAGTCCTGCTTAACTAAGCCACAAAATTGTAAATGAAGTTTGATGTAGATAAATGTGAGTGCACCCATGGGAATGGAAAACCTGAGAAAATTAGTTCTACTGTGCTAAGTTTGGGCCTGGCTCTTGTCCCTTTTATTTCCAGGATCATCTTCCCATGGGTCACTCTGGGAAGGCAGGAGCCTGATGCTCTGTAGGCCTAAGTAGTGCCCAGCAAATGGAGTGGCTGATGTCACTAGGGGAAGGGCAAAGGACATGGCTGTGCAGTGTGTGCCTAAGCTCATGTGTTTGAGCAGCTCTGGGTTACCAAGCAGCATAGTTAAACTAAAAGACTGTTCTGAATGCTGGGGTGTAAGCCATGAGGAAAATGGGAGAATTCAGAACATGAATCTGGGAGAAATCCATTGATTATCAAGTTTCTCAACTCCAGGTTTTTTATTCCTCTGTTTTTAAAAGTAGGAATTAATCCTAATCTACCAAAAAGCTTGGCTGTATTATGATGATGGTTCTTGTTTATATAAACGTAGCAAGATAGTAGATGTTTTTTGAAGTGTTAGAACACAAAAATAGGTCCTCGTCAAAAAAATCCAAACAAACCTCATCCAAACCCCAGCTATTCTCATACCATGAGAGCTATAAAGTCCTGCAGGTTGACATGCAATATTACAAATATTTTTTCATAAGAATATTCCAGTTGCAATCCTTATATTAAAGGGGAACAAATCATTGAGAACTTTCTTGGTGGAGCCTGTGAGGGTGAATGTTGCCTGGCTCTGTGGCAAACCTTGAAGGGCTGAGCTAATGCAATCTACCAGATGTTTGAGTTATTTTCCATTCTGTAAATGAGTAAGCCTTGCCTTTGGCCCAAGCCTTCACAAAAAGGAATTAAGGGAAGGAAAGAAACATAAATAGCAAAAAGGCAAAGGCAGATAATACAGCCTCCTCTTTAAATGCTACCTTGTCTGTGTATCATGGATAAACTTATCTTTATAGAACTCGTCAGTATTTGTTTGGAAGTAGTGTGTGTCTGTTACTGCTTCAGGAGAGGTTATTTGTTCTTTCTGGATGTGGTTTGAGTGTGTCCTTTTCTATTATTAATTAATTGTACCAGCCTGTTATTCAGAGAAACATACACATCCCTGTTCTGTCTTTGCCTCATAGATGCATTTATTCTGTGCTTGTGTTTTACCATTAGGGTTTTCCAATTATGTGCTTCTGAACACTGGAAGGAGAAGCCAAGACTATATTTCAAATACAGTATCTGAAATCTCATTTCTCAGGTAACCAGGTAGAGTTAAATGATGCGAATGGCAGACTTCATAGTGATGGAAAAATAAAATAGAATGCAGTGTGATTTTAGGTTCATTTTGAGTTCCAGAGGAGAGGGTTTTAAGCTGTTTCCATTAACATACACATATCTGAATATATATTTTGCTTTTTGACAGTTATTGTTTTCCCCGTGGAAAGATTTTTGCAATAAATACATCTTCAGTGTGCTTCTGACTTGTATTTTGCTGGAAAATGTAATAACTTTGTTCGGCTGAGTGAATTGTTAAGTATTTCATGCAATGAAGCTCTTCCACGCCCCTTGAAAAGTGATGCTTTATTCCTTGCTTATTGACCTGGTTCCTTGCACAGAGAAGCAGCCTTTCTGTGCTAAAATGTCTACAAGTTACAACGAACTCATTTTGAAGTTGCTGTATTTGAGTGTTGCTGGAGTTGTGATTTCACAATGTTCATCTCCTTATTGAGTCTGAAATTCCAAAGAGAAGAGCAAATTTGGAAGCAGTCCAACGTGCATCCAAAAATTTTCAGGGTGAAACTTGAGGTAAGAGGCACTGCTATGGAAACTAGATCAGTTCTTTTTTGCAGGATCTCTGCCAAGGCCCTTCATTTGTAGAGGAAGGCATAATATGTTTTATGTATGTTGTCTCAATATAAAAAAAATCACAGTCCCTCATATGAAAAAGATGGATATGCAATATTTTCTTTCCATTCTCTGGGATGTTGTGAACCTCAGAAAACCCATTCATCATTCTCTGCCTTGCATTTGCTGTGAGGAACAATGTTCTCTTCTTGCTTGCTGGATTAGCCCAAACAATTTTTACTTTTTTTTTCCTCTTGAAAACATAGCTTCATACATAGCTTCTAGCCAGGAAACATTCTGGGATTCCATTTGGAAGGTTTTAAGCTTGGGATGGATGGGGAATAGACAAACAAGTTAACTCACTTGACATCTGCTGCTAAAGTTGATGTACATAAATGTGTCAAAATTATTTTGGCTGCCTGCAGAAGAGGGAAATACTGTCATAAATTCAGTAGTGTTTTGTTTGTCCTGTCAGCCAGGGTTGCTGATTCAACTGATGGTTGCTGGTTAAGAGCGTGAATTTGGATTAATGGGTTTCCTGTGTATCTGCCCCTGACTATAAGCAGGGTAGATTCTGACAGTGATATCACCAAATATGAAGTATGAACATAGGACTTGAGTAATTCAGAAATCACTTTTTTTGTAAGACTGAGATTCTAGTAAGCAGGTGGGTCTTTTCCCCCAAAGGAGTTAAATCAGTTAAATTAAGTTTGATTGTAAAGCTTTAAATGTAGAATTTATCCTTCTGAGTTTGCATTTTCATTTAGTATTTACATATTCATTTTAGTGTTTACGTATCTTTAAATTATTAGGGCAGGAACATGGGTTTTGAGATCTTCAGATAATGAAAAAAGACTGAATACTGTGTTTCTTTAATGTATCCCACAGAACACAACCATTAAATAAGTTAGAGTTTGAACTTGGTAGCCTTAAAAGTGTGGTAACACTTTTAAGCCTTTGTGCAGTCGAGTCTCTTGGTTTTCAGATGTTTGCCACAGGCTTTCAGTAAGATTAGACCTGTACCAGATAATATCAGGGTAGGGCACTTGAGATGATGCACAGTTTGCCAAAGCACGTCTGATGGTACCTCAGGTAGAAAATAGTAAGAATGCAAGAGCAAAAATTAATATTACTAAAAATTAATGTGGTTAACTTTTAAGGTTTAATTAGGACATGCTGTGCTGAACTGGCATGAGGAGGTTTGAAAACTATTACATTATATGCATCTAGGGCAGCAGGGGAATAGATCTTTTAAACCCACGTTTCTCCTTTATGGATGATGTTGCAATTAACGCAGCAGTCTTTGAAGTTATCATTAGTCTAATCTTTAAACCAGAAGAAATGTGGAAGTTGTTCTGTGACAACATGATGGACAGTGATAAAACTTGAGAAACTGGAGTTAGAGCTTTCTGACTTACTTGCATCTGGATAAGGCAGGGATTCTTGGGTGCTTTGGGAAATTCCCAGCGGCAGTCTTAGACTTTGTTAATACACATTCAAGAAATTAAGCACAAAGGATTTTGTTTCTTGTGTGATAAATCCTACTTAGTACACATTAGTATCTTTATGTTCTTAATGCTAAGATAATATTAATCTTAGAAAAGCCTTTGTGTCATACAAATATAATATATAATACATTTGTACTTGCTTTTCACTTACATGCAGGATTTTCTACTCTTTATCAAGTTGCAGAGCAATTTGAGACTGCTTGATTCTGCAGAAAATGATTCAGTTGAAGTGCACTTAATTTAATCTCCTCTGTTTCACTGAGTATTTGATAAAAGATAATTGAAAATGCTTCAACTTGTGCTTAGAAAGTTGTAGTTAAATCAGACTTCGGTTTGCTCTTTTTTCCTGTACCATATTAAAGGTCGCTGGTTCTTATTTGTAATGTGAATTATGCAGGAAAGTAAGCCATTTATGGACTCAGTTCAGAACTGATGGTGCACTTGGTTAAATGTGCATCTAAAATGTATTTGTTGCATTAATCTCTGTCTTACAGCATGAACACTGAATTGGTAATATGAGGAAGGTATTGCTGGCTGCCAGGTGATTAATAATTGATTCAACATCTGATGAATTCTTGATTTTCCTAACAACTGTCTTTTAATTCATTTGTAGAAGTAACTCAGAGAGGTTGGGAGCAGCACATGAAAGGTTGGGATTGTTTTTGCTGCAAATTCAATAGACTGTAGTTTGCTGGGAGGCAAACTGGTGCTGGTTCTGACTTCACAGTTATCATCCCAGTCATTACCATCCTCTTGGCAGTAGAAAGAGTGAAAAAGGTAACTCTTGTATTACTTGCATGTCCACAATTTTTTTTGTTTTCCCTCAGGGCTTCTTTAGTGACTCTAATTCAGTGTAGGTTGTTCTGTGTTTTTTCCCCAGAAGCCAACACTAGAAATATTAAGCTACCTTCAACAGAGCAAATTTTCTTCCCTTTTGTTTGCTGCTGTTTTTGTTAGGAAGTAGTCTCACTCTTGACTAATAAAATAATGATAATTTTATTAAATATCTTCATTAAAGCTATTCAGGAAAACAGAACAGTCAAAGATTAACAAAGTTTGAAGGCGCTAGATAGGGGGAAGAAAAATTTTGTAAACAAATTGTGAGTGTAATTAAGTGTATCATTTTGTAGTTTAAATCTCTTTTTTTTTTTTTTGGCAGTGTAGGTGAAATATATTCTTCCCCCACATAGGAAAAAACCCCCAAAACAACAACAACAGCAAAACCATCCCACCAACAACTTTCTTTTCAGAGAGTCCAACAGATTATAGGTGGCCACTGATGGGTGATGAGTGGAATGCATGGAACTAGTTACGGTTGGAGTGCTGGCTGGGTTTTGGAGAGTAATGGCTACGCAGACACCCCCAGGTCACAGAATTTTGTTGCATTGCAATAAAAAGATGTAAATCAGACTTCAGTGTTCACAATGATACATTTTCAAAACCAAATTAGATGAAAATCACTTAGGCCTTTGCAGCTCCCATTGAGATTTTCTGTGTTAGGTGACAGGAATCAGTCCTCTTAAGTAAGTCTCATGCAATACAGTATAAGCATTGTGAAAAATACAACTTTGTTTTATAGTAATTTTGATGTTTTAGTATATGGGGAAGGGAGGAAGCAGAGTCAGAGAGGCAGATTTTGTAGGGTTTTTAGATGAATATTAGTAGAAAAATGTGAAGTTAATGGCAAAAGATAGGCTTTGCTCTGTATTAGAACTGGAACCTGATTAATAGACTGGGAACATTTTGGTCTCAAATAGTTTTTGGTTTGGTTTTTTTTTTCTCACATCTACTGCATAGTTTACAAGGAGCTAGTTTTAACAAGTATAAAAATGTAGTTTTGTGTATCTGGTCATAGCAAGCTCTGTAGGGGAGAAAAACTTTGTTTCAGTGCAGAGGTGGTTATTGATCTCTGTTGACTAATTATACATTTATTTATTGTTAAGCTATTTTCTTTTTATACTGGAATGCTTAATCTTTTCTGTGAAGTTCATACAATAGGTTAATAATGCAGCTCTTAAGCTGCATTTACAAGGAAGTTCTGTAGGTCATTCTGGAAAGCTGCAGTTAAGTCAGGAAAAGCAGATATTTCACTCTGCTTACTATCTGTTTTGTCACAAATATTAAAAAAGCTATTAAAAAGTGTGGAAGCAAGTTTAAATATTATTTTGGCTCTCCAGTCCTTAGGGTGGGGAGGAGACATGCATCTGTCCCTCAGAGAGCCCTTACCGGCATTGTCTGCCTGGGTTTAATTTGTTTGTAAGCATTTTTTTTGTGGAACAGGAAGGGCTTTTGCAAGACCCATCTTCTCCCTCAAGTTCTCTGGTGATAAAAGAAAACATTTCAGTACTTCAAGCTTGGAGCTGGCCACTGGCTGCCCGTAAAACGTGGGAGATTCCTGTGTTCTCCTCTCTGAGCAATATTACTTTGGGAGATAATGGTTTTGCTGGAGATAACTCTGAGCAGAGGCAAGGCTGGTGTAGTGATTTGGGTCCAGGTGAATGTAGCCTGTATTGAGGAGTTTCTTCTGGTATACCCTTTGGGTATAATGCATTATATAAAAGGTTTTGAGGATCCAGATTGTCTGGGGTACTCACAGCCCTGAGATGCATTTCTTTTTAACTATTCCCTCAAAAACATCTCATGTGGAATAGATGTTTTTGGTGTTTGTGTGCTTTTGGGGCTTTGTGCTTGTATTTGTATTGATCAAGAATTAGTATAGTTTAGAAGCCTTGGAGCCATTCAGTGTTGGCTAAATTTGATTCTTGAGGCTTTTGGGAGCATGTGGATTAGTATCCATTACTTTTTGAATTCAGATGGAATTTTGTGTGAAGTGGAGAGACTTTTAAGACACCCAAACTTCTACAAAACTAGTCCAATTTCTTAGGGCAGCACTGTCAGAAGTGACCACTTGTTCACATCAATGCAATGTAGTGTTACCTGTCAGTAACCTGGAAAAGCATTTTAACTTCTTCAGCTGTGTGCAACATGGATTGTTTTTGTGTGAAAAGGAAATACAGGTGAGGGTATCCTTTGGTACTTCTTTCTAGTTCTGTATAGCTTTTAGAGATAAAGTCTGTAATCTGTAGAGTTTTCACTTGTGTGCATGTAAACACAGACTGGTGAGTATTTAAGTTCATTTCAATTTCTGTAATCGTAATTCACTTCTTTATTATTAAACATGTAAGAGTGTGTAACAAGGCCATCAGCAGTCTGTCTTGATACCACCATGTGTGTATTATTTCCTTGATAGGTTGTCTGTTAAATACAAAACATATCAGAGATTTCTGTTTAGAATAATTGTGTGTAGATGAGTGTTATAAATACTTCATGTCTGTGTGCTGTCTCTGTCCTCCACACCAGTGCTAATTCTTTTGCTGCAAATGGTGCAGGGTAACAAGTTAGAAATCACATCAGGCAGTGTAATCACTGTAATTTTTGCAATTATTTTTAACGATGCAGAGCTGAATGTATTTGAAAAAACCCTCCACAAAAACCTCATGATATAGGCAATGTGTAAGGCACATTGCTCAGTTTGGGATACCTCTGCAGTTTGTAAAGGCTCTTCCTTTTTGTTATGCTGGTCCCCGGAGTAACTGTTGCCTTGGTCACAACATGTGAGACAAAAGGAAGTGGTACTGGCTGTGCAAATTGCCACTACCTTTCAGCTCGCTAAGGCATAGATTTTGACTCTGCCTTCCACAAGTTGAGCTTATGACACAGTGAGGCCCTGCCAGGGGTTTTGAATGTGTGCTGCATTAGAAATTTGCCTTTAAAACAGAATGCAAGAGGAGACAGCTCCAAACCCCTTAATATTCCTAAATTTCGAATGCCTTGGGAATTACCCATTTTTACCTTGATATTGTTACTCCATTGATTTTGGAGGCCAGCATTATCAGAGGTCTTGGAGATAGTTTTGTGTAGAAATCTGTGAGAAGTAATTTTATTGATCCTTGTTTCCCTAGGCTTTATTCAAACCATTGCATAAAATTGCAAAAGAGTTGAGCAAACAGGAGAAAGTCTTGTGTGTGTGGCTACGGATCTGTTTCGGGTAGTGTTGTGCACCTGATATATTTTTTGTTTCCCACTACTTGTTTAGGCTAAGAAGTATTCTTTTCCCTGAGCATCTCTGACCTTCCTGCAGCCTTTCTTGTAACAGTGGGAGATCTGCATGGAGCAAGAACAGTGAATTCTCTGTCCTTGTACTCCATCATTTGGTTCATGAAGTGTGCCTTTTATCTGCAGGTCTTTATTAGATGCTTAGTGCAAGCCCATTGCTCAGCATGAGAAGAGACCGTGTTCTTGGAAAGAGGCTGCTTTGATTTGCAAGTAGCAGGGACTACATCTTTGAATCTGTTTGAAGGAAACAGCCCCATGTTCCACTTAAGTCAGAACTGTTTTCCTTGGGTCAGGATGATGCACTGAAATGAAGTAATGCATGTAACAAAACAGAACAGTGCAGCGCTCTGAGTGCGAAAAGCCAAGCAGCACATCATGGATCGTAGATGCCAGATGGCTTTTTGGTGCTAGGTTGTGATTATGGCATGTTTCTCCAGGTCCTGCTTTCCTTCATTATAATAATATATAATAATGTAGCAGGTCAGCTATATTAGATCAGTAATGTTGATATAGTGATAAATGACACAGTTGAAGTTCTGTTTCTTGCTAAGGTAATTTAATAAAAAATCCTGATGCACCTTACAGGTAAGCTCATCTCTTGATAATGCGGTGAGTTAATGGATTTGGGAGATTAAGAAGCAGTGAAATTTGTAGGCTGTGTCTTATCATTTGCAATCCATTAGTGAATGGACCTATTTTTATATATCCATGATAAATACCATCTGAGGTTTCTCCTCTGGCTCATGGTCCTTACTTTCATGTATAAGCAGAGATCTGAGATACTTTTTAGAGCATTTGAATCCTATTTTCTGCTTTTGCTTTTTATGGTTCTTTATGTGAAAAATACCTTGATTTTATTTGTCAAAATATTCATTATTAATACTAATCTCTATTAATACTGCCATATTGCAGCAAAAACCTGCACAGTTGTCCCTCTGTTCTTGTCCCCCCTTAATCTTGTAGCCATACTTTGATCTCAGGCTAGAAAAAACTTGAGTTCAAGGAGGGGTAAAGGTTCTTACCTCTGGGAAGGTGCACTAATACTCTATTACTTCTTCCTAGAGGAAAAAAGTGTCCTCAGCTTGTCTCAAAAAGTTATCTGCTTAGTGTAAAAGAAGAATTTGGATTCCTTAGGACCCAAAAAAAAAATATGTGCAGTAGGGGAATGTTGACATCAAAATTCCTGCCCCTGCAATAGATGAGGCCATTTTTACTGGTTCTAGGGAATGAGTGAGTATCTAATGTGAAATTTGCCTTGATAGCCAAAGGCATGAGTTTAGTTTTCCTGATGCCTGCACAGCTTCCTAGGCTGCAGCATCACATTTCCTTTCTTGCTGTCTGATCCATGGCTTTTGAGTCATCTGTGGAAAAATATTTTGATCTTGGTCAAGGTAGGGGAAGATGGTGTTTTGACCTAAGGTCTCTCAGCCAGCACTTCACTGGAAAAGTGGTTGATTGAAATCTCTTTTGATCTTGGTTTGAAATAATAGTGACCTGTTCTGCATTAAAGGATTTGAGACCCGAGATGTGACCGAAAGTGCCCGATGTCACCTCACCATTCGCAAATGAGAGAGTCCCATTTTCTTGGTGTCTCTCTGGTAGCTGTGTTCCTTCTGTGACCTTTTTTTTTGTTGGGGGGAAGTGTGCTGGGAGTCCTGTTGTGCTGTGCTGGTCTTCATAGAGGCGTCACAGAGTCACCATGACCAACACACGATGGTGCACGACAGACCTGAGCACCCCAGTGCTGAGCTCGTTCTGTGTGTTCTTTATGTTTAGTTACTGGCAAAAAAATTATTGCTTTTACACAACAGATCTGAGAATAAAGCACAGGTGTCTGCTTCTCTCACTGCTTCATTAAGCTGTTTTTTTAAACTCCAGTGTTCTGCTTAAGAACAGGATGTTTCAGAGAGTATGAGCAAAATGGTAAATTTAGACAGATTTATTTTCATCTAACACTTATTAAACAGCAATTGAGATTTGAGGGAAGATATGGTTTACAAAAGATATAAAAGCATCTATAATAAATACAAGGAGGATTTGAGTTAAGTGTCCTTTTAGATACAGGACTAGAAGCTTTTACTGTGAGCTTTGAAACTTTCTGCCATGTGTACTGAGAAAAAAATAAGAAAAAATGTTTTAAAAAAAAGTGCCTGTCAAACCACATAATGTTCCAGTCAACAAAAACTTGCCTTTTAAAAATGTTAAATTTTTTTTTCTTACAAATCCTGCTTGCGTTACTTTTAAAATCAATATGACTTTTTCCAGAAACGCAGGTTAGTTGATGGAAATAAATGTGCGTTGATGATGAGTCCAAGGCAGATGCGGATGTTCCATGATACAAGTGCTGGTAGAGGCAAGCCATGAAAACCAAACAAAAATACCAGGGCTGATTCACAGCCACATTGCTGAGATTAATGTCAGTGTCACTGGGTTTGGTTTGGTAAGTTTTATTTAGACACTGTGAGCAGGCTGAACCCAGTTTCAAAGCTCAGTGTGATCTGTTAATTCTGGATTAGAAAGGGTATTTGTTTAATGGCATTACAGCATAGCACAGTGGTGAATGTGGTCCCTAATCTTGAGTATTGAGCTATGTGAACTCTAATAACATCACAGGGAAATTAGTTCTTTGAGCATGTGGAAAGAAGCACAAGTTGTATATGAAACGATTTATCAGAGTCCCATGGAAGAGTTTGAATTCTTTTCATCAGGAGAGAAAGGCGCCAGTGCTTACAGGGTCTGTGGAGGGCTGACTTTGCCTTCTGCTTATGCCCCTTCTGCAAACTGAAGGGTTGAATTCCTCTGTTAAATGTTCTAGTTTGAACTGTGGCACTAGTTTGGAGTGGTAAGCTGTATCTCTGATATCAGGCAAGAACAAAGAAATTTTACTAAGCCTTTGCTGAGTTCCAGGAGAAACTAGGCATTTCAGTGAGTATAGTGAAGACTGAGATGGGGATTTTTTTGTTCCTTTAAAATATGGCTCTGTGTAACATGAAGTGTGTGCCCCTAAATCCTAATGCAGACAAAGCCAAACTATGCTGTTAGAACTAGTTGGTATCCAGACATTAAACTGCATGGGGGAAAAAAATTACTAGTACTTCTTTATGTTGCTGTTTTTCCAGGTGTATGACCTGACCCCTAAATAAGAAGGGGCTGTTATTGGATCAATAATACATGTAGCCTAGTACAAATTAGTTTATTATATAATCAGGTGCAGGGTTTTTTAATGCATGTATATTTCCTCTCTATCGATTATGACTGAACAAGCAGAATTCAGTTTCAGTGATATTCTGAAATTGTTTTTCACACTAGTATGTGCAGAGCTTGGCCAGTTCCTTGTAGACCTTAAACCAGTGTGAGTCAGTATAGATTCACCATCCAGAAGTATGCTGATTTAAAACTTCTGTCAAGGGCTAGAATACTACTAAATAAGCAAAGCTCTTTGGAATTAAAAAAAATATCCCAAAATTCAAACAAAACCTGAAACAAACAAAACATCCACACATCAACTGCTATTTCCAACTTCTTCTTAAGGTCAATTTGGCTCCAGCTGCCCTTGGTCCTTACACATACTTATATTTGTAAGGCTTGTTCCTTAGACTTGTCTGACTGATTTATGAGGTGTTGGTGTATATCTGCTACTTACTGCATGTCTCATGATCAGCAGAATAATAAACTAGGTTAACATTTACAAGTCAGCATGTCTTTTTTATTTAGTTCATAGGGCATAGTTCAGACATTAACGTTTTAAATGTTTTTCCCACCCTGATATTTATTGTCTTACGTAAGGTGTTTGAGTTTGTTTGTTTCATCAAAACATAGCTTTTAAAAAAAATTGAAATAAAATAAAACTTTTGTGATTCAAAGATGCTACTTGCAAGTCCTTTGGTCAACATGGCAGTAAAGTACCTTGGTCTGTTAGCATCCCTGCCCCCTTGTCTTTGTCCTTGTCCTTAGGCTGCACATAAAGTTATCAATTGCTAGGTGCCAAATAGCCTTAAATTTGAAATGTGAAATGTATTTTTTTAAATGATTACTTAGTAATGCTAGTAGGAATTTTTCATTTCCTCTGCCCAGTGAACTTTCTTGTAGCAGCCGAGGATTCTTGTGCTGGTGTTTCTTGTTCCAGGAATCAACCTCTGCAGGCTGACATTTAAGCAGAGCAATTTCTGTAATGTGGCATTTAAGGAGTGTTAGGAAACAGAATTACTCCAAATAAAGGCTGCTTTACTTGCACTTAGTCATCTCTCCTTTTAGGAGTTCAGGGCCAAGCTGGATGGAGCTCTGAGCAACCTAGTGGAAGGTGACCCTGCCCATGGCACAGGGGTTGGAACTTGATGCTGTTCAAGGTCCTTTCCAACCCAAACCGTTCTATGAGTCTATGACTTGTTTGAACAAATTTGTCTGACAAGTGCCAGGCTATGTACAGTGTTCAATTTTTGGAAGCTAAATCTGGGTTGCCCTGGTAGAACAGCTTTGGAAAGGAAATGGTCTTTTCTTTCTGCCCTTTTGCATGTCACTAGAAACTTTTTAATTAGTCCTCAAAGCCAAGCTGATTTCTGACAGAATTTGGTAAAGGGTACCTCATTATGCTCAGAAGGCTGGAGAGGGAGTTCTGTTTTGTAGGTGAGGGTTTATTTGCAGTCTCTCTTTCAGCTACCTTTGCTATATAAGACTGAAATGTGGCAGTGTCAACTGACTTAAGTTGAGCAAAAAAATCAGAAGAAAACGGTGCCATAAATTTGTATTGATACCTGAAGGTTTTCCAGGTCCTAGAATTGATTGTTTGGGGTTTTTTCCCCCTGTAGACTGAAATAATTTCAAGTGCAATTACTTCCTAATTGCCTCAAATTAGGAACAATAGTGAAGCTTTACCATAGAAAAGAAATTATCCATCACTCAAGTGTTTTGAGGGATGGAGGACTGTGCCTGATTCCTTATCTTAAGTCTTGGAAGACCTTTGGTATTTTCCATTGTTATAGGGCTCTTTTTCCCCTGACTATTTTCTCCAAATGAATTGTTCTCATAAAGGAATTTAAACTCTGGGTAATTATTGTTCTCTGTTCCAAAAGCTAATAAAAACAAAGCTCAACAGTATTCAGTTCGAGGCCTATGGAAAAACTTGGGTGTAACAAAGTAGAAAAATAAACTTTTCTGATGAGGCCAGGAAGCTACGATCACATTTTCCAGTTTTTACTGTATGTGTTGGTCCTAACTGGGAATGTTTCCTATTGAAATGAATTTTTCCTCTCCACTTTATATTCTAGTTGATTTTTTATCCATGGACTGTGGATAAGAGTGGATTGTAAATGTCAAAGATACTTGCATATGATCTCAAACACAAGGAAAGAATACTCTTTTGCAATATTTTATAGGGATGTGTGTTGTTTTGTGCTCTTTAAGACTGATAGGATTTGTTTGTTTATTACAGTAGTTGGCCAAAAGATACTCTGGGAATGCTGCCAGTGTATAACCTTGTCCACTACAATTTGATATTTCATACAGACCCATTTCTTTGAATTAGGAGGCATTTCTTTCTTGCAGTTGTTTTAAAGTGTACCTCCTTCCCCTTTCCAGCCTGTGCCTCCTCCAAGGTTCTCAGGGTTCCTATGCTCTCTGATGTGTCTGTTGCCTGTAAATGTTCTGGAAAAGTTCTGATGTATTTTTTTCTCTGACTTTTTCTGAAAAACTGAAAACCAGTTTTATTGCTAATTGCTTGATAAGGACTGAAAATTAGAGTTAGATTTGGCTTGTTACAGAGATGTACATTTATCTATGCTGTTGATATCAATGCTACAATTTATTACAAAAGTGTTCAAGAGTGGGTGCGATGGGTGAGTCAATCAACTCACCAGTCAAGGGTCAAGCCACCAAGGGAATCTTGTGTGTTTATTCAGGCCTTGGTGGTTTTTATAACTATTCTTCATTTAAGCCCAGAGTAAGAATAATGGGCCACTGCTCTAACCTCTTGGAAGAACCTCTTTGTGTAAATTCTTCTTCGGAGTTTTAAAGTTTCCTGAGGTGAATATAAAGAAAATCAAATCCTAAAATAGTGAGTGTTTTTTTTCATGGTTTTTTTTAAGTGACTGAAGGTGACATAGCTACTTATGGTGGTTCTTTCCAAGTATAATTTGACCTGAATTTACGAGAAGATTGGTTTATGCTCTTTTAAAGAGTTGAAGAAAAGTGTTGCTATATACTTTTCTTATTGTTAGGTACTGTGTATTCTGGAGGAGGCCAGTAATGCCATGAAAAGGCCATGGCAGTTCCTGAAATGGTGGGAAGTGGTAGTACTCTAGCCTTTCATCCCATAAGAACCAGGCACCTGGCATCCACCCAAGGGCAGCCCATCATACCTCAGCTTGGTAATTAGACAGAAATGACAGGATTTCATCCCCCCTCTGTTGGTCCAAGTTAATGGTGACTTTTATTGTCCTTCCTTTCTGCTGTGCCACTGGTGCAAAAAGATCACTGTATGTTCATTAAAATGGCAGAGGCAGTTGAGAGATCATCCTGTCAAAAACTTTTCCATGTGGTTGAGATGTACTGGCATAGCTGGTGGCACAGTGTGCCAGTCAGTCCCAGCTCCACAGCTGGTCAGAGGCAGTGCCCTCCTGTGAAAGTAACAAGGTGCACAGGGGTGAGACTTCATCCCTCCCTTGTGAGTTTGAGGCTCAAATCCTGTAAAGGTGTTGTGCTTCCTAAGGTGTCATGGAGTTATTCTGCATGAGGATTGCTTGAAGTGTGCTGGAATGGGTTGTCTTAGAGTGGGACATTTCACTGGAGGAGTGAAGCCTACTGATGAGAACGCCACAGCCTTAGTGTCTGGAAACAACATGGCAGCGTGTTGGGATCAGGACATGGTTGTCACAGCGCTTCCTTTTACAAACACTGTCCTGTCACAGCTTTTGTCCAAAGTTAGGCACGCTTCTGTGAGGCGATTCTGTCTTTGCTGTTATGTTCCCCAGTTATGACTGAAGTGTCAGAATATATTAAAAATATTCATTGGAACTGGCGTATTTGATGAAGCCTTTGTTACCTTTTAAAGTTTTTATAGTTTGAGCTTTTGTTCACCAAAAAATAATGCTAGCATGGCTCATCTCAGTCTTGTGAGAAGCGGTTTCCTTGCCAACCTGTAGTACCTTCTGTTTTTTCTAGGCCACAGGTGTTATTGCCTCATGTCAAATGGCCTGTTTTCTGTGTTGTCAGCTGAAATATCTGTGAAAGGAACTCCTCTCTCTTTTCTCTAAATTTGGTGTATGTGGGCTTTGTTGAGGTGTGACTCTCTTGTCTGCTCCCAATTCGGTTCACATACAGGTGCTGTTACTCAAAGGTGTCTTCATGTAACATTCTTTTTGATGGACTCTTTCTTTCTTTTTGCAGTATTGACTGGCTAGCCCAGTGAAAACCTCAGCTTTCTGTGAAGCCAAGTGTCTTGCTCATGAGTGATGTTAATTTTGTTATGTCTTTTAGCAAATACGGTTGTGAGCTCTTCTGATTACACTGCAAGAACTTGTTGGCAACGAAGAAAAATTCATGCTAAATTTCTGTAGGAATCCTCATAGCTGCTTCTTATTTTATACTGTAGATTTATTTTCCAGATTCTAATTTCCAACACTTTCACCATCTGGTGAGCAGATTTAGTAAAAACAGTCCTTAAATACGTCATGTCTTAAAATAGCAGGTGAAAGCTTGATCTTTTAGAGAGAGATTGCCAATTTCAGTGCCTACTCTAATGACAGTAGCTAATGTAAAATGAAACCTTATAGTTTTTGTTAGGAAACATCAGAACATGTGTTCCACTTTTAGCTCCACTGAGATGATTTTGGTTTGGCTCTTTTGCTGTCATAAATAGCTGGATTTTTTTTTTTATCAGGTGTAGACATATTTCCCTGGCAAGTACACAAAAAAAAACTAATAAGAACTTGCATATGGTATGAATGCTATAGTACAAAATTTTATATTGAAAAGAAATTTTGTCTTCTGAATAATTCAACTTTCTGTATGCTACTCCTAAAAAAATACTGGCTAAGGAAGTAATATGCAGGTTAACAAAGAGATCACCGTGATTCAGTGTGTTGGAATCATTGAATCTGTCTCCAGAAAACTTGTGTATGGAGATGAAAGCATTATCCATGTGGTGCCTGAGGAAATCTATTGAGAGGGGACGTTTGTCACATGAGAATTCCATGTCTTGCATGGCTGAACATCTTTGGCAGTTCCCTTTCCTTTTTCCACTGCTTTGGTGAGCCCTGCACTGCCTGGGGGTTTCACTCTGTTCCCCTTTAGCAGCTGTGGATAATGGTGACTCATCTTCTTGTTTCAGTCTGTCACCTGAATTAAGTAGGGTTCTTGAAAAAAAAAAAAGTTATCGTTCCCTCCCCTTAGGTTCATAGAAACCATGTAAACCAGAAGTTCATAGGCAACTGTACAGGAATTAGGTAATGTTAAATTCATGTCTTTAGGTTGAAAAGTTGATCTTCGGCTGTGTCTTTGTGTTGCTGCATAGGTTCTGTCAGACCCAATATGGTGCAGAAATGCAGAATTCCGATTAAATAGTAAAAACTCCAGTATGGGTGTTATTGGTCAGCAGTAATGCTCTGGGTTATGCTATATGTTCAAACACATTATAAAATGGGTTAAATTTTCAAAGTCAGATTGCAAAACCTGTTAGTTAACTATTAAAAATGTTCCTGTCTTTAAAAAATAGAGTTTTGTTGGCATTTCAGAGATGATTTTTATCATAGTTTTAGGAAAATTTTGTGCATACTGAGTCTGAAGGCTATGAAGAAGTAGATGTAAAAACCCCAGAGCTGCAGAGTGACCTTTTAAGTTTTTTGCACCTGTGGCATAGTGTCAGTGTGTTTAACTTGTGCTCTCTGCATGGCTGTAGAGCAAATGTTTCTCAAAATGGAGAATTGCAAATTTCCGTCAGACAAATGCAGTGCGTTGGGTTATTGAGATGTTAGCAGATGTTATTGGTGTGTTTTCCTTACAAGTAAAAAAGCAAGCATACATGTGTCATAAAGGTATGGTGTGCTATAGTTATGGTCAGCCATGCAGCATAAGTTGCATAAAATTATAGGACAAGTATTACAGGGGGAGATAATTTGGGAACTTGAATGTTGATGAAAGAGAGTTTTTTTTATGGGCAGCCTCCTCTGAGAGTATTAATTTAGTGTACAGCTTCATTTTAAAATGAATAATATATAAACAAAATAATGCTTGCTTTGCCACATGCTTGTATTTTATTTATGCGAGCACACATGGTCCACTCTAATTAAGCAGAGCTCTTTATGGTTTATTTATTTGTTCCAGAGAGGCTGCTTAATATTTGAGAGAAACAGTAATGAGTTCTGACCTTTGCAGTGGCTGTGTTAGCGATGAGATGGATTTTGCAGGAGCCTGCAAGAACAGTAAAAGAACAGGTTGATCTTTTCCTCCATTTGCTGGAACATGCTCAAGAGACCTGAAAGCACAAGTGGAAAATCCCCATTATTAAATGGTTAAAGAGAATTTTCTTGTGCTTTAGGATCTCAGGAGACTGTTACTGACAGGCTGAGGTCAAGGATTTTAAACTTTGTTTCTTTGCATTTGGTTGTGGTCCATGTTTTATGACCAAACCACCAGGGTAGTGTTTTGCTTAGCCAATAGTTGTTTGTTTTTTATGCTAGTATAAAGAAAGTAATGTAAATGAGATGGACACCAGTCCAGGTTTTAAGTTTTATAGCATATGATTAGGCATGCATGAGTCTCGTGTGGTGGTCTTGTAGCGAGATTTGTCTCTAAACTTCTAAAATTATGTCTTATATATAGATGCACATTTTATTGCCTCTCCGTTTTTATGGCCTTTGCTTAAATACAGGTTCCTGCCTGTTTTTACAAAAACATCCCCTGGGGCTGTGCTGTGGCGAGGAGCTCAATACTGACAGCTCAGTACCCCACTCCTTCCTCTTCCTGCCTTTCCCTGGTGGCCTCCTCTCCCAGTTCTGTGCTCTTCCTCATTGTGTATTGTGTGCACAGTTGGTGTCTGATGAAATTCTAGGGTTTATTTCTGATAAGAGTCGAATTTATTGCATTTGTTATTTACTTATATATACTAATACGATAGGTTTAAAAAAGCAGAAAAAGAAAAAAAAGAATGGAGAAACAGATAGATAGTTGTGTATTCATATGGTAACATTGCTCTCTATAAAGCAATGGAAGTTAAATGCTTGTTGTATTTATAAAAGGATTTTGGTTCATACCGGCATTTGCGGGTGTTATTAGTAAAAATGATGTTTAACTGACTTCTGCACGAGTGTGACCATTTCTTACTTTGTTCTTCTGTGGAAGCTCTGTGTATGTTGTACATTCAAAGTTAATCATTCAAAGTTAATATTCTCATAATGGAAGATGCAATTTATGGTCTATTCAGTCACTCATGTTTTTGCTAATTAATCATGAATCATCTGCTTTTGGAAGAGTATCTTTTTTCTTTAATTAGGTATGGGTACATCTTTGTTAGAGCTCTGCCTGCAGAACTCTTACAGTCCTGCAGCTTATGTCATTTTTTTCTATATCAGTAGGTTTTATGTCATAGCTTCTGTTTGCTATTGTCATTGCATCTGTGTTTTGCTCTGTCTTTATAAATGTAAAAATCTCCTATCAGCATGCAAGCATATACGGTAGTTACCTCAAAGTACCGGTGCACTGCATAGGTTTGTGCATTATCATGCCTTTGAGGAGGAGCAGTGGCTGCTGTCTTGCTAAGGAATGCAAGCTAATGGCATGTGCTTCTTCCAGCCATAGTGATTGCACATATGTACCAACTTTTCCCCTTCCTCCTTTCTCCATGCTGGAAATGCAGGATCATTAGGACTAGGTAGTCTTCCAGGGTTTTGTTTTTGTAAAAGGAGGATCGAGGCTTGGAGAACTACTGAGCTATCACTCACCTTCTGTTTTTTAGAAAAGATATTATTTTTCTGTGTTATATAATAAATTGTTTATTTCATAAATTTTCATCTTTTCCCCCCTTTTCCCCATGTTTAAGTCTGAGAGCAGTCAGGCTTCAGTGTATTTCAGACACCCACATTCATAAGTCCCCTCCAGACTATTTCAGTGAATGAACTGCTGAAGCAACAATAAGGAATGAAAACAAGATTGAGGTGGGGGGAAAGGCATTTTCTAAAGCTGTCTTTGTCAAAAATATGAGTGGAAAATAACTGTAAAGTGATGTTTTTTTTATTTTCTGCTCTGTTACTTTTGGTAGTGTAAGAGAAGAGTGTTGGGTTTGAACTTTAAATAGTGAGTGAGAGTTAGGGGTTTTTGCAGTCCACTGCTGGTGCAATTAGAGGAAAATTGAAGCTCATGGATATATTGATCTGCTGTGTTAGGGTCTCATGTCTTGGGTGGGGTGAGGCTGCCAGTAAGATATTCCACAGGGGACAAGACCCTTTGGCAGGGACAGGTTTACACTGCAGATGTGACCAGCTGAAACCAGCCCTGTGGCTACCTCCTGTTCCTGCTTGGAGCTCTGGAACAACCTGACCTTCTTGCATCTGTGGCGGGGATCAGGATAATTACCCTGTGGCTGGTGAGGCAGGTGCTGCCTAATGCCACTCCAACTGAACTGGGAGGGGAAGGGGGTTAAGCTGGGATCATGTTCCAGCCTCATCCTGGCAACTGACAGCATCACCTCTGAGCCTTCTTGCTCCAGCTGGCCCCAGGAGAGCAGGAACATACAAGTTTATGCTTCTGACCTTACTTGAGGACAGGATGCAGGTTGCAGCCATGTTGCCAGGACAAGCTTTCTATTTGTCCAGTTATTTCCATGTTCAGTCTGATGCATCCTCTGCCCTGTCCATGCTGGAATGGTCTCTTCAGCACTGATGGGTTTCAGATGTATCTTGTGCAGCAAGCTATCACTTATACAGGGAAAACATCTTACATCCCTCTACCCAAAGTCATTAGAGAGAGCTCTGTCTTAGTTTTGGAATTTTAATTGGAGTTTATCTATGCATGTCCACACACAGATATTAAATATTGCACTTGTTTATGCATTTTATGCCGTTAGTGAAAGGGATGGCAATGTTCTCTATTTCTACCAGAGCAGTTTCAACTCTGTTCCCTCCTTTCCCTAGTATTCCCATGCCTTTTGGGGGATTTACTTGAATGTATCTACCTGTAATTATGGCCGAAATATACTCCTCTCAATTTTTTATAAGCATGAATTATTTCTTGCATGTGTTAATAATATATCTTGTAGAATACATGCACTTTAATGGTATCTTTGCGGGTCTATGTACAATTTGAACCACAAATTGTAAGAGGGAGTAGAAAATCTTTGGTAGCATTGTTCTGCAGCAGAAATGTGTTTTGAAATGTGTCAGTAATAGAAGCTTTTCTGTAAAGAGTGACCATATATTTTTTGTCTTTTTTTTCATGTAGCTGTCCCATTTCCTCCAAGTCACCGTCTCACAGCTAAGGAAGTGTTTGATAATGATGGGAAACCTCGTGTGGATATCTTAAAGGCACACCTTATGAAAGAAGGGAGACTGGAAGAGAGCGTCGCTTTGAGAATAATAACAGAGGGAGCTTCGATTCTCCGCCAGGAAAAGAATTTGCTGGACATAGATGCACCTGTCACAGGTTAGTGTGGAGTTATGGTGATGGAGAGGAATGGTTGCTGGCTGGGACATGTTTGGTGATGCATTAGTGTATGTGGCTTCCTAAGGCACTGAAAGGCAGCTTGAAAATCAGTTGTTCTCTCCCATACTTGCTCCACTCTGTCTGCTACCACTGGATAATGGAGGCCATCAAGCAGCTTGTAATTTAAAGGAAAGGATTGCATCTGCTGAGACCTGTCTGTTTCTAAGGCAGGCAATGTTTTTAGTCTTTAGGAGAAAATTACAACTACTTTCTGAAACGTGGCAAGTTACCTGGCCTTTTGCACCAGGTATTAATTCTGTAATTGTACAGATGTTATTTATCATAGTAGTACTGTTCAGACAGCATTGGGCTCTGGATGTCATGAAGTTCAACAAGGCCAAGTGTAAGAACCTGCACATGGCTTGAGGCAATCCCAAGCACCAATAAAGGCTGGGCAGAAAATGGACTGAGAGCAGAGGTGATAAGAAAGACTTAGAAATGTTGGTGGATGAGCAACTCAGCATGTCTTGGCAATGTGTACTTGCAGCCCAGAAAGCCAGCTGTGGTCAGGGCTGCATCAAAAGCAGCGTGGGCAGCAGAGCAAGGGAGAGGGGATTCTCTTCCAGCCCCTCTGCAGTGGTGAGGAGACTCCACCTGGACTGCTGCATCCAGTCTGGGGCTCCTGACATAAGGAGCCCATGAACCTGTTGGCACAAGTCTAGAGGAGGTCCATGAAGATGGTCAGGGTCCTGGAGCACTTCTCCTCTGCACAGAGGCTGAGAGGTCTGGGACTCTTCAGCCTGGAGAAGAAAAGGCCTCAGTGAGACCATTTAGCACCTTCCAGTGCCTGAAGGGGGCCTACAGAAAAGAGGGAATTCTTACAAAAGTACATAGTGACAGGGCAAGGGGGAATGTCCTCAAAATGATAGATGGTGGGTTTAGATGAGATATTAGCAAGAATTTTTTTACTATGAGGGTGGTGAGGCACAGGCCCAGAGAAGTTGTGGATGCTCCGTCCCTGGAAGTGTTCAAGGCCAGGCTGGATGGGGCTTTGAGCAATGTGGTCCAAGTGGGACTTACCCAGCCTGTGATGGAGGGGTTGAAACTGGATGATATTTAAGGTCTCTTCCAACCCAAACTATTCTGTGATTCTGTGAGGGAATTATGGTGTCAAATTTAGTGGAAATATTAATTAGATGTTAAGGAAAATAAGAAGTGCAGAAAAAAAATTAGCAGTTTGTGTTGCCTGGGGGATTAATGAATTGTGCCGGTTGCAGAGCCCATCCTGCCCTTGACTGTCAAACACTACCACCCACTCATTAATCCTCAGGAAATGCCTTATTTTTGAATTTCCTTCTCTAATTGTCTCCTGCCTCTGCCTGCATTCTGAATGCATGAATGCATTTGCTTGCTCTAATGGTGTCCTCCCATATTTTGTTGTTGCTACTAGATATGAATGCATTTTTGACAACTAATTGATCTGTGGCATAGAAAGTTAGCTGGGGGGAAAAAAGATAGCTAATTCCAGCCAGTTTAAACTGTGAAGCCAAAGTATAAAACCTGGTTTAAGAAGTCAGGTGCTTTCATCACTTTTGCTTCTCGAGTGCCCTGAAAAAAGTACAAGAAATAGTGATTTACTGCAGCGGTAGGGTTACCAGTTTTTATTGGCAGTACTGGTAGCAGTCACCAAACACTACATAGAAATAACAAACCCTTCATTATCAGGAAACCTTCTCTGAAGCTGAATGTAGTGTCTGGACTAGAATGATGCACAGTTTATTAAAGCTTGTAATTTTAAAAATGACATCCAACTAGAGGATTGTAGCTTGACCTGGAGAGGTAATGTGTATCATTTTTTATGTAATAATTAGGTTGTCATGCTGCTGTACAGTTCTGATGGAGAAGATGTCAATCGTGTTGCAGCTCACGGATGAATAAAGAAAACAGAATGAATAAAAGGATCCTTAGTTGACTGAAAATAAAATTCTGCAGATATATTTTTTTTTTGACACTTTAGAATAAATCAAAGAAGTTGTAGAGGTGCAGTACCCTTGTCTGTAACTGAGTGTCAGACACACAGAAAATTCTATCTTTGTATGGTTTTTTTGGGGGTGTCATTTTTACTTTTTTTTTTTTTTTTTTAATCCATTGAGAGATGTAGACTGTAGGAGGACAGCTCTGGTGTGTTGTGTCCCAGCTGATCTCCATAAGCCTGTGTTTAATGTTCTCTCCCTCTCTCTTTAATTTTTCTCTTCAAATTTCTTCTTAAATGCATTTGAAGGTGTTGGAATTGTTCTGAATTATATTTGGGGATTAATCTTCTGAAGTTTACCCCATTGTATAACACTGGTATAATATAAGTCTTTGATTCTTTTTTCAGTTAAGCCTACACCTTGCTTTGTTCCTGCCTTTGAAATTATTCTCATGCAGTGATTATGATACTGCAGTATTCTTCGGGGTAGCTGGTAGCTACTTTCTTTTAAGCCAGCATAGGAAAGCTGGGCTCCTGATGTGTGTTAGCAGGGTAGCTGAGAAAGTGCTAATCTTCTGTATGAACAAACATGAAAGCTGTAGTTATGAAAGTGATCATCAAAAGAAGGAAGAACTTAAATTGTGAGGGGGAGGTTGAGAAAGCTTGTGAGGCATGGTTGTTGTGGGCCTGACAATTTTCTTTGTATGAGTAGTATGACAGCAGGTGACTGGATAAAGAGAATATCAACTGTCTGATGATGTAGTGGAAGTGCCAGGTATGCAGGCAGTCAGGAAATAGCTATGCAGTAGAGGAAATCTTTTTTCAAACATTGGGAAGAACAAACAAACCAACACTGATAGAGTGGATAAGAAAATAGATTTTAGGATTCAATACAAGAGAAGCAATCTTTTTCAAGAATGACAGTCATAAACCACTAATAAACCTCCCTAATATGGGATTCTTTGTGGGAGAGGCATTCATCTTTTAGAAATATATTCCTGTCACTGGCTTATGAGATGGTGATCATCAAAAAGAAGAAAAACAGAAGAGCGTAACTGTAGAAGCAATAGCATTGTGGATTATTAGAGTGATATACTTGGTAAGTGTTAAAGAATATGACAAGTTCTTTCTTAAAGCCTTGTGCAACCATCCAGTCATTTGAAATTTCACTTCTTTTTTTATTTTAAGGGTTGGTAAAATTGTCCTCAGAAGAAGTATCAGAGTTCTGTTTATAAGTCATGTGCAATGAAGTGGGTACATACAAGGCTTGAATTTGAGCAAGGAAATGATAATTGGGTGTGAGTCATGCAAAGAGCCTGAATGTGACATGCACAATCAATTATTTTGCATTTGTGTATAAAACTTACTTTGTATCTGTGGTTAGCTGGAGCTATCAATGTGATTGGTATTTGAGTTAATGCATTTTATCTTCAAATTTGGCAAGGTTATAAGCCTTTTGAAGTATTCCTGATGAACCCATTTGTGAATGTAGCTCAAATTGCCATTGTTTGCTCCACACATGCACTACAGGTCTGGCTCACAGACATGGAGAGCTGTTCCTGCAGTTACACTGGGCTCCTGCTCACTGGTAGGAATATGAACTGAAGTGATGAGGCAATGTTGTCTTGACTGACTTCATCTGTAACCTCTTTGCTTGGAGAAATGCAGACTTCATTTGAAGCTTGTGTGTTTAATGAGGTTGATCTACCACTGGACTACAGGTGTTCAGTGGACAGATGGCTTTATGGCAGCCTTAGGATTTCCAGTCCTGTATTATGTTCATAACAGTATAATGACACATGGGGAAATTGGCTCATTTTTAGTGTTTGTTGTTTTCTAGAAGGCTAAGGAAGTATATCTCTGAATCACTCTGATGGCAGTATTTACTGAAATCACACTCCAAAGTACACTTGGGAATGCCAGATTTATGATTGACTAGGTAGCCTCATTACAGAGGTTCATTACTATACAGAGTGATTTTGAGCAAGTGATAAACACTGCCCTTTCTTTGCATGTTGACTGACTGCATGGTTTTATGGGCTCTCCCAAATCTAAAATATGCTGCTTGGCTACTGAACATTCTTAATTGCATACCAAGAATGTGTCCCTTTGACTGCATGGGTGACTTTCTCTTTGTGCTTTAATGTGTACCTCCTTAAATGACATACATAACTACAGGATAGATCTAGAACTGTAAAATGATATGTTTATCTAATATCTATCATTGCACATCTTTGCTTGTACTTTTTAGATTATTTTCCTTGAGGATATTGTTATATTAACAGATAGTGAATGAAAATAGCATGATACCTTTTGCACATATGACTACACAAATGAATAAACTTGTAAGATATGTATTGGTGCTTTAAGATAAGTCTTTTTTCCCTGTTGATATCTATTTTTAAAGTAATTAATGTGTGCTCTTTTTTCTTGCCACACTTTATATAGCTCATTTTTGTGCTCACTCCAGTCTTTTTAGCTAGTTCTGCCCGTCAGTACTGATGAGAGTGTCCTCCAGTAAACTAAGAACACTAAAACCTAAGTCATATACATCTTCATAAAACTATACTTTTTAGTATGTGTACTGAAATGTAATGCATGAATATTACTGAGGCAGCTGTCTGTGTACAGATATTCTCAACTCTGTTTGTGTGGCTGCCCCACCAGCAGTGTCCATGACAGTAGTTTCTGGCTTGGTGGCTGTTGCCAGGCTATGCACAGGGCCCAGCATCTGTTACTCCTTCACTTAGAAAAAAATGGAAAATAGATATACTTCCATTCTAAACATGCTTCATTGAGGAAGTCCTGACTCTGTGTTAGCCTGTGTGCAAACGGTGCACACAGGCTAACACAGAGTCAGGTGCATGCGGCTTGGTAGATGGAGAGAGGAGAGCATCAGGGAAGACAGAATAAAAGCTTATTCTTGTAGTGTAGAAAGCGTCTTACTCTCTGCAGAACTCCTTGGCCATATTTTCCTCTCCTAGTCGTGTTTTTTGCAGCTCCAATGTTTATGGCTGTGGTAAGTGCAAGGAAACCACTGCTGTTTGCAGAGCCTTTGCATCACATAATGTGAGGTAAGGAGTTTGTATCCTGTAGGTTTGGAAGTACTAACCTTGTGCACACTAAGGGGAAATACACTCACTTGCACTATTATTGCAGTGTCTTTGGGTGGAAAATTCCATTGGCTTGGTTGATGCCACAGCATTATGGAAATCCATCTTAAATACTTGAATTGCTTGTAATGTTTGTGTTTTCGGGAGCACCCAGAGTTTTTGCAATTCAAACACTAAATTGATGAGAGGAAAAAGGTTTTAGGCACGTATGGACAAGCCCGTGTGGGAACAGCTGTGACAACTTGGGTGACCTTTTGAAACTTCTGTACATTACAGGTCCATAAAAACTAGAGGGAAAGCCCTTTCCTACTAGCATGTGCCTTTATGATCTGTGAGGCTTCCAGATATTCTCTGGGTACTTTATTCCATGGAATGGTAGGGTGTTCTGTGCCTGAATTTTTCTTTATGTACCACCCACATATATTTTTCCTTTGCCCAGTTTCTCTCATTTGGTAGCATGAAATAACATTAGTAGGTTGCTAGTGTTGTGCAGGCTAAAATTTTGTCAACAGCAAGAATTTCTAGCTAAAGTGATCAATGTTAAGATGAGTTAATAAAAATATTTATTCCCACATTATAGTAAAAGAGAATATAATTTAAAATTACATTGAATTTAGTATGCATGTGAATGATCTGATCCAGTCTGAGAGTCAAACTAAAGCAGTTCTTTCTGACTTTTACGTTTGAAGCAGTTTAAGATAAAATTTCAGCATGGAAAATAAGCAAGGTTGCTTATTAGAGACCTACAAATGTTGTTAGATAATTCATATTTGCACAGCAGAGTTTGTTTGAAATTAACAGCTCTGTAAAAGTAATTGTAGCTAAAATTTATTTCATACTTAGGCTTAAATCCTATGTGCTGTGATCACTGTTGAAGAAATTATAGCATTCCCAGAATATGTATAACTAAAATTTTTGCACATGTGCCATGAAAAAAGATCACATACGTGATCAAATTGTCAAGTGTTATAAGGCTGGTGTCTTCAGACACACAAGTCTTCAAGCTTAATTGCTGGTTTGAAGCCTGGATACCTGCAACTTTCGAGGATAAGAATTGGACTTTTCCCTTCTTTGCCATAGGACATTCAGTATAGTTACCTTGAAAAAGCATCTTTTTTTTTGTTTGTGGCACTAGGAGTGAGCGTGTGATGGGTCCACCCTCAGAACAGGATGCTGGTTACAGTACAACTCTTTTTGCTGTATCTTGGAGATGCATGAGAGTTGCAAATGCTCCTGGTATGACTGTATCAGTTTGAGTTGCTGTTTTAGCAGTAACATCTGAGACCTGGACACATTTCTGCAAATTAGTCTCACTCTCAGATTTAGTAGCCTGCAGTTAATTCTCCTGCATCATGGGAAAGTTAACTTTGTCTGGAGTGAGGTAATGTCTGAAGTGAACTGTTACTTGTTTCTTTCTTAATATCCATTCACAATCTCATTTGCATAGATGAGATTTCAGCAGAACAGGTTGGAACTGGGAAGTGGAGGAAAGGGAAAGTATTAATAGCACCCCCTATTCTTGTATATGTCTTGAAAACCAATGGTAGTCCAGTCGTTTTTACTATATAAGAGCAGATAGAAGAAGAAAGCAGAAGCAGCAAGAAGAAAGCAGATATGCTTTCTCAAATTAATTAGACTTTATGAAGAAATGTTTGACATAATTTTTAAAATGTGTTAGATATCCTCTTTCTCAATGTAGCATAAACACAGTTTGCTGTTGCACAATTATTTTTCATTACGTTATCACTGTTGAATGTCATTAAACTACAGAAAACCTGCATTTAAACTTATGTTTAAAGTAATTTACCATTTAAGCATACTGTTGAACAGCTAAAGTGATCTTGATTGGATCCTTTATTTGGGTTGCTGATTAAAACTGACACTACTCCAGCTATTTTGCATGTTTTATTGAGAACTCATAATGCATCAGATCACTTGTGGCTTAAAATCTGATTCTTCTGTAAGGAGGTGAAGATGTAAGGCTGTATATAATCAGATTTTTTTTTAATCTGGTCCTTCCCTAAGTGCTTCTGTTGGTTCCAGATATAGATTGAAATATGTGTGCCTGCATCCCTGATAGAACAAAGCAATTGTGTCTTGTAACTTAATTGAGCTGCTTCAGCCATTAGTATCTGACATTTTGGCAGAGCTGATGTTTTCTAGTAGCAGCTGCTTAAATCTATCATTATTGCCAACACAGTGGATACTACTGATGATATATTCTTTACAACTACCTCAGTTGTTCTTATAAATGATTTATCTGTGGTTCACTTTATTTGGTGCAAAAACTGTAGTCAAAAAAGCCAAACTGAATTTGTGGAATCTGAGATTTCCTTCAGATATGGAGCTTAATTTGATGCTGTGAAATGGAAGATCAAATATATTTTGGGCTTCAAGTCAGCACAGAAATTGCATTGATTAAAAAAATTACCACCAGCAAAAATACAAAAACAACTGCTTGCAAACACCTAAGCCTTCAGGACTTTGTTCTTGCCATCTTTTATTTAGCATGTGGGTGGTTCATCATGTAAATACTGACAGCACAGTATAGGGCATTAGCATTTCTTCTAGGACTATTCCAAGCAGACAGAGTACATCATAGCAGTGCTGTTTATTATAGCTTCTCAAATATGTATCTGAAACTTGTAAATCAGAGTTTTTACTGCTTTGCAATTTTGTAGTCAGTGGCACAGCTTGAGTTAGACCTGGGTCTTTTGATACTTGAGTTCTTTTTTGGAAATGACCATGATGTTTGTACTGTGTAATGCTCATTAAGAAGAGTGAACCTTTGTTCTTGCCTTTTGTGTTCTCTTAGCTTTGCCCAGTTACTCCTCCTTTTGATTTTCACCTTGGTTAATTTAACAGAATCTTAGGTCGTAGTCTCTATTAGTAAGGGATGTGGGAATGCAGTGGATTGCTGCTGAAATCACAGCCACCCATGTTCCTCCTTCCATCCATTTTGGATGGAGGAGCTACTGAAATGAGTAAGAACTAGAGGGAGGCAGAGGGAAATTCCAGCCTATGTTTGCCTTCTCCCTTGGAAAATAAAACATGTACCAGTCACAGATGAACAAAACAGAGTTCCCCATTTTGTTTGAATGTGAAATAATTATGGAGTCATCATTTATACGTGTGAGGCTGAAAGGGGAATTGATTTGGTCTTAATCACACTGTACCTGCAACATCTGTAGAGTGGCTGCAGTACAGAAATCAAGAAAAGGAGTCAGAGGAGTGTGAGGGGGTGGGCTAATAGCAAGTCAGAGCAAACAGCATTTGTGTCAGCTGATTGTTGCCATTGGAGGTACCGTCATGTTAATCTCATTTGGGAGTTGCTGTGCAGAGGTGTGCCTCTGTTGTTCAGAGTCTGATTGTGCGTGTGGAGCTGACACCAGCTGTCTCTTGCCTTCATCTCTGCCCTATTTTTGTGTGTCTAACCTTTCACCAAAACCTGCTGAGAGGTACTAACAAGTGCAAAGGAGATAACTAATAGGTTCCTTCTTAAAGAGATACTATAAACATACCTGTCATCACTTTGAGCATAAATCAGAGAACATTAGAAGTTGGAAATGATACTTAGAGAAGGACATTATTCTGGGCTGGGTGATTCTTCTATTTCTTCCTGCCTTTACATGCTTTTGCATTAGCATTTTAATTATTCTAAGAAATACTACAAGAGCTGAGACAGATGCTTTCTTTATTTGGTTTTCTGCATTTATCTGGAGAAAACTTTTATAGAATAATTTCCAGGTGTATATAATAGCCTCTGAAGATACTGCCTTTTTAAATGAAAAAGAAAGCTGCTATAGTTCAAAACATTTAAATTCATTTTTTAAAAATAGTATTTTAAGCTGTTTTTTACAGCCTAAAAACATCCATGATCTCCAAATAAATGTATCAGTTAGGAAGATCAGTTTTGCTCAACATCTTTTCAATCTGCAGTTGATTTCAGAAAGTCTTGGTAAGTGTCACAGGGGATTCTGGCAATAATGTACATGATTTGTACTGGTAGCGTGTCAAGCCGTAACATTTTCTTTTGACACGGGGGTCATTATGTGCATCTTGTAGGGCATTAAAACATTAAATGGTGAGTTTCAAATTATTCCTTGGTGTTCTCTCTGCACTGACTGTGTTTGCTCCTGCTCTTCTCAGCTTTAGGTATCTAAATTTAGTTGAAATTCATGTATTGATACCACTTGGGGTGCTAATGTCTTAAAAAAAAATTTCTTAGTGTTTCTGATAAGTGAAGAGGATCTTACTTCTCATCCACTAAAGAAGATTCAGCATTAATTGAATTTTCAAGGGGAGTCTGTCCTATGACATGTTTTCTTTCCCTTTATTGCATACTGAACTTAGCAGTT
The DNA here is from genome assembly GCF_028551555.1 of Melozone crissalis. Taxonomy (NCBI): domain Eukaryota; kingdom Metazoa; phylum Chordata; class Aves; order Passeriformes; family Passerellidae; genus Melozone; species Melozone crissalis. The sequence continues at coordinate 39,045,942 of NW_026535784.1, read as the reverse complement.
GTATTGAACCTTTTGGATTGCTTGTCTTAAGTCAATGTTGTTCCTTCCTGTGAGATTTTCTAAATTCAGCTATGTCATCTTTAAAGCAGACAACCCAAGTGTGAATGGCAGAGGACTAAGCTCCAGTTTCAGAGCCTTTGTGAGAGTCAAAACCAGCCATGGTGCTTGGCACAAGGGAAGGTGCTGTGGAGAATCCTTCTTGTTCATTAAGTGTCTCAGCATTACTGCTTTCAGATGGTACTTCTGAGAGTTGCCATGTTGAATTTTTGGCAGTCATTCTTACACCTCTTCTCACTCCTAACTTACTTCTGCAACAAAATTTACCTTTAGAAGTGGAAAATACCACAAAAGTATTGCTTCAATCAGAATAGGTTGAATTTAGATATCAAAATTAATGACTTGTGAGAGTTCATTACAGGAGTTTATTCATCTAAACAAAAGAAAAATCTTCTGAATAACCAAGGAGATAAAATTCAGTGAACTGTCAGATTTATTAAATATTAACCTGTGTTAAGAGCACTTAAATGTATCATTTCTAAAAACCTGAAGAAAACAACGCATAACACATTTCAGTTTGTTTTTCATGCATGTTCTCCTTTGTATTTGGTGCCCCCCGTACATACAGGTCAAGAGCTTAGTGTGGCAACAGGGGTTGGGGACATTGCTGGTGGCCATAGAAATGAATCTTGCGGCTTCAGCTGTTGACAAAGTGGCAGAACACTTTCATTTGCTTTCTGCTTGGCTTGATTCCTGTCACAGGCAATAGTTGGAGTTGTCTAGAGCAATAAATTATGAAAGCTAATGTAGCTTCTTTGTTCCACTTCATTTCCTTTGGTTCTCATCAGACTTTAACAGGGGGAAAAAAAACCAGTCTCCGTGCAGGGTACACAGCTGAAAGTGTAGAGAGGAAGACCTAAGAGCTGTTTGTGAGATCAGCCTGCATACATAAATCTAGGTTATGTTCTTTCCCCAAACTATCAAAGAAACTTCAGTTGAAAGGGTAAAATTCCTTTGAAGAGAAAACTTTTAGATTCTAGACAAATAAGAAAATATTTGTCTCTAAAAGGCAGTTAATTAGCATTGCCTATGGCAGGAAATAACCAAAAATTGTACTTGAAAGGAGAAGAGCATGGTAAGCATGTTGAGGTAAAACTTGGTTGGTCTCTAAGTACAATAAAGCAAGCGTTGTAGATTTGGATGTGGTTTGTGTTCTGCATTTGTTACTGTAATGATTGATAGCAGCAGATTAAGGATAGGTTTGTAGTCTACTGTTTCATGTAGAATTACAAGGGTGGTTTTTTGTTTGTCTTGTTTTCATTAAGATATCTGCTAAGGGAAGTAGACTTTCTCATTATAACGGAAAAACGGAAATTTCCAAATACATGTAGAGGTTGGTTATGGCCAAAACCACCTCTAAACAGGGAACCAGTATCAAATGTAATAAAATCCTGTGTAAATCAGTATTCCCTCTTTGAAAATCCAGTGCATTGCCCCTGGATTTTATTGTAAAATTAGAGAGACATCATTAAGGATAAGTGGGGAGAATACATCAGGCATGGTGCAGAATACTGCTCTGGCTCCCAGAATCCTTGTTGTGGGAGCAAATGTATCCTCAGTAAAATGACAGATTTAGCAATGAAAAAATTACTTTCAGATCAATGACACCAATCTAGATCTTCACTAGTGCTTCTGCTTTTTCTAGTCTAAAAGCTTGAGGCTTCAGAATATCAAGGCTCTTATCACATGCAGGAACTCCTCTTGAAGGCATGATCTTAAAATGTAGCTGGTTGAAGATGCCATCTGGTGGCATGTGTTTGGTGTGTCTGGCTGCTTCCTGATGCACCTGCCATCAAGGCCATATATTCTCAATATGCAAGAGAGGAAGAGTAACCACAGTGATAAGGCCAGAACACAGAGGTCTCCAGCTGTTGCTAGGGGAACAGGCTGGATGATGACCACAGCTGTGGGAGAGCAGATAAGGATAAGCAATTAATGCAAGTCAGCCTAGTCAGCCTTTTACTTTGGAGTCTCATTTTCTAAATAACCATTTGGGAAAAATTTCAGGTTATCTTACTTGGGGTGGCAGTGAAGAATAAGCTGGATTTCTGTTGAGTTGAGGCAGCAATGAAACGATGAAGATCTGAAGCCTTTGCTTGCTGCAGATTTTATGGTAGAAGGAAATGTGTTTCAATTGCATAAAGAAAGCTTGGGTGTGTGTGGGTGTGTATATCTGTGTTCTAAAACCTCAAGATTTGTATATCCTTTTATCTTTAAGAATATCTGGAATATGAATATCACCTTTCCTAGTTCTTCAGAGAAGCTCTTTTCTTTTTTCTTTGAGGAGAGCTTTTCAGGTCTAAGAGTAATTGAATGGGTAAAGGTTAAAACTTTATAGCAGTAGCAGTTATTCACTGTGCTGTTGAAGCTAAGTTACTCAATTTAGGTAGCTTAAACAAAATCAAGGCAGTAGTCTGCCAAAGACATCTATCTTCTCATAACATTTGAGGGTTCTTGGGCACTTAATTCATCACACTTTTTCCCTAGGCACCCGTGACCTACTCTCCAGACTGCAGCTTTTTTCAGCATAGGTTTCATTCAGTAATGAAGATAATGCTATTTTTGTGTTGTTCTTCCCACATTAAGCCCTTTTCTTAAAATAATTTAGGTTGACCAGTACCTTTGAAAATCACATTGTGCTGCACCTTATTCAAAACCAGGGCCAGGTTCAAAGGTAAATCAGAGTAAATTCCGCCACTTCTTTTCTTAATTAATCCATCTTCTTCTTTCCAACTTACACACATTTGTCCTTCCCTCATAGCATGATGCTTCTGAACAGACCTCCTACTAGTCCAACTGTCTTCTGAGGGAGGTTAACTCCTCACAAAGGCTATCATATTCTTCAGGCATCACGACTGTCCCTCATGACTATGCTTTTTACTGTCTGTCCCTGTTTTATCAATTATCTAGATTGTCTGTTTTGCTCCAAGAACCCCAGTGACTCATCTGAGCTCAGATGGTTTCATTCTAAGCCTCTGAAGCATTTCTTTATTCTACATAGAAGAAGGACCATATACAGCTCCTTTTACCTTTGTGTTCTTTTCTTTTGGTGATTTTGTATTAAAAAAATCTGGCTTTGGAAGAGTAGTTGTCTGAGCACTGAGATGTCTCTTCTCTCAAGACCAAGTCATTTCATGTTCCATGGGAAAGGCAGAGGGACATTTAAGCTGTCCCTCTGTCTGCCTTTGGACTCACAGACCATTGCTGATGCAAGCATGACTTTGAAGAAAGAGTAATAATGAAGAAGATGTGTTCAGCTGATGTGTCGCTGTCCTGGCTGAATCTATCTCGGGGATAGATATTATTTAAAATATTTATTCTGTGTCCTCAGGGACACCTAGGCACTCAATCTGTCATGCAAAAGATCTGACTGGTTCCTTATTCCAAAAATTTGTGCTGTGGCACAAATCTCGTAAAGCTTTTGGAAGTGAAGTATTTGGCTCAACTCCTGTTAGTATATTGGAATATGGGGGTATAGAAAAAGGACTTCCCCAAAGTATCTTATTCACAGAAAAACATGGACAAAGGCATTTCAGCAGGAAGAGTATGTTTTTAGTTGCAGTAATTGAATTCATATTGACAAGAATTTTGTGTTAAATACAGATGCTAATGGTTAGAATTTTTTATTTGGTGCCTGTTCTGTTGCATTTTACATGTTTTCTTGTGAACTAGAAGCGTTTTCCAGTAAACAAGTATTTATATCTAGAGTGTGTATTATATGTGATCTCAAAGCACAGTTGTTACAGCTGATAAATGTGTTGGGTGGGTGCTGTATCAGTTATGATGCTCTGGTGTATTTGCATGCATAGGGGGCATAGTGTAATTAACCACATTAAACTGAATAACACACAGCCTCCCCATTGTTTCTCTTTATGGATGTAATTAGATGCTGAGAGAACTATAGCAGGAAATAGGAACAGTTTCCTCCTGCCACTCCTCAAACAGGTTTTGAGTTCCAATTAAAATAAATTACATTTTCAACCAGAAGAGATTACTGCCATGATATCCATGTCATTTATAAACAGGCATGGAAAGCCTGTTGTAGCAGTAAATATTAGAAAGGAGAAAGAAAAGGAGAATAATTCAGAAAACCTAACCGATAGGAATTAAAAAGCTGATTCTTTGAATTGCTCTGTTAGTTTTCACTGAGAAATCTACCAGAGGTTGAGTAATGGGGCTTGAAAAGCCTCATCACAAAATTTTGGGTCTTAGAGATTTGTGTAGTGAAACTGTATGTTATGCTTTGACACTTGGATGAAAGAGCAGAGTTTCATAGTTTAATGTATTTTTTTTAAAAATAACCTTTATCTTATGAGACTTCTTACAGAAGAAGTAACTTTCTGCCCAAGTTCTTAAAATTTTGGTCCATCAGATATTCCCAGTGTGCGTTCCTCACTGCTGTGACAACAGAACTTATAAAACAAACAGAGCAAAACTCTTAATTATGATGCAATTAGGTGGAAGCATAGGATTTTTTTAATCATCATTTTTGCTGAAATCTCATGTGTTTTATGTCAAAATAAAACATTGTTTGGCTTTAAAAGAATCAGTACGAAATGAGAAGAAAAACCACATAGTGAAAATCATGTGATAAAAGAAAACCCTAGTCTTTTTAACTATGAAAAGGTTTTAAAACTGAGACTATATTTTCATTCTTAATGAACTATGTAAGGGAAACCAGCAATTCACTTACTCCATGTTGTCTAGTACATGAGCCTTTTATCCTCTCCCTGAAGATAAAAGGATGGGTAAGGTGGTCCAAGAAAGATTATTTGAGAAATGAGGAATTTTTAATTCTCTATTATCATCATACGATTTCAGTGACTTGTAAATCTTTTGATAGACATTATGATAAACGATGGCTGTCTTTTTAGCTTAATCATGCAGAAAAGGTTAATACAATCACAGGAAAAAATGCTGTTTCCTCTTCTTTCCTTAATTATTCTGACTGTTTAGGAAGGCTTAAATATCATTGTGAAAAAATAATTAGTATATTAATAACAATGTTTTCCACATGTGGAAAATCTTCATTTCCATGGCTCCTTAATCTGGGTCTCCATGTTACCCGCTGTGTATATTTTGTCAATACATTAATCAAAGTGAGGGGAATGAGGGCAAGGCTCTTGGATCAAGTGTATTTTTAAATATCATGCAGGTGTATATTTTTCAGCAATTTCTTATTCTGCAGATGCAGTCAAGCTGTGCAAGTGCATCTAGTGGAGGAGGATTTTGACAATGCTGGTGCTTGATGGTCTTTTACTGTTATCCCTCCACACTTTGTTCTCCACTGCATAAATGCACTTTTGAAGCACTTTGGGCACCGCATTTTTGAGTCCAAATTCAGTAGCCTTTGATACTGTTTGCTGGAGAGAGAACTCTGTCCTCAAAAACATAATGTGATCTACAGCCTGTCAAGAACAGTAATTTGATGGTTATGGCTAGTAGACTGTGCCTTGATTTTAGATATAGAAAAGCAAAAAAAAAAAAAAAACACCCTCAGTTTTTGGGTAGAAAAAGCAGAGAGAGAAGCTAGCTGATCAATACATGCTTGTCATGTTGGGGTTTGGAGCAACCTCACCTTTCCGCGAGTTTTCATAATTACTTATTTTGTGATGTTTAACATAAAGATGATAATGAGTTTTGAGCTGCATTTGGAAGATTTGTTAGCAGTTCATGTCTCTGCAATTGTGTGGTAAACTTTAAAGTTAAAGCATTGCAATGACAATTCAATTGGAAAATTAACGGTACAATGTGGAAAATAGCTCGTTCTCCTCCCACTTCTTCCCCATCTTTTCATCTACCAGAGTAGTCTAATTCCTGGCAATCTTCTTATTTTCTCTGCAATTTTCCAGTGTCCTTGATAATATCGGAAAAAGTGCAAGTCTTAATTGCTTCCTTTTTTGAGATGTCTGAAGAGATTGCTCTTAATACTTTTTTTTTTGTGTTACATGCTGCTGCTTTTTTGGTGTTTCAAGTTAAAATGCTGAGACATTTTTGTAAAACTGGCTGTAGTAGTAAATTCAGCTCATTACATAAAGAGTTTAAAGCATGCTCTTGTACTGTCACTGCTGTTAGTTTGCCAGCCACATAACCGCAAATACCTTTTTTGGTCTGATGTAATCACGGAGTTATTCTAATACCATTATAAATATTGTTGGTTGAAAAGAGCAAACTAAGACCTGCAGAAGATATTTCCTCAGCTGAGCGGACCTGGGCATGCAGATCCTCCATTTTCCTTTCACCTCCTGTAATGCTGAGCCAGTGTAAGTGACCCTTTTGTCTAGCATGGCTGTTGACCTCTGAAGTGGCATTTGTGGCCATCTGGGCTGGCTGGGCTGTTGTGTGGCAGCAGCCTGAGCTGCCCACTGGCTGGCCTGGACCCCTGGGCTGGGGGCTCACTTGGACCCACTCTCCCAGCTTGCTAAGCCCACTGAGGTCTAAATTGGCAGAAGTCCTGTAATTCAGTGTAGTGCCTGGCTTTTTGCTGGTTTAGTACACTTAAGCAGTTCATTTCATTCGAGGATGTCTGAGAGCAGGAGCTGGAGTAAGGAGAACTGCAGTGGCCAGGAGCATAATCGGCTGCTGCAGCCACATACCCAAAGGCTGAAATGACATTTTCTTATTAGGGGAGTTGAAGGTATTCTGTCATTTCTTTGAAAATAGAGTATTTTTCTCAGTGCTTAAGAAAGAATACCTGGTCATCAATATCAGTACCTGGTAAAGTCAAATGTATAGTCTGGACATGTTCGATACACTTTAGCTGTGTATGTAATGCTTTTAAAATTTTCCTATGTTATGATAGTGAAATTATAGGAGTAATGTCTCATTTCTTGAAACTAAATTAGCTATGGTCCTTAAATTGCTACTAAATGGAAAATCTGCTGATGTTTTTTGAATATTTGCAGAATAATACTGAACTCTGAATACTCTATATTTGAGTCACCCTGTGTCGAATGAAGTGTGACGCTTTTGTCATTAAGAAATTCAGTACAGCATGACGCTTCTTCACTGTGATTTCTATCTGGAAATATACCAAAATTGTACTTGTGAGATCTGCTCAAAACATGAAAAGATTGAATATGCTTTCATGGAAATAATTCTCTGCGGAACCAGTATAAGGGAGGAGCTGTTTACTTTGAGGCTTAAAGAAAATCACATCGGGGTGTATGTATGAAATCCTCAGGATACAAAGCTTACACACTTTGAGCTGGGTTTCAGGCACTTGTCTGTATATGTGCACACTTACTGCACTCTATCATGGTGAACCATCAGACAGTGTATCCATTTGGCACTTGGAAGTTATTTTAAATGGATCTGTTAGAATGGGTCCAGAGGAGGCCATGAAGATGCTCAGAGTGCTGGAGCACCTCTCCTGCAGACAGGCTGGGAGAGCTGGGCTGTTCAGCCTGGAGAAGAGAAGGCTCTGGGGACACCTTACAGCACCTTCCAGTACCTGAAGGGAGCTTATAAAAAGGAGGGAGGAGATATTATATATCATATTGGCATGTTAGGACAAGGAACAATGATTTTAAACGGAAAGAGAGGGCAGGTTTAGATTAGATATTAGGAAGAAATTCTTTGATCAGATGATGATGAGGCCCTAGAACAGGCTGCCCATAGAAGTTGTGGATGTCCCATGTAGCGGGGACTGGAAGGAACCACATGATTCCTAAGGTCTCTTCCAACTCTTGCCATTCTGTGAGTTTGTGTTTTTGTATTTGTGATGTTTATGGAAAGTAAGGTAATGTTTTTCTTCAAAAGAAAAAATATTGCCTGCGTCAGTGCTCATAATTATGGTGTGGATTGCAATTGTGTTTGTTACTTGTATACTAAATACTTGCTGATTATTTATTGCATGCATCTCTTGATGAGGTGTGTCCATATTTTGCTGCAGTTTTTTCCAGCATTTTGAATAGCATCCTTGCAAGTTTCATTTTGTGGTACTGCAAGGAGCATTAGTTTAAAAAATAATTTTTGGTGTCTTAGCATCCATTTGCTTCTTTTTCTCCTTTTCAAAGATTATGAAGGCCTTTCATCTCTGGCAATAAAGGATATGTTTGCTCTAGGTTGTATCACCTTTATCATATAATTAGAGAATTGTTACCTCTAAGGTCATTGAGTTCAGCCAGTAACCCAGAAATACTGTGTTCTAATGCTAAACCATGTCCTTAAGTGCCACATCCACACGTTTTTGAACATTTCAAGGGATGGTGATTTCACAAACCTGGCAATCTATTCTAATGCTTGACCACCTTTTCAGTGAATAAATTTTCCCTAATAAATCTAATCTAAACCTCTCTTGGCACAGCCTGCTTTCAGACATTTATAGAGAGTGACAAGGTCTCCTGAACCTCCTTTTCTGCATGTTAAACCATCCCAGCTCTCCCAGCTGCTGCTCATCAGATTTACTCTAGACCATTCATCAGCTCCATTGCCTTCCTCTGGACACACTCCAGCACCTCAATGTCTTTCTTGTAGGGACGGCCCCAAAACTGAACCCAGGATTTGAGGGGTGGCCTCCCCCGTGCCAAGAACAGGGGATGATCCCTTCCCTAGCCCTGCTGGCCACGCTATCGCTCATACAGGCCAGGATGCCCTCAACTTGCCAGCTAACCTCATCTAAGGAATGCCAGCATGTATTTAACTCTGTGTTCAATTCTGGTGGGAAGCATTATTTCTGATCTAGGCTGTGGAGACTTGAAGTGATTTTTTTTTTTGATGTTGTCTCTTCCTCTCTCTGTTGTCGTCTTTTGCAGAATCTTAAGCAGTTATTGTGGCATTCTCAGCCTTCCTGGTACAGGCTCTCAGCATTGTCTGTTTCTGTGTCATGTCTGGGTGAAGACTGCTGGAATACCTAGACTGAGAACTACTCAAGTCTGTTTAAATTTGTTTATTAAATCCCATTTTCTTTGACCAGAACCTCTTGCTGACAGTATGGGGAGGGGGAAAAAAGTTGAACTTCTCTTTCTGGGGAGAATTTGATGCACATTCTCTCAGGTGCTCTCTTAGGTTAGAAACAGTGCCTCTCAGACAGGAAAATCTAAATCATCCAGAAATATGTTTCGTAAACATAATGCAACACGTTTTTGGAGCAATCTGTGTTGTACTAAGTCATCTCATATTGAAAGCAGAACAGCACCTTTGCCTGGTCAAAAGCCCCTTGCAAATTCTCATCCAGGTGTCTTCCCCATCTCCCCCCTGCATCAGCTTTCAAAGCTAAAAGCACCCAACCTTCTGTTCACTCATCTCTGCTTCCTCAATGCTTCTGGACTTGCCTCTTCTTGCTGTTCCTCTTTGCTCTCTCTGGAGCTCCCTTCCTCTCTTGGTCACTTCCCTTCCTCAGAAACATGTGGAATCCATGCAAGCTTTCATTTTATTTCAGCGGCCCTTTAAATGCTTTTGTCTAAGGACTGATATATAGATAAAGTAGAACTTCCTCTGAAAGTTTTTTTAGTTTGTGAAACTGAGTTGCAGATTTTTGATACCAGTGTGCCAGTTCCTTATCAGCTGTTGTGATCCATATTTGAGGTTTAAAACAACAGAGCCCCCATGGAGAAGGTGGAGATCTTTTACTTTAAGCTCAGTAGTCTAAAATCAGGAGCAAGGCAGTAACTTGTGCCCTGCCCCAGAAAGTCAGATCTGCCCTTTAAAGTCTGGGGAATATCTTTGGGGGCAAGGTGCTCCAAAGACAGATGGCTGAGACACCCTTTCCCTGGATGTAGGCAGGTGCCTTGTGTACCTCAAGGCACACAACACCTCTCAACTGCTGGAGAAAAGTTCCAGCCCCTAACTATGGTAGCAGCCAGTTATATCTGCAGCAATGCAAATGCAGTTTTCTTCTTATTTTAATAGATTTTATGAAGGTTCATTATAAACAGAGTTGAAAGGACTTGCATTTTAAAAAGAAAAGAAGTCTCTTTTTAGTTCTGCCTTTAATCCAGGTCACTTCAGTAGGCTCACTGTGAATCTCATAGAGCTGGCTTAGTACCTGTTGAATATTCATCTGCATGAAAGTAACACAAAGTTTTAGTTTAACAGCCTTTTTAAATTGACTCCCAGGGTGTGAGAAAATGTGAAGATGCATTTCTTAATCTCAAGTATGTTTGTTTAAAATTTTTAGTAAATTCTGTAGAAAGATGTAACATTAAAAAAAAAAAGCTGGCAAAATCATAATGTGAAGGAGAGTGCATGTCTCTTCCCTCCAGGAATATAGAGCTTGCTTTAGATGTCTCTGAATTAGGGATAATTAGAGAATCACACTTTGTGAATTTGAGGGTTTTTTTTTTTTAAGTTCAATTAAAATATTTCTGTTTACAACTTAAATTTGGAACAGTTTAACTTAAATTTGCTACAGTTTTCATCTCAGACTTTTTTTACAACTCATGCCGTTTTGGAATTAAACAGGTAAACTGCATTAGCTCCTGGTTGGACTTCTGAAGCTTTTAGGCCTTTTTTTGCTACTTGTGTCCCATAGTCTGAAATATGGTTTTCTGAATTTGGTAATACTCATAGTAGTACTGCAGCAAATGATGAAATAATGCTAGGTAGGGATTTTAGACACTACATACAGGATAGAGTTCAGTAACAGATGTTACACCACAGAATCACCTAGTATGTCATCTCATTTAAAGGGAAGTTTAATGTCTTTTCTCCTCTGCAATTAGATGTCAAAAGGCCTTTTTCCCCTCTTGGAAATTGGGCTTTTGTGTTATTTTCTTCCATCTGAGGAAGAATAAACTTCTAATTAATTTAGTGAGGTTGATTTTTCAGTTGAGAATGACAGCAAGTGCTGTTTGCTGTGGTTCTCAAAGGAAACATAAAGCTTGGCCCCTGCTTAATGGATGGCTGCTGTTAGTCCTGAGCAATGAGTTTTGCTGTAGTGAATAATTCATAACTAGGCAACTAGGCAGAGTGTTTGCTGGAGAGTTTTCATGGAGTGGGCTCTGGTCTTGGGGATGGTTTAAGGGCTCAGTACCCGTGAGAACTCTGACAGCAGGAGCGCAAATCACTCTGTGTCACTGCTGATGATTGCAGAGCTTTCAGCTGGGCTTTTCTTTGCTTGTTAACATTTTATTCCAAATATTTTTCTGTCAAACATCTCTTAGGTGTCTCCTAATTTTATAATAGCATACACACAAATAAACTTGAAGTAAGTGTTGTTTAAGTTATTTCTGTCCCAAGGTACAGAAATAGCAGTACAACTGTCCTGCTTGGTGTTTCTGGAAGTCAGAGAAAGTTATACAGAGTTCTCTTAATTCTTTTATTCCACGAGGTGGCTGCGGTATATAGCAGGAGGTATCATAGAGACCTTAGTGTTAACACTGTTTGGGTTCCTATATTAGTAGCAACTTTTTCTGGAATGTAATGTGCCTTTTCCAGTCTTTATTTTGTTTGTTAGCGCTCTATATGCTGCCTGGGCAGACTGATAGTTCTTGGCAGCTGTTTGCTGTTCTTAGCATAAGCAGCCACTAATTTTTTTGCTTTGCTACAGTATCCTCTGTGAAAACCACTTGTATTGGTCCCTGACACAGTTTTGGGTGGCTGTATTATTGAACATCTTTCCTGTAATGATATTTTTGCCACTGGATTGTCTCTCAAAGGCGAAGAAAACAGTTATTTCTCATAGGCTGAGTTAAGCCTGTGGTAGCTGTGAGTTCCAGAGGTTGCAGGGGGAACAGTGGCTGAACGCTTTGTGGTTGTGTCAGTGACACTGCATATTAATGCAGCCATTTCTGGGGAAGGGCAGAAATATGGGTGCATAGTAATCACTGGGAAAATTAACATTTGGTTAATAAACTAACTGGAAGTTCTCTAAGGAAAGCTAAAAAAAGAAAAACATTATTTTGTGAGTTGACCTAAGAAGAACAAGTCAACCTGTTAATTCCTTAGCCTAAAGATATCTGGTGATCCTGCTCTTTGACGTTGCTATTCCCCTTCTTTAACATTGAGGCCAAGCACAGTCAGAGGCTGCAAATGCTGTTTTATACTGTTCAGAGCAGATGAGCCCTCAGTAGTATTTAACCTCTAGTTTTTATTAAGTTCCCACTAGTATGTGTGTATCTCTCCCCCCTCCCACTAGTTCTGTTCATTTAGGCTGCTTTTTCTTACCAGCAGAGATGAGTAAGAGCTGAAGACTGACCCAGTTCAGACACTGTGATGGAATTGAAAAGGAACACGTACCTCTGGGAACAGCAGGACATGTTTTTGCTTTAGCATGGCTAGATTTGTTGCTCCAATTTGTGCTGAAGATTTAAAAACCCTCATGTGCTAAAAACCTGGAAAAGTATGTGGTAATTTGTATTCTTTTGAAGCATGTGGAGGTTTGAGGCTTTATTCTTTGAGAAGGTATGTTTATTTGGTGCTTGTCAGAAAGGTTGTGTGAGGAGTTGGCCCACATGTAGTACTCTGTTAAGGCAGTGGGATATGGATGAAATATGGATTTTGCTTATTTACTATTCAAAGGAACACAATGTCAAATGAACAATACAAATTATCAATGGTAGCGTTGCAGAAAACAGAAGATTTTGAGGGTTAAAAAGGTAAACTGAAATGAATTATGAGCTCCCAGGAAACAACATCCCAGCAAATGGTAGGATATGAAGACTGAGTTAATTTCCTTGTACTCTATTTTTTTATTCCACCCTGAGGATTTGTGTATAATGATGTGTGCAGTGGGCTGTCTGTAGCCAAAGGCATTTAGAAAGTAGTCTGCCTAGGTCTGTGTCTCATCCTACTGAAATGGATAAGGATTTATAAGGGACACAATCAGACAGATATTAAAAGGTTTTGAAAAGCTCCCCATTCATACATGCTGACAAAATTAATGAGGCACTTCTCAGCTTAAAGCATAATTTTTATATGCAGTTTATGCTTCTCAACTGAAAAAAAAATCCCTTTTTAATTCCTTCTCTTTAATATAAATATTTTTTTTCCTTGTTAAGACTTCACTATTGACTATACCTTAGGAATTTTAAATTAATTTAGAGTGTTCATATGTATATTTTCTATCTGTTCCAATGAGAAGTTAATGGTGCTGATGTGAAAAGATCCATCAATTTTCTGCATAAGTTTAGAGCACTGTAGCAAAATATAGTAAATTGAACCAAAATAAAATAACCAAGAACTCCTTCATTACTAAAGACTGTAGTAACAACAAAGTGTATATGTCATGTATTAAAAACGGAGTATGTATTTATTCTACAGGTGCATCCTAAATGAATAGAAGTACTGTGCAGTAGTTTTTTCTTTTTTTTTTTTTTTGACATAAGTTTTTAATGAAGTTGCTTCCACTCAGGTGGTCAGCATCTAAAACCTGTAGACCAGATGGTTCTCCCCAGGAGAGTGAAATGCAGAATTGCAGAGTGCAATCTAATGGTGCCAGACCGTGCAGGACAATCTGCTGCCTGAGCTTGCCTTAAAAGCAGAACAGGAATAACCCAGAATTAACAGATGAAAAATGGTCACAGGCCAAACTGTGGCAAAACATAATTTATTGGATTATTTATTGGGGAACACAAAGCAATACTTGAATAGCAGCAGGTGAGAATTAATTTTAAATCTAAAATTGTGCTTGATGCTAATTTGCTGCTTTTACCTATTGAGTTGCTAAACATTACAGTGGGGTAGGACAACTGCTTTGAAAATCCATGCCCCCTATTCTGTGATAAACCCATAAATATGTGGTTTGTATAGCATCAGCAAATAGATGTAGAAGGAGTACCTCCGTTCCTGGTCTTAGAGCAGTCCCTGTAAATCTTGTGTTTTTTGCTTTCTTCTCTTCCCTGAAGGCAGAATCCAATCATTTTCTGAAGTCACATGTTCATTTATGTGAGGGATTTCTTTCCTGCCTTTTCTGTTGTAATCTAAACTGCCGAATTTCCTGAAAATAACGTAACTGTGTCTTGTATCAAAATGGTGGTTGTTTCTTTCTCAATGTGGGAGCGTTTTTTCTTTAGCCTTTGAGAAAATTTCCTTTCTCTTTAGCAGACATGCCAGTATAACTTGAAAGCCTCTGCATAAGAAATCTGGGCTTGCTTGCATAAGCTGCTGCTTTCATCTCCTTCGGCACATCTGCATCATGCTTTCTCTCCGGGGCCTTCCTTGTCCTCTCTGAGAGTAGGGATGGGTTTGCATCTCTGAGAATAGCCTACAAATGCAGGCAAGCTTTAATTTCGTATTTCCATGGCAAGTAGTAGGTTTGGTGGAAGTCTGGCAGCAGATGGACACTCAACTAGGAGTGAAAGCAAGAAGAAATGTGTCTTACGCCATCCCTGGCTGGAGAGAATTTCTTGATCAAAATTGAGATTAATGGTTATTCCAGCCTAAAATTTAAGATGAGTGGGGTGATTTTCATTTTTAATTAATTCTCTTGGCAGCAATAAAATTCTGGTGTATAACACAGTGCTTTGATCTATGCAGCTCTCCTTTTCAAGCAGCTGATGGTGGAAAGAAATATATTTAATCTATAAGCTTGTGTTACCTTCTACTTGAGGCATTTTTTAATATTTTGCTTTTGTGTGTACTTTTGCTTATGTATATGTGAACTGTCAGAAAGAAATCTGAGTTTTTATTGTCTTTTTTAGAATAAGACTTTTTCATTTTCCTATATTGAAACATTTGAGAGAGCAGGTACCAATATTTATTTTCTTCCCAGATTGAACTTGGGACCTTCTGTGCTATCCACTGGTAGAATACGTGATTCTTTTCAAAGCCTTGCTGGTGGTGGCCTATTTATCTGGCTTTAGGTGACTCTGCAGGTGATTGTGGGGCTAAATGCGGTGTTGAAACACAAGCATTTCTTTTGGGGGCTTCTGATGTGTGCACTGGCGTGGGGTGATAGGTTTCTCCTTTTGAACAGACCTTTAACTTCTGCACTGGGTCTCCACAGTGCCGAGCATCTGGCTGCCTCTGAAGGGGGAGGGCTTGGGGTGATGAGGGCTTCATTTTATCTATATATCCACTGAGGAGGAAGGTTGTTGCTGGGTGTCTGTGTGTCACTGTGTCAGCAAGATAGCCGAAATGAGGGTGAGGCAACAGGGGTTACTGACCCTGATGTGAGGAGTATACACTGCTGACACGGAGCAGTGAATTCAGAGGAGGTTCCTCATGGTCACATAATGTATCACAAAATCTCTTCTAAGAGTCAAATTTGGTCATGTATTTAGTACCACCTGAATTTACTATAATATTGAATTATTTTTATTTGTCATCAGAGGGTTTGTTATTGTAAATTATTATTTAATAAAAGAAGTAGTGAGCCATGCTAATCAGATTGCAGTAGCATTATGCCAAGCTCTCTGCAGTCATCTAGTAAAAGACAATTTCTGCTTCACAAATCAATCTCTTCCATTAAGTCCTGTGCCCCTCTGTTGTAGGCTGGGGGTGAGGGGGTCCTCTTTGGTGCTAGGTAATCGGGATAAGAGTTTGAGCTAAACATCATTTGGAGGAAAACACCTTTTATACTACATTACTTGGCAAATTTTGGTGCAGTTACCAGCATTATTCTCACACTAAAATACAGCACTATACCAGCTCACATTAAAATACAGCGCTATACCAGCTACTAAGAGCAAAATTGTCTGTCCCAGCTGAAACCAGGACAAATAGTTATGCAATTTTTTCAGCTTCAGCTATGACACTGTAGTAATCTGTGATGCTGCCCATGTCACAGGAGAGGAGACCCTGCTTTGGGATGATTATGTGAAAGAGAAGGATAAATCTGCTGTAGTATAAAGCCAGCAAAAAGACATATCTAGCATATATGTAACAGTTCAATTTCATGTTTTCTAGAAAATCTGTTTTAAGCACCTTTGCCATGATGCTTGCAAATTTTTGTTTTTAAAATATTTCCACTGTCTCAATCAGATTTTAGACCTAGAGTTTCAATATAGGCAGTATTCTGAAAATGATGTCAAGATTATAGTATATGGACCTTATGACCATTTTGGTTCTGCAGAGGTGTAAGGCAACTTTTGCAAGCTTGGCTGGTATAGCTGGTAGTGCCACTGAAGGTCAAAGAACTGTATGTGGAGATTATAGAGAGTTTTAAAATGGAATTAAAAGGAGAAATTAGTTCCAGCTTTTTATCCCCAGACACCTACCACAGTAGGAAGCTACTGGAATGAATGACAGTGCATAATTGGGTCTCACAGTTTTAATGTGCACATTCAACAAACTTCTTTTTTTTCAAGAGGCCATTACTGAAGATGATGATTTTTACTTGCATCCAGATACATTACATTTCTGCAGGGTAATTGAGCATCTGCAAACAAAATTGAGAGGAATCAAGGAGTTTTAAAGAAAGGGACTATTGTGGAAACTAACAATGGTCTGTCTCAACAAAATGCATGTATATGAAAGTGACCTGAGGGATTTCTAAATGCGATGGAAAAAGATGAATTTGCTCTTCTCAGAATATTGTTTTACATCACTCTCATCCTAACTGCTATTGCACACTGTGTTATTGCATTTGGATATGCACACCAAATATTTATGACTAGTCTCTTGAAACTGAAACAATTAAACATGCTGTTCTTGGAAAAATATCTAAGAACCATACAAACAGTTGATTGGTTCTTGCTAGCACATTCTTTGAGGAGCACAACTTGGATCCTAGATGTGTAGTTGAGGTTGCAGGGGTTGCCCTAAAATGCCAGTAGTGCATTGCTAGGGCAGGTTGCCATTACCTAGCACAGATATAGGTGAGGGACTTTTGACAGACAGGCATGGCACCTACTGAGAACAGCAACTGAAATCATAGAGTCAGAAAATGCTTTGGGTCAGAAAGGACCTTAAAGATCATGAGCAGGGGCACATTCCACTAGACTGTGTTACTCAAACAGCAGCAGAAGAATCCTTTGTCCATGATTTCACCTGTGTGGAAGAGCCAGTATGCCTGTCTGCACTTTGACCAGCCAGGTCTAGCCAAACAATGCATTAAATGCACTAAAATAGCATTTTAGTGCTCTACTGTTAGGTATGGGAAATGTTTGGGGTTTTGGCAAGAATATGGCAAGGTCTTTGTACTAAATAGTATGTAGCCAATGACTCTTGTAAGTTTTTGTATTTCAGTGCAAGCTTCTTTCTAGAGGGGTTAAACTGCTTCTAAGCTGTGAGCTCAGCGGTGTGGGTGGGTGGCCCGTGCTGCTTATTGCTGCAGAGAGGTTGTCTGTGCTGTGGGGTGCTTTTCACGCGGAGGGGGGAGGAAGATAGAGTTTGAAATTCTGTCCCTGGGTGTTAATATTAAGAAAAACAAACCAACCTGTAATTCCTCTCTGAAGTCACTATGGAAGTCCTGATTCAGGATATGTAGCTGCTGCTTTTGTCAAATAGGTAACAGATCACTGTTGGTGAACAGTATTCTTCCTTGCCAGGGGAAATACTTGGATGCTGTGCCAAGTTTGCCCTGTTTCTGTGTGGTGGCTGTGTCATGCCAGACAGCTGATATGCTGCTAGGAAATCACAGAATCATAGAATATGCTGAGTTGGAAGGGACCTTCTAGGATCATCAAGTCCAGCTTCTTGCCCTGGACAGGACCATTCCCAAGAGTCACACCATGTGCCTGAGAGCATTGTCCAAACACTTACTGAACTTTGTCAGGTTGGTGCTGTGCCCACTGCCCTGGGGAGCCTGTTCCAGTGCCTAAATGCCTTATGGGTGAAAAACCTTTTTCTAATATCCAGCCTAAACCTCCCCTGACACAACTTCAGGCCTGGCTGGCGATGCTGTGCCTGCTACACCCTAGGACATGGTTGGCCTTCTTGGCTGCCAAGGCACTGCTGATTCCTAGTCAGCTTTCAGTTAAGCAGGACCCTCAGGTTCCTTTCCACAGCGCTGCTTTCCAGCATCTCATTCCCCAGTCTGTACATCCAGGGTTGCCCCATCCCAGTGCAGAGTCCAGCACTTTCCCTGGTTGAACTTCATAGGAGCTTGACCAGCAGCTTTGGCAGTAATGCAAGCAGCAATGTCTCTTGTCTGAAGTTTCACCAAACAGAAATAAGGTCAAAAGGGTCAACCAGCTGCTGAGAGTTACAGTCATCTTCCTGGGCAAAGCCTCTTGCCCGTGATAAGTGCTGATTGGCAGGAGCAGAGTACGTGTCAAACCTGGGATGATCTGGAACATATGGGTTACAAACGTTTGGGAGGACCGGGTACTTTTCTCTGCAGATATTAAAAGAAGCTCCAGGACATTGCAGAAGTGTGCAATTAGGAAATCACTTTTCAGGGTGTTTAGAAGAAGGTTGTGGCTTTTGCTGTCCATCTGGACTTTGGCCAGCTGAACTTTGGTCATCCTAACGAACCGTGATGCAGGCCTTTGTGTAGGAGCTTTGCCCTGCTGTCAAGAGGGTGCTGTCAGTGCATCTTTGAAACCTTGCTGGTCTTCAAGGTACAATTAATAATTTTGTGTGTGCTTGAGGTAAAGCAAGTTGTTAATATTTCCTGGGAGCAGGTATCTGGTAGGCAGATAAGAAAAAAGAGGAGCTCCTTTATTCTCCTTCATTGTAGCTGCTGTGGTTCACTGGAGTTATTAGGTGCTGCAAAAGTTTTTCTGAGACTTGGTTTGATTTTTATTTTTATTACTTTTTCCTGTATGTATGGTACTCAGTGTGTAGTACCACAGCTAGTAAAGCTTTTTGTTGAGCCAAAGCTGTGTTGGCAGTACCATGCTGTTTCCAATGACAAAGGGACTGATGGTCAGTAGTTAGAAGGCCTGTGGCTGCCAGTCATTATGCATCTGAGATGTCACAGCTGTACTATGTTTCTAGAGCAAATGGGAGGAGGGGAGATGGAGAGGCAAAATTTTAGGTGTTTTGAAGATATTTAGGGCATCCTGCCTCGTGTTGCTACAGAATGGCTGAGGTTGGAAAGGACCTCTGAAGATTACCTGGGCCATCCCTCTGACTGATTTAGGCTTGCTGTGTGTAGATGTTTTTTAATGGTAACTTTAGGGGATGAACCACTTTTGTGTCTTGTGAATACCTGTGTAAACTACAGTTTCTTCCCTACAGTTTCAGAACTGATACGATGTATGTCTTTACAGACCTTTTCTTATGTTATGACCTTGTTTAGGTGTGTGTTGAGCAGAGGGTAACCCAGCAATTCTGCACTGACGATTGTATTGTCTGCTTTCAGTCAGTGCAGTTGTGTCATCTCATTTTTCTGTTGTTGTTTGGACACACGTGGTATCTTAATTAAGGACAGGATACTGAGGACAATGTTGATCACAGATTGCAGAGTTAAGGAGAAAAGGTGTTGGAAGTTTGGACATCAGGGTGGTCTGTTACAAGGCTGGCTGCAGCATTCTTGCCAAGTACTAAATGATTGCCCTTGCCATGTGTAACAGGGAGGTAACAAAGACGTTGATCAGAATGAAGAGGTAAGCCAGGCAAGAAAAGCAAGCAGCCATAGTGGCTGATACATTACGTTTTGCAAAATTATCTTGTTCATACTCTCCATATGCAAGTGCAGCTGCTGGTCTCTATACAGGTGTTGGAGATGGGAGACAGCTCTGAAGAAGCACAACAGCAACAGAAAAAGCTGCTAGGTCACATCCTTCCAAGCTGGAGCTTAGTACTGGGCATAACAATTCATTTCAGCTGAGTATCACATCACAGGATACCATAACTTAGGGTGAAGTTACTCCCATTGTAATACTGCAGCCAGATTTTTCTAGGCCTGCATGAGAACTTTGGTGTAGACTGAGCACCTAGGAAGTCAAGTCATCACTGAGGTCACCAAGCTTCTGGCACTCACCAAAACTCTGCGAACCCTGCAATGCTAAAAGGAGGTGCCCTGAACCCTGTTGAAGGAAGTGCCCCTTGCCAGAAGGCTTAGAGCTTCATCAGGAGGCAAATTGTATATAATATTTTCATTAATTATCTTGGCATAAGAGAGTGGGCATGTGCTAATAAATTCTACTGAGGACACTCTGTGGGAGGTACTGTCAAACAGAGGACTGGAAATGAGGGAAGAACTGGAATGTATTAAAGGTTGCAGTAGTAAAAATGGGATGAAGTCCTTAGTTTTACTCACGAAGTTGACTGTTTCTGTTGTTAGCATCCTGCTCATCATCTTGTCTGTGGAAGAGAAAGTCCTGGCTTCTGCAGTTAATGGCAGAATGGCTAAGTGGGAAAAAGATAAATTTTGTCTTGTCTGAGAAGACATTTCTAATAAACACAGGCAAGTGTTGCTCTGATTTTCATCCATGTGTGGTTAGAAGCCCTGGTTAAAGTTTTCTGAAATAATGAACCTGATTCTGATTGTATTCAAGTTAAAATTCAACAAAAACAAGTATAGACAAAGTGCCCCAAGGATGAAGGATGCAGAAGCAATGGAACTGTGCATATGGAAAAGGTCGAGGAGAAAAAGCCAGAGGAACAATGACTTATTTTCTTTAAAAAACAGTGGTGGTACAAAAAGGTGGTTGCCTA
Organism: Melozone crissalis; assembly: GCF_028551555.1. Lineage (NCBI taxonomy): Eukaryota > Metazoa > Chordata > Aves > Passeriformes > Passerellidae > Melozone > Melozone crissalis. Next base: position 39,025,455 of record NW_026535784.1, on the reverse strand, counting down.
TTAATAACGATAAAAGGTCAGGTTGGAATTAAAAGAAAAGTTCCCTGTCTGTGATGAGAGGCACAGCTGACTGAACTGTTCTCAGTGAGTTCATGTGTATCTTCCCATAGTGTGACATCACTGGAAAGTCTTTAGTCTTTAGTTAGCCATCTGAGGGCTTCAGAAAGCAACATTAGGGTAGAAGTATCCATGTGATTTTTTTTGTTTTAATTAACACAGGCGCCAGAATTCTTGGTGATTTCTTTTGAGATTTCTTATTGCAGTTCCAAGATGGAACTGTATGCAGATTCTGAAAAAAAAAACATTCAAAAGCCTCTTTAAAGTATCTCTGATATAGCTTTAGAGTATAGTGAGAAAAAAGCCTGTTGAAGAACAACAAATCTTGAAAGTAAATTTGCTTCCGTATATTGAAAATTGAGAAGCCCAAGTCTGTCCACCTACAACCTCCCATTGTAGGTGCTGGTGGGAGTTGGTACTTCTGCCTGATTTACAGGGTTTCACTGGAGATGGAGCAGAATTAAGAAGAAAAACAGAAGGGTCCAAGAGCTGTTGATTTAATTTAGTAGGATTTCCTTTTCAAAACTGGTGGTATACTTAGGGGGTTGAACTTCTATTGTATGCAAAACTGTAGTTTAAGCCATTGGAGGTATATTAAAAGACTAGGTCATTTGCTTTATTTTTATTTACTCTTGTCTCTGTTGGCTGTACATATCCAGTAAATGAACAGTAGCGCTTTGTCAGCGGAAAATGAGAGGAGCCTGAACGTCGTGTAAGTCACTGATATTTGGCTCCTGCAACATGACTCAGTGGGCCAGGTAACTGAAGTGGGCACTCTGCAAATTGAGCACATGGGTAGTAGTGCTGGCAGCCAAACCTCTATCCCATCACTTAAGAATATTGACCATGCTGGGAAGAGGAGGCTGGGCTTGGGGAGGAATAGAGACCCTATTGGGAATGTCCATCTGCTCTTCATGCTAATGAGGTTACATCCCTGTGATTTCTTGGCTGGAGAAATTTGACTTAATAAATAAATCTTAAAAAAGCTTCTGTGACTAATAACAACAATTTGTGCCAGAAGAGGATGCTATCAATTTGGGAGTTAAAAAAGGGAAAATGATATGTCTTCACTGTGGATCATTCAGCATCCAAGTGAAATTAGTTTTTCCCCATTAAGGTATTTTAACACTTTGGTATCTTATTCAAACTAATAATTGCATGTTTTGAGTATGCTAGTACACATGTTCTCACAGCTGCTGTTCCCATGTGGGAAAAGCAGTGCTATTAACTCAGCCTCCCGCTGGGGTTATAAACCTTGCTATTATGTGTTGGGGGAATGAATTGCAAGGAGCTTATTTGAAGGAGATACAGATTTATTTCTGCAAGTGAATTGTGCTCTTGTGTCACCATGAGTCAGAAAGATGCAAAGTTGTCAAAGGTGGAAAGGTAGTCAGCTTTTTACAACCCATGAAGTAAATTACAGTTCTGCTATATAATTTGTTAAGTCAGTTCAGTTAGGGAAATATAGAGGACAAATTCCAGTATAAGATTGCTTACTATTAAGTAACAGTGATTATGAGTAATTAAGAGTAGTAAGAAGATAGATACTGGTATTTTTGAAGCATTTTAATTAGTTTTATGAGGTTTTCAAAGGCATTGCACTTTTCTAGGCTCTGTCTTGAAAGTTATTTTCTTCTCTTATGACTGTCAGTGTTGTAAAGTCATGGGGACTTTCTTTACATTAATAATATGGACAAAGAAATGTTTTCTGTGGTACTTAGATTTGTTGGGTTTTGTTTGTTTTGGTTTTTTTTGGTCCTTTAATGTTCTGCCTAGTTCTCTCTTAGGAGTCATTAGGCAACATGTTGTCTTTTGTGATTTTTTTTTTTTTTGAATCTCTAGCTTTCGTTTTGGAATGCCAACATAGCCTACCAAGTCCTTTTTATGAGTCCAAGCAGAAGTTATTACGTGAAGATGTGAGTTAAGTCTTTGAAGTGAAAAAGATATTGCTGACATTCCTTTACAGTTCTAGGTATATATAGTTAAAAAATACCATCAGGTGAGAATATAGGTCTTTTTATTTATAGCTCTTGTTTTTTGTTTTTTTCTTTAATGCTGGAGTTTAGGTTAGTATATAATAATTTGTGTTATGTTCTGTTTTGGCTCGATCCTGATAATGGAGAAATGTCAGTATCTGTTGCATCTGGTGAGTTAATAATTTTCTTTCCTGAGGAAGTACACTTGAATAAACTCTGCTGCAGCATACCATACAGTTATTGTACTTCTATGTAAGTGCAATGAAATAAACGCCTCCAGTAACATGTGGAGGCATTTAATTATCAGAACCATTTGTTATTATTATTTGATTTGCTGTTAAGGAAAGTAGTGAGGAAAAAAAAGCCAAAACCCTCCTGGGAAACCAAAAGCTTTTTAGATGTGTTTTGTGGTTGATGTTTCATGCTTGTTAACTCCAGAGTTTGGTTTCAAAGCCCTTTTAATAGAAATGCTAATGGGCTGCTTCTCCATCTTAGAGTGTGCGATAAGAGATTTTTTGAGGGATAGCAACATGAGCTGCATAGAGCAACATACCATTCAGTAACACTGTCCAGATTCTACAGAGCTGGTGTAACTGGGATAGTATTTCATAGGACTGGGGGGAATGATTCCTCTCTAGTCATTGCTTATATGCTTGTTTGGGGCTTGTCAGTTCGCTGGCAGTCCGCTTGCTTTAACTTGTGTGTTCTCTACTAGTGAGTGTATGGGTAGGCAAAACCAAGCCATCTCCACCCCCACCCACTGGAGTTGGTGCCTCCCTCAGTGTGCATTTCTCACCTGTGAGTGAAAGCTCCCACCTGGAAACCTTTTTCTTCCAACCTGCAGTTGCAGTGATCTGCTGCAGGGAAACCAGAAGTCATTGGCCAGACAAGTTAGCATGGACACCTGCACTGGTTTGATTGCAGAGGTTGGAGCTTCAGGTGGGCTAATCTACATTGTTTCTTGGGGAGATTCCCTATTCCTACTGGCCAGCTGCTGTTAATCTCTAATACAGCTTTGATTCATTCATGGATTAGAGCACTTGAGAGGCACTGAGAGGACAAAGGAGATTGGAGCAGGAGGAGCATGTTACCTCCTGTGAACTCTCCATGTAGTTGTACAGTCTCTTGATTTGTCTTCAGTCTGTGACAACTCACCTTGCTTAGTACTAAATTCTGTATTGATTATGCCACTGATTATATTGAATATTTACTTTATGATAGTAAAGTTTTACCATATGGGTCTTTAATTTCCTTTATTTCAAATCTATAAGATGGTGTTTTTTCCAGTATCTCAGGTCCTTCTGGGGATTTTAGTCATACTCACTGTAATTGTTACTAGTCTAAGTTAAATAATAATGCTGTTCTAAAGTTATTGTGCTACACAGTAGATTACATTTTGAGCTGTGGACTTCAGCTTCCTGAGCAAAAGTTGACTCTAAGCTTGGAGTAAGTGGATTTTTTAAGCTTCCTTTTGCTGTCACCCTGCCAAAGGTAAACCCTTGAGATGAACAGCTGAGGTGAAGGAAATGATCTAATGACACTTGTTGATAATTAGTTGTAAAAACAGGTAGTACTCAAGATACTTCAGTTAAATCTTGTTCATGCCAAGGCATCTTGCAAACAGATTTTGTTTAGATTTAGTAATTTCTGGTTTACGTTGTTTATTTTCAACTGGAAATGCTGTAAATCCTTTTCTAATAATGTGTCTGTCTGGTGCATTCCCATGCAGTATTAACATCAGGCATGCCCTCTCTAGACCTAATACAGCAGGAACTGCTTCCCCCGGAGGTGCAGAGAAGCAGAATTAGGTTTGAATGGGAAAATCAAATAAAGCTGAATTGAGAGGAAAAAGAGTTTGCATGGGTTTCTGAAGTGAGGGCTGAGTGTATTGTGGGCTGTACACCTGCTCAGTTTAGTGGCTAGTGTAAACGGGGCTCCTCAGTGTAGCATGATAGCTTACCCCTGCATTATATGGACATTATATGGATGTGCATTATATGGACACTGCCCTTCACAATCCTTAAAAATGAATTTGAAGTGCAGCCAGCAGATATTGCCTTACTTTATTGCAAAATAGCCACCTAATGTTTGACAGCCATTTTGAGTTGTGAGTACTATGCATTGATTAACTAACAGCACAAAGTCTTTCTGAAGAAGCATTTTTATTTTCTTGACAAGAAAAAAGGAGATGTAGATAGTTGTGGAAAAGAATAGCACCTGCTGTAGGCCATCAGATGTTTTCCAGCAGTTCCTGAGTCTACTGGCTGTGCAGTGTGGTCCTTGCTCAGCCCAGCAGCACAAGGCAGGGTGACCTGGCTACACACTGGCCATTGCAGTGCCACCATGAGCATGTCACCTGTGGTGCTGCAGTGTAAGCCCAGTGCAAGAGGGGATGCTGCCTTCATGATGAGGTGGCCTTGATGCTGACTCTTACACAGATGCTTGATTCATACCAAATCAGAGTCTGAGCTGATGCACCTTTTCTTGATAGATAAGGTATAAGAATTACAGGACTTAGCAGAGTTTAAAGGCTTGGAGAGGGTATTAAACGTCAATGCTGTTTTGCAGCCTCCTGTGCTGTTTTTCACCTTTTTTTTCCTGATGGTTTTCACTGAAAACCGCAACATACTTCTCTTTTTGTTTTTGTTTTCTGTTGAAATAAGTATCTGTCTAATAATACTGCAGCAATGAGGGAGAGTTTTTGTCTGGGATGCAAAATCTGTATGTGACTCACGTACATGGGTAGCATTAGACTGACGATTACAGAGGACTCATTTTCTGTAAAAAATGTCTTGAACTAAGCATGAAACTTGATTCTGACTTGGAATATCCACTGGTTTTGTTTACTCATTCCTTTCAGAATGGCAGATTTTTTCTGGCTTACATAGTTCAAAAAATAAAATACACTCCAATTTATTTTTTCATAATTTACCTGTAAAGACAGGTAGATTATTAGATTACATCTGTTGTCTCAAAATTCTATTCAGGAATTTTTTTTTTCACATCTGTACTTCATTTATTCTTGGCCTTTCAGTTAAGTGTGAACTTGTTCCAACCCTGAGACTGGAAATGAATTCTGTGTGTCACAGGTTTTGATGCATTCCCAGTGTCAAGACAAGCCAGGGGCCTAGAAAACTGCTCCTTTCCTTCTCTCCTGCTGTAGCACTCCTGTCTTTGCCCTGACATATTGAAAAAGAAGGTGAAATTAAGAACAAGGGGAAGAGAAAAGCTAAAGTAGGAAATCACAGTTGAAAAGGATGTATTCAGAACAACTTTAACACTGTACCTATATCTTATTTCAGAAGTTTATAGATATATTTGCATGATCATATTTTTTTTCCTTAGTGTTGCTCTTTAGGTAACTTCTTGCAAAGTCTTAATTTGTCACACTGAACCCCTCACTGTCTCCATTCCTAAACAGTCAGGCAGGAAAAGACAGCTAAACCGTGATTAAATCAATATATTTTCCCTCTGTTTGTATTTAGGCACCCTTTTTATTCTATAATAATTACCTAACCAGGTAGCAGAAACAAATGTTTTTGTGTTATTTAATATGTATTTTGCTCAGGATACACATGCTCTTTGAAGAAAAATACAGCCTTTTTTGTTTCTTCCTGAATGCAGAAAATTACCATTTTTTTTGTAGAATGATCACTTTGTTTGTGAAGGGAGTTTGAAGAACAGGTAAAGTGACTTCTTGCAGTTTAGAAATTATTTGTTTTATACCTCGTGCTTTCCTCTTCTCTTGACACTCAATTTCTCTGGTTTGAGGAATGTATCCATCAGCAATTTCAAAATGTGAATTTTCCATTGCTAGAAGTTTAGTGAATTAATGTATTTTAAAACCAACATACACTCTTAATATTAAATAGCTTTCTGCTTTTACAAATGCTAGCAAAATGACTTCGTGCTGGTTAGCAGCTCAAAAACTGTATCAGCCAATAATTAATATCAGAGTACTGTATATAAGAATTATAAAAACTCAAGTGAAGGTACAAGGAATAAAAATGGCCTTTTAAGTTACCAAAAAACTCTTTTACTGTTGCCATTTACAACAGAGAAATATCTCCTGATAATCCAGGACTAAAGCAGCAAGAGAGGCAGGTGCTGATACTTCTATTAAATCTTTGACAGAAAAGCCAGGTTTTGCAGCCTACCACTTGCTTGCGTTGTTGCTAGTTGAGTTTTAAATGTTGCACTCTGTTTCCTGCTGTAATGATGATTTATATCTTTCTAGTTAATGAGCTTAGATAATTAAAGCATCCATGTTCAAGGGCTGCCGTGAAAACCACAGCAGTGCTGCAGTCCGCTGAAAAATCACCTTAAATGATGGTTCTTTACCCTTTTACTTAAAAAAGAACTTCACAGAATACTGTTCTTATAGGTGGCAAATAAAAACCTGTGTTGAAGAGGGAACCTCAATACAGAAAAGCATTTTGGCTAGTCAGGTGTGAAATAATCCCACAAATCAGGATTATGAATGATCTACAGAAAGATGACGGCGTTAGTCCAGTTCTTAGTGACACTGTGTTGTAATGCCTTTGCAAGGGTGTGAGACTTTTCACATTATCATGCTCTGTACCTGAAAGGACAGTATAATTAAAGCAAAACAAAACAATGATATTTACTAACTTTGAGTACCAAACCCACAAAGGAAACAAGCATTTCTTATTTAAGTGTTCTGTTCTCTTTTGCAAGTATTTCTGGAGCTGGTTTTTTCTGACACTAGTATGCAAATGAGATCTTTGTGACAGGGAGTGCAGGGAATGTTAAGAATCATTGCTCCAATGCAAAGCACATCTGATCCTTACTGTTATCCATGCTACTTCTGATAACTTGCTCCAGTTTAAATAGCATTAAATATATATTTTTGTGTGTGGTTTTGTTGTTGTTGCTTTTTGTTGGGGTTTTTATTTGTTTGTTTTGTTGGATTGGGATTTTTTATCAGAGATATGAATACCTGGAGTAGGACTTTGTTACAACCATTTTAAAAGGGAAAAAAGGGGAAAACTGCTTTCTGGACTTGCAAGACTTGTGCCTGCAGAAGCCTTGCTAGGCTGCAGAAGTCTGTGGCTTTATTCTTTCAGTTCCCTTATTGCTGCTGTTTGTTTCTAAAAGTAGATCAAGGAGAGGGGCTCAGGAAAAGTCCTGAGTCTGTTCCTGCTTAAGCTTAGGACTGGAAATTGTTCCTTGCTCAGCTTGGAAGGGACAACTCAGAAGCTTCCAGAATTGAAGGAGGATCTTCCAGGGATCCCTTGTTGCCACGTACTTGGTCAGTCCTCAATGGAAGAGATGAACTGTTGTCCACTGCTGATGGAAGTAATGTTGTCCATGGCAAGTTTCTAATCCTCCATCCTCTAAGAAAAACCTGTCAAAACATTTCCAGAGTTTTAGGTCTTTTCTATGTGGTCCAGTTTCACTGAGCCTTTGATCAAAGCTGGAAAAGTATTCAAAAGTAACAAATATGATGGTTTTCATTTTTTAAATTCTTAAAATAGTCTTTTAGATTTTATAATTCTTAAACGAAGGACTAACATATATATGTCTGTTCTTTGGTGGAAAACCTTTAGTATTTCCTAGCTGTGTGTGCATTCTTATAAGGTAAGGGAATTAGTTGTTGGAGTCTTTTTTTTTTTTTTTTTTTAATTTTAGAATTGTCTGTTCTCAGAGACAGCATGAAAAAGGAGAAAAATAGGTTGAAAGCCCGTTCTTTTCTACTTGTGTTATTTCATAGCACCTTCATCAGCTCTACTTCCTGTGATGCATAGATATCCCTGCTTTGCTTGGTCACCAAAAAGACGCACACACAATTATCTTCTTTTGTGGGTGATGATCTTCTAAAACCTGATTACCTTACTTTTGTGTTTTCTGAAGATGAAGTCCTGTCTGCACTGACTCATATTTTTTTTTGTCACAGTGATATGTCTTCCTTTTTTTATAAGAGGCTTCTGTTGATTTTACTGCTTCTTTCTTCTTTTGGTCACATGCTTTTCAGCTTTCTAGCAGTCTATTTATAGTAGACAGACTGTTGAAGGTCCTTATTGAATTTTCTTTACCAAGTTCAGTCGTAAATATTTCAATTTGAAATATAGATACACAAAAGTATTGTATGAACTTTTCAATGAATATATAGTTATAAAACTTCTGGAGTACATGAAAACATTCAGATACAATAAATACAGGTTTATGATCCAAGAGGTTATTTTTTTTATATTTTATTACTTGGGCAGATACAAAAGGCTAAAGAGAGACTGCAAAGCAATATCTACAGTTGCAGTGAAGCACAGGCAAGCTCTACCAAACATATGAATACATTAGAATTTTATTGTTTTTATGTGTCTGAAAGGTTTCTGCCTCTTCAAATAACCAGGTTATTGCAGTTCAAAAGAGAAGCAAGCAGCCTGGGAAGTCTGTGAAGTGAAAATAGCGTATTTTTTTCTTAGTACACATTTTTCACTTGACAGTATTAAATCCACAAAAGAATTATTTCCCTAAAATTGTTGGACTATTGAAAGCCAAATTTGACTGATCAGTTGTGCAAAACCATTACAAGGGAGCAGCAGCAATTGATGTTTTCTAAAGAAATGTGTAATGAGGGCAAAGGACTTTGTTTCATTAAATCAAGGCAGCATGTTCTTGGGAATAAAGCGTCTTGCCTGTTTGCAAGCAAGAAAAAGAATAGCTAGAAATATGCATAAAAATTGAAATAAATGCCATCAATGTAGAAGATACCAGGTTCACTATTTTTCTCCTGTTAAAAAGACAGTTTAAGCTACTCATTATAGAAAACAAAGGGAATTAGACATCAATAAAGAAATGAATGAACAAGAAATTGGAGTGGACCCACTCCTTGTGGCAATGGACTATTGAATTACAAGTTATGATTTCTTTCAAGGTGCTGGTGTCCAAACTTTTTGTCTGACAATATGTGGATGGTAGTAAGCAACAGTGTAAAATTTAAGCATCTGTGAGTATCAAGGGACCTATACAGCCATATAAATCCAGGCTAGATGCAGACATGATTGCTTAAAAACACAATGGCATCTTGTGTGTTGGCTGTTTTCCTAACCAATGACAGCAATTTTGTTGCAAGAAAATTAGTAGCACTGCTGGGTTTACTGCATTTGCCTTGACTGTGTGGAGAAGTTCACTCTTTTCATTTGTCATTTGGGTTTTGAGGTTTGGTTTGGTTTTTGTTTTTTTTTTTTGTAATAGTAACTTTTGTTTTAGTGAAAGTTGAGCTTCCTATGATGTTTCACCATTTTGGTTGTTGATTTCATTGTTCTAGTGAAGGACTCTGGTCGGAGAGACTCGTGGAGTTGCTTTGATAAGGGTCAGTGGTTTTGAGCACTTCCTTGGGTTTTTGCTTGATTCTGCTTTGTTGAACAGAAGTACATACTGCAGAGGTCAGCTTGTCACCAGCCTCACAGGAATGAACCTCGCAGCCTGTAAGAGGTGGTAAAAAGTGGAATTTCTCTCTGAAATGTAGTGGTTATGAGAAATCACAAATGGTTTAATAATGTGTTACATTAAAATTTCAAGTAAAAATGATACTCTTACTGTGAGCATTTTCAACTGATGGCTTTTGTCAAATCACCTTTCACTAGGAATGTTTTTGTGGTCCTTGTTTCTTACAGCTGGGAGCTGAATTTAAAGCTGCAGGAAATGCATGCTAAACAGAGATGAGGAAGAGAAATGCAATTCTTTTAATATCATGGAAAGGATTTTTTCTTTTTTCAGGACACAAGTAAACTAATCTATGGCTGGTTTGGGGGTTAGTATTGTGGTATATTATAGTTGGAAAGAACATTTTGTGTTATGATTTAAACTGATAATGTATTGGATCTCAGCCAAAAGCAGACAATGTTCTTTCTGAAAAGTGAGTCATTCTAGGGAGCAAGAGAGTTAAAGAGGAAAGTTCTTCTGAAATAAGGGTTTAACATCTGCAGTCTGTGTGAGCAGTGTTGTGTTAAAAAATCACAAGTATCCAACTTGCATGGAATGGGAACAAAGAAATACTCATCTCTTACTGCCCCATTCAAGCATTATTTTGCTGTGTACTCTGGTGGGATTGTGTTACATATAATTGTATTATCTTTTTGTCTGGGGTTCAAGCAGGAGAATCCTTTATCCTGCAAGTGCAAAGTGTAAGGTGTGAAGATCTTAGGTTGGTGATACTGAATTCATGTACGCTTAATTCACTTATCAAATGTCAATGAAATCTTTTGACTGATAGGCAGCATATTAAACACTTACTTATCTCCCCTTGGAATGTCCGGTCTGTAATCATTAAAATATATTTACTAAATCTGCATTAGGAGCCTGAAAGGATGTTATATTTGAGGTTACTGGTAGACTACAGACCAGAAGCATGCCCTAAATGCCAATTCAGTGTAACAGAGTTTTTCTTCCTTTTTTTTTTCACCTGATACTCTCTCTGCAAGGTGCTGGCCTTTTCTTCTCACCTCTGTTTCTGAACAGCAGTACTCTCTTACCTCTCAGAACAGCTTAAGGCATGTGATGTGGTTGGTAGCTGTCTGCTAAAATAATACTTCTTTCCTGTCACCCCTCTCTTCTGACTTTTTGGGGTCTTTTCCCCTCTCTAGCCAGACATTAGGAAAATAATTTTGAATATAGTGTGAGGGGCTGGTTAGCTTGCTTGAGGAGCACAGAGCAAGAGCTAGCCCAAATCTGCCTGACTGACACCCCTTACTGCTGCCCTTAGTCCTTTTTAACTTGCTTGCACTCTGCAAGCAAGTTAATAACAAGGTTATTAATAATAATAATTTAATTAATTAATAATTAATTAATAACAAGGTTATGCAAAGAAACATAATTAAGGCTATTCAGTTCATCAACATGACTTCTTTGTGTTTATTTTCATAATGATCATTAAGTGATAGCAGTTTGTTTCTACAGCTAGGTATTCTTAAAGGTGCCTTTAAACCCCAACCATCCTGTAATTCATGTTGATTTAAGATCAGCATATGGATTTAGCCATCTACTCAAGATCATGTTTATATTTTCATCAAGGGGAATTCATTGTAGTCAACTCCTCCTTGCACTGGCTCTCCTAACTAATTATTCTGTGAGCTTTTACCGGGACAAAAATTACTTTGGAGAGCTTTCTCTTGAAAGCACTTTCCTCAGAGCTTAAGCATTTTTCACCAGAATTAGATTTGCATCAGATTTTGATTATATAATTTAGATTATATAATTTCAAAAAGTAATTTTCTGTCTCTTAAACTAGAATTGGGGAATCGTGTACGTTGCTTGCTTTCCTTTACGTTATACTCATAGACTATCACATGAACACCCCTAGTACAGAAAGGCTGGATACAGTGATGACTCAAGCCCTCCAAGATGGGTGCAAAAACTGGCATTTAAAGCTCAGTAGGTCTTTGCTGCTGGTTCTTTTCATTCATGGCTCTGAATATAGCCCAAATGCTACACTTCACTGAATTTCTTTAAGCTAATTGTGCTGGCTCTTCCAATTCAGGAGGCATACGAGTATCCATGTTGATACTGATGGTTGCTAATTAAGAGCACAGGAATTTGAGAAATTTTATTTTTGTTTTCCCTTCTGTTTCTGGGATGTACAGAGTGCTACATATACAAAGGTAACAAACAAATGCAGTTTTTCGTTGTGGGCAAATGTTTGTTTTCCACTGATAAGATAAATTGTTGCACTGAAGGAAGGAGGATGCTCTTTGTAATAGTATTGCTTCTGATTCCTAATAGAACACTTAGTAGGGGTGGGGTAAAGCATCAGGTAGGGCTGTGATGGCACAGAATGAGGAAACTGTGACAGCAAATGTTATCCCTAGGTAAAAATGGATAACCTGTATTACCAGCCAACATGAAGGCTTTGTGGTTGGGTTTTTAGATAGTAGGCATTCACATACTGAAGCTTGACATGCTAATACTACCTGTAAAATCTTGTACATTGTTGGGTGCTTGGAAGGTGATTGGATTGCAGTCTGTGATGGTAATACTGCTCTAAAATTCTGTAGTAAGCAAGCTATACCATCCATCATGGCCCTGTAAATAACTGAGGCTTTCTTTGGGCTTTATGTAACTCTTACTGGATCCATGTAATATAGTGCCTGTGTTTTAGCTTTACTGGGGTTGGGATTAGTGCTGCTGAGAGAAATACTGGTTGTAGAGAAACCTGTTCCTATGAGTTGAATTAAATAATCAGAAAAAAAAATTATCCTGTTATTTCAGAGTCTCCTCTTTAAAAGTCCTTTTCTCATTTTGCCTTGTTTCACCTTCCCTAAATTTCATTTGGAACATTGTGTTTAAAGCCAGGCTGTGCCTGCTTCTTCTGCATGATCTTCCTTCCTCCTTGAAAGGGCTGTCTGCTTCTGGTGCATTGAATTGGATGCAGCAATATAAATGTGCATTGCTGCCTCTCAGGCTATCCCTGCTGACTGAACCTGTGACCTTATAAACTGTTAAAATTCCTTGGGCCTTTGTTTTTCACATCTGTAAAACTGAGGATAAGAGAATTTTCCTATTGCTAAAAATAACCTTGATCTCAGGATATGAGCTGGAAATCCTGACCCAAGCACCAATGAATATTTCCTGACAAATAATCCTTCTGATGGGGTTATTTGTGGAATATTCACTGCTCCCTGATTTTAAGGGTGCATTAACAGGAGGCAATGACAATAAACTTGCTTTTGTGTTTGCTAAGGAGGATCTCAGGGGCAGTGCTGACCTTGGGAGGGTGGCAGGGGAAGAGCTGGTTGTTTTTTTGGTGGATGTGGGAATGAATGCTGATTTAGTCCTGTTTCTCCCTCCGTGACCTCATTCAGCATCTTGTATATGTGATGAAAGCACTACCTTTGTTGATCTTGGAAAAAAGATCTGTAAAATAGTCACTAGATCACCATCCCCTTTCTATACCACTCCATTAAGTGGCTTTGATCTGGAATTGAAAATTTTCATTTGGTACTTCATTACCAGCAAGTGCTATCAACTTACTCTTCTGAAAAATTCAGCTGGGGAAGGGGCATGGAGAGAAGGGCTTTTTCTCTGCCAGTGTAGGTTTTACAGGAGTTGGTAGAGCCTGTTTCCTAAGACTTGTTTCTGGTATTTCCTGTATGCACAAAGGCACTCCTCTGCCTGCTAAGCTTATGTACCTGGTTTTTATTTTGTTTTGAGACACTGCAAATAATATTGTGACATGAAAATTAATACGTAGAGCCATTTTTAAAATCTTTGTGCTAAAGACATTTTTCTAGGCTTAGTGTTTTGAAGGGCTTCTGCTGCATGGGTTAGGGTTTGGGGGTTTTTTTGCTTCCTCCATCAGAGAATATTAATGACTGTTGTCCTGAAGGTCTTTTCTGATGTGATGTTTTCCCTTCTCTATTCTTTTTCACTCTGCCTCTTCAAATCAAGTGTCATTAATTTGTTCTAGCCTTCAGGGGATGGTGGGAGAAAACGAACTCCCATTAGAAGGAGTGAGCGTGGGTGATCTTTACAGACACTGGAGTTGCAAGTGTTGGCAGAGCAGAGCACAGTGTAGTGTCCTCATGTGTTGCACAGAAAGCAGATTTTCCCAAGATGCTCCTTGCCATTTTTTTCCTCTTTGCAAGGAAGGAATGTTATCAGTCAAATAACATTGGCAAATGTGGCCTTGATGCTTCCTTTGTGGTTTCCTTTGCTGTACCTGTATGGTCAGTGGTTTCTGGATTTATCTCTGGCTAACCAGGCCTGTTCATGAGAATAGATGATTGAAGTTTTTTGTTAATGCCAGTTCACTCTGGTAGTATAAACTCATCAATTTGCATGCAGTGATTGAAGGGAAAAGATAGATGAAAGCCTATTATAATCACGTTAGATAACCAGATATGAATATGAATGAGATCACGCTTCTTTTGAAAATAGAGCTGTGTTGTTCAATAGACTTAGTATAACAAACATTTATATTAAAGGCCATTATGTTGAGTCTTGTACTTGTTTTCTTTGGAAGAGTTACTTAGTGAGCTGTCTACATGATTCTGACCTTAATCTCAGTAAGTAATGAAATCTGCAAGTTCTTTGAACGGCTCACAAACAGGAACAGAATTGCATGGCAATGAAACAATGTATGTAACTTAACCACAAACTTTGTCTCTTGAGTTGCCCTGTAGTGAGCAGATGCAAATAAAAATCTTTGGAGTTTCTTCTTTTATTTTGTACTTCTTCCTTGTCATTCTCCAGAAAACAAGGAAGAAAATTGCTCTTTCCTTAGTGATTAAAAAAAAAAAAAAGGAATGAAACTGTGGCGTTCTGAACGTTTCATTGCTATGGCAATATATAATATTCCTCAGATACACATTTGCTGACAAACTTCATTCAAGCTGTAAGGTTATGTAATCAAAGACATGTGACCCTTATATATGACGTTTGTTATTAAATTTTGAGGAAAATCAGAGCCTTCTGATTTATAGTTGAACCCTTCAAAAACAATGCAGTGGTTGTTCTTGAAGCACATGAGAATTTTATGCATATAGCTGTTGCAGTTGTTTTCCCTCATTTTATGAGTTTTCTGAGGAAGCCCAGTCTTTGATAACTGAGCTGCAGAAGTTGGTTTAGTTGATTTTGCTTTGCCTTTGTGTGGCCACTGTAAGTACTCCTTCCCACTTGGCTTCCTTCACTTAGCCTTTTTTAACTTTTAATTCCTTCAAACTCCTTGCCAAGAGAAATGTTTAGGGCATACTTCTCATTGGACATGCAGCCTCTTTACCATCTCATTGTAGATGTGTACAAGTGACCTGCCACAATTCTGCTCAGACACGTGCAGGTTTACATGCTGCAATTGTTTCTTTGTCAGTAAGGCTTTGTAAGTATCAGTTATCTTTGCAAAGCAGTAAGCTTTTGGAAGCATGTGCTCACTAATGGAATGGTAAGCAGCTAAATGCTTCCAAAACATTGTACAAAGCAACCTCCTTTGGGATTTGCAGTCTGCATTCTACAGTGTAACTCAATAGGGTGTTTTCCTCCCTTAGGTATTTTAGTATTGTGTGCTGCTTTGCTCAAGCACAGTCTTTTGGAACTCAGTGCAAAAACATCTCCAGCTCAGTGAATGTAAAGAACAAGTGATCAAGTGGTGGATATTATTCCCTACACAGTGGTTTAAAAGATATCTTTGCTAGGTTGTTGTTAATTGTCATATATGTATGAATTTGCAAATGTTGCTTCTGGAGCTGGTGATAGAGTGTTACATACCTGCTCCTAACACCTGATGGCATTTGAAGATGAGAATATAATCTTGATACATGGAATGAAAATTCACTTGAAACAGTAACTGTATTTTACTATCAGCCCATTATGTTACACCAATTAAGTATGTACCTGGTAAATGAGAAAATAAGTGCAGGATATCCAAACTGTTGCAGATGGAAAAATTTTAAATTGACAATGTTTAATGTAGTGTGAATATAAACTTTGTTATTAATGTCCATTTGGAGTGGGAAGCCATACAGAATAATCTTTGGACTGAGTTTGTACATAGTGAAGAACATTTAGATATCTGAAGGAAGGTATTGAAGAACATTCACAGACTTTTTATTTGTGCCAGTAGACATTGCACTCTAAATCACTGTTATACCAGTGATTTGTCATCTATAAATAAACTGGCAAATGCACTGCTCAGTTTCAAGTTTCCTTCACTGCTAGTACCACTTGAAATCAGTGGTTCCTGTTTCAGTATTGTTTGTTGTTTGACATAAATCAAAGAAAAATCCTCACAGTGAAGCCATCAGAAACATAATTTAATTTGTATTAGGATGACAAAAATATTTCTCCTGTGTCTCGCCATGTCCAATTTCTATTTTTGTAATAGAATGATATTTTATAGACAGTTAAATTGGAAAAAATCTGCTGCTTACCTAAAGGTTGTGTAGTGGATCAAAATACCCATCATAACAAGTAGAAAAAGCTGCTGAGAAACATGATTTCTCAGGAATTGCAAGGGCAGTCCTGTGAATTTGAATCTTGTGAAGGGGGCCCTTGTCTTCCTTGAAAACTTCCTCAACAGAGATACATTTCTAAGGAGTCCACAAACAACTAGTGTTTCTCAAATTTTCTGATGTTACCAGGAATTACTTTTTTGGAGGTCAGGACATTAGTTTCAAATAACTTAAAAATTTGTTTACATTTAAAACATTTCTAGTGTGTTGTGCAGTTCTGGAGCTTGCTGCCCTGAGAGTTTAGGTAGGATGTTGACAGGCTCAAATACACAAATTCTTAAGCAACAAATTTGATGACTGAACTGGCTCTGGAAATAGTAAGTGAGTAGAAGAAGTTTTGTTGTTCTCCAGCTGGCAATTTTAGAATACAAAGGAAGTTGAAGAGTACTGGGTAAATTAAGCAGTGCTGTCTTCTTTAGGGAGAAAAATTTGCTGTCACATTAGTTCGTTATTATAAATGAATGAATGTACAAAGGCCATGACTTGATGGCATTTCTGCGAAATCATTGATATTGGATAGTATGTGAATTCCTCCTCTGGGTTTTTTTTTTTTTTTTATATGAACATAGCTGCTTTTAATGTTAATTCTACACACATAGAAGCCATGCTTTACATTGCCTGTGTTTAAATCCATAAGTCCATTGATCCTGGAGGTCTTCATTAAAAATTGAATTTCCTGCTTTACTGTGCTGGGGATTTTTTGGTTATTAGTGATGAAAGAATCTTTTCATCTTTGCATTTGTTGTTTAATAGTAAGAGCTCCAGTACCAAAAGAGGGCCTGTACAGGTGTAACAAAACAGAATGTGTCTGGCAAAATTAACAGGAACAACAGATTCAATGTTGATACTTGTAAGAGACTAAACCTAGTGTGCTTTTAATTATTTTTTTATTGTAACATAAAGGATGAAGGTACTGGACTCAGCAGTGTGGTGTGGATATGAAACCTCTCCTGTGGGCTCTTGGTGGGACAGTGCTGCAAGTTCTTTCTTAGTGATATGCAGCTGCAACATGACATGGAGACTATGCTAGAGTTATTGGCTGGTGGATATTTCTGCCTTTATGAATGGAAATATCATGCTGGGTCTCTCTTGCCCCCACCTATTGAAAGATAAAGCATTGATTCAACTGCCTGGGAAATCTTCCAGATCTGAGAGGTTCATAGGAATTTAGAGTTGGAAAAAAAAGGTGACAGAACTATAGCTTTAGAAGCAGTTGCAGTTCTTTTCAAATGATAAATTGAGCATAGTGGTGTATGCATGCAAAATTGCCCCTTTAATTCATTTGTAAATCAGGCTATTCATCAGAATATGAGTATATGGGTTTTACGTTACAAGGACATTTCAAGCCTATACATACAAACCTGGAAAGTGTAAAATGTGTAAGCTATTCCATCCTATCCAGGCAAAACACCAATTGGATTAACTGTATGTAACATTGTTGTTTCCCAGGAGGAACTCTGGGATTTGACCACAATAAATTAAACCTCTATGCTAACTTAATTTTGAGCATCTTCCTCTCTCTGCTTTTACCTGCTGATTTTAAGTTTCTCTTTTGGAACTACTTTAATTGACAAGGTTAGTTTTGAGTGCTGGGCTTTTCAGCTTTCCATCTTTGGGGGGGGGGGGGGGGCGGGAGGTTTGTTTTGTTTTTTCTGAATACATTTCAGCATCTATTGCTAAGTATAAAAGAAGTAGGCTGCTGTGTGTAACGAGTGCCTAGAATATCTATCAAGTACCCATTTTCAAGACTAATTCAGACTTTTGCAAGTTGTGGGATTGCAGAGCTTTGCACTTTTTATTTCTGCCCTTTTTACTGATTTGAACACTGTTTTTCTGACTTGTGACAAATTTGGGGACGTGCAGGTCCTTGCAGAAAGCTTTCTAACCTTTCTGGTTTCTCTGTAATGGGCCCAGTGTGTTTACCTGTCTGCATACCAAAAGAAAAAAAAAGTCCGGTCTCTTTGTGCTTTAAGTAAAACTAAAAAAGTTGAATCCATTTAAAAATCTGTAAGTCTTGTTCAACTTCAGGCTTTTGCAGTTGGAGCAAATGGGGGTGGGCGATAATTGGTAGAACTGTACAGTTATGTAACTAAAAGCTTTTCTGCTGCAAGTTAGGAGAGCAGATTGCCTGGCCATCAGATTGCTACACGTGTTTTTAATCTTCCCACAGTGTCCGTGCAGAGGAGTACAGTCAAGAAGTGTGTATTGGTTTGGTAGATTAATGTCTTCAAATAAAGATGTTACCAAAAACTTTCCTTCGGAGTACAGACATTTTTTTTTAGAGAAACAGTGGTGGTGCCACACCACTTGGAGATTTAAATAGTATTTATTTTGCATAATTAATGGCAGATATTTTTCTTAGGTTGAAATTGTAATTGTTGATGGCTTTTAGTATGAAAGTTGCAATCTAAAACTCACAGTGGGGAATCAACTGGCAAAAAGATGATACAGTGTATCACAGTGGTGATAAGATGAAATATGCTATTTTATGGGAAAAATATCATGTTACTATCACAGAAGAATGGTCAGCTAGTCAGGAATCATGAATTGTCTCCAATTTCACCTAAATATTCATGAAAGCAGTGACTGATATATCAGTGGGTTTTTTCTGTACCCAAAGGGGAGTGGGTGGTTGGTTTGGTTTGGATGGGGGTTCTTTCTGGCTTTTGTATTTAGTTTTTTTGATGGAATGACACTATATGGATCTTAGTGTATACATTCAGGGAAAAGTGATACAAGTATAAAACTATACTGTGAACTTGACTGAGATGAAAGACAGTAGCCTATGAACACTTTGCTTTGGGAGTTTGTTGGATTTGGTGCTGCAGCTGTGTTATGTAGTCCTTTTGTATCTATATAGAGTTGTGACTTCAGCTTCTCCAAGGCATGCTGGCAAATGTGAGGTTTTCTTATCTGCAGTGGATCCAATGGCATTACCTGAAAGAGAGCATCTGAATTTTACTTAGGGTGGACTGCTGCTGCATGAAAAGGCCTATCCTGGACCCTTGGTTTTCTTCTTTTTAGATTTTTTTTTTTAGGTCACTGAAGGACCAGTTTAAACAGTAGCAATCAGGGCTATTAACATCACCTTGGTTAAGGATCATTACCATAAAAGCTCCCAGGCTTGACCCTAAATGGGATGTGTGGGGGGAAGTTATCTTTTGAGTCGAAGAAATAGAGCTGGTTTTGACACTGCGTGCTTAGACATCCATGAGTTCTCCAAAAGCATTGCCTGCCTTCCTGCAGATGCTTGAAATCACCCACCAGGGAGTTGGAAGTTTCACAAGAGAGCAGAACCAAACTCTTCCCCCAAAGGCACAGACTGTTACATTGCTTAACTAGTGAATGATGCACAAAATTGTCATAACACATCTTTGGATTGTATGTACCTAAGATGATTTTTGCATGATGAATCTAAATATTGCTCCTCTTCTGTTCTAGTTTGTGGAGACATCCATGGTCAGTTCTTTGACTTGATGAAACTGTTTGAAGTGGGAGGTTCTCCTGCCAACACGCGGTACCTCTTCCTGGGGGACTACGTGGACAGAGGGTACTTCAGCATTGAAGTAAGTTTCTAATTTCTGGATTTGAGTGCAAAATTGCTTGCAGCCTGTTTTGTATCTTTACCATCATATCTTAACTAGCTCAGGAATACTGAGGCTCTTCACAAATACCATGTTAATGTTGCTGGTGGTGTTTTTATAAAAGTTGCTTGGAATCCAGCCAAATCCCACTATATCTGTGCTGGGAAGCTGACACAGAATGGTGCTAACTGGTGGCCATCTAAATATTACACAGAAAGCAGTGTGCTCTGCAGCTTGCAAAAGCTAAATAGCCTGAGTAGATAAGAGCTATTAGAAAAGAGACATAACAGAAAAAACTTAACCTGTGACCCATAGTTTAGTTTGACTTTTAGGCTTATTTGATCTGAGTTTCCTGGATGTGAAATTTTAGGAGAATGGAATGACTAGATGAGAGGTAGATGGGACAAGAAGCCAGCACGCAGCATGCTGTGCTGGAGAGAATGAGTAAGTTCTGTTTAGGTGTGGCATGCAGGGGCTTTTATGCAGCACTTGAATCCACAGAGATGTGATGCACAAGTGCCCTGCTGGTGGTGCTGAGACCTGGTGTAGTCTCCAGGTGAGGCTATAGAGAATGTGGAGGTCAAATGGCCTCTTTAGCTGGCTTGTGAAAGAAACAGTGTCCTATCCAACCTGCCAGCTTTGACTAGAAGTGAGTCAAATACCAAACCCAAATTCTCTGTTCCAGTGCTTGTAAAGCAAGCTAGATGTTTTCTTCCATCCTGTTATTGCTTGATTTTACAAACTGACAGGATGAAGTGCACGACTACTGAATAAAAGCTGATGTGTATTTTTTTGTCTAGGTTATAGCTGATCTAGTCATTAACTAGTCAATCAGAAATCCTTGCTGAACTCTTGATCTTTTCTGTGAAAAGTTCAGACTTGAATTCCCTCTAAGTCAGGGCAGAATGCCCATTACCTGTTGGAAGCAATATAGATCCTATGATACATGTCTGTGTGTCTGTGACTAGATAAGATGGCATCATGTGAGAACACATCGGCTGCTGTTTCATTCTACATCCCACATTGAAGGACACTGTTGCCATATTGGTATACAAGTATATAAGGCCAAGCACCTGAGTTTGTGCTTGGAAAACAGATCAGTGTATTATCTTGCCAGTGTTATGTTTAAAGTAAGAAGTTTCTGAAAAAATAGATTCGATAAAACTACTTTTCCTTTATTAGTTCACTTTAAAACTTCATTTCAAGTGAGCTGGTAATCACTGCTGTGGTTTCCATGCTGGATTGCTTGGGGAGGGTTGGGAAGGAGGAGCAGGAAGAGCTGCACACACTTAAACCATTGTGCAGCTCTGTCTTGAACTACCATTTTTGAGTTGTGATAACCTCATTCATATCTCCTGCAGTCTTTGATTGAGACAAGATGTGTCTGGAAGAGGAAAGTTTTGTCTTCACTTCTATATACGTAGGCTTTTAATAAAAGAAATAGAACAGCTTTCAAGTGCTTCTCTGACAGTTTACCAAAATCTGTTCCAGGGCTATTGCCAATTAAAGAAATAGCAAACCATATGAAAAAAAGACAACAGCCTATGTATAGGCAATAATCCCCTTAAAATCTCTCATTTAGCAACCTGTGCATACATACTTAGCAAATTGTATTCTGAATGCAGTTTTTCCATTCAGGAACATTGCTTTTTCACTGGTAGCAGTGTTGGCTTCTGCCAGCACCAAGGAAATATCTCAGCTGTCACTTATATTATTTCTTTTGTATGTTAGGTTCTCAAATCACTACTTTTTTTTTGGTCACATAACTGATTTTCCCCACCTGTCACCTTGATTAAAGATTATCTTTGAAAGGAAGGGCAAGTTTCTGTTTCATAAGTGTATTTAGATGTAGGGCTGTGCATTCAGGCATGAACTCAGCACAATAAGTAGTGACAAGGAAAAGAAAATTGTGAAGAATGCAACTTGGCATTTAGAGGGGGAAGATATTTCTGGTGGAGAAGGGGACCTAAGTACATAGATCAGGCACCAACCCTTGTCAGTACTTTGTGCTGGGGAAGTCATACTGGTAAACAGCCCCAGCCTCAGTTCATATTTCTGCCATGTAAACAGCCCCAGCCTCAGTTCATATTTCTGCCATGCTAATCACATAGTGATCTTTCTTCTATCCATCTGCTGGCTTCCCTTTCTGCTATGGAGACAGGAGAGTATTGCAGTTCTGGGGTCCTTCCAAAAGAAGTAAGTGGCTGGTCCAAGGTACTAATCATGAGTAATACAAGCTTTAAAAACATTCCCCTTGATTGCTGTGTGATCTCTAGTGTAAAAGTGACACCATTGAGCTTAGACCGAGCTGAGTTCTGATAGTGGGCGAGATAATCCTTCTCTGTGGGCTGCAAAGCATTTGGGATTCTTCTGGATGAAAGGTACTACATAATGCAAGCTATTATCATTAAGAACAGAGAAAGAAATTGCATAAGGTAGGTGGAAGGCATTTGATAATTCAGAAGGAAAAAGAGAAAAGTATTTGTATAAGGCACTCAGCAGAAATGTCGGTCCTTGCTCTATGGAGCTTTTGATCCAAGGGCTCAGTTCTTCATGTGCATGCTCCACTTTTACTGGTGTTAGCTTCACTGCTTGAAGGAGGGGGTGTGTTTTGTGTTTTTTGTATTAGCTCTAAGCAATGAGTCAAAGGATGAGACTGATAGAGAAGTTCCAACAGGTAAAGTTAAAAAGTGTCAAGTTGTGAGTAGAATGAGACAAGGTTTCTTGGCACAGACGGAATCTTTATTCCATATCTGCGTTCTCTTTTCTTTTTGACTTTTTGACAGAACCTGGGCATTTCTTCGCTTAAAAAACCAAATTTCTGCAATTTAATACAGTGCATTTGTTTCCTTGGCTGTATAACTGATAACATTTCCCTCTTGTGCTTGTGCACTGTTCCAGGGCATTTGACTCCAGAGCAGAAGAAACCCCTTAGTCTTCCCTGTCAAGTAAGATTTATGGTCATGGAGAGTAGAAACCCAAATGATCAAAACAGAGGGCTATTTTTAAATGTAAAGAATAGTTAAAGCCTAAGTGGTTCTGCAGGAATAGGTTGTAAGGAAGAATGACTAATCTATACCTGAGTCTGAAAAGTCTTTTTTGAAAAGCAGACAAGTGCTGTGCAGTATAGGGAGGAGGGCACATATAGACTATTTTTCATCACGGTCTTGGGAAAATTACAGAGTAAAAACCAACTACAGTGCATTATTAATAATAATATGTAAACCAACTGTTGGAATTATTTTCTTGCTCAATTCCATGTAACAGCATACAGTCTTATATGTCACTTGACCATCATAAGGTATGTATTGATCATTTTTGGCAGAGGAAAGAGTTAAAATATGGAGAATTGAACCAGTGTTCAAAACTAACAAAAGTGGAAGTTAGGTTTTAAGGTTCAGAACATGCGTACATTTCACTTCCTGAGTGCACAGACTGACATTGCAGAAGGTGAAACTGGTGGTGTGGTATTTCCAGCAATAACAAAGTGAGGTGTTTGGAGTGAGTCTAGAATTTGACCGCTGGACCTTACGCCAATTTTAAAAAAGCATCTGGCACTTGAGATGCTTCTGAACTTGGTGAACTGTTGGAAATTAAATGGTCTCTCCCAAGAAAAGAATTACACATAAATAAATTTATGTTAGTAAACAGTGGGTGAAGTTGTGTGTTTATCTCTCAGGTCTCTGAACTTTCCAGTTCTTCATTGGAAGAATAAACACCTTTCAGCATCGTCTGTTACTGTAGTGTATTAATGTTTTCCAGTAAAGAGCTTGATTTAAAATAATTTGGGCTGATCAGGAATACTTCACCAGTGAAGTCAATAGTTTTTTTCAGTTCTCTTAAAGCAAAGAAAATCCTAGGACTTTAATTATCCTGAATTTCCTTGCCCTTTTCTTCTGTAGACCAGTAGCAAATATCTTTCTTCATAGCAACAATTTGCATCTTATGAGATCTCATTTTTGTATGGCATTGCTCCTCAGAGCTGTGAAAATTCAGCAAATTCAGATTATTTTTATATGTATTAGATTCCCAGACTGTAACATCTGTTTGTGTCAGGGCCGTCCTTGCAGCTTGACTGGTCCTGTGCCAGCTGTTCCCAGTGTGAGTCCCCAGCATGCCAAGAGCCCCTTTTGGCTGCAGGGGGAGAACATGTGATGGCACCATTTCCGCTGCACTGATGCCATCTCTCTGTGGGACCCATCTTCTCAGAGAACAGCTGGGGCCTAGACACAGGATACCAAAAAGGAGAGTTAGGAGCCATCTCTGTCTAGAAGGTACTAGCTATAAGGATTATAGGAACATTTACAAAAAAGAATTTCCTAGTCACTTTTTGGTTGAAAAAGAGGTACTTCTTTTTGGATATTTTTAGACTTTTCAGATACTCTTTTTAAAGGCTGAAATGGGAGTAATGTGGTCTAAACATTAGCAAACAGTATATTGCAATTGTGCTGAAATGTTACTTGGAGTGAAGACAAAATGGCTTTTCTTTATTTGCAGTAGTGTTCATAGTTTTCTTTGCGCTCAAGGGATAGTAGTTCAGAAATGGCAGTAAGTTGCATCTCATGTGAGTATTCTGGTTACAGCTGCAATGTGTCTTTATTTGTCTCTGAAATCATGCTGTAATAAAGACTCATTCCAGTAGTGTGAATGCAGCTATGTGTGTATAAAGGTACATGGTTTCCATTGGGATGGTTACTCCATTCTAGGAAGCTGTATCTGTACTGGATGTTGTGATGGTACCGTTATTTCACTGCACCTACAGTAATGCAATTTTTATATTTCAGTGAGGTGTGTGTTAGAGATTGTGGGAGCTATGCCAGTTCCACAGGTCACAGAGCATCAGTAGATACCTTAGCAATGCGTGGCTTAAATTATCCTTTCAAGTATGAATTACCTCACGCTTACTCACACTTTATTTCATCTGCTGAGGAGTGCCCAGTGCTGTCAGTCATTTGGAGGGGGAGTTCAACTTCTGTGGCCCCTGCAAAGCCACACAACTGACAGTGAGCTGCATCTCTCTCTTCCTGGCACTGCCAGTGCCACAGCACCAAGAAGTGAGCATTGTGATGCTGTGGTTGTACTCAAGTGGCCATGATGATGATTTTTCAAGGTTCCTTGTTTTAATCACATAACTTGAGATGCACAGAAGAGCTGTGGGACCTTTGGTTTTCCTCTCCAAGGATGGGCTGAGATGTGGAACTGTGCAAATGCTCCAATTCAGCATGCAAGAGTGGAGATAAATCCCAAGTCTGTTTTGAAAATGTGGGCCTTTGGCTTACACCGTGCTTAATTGCACAGACCTTTTCTTTCCTGAAGCTGAGGCTGCCAGAACCTCAGCAGGAAAACAGCTTGACTATGGGAGCTGGGAGGTAAACAGATTACCTCTTTGTTCCAAACTTAACATATCTGCTATTTCAACAGCTGAAAGACACTAAACAAGAGGGGTTTGAGGGTCCTAAGTCTTAGATACACATATATATATATATATATATATATATATATATATATATATATATATATATATATGTCTATGGATAATTTGAGATGAAATAGGCAAAAAATACCTTGCAGATGTCTAGATTGCAAGGTCCCTGCTGTACGTTTTGCATAGAGTTACAGCAGAGCTGATGTTTAGTATGTTCTCAATGAAAATGTTGAAGGAAGAAAGGTATTTAAAAATTTTACAACAGGGAAGCAGTATTATGAAATACTTAAAGGCTTTAAGGTCAGATTTTCAACAAGGACAATTTATCATAAATATTTTGTTTACAGTAAGGATTATGATATGTGAATCACAGGCAGGAAAAAATCAAAGCCAGAATGTTTGCTCGTGATTTGTTGTTTACGCATAATGTTTTTTGTATATAAATGACACTAAGTTGAAAAGCCATGAAAATCATTGCCCTCATATTTACTCTTTAGTTTCATGGGGAAAAAAAAATCATCTAATTAGTTCTTATTTCCCATTACAACATTACTTCACTGAACTACTGAAAAGAAAAGGGAGTAAATTAAAGAAATCATCTAAACAAAATAAAACTTTGATATAGTACTGCTGAAAACAACACAAAATGTGAATAGTGGGCTTATGTTGCTTGAATAGTAGCAGAGAAATAGAACTTTCTAGACTGTATTGATTCTCTGTTATCTTCTGTCTGCTTCTTATGAGTACTTCAAAGGAAGCATAGAAAAAAAAAGAAAAAATAAATCTATGATAAGCAAATATAGAGCAATCAACTTGTAAACAAGTACCTAATGCCGAAAAGTCAAAAATGCCATCTCTCCTTATTTTCCCTGCTTTCCAGATCTGGACAATATTTTAAATATGAAGTGCTTGCTTTAATCTTGCCAGAGCTTTAGGAAAATGAAAAACTTAGTTATGAGGGCAATGTTTTGGCAGGATAAGAAGCTCTAAGGTAACTTGGCTGGTGCTTTCCTTGTGTGGATGGGGGTGTCACTTTGGACTTCTTGTCTCACAACATTTACATCAAATTTTTGCATGTGTCAGTAAGTTTGAAGTGGAATGTTCTGGAAATTTTTGGAGGAATGATGAAGTCTTCATCAAAGAGAGAGAAAATTGCTCTGGTGGTGTGGACAAGTTCAGGTTTCTTGCCCCCTGAAATGAAACCATCAAACCCAAGTCTGCTGGAGTTTACGCAGAGACAGAAGACTTTCTCCACCCACACCCTTTGGTTGTTTTGGGCCACAACAGATGATGCCTGTGACCTGACACCATAATTCCATGCTGGATTACATTAGCACGATTTCCCTGGCATTCTGGCATCTCTTCTCGCTTCCTGCAGTGGCAGTAGCGCCAGGGAGGTGGAAGAATTGGCATGAGCTGGGAGGCCTCCCGTGTGTTTCCAAGAGGGGGAATTAGTTTTACAATTCCTCGAGTATACTGACTGTGTTTTTGCTGGTTTTCTCTGTCTGTACACCCTCTGAGTAGAAGAACAGAAATTACAGACAAAGGACAGGCAGAGCATTCAGATGTTTACATGTAATAAATTCAAGGCAATGAGTAGTAGTATAGAACTCCTGCTGCTGTGTGATTACCTATGGATAGTGTGAGCACAAACAGTAAAATGTTGAATCCCTTCATCTTTTCCTGTTTTTCTTCTAAGTTGACTAAGTAGCAAACAAGGGATCTGAAATCTACATGTTGAGATTATTAAATTTATTATTCAGCTGTTTTTCAAGACACTCTGAATTGTAGAAGGGAGTTCACACTGTAATGTAGAGGCATTGCATTGACACCAATGCTGTTGCTCTAATCTGAAACCATAGAGTACATTCTGAATTTCCAATTTATTGATTATTAAGCTAAATGAAAGGATTTTTTCCCCCAGTGGAACAAGGGGGAGTGTTGGGAAGTAGTTGTAAATAAAAGTGGGGTTTTTTGACACCTTTTTTTTCTTGTGCAGCATTTCAGCAGTTCATGGTTATATAAAAACAGAAAGGCTGGAGGAAAAATAATTCAGACAGTTTTTCTAACTTTCTAGTTTTTCAGAGGACATTGTGGTCTGTAAAGTGTCCCTACAGGCAGTGGGCTCATCTCGTGGGATGAGTGGTTGTTATTTCCATCAACTTTCTTGGAGCTGTGAGTTCATTTTCAAAACAAATATTTTTAATTGAGTGATTTAGAGAGGTCTGAGCAGAGCTTAGCCTCTTCAACTCTTTTTTTTTTTATCTTTAAAAACACATCTAGAAGAAATGTCATCTCAAATAGAAATCTTTAGGAAAGACAAAAGGCTTGTAGAAGCTTAGTAGTAACTTCATTTAATGCAAGAGCTTTGTGGATCTTTTTATCGCAGTTACATGTAGGGAACAATGCTAAGTGAAAAATAAAAAAACTCTCATGTAAAAACTGTAATTCTGGAAGCTGAGGTATTTCCTGAAGTGTGAGTTAAATTGTTCTGAGGCAAATTTTCCTTAAGCCAGGAAATGCAGGTCTTCCGGTGGAATTGTTTCCACGGGAGGTTTCTGCCTAACCTTGCAGGTGGAGAGTGTGCACTTCCTTCTAGGGATGCACAGCGAGAGCTGGGGGAGAGCTGGGGCTGCTGGAGGCAGCCTGGCACGGCTGACCAGGGAGGGGCCACTCAGCAAGAAGTGTAAAACTGACAGAATATACCCACTCGAGTTTCAGACAGTATGGGCTGAAGTGCGGAGAAGAATGCATAGAGAAGATTAACTTCATATGAAGATTAATCAGTTAATCAGTTCAAGTTAATCAGTTGAAAATATATGCTTTGCACAGATTACTTTTACTTTCTCTGCAAGTTTTTTGTGATGGAAGGGAATGTAAATTGTTCCGTCATTAATTATGAATTCTAATTTTCTTTCTTCTTCTGATTCACAGTGTGTGCTGTACTTGTGGGCCTTGAAAATCCTTTACCCCAAAACACTGTTTTTACTTCGTGGGAACCATGAATGTAGACATTTAACAGAGTATTTCACATTTAAGCAAGAATGTAAGTCTATCTTACCTTTCTCCTCTTAACTCCTTTTTCAGCAACTTAATTTGTTATTTTGCAGATATTTGATACTGGTTCACTATTAGTAAATGTTCATGTTAAATGCCATTAATTTTAAATGGTAGTGCCTGTTCCCTGAGGGGGACATTACCTCTCAGTGGTGTGGAATGGAAGGGCTTAGACCCCCCCAGATTTGAGTATGGGAGCTCCTGGGGCTGCTGTTGGTCCATCTGGCCGGGATGCTCTCGGTGAGCGTGTTCTGCTGCTGATGCTCCTGGCAGCAGCCAAGGGTTTGCTGCCCCACACAGCAGCCTGGCAGGCAAAACCTGCTGGCACAACAGCCCTGGCACCTGTGACAGGTTCCTGACTGCTAGTTAAGGAGGACCTCATCACACTGGGTCTCATCTCATGGAGCAGGAGAAAAATGCAAGGAATTTTTATTTTATTTTTCCTTTAGGTATAGCATTTTCACATTTGTCCTGTGTGTAGGCTTAAACTTTTCAATATTCTCTTTTGATATAAATTCCTTTCTGTGTTGCAAGAAATGATGCAGTGACACATAAAAGCTTATTAGGTGTAGACCTTTACCTGCACAATGAAGCTTTTTTTCCCCTGTGACACAGTGAGATGAAACTATTGCCATAAGTCTGTGTTTTCTTTTTACACTGGGGATAAAGGAAATGTTAATTGGCTCGAAGGCTTCATGGTTTACTGAGTTTAATATGCATATTGGTAAATTAACATTTCAGCTTCATTATTCCACCTCGTTCATTTCATAATGGCATTTCTGTAGATAATTAATTAGAAGGGACTGGGCTAAAGTTCTGACTGTTTCATAGAGAGTATATTGAGTGATAATGATGATAACCGTTCAGCAGATGTTTTAAGGCTTGCTCTACAGATTTCGTACTGAGTAGAAATGGTAGACTGTAATGGTATATTCAGTTGTTTATTTACAATTTTTTAGAAAAAATATGAAAAAAATTTATTAGCTTCACCTCAGAACAGGAAGAATTTTTCCAGCAGTGGATTCTGGAAGATATTTTTGTATTAAGCAAAAGTTTGGGTCAAGTCCTCAATACTAGATAGAATAGTGAGAGGAAAAAGTTTGTGATATTAAGCACAATCCTTTTTCCTCTTAAGTATTGATGGCAGTTTCTGTTACTATCTTAATTTTTAAAAGGTAAAATCAAATATTCAGAACGTGTATATGATGCCTGCATGGATGCCTTCGACTGCCTTCCCTTGGCTGCTCTGATGAACCAACAATTCCTGTGTGTACATGGTGGCTTGTCTCCCGAGATCAACACCTTAGATGACATCAGAAAAGTAAGTCTTGGAGGTTATTACCAGTAAGCACAATATAAACCCCATCTGACAACTCCTTGTGCCTTGTTAAGTGTTCTGTGCTTTCTTGGAGAAGATACAAAAGAGCTCTAGAAGAACCTCACAATATATAAAGATGTAACAAAAAAGGCTCATACGATTGTAATGAATATAGTTGGTATTTTTTTAAATTGTCAAGAGCTTCATTCTCAAGAGGACCCACCATATTTTTAATAGTTCTGCGTTTGAGTGCCCAGCAGATGGTCTAATTGAGGCTTAATAAGTTCACACTTGTTGTACCCTTATGTTCTGAAAAGTTTCTCAGAAATCTCATGGAAGTTCACAGAACAGTATCAAACAGCTGCTTCACATAATCCAGTGTTATTGCATGTTATCAAGGATTAATTTTGTATTCACATATTTTGTAGAAGAGATCTCTACAAAGTTGATATTTCTAGGAAGAGCTATTTAAACCATTCATTCTTAGTGTTCCCAGAAAAAAATCCTTTTCCTGTTTGAGACTTGCAAACAAGGATATCTATTTCTGAGCTTTCAGGTTAGTGAAAGGTAATTTATATTCTAAGGTTAATTTGTAGTCTACTAAGAAATTATTATAGTTTTTAAAAAAACCAACAAATTGAGCCAGTAATTACATGTTTTGGTTTAAAAGCAATTAGCTTAAGATATTAACCGCACTTTAAGAAATTACCGAATGCAAAGTTTTGTTTCTGAGGTAAAGGTTTACTATCTCAGTAAACAAAAATACTCTGCATACCAATTAGCTGGCTCTGCAACAGCATAATGGCAGAGTAAAGTTGTTTAGCTCTCAGATTCTAGATTAGGTTCATTAACACCTTCCCTTCTCCCGGCCCAGCCCTGCCGGTTTATTTGTCTTTGGCAATCAGCAGAAATTGGGTTTGCATATTTATGAATTTTTGTTTAAATGCATTGTAATTACATAAGCATTAATTGGAGAGGGCTGAAATAAGAAGTGTAGATATGCTGTGAATATGTCAAAACAAGAACGCAAAGGTAAAATTATAGAAGTCTCTTGCTAAAACTTTGAGTGTTGAAAACTTACAACACCAATTTGTTCTCTTTGATTTTTTTTTTGAGGGGAGAAGGTATCCACTAGCTACTGAATCTTTTACTTGATCTTTCTGGTCAAAATAGAGAATATTTCAGACTGCAAGCCTTATTCATACACCATACACCAGGGCTGCTCTTATATGAAAGAATTCTTGAGATAGCACATAATGTTATTATATTAAAGAGTTCTTCCAGGAGAATACTGATTTTTCTTATTTTACTATAATTCATCTTATTTGCTGTATGATTCTATGTAATTTGAAGTATTAAATACCCATAGGAGGACCAAAAGGAGAAGTTTTTAGCTTCTTAATTAGGGTTGAGGTTACAGGAGCAATAGCAATGTCATGCCTGCAAGCTGTAACTCAGAGATATTTTCTTGATATTTAGATACATTTTTTTTTGTGAAAAATGTACATAAATCTAAATGGAAATTGGCTTTGAAATAACTACTATATTTTCTTGAGGTGCCCCACTTACATAAATTTAATGTTTTACTGTTTGAAAAATCGTGAAATACAGAAATATTACATTCTCCCTTGTCCACTGGAATGCTTGCAAAAACCAGTAGAAAGCCAAAAAAAAGCAAACAAAAATTCATGTAGAATGTGAATCCACTGAATCTCTTTATTTTCAGTTCTGTCTGTTCCTTCTGTCCCCATCAATGTTTGCAAGGAGTGTTTTGGTGCTCAAACTCCTCTGCTTGAAAGCTGAAGAACAGATTGCTATGAGTCTCTTGTTCACTTGCTCGTGGAATGAAAAATAGTAATTTTGCTTCATTGTTTCTGTGATACATAGCTGAAAGAAGTTAGTATTTCTTTGTCTCCTATTTTTCTTAGTTAGATCGATTCAAGGAACCACCTGCATATGGACCTATGTGTGACATCCTGTGGTCAGACCCATTGGAGGACTTTGGAAATGAGAAGACTCAGGAACACTTCACTCACAACACAGTCAGGGGGTGCTCGTACTTCTACAGGTGATTGTTACTACTTTGAATAGATTTCTGTTGGTGAACTGATTCTGCTTTTGCAGTATAAATGTTTGCTTGAACTTTCTGGCACCACTTAGGTAATTAGGCATTTTTATCTGCAGGCTAGCCTTGTTTTCAGAAAAATTCATGCTTGCTTTATTTTAATCTCTTCTGTTATGCCACAGTGGGAAAACTCTAAATCACTTAATTTTATTCACCAAAACCTGTGTATTTTGCCTCTGGTTTTGTAAGTTAGAGAATGAATGTGTCACTTGTAAAAAGGGGTACGCAACTGCATTTCTAGTTTGAAAATTAAAACGTAATTTCTAATGAAAGATGCCAGCACTGAAAAATGGATTGCTTATTGTTCTGTAAGGTAAATAAAAATTGTGACTTCCCCCACAGAGGAACTTTTTTTCCTCTCAGTTTGATCAAATGTTTTTGTTTGTTTGTTTAGAAGCAATTCTTCTTAAGAAATTCAGTATTTAAAGAGTATTTTTTAAATGGGACTTAGTAATACCTGAAATGCAGAAAAGTGCCTGTAACATTCCTGCAGAAACATGTATGTACTGTCCCCTGACAGTCTGGGGATTTTAAGGAATTTGTGCCCTTTTTTTTATTGTGGTAGTTAAGAACAACATACAAGGACACCAGAGTAGCAAAACTAGCAGGGGAGGAGGTTAAATGGCAAAATGAGCAATGTATTCAGTGAAATATTAATTTAAAAAAAGTGTTGTTCAGGAGAAATGTGAAGATGCTATTGAAATGTTAAGAGGTTGTTGAACTTTTTGAAGTGAAGCATTTCTGCTTCAGCCCATGCTAGTTACACACAAATCTATGTTTCCTCAGCAAACTCAGAGGAAGGGGGGAATCCAACTCTTTCACTTGCATTAGAAAATCTCACCTTGAACACTGACTGTAGCTGTTTAGTAACACGTCAAAAGTAATTCAAGGGCTTCCACCAACAACCAGGTGACAGAGCCGCTGGAATCAACCTCCTTGTTGGTGACATTATCAGCAAGGTGGCAGATGGTTTGATGTTCAGCAATGAGATTTCTGGCTCCCTTCTCAGAGCCCCGTTGCTGCAGCGTGGGGCCAGTGAAGAGCAGAGCAGTGGGCTCTGCAGCCTGGGCTGCTGGCTCCCGCCTCCAGTGGGCAGCTCCAGCAGCCACACTCGGTCTGTGACATCTGGGAGGTGCTCCATGGCTGTGTTTGGGATCATCATGGAAGGGATGGCACACTGCTGCAAACAATTGGTCAGTGCAGAAATGGGCTATGACTGAGCAGTAAAATCATTGCTTATCGTCTCAGGAGCAGCAGCAAATGCTGGAGTGTACCTGTTACTCCCAGGCGCTGCACACATGGGGAGTGATGGTCATTTCCACTCATGAATAGCCTGGCAGATATGGCTTGTGCTTAAATACAGGGCTGTTTATTTACTGGAAAAAGTTCTAGATTTTATGTTGGGTTTTTTTTCAGAGGTCTGCTCCATACAGTTGCCATAAAATTTCTTTAATACATATCTCAGTTTCCTTCAGAAAATGTAGCAGACCTAGTCTGTGTCCTGACGTGTATTCAGAAAAGTGCATTTTCAGAAGACAGCTAATTATCAGGTCATGTGAGGGACATATAACTGCTTGATGATTGAGTCAGAAGGCTAGTTTAGAATCACGTTATCTGAGTTTATATAAAGGCAAGCATTCCTTTTCAAAGAAGTACCTAGTTGCCCTGGAAGATGACTAATGGCTTGCCTAATGATAATACCTGGTATAAAAGGTATCCATCAGTGTAGAATGTCTAATTTTCCTTGCTTTTTCGAGTTACTTCCTGAGTAAAGGAAGAAGTTTCCCTGAACAGGCTTGTAAAGGAAGGACTAAATAACTCAGTCTTCCTTCAAGAATGCCTGTTAATAGAATGACTGTGTTTATTCTTCACTGAATAAAATTTCTTAAGTTTCTTCAGTCATTTCTAGAATGGGAAGTTAAAAGATAGCAATGAGAATTTTGAATGAAAGTCAGGAAAATTTCAGTCATGCCTGCGAATAAGTGAAAGAATTTCTAGCTGATTAAGGTCTCCTAATCAATTGCAGGAAATATCTGTAATAAATGATTTTTATTTATCAGAGATGTTCTTTATAATGACAAGTTGCAAATTACTTTGCTCTGACTTAAAGTTATTTCCTAATACAAAGATGCTGTGAGGAAAATAACAATAATGTGGCTTTCTAACTGTGCATGCACCATCTTAACTGGACCTTCCATCTCAGAAGTGCACAAAATCCTCTGCATTTAGCCAAAATCCATTTGTGAAATGTTGGGCCATTTCTAGAGAAAGTGTAAAGACTGTAGCTTACAGTAGTCTGACAAGCTTCTCACTGCATTTCTTACATGATCACTCTCATACAGCCTATTGAATTTCAAACTGATCCAGTATTTCTTCAAGAAATGTCCCTTTATGTAAGAGTTCTTGAAACTGCTGTGGCTAGGTGTAAAATGTCAGATCTTGAAACCGTAGGCATAACCTGTAATTTAGAGATGGAAAGAATAGTCTGATTTTTCAGAAGTGCTGAGTCAACACTTAGTGCACGCCTTTAGCACCTAGCAGTATTTTGTACTGTGGATTGTCAAAATAGCACAATGCCAGAGTGAAATATTAACTGTGGAATATAAGGAATTAATCAAAATATATTTAAGTTTCTGTACCTTAAAGAGAACAAAAAGTGATAGGTATGGGATTTCATTTTCCCCTATGTGAAGTTTAAAATTGTACCTCCTTTGTAGTCATGGTCATGTTTGATGAAATTTTGTGCAAAAGTAGAAATCATTAATGGAATGTTGGTTTAAATTGCCTTTTATTATGAGCTAAGCTTTTCTTTCATCCATACCCAAAATAATGTTGTGTTCAGAGTATATTATAAACAAGAGGGAATTAATTTGTCCCCAAGTGATATTAGACTCACAGGCACATAGTTTTTCAGCTGATCCAGCCAGTAAAGACGTTTTTCTGTTTACCAAATTATCTAGTTCTTGCCTTGATTTTTTTCTAGCAAACATTTATTTACACTTTGCAATTTGTACTGATCTTGCCAATGACCCTTTGCACTTATTTCATAAGCTAGTGGTAGAGTGACTCTCAAGCAATTTTCTAAGAAACAGGTTGGACACCAGGAGGAAGGGGTGGTCGGGCATTGGAATGACTGCCCAGGGAAATGCTGGTGTCACTTTGCCTGGAGGTGTTCAAGAAACACTTTCCAGCCTTGGATAGCAGTGAAATGGTTCAACCTTGCAGATACTCTGGGGTAGAGTTATAATTTTGGCCCTACAAGCAAAAGATTCCAGTGGTGCACTTGCCATGCAAGTTAAGTTTGTCAGTATGCAAAGATTAAAGAAATATCTGCTGAAAGCTTTGGAAGACTGTAGTGTGTTTCAGCTCAGGGTGGGAAGCACAGTTGCTTCTTTTTTTTTTTTTTTTTTTTTTTTTTTTTTTTTTTTTTTTTTTTTTTTTTTTTTTTAGTAATAGCATTTTTAACAGATTCTTTTGCCCACTTTTCTACTCTTCTTTCTCCCAGACCAGAAGCTTTTAGGGCTCTTGCTGCCCTCACATTGTCTGCCCAGATGTACTGGTAGAATTGCTTGTGTGCTCCATCAGGCCTGGGAAAGCATCCAGTTTTGGAAGAACGACTCTGCAAAAAAAGATGTGTTTATTTGTTCTAATGCAGTTCCCCGTTCCACTTCCCAGTGCAGCTCTGCAGACAGCACAGCTAAGAGCAAGGAAAAGCTGGTGGAAAGGGATGTTCTAGAGAGTTGCTTAGGGGACAGCACAGCAACAAAGCATTTGCCTTTGAAGGCTCAAGTGCAAGGCCAATGGATTTTGCAGGGAACCTATTTTATGTGTGCATGTAATGTTACAGAAGCTTTTTGGACTAAATTTGAAGGTTCTCTTTTGAAAGAAGTGCTTATGCCTCTCTTTTAATGGTATGATGAGGGACATGAAAAAAACTATGTGATTCCATCTATTTTTTCCAGGTATTGGTGGAAAAACAATATGAAAACATTTGCCATTTTAGTTCACATTAGCAAAGTATTGCTTCTCTTTTAAAACTGCCAGCAGTAATCAGATATCATGCAAAAGAGACCTCAGAACTAGTAAACTATGCATGAGGCATGTTAATGAAAGAAGATGCCCAAGTAGGGAATATCAAGTCACGTACTCCATGGGGAATAGCATCTCTCTAGCTTAGCAGAGGGATGTTTTGTTTTCTCTATGAGTCACCGCTCCTCCGTGATTCAGCATGATACATGAAGGCAGGAGGCTGGGGCGCTCTGGAAAAGCCTGTTGCGTGGGGGATTTCTGTTTGTTTGTTTTCCCTCTTGGCCAACTGCTTTATTTCTGGCCCATCTGAGTTACAGTCTGGGCTCTGCAAAGCAGGGCAAGGAGGAGAGGGTTTCTGGAAGGGTAGCACTCTGAAAAATTAGTAGGGAATTTGACTGCAAGTCAGTCATTTTAATAAAAAATATTTGTAAAAAGATTTCCGAGCAGAAGTCATTTCTGTAAAATTTTGTTTCTGATTATTTCTGCCATAATGTCTGTTTTATTGGCTCGTTGTGTGACTTTTTATTTTTACCTGCTTTTTAAGACATATATTTTTGTGTTAAGTAACGTTGTTTAATCTAAAGCTAACATACTAAGGAAATGCAGGATAGCATATGTAATAGCTGCACATGATGCAAAGTTTGCTCCTCCCCAGCCTCTGCTTCAACAAGAAGCTCAAGAAAAATGCCTGCAAGTTGCTTTGCCTTTTTCAAAATAAAATATCCTGATAGACTGCTCATGGGTTGTGGTGGTCTGGGTAATAGGGCAGCTGGCACATTGAAGGTCCCATGCTATTCACTTGTAAAAAATGAAGGCAGGCAAATAATTTTTTTGTAAATTTGCATGCAGCACTGTGTGACACCTCTGCCTTTGTAGGTGTGGGCCCTGTAGAGTCTGCCAAGTTCTGCTAGCAGAATTCTTATTTTCCACAAATTTATGAAGAACAAGATAATTAAGCAATAAAAAAATCTCCACTACTTTTGTACTTGAAATGGAAAGAAGAACCTATCATATCTATTTAGGAGCGTTTTTTACCACTTCATTATGTCTTCTTTAAAAGCAGTACTTAACACTGGATGAAAAGAATACTATGGAGGAAAAAAATGTAATAGCCTAGCCATTTTGAGCAGCTGCACTGATAATGAACATAATCAACTGTCTATCAGATTTTTGTGATAGACCTCAGTTTTCAGAAGTTAATGTAAAAATTTCTAAACAAAATGTACCATAAGTCTGCATTTAGTCACAATTAATTATGAAAAGAAATGTATGCAAATCAGTTCTCATTTGCCAGTGGTTTGAATGGCAGCCTGTCAGCATTTGAGATCACTGCAGTTGCCAAAATGTTACCCCACGTAATTTGGGAATTGAAATTGTTTTATAATGGCAATCTTTTTAGACAATTCCAAATACCAGACCTGCATCTGAGAATACATGCTAGGTGGCTTAAATCCAGAAACAGCAATACAGCATTCCACTGGGTTTGTAGCTTCTAGCTGCAATGACATTTCAGCTTCAAAATACTCAGGAAGGTTTGGAAACAAGTAGTATCATTTCTCTTGGATAAACTAAAGGAAGATGATGGATTAGATTGGGGGAGGGGGGTGTGTAAGTGTTCATCTTTTTCATGCATGAAATTAGATACTGAGGGGGCTGTTAACTGATTGCAAGTGGCCACTTAAGGTGAAACCATGAAACCATGCCTGGAACAGCAGTTTTTTGTGTAATGTATAGTTGAGATTTTTTTGTTGTTGTTTTAAATCTTGCGCAGTATGTTTAGCGCAGATGTATTCAGTGAACGCATTTTTGG
This sequence comes from Melozone crissalis, assembly GCF_028551555.1. NCBI lineage: Eukaryota > Metazoa > Chordata > Aves > Passeriformes > Passerellidae > Melozone > Melozone crissalis. The sequence continues at coordinate 38,988,113 of NW_026535784.1, read as the reverse complement.
GGTTTCAGAAGTCACAGGATTTTAAGTTGCCAAGGGGAAAGATAATTTATTTCTCAAGGAGATAAAGTTCAGGAAGATAAACATCCCCAGTTTGAAGATTGCTTTGCTTTTCCTTTCTTTTTTCTCTCTCTTTCCTTTTCTTTCCACTTAACCACCTTATTTTCTGGTGTCCACAAGCAGCCACTGCATACAGTAGTCAGTGGGTGAAGTTTTCTGTTACAAGCAACTGCTGTGTTACATTTTGCTTTTTTAGAATACATTAAATCTTAGATGAATAAAGGAAAGTACCTTTTTTCTGACAAGCCATTGGCTGATTGTTGTTATGTAATGGATGAGTTTCTTGCATTCCTTTCCAAGCAGTTATGGGGTGGGATTTAAAAAGACACTGCTGGTGATGTTGTCTCTACTGAAATCTGCCTGCAGAGCAGGCGCTAATTTCGTGAATGATGCACGCTTTATGATACATTTTTTGAAAGCTAGAGTTCTTTGTGCTGCTTCTGATAATGCCATAACAGGTGCTATTCCTTTTTTTTTTCTAACAGCTACCCTGCTGTATGTGAATTCCTACAGCACAATAACTTGTTATCCATACTTCGAGCTCATGAAGCCCAGGATGCTGGGTAAGTATGTGTGGAGAGGGGGCAATAATAATAATAATAATAATAATAATATATAATGGCATACCATTCCCGAACAGAGCACAAAAAGGAAGAGCAGATGAGTGAGAATGAACTGGAATATATAAGTTGCAACAGCTCTCACTTTTTACTAATGCTACAAAGATACACACTGGCATTACAATGTCTTTTACATAATTCTTAGTGAGTTACAAAATTTAATGAGTTCTTATAAAAGCAACTTACTTAGCCTTAGTGTACCTAACTAATTTAAAATGACCAAAATTTTTTGATACGAAACAATGCCAGACATGTAAAGAAAAACAAATTCATTTTGGAAAAAGATTTGCAAATGTGCCAGAGTATTTTGACACACTGATTGCCATGATGCCAGAGAAGTGATTTGGCTCACAAAGGCCAGAACTGCCATCTTTTAGGACTTTTTCAGCTACCTAAAACTTTTGGGCCTACTGATTTTATATTTCATAAAAATAATAAAAATTGTGGAACTGTATAGGCACGTAATTTTTTCTGCAGGAATATCATTAATGAATTCAAGAAGTCTAAGCTATTGAATGCAAAAACAGTCCAGGTCAGGCATCACGTAGTGTTGATGGTTCCCCATGAAACTATTGTCATAATGAAGGTAGAATTTTTTGTGCTGCTTTAAAAAATTACTTAAAAAATTCCTCTTATTTGAAGTGTACCATACTTGTGAGATATTAATGAAGGATTGGAATCTGAATAAATAGCTTTGCATATCATGCCTAAATTATTATTATTGTGTTTGTTTGGAGGTAGAAACTTTAGCCAACTTGAACAGCAATAAAAGATAAATTAGTGGCATTGCAGGAATAAGGTCAATATTCACTATGCATATTAAAAACTATTCTGAATGTTTGAATTGTTGTGACTTCCATATGGTAATACAATTAAAAACAAGCTATTACTATGCCAGAAATACCTAGCATGGAATACTCAAGGGTAATAAGATTTCTTTTTTCTTGTATTGCTTTCCAGTAAAGGGTGAAAATTTAAAATTTTGTGGAAAAGATTGCATTTAAACTATACAGCAGTTTCAGTGCAACTTTTGTGGATGTTTGCTAAATTCTTAGGTTTCTTGTAGCTGAGGACTAAAGAGCAGTGTTTGCTGTACTTGTGTCTAAGTACTGTTTGGTTGCTTTCTTTCCAATTACTTGCAGGTTTAGTGCTTGATTATTTGTTGGCTCAATAAGCCTTGTATTTTTCATGAGGCAGTGAGGTTAGGTAATGAAAACACACAGACATTAATAAACTGGCTGATAGAGTGGATAAGATTAGACACAGCACTGAAAGTATAGGATGCCCCATTTCCCCTTCCCTTCTCACCCCTTCCATGTCCCCTGGCCTTGCCATGGCTGCCATGGCTGCCATGCCTGGAGAAGGCAGGCAGCAGGAGGGTCATGGGGGACACCCAGGACCCTTCCAAGGCACCTGCTGGTGCTTGCTTCACCCACAGTCCCCCAGAGGGAAAGTCTGGCAATGTCCTGGGCACTGAGCAAATGCACAACAAATCCACCTCTGGCTCACTGAATTTCAGAGACACACCACTTTCAAGCATGGATTCCTGGTCACGTCAAATGGTTATAACGAGAAAATCTGCAGGAAATACTTCTTTCCTGTGACTTTTAAATAGCTCATGTGTGTTTTTCAGTCCTGTCATGTGTTAAAAGCCAGAGCCCTAATGCACTGGGCATTTTTTGCACTGAATGTGATCAGTGACAAATATACATTCAACACTGGGTAGTAATTAGTATCTTCTCTTTCTTCTTAGGTATCGTATGTACAGGAAAAGCCAAACAACAGGCTTTCCTTCGCTAATCACAATTTTTTCAGCACCAAACTATCTAGATGTATACAATAACAAAGGTAAGAATTTAATTCCTGTTCGTGTACGGTAGACTGTACTTCTATGCACTCAAATATGTTGGTGTCTTTTCATTCCTGTATTTATCAGTTCATGCCCATTTTCTTCCTCTTTTGTTAGTTTGTGCCCATTCCTCTTATTATATAATACAAACCTAATTAAATTTGTTACAGGCAGATGTATGCCTCTGAACATAACTGTGTATTTTAATATGCCTTAGGTTATTTCTGTATTTTGACTGCAAGTTATTAAGTAAATGTTACACGGGAAGCAAAACTTGAAACAGCTCTATTAATGAAGAAGTATATTAAGAAATGCTCTGGGTCAGATGTTTAGAGCCTAGTGTTCCTTGTAATTAATTATCTGTTCCTTGCTGCTTTCCAATAAAATTATTGGAGTTTGTATGTGCAAACTGTCTAGCCAGTTAAGCTTTGACAGGTCATGAGCGGATAAAGCATGGGATGGATGTCTGAGTTCCTTTACATTTTTGGGGTTTTAATCCTTGACTACTGAAATGTAGAAAACTAAATGTAAATAGCCAAAAAAATAAAAAGGTTACTACAGAAATAAGGGTCATGGTCACTATATAAAGGCTCCACTGAATACAAGTCTTTGCAGCTTCTCTGAATTTATTCATTTATCGTATTCCCGGAAATCTCTAATGAACTGGAAAAAAGAATCATGTTTCTAAAATTAAAGTTTTCTAATATACTTGTCCTTCTATATCATGAAATGAACCATATTGTTTACTTTCTCCTAGTCCCCATAATGATACAGTTATTTCTGTTTCTCTGTGAACAAAGTAAAATAATTCTTTCTCAATTATATTCTTGAAAGTTGCTCCCTTGCAAAGAGATCAGTTTCTCTTGCGAAGGGCTGTTTTTAATCTGGATGCTTGTTTGCAGAGGAAGCAAGCAATATTTTTTAAACTTGAATAGAAAGCTTTCTTCCGGCATCGTTTTACGTTATAAAATTTATAATCTAAAAGCTTTTGTGCCCTGAACTGTATGCAAGGGAAGGAAGCACTTCACTGCTAGATAATGGGGTTTGTACACCTCAGATTTCTCAATATGCATGCTAATTTGTGGAAAAATTAATATGTTATTCTGCAAAACCATGCAAGCAGAACTGTCAATAGCTACTTTTGTAAAAGTTAATGATGTAGGGGCTCTGCTAGCAACCTAAGAAGTTCAGGATGAAGTAAGGAATGTGTTCATTTTCTTGGTAGGATCATTGCTATTGGTGGAGAAATGTGTTTACTCTCCTAGTTGGCTGCTTTGGGTCAAAGGCTGAGCGATCACAAGTCTGTACAAGGAAGGTGGTAGAAAATGTTCACCTTTTGTTTCTTGGGCATGGAAGCAATTCTGTGCAATGAAGGCCCTGGGTGAATTATGTGAAACTTTCTCTTGAAGGGAAATGTTAAAAGGAAAGCAATGATTCACAAGGTTCAAAACCTTGAATTTGAAGCCATAGTTTGGGTGGTAAAGAGAATTGCCTCTCTATTATTTCCATTTCCAAAGAGAGGGTCATTTCCCTTGTTCCAGGATGCTCCACTGTGACAGGCAGGTCTTACATGTGGAAAGCCTATTTTGATGGAAAGCTCTACACCATTTGCTGAGGGGTTATCTGTGGCCACAGCTGGAGCTGGTGTGCACTACCAGCAATACCTGCTCGGAATGAGCTCAGGCAAATCAGCACTGATGCCACAACAGCACCTGTGTGCCACTCCTTAATATACAACTTCTTGTGAATTCAGAGGCTGACCTTTAGCAACTTTGTAATGGATCTCCATTGAGATTATCTGCCTCCTTTTCTCTCATTAGAAATTTTGAGGCATTATTTCATGTGACTGATTGCACTGGCTCTTGGCATTTAAAGTACATCATGCATAGTTTATCATGCTGCATTGCTCATACATCTTTATCTGGGTAGTTTCTGGGTGCTTGCTTCCCTGTTCAAGGAAAAAAAACCCACTATGGTATAGAATGAGTCCAAAACATGGCTACTTGTTGGCTTCCTTGGTTTGCAGCAAATGAATTTACTTAGAGCACAGTTTCTGACTGGTATCAGGAGAAAAAGGAAGGTATTTCCCTCCAGAGGTGTTGTCAGGGCAGTTGTCTAGCTGACTCATCATGCACTGGTGCAGAACCTGATTGATTTTTATAGGTCATCTGGAGGTTTGGTTACTGTCAGTCCCTGGAAAAGGAGTTATTCTCCTACTAGTAAGCACCTTCCTGTCCAGTATGCATTCTCAGTGTTCCTCTGGTTGTCAGCCAACAGTCACCCTGAATAAATTCCTGAGAGGCTTCAGCTCCCTCTGACATTAAATGGGTCATTTTTAAATGTAGTATTGTTTAGGATAAATACATTTTTTTAAAAGCTGCAAGAGGTTAAGAATGCTCGTTTTCTCCCCCAGGTTGATAGTTCTCACACCCATTAAAGCAGATGTAGTTTCTTGAGCTTCTTCAGAGCACTTCAAGAGTAGACCTGTTTGCCAGCTTTTTCCAGGGGCTGCTTCAGTCCCCACTGGAGAGCAACTGTGGGATCAGATCTGGGATCAGATATGCCACAAAGAGCAGTAGGGAGGCAAGGATATCAGTGCAAAAGAAGGTTAGACAGGAGTGGCTGTAGATAAGCTACCCAAACAAGCCTGTGTTCAGCAAATCTGCTGTTAATAATGCTGCCATGGAGCCTCTGCATGGGCTGTCCCACAGTGCTGACCCACCATGGAAGCTCTCCTGGCTGTGCTGGGTTCTGGCACCAAAGGGAGGTTTCTGTATCCCTTTGGTTGCTGGCCGTGGCCTCGTGCAGGCTGTGTATGTCACTTGTGGCTGCAGCTCCTGTCACAGCCCCAGGCCACACACACACAGCTTCGGGTGCCATAGGGAGGTTTTGCATTAGGAGGCTCCTGTCAGGGCTTCCCTCTGCACTTAAAGGAGACACAGAGAGAGCCTTTCAGGGGGTGATTCAAAGACTCAGAAACTGCCTCAATATTGGGAGCCTTTTGTCCTCCTTTTTCCATTATTACCTACTCCATTACTATTATTAATTCCTTCCATATTCAGTATAATGGAAAGCATTGGCAAAGGGAAGGAATTTTTTGGCAACTTCTGAGCTACTGTTCCATATCTTCATAGCTTTCTCAAACATTTCTGCTTTCATTTGTTTTATTAAAAGGCATAAAGATACTCAAAGATTGTTATTAGTACTTGTTACAAGAAGTACCAGTGCACTGGTGATTCTTTTAAGACTACTGCTTCTGGAGAGAAAGCTTATGCAAGAAGATAAATGTTAATTGGATTGTGGTAGTTACCAGTGACTTCAGGGCCTTAGAGATCATCTGTGCTGATCAAGAAACTTTGAGAAAGTCGTGTAAGTACAGATTTGCCCCTGGGCTCCAGGGTGCCTAAAACTAGGAGAAATTCTCTATAGCAACTGAATAAGAGGGTGCCAAAAATTACCTTGTGATAGGATCTGGCCTTGTATTGTGTCTAAACTTTCATTCCTTCATTCAATATTTCTTAATGCCTTAATTAGGATTTGCTGTAATGCTGTTTATGCACACCCCCCAAAAAATAAACTAACAAAAAAAAAAGTGAAAGATTCTACAGAAGTTCTGTAGAGGCAGAAAAGTTACTTGTAAAACACTGGTAATACTGGCATTTTTGTGTCTGGCTGTAACTTCAGTAAGTGGGTACTTTTTGGCTGAGTGGGCAATTTTAACTTGCTGTTTAAATACAGACTGTTATCTTTTGAACACTTTTAAAAGATTAGGTTTTGTAGTGGAGAGAGAACCACCAGAGAATCCACAGTTATTGAAAAAGTCCCCAACTTCCAATGTGCTGCAACATACGTGTGTCGTTTCCTAAAGGAAAAGCAGGAAAAGAAAGTCAGTGTGCAGGGGAGTTTGGGGTAGTAGAAAAATGAAAAACCATCTGTAAATCTGTATGCCTGTTAATGTATCATAAGTTATATGTCAGTGAAGTGCATAAAGTATCAGCATGAAGTATACCATGAAGAAGTGTGCCTGATCCAGATGGATCTAACAGGAAAATTATTTTCACTTAGAAAAAGACAGAGTAGTATACCTGGAAGACAAGGATGGTCTGTGAGAAACATTAGCACTTTGAGAGGGAGAATAGAGATGTAACCTCTGTTTGCCCTATCAGTTTTCTTTAAAGCCTTATCTCTGCTGCTGTGATGAGTTCTTGTCAGGGAAACAAAAGCTTTTAAAAAAGAGTTGTCAGGGTATCTAGGCCATCTCATTGCTGATTCAGGGAAGTTTGCCAAAAGTGATTTTTGCAGTCTGTTGATTAAATCTTGAATGTTACTTGGCTGTTTCTTTGCAAGATGCAGTTGGACATGTAAAATAAAAAATCTTTAAAATTGTATAAGGAAAGATATTTCCACCTACAGTTATCTTCACTTCTCTACTGATTATTTAGACCATTACCTTGTATAGTAAATAATTTTTGTCCTCTGATAATATTTAAACTTGTTTTACTAACCCTTATCCCTGACCTGACTTGGGCAGAAAATGCTGTGGTTACTTAGCAACTCTTCGTGAGAAGGCATTGTTCCCGGTTGCACAGTTAATGCTGAAGTTAATTTGGCATTAAATCAGAAATTGAAATTCTTTCTTAGGTGTGAAGAATTTGAGGGACTTTTCACTGATTCATTTTCTAAATGTGGGATGAGTTTTCTGAAAGAAAATTACAAGAAAATTAGTTAAATTGTTTGCTGAAAGTATATTTAGGTTGTTCATCTAAAAATATTCTGGGCTAGTATTTCTACCAAGCTCATTATTTTTTCCTCTGATTGTTTTTTTTCTGATGGAAATGTTATTAATTAATTTACCCTGAAAAATGGTTTGTCAGATCATGAAGCAGGATATGTCATGTCTTTGAGAAATTCTGAGCTGTCACACAGTTTAATGTTGTTCACATGGCTTCAGGCCTTAACCTACCTCCAAATATATAATCTTTAAAAGCCCCATTTGAGATGCCAGAGGGTCTGAGACATCCATTCAGATCTGGCAAGTGTGACACAGTTGTTCCAGCTCATCTTTAACTGAGGGAGACCAAGGAGGTGCAGCACTAGCTGCTGTGTCTAGCCCTGAGAAGAAGGGCTGTCTCCATTTGTAGCCAAGGAAGGAGGTGTCTTACCTGCACTGTTTTCAACACCCATATTCCCAACCTTAGGGTAGCTGTGTTAAATGCTTCAAGCTAAACAGTACAAATGCCCTTTGCCTGCTGTGTTAGTGTTTCATTTCACTCTGATGTGATTTCAGCATCCAGTACCTCAGTTTACTACCGTTGGAAACAAGCGTAATGTCATTTGGGCTATCTGTACATCTTCACTTTACAAAACATTAGCTTTTAAAACTTATTTACAGCAGCAAGTATCAAAATTAGGTTAAAATGTGCGTGTCTGTTAAGAATAATAAAATAAGATTCTTGCTCTGGTTGGTGATTATACATAATAATGTATAATCTTGGCTTGGTCTTTATCATCTATCTGGGTATGTGTTTGGAAAGAAAAGTATTGAGGTTTCAGCCTGGAATAATAAGCAAATGTTGAGTAGAGTCAGGTTTTCCTCTCTTACAAGTTTCATAACCAAAGGAGCCCATTCCACTTCTGTCTCCTCCATCAGCAACTGTGTGACCTCCACTCTTGTAACCTTCAAAAGCTGTGTCCTCTTTCAGGGCTGCTGCTTCTCCTGTAGCTTCTTGGGAATTGAGTTAACTAAGGACTAAGGAATGAAGCAGAGTTGAAACCCCCAATCTTTTCTGAGCCTACAGAGAGCGAAAAGAAAGCTATTATCAAAAGAAACCACAGAGGCAGATAAGCTCAGGGAAACTCCTGCTGTTATCTGAGGAGCATTTTCTATTTGATCCTGGCAAAGTTTTCCTCTTCTGACTGCTAAGTAGTAATCAGGACTGTACATTCATAACAAGAGCTGATTTGCATTTTAAATATCATCTTCATTACTTACCTAATAAAAATATTTTGTGTGCGTTGTGCTTGTAAGTTACCTATTTTTAATTTAAAATGCCAAAAAGTATTTGTGATACTGATTTTATGATACCCTATTTTATTTTATTCTTTTAAGAAAATAGTTATTTTAGAAGGCTTCTCTATTATTACCCTGCTTTATTGTGTAATGTTATTTTGAAGTAATTTGTTGAGGAGATGAACAGGTCATTTACAGGGGAGAATTTTTTGAAATACTATTATCAGAACTTTATTTTGTAAGCTATTCAGGTATATAAATTAACAAGGTGTTAAGGTGAGGATATTTTTGTTACAGTAATCTTAAATTATCTTCCTTTCAAAGGAAACAACTTAACTAAAGCCATTTTTATTTAATTTTATGTTTTGCAACTGTGTTTTGCATAGGGTTCAGGTTTTTCAGAGGCCAGTTTTAAAAGTTCCCTGTAAAAATTATTTCTTTATTCAAATTTCACAGAATTTAGAAGTAGACTTAATTGATAAATTGAAGAAGTAGTGGGAAGGGGAACTATCTCAGCTCACTAGATGATGAATTTGAAGTTTTAGCCCTTCTAAATGAATCTTTACAACCACTAAGTGATCCTTTTTGTGTGGTTTTGACTCATTTTTTTTGTAAAGCCACAAACTATTTATTTTTATTATGCAATTGTGTCACAGTAATAGAAAAAGAATGAATTTCAATCTGCTGCATGTGATTTCAGCCAAAATCGGTTGAAAATATTCAGAGCATTGACACTGGTTTTCTTATTTTTGCTATTACTAGTATTAAGCCTTTTTTTTCTTCTGCTGAGCAGCAGATTGACTGCCAGTTGTCAGACTGGGATGGGCAAGAGTCAAATGTGGTTTATTTAAATGGAGGGTGTCTGCCTGGCAAAGGTTCACATTATTGCTGTTTTCTGTGTCTGTCAGGGAGTATGTTCCAGAAACTCCCAGGTCACTCTGGACTCGGTCATTGACCACAAAATGGAAGACATTTAACATCCTATTAAATATTTGTGAAGCAACAGCCTAGTGCATAAAAGAAGGTTTCTTCTCTGATTGACACACAATCAGAGAAATCATCAGAAAAGAGAGAAATAATCAGAAGGAATTGTTCAGCCCCTTCAGCCAACACTGCATTTCCCATGATGCTGTCTCACATTGCAGTTGTGCAACTTTATCGCTGGCTATTAAGTGATAACCAGTCCCTGGAACTACATTCCTCCGTGGGCAGATGGAAGTGGGAAGGCTGGAGGAAAGGGGAAAGCATAGAATGACACTCCTTATGTTGACTGTTTCTGTTGCTTGTGTTGATTAAATATCCTGCATGCAGTCTCCTGGAACTGTATTGTTTAGAGAATTTCATGTCTTTAAGTCACTTTGGTGATAATCTCAAAACTACCTTTTTGGATTACCATTTCAGACATGAGCCTGAAGTCCATTAACAATAGTTGACACTGAACTTGGTGCAGTGCTTTGAAAAGTGGGTGTGGCATAAATATCTATATTTCTGCCTGTGAACAGACATAGTCTGTGTGTTGGTGTGTTGATAAGAATGATGGGAATGTTAAATGGTGCAAGACAAATTGTATTAGTATTGGTTTGTATTATAGGGAGCACATTTTTGCCTGCCTAGAGTTTGCATAATGTGAGAAGCAAGTGTCATCTCAGTTACAATACTGTGAATGAAATATGTTGAAAATGTCCATCAGAAGAGCAGTGTTCAGACTCTGAGTCATAAATGCTTTATTCTGTTATCTCCAAAGCATGGTTGTGAGGAGCTCAGATAACTGTGTGAAATGAGGGGCTCTGAATACTCTGCTTCATTCCTCACTGGTGGCAGATCCCAGAGCTCACGTTCTTGACTGCTCAGAGATATTAATTCACTTACCAGCCCTTCTTAGTGACAGACAAGGCTGTTGACACTGCTTTCAGACTGAAAACAGCTTTCCACTTCAGTGAGGCTTTATCCTACCTTAACTAGCATTCAGGTGGTGCCGCTGGATCGAGTGTGTGGAAGCTGCTGAGCAGCTCTGTGGGCTGTGCATGCTGTCCACATTCCTGGTCTGGTTAGCCAGTTGCACACATGTCTGATGTCTCTTCTATTTCTTTTCTTTCTTCCTTCAGCTGCAGTATTGAAATATGAGAACAATGTTATGAATATCAGGCAGTTCAACTGCTCCCCTCATCCGTACTGGCTTCCAAACTTCATGGATGTGTTTACCTGGTCCTTGCCATTTGTTGGTGAGAAGGGTATGTATGTAAATCAGTTCTGTTCATAAAGACTGCAAAATGGTTTCTTAGTCACTTAGTAATTTATTTTAAAGGACAAGAATGATTTGAAGACAAGTGTCTTGCTTTTGAGGACAAAGTTGTAGAAATGGGGCTGAGAGGGGCAAGCAATTAACAGTGGTTAATCACATTTGTCATATTTTTTTGTAATTTCTACTCTTTCCAGGTGATTTCTACTCTTTCCTTTATCTTTCTGCTGCAGAAATAGATTTTATGAGATTGCAGGCCATAGGTGCATTCACTAAACAAAATTCTGATTTGATTTTCTGTTATAAGCTTTTGAACATCCCCTTGGATATCACTTACTGCTGAATGGATGTCTCAACAGACCTCTCTACATGGGGTTACATCTTTACTCACATTACCTTTATGGGTGGGTTGCTTTTTCATCAGCAAACAGAGCTGGTGATATTAAGAGCCAGTCTGACTAGCTGTTCCTGGAGAGAGGAGAGGGATGCCAGTAGGAAGGAAAACTTGCTCCTCAGCCCCTTCTCTGCACAGGACATGTGGTGCCTCATCGCTGGCAAGAAGAGTCTAACGACCACAAATGAGATTTTATTGAAACCTGATGCTCTTGATGTTGCCTAAATGCAGCCTCATGCTGTGAATGGCAAGCACACAAAAGGCATGAAAACACTTTGGTCTAGCATATTAAATTAATACAAAATACAAACTGCCTAAACCCCAAATCATTTATTCGGTGCTCGAGATGAAGCTTGCTTTGATCCATCCATTATGGAGTATTGCTGCAACAGCAATTACTGCCAGAAAACTCTAATAAACTCTTAAAAGCTGCTTGGAATAACAGTTCTCTCCTAATAGGCAACTGGAAATACAACCAGCTGTGTCTCATACCTGCAGTCATGACCAGCTTTGTTTTGAGCTACTCTTTTGTTTGAGGAAAGCTGCTGGTGAGACAGCTGAGGCTTCTGTGGACAAAGCAGATAGACCATGAAACAGGGATTACCAAAGAATAGGCAGCTGCTTGCACTAATGGAGACATGACATAATCCTCACTGACACGTGTGCAGACTCTTGTTAAGCAGATAAAACGTGTTCATTCTTTTTGGCTGTAAACTCAGCCAGGCTGTTTTTAGGTTGGGCATGTTCTCCACACACATTTTAGTCCTGTAAGATGTTCTGTAAAGTCACTTTTCAGAGGCTTCCCATCAGCAGCCTGCTCATGTGGGGCTGCAGGATGCATGGCCAGAATTGTTGAGGTTCTGGCACTATGGTGTTCCTCGTTCTTCTTACGTCTTAGGGGTGATTTTTCCTCCTTCATTTCTTCCAGTGGTCATACTTACCAATTTCTTGGAAATTTTAGAGCCCAAAGAAGTGAAATCAGTATTTTCCTTTCTATGCAAAGCAATATTCAAGGATGTAAGAGGGTGTTCCACACAACTTGTTATTTATTTCCTTTTTTTTAATATAGATTTTTTTCCCTCAAAGGCCAACCAAGGTAGGAAGCTGTTAGCTTCACTGGTTGTTGTTAACGTGGAAAGTCTTTCCACTAATACTGTCAGAGGAAAATATTAAATCCTTCACTAAAGTAGGAAAAAATCTAGCTTTTTCCCACCCTTCTAATTTTCCAAGCCTTCATAGTAGTTACAGAAGAGGATTTTAATAACTACTTGACTAAAAAAATTAAAGTTTCAACCTGTGTAGCCAGTACAAGGGTAGACAAGCCTGGTAACACTTTTAATGTTGCTTACTACATGTAGCTGTAGTGACATTTTTCTTAATCTGCTAATTGCTTTACATTTTATGTCATAACTTTGGCCTTTTTGTTCTCCAAGTTGCATTTTCTTGGTTTTGGTTTTAGCTGGGGTTGTTTTTTTCACTGTTCTTAGTCTGTGTGCTCTCTGGTTAGTGTCTCACAGTTGTCTCTCTGGAAAGAAACGAGACCAGGGTAGGGACAGTCTGTGGCTGACCCTTTTATGCCCAAGTTTCAAAGTAAACAAGCTAAATATGACCTAAGTTCTCCAACAGTTTTGTATCTGTTGAATATAGAATAGTTCCACCTCTGAGGAACGTACACTGTCTGGTCTATTCGTATTTGTTCCTTGAATTCAAGGGACACTGAGAACATCTTACAAAGGTTAATGTTTTGTTGAGCTTGAAGTCGTGTCCAAAACCCGGATAAATAAAGAAATACTCTATGATCCCTCGTGTTGTACCTTTTTCCACTGGAATGTTGTTCCCATTTGCTGGGCAGGGAAATAAAATCCTAGTGCAGTTTAGGAGCAACAGGAGAGGGGTCATTTTGTTATCCAAGTTGAGTGAAAAGCAAAAAATGTGTTGAGGGGGAGAAAACAAATCTTACCTACATCACTGACAGTTGCAAAAAGAGAGATCATTAGCAGATTTTAAAGTCTATTTGTTGTGTTCATTGTATTTGGAAAATATTTGTGGAAACTCATGCTTTTTGTTAGCTACACAGGACACTTTCAACTTCTAATATTACGGGTCCTGTTGTTTAAAAAGTGGGTGCTGTTATTGTGCTGAAATTCTGTTCACACTACTTCAGCTGGAGTTGGCTCTCTGACAGACCAGGGGAGCTTAATATCAACATTTTGCACTTGTTTTCCATTTTAGTGACAGAGATGCTGGTAAACGTGCTGAACATCTGCTCAGATGATGAACTGGGGACAGAGGAAGATGGATTTGATGGTAAGAGCCTCTACCCTTGGTTGAGATTGTTTGCCTTGGAATTGCTTTAAAAGTTTATTTACTAACCATGAAATAATTTTCTGAGTCCCAGTTGAGTTCTTTGCCACTGAAAGCAACTGTTGTGCTGGACTCCAATGGATTTGCTTCCATTATGCTTCAGAAAGAATTAATGGCCATGCCCTGACCTAAACCATTTCTTTATCCCGTTCTTCTGGTTAAAAAACTTGCATTTCCCTCCATGAAATCTGGGTTATGTTGTCATGAAGGAGGCAGATGATTTCATGCAAAAGATCACAGGTATTCTCATAGTGAGTTTCATTATGTCAATGAAATATGCTTCCTGCAGAGCTCCTTCCCAAAATGTTGGTAGTGTGACTTTGGAGGACTTTTACTTGAGGTATTTCTTTAGTCACTTCTTTTGATGCACTTGAGTGCCTATAAGGCTTTCAAGAGCAATAGAATCATTAAAAATAAGCGTGTAAACACAGATAGAAAAGGTTTTAACCTGGCATTTCTGCCAAGAGAGAAATGGTTACTTCTGTTACCCTTTGGGTTGAAGTTTATATGATGATTAGTTGCCCTGTACTGTTGGTTTGACTGTGAATGGTATTTTGTATCCTAAAACTTGGAGATTCTTAAAAGTCGGTTTATTTTCTTAGACATAATTTTCTGTTAGGCTCTGCAAGAATAGCAGCTGTCTAAAATGTGCCTTCTCAATTGAGAAAAGCTGAAAAAAGTCCCATGTATCCCTAACATTCTTACTCTGAATGCTCTCAGTGTTTTAAAAAAAATCTGTGAAAAGTAATCATAGATAATCTGTCTAACAAAAATAATATATGAAAAGGACAGAAATACTAAGAAATTTTAAAAAGAAGAACCTGGAAAAATCTAACACTACTGAATATTGTCAGGATGTTTTTAGGCAGAATGAATGAACTAGGCAAATGGAGAACTTTCAAGTAAGACAAATGTTTAATGAAGTTGTAATTAATAATTAAGATTCTCTTTCAAAGTATTTATTTTTAATCTAGGAAGCTAGGTCACACGTTTTGCAAAATGTTTCCTTTGTGATGGAAAAGACTGGTATAGATGATAGTACTTTGATTTTATTCTGAAAAACCAGATGGAATTCCCTGTTCTGCATCGGCCACAGAGTGTGGACATGAATAATTATCTTGCAGGACTTGGGGCAAAGACTGAATTATTGAAACTGGTAATCAGTGAAGAGAAGAAAACACCTGTTTGAATATTATGCTCAATTTTTTTTCCTCATGAAATTTAAATAAGTCACTACTGTGTAATTAAAGTAGTGTGTGAAATTGTGTGGAGGCATACGATGAGTAAAAACTGTGTCAAGTTAAATACAGTAGCAACAAACCATGTGCTTAAAATCCTTGGCTCAAGAAAGCTCTTAAGCACAGGCTGAAATCCCTCTCATTGCAATGCCAAAGCAAAGACTTTATGGGACAGATTTCTAAATTAATTCAGCCTTGGCTTAATACTTCCTTTTAAAGTTGTACTGTAAGCTTCCATTGGGCATAGACAGGCCAATGCCTATGTGCTCTTTTTCTAAAACTTCGGAGTATCACCATTCCCATCCCCAAGTTACAGTTCACAGGAGCATGTTTTCAAAATCAGAATCAGAAATAGGGAGGTATTATGGGTCTTGAGCAGCAGTCCTCTCCAGCTGAAGGAGGTCTCTGTATTTACTGCTTTTTCTGAGAGGCAAGTGAACCCCCATCCCACCTCCCTGGGAGTTTTGCCATGGCACTGCTCCGCACCTGGAGTTTGCAGCATTGCAGGTGTCTGAGCAGGGAGACAGGCTGGAATGCTCTGGGCTTGCATGTGTGTGTGCTGTGTAACAATATCTAACAGCAGTAAAGTTTCCTTCCAGCTGAGGAATAACTAAACCATTCCTACTGCTGTACTACTAATACAGTTACCTAAATCTGCTCTCAGGTTTTTTTTGTATGAATGATTTCTCTGTGTAAAACATTATAGTAAGGAAGATACTAAAAATGTACTACACATGTCTTTAGCATGTGTAGCTAAAAACCAGAGCTGGCGTATGTTTGTGTCTGCTTTCCCAGGTAATCAGTCCCCTTGGAACTGTAAAATGAGCTCTGTGGCACTGGTGCTGCAGCTTTGCTGTGGGCTCTCACTTTTACCTACAGCCCAATGGACATGTTAGGCTCATGGGGATCATGCACATGGAAGAGACTGAAGGATTCTGACATAGAAGTAAATTTGAGGTTGATTTAAGTTTAAATGGAAGCTGATATCTGTAATGATTTCTTAGTGGGTTCTGATTTCTTATCTGTACAGCAAACAAAAATTCTCTTTCTCTCAAGTTGAGTTCCCTCTTTTTTTTTGGTTTTGGTTTGTTGGTTTTTTTTTTAAAGCCTTGCCTTTTGGGGAAGGAAGTACAAGATGTGTTTCATTTGTGTTCTCAGTGAAACAGACCAGAATGATTACCAGCTTAATCAAAGCTGTTTCTGTAAGGACTGTCTGCTGACAGTCTTGTAGTGGCTCAATATTTCCACTGTTCTTCCTCAGTAATTTCTGTCCAGCTTCCTTGGAGGACTAGTCCTGTTTCATGGCTGATTTTTTTTTTAGCAGTATTTCCCATAGTAGGAAACACCTGATATCTGCAACAGCAGATGCATTTTGTTTTATGGAATTATTCTTAAAAACCATTGCTATTTTTAGATCATCAATAGTTTTCAGGGCTCGCTGCTGATTTCCTTTCTCTCCTTGCAGTTTGAACATGCCCTGACCTGGGTTCCCACATGTAGTGAGAATGGTCCATCACTATGGTTTGCACTGATCATTCGTTACCTTCTTGTACATTTTCTTGCCTTCTGTCTTCCCCTCTCATTCCTTCCTTCAAAACAAAGCCCCATCAGTATTGCCTGACTTCACTGCATGGTGTTCTTGTGAGCCCTTTTTTATTTATAATTATTTTTAGTTCTGAGTCATGTATGTTGCATCTAGCCATGAGCAGGATGCTCAACAGCATGTGTTCCTTTTTTTTTTTTCCCCTGCCCCCTCACTGTTTTTTTCCCCCCTAAGGAAACACATAATGGGGATCTGATCAATTTGTTGTAGGCAGTTTCTGTGTAAGCTTACTGTGAAAAAAGCCTAAATATCGCAATGCCCTTTATCCCATATGTCCCTGCTGGCCTGTATTGGCCTTTTGGTTTTACTCACTTTAAAAATGAGAGAACATGATAGGTTAAGTTTCCTTATCTCTGATAGTTTCCTCTTGCTGTACTTTCTCTTTCCTGTTTGCTGTGGTGGTTGCAGTATAATCTGATCCAGAAAAAAATCTCTTGGGCAAATGTTAGTTCATGTGCTGTATGTTTGTGCATCAAACATATCACTTAGCAACCGGAGCTGCAAATACCTCTACCTAGCAAGCATACAGCCAGAGTTCTGTTTTATTTTAATTAGCAACATTTCTGGCCTCGTGCATTTGATTGAATAAACTAAACTGCTAATTAAAAGGGTACAATAATGCAATAAACAATTTGACACAAATGCACTGCTTGCTTTGTATGCATCTTTACCATGATTTGGAGTGAAGACACTCCTAAATTATCTACAATTTTTTTTTAATTGCCTTCAACAATGTAGCTCTCAGCCTTCTCACAGAAAAGCCACAGTCAGAGCCATTAGCTACTGCATTTATTCCTTTGTTGGAAAACAGCTTCCCAATACAGTGCTGTAGTTCCAACCTAAAGAGAATTCCCAAGTCAAAGATCTCCTGCCAGTCATAACCTGGTTCTGCTGTGAACAGTAGTATGTGACATTTGCCACATCTCACTGCAGTAAACTGTGCCTGGAGCCAGCTCAGCAGCAACTGACAGAGACTGAGAGAGCAAAAGCAAGAGTCTTGTCCTTAGGTCTGTTATTTACCAATATCTTGATACAGACCTTCATGGTACTGCCTGATGAGAGTGTCTTAGCTTGCCAATGAGTTGATTTTTAGCTGGGAGGAGAAACTGAGGGGTTTTCCCAGTGGTTTGCATTTTTTCTCCTCCAAACCGGTAAGGCTGGGCTGCAGTGCATACTTAATTTCTGTGAGTTGGTGGCAGAGTGGCATTTTAATGTCATTCTTGTATTTATTATTCACTCTGTGATTTGGTCAGATGTGGTTGCTTCCATGCCCAAAGCATTTTCCTGTGAGGTGCATCGCGGCACATCAGTGTGCTCTGCCTCTGGACCAACCTAGCAGCTTGCACTAGGTGCCCAGCGTCCCCAGAGCATGGTGCAGTTGTGCCTGGGCACCAAGAGCTGCACTTGTCTTGCCCTCAAAGAGCTGATTTTAAAATGCAGTACCTTGCATGGTGGTGGCATTTGCATTTGCTGCCTGAGAGCTGCTGGAGCAGCTGGACAAGGGCAGGCGAGCAGCGCGTGGCACAGATGCTCTAGGAGAGGCAGACGTGGCTGGGACTGTAAGCTGCTCTGTGAGAGACCTGGAGCAGTCAGTTTGACCCTTTTAACAAAAGAGGCATCATCACACAGGCACAGCCATATGGCCAGGGTGGGGCTGGTTTTGAGAAGCGATTAGCTTTATCAAAGCAGGAGAAAGTCTTGGAGAGAGAAAGTGTTGGAGAGGTGGTGACACCGCTGCTGGTCTCCTGCCTGCATGTTGATTCCCTGCAAAACCTGCTAACAAGGCTTTAGGCTGAAAAGGTTTCTTTTTTTTTTTTCTTTTTCTCCTCTCATTTTCAATCTGTTTCTTTCCTTTTGGATGTTCTCTGCTTAATTTGTTTCTTTTCTGTTTTTCAGACTTTACTTAAACATTACACTTCCATTGATGTTGTCAAATGTTCTGTATTATTTTTTATTTTCACTCTACAAACATCACTGATCTTTTTCTTTTCCCCTCTTTGGAATTCACAAGAAGATCCAATTTATGCACAGAAGAAAGGTATTCAATAAGTTGGAAGGCTCGAGTTTTATTAATTTTCCTAATGCTTAACTACATAAACTATATGAGGATACCAGTGAGAGATTTGGGGTTGACTTTTTTACTCAGCACTGTTTTAAATCTGTTCAATCCTACGTCTCAGAGTATTGTCAGCATTTATAGTCTTTTTTTTCCTTGTTGTGCTTCTTAACCTAAACATTTAAATTACCTTTTATATTAATCCTTCATATCCAGCTTGCAGATTCTGTTTTGATACCAATCTAAAATCCAATAGAACTTATTAAATCACTGAAGTAAGATTCAAAGCTTTTATATTACCCCCTAAATAATTTTTGCACTTCAACTTAATTTTTTTTTAAGTTCCTTCATTCAAAAAGGGTTTGTTTATCCAAAGATATTGGAATATCTTTTCAAGATATTTTCGAGCCTAAATGAGTGTATGGTTCTAAGAAAAGAAGGTAGACTCTTAAGAGGATATCAGGCAATGTTTGCAAGGGCTAAAATTAACCCTTTTACCTATAGCCAGTTCTCAGGTTTGACCTATTTGCTTTCACATGGGTGTGTGCTTAGATATAGCCCAAGTAATTAATCAGGATTTGCAGTAATAGTGAATTTCAAAATATTAAACTAGACACACTTGGAATGTGAGTCTAAGATTTATGTATAAATAGTCAAGAAATCCACATACTGTGAGGTTAGTGATATTCAGTCAAAACTAACAGAGCAATAAAACATTGTGAATATCAGGTGCATTTGTTAATAAAGCCAGAGAGGATAAATAACATTATTCATAATTTTTACTAAACATATGTCATTTTCACATATTTGTGACACATTAGGAAATTCAGTGGAGACCAAACTCTTTTTTAAGTATATTTTTTTAGTAACCTTTATGTGTATCAGTGAGATACAAAATACCCCCTTTGAGCCTGTTTTGTTTTAAGATTAAGGAAGGGGTTTTTTTCAATTCTTATTTTGTATTTAAATGTAAGACATTATATTTCACTTCAGTCATAAAATGCAGTTCCAGTTTTCAGTTCTCAAATATCCTACAGTCTTAGTTGCTGTTCAATTTTTTGAATATCCTTATAAGATACACCAGAACAGTGTGGACTTGTAATACACAAGTAGGGATTGGGATGTGTAGGGGTAAAAAAGGAAGAAAAATCATGCTGAAGTGTTTTTGGAATAGGAAAGGCTGAAAACCATGTCTTGTCTGTCTTGAGAGTACAGTTCTGTGAGATCATAGTACTGAGGCAGGAAGGTACCACTTTCTGTTCCTGGAGAACCCAGCTGAATCAGTGCTGTTTTATTAAAACTTTTCATTAAGCTGTTTAAAGTATATTACATTAATTCAGTTACAGCTGAATTATAGCTGTTTCTCCCACTCTTTATTGTCTAGAATTAGACATTTATGCCCAAGTGTTCATATCTCTTTTTATCTTTATATGTTTTAATATTTGCTCTATATTTTTATCTTTATGTGTGGGAGATTTGAAAGCCATCATTCTGAGTATCTTTTAAGGAGAAAGCTAACTTTATTCCACCTAAAACCAGGACAGTATCCTGGTATATCATGGCAGGTCCCACATTTTCCAGTACACCATCACCGTTCCTGGTTTTGGTAGATAAACACAGAGATATCATTCCCCTTAGTCTATGGGCTATCCCTTAAAAAGTCCATTGAATTAATTAATTCCATGACCTTGGGCTCCTGTCATAACAGTTTTTCAGGGCAGGAAAGATGGTGTGAGGTGTTGGGAGGTGTTGGATTGTTGCACGCTGAAGCCAGTTCTGATTCCATTGCCACTTGTCTGGTTTCATCCAAGCATATTCTTCACTAATGTTGTCCTCCTCATTTTTACCCCTTTCTGCTGATTTAGCTTCCCTGATGGGCTCTACAAAATGGATCAATTTGTTAGGATTTGAAAACAGAAATTTTCATTTTTGCCCTTCAGTTCTGGAGTAACAGAGAAGGAAGCGTTGCAGTGATGTATAGTGGTGTCTGAACAGGCAGGAGTTGTCAGGCAGCATGCACACAAGTCAAGGTTAGCTGTCCTTCAGAAACCTTTAGGAGAAATCTTCATGATGTGTATGGTTCTGATTGTGATAATTAATGAAACTGGCTTTCTGAGTATAAAAGAACATTTTCTTGGGGATGTGGAGGATCCTTTGTAATAAGTCCCCTTTTCTTTTTTCCATTCAGGTGGTTCTCTCTTGCATGTACAGATTTTAATGATACCCAAGTAACAAGTACAACTGAAACTCAGCCAAACTGTAGTCTGTGTTGCACTATAGCTTTTTTAAAAGGCAGAGTATTGCATGAGTTCACAAATTTCAAAGCAATTGTAATTTTGAGCAGTCCATAGCAGTGATTAGAAGGAAGTTGCTCTGTAGAACTCTCTTTCCCAGCCAACACAATCCCTATAATCTCATGCTCGTTTCCTTAGGTTTTATTATCTTTAAATAATTTTTAACGAAGAATGAGAAAAATTGTTTTCAGTTTTAATTGCAAATGTGGCTTATTTTAGCAAACTGTAGCATTAATATGACATTTCTTGTATTTAGTGTTGAAAGTATTTAGTGATAAATTGTTCATAAATCCTTATAACAGTTTTTAATATCTTTTCCATAGGTGCAACAGCTGCTGCTCGAAAGGAGGTTATAAGGAACAAGATACGAGCAATAGGAAAAATGGCTAGAGTTTTCTCAGTGTTAAGGTAAGGCTTTATGCTGGGTTAGTTTTTTTTTTAGTGTTGAATGATATCTTTGAATGGTTACTTAGAGCACTCAACAGTTAATCAAACAGCAAATCTGCTATTTTAGTATACCACCCAGCTGAGTTCTACTGCAGCCTTTTAGAGATTGTTTTATTTATACAATAGTGCTATTTATTTTGGCTCTGAATAGTCTTCCTCAGGGCTTCTGCTGAATATGAAACAAACAAAAGACATCAGGAAAAAAAAATTCCAATTACCATTTTTAAAAACTTTTACTGACCAGGTCTACTAATTAACTTCTAGCCCCTGTAAGGCAGGTGTTAAATGTGGGGAAAGGGTATGCTAACCATCACCTCTTATTAAAAAAGAAGTCAGCTGTCACGCTTTGTCACCCGCAGATGTTGCTACAGCCACGAGTAATGATGACTAAAGATGAAAGCATTAGGGTCATTTACCTAGAAATCCAGGAAATGGTTGTGCAGGCAACAGCAACTTGCTCCTTTGGGCTGTACTCCCCCAAACACATGAACATGAGTAACTAATTGCTACCCAATGTTTAGCACTCTCCCATTTGATGTCTCTGAGCAGAAGAGAAAACATGCTGTACTGTGCTGAAGTCTAAATATAGAAAATACAGTTCTCCCTCCCTTTCAGCGAGCGATTTTTTCCTCAGGAAGCTGTGTGTTGGTCTGCTGGAGTCAGTTGATGGGATTATGCTTAATGAAAAATCATGAGAGTTCTAAAACATTTACTGTTATGATTTCATGATTGATGTAAGAAGAATAAATAAAATAGTTACTTGAAGAATCCACTATTTAATTTCAGTGGAAATGTCCAACTTGCTTGCTTTGAATGCAGCATGCCAGCAGTGGGCAGGTTCTCTGCAGGGCTTTGCATGGCCACAGCAGCTCACCCACGCCTTGCAGATTGCAGCAGCATAGCTTTAAATAGCAAACTGAGATGGAAGGCTTTGTGCCTGGGGATCCCAAAGTATTACAACAGACTTACTGGTGATGCATGAGCTACTTCAAAGTGGTGCCCATAAAAAACCAGGTTGGCTTCATGCCTTTTCCTTAAACAAGATGGGGGAGCAATCAAATGTTTCCACCTGCTTCTGTGTACCAAGTCTGGCAGAGAGCCTGGAGGTGGCTGCTACCACCTTCATAAAACAGCGCAACTATTTTCCTCTAATGATAGTTGAGCAAACAAAGTTTGAGAAACTTGGCTTTCTTCCATAACCTTGAACCACAGCTTCTGGATTGACTGTATTCCATTGTGAACCACCTTTTAAAATATAGGATTAGTTCACAAGAGTTGTGAACTTTAATAAGCAGAAGAATCTGAAGTTGCATGATCAGCTGATATATTTGGAGTTGTACAACTTACAGATGATTGACATCAGCCATGTGTCAGACTTCTTCAAAGGGATCTGTAGGGCAGAAGCTTTTCGATGGTTTCAAGGATGGAAGAGGGACACAGAATAATTCCTGCATGTGCTCTCTCTACAATGACACACATAAGTCTCAAATCTTAAGTCTACCCCAGGTAAAACCACCACAGCCTTTTACAGCTCTTGTTTATTGATGGCCTTGAAAGCTTTGCAGGAAAGACTGAAGATGAAGAGTAATTTGTTCTCCCTTAGCTTTAACCAGCAAATACAGCACATCCTCACTGTGATCCAAGGTATAGTCAGCAAATAAACAGGTACCTGCAATGCATGGTTTTGGTGACAAGTCTTCCAGGGGGATGAGTGACATTTCATCCCAGCCACCACTGGGATACCTGTTATCTTTTTTTCTGAGAAAGGCTGATTCTCCTCAGCTAGGTGGCAGGCTGCTAGGCAGTAAAAATTTCAGAAGGTAATCTTGCAAATACTATTCCTGTGGAAAAGCCTGGGATATTCTTTCTGTCTTGTCAGCATAATCCACATAAGACACGAGTGTCAGGTAGTTGTGTGTAACCCTAGAAAGAAATCAGCAGCGCCACCGTCTATCACCTGTCTATATAACAGCCTGCTCTGGAAATCTTTGAACAGTTCCTGTTCAAGTCATTGTGTTTTATGAAGTTTATTTCACTAATTCTTGAAATCTTTCTGAAAGATTAGCACCCAATCTGACCATCTGCAAAGAATTTAGTCGTCTCTTCTTTGGGCTGGAGTGGTTCCTTTCCTCAAGGATATAACTTGAATGTAAATCTGAAATAATTTCAGCCATTTCAGTGTAAAAAATTAGGTATCAAAATAGTGTTGTATTGAGTTTCAAATGTTATAAATGAGCTTTGATGAAAATAGATATTGTAGAAAGATTGGCTTTAGCTAAATGGAAGACTTCGTGATTCCTTTCATTTACTCTCTCCAGCTTTGTTTCTCAAGTCTCACTTTTCTTTTGGTGTATTTAGACTGGAGAGAGTTAAATAAAATGCTTAATCAGTTTATTATCCTTTTTTTAAAATAGAAATAAATGACATCAAATAGAAATGAAGGAACACCGAAGGCTAAAACATCATGATATTTGTGACACACATCTTTCTTGTACACATTCAGTTTAAAGATAATAAAAATGCAGTCAGTAAACTTAACCCAGGAGGGTAAAGCTAAAAGTGCCATTGCAGTTTAATTTAAAAAAAAAAAAAATATATATATATATATAATGTACTGAATAATTGAGCAAAAGCAAAAGCTTTGCTGTGTGACTGTTGATGATAAAAATACTGTGTTAATTCTGAAAATAGTTTACTCTTGCGTTAGTTTTAATTGCTTGGGAAATTTGCAAACAAAATGGTCACAATTTGATTTTGACTGTTACATAGTGAATAGTGAGTGCAAGCACAATTATTTTCAAACGAAAAATAGAACTGGAAGAGTATATGTAGTAGGCAAACAAGAGTTGTTTCATATATATGAGTCATTCAGGGCTTGTAGGTCCAAAGAAAATTGTAAGTAGTAGAATTGCTGGGAGACAGTTTTTATAGACAAAACCACATTACCCTCAAGTGGATATGGAACTAAATTCTGTCTTTGTATTTGCTTCCTCCAGCTTAATGTCATTATATACTTCAAAGTAAAGCACTTCAAAATAGGTTTCTCTTAAGGAATTGGGGTCAGTTTTGCTGCTGAGAAAGCATGTCATCATAGGCAGCATCACAGTCCTTGTAGAAAGCTTTATTAAAGGCTTCTCTGGATAGAGCTGGTGTATTCCTCTAGCCATATATTTAAAAACTCTATGCATTTGGAGACCAGCAAAGCATATTTCAGTTTCATAAAATAATTTTGTTTAATCCATATTATTTTTAGCATACAGAATTATTAAGGACAGTACTAGCAAGGATGGAAGTGCTTATTAATTTTAATGAGCTTTTAGCTGCCTTTCCTTAAGTGGCTGGTGGTCATCAATAAATAATGCACCTGCCTGCTAGTGCAGACAAGAGCAAACTAACAGTTTAAGTTGATTTTGGACCACACAGTGTAAAATGCCTAGATGCATTGTTAGCAATTTCTGGTCCTTCTCCTGTCAGATTTGAGTTGAGAGATGTATTGTTCCATAGGCACAGGTTATAGTGTTAACTGCAGTAGGAGTTGCATATGGTGTGATGCAAAGGTTTAACAAATGTACACAGCAGTGAATGGGATTTCACTGGTGCTGATGTCATCACCAAATTCAGTCTATCTTGGCACGGAGATTGGAGATGACAAAATCATTGCAGGGCATGTCTTAATAGCTTAAGATGTCTAAACATATCCTGTGTTTTTAACAAAGACATTTACTTACTTTTGGTGGTTTTATTTTTCGTTTCTTCTTTAACCTTTGCAGAGAAGAGAGTGAGAGTGTGCTGACGCTGAAAGGTTTGACTCCGACAGGAATGCTGCCCAGTGGTGTGCTCTCTGGAGGAAAACAAACACTGCAAAGCGGTAAGCCTGCTGGCCTGTGTGTCTTGTCCTGTGTACAAAAACAATTGGTTTTCAACTGCAGAACCTAAGAAAAGTAACCACAGCTGTCTCAGAAAAAAAAAAAAACAACAAAGGACAGAAAAAAACCAGGCAGTTTGTTGTGTTGGAGCATTTGTGAGTAGTTCATGTAAGGCCAAATCTCAAGACTTAATACATTCCGTCAACTTTTAGAGAAAAAGAGGGAGGGGGGAGCCCCTGAAAATCAACAGTTCAGAATGGTAGCTCAGGATTGTATGTGACATGCACTCTTTCCACAGTTCAGAGCATCTTTTGGGGCTTGTTTTTAAAGAGCAGCCTTTGATACATGGAGTACTGAAGGTTCGGCTTAGCTAATGACACTCAAACTCTTATTTTATCTGATTTGTTCTTCCTTATAGAGAGCCACCAGTGGAAAATAGGTCTAGAATTAGATTTTTCTCTCCTAGAAATTCTAGGCAACAACATGAGAACAATTCCACTCTGATTTAAGCCCAAGTGAAGGGAGGCTCTTACAAACACAGTGTTAGCCTTGTACACAAACACAATACAGATTGTCAGTTTTATACCAAGTGCTTCTTGTTACAGGAAATTGGTAAGTCTATGGTAGCATTGCCTTTGTTTCCTTATGGAATAAGGAGTGCAAAGTGTTTAATTACTGGAAACTCTCCTTTTTTTTTCCTGTGTGTACTGCTCTAGAGTATATTGCAGGCATGCATAAAAGTCTCTCATTTATAGAGATTCTATTGGCAGTAGATGTAAGAAATAGAAATGCTTTATAACCTTGACACAGTCTCAGCCTCTTGTTTTCCTGTTTCCTTCCTGGAGCATTCTTTCTCTGTATTTTTCCCTTTACTGTCTCTTTTATCTAGAAGATTCAGGTATATGGTGGTAAACCTCCTTTTCCCCTTTTTTCCCTTCTCTTCTCTTGTTTCTTGTTGATGACTTGTGTGTGATGGACATAGTAACGTTCTGCTTTGGAAATGCTGCAATATGATTTCACAGGAGGCCTTTCTTAATGGGTTTGTGGTCTTCACCTAGGCTTTTCTCCACATAGTTGCTTTACATTTGTCAGAAAATTTGGTCCAAGGAAACTGCTATTGTTGCCCTGGCAAAATATTAGGAATAGAAATAAATTTGAGAAAATTGCCAAATGTTCTTGTTACAATGGCTAAAAGGAAAAATCTCCTCATACTGCAGTATTCTGGCTCAGTAAAACATTACTATACACAAGCTTCTGCATTAGTTAACACACAGTACCACATTCACCAAATACTCTGAAGTTCATATAGTTTCTGTTAAGCACACATATTGCCATATGTATTAACAGAAAATATGAGTAGTATGTTCTGTTGTGGAAGTATATATTTTAGTCCTCATTTTTTCTAATGTGTCAGTGCTGGTTTGGATCTGTTTATTCATTTTAATTTTTCATCCTAGTCATCATGTTTCCTTTTCTTTTAAGTTTGCGTTGGTTTTGTTCCTTGTTTTTTGGCCATCTCTCTTGCTCTGCTGCTTGAGAGGCATAGGTTTGCCTTGGTGCATGAGGGTTAAATCCTCTCACTTCCCCATGCAGCAAGATAATAGTATAGATATTTTAGAATATATATTAATCCATATTTGATATCCTAACTTAAAAAAAAAAAAAGTTTGGGTTTTACATAGGGGAAAACAAGACAAAAAAGAAGAGACGACTTCCTAAAAACTTGATTTCTTGAACTATTCTCTAAACCACAGAAATTCTGGAAAATTAAAATTTCTTTTAAAATATTTGCTATATTGGATTGCATTTAATGATTTGCATCAGCTTCTAAATCTCTGACTGTAAAAAAAAAAGCATACGAAAAGCTGATGGGTAAAACTCAAATGAAAGTATATGTCTAAGAACCATTAATGGTTTCATAACAGTGGTAACATGGTATTCATAACATTGCAGCAATCTCTCGGTTACAAGCTCTGCTCTCTCTGACCAAGCTTTGCAACTTTGGAGGTCCAACAGTCAATCTTACATCTGCATCCATTGATTTAAATAAAATATTAGCAAAATGTGGTTTTTCAGAGACTGGGTTGACAAAAATAAAGTTTACAGATGGAGCAGACTGGGCAAGGTTGCAAGCAAAGGCAAAGCTTTCTGAGGATCCCATGCTGTGGGGATGTTTCTTTTAGTCAGGAGAGAGAAAAAATAATTCTGTTTAGTTGTATATGGAATTCCTTTGCCTTGTACTGGCATCAGTACTTTTCAGGCTGATGTAAGTTGTATGAATTTTGTGCGATGGCTTTCTGCCATTTTTTGTTCTCTTTTGACAGGGCAAGTCAAACTGCTCTTACTAAGATGAGAGCTGGGACAATTATATAATGACCTTTTCAGGTCAGATGTGCAATATGGAAGACATTTACATTTTATAGTTCTTTTGAGTCAAAAGAAAACTTCTTAAATGTGTCGTTGAAAACTTTTAGTTTGTGAAACTTCTGCTTTAAAACAAACTCTAGCTTAATTCAATCTGCAAATTACTGTTTCTGTCTAAACATTTCTCTGTGTGTCTGTTTTGCCAAAATCCAGCACTTACAGTAACATTAGTGTTGTAGCTCCTTTGCTATTCACTGACTTGTTCTTAGAGTTGAAATCCTCTGCTCATTTTTTCTCATTCGTTTTGCTACCCCTTTCTTCTCTTCAGCTACTGTTGAGGCTATTGAGGCTGATGAAGGTAAATTGGCCAGTCCCCTTTCTGTTGGTGCCACAACAGATAAGGGCTCTGCTGGGTGTATTCATTTTGCTGTAGCTTGTACAGATTGTGTGGGTGTTGGGCTAACAATTGTGGCTCGGTATTAACCAAAATGTAATTGCTTTAAAGGGGAAAGTGTTTTTTTGGTTTTTCTTTCTGTTGTTGCTGTTGAGGTTTTTCTCTTTCTGTAAGTTACAAACACATTGGAATTGCTTTATGTGGAATTAAGCACTGAGTAATGCACAGGAGGAGATCAGGGAACTCAGATTTCACGGGACATAACTTGGCAGCACTCATAAATGCTTTGTGACACATAGCTCAAAAGCTGTGTGCTGGAGGCTGGCTCAAACTATCCTCAGCAATTTCTGGTTAAAGAAAACACATAGCTTTTTATATATTCTCTCTTTTTGTTGTTGTTTCTTTTCCGCTTTTTTTTATTTGTGCTTCAGTTTGTTTCCTTTCTTTTAGGTCACTAATGAAAAAAATTTATTGGTCTTTTGTTATAGTACAGCATGTTTCTGTTTCCCTTTAAAAGTAAAACAACACGAGACATTTGTCTGCAAGATGTCTGCTTCTTTTGGTAGTGGCAGTTTACACACTGGATATTTACGTTAGAGCAACCATTAACACAGGCTCCATTTTAGCTGCATATAAAGTGACTGGCTGCCTTAGAAGATTTCTGAATGCTCAGTATTGAAAACTGGTGTTTTGTTGACAGACCTCTAATTTAACCCTTAACAATTTTGAACACTTCAGGTAAAATCTAAGTAACCATGTATTGCAATGTAGATGTACAATATTTGTTCAGTATTATAAAGTTTTGGAAGAAGAATTTCCAGAATTCCCCTTTAAAACAAAATTCTTCAGTTGTATTTTGTTCTTGCCCCTCTCAAATTTTCTGTGGGTATTTTTTTTAACCAATTTTAAAAAAAAGTCTGGTGATTGTTGTCCTTTGGTAAGATGTGCCCTTTTGGCCAGTTGAATTTGTTTTTGAATTTTTTAAAGCAGTGATTAAAATTACAGAACAAACAAGTAAGAGAAAATACAACTGCTTTCTAAATAGCAGTGAGTAAGCTGCTATTTATGTTGGAATTATCTATTCCTATCAGCAATCTCTAATCTGCAGTGTGCATTCTTGTTGACAGTTTGGCTGTTTTCTGTGATTTTCTGTGACTATGTGTTGTGTTTTAGTAGACTCTCAATGTAACCTGCTAATATTCGTTGTCTGACCAGCAACTACAGCAGAGCACCTTCCTTAGTGTTACAGACAATAATGTGTCTACTGGAAATACAATCCCTTAATGTGCCCCCATGCCAGCAACGTGCACCCCTCAAGTTCATTCTTTATTTGCCATCCTTGCTAGTTAGGCACTGTCACCATAGTCACAACTACTGCTCCACACAGGTGAAGCTTCTGATGGAGGAGAAGTTTCACCAGTTCTCCTTCAGGGCACAGTGACACCAACTGGGCTGTGCTGCTGGCAAGCTCCAGGACATGGCAACTGCTTCAGCTTCAATGCAGCCATCCATTAAACTATTGCTTTAAGGGATTAGCATGGGTGCTTGTTAGACTTCTTCATTTTGTGGTAGAAGGTAAATAAAAAAAAAAGCCAACCCAAAAGGCAAACCGTAAGAAAACTCGCTGTACAACCTGTTCTGTTTCCACTGCTCCGTCCCTGCTCACTTGACTAGTCACCATTATGTTGTTGTTTTCCTGAGTTGAAGTATAATACATGTTAAAAACCATGCACTTCACAAAGTTCCAATGAAACATTTGTGAAACTGGCTAAAGAACTAAATACTGAGGCAAGCAGGATCTATCATTTTTCACAGGAAAGGCTGGTGCGACCAGCATGAAAATTGCCTTTTCTTGCTCCCCACTAAATACAAGGAGTGGTAGCTTGGTACCAGGGATGTTCTGGGGTTTTGGCTGTGTTAGGCTTTTTTTTTTTTTAACAAAGTTACCAGCTTGTCCAGAACTGGGACTGCACATAGGAAGGAGAGTATCTGGGGGTAAGGAGAAGAGAAAAGGGGAGAAGGAGTACTGAATTGGATCCCTGAAACTCCCCTACCATTTTCTCCCCAGGGAGTTTGCAGTTTCCTGGTACTAAAGCACCATTTCTGCTCTGTGGCATGTTATGATAGAGGCCTAGCAGAAATTCCAGTTCTGGAAGTGCAGTGCACTGATTTGGTACAGGTAAGAGAAAAAAGACACAGAAGGCTGATCTATGGGGCTGTGACCTGCTGTTTGCCTCCTGTGCCTTTTTTCTCTTTTGCTTTAAATCTAAAGATCTGCAACACTTCAGTTAGAGAATAAAATAAAAATCGCAGTCTGTGACTACATTCCTTGGCCTGTGGCTTCCTTCTGAGGTTGGTATGACCTCACCAAAATCGCTGCTAAAGGGCAGATCATAAATCCTCAGTTGGAACTTTGGTCTTTTGTCAGTGCATTTTCTGAGCTAAACTGTATAGCTGTTCCAAAATGACAATATCCCTGATCCGTGTTGCACAGTGCTCCTGCCATTTGACTCAAGCTGCTTTCTATGAGTCCAGGGTTGTATCAGGGAGAATAATTGCCCCAGGCAATCAACAAGCAGCTCACCTGTGTTGAGAACAGAAGGCAGCTTGTTGTAGGGTCACTGCAGATCTTCCCTAGCTTTCATGTATATCCCACAAAGTGGCCTCACCATGTCATCACCATCTGGAAGTAGCCAGCACTTTTTGCATGATCTTTGGCAGTCAGGTGAGAGTTTTGCCTGATGGAAGAGCACTAGGACAAGGCACAGTGTCCATAAGGCTGTAAGTGGTGACAGCAAATGCCAACTCACCAGCTCACAGCTGTGCCCTCAGCATGGTTCCAAGTGCAAACCGTAGTTTCCTGTCAGCGTCTTGGTGTTCTGAGCAGAGCCTCAGTGGACAACAAAATACTGGAAGTTGATAATGTTGAAAACAATGGTTGTGTTGGAAGGGACAGTGGTGGTGAGCCCCAGCTCTTTCTGAGCGTGGTAAGGAGTTGGTGGCGGTGTCAGATCTTCTCTTTGCTGCCTTCCCAAAGAAGGACTCCTGCACTTGTTGCTAAATTGGGGGAAAAGCTGCTGAGAGTTTTAACTTGCTAATTTTATTTTTCAATAATCCTTTATTCAGCTATCAAAGGATTTTCACCCCAGCATAAGATCACTAGCTTCGAAGAGGCCAAAGGCTTAGATCGAATTAATGAGCGAATGCCTCCGCGCAGAGACGTGCCATCCGATGCCAACCTTAACTCCATCAACAAGGCAATCTCCACAGAGACTAATGGCACGGACAGCAACGGCAGTAATAGCAGCAATATCCAGTGACCACTGTCCGGGAGGGGGGGTGAGCTGCAGGGCGCGATGGGGTTGCTGCACGTCAGCACTGGGGTGTTCTTGCCTCTGATAATAGCTTGTTTGCTCTGGGGGCCAGGTGTTGGATTCAGTTTACAAAAATCATCAACAAAGAGATCGTCAACTTTAATTTGGTGGGAGGGCGGGTGGGGGAGACACACCTCCTTTGGATATGCCTTTAAATGCTTGTAGAAAAATGAAAGCTCATGCTGGTATATATTGCAAAGTTAGGGGAATGAACATGTTTTCCTACTGCATTGAGAACGTCTAGCTATGTTACTGAAAGGCCTTTTATTATGTTACTGGACATGAAAACTTTGTTTAATTTCTTACTAACTATTGTACGTTTACAGTTGCAGCACTCAACATCTACAACATCGAAACATTTTTAACAAAATGTACAAACTAAATAAGGACTATTTATTGATAATGTTTTGCTACTCTTGTCAGACAATGGCTATGAAAAAAATTAGGCACTCTTTAAAAATATAGAGAAAAAAAGAAAAAAAAAAGTTGGAAATTTGTTTAAAATGCCAAAAAAAAAGAGAGAGAGAGAGAGTGAGAGAGCGAGCGAGAGCGACAGTTTAATTTTGTACAGATTATGCTTACCTCAGGTTTCTTTAGTGTGCTTCAATGCCCTTCTTTAAATATAACACTTACCTTACTAATTTGGCAGCAATTATCTTTTTCTTTGTTAAAAAAAAACTGGAATAATAACATTTATCTTTTTTTGCTGTTTATATTTAGGGGGGTTTGGTTTGGGAGGTTTTCTGGGGTTTTTTTGGTAAAACAAGTCTTGGTTGTGGCTTGCTAAATTTAAATATTTATGAGTGGTGCATTTTTAAGTATAGTGAACAAGACACCATATTAAGTGCAGTGAAAAGCATCTATATTCTGTAAAAATCTGCCTATGCATGTTTTTTAAGAAAAAATGGCTGTATAGGCCTGTATGGGACTGTAATGCGCTTAGTGGTCTGACTTATACTGGAAATGTATGTATACCGGCGTACTTTATATTCTCTAAAAAGAAAATGCTTAATGCCTTTGAAATTTTGTAATCAAAAAAGCTTTGAAAAATCTAAGGGGGGAGAGTATTCTTAAAGTTTTTAACATAAGCTTGTCAGTGCACATATAGATGGGTAGCATGTTTAGCAAACCTTGTGAAATTTAAATAAGTTTGTAGTTACATGTGAAATTCTAAATGCATGATAACTGTTAATGTCATAATGGTTTAGTCATTTTGTTCTGTTTTGTCATGTGCCACAAAATGTGTAATTTTTTCACTTTTTTCCCTTTGTATATCAGTTACGGGTTTCAACTGGTTCATTCTAAAAAAGAAAAGGAAACAAAACAGTCCATTGATATTTTTTAACAATTGTATAAGTGCCCAAGTAATTCACTACAGCCTACAGCCTTGCCTTTGTAATTTGACTTCGAAATGTTGGCAATCAAAGCATGCACTTGTAACAATGAAAGAAGCATTTTATATTACTACTCAATAAAAATGTGCATGAACTTAAGCATCCTGCCCTTTCTTGCCGTCTGAGTGGCAGAAGCGCACAGGCACCACGCGCGTGTGCTTCTTGCTCTCTTTTGCTGTGGGCAGGAGAGGACCGCTGGTGTAAGAGATGAGTGGCTTGTTTCAATATTCAAGGTCAGTTCTTTATCGAGAAATAAACCCGTGTGTTACCCAGCTACTGACTTCTGTCAGTTCTTCAGTTCTGCAGACTTCCCCCAAGGTCTGGTTAGAATGTTGGGTTTTTACTAAAATGAGTGGGATGTACCCCACAAGTAGAGTGCCCAAGAGAAAAAAGTGTGTTTTCCCCTTATCTGGAGTGTTTAAAAAGGTCAACAAGTATCATTTACAATGATTACAATTTTATTTCAAATGCTCTCTCTTTTAGTCAGAGAAGAACTGTCAAAGCTCTGCCTTCTCATTTTCTCCCTAACTGTGCTCAGCATCCTTCCCAAGTCCATCATGCTGCGAAGAGCTGACAAATGATGCCAAATGGTGCAATGATGTGGGTATTGCCTTAGCCCTCCTTTCAGGTACCATTATTAAATATAGGCTCAGTGCCTGCTTTCTTATATGTTTTTCCCACTTTAGCTCTTGCTAATTTTGACAAAATACGACAGGTGGCAAAATTAAAGAGGTTTCATAATATCTGGGACTATTTCAGATGTAACTTTTCATTTCAGATTGTGTAGAGGTGCAGCACAGATGCACAGAGTCTGTGTGTTCGTCTGCCAGGTGGAGCTGTTTGTCCCTCTGGTTCAGGAGCACGCTGTGTGCAGAAGGGGACAGTGACACTTTGCGTGACCACTTGGCTTTCCTGCTGAGCCCTGGGTGCTCCCTGAGCACTGCAGGTTATCTGAGGTAAGTCCTGCTCTGGAGAGGCCCCGTGCTGCACGGCAGCGCTGCTGGGCAGCACAGTCTGAAATGCTGTCTGCCTGCATTTCACTTGGGCCCTGGCAGTTCCACCAGCCAGTCTGACAGTACAGAAGGGGGGGTTCTGCTCAGCAGTGACTGCTTAGGCTCTCAGTTGGTAGATTTAACCCAAAAGGTCCATGATACCAATCAGCAGTGAGGCTGGAAATGTCTGTTGTAGTTGCTGACAAGTTTATTAGATAAGCAAGTCAGCCCAGGATGAGTGATCCACCAGGGAATGTACAAAGTATCTGGTCACAAAGGAGGTTTTGGAACTTTTTGCATGTCAGAAGAATGAAAAGTGTCCAGGGCATGCAAAACAGCAGTGTCCTGTGCATCCAGGTAGGATGGCCAGGCTCCTTCCTGAAGCAAGCCCTGCCCATCCTACTGAGGGGCAGTTTCTGCATGGCTCCAAAGGATAGTCTAAGCTATACTCAAATGTTCCTGGAAGGACCAATTGTTTTTGGAAAAACAATTTCCAAAACTTGTCTCCTTTCAGGGCATCCGATCTCTTCCAGCTTTCCTTCTTTTTTTCCTAATGCAGAAGAAACTGTGGGTGAATTTGAAGGAAAACCCTGCTGCCACTGAAGGCTGAGTTTTGGATTCTGTGGTCTCATCAGGGACGTGTCATGCACGGGACTGTGTCTCCCTGTACAGATATCTTCCTTATTCTTACTGAATACCCCACCTTAATGCCAAAAGCATCATTGGTGCCTACTTGAGAGATTTCCTGTATTCTTTAGCCACCTGAATCTTGCTGTGTGAGATAGTATTTTATATAGTGTCTTATATTTTCTGCACTATCATAATTCTGCTTTTCAACAGTTATTAAGCACGAAGTGCAGTAACTCTTAGTGTATCTTTTTGCAGAAGACAACATTCAATTTTTTTTCTGGATTTTCCTCCAAAACTGCAGTAGATTTAACCCTACTTAAGCTCGTGCTAGTGTTGCCAACTGTTTTGCACAGGTTGGAATTCTTCCAGCATTTTTCTCTTCTGAAGCCTCTAGAGGAGTCCTGACCTCTCTCCTCCCTAGCTTAAGTTTTTAGTGAAATGGCATTCAGAGTGTAAAATAATGAAAATTTAGGGGCA
The DNA here is from genome assembly GCF_028551555.1 of Melozone crissalis. Taxonomy (NCBI): domain Eukaryota; kingdom Metazoa; phylum Chordata; class Aves; order Passeriformes; family Passerellidae; genus Melozone; species Melozone crissalis. The sequence continues at coordinate 38,953,451 of NW_026535784.1, read as the reverse complement.
TTTTCTGGGCGCAAGCTGAATTTACAATTTTAGTCCTTAGAAATCAGTTTCCCTTCTTTTTTCAAGATACTGCTGCTCAGATTAGTCAGATTGATGAGTCTTCCCACCTCTTTGACTAAGAGAAAGATGTGAGAATCAGCTATTCCAAATGCTAAAAAACCACAAGCACCAAAACAACCATTTGAAAAATAGTTTTCAGTTTGCTTTCTTAGTTGCTTTTGGAATTATGTTTAATCCCATTAAAAGTGGCCATTTTGGGCATGCAAAAGGATGAGACGTCTTGGTCTTCAATGATTTTAGGAAAATATGTCTACATGCACATTTTTATATGTAAATGTTCAGGCTTGTAGCCAGTTTCCTGGCAGTAAAAAAAGATGAGCTGATGGAGCTAGAGATAGGGCTTGGGGTTTTTTGTCTTGCTGAGCTGATGTTGCACTATCAGGCCTGCTGAACTTTATAAAATAAAAAGTTTTGTGAGGCCCTGATTTTTTAAAATATTTTTTAAATAACTCAAGAGCAGTTTCAGTTTGACATGTGACACCAGGTTTCATCAGTCTGACTGATAGCTGTGTGCTCTGGGCAGTATTCTGCCAATGATTGCAAAGGCAAGGGCTGCCTTGGCTCTGTCATCCCTGTCAGAAGCTTGTTTTAGGTAAAGTAACTTGGCAAAGATTGTGCTGAAGGACTGATTTAGCCACCAGTGGGAAGCCTGCAGGCATGGTGACAGACATGACAGTGTCTGCTCCTTGTGCAGCCCCACTTGTGGCCATCACTAGTTGCTCTGGGAGTCCCCACGACCCCCCTTCCCTTTTGGGCAAAGCCTGGCATGGTTGTCTGATGAAAGTTTGGGTCTGGACACCAGTTAGGCAATTCTTACAGCAGCAGGACTTGAGCAAGAGGTGGTTGTTTCATATTTTAGCTTTTACATTCCTGAGGCAGCCAAGGCCGCTGACCATGCTGTGATTGAGCAAGCCCATTGCTCTCAGCATTTGGCTATTTAATAATCTCCTTTGCTTTAAATGAGCAGTTGAACACTGTGACCTGGGCTAATTTCCCAGTGTTCTATGCCAGAGGAGACTGGCATGGATCATAACTGCTGTTGTGTTACAGCATTGAGAGTCACTGAGGCCTGCAGGCACTGCTGAGATGGGCTCACACAGGATCAGCTGGAGCAGGTTGACTGGGGCCATGTACAGTCAGGTCTTGAGGATCTGCAAGGATGAAGACTCTGCAACCTCTCTGGGCAAGCTGTGCCAGTGCTTGAGAGCTCTTAGAGTACAGAAGGCTTTTTCTTACATTTAAAATTTTGCTGAATTTCTGTTTGTGTCCAATGGCTTTTGTCCTGTTGCCAGGCCTCACCAAGAACAGCTTGGCTCTTTCCTTTTACTCCCCCCATCAAGTACTTATCACCTTTTCTCCAGGTTGAGCAGTCCCAGCTCTCTCCATCTCTTCACGTCTTCTAGTCCCTTAATCACCTTTGTGTTCCTTTGTTGAACTCACTCCATGAAGTCCATGTCTGTCTTGTGCTGGAGAGCCCAGACCTGGGTATGGCTCTCCAGGTGTGTCTCACCAGTGGAGAGTGAGGGGGAAAAGACTCCATCTGGTTGGTTGCCTGTATGTGCCATTAAATTTCCACAATATATGCCTGTAATTTAAGACAAGTGAAGACATTTCTGGCATTGTGAGTTGAAGAGATGAGAGCCATACCTCAGAAAGCAGAAGGAGCAGAGGGACATTGCAAGTGCAGAGCTGAGATATACTAAGGTACAGATCCAAGAAGGTAGGAGAAAATGAATGCCTTGCCAGACTGAGAGAACAGTGAAAGACTGGATTAATGGTTGTTTGCCAGGTCTGGTAATAAATTTGATTGCCAGATTATCCAGGTAAGTATCAATTGCAAGAGGGAGGACCTTCTCCATTCTTTGTCCATTCCTGTGCTTTGTCCACACCTACTGCTGATCCTTCAGAAGGTGAAATAGTCATGAAAAAAATCTCACCAAATTTTTACAGAGGGAAATATTTCCTTCCTGTATTCAGCAAGCAAGTGGCTGAAGCCCTGAAGCATGTGATGTGTATAAAGTCATTACCGTGGTGCAGATCTGCACGTTATCACATAAATGAGAGATCTTGTGCCTCCCTGGGGAGGGAGAAGTAACCTTCTGACAAGGTTGCCTGAGGAGGAGGTGATTTGTTTATCTGTCACTTGGTTGTTTATTGTTTTCAGTACATATTTAATAAGCTTTGTAGTCAGACTGCATTTCTCTGAGGAGCAAGACCACTCTGAAGGGAATATGGGTCTGACATTCTGGCTGAGCTTAAAGAAAGCTGCAGAGCTGATGGACTGAGAAGGCCCTGCAGCCATGGACCAGAGTGCCAGAGAAAGGAAAGGAATGAGTAGTGGAACTGAGAGGAGAGATTGGGTTATTTATTTCATTCTCTTTTCAAGGCAGCGAGGAGAAGAGACGGTAGTAGCAGTGCTACACTGCGAGTCTGAGATGATGAGGTAAGGAAGCTGTACCAAGCTCCCAGGGCTCTGAGTAGGCCATGACAGAAACTAGGCTGATAAAATTCACCTGAGACTAGATGTGCACTTAAAATTTATAGTGGAGTTCAGGTGCTGACCTGAAGGCAGTCGTGTAGAAAAGGAAAGCAGGCAATGGCATGGAAAGTAAAGTTTTGGAGGGCAGACTTGTGATAAGGAACAAGCTGGGATTCAGAGCCCTGGCATAGGAGGAAGCACAGATTGTGGAATAGAGTGATAAATTTATTACATGCTGAAGAGTTGAATCAGTTCAACCTTAGTGCAAGGATGGCATTACTAGGGAGTTTGGACCTTGTACAAGGGAGTTGCCATGAAGTCAGCTGGGATGACTGGCTAAAGCCTGTGTTCTCTGCAGGATAAGAGGGCAGGAATTATGAGGACCTTAAATCTCAATTAGCCTTGTAAGGTAGGGATTGCAACTATCCATGTCAGAGAAAAATAAAAAGCTAGCAAGGAATGGAAAAATGACCTGTTAGCCAAGTAATTTGGACATGACCAGTGAAGTCTAGGAATACAGTGAAAACCAGCATGAGTCCAGCTGAGTTATCTTTGCTGATCATGGTTGAAAAGCAGCAGAAAACTTTTCCAGGCACTTGAATAGAAAAAGCAAGGTTAAATAAGTGGGAAATGATGCAATGACAGTAAGGGAGAGGTCTAAAGTATTGGCTAAAGGACTGTGGAAGGTAAGCCAAGAATGAGATTTAGGGTATGGAAACAAGGACTACAGGAGTTGAGACAGAAGAAGTTAAGAGTTGACAGCACTTATTCCAGGAAATTGCAAAAGTTTCTTTCCTAGCCACAATAAAAAATACCACATTTGCTTGCTTGTCAAATTAGCAGTGCTCTTTAACAGCTCTCTGAATGGGTGGTATGTTTTGAAAATATACTTGGAGAGTATATAAGTACAGAAATTTATATAAATCAGGAGCAACCACAGGGTGATTGGTCTAAGCATAATCATATGCAAGGATTTAAATCTTGAAGGAGCTACTGACCACAATGTGTGTGAGGGGCTGTCTGCTGCAGTACTGTGGGGCTAACAGGCCCAAAGGATCAATGTGAGGAACGCACACATGAAAGCTGAAGCAGAAAGGAGCCAGATGGAGGGAAGATCACAACTGTTGATGTTGGAGAGGAAGTTAGAGATGCCGATCCTCAGATGTAGCAAGTAGAAATTTAGCCAAGCAAGAAATGCTTGTGGCATTGTAAGTTGTTTCATGCCTCCTTTTTTGCATCTGCCTCTGTCCACTTTCCTTGGTGAGACTAGGTGAGACTTTTCCTAGGTTTGTACTTTCTTAGGGAGACTGGGGTTACTGAGGGGCATCAGGGATCGCTGCTGGAAGGAAGTCCTTCCACATGTTTCTCTTCCTGTTCCTTATTTTCTTCCCCTCTTGTCCCTTCTTCTTTAGCTTTATCACAGCCACCATTTTGCCCCTGGTTCCTTTTCCTAGATCCTCTGGGTCACTGATGCTGCCTGCGTGCTGGGCTCAAGCTTTTTGTTCCTATAAACTGTTCCTGTTTTTGTTTCTTGGGAATAGGTGGTGTTAGGAAAACACTGATATTTGTGGGGAAAGAGTGACTGGACAGGGGAAGAAGATAATTTTTCTCTTAGCAGATGGGGAAATAATATTGGCAATAAGCTATAGACACATTGTGAAAAGTGCTGACGTTGCTGCCGAAGTAGGTTGGCATCAATAGGTGATAATACTGATCCTTGCTGGGGAGCTGCTGGGGAAAACAAGCAGAGGGATCAGCTCTGGGTAAGGGAGAAAGGGGGCTTCTGGCCTCTCCTGCCTCTGTGTGGCTATTTTATTTATAGTGAAGAAAAAAAATAATGGTTTTGCCTTCACTCCCAGCAAAGTTTGTCTTGGCCCTTTCACCCCTGCAGCTTTTTCTTGTAAGGAGTGATTCATGCGTGTGCCTGCATATGGAAATAGATTTGCAAGACTTGCCAAACAACTCACCTCCTAAAAGCACAGCTGGGTGCTGACACCGCAGTGTTTCCCTCAGTCCAGAAAGTTACATCCAGAAATAACCTTCCATCTCTCACAGCTCTATGACTCACACAGGCCTTAGGGGGTGCAGGGATTCCCGTCCCCAGAAAGCCCCACTGCTGATTCTGCTGCCAGGGCTCAGGGAGAGCTCACTGCCAGGGAAGCAGCTCCTGGCAGAGCCTGCACCAGGAGATGCCATCCAGCCCACCAAGTCAGAGCAAGTTGCTTCTGTGGGGACCCAAAGGGGTATAAAAGCAGGCAGGCCCAGGCTCCCTGGGGATGTGTTGTCTGCAGCTTCCCAGTGGGGAATGGGGGCAGCAATGTGTCATCACTTGTGGTCCTGATTCACCCAGCTTCCCAGCCATGGTTCCCTCTGTGGCTCGGCTGGCAGCTCCTAAATGATGTTTTCTGTTAAAACCACCAGAGCCATCATGTGGCTTGTCTGAAACTCAAGGGGTTCATCCTTGTGAACGAGCACCTCTGGGGTGGTCTTCCATAATGACTGAGAATATGTGCTGTGACATCTACTGGAATCTAATTCCAACCATGGCAGGGGGGGGTTGGAACTACTGAGTTTTCTTCCAACCCAGGCCTCTCTACATTCTACAATCTATAGTGATTATTCTATTAAGGTATAGCTAGCCAGTAAAATAAAGATATTAATGCACTATTAGAGAATGGACAGTTGCTCTGCACTGCCTGGAATTTCTTGCTGGGCTGCTCTTTGGCATCTTTGCTCCCATGCCAGTCCCAGAGTATGAAGCTTTAAGTAAAACTATCTGTAGAAATACTTTACTTTCTCCACTTCCTGTGGACTGTGCTTTTATTATTGTTTTTTAACACAGTTAACCCAAGTTCACCTTTGTGTGTAGTGCATCAGAATTACTCCTGGCTCCTCACAGCTTCATCAGGAGTGTGAAGGTAGCGTCAGCACAGGCTCTGCCTCCAAGAAGTTACATATGTAGATGTGTGTGTGTGTGTGTGTGTATATATATATATATGTATATAGATGTATGTTAGCCAGCACAGGTGTTTTGGAGAGAGAATATGATCTTTTTTCCAGCATTTAGATTGTCTCAGTATCACACAGTTATCAAGAGACAAGATGTAAAAGTGGAATATTGCTCTGTCTGCCTCTTCCCTCCCTTGCTGTGTCCCCATGTGTAATCCGGCCCTTCCTCTGAATTTCTTGGCTGCTCTCTCCTAGGAAGTCTGGAGGGAGGAAGTCTGAGGGACTTTCTAGTCCCTCTCTGGGAAAGCTGAAGCACAGAGATGACCCACCGGTGGCTTAAAGCCTCTCAGCCTGTGTGGCAATTGCAGCAGCACCAAGAGCACCTGCAGCCCATCCCCACAGCACCTGCTCCAAGAGGGCTGGGAGGGGTAACTGCAGCTCACTGAGGCAGAATTTCTCAGGTATCAGAGCACAGCCCAGTAAACAGCACTTTGGAGGTGAGAAGTGTATGTGTGGGGAGCATCATTGTTGCTTCTCCTGCTGTTGCTGGCCCGGCAGCCTTGCCTGCCCTTGGCTGCACTTCCTTCAGGTGAAGCAGGAGGCCAGAGATGAGCCCGTAGGGTGAGGATGTGCTGCAGGGAAGCCAAAGCCAGCAGCCAGGTCAGGAGCTCACCTGCTCAGAGCACACTGCAGGTGTTTGCAGAAAACCTGAGCCTGTGGAAGCTGCCCGGTCAGTCCCTGGGACTCGCATCAGGACAAAGAGAGCACATGTGTTATGGCAGAAGTGTTCTGTGCTGTTCAGCAGACTCTGCCAAGGTGTTCTCAGGAGAAGAGAGGGATACAGTGCAGAGCAGCAGGACAAAGGGATATCTGGGCTGCTTAGAGCTAGAAGGGAGTTTTAGGTAATAATATTAACGGTGTAATGCTTTTTTAGTGAGGCTTGTGGAGGAATATCTTTGTATCTAATGGAATAACTGTCATTATTTCCTGGCTCTGAAATATTTCCAGTCTCCTGCAGTATCAAATGTACTGGAAAGGTCTCAGGGATTGCCTGTTTGCAAGGGCAGTGAAAGGCCAAGGCTCAGGGAATGGAAGGAAATAAGAGAGGAATGAGAGAAAATATTATTTTAATAGCAGAAAATGCATTTCTTCCAAAACTCCTAGTTTTCTTTTTATAACAAAGATTAATTAAGGATAAAAATCCCTGAAATATACATCATTTGAAAGAGATCAGCTGGGAATGAAGCTTTAGCAAAATTGTCAAAAGACTAAACGCATCATTTATCTCTGCAACACAGCTGAGATGCAACAAAAAATGCATTCTGCTGAGCACTGAAAATTAAATTAAGTCATGCTTGTGTGAGCATTTGTACATCACAGGAATAAAACCCTGGAGTTTTGTGATTGGCTTGGGTACTAAAATCTTTGCGATGTCTGTTGTAGGATGGGCTTGCCTGGTTACAGGCAGGCTGCTGCTCCATCAGTGGATCACATCCATAGTGGCTGCTGAGAACTGAGGGATGCAATGCCTTGGAAATCAGCATCCCTGGAGGGGTTCAAAAGCTGTGTGGATGTGGCACTTAGGGATGTGGATAGGGGTGAACACAGTGGTGCAGGATTAGTGGTTGGACTCAATGATCTTAGAGCTCTTTTCCAAGTTAATAATTCCTGCTGATTACCCAGACTTCCAGGCCTTTGGTGAGGACCTTGTCCTCAAAAGCTGCCACCATCCCTGGTGGTGGCTGCCTGTTGTCTTCCACAGCCTTCTCCTGGAGCTGCAGTCTCACAGAGTGTAGCTCAGAACAACAAAGGTTTGCAAGGTACATCCTTTAAGGGGATCCTTCCCTGAACTGAATCGCACCTCCTGGGAAGAAAATAACTGTAATTCCTTTTTCTTTTTTTCATGACAGGCAATTCATTTGAACATGCAGCAAAAACACTCAGAGAGACCAGACTCTTTATGGGCACCACCTTGCTCGGGGGGCAGCAGCACAGCCCCGGTGAGGGCAGTGCCATCACCCCCTGCCCTGCCAGGGCCGGAGCATCCACGGCACCCCCTGCCCTGCCAGGGCTGGAGCATCCGGGCCTCTGCATCCCTACGTTTAAGTGAATCTGGTTGCCATGGTGACAGTGGGGCTTACTAAATGCGGCCTCTGATGCCCAAAATCCCGTGGGTGGTGACAGCTGAGGTGCACACAGGGTCCCTGCTGACAGCAGAGACCTGCTGGTGCGGCTCACCCAGGGGAAGGTGTTTGCACTGGTGAGTGAAGGAAGCCCCGGCTCTGCTGCTGCTGGTGTTAATTGTGGGTTGCTGATTTTTATCTTCCACAGCACCTTGGTGCTCCCCAGATCAGGCAGGCTGGCTCAGGGACCCTGCACTGCTGCTGATAAGAGGCTGCAGTAGATTTATCTGACAGGTGCAGGGGGGAGTTGCAGCCTTTTCACTCCTTGGCATGGCAGGGTCCCTTGCTCAGAGTGACATAGCCATTCCCATGCTTATCTGCACAGGGCTGCATGGAGGGAGGGTGAGGTTACACCTCATACAATTATCACTCTTTCAATTACCTGCAGCAGCCCCAGACACCCTCTTGGGTTTACTGTAGGAATCTAGTAAGGCTCAGGCATGGGAGTATTACAGGCTGAGGAAAACTCTGTTTGCCAGGCCTTTTCCTGCAGCTTTCATCGAGAGCTGTGGGGCATGGAGAGATGCAGCAATGTGTGTGAGGCTGGAGGGCTGGCTGTGTGTGTGTCCATCCAGCTCTGCTCAGCAGTGTGCCACTGAGGAGAGGCAGGAGGCTCACACGCTGGCAGTCCCCATGGTGCTCGTCCCTCCCAGGCACGGGGGTGGCGTTTGCTCGCAGGAGGTGGGAGCTTTTCTGTGCTGTCTGCCCATCTGCACAGCTCTCACACTGAGCTGGGGGTTGTTGGAGCAGCAGGACGTGAGTCCCCAGCGCTCCCAGCTCCCTGTGACAGCCTGAGCAGCTTCTGGGCCCCGCTCCCAACAGATTTCAGTGCAAGGCTCCCCGCAGTGTGGGGCAGGACATGGGGGTCCAGCCACCACTGATGAAAAGCTCTGCTCCGGTTTTGAAGCCAACAAGGCAGCCCAGCAGGAGCCACACAGTCATCTCTGCAAGCTGTGGGAGATGCACATGGGATGAGATGGAGCTGGAGGGATATAGGGAAGTGGTGCAAGGTGAGGATCCCCCTGTGCCTCGCAGCATGCGAAGGAGGAGAAGGAATCAGAGGTTACAGCTCCTGCTTGAGCTGTCTCCTGGAGCTTCCCAGATTCTTGGAGCAGCCAAGACCTTTGTAAGGCAGATTTCTTGAAAAATGACAAATAGCTCATTCTTGAGGTATGAGGCATTAGGAGAAAAAGGGCAAGGAGTGAGAAATATGATGCTGCAAAACTTCCAGAAGCCATTGCAGCTGAACAAACCTAGAAGCGAAGGCAGAGAGGGAGGGAAGAAGACTGTGAGGCAGCCTGCAATTAACAGCCTCTTGCAAGAAAAGCAGAGAGAGGAAAGGGGGTCCAGACACAGCAGTTTTGCCGGTGAAAAACAGGTGTGCATGCAGAGAGGTCAGCAACAGGAATTACTGAGATGCTCTAAAGACCACTGGGGACATCCACCCTCAGCAGGTGCCCCAGCACATGACTGGTGGCTTCTGTGCTGGGTCTGGTCTCCAGGCTGCTCCAAGGCACTTGGCCAAGTGTGGGGCACATGGGGCTGTGGCTGAGCTGGGGCTGGTGGCATCCAAGGGGGCAGAGAAGAATTTGGTGGGAATCAGAGGGGGAGCCTGGAGGATGGAAATCACACATCACCCTCATTTCCATTTCATAATGGAGGCGAGGAGGTGTCTTTTGGAGGTTGGAGGTGGTTGTACTTTTTAAATAGTGAGTGAAATGTGAAAAAATTGTTCCTGGTCCTACACCCTCAGAATGATTTATGTTGGTATTTAATCCTGCTTGTGTTTCCCTACCCACCATGTTCTGGTTTTTCTCTGTGCTTTTGGGAAAGCAGTGGGAAAGCAGCACACTGCTAATTACAGCCCAGGGCTGCTTGGACACAGAGGAGAGAGGCAAAGAAAAATAAATAAATAAATGAGAAGTCCCATCACCATAATCCATGAATATAGGTGCCACTCTTTGCAAAGCCCACAGCTGTATTCCAGGGAGATTGCAAGTTACTGGCAGCAGTTTGTCAGGGTCTGGCTGGCTCAGGGTTGGACTGGTGGCAACATTTGATCTCCATCGTTTGCACTGCTGAGACAAAATAAAATGTGTTGGTGTCAGGGTCTTGTCTGGGGACATCTGCATGGCCAGGGTGGTGCATCTGCCCAGCCCTGCAGGTTTTGGGGCTGTTGCTGGTTGCAGGGTGGGACAGGTGGCTGCTGGGGGATGCCCAGGGAAGCACCATGTGCTGCACACTGTGTGTGCTGGCAGGGATGTTTGCTTTTATGGCAAGCATATCTCAAGGCCTTATGTTTAAAGTCCCAGGCTGTCCTTGCATCCATGTGCTGTTGGACTGCACAGTTGTATCCTTCATTAAAAACAAATGTGAAGGCACCTGTGCTGCCTCTGGGCAGGGACTCAAGCCTTGATAACAGGAGCATGGGGAGGGAGGGAGCAGTGGTGGGCACGTGCATCCCCAGGATGCTCCTTTTGCTTCCTCCCCACAGACTCCTGGTGTCTTGGCTGGTGGGGCTGGCAAGAGGGAGCTGTCAGTGGATGCAGGTAGGGGCTGCTGCTGCCTGCATGGTTCCCACTGCCAGTCAATTAATTAATAAATCTTTCTGGCACCTTATCAGATCCACAATTCAGTCCGTTTGGGCTCCCTGCGGCAAGTCATCCGTGACTGTTTTTATTCACTTTTCTTTCTGGCTGCAGGTCCCTCAGCAGGCTGCCTCAGGCCAGTGAAAAATCAGGCAAGCTCTTCTCAAAATGGGGATGATGAGTGTTTCCTGTGGTCAGTGCTCTGCCTTGCAAGTTTGGCTCTGCATCGTGTCCTTGAGCCCATCACCTTGGCATGGTTCAGAGCAGTAGTGCAGTGGCCAGCTGCCTGCACAGTTCTTCCTCCTTGGGTGGAGTTCTTTTGCTTTGTTTCAGGTTTTGGGGGGGTTTCAGGGGCTTTTGGTTGATTTGCACAGGATCCCACTGGCACAAGGGGCTGGTGGATGAGGGGAGAACCCTCATTCCTGAGGCACTTTTTGTGGGACAGCATCTGCTTTCTTCCCTCTAGCAGGGAGCACAGCACTCACAAGAGTTCTGAGGCTAATGGAGCTTCTTCCACACCTTCCCCCATGCCTGGGAGTTCTTGTAGGAACAGTCCATTTGTCTGGCAAGGACCTGTGCAAAAGCTCTCTCCTTAGGGATGGGCTGGTGATGCCCATTTCCATTTCTGCCTCCGTGCCAGCCCCAGAGACAGCCTGGGAGCTGGTACCCGACTGCTCCCAGTGCCTCTGATGTGCCCTGAGACCTGACAGCTCCTAATGAATGAAGAGATAGATAAACTCCTCATCCTGCTATTGAAAATTGAGGTATTTCTCTTTTTTTTCCATCTTCAGAAGACAGAGCACTGGGAAATATGAGATTGTTGCTCCTCCACCAGCCTTTGTCTTCTCAGAAAACAAAGGTGTTGAGGGAGAGAAATGGAAGTCAGTATTTGTATTTTTCAATGGAAGAGCAAAGAGTCCAAATCCCTCCCACTTTTGACATGTACAGTAATTCTTTCCACATCATAAAATCTTGGAGGGCCGGAACTACTAATGCTTATGATCATTAATGTTGTTGCTAATTACTTGTCTTCCATTAGGTATTAAAAATGCACTCAAGGCTCACCACCCTTCTGCAGTGTCTGACACAAAAAAATGCCACTTTTTGCTTTCCAGACCCTGCTTTTTTCCCACTGGAGTTGCCCTCACCTCAACTGTGCCACTACAGGACCTGGCTTGAAGAGTTTCCATGCAGTCACACGCACTGCAAACCCTAATGCCTCCTCTCCCCTCTTTTCCTCATCCTCCTATTGATGATCTTCTGGTCCCACAGGTTTCAACATGTGGGACAGGCACCACACACATGTCCAGAAGTGTGATCTGAGAATTTCCAAGCAGTTAAATAATCATTGGTTTACCTTCAGAAGAAAATTAACGTGATTTAAAATGAAACAAATTTGCCTTGAAACCAGCAAATTTATATTCTAGGCCATATGAAGAAATTCAGGGATTCAGTTAACTTGCATGGAAAAAGAAAAAAAAACAAAAACCAAAGGGAAAAAACCCTGCTGCAAGCAGTATTAGCTGCCAAAGCCATAATTGTGCAAAGCTGGAAATCCCTTGCTCAGCCGAACCTAGCACATTGGTACAGCATTTTAAGTGAATTAGCTGGCATTGGAAAGCTAGTGTTTCTTATAAATAATAAACCAAATGTTTTTTTCAAGTCATCCTGACAGCTTTCTTGGAAATCTGAAAATACAATACTTATGTTAACCAGCTGTGTCATCTGGATCAGCATTTCAGATTTTCAATGGGAATTATAAAAGGTAACATCTGTAAAGCAGCACAGTTCATATGGATTGTGAAATACTGCCTCTAATGCAGAAATACATCAGCGATGAAGTGATAATTTAAAAATCATTATCCCTGTAATTTATTAATATGTTCATATTACACAGTAATTTATGCTGTTATTTTGTCACTTTTCTTGTTTTCACTTGGCTTTTATTTTTACATGTTAATATTCCATTAAGCTAGACATCTTAATGTTCTGTTAGCTCAGACAGGCAACTCAGCTGCCTGCCCAAAAGCTGGAACACTCGTGCATGGCGTGGGTGGGACTCCCTGGTCTGTGCTTTGGGATGATCCCAATTGCTCCTGCAGGCTTGGGTACACTCATAAATATCAAGGTTAGACCAAAAAAGGAGGCAAGGCAGTGTGATCATTGCCTTTACTCAAGGAAATCTGCTTGGTTGTCTTGTTCTTCCAAGCGTTTTCAGGCTGTGAGGAGTGAGGCTGTTTTGCCAGCATGACCTTTCTTAAGGGAGATCTTTCTTCTTCTACCACCCAGACCCTTGGTACCCTCAGGTCCCTTCTGCAGTCACTGGAGCTTTCAAATTTTGCCACACTGGGCAGTGACAAACTGCCCTAAACCCTTCCTTGGGTGAGACTTACAAAACTCAGAGAAGGGCCTCTGTGATGAACGCTGCAGGTGGTTTATTTCCCCTTCTCTGTCTGGTTCCTGTTCTCCAGGACATGCCCATCCTGACCAACTCTGAAAACCCATCTCTCATGTCTGTGGGTCTCAAACCTCAGATAACAGGACTGAAGAAGTAGGCCCAGAGGAAAAATGTCCAAGAGGCCCACAGTGTGGCTCGGTCGGGCACTCTGATGCCTCATTTCTCGTCGAGACCAGTCCCATGGCCAGATAAAGAATTCCCAGGGTGGTATGTAAGTGACTCTGCTTCCGGAGCCTGGCTAGAAGAACTGGTGAGGTTCAGGCTCTGAGATCCCTTTGAAATCTTGAGATGGGAAAACGGCCATGGCAAGGGAGGCCCCAGAGCAAAGCGTCAGGGTTATCCTGAGCAGAGTGGTGACGATAGCTGTTAGTAACTACGGAAGGTTTAAATTTAATTCCATACCCACGTACATTGTCACCACTCAAATTAGAACAGCTATCCCACAGCGGCGTGAGAAATCACAGGGCTTTAAAAATACATGGTAATTAAAACTATTAGAAAAATTAAACATTTTTATACCCTCATTTTCCCAGTTCCCCAGTGGGATTGTGGTACTGGTAATTTAAGATTGGGGGGGAAGGGGAGGAGAAGATGCATGTATCTTGGAAAGTTAATTTGGGTCTGAAGTGAAGGAATCCATCCTGTGCTGCAGAAATTATCAGTAATTGCAGCTGAAGAAAGCAGAAACCACTCTATCCCACTTGTCATACAATTGTCCATATGGAAACACTTATTTGAGAAGGAGTAATTGAGAGCCTTAATATGAAAATCATTTCAGATTTACCTCTGAACCAGAAGGTCTTTCTCCTTCAAGATGAAACTTTTGCATTAAATATTAACAAAAGGAGGAAAGCAGTTTCTGCTGAGGATTCCTGGTGTGCCTGGGAAGCCATCAGGAAAGCGTTCACAGGGGGTTGCAGTTGTGGGGGCTGCGTGCCCAGGGCAGGGCACTCCCAGCCTCATGGAAGGCAGCTGGACCCTGGCAGGGCTGAGATTGCAGCCACAAAGTCAGCCTGGCTTAAATAATTTGAAAATGAAAAATAAGTTTCCAGAGCACAGAATGAAAGAAAAGCAGTTCCCCTCTTAGGAGGCTTGCAGTTAAAAAAAAGCATTTTGGGGCTGAGCTCTTTGCTGAAAACCTCTGTGTGCCCATGGTTTTGAACAGGGTCACTGCAGCACTGCCAGGATTCAGTCTTCTCCCTTCCTGCTCCTTCTCCTGCTTTGACAAAGAGGCAATTGTAAATAATTGAAGTCTGTAAATTGCCCAAGTCAGTGGCTATCCTTTTAAGATAAAGTTTTTAAGTGCACTGATGCAATTTGTACAGTAGTTTGAAGTTCAGGATTACAGACACCAGGTAAGGTTTTATTTTAGGGTGTTTCTGGATAGAGCAGGCTGGTTATTGGAGCAAGTTTTTAAAAAGCATATTTCCATCTCTGCCTAGTTTTAGGAATGGCTGTATGTAGATTCAGTCCATCTTCCTCTCCACATGCTGTTTGGCTATAAAATGCTCCCTGCGCAAGGGTGTTGTCCTGGCTCACTGGTGCTGGAACACTGCCCTGGATGGTCCCAGCACCCTCTCACCTTCCCCCCTGCCCTCAAACTAAGCATTGGAAGAGAGGAGCTCCAAATAAATGAAGATAAGGGCACAGACTCCAAGCCCACCCTCTGTCTAATGCCTGGCACAGAGCCAGGCTTCCGTGCATTTAGAGCAGAGGCCACAAGCAAGTATTTATTTATTGATTGAGAAACGGTGCAGCGTTCCTCCGACTCGCTATCGGTTTCCAAATCTGATTTAAATAAACTCTTCCAGTGCATAAATCCAGGCAAAATGTCATTCACCATATGTTTATTACTGAAACTTGGCTCTTGCTTGCATCAAAGTAGTTTTCACACGCAGGCTGTTTGTTACAAAACCTCAGTGAGGCAGGTATAATTAGCACTAGCGCTTGAGGGGGAAAACTGGGGCTCAGAGCAGAGAAAATAATTTCCTTGCTGCTGCAGAGGGAGTCAGCGTGGGGATTTGGATTAGAAACAGCCTCTCCTACCTTTCCATTTTCTTCATGCTGATGACTAGATTTACATCTTTTATTAATTTATAACAATTGGACAAATTTTACCTTGCTCATTTCTTAAAGAAAAGCTTAGAAATATCCGAAAATATGGGCTTCTACCTGAGTGGCCACAACTACCTTGCAAGAAAGAGGTGTGATTAGTTGCTGTATGCCATTTTGCATACAATTAATGCTTATCAAGTGGAACACAAAACACTCTCTGAATATATCATTTATATGAGCTTTATAAATGATCCCCTCTCATAAAGCCAGAGTAAGTCATTCTGATGAAGCCACGCAAAGAGCCTCACAGAAATAAAAGCTAGATCATTTTGTATGAAACTCCTCCAACCCTTTACATATCACCACTAGGATTATTATCAAGTTGGAGTTTCAAATGAAGTTTGTGAGCTCTAAGGAGGCAAAAATTACAGATATTTTTCCTTTCTTTTCACTTTGATGTTCATATGTGAGCAAACAGAACTATAGGCTGATATTTGATATTTTCTTGTCTGCAAAACAGACCAATGAAAAGATGAAACTCGTGTCCAGGTATCCTCTTTTAGGTAAATTCCTATTAAATATGAATCCTAACCCTAACTGTCTGCAGGCACTTAGACAAGTTATAAAATAAGAAAATGTTATCCTGTTGCCCATATTGTAGGTGTCCTTCAGCATGTGCTCAGGGAGTTAGAGCTCCTGGTTTGTGGCTTCAAAACAGGCACCTGTGTGGTGCGATGCCGGCCTTGCAATATCCTTTATGTCTTTCAGAGTTCCCATCGTGTGTTGGCTGCTCCTGTTGAATCTGCCAGGGTGGCTTTTTGGATCATGCTCAGATGGAGGAAAGGTATTGCAGCCCAGGGTTAATTGGTAGCATTTGCAAGTGCAGAAGGATGGTGCAGTTGGTGTGAAACATATGATGTACACAATGTCACTGAGGCATTTCCCTGGGTCTTAGTGCAGTACCAAAGTTAAATTAATCTCGTTCCTGTTCCCAAGAAGAACTGGAAGCTGGGAAGTTATCAGTAAATGTAAGGAATGTTATGCATGATGCTACTGTAATTTGGTTACAGAGCATACTATTTTAAAGGCCCTTATGTTTCTATTTCACAAAAGCATTTTTACTGTATCCAAAGAGCTACTTGTGCCTTTACAGAAAGGGCATTACCTGTCTTGTTTTCGTTGTTGTGCAAAAAAGAAATAAGACCTAGATAAATTATATTTTCAAAGGGTTTGTTTCTCTCCTTTTGCTTATGCCCTCTGGGGGATTTTCTGCAGCCTAGAAATGAACCTGCTGGCAGGGCTAAAAACCAAACAGCAAGTCAGGCCTATGTGGCAAATGGCCCTGATGCTTTCAGGCTTAGCCCATTGCCAGCACTGGTTTCCACACAGCGCCTGCTGGGCTCGGTTATCTTTGCCTTTGGCTGATTGATAGTGCAATCACATGGGGAAGAGCCTGGAGCCAGCCCAGAAGTGCAGGGTAAACCCCCCAATATTCCAGCAGACGGGAAGGCAGGCACGGAGAGCGGGTTGTGTCTGGGTGTGCAGCTGGGCTCTCCTGGCGGGCAGGCACAGCAGGGCAGGTGGTGCCCTCTGGTACACTCTGCAGGGCAGCTGAGGTTATTCATCAACCCCATTTCCTTCTTTCCAGCTTCTTACTGCTGCTTTGTGTTGTTATGGGGACTTTTCTTTCCTTTGAGGTGTTGAAAGCAGCAAAGCTTTTGCTGGTACATTAGTGCTGCTTCGGGTGAGTGGTTAGCAGGTCAGAAAGAAGGAAGAGCAGGGGAAGCACCTGGAGTGCAGCTTGTGCTGCCAGCACCAGGCATGTAATGGAAGAACAGAGGGAAAAGATCATTAACCACCTTCCCTGGAGGGATGGGCTGCTCCTGCCTCACCTGTGCAGCCGCCTCAGCTGAGCTGCCTTGGCATCTGCAGCAGGAGCGGCCTGTGGAGGGCACAGCCCCAGGGGGTTTGCAGGGTGCTTTGTGCCCTCCTGCCCACAGCTGTGGCACAGGACCCAGCCCCACCCACCACCACTGTCCCCCTGTGCAGCAAGGATTAGGAAGTGGGAAAGAGAGAAAACACAAAAAACCCAAAATTTTGACAGAGGTATCAGTTTAGATATTGTATTTATTAGAATCACTTTAAAAATCACAGCTCAGAAATGAAGCATAGACTAAAACTCTGATCCAATCCAGAAAACAATTATCTCCCCACATCAGCCCACTGGGACTATTACAGAAGATGGGTTGATTTCGGAACGACACTCTATGGAAATTAGACTTTTATAAAGCCTCAAAGGGAAGGAATCAAAAGATGTGGAAAATGTTTTTTAAAAGTGTATCTTGTGATAAGAACTGGAAATTTTGGAGCAAGGCAATTGATTTTTCTTGAGAAATTGGTTCTTATTTTGGTAGGGGGAACTGAAATTGAGGAGAGGATGCCAGATTCTGACAGCATGGGTGAGGCTGCAGTGTGCCCTCCCTTGGATGTCTTTCTTTTCCTGGCTGCTGTCAGCATGGCTGAGATGATGGGTCATCTTCACTTTGGCTTTGGCTGAGTATTTTCACTTCCTGGAAGTTCTGTTTTGGTTATTCATCAAGACACAGGGAAGGGGAGGAGTTAAGTAAATCTCACCAATTTATGACATTTCCCTAAGCAGCAAAATTTTTTTGAAAAGGAAAAAAAATAAGTCCATGTTAGATGATGCACTGAAATGCAAATAGGTGTTGACTCAAACATGCAGGGATGAAATAACAAATTTTACATCAGCAGGGTCAAAAAAAAGAAGGTTTCAAACAAAATAAAAATAGGGTTGGGCAGAGGCAGGATAAAGGCCTTGAAAGTGGTCAGAGAAGGTGCAATGCCCCTCCTCCCCTCACAGGTAAGCTATGCTGGGAAAATGGTAACAATGGATGAGGAGAAGGCTAAGGTACTCAAGAACTTTTTGCCTCAGTGTTCAATGGCAACTTCTCTTCCCACACCTCTTGAGTGGATGGACAGCAGGATGGGGACCAGGGAGCAAAGGCCTTCCCATGGTGAGTAAAGACCTGGTTCATGACAGTCTGAGTGTGCTTAAGTCTATGGGATCCAATGAGATGCGTCCCACAGTCCTAAGGAATTGGCAGTCAGGTGAAGTCCCAAGTGAAAGGAAAAAGAGAAACATTTTACCCATCTTTAAAAAGGGTAGAAAAGAGGAGGCTGGGAACTACTGGCCTGTCAGCCTCACCTCTGTGTTTGGAGAGATCATGGAACAGATCCTTCTAGAAGGTGTGCTAAATCACATGGAAAACAGGGAGGTGATTTGGGACAGCCAGCACAACTTCACCAAGGGAAGGTCTGCCTGACCAGCCCAGTGGCCTTCTATGATGGAGGGACTGCATCAGTGGACAAGAGAAGGGCTGCAGATGCCATTTATCTCATTTACTTCGGCAAAGCTTTGACAGGGTCTCCCACAACCACTCTAAATTGGAGTGAAGGGGATTTGATGTGTGGACTGTTGGATACAAAAGTGGCTGGATGGGCAGATCCAGAGGGTGGTGGTCAATGGCTCTGAGGGGTCAGTGGATGTCAGATCAGGTGTCTGTACTGGCACCAGTGTTATTAAATATCTTCACTAATGGCATAGGCAGGGGGGTTGAGTGCACTCTCAGCATAGCTGCAGATGACACCAGGCTGAGTGGGGCTGCTGACACACCTGAAGAGGGACCTGGACAAGCTGGAGAAGTGGGCCCATGGAAATGTCATAAGGTTTAACAAGACCAAGTGCGAGATGCTGCATGTGGGTCAGAGCAACCCCTGGTACCAGCACAGGCTGGGGATGAACAGACCGAGAGCAGCCCTTGAGAAGGACTTGGAGTGCTGGTGGGTGAGGATGCACAGATCACAAGAAAGGTGGAGAGGGCCTTTTACAGGAGCCTGTACTGACAGGACAAAGGTGAATGGATTCTAACTGGAAAAGAGTAGGTTTAGATCAGGCACAATAAAAAATTCTTTACTGTGAGTGTGATGGGGCACTGGAACAGACTGCTCAGAGAAGCTGTGGATGCCTCATCCCTGGCATTGTTCAAGCCAGGCTGGATGGAGCTCTGAGCAGCCTTGTCTAGTGGAAGGTGTCACTGACCATGGCAAAGGGGTTGGAACTGGATGATCTTTAAGGTCCCTGTCAACCCAAACCATTCTATGATTCTATGAAAATAAGGTTTCACAGCAGCCCTGTAGTAGGCTTATATGAATGGAGAGGATGGCAAACTGAATGGGGTTAATTAGGAAGGTAATTTTGCAGACAATTACATTATTTGTTTGAAACGCTGGATACACGCATTTAAGCTTATTTCAGTTGCCATAACAACCTGATACAAGCATCATATAATCTTTTATCACATTATCTTGGATATGATTACATTATTTTACAACTTTGGTTGCTAGGAGAACACAGTATCTTTCTGCATGCTCCAAACAATTCTCACTTTGCAGAGACATCAGCTTCTGGCAGCTGGCCTCTGAGATGGCTTATAGAATCATTAGCGAGGCAAGAAACTGAGCTACACGTGTAGGCGTGAGTTGCACTGGGAAAACTCTCTGAGAGAGGATGGATGGGATTTTCTCCTGCCATGGGGCTGGCAGGGGAGGCTCTTTTTGAAGAGCTGGGAGCCAAGGAGGCAGAAGTCTGGGGGGCAGCCTTGGAAGGAGCTTTGTTTGAGAGTAAACTTGAGCTGATGAGCTTCCTGTGCTCTTGTTTTGATGAGTTAGCATCACAGAGAACGAGTTGCATTTCATGCTATCCGTTTCCTTTGATGAAAAGGCTGATAAATGTGGAGTTATACCTCCCCAGTTGCTTCTGACACGACAGCAGAAGCCAGCTCTCTACCAGCAATGCTTCTCTACCTCTGATATCTCTGGAGCTCTTGTAGATTCTGGAGTTTTCCACCTCATAAGGTCTGTGTGTGGATGGTGGTTACAAGAGGTAATATGGAGGTCTGAGATTCATAAAAACATGAGTAGAACACTGAAATATTTTTAAAATTTTTAAAACCCAGGAGTGTTAGCAGGAGCATAACTTTTATATTCTTGTCTTTCTTATTTGTGATTACAGAAGCTCTGTGGGAAGACTTTGTTCTTAAACCACACTTAATAGCCAGGAAGGAAAGAAAATTAGTTGAGGTTTTCTTTTTCCCCTCCAATCTCCCTCTGTCCTGCGCCTTAAATTGAGATTGCAATTAAAAGGAAACCCCAGCTGCCCAAGAAACAAAACAGAAGTTCACAAGGTGGCCTAAATATCAGCCTCATCTTGTTTTCCTTTCGCCTTCTGCTTTGAGAGTTGCAGAGTTGGGCAATACAGGCAGCAGTGTGAAGACAGAGATTTGAGTAGCAGCACACACGTCTTACAAAGAAAACACGGAAACATTATGGTCACTGGTCCTTGTAGACAGCAGCACCTCCCAGAGGAGTGGAGGGGCAGAGATTATGGGCATGGACCCGCAGGAAGGAGGGTTTGATCTCCCAGGTGTGCTTGACAAAGCTGCCAAACAAACGATGCTCAGCAACACGGGACCCTCCTCCCTCTGCATGGAAATGTCAGGCTTTGGCAGCTGCAGGGAACCTTGCTGCTTTGGAATGAGAGCACAGCTCTCCAAAGTGTCACCAATGACCCAGTCCCCAATTAACAGCATGGCTTTGTGGGTTTCTGACACTATTCTTAAAGCTCCTGTGGGCTGCTGCAGCCTACAAGCCAAGGATCATTTCTGCTTTGCAACACTCAAGAGAGAGGAAGGGAAAAAAGCTGGGAAGGGAAAGCTATGGTTTCATTATTCCATGCTAGCAGGATAACAGAATACATTTCCTTTATTACTAAAATGTGTCATTTGAGAAAAGATCCTGCTGTCTGATCAAGCTCTCCATTAGTTATTTTTGCATGTGCATGCACAAATCCAGCAGCTAAGCCTAGAGTACTGCTGTATATTGGAAACCAGAAAGTGCTGCAGGGTGTTTCTAAAGAATAGCAATTTGGAGGTTGTGGGTGGTTTGTGGGTGTAATCAAAAAGGCTGCATACTGAGGCATCTGAATTAGGCTTCTCTTTAGACTGCTTACAGCCTCTATCAAGATTGTTAAGAACCTCATTCTGCCACTCTTAGCCTCACCCAGTAGAATTTTCTCCTGAGAGCAATTTTATTGGCATACCACCCATTGTATGAAGGAGCCTAACACAGAAGCTGAGCTCCAGCATGACTGAACACAAGTGGAAAAACACTGAGCTTTACCATACACACCTCTGCTCCCCATATTTTTTCAACGGCTGAGAGCTGAGATCAGCTGGTGAGCAAACCATGGAGCACTGGTGGCACACTGTGTGTGTCACCCCTCCATGATCAGCATCCTGGGGGCTGCAAGGCCAACACAGTCAGCATCAATAAGGGTGAAAACCATGCAGTTTCTTTCTGCTCTTCTGGCTTGTGTTAGCCCCTACCCACCATGTCAGAGCAGTGGCTCAATGTCCTGCTGCCCCAGCAGGCTTTTCCCCCCGTTCCATCCGTGGTGATCTGCCACAGCCACCACCATTTCCAGATCCTCGACAGCTCTTAAATTCCTGGTTGATTTTTTTGTTGTTGTTGTTTTATTGTGTGTTTTCTTAGTTGTGTTGGAGAGATTGTTTTGCAGAAGTTCCTTCATCTTCCCCCTGAGGATCCTTGTTCTTGCTTGTCTTGAGGGGACCCAGCAGAATGTCACCTGGGTATCCTGCGCCTCGGGGAGCCTCGTGCCCTGCGGGCAGCCAGCCTGCAGCACAGGCAGCTGACTCCAGCCTTGCCTAATCTGGTTGATCAGTTAGTGTGGAGGTAAAAAGGCCCAGTTTAGTGTCTGTGCAGGTGAAGTTTCTCCTGGCCTTTACCTGCACTAGCAGCACGCTTCTGGCCTGCGCGCTCCCGCTCCGCGTCAGCACCGGGGCAGCGCGTGAGCCAGCTCAGCCCAAACACGAGTGCAAGAGCACGTCTAGCAAGTTCCCCCAGACATTTACAGCCCTGACTTTGCCAGTGGAAAGTTAATCATTGGTTTGAAACTGTGCAAAAGCATTAAGGGAAAGAAATCATAAGATCACAGGAAGAACTCTAATGTGTTTCCTAGTATATCCCTTTCATTTGCCTCCACAGATCACAGTTCTAAATACCTTGGGGAGAAATGTGTCTGAGCATTTCAACACCTGGCAAATATTAACTACCTCAGAGCACGCTCACACAAGCAGGTTTGGGGGATGCTGATGTCTGTGGAAATAGTCACTTTCAAATTCTGCCCTTCATTTCAGCATTTTTTTGAATAACCACCACAGACAAAGTAAAGCTACAAAAGCCACTCACAGTATTCAAAGATCATTTAGTGCTTTACAAATATTACTTCATTAAGCTTTTTGATACCTTTCCAAGGTAATTATGGTATTGTTGTCGCTTCGTGCTTTTAAAAATAGAGAAATTATGTATTCTCAGAGAGTAATGCAGAGTGAAACTCAGTAAAACTGGCTTGTGATGTCCTGAGGTGCAGAGGAGCCTGTGTCCTCTAGCTAAGAAAGGTAAAGTCCCTGCTAGATGAGCTTTTTTTTTTTTTGTAAAAAAGGGTTGAGGGGGGAGAGGGAGGAAGTCTGTGTTCAATAATGCTGAACAATATTCTTTCTGAAATCTACTTTTCTTGCTTAGAAGTGGTATTGATTTGACTGCCCATAGGAAGCAAACAGTAACATGAGCAGCAACCCACATAAGAGGAAGTTGAACAGGTAGGATTTCTTATAGGTATGCTCTTTCTTATTTCCTAGCATTCGTTGCTGTCCTTCCCAGGGAAGAGTGGATAGTGAGCTGGATGGACTTCATCAATATGTATAAATTTTAGTGACCTACTTGGTCAAAGGAAATATGAAAACAAATCTGCAAAGTCTTGAAATCTCCTCCTTGGTAGACTAGAGGGACTAGCTAGCCTTGTGAACCACACCTGATAATGTATTTCTCCATCAACAAAAAGCAAAGGCTCTTTGCAGCCTCCTTTTTTCTTTCTGTGCAATGTCTTCTAAAACAGGAGTGATATACAGCTGGTAAAAATGCATGTGGTAGAAAGAAAAATAAAATTCTGCTGTTTATGCAGAACAAGCAAGTGGGGGAATGTGGAAGTGCTTACATGTCTGTTGGTAATTTTTTTGTAAGTTTAGGGTGTTTTTTGGATGTTTTTTAGAGAATATGGTTTGGCCACCCATAGAGAACAAACTTGAGCCCTGCGGATGGGCGTGTTTGCCTGGCAGCAATGCAGCTGTGCTCTTTAAGGAGCAGCATCCCATAGAAACATAGCCCACAAAGCAAGACAGGCTGGCCTTTTTGCTTCCTCAGACTTGAACCACTTGAACAAATTGAGGGGGGTATACTACAGAAAGAAGAAAGTGCACCCAAGACAGGATATTGCACACCTGGATCCACAGATTTGCGGACATCCCAGACTCCAGGTGCCCACAGGAGTTTTGTACTCATATCCCCACCCACAGCTCCCCTGGGGACATGTCCAGTGAGATGTTTGTCAGGGAAATGGCACAGCTGTGGTGGCCTTGACAGCTGTCCCTCCCTCAAGGAACCAGTTTTCTCTCTGCAGCAACATGCATGGTGGAACAGTGGCTTCAGCATGTTTGCATTTTAGCTCACTTGCTTTACTGATTTAGTATAAATTGCCATGATTTCTAGAAAACCTGGATGCTTATAAAGTTAATGAGGCAAGAGAAGAGCACTATAGGTAAATGCCAGGGAGCAACCTGTACTTCTGTCTTTTATGGTTGTACTTCCAACTGTATTCTGAAAGCTCCCATTGAGGTACAAGCTTCTCCATGCTGTAAAAATTTTAAGACCCTAATAAAAATAAGATTGAATACAATGGCCAAGAACTAGACACTTAAACAACACTTAAATACACTGAAACCAGGCACCAACTCACAAAAAAAGAGTAATTATCCTCCCTGTGCTGCTGTGCTCTTTTCTCTCTGGTGAGTCACACAAGGTGGCATGAGAGCAATCATCTTACTCTCTGGCAGCCCTCCTAGACAGAAGGAGGGATTGATTGATTGATTGATTGATTGATTGATTGATTGTTTCAAAGCAACGATGAATGGGGAGTTTATCCCTGAGAAGGCTTTATTTGCTGCTGAGCATTGGCCACTGTCACTGCTCTAGCTGATGGTGACTGTCCCAGGGCATGGTAAAGGGGCTGGGGGTGGGCACACAGGCCACTGCCTGCGTCCTGAGCCAATGAAAGTGGAGCCAGCTGTAATTCAGAAACTGCATGAACTTGGGTCCCAGCCCCATGCAGTACCTGGTTTGCTGGCCAGCTGTTTTTCAGTACCACGACCAGCTTCCTTAGGTGGTGCTCAGAGGGTTTGTGCCTTAGTGCTCTGTACATCTCCACAGCAGTTGCTCCTGGAGAACTTCAGTGTCTTTGTGTGACTCCTCATTTCTGTTGTTCAGGCGCTGATGAAGGCAGAGGTCTGCAGTCCCACCTGCCTGTACAGAGCACTGGTAAGTACCTGCTGGTTCATTCCCTTTGGTGGCAGCCCCCTCCTGCAAGGGAGCAGGCTAGCCAGCACTGACTGCATAACCTACCCTTTCCATAGGTCACAAGCTGTTTTCTCAAGGGAGCTTTTGTCTTAGACCCAAATAGTAAATCAGTAGATTTTCCCTCATCTGTATGAACAGCACAATCATGAGTCCAGAAGTAATTTCTCTGACTGACACATGCCAAAATCTAAGTGGAACAAATGCATGACACCATCTCACACAAAGTCCCTAAGAAGTAGTCAGCCCAGATATGCTGGCACTAGGTGTGGCCAGCCAAGAAGGTACCTCACCTTGGGAAAATATTTCCTGGTTTATAAGTTTATCTCATATTTTTTTCCAGCTGCTGTGGTTCTGGCTGAAGCTGCTGGCCCCCACATGCTGTGACTGCTACCTCAAACATGACAGTGTGGGAGATCAGATAGGTCCTCTCAAACTTCTTTCCATCCAAAGGAAGTGAGAAAAGAGTTGCAGTTGATTGTAACTGAGATATGGTAAGAGGCTCGTGATCTGGGAGGGCTGCAGCATCTGGCAGAGATCAGTGAGCTGTTGTAGGAGAGGTCTCAAACCATGTGCATGCCTGAGGTAAAACTCTGGTGGTTTTGGGACTGTGGTTTTCAGCCAAGAAATGTGCCTCACCCAAGGCAGTCCTTCATTCTTTTCTTCAGTGTTAGCAAAACAACCTCTTGGATCAAGAAAGACTTGGGTCTAAAGAAACTTGATTTGGACAAACCATGGCTGCTATTTCGTTGCATCCTCTTGCAGTGACTTTTTAGAGCTTTGTGCCTTTTGTTTCATGCTACGGTGCCGATGTTGCTGTGCAGTTGGTGTATGTACCTCTGAATTTAGTTTGTTCTCATCTCACAATTGCATCCCAGAGGAAATGATAAGTGTACTGTAGACAAACACAAGAGTACAGTTGCTCTTCCAGGTCTGCCATATGTTCTGCCAAGAAGCCTCTGTGGATGCTCAGTCACTCCCAGAGTCTAAACTGTCCCTCTCATCTGATCACAGTTCCCAGTCCTTCTGCTTCAAGACTCCAAACTGTTTTTCTGGCCCATGCCAGACAGTTGCTTTAGATTAAGACTAGGTAATTACACCCCACAGGTGTATGAGCTGCTTGAATAGTGCCAGAGGTTTGTTACAGGCCTTTTACCAACAGCTGACTTGGTGTCTGGATTCAGTCAGGAGAAGATGTTTGCCAGTGTGGGTGGTGGTCCTTGATTCAGGGCCCTTGGATTTAGAAAATGTCTGGAGATGTTCAGCCCTTCTAGCACATCTTTGTCCAGGTGTCCGTCTGAAGCAGAGAACAATGAATTGCTCAGCTAGGGAGGTGTTAATTGCTGCGCTGTTACAGCTACAGCTGGTTGGCTGAGGCTGTAAACAAACTGTGCCACAGAACCTTCCACCCCCAAGATGGTTCCTGGTGTCCATGTGGATTGCTGCAGCTCAGAAACCTTTGCCATGGCAGAAGCTCCACTGAAAGTGCAGGTAGGATGGAAGGGGAGATAGTGCCCCTCCAGGCTTGCTGGACTGAATTTGGCAAGAGGTGTTTAGGCAGCCAGGAGGGGGCTGAGCTGCCTGCTGAGCCTCTGTACCACAGTCTAGAGGACATAGCTCATGTCCTATTCTTTTTAGTGCTGTGTTTTAGAGATGCTTCAGGTACTGAGCTCTGGGGGCCTCTGTGCTATTGGGAAGTTGTGCTCTCTTGTGGAGGCATCAGATTTGCTGTGGGGGGACAGCAGCACACAGGGCATGCTGCTCGTTCAGCCTCACAGCCCCAGGCACCCTCTGGCTGCAAATAACCTGCAAGTGCTGCCTCTGGCATGTTCCCTTTCCCCTCTGGTGTGCCACAGTGCAGAGCTGTAGCAAGCAGTGTGGATCTGAAGTGTTCACTTTGTCCTAATGGTGCCTTAATCTTGAGCAGGGGTGGTGTGCTGACACTGTGTGAGCAGCAGACAGCTCTGTCTTCAATAGCTCCAGGTACTCTAAATTAATGCTGATAAAGCTGGCAGCCTATGTTAATCCTCAAGTAAATGCATGAAAACTGATTAATAAAACAAAGCTTCAAGCTCCAGTGGCTCCTGCATTCAGGTCACCGACCCTATTTTAAGAAATGGGCTTTTGTGCTTGTCCATGGCTCCCATTCCTAGGATGGGAAGGCAGAAGTGACAGCTAGGGCCACATGCTGGTGTCTGGTGTGGCATGGCTTCACCCAGGTGGTTTTTCCCTGGATAGAAAAGAGTTGCCATTACATACTCTTTTTTACTAAATCCTTCTCCTACTCGTATGAAATGTTTCCTGATGTTTTGAACTAATGTTCTCATTATTTAGTAGTGACAAAAGAATATATTTTGTTTCCAGGAGAGCAAAAGCCTTATTTTCTAACTGTGTTTATCTCTCTTGGAAGTTTATTCTGAATGCAATGCTATTAAGACTGCATAAATTTAAGCCAGGAATGGTTTATGACATGCTTAAAGTGTATCTCTGATTTGTTTATAGTGGTGAATTGGGCAGGAGGTAAAAGGCATATTACTTCTGGCCCCAGTCTGAGGACTTAGCTATATGCAATTCAGCCAAAGCTAATGAAATATTTTAGTCCAAGGAGGCTCTGACTTAAGGAACAGTTCTCAGTGGGGGTGACAGTGGGAATCTTTCCATTAATGCTTTCAGGGTGTTGGATTTGAGAAGCAGGGGCAGCAGCATCTTTCTGCTACCACCATGGTCTCTTTCCTGCAGAACAGCCAGGAGATAATAAATAGCTGTAGGCTTGCTGTATTTCAAGGCCAGCACATTTGTCACACACCCCTTTAGAGCTAACCTTATGGTTGACTGCTTTGCTGTGATTAAGCTGCAAAGAACTTAGAGATCCCACCAATCTCAGTGCTGGGATTTGCCTTTATCCTTAAAGAGGACTGTTATTGTTATCATATTCTCTGGCAGGACAAATTTGGTCAGAAGATTACAGATTGCCATCCCATCGCAAACAATCCAGGCTTGTAACCCATCACGTGGATTCCCTCCACGTACCCTTTGGGTCTCGCTCAGAGCCAACTGGAGCTTGCCAGCAGGCATGACACAGGGGACTCTCCAAGGATTAAGCACAGAAATTTGCTGGCCAGAGCTTATAGCAGCTGAAGGCTGAGCCTGCCTTTGTGAGCTGTTGTCTCAGCAGAGATCCCTACTTTTATGAAATGTTTAAAGGCACACATTGCTCCTGAGCATGGGAATTCACAGCCATTTTCTTCAGCCTTTGCAGGGAATTATAGGCTGCAATTTGGATTCTCTGCAAAGCCCTCTGAGTACAAAGCCTTGCACCAGTGGCTAATGTTTGCTCCTGCTGCAGGCTGAAGGCTACATTTGCAATCAACAGGGGCACAGAAAGTATTCATCTTCCAGGCATTTATAGATGCTGCTTAGCATCCCAGGTTCTGACTTCCAAGTGCATTCTTTCTTTAGTGCGACATTTGTGACAGAAAATTGGATTTCACTGGAGTATGAGGGGCTCGAAACACTCATTGCTCCTGTCTCACTTGAAAAACAGCTCTCTCTCAGCCCCTAATATATTAATATCCTTCCCCTGTCATTTCCCCCAAGTTCAGCTACAATAGGAATGAAATTCAGTGGAAGTTGCAAGTACCAGATCATGTTTGGCAAGAGATGCTCCATGATGGTTTGTTGCCAAGTTGTATTTAATCAGCATTTTTCAGAGACTCACAGGCTGTTTTTTTTCCCCCTTCTCTCACCAAAGTAAAATTAAGTTAATTCCAGGACTGGATGGACCTTCTGCGTTTGCTTGGTCTAGTTTGGACAGGGAAGTCTAAGTTAAAATAAAGCTGTGCTGGTCCTGAGCTTGAACAAAGGAAATTGAGAGGCCGAAGGGGTCTTTGCAAGGGAGAGAGCACATCTCCATTCGATGCAGCATAGAGCTCATCCCTCACTCTCCCTAGGTCCTTGAGATTTCACTCTGGGCTGCTTTTCATGGGGACCAGCATGCAGTCCCTTGAGGAAGCTGTGGTGCAGCTCACATTGCTCTGTTAGAAGTAAAATCTAAATTAAGATGGTGGAGGTGGTGGGTTTCTAGCCGAGGAGAGGAACAAAAAGACTTGCCTCCAAGAGGAACATAACCAGCCGGGCTCTGTAGAAGGATTTTAGGACTTGCTAGACATTTCTTTTTTAAACCTAAAAAATCTGAAAAGCAAATTAATAGGCTCTTTGAGTCATTCTGTGAAACCCATAAAAAGCTGTGAAATTTCACTCAACAGCTAAACTTCTGTGTAGATTATTTGGGCTATTTTTCCCCCACAGAGAGGGGAAAAGCAAGAGCAGGATGTTACCAACTGGGAGGGACTAAGGCCAAAAGAGACCCTATGCCAGAACTAGATTTCATTCCTCTTCATCATTTCAGTGGAAAACCTATGAATAGCTTTAGTCCCAGAAGGCTTAAGTGGAGGACCATATGTGATAGAGCAGTTTTGCACTGGACAGCTATGTGGAGGGGTGAAAATTGTCTTGCAAAGCTGGCCCTTGGCAGGGGGGGTATAATGACAAGGACATATGTGTGTGACAAGGCATTCGTGTGTGCTGCATCCTCTGGGAAAATCAGGACAGTGAAAAAAGGAGTTTTGTGTAAAGGACAATGAGTGTGGCTTGTCTCTGTTTTATGCTACTTCACATCAAATCACCACTGCATCATTTTGGCTTTTTTATCAGACCAAAATTTTGAGCACTGTAGGCCATCAATCATTTTACTCACATGCCAAAACTTTTGCTAGAATGAGAAATAATGAGATATAGCACTGCATCCCGGTGAAAGATGTCCTGGTGTTTTCTTGGGATACTGGAGCACACGCAGGGACTAGCCCCTGTTCTACTGATGGTTCCTTACAGCCTCTCTGCCTCCATGCCCTTCTTTTCTTTCAGGAAATCCAGCTCATCTGAGGGTCACTCAAGCATCTGCAGGTAGAACTCTCACAGCTGACAAGCTTCCCTCATTTAGTAATTTTTTCCTTTCCCTAGGCCCTTCCACATTACATTCACTGCAGGGCCAAAGAAGCCTCATGTTCTTCAGAAATGCATTGTGTAGGTTTTTTATGGTGTAGCATTGACAGAAAGCCTGTGCTCTTCAAAACCTCCCGAGGGGCCTGGATGGATTGCATGGGAGATCTGTATTACTCAGGCTCTGAAACATCTCAATCCCAGATCTCTGCATTTTTTTGAGGAAACGAAACTGTCTTCAGAAAGGAAAGAATTTTCTTCTACTGAAGGACAAAGTCATATCTTCTGTGCAAATTTGAGAGGGCAAATTTCTCCTCTCAGATCAGCATGACAGATTGTATCTTGGGTTGGGAGCAGCTCAGACATATGGGGACCGGGATGGGGAGCTGGTTTCCATGCAGTGCGCCTGTAACCCTACAAGGCTGGTGCTAGCATGGCAATCCAGTAGTCATCCCCTTGAAGTTCAAGCTGAATAAGAATTCAGCAGCTCTAGTCATTATTTGAAACTCTTGAACTGGCAAGATTATTCTGATATTTCAACCTCCAGACCCCCAAGTTCAATCCCCTAGGATTTCTGATACTCGTTATGTCCTTTACTGATGGAACACAGCAAATAGACAAAGCCAGGGATTCTGCTGTGACAAGGTCACAGCAATCCAAGGTGAAACAAGATCTGTTCCATGCCTTTACATAAGTAAAATTCGAATTTAGGTTTAAAAAAATAGCAAGGACTTGAGAATCCTCTGTTCTTTTTTCTCTCTTGCTCTTCCCATTGCACTCATTATTCTGCTTTCCTGCATGGCATCTGTAGGAGTCCAGCTACTATCCCAGGGGCACAGCAAATCTTTCCTGTCATGATACAGAAACATAGTATTGGGGGATTCTTAAAGCCAGATGGAACTGGTTCAGTTTTAAATAAGTCTGAGGAATAATGCTGCTCAGTTAACATAGAAAAATTTTTGTCCTTTGCTATCAGTATCTTTGTCCCTTTCCATATACCATTATAGCATTTCTGTGCTGTATGTAAAGGCTCACCCTTACCCACACTAAAAAAATCCTTCAGGTCAAAGCGTTTATTGTATTCCACTTGTGTCCTTCAGCTTATTCTAATGAGAAGTATGAAAGTCCTTAACATTATATCCTGTGGTGTTTGGGCAGTCAGTGTGAAATGCCACCTGAGCAGAGGTAATGG
This sequence comes from Melozone crissalis, assembly GCF_028551555.1. Classification (NCBI taxonomy): domain Eukaryota; kingdom Metazoa; phylum Chordata; class Aves; order Passeriformes; family Passerellidae; genus Melozone; species Melozone crissalis. Next base: position 38,922,925 of record NW_026535784.1, on the reverse strand, counting down.
GGCCCAGTTCACTGACAACCACAGTGGTGGCTGCTGAGAACCTGGGGTTGGAGGATGCTTTGCCCCCAACACTGAGTCCTTCTGGAGATCCCCTTGTTCTGCACAGGGGTCAGAAAGGAGAAGGATTTCCATGTTTAGCAGAATAAGAACCTGCAGTTCAGGGCTTGTGCTTTCCACCCAATGTTTTACCAGAACCTGTAGCAGATTCTCCTTCAGCGCCTTCTGTTTCTCTGTCCCTACCGTGCCCCTCTCCCAGGGGTGGGGAAAGAAAATATTCTGATGTTTCAGGCCCTGAAAACACAGTGTGAAACCACTGATCACTGCTCTGCATCCCAGTAAGACTGTGAATCAGGGTGGCTAGAAGGTGATCACACAGCTTGGTCTCCTGCCTTCCCTGCAAGAAAGGGAAGGCAGCATCCCAGCAAGAAAAATAATGCTTGCTGGGATGCAGCTGAGGGTGGGAATACCTTTAAGCCTTGCATCAAAATCTTTCAAACTTTGGCTTTAATCACTCCTCCAAGAGGCTGAGTAGGAAGTTAAAACAGCTGGAGCCACAGTTTCAGGATATTCCTGAAGGTGATTAGTCTTTTGCAGGATTTTTTAAAGGGTATAAATATATCCTGTGCAAATTCAAAAATCTTGCCATGGTGTCTGCTACAGACAAGAGAAAACACATTTTTTTCCCCCAAAAAGCCCATCTGAGCCTTAAATGAGAGCAAGCATTGTGACATGTTTATGTTTCGTGGGGAGGGGCGCAGTGGTGGAGGAAGCATAATCAATGCAAGGGAAGATTGTGTTGGCACTGCTCTCTTCTGCTGGCAAAATCAGCACCTGAAAAGCCCTGGAGCCACTCTCATGCAGGAGAAGAGATGCTGCCATGCTGATGAGCTATGACTTGTGGGGAAACAAGTCCAAGAGAGAAGTCTTCAAATCACCCTGAGTTTGAATCTGGTGTTAAGAAAAACAAAAGCAGCCTCAGGTATTTCTGCTAAAAAGGAATGGAAACGTAGTTATAGGGAAGGTGGGAGCTGGGGGAGATGAGAGGTATGAAATGCATTTATTTCAATCTTGTGAAGTACCATAGCATATTGAAGCACTTCAGTGAAAATCTGGAGAGATGGATTTTGACACAAATGTGTCTTCTAAATCAGCTAGATGCACGTCTCCCTGCCAAGATTATGCATAGGTGAACTTTGAAAAGTGCTAGCCTCATCAAAATGAAAAAAACCAGATCTCTTCTTCCCATCTCCAGACAAGCTAAGGTCTGAAGGAAAATATATCATTAGCTGCAGGAATATGAACTTTGATGAGCATATAGGGCTGGATGGACCTCTGGAGATCAGCTACTGATTTCTTTCTTTTTTTTCCTGAGAGTCTGAGTAGCTCTACAAGGAAAATGTAATTTTGTGTTACTGAAATAAAATCAATTTCTCATTTCTTCCTACTTCACACAGGCCCTAACTTTACCAGCTACTGTTGCAAAAATAACTGGAGTGTTCATAACTGAGAATTTAAATGGAATATGAGGTGCTATAATCCGTCAGCACACTCAGCTTTTCTTGCACACGGTGCAGGAGCGTTTTCTGGAGTAGAGGCAGAACCTCCCTTCTAACACTGCCAGGATCCATTGTGCTGCTGTAAACTAAATTATCTCAGACAAACTACGGAGGTCCTACTGGTGTCAGGAAAAATTTTCAGCTTCTTATCTTTTCCTCTCCAATTTTCCAAGTGGGTATTTTCTGTGGAGTACTACCAAATGGAAACCACAACCACACTGGTCAAAATGCTGTTGTGGGGCTCGAGGAGCAGAGAGCTGTGTGAGTGTGTGGAGGAAGGTTAAGGAGGAACTGAGGAAGTGGAGACCAAATCATCCAGAGCTTGAACACCATCTACAGCTACTCTAGCCTGATAGGACTGCCACCTAGATGAATAGAAACCATGGTCTGTCTTTGTCTTTCTGTATTGTGTTGTGATGCTGACAAGATTTGTGTTTGTCTGCACTTCCAACACTTTCTTCTATTTTTTGGATGTTTCTGTGGATGAATTATAGTAGAAAGAGATAAATTATGAGCTAGAATATTTTCTTTTAAACTTAGACCTCAGATTAATAGAATATAAGAAAGAATATATTTGAAAATTATGTAAGTAGATTTTTGAGTCTGCAAAGTACCTTATTTTGCCATGAAAAGGACGAGTAACATTTCCCAAATACTTAATTTTGATTCAAAACTCACAAAACCGTGCTCTGATGTGGTGCAGAGGAAGGTTTGTAAGATGATCTTCTCTGATGTTCACACCTAAAAGTAGCTAATGTTTACATGAGCACTCCATCTTCTTGGCTTGCTGTTGCCCACTGGGCATGCTCCAATCTCTAGTGTACATGTTTCCAGCCAAGACTTCACCCTAAGTCTGAAATTTAGGAAGCTTCAGACTTTTTTACCAAACCTAAAGAAAATCCACATTAGTTGTTGGTACCAGTGACCCTGTGTTTCCTCAAGACTGTGCCTGGGAGCAATGACCCATCACCCCTGTCTTTGCTGATGCTCATGGTAAAAAAGAAAAACATTTTTCTGTTGATTTCAGCGAGGCAAGGAGTGGGCCCAGCTTCATTCACACCCACACTCTATGTTTAATTAGAAACTATTTTCCTCTAAGAGCAGGCATTTGAATTTCTTGAGATGTTGCAAAGAGCTTGAAGTAGGAGCTGCCGAGAGGTGGGGGTGTATCACGTGGGAGGAGGCAAATAACTGTTGGAGAAAAAAAATAATTAGGGTCTTGGATCAGTGTAGTTTTGTAATGTTCCATAATTAAAGGCTGTTTGCATGTTCTTCATGCAACAGAAGAAGTGTTTTCCATCCCTTTCAGTATAAATTTGACCACTATCTGGCAAAATCTATTTTGTAACCAGAATTAGTGTGGGCTAGGATCACCCAGCATCAGGGACGGTACAGCTGTGAGGAACAACCACCTTGAGCCGAAACTCACTTTTCTTTAGATGTCCTTTTCTAGCCTGCCAGGACATTTTTCCATTGTGTGCCTTCAGTCCTGTCCCAAAGGGAATAGTTATTTATTAGTGCTGTAAAGAGAAGGTGTGTGCTTGACTAAATTCACGGAGGCTGTGTCCACAGCCTCCTTACTGCTGGACAGTCAGGATTTAGGAGGGAGCCATTAACCATAAGCCTTGTGTGTGCAGTTATATATGGAATCACTGCAGGTTACAGCCCCTGTGTGACAGCTTAATGGCAGTACTAAAACACAGCTGAAGTCAGAGATTTCACCAGAGTCCTTCTCATTTGTGCCGTAAAGACATCCTTAGAAGTCTGCATTTGTAAATACCCTCATGTCTTGCACAGTGTGCAAAACACAGAACTGGGGATTGAAAGTTGATCTCTGACCAGGGGGAGATAATAAAAAAACCCTCCTTACTACAGCCAACAATATCCAATCCCTACAATGGGAAGGCTGCACCTGAGATAACCTTTGAGACCAAAGAAGGTATAATATTTAGAGAAGTGCAAACATGGAATGAAGTGTCCCCAAGGCTACTCCTTTCCTTGGGAGATCTAAAGGAGAAATTGCCTTTGGCTTTCCCATGAAAGCTTTCAACCCACCATGTCCATCTCAGCTGGGGGAGCACCAGTGCTGACCAAGTGCAAGCACTGCTCTCAGTTAAAGGTGTGAGTGGGGCTTGCTGGGAGTTAATGGCAATTTCAAGCCTCCTTATTAGGCTCTTCAAAGCAGGTAAAGACAGGCAGGCATGTGTGTGGAACCATCCCACGGAGACAAGCTGGACTGACAGCTGACTCTGAAAGCTGGTGATAGGAGTGGCAGGAGGTGCTGGTTTCCTGGTGTTCTGGAGCTGCTCAGAGATGCTGTCTGATGGCAGTGATGGGGAACCCGGGGGGATGATGATAAGGGGAAGATGTGCAGTGACTCCCTGAAGCACTCCAGTGCACACTGCTTTATTGGATCCTGGCACAGCCCTTCCTTCTGCTGCTTAATTCATTCTGATTACTTGGTAGCTGACTAAAATTGAGTAAAACTGTCACTTACCAGCCATGAAAATTAAGATGTGCAGTGCTACTTGTGTTTATTTTCCTTTCAGTTTGGAGGATAATGTGGCGCTGAGGCACAGGAGGCTGTGCCTGTACTGCAGCCTCCCCCTTCTGCTCTGGGGTGCCTTGGCTCCTCTCAGCCGAGTGAGGAGGAGGAGGGAGTGGTGGTGCAGCACAAGGAGTTACCCTCTGAGCGTCTCTCTTCCCAGGGACAGGGTGCTTAAACAAGCTGCTGTAGGCAATGCACTGTGTGCAGCTCGCAAAGTGGAAAATTACTGCTTCACGCTGCTGGGTAGAGGCTACCTTGGAAAAGATGATGGTGTTATTTAGCCTCAGCATGCTGGCTGTGAGGTCTTTTGTAAGAGGAACCAGGGAATGGGATGTCACTGAGGCTGTCAGGGAGGGTTTAAGGAGCATGAGTATTTCAAGGGAATGGCCAAAAAAAAATCTTTATTGAAGAGGCTGTGCAAGGGACTAGGAGCCAGAGCCACCTCACTCTGCAGTTTTCCATCTATTTAACCCTCTTGCACTTCACATTGCTGCTCTGATTATGAAAAATTATTAATCTGTTTCTGGATATTTTAATAACTGAGTAGCCCCTGTTAGGCTCATTGCAGTCCAGTCATATGCTTATAGAGCCTGTCCATTAGGAATTTCACATTGAAATATAGCTCTTCCACAATCAAATTTTACAAAGGAGGAGTTTTGGTTTTGTAGAAAGGAAAATGCAAATGAAGTTTTTCATTTGCTGTAGGGTTACCACTGACTGACATTTCACGTTTGTGGCATAGAAACAAAATCTGATTTCAGATTTTTTTGCCCAGGTGCACTGTAATCACTGATAATTAGTTTGGGACACTAGGCTCTGAGAATCACTCTTTTTCTGTATCAGTGGCTAAGTGAAATATGTTTGCTACACATTGTAGCAAACTCACTTTTGGGGAGGTAAACTTTAAATGAGTAGAGATTATTTGGTGCCATTTTCTAGCTGAAAACAGGGACCAGGGTACAAGGTAACTTTGACTTTCTGACCTGCTCTAGTCTTTTCTTCTGGCTTGACCCAGAATTGCTCTTTTTCTCCCAATGACTTACTATATTGTATTTTTTAAATTATGTTTTTGTGTAATTACTACTTGAGAAAGAGACCTATCCCTCTCTTTTAGGGCTTCTGGCACAAGGGGAAGCTAAGCATAATTGCAGCTTAAATATGTGATCATATTATAATACGGGTTTAATAATCAGGAGCCCATTATTGATAGAGGTGGAGTTTTATCAAGATACAGTTAAAAATGTCCTGGTTTCAAAACAAGCTTAAAAGCAGTATTAAGTTGATCTGCTAGAATTTTATTTTGGATAATACTAATTTCCAATACCCCACAGCCAAGATCTACAGGCTCTTTTCATTTTGGGGAGCCATATAATAAAGGCTGTAGCAGTGAGTTATGTGTCCTCTGTGGTGGCAGGCTGTGATTAAGGGGAGCTGGATTTCCTCCTCACACAACTGAGAGACCAGAAAAAAAGCCAGGCTTCTCACATGGAGCAATCTGATTTCTTGCTGTGCAGCACATTCATGACTAAGTAACCATTCCTGCTGATGCTGCAGTCACAGGGGAAGCCCAAAATGAAACCCCAGCCAGCAATCAATGTAGCTAATTTTCTTTTTACTGTTTTTTTCTCCTTTTTTTTTTTTTTCTTTTTGTGCAGTGGAAACAAATAATTGGATGCTATGGACAGCAGCTTGATCCAAGAACTATATTTTTTTCTTCCTAATAAAGATAAGAATGAATCCCCTCCTTTTTAAAAAATCTTTTATTGAGCTGCTCAGTGGGAAGTTCTGAATCCTTCATGCAGTATTAGGGAATTTATTCTAGTGAAAAATTTACCATTTCCAAGGGCCAGAAGCACAGCATTAAAAATCACTAAAGCAGTGCTGTTTACTCAAGACAATGAGTGTAGTCAAGTTTTGCCTTCTCCTGCTGACGAGCAAATTCATGCAGAGAAGATAAGGGGCCTGGCTAGGGAGTCTTCAGTGGGGAGCAAAGCCCCATGGGCAACTAATTTCCCAAAAATTATGTTTCTCTTTGAAGATATTAGTAAACAGGGAGAAGTTCCTCATTCTGATAAGGCTTATTTTATTTTGTTTCTGATACTTACTGCGAAAACCTCAATCCAAAGGTTCAGTGCCATTCCAGACAAGGGAAAAAGTTCATGAATGCTTCTAAACTGACTCAACATTTGGTAAAGGCCAACCTGTCAACCAACAACCTGCCAATCTTTGATAGGTCATTATCAAGTGATTCTTAAACTGATTTATAGTCTTGGCTCCTCCAGTGCTTGAAGAACTGGAAAATTCAGAACTCAAAGCTGGCTGCTGAATCTGGCCTGCTGAGTTACTGAACTTTGAGGAAGATGGCAGTGGAGACTCTATTGCTTATTGTTGCCTCACTTGAGGAGTTATGGAGGAGATTTTATAACAAAAGTGAAAATTACAAGTAGGAGTTTAAAATTAGGCATGAAAATGCAAATATATCATAAAAATGCAAAATTCAAGATCATAACCTGAGTGTAGGTTGGAGAAATTCTTCAATCTAAAAAAACTGAACATTGTTAGACTGTTAAGGGTCCTTCAAGATAAAATATCTGGGAAAATAGTGGAAAGAATGAGGATGGGTTAAGAAACAAGGATGGCAGTAAAGCTCAAAGAAAAGGACCATTTAAGCAGCATTTTTTTTTTTTTTAATATCAGATAAGGTATAGAGGATTCATGAGAAGAAAATTGCTCCCTTTATAAGATTTTTTTTTAAAATAAATTTAGAAAATAGAGATGAACATGAGGCTGGTTCCACACAAGTAGCAGAGAACAGACTCCAGCCAGTTGTCCCAGCTGAGGAGCCCAACAGTGCTGTTTCCAAAAAGGAAATGAGAAAGGAAGTCTGAGGCACTATGGAAAAGTTGTCTGGCAGTTAATTCCTTCAAATATGGCTCAAAAGTTGTTTTCCATAGGACAATATCCCAGGCATGAGAATTGCAAATCTATGTTTATTTAAGAGGCAGTGACCTGGTCTGTTTGTGGGGGTTTGTAAAATCTTCTGTCTGTCAGAAGGTAGGCCTGATGACAGAACACCAGGATAGTATTCGTATAAGATGTGGATAATTGGAAGTGCAAATGGGAGAGTATCCTGTGTCTTGGGTGAATGCCCTTCCATCTGGCAATTGCCACCTCTGTGGTTTGCCTCTCCCCTTCTTGAATGTCATATAAATTCTGTTCTAGACTTGAGCAGTGTTGCCAGTGAGTTTCATCAAAACCAATGTATTACTGCAGAAAGGGTCAGTTTTGACTTGTAATACTTTTTTTTTTTTAATGAAAAGTTTTTGACAGAAAATTCTCAAACCAGCTCTTATCTCAAATGTCAGTGTTGTTCTTTCTGTAAAGGAAAAGCTTTGTGGAAGCAGGACTAAGTTTTTGTTTTACCCATTTCCTCCAAATATGCATTCCCAAAGACAGATCCCTTCAAATGAGAATGCTTATTCTGAGCCATCACAACCTTTATCCTAGATTTTTATGGCTGCCTTGTTTTGGAAACACACAGCAGCTGCTGGTAGTGATACATTAAAATTTAGACTTTGGCACAGCTGAACCCTAAGTTTAAAGTCTGAACCACACTAAGGTAAAACTAGGAAATAGAAGTGCTTCAAAACAAACCTCTTGTGTTCCTCTAGACACAGAGAAGGCAAAGAAGTGAGCAACCCTGGACCTTCCCCCAGCTGGTGCCGTCACATAATCTCCACACACAGCACCAGGTAAAGAGGATGTGTGCAGAGGAGTCACCCAGGTCAGGGTTTCAAGACACAAAAAAAGAAAAAAAAAAAAAAGCTGCCTGGTCATCCAGGCTTTGTTGGGTCAAATAGAAAATGTGCATTGCAAGGCTCAGCCATGTGGAGAGGTCAAGTGAATGCCTTCAGTGGTTCTCCAGTTTTCTCCTCCTCCTCCTTTGATGACTGGCTTGTCAGCAAACTCACTTGAGCCCAGTGCTTTTCATTTAAAAGCTGACTTTTTGCAGTCATCTTGACTTGTAAGGAATGGGATGGGACTTAAGCCTACAGACCTCTAAAAAGTTAATTTCTCCTATGAAATATCCTTTATTCTGGCAGAAAGCCCTTGAACTGCTAGTAAAGGCAAGCCTGAGAGTGTTGACTGTAAAATGCCCTGCTCTAGAGAGAGCCTTGGTATGCAAACACTGTCACTCAGGTCTGTAATGATAGTGAACTACTGAGAGGAAAGGTGGACAAAAGATTTTATTAAAGACTGAAATAAAGATTGTTCTGTGTGGCTATCGCAGGTAGAAACCTGAATTATTTTCCCACTGAGTACTGTAGCATCAGGTGTCTGACAGAGCACAGGGAGTAGATCTCCATGTAGTACTTACATGAAAAACTCACCATGACTTTTGGCAGACTTTCATATTTAATATTAAAAAACCCCCAAACAACACAAGGCCTTAATATTTGTAATTTAGAGCAAATCTAGACAACAGCCCTAGCAGTTTCACCAATTCAAAGGACAGTGCTTGGCTCATGGACACTGCTGTGGGTGTGCTCTCAGAATTGAAGGTGCCAGTTATATTTTAGGAACAGCTTGGGCAGAAGTGGGAACCTGTTGTTGCAATCAGCAAAGGCCTGTCAGTGAATGCTGAAATTCTGCAGGACAAATCACAATGTTTTAGTCACATATTCTCTTTCTGCTCCATCTTCAGCAATGAATCTGTCCTTGAGAGTGGTGTGTCTGTTTAGCATCCAGTGAATAGGGGTTGATGAGTTTGGGTTTTTAGAATTTGTAATGTGGAGAACGGAAATATAAAGCTTGGTAAATACTAAAAAATTAAAATGTACTGACAAATGTTCAATTGCTTTGAATTATGAAGTGTATCAGTCAGCAGGGTATACAGCCTGTTGTTTAAACTTACTTTTTACAAGGGGGGCAGAAATACAGACTGGAAGAGGAGGAGATTAGATTAAAGAATATTTAGGTGAGATGAATGAACTCCAGTCAGCAGGGCCTGATGAAATTCACCCCAGAGTACTTAAAGGTGCTATCTGAAGCAATTGCTGAGCCATTAGCGATTATCTTTAAGAACTCACAGAGGAGAAAGGAGGTCCCTGAAGACAAGAGAAGGGCAAACACAGTGTATAATATTTTAAAGAGAGGGAAAAGGAGGACCCAGGGAATTACAGACCTGTCAATCTAACTTAGTCCTTGAAAGATTCAGGAACAAATCATTAAGCAATCACTCTGAAGTAGCCAGCTGATACAGGAAAACATAGTCCTGTCAAGAACGTTTGATGTCAAATCAATCTAATTTCCTTCTTTGTCACAGTAGCATGCCTATGAATAAAGAGGGAGCAGCAAATGCACTGGTGCTTGATTTTTAGTAACGCTTTTTGACATACATGACAGACTAAAGAATATGGTATAGATATAATTACAATGGGGTAGGTGCACAGCCTGTTGAAAAATAGCTCCTCAGCAATAGCTATCACTGGATCACTTTCAGGGAAGATATTTCAAGAAGGTCATTCAGCAGTTTCCTTATACTCAGTTCTTTTAAATAGTTTTGGTTTTTTTATTGACAACTAAACAACAAGCAAACAAAGTCAATCTCTCGATGTCAAAACTAGGAGATGATAGAAGTTCTTGGAGGTCAGGATCTGAATTTGAAATGATCTTCACAACTTGGAGAAACTACTCCCAAATATTTAAATTAAATTCATTCAGGAACAATCCAAAGTTCTGTGGTTGGGAAAGAGAGATGTAGATAGATAGGGGTGGGTGAAAGGTGGAGAAACAACCAGGCAGTAGCATATTTGAGTATTGAAGGGAATAATGAATTAAATGTTCTGGGCTATGGTTCAGAATCATCATCCTCGAGATACAACCAATATTTATTTTCCTCTCTTCACTGGAGTACTGCAACCAGTGCTCCCTTTCCCTGCAGGTGAAGAGAAGGACAAAAAAACCCAGGTAAATCAGACAGAACATAGGGCATGGAAAAGCACAAACTGTGAAGAGATGCCAAGGGAATTGGGTTTGTTCACTTTAGCCAAGGGAAGGCTGACAGTAACATGGCAGTAGATATCCAGTGCAGAGGTGGGGGCTGTGAACAAAACAGAGAGCAATTGTTCTCCTTGGTCGTGGAGAGGACAGATTTTTGTGTAGATTTACCAGTTAATGTCAGGGTGAGAAGGGCTGGTGCAGTCATGCAAGGATGCTCCTTTCTGCTGGTTTATTTTTTTCCTTTACCTTAGGACTAGTCAGACACTCCCTTTTGGGAACTCCTGGCTTTGTGTCAGTGTGGGGAACTCATGCCATGCAGTTTCTCCTACAGCTGCACATTTCTACTCCGGAAAAAATATGAAAAAATGTTCTTATATCTCAAGTTTCCATTTAAATGTTGCTTTCATTATGTGCCAGAAATGGTTTGATTTGATGGTCTTGCATTGCTCACCATGAAAATGTCAACATTTATTCCCCATTACCATCCTCTGCATTGAAGATACTGCAGAATTTTAGTTCATAATGAGCCAGCTGGTCCATTACACATACCCTTTTTGTAACATCAATTACTGCCTGCTTTAGACTCTCCTTCCTTCTCCATGGCAGCATCACTCCAAACCTTATTTCGTGGAAGATAAGAGACAAAACAGGCTTATATAAATATTAATTGACAATGTTGTGAAAAAGATTATCTGGGAATCTGTCCCTTGGAGAGAGCAGCAGAGCAGGCTGTTGGATTAAAAACATCTTAATGCAGCTCTCCAGCAGAACACAGACACCCCTAATGCCACTAACTATTGCAACCCAGACAGTCCCTTCTTTAAATTATACATAGGCTGAGAGAAGTCCTTGATTATAGGGTGCATGAGAAATAACCCCACAGTTACCGTCTGCTGGTTTGTTAGAGTGGCAAACACCCTCAGATTTGCTTTCAGCTATTAATTAACCAACCAGTCATTAACTGCTTCTAACAATTGATTTACAGGGAATTATTGCTTAAATAGCAGGAGGTATTTAAGAGGAAAATAAATTAAAACAGAGAACTGTTGGATCCTTGGGCACAAAAAGGACTCCTTGTAATATAGAGCATGGCTGCTACAGCACTGTAATTACAGAGTGATAAACAGTGATTGGGAAGTACGTTCCTTTCCAGAGACAATGACATTATGTCTCCTGGAAAGAGCCCTTTTGTCTACACTAATTGAATGATCTGAAATGAATGATGTTATCAGAAACCTAACTGAGGCAACTAATGTTATATTTATGGGTTATCAAAAATGTTTAATCACAGCTGTGGTCTCTCCGAGATGTGTCATGGACACTGCAGCATCCCAAAAATATGATTGAGGGCTGGTGTGGCACATTATCTTAATTAGAAAAGAGAATTACAAGTTCTTCCATTGGTTCTGCCTCCCTCCACACTGGCAGAACAAATGAGACCTATTAACCTAAGCACAAGAAAACACTGCCTCCTAATGACACCTTTTCCTCTCCCTGGACAGGGAGCGAACTAGTGGTTGCATAATTATTTTCCAAGGAAATCGTGACCCAAGTGAATTTAGGGAGCTTGTGACATGAGAAACCTCACTCTTGAGCCCCACTGTTGAATATGCCCGTGTTTGTGCTGCCAAGGTCAGCGTTTGGGTTGACTGAGCAGGCGCTGCTGAGCAGCTCATGGTGCATCTGCCCTTTCCTGGACAAATTAAACCGTATTTCACTGCCCTCTCCTGGAGTGAGAGGCTGCCTGCTCTGCTGCCTTCCAGGCCTTTTTGGTACCTCAGCACCAGGAAAAATGGTTGTAGTACTGGAGGCACAGGGAGGGCACTGCGGCTTTTTCAGACCTGAGCCTGTGATTTCCCTTGCTCTGAGGCTCTGAGTGAGACAGATGGGAAAGGGATGGGAAATATCACTGAAAACATAGATCCTGTGCTTCAGCTTTTGGGAATATTTGCTTTCATTGGCTATATGTTTCCCCTTCACCTGCATTTTTGGGAGCTGGTTTCTTGTAAATAGACTTGTGAAAGTGTGACCCATCCCATGGGGGCACTGAGAATAATGCTGAAGGTGTTCTGCTGGAGGATTAGGTTACTGAAGTAGAAAGGAGCTTAGGAAAATATCTGACTTGCTGTGGTAAGAAAAGGCACATCTTGGTCATTTTTAGAAAGTAAATTGGCAAAGCCCTGACTAGAGTCCTGTTCTGCTGCCTCCTGCCAGCAGCTGTGTCCTAACCTGTAGTCTTGCCTCTCTCACTTTTGTTTGCCTGGATAAATCAGTGGAAATTCTATACCTAAGATGTGGGGACATGGATTCTCCCTCAGGTTTCAAATCTTCAGTCAAAATCTCAGATTTTGTATCTAAGTTTCATAAACGCTACAATAATTATTTCCTCAGTCCTGAAATGAATGCAGACATTTCTGAGTAAAACTTTAAACTCACAAGCTTTCTCTTGTTCAGCTTCAGCTGGTTTGATCAGCATATATATATACATTTCTTTTTTGGTTTTAGCTTTGTTATGGATATCCTGGAAAGGAAAATCCATGGTAACCTCTTGCCTTTGACATCTCCCCTGCCCTTTCATTCAATACATATAGCTACAAAAGTATTTCACTTTTTGATTTCCTGTAGGATAGAGAGCTGTTTATAAAAGGCTGCAGAGAACAACAAATATTAAGCAGGAAGAGAGGGTTGGGATATTTTGTGTTTCTTCATCCTACCATTCCTGAGTGGCTGGATCTCAGTACGTTTCTGCACCAGGAGGTGGCACTGATAATTGCAGGGATCTGCAGCAGACCCAAACAAACCTCTTGACACAAAGTATGACTGCAGTCATGGAAATCTTCAAAAAGGATGTATATGTGTGTTTTAGCTTTATTTAGCTGCCTGCAGAATAATGGGAGACAGCCTGTATTTAGCCAAAATTATCAAAATTCTCAATTCATTCTCAAAATGACAGGAGTTTTATGAGTTGCCATAGGATGTGCAAAAACGAGTAGCTGCTGGCAAGGAGAGTATCAGTAGCAGGGTTCCCTAATGCATTTATAGTATTTCAAAACCTCATCAAACTGTTATCCAGTCAGACATACCTATTCCTTCCAAAATACGCCTGACAAAGTTCTGGTGTTCCTGCGAGTGGCAGGAGTCATACTGGTACGGCTTTTGGGCTGAAAACTCTTCTGTGATGGTTGTAGAACTAGAGCAAAATCCAGCCTAAATACCTTCAGGCACTGCAGTGCATGACTCCTAGATATCTGGGACAGGGTAAGTGTTTTTCATCTTGATATGAATAAACAGATATTGGAGAGAATCCTGCTAAAGGTGTGTCTCAGACTTTGATCCATGGATGGTGGTATTCTGTAAGACGTCGGGAGGTATCCTGTTTAAAAATTGCAAAATTATTTTAAAACTCTCATATATGCAAGCAAGGAAAGGAACAAATTGGAGAATTATAGTAAGAAGTGAACAGTCAGATGTTAGCATGCCCAAGTCGTGGTTCTGATTGAAAATATTACAGTAACACTGCACAGATTAGTCCTTGGGAAAAACAAATGTTTGTTTTTGATATCTATTATCACTCTTGCTTCTATGGTGTCTTCTCAGGACTGTGAGGAATAGCAGCAGCTCCTGCCTCTCCTGAGGATGCAGCTTTCCCCCACCCTGGGTATGTGAAAAAGAAGAGAGGGCTTTTCTTGTCTTGGAAAATATGAAGGGACCTTGTAGTAGCTCTTGCTTGAAGGCATTTTGGAGATACTAGAAGTGTGTCATTCAAAGCCTAAGAAATTTTACAGCTGCATTTGTGATCTCCAAAGAGTTCTGTAATTGCAAAGCTGTAAGCATGAAAAGGGATATCTTCCTCAAAACTCATTCTGGAGCTTCCCTACTTAGTTTCCTAAGCCTAATGGAGGCATAAGCACAAGGTGCTGAAACTCAGCAGCTGTGCACATGCCCAGATGTGAACCTCTCCTTGCACAAGGCTTGCTTCCAGTTCTTGCCTGGGCATCTCAAGCACAGCCCTCTGAAGGCTTACCCTGGCATGCCTGAGGAGTAAGATATAGCAGGAAAAGTAAATAAATTGTGCTGCTCTGTTGGAGGGTTCAATATTTTTAGGCAGTTGATATGACTGGCTTTGGGGGAATATGAAGCCCAGTTCCTCTCATTAGACAGCCTATCCAACTTGAAGTGCAAGGAGCAAGCAGACTCTGTTTTCCAATTTTAGCTCTGTGAGTATGAAGGAGTCAATAAAACTAATGAAACAATGATTGATTTAGTTTGTGTAGTGATGGTTGCCTCTGATTGTATCACCAGCTCCTCTCTAAACAGTTACCATAGTAATGAAAAATATCTGTAAGGATTTAGAGGTTTTAGGGACAAAAAATGAATAATTTAGTCTAAGAAATATCCAAGAAAGAAGTGATTAGGAGGAGATGATACTGGATTACTTCTCTGGTTGGTATTTCTCTGTGCACATCATGACATAGCCACAGACATATCCATTTGCACACCTGTTCTTTGCTCTTATATCTACATCTCCCAAGATCAGTAGGGATTGTTTATTGAACAAATTTGCTTCCTTCTTCAACTAGACTTAGACAAACTCAGAAGAAAATGCCTTGCCTAAACAGTTCCCTTTTTATGCTGTAGGAATGAACCTGACATTTATTTAATGTCATATCTCTTTTTTTCTCACATTTAATCAATTTTAATTGATCTCTAGTGGTCTTAGTTCAACTTAATGAAGTATGGCATGTTTGAAACAACCATAAAGCTGATGAAGTAGATACAGTAACTGCTTTGTTGGGTTTTTTTCCCCCTGTTGTTATCTAATTAATGCTTTTTCTTCTTTTCCATAATTTCTTCTTTCCTTTGGAATACGAATTCAAGGGACTTAATGGAGATAGAATGATTCCACTGCTGTTATGTTGAACTAAAGTACTAGAAAAGCTGCTAAAATCCATGCCAGAGCATTAGTAGCAGCATTTGAAATGAGCTTATTTTATGTTCTCTCCAGTCAAATTTCTTTTTTTTTTTGTGACTATTAGAGAATTTAGGTCAAACTACAGTAAAAAGAGGCTCTGAATAGAGCCTATGAGTGTTTTTAAGACCCTGATTAGTTTGTGGGTTTCAGGTACTTGAATGAGCTTTGTGTGAGGTGTTGCCTGCTGTCATGGATAATTCACAGACTGGTCATTATATTATCCCTTCTTCTTTTTAAATTTAAAATACAGAAAAGCATTTATTCACCCCCTCAGTTCTTCTTAAAGGCTTGATGTGTCATTAAGTCCCTGTTTAAGAGTCCAAATAAATGTTTCAAGGGTTGAGTGTGAGCAGGAAATGTCTGCAACAAGGACCGTGAGCAGCTCTGAAATTGCCCACAAAGGCTTTCCTTGCTCCAAGCTATGCAAAATATTTGAGCAGAGGAAAGAGGAGAAGGCTGACATTTGAATTAAGAATTGTTGAGCTCTGAGTGTTTTTGAGATTGAAGATCTGGCAGCAATTAAGGTGAACTGAAGTGCAGCTTATCTGTTTGGCTGGATTTCCAGGGCTAACACATCCCTCATCCAGGAAGTGTACAGATTCCCAAGAGAGGAGCTGGGATGGAAAAATATTTTTTTTTACTGAGAGTACTTTCGCAGGTGTTCTTCCCTTTTGACAATTATTCCCAAATAGCTTCTTTCCTTCAGCTGTGTGCAAGGCTCACCTGCACCTGGGTGTCAGAAATTTGCACTCGAAGGGCCATTTCTTGATGAAATATCTGGGCAGGGAGCTCCACAATAGCCTTGAGATTGGTCTGTAGCTGTCTGGGCCTTTTATCCAGCGCTTCTCACCAGAAGTTAATTCTGTTTCCCCCACAGGATTTTGTTCATGTTGATTTAATCCAGAACATTTAAGGTACTGACAAATAGTAAAGAATAACAACAAAGCACTGACTGAAAGCCTGAAAAAAAGAAGAGTCTGGGGTGACCTTATGGTGTCCTTTCAGGGGGCCAACTGGAAAGCTTGAGGAGGACTTCTGACAAGGGCATTTATTGTTAGAACAAGGGGGAATGGACTCAAACTGAGAGAGTATGTTTAGATTACACATTAGGAAGAAATTCTTTACTTCAAGAGGGGTGAGGCACTGGCACAGGTGGCCCAGAGCAGTTGCAGGTGCCCCATCCCTGGAAGCATTCATGGCCAGATTGGATGAGGCTTTGAGCAGCCTGTTCTAGTGGAAGGTGTCCCTGTCCATGGCAGGGGGTGGAAACTGGACGGTCTTTAAAAACTCCTCCAACCCAAACCATTCTATGGTTCTGTGAAAGAGGAAATCTTCCTCTCAGCTGGTTTCATCTGAAACATCTGATGTTATTTCTGCTGAAGTGTAGCTCCTCTACGAAGAAAACACTTCTTAAAGAAAAAGAAGCATCACATGGCATGAAAAGAAGCTTTCATTTGGTATCCATGTTGGAAGGGGGGTACAGATGCAAAATATTGGTCACTGTAAACTATTTATAGAAAAGTATTCCTTAATTTCCTGGCAATAAAATGAAAGGCAGAGAGAAATTCAGCTAAAGCGAGTTTAATAGACTCTAAAATATTTGTAGGAATGAGTCCAACCTTTGAATCTTAGATTATTCAGTTATGATGCTTTGAGGTTTAATTTCTGTATGCAAAAATACCCTTCTTGGGAATGATAATTTGATTTCTGTAGCTTATTCCCACAAGGGCTGAGTAGGTTTGTGACCAATCTGGCCATACCAGGTGAATTTGTTTCAATTTAAATGGCTCCAAGACCACTGAAGGAATGAGAAAGAACACCTCTTACATCTTGCTCTATATCTGAAACCCATATCCATGTACAGGAATGTCTCCTTGGAGAATTAACACTGGCTGTTAAATACATAGAGGTAAAAGAGACCTTTTAAATGCAATGTTCATCTCTTTGTGCACATTCTTTTCTCAAGATGTTTTGGCCTTGAGTGCAGGAAGTTTCTCCTGTCACTTTAGGAGCAAGCTTCAAGTCCACATAAGTTCAGGTATGCTGCAGGAAAGAAATAAAAAATAAAAATATGCAGGTGATAGGATCTGATTCAGGATAGGATCTGGGTACCTGCACTGGGACTTGTCTGAAATTGCTTTGCTTTTCTCAAAGACAGTAGCCTGTGTTTCTGGATGGATCCAGGGAAACTTGAAAGGCATTGTTTTGAAGGGCTGCTGGCTTTTCCTACAGTTCATCACAGATCTTGTTAGGAAAGGAAGGAGAGGAAACTGGGCAACTGCACTGCTCAGCCATGAGGAAATGCACAATGAGTGTGATGAAGCCAGCAGCTGCAGGACAATGGGAACAGGCCGGGGCTATTTTTGTTAGTGAACAATCAATCAAACGTGTGAGACCTTATCATCTTCCCTTCTCGCCTTCTCCCCCCACTTTTCTTCAACACTGGAAATCTTCCCAAAGAGAAACAGCTTTCCTTTTCTCTTAGCAGAGCTGATTACCGTAATAATTTTCTCTTTCATCTCAGAGCAGGTTTCTTCTGGAAGCCTTTGATGGCTTCCTCTGAGCACAGTTATTGTCTTGCTGTGGCTGAGTGACTTGCAGCTGGGTCATGCCTGGCACTGTGAAACCTGGGAGAGCATTAATCAGTATTTACAAGTGAGTAAGGGTCCCCTCACCTCTCACTTGCTGGATGTAGAGGCTGGAAGCATTTCTCCCAGAGTTACCCTCAGGGTAGAAATCTGAATTTGAACTGGGCATAGCTTTCACAGATGGAAAATAAACAGCAAGTGTTTCCATCCTATAAGATGTAATGAGAAAAAATACATAATTAAGATGGTAATCAGTGCTCCAATAGCTGAATTCTCTGTTATTTTTATGAGTCTTTTCTCAGAACAGTCCTTTTAAATGTCATGGCAATATTAGCTCCAACTTACAAATGGAAAAATAGAAGGACATAAACACATGATTTATGGTGTTAAGTAAAAAACAAAAGAAAAAAACATATTTTTTGCTCTCTCTAAACAGAATTGCTTTCTTACTTTATATTCAGATATAAGTGAACCCTCACAGTATAGTTACGTCTAATTTATATCATTACAATATTCTATGTACCAACACTAGATATAGTACCCTAGATTCTCATACTTCATAAATATGAAGGGAATGTTAATTTGTAAATGAGTTTTTCCAACATCTTGTGATATTTCAAGCATGCACTGAAACAGCACTTCAGGTTTGCTATTAACTTTTTTTAAATCTTCAGTTCTTTACTGTGTAAGTCCTTCTCCCTGTGTTAAGCAGCCTATTAGTCATGGAAGATCAATACTTTTTGCTCTTCTATCAATTATCTTGGCATCACTGAGATCTGGCCAGAATTTTGTATCACAGTTCTTGCTACTCCTTAAATTTCATTATAATGATATGTTTACATCAGTAACAGTTCGATCAAAATTGGATGTGTTTATAACACTTACCACAGTTTAGATTAACAGCTTACTTCCATTTTACTACAAGGAAACTGCTAAATTGACTGTAATTCCTAATCAATATAGGCATAATTCTTAGAATTTAAATAGGTTTTTAAGTGTTGCCCGTGCTGCTAAAGGTGACACGGATGTCCTGCAATTTGTTACCCAGCTGCTGCAGAATCCATTTCCAAGCAGTCGATTGTTTCATTCCAATTCCAGTTACCAAACCCAGCAAGACTTAATTACTAGCTCTTTTTTTTTTTTCTATTTCCCAGTGCCTTTCCTTCACCTAGGCTTGGTTTAATGAGCAGCAATGTTATATCATGAAACAATCTCAAAATGTCTAATGACTCAATCCATCATCATTATAACACATCCATGCCTACTGCAGAGGAGATACTGCTGGTGGGTACAACTGTCTGATTCCCTCTTTAACCCCTGAGGATCATAAACTTTCTCTTATCATCCCATTAGAGTGATAACTCAGGGTAATAACTCCTCACTTCACTACACTTGTCCAAATATGCTTCTCTGTTCCCAATTTGTGTCTACCAGTTCACCATGATTTTTCTCAAAAAAAGGCTCAATTTCAGTGGGAAGAGCTGCAGCTTAAACTCAGCTCAGTACTTAGCATTAAGATCACAGATTTCTCAGAGTTTTCAGAATATTGGAGTTGATGGTCTGCCCTTGAATAACCATTCTTTGTCAGTGTTTGACTGTGTTTCATGGGAGGACCTAAGCGTGTTTCTGAGCGTGCCTCAGGCACACGCTGCTCCCATATTAGAGAGCAGCAGTCCCTACTCAGTATATCCTCCTTGCTCTCTTGTGGGAAGAAAACCTACCCACCTGGTACCAGGACGTTTTTGGGATAGGTCACTCAATGAAACTGCCAGGCACTTTCTGAGCATACCGTGGGACTTGGCCACTACTCAGCCCAAATGCACCCAAAAGAGGCTTGACTAACTTCTCTCCCTCTCACAAACCCTCCCTTGTTGCCTTCACAGCCATCACATGAGATGGCAAGTTTTGGACTTGCATGATTGAGCACAACCTTGGATAGATAAACACTGTTCCATTGATCAGAGGTAAGTTGGCATCCTGAGGGAGGCCAGCACTGTAGGCTAGGCAAGAGCTCTACTGAAAATAGATGCCTATTTCCTATTAATTTAATTTCTCTTGCTGCTCAGATCGAGTGATGGAAGCCAGGTGTTGGTCAAATCCTACCAGAGGTATTTTCTTTCTGGATGTAGCTCTACTGGACCAAACTGATACAAAGACTAGAGAATAAGAGCTTCCAAACAAGTAAGTGTCTAAGTGTTATAGCACCATGCTTATTATTTCTTGCCTTTTCTATTTCCTGACTGACTCTTTCTGAACAGAATAAAACAAGACTCAGCAAAGCTTTTTAACAGCTTACATGATTCCATAACTTGATTTCCCTGGTTTCAGGGAAAAAAGGAGCTTCAAAACCTCTTCTCTGAAGCAGCTGGAACTCAACTTATCTCTTGCCCCTGTGGCCCTACCCTGGAAAGATTGCTGCCCTCTGACTTTAGCTCTGAATTGCACAGTGAAATGCTCAGAAACTGGAGCCAGGTTTGGTCAGTGCTTCTGAGTATTTAAGAGCTCTGTCATCAAGACAAGAACTTTCTTTTCAAATCAACTCAGAGAGAAAAAAAAATACACGAGAGGAACAGGAAAGATAATCTCTCAGCTCACACAACA
The DNA here is from genome assembly GCF_028551555.1 of Melozone crissalis. Lineage (NCBI taxonomy): Eukaryota > Metazoa > Chordata > Aves > Passeriformes > Passerellidae > Melozone > Melozone crissalis. The sequence goes on along the minus strand of NW_026535784.1, from coordinate 38,902,657 downwards.
CAAAGCTGATTTTGGTGTCCTTGGAGATGGACAATATTTTTAATCTAATTGTCACAAGCGAGTCTGAGTTTAGTGAACCTGGGATCTGTTTCCACTCTCTCAGGCATAGTGAATCAAAAGCAGTTTCATAACAAATCCCAAATATACTGGGCTCTCCATCTTATTGGAGCAGGCAAGACTGATGGGCCCCAGCTATGTAACTATCACCAAACCTGCTTCAGGAGTTCCAGTGTGAGCAGATGGGCCCCTTCAAAAGCACCCATCCCTCTCCACTGCTCCCTGCTTTCACAGGCATGGACTGAGTGGGTGTAAACAGTGCTCAGGCTGGGCTGCCTGGATCCTGTCCCATCTTCTAAGCAGCTCTCCTGTATCTAATGATGGAAAAAATCTTTCCCATTTCCAGTCTTTCTGCCTGAGATTGTAAATGTGAGTCCTTTTCCCAGTGAAGAAGTTTGACAGGCTAGCAATGGCAGGTTGTTAATACTTAGATGACTTCAAGTACAATATCAGATTTGTTGCCTGGCTTGGGGTTTGTCTAGACGAGTTGTTTTATTAGATAGCAGATAGTTTGGAAATCGTTTGCAGTGACAGGGCCGAGTATAATTGGAATTCTCTGTTCCCAGATCAGAAGAAATGGGGTTGGGAAAGTGGGGACCAAAACTCCCACATTTCTCATTCAGATGGAAAAATGCATATAGATGTAGATTTAGATATAGGGGGGTGTGTGTGTGTGTGTGCGCGCATTATTGAGAGAAATGAGGTTCACTCTGTTTATCGGGGATCCTTGAGCACCTCTGATAAATCACAGGAAGAATTTCCTTGGTACCCCCTTAGTGCCAATATTGGTATAGTGAATTTACAATATTTGAGAGTTCTTCACTTTGGGTCATTCTTCACCTTTCTCCTTTGCCCTTCTCTTTCTCAGTCCCCATTCCACCCCACTCTGCCCATCTGTCTCTGCCCATTTTCTTCGGCCTTCATTCTCCTCTGCCCTTCTTCTCTGCCCTTTTTTTTCTTCTCCTTCCTTTCTCTGCCTCCCTCCTGTCTCTGCCCTTCTTCAGCTTTCTCTGACCTTCTCTTTTTTCCTGATCCTTTGTACTTCTTCCTCTTTCATCTCCACCCCTCTTCTCTGCTGTTCTGTTCCATCTGCCCAGCTCTCTCTGACCTTCTCTGACATTCTTTGAACTTATCTGACCTTCTCTTCACTTCTGTTGTTTTCTCTGCCCTTCTTTAACCTCTGCCCATCTCCACTCTTTCTGCTTTTCTGCCATTCTTCTCTTCATTTTTCACCCTTCTTTGCTGCACTCCTCTGCAGCACTCACCCCAGCTCTGCCCCACTCTGATCTTTTTTGACATTCTTTGATTTTATTGCCCTTCTTTCTCCCCTTTACACACCTTTCAGCCCTTTTCTCACTGCCTGTCCATCTCTACACACTGCTCTCATCCCTCTTTTGCCTTTCTCTGTCCTTCTTCACCTCCTCTAGCCTGCTCTCCCACATGCCATAAAACCATAGCTACAGGCCATACCCTCAACTCCCTTTCCCTTCTTCTCTGCCATCTTCTCTGCTGTTCCCTGCTTTCCTGTGCCACTCTTCTCCCCTTTCTTCCCCTTTTCACCTGCCTATATCATCAGGATACCTGGAGTTAACACTGTTAATTTATTTAGTGCTATTCCCCAGGATGAATAAATGTATTTTTTCTGTACACTTGAAGCTAACGCTTGATGATAGCTGCACATCACCATAGAAACCAGGACAGGTTCTTCTGTAAGTCAAAGGTTAATTTATAATTATTTTTGAAATCATCTTGCTCAGATGCATCAGTGTAGACAGGACTTGTCCAAAAGGACTTGTCTTCTCCTTTACCAAATTATCTATCTTTCTATTCTAGCTCTTCCAAAAATACATTAACATGGCTCCTATTTACTTTAGACAGAGTTTCCATAAGGTGTTATACAAGATAACTGTCTGGTTTTGAGTGTTCGTAGCTATGTTTGCAATTGACAGAGTTACTGACAGCCCCAGCTCTCTGTGGGATGGCTGTGGACCAGAGCACAGATGACTCATTGTGTATGATGTTGTTTCACACCAAAGTGTTTGCTCTGTGTACCGAACATGTGTGCAAGTCAATAGCAAAAAGTTTGAGAACAAACACAGCTTAGATGGAAAAAAAATTCAAATTGACTGAAATCATTGTGCCCAAGTCAGAAACAGCAATATAAATGTCTTTTTAAAGGACAAGTTTTACTTGGGATCGTTCTTGCATCTTCTGCCACTGTTTGAGGGTCAGGCAGTGTGAAGAGCTCTTGGCATTTCCTTGCAGCAAAAGTCTTTTCATTCCAAAGATGGGCAGAAGGGGGTTTGGGTCACTGCTCAGATTTCCCCCATTCAGCAGCAATACCCAATCACTGGATGGTATTTTTCCCTTGGAAACACAGACTTTTGCCAAAACTGTTTTTCTCCCCCAGCTGCCTTTTCATAGTTCAGCAGATATCTGAATAACTGGTTTTGTATTTGGAGCTATTTAGTTGCCTTGTTGCCAATTAACCCTCCCCTAAAGCCCTTGCACATCTATAAGGTGTAGTTAATAAAGTCCTTTTGATCTGTTAATGTCCTCCTAGGAACAGCCTCAGTCACATGGAGGTGTCCCCTCAGCTGCCTCCTCTCTCCCCAGCTGAACTAAAACACATCTCTGAGAACAGCACATTTCTTCAGTCCCTCAGAATGCTTGACTGTACCTCTGGGCCACAACTTCTTTTATTAAAAAAACCCTCTACAATGTATGTTGGAAGATTTCCCATCTGCAGGACACTATACACTTACAAAGGCAATCTCCTAGTGTAGGGGCAATCTCCCCTTTATGAAGATGTGGTAAAGGACATAGAAATAATCCACTTATCTGGTTGGCAGAAAACAAATTGCCTTTGTGCTAGTGTAGGAGATTAAACTGTGTAATTTACTTATAAAATCAGGTGTCTCATGGAGTATGGGTATAAACCTACAAAGACTTCAGGAATCTTTACTGGGCTTTGGATGGTGTCCATAAGATCTTGTTGTAGGTGACAGCCAGGTTCAGAGAGTGCTGTCTCATGGGGATCACTAGGATGAGTCATTCTTACTTATGTGGAGGCTTCCGTATGTGGTAATGTGCTCAGGGGACTGGGGAGCAAAGGAAATCCTCTCAGTAATTTCCCCCAGTCTGTGGCAATGTCCCTTCTGCAAAGTATTTCCACACCCTAGACCTGCTCTTGCAGCTTGTGTGTTTCTGGAAGCACAGCAGCCAATGAAGCCAAGATGTTCACACCCTCAAGGAGTGTCCTGAGACATGGCTGAGCTTTGTCAGCTGCAAGGCTCCAGATATGGCCAGGCTGGGGCAGACAGGGAATTCCCATTTTCCTATGCTACAGACAAGCCACAAGGCTGCAGTACCATCCCTTTCTTTTCTGTGCTTGCAGAGGCTGAGCTGCAATAATGTCAGTTCCACTGCAGGCAAGGAGCCACCTCCTGGGACCAGCCTGAGGGACAAATCCAACCTTGAAAAACAGCCAGCAGGATGACATGCAGATCAAAGGGGTATTGCAGAGCTCAGCTGCAAGAGATCCCTTAGAGAGTTTTTAAAGCATTTTAGCCACCCTTAACTTCCTTTAAATGGAGCACAGGTTCTCTCTGGAAGAAAAAGAAGAGCAGAGTTTGGTACATGCCCTGAAATGCGCAGGCACCTGAGGAGCAGTGCCATCTTCTACACCTGTTTGCTCAGTGACTGTGATGTTTGCAAGAGGTTTATTATTCCTATTGTACCTTTAGGAAAATTACCCCACAAATCTCTGAAGCTGGAAAAACTCTGTTTTGGTGACATTTAAACTTTTTAGGTGTCATCACAAGAATTTTAATGTAGTGTGTGTGTGTGTGTATGTGTATCCAATGTCCCACAAAGTGTGGGCAATGTGTATGGGTGTGAAAGAATTTTCCCAAGAGCAAGAGGCAGAGCAGTTATTTCAGTATTTCATGTGCCTTGGTAAATTTGTTTTTAATGAGAGAAAGAATGGGGTTTTTGTTTTGTTTTGTTTTGTTTTTTTTCCCAGTTTCCATGCTGTAGTTGGATTTATCAGTCCGTCAATGGACATAAACAGTGTAAGTGCGTGACAGTATCTGCATGCCAGTGCAGGTTTCCAAAAACGTACAAGCTACAGTGAGCCATCCTATTTTGCAGTCAAATTCCATGTCTCTGATGGATTTCCCCTCACTGTTGCTAGGAGATGAAGGTAATGCCTAACAAAGGATATATTGACAAGAAATTTTCCAGAACAAATCTATCTTGTTATGGTAAGTAGAGACTGACATAAAATGGATATTGCTGGATTTATTTCCTCAGTGGTGGCACTGGCAAAATTGCATACATCAAGTGAAGGTGAAATTTCCCCATCACAAATGCAGTTTTGTTTTGTTGACATAAAGACTTTGAGTGTGTTTAATGCCGAAAGCACTGCTGCCTTCCAGTGTATTTTGTTTCTAGGCTAATAGGATGAACACATCCTACACCAGCAATTTTCCTTCTTCCCTTCTCTGCTACTTCTCCCTTTCAGGAAGAAAAAGGGCTTATCAGACTGGTTCCCCTCTTTTCATGACTCTTCTGGGAAACGTGGATTCCTTCGTTTAAAGCAGGGGAAAAATGTGCATGACTTGGGACATGTTGAGATTTGGCAAAGAAGCACCTAAATGCAATGGAAAAGCAGATCAGCCTCTTGCTTTATAGCTCCAGGCACATCTGCATTAAAACAAAACAAAACACAAAGTTAAATGGAAATCTGATAAACAGAGGAACTTCAGGAATTCTCATGGAAAGTTTAAATTCCTAGAGAATGACAAATTTTCCCCCTTTCTTCTGGTGACATAATGAACACACAAATAGATTTGAACAGCAAAAACCAACATGACTTGAGCCATATAAAATATAAATTTTGCTGGGGAAAAAGTTTTGTTCTGGTGTGACATTTATATTTTCCCATCCACTGCCATCCCAGCAGTTCCTATGCCACCACAGGAGTCTCTGGCTCTGAACACATGCAAGTAAACAACTTGCTGTCTAGAAAGATGAGGCCAAGGCTGAAAAGCAGATTGCCTTTTTCAGGGTAGGAAAGGAGTCAGGGAGAAACACATTCCCCTTCATTTTCCTGTATGCATCATTGCACAGAGGGAACAGAGAATCTAAACTTTTTTGAGTTTAAGCTACTGTGTCCCTGACTCCACAACTATTGGGTGCAAATATTGGGCTGGTTTCATCTTGGGTGTGAATCTGCTCACACAGGCAGGGCCATCTGCACAGGCCAGTGGCAGGTGTGGTCCCCTCCTCCTCTGTTCACAAATGAATGGTGTGGAAGCGAATGAAGGCAGAAATTGTCACTTCTTATCATCTCACTCCTTGGCTGGTCCCCTTTTGGGATGCCTGTTTTCCTTCTGCCTTGCAGGGCACCATGAAGGTGAACCCACCAGTTGGCCAGAAAAATGCAAGTGGGAAAGGAGGTGGCACATCCTGCCTGGAGTCACTTGGTACCATCACAGCCCTTCCCTGTTTTGGGAGGAGGGAGGGAAATGCTGTTTCTGTGGTATTGATGAGAAAGCCTTGGAGAAGCACTCTTTCCACCACAGCTCTGAACGTCTGTGTCAACCTTTGTAGCACTGGTAATCACAACCAAAAGTTGCCACAAGTCAGAAATGTGCATTAAATTTGTCAATTCGCTTGCACAGGGTTTTAACTAGACAGGAATGCACTGAGATGTTATCTCTATTTGTTTTGATGGAGAGAGGGGACAGCTGGGAAGGGCCTTGCAGCTCCTACTGTTACTGCACTTATCCGGTTTTCTGCTGTAATATCCTGTTTTTAGATGCTTACATTTCAGCCAAGCATTAACCATTTAGGATGAGACTGACCATGCTGGGATGGCGCAGGCCTGCACCTGTGAAATAGAAGTTTTAAAAAAAAGTGATGTAATTTTTTTCCAGATCAAAGCCAAGTGAGGGGGCGGGGGGCAATATTTTGTTCCATATTAAAAGATCAGTGCAATTTCTTTGCTTTGAGATTTGGCATGGTGGTAGCCGTTAGGTGAAAAGGCTCTTTGCTGAACATATGGCAAACCAAGCACATTTAGCCAAAGTAAAAAAAAATAGTTACAATAAGCCCTTAAAGCACAGGCAGAGCACACTTGCATTCAGCAGAGACTTGTTTCTCAAGACTGAGTTGCTTAAGGATTTGCTCTTATCGATGTGTCCTGTTGGTTTCCCCCAAGTTACAGCTCTGCAGGGTGTGGATCCTCTCCCCACAAACCTGTGCAGTGTACGAGGCACCTCTTGGCAATGTGGAGAGGTACAGCTAGAGAGTGGAAAACAGAGCAGAACTTGGGCAGCTTGGGCAGCCTCCACCAGAGCCTGAAACGTGACTGCTCTCTGCTAGGTAGCAATGCCTCCTCTGGGCTGGGGCTGACTGCAGTGGGACGACAGACTGCAAACAAAGCGCAGCACCTTTACAATACACCAGGCAACCTGGAGTGGGAGGTTTGGGAAACAGCCTTTTTGATGGGGAGAGATGGAGAAAAGATAGCAAAGATGACAAAGGAGATTTTTTGAGGAAGGGAGATTTGCTGGGTAAAATCTGAAGGCAGATTGTGAAAATCAGGAGCTCTGAAGAGAACCAACAAGTTGCATATGAGAGTAGAGCCATGGCACAGGGAAAATGACTACCAGGACACAGTAAAGTAACAACATCAAGAAATTAACAGAACAGGAAAGGAAAAACAGAGAAGAGAAATCTTTTCCTTCTTCTTTTACATTTATGCCAAGTGCTTATTTTCTTTATCCAGCCCAGTGTAGTTCATATCCAAGGGTCATTCATGGGGATGGTTAAAAATCAGAATCAAATTTTCTTCAGCCCTTTGCAGCTTTAGGCTGAGCACAGTACCCACTCTCTCTGCTAGCCACATTGGTTTCTGCAATCTTCAAGGCACTGGTGACTTCTTTTCCAAAGGTTCAATAGGTAGGATGTTGTTAAGCTCCCATTTTCTACTGTCTGTTGTAGAACAGCAATTTGCAGATGCTCCTGAAAGCCATACTTATACCACTGCTCAGCTTCAGAGAGCTCCAAGTGCTGTGAAAGGCAACACTCTTTGTGACTTTTGGGTGTCAGCCAAAAGTTGAACATGGACATTCAAAGCACTCGAGTCCCTATTAGTTTAAACAGAGTTTAGACCATCAGGTGTGATGGCCACAAAGTTTTGGGAAAATATTGGTGACCAGGGTGTGCTGACAATGGAAAATTTTTTACCAAAGAATTCATCGGAAAAATGCTTTTTTATGGCATTGACTCTGCATCACTGTCATTTGTCAGGTATTTACTGAACTTCAACAAATTGTCTTCAGCAGGCTTGAATCAGCATTCAGTAAGTTGGTCAAATGTGACTGAACTCTGTGGCCTCTTAACTGTGAGGCCACAGGTAAGATGTTAAATGTATTTTGCGTTCCACTGAGTGTTTTTTGAAAAAAAAAAGCATTTTTCCGGCATGTCCCCAGTATTACACAGACTGCCATTACTCACATATTATTTAGCTCATGCACTGGCAAATTAAAATGGAAAAAGCCTTTTCACAGAAGCTGCAAATAGAAGAAAATCTTAGCTGTATGCAAAAGTCTATTTCTTCTGTGGTCCTGCCCTTACAAGGAGCAGCCACAACTCTTTTCCTATCCATCCAAATTAGATATTTTTCAGTACTTGAACATAATATTCATCTGCCTTGAGTGGCTCCTGACTTTGTGAAGAGCAGATGTCCTGTGATAGCTGTGGGCTGCTGCACTGAGTGTCTCAAAGCTCACCAGAGTGACTTTAACTGCTTTAGTTTCTCCTACATTCCTAACACTTCTGACATCTTAGTTTATTAAGTGTGTCTTGTGTTCTTCTCTTCTATTTCCCTCTCTCCTCTGCTCACCTGTGAAGAGTGTTATTAATTCAAATATATTTCAGCTACCTCTGTTCACTGAAACCATATATATGTATTATGGGACTCTTTACAGAAATGGCTGGAGCTGGCTTCACTTTTGCACTCTGCTCTCTGAGAGCTGGCATTTCTGGAGTCTGTCCAGGTGTATAGACATAAGAAAAGATTCTAGAAATTTTATGGAATATGTAGAGTATAAGACAGGAAAACTCTGGAAACATAAACAGTAGTTTATAGTTATCTGTAAACTGTGAAATACCAGATTATTTTCTGATTCAAGTATGAGCATACACACATGGTGTGATAATCTTCATACGAATTATATCGAACCCTTAAAAAACCATTGCAATGTCGCACAAAGATTTTTTTGAGGAAAAAAATATTAAGGTAACTTTGTTTTCCCTAACAGACATTATGAGTTAATTGCTTTGAAAGGAAAATCTCTTCTTGTGTTCCTGCTTCACTCTGTGTGAGAGACTAAAGTGTTAATAATGGTTAATGACTCAAAACAATCGGCCATTTGTGGAGGTGAGTAATTAGTTCATGTATGCTGACCTAAGAGGAGCTGTCATGTCTTAGAAGGGGTTGTAAACCATCAAAGACCCCCAGAGTGCCCACAGACTCCTTTCTGGAGCCTTTCATCCCCACCCCTGATGAATGAGGACTGCAGCCATCACCTTAACCAACAGCTCATCACAGGATCCATGTGTGGTGACATCTTTCTACTCTTATCTTTTATTACTCTTTCTTTCCTTTTTTTACACATTTTCTTGTTGTTTCTATGCTTTTATATTGCTGTATTCCTACAGGTAGTAACACAAAAGGCTACATATCTTTTTTTCTATTGCAACCAAATTGTTCAAAAATAAGCCCTACATATATATATTCATGAACACTGATCATTCAGTGTTGTTTCAGTCTAATTCACCCCAATGGACCTATTAAGGAGAACCTGAGTTACCCTTTCCTTCAGAGGCAGGTCATAACGTGAAGATATGGGTTCTTTTCTAAGAGAAAAATTTATTTATGAGGCAGTAATTAGTTCTTAATTCTTCATTGCAGTTACCTCAGTCAACCCATTAGCATGAACTTCATAATGTATGAAACCTGCCCTGTTTTTCAAAGCACAAAGTCTAAAGACAAAAGTCTAAAAGTTCCTTTTAGGAGAAATAGTGGTTGTCTTTAGTCACTAAAAAAGTTTCTTTATTGCTTTCTCTTCTATATTCAGAATGTCTTAGAAACTGCAAATGTACAGTCTGTATTTAATGTAAAAATTAATTTCTAATAGCAGAACCTTAATGAAGATGTTCTAGAGAAGAATACAAAGTTAAGCAGATTGTGGGAATATAAATTCTATGTAGATGGAATGGGATGTCAACTGTAATTTCAGAATTTCTTTGACAACCAAGGAAGGATATTCAAAACCTTGAAAGATATTCAAAATTAAAGTGGAACCTTTAATTCTTATTGAGACATAGCTGTGATAGCACTGTTGTGGTCTCATTCCAAATGGGGCTTTATAATTAATTACTAAGTCATGAAGATTGTAACATTTATTATTATTAGACCATATTTTTAAATTATTATTATTATTATATTATGATCTTCCTTTCTGCCTTTCATTTGTGTCCTGATGATGTGGTTTTCCTTCTGTACAACTGCTATTTAACTCATAAAATATACAGGATAAAGTCTTGTTTGGATCCAAGTGTGGCACGCAGAGCAATCTAACTGCAGTGCTGTTAATTAGACTACAGCTATTTTGCATATCAAAAATATCTGTTTGAATTTCAGCAGGAGTTGGTGTAATTTTTATACAAAGACTGCAAAGACCTGTGGAGGCCTTTGTGTGTAAAGATACCACTTAAATGTAAACCACTGTGCTTTGATACCATCTACACAAGGTTTGATCAACAAAGGGGCCAGGGAGCACCAGCAGCTCCCAGTGGAGATGGAGCCGCTTGGATCCTCACTGTGGGGGAAGCAGCTCCTCTCCTTTCCTCCCAGGACTTTGCTCAGGGTGCTGGGCTCAGGTTTCTCAGATCTGAGCAGCCTGGCAGAAGGACCTAAGGGACGATCTAGTGATTTATTTTTTTTAATTAATTTTCTGCCTATGTTCCTCTCTTTACTTCTCACGCAGCCTTTGCTGTGATAGAAAGAAAACTGCCTTTCTAGCACACTTCCAACTCCAGCCCTGGACATGTCGCTTAGTGGGCTCTTGCACAAAGCCCCTGCTGCTGCAGCTGTGTGGCAAACGCTTGTTGTTTATGTAAGTATTAACCATGAGAAGTTTTATTTCTCATTTGCTATTTCCTTGCCAATTTCCAAGTGCAGAGACAAAGGATCTAGGGACTACACTGTTTTTAAACCTGCAAAAACTCAGAGAAGGAAAACATGTCCACGATTCCAGGTGCAAACTCCAGAGCAACATTAAGGGTGAAGGGTTTTCTTTCTCACTTGCTTTTCAATTTCTTTAATTTTTCCAAATGGTTTAATTAGTTCAGGTGATTTAATTAACAATTACACTGCTTAAGTTTGCTCTGAAAAGGTTTGACTGAATCAAGCCCTTGTCCTTCCTTTTGCATCAAACTAACAATATAAAAATCCTTAAGGAGCAGGGAACTAAGAGCAGTAGGTTCACAGAAAATGAAGCCTGGAATCAGAGTTTGGTCACCAGAGCTGCTGGCTTTGGCTCCCTTCACATTGCAAGGGAGAAGGTAACATGTAGTTTAAAAAACAAAGAGGATTTTTTCTTTCAGGTATAGGCAAGGAATGTTTGGGGGTTTTATTTTGTTTTGGGGTTCTTTTATGTTACATTCACCATTCACTTCAGAAGGCCTCATCGTGGGGCTCAGTGACCAGCGCCGGCTGCCTGCCGGCCTAGCAGAAGCAGCCCAGCTGGAATCCCGGCTGAATCCCGGCTGGAATCCTGGCTGAATCCTGGCTGAATCCTGGCTGGAATCCTGGCTGGAATCCTGGCAGAATCCCGGCTGGAATCCTGGCTGAATCCCGGCTGGAATCCTGGCTGAATGCTGGTGCCACCTGGTGAGGGCCGGGGACGTGGCAGCACTCTTCCCCTGTGAGCTGCCGTGCGGAGCCAGGAGCATCACCTGCACTTTGGCAGCCACCGTGTGTCATCCCCCAGGGTGGTCACTGCCCCCTATTCCCTCCCCTGGCAACACAGGGATGGGGGAACAACCCCAGGCTCAGGCTTCTGGGATGGCTGGACATGCAGCAAGGCCTGGGCACTTCTTATTCACAGCTTCCATCATGGTTAAGGTGCGCTTCAGCACCACTGGTATTTATTAACAAGGGTCATTCTCGACAATATAGTGATTTTGTGGTTTTGTTTCCTGAGGATTGGCTGAAGGCCGATGGAATGCCAGCTTCCACAGAGCCCTCTTCACCCAGCAGGGCCTGGGGTGAAGTCACCCACACGTGGCAGAGAGACTAGAGGCCTCAGAGACACGAGCTCCTGAATAATGAAATGAAATCTGGCGTCTGGAGAGAGGAGGGAGATCTCCGAGTGGGGCCTCTGGTAAGGGAAATTGACACTGCTGACCTGTGCTTTGCCAGGCCAGGGCATGTGTTTGGAAGCTGGGCTGAGGAGAGGAGCCCAGGCAGAAGGTAGGGCTGGTACGAGGAATATGTGCTGGGAGCACGTGGGGAGGGGTCGGAATAGGGAAAATGAGAGCATTCTGAGAGTGGGAAAAAGGAGAGAGAGGAGCTGCTCAAGCTTCTGGAACACCAGGCTTTGCTAGCACATCTCAGAGTTTGGTGTGTTGGCTTCTCAGACCTACACCATCCTCCCCTCTTGCTTGCCTAAATGGAGCATGGCTAAATTCCTGCAGCTGCAAACATGTGGTTATTACTTAAGCTCCTTTTCCTCTTGACTTCTGTTTATCTCCTCTCTGAAAGTTTACTGGTATATCCACACATTACAGATTTATGTTTGTTTGTTCTTAGGAATTATCATCCAGACAATTTGGGATGTACCAGGAAGGCAGGGAGCGGCGTTGCTTTCATTTTGCTGACAGTTGTCGTGATGGGTGGTGCAGCACAGCTTCCATCCACTGTGTGGATAGGTTAGTTATTGGAATGTGACATGACCTTCAGATTAGGTAATCATGGGCTGCTGCTTTATCAGATCCTACAAGAAAAAAGATTACTTCCTTCAAAACCAAATTAGAATTCATGATTTTTCCCAAGGAAGCGTCATACTTTTGGGGTATAATAGGGAGATGGGGTTTTGTTTGTGACCAAAATTCTTCTCTTGTATGTATGAAGAGAGTAAAATATGACCTTGACATTTCTTAATGGTGCTCTGTGCATGCGATGGTGTGCAAGACAGTGGTTCCTGGGATCCTGGAGCTTTAGATAATGTAGGCACAGGCTTGTACTTCATTTGATTTTTAATCCACTGGGCAGTATTACACAAGGAAAATATTTATTCCACAAAATAATCAAAGAGCTGCTATTATTCAGGGATTATTGCAATTCATTCGTATGCAAAGAAAATATTCCAATAATTGCTGTTCAGTGTTTCTTGGAACAACAGTCTAAAGTCTGCCTAAGCCTTCTCCCTTCTGTATTGAACATTTTGGTGTAAGATTTGTCAAAATATAAGAGCTTAGCCAGTTTGTCTGAACGCTGAAGTCCCTTGCACATTGGGTTCAAACTGTGGCAGGGTTTTCTTCGGGGAATATGTGTTAACTGCTGCCAAATATTGTATTTACATCAGGAAGTGAGATTTCCGCCACTGGAAACGTGCACTGCCAAGTACAGCATTCCTAAGTAAATATGGAAGCACAGGTCATTGTTTGTGGTCCACCTATTCACCCATCTGAACCTCTGTAACCTGATGTCTGAAAGCAAAAGGGAGTTTCAGAAGTACACAAGACCACTTTTCTCCTCGTTTGACTTAGGCCCTGACCAGACTTGTGAAATCAGTGGGTGGAGATGCTACCCCTCTGTGGCAGGAACCCCTTCCAGAAGCTTCATTCCTAATTTGGAAGTGGGATGCAATTTAGCACCAGTCTCAGGGTGACTGATCTGAATGAGATGCAAATTTCACATTATCCTAACTAATTCCACCAATTTGAGGCCAGCCACCTAGAAATTCTCACTGTCATAGTTTTTTGGTTTGAATTTTTATGAAAGGTGAACCATGACAAAATGACTTGCAATTTTTACATACATCAGTGTGTCTATGCAGTGTGAAAGCCTTATTAATATAAGTTCATTAATTTGATAGAACCTGAAACAAAGGAGTGCTTAACTGACTTAGCACTCAACTCAGTTCTCACCCTGGGAGAAACTCCCATGAGCTTTGCTTGAGTAAAGAATGAGAAAAAAAGGAAAAAAGCTATGCAAGGTAACACACCTCTAGTTAAACAAATAGCTTCACTGATTATGAAGCTATGTCCACTCTGAGGCTATGTATTCTAGATTTATTCAGGCATTTGTCCACTTGCCACAATTGTCATAAAAACTTCCATTTAAATATGGAAGGAGCTTAGCATAAAGAAGCTTATTAATTAAATGCAGGGTCATGATTACACCTGTGTGGGTGCTGTGGGATGCGTTTATTGATTCAGATGGACCTGTTCCTGGTTATACCTGCCAGGAGTCCTGTGTTAAAATCTGGTGAAAAGATTTTTTTATTCGAATGGTTTCTCCTTGCTGTTCTGGCCCAGGAAGGCAGTGGGCATTTGGCATGGTGCAGGGCAATGTCAGAATCACTCCTGCTACTTACCAGCTAGCTCTAAATGAAGGAAGCTGTGTTACTGCCAGGTTTGCTTGCTTTTCCCATTGTGATATGCACCCAGCACAGCTCAACTGCTCCAAAAGGCCTGGGACGTTATTTCAGTTTCTATCAGTCCTTCACAATTGCTAGCTAACGTCATTTGTTTGTTTGAGGAGATAGAGCATTGTGGCTGCTATGGTATTTATCCTATTCAGGGATGTTGCAGAATGTCTTTAAACAAAAAATGTTGATGCTTTGTTTTATCATTTGCCTGAAGAATTAATCTCTTGTATGTTTAAACCTTGCTCTCACCAATGCTGCTCTTGCATGCACGTACACATATGTTCCTGTAAAAAGTGTTTTTCGTCCTATGCCTCTTTTAACGTGCTTAAATAACAATGTTTCTATTATATATTTATTGCACCTAAAAACATATGTACATAAATATGTAAAGCTATTAGTGTCCTTCTCCTTTAGGGGCTGTTACAGTCAGCTTTTCAGTAGAGGTTTAATGTGTTCTAAAGGTCCAATTAATCAGCTTTTTAACAGTCCTGGAGCTCCACAATGCAGTCATGACACACTTTCTGTGCAAAGGTTTGTGAGACTAGCTATTGCTGAATTGTGTGACTTGTTAAGTGTAGTTGAGTGTGGTGGGAGCCAGGGAGGCTGCATTTTGATCATTACATTTAATAGTGTCTGCTTTTTTTTTTTTGGTGGAACGCAGATATATGCAGTCGCTTCTACTATACATCATGTACCACTGTAGTTTGAGCTTTGGCCAAACATGTTTAAATCTCCAGTCTGTGCTTAATGACAGGATGAAGAATGGTGTTTTTCTGTCTCTCCTAGGAGGAAAGCAAATCAAAGATATTACTTGTGGTGGCAGCATGCTTACTATAGACACTATCTTAGAAATGACTTGAGATAATTATTAACTGTGATTTATACTTGTATGACTGGAAAGAAAGAAAATCAATTAGTGCTGGCCATTACATAGCCCTGAGCTAGTAATATATGGGCAACAGATCCTATGTGTTCTTTGGGGATTGCCAATTATCTAGTTTAGACAATACTAATACTATTAGTATTTGGAACACAACTCTGTTAAGAAAATTCCTTCAGGACAGCTCGGCACCTCTGACTTTGGAATTGGAAAGGCTGCAACAACACAAGTAATGAAAAAGAATGAAGCCTAACCAGCATTCTAAATTTAAAAAAATGCCTTTGAAACTGAAAAAAATTACCATATTTTGTATTTAAAATTAGTTTAATTAAAAATAAATTAACATTATTACAACAGTGATGCACATCCTCTCTACATGTGTTATAACATCCTGAACCACTTGCAGTGAGAAAAGACAGCTGGATTTGAACATGAGTGAGAACCAAAGTGTGACTCACAACTTGCACCTGTAGGGATAGACAGTGCTGCTTCTGGTTTGTTGAACAAGTTTTCAGAGGCTGGTTGTGTCAGTCTGACAGAAGAGTCGAGCAAGGCATTCCTTCCCATAAGTGAGGAATTTCAGCACGTGAAGTTATGCAGCGCAGTAGGATCTGTGTGCCCCCTTCAACAGCTCCAGTAGTGTTGTCTTAAACCCTGCTGCTCTGCTGGATCTTTGATGGGCAGCAAGCCATTCCCAAGTTGTGAATCTTGGCAGTGGCTCCAATGTCCTGTAGCTGTTGTGTAAAATCCAGGGGTAAATGGCTCTTCCTTGTGTCCTACCCTCCTGTTCTGGCTGGGGCTATAGCTGCTCTTTAACTTTCACAGCCATGAAAACACCCTCTCATGCATAGCTAATTCATTATCCAGGATATTGATTTGGAGGAAAATATGAGGAAATAATGCTTGTCAGTTTTGTGTGATCTGAAACCCACAGAATTACAGAGGACCAGAGGCACCACTCATGTATCCTGGCTTAGCAGTTCCGTCTTACTCACAACATCATTCCTGAGACTTCTGTTTGCAGAACATTATGCCAAATATTTTTTTCTCATTCACCCTTTGGTTGCTCTGTCTAAAGAACCTTGAAGAGGTGCAGAGAGAAAAATCACTTTATCAGTTTTGTTTTGAAAGCTTTGGAAGGAAAAGCAGAGCAAATTCCTGAGAGCCTGTGGGAATTCAAGGCTAAAGAGCAGAGGGGCCGTGGAGGAAAGCTCAGAGTTACAAACTTGTGTCTGATTCAGCTTGCAGGATGAAATGGAAATGATTTTACTGATTTTGCTGGGAGCTGAGCCAAGTCCTTTAGAAGATAGGGTGGCATTATGCCACTGCAAACTTGGCGACAGGACTCTGAAATTGAATATACAGAACTTTGATAGAGGGAAAAGTCTGGACAAGAACAGGTGATGAAATCCTGCTCAAGAGAGGAGGGGAAAATAGAGCAGTTGAATCATTCTTGCAATGCAAATAGGGGATGTAGGAACCTAATGGCAGCTCTAGCTTCCATTAAAATCTGTAGCTGTTTTGCCATGGCTCTTAATAAGGCAGGAGTTACAGCCGTGAGAGATCAGGTTTTGCCTCTTTCCAGATTGCTGAGAAAACTCCAATTGACTTTAGAAAGTGGGGAATTATGCCACTCAGTTTGTAACACATAAATTATGTTTAGTCTATTTGTTTTGTGCAAAAGTTGCTACAAGAAAAGAGTCAAGATAAATGAGGAATGACAAGTTGAAACATCAATTCAGTGAAACTGAGGAGCTGCTTTTAGCATTTTTATGTTAAAACTTCCTGTTGAAATAGTCCCACTGATCTTACATGAGTTCTTTGAAGATAAAAAGAAGACTAAGGGTGGCCTTTTCAACAGGGATTTCCTTCTCAAGTCAATTGGATTTTCACACTGGCAGGTCAGGGAAATGCTTTATAGAGAGAACATAACCTAAATCAAGGCCCACTTACAACCCCTAGTCCAGTGGAAGTCCTTCCCCAATGTCAATTCCTAATGGGAAAAAAAATTAAAGAAGGTTAGCATTTCTATTCTCTATGGTTGTCTGCAGTGATATGTGTAATTACTGCTATTAGTCTGACCAGTAATAAAAACATACTGCTAGTTAGAGCTTACTGTACAAAAATCTCGATAAAAGTTATTCCAGCCACCTTGAAAGGCTCCTAACCTTTTTTGTTGAGGTTAGCCTATAAAAATCAAGGAATTCCAAAAACACAGGTAAAAACTCAGTTTTATTCCCTGCACACAGCTGGACTATCCGGCAGCCATTCAGCTGGGACATGAGGATCCTGGTGTGTTTCACAGTCATGAATAGGCAAATAAAACCTTGTCACTTTTTTAAGAAGTGTTGGTGTACAGTTGGAGAAATCAGTTTATTGCAGGACCTTTCCAGGACATTTTGGAACACCATGTCCTTTATACCCCTGCAGATATCACAAGCTCATATAAGCCATGCCACAGATTTGAGATCTCCTGGATTAAATTGCTTATATTTTTATTTTTAGTTTGAAGAAAAAATCAGGCCTGGAGAGCTAATACTTGTACATAGTAACACCCTACCAGATATCTCTGATCTCACTGAAATAGCCAGGTCTCTGTGGGAGGGTTTTAGCACATTTATCTGAATCAGTGCAGCAAAGAGATGCCTTGGAGAAATCCTGCATGACAGCTGAGGGAAGAAAACACCTTCACATTTATTTAAAATTTATATTTTTCTTATTTTACAACTTGCTTCTGTGGGAGATAGAGTGAGCTGGTGATCAATCCCCTTGTTTCTCAGGCACACAGGATGGAGAGGCCTGTCAGGCCACAAAAGCAGGACAAGGCTGGTGGGCACAGGCGTGCTGCAGCACCTTGCCTGCTGCAGGGTTCACTGAAGGGGACTGCAGGGTACCCCTGGAAGTGAGAGTTGTTCCTCAGAGAGCCCAGTGGGTCACCTGGGGGTGTTTGTGGGACAGTGCTGGTGCTGCCACTGCTCTCCCATGGAAGGCAAGTGAGGAGCTGGTGGCTCTCTCTTGCACTGGGCAATACTTAGTGCAGCACCACACTGGTTAGTGTGCAGACTTGTCCAGTAAAACAGTAGCTGGGGATGGAAGGAAGGAAGTCAATGAATCACCAGGAATCTATGCACAGCCCTTCCTGCTTTCTTTTCCTTAGAGAGATTTTGTTAAGCCTTTGACTAATGATAGAGCTGAAAATGCATAAGGCCCTGTTAATTACTGTGGGGCTATGCTTTAAGCAAATCATAGGTGGGATATTTTCATAATTGTAATAATGTTTGCTCTCATAGCTTCCTTTGCTGCAATACTGAATTACTCTTCAATCACAACCAAATCAGACGTATTAGGAAAGAGCAAATCCAATCCTGCATTTCTGTTACTGCAGATATCTACCACTGAACAGTTCTTATCAGTTTACTCACTTTATTTTACCAGCAACAATGATGAAAATAAAGCTAGGATTTAGGAATTCCTGAATTAATGATCTGAGTCTTGCACACATGGCAATGCTCCAAAGTGGAAGCCCTTGAAAATTGGTCTGCAATGTTTCTTGACATTGTACTTGAGCACAAGTGTGCGTTAAAATCCTTGAAGCAGCTGTGCCTGGGTGAGCTCTTGAAAGTGCAGCTTCAACAGGGCACTGCAATTGTTCATTAAATGTTATCTCCCACTGTCACAATCATAAAATGGTTTGGGTTAGAAGTCATCTCAAAGATCATCCAGCCCCAACACCCCATCCCCATGGGCAGGGACACCTTCCACTAGACCAGGTTGTTCAAATCTCCATCCAGCCTGGCCTTAAACCCCTCCCAGGGATGGGAATTAAACAACTTTTTTGGGCAACTCTGTTCCAATGTCTCACCACCCCCACAGTAAAGAATTTCTTTCTAATATAAAATCTAAACCTACCCTCTTTTATTTTTAAGCCATCCCACCTTGTCCTATCCATCCTTATTTAACTTTTCACCCTGCTTTCTGCCCTTTTTCAGAGGGTAAGCAGTTCTAGAAGATAAACCCAAAGTCATTTTACAACGTTGGTGATCCTGTAAAAGGTTCTCCTGCAAAAATGTTTTCTCCTTTTATCCAGGGAATATTAAAAGGTGTAAACTCATCAAATTCACATGGCTTGCCTTTCTGACTTTTGTTTTCTCAGTCCTGTCAGTAAAGAACACTTGCCACCTTGCTCTACACACTGATTAAGGTGGCTACAGTTTTAAAAAAGCTTCTTCTTCATGCTATTTTTAGTGCCTTTTTGGATTAATTCCCTACTTGTATATGACCAGTCAACACTATAATCTTACAGTCTGCGTTGCAGTCCTGCAGAGGATGACTTTTGTTAATTCATCTTACACTAAATTCAATTAAGGAGTTCAGAAAGATTTTTTGCTCTATGTAAAATTATTCAAATGTACTCACTAAAAAAATTCCAGACAGAAAACGTGTACTATGTGCACTCTGAGGACGTCAGAGACAAAAGCTGCCCTGGTCTGTAAGGAATAAATTAAGACAAATCAGTGCAAGGTGTTCTGAGGATAACCAAAAGAATAAAAAAGGGCTGTACTAATTAAAATAAAAGTCAGTTTCTTAAAGGGCTTAGTAAAATGGTTACAGCTTTGTGTATAGGCGAGACATGACAAAATAAGAGCGTAATTACATTTTTATTGGAAAAGAGGACTTTCTAGGAATAGAGCAACACATTTGGTTTTGATTTGTGCTTCTGGTTTGGCTTTGGCTTCTGCTTAAGTTTAGCCTGGGTTTTGATTTCAAGCACACTCTGGAGTTAAGCTTTTTGTGTTCTGGAGGATCTTGAGAAGGAATACAGAACCTCTTTAAAAGTAGCCAATTAAAATAGCTTATTTTGGGTTTTTTTCCTTCCCATTTCTTGTAGAGCATCCTGTTACCAGCTGCATAGCAGAGGCAAATCCACTTCTTCAGCAGACAAAGGCAGGTCATTCCAGCTGCTGGAGTGTGGGGGTTCCCTGGGCCCTCAGTGGTGCCTTGTCTGGCAGAAGGTGGGAATGGTGCCCCTGCCTGGGCTGGAAGCAATGTGAGAACCTGTGTAGCCCTGCTGGAGCCCTGGCAGACAGATAAGCCATGAGTGCCTTTTGCAGAGATAACGAGAGGAAAGGAAGGAAGCAGCTGGGGCAAATGCAGCAAGAGAGCATTCACAAGAAGCCAGGAGGAAGGGAAGCAAGGCTGTGGCACCAGAGTTGTTCTGGTGCTCAGTGTTTCTCCATGGGCTCCGCCATCATTCCTCTCATACACCTACAGGGTATTATGGCAGGGTGACATTTGGAGTTGTGTCTGAAGCGGAAGTAGAAGATTATAGCCCTTCTGATTTTGTGTTTGACCTGAAAGCAAAACTCTAATAGTAACTGAAAATCCTGATGCTCTTATTTTAGAAGCTGAAATTAGGTTCCTAAAGCTGACATTTAGGTGCCTAAATGAGCAACTTTCTCAGAACCTGCTGGGCAATTACCAGTAGCAAAGATCAAGCTACTAATCCTGGTGGCTAAGAAGGATTTAGGAGCCTAACATTAGACACTCATTTTTGGAGCATGCTGACACTGAGTTTTAGCTCATTCCTGATTTATGTATTTTTATTTCTCTGAAGTTTTTTTTCCAAATGTAAGAAACTTCTCTTAATGTCTTGTGTTAATAGATAGTGTTGGCAATACATTTGTCCAAACCTATCCCAAAGACCATCACTGACTATTACAGGATTTCAGATTTACTGACTGGAGTCTGCCAGCAGTTCTCCCTGCTTTACAGACCAAGGAAATGCATTTGGCAAAAAGTGAAAACTGCATTAACTGAAGGAGGATGTTAGCAGTAAAGTAGCCCCAGCTTTTGCACATCTGATATAATTCTCCATAGTAACTTAAGCAGGAATATCAGCCAGCTGCAGAAGTGTGAGCTCTATCTTCATTTTTTCTATCCTTGCCAATTATTTATCATATTTTCATGATCTCCAAGAGGATAATTTGGCTGGGGAGACCTTAGTTGTGTTGGTCAGCCATATGGCCAGAACCCACTCCAGCTAAGTATGAACTGTATTGCCTGTTGTATAAACATGGAAAAATATTGCTGATTTTCAATACAAATGCAAAGGGGAGAAGAATATATAGGGGTGCAACAGAGGGGGAAAGGCCAACAGAAGTAACATTTGTTACAGGGAAATGGAAAGCATGTCAAAACTGTTGAAAACTGTGAAACAAAATGTTAGAAGTCTTGCAAAAGTCAAAGCAAGGAAAAAGAGGTGTTCAGCCAAGCTTTTAGCTCCATGTTGTTATGGCCACCTTAGAGGGCTTTCTTTATTACCATGACAAGTCTGTGTGCAAGGGGGTATGTTTGGTTGCAGCTGGGCACTCAGGTATCTGCAGATCACGTTAGCAAGGTCACATGTGGTTATGAGAGAGAGCTGATTCCTGCACAAGGAGCAGCTGAGTGCAGAAGGGCAATACCAGGTGCTTTATTGAGGTATAGATCACATCTGCCTCACCTTTCCAAGGGAATGGGATGTATGCTTCTCGTTCCATGCCCTAATACTTAGAATTGGATATGCTTGCTTATTTTCATGCTCAGTGAATGTCACAGGCTAGTGGTTCATGGAGTTCACAAAAACCTCAGCCTTAGATCTGATGTGATAGAAAATTCCTGTTGTTGTTGGTATTGTTTATAACTTGCAGGTTCCGTTCTGTCACATAAACTGGGCTAATGCCTAATGGAAATAAAGATTATCCCTATTCCATATAATCCCCACCCTGAGTGAGGCCAACCTAGTAACATGTATGGGAAAGCAACATGAGACTGGAGTAGGATTCTGGAGATTTGCAGAAAATAGAAATACAGGACTGCTGTTTGCATGGCACTGTTCCTTTTCCAGGGCCTGTTTCTATGAACACTTGAATGTGTAACTTTCAGCATTAAGATGTCCAGCTGAATTTAATAGGAGTAATGATTAGGCACTCAGAATACGGATTTGTTAACCTGTCATTGAAGTAAATATTGAATAGGCATGAGAGGATTTTTCCAAAGTAATCAGTCCTGTTGCTGGTCACCAAAATTGTTGAAAGGATGGTTCTGGATTTTTTTCATTGATTTCACTGGGGGTACAGTTAGACTGGTCTGGAAGAATCTGATGAATCTCCAGTAACTTTATTTGGAGAGCAGATCTGGCCTGGCTTGAGCACAGATCTGGTGTGGCTGGGCACCAGGAAACATTATTTTCAGTTAAATTCCTCAGCAAATACTGCTATTTACACCCCAAAACATGCACTGAAAGCACATATATCACCAGCTGTGAAGATGATCAAATATTTAAACAATTCTTTATCAAACAGATCTTTTAGCAAAATGTAGAAAAACTCACTAAATTTTAAGCTTGATAAATAGTATTCCATCAGCTCTACTGTTTGAAAGATTTGTGAAAACATTCAATTTTGCAAGAGGGAATAAAATAAAAATATGGTCTGAAAGAAGCATAATTCTAATGCAGTTGCAAGAGTTGTCAGCAACCAGCAATCTAGCCTGGATGAAGGCACCTCCCAGACACTGCTGTTCTTGAAGAATTTTGTGACTCTTCTGTTGTTTTGTGGTGGATGGCTCAGTGACTCAGCCCAGGGCCTCCCAGCCAAACAACAGGAGCCCAGGGAAATGAAACTACCTCTGAAACACCAGTTGCTACCAAGAGACTGAAGTGCAAGAGCTCTCCTTTCCCCTTCCCCATCAAAAAAACCCCCAAAAACAAAACAAAACAAAACAAAACAAAAAAAACACACAAAACCAAAAAACCCTAACAAACCAAAGGAAGGTATGATTGCTATAAAGATGTGCTCAATCAAAGTAGGGAGACCACAGAGCAGGGGCTGACTGTGCCTGCAGTGAGGTGTTGCTCCTCTTGCCCCTTGCTCATTGGTGTTCTGCAGGAGCAGCTCTAATGTCTAGATATTACTTCTGTAACATATGTACTTTCCAATGCTCTTTTTTGCTTTCGGGTACTGAGCTGATCCAGCCCTAGCTGCAAGCTGATCCAAGTATCAGGTCATATAGTGGTTATATAGTGATTTCCAGCAGCTCTAAGCTAGGTTGAAACAGTCGCTTCTCATAAAGTTCTGTTGTGCAGTGAGGGTGACAGAAAATGGTCATACCAATTAAATGAAATAAAAATCTTAGGTTTCCTCAAGGAATACTGAACAACTGCCAATACTTTACAGTTCTCCTAATGTAGATGAGGTACTCTGCAAAAGTGAACTTTCTGTCAGTACAGTAATACTTCTGCAGAGGAGGAGTTTTGTGCAGTCATTATGTCCACTTCGGTAAATGGGACAATACAGGATGTCATGTCACAGGTCTGGGCTGTTTCTACCCATCTTTTGCTAACACATGGGTTTGACAGGCTATGTTGAAGAATTGACAGCTAGAGCAGCCAAAGGTAGACTTTGCACTTCATCTTGTTACTCTCATGGACTTACCCCCAGGATCCCCAGCTATGGTCTGCACATGCAGGCTGAAAATGGCTCTGTGTATCTGTGGGTGATTAGAGAAGTTAAATAAGTAGTGGATTACTAAATTGATAAATGATACATTTTCCAGACTGAGATTCTACCTCAAGACTCTGAGAATAGCAAGGCCTCTACAGAAATACAGGTCAGATTTCTGCTTGAAACCATGGTGCTTTATCTCAGATAGACACTTAACCTGCTTTTACATGCTCCCAGTGATGGCAGTTCTCCATCTTCAGCCAAACTATTCAGACAGTAGAAAGTCAGATAAAAACAATATGCTGTGCTTTTATTGAGTGCTTACTTCCTTCATTAACGTGATGAGGGTACTCAGCCTGGAATGATGGCTGTGTGAATAGCACTGTCACAGCCTTGACATTGTTCCTCCTTTCTTTGCCCATCCCTCAAGGAACAAAAATAACTGTCTGCAGAAGTAATTGCTGTCCTCTTGCTACTCCCAGCACTGAACAAAAATGAAAGTTAAGTACTAACTTCAGTGTCCTAAGTGCTGAACTTGTGTGTGTAACTCCTGTTTTACCAGAAGTCACTGGGGTTTTGCATTCTAGATGGGCCATAGGAATTAACAGTCTTCTAATCTAATCCAGCTGTAAAGGAAAATAAATTATCTTAACCTGCTGGAGCATAACTTGTAGGTTGTATGTGGTCCTGTTCTTCATGGAGAGATGCAGGAGAGAAGCAATTTCTAAAAACTGTTCTTTGCCTAGCCATCTTCTCGTGGCACCCCAAACTAATTTGTATAGGTCTTGACTGTAAATCAGCACTTTTGAATGTTAAATTGAGAGTGTTGCTGCTGCAAAGACTCCATGGTGTTAATGTCCCTGAGCATAGTTCTATAACTCCAAATATCTGCCAGTGTATACCATAAAGTTCATTTTAAAAAGTGATTGGCATAATATATAGTGGTTTATTAACAGCTTTTAGTTACTACAGGCAGTTTTCATTGCTACTGGTCAGCCTGAAGTGTAGTATGTGCAAGCATGAAATGCTGGTAGTTCATTTTTTCTATTGTTTGGTGTAGGGTTTTTTCCCTTAAAAAAGTAATAATTTTATCCCAGCTGTCTGGAACAAAAGTTTAGATGAGTGTAAGCACAGATGAATGTCAGTCAGTGCATTCTTGATGACAAACTGCCCAGCAATATAAGAAATTTCCAAAAGCATGGAAGTGTGAAATATTTTTGTGAGTTTTCCAGCTATTTGTAGATGATCTAAAAGATCTGCTTCTAGCAGGTGCCCAAGATGCTTTTATTTTCAGTTGGCTACTTACTGCCTAACTCTTAAATGCTGTGGAAAGCATTTATTCCCAACTGGATTGCTGAATAAATTGGAAACTAGAAATGCAGAGAACAGGAAAATGTTTGCTATCTGTGAAGGGGCAGATACGCAGTCTTCTAGGAAGCTGGAATGCTGGGGGTATATTTTGGCACAGGGATTTTACCTACTTTTCTTGGCAACGTTGTTTCCTTATCAGACCAGGCACGCATTGTATTTTGCATGTGTCAAAAAGTGCTTGCCATCAGGACTCATTCTGATAGCGACAACAGGAAGTCTGAAATACACCAAAGGAATGAAGGCTTGGGAAGCCAGACACAGAGGAGCAGCAGTAATAGCTGTTCTGGATAAGGAGGTTAAGCCACAAAGAGTTCAAGCCTATCAATGCTGTCAGTTGGATTGCAGGAGATTGTAGGTAGCTGCAAACAAACCAAAAAAATTGCACAAGGAAAAATGCCAAGCAGAGAAGAGCTGTCTTTGTTTGAGAGGCTCTGTTCAAAAAAATGTCTGATAGATATTGCTTTGGAGTATATCTTAGTCTCAGATTCATGACATGTGAATTCTGGCTTCTTGCTGTAAGCTCCAGAAGAAGCTGTTCATTATGAAACATCCCTTTACCTCACTTTTTTGATGGAATAAGAGATGCAGGAAATGAGCGTTCTGGCCCAGCTGTTCCTGCATACTCTCTATCTGCCCAACATTAAATTCTGCGCAGCTGCCAAATCTCCTGTAACTCTCCCTTTTACAGCCCCATGACCTGCAGCTCAGAAGCTCCCAGGGTCTTCTAAGTAGCCCAAGCCCTCCATATCCCACAACGTTTATGAACAGGAACAAGACTGAGCAATGAGGAATCTGGATACATTTTTATCAGTGACTCCTTTAATGAGTGGATGAAAATTTAGGTTTATAATACATGCTGGGATACTAGCACAGTAACAGTGTTGGCTGCTAGGAAAGCTATAAATGCTTGTATTTAAGTACAATAGGCTCTTTATAAACAGATATTTTATAATGTTCTAAGATGTTTCTGATGTTAGTGGCCTAAAAACAAAGTTGACACTGTTAGAAACTGTAGCTTAGAGAGATCAATGCACAGAGTATCCCCTCATAAGACTGCCAAGAAATCCGATACATTTTTCCATTGCTTGTGTAGAGGAAACGAAATGGAAAGGAGAAACCACAGAAACTCAGCTCAGCAGCTTAATGTCTAACAACATCTTGCACAGTAAAAATGACAAGTACTATTGGAACAGAAAACACATCTTGCTTTTCATTTCTGGGGTCCACTGCAGTCTCAAACTACTGCCTGTTTTTTAACCAGGCTCAAGAAGAATGAGCTCATTGCAGTTTACCACAATAAAGATGAGATATCTCTCTGGATAGATAGCAGTTGGTTTTGTCCATCCTTTTGGAAAATTAAGGCATGGTTCAAACACATATTTGTGTTTTGTTTCTTCTGAGACAGCCAGCCATAATAATCACTCCATGTGCTTCGAATAACATGAGAAACTGAGACTGACTCACTGTTTCCCATTTCATTAGCTCAGGACAGGATGCAGATCCTATAAACACATTCCGTGTGAGGCTTTACATGGCATGGAGTTCCTTGCTCTAAGTTTGCAAACCCACTGTTTTTCATATCCTTAGAACAACTTTTTATGGTCTCTCTCTTCCAGCTCTTCTGACTGCCCATATCTAAGCATGAAATATGACTTAGGACTGCAGTAACGTTTCCCTTCATAACTTCCTTCTCTCAGCCACAGTAGTTCTGCTTAAGCTTCCCTCTGACTAACAAAATCAAATATCTACCCACCAGTAGCTCACCAACAGTGAAAGAATGGACCTTGGATGGTGCCCCTGGAAGGACCTTGGCTGTTAAGCTGCACATTGCAACTCCATTTCTACAAATATGGGCCTGAGTTATACCTGCTGCAAGTGAATAACCATTCAGCCAGATCCTTCAAGCATGTTTTGAGTCCCCATGGTGAATCAGTAGAGTTCCAGGTGTGTAAGAGTGGGAAAGACATGGAGTAGGAAAGAGCAGGAAAAACACGCTCTGTGGTAGTGGATTTTGTTACGGAGTCTGTTGGTAGAGCAAATAAACAATCCTCTGAGAGCCAGAGATGCAGTAGTTCTATTGGCCTTGAAAACATGTTCTGTAAAAAATAAAAAAAAAGCCAACAGGCTAAATGTGTTTTTGTCTTTAGTTGCCTACATAAAGGCACTTAGAGATTTAGCGGAATTTTTACATTAGCAGCTGTCTCTAAATCAAGTCACTGAGAGTGAAGCAGTTCCATCCTGCAAAGAAAAGGTGGCTAGCTTGGGTTTTAAAGCACCTGAATACATTTATGAGCCTAATGTTTAATATTATTAATATTATTTTGTGCAGCAGGATTTGGATACTGACATTTCTAGTCCATTAAATATTCCAGTGTTTCCATTAAAAAGTTCAGAACAAAATATCTACATTTTAATATGTCCCACAGCATGAATTTTTAGAGAAACTTCTATACATAGCCATTAAAATATCTTGGTTTTCTACTGCTAAATTCAAGTTCTTTGAAGTTCTACTTTTATGTAAAAATTTTAATATATGTAATAGGCAAAACTCAAGTACTTTTAAAAACAATTTTTAAAAGAACAGAAAGCATAATGAAACAAAATATTCCTGCACTGTTACAACTGCATTTTTCAATGCAAATTTACCCTGTTTATAGAAGTAAGTTTAATGAAATATACAGGTAAGTCGTAGGTAATTTCTGGTTTTAGCAAATTTCTGTATTTTAACAAACACACCCAATATTGCTTTGAGTGTGTTTGCTAAAATACTGATGGAGCAAAACAATAGAGTTTGAGGTTAGTTTGCTGTTTTTATATTATTCTGCTATAAGAGTTAAAATAACCATCAATGGAAAGGATAGCAACCATCAGTGGGAAAGGCTGAAAAACTTAGTGTGGTTGTTTCTTCACTTTAGTAAAACACCAAAGGCTGTATTTTTTGTACCTTTTTACTTTTGCTTTTGTAAAGACTTTGACAAATTGACTCTTCACACCCACACTGGAAATTATCAGCAGCCCACAACAAGGTAGCACTTTGCTGTCCACGTTATTACCTGTTTTATGCAGTGGTGCTTCAAGGATATTGAACAATATGTAAAATTTTTACATTCTCTAAATCTGAAGGGGATTATTTGAACCTCATAGGAAAACTGAGCATGAAAAGGCAGTGTTATGCTCCAAGCAATGTGAACTAAGAAAGAATATATAAATACAGCCAGAGACCAATAAAGCTGCAACTGCAAATCCACTGTGGCTGTAAATGGTTTCCCTTTAATAATGAAATACCACACTGGCAAAAATGAATGTATAACTCATGCTACCCCAACTCTTATTGGACTACAAAATAATGGTATTTTAAAACAGAGAGTCCTTTCATTCTCTAGAGTGCTCTTTGGTCATGTTTCAAGTTTTCTTCTGCAACTAGGAGGGCTAAAATCTTACATGAAAAGTTGTAGAAACTGAGTCATACAGTCACTTGTTCTGGGGCCTGAAGTGAAACTCCAGATATCCCAACACTGGCAGGAACACCACAGTTGGCAGGAGTACCAATGACCAAATTTCTCTGTGAAACAAAGAACACGTTGGCACTGAAGCCAAGTTTTGCAGTTTGAGGAAAGAAAGAAAAACATTTATTCAACAGAAGAAAACTTATTTGCTGATAGGAAGGGAAAAAAGAATTCTTTTCAGTGAACACATAGAAGAATAGTCTTTTGCTGCAAAGACCTCTAGAAGCTTTTGAAACCTTAAATTATTTCTTCTTAAAGAAAAAAAAAATGTTTCCATTGACAAGAGTTGTGAGAATCTCTTCTGCAGCTCAGATAATCCAAGCCAGAAGCTGCAACTCAGCTTTAGCCAGATTTTTTCTTTCAGTGAGTTATTTGAGCCATCCCTCTTCTGTTCCTATTATTTCTTACGTGCATGCTCCTGCTGCTGCCCAAGTTTGATCTAGCAGAAGTCGCTGCCTTTGAAATTGACACAAGCATCTGAGAGGGACATTGTTCTCATGATGTTCCGGGGAGCAGAAAGTTGTGTTAGAGCTCTCTGACATAGAACCTGAGGTGCATGATGTGGTGTAAGGCAAAGACACTTGGCTCTTTCTCTTTCTTTCCCTCTCAATCCCCTGTGTGAGGCTGGGGAGGCTTTTCCACACTTGTATCTACAATATGCCTGCCTTCAATGAGTTGCAAGGAACCACCACAGTCACCATCTTAAGCTGCAGCAACTCCTTGGGGAGCTGTTGTTCAGATAAACAGCAAACCATTACTCATTTAGGCATTCAGACAGTTTCTCTGGGTCTCAAAACCCAAGGAAAGGATTCTGTCCTCGTATTTTCATGCCTCCTAGATCTTGCAGAGATTTCATTTCAGTCAATAAAATAATATCCCTTTCTGTATCCTTCTTCTGCATTAACATTTCAGGTGGTAGCAATAAAAGGTTAAAGTCACTCTTATTACATTAGGAACAGTACTAACCTGGGATGAATTCACTCTCTGTGTTCAGATTTGTCATCTTTATTGAAGGCTCTCTGCTGCAGCAGTTATTGCTTTCCTAGGCCATTCTAACTTTAAGTCCTACGTCAGCAGAAAATGAGCATAAAAACAGAGCACTGGTGCAACTCCCTTGCATAAACTCTGATGAACTTGGCAAAAATGTCATTGTGTGGCCCACCACTTTGTGAGTCAAGTTTTTATTTCTGTGGGATCCTCTCAATAATGCTGAGAACACAGTCCAGCTATGGAGAACTTACATGTTTGCATCTCTCATGGGTGCAAATACCCAAGTTT
This sequence comes from Melozone crissalis, assembly GCF_028551555.1. Taxonomy (NCBI): domain Eukaryota; kingdom Metazoa; phylum Chordata; class Aves; order Passeriformes; family Passerellidae; genus Melozone; species Melozone crissalis. The sequence continues at coordinate 38,873,349 of NW_026535784.1, read as the reverse complement.
GTCCAGATGAAGTGCCAGAAATTCGTTGCCTGCCATCAGATTTCTGTTGAGCACCAGCTTCTGTCACCTGCAGAGGATGTGTCAGAGTCTTAAGATGTAGCAATGTAATTTCTTTAAACAAAAGTTGTGTCAGTCTTCTCCCAGTTAACAAGCAGTAGGACAAGAGGAAGTGGCCTCAAGTTGCATCAGGGGAGGTTCAGGCTGGATATAAGAAAGATTTCATCACAGAAAGGGTTGTCAACCATTGGAAAAGGGTGCCCAGGAAAGCAGTTGATTCATCATCCCTGGAGATATTTAAAAGATGTGTAGATGTGGCACCTTGGGACAGGGTTTAGTGGTGGCCTTGACAGTGTTGGGTTAGCAGTTGGGTGCAATGATCTTGAAGGTCTTTTCCAGCCTAAAAAATTCTGTGATTCCACACATAATGCCGAGCTGCTGCCATTTTCCTCATCTCATGGATAAAGCAGCACTGTGGCTGGAAGCACTGTAGGTTAGCTATTGGAAGTTCCTGCATGTGAAGCCATTCCAAAATTTCTCCTTATAGCTAGAACCTGTCATGAAGAAAAAAGTTGTTAATTACTGAAATAGGTAGAGTTGGATATTTAATCAGTCAGGCTGTTTATGAGGTCAATTTTTCCAGTTTTTCCCGAGAGCTGACAAAGAGGGAGAAGAGCAAACATACTGCACTTTATTCTCATTGTGGTTGAAGGTTTATGATTAATTGCCTTCAGCTGCATTGAATCTCTAAGGGGCAGAGCACAGGACTATTACAAGATCATGTTTTGATAGCCTTCAGCTCTAGAGTTCTGCTAAGATTTCTTCCACAGACATTGAAGAAATTGCTGTAAGAAAGAGGGATACCAAAATTTTGCACTCAGTCCTGAGGAGAAGAGAGAGAATCTGTGCTGGTTGATTAGACAGCTCAGGTAAGAGGCTTGCTTTGGGGGTCTGTACTCCCATCCCATGGCACAGCCAGTACCTAAACAGAAGAATTTAAAAAATCCTTTCCATTACTAATGGAGCAGATACAGTCAAGGCTAGATGCAACTTCTCAAAGTAAAAAAAAAAAAAAAAAAGTACCCATTTTCATGTTTTCTTTACACCCCAGCTCTAACTCTGCACAGCCCAGAGCCCCTCTCTGCTGGGGCACCTTGTTGGGGCCACTTCCTCTCCCTATTCTGGTGGCCCTTGCATCCTGTTGGTTGCAGGATGGCAGCTCTCTCAGGGAGACTCTCTGCCTTTAACATGAAGCAGCTGTGATTTTCAGCAGGGCCACTTTAACAGCCCAGAAAAGAGCCAGCTGAGGGCTCTTGTTGCTTGTTTTGCTCCTCTGTTCCTGGCTGTGTTATCCCCCTCTACCTGGGCTCACTTGCTGCTCACAAACATGTGCTTTAAAAGTGTCCCAAGCTCCAGTATGAAAGCTGGTGATGTATAATATATCCTAAGGAAAGATTTGCCTCTGTTCAGAAACCTTCCTGACCTCATGACTGAAGAAGAACAAAATAATGTATTAACAAAAACATGGTTCACTGCCAAAGAAAAGGAGTTCCTGTAAGGACTGAAACAATAAATCTCCTCTGTACTGAACTCCCAGAGGGAGTATGTTGTGTTTCCTCCTGTTCTTTATCAAAGTCCCCAAAATAAGCAGGAATGGGCAGTGACCAGGCACAGTCACCACACACCTTTTTCCATGGAGTAATTAAGGCCTGCCTCAGAGTGAGAGCACTCCCTGCCCAGCTGCACAAGGGAGAGCTGACAGCACTACCACCAAGCATGAAGCTCCTGGGGACTGCCTTCTTTTTCCTTGCTGTACTCTGTGTTTGCACTGTGGGAGGTAAGTTCTCTGGCTTTTTTGGATAGACTTGTCACATCTCTCAAGTGGTTTGTGAACAAAAGCTGAGCTGTCAGTCGGTGTGTGCTTTTTCTTCATTTCTACTGCAGTGATTGAAAGACTGTGTGTTGGAGGAGAAGGTACTAACTGGCAGCTGAGTTATATGTGCTCTGTGAAAAACTTTCCTGCCATTGTATTTTTGTGACAGTTTTCTTTCTAGGTGTCATGAAGCTCCTAAATCTGAGAGGAGTCAAAAGCAGAGGTGTATTTACAAAAGTTTGCAGTTCTGTTTTTCTTCTACATGTTAAAGCATTTTTTGCAAAGATGGCTTTAAGGGGGACAATTAAATGCCTGAAAGATTTTGCAATTTTTACGCTTGCAAATTAGATCCATTCTGATAGATTTCCCTTGCACTATACCAGCCATAGGTTTGGCCAAGAATGTCTTTAAGAAATTATTTTAGTTTTGCCCCAAAGATATAGGGACTTAAAACATCTGTCAAGTGTCGGATAATGAAGGGTGCAAGCCTAGGGGTCACATTGGTTACTGGGCACAGTATCTTTTAGATATGATTCTTAAATGCACAGATTTAATACAGCTTTTGGTGTTCAGGTGGTCACTGAACTGATGTTTTTGTTATTCTTCAGCTTAAAAGATCTTGCTTTTAAAATGGAATTAACTAGTAAAACCTGAAAGGGTGAAAGAACCTGCAACAACGGCCAGAGTCTATCATCACCTATGAGTCTATCATAGCCCAAAAGATACATTTGAAGTAAAATCTGCCTTTTATCTGTACTTTCATTTCCCATCTCTTTGGGCTACAGCTTCCACAAATGCCTATACATTTCCTGAAAAGGATTTATTAACCAGAATTAAAATTTGATTACACTAGATTACCTGATCTAAATGAAGTTAATCAACTTTTCTCAGGTTATGTGTTGAAATCTAGTATTTTGTGGTGTATCTTATTCTATTGCTTAGGCTCATTGCTGTTAGGAAAACAGATCAATAAAAGAGATTAAAAATAAACCTATGCCACAGAAAGAACTGCTTTTAAAGTTATGTTAAGTACAAGCCCCAAAAGTCTGTCTTGAGGTGCTATTTATTCTCTGTCTGCTACTCCTTGTAAAAATAGTCTTCCTGTCATTGTCAAAGCTTTAATTTCACAATTTCTGAAAAGCAAAGTGGAGTTGCATCAAAAAGAGCATGTTTAACACAACAGTCCATAAAGCTTACCAGAAAGCAACATGCAAAGGTGGGAGGAATCCTGCTAATTTTGTACAGTCCTTTCTTAAAAAAGGATTTTTCCTCCTCTGCATGATATGAACATGGCAGAAATTATGACAGTGAATAAGCAGATTTTATATATGATACATTTGTTCTGAACAATTTTGGTTCTGTAAAACAGGGAAAAAAAGTATTTTTAACACTTAATTGCAAGGTAGATGTGGTAGTGAAATTCTATTGGTAAATTCATGCTAGAAAATTAAGAAAATTTATGGGGAAATTTGGAGTATGTTTTTTTTCTACCTTGTGAAATAAAGTTATACGCTCTGGTCAAGCTTGCTTCAGGCGGCCCCATGCACCAACCTGTTAATACAGAAGTGGTTTTATTGTCTGTTGTGCAAAGCTGGACCAGATTATTTGGATTTCCACTTTTTGTGATCTCTAAAGTGCTCTGGTCATCTGGGCTATAACAGCAGAATCTTGTAATCTGAAGCTGGGAAGTGATGGTGAGGAGACTCACGCCAGTCTCCCTTTTTTGAGCATTGGAGACAGCAACAAGACTTTTCTCCAGCTGTTTAGTATTATTAAATGATAAATAATAATATAGTTTTTATATATAATATGATTTTTAGAGAAGGCCAAATTCCACCCCAGTGTTTTAATACTCCCTCCCAGGTTTTGGAGTAGTTTGCTTTCAAAGCTCACCAAGACAAATGTGCGGGCTTCCAATTTTTTCATTTGCTACACACAAGGTGTTGGTCTGTGTACTTTTTGTATATCATACATAGGACATTTCCACTGTGGTTAGTAAAGAATATACCTGGTCTTCTGTGGGGCTTCCAAATTTCATACTTTTTCTTCATCTGTATGCTCATAGTGCTTTTCTTTGCAATTTTCTAACTTGTCCTGGGATCTTTCATCCTCAAAAGCCCATAATGTTTCAGCGGAGTCTGCCCTCTGTCAGCACATTACTAGAGACTCAGTTAAGTACAGATGTGGAGGCTGATGGCCTCCTGACAACTTGTTCTTCCTACCTAGACTTTCCTCAACCCTCTGGGAGTTAAATGGCACGCTTAAAATAGGAGCATGCTCATCTCAAGATGTTCAGTTCTCCTGGCATATTGCTCTTTATTCTTACCTGTTCCAAAATGTAGCTCAAATAAAAATGCTTTCTAGGTTGGTTCATAGCATTTTCAGCTTTAAACAGGCAGCACTGGAACGTGTCAAAAAATACAATGTCAAATTATAGTAATCAAATATGAATGCTCTTGAATCTGCCTTAGGATATAATTACTTTAAAAATGTGTAAAGGTGAACTTGTTTCCTTCTAAAAGATGAGAGGAGAAGCCTTGGCATGTGCTTATAATGTAAGTGTTTAGATGTTGCATTTTCTTGTGCCTTGGTCTTGGAATACAGCGTGGCGTGGCTGCACAGCACAGCAAACATCCTCCCCACAGTGCTGGTGGCATAGCACTGCATCCTTCTCACCCAGGCACCCAGGCTGGTGTCCTGCAGAAGTGGTGGCAGAGGACAGAGGGCTGTGCTCCTCCTGGCATCGGGCTGGGCATGTCCAGGTTGTGCACCGGAGCAGAGGGGCTGGAATGAATCACCCTGTGTTGGACATGTCCAACATGGGTGTTAACACCAGATTGTTGACCCCTGTTGACAGCCAGAAGTAGCTTTATCCAAGTGCTCTGTCAGTGTTGATGGCATCACAAAGAAACAAGGAAGTTCTTTTTTTTGAAAGGGAGGAGCAAATCTTGGCATTGAGAGTTTGGTCCAAATGCCCCTGAAGTAATTTGGAGCTGCTCTGTTTCACTGTGGATCAGCCCTAAAGTATGAGTTTCCCAGCCCCTTTCCTCATTATGGGGATGCTGTGTAGCATCCCAAACCTATAGCACAGCTGATTAATCTTGACTCCCAAGCTGATAGCTTGAGAAAAGTTCCACTGAGCCAGGGCTCCTGTAGTTACTACACACATTTGCAGCTGTCTGAATGCTGCTCTTGTTGATGTAAATTAGAGGAGATGGATAGCCTTTTCCTTTTCCAGCTTCTGTGCTCTCTGCTCACAAGCCCTCAAGTATTTTAGAAATTAATTTTTAAAATTAAATACTAACTAAACTGTTTTGAGCAGTGAAAGCTTTTGAGAATGGTCTCACCTCACTCTGGGTTATTATTCATGTTTGTTCTCTGGAAAACCAGCAAGGCACAGACAGCCAAAGTTGGATCATTTTCTCATTTCTGAAAATTTGAGAAATGTGAAAGGGGTTTAGATATTACTTTCTTACACCTTTAACTTGCTGGAACCAAAAGTTTGGATGTCTTGAGAATTTGCCTGTTGTGAAAAAAAAAAAAAATTGTATTTGGTGCTTTCACTGTTTCCAGCAGTTTGCCAAGATTAGTTTTGTGAAAAAATCAAATTATAGTGCTGGAACTTATGATACCCTTTAATGGAATATTGAATTTTTATCCCTGTGCAGATTTTTTTTTTTCTTTTTTTTCCCCTGCTGCCACATTCCTTTCATTCATTAGATCCTTTGCATTTTGGGGCACCTTTTGACTAATGGAGTTTAAAGGTGTATTTATTACTGGACAGAAGGAAACTGCATGTTGTATCCCCGAACCTGAAAGCAAGTGTAGTGCATTTACTGAGGATAGAAGCAGATGGCTTGATACCTGCTTGGTTATGATTTACAGCCAAAATAAATGGAAACTGAGTATGAAGGGCAAATTGCCTACAGCATTCAGTTCCAAACCTGGGAAAACATAATCCTGTATAACATGCCCAAAAATTTATTGTCTTTTCTGAAAATTTACCGGAATGTTTTATCTTTTCTTGAGCTGACTCTTTTTATCTGTGTTCAAAACTAGAGTTCTTATTAATCTTCACTAGTTTATAAATTAGGAAAAAAAAATCTGCTGAGGTTTGGTTTGGTTTTGTGGGGTTTTTTTCCTAATTAGGAAAGTAACTCGAATTTGGACTCAAATTGTTTATACATCTGAGTCCTGTGTGGAAAAACCTGCTGAAGTACTTGAACTTTTTTTTTGGTACTTTAATTTGTACTGCAAAAGTAAAAATTGAAAATAATCTCTAAGAATCTCTTAACCTTGAGATGGGAGTACATTTAACTGGTACTATTTGATAGCCAGACTAACTTCAACATGTAAAATTAGTAAAATCTCATGGAAAACCATCATTTTTATTTATGGCCCATGTGAAAGGGGGTGGGGGGAGAAGGTGATGTTGTTTGTAATTTTTGCTGCAGCAGCTCAAGGAAGACTCATTAATGGGTTTATTTTGCAATTCTGTAAACAGAGAGACAAAGTTGTATTTGTGTGTAGCAGGTGTTATTTCCAAATACAAGTGAAGAATTAAATACCTGGCTCCTTTGGAAGACAAACAACTACTTTTGTTTTCAACTAGCACTCTAAAAATGGGTTTCTCTATTAAAATAGGTATCCCTTTAAAACAGAAAGGTCAAAACTCTGATTTGCAGCCCTGCAAGTCACTGTCATTCTTCCAGCAGCTGGCATATCACGTAGTAATACCTTGGCACTCCTCTTGGGAAAGTGGATCCTTGGATGCCCTAACAGTGGCATGTGGTATCAGCCAGACCTACCTGCCACAGGAAAAGGGGTTTGACACAATTTAATATGATGTTCTCTCCACGCTGTGCCTTCTGGTCCGACCTCCCCATGAGAGAAGACTGAGCTGATGATCACTTGCTGATATGATGACTTGGAATAAAATTCAGCAAATGTCATCTGCTGGGGTGTTGTAGGAATGGGTAGAAAGCTCTCTGCTGCCACCCACACATGTACTAGAGGCTGGTCTGGAAGGATCCAAATTAATTTCAAAATACTTTTTTTCTCAGCAGTCAGAGTGGCCAATGACCCCTTTTAGGCTGGTGCTCCAAAGGTTATGTTTCAAACTAGGAACAGGACAAGGATTTTCTGGCTGCTTTTATGTGGAAAATGGATACTTGCCTTTGGTACAAGTGCAAATTCTATACTGTTTATCAGTAGATCAGTAGAGTAGTTTTACAACAATTTTGAATCCTTTTTTTTTTTTTTTTTTTTTGATAAGTAAAAGTCATTCTAAAAAGCACATTCAATTTGTCTTAATGGTGTGATTTCTCAGTGTGATTGATGGTGTGATTTACTTGGTGTGAGGAGTGTCAGTGTAACTTTAGGGTTAAATCAATTAACATTATGATATTAATGAGATGTTTGTTCTTCCTGCAGATTTCTTCTTTCATAATCTTTAGCAGGAGATTAATGTTGGTTTTGGGCTTGAGAAATTCAGCTATTGAAGCAACAACTGATAAGAATGGCAAAAACTTTGGATTTTAGTTGTTTTGAGGAAAACAGTGCCAGGAGATTTTCTAACCTTCTTGGCCAATTTGCATTATTTTCCTCTACAAAATACTTATTTGTTGAGGCATCTTTCCACTTCATATTAATTACCTGAAGTGATCAGAACCCCATATATTCCTTAATTTTTTGCTACTTTTCCTACTTTTTCTCATGCACAAAATTGAGTCTAAGGTTTTGTTTGAAATACAGTGTTGATAACCTTCTAAACATTACAATATGGGTGCTATCTATCCCATTGGGAGGATAGCCTGGAATAATCTTTCCTAGACAGATGAATTACTCCTCTTCATCTCAGCATGGGTTATATATCACAACAATATAGATGATGTAAATATAGGTGTTTGCAACCTCATCCAAAGGTTATAGAAGCAAAGATATCACCAAGTATTTCTATATAAAATGGCAAAAATAGGTGATGATTACTCTGCAAAGAAATGTGTAATTCAAATCCTTTCCACCCAAATTCCTGGTCTCATGTCCAGTAGAGAGGGGCAGCTTTTGACATGATACATGGCTGATGCTTCCATGGCCATTCAAAGTCCACAAAAGCAATAATTTGGGGGTTTTCTTTACCCAGGAATTCTAGACACACTGAAACTCCTGCCGAGTTGTCAAACCTCATCTACCCCTAACTCCTACAGATGCTCATAAAGTCAGAAATGTGTGGTGTGTTGAAGGAAATGTTTGGGACCAGTGTGCAATTCCACTCTTGTTACTCATTCTTGCAAAGGACTGTTAAAACCTCTTTGTGAAAACTGCTGAATTCTTTGAGTTATGGAGCTTTCTGGACGTCCTATAGAGTCCAGATGGAGTCTGGACATCCTCTGTTTTGACTCAGATCACATAACCCTTGAAAGTTGTAGCTACACCAAAGGCTGGCTGCCCAGAAAGGCTCTTCCAGCAGAGCAATTTTAGGTTCTCTTTAGGAAGTTTTTTTCCTTATAAGAGTAGTTTATAAATATATTTGCTGTTATTCAGAAGATAGCAAATGTATTTTAAAAAATGTTGGGCTTGCAACAACTCACTAGTTTCCAACATGCCAGCAACAAATTACTTTCTCGAGATCTATGCCAAATAACCCAGTCCTTGAGATGTGCAAGGGAAGGACACAGGGCATGTACTAGAGGCAAAAAAATCCTCCCAGTGCACAGTGGTTTTTTGGTTCTCTGCACATTATATCCTGTCTAGTTCAAATGGCTCCAGAGGATTCCACTACTTTTGCAAGCCATCCCCAGTGCTAATGGAGTCATGTGGCTGGCATGTCTTAATGCTCTTTAATTTAGGTGAACTAGTGCACAATTTATCTTACTGACTTAGAGATGCTTTCTTGTAGTGCACTGTCTGCTTCTTCCCTATTTGCTTTCTCCTTGCGTTTCCAAGAGCTGGCAGGAACTGCTGTTTCCAGATGCAAAATGGAAAGTGGGGATTGATCATTCATGGGAGGAAAGGTTGAAGAAGAGCAGAAAGGTTTGTGTAGGAATGGAACAGCTTATTTACAATTGTAATGTAGTAGTTGTAATTGTCCTGGGAATACAATTGCTCTAATTGCCAATGAAAGTACAAGGGGTATCTATGGCTGTTCACCAGCATGATGGGATCAGCTCCCAGCTCACCATGGCTTTCCAGTGCACTGACTGGGAGCTGGGATTTTGACAGGCCTGAGAATCCTGAATGTGGGCCTCTCTGTTCCCCCTGGAAGCTGTTTTTCTGAGTGGGAGCCAGCGTGGCTAATGCAGCAGTTCCCACTTCTCTTTGGTAGGATGAGTCCTCAGGGCTGACACTCTGTTTCAAGTGCTCTTTGTAGTAACTTTGTTTTTAAATGGGAATACTTCGTTACATAAAGCATGTGAGAAGATTTTCAGTTTTGCATCTGACCTTAGCAGTTGTATAAGATTGGTGGAAATTCAGAACAATGTGAGGTATAATCAGCTTGGCAAGATAGAGACAGGCAAGAGAAGGTCTTCATCAGTTGTATGTGCCAATTAGAGAAATGAGATTTTCAAAGTGTTCCCTTCATCCTTGAGTATAAAGTAACTCCAGTGAGACTGCGCTGCACGCAGGGCTTGCAAAGCCCATTTGGGGCCTTCCCTTTGGGATATTCTGTACCATTTAACCTTTGTTCCAGGCAGTGTGGAAAAGACGAAGAGAGTCTCAATGGACCAGTGAGCATGGAATTACATTAATTATAGAAGGAATTTACAGTGTTTCCACAGAGTTTTCTGACAGGAACTGCTTTTTGATGTTCCAGAGGCTTTCAGAGCTTTGTCAGGAACAGAATGGCATGGGCGGGTGTGGCTAAAATGGGTGTCTGGCCTGATCCCGGATGTTCTAAAAATAAATACATCATAGCAGACACTGCAGTGACCCTTTCCTGAATTATACAATTAGTCATGCTGTTGGAGATGCACTTGGGTCACAAACATAGCACAGAGCTATATGACTTTCCTAACTTCTGCAGCACATGGAAAAGGAGAGCTGCAGATTGACCGGGGCTCAGATTCCGCTCTGGCTGTTCTGTATCTGCCCTACCCAAACGTGCTCTTTCACGGGAAACAATAATAGGCTTGCCAATAGCACGTTAAGGAAAAAGCATTGTAAGCATTACAATTTTCTCTCTGCCTTCTGGGTGGGGGTGAATTGCATCAACACTTATCCCTTCCTGTTGCAAGGAAAGGGGCTCTCCTTTATTTCTATTTCTCCTTCTGCTCAGCAATGCACAATATGTATAAAGCTTTCTATATAAAATTGCACACTCTAAGGACATTTTTCAAATTTATTTAGCTTGACTAACACAAGGGGAGGGGGTTGCAATTCATTTTCTGTACTACAATATAGTCCTTAGAAACTCCTAGCTTTTATCTTACATGTGGACAAACAAATATATCACAATCAAAGGGTGACAATCTGGTGATTTAAATAGCTTTAAGGGGTTTAATTAAAACCTATTAAATACTTTTAACAGGTTTAAATAAAAAGAAGAGCAGAGCTTGGAGTCTTCATTCAAGGAGGGCTGGAGTGCTGATGAGCATGCTGAGCACATTTATCGTTCTATGGAGTGCAAACAATGTACTCATCCCTCTGTAGTGCACAGCAATAGAGATATCCACCAACCTTCACGTGAGCAGAAGGCGCACTGAGAAAACTTGTGATTAAAAACCTTTCATAGGGAGTTTGCTTTTCTTCTAAGGCAATAAAAAAACCCCTTAAAACTGGTTATTTAAGTGCCCAGATTTCCATGTCCACACATGCAGAGAGGCAAATCATGCTGTGCTTGGGTTGTTTCAAATACTCAGTAACACAGGGCATTCATCCAACATTTCACACTAATGTTTTGAGGAGGGGAGCCTCACAAACCTACAGCCATGCTGGCTGAGGCTGGTCCTTGGCATCTGCCTTGTCAATATTTCTCTGTGCAGCAGGTCCCTAGGCAGGAGCTGTTTGCTGGGTGCTGTGAGCAGGCTTTGTGGGAGCCTTTTGCCTGGGGGTTGGTGATTCCCAGAAACTCTCTGCCAGTGCTTAGTGTTGGGTCATGCTAGCCCCATGCCTGGCTGAGCAGGAGGAGCTCTGGGGCAGTGCTGGCACAAAAGCTGAATTTCCTGCCTTCTCTCTGTTCCCTGCTGGAAAAATTGTGGCAGCTACCTCCCTTTCCTTCCTCCCCTCAGTTCTTACTGCTGGCTGCCTCCAGCCCACCCAGTTTATGTTTCCTCTTCAGAAACCAAATCCCACATTGCCCCATTTGCTGCTGCCCATTCCCATGCAATGCAGGAGGAGCCCTGGCCCTGTCTCCTTTTCCAGCTATGGGGCTTCACATTTATGCTCTCCCTTCCTTAATATCCATCTCTTTTGGCTGTTTTCAGGTGCTTTTGCCCTTTGTGGGGAGAGTGTTATGTGTCTCTGGCCCAGGAATTTCTCCCTGCCTTTGTGTCCTCCCCATGCTCATGCCTGTATGTTTTCCCCACTGCTGTGCAGCAGACTGTCTCTGTCGTGTGACACCAGCCTGCAAACCAGGACCAGCAGCTACAGAGAAGAAGTAGAAAGTTGACCCAGAGTGTAAAATCTCCCCATGTAGGATTTGTATAGTTTGTTTTTAGTTTGTTGCTGAAGAGAGATGTGACTGGAAGGAAGGTGACAGCTTGGCAAACCGGAGGTGATTTCCCACCTCCCTAGGCAGCGGGAATCTCAGGCTTCCAGCTGGTTGCCATCAGGCACCAAAGGATGTGGCCTTTCTCCCTGCCCTATGGTTTTAGCATTGCCTGCAGTATCTAAATACACCTCACAGGGATTCACCTCAAACATGGCCAGTGTAACTCTGCTCAGGATCTGCATTGTCCTTCCAGCTGTCAATATGAGAATTTCACAGCGGGGAAAATCCTGAGGTGGAAAATGCCTTATGTTGCAGGAGGCTGTGTTAAGACCTTTTGCAGCAGTGCAAAACCATTGTGAGACCAGGCTGGAAAAACACTGTGCAATTCTGGCTTTTGGTGATAGTGAAGTGGCAGTGACCAGCATGGGGCTGTTACTGGGGACACAGCTTTCTTTTCACTCAGCCTTAGTGGTTGTGTGCAGGTTCTGTTACAGGCACAGCTGAATGTGTGTGTGAGGCATGCCACACTTTGGATATTGCTTAGTGTACTAAAGAAATGTGGAAACACAAAGTTTGTGGGGTTGTTTGAGTTTGCTTCAAATTCATGAAGTTTGCAAATGGCTTTGTTTAATTTAATATCCTTCCACACACTTATCTGCTGTGTCAGCTGTTATCAGCTTCAACCATTCACAGGATTACATGTGAACCTTGGTTCCCATTTAAAATCTAGTTTATGTTACTATAGAAGGAAAATCTAAAATACAAGTCCTTAAGGATGAAACACTAGAAACTATTAAATACTAAAATCAGTACTACTTCTATAAGATTAATTTTTCAGAAAAAAAATATCTGGAGTTGGGGGGATTATTCCCTTTTTTGTAAAAATTTATTTCTGGAGTATTCAATGTTTTTTTTTATTTGTGATCTTTGAATAGCAAGAAAGGAGTTGATGTTTCCAAACAGCACTGTTAAAATTGCACTTAAACCTCTTCTATTAGTGTATCTGTATTTTTTTTCTTTGAATAATGTATGAACCTTTATACAAAATGCACTACAAAAGAAAAAATAAATTTATCTCAAGAGTTAGGGTAAATGGTCATGCACTGGAAAGAAAGACAAATGAGTAGTGAAAACAGAAATAGGAGAAGTGCAAGGACTGTACTGGGCCTGGGGAAAAGTGAGATAAGGGAATGTAGAGATGAAGCAGCATTAAATGAAAGAGAAAAGGTAGCAGACAACAGAGCTCCAAGGTAAGAGTAAACAAGTTGTTTACTTGGTGTCAGGCAGCAGCTATTTCTTGGGACCTCTGAGTTCCCAGATCAGTCCCAGAGTGTCTACAAGGACAGCTATCACTTGCTTGAAAAAGGACTTTTTTTTTTTTTTTCTTTTTACTGGAACTGTGGTTACAGGAGGCTCTTTCATGGTCACGAGGGCTGGCAGAATTATCATGGGCTAGACAGAGATCACTATTTATTCCTGATGGTGGAAATGGTGGAAAAACAGAAATGAAAAAGGCAACTTTGACTTCTCCATAACTTGTGTGTAGTTGCAAAGGCCCAGGGTCACACAAAAAACCCCATAATATAACATCCTGAAAGAGAGTAGGTTTAGATCAGATATTAGGAAGAAATTTTTTACTAGAATTAGAGTAGAATTAGTTAGGGTGGTGAGGTACTGGAACAGGTTGCCTGGGGAAGCTGTGGATGCTTTTTCCCTGGAAGTGTTCAAGACCAGACTGGATGAGCTCTGAGCAAACTGGTCTAGTGGAAAATGTCCCTGCCAACAGCAGGGAGACTGGGCTTAGATCATCTTTAAGATCCCTTCCAACCCAAACCATTCTGTGATTCTATGATAATACATAATACACAAACATAATATAAACACCTGTAGGTTCTGCTTTATAACCTTAAAGCAAGGAATTATCATGTGCAGCTTTCCCCAGGACACCTCTTTGGTAATTGCTACCAGGTAGAGCCTGTAGAGCATTGGTCAGGTTTTGAGTAGGAATATATCACATCCTCATCAGCAAAGTGGTGAAAGCACCAGCTGCTGGCTGTTATGCCAACAGTTTGACACAGGCACTGAAGTACCTGCAGGGTTTATGGTCCAAATCCCTTGTCCATTACCTCTCATTCAAACTGCAGTGGACATAAGTTTATTCCTTTGCCTTGGCTGCAGCTCCTCCTGCACCTACTCACTGCTGTTGTTGTGCCTTCTGCTAATCCTTCCCTCTCTAGGCTGAGCAAATGTAATTTTTGCAATCCTTCCTGAGATGTCATTTTTTTCTAGACTCCTGATGATTTTTATGGTTCTCTGCTAACCCCCCACCTCCAGAAATCCACATCCTTTTTCACAAGCTGGACCAAGTACTTCATCTGAATGAAAGGATTTAGCCAGGTGGTTTTGGCTATCTAGTGCACTATCAAGTGAAAGAAATATCAAACAGGCCATTCCACTTGTTATCTGTAACAAGAGTGACTTTTCCATAAAAATAATTTCTTTTCAAAGTTAGGTATTGATGCCAAACCAGACAGCACTTAAATTCAGTAACTCATGTAATGAATATAATCAATATATATTTTGAACTATCTATTAATCTTTAAAAATGTTTTTGCTTTGGCATTTGGTTTTGTATTATCTCGTTCGTGTGATGTTTCAAACTTTGTGGTTCATAACCTGTGATATCCTGTAGGGTGTAAACAGAAGTACTGAACATGCAATTGTTCCCTTTTTTTTAATGTTTTGATTATAGCAATAACAGGCACCCAATTAATAAGAGGTCAGAACCTGTCTATCTTTCCAGTCTAAAGGTAACAATAATAAGAAAAAGAGAGAGAGAAAAGGTTATGAGTACTCCAAGCTCAGATCTTAGAGACTGAAGAGCCTACATCAAAAGCTGCAGTCTGAGGACAACTGTGGCCATCAGTCAGTCCTGTCTAAATTCAAGGGCTCCTTCTGAATTTAAAAGGAGAAAGTAAGTTCAGTGTTCCGGGTCATCCTTTTCAAAATCTGAAGATCAATGCTTTCATTTTAGAACAAACATGTCATTTAAATCCAACCTAGGAAAGACAATAAATGGAAATTCTGTGAACCTGAAAAAAAAAACCCAAACAAGACACAACAGTTACTCTCTTTTCAGTTTGGTAGTTTGGTCTTCTGGCCATGTGTCACATGTTCTTGGATCTCAATTCCTTCATATTTTTCCCTGTGACCCTGTCTTACTGTCTCTAGACCTTTCTGCCCTTCTCTTCTTCCTCTCTTGTTGTGTTTCTCCCAGTCTGGATTTCTTTTTGCCTTATTATCTGCTTTAAAACATGGTGGGTTTGGGTTTTTTTTTTCTTTTTGGATCTTACCACCCCCAGCATCCCCCCTTCACTCAGCACAGGGTTGTGTCTGGGAGCCTTTTAGCTCCACGTGTGTTCCCTGGACACAAGGGTGCTGTGTCGTGGGTTGCCCATCCTCCTTTAGCTGGGTTTATTGCCAGCAAACGGCAGTGGTTTCTGTGTGGAAACAGTGGCTGAGTAGATTTAGCTACTCCTATATCAGAGTACATCCAGGTGCTCTCATATCAGAGGGATCACTGCATTCAAATCTGCTAAAAAAACAGGCAATTGTAACTTTACTTAGTTGTCCATCATCTGAGCCTGCAGCCAACCTGACATGAGCAGAAAAATGAAGATTTCTGTCCCTTTCTTTGTCTATCAGCCATCTCTAATGGTGAAAATTATTTTCTGTATCATTTTTTTGATCTCTTGCTTTTATCCCCCGTAGGATTCTCGGTAGTTACAATTTAACATTGCAAATAAGAGCATGATAAACCACCAGTTCTATCATATCTTTTAATCAAACAGTTCCCCCCACAATCCTGTCAAGGTTTAAACATTTTTGCATGATGTGTTCAACTTAATTTTAAAGTATAGTTAATTATTCAACATTTTAAGAAAACAATTAATTCATAAAACTCTATTGTACTCTGTTAATTGAATTTATCTTAGTTTATCTCTAACCTGTGATAAAATCAACAAATACTGAGTCATAATAGAACTGTGACTTATATTCACTTTTTTTTTTTAGTTTTGAGGAAACCTTGGCCTATCAACACGGTTATTAAATGGAACACCTTTAAAGGATGAATAATCTAAGTATTGCAATGAGCTTCCTACAAAGTCACGCTGAATTAGAGGAAGAGTTTTGGGAAGAGTGAGTTTGGGAACGAGCTGATTGGCCAGCTAGTACATTTAGCTGGCATTACAGACATGGTAGCTACTGAGATCTGTTAAAACAAAACCAGCTGAAATGTAGGCACTGTTGAAAAAACATTCTGTTCCAGTGCTGTGGCCTTGTGGTGTGGGGGATTACAGGAGCTTTGTCAGCAGCACATAATGAGATTGAAGAGATGGAAAAATGCTTGCTGTTTAGGGAAACAAGATTGCCTTTAGGTCTCTCTGGATAAAATTTGTTTTCCAAGTTTTTCAAGTGTGGGCTATGAAGCATCACTCTGACTGGGTAGCCATGTGGCAAGAAAACCTGTGTTTTAAATGCGGTGTGCACGAGTCTGTGCATGGTGTGACTGTGTCCACGTGTTCTGGGGAGTAGAGCTGGGGCAGCAGCAGGCCCACAGGGGACTCATTTAATTTTATATAGGACATGCCCATATCAAACTGGGTCAGCATGTGCTCTGAAAAGGCATTATGGAGGCAGCAGCATACCTAGAAAAGATGCCCAAGAAAGTGGGGCTCACTGGGAAGGGGCTGAGACCCGTTAGAAACCTGCAGGTGCCAAGAGCACTGATAACACACTGCTTGGAGAGGAGTTGTAAGGGCTCATCTGGTTAGACCTTAATGCATTTCTGCAGAGCCCCTGCAGTTGTATTATGTTGTGTGGTATTTTTTTCCAGGTTAGGTCTGTGGCTCTTGCAGGCTTCGGGTGCTGCTCGTGAAATTTTAATCAGAGCTCAGTACACCGAGCAAAGGGAACAAAACTGACTGTTCTGCCCTGTAGCCAAAAAAAGAGAGAATGCCAGCAGATATTACCATGAATGGAGTCACACAAGAACACTGACATGCTGTCCTGACTCAGTTTAGCATGTCTGTATTACAGCATGCTAATGCAGCCTGACAGGATGCTTCAAACCTGACAGAACATAGAGATTAGCCTGTGCCATTTTCCTCTCCCATTCAGTTACAGACTTGATCTATTCCTCCACAAATGTACCCATACTTGTCTAACAGCAGTATAAAATGGTTGAGAAATGCCTGTTTCTGAGTCAGTGCAGCTTTTTCACCCCTTTCAACACCGCCTAACTTCTTTTAGTAAAAAAATATGAACACCACAGCAATAAGAGGGAAAATCTTGCTTGAAGCCAAAACACTTTTTGAGTTATGATGTTACAACATTGCAGCACAGTAAGAAGAGACAGAAATTATTTTTCTTGTTGAAGTTTCTTTTTTGGATTATTTATTTGTTTATATTGAAGTGCCACCTACTAATGATGTTTTAAGACTGTCATCGTTTATGGCAGTAAAACCCCAACAATTGTGTTGAGGGCCATGGGGAAAGTCAGTCTTTCAATGTGGTGCTTCTTGAGCCATGTTCTGGGAATTCTCTTCCTCTCACATTTAGGCATCAGGATGATGCTAAAAAGCCCTCCTGAAGTGCTTGTACTAGCCAGGGAGCTGGTACAATTTTGTTACTGCAAGCAGGAGAAGGGCTGCTTACTCCTGTGGCCAGTTATTTTAGTTAATCCTCCACCCTGAAGACTCGGAGCAGCTGTGGTTGTATTCAAGAAGAGGAGGAGATAGCAAAAACCACTTTAATTGTCTCCATTTTCCCCCTCCCAACTGGTCTGGGAAAAGAGCATGCAGTCCAAGGTGGGAGGCAGCAGCAGATGCTTCCCATTACAGCAGTCAGGGCAAAATGAAGAGATTTAGGCTATAGCTTGAAAATGTTGGTAGCAGTTATATTATTTGGTTGCTTCTGCTGATAAGTTTCTGAACTTGATTTTCCAGGAAGGTCCACGCTGCTCTCTGTTATTATGACTGTGTAGTGCTGAATAGATCTGGAAGGTACAGAAGTGATATGATTCTTTCTGTGTTTCTTTCAGAAGGTGGCATTCAAACCCCTACTGTCAAGACAGCCACTTCTTCAGTAGCATCAAAAGCTGGTAAGGCTTCCAATTTGCTGTTATCTGGTGTTCTGAAGATCCTGTTGTCTTTCTAGCTTTCAGCTTTTCCAGCTTCTGGGAGAAACCAGGTGAATTATTTCATGAAGGGTAATCATAGAGCAATGTATTTCCCCAAATCTCTTATGAAACTCTGTTGCAAAGAAAGGATTGAAGTATCTTAGTATGGAGACACTTAATTTGAGCAGGCTGCACTTTTTGTTTGCGGTGAAAAAGGTTCTCCGAGTTCCTGTGCTCTCAAGGAGTGGTTCAGGTGAGATCAGAGATTCATAAATTACCAAAGACTCCCAGTTCAAGAGGACTTAACAGAGAAAATACATGCTTCATATGTTAAAAGTCTGTGATTCTGGTCTACATCTTCAACTGTCACATTCAGTTCTCTTTATTTTGCAGCTTTATTATGAAAATGTATGAAAAATCAATACTTACCATATTTCAATCATGTGAACTTCTTTATTGGTCTGAGTATTGAAGACTGTTGCATTTAATAAGTTATACATATGAGAGAAGAAAACATGGACAGAGTGTTCTATTTTTTGATAACTGGGGTTACTAATGGGTGTGCTGTGGAGCTGAAAGCACTGAGAGGATGAAGTATACACTTGAAATGCTAGTAATGGAGGTGGATAAGATGCAACCAGGTGAAATATGTGTATATTATGTTTGTTACAGCAAAGGTTTTGACCTGTTCAAATTGTGTTGCGGCTCTTTTATGCAGTTCTCAAAAATCCTGATGTTTATGTCAGTTTAAAAGACACTTCATAAATGTACCTCACAGTGAGTTAACTCTTTGAATGCTTCACTGAAATTTTTCTTGCAGTTTTTTTTTCATGGAAGGGAAAGCAGTGTTGGTATTTATGCCATTATGAGAAAAGCATTAGAAGGCAAGTATGAGATTAAAACAATTTGTGAGTGTGGAACAAGGAGCCCCATTCCTTGAGGCATTGCTATTCTAGGTGAACAGCCATAAAACTGAGAGCAGAGAAAGGATGTATAAGTTATATTTCAGAAGTTCCAGTGTGAACATTGCATTTAGAAGTACTTATGAGTACTTAGAGTCTTATGAGAGAAAATTACATGGGGTGCAATGATTTATTCCTATTCTTTCACATACGTCATCCATTAAAAATGCTAGAAGAGGTAGTATGTAGGTCGAGGTAGTAGTCAGGTGTTCAGTTGAGCCTATTTAGCTGGCAGTAGCACTTCCTGTTTGCATTAGATCACAGAATTTAAAGCTGAACTCATAAATTGATTGGTTATAGGGTTTTTTAGTCCAGATTCCCTGGTTGTAATTTGGTAAATCCATTCCTTTGAGCCAGTGCTGGGGGTTCATGGGACCTGCAGTAGGCCATCCATGCACAGCAAGACAAGGTGATTTAAACCTTGCTATCAGTGATGTTTGGGCAACTCTGCTCCCATCTCTTCATATCAGCAGCAGTGGCTGGGAAGGGATCCCTGCTGCCTGCAGGAGCCCTTTCCCCTCCCCTTAGCGTCCAAGTCTCACTCCTCTTGAAGACACAACTAGAAGTCACCTTACAAAGGGCACTGAGTTCACCCCAAGAAATATAATTTACTAGAGAATACTATTCATATCATCTACAATGTCCTAAGCTCTACTGTACTCCAAAGAGGAGGGCCTGCTGGGTGCTCCTTTTCCCCAGAAATCTGGGTGCAGAGCAAGATGGTCTGGGAAGGCTGGCCAATGAAGAAGACTCAAACATGTCTCAAAGTGGGCAAACACAGGGAAAAATTGCCAAAAGACAAGGGGAGTTTGTTCCCCTTCAGCTCTTTACCTGTGATCTATAAACTGTGCTCCTGTGTGCCACTCACACTTATTTATGGAGATTTTACATCCCTCCTCCTGCTCAACAGGTATGCAGCAAAGTGCTGCTCAGAGGGGTAGTCCAGCAGCACACTGAACCCATCCATCCACTCCAGGCTCTGTTCCCCTCACTTCTTCCCTTGGAAGTGAAGCCAAGCACCTCTGTATAACCCCCAAAGATCATGTGCCTCTCCTTTGGGGCTGGCTGGAAGGTACAATTGCTCCCTTTCAGTAGGCACTTGCAGGTTGTTCACAGGCCAAACCTCCCCTCTGAAACCAACCACATGTACTTTGAATCCTCTTTCAAAATGTGTGGGTTATAAAGCTCTGTGAGGGCCAGCCTTTAAACACAAATTCACTGTCTTGGTAAGAGAACACAGATAAAACAATGTGATGTTTATTTAGGCATGATTAAATAAATCCATAATGATGTGAATGCCTTTCTTGCAGAAGGGGAATCTGTGACTACAACAACTTCACAAGCAACACCATCAACACCAATGCTGACAACAACTGCAGTCAACGCTACAAATGAAACCACCACAAGCAGTAAGTGAAAATCTCTGAGTTAATTGATGCTGCTCTAGCGGTCACTGAGGAGATTAATTAGGTAGTACTTCTTGGCTTGGGAATTTGTTTTACAGGGAGTGTACTCTTTGGTGAAACCTTACAGGTGTGTGCAGGAGGTCCCTTCTGGTCAGGCTTAAAAGCAGCTCCAAGCTGCACCTTCCAGCTGCATTGTCACAGGCTTGTCTGCAGTGGGATGACCCAGCTATGGACCAGGGAGTGGCTTTCCCTGCTGTCAATGGGGCCCTGCCCCTGTTGACCTTGAATTTCAATTAAATATCCTTTTGATAATTTAAAGTTAGTCTGCAAGCAGGGCAGTAGGTGTATTTTATGAGTGTTTACAAAATCAAGGAAATAAATGGAATGTCTTTCCTGTGTTAGGCCCCACGTCTTCTTCACCTAATGCTACATCACAAGCAGCACAAGGCACAACAGAAAAACCATCAACTGTGACTTCAGCAGCAAATACAAGTCTCAGCACAACAAACAGTAAGTGATGATTTCAATGAGCCATTTCTGAGTCATTCTATGCTACATTTCTGTAAAACTCTGCAAAACAATAAAAGGAGGTCAAAAAGAGTTGTTTGATGGTTTAGGGAATCAGAGCTATTCATCCTAGCATATTATATATCTTAAATGAAACTTGTCCTGGAATCCTCCACAAAGAGTAATATATCTTTAGTTTGTAATGGAGGTGATCTGAAGCCATTACACAGGGTGTTCATCTCCCTGTAACAGAGAGATGTATTTGGAAGGGTTTTAATTTTTTACTTTCTTCTCTGTTTTTTTTTCAATAAGTATGAAATAAAAAATAATTTTATGTGATCAGAAAGTTGGCAGAACAATACCCCTTTGTTTCTTATTTTTGTATGTGTTAGAACACTATGCTTATTATGTTTCATATTATTGGTAGCCATAGTACTGAAAGAGAGGTGGTACTAATTACTCTGCATCAATCTAGAGAGATACTTTTATTTCCCATAAATCTTTGGAATAGCATGTGTGTTGGCCTGGAATATCAGATTGGATTTTAGGAAAAAAAAAAAACAACAGACAAACACAAACAAAAACAAATGAAAAATGAAAAAGAAAAATGAAATGAAAAAACAAATGAAAAAACCCACAAAACCCCTAAACAAAACCCCAAACAAAAAAATTAAGCCCACATATCCAGCAAGTAGTTGGGTTAATTTTAAATAGTATAATACATCCCAAAGGAATCCAGTAAGCTTAAGATAAAATTCAATCTCCCTTGTCTATGATATGCACTGTAAGTGTTTGCTCCAGTCTTCTGATGAACCAGAACTTTGGAATGCTCCATTTTTTTTAGTTTTAATTGGCTAAAAAAAATGAAATACACCAGATAATTACCTCAGCAGTCAGTGGTACACCAATGTACTCAGAATTGATGTTTACAGCATACTGAACTGTTACAAATTATTAGAATGTGACTTCTCTTCCCTTGGTTTATTTGTCTGGAAAGGTACTCCTGTGAAGCAGTCTGCATGCTTTTTTTGTGCAAATTTTCCTTTAAAGCCACCCCTCATGGCCCCAAGCCTGCCAAGCTTCCTGGAGAACTATTCCCCTTTCACTCCATGGTTTCATTTTCTACTGATGCAGCTTTCCTGCTGTGTGTTGTGTAAGGAGTGGCCTGATTGTCAGCCCAAAATCTTTGGGGTTTTGGCTTGGCATTTAAATGCCACTGTCAATGAGTCACAGAATCCACACAGCCTGGCCAATGCACAAGCTGCTCAAAGTGATACCAAAGCCCCCAAAAAATCTCTTAAAACTTGCAATTGTGGCACTGCAGGCCTGTCAGAAGCCACAGCATGGCACATTGCATTATGGATGTAATTCCTGCTCCTTTCAATTTGGCAGAGGTTCCTGGCTCGTGGCTACCAGAGCAGCACAGCCACCTGGAACTAAACCTTGGTGACAGGTAGAGCTCCCGGCAGGGGAAGGAAAGCTAATGAGGAAAGGCATGCCTGCCAGTGCAGCTTAGCTCCAGCCACTGCTCTGCGCTGAAAAACTGCTGCTGGAGGTGTGATGGGCCTGGGCAGGGAGCTTTCTTGCTTCCTTTCCATTCCTCTTGAATTCTCTTCCCACCAGGTAGAGTTCAGTCCCTAGCTGCTTGTGTTGTGGTTTGGTTTTAAAACTCCTCATTTTAGCTAAGCCCTCCTGCCCCCCCCCCCCAAACTTGTGGTTAAAAAATGCTTGGTAAATTAATCTAAAAACAGGGCTTTCCTGCCTCTCAGTCCCCTTTGTAAGAAAGAAAACTGGCACAGCGTGTCCAGGGCATTAGAAATGCCCTGCATTAAAAAATAATTGTATCATCTTTTAGTGTAAAAGTAGTACTTGGGAATGTCTGTATGTGAAAGCCAATTTTAGTGGGTTTTTTAAGATAAAATTGTGGTCTACATTTCAAGAAAATCTTAGCCTTGGCTTCAGCAGAAAGGAGTGGGATGGGGCTCAAGGTGTTGGTGCTGGGACAGGGCATGGCCCTGGGGCTCTGTGTGTGTGACCAGCCTTGCAGAAAACCCTCAGAGCCCCTGGCCACCATCCTGCTGCTGGCTGCAGCCACCCTGCATTCCCAGCCCAGCACGGGCACAGCATTGGGGTGGCCCTGGCTCCATTCCCTGCATCTTCCCAGCCCCTGCCACACCCCAAGAGCTGTGCTCCCTGGAGCCAGCGCAGGCACAGCAACACTCCTGCTCTCAGAATGGACAGGAGGGAAAAGCTGGCTGCTGTCTCTTTCTTTTTCACTAGCACTCATTTCTCCCTGTTTCTGCACTGGTTGCGTGCGGCAGAAATTGGTGGTGCCTTTATGACACGTCAAAATTTACTTTTGCTACACCTGATTTTTAATAAAAAGCAGGCACCGTTGTCGTTTTGTAATGGAAACCATCCCTTTCTCTGCTTCAATCCCTGCTAAAGGCTCCAGCAAACGATTGCATTCACACAACTGAGATTTGACAGGGCTTTCTGTCACTGCTGCAATTTCTGTGGCTGCTGTCACCTTTTATTATAGATTCAGGAAAAGCCCCCAGTGCTTCATACATTGAAATAATGCAAACATCTTTGTCCTTTATTTTTTTTTATAAGACTTCAGTGTTCTTTTCCTCTGCAGGCAACAAGTACAATCTCTCCTGCTTGCTTTCCTACCCTGTTTATTGTGTTAGAAGCCTACATCAGACTGGTCTCCTTAGCCGTCTTATTTTCAATATAGGGTGTCAAATCCAAGAGTTCACATTTAGTCAGTGACTTCACTTGTGCAGTTCAGGCCCTTAAACCAAGAATTTGTAGTGTGTCACACAACAGAAAATTGCATCTGCAATCAGGATTTCATATCCTGGGACACCTGAAGTTATCAAATAGAATAAGAAATGAAATGCAATGAAAATTTCTGTTCTTCCTCCCTTGGATATGGAGCAAGCATCTTATGTAAGATCAGTATTCAAGGTGTTATGTGATAAATAAGAGTGGATTTTTGGCTGTTGTGTTTCTGAGTTACACCACTCTCCTGGATGGTGATACATTATGGTGCAATGGTATATTAAATATTAAAAAGTGACAAAGGGAAACAGTGGATGATTTTTTTTTTTAAATCAAACTACTGGTAATTAAAAAGTAAGTTTTACCTCAGGAACACTACCAGAAAAGTGTTCTTGTAACAGGTATTGCTCAATTCTCCTCAGTTTGTTAGCACATGCTATAGGTAAACACTGGCTGCCGAGACATTTCATGCAGAGAGAAGTTTTAAAATATGTATTTTGAAATACTTTGGGGTTTTGCTTACCAGCAACTATGGATGTAAACATTAAAACTGAGATCTGTTTGATTACCTCCCTAGCCAGTTTTCATTCCTCTGAATGGGCAAAAATGTCATTGGATTTGCTACAATGGATTTTTCAAAGCTTTTGTGCTCTCATTCGTGCAAATGGCTTTTCAGGCTACTGATTATGGGGGCAAGGCCTGCATGTGTGTTAATGCTAAAAATACAAGCTCAAAGGAAAAGCTTTAGTCTTCCATTTAAAGGAGCTTTTGTGCTGGTATTTTAACATGGTTTAAGTGGAGTTCATTTTGCTCCTTCAAACGTTTCCTGGATTGATTTATTGGTCAAGGAAGGTTTCAACACACATAAGGATGTCCATATTCTTTGCAGAGCACAGAATATATGCAGGGTGTTTGTGGGTTACTTGAAGCATCTTAAAATGTCAAAACTAATTAGGTAGCAGCTCACTGTAAAGAAAATTCAAAGTACTGTCTGGAAATGCCAAAATGGATGTGGATTATATGTAGGTTAAGCAGAAAACCGTGCTAGGATCAAGTGAGGATATGTGTCGAATTTCAGCTAGTTAAAGAAAATTAAGGGTTTTCAAAGCATAGAGAGTAAGGAAATTCCTGAAGCTCAGACAGCAGCTTTGCAAGGCAGCTTCAGGTTCCCTGTTGTTGATTACCCCTTTGCCAAATACGTGTTAACACACTGTCACTTATCTTATCAAAATATCAGCAGGGAGAGCTGCATCACCACCAGAGTTCTGTCGCCCAGCCATCGTCCCCATTTGGACAGCTATTTTACACTCTGTACTGCTTTACCATTTTTATTCGTAATCAGCTGTTAACAGCAGACCCATGAGCCCATGATGCGAGCTCTGCAGAAGCAGGAGCAGCAGCAGCCGCCCTTGTGCGCTGTGCTGCTTTCCTGCAAGGCCAGGCCTCCCCCTGGAGCAGCAGGGATCGGTGCTGCAGCTGGCGGAGGCGAGGCGTGATGAATGACTGCAGCGATGTGTCAGCGGCGATGGCGGCACTGAGTCACCGCGCCCGCCCGCCCCCCGCCTGTCCCTGCCGGAGCGCGGGCACCGCAGCCTGGGCTGCCGCTGTCTCCTGCCGCCGGGACCCAGTTAAAGCTCGCAGGGACACGAGTTACGGGATTTAGCGAAAAGGCACATCTTTGTTGAGTACATGAGCAGTGGCTGGGTATGGATGCTCCCGTTCCCACGGGCTTTGGTGCAGAAGCTGTCTCATCTGCTAAATGTGTTGGTGGTAGAGCCTGTGCTGTGCATTGGGCGTGAGGTTTGGATGCTGCTTCAAAGCCACAAGTCAGCAGAGAATTGGGTTGCTAGGATTTAATCTTGCAGTGGAATTAAGGGTCGCGTTTTCCCGCCAGGTCGCGTTTTCCCTCTTGGAAGTGGTGAAAACTGGCACACGGATTTTTGCCCTGTAGCACCTCTACTTTACCCCTTGGCTGGGGCTGTTCTGCAGTCTGGCAAAATAAATGCAACAACCTTTGTGCCAAGCCCTAGGTAAAGGTGCAAGTCATACCTGGTGCTACTTGGGTCACTGGGAGAATCGTATCCAGGCTAAATTAAAAAAATAAAATGAAATGGAAATGCCATCATCCCTCCTCTCCCGATCCCCTGCCAAGGCATATCCAGTGCACAGCCCATGTTCCTGAGAACAATCTGTTCTCACAGCTCCCAAACACAAGAGGAGCACCCGAGGCTGGGTTGCTGCCAGGATTGATAGGATGCGTGGAAGGAGTGATCCCCATGGGAAAACAGCCCTCTGTGGGGTTACAGGGTAACTGGCTGCCTCCCTCTTCCTCTCTCCCACACACCTGATTGTTTTGCAGTGTTCACAAAGTATATTTATGTTTGAGTATCTCTGCACTGTTATTCTGAGTTACTTTTCATTTTCCCATGCAATCCTTTTCTAACCTATGACAAGGGAGCCACAAGATGGTTGCTGTTACTGCTGCAAGCCTGTGCATCTTACAGGGAGAGGGAGGTGCCTCAGTTTGAGGGTTTTTTCCTTTTTGAAAAATTGATCTCAGAATAAAATTCAACATATAAAATTTGAGTCTGAAGCCATGACAGTAAAACTCAAATATGGGAAAAGTTTGCTTCTAAAGATTGATTCAAATCTTCCATGAAGAGAATGTAGGAATTGTTAACATTATCAGATCCTTGCGCTATACTATAGTATAAAATGAGGTAGAGGGGCTTTTTACACTCCTTTCTACTGCAGGCAGACCTGTGTATTAAAGGGGTACAATGCTGAAGTTCCTGAAGGAAGCTGACAAGAAATTCTGCTTCCCCTCACTAGAATCCCAGTGAAAGGGGGGATCAAGTTGTTTTTCATCATTTTCATGCCTCAACCTCAAAAGGCACCGTGCCTGGCTGTCTAGCTTTTCTCAGTTTCCAACATTGTATGAATCCCCCTACTCCAATGGCTTCGGCTCACTCTCTCTTATCTTACTGATTTTTGAAGCTTGCCTTTCTAAGGTACTACACTTAACTGAACAAGAGGGGAAGGGAAAGGCCAAGTTAAAGGTGTGTAGTTGTAGAATAAGATGCTTTGGGTTCTTTGATTACCAAATAGGTAATCAGTTTCTAGATAAAGTGTGTGATGAAGCATTCTTCGAGATTTTCATATTGCATGTGTGTGTTGTTGCTCACTGACTGAAACATGTCTTAGTTGTTTTAGTTCCAGTGTTTAAAATTCATATGAAGAAGCACTGAAAACAGTTTACAACTCAGTAGCCTCTCTGATTTATATCAGACAGGAAGTACAAAGTTACTCTTGAACACCTCTATGTTTTATTCAGTAGGCACTCTCTTGCCTATTGTTATTCTGAGGTTTGAGTACAGACGTAGGAATTATGGGCAGTGCTGGAATATCTCAAATTTTTTCTGGTCATTCTGTGACCTTCAGTTCCACAGGTTCAGGTCATGTCCTGCACCATTGTCATGGCCTCACCTTAGGCTGCAAATCTTGTGACACATTAGCCTTGATCTCCTGTTGGCTGAGTGAGAGGAGAAAAAAGACAATTTCTTTTTCATACATTAATATTCAGGGATATGTTATTTCCTAGGGCTTAACGGCACAGAATGAAATAATTAATTCTATGCTTAATTGCAATCCCTAAAATTTGTACTGTATCACATTATGTGACAGTTGTAGCTGAAGCTTGATAGATTGATTGATGGATTGATTTTAAAATGAAGGAAAATCATAGAGGGCAGTAAATTGAGCTTCTCCTGCTCATGTTGCTCTTGGTACAACACTGTCTAACTATTCTAGGGTCCCAAGGGTTGTTTTCTGGCACAGATATGAGGCTGTTTGTCTTGCTACAATGTGCTTTGAAGGTGCCTCAGCTATGCCAGTAGGAACAATTCCATAGGGATGGTTTGTTCCTTGGGAGACAGTTACCAGAACATGCAGTGCTTTCTTACATTTAGTCTTTTCTATGATGGCCAGAGCTTTTGTCCGAGGGATGTTCCAGGATCTAAGACAATGCTTGTGTAGGTGTCTCTTCCCTGAACATCTCTCTCATTTCCAGCTACACAAGCAAGTGGAGCACAATTGCCACAAAATGAGAGTTTGGGTGCTGCACCTACTACAGGACAGTCTTTTATTTCTACGGTCTCTCCTAAAACAAACACTTCTGCTTCTGGAACCTCAGGTAAGTCTTGAAAACATGCACTTTCTTTCTCTGTACAAGCAGTTAAAAGATGCAAATAATTTTGAGTGTTTTCTCCATTTGCTGTGCATTGTGATGGAATGAGGGCCACATCTCCTTATTCATGCAGGGTACATTGTGTCCATGTCACCTAGCCTTGAAGTTGTGTTGAGTGATGGGTGAACTTCCAAACACTCAGTTGAGATACATGGTGTCATCACAGGAGGATATAAATTACAAATGATAATAGTAATCTTCATATATGCTGTGTGAGGTCATTGTGTAGCACTGGCTGTCAGAGGAGGTCAACAAGATAAATTCTCTGGCTGCAAGGCAGAGGAGACAAAGGAGAAAACAGCTATAATTTTTGCAGTTGTTATAAAATCTGGAGAGAAATTCTATGCGTATCACCAATTAAATGATGTTGTTCAAAGTACAGCATGGTTGCATGCAAGGTCAAAAATGTATCAATTCTTCTCAGCTCAAGTCTGGTCTTACTGTTTTTCTGAGTGTCTTTTGGTGTATGTATTCACTAAGAAATGTTGTGGTGAATGCAGATGCCAGGTCATATGAATGATCATTTATTATACTTCCAGCTGGCTTAACTTCCCTAGGTTTTGAAGAACCACTTGTTCAGGTTTCCTTAAGGTCTCTTGGGCCTTCCCTTCATTTAGTACTTACTCTTAACTACATGTGTGTAAATCCAACAAGGACAGTCTCTTTGTTTACATATCCCTATTATTAATGGTAGTGCTTAACATCCCCCAAGGGATACAAGACTCTTTTTGCAACCTCTGGATTGTGTCTGTGGGAGATAAGCATGTGTGTATACTGTGATTTTTCCTCGTAAAGGAGAGGATTGGATATAAAAGTGGAGCAATATGCTCACTATGCACTGAAATGCCTGGAAGCATGCAAAAAGATTATAAGCATTTTAAGGAAGTTAAAGTAAACCCAAGGCCACTGATTCAGAGAGAAGTCCTTGCAATTATTTCAATAAGCCCATTCCCCATAATGCATATACTGTGACCTGTGGTTACTTGACTTTCCTGTTGGGTTTCATGTCTTTTGGCAAATGTAGGCATAGTACAGAAACCTCATCATTGCTATACTGCCATAAAACATTAAATTATAACATTTTTAATTAAAAGTACTCTCATTCAGGTAAATTCCCCAGGTTAATATTAAATTGTAATGCATATCTGACTGTGCATCATGTGTATTGAATCGCCTACTATGCTGTGTATATAATAACATTTTACACTTAAAATTTGTCAAGGAAGTTTTACAGCCTTCCTGGGCTCTGTTTGCAAAAGTCATCATCTTACTCAGCTTACTCTGCTGTAAAACCAATAAATCTTCTTGAGCTCAGAGACTACCCAAGATGCCAGAACTATAATTGCCTGGCTGAGACAGAAAGAACCTGTCCATCCAGGGGTAGTCAGTCAGTCTACGTATCATTGGCATAGCCAATGCTCCAAGTTCCCATAAAAATGCCATTTCAAAATCACTTCTGCCCACACCAGGATTTCCACACTATCACCTTTCCTGTCTTCTTACAGCACCAGCCTCTGGCTTCTTTCTTGAAGGTTGTATATGCAAGAAATCATCATTTCTCATCCTGATGTGTTAGGTAGCTTATTCCAAATGGTTAAGCCTTAGACCACCCTTGCTACCTTATTCCCTTGTTCTCTGTATGTGTTAAAAGCTTAAAGAAAAATGTCTTGGTTCCTTCTAAACAGATTTCTTCTCTTCTCTGCTCAGGCCAGGGAAAGCCATATGCTGCACCCTAATGACTTTAAGGCAATGCAAGTGTGAAGCCAGTTGTTTCATCCTGTGCTGAGACTACAGGAAATGCCACCTCTCTCACTGCCATTAGATTATTTATTTCTGGGTCTCCAGAATTTCACATTCAGGGTCTGGGTGCCTTTTGTTCACCAAAGCAGGGGGCTGTGTGTGCCAAGGCTGCAGCCCTTGGGGGACAGAATAGCTTGCAAGCTGGAGGTGTCTGAGCCACATCTTCTGCGTGGGAGCTCAGGAGAAGACAAATTAATGTGAAATGGATCCAAACCAGAACATTTCTATTTGGTATGCCCAACCAAAATTATCCAGCTGGCTAAATATGTTTAGTTTTGAGACCATTTTCCATTTTTAAAAAAAAATGCCATTTTGGTGAAAGTTTCCTTTCTTGATGCAGAAAAAGAAGAAAGCACATTTTGCAGAGAAATTTCCAATCAGCCATATCAAAAGATCAGGGTGTGGGAGGAGTGCTACAGAGAGCTGGAGAGCGACTGAGAAGAGTGGGGGAGCCTGGGAAAGAACGTGTAGGAACATCAGAGAACAGAATTGCTGTATTAAAGGAGATTGAAAGCACCAGCCACAGAGGAGGTGCTGCGTAGTGCTCACCCAGGCTAGGGGAGGCAATAAGGGCTGTTTTTAGCAAAGAGAGCCACCTAAATGCGTGCCATTGACACATGCTGCACTTCTTTAACTTTGGCTGTCATGCAGAATATATCTCCCACTTCTCCTCCACCTCCACCTCCAAGAAGATTGCTTGCTAATATTTCATTTTCTCCTTTTGTTTAATTAATGAAAAATTGGATATTAGAGTCTAAATACATCTGAGAAACTGCAAGTATTGTGGCTTTTTATTCTGTGATCTAAACAACGAAAAAATCCATAAAGCAGTATGAGCTTAAGTTCACCCAGCAGGGTGGTAAGATTAAATGATCTATTATAATAAACTGTCAGATGAATCAACCTGCTTCATCTATTGATATCTTTATTGCTCTCCTCCAATTATAAATCCTACTCACTTGATTCACAGGAGGCATCTCCCTAAGAAAAATTTTTATGAGTAAGACTAGTAGGGTTTGACTCTATCTGTACACAAACTGCAGGAACTCTGGATAGTGATATTAGATAAAAATTACCCACTGTATCTTCAGCTCCTTCACAAAGAGAGAGACACAAAACCAGAAGTTTCTGGGAGATGGAAAACATAGCAAAGCCTCAGTTAACACTATTACAGATCTGTGGTGTGGTCAAGGCAAGAAAGGCTTTTTCAAGTTTTTAATTTTGCTTTGATTTATATTGTGGTATATCCCCTCTGAGTAATCAGCCAAATGTATTCGTTTGTTTTGCCAGTGAGCACAGTTGGATGTGGCTGCACTCCAAAACACAGAAGTAGCAAACTGCAGGGTATCCAGGCTGCTTAGGTAGCGGCTGTTGGAGAACAGAGTGGGGAGAGTTTAGTTATTGGTCTCTTCCTCCATCTGTCGAGCTTCTCACCAGTGCTGAACTGACTCAGGCAGGTAATTTCAAAACAAACCATGGTCATATGCCAAATTTTTTATCCTTGTCCTCCTTACCGCACAAGGAGGAACCCAGCACAGCCAGTGTTGCACACCTCACTTTTCATGATGAATCTGGAAATCTTCCCAGATTATTTATGCAGAGCATCTTGCTTGCAGCCCCAAAGAGGGTAGCAAGCTCTGTACAGGCAGCTAGAGCAACTACAGTAACTGTTACCAAGTGAAATGCTGCTTTTCCTTCTGTCCTTCTCTTTCTGGAAACAGCAGTATGTGAGGCCCACACCAAGAAGGGCACTGGATGGTTATTTGGAAAATGCAAACTGAAAGCACCTGCTGAATCACTCGGATAAGCACAGCTTTGTTTGCATGGCAGGACTGAGCTATCTCTGAACAGAGGGTGAGCTGGTGCCTTGCTTGCATGCTGGAGACAGGGAGAGAGAGGAAGGCGTGAGATTTTTCCAATTTAATTTTTCATGCTCTAGCACAACCTGGGTGAGATACCTTCCGGAAAGATGCTGGTAGTATTATTGTGTGTAGGTGTATGCAGTTGTTAAAAAATAATAGAGGCCTAGAAAGAGAGGGCAGGCAGCTACTGTAATATTTCCCCCCTGGGATAATTTCTGTTCTCTGGGTTTATCAAAGAGGCACGGTTTGGCCAGGACAGCTACATGGCTTTTGTTTGTGCCAGTGGGTACTGAAGCACATGTCCCCCAGCCCTTCCTGTTTGCATAGACTTGTCACCTGTGCTTATGTCACCAGCATTCAGGTTTGAAAAGCTGTTAACCCTTTGAAGTGAACTTGGATATCAGTCTTGGGCTTAGTATGCTTTTTCTATTTATTTATTTGTTTCAATTTGAGCCAAGATGCTTTATCTTGTTTGTAAGAGTGAATGTGAGGGAAAATGTGCAATTATGCTATAATGTTGAAGCTCTTTCAAAGGAAAGTTCCACAGACTTGAGAGACAAGGTTCAAAGTGACTTCATAGAGAAGTGACCTATTTGTAAAACTTGACAAAATCTTCTGCCTTTCTTTGAGAATATGCACACACAGGGCCTTACAGTTTGCTAGTTTGCCCAGATGCTGTGTGATCACATCGTGTTTTTATCATGGCCTCCCACACCTTACAGGCTGAAGGAAAGGCAGTATTCTGGTAATAAGCAATCATATCATATTTGGATGTTTCCTTAATGCCAGGTGTGTGTCCTCCTGCATTGTCTACTGTGTGTTGCTCCTTTGACAAGTGATTTATTAACTTCCTGAAGGCTTTTGCTTGGTAATGTTGCCCAAACATGCTATAAACATTGCCTAATGATTCATCACAGAGATCCTCTTAAAGCACAGTGATATTGCTGTTTGCAGATGGATTGATGAGATGACAACAAGCTTAGGAAAACAGTCTCATCTGCATTCTAGGAAGCCAGGGTGAGGTAACTGTATACATTTGGGATACTTAGCATTACAAATATTTAGTATGTTCAAGAAGAGCTCTTACTGTTGACTTTTAAGTACTTAGCTTTTCAACCTAAACATACTTTTCATGAACATTGGTGATTAAAATGCAGTTTAAGTTTTGTCACGTGTACCATTAGCAAAAGCGGCTATTTGCACCCCAGTGGCTGAAGTGATCCATGGTTTTAATTGTGGGTAGGGAGAAGGAAAAACAAGAGCAGCATTCTGGTTTTCAAAGAGCATGTTCACAGCAATAGAACAATGTGTGTTATAGCTCTGCTGGTAGGAGCTGTCTTTGTGCACAGCACAGAAGGTGTAGTGAGGGCATGAGAATGGATTTGTGCTCCCAGGGGAAACTGGTTTGCAGGAGGAACCTGGGCAGGCAGGGGACAGGCTTAATGCCTGCCTGGAGTTACAGCGGCCTTCGTGATGTTGCCTCTGTGATCCCCCACCCTGGGCACAGCTGGGACACAGAGGACACAGCCACTCTAATTTCCAAGCCTGCTACAGTCTAGACATGTAGGAGCAGCAGCGTGCTAACAACAACAACAACAACAAAAAATGTTGTGCACCCAAAACTTCTGAAGTAGCTGGAGGAAGCTGACAGTAGAGCCAGTAAGCATTGTGCCCAGTGCTCTGTAAGGTCAATTTTTTCCTCATTAGCAGTGCCTCTTGCTTCTGCTGCTTGACAGTCTGCTAGCCAAAAGCACCAAGATAATAAACAAAGATTCCTTTTTAAAGGGTTTTGTGACTCTTGAAAATGTGTCTCAATTAGTTTCTTTTATTAAAACACTTACTTGTCAGTTAAATGTCAGCTATTCACTCCCAGGCACTTTTTCAATTTTGGAAGGAGGAGTTTTTAAGGAATATATCTATTAATTCAGTATTTTCCTCTCTTGAGCAGAATAACAACCTAGCATAGACTTTGGATTCTGCTCCCATCTATAAGGGATGCTGGAGACTTTTACAGCTCAGACTTTCTGGGCTTGGGAACAGTGTAAGCTTGTCACTCCTGGGGCAGCGTTTGTTGTGGGTGTTACTGAGGATGTTCCTAGAGTCTGCCAGTTTACATGATGTGAAGACTCTGGACATCTAAAGCAGACACTAACAAATCTATTCTTTCTGTTTTATTGCAGGCCTTCCCATGAGCTCTCCAACACATTCAACAAGTAAGAGCAATAGAAGAGGTTGCTCTATGCACAGTGATGAAAAAGGCTGGTGTGGGATGGGAGAAGGACAGCCTCAGGAAAGGAAATGTTCAGGGAGCAAGAAGGATCTAGGGGAATAATGTACCTGAAACACAGACCAGAGGAAGAGTGATGTTCAGCTTGTAGCATTGAGTAATTTGCTGTGATTTCAACTGAATACTATGTTGGACTGGCAGATACTGGAAAGAAAACAGGGTGGGACCACAGAAAAAATCAGGCCTGGTATATTACGTGATGCAATGGGAAGCTGTTATAAATAGAGTGTTTACCAAGGAGCTTGTTCTTGTCAGTGGCTCTCATTCCTTGTCCTGTAGTGAGAAGCAGCAAATCCCAGAGTAAGGCAAGTTTCCTGTGCTAATGAACCTGTATTGTCCTATTTTCCTTTCTCTTGGCTTATCAGGAAACAGTCTCTTCTGTACTGGTCCCTGCAGTTCTTGCTGCTGCCTGCAAAATCGTGGCCCTCCTGTTACCATGATGGATGCATTTTTCCAATTCATTTTTATTCTGATCCCAGATTATTCCATAACTGGAAAATACCTTCCAGATCCAGACAAACTAGACAGGAGGGGCTGATTTGTGGGAAACTTTAATGAAAGAAGTGGGGAAATGAGCTTAAAGTTTTAGTTCCTTACTCTGTTTTATTCAGTAATGATTCTTTTCAGCTGTCATATTTCTTATTGATGGTCACAAGTAGTTAAAATGCTAATTTGTGGATTTTTATTTCCTTTATTACTCACATCTTGGTAAATTAACAGATAAACAAGTAAAAACAAAAAGCAACAGTGGATTTCAGTCCTCAGTTTTTCTCCTGAGGAGAGGCACACATCTCCTGCACAAATGTGGGGACACACATTCCTATTTTTCAGTGCAGTTTGTTTCTGTTGACATTTCCAGTCAGTATCCAGGGTAACTCATTGCTGTGATAATTGCCGGCTTGCCCTGGCAATTGGTAGTATACCAGATAAGGTAACAAAAAGGCAGGAGTATTTCCTTGGGAAATCTGAAGCAATCACATGGAATTAAGAATGCATAGGAATTATTTTAGTCACTTGGTGATGGCTCAGCTTCCAACCTTACATTATCACCCCTCAGCAGACAGCACCAGGGGAAAGAGAACTTCTGCTTTAAAGAAATAGTGATTTTTCAGAGATAAAGTCTTGGACAATGATTGTTTCCTGCACTATAGCATCAGAATGTCTCAGCTATGACTGTATTGTTTGGGCATCACACAAGCACTTAGTAAGTGATCATTTTTCCCCAGGAGGCTTCTGTCTGTGTCCAGACAAATGAAAATGGAGGAGTGGGGAAGGGGGAAAGAAAGCAACCACCAAAATATTTTTAATAGTGGGCATGAGTTTAAAATCAGTTTTGCAAGGAAGAGGAATTCCTACGTGGTTGGGACAAACAAACCTTGTTACGGTAACTGCATGGATTAGAGTTACAAGTACTGCCTACATAAGAGTTTCTGTAAAAACAGGGACGTGTCTTTCAGAAACTTAGTAGAACAAAATTATATTCTAGACCTCAAAATGGCCATAGGATATTGGTTTTAATGACTTAATAAATTTCATAGCTTCCACCCTACAATTTGAGCCCTCTTCCGTTCTTGGGAGGAGGAACCATGCAATCCTTCAGGTGTGGATTGTGAGTAGGTACCTGACCAACAAAACCTCAGTGGTTGCCACCATGTTCTCAGTATATGTATATGGAGCCATAAACTCTGCTGGGGCCCTTTTTTAACAGATAACCTTCCCCAGATGCCTCTGTTTGAGAGCCACTTCTGATATTTGGCCAGGCAATGGAAATGCTTGACCTTGCATCACATCTGTCCAGCCAATGGCTCCTTCAGAGGCAGTGAGCACTTGTTCACTCAGGCCTCCATCCAATATGGAATGAAGTCCCATGTGCTATATAATGTACCTAGGGAAATGCCAATGGTTGCATTTTCTCTCTGGAAGTTCAGTGATTGTTTCTTCATGGCCTGTATGCAGCAAGGTGATAAATAATTTGTGTTGTTGATACCTGACTCAAATTCAGATTAGCACCTGAAGGTAGAAATACATTCCTTTAAACCTAGCCCTAAAAGATGGCCCAGAGACTCACAACATTGCTGTCTCCAAATGGGGCAGAGAGCAGGCAAACTCCTCTATACCAACACTCAGGAAAACTTGCTATCTACTAATATTGCACCTCAGACTTCTTCATCTACTATTAGCACTTTTTTTTTAAATTAGCAGTGAAATATTTTGGTCTTTCTTCTCTTGGAGACAGGTCTAATTTTCACCTGCTTTCTTGTTTATTTACTTGTTAAAAATTCTCTTGTAATGTTGAACAGTACCATAACCTCCTAAAGTGGAAAAAGTTTGTAGCTCATAACCTGTAAGTGGACAAGCAGGGGATCTTAGGGAAATCTGCACCCATACAAAGTGTGTGTTTCTTTAGGCCACCCTAGACAAACTTTTCCACCCCTCTTGCTGAGTTATCCATGTATTATTGAAAAGAAATATAGATGTGAAGCAGTAAGTGAAGCTCCAGAACTGGGAACACAGAAGTTGTTTTGTGAGGGTAATTTTTCAGAGGGAGTTGTTTGGGGAATTCTGGCAATACATTTTTACCTGAAAGGCACTATTTCTTTTGCAGAGCCAACTTCTGAAAGTCCCAAAAGCAGTTCTGGAAACCAGACTCATACAGGGAGTAATATCAGCTATTCTAGTGAGTATTCTTCCTTAATTGTCCAGATTTTGAGTTTTCAGTTGATCAGTTTTGCTTTTGATGAGTGATTGGAGTAGCAGACAAATGAAACTGGCAGTTTTATTTCTAGCCTTACCAGACTTGGGCCCTATTACAAACCAAATTTAAATGCTGGTTATAAAACTCCTTCCTCTCAGAGAGAAACAGAGCTCAATAAGCTGACACTGCTCTCACTGTGGAGCAGCACAATTATTCCCAAGGACTGATTCAAAGTGGTGAAATTGAAAAAAAAATACCAAAAATAGTTATCTCCTGTGAGAGAAGACCTGAGGAAATATATTAAAAAAATTGCTCATATACATGTTGTACTTATTATATGAATGTATTGTTATGAATGTATGATATTAATGTATTATTCATATTGTCATAGGAGAAAAGGTCTAGGAGGCAGTCTTCTGCAGACTCTTTAAGGACTTGATATTTGCATGATGCATGCTACTTAATCTTTCATTTTAATATTATGCATCTCTGGGGCAAGAGTGGTGCTGCAGCTTTGCTATTTCCAAGCCAGAGTACTGACTAAGCAAAGTATGTTTGATGTTTTCCCACTGTAAACTGTCTCCCTCTAGTTCCACAGATGCAAGGATGCATCTATATGAACATTAAATATTAATTGCATCAAGAGCCATTGAATGCAGCCTCCCCCTGACACAGGGCTTAGGCCAGCAGGCAGGAGAGTGCCTGCTGAATTTGAATGTGGCCAGTTACTGCCAGAGAAATGATAAAAAGGGAGAAGCTCGGCTTATATATTTCCCAGGGAAAGCTTCTCTTCATTACATAATTCTTTCCTTTTTTTGCTTCTTGGCTGGGAAACACCTGTCAGGAAATGACAGATGGTGGGAAATAATAAAAGGAAAGAAATGTCCTCATTTTAAAAGGAGATCTTGCATTTTCTATCCCTGGTTTTAAGTGCTGTGGGGAATGTTACTGAATTATGCAATTCCTTGGTGTCTTTCTGGGTGCACAATGTTAAAAGCAAAATAATTGCTTCAGTTGCTGAATTTTAGACTGCTCTTTTTTTTTTTTTTTCAAAAAAAGAAGAGGAAAAAATAAATTGCATGTTTGAAAACTATTTCTAGAACACAACTTTCTCACAAAACCTTTGGAGGCCATCAGCACTGGGTTGAATGATGACAGTTTTCAAAATTAAGGTGGGCCTAGTGGAGCAGGTGCTGAAACCTTGTTCTTTTACTAAAAAATGGGTGAAACCAGTTCCACAGGGCAGCATGAGTGTCAGGGAAGGAGTAAGGGTGGGAGAAGGAACAAGCCTGTCTTCCCTCCACAAAGCATCCAAGCCTGAGGCTCAGTGGTGGCAGGAAGAATAACAGGAGCAGTAGGTTATCCTCTCTGGAGAAATGGGTAGTGTTTGGTGAAGTGGAGCTGGAGGTGCCTCTCACCTTAGTGTGTGCAAGTACCTATACACAGAGGCAATGTACGTCAGAGGCAGCAGCCAAAATTATGTTCTCCCTCTTTTGCAGATGTTATCTTGCCAATTGTCATCACCCTGATAGTCATTACCCTCTCTGTCTTCTCACTGGTGGCTTTGTACAAAATGTGCCAGAAGAAAACTCCAGGTATTTGGTTTGCTTTCTCTGCAGGAGGGGGGAAATCAATGTCCTTTTTATTATTAAAAGGTCTCTTTTGGATTACTTTAACCATCACTGTTGTGGTATTCTGATGGGAATGCTTTTTGTATTTTGTGTTTTGCCTGAAGTGGGAAACTAACACTTCATTTTCAAAATCAGTAGGAAGACCAGAGTGAGCCAAAATGATTTTTTGATAATAAATCATGCTGTAAAGCTTTTTGTTCATGCTTTTGCAGCTACAAAGAGCTAACAAACACTTCTGCTAACACAATCAAACAGATAGAAATGGACAGTGAAAACTAAATTTGAAGATATTCAACAAAATCACTTTATTTATTTTATCTTTCTTCTAGATGCAGGCAAAGAAATATCAGTGGGCTTTTAAAGGATATATCTGATAGATACATACACACAGGCACATGATGTATGAGTAACATTTTCCATTTACAGTAAAATGTGCATGGAGCAAAATCCCTGAGAAAACAGTATTTTCAGAAAAAGTCATTTTGACAGAGCAGCTAAAGTCAGTATCTGTTTCTCTGCTGTCCATTAAATACTTAAGATAATGGGTTATAATTCCATCATAGTCCATTTGCCAAATGTTTCAGGGTCGCCCAAGTAGGCCACAGGTATGTGTAAATTTCCATTAAGTGAAAACCCAGATCTGAACCCTACTCTGGTTTTTCTGTCCCTGTGAGCTGGCATGAGTTAGGAGACCTGTGCAGAACTGTGAAATCACCTGGCCTTGGAAATACAAAATCACAACAGGGTGTTGAAGCTGTAAACCAAGACAAACAGTGTGTCACAACCAATTTAGCCAATGACATGGAAAAACAGACCCCAGATAAACAGAGGAAGGTGTGATCCTTACTAAGGAAATGATGGAATATTCAGAGTCAGGAGATAAAGACGTGAGATGAAGAACATTTCCTTACCAGCCTCCCCTATGCACAAATGTCATCATTCTATTAGCAAACTCATTTGGATGATGGAATAGATAGATAGAATCTGTAATGCTTCCTGCAGGATTTGCCCAGGTCTGTCCAGAGCACTTCCCCTGTGCTTGGTGCCATGGAGTTGGCTCCATGTCTCTCATGTAACCCCCTGGCCCCTTCCATCTGCCCACACTTGCACATAAGCATAAAATACATTTAGCATATGATTCATTTTGGAGACAAACCTGTTCCTCATTGATGGGGATGACAAACTGTTCCCAGACATCATGCCAGGCTGTGCCCCCAGGGGGTACAGCCTCAGGAACACCTTGTTCCCTCAGTCCCCTTACCCTGCATCCTTTAGCTCAGTTGTTGTGTACTTGAGAACCATGGCATGCTCATATCCTCTGTGCCAGCTACCCAGGGATTTGGGAGCTGCAGGGGAAAATGTACTCCTGTTGTGCTCTTGGACAAGTCAAATGTCATTCTCCCTGGTTTCCAGAAGTGTTGGTACAAGCAACATCAGTTCACTTCCACAGATGACCAGAAAAATAACAATTACTATTCAAGCTGGTTGATTGTGTTTATGAACTTAATGCAATACTGCAAAATTACAGCTGAGCCTTCTGCTAGCAACTGCAATAGTCATGTCTAAATGCTTGAGGTTTGAGTTCCAGCAATCAAAATGATATTAACTTTTTTTCTTCTTCCAGAGAGACAAGAGAATGGCGCTGAACAGTAGGTTGAATCCTTTTCATTGCTTTGAGATCTGTCACAGGACACTTGTAAATGTAGCAGATTTTGCATAGAATCTTGTTTGATCTTCGTCTGTTTAAATATCATAATCAGTTGCCACCCCAAAGAGAAATATCCTGAAAGTGCTGCACTTGCAGTTATTGTAGACCTGTATGCATGATAAGCAGCTGTTTCAGCATGGATAGAAATGTGATGGCTCTTAACTGTTTTCCAATTGATCCTTTTGAAGGGGATAAACAGCTTCTGCTGTGCCACAGGACTCACTTTCCCAGTCTTTTTTCTTTTTTTTTTTTTCTTTTTCCCCCCATTGATCCCTCGCCTCTACCCCCACATCTTTTCCCACCCCACTTCTTTTGTTCATGTTTTCTCTCTTTTAACATGTTTCCTTTTTATTCTGGATTATTTATATATATATTTCACTGTTCCCCATTATATCATGTTCTTCTGTCCCATCTTGTTTCCACTAGATCATTTGCATAGTTGAAATAGTAGTGGCTTAAGGAGTGTAAGGAGAGGGAAACTGAGAAAGATCCATTAGAAGATACAAACTAAAGGCCATTGAGCCTGGCAGTGGCTGCTTGCATGACCAAAAGCAATGTTTAGGCTGCTGGTTTACTTGGTAGCCCTGACTCCCTGGACATCTGAAGTGGTCCTTCTTTGCAATTCAACATGGCTAAAAGGTTTGCATTGACAGAAACAAAATATTCCTCCTTTTCCCTTCTCTTCTGTGAAGTCCTAGATTAAACCTGGAGTAATTAAACCTAATTTATTACATATTTTAAGAGAAAGGTATTTTCAGAGATGTTGGCATATGGTATTTTCTGCTACCTGACCCCATGCAAAGCCCATTTAAGCCACTTAAGACTGGAGTAGATGCTATCTCCTCCAGGACCAAAATCTTAGAGTTTTGTTTGGACATGACCAACATAAGCTGACTGCTTAAATGTTTTCTGACTTCGACAGGGCCCAGTCAGATAAAGAAGGAGTCAAACTTCTTTCTGTGAAGACAACTTCTTCTGAGACTGGTGAGTGTTTCATTTGTATGTCTGTTTCCCTGTCTGAGTTCAGAGAAAAACAGTTTTTGGGATGTCATTTCCAATAGCAAACCCATCTTCAGCTCCTGTCAGGTAAAAGTCACTGCAAACAATTCTTCTACAGAGCAAATCCCCAGACTGTGATCCTGTAGAGCTGCTGTTCAACTGTACTGTGTGTGCTGTCAGTATTTGGGAGTGAGAAGTATGACTGGTTTAGGAAAATATTTTATTTAAATCATTGATGGTAAGTGATCTAGCTAGGGATCTTCAGGAATAACAGTGATCATGGCATTTATCAGCTAGATCTGTTTGTACAAGGAAGTTTGAAGACTGGTAATATCAGAATCACAGCATGTTCTGAGTTGGAAGGGACCCTCAGGTGAACTTAAGTGAATGGCCCATGTGAAGATCAAACCCACAACCCTGGTGTTATTATTACCATGCTCCAAGCAACTGAGCTAATATCCCAGGGATCAAAAGGTTTGGGAGCCAGTGCTGTATGTAATCAGGATTCTGTTGGAGTTGGTGTCAGCAGGGTTCAGTCAGCCCCATACTCAGTCACCTTTTGCATTCAAAATACTGCTCTCCTTGCAAATCCCTCTGTCCTGTGCTTAAGGTTCTTACAAAATCTGTGTTAATAAAGCCTAAAGGAACAAAGGTTACTGATAACACACACAAAAGAAAGAAAAATCTTAAAGCAAAGCGATGGATGCAGTTATAGGTTCTGCAAAAAACGGAGTGGCGCAGAATAAGACTGAGGCAGAATTGAATTCTGACTAAAAAACCAAAACCCCTAAATCTCTCATGGTAGAGGTAGTCATGGTGAAACTTCACACCTTCACCCAATGCTCTCTCAGTCATGTAGGTCCCACCTCACCTGCAAAAGTCCTTCCAGAAAAGGTGTCTTACTTTCTAGTTTTTAAGTATAATACTCTTATTTGGTTTTTAAGCTTTTTGGCCATCTGTTTCTCCTACTGACATTTCTTAGTCTGACCAATAGCTGCTATCTCCTTTTGTCCAAATCCTTGGGAACTCCACTGAAATACAGCCCTTCATCTGAACTATCCTCTGCTTGCTGGAGAGGCACAATTTGGTATCTCTAGCATTCTCTGTAACTCCCAGAAGCTTTTGTGCAATCCAAAACACCCACAGGGCATCTCTGGCAGCCCTTGCAGCAAACCAGAGTTGTGCAAGGGTGCAAGGTCCCCATGGCCTCTTGACACAGAGCTGGGGGCTAGAGGGGGACAGGAAGGGCCTGCTCCATCACACGACACATCAGTTCCATCCCACTACTGCTGGGTAAAGGCAAACTACACTTTGGCACTTCAGAGGCTGCACTTCAGAGCTTCATGGTTTGCGAAATTTAATTTTTTTATTATAGAGAATGTCTTTGGGAATGGACTTTATTTGGAGTATCAAGTTGTGTATATGTTTTCTTAAAGTTGCACTTTTTTGTTTGTTTGTTTGTTTGTTTTGAAAGCTGAATGAAGTTAGAAACTAATTAATGGACTATTTTTGATTGATTCTGCCCTCATGCCATTTCAAAAGCAAAGTGACTTCACTGACAGTAGCAGAATTGTTTGTGGTTTAAAGCAGAGTAAATTGGAAAAGACACAGGCTCAGTTTTGGGGGATTTTTTCCCTTTTTCCACAAGGTTGCCTGTTAATCAGCTACTGGTTCACCAGATAACTGAACATCTTCCATCCAGAGAATGCTTGATATTCTTTTTTTCTGAACTATGATGTGTGCATGTTATAATTAGAAGGTTTAAGTCATAACCACTTAGAAGACAAGATTCTTGCCCTCTTCTCATTAATACAATTCATATTTAAACTAGCTGCCATTTTCTCTTGAATTCTTACATGGTTATATGTTTAAAATTAAACATGCTTTCACAGAAATTGAAGTCCTGCTTTTGCCTAGGTTTTTAGAGTCATTTTACTTCTTAAATTAAAAACACTCTGGCAGAGGGGTCTGTTTCTTCCAGAAATATTTGTCTCTTATAAAGGAATTTAAAATATGTGAGGATGCCTCCCCATTTGAATCAGATTTACTTGCTTTATTAAAAGCTCAGGCATAAATGCAGATGCTTCTCATGGTATAGATCCAAGAACTGCCTGACTCCTGGGCCTTCTCACAACTACTGACAACAATTGTCCTGCATAAAACTCCTTTACAAGTGTTCTTCTTTATCCTTGGTCCAGTTGTTTAGAAAGTGTATTTTGTGGCTATCTCTGTAAGTACCAACAAAACTACAAAAAGTAATGAGTATAAAGGCTGAAATTAGAAAGATCTAAAGAGCAGCAGCCTTAACTTCACAGGCAGGGCTACATCACCCCTCACTATCAATAAGCAGCTCCTCCCTAAGGTCAAGCATATCTACAATGAAGTTCTGCTCTGATATGTATTCAAATTAAGCTTTATTAGAAATATACATTCTATTTTTTTTCCTTCATTTTTGCTTTTCATTCCAAACAGAAGACTTTGAGATTGTATAATTTTGTAAAATATATGCAGGACAACTAAGGACCTATGAACTGTTCAAGCAAGCAACCTAAAGACCCTGTATCAGTGTTGTGCATAGATCTTGATCAAAGGTTATGGTGAGTTTAATCTTGCCCTCTTTTATCTGTCTAAAAACCATGCTAGCTGCACATAGTTGAAAGAGATGTATGTGTCCAGAGGGCTGTTTATCCCATCTGCCTTGGACATCTCTCTTGAGCTGGAATGGGCTGACCTGTGGCAGTCCACTGACTCCTGAAAGATCCTATTTTAGGACTTCTAAAATTAAGATGTGAATATGAAATGAAAGAAAAAGGAAAGACTCCTTTTTCAGAGGCACAGCTGAATTAAATTTAATCAAGAATATTATTTCAAATACCTACAATTAATGTGAAAGAATGCAGGAAAAGAATAGTTTTCAATTAAGCCTGGACTAAAGTAATGTTTTTAATGGAGTAGTATCATCAAGAGAACTAGGTAAAATGGAGCTTTAATCTTGTCATTTTTTATAACTCTTCTTAAAAAGATGGAATTGCTAATTGTCTTGAGCTCTAAGGCACAATTGGTGTAGAATGGATGTAAAGTATAAAACCAGAGAAAACTAAACTAGACTCAGAACATTTTTCATGCATGTTTATCAGTGAACTGCAACACCTGATGCAAGATAAGTGCCTGTTCTTGCATCTTACTTGAGAATTCAGCTAGGATAAAAATAATCTCAAAGTTTCACAGTAATGTACAAATGCAGGACTTTGGGCAGCTATTTCATGTTGATGGTACAAGCAAATTTAGGGCGGCTCCCTCTAGGGAGCATAAATGGTCTTTTACAATACAGCGTTCTAGGAAACCTACCTGCAAAAATATTTATTTGTGATTCAACACAGCCCACAGAACTGCACACTTAGCTTGTCAGTGATAGTTATATTTCCTGAGAATATAAGATGAAGGGCTTTAATTGATGACTAAGAGATCAATACCATCAGCCATGAGGTTAAAGTGTTGCCTGTCTTGAAAACAGACCTAACTTTTTCTGCAAGGGTTCTTGTGTATTACGCTGAAAAACAGCAAATTATTGATCACCTTTTTAGGACTCATGAAAAATGTTGAGGGATGAAAATTGCTCAGTTACAGAAAGGTTGGTGAATAGAAATTTGGGTAAGACTACTACATACAGGTGTATGATGTGTGATAGAAGCATTGATACCTGACTTCAGAATTTTCTTGTATGGCCCTAGCCTGGAATAACTATTCTAGAGCAGGTAAAATGTGTGAAAGGCCTTTTCAGTATTTCAATATTCAATGTAAAGTCTCATAGGGATGTGCAGGTGACATAATATCTCAGACATGTTAGGTATAACCCTGGCACCTAAGCATAAGCTGATCCAATAAAGCATGATTTATAAGCAGACTGAGCTGTTTTGAGGTGAAAAGGTAGGATATGACTTACTTGGCTTGTAGAGATATTGCCTGTTCTGCACTGAATTTGCTGAAAGGGTGTTAAATGCGTCAGAGCTGAGGTACCTCAGACCTTGGTGAGGCACCTGAAATGGAAGGTGGCTGTGGAAGGATTTGTGGCACATGTCTGCATGTGGGCTTCCTGAGATACCCACTGTGGACAAAAAAAGGAAAATTCAATGTTGTTACTAAACAGAAATAGAAAAATGTATCAGG
The DNA here is from genome assembly GCF_028551555.1 of Melozone crissalis. NCBI lineage: Eukaryota > Metazoa > Chordata > Aves > Passeriformes > Passerellidae > Melozone > Melozone crissalis. The sequence continues at coordinate 38,828,592 of NW_026535784.1, read as the reverse complement.
CAAGAATGGGTATTTGGGAGACACCTAACCTGTTCCTTTTGAAACCCCTTTAACTTATTGCAATCACATTGAAGAAAGAGATCAGTTAATACCTAGAGGTGCTCTCTGATGGCAGTGCAGTGCAAAGATAGCACAAACTGAGGAAGCAGGAAAACTTGCATTCTCCATGTGCTCCACATCTCTTCCAAAAGCTGCTGCTGTTCAAAGATGGCCTTACAGCTGTTACCTGCTGCTTCAGCTGAATGTGCCTCAAGACAACCCACTGCAGTGCTAGGGCTTGGACATGGAAAATCCTGTGGTGTTCTGAAACAGTGTGGTGGGATGACAGTGTCTTCATCACTGCTTTCCATAACCCTGCAAGTGCTGAGACTAATTGTTCTGCCTCACTCACCAAACCATAGATGTGGTTTTGGTACAATGGGACAAATCAGGAGCTGGTGCAGACCTTGTTTCCTGTTATGCTGAGTACGTCTAAGCATGGGCCATGGCATTTAAGTAGGTAAGAAATCTTTGGGATTTCTTAGAAGAAAGAAACCTCATTAGGGACCCAGCCCAGGGAAATTTACCCCTGTGAGGGAGCATGACTTCATGGTGAGCCATGAGGTTTCTTATCATGCATTGGGACTTTGACCTCTTTCTGATTATGTCTAGGGTCTGTATGGATGTCTCTAGGAGCAGGTGAAGAATCTGAGTCCCTAGATGAGTCCCTCTGTCAATGGAAATCCCCTTCCCTCTTCCACTTCCTTGCAGGATAAGCAGTGTAGGTCAGTGAAGAGCAGTCTGCTGTCATGCTGTGTGCTTAGGAGTGGTAAGAGCAGGTGCTCCTGCTAAAGTTATGATAGGGTTATGATATTGATTATTTCTGTTTCCTAGTCTGAGATGTAGTTTCAGGGTCTTATGTTTTTTCCCTGCACATAGAACACCTAGAAGCTGCTTTATAAAAAAGGGTCTCCTGATATAAGGGTCTCTTCAAGCCAGGTCTTATAAGTTCTTGGAGATCTATATCACACCTGAGATAGCTCAGCCAACTCAGATGGCATAAAATCAGCAGGACGGCTTCTGTGGCAGTGTTTGAAACAGAAAAGTTTTAATAAAAGGCAAAATAACAAAGCTCTTTACAGAGAAAAACTGAGCCAGGGCAAGAGGCTCTTGCTCTTGGTAAAACACCTCACAAAAGCAAATAATTCTTTTGCTGTCCTCTTTTTCTAGTAAATTGCCTAGCTGAGACTTTTTGGCTTCTGTCCAATTTGCTATCCTTAAGTTTGAGGTGAAGTCCCCAAGGTCCTATGAGGTGTTTTATTAGTAAATTGAGGAGAGAAACTTCTGGGCCTTTTTCCTTTTTAAGGAGACAAAGGATAATTTGGTCATTCCATCAACAGGGGGCACACTCCTACAGTCCCCTTGCAACAGAGAAAGGTACCAAGTACCTCCCTCCCTCTCCTTTTCTCTCTTATTTGCTGATACTCTATTTTTTTAACCTTGTGTTGTATAATAGCCTGAAGTTCTGTTTCTTCTTCACAGGAACTGTAGAATAAACTTTCTTAGCTTGTGGTTGGACTCTGTTTGTGTTTACTCACACCACAAAGTTCTGACTGCACACACTTCCAGCTGAAACTTTTGCACAAAAATGTTGTCAAAAACACAGTCGAACTGTAGTCAAAATAGCATATGTTTCCCTCTGTATTTCTAATTTGGTTTGTGAGCTGTGCATATTTTCAAGGGTTCTTTTAAGCAGTCTCTTGCATTCAGCCTGCTGAGGATCAGGTGATGTTTTCCCCTGTGGAGCATTTGCTGACTTTCCAGCCTGCAGCTTTCTGAGATGCTCCTTGTGAGGGAGCCATCTCCTGCCCTTTGCTGCCCGTTGAGCAGGAATTGCCTTCCTGTACTTCACCTGAACGTTTCCACACACCCTCTCTTGCCATGGTGGATTGTTCAGACCCTTCTGTCGTGCTGGCAGAGGTGAGGAGCAGTTTGCAGGGATATGGTGAAGTGTGTGGCAGGGGAGCTGCAGCACATCGCAGGTGCTGGACCCACTGGCCCACACCAAACCCAGCCAGTGGTTCCCACTCAATGCTGCTCTCCAGCATCTTTCTTTTATTTCAGTCTGGTAAAAATAGACATTTTGATTCCTGTGTCTGCAGAGGTAGTTTTATACTTTTATAAAAGATAGGCTTCTGCAATCAGATTTTATTAAAAGCTTGCTTTAATTCTTTGCTCCAAATCTGATTGCCACTTACAAGCAATTTCTCAGCAGCAGATATTACAGTGAAATAAGAGCACAACTAATTTATTCTTTCAGACAATGTAATCTGAGATGCTGCACAACCTATTTTTTATATGAAAGACTGTTTTTACATCCTTTTTCTTGCAGCTTTCCCAATAATGTCAGAGGGCTTTACCCAGGTCAAAGACTTTCTGTAGTCATAGTACTCAGTCTATACTCTCTTTTATGTCATGGTGTTCTGCAGTGTATGTATATTCTGAATAATATATTCAGATTCTGAATCAAATGTGGAGGGGCAAGAGGAGAGGGAAAATTGCAATGAGATTATTACAATAACCTTCTACAAAAATAAGACAAAGTAATGTTTGTTTCAGAGCTTCAAAACTGATCTTATTGCAATCTGTAATTTCAGCTGATTGTACCCATTACTTATTCACATACACTGGCGTGAGAATGCAACAGTAATGGTTGGAAATGAGTATATTTGCGAGTGAAAAATCAAAACAAATACTGCACAAGTGAAATTTTAATTAGGAAGAAAACACATTTTCACTGCAGCATTCTTTCTTTCTTGATTGTCTTTCAGCTTGGAAGAGCCCTCAGTAGCTGGGTACAAAGTCTACTTTCCATGCACTTAAAACAAATATGTTGAAGGATGAGGATTTATGAGTAAAATTATTTTTTTTCTTGTCCATCTTCCTTGTCTTTATCCTTTTGAACCATGACCATGTTTTAGAGGAGGAAGTGTGCAGGGCATATTGGATCAGACCCAGTGCCCACACTGCCAATTTCTTTGGGAGGATCAGTGTTACTGAGGCTGTGGCAGAAGTGTTCAAAGGGTGCCACATGGAGGCTGTGTGTATGAAAGATCAGTGCTGTATTGTGCAAGTTGTCAGTGCCCCACCTCCTTCAGTACTGAGGCTAAGGAACCATCAGCTGAGCTAGCTGTACCTGCTGGGACCCTGCATCTCTGTAGGCTCAAATCCAGTCAAAAAGGATTTCTTAGAGGGTGGATCACATGAGGTGAAAGGAAGTGTGACAAACAGAAAAGAAGTCCAGTAATGTGTCCTGCACCATAGTCTTCCAGCAGCATGTGGCTGGAGACATCCTTAATCAAGCTAGTTATCCTTGGTGTTTCATACTTTTCAGTGGCCTTTAATTCCACAAATTTGTCTTGTTTGCTGTGGTATCTGCAGCCTCTTGCAGCAATAAACCTGACAGTTTAACTACAGATCTGTCTGTTATATGACAGTAATAGAGACTTCATGATGCCTATGCCTTGGTTTTTGCAATCCAATTTCAGACAAAAATCAACAATCAGATGCAACACTGGAAGATCAGGAAGAGAATATAGGGTGTAATGGCAGGCTTTTCATGTCACCTAAAACTTCCATGCCAGAAACTGATTTTTTTCTGATTTTCCCTTTCATGAAAGGGAATAAAATCTTGTGATTTCAATGAGGATTGATTGGAAAGCTTCGGGCCAAATTCCTGCACTTCAGGTCATCCCATTGGCTTTCCTTGGTTTCACCTGGTATCACTTTTTTTTTTTTTGAAATTTCAATTCTTCTGTTTCTCTTCTGTGTCTATGTTTTCATTTCTTTCCTGATCTTAAGGATTTCAAAGGGAATAATTTGGGCAAGTTTTGGTCCTTTTCCCTGCATCACATTTCATCTCAGTACAATTGGTTGTAGTCACTCCATTTCAGATTTTCTGGATTTTCAATTTCATTTTTTATTGACCATATCTCCTTTCTTGAGTATTTGTTCAACTCTGTCCTCCGATTTCAAGATTTCATTCCCTTTTGGAAATTTATTGCCATAGCAGCTGTCAGATTGGATCAACTAATACCTTATGCAAGACACTGAATACTTATATCATGAGAAGCTGATGGTTCAAGTTTCTCCTGATATCTTCCATCTCCTGGTGCATAACACTAGAGTTTGTGTGTCATCCTTCCCTAAATGCATAATCCAGAATAAATAAGATCACAGTTTTTTACTGATAATGTTGTGCAGCAATTTTGCTCTTGTTGGTTTATTTTGTGGAACTATAGCCTTTCTCTTTCAATGATGGCCTCAGGTTGTGCCAAGGGAGTTTAGATTGATATTAGGGAATACTTCACAAAAAAGGTTGTTAAGCATTGGAACAGCATGCTTAGGACAGTGGTAAAGTCATCATTACTGGAAGTGTTTGAAAAATGTGTGGATGTGGCACTTGAGGACAAGGTTTAGTGGTGAACATGGAGATGTTGCTGGGTTGACAGTTGGACTTGATGATCTTAAAGGCCTTTTCCAAACTCAACAAATGTATGATCCTGTGACAGCCTTCAAGGCCTTGTAATGTATCTGTGTAGTAATTATATATCTTCTGAACAGAGAGAGACATAATTCTCCCAGAATTTTAGAAGCTGTGGGAAACTTAAAAGAAAAAATTCAAACAATTGTTATCTCTCTTTCTGTAACCATTGTTTATCAGTATAGTTCTCCAGAGTGTGTATTCATAGTTCACCAAAATTCCTAAAGACAAATCAAGTCTTAAGTCCACCATTATTTCTATAAAAACTGTAGATGTCTAATAATAAAGTGTCTTTTTATACCTTCTAATAATAAAATGTCTGTATCACATTTAAGTATTCCCAATACCCCTTCAGTGATATATCTGGACTGGTTGAGCACTTCCACCACACCCTCTATTTTCTTAGTCAGCAAAAAATTCAGTGTGAAATGATTTCTTCAATCTACTAAAATGCCATCTGTTCTAACAAAATACTAAACACAAGCATTGGTTTTTCATTTCCCTTATGGGAAGCAAGGTTCAGTCCATTTGTTTTGGTGGGTGATGGTTAGGGGACAAGTTTGGGTCTTGGAATCCCAGTCTTGGAATCTATTTGTGTCAGTTAAGGCTGTTTTGAGATCAATATAAATGTTTTCTTACTTCCAGCTAACCTGAATGTTCTTTGTTTGCCCTTTGAGTTGCAACGGGGTATTTAGCAGAATATCAAACTGATGAACCATTGAACTCCAAAATTGATCTGGGCACTTCTCTGTGCAGTCTCCAGGTGTACTGCAGCCCTGTATCTAAACCCATCCACCACCCTTTTATTCCTTGAACAGACAGCATCTGTGACCACTCCTTCTCTGGTGTATAATCATCATGTCTTCATCACTGAATTGTTGGCTGGCACTAATGATTACAGACCTACTATGCAATTATCTTCAGGCACTTTTGCAACCACGGAGTAGCCCTAAACTTCCTTTTGTTTCCCAAGGCTTGCAGGCTCTTGCCCTCTTGGAAGTGCAGCAGCAAAGCAACGTAGAACACCCCTGCCTGCATCCATCCCTCAGCAGACACTGCTATTGTAGGGGGCATTGCCCCAGGCAATAGCTGGGGGCAGTTCCCTGGTCCAGGGATAAGGGGTAGAGCACCAGGACATCGGGATAGGGCGTGTGAGTGTCTGTGTGCCGCTGTCTCAGGCTCTCAGAAGGGCGGAGTCACCCCTCTGGCCCGGCCACCACTGCTGGCAGGTGACTCAAGCACTCTGCCTTCTGCAGCCAGGGCTGCTCCCCTCTCCATGCTCTGATCCATGGTCTATTGGCACAAATGGGATGTTACCCAGGGAGCTACCTTACTCTGGAGCCTGTCCTTAGACGTGTAATTTTCCTGGGGTGCTTCCATGTAAATCTCTCTGCAGAACAACCACCTGAGAGTGGAACTGATAACAAAGTACTGATATTTATTACTACTACTGGATTTTATCTTCTGCATCATAATATATTTCTCCAACACCTTATTTTTTAAACAGTTTTGCCAATTCCTCTCTTCTGTCCCCTATTTAATCTTCTATTTCTGTATATTAAAAAAGGAAAGTAGAAACATGCAGAAGGAAAAATAAAAATAAAAAAAGAAATGAGAATTCTTGAAAATCTCACTCCTTTGCTAGAATGAAACTGTGCAATATTTGAGCTGGTTCATTTTATTTTAACTTTTCAGTACAAGATTTTTATCTAGCAAAAATGTTTCACCTACCAAAAATATGTCTTGTTAAGATATTCCAGTTTTTTCCTAACAAAAAATTGTGCTTTGCTTTGCCCTACCTGAAATTTGACATAAGAGCTTCTGAAACTCCATCTTCACAACACTTCAAAATTATTTTAAATTTTTTTTTTCCAAAATTGAACACTTGGGAAGTGAACACCATTTCAGCACACTATTGTTTAACAGTTTTCAGCAGATACTAAGTCTTTTACTCATCCCCAAAAAGCTGCACTCAATTAAAGAGCCTTTTTTTGCTGTGAAGAAAAACTGTCTGAAAACTATTGATAAGTCTTTTCCATTGTCTTCAGAAGTGCAACTATTTAATTTGGCTGCTAATTATTTAAATGCCTAATCAGTGATTTTTTTCATAATCCTAATTTGTATTACAATTTGCAACCCTAGGCCATTGATCATTTGTAGGTTTTTAATACATATTCATTTCTCCTGGAATGTAATACATCATTTCCTTGCCTCTCATGTGGGCATGAGAAATTAAATTGTCTCCTGCAGGTGAGCAGGGAGGCAGAAGGAGATATGTGGGTTTCCTGTTTCCATATGCCTGTTTCCATGTGGCTCTGGCTTCTCCAGAGAAGGAATATTGAGAACTGTGTCAAGTTCTTAAATGTTCATCCTTCTGCTTTGGAGGAACTGAGCTGATGTCAATGTTACTGGCAAAAATTAATTGTATTGTTCTATCTTCTTATTTTTATAATTCAATGTTCTAATCATAGCTATAAATTAATTAAAATCTTATTCCTCTTCAACCCCCTTGAGAACTGCCTTGGAAAATATTTTGTGGTAGCAGCCCAGCATTAATGAGCAAATCACAGGGGAAATAATCTATAAAATAGGAAGAGTGGTAAAAATCTATTTTGTGAACAGTTTTTGCTGTGAAGCAAATCTGACAAGGAGACTGGTTAGTTTGTACACTGGTCAGTGATGTGTTCCTGCTGGACTCATTTCCATATTTATCTGTCTTTCCATGTTTATCTGATGCAAATGTATTTTCTGTTTCTTAGGAGAGCACTCATCTCACGGGAAGAATAAAACCCGGCAAATCTTCACATCTCAGCAATAAAAATGTAAGTTCATTGCCTTTGTTTTCCATCCTGTAACATTAGTGTTTGTTAATCCTTTTAATACTTCTTAGTCTTAGTATTGTGCCATGTAACAAAAAAAAAAAGGGTTAAAAAATGCAAGCCAAAAATTACTTTATAATTGGCAGCAGCCTCAAGGAAAAGTGGCTTAAACAAAGCTCAGCTGGAGCACCCCATGGTGACCAGATTCACAGGCACACTGAGGGGCTGAAGAAGCTGCCAGCTCGTAGAGACAGATATTCATAGGGAAGAGCATATGACTTTAACTGTTCAGCATTTCCTGGATGTAAACCCCTGGGTGAATTTTCTTTCTGTTTGTGTGAGAAATAATAGATTTTTAAGGGCAGATACCTATTAAAAAAAAAAAAAAAATTGGTACCCAGAAGTTTTTTACTCCTTTTTTTTTTTTTTTCTGTGAAAAATCTGAATCTTTTCACTTCATCGCTTCATGCAAAAGCCAGGAGTTTTATTGAGGTGGTTTATTATGGCTTGAAATCCTAGATGGTTAAATTATAGCAAGTGCTGGATGGTAATCTTATGTGTGAGAGGACAGAGACCATCAGAGCACTCTGAAACACAGCTTTCTATGTGGGTGCTGAATTTTCCTACATGTCTAAGGGCATATATGAAGCTTTCTCAGGCACCACAATATTCACTTCCCATGGAGCTGCTTTTCCTATTTGTGGAGAACTGTGGAGAGCTGTGGTCCTTTGCTGAGTGTGGGAGAAAGACGCAGCTGTGGAAGGGCCCTGTATGACCAGGGTGGAGTGGGAGGCAGGGGACAATGATGTCCTGAGGAACTGGGTGTCACAGCACACGTGGGATGGACCCCACAGAGACTCTGGCGAAGCCCAGACTCCCCCCAGCACTGTAGAATGAAGCCCCACTAGAATGGGTCCCATCAGTCTCCATTGAGAAATACACGGTTGGCCAGAAATGTGAAGAACACCTTTGATGGTTTTGACCTATTCTCCTTTCCCCTAGGTAGAGACTGAGCTTTCCTGATGCCAATAGTAAGGACAAAATGACCTCCTTTGTTCCTTGAATTAGAGCAGCAGAATAGAGTTTTGCCTGCATTACTGAAAACCCAGAGGTGGTTCAATTTTGTGTGGACCCAGGACAAGGGCCTGGACAATAAATCCTTATTGTCTATCCCATACTGGATTTATTCTGTCTTCCATTTTAGCTTACTCTTATGTTCCTGAACAACCTTACCTGGAATAATAATCTTGAGATGCTCTTGTCATTTCAGATGTGAAGCAGCCTGTTTTATCACAATATGCAAGAACATCTCACCAAAGTTGTGTTTCAATGGGAAATGTGGAGAAGCTGAAGCTTTTTACCACCAGGCCACTTGTGTTAATGACCAGGTTTTGACTTCTAAATTTCAAGCATCTCCTTTCCCTTCTGGAATGACATGTAATTTTTTGATGGCTTAATAACTGGTATACCATGTATATTTATTATTTTCACATATAGTAAAAGCAGGGGAACAAGGTTGAAAAGAATGTAAAAAGATGAGTGAAGATGATGTAAAAATTTGGTGATGTTTGCATAGTAGCTACTAAAAATGTTTTCTGCACACGCAGGAAGGAATAAGTCAGCATACTTTGTTGAACTTATGATAGCTAGGGAAATTTTAGTTGTATATAGCAGAATACAAACAGGACCTGACCCTTGAAACAGGACTGGGCAAACAGCCACTATGAAAATTAATTCAGTGATTTGCATGAGACTCCTCACTGTAGCACATGCTTTGCTTGTCATAAATGTTTACAGGGTGGGATGCCTGGCAGAGATGCTGAAGTGTGTGCTTCTTTTCTGTGAAGGGAGGAATATACCTTGCACTGAGGCTCTTTGAAATTCTGTAAATTACTGAACATAATCCTTGCAATGTAGCAGGCAATAGCTGGTTTTCACCTGCTCCTTGGCTAATTGCATTGTGTGCTGCAAATATGACTCCCATATAGCCTGGGGCACACAGTGGGAATCAGCAAGGTAAGCAATTTCACAGATGAACCTTCTTGCCAGTGTTCTGAGTAATGCATGGGATTCCTGCGGGTTATTGAATAACTCTGGAAGTTCAAAGAGTGTTTCAAGTGCTAATTACAGACACTCTTAATTTGTACAGAGCCGGCAGTTCCAAAATATCAAGTAGTGCTTCTGCCTGCATGTACCCTACCTTTCTAGAACTATAAATGCTTGAAAGTTGTATTACTGTGAGCATCTGCTCAGTCTCAATCCACTGACTGTAACATTCCAAGCATTACGTTTTTTTAAATTGGGAAATGGAAGGAAGACAACTGGTGGTCTAAGTACAGGGCCGAGATCTGGGACAATCATCTAAGTTTTGATACCTATTGATAGAATGCTTTTGAGGAACTTTTCTCTCCAATTTCCTTCTCTGAAATATTGAAACTTGCATAACATGATGGTGAGAGATTGAGCAGATTTATTACTTCATGTCTATAGACAAATCTAAAAAGTGTTTATTTCCCTGTGCTTGGCTGTTGCTCTTACTTCTGCCTTGGTGGGTCTGATAATCTTTCTTAGTGGCACCATGAGAGACTTTTGGTGAAGCTCAATAAAAGATGGGAAACTAACAAGTGTCCATGCTGCAGCTGAACTTATGTGGTTCATTCAGGTATTCCTGGATAGCTTGTGTTCCTCGGGAGCAGAGAAGTCTTGGATGCCTACTTTGGAAAGGTCAGGCCATCTAAAATAGGCTAGTTGGCATCTGCAACTATTCTGGTTCCTGATTGATGAGGTTTCCTTCCAAAAAAAGTAGTCATTGTGGATTTTCATGTTGATTAAAAACCCAAGGTATTTTGTAGTATATTGTATCATAGTGAAAGGACAGTAGAGAAAAGCAGAGAAATATTGTGAAATATCTGTTTTTGTTTTTGTGCAAAATCTGTTCAGAAACTACCATGTTGTGTCAAGAAAAAAAATTTACTGCCTATTAAAATTTATTATCTTTATTAAGTAGCTATGCTTTTCTGTTTGCAGAAATGCAATCCATTGCACATGTCTAGCACAGCTATTGTCCATTACTCCACATTCCTGTTTCACAGAATGAGGCGGACCCTTTATGACAAGCCTGGAGAGCAGACATTAGATATTCTGGGCATGGTGGTGGCAGGGGCTCCATGAAACCTTGCAGAAGGCATTCTGGAGGTGGCAAATGGAAACTCCTCATTAAAATCAGTGATGGGGAGAGGACAGGCCTCTCTGCAAATCATGATACTGGAAAAGTGAAAAACAACAAAACAGGGAAGGTGTTTGTGCTCTTTGTGATAAGGGGCATGGCAGACATCCAAGCACTCGTCAGAAGGCTGGGAAACATCTCTCAAGGGGACTGGCTTGTGCTGAGTGTGTATGAAGTAAAAGAGGTGAGTTCAGTGGACAGCAGAAATAAGAGCCTGAGCTCCTCTTAACCCCTGAAATGACAAAACTTGTGGTAAAGGGAGACAATATGAACTTCTGTTCTTAAGAATCACAAGGGAATTGATGTTTATATGAAGGAGAGAAGACAGATTTGCTTGAAGGATATCTGTAAAGCACAGAAAGGATTTGGAAGAATATTTAGGGCACTTTTCTTCTGCAGAGTTGAAGGTACTGGAATTTGCCTTTAATGGGAGGTGTTGAACTGTCTGCAGAGAGAACTCAGTATTTAGAGAAGTTACATGCAATGGCTTAAATAGGTGAAAAAGAAATGAAAAATCCATTCAGGTTGTCTGGCTCAACAGCTCCACTGTTAATATGCGTCTAAAAGAGACAGTAGAGTTTTTCTCCTCACTAGTATATCAAAAAAACCCCAAAAGTTTAAGTTGATCCTCCACTGTGAGGTTTGTCTATATGAGAATACCGAGAAAGTGAATCTAGATTTGTAAAAGTCTTCTCACCAAAGTTGGACTAAATCTTCTGTGGACAGTCCCATCTAAATTTAATGTTCTTCAGCTTCTGAGTCCTAATTTGCTAAAGAAGTGAATGACATCCACTTCGCTGTGGAATGAACATGCCTACAGAAATGTAATTAAACTGGATCTGCTTACAAATTAGTTCAGCTCATGAGTTACTTGTTAAACAAGTTTGTAGGTCGAGTGTATGATTCTGATCTACGTGTTACAATCCAAGACTACAGAACATATTTGGCTGGCAAAGACTTTGGGGTGTCATTAATCACTGCCAGCAAAGTGTGCAGGGCCCAGGTTTGCCAGGAGAAAGTGTTTTCAGCACTGCTCATCTCAGGCTTAACTTGAGAAGGCGAGCCACTCTCTTCAAGCACAGAAAATATCCCTGAGCTCTTCCCAGAGTCTAACCCTGCTCAGTACAAAGATTTGCAATATTTTGGGAGTGACCAGTTGCAGCATGCTGGGATTTTGGACACAGTCCCAAACAAGACAAGTGGGCACTGAAGAAAAAGAGCCAACATAGCACAAGAAAAAGGTGTGCCACAGTCTACTGGCAATTGGCTTTCTACTCTAAGATGCTGTATCAAGTAAGTTATTTGACTCATAGAAAGAAAAATATTTTCATAACTATTTCCAGCGAAAAGGTCTAGAAATGAGAAAAACAATATAGAAAATTTGAAAATAATTATTTCTAAAAGGTAGATGCTGAAAAGGTAGGCATTAAGTGCTTTTCAAGCACAAGCAGCTTATTAGCCTTCTAAGTACTTACATGTTCTCACAAGTTTGGCTGAGGGCCTCATGATGGCTGCTCATGAATGGGCTGGTCTTTTTGGGGTTTATTTTGCTTATTGGATCACAGGGATCATTCTGGCCCGTGACACTCCATTGTCTGTTGACAGAATTGTTTTACAGGCACTGCTTAGAAAGCTGTTTAAATGAAAAATATTCCTTGGTCTGTCTGTTGTGGGAAAGTTGTACGGCCTGCCAGCAAGGCTGTTCCAAGGGGCAGAGCACTAACACTGTCAGGATACTTCACCTTCCAAAACCCCAGAGGCATCTGTGGGTTTGGAATGACTCCACCCCACTGAAGAGGGGCAAATCATTTTACTGCATACCAGTGCACAGTAGACTTAGAGAAAGGCATAATGCACATCAGTCTCTCTGGCTCGGGACAGGGAGGCCATCAGCAGCATCTGTGAGACTCCTTGGTTGTCAGCAGCCCAGGATTTGGCTTTTCTGCTGTGCCCAGTGGTGGCAGGACTGCCTTCACAGCCTTCTCTTCAATTTTTGGGCAGAGTGCTAGCTATTGATTTGCTGTTGTATTTCTGCAGTGCTCCTGGGAGCTCCCTCAGCAGAGCATTCCCCAGCCTCAATGGTGTGCCCCAGCATGCTGGGCACCTCCAGCACACTGTCTAAAGCAAAGCACTCTCCTCAGGAAGCTTTAAACATGTATCTCAGGACCTCTCTGGCACCATTCATTATGGCTCCTCAATTTCTTCAAATTAGAACCCTATATCTAATAAAATAAAAGAGCTAAAGATTACTCTATTGATTTCCAATTGAGGCAGCTTTTCCGCTTATGGCCACGGGCAATCTATAAAACACAGACTTTAATTAACCCTGGTGAATGCAGCTGACATGAAATGTCAATACCCTCAAAATTTTCAGCATAGAAAGCTGAAGGATCTTCTCAGCTCCCTTTCATCCATTTCGCACGTTCCCTGGCTGTAGCCACAGCAGAAGCACCTCCCGGGCAGGCTGCACTGGGACAGGGACAGAAACCTCTCTGCTGCCACAACCATCTTTATTGCTGGCATCGCTGGCTGTGCCTGCTGACATGCCTCTCCCTTTGCCTTCATCTTGAGGGTTGAACTAGAGCTTAGAGGTCACTTCCCACACAAATTATTCTGTGATCGCCTCCCAAGGCTTTGTAGGCAGGCAGGACAAAGACCCACGAGCAGCCTGCTGGTGGCCTACAAGGGACACCCAGCAGGTCCTGCTGGTTTCTGGGGACCCCATGCCATGGTGGGCAGCTCTGAGGCTGCTCTTCAGGCATCCACAGGTCACCCTTCATTCTGTGGCTGTATCACTGTGGGCTCTGCATTGTGCGGGGCCTGTTCCTTGGAACAGTGTCCTGTAATTTCAAGGTGTTAATCTGCACAGAGCTTGGTCAGTTATTTGAGGTCAAAGCTACTGAGGTGCCTCAGCAGGGCAAACCCGTCAAGAGCTCTGTTACATTTCAGGACCCTCACAAGTGGCAAAATTCCAAAGAGAGGAGCAGTACTCAGGACCTCTGGCTGGCCAAGGGTGAAACAAAAACCTGCCTGTTGGAAAGTGCTTTCACTGCCTTCCGCAGCAGCAATGCCAGTTTTTGGGGCCACATTACAGCACTCAAGGGAGCAGCATTAAACAGAGCAGCTACAGAACTCACTAGCACAAAAAACCCACAATATAAAACTGGGAAGAAAGAAAGGGCTATGTGGGCAAGGAGCATTTCATCAGTTTTCATCTCTGCTTTCCACAGAGCATTTATTTTCTCCAGATTTGGTGCTTTCTGATAGAAAAGCAACTGTGTTACTGTGTTCTTTATTATTATTAACAACTTTCACCTTTCTCATTACATCAGTAGGACGCTTCCCTGGTCAGGGCTGCTGTTTTTCTAATGAATGTGGCTCATTTGTCTGTTTCCCTCCCTCCCTGCTCTGCTTTTTGTCTGCCTGCTCTTTGGGTAGTAATTTGATGTATTGAGCTCTCACCACCTCCGCTGCCCCTGGGGCTGAAGTTCTGACGATGCTAAACAGTTAAAATGCAATGCAATTACAGGCAGCACAGAACAGCAGAGAATAAGCCAGCAAAAATTCAGTCATGCATAACGCTGTGGAGACTGTGTGGCTGTCAGTCTCCAACTCCAGGAGATAATTTGGGCTTTTTAAGAAGCAACAATTGAGCCTTTTGCATATGCTGCGGTTATGAACTAGTCAAAAGCCTGTTTGCTCTGCACCCTGGAGCACCAGATGGATTGGATAGTCCCTGCAGGTCTTTGGGGCCTGCCAGCTTTACACTTCAAGACTTTTCTAGCTCCTGTACTTGTAAGTTATTCTTTTGACAGCTCTTATGCAAACAGGCACCTTGTCTGAATTTAGCTGGAAAAGTGAGGAAGGAAGGGTGAAGAAGAGCATGAAATCCACGTAGCTTGGGGGAGTTCAGAGCCAGAGCTGAACTCTGCTGCTCACCTCAACCCAAGAAAAAATCATTTGAAGAAGAAAACCATCTCAGACCTTCAGCCCTCAGAGGATGGGAAATGCTGTGTGCTGCAGGTGAGACTGTGGCTGCAGGTGTCCCATGCCAGGCAGTCTGATCACACTCACTTTCAGTCCTATCTTCATGAATCCCATGTGCATATTTCCAAAGAAGACTCAGCACTAGGAAGCTCAACAAAGAGCTGCTACTAGAAAAAAAAAAGTAATTGGAGGGAGATATTTTTTCCCTGGGATTTAGCAGCTGACTGCATTGGAGCACACACCTGATGGAAAGGGCAGAGAGGAGGTGATTGCAGGTACCTGCAGCTGCTCTGCTGACTGTCAGGGCTTTGCATTGGACTTACTGGTCAAATTTCAGAGATGAGTCACAAAAATGTCCAAACAGTCCCCATTGCCATCAGAGCCCCTGCTGATGGAAGGGGGGGCAAGAGGCAGGATGGTGGAAAAGCACCTACTGGATAGAAACCCCTCATCTGCCCAATGCTTGTTGGGCTTGCTTACACACTCTCCCTAGGTCCCTCCCTCACATCCCCAAATCTGTGGGCATTCTTTGCAGACTGGGACAGAAAAGACTTAATCCTACTGCACTACAGTTTAAGCTCTAAGTCCTCATGAAGGGCCTGACCTCCACCTCTGGGAGATGGAGATAAATGGGGCCAGGATGCGAGCCAGACTGCACTTTCATGCTGCTTATGCCAGGTGCTTTAGGAGCCATGGCACACACCTGTGCCAGACTGTGCATGGCTGAGGGCCTGGGAGAGCCTCTGGGTGCCCACCCCACAGGGAAGCTGGCCCTGAGGCACTTGTGTTCCCCATCACCCCAGTAATTCCTTTCAGATGCCACTGCTGTGTAATCACCAGGGAGATTTTGCCTCATGTATCACCTCTCCTCTCTCCAGGTAGGTTTTTTTATTGTTGGGGCTGCTTTGCACCCTCCTAAATTATTCTCTTGGCAAAGGATGGAGGCTTTGGGGCATCTGCCATCCTCCAAAAACCTGGATATATTTGGGTTGCCTTCAGTTGGCCAAGTCTGGCTGCCCACTGAGGAGCAGGAAGGCTGAGTGCTGGAAGGAGGAGTTTACTGGGGATCTGTGCAGTAGTTCAGTACATTTCAGCTCCTGGTCCTTGGCATGGGATGATGATGGGTCTCACTGAGAGGGGAAAATTGTTGTTGTCCTGTAGCCATGTTTCTTCCCTTTTGCTGCTTCCATCTGCTCCCTCAGGCAGTCTGCTTTTGCCTTTTCTAAAAACCACGTTGTTACAAGGGGGAAAACACCCACCTCTCTCCAGGCTGTGTCTGCTGCCCCCACACAGCCATTAAGGTGTCTGCATGCTGAGAAGAGCCCTTTGTGATGGGCACCACCTGGCTCCCTCCACACAGCCAGCATCGAGCTCTGTACCTAAAAACAGACAGTTCAAAACTCCATTTTAAGTTCAGTGTTCAAGGTTGGGGCCCAACTCCTGCTCCCAGTGCCCAGCCTCAAAACCTGTACTAGATGCAGTCTGGAGTGATGCAGGTCAAACGGTTCCTTCAAACAGTTCCTCCACAACTCATAATTTTTAGACTTCTTTTAAACAGCATTTTAGCAGTTCTTTGGAACTTTGCTGGCCTGAAGCTGTCGCATGCACAGGACCACAACACAGCGAAGGTGATGGAATTCTCGTCCCTGGATGAGGAAATGTGGAATGAGAAGCATAAACAGGAGCTGGTAGGGAGGAGTCAGTCTGCTCCATCATGCAGTGTCTTGGCAGCAAAGGTAAGGGGTGGGTGTTGATAAATGAAGTGTGCCAATATGCTGCATCTCTGCTTTCTGGGCTTTCAAAGCTTTTTTCCCTGTGCCTACTAAGCAGTGGTTGAATGAGCTGTTTGGGATTGTCCTCTTCGTGGGGTGTGCACCATATACTCCTTGGAGGAATTTGCATAGGAGTCATTGCTGTGCTGTCTGTAGTCTGAAAACACATCCCTGCCTTTCTCCCCATGGCTTTGTTAAAAACTGCCCTGTTCAACATAGCAGGGCTGGGTCAGCTGTGGTGGTGCTTTGTGCACACATTCGGCTTTCTGCCTCCACACAGGTCTTAAACTGAGTCCAAAGTATATGAAGGAGGAATCCTGACTCTGAAAACGCCAGTGGGATTCCTGCATCCCTGGGGCAAGCAGGTGTGAATTTATGTACCTGTGCATCCTCTGGGAGAATAAAATTAAAGCATGTCACCCTCTATTTTCCTGAACTGCACCAGGTGATATGATAATATTGCAGCTGTCTCTGAGGGACTGCAAGGCAGAAGTGAGGGTCTGAAGAGGAGAGAATGAGTCTTGTTTTCTTGCACTTGGAAAAAAACTTGTTGGAAAAAACTGCAGTTTTTTGAGCCTTGCCACAGATTGTAGAATGGAGGTGACTTCTAGATCCAGAGATGTTTGGTTGAAAATATTCCAGACTTTTTTTATTTCCCTCCTCATTAAATAGAACACCTAACGTGCTGGTTTACTGTGCCGGTTTAAGGAACAGAATCATTAGGATTCAGCTGCAGTGCAGAGACAATGCACTAACTTTAGCTGAGCCTCAGTCATTAGGCACACACGGTTTTTATTTTCTGTAGCTGTCTGACATATTAAATTAGTTATTTTGCCCCTGTGTGTTGAAGCAGGAAGAATTAGTGTAGAGTATAAACAACATACCTGGTAGAGCAAAATAAGGAAAAGTTAATGACCATAAGTAGTGGAGAAAGAATTTTAGGTATTCAAGGCAGTGTTCAGGGAAGAAACCCTAACTATTGTGGATCAAATAATCTCACAGCTTTTAGACAGCTCTTTGCAATGGAGGACATGAATACTTGGAGTCTGTGTTTTGTAAGAGAAAATGAGAGACATTATTTCCACATTACCAAGGGAGAAAAACAAGAGTGAAAGAGCTTCACCTTGCCAAGGCATGACACATGCCTGTGATGGGGACAGGGAGAGCAGCCATCCAAGGCTCACTCCTGTTTTGCTCTGCAGGTTTCATGCCCAGGAAAACACATTTCAGGCCTGAAGTCCTGAAGGTGAAATAGAAACCAAGGGAAATTGCAAGGGCCGATCATGATTTAGAGGCTAATATTTGGATAATGTTAGCCCACCCTGTTTTATAAATTGTTTTTTATTTAAATTTAAGTTAACTTTTTAATTGTTCACCCTCCATGGTTTCATGGCTTACCTGAAGCTCTGTGACAGCAGGTGCCTTACCAGAAATATTTAGCCAGCAAACTTGTTCTATCAGCCTCCAAAGCTGCCTCTTACCACCTCAGAGCATCAACCACTCCTTTTCCTTGCCATTTGCTTTCATCTCCCATATTAATCCAAACTGGTCTGCTTTTAGCTAAGCTGGCTTGCAATGTTCAGCACAACACAGCAAATTGTTAGAGAAATGCTGAAACTTCTGGAGCAGGCGTAAAACAAACAAACAAATCAAAGCACTGGTTTGGATCTGTTGGGAGAAGTAAAAGCACAGCTTCCCAAATATACAGTCTATGAAATCCATAAACTGCAATAGAGAACTAAAGAATTCCTATCCTAAAAATACCTGTTAAAAAGTTGCTTTACAAAAGGAAGCAGTGCTTTTTGTATTGGACAACTTGCAGCAAACTTTAATCTTTTATCCAGAGAGACTAGAAATATCAGCGTAACAAAATAACCATCTTTCTTGATTTTCCTTCTCCTCAAGCAGCAAGAAATTCAGCGTTCTGATTGCAAATGCCCTTAGATGAACCCTGGGTGCACCATGTGCAGTGGCAGTGGGTAGGTGGAGAAGTCAGTGATGGTTTATTTTTCCTTGGGGTTTCCATCCCCAGGAAGCAAAAACTCCACTGATGAAACAGTAGAATTTTTCAAGGGGAAATGCATGACGAGCCCTTGTGCAGGGCTGCCATGCAGGGAAGGATATTTCAGCAGCCCTTGAGCTGTGAAGTACCATGGACAGCTGGTAGGTGGTGTTCACCACCACTGAAACCAGAGCCTGGGAAGTGCAGGTCTCACTTAGCCCTGCAGGTGGTTAAAGTCTTGTGCCTTCAGCACGATGCTTTCTCTCAAATACACGGACAGGTACATGATACAAATGATCTCCTCGAGCCAGGTCTTATGAGCTCTTAGAGAAATGTATCACACCCGAGATAGCTCTGCTACCTCTGAGGGCATAAAATCAGCAGGATGGCTTCTATGGTAGTGTTGGAAACAGAAAAGTTTTAATAAAAGGCAAAATAACAAATCTCTTTAAAGAGAAAACCCAAGCCAGGGGCAAGAGGCTCTTGCTCCTGGTAAACCACCCCACAAAAGCGATTAGTTCCTTTGTTCTCTTCTTTTTCTAGTGAATTGCTCAGGTGGGACTTTTTGGCTTCTGTCCAACTGGTTCTCCTTAAGTTTGAGGTGAAGTCCCCAAGGTCCTATGAGGTGTCTTTTTACCTAATTGAGGAAAGAAACTTCTAGGCTTTTTTCTTTTTTAAGGAAACAAGGATAATTTGGTCACTCTGTCAACAGGGGCACATTCCTACAGGTACATGCCATTGGCACCCGCTGACTGCGTCCCATGTAACTCCTGGGATGGACGGGGCCACTTGCTGCAAGCCCACGACAGCACCCTGGGTCTAGGAGCTGCTACTAGCTCCTCAACCCCTCTGGAGACAATTTGCTTTTGCAGTGGGAAAGGTAAATGGTGAGATGGGGATGATGATGATGATGATGATGATGATGATGACGACAGTGATGGCGTTGCTTTGTTTCTTTACCTGACTAGTTACTTCTGTCTGTTGTTTTGCAGGCTGTGTTGAGCACAGCAGTCTACACATCTATATTCTTCTGATTGCCTTTAAGCTTACAGGCTTTTTAGAAGGGTGAAGAGCTTCAGAGAAGCTGGCAGTGCTCCTGTCATCAGCTGGCAGTCATAAGTGGAATGCTTTAACCACAACATAATGGAGCAGCTTGGACCATAAACAAGCTGTCTGGATACCTACAAGTTATTCTCAAAGAAAACTGTTTTCTTTGCATCTGTGAACAACTTGCTGTTCTTTCAATCTTCAGAGCACCGAAATCATGACATTTTCACCAAAACATCCACCAGAGTCTGGCCTGAGAAATACAAGGCCTTGCCCCCCAAGCAGGCCCTGTTTCTTTTTCCCCATACAACACACGCTGGCCACAAGAACTACAAAGCTTGTGGCTTTAGCACATTGCCCCCAAATAAATGACTACAGGGAGAGGAAAAGAACGAGCTTCTGACTGCTCCAACCACGAGTCTTATTCCCACCTGTTAGACAACATCTTTAGACAACATCTCTGCCTATCAGCACAGTCCAACACAGAAGAGCAGACTGACTATATTTAAATCAATCAAAACTTTATTTAAATTGAATTAATCAGAAATGAAACTATATACAGGAAGAACTATATGCATAAAGAAACAAGTCTCTATAACTTCTCTAAGTCTATAACTATCTAAGTCATCTAAGTCTATCCTGAGAAACAGAAGCATTCATAAATAAATGGGATGGTATAGTTCTGGACTGAGCTCCACCCTGCAGGTTGGGCACATGTGAGAAGCCTCCAGGGCAAGAGGGAGGCATCTACTGCAGAAGACATGGCCACACAGGGTTGACATAAGCTGTCGTCCACGTCGCACAAACTGGAAGACAGAAAATCACAACATGTATTGAGAGGAAAGAATTTGACTTTGCTGCTCTATTGGCACCAGAGGCTCTAGTTAGAGCATCTGGAATCAGTTAGAAAAATGAGGGACCCACAGATGTGCCAGTGCCATCTTGGCAAAGGCTTCTCCCTCTACATTCACCATCAAGAAGTGACTTGTGGAGATTCACAGCAAGGGTTGTGCTTCCAGCCAGCTGACCACAGCACCCCACATCACCCAATTGACTTGTGCAGCTCCCCTTCTGGCTTTCTCCTCATCACAGGTGGATCCTTACCTGTGAGTAAAATTCCATGCAAATGGGACACCTAATGACAATTCCTTGCTGTGCACTAGAGGGAACAGAACTAAAAGAAAGTACAGCTGTTAATATCACCACACTTCAATGGTTATTGATACAGAAAATCTCACACAATCATGCAACTGCACTGACTAGCCATGACACATCTCCTCTGAAGAATCCTGCTGTCTTTAAGACTCTGTGTGCTGCATTTAATCAGGATTTGGGATCTCCCTGTCCTGAGGGAAAGGGTGTCCTGCTTGTCACCAGGAGAAAGGTGCAGTCAGTCACCCTGCCCTGGGATTTGCAGTAACAGCAGTCTCTAGCACTGGCCAGTTTCTGTATGGCAACTTTGACTTCCAGCAGGTCATCAGTAAGGCCTTGTAACTACAGCATCCAGCTGTCCTTTGGGAACTCTTCACCGCAGAATATTCAGTCCAGGACCCAGTTCTAAACTACAGAGTAACACAGCTCTGGCAAGATCCAGCCCTGGGAAGGAGCTTTTGGACAATTTTAAATGCTGCAGCACTGACCTCTTTCAGCCTTACCTAAACAGAGCAGTTACATTCTGTAACTGATAGGTTTGAGACTGAAGGAACAAAATATTCCTTTTGTTATATTAACCAAGTGGTAGGATTTGTTCACCAACAGACTTAAAAACCAAAATTTAAACATCTACAAATTCGTTGGCAACATGCATCATGGTTTAGAATAGTAGAAGCCCTTTAGTGGCACATTTAAGGCCTGACACCTAAAAGTTCCATACTCAAGTTCTCTCCTATCATGCCTTTCCAAAAGGCTCAAAGCACACCAGTTACAGTAAAACCTATGTATTCTCCCCCCACCCCCACAAAAAAACACGTTTAGAAAACATTATACCATAATTCTCATGTTCTTTGTCTTCCCTAGTGACACAGACACCTGGTTTAGTTTAATCAGCCTAATGAATTGCATCTTTCTTATCCTGATGGAATCCTACAGCAGGACTTCCCTGTTTCTCTGCAGAATGGGGATTTTACTGTAAGGCATCCAACTTCAACTGCAAGATCTCCACCACAGGAGGAAACAAATCAGGACTTGTGACATCCAGCACTGGCCATAAAAGCATGACCTCCACAGATGCCTGTGTACAAGTCTACCTTGGAAGAAGGGCTCCAGCTCCAGGAGAAAGGCACCAAGCTGGCACCATCCCACCAGGGAATTTCTGCTGGAATTTGCCCAGCTGCTGCCTGCCAGTTCCATGATGCCAAGCTCAATTGATAACAACAGAAGCATTTCCATATCTAACATCACTACCAGAGCTTGCCAGAAAAAGCAAATGCAATACTGAGCTATGGCCTGTGACCAATCCCCCTTCCTTGCCATACCCCCACACTCATCTCTCAGCTTCTGTGCAAAGCTGTTCATCTGCTCTGGGCTGCCTTTTTCTCCCAAAATGCAAATGGTATCATTTGATCACCATACAACACGGGAGAAGGAGGGAAATCCATAGAGTGTGGGAAGGCCTCAAAGATAAACCAGGCACAGCAGAATAACTTAGTGCTACACAGAAAAGAAAGAAAGGCACAGAAAGGCTCTGTGTTTGGTAGGGCAGGAGCCATACATACTCTGGACTTTCAGTGTCCTCCTCCTCTGCTCCCTGTTCTGCAGGGGCTGAGTCAGCCTCAGGTGCATCATTAGCTCCTGTTCCATTACCAGAGCCATCCACCTGTTCCTGGCTGTTCAGTGTAACAGTTCTCCTTTCTTGTTCATTCACTGTAATTTAATTTTCAGAAGTTAGATCTATTATTCTCTCTCTCCCTGGAGCTACCCTTGAAATGAGTTATATAAATAGTCAGCAATGGTTCCAATTTTAAATGGACTCTATTCAGCTGGGTTAAAAACAATCTTCAACAAACTACTTTCCCAAATAGTAAGGTCGAACCCTTCCAGATATTGTGACTATTCTGCTACAGACCAACACAAAACATTTGCTCTATTGCTCTATATAAGCACTGTCCTTTGCCTTTCACTAAAGGGAGTTTCAATCCCTGCTGCCTGAGTTTCTTTAATTTTTTTTTAAATATATATATTATGTTTAGGACAATTCCATTACCAACTGTAAAACATCAACTCACCTTCAAGAAACTTCCATCAATGCACATGGAAAGGTGGAAAGGGAGAGAAAAGAAGATACAATTAGATTTGGTGAGGCCACTGGTGCTTCACACAAGCCTCAGCTCAGAAAGCAGTTACAGCAGGGGAGGTGAGCAAGGGTAGGGTACCACCCTCTATGTTTGGTTAAGAGCATTCAAAGCAGTAGCACAAAGAGCTGCTGCCCTGAAAAACAAAGTGGGTGCTGCTGATCCTGCTCTCATTGCTGCAACAGGGTAGAAACAGAGACAGCTTAGGAACCCCCTGAACACCCTCCTCCCTCTCTACCTGTTTCAGCTCCCTAATTCAATGTGGTCTAGAGCTGTTTCTTTCCCTCTTTCTTCCTCAAAAGGGAAAATTCAAATGTGATATCCATAAACACTCAGTATAAGGTGAACCACTGCTGAAGAAAGGAAACCCCAACAGGCACTGGGAGTAAAGAATTCCAGTTTGCTGCCCCATGGCACCAGGAAAACTGAGCTGGAAATATGTGCAATCTGTCACTCAATGCTAGAACTACAAGGAACACACAGATCTGCCAGTTCCAGAGCCCTCTGCCAGAGGGCTTCTCCCTCTATGGACACCACCAAGGAGGCACTTGGAGGGATGGGTAAGTTGGAGCTTCCCAGCAAGGGCTGTGCTTCCAGACAGCTGCCCATGGTATCCCACCTCAAACAACTGAGTTGTGCAGCACCCCCTCTGTCCCCTCCCCTCACACAAAGTAGAAATTATGAGTGGACCCTCACCTCTGACTCCTCGTCCTCACTAGTTGGAGGACTGGCACGACCTGCTGGCTGTGCACTAGTGGGAACAGAACCAGAAAGACCATGCAGCCATTAATTCCACCATCCATGAAGGGCTATTGATACATAAACTGTAAGTGATTGAAACACCCCCTATTCTGATTTAGCAACATCCCAACCCACTAACACAACCATTCAAAAAACTTTTATGTAATGCAGTGCAACTCAGGCCATTCTCTGAG
The DNA here is from genome assembly GCF_028551555.1 of Melozone crissalis. Lineage (NCBI taxonomy): Eukaryota > Metazoa > Chordata > Aves > Passeriformes > Passerellidae > Melozone > Melozone crissalis. The sequence continues at coordinate 38,804,992 of NW_026535784.1, read as the reverse complement.
AAGCATTCAATATTGTTGAAGAGAGCAGTAAGGTTTCTTCTGGACTTTGGTGTTTGCTTCTCTTAAGTTAGTTGCCCTGCATTACATAAAAGTGCAATAGACAGGCCACTATATGCCAAATCAATTTTTTTTCACACAGAATTGAGTAGACCCCAAAAGCTTGGAAAAAAATGTTTCCACGGTATAGTAGAAATTAGGCTTTGAAGAGACATTTTCTCTTACGTACTCATTATTATCTCTTTGTTCCTCTTCGTTGTTCCCCATCACCAGCACAGCTGAGTTATCTTCTGCTCTGACGAAGCGTGGCTGCCGCCGCAAGTACCACCACTGTTGCATTGGAGTAGAAATGGAGGCACTTAGGTACCACCTGAACACCCTCCTCCATGCTCCCCCTGTTTCTGTTCCCTAACTGGGCTTGGGCTGGAGGTGTGGGTCCTTACCTCTGAGTAGTAATGCATCCAAAATCGAGCGACGTATACACTGTCTGGCCATCTCCTAAAGGGAACAGAACCAGAAGTACACACAGCATTAACTTCACTGGGCACCAAGGATTGCTGAAACATAAACTGTCAGAAATTGAAACATTCCCTATTCTGATTTAGCAACATCCCAGCCCAACAATACAGTCATTCCCATAGCTTTTATGTACTGCAAGCATTTCAGTATATCTCAAGCCTTATTTAAGAAACATTGAACAATGTCTTCATGCACAGAGAAGAAAGGCTTCTGCTGGATTTTGCTGCTTGATTTTTTCATTACTTCTCTTCAGGACACTGTATTCTAGGTCTGATGTTTTGACACAGAATCAAGCAGAACCCAAAAGCTTAGCAAAAATTTGGGTTTACCATGTATCAGAAATTAGAAAGACAGTTTCTTTCTCCCATACCCTTGATTATCTCTTGGTTCCTCTTCAGTATCCCTTGCAGGTAGCTCAGCTGAATTCTCTTCTCTTCTGAAAAATTGTGGGGGCTCCCAGTCCTGCAGTGAGATAGAAATGGAGGCACCTAGGAATACCTTCCTCCTTACTCCCTTGTTTCAGTTCCTTAATTCAGTTTGGTCTGGAGCTGTTCCTTTCCCTTGCTCTCCCCCAAAAGAGCAAATTCTGCTGTCACAGCTCTAAACACTTCATGCTGGATGAATAAATCAACGTGTGGATCCTCACCTCTGAGTCCTCATCCTCACTAGCTGGAGGACTGGCACGACCTGCTGGCTGTGCACTAGAGAGGACAGAACCAGAAAGAACATGCAGCCATTAATTTCACTGTGAACCAAGAGTTCCCAGTACACAAACTGTCAGTTATTGAAACATTCCTTATTCTGATTTTGCAATATCCCATCCCAGCATCACAATAATTCCAAGAACTTTTATGTACTACAAGAATTTCAGCATGTGTGAAGCCATTCTGATAAATGGCTTTATGAACAGAGGAGAAAGGGTTCTGCTGGATTTTGCAGGTTGGGTTTTTCTTCTTTTTTTTTTTTTAATTACTACTTTTCCAGACCACCAAAGAAAATGTTGGTTATTAAAAACATCCCCTATTTTGATTTAGCAATATCTCAGCCCAACAACACAATCATTCCCAGAGCTTTTATATACTGCAAGCATTTCAAGCCATACTGAAGAAACATGCAGTAATGGCTTCATGCACAGAGAAGAATGGTTTCTACTGGATTTGTTTTGCTTGTTTTGTTGGCTTTTTAAAAATTACTTCTCTTTCTGTCAGGCCACTCTATTCCAATTCTAAAGTTTTGGCACAGAATCAAGCAGAACCCAAAAGCTTGGCAAAATCTCCTTCTGCTATGTATCAGAAATTAGATTTTAGAGAGTCAATTTGTCTGTCACATACTCATCAAAATCGCTTGGTTCTTCTTCATCCTCCCTTGCCAGTGATTCAGCTGATGCTGAAAGATTTGGCTGCTGCTGGCTCTGCTCTCTGTCCTGCAATGGGGTAGACATGGAGGCATTTAGGAACCACCTGAACACTCTACTCCCTTCTCCCTCATTTCAATTTCCTAATTGCATTTGGGCCTGGAGCAGTTTCTTTCCCTCACTTACCCCCAAACTGGCAAATGCACTGTGGTATCCAAAAATATTTTGCAGTAGATTAACAGTTGCTGATGAAAGAACCCCAAATCCAAACCCACGTTGCTTTTAGTGGAACTGGAACTGGGTCATGCAGGCTCTCTTGTAAAGTCTGAGGCCTTTCCTTTGCGAAGGCTCAGGAATAATGCTGTCAGGAGTTACCCTTTATGTTATGCCTGCTGCATATTCTGCTTTGCACAGCAGCGTGACATCCGAAAACTGTGGGAATAAACTACACTGTGGGCTGGATCAAGGGCTATTCTTTCAAATAGCAGGGAAATTAAAAGAAAAAAAATAGTTACATTTTTAAAGACTTCTTGGAGTAATAAAAATACAACTGGTTTTTACCCCAGTCAGCTGCAGTTGCACTTGGCACCTCAGTGATAAGAGCACTTTAAACTGATGTTGCAGCAAAAACACTTCTTATTTGGGAAGTCAAAACTTCCTGTCCTTTCCCTTGCTTTTTCTTTAAATCACTGAAGCAACAAGCTCTTTTAGATTATTCTTCCACTCTCTGCAAGTGATACTCAAAGAGATAGATGCCAGAAGACAAGCCCAGGAGATCAAGAGAAACTAATTTGAAAGGAAGATGGAGAGGAGTGCGCCCTTCACTGCTTACCACAGGAGACTCATCGTCACTGATAATGATGACTTCAGACTCAGAAGATTCTCCTGTGAGATCTATGATGTCTTCACCTCTGAGAGCTCTGTCTTCGTTGCCTGTGACATTTATGACATCTTCACCTGTGAGGTCGGTGACTTCTTCACCTGTGGGATCTATGGTGTCTTCGCCTGTAAGATCTATGACTTCTTCACCAGTTGAAAAAGAGAACATTAGAACCAAGGTCAGAGATTGCAGAGGAATGAAATGGGCTGCCACTGTAGGACAGGCTGTGGTTGGATTCATTGTGCCCTCGGTCTCTTTTTTTCAGGAACGTGTACATTTCACTCAAGCTTTGCCCTCAACAGTCCAACAGGGAGCATGGCCAGCCCTGTCCCTCTGAAGGGACAAAACAACAGGAAGAGCAGCTGAGCTCCAAACAACTTCTGTTGGATGACAACAGCTTACAGGAGGTTCACATCAACAGATTATTAATTTCATATACAGGAATGTTTAGCACACAGGGAAAAAAAAAGTCCTACCAAAGGTGTAATCATAGAGGGGATCTTCATTTTGAAGTATCATGCTGTGCATGTTCCCCTCAAGGATGGGCCACAGCTAATGACAGGTTTTCTTCATCTTCATCCAGCTTGGGAGATCCCAAGCTCAGCGTGCCACCCTCCGCTGAGGCAGCTGCAGTGACTGCCAGCTCATCAGAACACACAGTCAGGGCTTTGAGCAGCACTTGAGCACCTTTGCTACACAGCTCCTCTCCCACTAGCTGCCAGTGTATCGAGCTCAGTAACACCAAAACAGTTGTCAGAAGGCTTGCTGTTTGGGGATCCCATTCCAGGTGCTTCCTCAACCCCAAGGTTTCCCTTCCTCCCCAGTAAAGGGCCTAGAAACTGGCAAAAGCACATGGCCAGATTTTCTTCAACCCTCCAGAAGCAGTTTCTGTTCTCACCAGGCTCAAAGGCAGGTGCACCACTTTCCTCAAGGTCTCTTGGCTCGGTCTGCGAAGTTCCACCTGCGCTGGAGGGCAGCAGCCTGCTCCGTTTCTGAGCTGGTCTGGAATCAACTGCTCCTCCAGGGCGCTTTCGCTGACCCTGACAGGGAACAAAGCCTGAGCACTTTCTGTGGCACAAATCTTAACACGGCCCTCGGTTTTTGCAACACCAATGACAGCACACAAGGATACAGAAAACTCTCCTGCAAAGGCTGGAATACACACCAAATGGTGCTATGGGCCATTCCCACCTGAGCACATCACATCAGGGAAAAGACATCACCCCTGATCTCCCACAAGCCGCCTCCCCAAGAGCCAGCCTGTCCCAATGGCTTGAGAATGAGGAGACCAGTTCCCAATTCCAGCAGCTTGCTGCTCACACCGTAAGCATTTCTGAACTACTGCTAACACCCACAGAGATTCAAAACCTTCACTATTCCAGAATGTCAAGTTACATGAAGTTTTCAAAGGCTTCTGATCCTCTGCATTTGCTACAAACTCTTGAAATGCTTTCTAGAAGTACCCTGGAAAATGTTTTAAGAATCAGGTTTCCATCGGGTAGCAAAGTACTTACTGAGCTCATGGTGGTTTCTGATCAAAAACCACCAGCAGAATAAGTGGGGCAAACACCAAAAAGGAACTTCAGGGATGTGATCAATCCCTTTGGTTCCTTCAGGCAGCCCAGTGCAGATTTTTTGGTGTGACAGAAAACTGCTCTTCCAAACCTATCAGAAAAGCACAGGGGAGATTATCTATTTGGAATGCCAGTTTTCTTGAACACCCCCATGTCCCAAGACTCCCATTCCTGAGTCCCCAGTTCCTGTCCAAAGCCAGAGAGGAATCTGTGACTCTGTTACTTGAGCCCACCGGCAGCCCATCCACCCATCCTGCAGCCCAGCCCAGCCCCTGAGCATCAGAAGCCTTGCCAAGAATCGCCCGCCCTCACCTGTACAGTCAGTGCTGAGTTTGGCTCGCAAATGTCAGCAATTCGCTCTCTATTCCCAGCCGGGATGGAGAAGATGGATGCTCCACATCTGCTGCGCAGCAGAGAATCCGTCAACTGGCTCAACAGAGTCCGTGCCAAACAGAACCTTGGAAGCGGGAGTGCCCCTGGCAACCAGGGGCAACATTCCATGCCTGGGTAACGGGTGTCCGCTCTGCCCACCCATGGAGTTCCAGAGCGCCATGGAGGCACCTCAACCATCGCCTGCTGCTGCTGCCACCCACCAGATCAGGGTGCTCAGGGCCCTGCCCAGCCTGGCCCTGAAAGTACCAGGGCATCCACAGTTTCTCTGGGCAGCCTGTCCCAAAGTCTCACTGCCCTCACAGCTCTTCTGAACATCTGATCCCAATCTCCCCCTTCTGATCTAAAGCCCTTCCCTTCCCCATCACTCTGCCCCCTTAGGGCTCTGCAAGGCCTCAGTGAGGCCTCCCCGGCCCTGCTCCTCCCCAGGCTGGACAGCTCCAGCTCTCCCAGCCTGGCTGCAGAGCATGGCTGCTCCAGGCCTGCACACATCCCCACGGCCTCCTCCAGCCCCACTCCACAGGCACGTCCTGGTGCTGGGCACAGCTCCACAGGCACATCCTGCTGCTGCTGGGCACAGCTCCACAGGCACATCCTCCTGCTGGGCACTGCAGGGCACAGCTCCACAGGCCCATCCTGCTGCTGCTGCTGCTGTGCACGGCCGGGCACAGCTCCACACGTGGGGCCTCAGGGACAGAGCAGGGACAGAGCTGCATCTCCCGCTGCCCTCAGCTACCCGAACATCACTTGAGCCTTCTGTGGCTAAAGAAACCTCAACAAACCACACATCCCCAAATCAGAAAGAAATTTAAACCCTTCCTTAGTCCTCCTCCTCCAGGTTTATTAGTCTGTTGCCATTTTAACTTTAACTCTAGTAAATAGCAACTAAAATAAAATCGGAAGTTTTTTGTTTGTTTCTTTTTTTTTTCCAAAACTGTTAAAAGGATCTAACCATTCAGATCTTTATTGCAAGTCTCTGAGGCCTTGACATTTTCAGGCGTTCAGCTATTCCTCTGACAGCATTTCACAACAGGGTTGAGAAGTTTTGCTCTGCTCCCGGGAGTAGTACCTTCCTCCCGAGGCCCTGCTCTGCTATGAAAGGTGAAACAGCACAAAAAGCAGAATTAGTAATTGGTTTTCCTTCTAGACATGCTGCCACTGGACCTATGGAGTGGGCTGGGGCTCCTGAGAGCAGCAGGGAATCCATCTTAGTCCTGCCAGATGCAGGGATGTTCCTAAGCACCTGGTCCCATTGGGTGCTCTGTGCTGTGGGAAGAGGCATGGAAATTCATCCAATGCTGAACAAGGACATTTTTAGCTCATGCTTTACATGAGGAAGATAATTTTTTACAACAAATTTTCAGTTATTACAGTTGTTGCTTTTAGGCAATTGGCAACATGTTGAGTGTTTAAGAATGGATGGGGATGACTTTCCCAGTATTTTGAGTCTTGTGTCTGGGAATTGAAGCAAAGTCTTGCTCTGGTCATCACATCCACATCATTTCTCATATTCAGTGTTTTGAGACTGGTATGAGGTACTTAAGTATCTATTAATTAATTACATATTTGGAATTGCTTTAGCATCTTAGCATTTTCATATGAAGTGTTAAATCTCTTTTAGTATTTTTCTTATCTAATCCTCTGCCCTTTGGGCCCAACATTTTTGGAAAGCAAAAGTATTTAAACAGGGAAGAAGTGGATTTACAGCAGTCTGAGACATCACATGTGCTAAAGCAGAGAGCCTGTCCACTCATGCCCCAGGTGCAGCTGAGGTTGTCTAAGTGGACTCAGCACCACGTGTGTTTTGGGACAGTACTGGATGGCTTTTAGCAGAAATGTGTTGTCATGGGTATGTGCTGTTTGTGAAGTCCCCAGGACGAGGTGAGAGATGAGAATCTGACTCCATGTTCTCAGAAGGCTGATTTATTATTTGATTATATTATATTAAAGAAAGCTATATTAAAACTATACTAAAGAAAGAGAAAGGATACAGACAGAAGGCTTAACAAGAATGAAGAATAAAAACTTGTGACTGACTCCTCAGAGTCTGGCACAGCTGATGGTGATTGGTCATTAAATAAAAACAATTCACATGAAACCAATCAAACATGCACCTATTGGTAAACAATGTCCAGACCACATTTCAAAGCAGGCAAACACAGAAGAAGCAAATCAGATAATTATTATTTACATTTTTCTCTGAGGCTTCTCAACTTCCCAGGAGAAGAAATCCTGGTGAAGGGATTTTTCCAGAAAATATCACGGTGACATGGGTAAGGGACAGGGGAGCACTGAGGAAGAGGGGCAGATTTTAGGAGGTCAAACATTTGAAGGCTCTAATCTCCCTCATCCCTGGTGGACAGTGGCAGCAGGGGCTGGGAGACCTTTACTGTAAGGCCCAACACTTTTTAATAAAAGCAGATATTGAAAATATTCATTGTTCAGTGGTAAGAGGGAGAGAAACTTCCTGTCCCTGCACTGCACATCCCAGGGAAGCTGCAAAGGCCACATTCCTGTTTCATCTCCTCCCATGTGGGTCACCTTTGAAGCAAGGTGCAAGACTTTTGAAGCACCCAAGGCTTTTCCATTTTGGGAAGGAAGAAGTTTGCATATATTAACTTCCAAAAATAAAAGCTAACAGCCTAAACTAAGCTCAGATTGAGCTGGCTTGGTATATGAAACACCTGGAGTTAGAGCACTGGTGTTTTCACATGATTAGCTATGGTTTGCCAGGAATTTTTGGAGAGAGGAGACTGAGAAGACATGTCAGGGAGTGAGAAAGCCAGGGCTCACTGGACAGGGGTTGTCAGCTCTGTACTCTCCCAAACCAGGGCTACCCTGAGGATCAGAGCAAGGGCCATGAAGTAATTTAGGAAGGGTGAATGTAGTGAAGGATGCTGTATACCAAAGCACTGCAGGGCGATCACTGATGATAAGCAAGCCTACAATGACATGAGAAAACCCACTTTCCACCCCAGCTGGGTCAGTGCTGCCTCTCTCTCTCCAACTCACCGTCTTCAATAACCAAAATGATTTTAATCTGAGGGTGGACAAACAACTGGATTCCACAAGGCAAAAAAGATCCAGCAAGCAGCCCAGCCCTTCAGCCCCATGACCATGGCCATGGCTGCCCACAGGGGTCCTGCCCATGGGCAAGCTGGTTTCACTACGGGGCAACCCAAGCAAAAAAGAGCTGCATCATCCTCACAGGCTGCCAGAGACATGTTATTGGTGTGAGGCAGCCAAACACCCAGCTTCCCACACAGCTTGGCACAGGGACAGGTCTGCAATCCCTAGAGCAGTCCTGCAGACCAGTCTCTCTAAATCCACCACAGGGATGTGGTGAAACAGGCAAGGATTACCAAAAGAAGCCCCCAAAAAGCTGATAGTCTTGACAAATGATAACTTATACCAGTCTCACTGAGGATTGCATTTCACTTCATGTGTAAAAATGTGCCTTTGCTTGACTCCAGCAATGGCTGTGATTTCAGAGTCTGTGTCCTTGAAGACTGTTTAAAGTAAAACCATTTTTACCCTCCCTGAAGGTAGGCAGTAGGCATGGCTTGTTCTGCAGAGCAAATATGTCTCTGATTTCCTTCTCCCATTTTTTCTAATACTCCACAGAGGTATGAAATTCCTCCACAGAGTCTACATGGTCTTGAAAGCTGAGCAAGATGTGTATCTTGCTCTGAATCTGAGGCAACATCTATGAGTGAGCTTGCAGGGAGATGTGCATAGAGGGCTTTTCAGGCAGTAACCAAATGGAAAATGTTTTTCCATCTATAGCTTACGTTGCTTGTTCATACCCCAGACCTAACACTAGGAAAACTCATCTTCATAAATTGCTTTCTTGTGAAGGCAGGTATCGTATAGTGTTTTATACAGTGTTAGGCAAAAATAATCTCTAAGAATTGGGTCACTATGGTAACCACTTCTTATCTCAAAATCAAATAGTTGTTATGGCTGTAATTAAACAATATATTATTTCTACCAAGAATTATTCTAAATTATAATTCATTTTCTGTCATAAGCTGAATTACTTTTATTGCCCCCAAAGGCATCAGCATTTGATCTAATTCAGCAGTACAAAACTTTGCAGAGAGAGACTACAGCCTGTCAGAAATCATGGTCAATGACTTCAATCTCTTAAATACTTAAAGAGACTCAAAATATCAGTAATCATTTTTGGGGAAGGCAGCAGATAAACAAGGTGTCCTGAAACTTGTGTTCCATTGCAGCTAGCCACATGTCCTGAGCCCAGTGGTGCACAGAAGAGCCAGGTTTGCTGCTGCACACAGAGTGTGCAGGCCACAAATTCAGATTTTCCTTTGGCTTAAGCAGAAACTTTATCTTAAAACAAGCAAAAAAAAGATTGAAAAAAAGAAGAAAACCTCTCAGCTTTTCTTCCCTGGGCATTTCTGCCTATCGCTTCTGTTCTTGGAATCAAGGACATGCATGAAAACCTTGGCAGACTAATGGGACACAGTCAGCATCATTCACAGGTCAGTCACTGTGACTGCCTTTAAAACCACAACATGAGTGACAGCAGCACAATGCTCCATGTAGGCCCAATCGAGCCAGTGGCAAAGCTGGTTTCCAAATAAAGGGGAACAAACCCAGCCTTGTGACGAGGTGAGCTGCACCACTGGCTCTGGTGGGGGTTGTCCACAGGTGGCTTCAGGGAGGAGCAAAACCCCCAGTGCTAATATGAACCACTTCCAAGGGGGTAATAGGAGGGGGATTTTATTCTGTCCTTTGGCTGTACTAGCTCAGGAGACTTTTAGCAGGACTTTTTAGTACTTGCATATGGGAGTTTTTCTGGCTTTTTTTTTTTTTGGGGGGGGGGGGGGCGGGGAAGGCTACAGGTGGTTTGTTCTCTAGCTAACACACTATGGAGCAAATATACGCCTATGTTCTACGAAAATATTAATAGAATTGTTTGCCAGAATATTTCCTTTTTTTATTTTTCTCTTTCCAAGAGGGAGGCAAAACAAACATTTATTTTTCTAAAAACCTGTAAATTTTTGAGGCACTCATTTCTCCATACAGTTGTGAATCCCCGTGGACTCTTGAGTGTTTTCTCCTGGAATTGAATTTACTGCTCAGTGGCTGCAGTTATTCCAGCAGGAAGCCATGGAAAGCCTTTCGGTGCCTAAAATAAGAGGTTTTTCTTCCCGGTCTGGAGGAGCAGTTTCCTATGTTCCAGATGAGCAGTAATGCTAGGCATGGACTAAAATTTTAATGAACCATGGACTAATGTTTTTTGATTCTTTGGGAGCTGTTCTGGCCACCCATCCACCCCAATGATGCTTAGTGGAGGAAGATTAACGAATCACTGAGTTGCCTAAGGACTTTTGGGAAGGGACCCTGTCAAAAAACAGAGCCCCAATATGTCTGTGGGGCCTGAGCATTGCACCTAGCACAGTGGCAGCCCTGCCTGCAGTGGCAGAGCCACTGTATATGTTTGAGTGCTGCGCAAGGATGCTCCCAGCACTGCCTGCAGCCTCCTCATCAGAAGTACAAGGCTGTGGCTTTCCAGGTAAACCTCTTGCATGGTGAATGGCTTCCTGAAGCATGGACTAACTAAGAGTTTAAGGTGCTGAAGCACATCTGAACCAAGTGCAGCTCAGAGGTGAGTTAGCTGGGCATGCCATCGGGAGGATGCGGGCAGTGGGAGGGCTCTGCAGGCTCCTGCTGTGGTGCTTCCCCAGGCATGGAGCACCCTGAACAGGAGGGCAGCAGCACAGGAATGCCCTTAGGGAGAGGGGCTTTCCTCACCCTGCGGTGTGCCCTGTCACTGCACAGGGACAGGACTCAGTGAAAGGCAGCTCCTGTGGCAGAGGGACTGAACCTTCTGGACTTGAGGCTTTTCTGCGGCTTTGCCCTGGGCATCCATCCCTTAGCTCCACTGTGGAGCATCAGTATTTTGGCCTTTTCTCTGCTGGCTTTTTCCAGAGCCTCCCTGCTGGTTTCTCTGCTCTTCTTTGACAGCTCAAGCTAATGGTTTTTTCCCCAAACCCCAGGCTAGCGGCTGCTTTTTTTGTCTTCTCTCTTCAGTTTTTGAGATATCCAGCAATTCTCCTTTTTTTTCCTGAGCTGCTGTAAAAGAGTCACAGCTGAGCTGTGGTTCAAGCCAGTAAAAAATATCCTGTGCCCACCCCCCACCCCAGCCCCCAGTGCAAGCAGGTTTTGCACTCATGATGGGTTTAATGCCAAGCAGTGTCTTCAAGTGGGATGTCATTTGCAGGGGCTGGATCTTTGCACTGCCATGAATTGTTAGCCTCCTCTGCCACCCTCATCTTTCTAGTTTCATGAAGGCAGTTGCTTGCTGGCATAGCCCTACCCTTAAATTCAAGAAATGAACTTGTGTGTGTTGACACACAAGACTACACTTTCAGTTTTCAACACAGGGTGTCTGCAGTGTGAAATCCTGCTCACCACCAAGGACGTGCTTCATAGTCCCAGCCAGTGGGGACCACATCTCCTCCCCTGAGGAGCTGCTCCATGAAGGGTGGAGATGTGTGGAGGGATAGAATGTAAGAGAAAAGTGCAGAAGGATGTCTCACACCTGAGGAGTTGCAGCTGTACCAATCACTAAAGATTAGGAACAGGCCTGCCCTTAATAGGCCATAGCTGTGTCCAATAAGAAGAAGAGTGCTACAAAAGAGTGGGTTAGCTGGGTGAGAAGAGGGTTGGAGTCTGTTGCTTGTGCTGTGAAGGGAGCTAGAGTCTGTTGGTTGTGCTGTGAAGAAGGAGTCAGTGCTGTGGAGAGATGACCATGAGAAATCACCCAGAAGGGATGGGAGATTTACAATGAGATGACAACAGAGATGTGCTGTGAGCAGCAGGAAAAGGCGGTGTGTCAGTGTGCAGCCCTGAAACTGAAGAAAGGAGGCCTTCTTTCTCCACCTGGTCCTCTTGCTTTGAACTGACCTTCCCAACTCTCCCAGCAGCACCTGGGGTCAGAAACACAAGAGACCATCAGAGGGAGTTCTGGGGGAGGGGACTCCTCTGCAGCCCTGCAATTGCAGAGGTGCTTGTGCTGAGCTCTGAGGAGCCCTTGGCAAGGATAATTACTCAAGACTGCAGAGGCTATGCAATCAGAGCCATGCTAAGCTTGGAGGAGCCTACTTCAGTTTGAAGTACATTAGCCTGCTCAGTACTGGAGAGCAGAAACCAGCACGGTGCATCCTCAGGCTGTGAAGTGAGAAACAAATCCTGCTGTTTGAGCTGGCTACCAGGATGAGGTGGCCCTTCATCTGTCTTCTCACACTGAATTCATTTCCTCATCCTCTGAAGAGGGTAGCGCAAGATGGTCCTTGCCCATGGGGTATCATGGGCAAGATGATAGAAAGAAGGGAGATGTGCTCACACAACTTAGTACCCTCAGAGAGCCAGGTGTAAAGGTGGTCAGGAAAGGACCAGCTGCACTGGCAATGCTGTGCCAGTCCTCAGGGGCAGTGGAGCCTTTCCTCCCCCTCTCTGCTGAGCACTCATCCTTTGGATGATGAGAATACATTTGAGTCAGTTTTTTCTAAATGCTGGAGCATTCATATAAGGCTTTTCATTCTACAGTTTTTCAGCCATTATATATATAGGAGGAAAAAATATTCTAAATCATATCTTTCAATGGCTACAGGAAAGTACTTACTGGCCTGGTTCCCACCTCATGTAAGAAGGAAAATGTGTGCAACTGGGTTTTCCCCTCATCACTGAAAAGGTGAGTTCTGTTACAGTTGTTACTGCTGTTTTGTGACTAAGCTCTGAGCAAACAGCCTGGGAACTGCTGAACATGCTGAGACCCAAGGCCCTGAGTCATTTGTTCATCCCACTTTATAAAATAATTTAATAGAAAATAATTTAAGTGTGGACTTAATTGTGTTGCTGAATTGATACTTTGGAGTAAAGTCCCTGCTGGATTCAGTTCATCTTAAGCAGATATTTATTAGAGCTTGGGCAAGGCCACTGACATTTTGCTAAAAGTGTTTCATAAAAATGCTGCTGGTGATAACTTGGACACCACCAAACAGGCATTTTGGGAAACAAATGAATATCAACCAGTGTTGTACTGGATGAGTCATATGGGAAAGAGGGAAATCTGGCTGATTTTGCTGTTCTTAAGGCAGTCAGCCATACTGATGTGAGTGGCAAATAGGCGAGCCAGGCAAATGTCAGCTATGATGGAATCCGTGATAGCCTGCTATTCATTTTGGAGGAAAAGTAGCAGCAAAAAGGATCTGGTCATCATTAAGCTCCAGCAGAGTTTATTCTAATTTTGTCAAGCTGACTCCTTAATTAAATGGTTGTTTTATGGTGAATTGGAGAAGTATTGCACGCGAAGTAGCAACAGGTAGAGGCTGTCATCCCAATTCATCTATTTTCTCTGAACTCTGAGAAAACACTTTCCACCTCTGAGAGTCTCTTCTCCCAAAATCTGCCGATCCTTCCCTGAGCAGACAAGATGAAAGTTGGGGGTGGGTGGGAGGGAATCCCCTTGTTTCTGTCATAGCCACCTGCTTCTGTACCCCAGCTATCAAGGATAATTTTGCTTTTAGTTTCCAAACAGTGCCCAGGCATTTGTCTTTTCCTAAGGGACAACTTAATTCCTTTTGTGAACTCATTTTGGCTTATAATGTGACTATATTTCAGTGCCTCTTATTAATCCCATATTGAAGGCAAGCATAGTAAAGATGGGAGAGAAAAAGAACTACAGTTTGTTTTTTCTTTTCCTTTGAAGGTCTTTTTCCTTCTCCCCACTCCCAGGGCTTTCTCTGGGTTTCAACCCAGTAGCCCCTCCATCTTACAGTGCTCTGCTAAAAGAGCCACAGGAGATGCACCAGGGCACTTGGTGGAGCAGAGAGAGATGGGCTGGATTTTTGCATTGTACTGCTTTTCTCCCCTGTACATCCAGGGCAGGGGTAAGGCCAGACACACCTCGGTGTTTGCTTCTGAGGCTGGGCTTGTGCTGTGGGTTTGTGATGCAAAGCTGTGCTGGGGCTGACAGTGCACTGCCAGCTCTTGTGAGCTGCAGCATCCGCTGCGCCACTCAGCCTGCTGCCAAGCTGTGTTCCCGGGGAGGCCTGAGGGCTCACACCCACCTTTAATGAACACTGTCCCATCCAGGCTTTGGATAACCTCGAGTAGTTTCAGGGCTTTGTGACTTTCACCAAAAAAGGAGTTTGCCGGTGGAGAGGGAATGTTGCTAGGTGCTGTCCCAGCAGTACCCACTGTGTGGCAGAGATGGCTTTGCAAAAGGGCCTAAATCCTGCTGGGAGCAGCTGCCAGGGAGCATTCCATGCAGAACATGAACCGAGTAGGAATGCAAAGCTCGTCTTGCTTCTGTCTTACCTTAAGAAATCCTTAGTGCTCTAAGGACACTTGTATTACAGTATTAGAGTGCTTGTACCTTTTTAATTCATGAGTGAAAGCGATGTGGAGTATCACATGTGATTGTGTCTGAGAGCTGAATGACGGAGCTGTCAGCTGTGGGACACTGCAATGACAGCCCTTTAAAGTGCTGTCAGCTCTTGTTGGATACTTTTATCATAATGCTTATTTCAGCCTCAGGAAGACAAATCCACTGTGTCTTCCCTTTCTGGGGGGTCTCCTTAAAGTACTGCTATTCAGTAGTGGGTTGTTTAAAAAAATGTCTTTCTTGAAGTTGTCTGCACTGTAGGCAAGATCTCCTCCCTTCCCAAAGACGGGAACCACACCAATGCCACAGTCAGGGGCTTTAAGCAGGGTTCCCAAGACAGAGAGAACTTTCCCAGGCCTTGTGGCCCCTGCCCTTTCAACATCTGATGGATTCCAAAAGTGCAAATGATCTGCCTAACCCCACTGCCAGCCCCTCTCCCACGGGAAGAGCCCAGCTCCTTCCCAGCTGGAGGAGGTTTGGTGCACTGTGGCAGTGCCACAGCAGAGCTTCCCCTAAACCCACCCACAACCATTAAGTCTCCATTACAGGGCACTGATTTCACTCTGCAAATGAAAGATAGATAATGTCTCCTGAGGAAAATAAACTAAAAGCGGGGAAGGGGGTTGGCAAAACAAAAACAACCCTTCCCACTGCAATAGCACTTTCAATTAAGAACAAAACAGAGCAGGAAGCTTTGAAGCTTGACTTTGGGCAGGAAGAAAAGGCCCTTTCTGAGAGCCCTGGGTTTCTGTAGGCACAGCACAGCGGCTGCTGTCTTCTTTTTACGTCAGAGCATTAATGCTGTTGTTTCGCCCCTGGTATCAACAGAGCTTGCCTGGTAGGTGGGTGGGGTATTGGGATTTATATTGTAGACAAATTCAGTAAAGCTTCAGTCTTTTTTTTTTTTTCTTTTTTTTTTTTCCCCTAACAAAGCTTTTGAAAGTTCACTGGGGACCCCTAATGTTCAGCTACTGCTGAAGCAAGCACTTCAAAGCCAGAGCTGCACAGCTCCTTTAGCCATCTATGGGTTTGATCATTCTGGTAGGCCTTTATTACAGGCAAGCACACTCCCTTCCCCCTACTAAAGTCATCTTTCTGGAAGGGTCTGAGAGCTCCTCAAACTGCCTGGTAAAACAACATTTCTGTGGTCAGAAAACATGCCAGCCAACTCACACTGAGATGGCCTGGAGATGCTTTGGGAGGCAGAAACCTTTTTGCCGCCTGCAGAGCAGGCAGGATCCCTCCCTGCCCTGAGCTGTGGCTGCAGACACACCTAAGGTGCCCCACAGAAATGTCTGCAGAAGAAAAGTCGGCAGAAGAAGTGGTTATTGTAAAAGGGGGTGGGAGGAGTAATCCTGTGGGATTATAAGGATGTCAGTGACAGTGTCAGCCCTCCATAAACCCCCACTGTCTAGTCCCTATGCCCACACATCCCCCCTGTGGCTGCCTCGTTTGCCCCCCAAAAAAATCTCCATTGCCCACCTTCTATGGCCCATACCAAGCTGGGCAGCCTCCATGACCAAAACCTACAGTCTTCCCACTGCCTTCAGCCAGGGCAGATGGGAATTGCTGTTATCCCAGGGTTTACCCTAGTTTCCTCTGCGGGTGGGGCCAAGCAGGACATAAAAACACCTCCACAACAGCCAGGTTTAGGATTTTTTCAGCCCGATTCCTGGGGTCAGCTTTTCTCTCTCTTATGATAGGCATGCATGTGTTTTCTCTCCTAGACTAGCATTAATATAATTCTAATTTTCCACCATAGCCAAAGGCAACAGAGTGGTCAGTTACTGGGAGAGCCACACCAAAAGCACTTGAAAGTCTGGGCAGAAAAATGTTAGAAATGCAGCTGGAGTAAGTTACCTTCCAATTTCATATCTCCATCTCCAATCCTAAGTAAATCAGAAAAAATTGTGCTTTCTAAGTGGTTTCTAACATAATGAAAGTCAATTAGAGTGATGCAAACAGAGCTTATAACTGCAGGTTTTCATCATTGACTCTGTGCTAAATATCTGCACTGTGTGGTTTGCAAGGAAGTAAGGGTGCATGGAGAGGAAGGGGGGTTTTAAAAGCACTTAAATTACCTCTAATTAGCAACACAACTGTAGTCAAAACATAATGTGAGGATAATAAATTGATATTTGCATAATGGAAAGACTACCAAACTGTACTTCAAATAAGATGAATTAGATTATAATTAGAGCTGTGTTTTGGGAAAGAAAATCCTTCTAATTGCCGGAGTACAGGCAGTGCCAAGGAGGGGGGGGCTGGCAGCAGCTGGGGAGGTCCAGCCAGGGCTGTGTGGGACAAGTGCCCCACAAGTGGGGCCATTCCCTGAGGGGGGACAGGGTGCCCACATCTACCAGCAGCCAGAACAGCCATGGCAAGGCAGGTCTGGGGAGAAAAAGGGAAAAAACAGGAGGAAGGGGAATGTGTGCACTCTCAGCCATCAAGTGCTAACCATGAACTGAAAGGAAATCCAGGGTGAAATGGTATGGACAGCAATTAGGGTGGGAGACACCTGTGTTTCAGGGGGAGGTGGTGCATGGGTAAAAGTGCAAGCATTCCTTTTGTAAATTGCAGGAAAACAGTGAACATCTTTTTCTGGTAAAATCTCGTCACCACCTTGAGTTCTAATGCTTCCTTCTGCTGCTGTTTGAGAACTGACTTTATTAAACCAACAATTGTTTTCATTCTGTTGAATCATATGCCAAGTTGTTTGCAAACTTATTGCACAGCTCTTACTACTCTTTTTTAGTAATTAGAGCCACCTGGATAGCACTGGATGATGGGTCACTTACCCATTGTACATGACCATGTATACCAGTAAGGAAATTACTGCTGATATGTTATATTCCAAAACAGCTTTTTTTGAGAAAGCAAGCAGTAGAATTACACTTTGTCACTGAAGTGAAGGCAGAATGAACCTTGAGGCTGACTTGTTGCCTGGTAGCTGCAGAATCTGGTGCTAATGCCCATTTTGTTGTTGGGCAATGACATGGTTCAGGTGGGAAAATTGATCAGCATTAAAAACCTGCTCCCTCATTTTGGCTGGGGGACTGAAAAAGGTGATTTCTTAAGTCCTGTGTGGCCATATTTTGATAGTGAGGGGGGTTATGGGATGGTTTCTGTGAGAAGCTGCTAGAAGCTTCCCCCATGTCTGACAGAGCCAATGCCAGCTGGTTCCAAGGCATGTGTGCTGCTGGCTAAGGCTGGCCTAGTCAGGAATGAGAGTAATGCCTTTGTGATACCATATTTGAGAAGGGAAAGAAGTTATTGCACAGATGTAACTGTGGCCAAAGAAGAGCAGGAGGGGACTGCACCTCGTGAAAAGTGACCTCATTGGAGCAGTCAGTGGAGAACTGTCTCCTCTGGGAGGGATCCCAAACTGGAGCAGGACTTCCCTCCCTGAGGGGGCAGCAGCGGCAGAAACAGCTGTGGTGAACTGACCATAACTCCCATTCCCCATCTCTCTGCACTGCTGGGAAGAGAGGAGGTAGAGCCAGGGAAGGAGGGAGGGATGAGGAGGAAGCTGGTTTTAAACTTCATCTTCTTTTTAATTATCCTGCTCTGATTTTTTTAGTAGTAAATTTAATTATTATCCCTGAGTTCAGTCTCTTTTGCCTGTGACAGTATTTGATGAGTGATGTTTCCCATCCCTTATCTCAACCCATGAGCCTTTTGCTATATTTTCTCTCCCCAGTCCAGTTGCAGAGGGCAAGTGAGGGAAGGGCTTTGAGGGGGTCTGGAATCCAGGCAGGGGCAATCCAGCAATTTACTGTGAAATGCAATGACCTTGCTCACCAGGCCCTCTGTCTATTTGCTCCTCACATACCCAGGTGAGTGTGCCTTGGCTCACTGAGCTTATGTCATACCTGGGCCACCGACAGCATCATCCTGGGCCCAGTGGCAACAGGGAAGGTGTGAAAGGTGCCTGAGCTTGGCCATCACTGGTTGGCAGAAGTGTGCAGCAGAATATGGCTCTCTGCAGCCATGCTTGGATGTCCCTCTGACATTGGCTGCTGCAGTTAGGGAGGATGGAGAAAACAAGGAGGATGATTTTGGGCGTAGAGGAGTGGCAGCACACACTGGTTCTGGGTTTCAGTGGGGTTTCTGAGACAGCTCCTCATGTTACTCGCTCTCTGGGTGCTGTTTTGAGGACACAAAGACAAGGTTTTCCTGCTCACAGGCACAGAAAGGAGGGTACCAGAGGCCTGGAAAACATGCCTGGTGCACTTAATTGGTGGATCTCTCTATTTATGAGATGTAGAACATAGGTCTGGTTTCTAAATCAGGAGCTACTGCTCATGCATGTTTACTCTGTGAGGAAAAAGGGCAGGGTATGAGATGTGATGCAGCACAAGCCCACATCACGGGAAATATTTCCCTGCCTTCAAAGGGTCCTGGCTCAGGGCATGGCCCACAGAGACCATGGGAATAAGCTCCTTTTTGAGTTGGCAAATGGTGCCTTGCTTTTCTGCTTGAGGAGTTGGAAACAGAGAAACTCACCTGGAGCTCTGCTCTGCTGTGCAGTTGGTGGCACCAGATTTAATAAAGGGCTGTGTGGGAGGGAGCACAGAAGGGAAGGAGGGAGAAGAGTGGGGGAGCAGGCAGCTGCAGTGCACCAGGGAGCGTTGGTGTGCAGCATGCTGGCAGGGACGAGCTGAGGGGGGCAGGACAGCCAGGCCACAGCTTTCCCCTCCTTTGGGACAGAGAGCTGGCCCTGAGGAGCCCAGCCTGGGGACAGCCAGGCAGAGAAGAGGCAAAGCCCGACCATCCCTTCCTTAATGTGTGGCCACCACACAGTCTCCACCACTCCACTGTGCAGGGTGCTGGCATGCTGTGCCTGTGGGATGCCCCGCAGTTGTTGCCAGGATCGCCTAGAAAGATACTGAGGCTGACATCCAAGAGGGGACAGGAAAATGGGAACCTCAATAAAATCCTTCATGCCTTTGCCTATGAGTCATGGCACTACAGCAAATCTCAGAAACCAAAGCTTGGACCCCACCATGGACTTGCTGCCCCATTTGCTCCCTCTGTGGCAGCCCCTTGTTCTCAGGCTCACCAGTGTGGCCTCAGGCACCCAGGGGGACTGCAGGGCCGTGTGTCATGCAACAAGTGAGCTGGATAATGATAGGAAAAAGGAGACATTGCACACCAACAAAAGCCCTGGGAAACAATTTTATTGCTAGCAAAACTCTGCAGGTCTTTGTTTAGTGAGTGCACTTCCCATGAAATGCAATTGCTCACTGAGGTTTTAAACTGCGACCACCCTGAAAATGAAGGCAGTTTCCATTAAATTGAATTACTTTTCCCCAGAACTGGCATGACAATGGTAATGTTGATAAGGAACAATAGCTGTTAAGTGAGAGCATCATTTCTATTTTCTATTAAATCACTGTCATTTCCAGTACAAATGGATCATGTGTGCATGTCATGCTGATTTGCAGTGATAAAAAGCCTTAGTTGTGATGAGTTATCACAAGGCTGAGCAGAGCATGAAAGGTGCCACAAACATGCAAGCAACACTGCACCAGGCCCAGATCAATATTTGGCTCTAACTTAGCATTAGCAGATGAGTTGGTGCAACAGTGATGGAAGTTTTTTCAAAAATGTTCATATGCTAGTCATCAGTATAACCCTAAAGGCTATTGATCCCCTCCACCTCACCTTTCCTGTGGTCTTCAGAAGGGGCAAGCCAGGAAGCAAATGGAGAAATGCTATGGACCTGACCATGGAGACGCAGCACAAAGCAAATGTAATGTGCAGTGAATGATCCAAATTCCTGAAGATTAGACACTAGGTAGGGAGAAGGTGGGGAGCTGAGTGCAGAAGAAGGCGAGGTTGGATGAGCACTGGTGTTGCAGCAGTCACTCAGGGAAGGTTTCTGCTCTTGAAGATGTTTTCCAAAAGTTGCTGAGCTTCTAGGAGCCCATGGGCTGCTGCCACACTGAGGAGCTTCTCCACCTCCCTGAAGGACATGAAACCTTCATCAAGAAAATATAGGAGGACGTCCTAAATTCATTCCTACTAAATTTTAATTACACAGGCTTTTTAAAGAGGAACACAGTTACTGAATATGAAAACATCTGTAAAGTTAACTCTCCCCTACTCAGAAAATTATCTGATTTTCCTTCTGCTTTTTCCTGTGGTCTGAGCACATATGTTCTAGGTTTGGTGATTTTCTCATCTTAGTTGAAGGAGAAATGGTTTTGGAGTTCTTGAAATACTACTCAATATATGAGTCTGATCATGCAATATGTTGTGCAGACTGAAACAAAACGTATTGGCTTCAAACCACAAGGTTTGTCCAAACAATGCTTTTTTAGCTTCATTTAGTGTACAAATGCTGTATCCAACCTCAATTTTAATTTTCAGGCTTGAAGCAAATGAAAAGAATCAAAATTAAACAATACATTAAACCAAAAAAGAGCTGGGTTTCACTGTGGTGGGATCAGTTTCTTCAGTTTCACTAAGTCCTAGGACAAGTTGCCACAGTGACTGTGTGAAGCACAAGGCAACTTTTCTCAATCTCTGGGCCTTGCTGGGAACACTGGTGTGCAATGTGCCCTTGGACATCAGGGAGAGAAGCTCATCCCAGGCAGTTTCAACCCAACCCCCAGGCAGTCAACAGGAAGCTTCTCATTGACCCCACTGGGTGGAAGGAGAGTGAAAAGGAAACCCCCTTAAAAGAGAAAACCAGAATTTTCTTTATAGCAGAAAATGCACATGTTGCTTCAATACCTCTTTCCACACCAGTACAGGTCTTGTCCCTTGCCTTCATTGGGAAACCATCATGGAAAAACATATGCAATCAGACCACGGGCATTTTAGGTGCTGTGACACCTAAGTTTTAAAATGTCATTGGACTAACTGTGTTTTTCCCTTTCCCTGCTGCAGGTACTGCATTACTGACAGTACAAAAAGAGGGCATTAGAAATGCTGGAGTGGCTTTGTGCACAGAGCACCTACAGCACCAGGTTCTCCCCTCCCCAAGAGGAGCTGAGAATGAAGCTGTAATAGGAAGGAAGAGTATTATCTCAGGTTACCCTTCTTCAAGTGCCATGGTCATGTTTCTGAGTGTCCCCACTGCCAGGTTGAAGGAGGAGTGGGGATGGCCCTGTCCTGCAGCCTGCCTACAGCCAGGAAGAGACAAGCAGAGAAAATGGTAAGAGAAGTACAGAAGGAAACCAGACTTTGAAAGTTTTCAAGCAAGGTAAGAGTTGGTTTTGGCTGAGAGTTACTTTTCCTCCAAGCAGCTGGTACAGTGCCGTGCTTTGGATTCAGTATGGGAATAATGTTGGTTACACACTGATACTTTGGCTGCTGCTGAGCAGTGCTGACCCTAAATCCAGGATTTTCAGTCTCCCATGCTCTGGCAGTGAGCAGGTGCACAAGAGGCTGGGAGGGAGCACGGCCAGGCCAGCAAACCTGAATGTGCCAAGGGGATATTCCATCCATGGAGCATCTCATGGTCAGTGTATAAACTGGGGAGGTTGGTCAGGAGCTGCTGAGTGCTCATCAGGGACAGGCTGGGCACTGGTCAGTGTGGTGAGCAATTGTGTTGGGCATCACTTCTGTTTCTTGGGGTTTATTCCTCTCTTTTGTTACTACTGTTATATTTAACTTTATTTCAATTATCACGCTGCTCTTATCTCAACCCACGGATTTTACGTTTTTCTAATTCTCCTCCCACAGGAGCAGGAGAGGGGAGGGAAAACCAGTGAGCAGCTGCACTGTACTTAGTTGCTAGCTGAGATTAAACTGGACTGAGCAAATAAGGGGAAAATTATGTATAATTCACTTTTAGAAATGTGATTCCTTTGAAATTTCAGGCCTGATTTGGGAAACATCCTTATTCAGAAAAGCATGAAAGCTTCAGCATTTCTCTTGGTATGGACATCTTTAATGATTCTTCCTTGATTTCCATCTCCTGCTGTCACAGGCATAGTTCTTTTAACCCTAAAAGTCCTGCAGCTTGATGCTGTTCTATGCCTTGAGCAGGCGAGATACCATCCAACATGCCTACCTCTCTCCCCTTGTTTCTTGGGGAGCACAGTAAATTTCCCTGTCCTTAATCCTTCCCATTTCTCACCAAGACTGGCAGGATTCCAGGGAACACAGCCCAGGCTCCCACCTCAGGGGTAACTGCTATGGGTACCACAGCCCATGCACACATAGCATGGCTGTGTCCCTCGTGTGGCAGAAGTCTCTTGGGAGGGTGTGCTGAGAGCAGGACAATGATACACTGCTGTAACTCGATTTCCCTTTGCCTCAGCAGCTCCTGGCTCCCTCCCAGCTGCACCTATGCACTCCTCCTGCTGCCCACCTGCAGTTCAAGCCTCCCCAAAAAGCCACAGAGCAGCACCAGCATCCCTCTGCACTGCCCCTGATACTTCCTTTCTTCCCACGGGTTTAAAACAATAGCAGTAGCAGGTGGGGAAAGGGGAGCAAAGCATAGTGCAGCCCACAGGGAGAAGTCAGGAGCTCCCAGTACCCCTGCGGCCACCTGTGAACCTCCTTCCCACCAGCACAGGACAGCTCAGTGAGGGTTTCCCCACAAAGCACGGCCAACTTTTCCTTCCTCCCACACTACAAGTAGCCTTTCCCCAGAAGAAGCCAATTTCCCATGACAGGAATTGATTAGAGGGTTTTTGAGCCTCACCTGAACCAGTGCATGGCCATGTCCTCATTTTTTTCCACTCCAGCTCCTGGGTGTGAGACAAGGTAGCAAAGGTTATAAGATACAGTGTCCAAAATCCGGCAAGGTGTTGGTACCACAAAGGCACCTTTGTGTTTCTGGCCTATAAGCATGCACACTGTGGCAGCAAATTAGCCACAGACTGGAGAAACACTACCTTGCAAATACCTCTGTGCCAGGATGTGCTGGGCATTGGGGTACCCCAGGTGAGCGTACACATGAGCCACATGGAAATGGAAATGCTCGTAGCACAGCAGGATGTAGAGCAGGAGGAGGCCAGCAGTGATTACAGCTGCCAGCTGTAAAAGAGAGCAACAGTCATGATGCAAGAAAGAAAATAAGCTGAGGGCTAGCAGCAGCAAATATTTCATCTGAACTCTGAAGTCTCCCAAAGCTATTCCCCACAGAGAAATGGGAGGAAAGGCCCACACAACTGCAGAAAATCAAAGTCACCTTTGATAGAGAGCCGGTTCCAGAACTTCCACTGAAGCTGGCAGAAAAGGCCCTGCTGAATTCAGTGAGCAGTGTATGAGCTCCCAAGTTAATTTCCCCTTTAAGCTCTGCTGCAGCAAAGGAAAGTACAATCATTTAATTTTCTAGTGGTCCTCTTGAAGTAAAGGGGGAAAAATAAACCCTAAGGTGCCATCAGGCTTTTAGAAACAGTTCATCAAAGGCACTTACCAGAAGGAGCCTCATTCTCCAGCCACCTGGGGACTTGTGGCCACCACTGCCCACACTATTGTCATACAGATGTGAACCCTCATATAATCACAAAATAGGTCAGGCTGGAGGGACCACAGTGGCTCATCTGGTCCAACCTCCCTGCTCAAGCAGGGTCAGCCTAGAGCACATGACACAGGATTGCATCCGGACAGTTCTTGGATATTTCCAGGGAAGGAAACTCCACAGCCTCTCTGGGCAATCTGTTCCAGTGCTCAGTCACCCACACAGTAAAGGAGTTCTTCCTTTCTTCCTCGTGTTCAGGTGAGAGTTCCTGTGCATCAGGTTCTGCCCCTTGCCTTTTGGCCTATTGCTTGGCACCAGGGACAAGTGCTGTCTCCATCCTCTTGACATCCTTCCTTCAGATACTTATAAATGTTGATGACTTCCCCTCTCAGTGGTCTCTTCTTGAGGCTGAACAGGCCCAGCTCCCTCAGCCTGTCACCCTCCCTCAATCATCTTCATTGCCTTGCACTGGACCTGCTCCAGGAGCTCCATGTCTGGCTCCCTTTGAACATCCACAGCCCATAAACCCTTTCATTCCATGTTACAGCAAGGACATGCCTACACCTGACAGGAGAATAACCTTGAGTCTGAAACTCTTCTTGCATCCAAGGTATAAATCAGTGAAAAGCCTGAACTGCACCAGCAGGGGAAAATATATGAGAGACCAGAATAAGACTGTTTGCTTCTTTTGCCAAATTGGATTTTCTTTGTTCAGTGAGCTAGCTATTAGCTTCCAGTGAGAGGAGCTGGCAACTTATGCACCCACATCTTGGCAGAGTCAGATGTTCCTGGCAGGGGGAAGAAGAACATACTTAGGAAAAGGCTGTAGGAGGCCCACGTGGAGCCCCCTGCCTGCACAGGTTACCAGAAGCCCTTTGTCTCCCTGGAGGGGAATGCAGCATCTCACCAGTGATGCCAGCCCTGCAGAAGGTAAAAATCTTCCCTACTACAGGGGAAGATGCACCAGGTACAGTCCTGGATGGAAGGCATGGCTTTTGAACACATCAAGGAGGTGAGTGCTGATCAGTCTCTCCGTGCTGCTCTGTGCAGAAAGAAACCATGCTGAAGGTGTGGGATCTGCAGGAACTGGGGGTATCCACTAATACCTCATCCTTCAGCTCTGTAGCTTTGGTGAAGCAGTGATGGACTCTTGGAGCTGATGCTCATGGAGACATGCAGAAGTGCCCGCAGGTGCTCTGCATGCCACCGTCCCTCCCTTGGGTGTGAGAAAGCAGAGCAGACACAAGTAGCCCTTTTTAACAGCCAAGTCAGAATCAAGCCCCAATCTCTGTCCAGTTGACCACAGCTGTTCCAGAACAAACTCACTTTTTCATCTGGGCATAATTTCCATAGTGGCTACAGCATGTGTGTGTGCATTTGTCATCATGTCACGTTCAGAATGAGCCAAGGGGACATGAAGCAGCTGCAAAGGATGATGAGATAGAAGAGCTTTAATACTCAGGGGCTCTTCTGGTCACTGTGGATGGTTTGATGCAACTGACACAGACATGTGCAAACACCAACTCTCCTTCACTTTTTTGGGGGGCAAGAGGGAGAGGGTGTAGTCCTCAAGATATATGCAGACCACTGCAAAGCAAATGATGCATTTAGATCCTGATCTGCTGCTCAGTTGTCTTTACGGCTTGAGCACAGAGATGTTGTGGGTCTGCCATTCCTTGCTGTTTCATGGGGGCTTCTGCATTCCCACACATCACTATCAGCTGCAGGGATTGCTGGAGCAGCAGATTGCCAAGAGCTTTTTATCTCCTAATTGGGACCCAGGTCCTGGTTTGGGCCCATCTCTAATTGGGATTAGTGAATGCTGAGGATTAAATGAGCCTAGTTAGGTAATTAGGCTAAATAATAAAATAGGTAAGCAATAATGACATGCAGATGCCCCAACATTTGATTTTCTGATTGATAAATTTAGGGATTTAAGAAACTTGGACACACACACATTCCCCATTCAGCCTGTGTGATGCTGTTCTGAAAGTGCTGATGGATATGTAAATCCCTGTAAGCCAATGGCAAGTCCAAGAGGAAATGCAAGTCATAGGTCAAACTGGGTTTTTTCAAAGCTTTTGATCTTTCTATTTAAAAGGAGGAAATGATACTCCTCCTGGTAAAAAGTGCTTCTTGCTGGAGACATGGCTGATGTTAAAGGTCCAGCTCAGGCAAAGCTGAGCACAGATCTATGGTGAAGGGTAGGACAGTGCTTCTGAAGCAGTGCAAAGAGTCTGGTTTCACACAGGGGCCGTGGGCTATCCCTGTGCTGTTTTGTCACTGCTGCAGTGGCTGGAACATGTCAGGGAATGTTTCATGTGGCTGCAGGAGATGCAGCAAACTGCAAGAGGCAATGGCAGTGCTTTATAGGTGCAGGTCTGTGACCTGCAAGATACTCACAGCTGTGGTGTCTGCTTTGTGCTCCATGACAGGTTGTCTGAAGCCTCAGGAAAGGAGTAGGAAATGCAGTGTTTTGGAGGAGCTATTCCTATTGCAAGTCTGGAACATCCAATACATGTAACAGCAAACAAATGACCAAGAAGGTGAAAGGGAAAGGATATGGTCAGAAGCTAGGTGACATGCACCAGTGCCATGGGGGTACACCCTGGCACATATGCTCTCTGTGGGACACCACCTTTCCACAACAGCGTCCATAATGATCAGCCATGCCCTGCTGGCAGCCTCCACCCTCACTACTGCAGAGATGCTGTGCCTGGCTCCTAGAGGCAGGTGGTGCAGGAACCTCTGGGTGTTCACTTTTTATCCCAAGATGTTTTTTGAGGGGAGGCCTTCAGCTTTTTGCAGTTGTGTAGGCACTGACATGTATGGCAAGTTCACATTTCACAAGGAGCTCCTTTAGAAATTGATCCTTCAGCATCCCTAATCTGATTTGCTTGTTTGTTTATTTGGGAGGGGTTGTGGTTTTTTGTTTGTGTGGGGGTTTTTTCCATTTTTTTTTTTCCTAAACAGGGAGAAGAAGGAGACCTGTGCATGACAAAAGGCAGGTGCACAAAGTGCTGGAGTGCACTGATCCCAGCTCCAGAAGATGGTACCACAAACAGCTGTTGCTTGGCTGCCCACCATCTGAAAATGTATCAACAAGCATCTACATCTAGTCCTACACAAGCAGAGACATTAGCAAAAAGACTCCTTTGTCCTCCACTGTGGCTACATCTCGGTTCAGGTAAATATTGTGTTAAGTGTCTCCAAGACCAAGAGAGGACGGAAACGCAGCTGCTGGTGGATGGGGGGTCGCTTTGAAGTAAGGCATGCCTGGAGAAGGGATGAAGGAAGGAGATGCAAGTCCCCTGGGCTCCCTCCCTCTGCAGGCCTTTGCCCTCACTGCCAGCAGCAGGGACTACAGGCACCAAGAACTCCTCAGGGACCCCAGCTGGGCAACAAATATTAGTCTACTTCAAATGGGGAGCCTGTTGCATTGCATGCAGAGATGTGAAGCAGATCACTGCCATGAAACAACCTTTGTGGTCTTGGCTGGCACCTCTCAGTTGCTCTTCACCGCCTTTTCTGTGGTGACTCATTAGAAAATACTTTGCATGCTTGGAACCCTGCATCCTTGGGGCAGCTCTAAAGCATGGGGAAGCCCAGTGCTGTTGTTGGGGCTCTGCTGGGCAACCAGGCACTGGGGGACACAAATCAGGCTGTGTATATGTATTTATGCAACCTGGTTCCTATACATCACCCATGTGCCAAAGTCAGGTGAACAGGACCAAAATCATGACCAAGAGGAATGCCTCAAAATCCCACCCATAATCACTGCATTTGAAGATGCCATATTGCTGTGTGCTAGCAAAAGCCTCTGCTCCCCAGGCTGAGAAAGGCATTGCAAGCCTTGCCATTTGGAGAGGCTGCTGTGAGCAAGCAGCTCCTGTGGCTTCACCCACTCTGGCACCAGTGGCTTTCAGAGGCAGGGTGTGACATAGCACCAGCTGCCAGCACTCCCACCCTGAGCCCATCCCCACACTCACCTCCCAGCTGCTCCATGCCAAGCTCGGGGGGTGGGGGTTCCCACCTTCCAGAGAAGGATTTTCCCCACAGGGATCAGCTCTGCCCCTTCCCTGCCGTCGCCACCGCGCCGCAGCCTTCGTGTCCCCCATCTCTCCCTCACGCAGGAAGTCCGAGCACCTCGTTGGAAGCTGAAGCTGCTCTTTCCCTCTCACCAGGCACCACCACTGCCCTGCCATCACTCTTACCCATCACCATCCCTTGGTTTGGCTCCTGATTTACAGCAGCTGCAGCCCAGCTGCTTCACTGAGATAAGAGGGATGGATACACATCCCCTTGGAGAGTCACAGAAAAGATGGTCCTGACAAAAGCCTTTCAAACAACCAATGTTTAACTCTCCCTGTGCTGAATATTTCTCTTCTTCCAGACTGCTTCCTAGTGTTGCAAGGCCTTACCAGTAAAATGTTGCATTTGACAAACTTGTTTACATTTTTTTCCTACTTTTTACATGCATGGATTTGGGACAAATGCAAGACCATGCAGGCCCAGGCCTAGGTGAGAAAATCAGACACAATGCAATGATGTACAATTGAAAGTTATCAGGACATACAACCCACCCACCCCCCCAAATTTGACAGGATGGGAGGGGTTTTTTAAGCTATAAAAGAGCTCACTTGTAAAGTCAATCATTTTATAGCTGTGCAATTATGCCTCTATTCATCTGCAGTAACTTCACCTGGTGAATTTCATGTGCTAAGTTTTGTTTTGCTTTCACATCTAAGAATAAAAATCCCTTTTTAACACAAGATCTCTAAAGCATGTTATCTTTCCTGCTCTGAAGTCCTAGCAGAGGATCTTAACCAAATGGCAGCCAGGCAAGGTCCCTCTCACATGAAATGCTGACCTGGCCTGGTCTCCTGACCACAAAAAATAAAATGTTTTTCTTTCCAATTTTTCAGCAAGATAAGTGCTGTGCTTTGATTTTAATGGCAACCCCACCCCCAGAGAACAAGGATACCACTTTGGTGATGATGACTCAGCCTAAAAAGCCTTACAGAAGAGGAAACCCTTCATATTTTCGTATTTTATTTCTTATGTTATGCTGCCACCATTGGGACAATTTCATTTGGTCAGTCACAGCCCCTTTACAGTTGAAGAGATTCATCTTTATAACCCTGGTCAAAGTGTGACTCATTTTCACAGTATATCAAATTTAATTGGGCAGTAATAGTCATACTGCAAGATCAAATGCTTCCAAGTGCAAACCTCTGCATTAAGGAGACTTGGAAATTTCCAAAACAAGTCCAGCATAAAACCCTTCGCTGTAGCAAACAGTATAGAAGAGATGAAACAAGGTGAGGAATCTACTTACCTACTTGACTTTTTTTTTTCTTCTTTAGGTGCAATTTAAAGATAAATGAAAAAAAAAAAAATAAACATACATTAAAAAAAAAAACAAAGTCAACCTCTCTGGGAGTTACTGTTCTTGGGAATGAGATGCTCTTAGCCATAATCCCAAATTTTGGCAGAAGTGAACTCCTGAGTTAAACTGCTGTTGTTTGTAAAGGTATGTCAGTAAGAGCTATACCCCCTTGACCTCTGACCCCTCATCTTTGATCCTTGACCCTTACCCTTTACCCCTTATCCTTGGCCCCTGGCTTTTGACCCCTGTCTCTGGAGCCTGGACCCTGACCCTGGTCCCTAACCATCTGCCCTGCCTGTACCCAGACCTGCTGCTGTGTCCTGTGTCCCCAGCCCTGGTGTGTGACCCTCGGCCCCCAGCCCTGCGTGTCACTGCAGCCTGCAGGTGCCATCCCTGCCTTTCTGGGGGGCTCTTGTCCTCCTGTCAGGGTTCTGCTGCTGGCCTGGTGCCATGAGGGTGAAAATGGCATCCTTAGGGCAGTGTGACTTTCTACTGCTGTTTTTTTTTATTTTAAACTAGAGAGAAAAATTACAGTCTGGTTTAAATGCAGAAGAGCAGAGGAGCCTAGGTCTTGACAAAAAAAGCAGATCAAATGCAGAAAGGTTTAAAATATACCCAAAAAACGTGATTAAAACCAAATAAGAGGGAGGAAGGAAGGGAGGGAGTGACAAGGGTTAGGCAGAAAGGTGTCATCCTTCCAGGGATCCCGACAACATCTCGTTTCTCCCCTCCACCTGGTCTTCTTGGTGGTGAGGGTCCCCCACAGCCAGGGCCATGCTGAAAAGGACAGAATCCAGTGGGATTTGTGCTGACACCTTGACTCACTCAGAAACTGGTAAGTTCTCAGTAGAAAATTAGGCCCTAGATCTCACAGTTCTTTGTTGCAGATGACTAAAAATGAGAACATGTTATTATTAATTATGTACTATTCAGTGAGGGCTAGGCTGTCTGTGTCACAAGTTAGGTGTGGTACAGGATCTCATTCCAGTTGTGATCGTCAGTTACTTCTCTACCAAACCCAACTTGCACCACGAGGAAGAAATGACAGCTGTAGTAGCTGCCTCCTACCACCTAAGAAGAGTTGGATTCCTTCTACTTGCAATGACTTCGGCAAGGAAAGGGTTAAGCCCCCCAGTGAATTTTCTCTCCGGACTTCCAAAGGGCAGGTGGCATTTCTTTTTTCATGTTCACAGAACAAGTTGTATAGAACCATTTCCAGCTCCTGCAAGGGAGCATTTTGTTTGAAAACCTAGGAAAAGCCACCTTCGGGAAAATGTAATTTTCTTCTTTTTTTTTCATGTTTTCCAAGTTGCTTTCTTAGGCAAACAAACTGGTATAACGAATTTTCTATAGCTGGCAAAAGCCCATTTGACTACAATGCCCTCGGGACATGGGTATCACAAGGCAAATTAGGTTCACCCAGAGTTCCCCAGCTTGAACACAATTGGAGTAAGTACTTGCAAATGACTTTGTAGCCAACACAAAACATCATGTAAATATAGCTTCAATTACCATATTGAACAGAGCTCAGATAGGAGGAAGGTGGAGGACCAAAGCAAACCCCAAAGAGTGTTGAGGGATAAGTTTCTGTGTAAGACCGTGGGAAGGATGGGGTTAAGGAGTTCTGGCTGTCACCATCTCTGACAGATTCTCATTCCACCTTGCCTAACTAGCTGTAGCTTCCTTTCAGAGCTGGCTAAACAAGAACAAGATAAAAATCGATACAGACTAGTCGTTGTGACACTATTAATAGCAAATACAAGGGTGTGCCATGAACAACAGTGTGGATATAGCGGTAGTTCAAGTCTTTCTGAAATCAGCATGCAAGTGTTATCTGCAAAACTATTACAGACTTGTATTTTGTTACAAGTACAAAATTAATCAGAAAATAAACCCTCCTGTTTTCCAGTTGGCCCTCAGAGGGTCTGGGTGCAGCTAGGTTTAATTTTTTATTATAACCAATTCAGCACTGTAAGTTCAGTTGCATTCAGTAAGATCCCAGAGGCACCAATACAGTGGATCTCATTCACAATCAGAAATTCAGAAATAGTGCAGCTTACCAATGAGACACTGTAAGTCTGGTTGGGTTCAGAAGAATTTGCACAAATACAGACTCACCAAAAGTGCAGTTTATTGGAACAACAGATTGTAGATTCTTACAGATTGGCAGTGATGGATTCACGAGATGTGCAAAATATAAATATATATAGTACTATGTACAAGTGTTTCCAGATATATTTTAGAGGTGCAAATCTTACCAAAGAGGCATCCCAACTTTGGGGAAGAAGAGAGGAGTAAAGTCTTTGACTTGTCTGCAAAGTGGTCATATTCTCAAACTTTGCCACAGAGGATTTCAAATACCAAATCACATTTTTTGGAGAAGTGGAAGTGAGAATGTAGTCAAATATTTTGTTAGCTGCTATCACAAACCGGAAGGGTAGACACTTTATACCTAAATGAGGAATACTGAGAGTTACAGAAAGAGAGATTACAAAGGCTGTATGTCTTGGCAAGAGCAGAACAGGACTGTGACACCTGAGTGTTACTCCCTGTTCCAGCTGGATTGCAGTGATGAGAATCACCTTCAACCTACAGATAAGATAACCTATCACCCCAACGGCAGGCCATCATGCCCATGGTAATCCCTTCAGCACATATCTCACACCACATCTCACCCCTACAATGTGTGAAACTGCTTAGAGATAACAGATTAACAGATATATCTGTTAAACTGAGCAATTGAATTCATTAATCACTACAAACAATACAGCAGTGCAACCACAGAGGGTGGGATTTTTCCTGAACCTTAAAGCAGCAGCCAGCAAGGAGACCAGCAGAGCAGAACCCTGTTATTTGATAGAGATCCTGGAAAAGGGCACAAGGGAACCCTCTGCAAGAGGAAAGAACCCTGGGGGCAAATGCAAGTCATACAGGAATTCCTCTCACCACAAAAACTAGAGTCTAAATAATTTAAGTGGTATCTAAAAAAACCCCATATGAACTATATTACTCATCTAAGAGGAGTTGGTTCAAAGTTCAGCATACTAAAACCTCTGACTAAAAACTGTGTACTAAAATCTGAACTGCTTAACTCTCACCTAAAAAAAAAAATTAATTTCTCAAATGCTCTCTGCTGCCTGGCTCTTGAAGTTCCACAAATATCCAGATTTGTATCCTGGAAATACCATGGCAGAGCTGAGCACCTCGACATGTATCTCCCACTTAAGCAGGATCCAGAAACTGTAAAGTTCTGAAGGCTGTGGTACAAAGAGCTTTCTGGGAATGCTTCATCAGCCCACGGAAGATGATCTCCACCACTTCTGCAGAAACTAAAATCCTGCAAAAAATTCAAGGAAGTCCAAATATTACCATGTTCGCAGCCCAGTACTTACTGAGGGGGGAGCAGCAGTGCCCACTTTAGAGAATTTGTTGATATTTTTGGGGCAATTGGAAATAATAAGGAAATAATACCAAGTAGTAGGCAGAGTAGAAAAGAAGGCAATGCCACACCCCAATTCTCCTAAAGCTCTGAGAACACAGAAGGTCCTTCAGGTACCACTCTGTCTCCAAGGCAGAGATAACCTTTACCCAGCAGCTCCCACTGCAAGGCTGAGAGCCTCTCAGCAAGGAGCTGCGCTAAAGGCAGGGCACCAGCAAAGCCATCCAGCTTCCCAGGGCAGGGACAAAGTGGTCAGGACAAGGCAGCAGCAGCCTGGATGCTGGGCTGTGTGTGATGGGCAGCAGCAGCCTGGGTGCTGGGCTGTGTGTGATGGGCTGCAGCAGCCTGGATGCTGGGCTGTGTGTGATGGGCTGCAGCAGCCGGGGTGCTGGGCTGTGTGTGATGGGCTGCAGCAGCCTGGATGCTGGGCTGTGTGTGATGGGCTGCAGCAGCCTGGGTGCTGGGCTCTGTGTGTGATGGGCTGCAGCAGCCTGGGTGCTGGGCTCTGTGTGTGATGGGCTGCAGCAGCCTGGATGCTGGGCTGTGTGTGATGGGCTGCAGCAGCCTGGATGCTGGGCTGTGTGTGATGGGCTGCAGCAGCCTGGGTGCTGGGCTCTGTGTGTGATGGGCTGCAGCAGCCTGGGTGCTGGGCTGTGTGTGTGATGGACTGCAGCAGCCTGGGTGCTGGGCTGTGTGTGATGGGCTGCAGCAGCCGGGGTGCTGGGCTGTGTGTGTGATGGGCTGCAGCAGCCTGGATGCTGGGCTCTGTGTGTGATGGGCTGCAGCAGAAGCAGCTCAGGCACAGCCTGCCCAGCACAGACAGCCCACACAACATCAACAATGAGAAGCACTAGAAAAACTCCACAGTAAAAAAAGTAGGGGCACAAGGGCTGGGTAAATGATGTAAAGCCCTTCACCACTGTGGCCTTCAAAGGTAAGACACCTGGGGATAGGCTTTCAGTACAAATATCATTATAAATATCATTAGGAACTTGGACTTGGTAAATGCTCCCTTCGGCTCCTTTTATGCATGTGGGATTGAGGTTGAGTTATTTGTGCTCACAACTGGGTCTGAAGTTGCTATGGGATTGTTTCTGAGTACCTAAGTTTGTTTCAATTTATCTCTTTAAATAGCAGAGAGGGGAGTCCAGGTTGTGCTCATGAGAGTGTCTTGTTAGGCTGCATGAGGTGACCTGAGGCTGGTTTCATGTACTCTACCTGACACGTCCCTAACCTTACCTGGATGGTAAGAAATATCCTTGCTTTGGCTCAACATTTGGTGTTAAGCTGCCTTGCCAGGTAATCCCAACTGTAAGGAGCTCCAGGCAGCCAAAGTGAGCCATGTGGAAAGTTTGTGTGTGTGAAACAGGGAATGTCTGTGGCAGGGATATCTCCATCTGATAGGAGGCCTTTTTGTTCCTCTTCCTAGCACTTCTCTGGACAGAAACTAGAGAATTTTTTGTTTTGTTTCTTCCTACATCGTGAATGGTGTTCCATAGGGGTATTATGGCCTGCAACTTGCTTCTCTTTTTCTGCAAGGTAAAGGGCACATGGATCCTTGATTTTGAAAACAAACAGTTTTTAAACAGCATGTTGAGCGACATCTTAAGTTCTGGAGGCTTTTGTAAAACCTTGAGGTTTGTTTTTAAACTTTACCCCCTCCCCCCCCAATCCTTCAAACCCTTTTTTTTTTCTTGCTGGAGGAGAGTATAAACAACTGATGCTTCAAATAGACAGAAGCACCAGACAGTTACATAAAAACAAACTGCCAGATCCCTGCATGTAGGAGTGCTGCTCTCAATTCAGTCCTGCCTCTCTGTGCCTGTGCTGGAAGTAGGTCTCCCCACCCGGAGGCGACAGCAGCTGGGACTAGAAGCCCAAACTGAAACAGGGGGGTGCAGGCATTGATGATGTGGCCTTGGGCTGTCCTTCATAGCCAGGGGACCAAGTACTTGCAGTCAGACATTGGAGAAGAAGAGCCACAAAGTTTTAAATCTTTACTCCACGTGTGAACAGCTCAAAAGACCTTTAAGTGAAGCTCTAGGGACATATCCTCCTGTCTTAGAGCTCTGAGTACTTCGGTTGTTGTAGACCTGAATAAAGGGGAAAAGTTATGGTGTGGAGAGCATCCTCATGAGGACTTTATGGTGTCAGCTCTACCTGCCACTTAACATCTGGCTGTAAGAGTATTCATTGTGCTCAGGACTCTTCAATATCAAGGGAGAAGAAACAGAAACTACACCTACCCAAGTGCTGGGTTTGTGATCAGGTTAAAGTGCGTGACAGATGTAGCTTGTCTTCCCTCTAAAGAGCTATTCAGCCATCTAAAGGCCAAGGTTTCTCCCTGAGTTCACTGCATGCTCACTGATGAACAGCAAATCTCTCAGATAAAACAGACTTACAGTGTTCTGGAAGAGCACAGCAAATTGTTACTTTTTTGAAGCTGAAAATACAGAATTAACCAAGAACACCCTCAGCCAAACTCTGAGGTTCAATGGTAACATACTGAAAACAGCACCTCGAAAAACTAAGTAGGTTATGGCTTCATTTTAGGGAAATACAGCCAGGGATTCAAAGTGCCCAAGGTAAGGAAATTTGCACTACGTTAATTGTTACACTTGGAACAGAAAGGATGATAAACTGCTTTTAACTGCAGTTTGTGAAATAGCCGGTGACACAAAGGGGTCTAAGGCAGGGTGACCTGAGGTATTAGAGATAAAAAATAAAAATCAGAACACGTGTGTAGTCATTGGCACTTCTCCAGGGCTGCAATTTTGAGAAGTTGATGGGGGAGCTTTATTTGACGCCCCTTATTTGACGCCCCTGAGCAGCCTCGTGTCCTCGCTAAGGCAGTGTAATAGCTGCTTATCCAAACCCGCGCATGATCTCCTCCAGGCTGCTCCTGAGGCGCTTTGCACACAAAGCCAATTAACTCCATTGTGGGAAGAAAGCTTCGCGGGCAGCGCGGCGGCTCTGGAGCCATCTGAGCACAGAGGCGAGGCTCGGAGCGGGGCCCGCCGATACAGAGCCACGCGAAAATGAGTGGAGTGACTGTGGGCAGGGTCTCTCTCGCCGGTGACCCCACGGAGCGCCAGCCCCAGAACAGGCCGCCGGCGCCGAGCCGAAGGGAGCCCCACACCGCGGGCAACATAACCGAGACACCCCCACCGCCATCACCCCCCCCGCGCTGTCTCTGTCCGGGGAGGCGGGGCCTCTCCCGTCCCCCGCGTCGCGCGCCCGGCCCCGCCCCAGCTCGCCATTGGTTGTCGCTGGGGCAGAGCGGCCGCCCCGCCCGCGGCCATTGGCTGGCGGCGAGGCCGGGGTTCCCGGATGCGGCCGCGCGGTGCGGATATAAAGGGCCAGGGGAAGGCGGGAGTGGGCGCAGTTTGAATCGCGGCGGGTCGGGATAGGTCGGTGCTGTCGCCCGGGCTCGGTGCGTGCGGGACGCTCTCAGCTTCAGCCTTCCCCTGCGCGGCACTGCGCTCCGGTTCGCTATGGTGAGGAAGCGCGAGGGCGCTCGGGGGGGGGCGGCGGCGGCCGGGGCCGGGCGGGTTCCGTGCTGCTGAGGGGGGGGGGAAACGCGCGCGGGCTCGGTGGGGGGAGGGCGGGGGCGGCTGGGGGGGGGGTGGTCGCACGCGCTGTGGCGCCCCGGGAACGGGGAGCGGGGGCCGCGCATGCGCGCAGGATAGCGGCCTGTGCCGCGCGGTGCGGCGGGTGGCGCGCACGCGCCTCGCAGCCGCGCGGGTGGCTCTGCGCGGGGTCGGGGGGGTGGGGTGGTGGAGGCGCTGGGCGCATGCGCGGTGGGAGACGTCAGCGTCTGCTCTTCTCTTGGCATTGCCAGGCTGGTGGGAAAGCTGGGAAGGACTCCGGGAAGACCAAGACCAAAGCAGTGTCCCGTTCCCAACGGGCTGGATTGCAGGTGAGCAGGGGCTGAGGGGTGCGTGAGTGAAAGTCAGGCGGACCTTCAGTCTGTTGGTTGGTTTGTGCAGTGTGAAACCTTCACACTCTGCTGTCTGGCTGTTGTCTGGAACGATGTAAAGGATCGTCAACCAGATATTAGCACACCCGGCCGGTTTTAGACCTTTGCATATCTATGCAGGGAGGAAAGCAACTCCCTTGTGGCTGTTGCTGGGAATCGTGAAAGTTGCTGATGCGAGTTTGGCATGCAGTCTCTTAACTGGATTCTCAAGTTCTGAAATGCAGCCCGTGCTTCTGCCGCTGGGATTTTGCTGCCCACAATGTGGTTTTGTGCAGAGCCTTTCTGTCGTCACAGCCTGTTCACGCTTCCGTTATTTTGCAGTTCCCTGTTGGCCGCATCCATCGGCACCTGAAGTCCAGGACAACCAGCCACGGGCGTGTAGGAGCCACAGCTGCTGTGTATAGTGCTGCAATCCTGGAGTACCTGACAGCTGAGGTAAAATGCCTGCAAGGCTGCCAGCAAGTTGGTCAGTCCCCAAAAGGTGTAACGACCAATGCCCACTGTATTTGACAGTTTGAACTGGGTTGTGAACTCTTCATGTGCTTTGAGACACTTTTAAAGTGTCTCAAAGAGCAAAAAACCATGAAATATCACTCCTCTGCATTTCAAGCAGATCCTGCAGTGTGCCTTGTAGGAAAAATGCAGTATTGAAATAACTTTGAGAATGGGCCATTATAGCATGTCATATCTGCTGTCACTTACTCTGTCATTGGGAAAACTAAATGCAGAGCTCCAAAGGAGGAACCCCTCAAAAAGAGACATTGTTTGCTGTCTTGTTGTCACTAGCAGTGACACTGTATTTGGAGCAGAGAATTGAACAGCTAGCAGTGTGCTGTTGGTATCACTTGATTGTGTAACTGTTGAAAAATGGTCTTGTTTCAGGTCCTTGAGCTGGCGGGAAATGCATCCAAAGACTTGAAGGTGAAACGTATCACTCCCCGTCACCTGCAGCTTGCCATTAGAGGAGATGAAGAGCTGGATTCTCTGATCAAGGCAACAATTGCTGGTGGTGGTATGTCAGTGCTTCCTGTTTATGGGTGCTTGGGTGGCATGGACTGTCACAGACTTGAAGTTAGTTAGTGTTGTCATTTTATTTGAAGCATGAAGTTTAGGAAAATTGTTGAAGAAAAATATCATGGCCTTAACTGTTGTTCTTTTTTAGGTGTAATACCACATATCCACAAGTCCCTCATTGGCAAGAAAGGACAGCAGAAGACTGTCTAAAGGATACCAGGATTCCTTGTTATCTCAGGACTCGAAGTACTTAATTTGTCCAGTGTTGGTGATTCCAGTGGACTGTATCTGTGAAACACAATTTTGCCTTTTTTTAACTTTGAGAAGCTAAAGCTCCCTTGAGCTTTCTAACAAACCAAATTTCTGCGTTGAAGTCTTAACCATATTTAAGTGTTACCATGGCTTCAAAGAAGCTATTGTGTTTGTAGTGGGTTGTAATTGAGCCGACTGTTCTTAGATTGGTTTAAGTAAAGGAAATGTTTGGTTTTGTACAGACTTTTCATCTACTAGAGTGGAAATACTCAATAAATGTTATGTCAGGACTGATTTGTCTCTTTGTCATTAACTGGGAAGTCTGGTCTCCACTGTGCAGCTCTTGAAGTTGCTCCAAGAGCATGTAACTGACAGCCCTTCCTGCTGGGCTTGGGGCATCTTCAAATACAGCCCAAGAATACTGTAGTCAGTAAATAGCATGTAGGGAAAGGGCACAGGGCTTTGTCCTGTAAAGTCACACTCTTCCTAACTGAACCTGCTGTTCAGCTGTCTTTAGCAGGGCACGTAAAAGACTGATGTTATTTAAGGCCAGTTTTACTCAGTGTCAGCCTTCATAGAGGGAGAGGGTCTGTCATGGAGGAGAGTAAGATAAGCTGAAGGGATGTTGAAATTCCATGCTTCACATAATTTCATGTCAGGGCCTCTCTTCACTGGTTCAGCTTGCAAAAGCTTTGGACAGACATCCATGAAAGCAGGAACTATACAGCAGCACCCTTTAAATTGTGCCATGCAGTACAATCCTCAGTAGCAGGGGATTACAGGGGGGTCTGGGCACACCTTCAGCTGTCCCCCACTCTGCTAGTTCATTTCCTATAGCAAAGCCCTGCCTGTTGTGGTAAGGGAAAACCCCCTTTTGTTAAGGCAGAGGGAATGGTTACTGTGTGCGGTTGGGGGTAGCAAGCTCCGTGCCTTCCAGAGCTGCAGTCAGCAGTGAAATACTGCAAATAGACTTGGTTCTGCTGAGAGCAGGCTCTCGTGTTTCCCTAAGCTCTTGGAGGCAGTAATCTCTGCTGCAGCACTGTGGCTGGGAGGCGGTGACCTAGATCGGAGACGCCGGTGAGACCTGTGCTAGCTGCGCTCCTCTGGCGCTGCGCTGCTTCCCCGGACCAGCACCCTCCTTGGCGGCACAGCACTTTGCGGGCTGGGACTGTTGTCACTAATTACAGTGAGCCGCTAATGAGCACCGTCAGGCAGAGTCGGGCACGGGAAGCGGTGGCACCGTGCGGGCCCGCAGTGCTGCGGCAGCGCGCACGGTACTTTTCCATCGCAGCCGGCTCCCCCGCTGGGCCGGCCGTGAGGGCGGCTGCGCTCCCGGCCGGCCCGATCCCAGCGCTCCCGGCCCTTCCAGCCGCTCCAGGCCGGGCAGCGGCGGAGCCCGGGGCGGGCGGGGCGGCGCATGCGCGGCGGGGCCCGGAAGGGGCGGCCGGGCTGGTGCCGGTGCGAGCGCCGCGCTGGGGCTGCGGCAGCGCCGGGGCAGCGGCGGGATGAGCCCTGCGGAGTGAGCGCGGCCCCGCCTGACGCCCCGCGCCGCTCTCGGCGCCTCCGCCCCGCCCGCCTCCGCTCTGGCTTCGGGCCCCTTCTCTCTGCGCTGCGGCGGGCGGAGGCGGCGGAAGGAGAAGCCCATGGAGGGGAACCGGGACGAGGCCGAGAAGTGCATCGGGATCGCGCGGGAGGCGCTGGAGGCCGGGAACCGCGACCGCGCCCTCCGCTTCCTGAACAAGGCGCAGAAGCTCTACCCGACCGAGACGGCCCGAGGTGAAGCCCGGCCCCCTCCCCGCTGCCGCTGCCCGGCTCCGTCGGGACGAGCCCGGACGGACCGCGGGCCCGCAGGAGGGCGGGCGCAGGGGGGCCTGCCCCGGGGGGGGCCGTGCGGGCCGAGGCGAGCGGGAGCCGGCCCCAGAGGCGGCCCGGGGGCTCTGGCGGGGTGCGCGGCTCGGCTGGCGGAGGAGGCCGGAGTGCGTGCCCGGGGGCCGCGCTCAGGGCAGGTGCCTTCCGCCGCCGGTGCGTGACTGGCGTCAGGCGCTGCGGAGGAGTGGGTTTGCCTCCCCCGGTGCCAGCGGGGATCTCCCAGGGCCGACCCAGCTCCTCGCCTGCATTCCTCTCCTCCCTACAGCCATCAGTAAAAGCGCAGCCGTACAGACGAGGCTTAGCCCCGATTAACATCAGGACATCTCAGGCCCCAGGCCGAGACAGGCTGGGTTGGCTTATTTTCTGTCACTGTGAATCACCCCTCTCTACCAGCTTGCAATGAGAGCTGCAGCTCCAGAGTGGACCGTGTCCTCATTCTCTAATATATTTGTGGTCTGTGTCTCCATTCTCTAATATACTTGTGGTTTGGGTTTTCTCGGGTTTGGTTCCCTTTTGGGTGTACAGCAGCCACATAGGAATTGCACACGGGTTTACCTTTGCTAGAGAAAATAGAATATTTGGCACCCCCAAGACCTAATTAGCTCTCCTGAATATTCCGTACTAAAACCAAAAAATATTACCTTTAGTGTTTAGAAATAATTGTTTCAAAGGAACAGTAGTAAGGTTTCAGTGTATGTAGAACTGTTTCCTGTCTTGGAGCCTTTCTGTCACACAGTGCCAGAAGTCAGCTCAAAACACCTTTGGACGCAGCAGGGACTTGTTGCGTTCCTGTGGTTCTCACTTATGTGGTCTGTGCTGTGCAAGGAGTAGGAACAGCTTCAGTGCCCTGTACCACTTACAGGCCTCAGCAGTTGCCATTTCTGCAGCAGAAGTGTGAGGCCAGATCTTAACTGGAAGTTGCTGTGAGGAGATGCAGTGAACATTTTTGGACCTCCTATCCCCTGACTTCTTCTTCTATGCAAACGATAAATGAAGACTTTGCTGGCACTTTTTAAATTAGTATTTAATTTTTTCAAGTGTTTTGTTTTCTGCAAGACAGCATGGATGTTGCCATATTCCCCTAAATTTCTGAGAACATGACATAAATTTTTGAGAACATGACATGCGTGAAAATACTTGGAGCTTTTTGGAATCTGTGTTAGTCAGGAGGCAGGAAAGGAGAGGATTTCAATTCAGCTTCTTTCACCAAGGAGAGCAAATAGCTTCATCTGCTTCACACAGCTTGTTATCATCTTATATCTCAAGGAGTTAAAGCAGCTTTCAGGAAGAAAATCTGACTTGTTTTGAGCATTTGGTTTTTGGTTTTTTTTAAGTAGGACTGCCACTACATAACCACCATGATAAAGTATTCAGTGCAAGAAATAGATGGCTAATTAGGCTATTGTCTGTAGGACACTTGTTTTAGTCACTGTGGAAATTAGCCAAGTCAATCACAAATGAGGTACAGACCTGAGGAAAAGAATTTGGCTTTGTGGTAGTGGGCTGTAATCTGGGGAATTGTGTCTTCTTAAACGAAAAGCTTCCCAGAATTTCTCTGTGATGTTAAATAAGTCAGTTCACACCTTTTCCATTAGTCACCAGCTAATTGTTTGTGCTTGGTTTTTCAGGTATTCACCTTGAAACAAGGGCCTGATTTGTGGAACTGGTGGGCAGTTAAAGCTCCATCTGAAGCTAAAGAGAATTGCAGATGCCCTAATACCACTGAAAAAGTTCAGGCCCTAGGCCTGATTTGAACTAGGTACTTAGAAATTAGGGGACTCTGTAAACATCTAATATCTCTGTGCTTCAGTTTTCTATTTGTGGAGGTTGTTGAATCTTTTAAAGTCATCTCATTTCCTCCCAAAACAACACCAACTCATTGAATTTATTTTGGTTTTAAAGTTTGAGGCACTTAAGTGGCCCTCTTAAAAGTGCAGGGACACAGACTGTATTTTTTTCAGAACAGGTTCTGGACAGGCTGCAATAAATTACAGCTGGCATTTTACACTAAGAACAAATTAAATTGCTCTCATTGGCATCTTTTAGTTGGGGGCCAACATGAAGGAAAAAATCCAACCTGTAATTCACAATTCAGGTAACCAAAAATGTGTCATAGCACATACCAGAGAGAAAGGAGTAGTTAAGGTTTTGTGAACCCCTTTAGTTCTAACACAAATTCTCATTTTACAGTCATAATGTGTTGGGTTTTTATGGTGCTGGGACAACGTGGTGCAGCCCCAGTTGCCTCTCTGCTCACTTATGTTTCTCTGGAGTGGGTTGGAAGGTAGTTGAACTAATTTCTCACTGAAGTTGCAGATTCTTCGTATGCTGTACCTTTAGTATCGTTTTGAGAACAATTGCCCACCATTTCACAAACAAAGTTGTCAGTCATAAAAGCAATGAGAATGGTACTGCTGAATCTTTTACTGGTGGGAGCTTCCTCCTCCTGATGTTGTAGTGGATTACAAAAGGGCAGAGAATAGGTTTTAACTATTGTCTCTAAAACAATACTATGTGTGATCTGCTTTTGGCAACATTTACATTTAAAGGGCATTCAGCACTAGTTCAGTCATCAGTGAAGTTTAGTTTTGCTAAACAAAGCTTCTGCCTGAAATACGCTGACTGCAGCAGTGCTATTTTAGGGCTTTACTAGTGTGAAATGTAAGGTCAGTGCTTATTTAATGATACTGAGCTAATGACTTCGTAGTAGCAGTGTCCATGTTGACGTCATTCTTTGCTAGAAAATTGTTTGATTTTGGTTTTTGCCAAGGATTCATCTTGCAACTGAACAGAATCTAATCGCTTGTCTGGAAAAGATTTTTTTAGAGTGAATTTAAAGATAACAAAGACAAAATGCCCCTTTCAAACTTAGGTGCCATTCTGTTTGAAGGCAGAAAACATTGTTAAGGAAAACTTTATTTTTTAATGCTTCTTAAGATTTTCTTGCCCCATTTCTGAAGCTGCCTTTACAAACATTTTTTGGGAGCATGTCAATTTAGTTTTTAGGCTGTTGCATTAGGACAAATTCTGAATTAAACGGAATTCTTCCATTAGTGAAAGTGGGGGGAGGAGGGGGGTCATGTTCAATGCATAATGGAATCAAATGTAGTCCAAGGATCTTTCATTCAACAGCAGGTAATAGTACACACAACAGAGGCTTCAGACACACTCAGAGATAAGATTCGTTGCCTTACCTGCTAACAAAATAAGTCTTTGGTTCCCTGTATGCCCTATTTCAAAATACTAGATGCACAGTTAAAGTTTTCTTAAATGCAGTGTTAGTGTTACATTCTAACAGCTGGTTTTACCACCAGCAGTTCGTGGAAGAGCCAGAGTAATTTCTGAATACCTAAACTGTATCTTCTATTTGAAGGAAACAATGGCCCCATACCCTTTGTGTGGTTTTCTTTTTCAGTGTAGGACAATAGCATGTTTGTGTACGCTGTGTCCTGCTATTTTAAGAAGTTCACACTGATATATTTGAATTTTATTTTTTTAAGCATCCTGCATTGTATTCTCAGCAATGCAGCTCCATTATGAGGTCTGAGAAGGGGGTTAGAAAATAGTGATGTTTAAAGTATACTGCAACCAAACCTGTTCATTAAGAGACTTAGAGCCACACTTGCTGTGGAGAAACAAGGGGTGTTAAAAATGCAAACCATGGCCCATGCCTGCATTTCTGCCATTTCTGCTCCCACAGATGCTGCATAAATGTTGGGGCAGGGATGAGAAATTTCTAGAGCAATACCAATATGAAAGGAGGAACTGCAAAACTTGGAGCAAGCATTGTTTCAAGAAGGCCACATGTGCATTAGGATTCTGTGCAATGCCATTGTTAAATGTCATACTCACTGGATAGAAAGATAATTATTTTTTTTGTTTTGTTTTCTGGTAGCAGTTCTTTGGACCACATTGGGATTGAAATGCTTCATTCCCAGGGCGCTGTCTGTTCATTCAAAGCTCTGTTCTTGATTAGTTCTTAATCTGCAGACCTGGTCACCTCGTTGGAGTTGTTACAACTTCATTTACCTCAGAACTTCATATGCCACAACAGAGGATATTAGAATAAAGTATTGCAAATATTCAATATGTCCTTCAGCTATAATCCATAATGCAACTGTAGCTCTCCTGTTTTCAGTCTCCAGATTTCATTTGTAGTGAGAGCATCCCCTCAGTTACAACTAGACATCTAAAGCTTAATTGTTTCCTTTACATCTGCTGTAAAGAGCCTGATCTGATCAGTCCATGAGTCTGGCTGAGGCAGGCGGAGGGCAGGACTGGCTCTGAAGTCAGCTGACTTTCTTGTTCAGGCTGAGTGTAGCTACTCACTAGTAAGTGAGTGTAAAACTAAATGCTGGGGAACTTTTAAGAAGCTCCTTTTCAACAAAGCTTCACTTTCTTTTCTTCCTGTGATACACAAGCTATGATGTGTAGGATCCCAGTTTTCTGCTGCTCTAAGAAAGACTATGCTAAGCAGAGGAGAATTTTATTTTAATTTAGGAGGAAATTCTTAAGGATTCTTCCCATGGGCTTTCTAGAAGAAAGTGCTGTACTTTCACAGTGCATGGGACATTTTTCCTTAGCAGTTTTTATTAGTGCATTTTTAATGCAGATAGTAACTAATTTTCTTTATGAAGCGAATTTAGCTTATGTAGTTTGCCATGTTGCTCTGAAGGAATCTGTTTTCCGGAAAGGTGGACTATTTAATAATCTTTAATCTATATTATACTTTCTGTGCAGTCCCTTGTGTTAGAATGGTATTGTTTCTGATTCATTGCTAAGACAGATACCCCTAAAATACAGGCTTATATACAGAAATGGACTTTGTGTATAATGTGTATTAAAACTGCTACATTTGAGATGTACTGGAACATGGAATGAAAGAGGATTTCAAGAACTAGCAGAAGCCACTGGTTTTCAAGTTTCAGGTCTTGAGTTGGGTGTACTTGGCTGGTCCTTGCTGGTTGTGGCATTTTAACAGTGGTTTGAATTTCAGCTGATATTGCCTGGAAGGAATAGAACATCAGTTTGTGGCAGTACTGACTCGGGTTACAGACAGGTATGTACTGT
Source organism: Melozone crissalis (assembly GCF_028551555.1). Taxonomy (NCBI): domain Eukaryota; kingdom Metazoa; phylum Chordata; class Aves; order Passeriformes; family Passerellidae; genus Melozone; species Melozone crissalis. Next base: position 38,760,427 of record NW_026535784.1, on the reverse strand, counting down.
AGGAACTGAAATGTCTGGAGATGGGCTTGATGTCTGTGTGGAATGATTTGCATTTTATATAGAGTGCAAGGTTAGTTCCTCTTCTTCAATTTGCAGTTGCTTATTCAGGTGTTCAGATGTTTTCACCCCAAGGCACAGGTTCAGTGGCTCTAAAAAACATCTAGAAATGAAGCACCTGGACATATTAGCTCCAGTGTTACATTACCTTGGCAGAGACAGATGGGAGGAGCCTGGTTACTAATTTTGAAACACTGTTCCATAGTTTTGGCATGAAATTTGTGACACAAAGTGGTGATCAGTAAGGAAGGAGGATGTAGCAGCTAGTCTTGTCATGTGGTGCTCTCATCTGAGATACTTGAGAGGCCTGACTTTTTCACTAATACCTGTAATGATACTATGATATATTGTTGTTTTTACAGTTTTGTTGGAAGCTATTATGAAGAATGGAAGCACTGCTGGGGGAGGCGCTTACTGCCGAAAACCAGCCAGTAACAGTGATCAAAGTAAGCCCAACAGCACGAAGGAGAACAATGCATCTGCTGCAGGTGAAAGTGGAAAAGGCTACAACAAAGACCAAATGGAAGGAGTACTAAGGTATGGCTTAAATATGTCACTGCTTTTCATTCTGTGTATTGTCTACTTACCCTTTCAATTCTGTCATCTAGAGGAGCCACAGGAAGTTTGAGGTTGTCTCAGAGGGATTACTTGTACTGAACTTTGACTGGAAGGAGGAGTGTTGCTGGCTTTAAACACTGAGTGAGACGCTGTTACTTTCTGCAAGAAAGATGCTACTCCTTTCTTCAAAATATTAAGGCTACTTTATGGAAAAATAATACTGAAAATAGTTACTGAGTAGATCTCATGGTAAATGGAAAAAGTTATGAAAATTCTGTTGTACAACTTGCAGGGCAGTGTTTCTATTCAGTATTTTTATACTAAAGATACATGGTCACTCCTAAAGTTTATTTTCAAGCTAATCTTGCTGTCCAGGCTGGTCTTAGACAAATGTTAAAATTATTTTGGTTTAAATGTAAAGGTGTCTGAGAAGCACTGGAATACATCATCTGAGTTGCAGTATAAACTCTGCCTAGTGCAGCTTGATAGTATTAAGATGAGGTGACATCAGGAAAGGATGTGGGAAAAGAAACAAAAGTCAATAAAAATGCCCTTTTGAGGCAACTAAGTCTTAAGTCATGTTATTACTGCATACTTGCTGGCTGTAGGAGCAAGAAAAATATTGTTTCATATGTGCCCAGGTTTCTGCTAAAGAAATATGGATATAGCAAGGAAATTTCACAGCTCAAACCCTGGTATTTTCACATAAGCCTAGCCCACATATTTTCAAGGGAGCTTGAAGGGAAATCAAGAGGTCCCTGTCTCCTAGTTTGTGTGTATTGGATGTTGTGCATAACAGAAATTTGGGGTGATTGGGGTTTGTGTGCATCTGTAAAATGTATGTTTCTGTTGATACGATCTTAGATCTTCCTGCATTTCAGAAATCTGTTCAGCTGTGCTAACAGTGAGGAAAGAAGTAGTTTTTCTGTGTTGATACAGAAGCTCTGCATTCAGGCAGGTAGACAGCAGCAGGTCTCACATGATTATCCTCTTGGTGTTATTTACTAGTGCTTTTCATTGACCATTATCTCTGCTTAATTAATGTTATTACCTTTTGTGATATATCTGAAGTAAAGCCTGGATAAGCCTGTATGTTTTTGTTAAAATGATTGTAGAATGTATGCTCGTACACACATGTGTGAGACAAAATATCCAGAAAGAAGTCCTCTGTAAATGTGGCTTAGCTCAAAATAAGGCATGTCACATACTCCCAAAAGGCTGCTGCAGGGAGGGCTGTCTGGTGCCAATAGTCACTCACCTGTGACGTGCCATTCTGAGCTGCAGTCTGCTTCGACATCAGGCTCCCTGCAAGATCAGTCTGTTTGTCTTAGCAGAAGGTATGTTGCCTACTTTGTCTTGGCTGAAATGGTGTTGTAGAGCTAGCTTTTTTCTCTGGTTGGCTTTTGTGGTATTGGGTATTGCTTTCTTGAAGGGATTTGTTAAATGCTATATAAACTTAATCCAGTTTGTTGAGATCAGGACCAGAGTTAGGGGTATTCAAGAATCGCACATTGAGAATAATATTGATGCAACATTGCTTCAAGGACATTGAATGTTGAATACAGAGTTTTAAAACCTACCAAGATCTTTGCAAAATAAGCGATTGTAATACAGAACAACCCATGTTTGTTTGTTTAACATACCACTTAAAATCATGTGTTGAAACAATGTCTTCACCTTTGCTCGGGGAACGCTGCCATCCTTTAATACAGCACTTCATGAACCTTTAGAGAGAGATGAATTTTTTGTTTAGATTTGTGCAGTGATCATGTTGAAAGTTTTGAAATGTTCGTCTTGTTATTATTTAGTGACATAAACCACTTAAAAAATTTGTGGTTAAGAATTAAAAAACATGTGTGCCTTGCCCATGGGAGCAGAATTAAATACAAACAATGGCCTAAAACTAAACGGAAAAATATAACACATTCAGCGATGATAACTGAGAGAAAGTTCATGTTTAAACCACAGTGAGAATGAGCTTTCTAGTTGGAAACATGACAGACAGCATATGATATTGCTTCAGCCAGGCCCCATATTTTTCCAATTAAATGAAACATGCCCCTCTGGGGAGGGTATTCTTTAGAGAATAGAGTTTGTCACCACCATATGCTTCTGCTGTACCGCAGTGGAATGGTTTTAAGATGTTTGAATTGATTAAAGAAATTGTGTGTGAAAAGAGGTGGTTTTAAGCAGTGTTTCATGCCCAGTTGTTGTCTTTTTTTCTGTAAGGGAAGAAGTTTATAGACAGCAAGGTAGCAAAACCTCCAAACTTCAATAAATTCTGACACTCAGCATGGACATCGGACAGAGTGGTTTGCATGTGCATGATTCAAAAGGTCATTATCCTCAAATATTCTTCCCTTTAGGAGTTCTTGGTTCAGTAACTGAATATAGACATAGGAAAAGCTTTCAGCTACACTTCCATGCCATTTCCAATGCTGTTGTTTTAAGCTTTACTGAACTGTCAGACAGGGAGACTGACTCTGAGCTCCCTGGCTTGGATCACTGATTAAAGTTCCTGGAATTGTACAGCTATCTTGAATTTGTTTGTGACAGCAGATTTAAGAAGCATAGTGAGGATATGCTTGGAGCAATGTAACTAATTTAGCTGCATTAATTTTCATCAGTGTTACTCTAGTAATGTGAGTAGCTATGAGTACAAACAAGCACCTCTGTGCTGGCTTCATTTTTTCCACATACACAGGGGACACTGATCACTAGCAAGTTACCATAACAGTTCTGTAGAGTATTACGTGAGCTTGCAAGCTGCTCAACAGGGAGAAGCGTAAGATGTAACATATTTCCTTTGATTGCATAAGTGCTGGGTAATGCTGCTCTTTGTGGGAGCTGTGCTTGCTATTTCAGTGTGACAGTTTGAAGGTTGAGAGATGCCGCAGCACTTCGTTGCTTTTTAGTGGAAATGCTTTGAAAATCCCATCTGTAGTACGTGCATCTTAATGATCCTTACCTTGTCACCGAGAACTGGATCAAGTTGCCTTAACACCTTTAGGTGACCTGCGTGTGGGAGGTATTGACAGGAGACCAGCAGAAATATGTTAGGACCCACAGTAGCCTTAATGCCTTCTTAGAGCAAGTGCCCTAGAGGTCTCTAGGCAACTGAAAGCTACACAAGCAATGTCAGCTTAAGACAAATGTGTAAGAATCACATGCACGACAAAAAAAATGAGGCATTTTCATGTTGTATGTTTTATACAGGGTCTTTTTAAATTATCTTAAAATGCACATGGTGTTTGACGTCTTTGGTCTCTTTTTTTTTTTAGTGAATAAGCCATAGCATGTATTCCATATTGCCTTTTTGACATCTGAAAGAAAACTGCCATGACTACTAGTATGCTAAATTTGCATTGTTGTCTTGTGAAAACTGTGGTGGAATACTGCTTTTCCTGCCTTGCCAGTGCCAGCTTCTTGGAAGAAAGCACAAGAATCAAGTTTTGTATTTGGATTTTTGAGATAAAACCAAATCAAACTAACATGAGTTCTATAGAAACCTTGCAAGGCAGGATTAAGTGCCATTGAGTAGTGGTCAGGAATAATCAGTAGCTTGATTTGAATTCATGTAGTGAACCAAAACATTGCCTGTACACATTTCATGGATCAAAACAGGAATATAAGTTGTGTGACTGACTTTTTCCAAGCATTCTGCTGACACTTTCACAAATCCAGCAAAAAGAGAGATATTGGTTCTTTTCTACCATAGTGTCAAGAAGATAATTAATTGGAAGTGGATTAATAAGAGCAATCAGTATGTGTTAAAAAAAACCAAACCACCAAAGCAGAGAAATCAGGGCATGCCTTTAATTAGGCTGTAGAGCTGCCGTGAGTTTTTGAAATACCCAGTTGAATGATGGATAAATTAAGGTGGAAATCATAGTCATAGAGCCTGTCACAGAAAAGTGGCAGAGAAGAGATGATGGACTTTGTCATAAAGCTCATAACTAAAATAAAATATTAAATAAAATCTGGAGAAAAGTATGCTGATGTAAACACAGCCTTGACTATTTCATATGATATACACAGTAGAAACAAACTGATCAGGTACATCCAAGAGGAAGGTAGTAAGACAAGCACCCTAATAATGTGTTGTTGAATCTATCAGTGCACCAGAAGTCTGAGAGTTCTGCTGCATTTGTTTTAAAAACTAGGGGTATGCTGGTACCAGCTTGAGTTCCTTGACAGTGCTGTGACCTTCTCTTCCCCATCTAGAGCACTTCTTTCAGCCCATGTTTGTCACCCAAACTGTGACTGGCACATTACCAGCTCAGCTGCAAGATACCATTTGCATCAGGCTCTCTGGCATAGTTGGAAATTTGACCTGTATAGATTTTGGTCTGCATTTTACTGTGTTTTTCGGCTCAACTCTAGGATCAGAAGTCAGTATAGCTTCCTCTTGCTGGATTCTTTGTCACTAACATTCACATTGCTGCTCACTGTGCTGCTCAGTTCAGATTACCATAGGGAGAAATGATTGTGGCTCCCTTGACATGCTTCTGGTTGAAGTATTTGTCTTTTGGGCTGTTCCTGTGAGACTTTGGAAGACCCTTTGAAATACCTCCTCATACTCCAAATTTCATGATTGTGCATTGCTGCAGGTATTTGATCCAGTAAGGCAAGCATCTCTGATAGGTTTTGTTAATCTGATAAAAACTGACAGTGCTGACCTAATCTGAATTGTAGATTTGAAAAGTGATCTGACAAGCACAGCATTAGGATCACATAATTTTGTAGTCACAGGAGAACCAGTGGTGGCAGCCCTTGGGTTTCTGCAGGTGAGAAGAGGCGTTTCAGAACCTGAAGGGCTCCCTGTGCTGTCAGCCATGAGAGCATGGAGAGGAGCCCAGCATCCAGCAGAGTTGTTGCTGCTGCAGTTTGCAGCTGGCTGACCAGTTGTACTGCAGGTGCCTTGTCAGCTGCAAGCTGGGATAGTGGAGCTTTGCAAGGGGTGATGAGATGCTTCTGTCAACAGATTGGGCATGAATGTAGGCCATCACTTGCTCTCCTGCAGTTTGAGAAGTCTATTCTGTAAAAGTCAGGTGTTATTTCAGGAACAGCCAGCAAATCTGTTAATCAGAAGGACAGTGCCAAGGTGTTGGCAGGGGACTGACAATTCAACAAGGAGAGAAATAACAGAAATAATTTGATAGTAATTCAGATACAGAAGTGATCCAACCAGAAATGAAAAGTACAGGAAAAGCAATTCACAAAAAAGCCAAAACCCCAAGCAAAGTATCAGTGAAAACTACAAACTTCAAGTAAACCAAAAATAAAGAACAACAAAAATAACCTGTTCAGTACAAAATGGGCAGTTTGTAAGCAAGTGATGTGTACATTAGAATTTAAAAAAGAAATGTCTGCATGGAGTTTACATATGCAAGAAAACTAGCAGTAGGAACTGCAGTGCCTTAAGGGCAGCAAGACCAAACAAACAACAATTTGAAATGCAGCATTCAGAAAGTTGTTAATGCTGAGAGTGTTGGAGGGGTTTCAGGTGCAGTTGAAAGCCAGCAGTAACATCAGTGATGGAGCTTTTCCAGACCTTCACTGATTTTACCCTTAATTTTTCCCTGCCTTTACTAGCTGATTTTTGTGCCCTGTAGTAAAAGAAAAGTGCCACCTGTCTTCCCATGACAAATGTCCACAGAATAATTCAGTGGTGCAGGTGAGGGTTTCTTGGCTGAGTGAGGATTGTCAGAGGTCAGTCTGCTAAAGTAAAGAGGTGAGGAATATGTCCAGTAATGTCTGCATCTTTTGAGGGGCAAGGATCAAGTTGGCCATGGCTTCCAACAGCTTCCAGCAGCCGGAGTGAAATTTCTCCTCAGGAGAGTGGAGTTTTGGGGGAGGAAGACTTGGAGCATCTCTTAAAGGATGAGGAGGGATGGGGCATCTGAGGCTGTGTGCTGAGGCATCTGAGGGTGGGCTGTGTGCTCCTGCAGTGTTAGAGAAGCCTTGTGGCTGCACAGCCATGTGTGACCTGAGTCCTAGTGACCCCACAGTTTGTCCTGTGATAAACTGACTTTCCAGGTTCTGTTTGTGGTGCATGAAAGTTTTGCTTCTCGGGAGCACATCACAAACACTGATAACTTTGTTTAACTGGAAAGCACCTTCTAATCATCTTTGCTTGTCCCATCATTCCCAGTGCAAGTTTTGGTGCAGAACTCACATGAACTCAGCTGAGAGGGGTAAAACAGAGGTGTTACCCTGTTATGATTGCCCTGAATTGTGCTCTGTCAGGAACCTCCTGGCAAAAGTCACTGACTCCCTCCCAGGAGGAAACTGCATTAACCAGATGCTGGCAGCTTACAGTCCAGGTGGTTTTTGCCTTGAGGTGGCCAAGCAATGGTGTAAAACTGTTGGCTAATGGCACAGTGTGGTAAGGGCTTCATAGCATAAGGTCACTGCTGAAAATTCCAGGCTTAGGTATGGTTTTTGGCCCCTCTGCATTTGTAAGATCATTTAATGGTTTTTAGCTTTAAAACTTTATCTGCCTAATCCAAAGTCCTGCTAAACTGCAAAATTTCTGTATGTATATTCATGTTCCACATTTGTGTTTGTAGAATTTTTCATTTACCACTAGGAAAGACTTGCAAAGAAAAAAACAGAAATGTGTTATACTTTGGCTGAACATGTTTCTCAGTAATAACAATACCTCATTTGTGGGCCAGGTTCAGGATAGCTGTTGCATGAAAGTGATTGCATTAATCCTTTAGATGTTCTGATAGATACCCACCATTGCTGCTTCTCCTTTGAGGGTCATCCACTGTGGAGCATCCACTGGTTGTGAACAGGAGGAAATCTCAAATGGGTTTTGGGGAGTTAGAAGTACAGGTTGGCATCTGTTGCACTGGTTTTTTTTTCCCATATTTCTCCTCTTGGCGTCCTAGAGTTGTGAAATGAATGTATATTGTAAATAAATAGATTTCTGTGGTTTTTTTCTTCCCCATGAAAAATGACAATATGCTGTTGAAGGAGAGAGTTGTTCAAGATGCACAATGCTTAAAAACACAAGAATGAATGTTTCACACCAGAGTTTTAATGCTAAAACAATAACAACTTTGCTGAACATTGACGGCTTGCTATGTAATTTTATATCAACCAAAGTTCTGAAGAGACTGGCCCACAAACAGATATCTCAGAAGCAATTGTTGAAGAGAACTTAGATTGGATGCTGAGATAGCAATTTCATTAAATAAAAGCTTAATTTGATACTGTTAGACATTTAAATAAAGCTACCTGTTCTTGGTACAGTTCATAAATCATCCCAGCATTGAGGCTATGGATTAAGGGATCTGTACACTACCACACTTCTTTCTGCTTGTACAGATTACCAAAAAGAGTTTCCAGTACTCACGAGTATAATTTAATGTATTTTCTTTCCAACCTTTCTTGATGGATTCACTGTGTTCTTTTTAGTTAGCTCTATCAGCTTCCTAATTGGAGCTTATTAAATGTTACTTCAATATAATGAGCCATATTTATTTCACAGGATGTTTGTGTTGGCAGCTGCCTGCATACATTCAATTCAGTGCTCTTGTGAGCATTGCACCGAGGCTTCCGTCAAAGCTTCTGTATTTGAACACAGGAAACAGGATCCCTCAAATGAAATTTGATTTGATCAATCTGTGAAGTAGGATGGACCACACATGATGGTGTGGTTGTACTTGTGATGCTCACATTCCCTTAATTACAGGATTCCATGAGAATGCCAAAGGCTTCCTTGCCCCCTTGCAATACACAGGGCTGCCCTGTGTATAGTCTTGGAAACATTAAACCCAAAGTTATGTAGACATTTGTGCATGTAAGAGAATGCAGATACAATTACAGCCATGTGAAAGACTCACATGAAGCTTTTAAAGTATTTTTGGATGTAATTTCTATTTCTTGCTCAGACCAGTCCATTTTTTTTGGCATGCACTCCATGTCAGTGTGCTTTATTTCTGCAGTGCAAGTTTGGGATTCAGCCTTTTCTTTCTGAATTTTTACCCAAGTAACTTGGTTTGATTGTTAAGCTGTATTTACTGGTTTGATCAGTTCTTCCTGCCCACAAAGAATTAATGTTCTCACTTTTCCTCTAAGTGGTCTTTCTTTCTTCTGGGGTATTGTGAACTATACTAAATCATTACATCATTTCCAGATTTTGCTTTTCCTGTCTGGGTTAGACAGCCTACAAAAAGAATATTCCTGAGGTTTGAGTTTTAAAAAATGCTATACTTGATTATATGAGATAAGCTAAATATGCAATTGCTGGAGCTGATAGTGTGACTTTGAATTTACATAAACACTTACAGAAAGATTGTTAAGATCCAGGTGCATTCCCAGCAGCAGAAGTATTCTCTCATGTTTTATTCCCTGAAAAGTGAATGCTTGAGTGATGGTAGGATTTGGCTTTAGTTTGGAGAAAGGGAGGTGTTGTTTGCTTTGTTTTATATCCTTCATACTGAAGTGCATTTGCTGTTTACAGTCAAAACACATTTTCCTACCTGCTAGTTGTGCAAAGTAAATTTGGAACCTTCTTTTTATGCATTGTTAACAGCAATATTAATGCAATTATGGATGAGAAAATGCTACAGTAGTTGCAAACTGAAACCCTTTCTTACAGCCATGGTAGTTCTACAGTAGAAGTAAAAGAAATGTACATAATAAGCTCAATAGTGAGTTTATTATCAAAAAATGACATTCTTTGTTTCTAGAGTGGATATTTTAAAAATAATTTATATTGAAAGCAAAAGATGTAATATAATGCACCAGTGTAGTGTATGACCTCATTCACAGCTGTGTGTTAACCCATTACTTTTACATCTTTTTGCTTGCAACATTTTACATCATTTTCTTTTGCAGTATAAAGAAATGTAAAAATTATTACGAAGTCCTTGGAGTGTCAAAGGATGCAGGTGAAGAAGACCTAAAGAAGGCTTATAGAAAACTTGCTTTGAAATTCCACCCTGACAAAAACCATGCACCTGGAGCAACAGAGGCTTTTAAAAGTAAAACACCATTTTTACTTTAAATTTCTTTTATCATTAAACTTCCTCCAAATCCATATTTATCTGCATTGATTGCTTGTATTTTTACAAATGTAAATGTGATTTTTAGCTGTGGTTGGACCGACATTTTTATTCAAGAAAATATTTGACCTTTGTTATATTAGAAGTAAAGATAAAGAACATGGACTTTGGCAGTAGGGCTTGGTTTCAGAAAATTAACTGTATTGTTCAGTACAGGGAAGAAATACTTTATCTGTGAAACCCAATTGTACTTTTTTACTGTTGTTGACTTAATGTAGTTATTGAATTTTATTGTCTTGGATCTTTACTGTACTTGAGCTAGATAAAAAAGAAAGCAATCCTTGATAGCAAAATGCAGTTTTTTTCTGAATCACGTGCCACACTAAGTTGCCTTTTCCTTAGAATTTCTTGGATATGTGTAGTTTTACTACTTTTCCTGCATAAATGAGTTCAATCATGGCCTTAATAGTAGTTGCCTTTGACCATTTTTTAGGTAGAACTTACAATCTGACTTGACCTTATTTAAGGCTGCCTAGCTTAGTCCTACACAAGGGGAGTTATTGAAGAAGAGCTTTTTAAAGAAAACTACAGCTTCATCTCAGATGAAGAAAAATGTGAATCTGTAAGAAATTATAATGGATAAACAATCTGATCGTGGTACATCTTTTTATTTTTTTCCTGTGTGAGGTTTACATGCAGACATTTGAAAAAATCATTCGGATAAAACACTTAAAATTGGGGAGGGAAAAAAAGAAAAAAAAAAGTCCTGAGCAAGACTTCTGATACAGACTTTAAGAGGTAATTATAATGATATATTAACAATTCCAGATGAAAAGTAGATACAGCAGAGCAGGAAAGTTGATTGCTATTGATTCATTTCCTACAGCCTTGTGATGTCTTTATCTAAAAGATACTATTCCTATAAAATTGTCTCAGGCCCTGGGAATAAAATAGTTCTTCCTTGTTAATAGCATTTCAAATAAATCGTCTTTAAAATGTTAAAAATCAGCTTCTTAATATTTTATTTAATGTGAGCACTTTGTACAAGTCTAATTTCTTCAGCTGAATTTCACTTTCTGGTTTTTAACAAGATGAGTAAATGAACAGAAAATTTTGTTGGGGAATCTCATTGCCCAAAAATTATTTCATGACAACTGGTATTTTCTTGCATTGAAATTATCGTAACCTTTTGTATGGCTGAGTAAATTTATGGTTTAGTTTTCCTTTAAAGATATCTGATCAGTTTTTGACATCAATCTGAGAAAAAGAGTTTATAACAATAGTTTTTATTTCATAATAATGCTTTATTTTAAGGAAAGGTCACATTATAAAACAGAATTGCATTTCATGATAGGTAAGGTACTTAGATCTTGACCTACCTAGCACTTCTATTATACTGAGCAGTCTTACTGAAGTGAATTTTAAATCAAAAAGTATGTGCAAATGTAATAACTTCTGCTATCTTTTATCAATTTAATCAAAAATCTTTCCTGTGAAAGTTTTGACCAGTGACTTTTTTTTCATTTTTATGTCCTTTTTGAAAAGAAAGTTATATTGGAATCAAATCTGTTGTGAATTAGCACCAGATAATCAAGAGCAAGTAACAAACAGACATATTGTGACAGTAGGGTAACTTCACTTTATGTGCAGTCACCTGAATTATCTCTGTTCATTTTTAAGTCTTGGGATAATCTAAATTTTTACTACCTATTTTATCCTCATACTGAGCAACACAGCAATATTTGATGTCAGTTTGTATCATGCTGCAGTTCAAAATACCAGGCTTCATTTATTTGGGTTTTCTCCTTCACTTAAAGGAATTGCTTAGGTTTTTTCCTAAGAGCATCTTAAAAGACTGGTGGCTAAAACTCATTAACTTTTGCTTAGATTGGATAATGTTTAAAATATTAATTATAAAACCACAGTCTTATTTGCCTGTGTTGAGGTTATAGTGTTGCACCTTTCACGAACTTTTGATGACTGATGGCTTTTCAACACTGAAAATCATAATCCCTGTGCCTTGGGTTGGCTGGCTGCAAAGGAACTCTTTTGTTGGAGAGGCCTGGAGGAGAGAGTAGAGAGGAAGGCAGAAGGGGTTTAATGAAGAAATGACTGAGTGAAGATTGTTCATCAAGTGGCAACACAAACTTTCCATCAGTCTGTAAGATCATTATGTCTGTGCACCGCAAGAAAAAAGCTTCTAAAGTCAGCAGTGTGTGTGGGTTTTCTTGCTGATATTTTCTGTGCTTACCTAAGTGAGGTTTTTTCCTTTCTACTGCCAAAATGGAAGCTGTTCATTTGTGATACCATAGCATAAACAGGGACAAGCATCCAGGCCAGGCCTTCCAAACACTGAGGTCATACTGACCGCCCGAGGAGCACATTCCTGCCATGCATTAATGTTCTACTCCTCAGGTTACATCATGCAGAACTTTGTGTTATTCATGTAACCCACAAATACCTTCAGAAGCACGAAGAAAAATACATTCACACTCTTGTAGACAATGAGGTTGGTGCGTTCCAAGAAATGCCCACTTTACCGAATGAAACCAAAGAAAACCTGCTGAGTCCATGAAGGTTTTTTAAGCTAGCTGGTAGAGCAAACTGCAGTTACTCAGCTTCAGAGTCTCATTGTAATGCTTGATGCTTTTTTTGTAACTGCAGTGAGAGAGAACATTTCCACAAGGGTAGGTGTTCCCCTAGAAAAGGAAACAAAGCTCTCCTGCCTTCTGCCTTGTTTAACAGGATAAAAGGCTTTTGGATAGCGTTGGTGGGAAACTTTGTGGAAGCTATTCTAAGAAAAGTGGAGATGTTTCTGGACCTTGTTCTACTGTAGCTGTTTTGTAACATACAGTAAATTGCATCGTTTGCTGCCTATTTTTGACTTTGAAATTGCAATTTTCATGCTGGAATAGCTTTTATCATGCATTTATGGGAGTTGTGTTTTATTCCTCGCTTCAGAAATCGGAAATGCGTATGCTGTGCTGAGTAATCCAGAGAAACGAAAGCAGTATGACCTTACAGGCAGTGAAGAGCAAACCTGCAATCACCCTAGCAATGGCCGATTCAACTTCCATAGAGGTTGTGAGGCAGATATTACTCCAGAGGATCTGTTCAACATGTTTTTTGGAGGGGCCTTTCCAACAGGTATTTGTATACATCAGCATAATTATCGAGATGTACTGCCAGAGTGGCATTAGAGTTTATGAATTATAAAATAGTAGAATTATTCCGGCCAGCCTTGAACCCCAAGTCTACAATCTGCATCAGTTTATTTTTCCCTCAAGTGTTCCTAAATCCCAAAAATGTCAGTTCTTTGGGGTTACTATCATACAGCTTAAAATACTTATTTTAAACAACTTTGAAATTTCAAGATACCTTAACGTCATTTTATGTGCTGTTGAGCAGTAACGTAAAGTGCTTTATGTTGCTTCTGCACTGACCTCTAAACAGTGTTTTTGTACATGATTTTAATGTGGATGTTCCTTCCCCAGGTAGTGTACACTCATTTTCTAATGGTCGTGCTGGCTACAGCCATCCAAACCAGCACCGTCAGAGTGGGCACGAGAGGGAGGAAGAGAGGGGTGATGTAAGTTTAAGCACCAATGGCTTTAAACTACAAAATTTGCTTTCAGTATTGTGATTGTACAGGAGCTCTGTACTGTAGAGGAGGATTTGTACCTGCCAGTTGGGTATTTTAAACTTCAGTGGGTGGTTTGCTTACTGACTGATAAATAGGTGTGCAAATTTGAGAAGGTAATAGTCTGGTTTTGTAAACCTGATGTTGTATGTCACTCTCTTACTGGTGACTGGTATTATTAACCTATATGAGCCTCTAATTGTGGCCACTAATCCTTGTATGCATAGAAAAATTTATTTGGGCTGAAGTAAGAATTGAACTTATGGCTCAGTATTCACCTCCATGAATTATCTCTAGTCCTGTATAATCACATATCACTGCATAGATAAGACCAAATCATGGCATACAATGTAGCTGAATCCAGCTTTTATGTGGTAGTTGCTTGTGTGTACGTGCTAACCCATGAACTCCTGCAGCTTGAGCACTGTGTGAATATTGTGTATGCATCTGAAAGTTCAGATAATACCACAGTGTTTGCAGTTACTGTTTTCCTAGCAGCTTTTGAGGCTTAAAGCAAAAAGTCACACTTAGCATTAAGTATTGTCAGATTTACCTGTTTGCCTGATGATTTATGAAATACCTGAATCTGTTTTGTTCCGTAGGGAGGTTTCTCTATGGTCATTCAGCTGATGCCTATTATTGTGTTGATCTTTGTCTCCTTGTTGAGCCAGTTGATGGTATCTAACCCTCCTTACGCCTTATACCCAAGATCGTAAGTAATGCTTAATTACATCACCTTAAAGCAGAGGGGAAGGTATTGTGATCACCCTCTCCCACTTAGAAGCATTGTGGAGAGTCTTCCCTTAGTTGATCATTGATTTCCCACAGTGAAGAAAGGGAGGGAAGGTGTAGATGAAGCAGAAAAACATGTTCTGTTTTTAAAAAAAATTAGATGCAAAGAACTTGCTGTGAGAATGTAATGGAGAAGAGAGGTCAGCAGTACCTGGAGTTCAGGAGGTCTAGGACAAGGCAGTGGGTCCATGCAACATGGCACGTTGCAAAGGTGTTTGCATCTCCAACATAGTTATCAAAACCTGAAATCTTCTAAGGCTCATTACTCTTTTGGGGGTAATCTGTGTTTGTGGAAGGTGAAGAACTTGAAAGCAACTTTCTCATCTTCATTTAAGTGGTAAACATGATGACGGCTGGGAAGATTGTCTGTTCTTTGCTTCATTCTAGGTGCTGGTAAAATCTTCTTTTTCTTGTGAAGAATTCTACTTGTAAAACTTACCTGTTTCATACAGTAGGATATTTAAACCTTTTTATCTTCTGAGAAATAAGTAACTTGAATCAAGCATGCAGCTAGCTGGTAGAAATAGCCCACTCATCACACTGGTTTTAAAGGGCCTTAGTTCCTTGCAGAACTAAGAACAACAGAGAGGTTTCTTTTCTCCTGTTTTTCAAAGTTCTCTATTTCTGGAGTAGGATGTTTTTCCCTTCTGCAGCTAAGCTGTTGTAATGCTTACAAAAGCTTTTCTGCCAAAATATTTGCACCCGGTCTTTGATTTTTAATCATCGCATCTACAGAATGCCAGCAGGAAAATGAATTTATCAGGGCTGGCAGCAGACACTTCAGAATGGAGATGCTGTACTGGGTTGCTACAGAATAGTGACTTGTTTCTGTTGAGTTTGAATGTAATTTTCTATTATTAAAACTTGTATTTGGCTAAAGAGGTATGAAATAAGTGTCTTAGTAAAGTGGATTTTTTTTTGAGATCAAGTGTTTTGGCAGCAGAAGTTTAATGTTTAGGTAAGTGCAATAATTTTTTTCTCTAGCAGAT
Source organism: Melozone crissalis (assembly GCF_028551555.1). Taxonomy (NCBI): domain Eukaryota; kingdom Metazoa; phylum Chordata; class Aves; order Passeriformes; family Passerellidae; genus Melozone; species Melozone crissalis. The sequence continues at coordinate 38,745,371 of NW_026535784.1, read as the reverse complement.
TACAGAGCCATTCTTTTAATTATTTGTCTCAGAATGGCAATTTTGGGAATGTGCTGCTATTATTCTGTAATGTCAATATTTTTTTAAGTCTACTTGTGGTGTTAAAACAATAATCAAATTAATATTTAGTCTTTCTCTCCCCCCTGCCTCCTTTTTTGCAGAAGTACAGGGCAGACCATAAAAATGCAGACAGAAAATTTGGGTGTCATTTATTATGTCAATAAGGACTTTAGAAATGAATACAAAGGAGTGTCATTACAGAAAGTGGAAAAGAGCGTGGAAGAAGATTATGTATCCAACATTCGTAATAACTGTTGGAAGGAGAGGCAACAAAGTAAGTTTGGCAATGTGTGTAATTTCATTAAATCATGCATTACTATAAAAATAGCCTGAGGCTAGATGGAAGTGCTTGTATTGTTACAACATCTCAATGCAAAAGTAAGTGTAAGGTCCCCTGCTGTTTCTCACTTTAAAACTGCCCCAGTGTTACTTAGTTTTTGAATTTTAGTCAGTGATCTGAAAACCCTTTGCAAATTATCAGCAATTTTAACCTGATTTATTAGCTGTGACCATTTCTCAGAAAATTAAAGACTACACTAAATTGATTATGACAAAGCTTTTGTCCTTAACTCACTGCAATTTCTAAGAATTCTCATGTCTTCCACATTACTTTATCATGGCAATAGCTCATTTCCCTAGGTGCTTTTATACAAGTAAATAAATAAACCAGAAGCTTGCATAGGTGTTTCCAGAGAGACGAAAAATTAATGTGCCTTGGACCACAGTACATACAAACACTGCTTTTCCAGGCAACCAAGGACAGGCAGCACATCCTGTAAAACAAGGGGGTTTAGTTTGCCATCTGTTTCTCCAGTCTGATATTATACAATGAGTTACTTCTTTTCAGAAACCTAGAATTCAGTGTTAAAGCATAAGAATACTGAAGAGCACCAGCAGCCTTTTCTAAATCAGCATCAATTTTAACCAGTTATTCTGTTGTCTGTGAGCTCTGTGGGAACAGCACTGCTAAAATTACATCAGTGTTGAAACCAGATGGTTTTAACTTTTCATGTGGTGAGCTTCAGTCATAGAAAACTGGAAAAATAATTCATTCATGACCTGTCACTACACAGACTGGAAGTAAATAGAATGTAGTTCTCTGAGTCAGATCACATATTTCTGTCCAGCTTTAGTCTCTGCAGTCCAGTTGTTTGGTACTTGTCATTTATCATGTGGTGAAAACTACCCAAAGTGATTTTGAGTAAGAGGCTCCTAATGGTTTTTCTTTTTATCCTGATTATAGAAACAGCTGATTTTGTGGTTTTATGGATTTAAAACACCTGTTGTGTGTTAACTCTCTTTGACAGTTAAAATCTATCTGGGGTTAATTGACGTTTAAGAATGTCTTGCATTTTGAGTTGAAGTGACAAAAAAGATTTTACAGAATTATGATGCTCAGCAATGTCAGGCTGTTGAGCACCAGTATAATACAGAGAGCTCTTAATTATTAATAGCTCTGAACATTGACAGTCTGAATCAGCATCAGCTGAAGTAAAGGGCTTAACATTAAGATTGGATTTTTTGGGGCACAGACAAGATGCTAGAGGAATCAATAACAATGCAGGATCACTGAGAGTGGCCTATATTTGTAATGTTTAATGAGGTGTGACAGAAGTAGTAGGGGATTTTTGTAGGGTGTGGTTTTTTCGTGTTAATCAGATACTGCTGTATGAACTCTGAGGGAGCTGGAAGGCTGATACAGCTTTACCTGCTCAAAAAGATGGAAATGTTACAAAGATCCAGCAAAGGAAAACTGTAGCAGTGCTGTTTCAATGGCGTCTGAGGGAAGTTAGAATAGCGAGAAGGAAAAAAGGGCAAGGGTTACAACCTGAGGTGTTTTGTACAGCTCTGTCATGTGCCAAGTATTCAGTTTGTAACCAAAAAAATCTTTTCTCTTTTCTCCTTAAAGAAACAGACTTACTTTATGCAGCAAAAGTCTATCGAGACGACCGGCTCCGAAAGAAAGCAGAGTCCATGTCCATGGAGAACTGCAAAGAACTAGAACGGCTGACCAGCCTCTACCGAGGAGGATGAGCTACAGTTACACACACATCTTATCTATGCTGTTATCTCTCCTGAAACTGAGAAGAGATTTAGTTTCACCATGGATGCTGGAAAAGAGGGTGGATGTAAAACTCTACTGTGTAGCTGTTTCCAGAAACCTTATGCTGAAATATCATTTAACGGCTTCTTTACCTACTGTGAAATATAGGTAACTTTAATTGTTTAGATTTTACTTCAAAGCTTCTGTGAATTCTTTCAGCAGAGAGAATAGCTCAGAAAGGATGCTATACTTATAGAGACTTAGTCATAGTGGTTCTCCTCTAACATATTTGCCATGTAAATATCTGTGGAAAGAACTCTTTGTGTATATATGAGTTAAATGACTTTCTATTTAAAAATCTCAGAAATTTAGTTCCATATTACATTTTGTCTCACTGATGGAATAAATGGTATGATTACATCACTCCTATTCAGATGTCAAGTGTGTGGAGTTGAAACAATAATTTTTAATATTTTATCTCTAACTCTATGTAAAATCTTCTAGGTTTACCACTTAGAGGAACTTGGTATTTTTAAATATAATGGCATATATTCCTAAATATCTGTTGGGGTAAATTGATCTGGTGTAGAGTAGCAGTTTAGCTGTTGTAGTTTTTTAGCATTTCTAAGCAATGCTGAGAAAAATAAGAACTACACTAATCTCTTTTCAGAGTAAATATTTGCAAATGCTGTACAGACCATTATAAACATTGCTTTTAGTACTTGCAACGGTTTACAGCAGCTCTACCATTTGGTATTCCAGTAGTAGTAAGTCCATACGTACGGTTAACATGCATCCATAGCTTCCTTAATTTTCACTGGAAAGGTAGAGGAAAACATGCAGCACTAAAATTTTAAAACTAAAATAAAAAGGCAACCTAATTTTTTTTCCTGGCAGGCTTCCATTTTCTTACTACTTTTTTATTTCAAGCTAGGTCCCAATACTGATTCCTCAATGGGCACCGCAAGTGGAACAGGGAGATTTTGCTAAGGACAAGCTATGTGCCTTTCAACCCTTTTGCCAACTATTTAAATGCTTTGCTGCTTTGCAGTGTGCTCCTATGGTCAGAGCCCTATCACTTGTCAGAAGAGGTAGGGTATGTTTTTTTTGGGACCAGAATGTAGCTGGACTGACTTTGTAGAAATGAGCAAGCCTACTGTTTGGCTCCTGCATAGAAGATCATGTAACTCAGTGGCCTGGAAATGGAAGCTATATGTAGCCACACCTGCTGATGCAAAGAGGTGTTCTGAAGCAGCTAAGTACAATGTACTTAAAGTTTATCAAAGTATGTTGAAAATGTTTTTAGGTTCAGTAGCTAATGTTTTTTACATTTTAACAGTGTTATGCAGGGGAATGTTTCTTGAATTTGAGAATGGCAGACAGCTTGTATTATGGGCAATATATTTTGTTTGACAAAACTGCTATCTTTGAACAATGCTATCAGTTCATGTGGAGCCAAATATTTCTTCTAAACTGAAAATTTAAATACTTTGTCTGACTTCATTGCAATTCATTCTGATCTACAGCAGGGTATGACTTTACAAACAAACTAAATTACTCCAAGTGATCCAGAAAACGTTTTGAATATATCCCTTTTCCAAATTGTCCCAGTGGAAATGTCTTCTCTTGAATTGGTGTATCATGAGACTGGCTGCAGGCTTTTAACTAAGCAGCTAAACCGGCATTCAAGGTGAACATAAAAGCCTGGGGCACAAAACAGAACTAAAAGTTGCTGAAACAACAAAAAAAATAAGGGGTTGCTGTACTGAATGTCCTTGCTAAGACTGCAGTAAAAGGGTTCAGATGCAATGGAAAGGCATCCAGATGTTTGAAATATGCAATCCAAATCTATGGAGAAAACCAGATTCCCCAGATTTTGTAACTGTCCAGAATGTATTGTAATTATATTAATGAAAACAAATTATCAACGTAGATCCTGGTACTCCTGTGTCTTCTTAAAAGAAGAAAGTTGTTCCAAAGGCTTTAACAAGTACTTGGGCCTTCCTGTTTACAAATGAGTCTGAGTTTGCAAGTGATCTTTTAGTTAACAGGAAAAAGGATATATAACACATTTATCAAACATTGGAACTGTGAAGTCAGAGTGAACAGATGGTCTTAGCAAAGCTGCCTGTAATAATCCTATGGGCTGTGTCTGCCCTGCAGCCACTTCTGGTGCAGGTGAGAAGTGGGGAAAGGGATGGATGCTGACATTGCTGTCAGTTCCGCTGCAAACTGGAATGATGTGCTGGCTGTGCCCTATGGCAGCACAGACATCCCAGAAGGTTTAAGGTGAGACCTCGACTGCAACATTTCATTTGACTACCTATTGCAATTAGCACTTTCTGAAAAGGAAATAATATGTTTATACTGCTGGAAGTATGCTGCTTAGCATTTAACAGATTAAATAGTTGCACACTTTGAAATATTGAGTAATGTGCAAAAGGATGCTGTGATTTCCTGTGGCATAAAGATTAAGCTGCTCTAAATATGGCCTGCAAACATTCTTGTAATATTTCAAGTGGGTGTTTTTCTCCTCATGATTGTTGCTTTTTTTCCTCAAGTCTGAAGGGGTTTTTTTCTTCAGAAATGTCAATATCTTCCCTGGATTTGTTAAGGGAATCTGCTGGAAAGTTCAGAATTCATTTTCTCATGAGCAGAATGCAAATTGAAGAGGGTGGAGTACTTAAATCTTTTCAGATGACCTTTCTTCAGAAGGCAAAGTTCCCATTAAAATCAGATATTGGAAAGAAAAGGGAAAAACAAAACTGGTTTTGAACAGCCTGACTAAAAATCCCTCAACATTTTATCTACCCGCTCCGTACTGTTTTTATTTAGTCATTACCTTTCATTTAATCTAAAGATAGCATGAACATGAACATGGGTTCTTGGTTTTATCCTTTAAAAGGGCAGGCAGAAAAGCCTTGCAAAAAGAGAAAATATCTTGGCATGGCTCTGAGACAGCCTAATGAAAAAAGGAGGTGATTTGCATCTGCTGAAATATACCATCAATATGTGTTCTATTTATGGAGCATCCTGAGTCACAAGCAGTTCAGTGTTCACATCTGATGAACATTTCCCTACAAGTTCTCTGTTTGGGTAAAACAAGTCTAAATTGGAATTTTTAACCTTTTTTTAAACAGTCTTTTTTTCTTTTACAAGTTTCCAAGAAATGGTAGAACATTACAGCACTAAAAATGTAACAGATGCATTTAAATAGACAGCAGAGACAACTTTAAATAATAAATATTTTAATATAATTTTGTAACAAATGCTGTAAAAGGATTAAAATGGGAGGGCAAGAATATTTTTTAAGGTTGTGTGTTCATAAATTTCATTCACCCTTAAGCAGTTGTTATGCTGACTTCTTGTAGCTCTTTTTGTCAAATAGAAGGAAAGTGCAATAGTAAAAGCATTTTGGTTTTTTTTACAGCAGGTAATATTAAATAAATTCCTGAAGCTCTAACTTAGATATGATGTAATAAATACAGGAAAGAACAAGGCCATTTGTTGTGGTTTGGCCATGACCCCAGCACCATGCAGCCAGCTGCTCCCACCCCACAGCAACAGGAGGAGAACCAAACTCAGGTAAAACCTCTGGGCTGAGATGGCAGAGGTTTAATCAGCAAAACAAAATCAGAGATCAGTGATCAATAGCAATGAAAAGGGAGACAGCAAGGGAGAGAGGAATAAACCCCAAGAAACAGAAGTGATGCCCAACACAATTGCTCACCACACTGACCAGTGCCCAGCCTGTCCCTGACGAGCACTCAGCAGCTCCTGACCAACCTCCCCAGTTTATACACTGACCATGAGATGCTCCATGGATGGAATATCCCCTTGGCACATTCAGGTTTGCTGGCCTGGCCGTGCTCCCTCCCAGCCTCTTGTGCACCTGCTCACTGCCAGAGCATGGGAGACTGAAAATCCTGGATTTAGGGTCAGCACTGCTCAGCAGCAGCCAAAGTATCAGTGTGTAACCAACATTATTCCCATCCTGAACCCAAAGCACAGCACTGTACCAGCTGCTAGGAAGAAAAGCAACTCCCCTATCCCAGCTGAAAGCAGGACACCATTGTAAACTATACTTCTCATACTGCTCAGCCTGGCAGGAATTAGGTTTGAGTATTGGGCTTCTCCACATTTTTAGAAGTAACATTAACATGCACTGTTTAGTTATGATGTTATCCTTCACGCAGAATACACTTCTCCCTTCAGTACTGGTTTATTCCATGTACAGAATGACTGTCATTGGGATGGGAGAATAAATTGCCATTAATAGCAATACAGGGGCCATCTCATAGATTCTTTTGCATCTATGGCCAATAATTGGTCTTATTCAAAATGTGACAGGGAAATAAGTAAAATTGATCACTGAGCATCATGGCTGCAAATAAAAAAAAAAAGTTGCATTTTTAAACATTTTTAGTGTATAGTAGGGAATATTTTAATAAATGAGAAGACAAAGGTTGTTGCAGGTAGCATTTTTAAAATACTACCAGAAGCTCACATGATGATTTTATGGGGTTCTCTTTTAAGTATCTCTCTAATATGACCAAGTCCTTATCAAATTGCTGTGTGTGCATGGCTTGGATTAAGAAGGAGGTATGGATTCTCAGTATTCAAATAAATTTGTTCTTTTGAATGACCTTTTCCTCTGTTACTTGCAAAAAGTGGCTTATCTCTGTTTCAGGCTTTTTGGAAACTTCACTGGAAGTTCAGAAACACTAGGAAGTGATTTTTTTTTTTTAATTTACACTTTTTAAAATTTTAAGCAAAATCTTCAGGTATCCACAATGCTCTAGTCACTAGTGGTGTCCCCTGGGCTCAGTATTGGGCCCAGTCCTGTTCAGTATCTTTACTGACCATCTGGATGAGGAAATTGAGGCTACCCTCAGTAAATCCACAGGTGACACAAAGTTGGGTGGCAGTGTTGATCTGCTGGAGGGCAGGAAGTCTCTGCAGGGGATCTGGACTGGCTGGATCAATGGGCTGAGACCAGCAGAATGAGTTCAACAAGGCCAAGTGCTGAGTCCTGCCCTTGGGTCACAGCAGCCCCAGGCAGTGCCACAGGCAGGGACAGAGTGCCTGGGGAGCTGCCCAGTGGAAAAGGACCCAGGGTGCTGGTGACAGCAGCTGAACATGGGCCAGGGTGTGCCCAGGGGGCCAAGAAGGCCAAGAGCATTGTGGCCTGTGTGAGCAGTGGTGTGGCCAGCAGGAGCAGTGACTGTCCCCCTGTACTGGGCACTGGTGAGGCCACAGCCCAAGAGCTGTGTCCAGTTCTGGGCCCCTCACCACAAGAAGGACATTGAGGTGCTGGAGCGTGTCCAGAGAAGGGCAGTGGAGCTGGGGAAGGGTCTGGAGCACAGGTCCTGTGAGGAGTGGCTGAGGGAGCTGGGGGTGTTTAGCCTGGAGAAGAGGCAGCTCAGGGGCCACCTGACTGCTCTGCAGTGCCCTGACAGGAGGGGGTAGCCAGGTGGGGGTCGGACTCTTCTGGCATGCAGCCAGTGACAGGATGAGAGGAAATTATCTCAAGCTGTGCCAGGAGAGAGTCAGGTTGGATGTTAGCAAGAAATTCTTCACAGAAGAGGTGACTACTACTGAAATGGGCTGCCCAGTAGGGTGATGGAATCACTGTTGCTGGAGGGGTTTGAGGAAAGACTGGATGTGGCACTCAGGGCCATGGTCTGGGTAACATGGTGGTGTTCAGTCATAGTTCAGACTCGATGATCTGGGACGTCTTTTCCAACAAAATTTATCCTGTGATTCTGTGCTTGGCCTTTAGTAGCTTATTTTATTTTATTTTATTTTATTTTATTTTATTTTATTTTATTTTTAGAGAAAAAGCATTGATACATGATGAGCAAGCTTGGAGGTTTTTTGAGATCTCCCATGAGGGTCCTGCATTCTGATAGAAGACTTTAAAAAAAGATATGTAGTTACCATTGTTACCCTGTAGGCATCTACTAAATTAAGCTATGTATTTTTTCACATTAGCTGTTTAATTAGTCTGCAGCTGCATGGTTTGATGGACTAGATCCAAAAGCAGGGGAAATAGGCAACACAGGGGAAATAGTGGAAGAGTGGCAGTAACTGCTCGGCATAAAAACACGTTTGCTGCCGGTTGCTGATCTCCTTTAACGAAAATGCTGTGGTTCGTTTTGGTTTTGGTTTGTTTTGCTGCCGGGGCGCAGCGGGGCGGGGCCGGCGGGGAAGCGGTTCCGGGGCCGGGAGGGCGGTGCCGCGGCTCATGTGACAGCGGCTCCGAGGGGAAGCGGCGGCGGCGGAGCCGTGCGGGGCGCGCCGGGGGCGCCGACAGGTACGGCGGGCCGGGCAGGGGGCGCCCCCCGCTCCCGGTGTGCGGTGGTCTCGGCCCAGCCGAGCGCCCTTCCCGGCGCGGCTGTACCACGGCGGCGGGACGGGGGGGTGGCGGCCGGCCGGGCCTCGGGGACGGAGAGCCCTCCCCTCCCTCCGGCCGCTCCCCTCCTGGGAGGTGGTGGCCGCGCCGCGGTGACGGGGCCGCCTCTCGTCTTGTCTCGCAGGACCGCGGAGGTGGCGGCGGCGGCAGCAGCGGGCGGGCCCAGCCATGGCCGACGTGAGTGCGGCTCCGCGGAGCGGGCGGGACGCGGGCGGTGGCTGTGTCTGTGGCGGGGGTGGGGCCGGGGGATGCCAGGCCGGGCCGGGCGGGAGCTCCGGGGGCGTTGGGAGCCGCCGTGAGTAACGCGCCGCCCGTCTCTGCCCGCAGGACCTGAAGCGGTTCCTGTACAAGAAGCTGCCAAGGTAACGCGGGGCCGTGCGGGGCGGGTGGGCAGAGCCATCCGGTGCCAGCCCTCTGCCACGACAGGGACACTTCCCACCAGACCGGCTTGCTCGGTGCCCCATCCAGCCTGGCCATGAATGCTTCCAGGGTGCGGTATCCACAGCCGCCCTGGGCAATAGGGCACTATTCCAGTATCTCACCACCAGCACAGTAAAAAAATTTCTTCCTGATATCTAAGCTGAATTTCCCGGTCTTCAGTTTGTACCCATTACTCCTTGTCCTGTCACTGCAGTTCCCGATGGAGGGTCCCTCTCCAGCTTCCCTGCAAACCCCCTTCAGATACCAGAAGGTTGCTGTGAGGCCTCCACCCAACCTTCCCTTCTCCCGGCTCTGCAGCCACAACTTCCTCAGCCTGCCTTTGTAGGGGAAGTGCCCCAGCCCTCTTATCAGCTTCGTGGCTTCCTCTGGACTTGCTCCAGCAGCTCCATGTCCTTCTTATTATTGGGGCCACCAGACCTGTACTAAACAGAACAAATGCTAAATTAATCAAAGTTTTCCCCTTTCTTGCACGTTTGTTCACACAAAAAAAAACCCTTTCCTACTAATTACTGTGTTTTTAAAATGGTGTCTCTTCTTCCCTTTTTGTTCTTTTCAGCGTTGAAGGTCTTCATGCTATTGTAGTCTCAGATAGAGATGGTGTGCCTGTTATCAAAGGTAACTTCAGCTTCTTGCTGTGCTCTGCAGCTGAAATCCTGATGGAACAGCAGGGGGTGGAGAAGTACAGAAAAGTCTTCTGGTTATGCCAAATACCCGAATATCCCAAGTGGTAGAGTTAAATTGGACTTTAAGTAGAAGTTCAGTAGTTGATTATGTACCTCTTTAAATATATCCTTTTGTTTGTGTCCTCAGTAACTGTAGTCCATGGAAGCTTTTTTTCCTCTGTGACAGGGATTGGAGTGCTGTAAGGTCCTTGTATCTTTAAGTCCCTCACAGGCTGATTGATACTAAGTGGTAGACAGAGCTTGGCATTGTTTTGTTGGCTTTTTTGGTACTGAAGTTTTTATGTTCTGCAGTCCTTGTTGCAGATGTTTTTGGCTTGTGAGTGCAATAGTTTAAGGATACAAAGTTTCAGGTATTGCAGATTTATTTTGTTCAGTGCCCCAGAGTATTCAAACACCCAGCAGAACTTGCACATCATCACCTGTCTGCTGTCAAGTGACTGTGTGCCAGTAATCTTTTCAAATGCTGGAATGGGTGCAGTGGGACATGGAACCAAAGGAACATCAGCACAGGAATCCTAAAGGAAAAGGATTAAAAAGGATCATAGAGAGAGCACTAGATGATGTACAGCTTGTGAAAACTGTTTGGTGTTCCTGTGGGAGCACCTCAGAGGTCTTGCATGTTTCTCTGCTTCTGGCAGAGCACTGAGCTGGGTGAGGGTTGGGGTGCAGTCAGAGGCCTCATGTAAAGATAAGGATTTTCTTGTTTTGTTCCAGTTGCCAATGATAATGCTCCAGAACACGCCCTGCGACCTGGCTTTTTGTCCACCTTTGCCCTTGCCACAGATCAGGGCAGTAAGTTAGGACTCTCCAAAAACAAAAGTATCATCTGCTATTATAATACCTATCAGGTGAGTAACCTCAGTGTGCCCTGTCCTCAGCAACATGAGCTGTTCTTGCATTACATTGAGTAAGAGAAAGAAGGTTATTTAAGCTCTGGTAGATTTTCACTAGGCTGCTATTGAAGTAATTTTGATTTGTTTCTTACACAGCTTTAGTTAAGCCTAAATTTCACAGTATTTTTTAAACTTCTGTTACCTTTCTCATAACTTGAGATTTACTTGTTGACAATGGGAAAGTGTACTAGTTCTGAATTTGCAGGAGATGTTGCTGATATGCTCTTCTGAATCTTTTATGAAGGGTTTATGTTCTTTTTTATAAACAATGTTTATAACTAGTGACACCTAACATGAATTAAAGCACCTGCAGCCTGCTTCATAGCTAATGCTGCTGCCAGTATGACTTTGAGGTAAGAACACTTCGAAATACCACTCACGTATTTCACAAATAAATTGATTATTTGTGTCCAAAAGTCCATCATCTACTACATTTCTGCTCCTTCACAAGTTCTGGTGGTCCTGAGAGCTTTTAATTACAGCTGCAGTAAACTGGCCAGCTGTTTAGCCTGCAGTGTGTCAAGCTTTGTTTGGAAATTAAGTGGGTGAGTGAGTTAGTGCATTGCTTTGACTCTCTTGATGCTGCTAGCTTACTGTAGTGCCCATGGTGCCGTTTCCCTGTAATGGAGGAACAGATACTCCTGTACAGGGAACAGCAGTGCAAAACAATAAACCTGCCTGCCCTCCTGTTTGCTGTGGAGGGTGTGGTCTCCACAGTGTAGTGTGCAGGGTCTGCAGCTGAGGCAGGCTTCTGGTGGACAGCATTGTGTAGAACAGAGTGGAGGTGGAGGGAAATGCCAGGTTTTCCATCTGCAGCTCCCTGTACTGTAGCGTAAGTTCTGTTGGTGTTTTTAGCCATGAATCTTGAGAAACAGGTACACTGAAAAGTCACCTCTGTGGCTCTTGCTCCTGCTTGTCCTTTAAACTGAGGAGGCTGCTTGTTGCAGAAAGAATTTTTGTGGAAAGAATTCATCAGAGCCCTGGTGTGCACGATGTGTTGGCTGCTGGCTGAGCACTTCTCTCTCCTTGCAGGTGGTGCAGTTCAATCGCTTACCTTTGGTGGTGAGTTTCATTGCTAGCAGCAATGCCAATACAGGTATGTCTGCACATGTGTTTTAAAGATTGCAGTATTTTAATAATTGAAAATAAATTCCCTGAATTCACCGCAAGCTGTGTTAGCTTTGTTCCTGCTGTGAATTTTGTCAGTGTATTGTGAAAGGTGTGAGTAGAAATTGACAGATTTTAGGTGTCTTGCTGGAGTTGTTATTCTTCTAGAAGCATATTTCTCCTGTGATTACCCTTGCCCATGCTGCGTGGGCAGTACTGTGCTGTACAAGCCAGCTGTTGGGTCTCTTTCTGTCAGTCAAGTCAACATTCTGCAGGAATGTGTGCAGATTTGTCTTCAGTTCTGTGGGTGGGGAAGTCCTTCAGCCAGGCCCTAGCCCTGCTGGTGAGGACATTGGCTAATGAATCTGAGCAGAAGGGATTTAGTTCTGGTGCAGCTTCTTGGGCCACAGTAGCTATGCAAGTGGCAAGGCAGTAGTGGGGGAGAGTTGTGCTGCACTGGGTGCCTCTTTTAGTGCCAGGGACTGCAGACACCCTGCCTGGGGGTGCTGCCCACTATGCACAGGAAAGTGAGGAGCTCACATGAAACATTTCAGGCTTTGAAAAACACTGCCTGTGACTTGGGAGGGGGAGGGAGCTGTGGGCTTCGGACTCAGTGATGTTGTTTGATGGAACATTCTGCCTCTTCTCTCTTGCCAGGGCTGATTGTAAGTTTGGAGAAGGAGCTCACGCCCCTGTTTGAAGAACTGAGGCAGGTTGTTGAAGTTTCTTAAGCCGATGGTACAGCCAGAGTGCAGCATTCCTCTGCAGCCCAGTGGACAGAAAGATTCAATAATCATCAGTCAAATAACACATCTCGGAAGAAATACCACAGCTCCTTAGTATACTAAGTAAGAGTAAATTGTACATAGTACTGAATCTGAAATGATCTACTAGTGTGTTGTAGGTGGATGTTACTTTAGGCCATGCTTCTTGTATTGTGCAGTACTGGAGAGCCCACCAAAATAGCTCCCATGGAGTTTAGCTCAGCCAGCTGAGCCAGGCCGGCGCCATGCCCTCGGCTCCAAGGAGCGACCCCCAGATCTCCTGCCTCACAGGGCACGTGGCACATGGCAGGGGTGTGCTCAGGCCGGCCACCACTGCCTGTGGGAAGGCGCATCAGGTGGAGGGAGTGAGCAGAGACGTGCTTGGAGGCATTGTGAGAGCAAGTGTGATAGCAGTGATGTGTCGGTACAATCAATGTCCCAGCTTCCTTACACGGGGGGCACTTTGGCAAGGGAGTGCTACTAATCTGGATGCTAGGTGCATCCTGCTTCCACTAGGAAGAAAGCTGTTTCTATGGAAGCTATTGCTGTAGGGATTTTCATGATGCCTAGCTAAAAGCACCCAAACAATGTCTCACTTCTTCATGGGGTTTTTGTGTAATATGGTTGTGAAGATCTCATGTCTCATAGTCTTTGTGTGGGTTCATCACTGGTGACACTGTCAGCTTATTTACCCTTAGGTTTTCTTAAGTAAATAAATATAAATAAAATACAGTATTTTTAAATGACAGAGCCTGGTCCACTCTTCTGTTGCACTGTAATAACCCCACAGCACATCTGCTTATCTCTAGAGAGAGCAGCTCTCTTAATTGTTTGTAAATGTCCAAACTCCATGAATTATACACTGCAAACTAACCAGTGTGTCTCTCAGTTGGGCAGTAAGGATACCAAGTCCCAGGGCAGAGCAGAGATCCTGTTGCTGGGGGTCAAGCCTGTGTTCTTAGCCCCATCCCTTGTTCCCTCCCACGTCCCCTTATGACAGCTGCCAGGCACTGCAGGTCTGGGGACAGCTCTGGGCACAGTCTGTGTCCCAGGCTGGGAAAGGGAATGCCATGGCCCTTGCTCACACCTCACTGACCTGTGGTGCATCAGGCAGGATGGGGGAAACAGTGGTGCTAGAAATGACAGCTGGGAGTTCTTGTCTCAAAAAGAGATTACAGCTTGTCAGTCAACCCTTTTCCATTTAAACTAAGCTGGATTGGGACTTTGGTTGCTGGTCATTACAGAAGCAGCTGGAAGGTGTGTGTATTTCTGGCAAAACGTGTTTGTGTTCCAGCAAAGGCCTCCCTTTGCTGTTTGCTTCTGTTCAACCCATCTGTCTGTGACAGCTTCCAAGGCCACCCAAGTGCTGTTTCTTTCACTGGCTTCAGTTTGTGACACTGTGCTGAGCTTGTGCCCAGTGTTTTGTGAGGCAGCCTGTTGCTGTGAAAAAGGGAAGGCAATGTTTGTGGTTTCCCCACAAGCTCCATTTCCAAGCCATGTTCACAGGACACCGATGCTGTTGGAGAATATAATCTCTCTCTTCCCCTTATGCCGCCTCTCTCTCACAGAAACTCAGCAAAGGTTTTAACTAAATGGGAGATGTGAGTTTGTTAAAGCTTCATTAAGGGAAAAGGGAGGACAAAGCTTTAGCAATACAGTGCAGGAATATAAAAGACCTGTGGTAGTTTTATAATGACATTTTATTCAGAAAACAGTCTGTATAAAAATATTTACAAATACTTTGAATTTCTAAGTTGAAATAAAATGCTATTTATATGTCCTAATTTAGATTTTCTTTCTTCTTCCAATGTGCTTTTGCCTTCCTCTTCTGCGCTCTTCTCCCAGCAAAGGCAATTATCAAACACTTTCTGCATGATCAATACCAAACACAGACTGCAGTGTTGCATAGCAGGAGAGGTTTGCAGATGCTGTTTCAGCACAAATTTGATTGCTATGCAGGGAGAGAGGGTCCCCTCTCTTTGCCAGCCCTCGAGGAGGCACAGAATTGCTCAGGGGATCTTGCAGCTGGGTCAGTCTGGTCTTTAGCCTCTCCAGTGGGTCAAACTTTGCTTCCAAAATGTAACACCTATTTAGAGTACAGCACCAACATCATGGGGTTTCACTTCTTGTCTCTCTAGTGAGCCACAGCACTGTTAAATGTGTGTCCTATGGTTTCTCAGAACCCTGGTTTGTATACAGATGTGCTTCCATGATGCTGCTCACCATTACCTACAGGTGCTGTTTGGAACAAACGTTCCCTTGTAGCCACCACTGTGGAATAAAGCTAAACCATATAAAAGTTTGTTTGACATCTGTCACTTTGAAAAGGCCCTTGAAATACTACTCTCTGGATTGCAATATAGATGCTATTTACAAAATGTAATTCTGTCATTTTTCTTTTGGTTTAAAGCCTAAACAGGTAATAAAAAGATATTTAATGTTTCCAGAAAGGACCTGTTTTAAATAAAAGGTTCAAGGTTACAGAATATGATACCAGTGCTTAGTTGTGATGCAGGTTGTAATAAATTAATGAGTGCTCTGAATAACCCCAAAAGTTTTGAACAGTGCCCACTTCTGTGATTAGGTGGCAGGAGTTTGAATTAAGTGCATTACAGGCATACACCAAACCCACACTCTGGCTCTGCAACCATCCCCACGCGTGACTCGGCAGCCCCAGAGCAGCCGGAGCTGCAGGATCCCGTGTGTGCAGCGCTGGGTGACCTCTGTGAGGGGCACAGACAGCACTGCAGACCTGAGGCTGCGCTCTGGTAAGCAATGCCTTCCCTTGGAGAGAGGCAATCCTGCCCGCGGAGCAGGAGCGCTGGCACGGCGCTAGGAACTGAGGGTGGCGCTGCGCTCCTCCAGCTGCTTCCGTATCTGTGACTGCAACAGAAACACAGCCCATTATTACTGCTTGGCGGCGTGCATGTGCCTGTGGGTGAGTACAGCCCACCCAATTCCTGGTAGTTTTATAGGAAGTAGTGCTTTCAAGCCTTCACACGGTCTCCTCATTCCTGCCATCATGACTCCAGGACACGCAGGCTGGGCTGATGATCAGCATTGTTTACCAAGCACATATAATGACATCCTTAGAGATGGAAGTAATTTTTTCTTACAAATGAGTGTGCCTGTAAAAGTGCATCCCAAAAATGCTGAAGTGGGTTTGCAGAGATATACATTATGCCCCTGTGCATGGCACTGATGAGGCCACACCTCGACTGCTGTGTCCAGTTTTGGGCCCCTCAGTTCAGGAAGGTGCCTGATGCCAGAAAAGGGCAGTGGAGGGGAAGGGGCTAGATCGTAAGTCCTATGAGGAGCAGCTGATGGAGCTGGGGGTGTTTAGCCTGGGGAAGAGGAGGTTCTGGGTGACCTTATCACTCCCTGAAAGGAGGGGGGAGCCAGCTGGGGGTTGGTCTCTTCTCCCAGGCAACCAGTGACAGGATGAGAGGACACAGCCTCAAGCTGTGCCAGGGGAGGTTTAGACTGGACATCAGGAGGAATTTCTTCACAGAAGGGGTTGTTAGACATTGGAATGAGCTGCCCAGGGAGGTGGTGGAGTCACCATCCCTGGAGGTGCTTAAGAAAAGACAGTGTGTGGCTATGACAGTGCCACAGTGTCTAGTTGACAAGGCTGTGACTGATCAAAGGTTGGGCTTGATGACCTCAGAGGTCCTTTCCAACCTAATCGATTCTGTGATTATGTGAAAATGCATATTCTATTCTAGCTGGTCTGGCAGCCAGAGCAAGTTCTCACTTGCTGGAGGTGCTGAGAGCTGTAGCCCTTGGGTGCCCCAGTCCTGGGGGGCTGTGCTGGCAGCAGCAGCACACATCACCTTACCAGCTTCCACCGCAGGATTTTAATCCACTCGTCAGCTTCTATCCCCGTTTTTGCACACAGGTAGTATGTCCTTAGTGGGAACACTAAACTGCAAGCAAACAAAGCTTTCTTAAGTTGCTAGAACAACTGGCAGTTCTCCCAAAACTGAGCCCAGCTGGCCTGTGCCAGCAGTTGCTGAGACAGAGCAGGACAGGGAGGCTGAGCTCCCCTTCAGCCACCAGGAGGGAGATTAACCAAGAATGGGTGACAGCCTTTTACAGCCCAGGGTCCTTAAGGACAAGGACCCTTCTAAGGATAAAAGACCCACATTTGGGCACAGAAGAGGTTACCATGTGACCTGTATCAGTGTCTGACCCCAAGATCCATGAGTCTAGGTGATAATTATAGATGCTCACAGAATTAGAAATGCCCACTTCACATGGGCCCAGCTTTTGCCAGGAGTAATTTGGCAAAGCCATGCAGGACTGACAGAGATTGTCTGACAGAAAGAGACTTGAGAGTTAGAGGATGAGCAGGGTCACAACCACCAAAGGACCTTTCAGAAACCTTTCAGAAACACACATTGTTTATATTTCAAAATGCCCTTTGAACTTCCCAGCAACATGGAGAAAATCCTGCAACCTACCAGAAACAATTGACTCTTTCCTGGGAATAGTCAAATTGCACAGCTGAGCATTCAGTTAAGTCAAGTGCTCGAATTGGTTCCGTAGCCTTGAAGAGAAAATTTTTTAAAATGCGGACACATGAAAACAGAAGATAAGGTTATCTCACTTCATCTTCAGTGCATCTAGACTTTTACAGGCACCTCCACAGGTTTTTCCAGGCATAGTTACAATGGCTGTAACACTATAAGCACAAACTAGCAAGCATAACATCAGTGGTATGACACAAAGTGAGCTTAATACAAAAAATGCAGGCCTGTTCACATCTGGACAAGCAACAGAGGAGATCTCTACTGCAGGAATGTTTGAGCTACATGGAGGCTGCTGAGGGTTTGGCTGATGCCTTGTAATGTGACTGACACAGCAGCAAACCTGGCACCACTTTCAGCCAAGGTTTACAGAGACAAAGGCGTGGGTATGGGGGCCTATCAGACCAGCCAGCTGTTGGAGATTGAATTAATTCCTAAGTGCCTTAAAAGGATGAAGCTGGGTCAGGACAAATGTAGAAGTGAAGGCAAAGTAGTGCTTGCAGCAGAAGTGATAGGTTTGGCTGCCTGAGAAGCATGTGTGCACAAACACACAAGCAAACACACACACACAAATATATGTGTGTAAAAGTTTCTTTGGGTGAGCTGAGGTGCAGGGATTGTGTATAACAGCAACCCATCTCCCTCAGGAGTTTCATTCTCCCTAAGTGTGAGAGCTCTTCCTCCCTTTGTTTCAGCCTCACGTTGTTAAGGCCTCAGGAGAGACAGCTGAATTGCTTTCTGCCCAAACACCCTTAGCTGTTTCCATGGTCCTTCATCAGGTGTATGGAGGTGTCTGTTGCTCTCTCATCTTCCCTTAATATTTTTGCTGACTCAGTGGCTGTTAGCAATACCCTACATCAGAAGAAAGCCCCTTGGGCTGTGGTGTGATACCAAATGCTATCCCAGGGTTAGCTGCAGGCTGCCCACCTGTCGGTCCCTGCAACCCTACAGCAACAACAGGAGTGCCAGGAGACACTGGAGCTGCTGCCTGGAAGGAGACTGTAGTCCTGACAAACACAGGAGCTCTTCTTGCCTGGTAAGTCACTAATGGAGTGCTGCTCTTTGAAATGCTATCCTGCAAACCTAAGTTGTCTTGAACTGAAATGAAAACTGGTGGAAAGCCCTGCAAAAACATAACTGTTTAGAAATGGTAATGTTTGGTGAGAGAAGGCTTTTGTGTAAAAATCTGTTAGAATCTTGAAATGGGGCTTGGCAGAGGAGAACAGTGTGGATGTGTTTATGAAGGAACTTCAAACAGAGGCATTCTAAGGGCAAAGAAACTCCAGCTGTGTTTCTTATCTTTACTCAGATCAAGATAGAAATGGAGCAGCAACTGTAAGGATGCTGCAGATTAATCTTTGTCAGAAGGAATTTTTAAATGAATAGTTTTTCATGTATCCTGTGAGACCACTTGAAATAAGAGGATGAAATCAAAGAATGCAAAGGATACTATCAGTATTTTCAGAACTATTTTAGCAGCATGCTCTCTGTCAGGTTGTGTCTGAGCTACAAATAAAGGTTGTGTTGTGCTGATAGCTTAAAATCCACTTTACAAAGCAAAACAAAAATGTATTCTAGGCCAGGTTGGGCAGGGCTTGGAGCAGCCTGGTCTAGTGGAAGGTGTCTCTGCCTGTGGTGGAGAGCTTGGAAGAAGAAGATCTTTGAGGTCGCTTCCAACCCAAACTATTCCACGATTCTTTGCAAAAAATCCCTGTAAACTCTATACAGTAGCTAAGACTGGCAGAGCACAGTAAACATAAAACTTACTTTCTCTTGTTGAAGTCATCAGCAAAACTGAATTTACTTGACAGGTTTGACCCCTCTGACAGTTTGGGGAGCTTTAGCGTGGAAAGCTGTGATACAGATGTGAGAAGCCAGAGAGACAAGGAGGCTGCAGCTGCCTGTGTAGATGTTTAAAAGGTGGAATTGGTGTTTGCTACTTACTGTCTGGTCTTTGAAGTACTTCAGTTCATTCCTATGCAGTGTAAACCACCTTGTTTTCCAGTTCTGAAAGATCAAGAACGAATGGTAACTGCTTTGGGAGAGTTTAGTCTAAAATTTCTTGGGGAAAGAAAAACTTTCAAAGCTGCTGGCTTGCCCTGGTTTACAGCTGTGCTTTGTTGTTGCTCAAAACACAAATTGTTCCTCTCTGCAGGGAAATACAGGTGGAGCACTTTCAGCTCCATGTTGTCTTTAGCTTCTGTGGGTGATCACAGAGTGGAAGCAAAAAGTAAGAGTTTTCCTTACCTTGACTATTTTGCCTTGTTTTATCAAATATCCTTCTTTGGTACCGAGCTGTGAAGTAAGAAAGAAAGAAAGGGATTGTGGTTAGAGGCTGAGCTCTGCTTCCATGTCCCACATCCCCCCCTTTGCCAACATTGGGAAGATGCATCAGGTCTTTGGGAAACTCCCCAGAGCCACCTGCCCTCACTTCAGTGCTCCCCCTGGGCTGATCCTGCTGTTTTAGGGTGAACATGGAGCAGTGCTGGCTCTGGAGCAGCCCCCAGGCTGGAGCTCCTGCCCTGCCCTTCTCAGCCAAACACAGCACAACAGCTCAGTTACTCTTCATTTGGTGAAGCTGGATGGCTGTCCCTGGAGGTGTTGTGACCAGGAACACGTGGGGTTTAACTGACAGTGGAATGATCCCCAGGAAAGGCTCCTCAAATGCAGCCAGGGGAAAGTGCTGTTTTACTGAGCTGCTCTCTTCTCTCAACCAGGCCCATGCTAGACAGGAAAAACCTGTTATGTTCGGTGTGCTTTTGGAAAAATTGGGGTTTGAACTGTTTCTCTGGCATCATGAGTGACACTTAGACCTTATCACTTCTTAGGTACTGAAAATCTCTCTAGGGACCTGGCTGTGAGATCTCTGAAAATCAAAATCTTGCCAAGTTACTGCTTGTTCTTGAAAAAATGTTACCTTATTGTTGGTGGTGTGTGGAAGTCAAGCTTCTTTGGAGGTTAAAGTGTAACTTGGTGATGAAGGGTTGGTTGTGAGACACATCAGAAGTGGTTCTTCTTGCAACTTCATTAACCCATATTAACATAATTCTTCCTCTTCCCCCCCCAAAATACAGTGTACAGTTAAAATACTTTCCTCTCTGTTGAGAGCAAACTGTTTTGGAGAAACCACCTGTCTCACTTTGACGTGAGTTACAAGGGATTTAGAGACTCCAACTGCTGTTCAAGTGAGTCTCAAATGTCAGAATAGGTGGCCCAAATGTATATGATGATTTTTTTTGTATGCATTTTTTAAAAATTCACGATAATTTTAATAATGATTATTCTAAAGAAAATATTCTAAAAGATAATGTGAGAATGAAAATCTTTCACAGATTCTTTGTTTGGATAGTCAGACTCACCCAGGTTTTTCCAGGGACAGTATTGAAGTGACAACAATTATAAAAGCCTTTATTTGCCATGGGCCTGTACTGAGCAAGTCTGTATTTGCTTTGCCTTGTTTGGCAGAGACTTCCTGTATTTACAAACCCACAGAGGGATTAATAACCAGTCCTACTCCATAGCTCACTCCAACAACCATGCTAGGCTCAGGCCAGGAGCACCCCTCCCACCAGAACACAACTTACTGAGGGAGCATTTGGGACAAGGTCACTTTCTGTCCTTCCTGTCTGCATTGCAGTGTGAACTCGGACAGACTCATAAATGGAGGGCTCCTCCACTTGCCGTGGGTAGGGATGCTTCAACACAATTAAAGTTCCTGGACAGAAAAGAGCAGGAGTCATCCATCTGGCAAGTCCAGCTTAGAAAATAACTTGTCAGTAGCTACATCTCTGAGGAATGGTTAACTTCACCTTCTCCTAAAATTAAAAAGGCAGCTGTGGAAACTGTAAACAGATGGTACCTTCTCAAACCTTTACCCTTGCAAATGCTTGCATGAAATCTCTTGACTTTTTAAGTTGCTTTCCTGCTCCAGAGGCTGGCTTGGAGGGTGGGCAGGATGCTAAACTAGACAGGAGGCACAGGAGTCATGGGGTTTGCCAACATGCCACTAGCTGGTGCTTAAATCACCTAATCTGTCAGAGCTTGGCTACAGGCTTCCTAACAGTAAAGCCACGTTAACATCACCCTCAACTGTTCTTACCACAGCTCTTCCCAGTTAAACTTTTCATTGCAGACATTCTTCTTTTTCTCCAAGCGAGGTCATGTTTATTGCATGTTCCCTGAAAAAAACCTGCATTCTCAATAGTGAATGCATTGTACTTTTAGTACAATAGTACTATTGTACATTTCAAGAACATCCTTGAAATAGTAACTGCTCCACCATCTAACACCATTCTTTAAAAATAGTGTCACAGCATTCCAAATGCTGCTCCATTTGCATTTTATGCTGATATTGCAGCTCTTAAAGAGGAGGGATGCTAGAACTGGAAGCAACTTGAACTTGAAACCTACAGATGTATGAGTAATTTAAAAGTATTCTGCAATGGGGAGGGTTAAAAAGAGAAGTGGAAAAATTGTATTTGAAGTAACCAGCTGAAATCTGTTTGTAGGCACAGGGGGTGTATGCAAATGGGACCTATTCAACTTGTTGTAGGTGGAAAGTCAACATTGGTTTATTTCTATCTGGCCTTGCAGAAAAATTATGCTTTACCATTTAAAATAAAATTGAGAACAGCTCCATCACCATTCCAGAGAAACTACTCCTGAGCTGTTGCACAGAATCAGGATATCATCATCTGTACCCCATGGACAAAAAGCTCCATTGCAGAAACTGAAGCACTAATATAACATTTTATACAATATTTGTTTTCTCTGTGGATTTTTTTATTTTTTGCCTTCACAAAGACAACTGTACAGAATAATCTGGTACTTATACACAAGATCTAGCAAAAGCTGCACTGTAGCAAGATTATTCTGCCACGTCTGCAACTGCTGATGCTTGGATTGGAGTTGACTCTGATGAGCCCCTACCTCATTTTTGACAAAACATGGTTATGACCCAGGAGAAATCTGACACCTGTATCTGAAGGAATATTGCCTGAGTGTTAATTCTCTCTTCCCCTCTACTGTTTTCCATGGTATTTTAAGGTGGAAGGTTTCTTGATAAGACATCCAATTTTTTTTTTTTTTAAATTTTGTAGCACATCTGACTTAGAGGTTTCACAGAGCCAGTAGAATCTGATTAGGAAACCTTATGGCAGCAAGTGTTAATCTCATCCATAGAGATCAGATAAAACCAATGTCTTGCTTATTAGTGTCTGTAACACATGCAGTGAAGGAGTGAGGAATGGGGAAATACAAGTTTTATGTCATCTGAAATCTTTACAGGGCTAGGCCTGTGGGTGCATGCTTGATTTCCCAGGAAAAATAGCTCACTGGCACAGATCATACATGTGGGAGCTCTGTGTTTGAACCACTCTTGAAAGCAATTTAAAAAGAGTGTTTTGAAAGATACAAGTGCTATATTGAGTGTAGAACAGCACTTTTCTTGGGGGGAGAAATTGGCAAAGGAGCCCTTGAATTTAATGTTTGGGTTAGCAGAGTACTGGTGCAAATTTAGTGTGTGACAAGGTACAGTTATTGCATGTGCCAGCTATCATTTAACTGGGCTCTTGCATACATAATTAGCACTGCTCTGAGTTATTTGCATACACTTGCCACAGAGGACACTGAAGTTTTGGGATTAACTTGTACTGACGTGTCTTCATCTCTTACACTTGAAGCTAAACATAAAACTGACATTGCCATGATAATATCCACTTTGTTTCTCCAGGGATTCTAGCCTGATGGCGTTCAATTCTTGTAGGAATCATGTTTAATATTTTGACCCTTTAACTCAGGCAGCACACTGGTTGTTAAAGAAACCTGTGGTTTTCTCTCTCCTCTTAAAAGCAAGAAAAATCACTGTGATGGCAGATGGCATCAGCATGGTGATGGCATTGCAGGCAGAACAGGAGAGTTGGTTAAAAACACATTCCCTACAGGAAGGAGGAGCATAACACTGTAGGCTCCTTCCTTGGACAAAGAATTGTGAGATGAAACCATTTCAAGTCACTTTTCTATTTATTTTATTGGGGGATTTCAAGTTCATAGATGAATATTTATTTCCTCACTATCACTGTGCTTTGGTTTTGCTGGTTTTGAGAATGTTCTAATCCTCCTGATATTTTGAAATCCTCCTTCCTCTGAGAAACTGAAAGGAGCTCACAGCCCTGGTTAGCAAAAGCCCAACAAGCTTATGTGTGGTTTGTCTTCAAAGAACTTGAAAGACTTTTCGAAGTGGAATTGATTTAGATACAAGTACAAATGTGAACTTATGAACACTTTAGCAGAAGATCTATTTGCTAGCACAACAGAAAAGATCCTTTTAGTTAGATCTTTGTGAAGCATGGCTACAAATGTGTTCACACACACAATATGGCTCTCCTTACCTGTTTCACTTCCAATTAAAGGCTGGTTTGCAAAGTGCATGACCAATTCTTTCAAGCTAGAAAATTCATTAAATCCAAATTTGAATGAAGTTCCTGTGTGCTCAACATGGAAGTGTTTCACAGAGTCTTTACCCCTAAAATAAAAGAGGAAGATTTGTCAAGACATAAATGCCAAAGGTATTTTGCAGATAAAATCCTTAAATAGCATCTTTCACTGCAGGGCCCCAGGTCACAGGCTGCCAATCACTGTCCTAGTAGTGATACTACTGCCATTACTGTCCCTCACTCAACAGAGCTGAAAATCAGATTGTAGTTGCTGACTTGGAGATATGAGATGATCACAGCCTAGAAAGGCCAAGTTGGTTAATTTAACTCTTGTATCAACAAAAAGACTCACAAGAGAGATTTCAAGCCTTCTGCCTAAATCCTTTCACTTACTGGGCTTCAGCCTTGAGGGTGTACTCAGTATGTGTCTTGCTCTTCAAGTAGCATCCCAATCTCACTGAAAATGTCTTCTGTTTCCCTTTGAAAAACAGGCTGTCTCTGTTTTGCACCCAAACAGGTTTAATAACATAATTTTACATACCTAAGGCTTTAGCAGTTGTTTGCTTTGTCTCTGTATTTGGATGATTGGTTCCACTAGGATGGGCACTGACAAACATGAACCTGGGTCCTTGTTCTCTAAGGGAAGTGACAGCTTTTGTTTATGAAACCTGATGGCATTTAGAGAAGTGTGCAAGGTCTCACTTCCTGGGTAGGCAATTATTTTGACTTCAAAGGACAGTGAAGCACTTATTGCAAGTATTTCTCCAGTGGAAAAGAGACTTTTGTTAATGTTACTAGCACCCAATGCAAACTGTCTGAGCAAAAACTTACACAGCAAATATACTGGAAAAGTGTGGTGAAGAAAATTAATTATAGCATCTCTTTCATTGTTCATTGCCACTTCCAAAGAAGATTATGGTTTCAAACTGGTATTTAAAGATTTATCTTTGAGCAGTATTTATGGTACTGTAGAAAACAGAAGAAGGCCTCTGTGGGCCTCCCACATGTTTTGTGCTACAGTAAGCTGAGGCACAACAAGACAAGTGC
Source organism: Melozone crissalis (assembly GCF_028551555.1). NCBI lineage: Eukaryota > Metazoa > Chordata > Aves > Passeriformes > Passerellidae > Melozone > Melozone crissalis. The sequence continues at coordinate 38,720,954 of NW_026535784.1, read as the reverse complement.
AAATGCTCAATGCCAGGGAAGAGCTGCTGTGACTCTGCTGCAATTACAGGCATTTCCATCTTTTTGTTTAATTTCTCAAGACAATGTTGCAATGAGAGCAAATTCTACTCTGCTTCCTACTTCCCTTTCAAACTGGGTAACGTAGCTGGGGGAGGGGATTTCAGGGAATAAGTGATCTCTCTTCCTACAGCTGTCAATAAAAACCTCAAGGGATGGCTAAGCAGTTTTTCCTTGAAAAACCCCAAACTATAATCATGACCAAAGTTCCTTGTGGGGCTGAGGCAGAAAATAAAGTAAAAGCTACAGAAGATATTTCAGGACAGAAGGAAAAGGACAGCTAGAATTGCTGAAGTTATCTTTTCTACAGAAATGTATCAGAACAAAACTCAATTCCTTATTCTACTATTAACTTTTAATATTAGTCAAAAAACTGAAAGAAAACATAACGTTAACCAGTAGAAAAATTGAAAAACATTTTTGAATCAAAATAAGTATTCAAAGGAGATGTAACAAGAGAAACTAGCAGAACAGAATAAAAGACCAAACTTCAGACTGGGCTATTCAGTTCACATGGTAATGCAGTGAGTAATTCTCACTATATGAAGAGCTGAACAAGAGACTGGAATGGGCCTGAAACAGACTTTTGTAGGTCTTCTAAGGCTAGAATCTAGTCAAGCAGCAAATTTATTTTCATTAATTAGCACTTGTGCTTCCTATTAAAAGAACTATTTAAATTTTGGTTTATTACAATAAGTTGTTTCCTGAATGCCCTTTAAAACTACCTTCAAGATACATATATATATTTTTAATTAGCTGAGGTAGCTACCTCAAATAATGCTTAACATTTTAAAATTAAAAAAAAATATTAACCAGAAAAACAATGATTCACATGAAATTACTTTTTTTTTAAGGAAAGCTATTGCTTATAAATGCCATTGTTCTTTTTGGCAACACTTGCACTGAATTCAGTCATTGCTAGTCTGAATACTCATTCTGAACCACCACCTGCAGATCTGTAGGGCACCCTTTGTATAAATGGCTGCCTATAGTGGAAATAATTTCAACAGTGTGTGTATAGGCACACTTGCTCCTAAATCTTCTGTCAGAAGCGGGTCAAAGACCTCCTTGTTGCCTTTCCTGGGGAACAGGGTATGTGCAAATCAGACTTTCCTCAGCTCCCAAGCAACTGCTCTTCCAGATTGTAACAGCTCCTGGTACTGAATGTGCAGAAAGCCACAATCTCAAGGGCACATGCTGTGCCCCTGTCAGGGGTGGAAATAACCAGCAGCATTACACTGATCAAAGTGACTTTAGAAAGTTACTGTGATTCAGCTGAGTTGTGGTCATGAATTGTTCAGAGGCTCAGTTTGCAGCAGGAATCAGCCTGCATGCACCAGTTTAAAATTTTGGTCTAGAGGCTGCTTTTATCACACAGCTGCCAAAGATTACAAATATTTTTAGGGCTGGTTACCTCTAACCAGCCAATGTGCAGGGAGTACCTTGTGTGTCTAACGCATGTGTCCTTAGGTTTCCTCAATAAAATGTTGTGGCTTCTCTCCTTCTAGGAGACTGTTTAAATGTGATTCCATAGTGAAGTAACCAGGCCAGGCTTCCTCTGCTCTGGTTGTATCCTGAACAGTTCTGTCCTAAACTGCTGTAATTGACTTCAAGGCCCTGGCATTGATCACTCACAAGCTGTTATTCAATTTAGTCACCTAGACCTGGCTAAGACTTAACCTTAGCACAGAACAGAGGAGTAAACCAGCCAAACACTGGATCATCCTTCAGAGGTGATGGTTCCTATACAGGGATTCAGAAACTAGTAAGATTAGCACCTGTTAAGTGTTTGCTGCTGTCCTCATCATAAAACTTTTCTATTCCCACCAGCTGTTTCTTAAGCTCTTTTAAATGACATGCAGATTTTTATCATGCAGACTGAAAATTTACAGCCATTCTATAGAATTATGTTTTCTATCAATGGGATTAATTCATAATTTGGAAAAATGAGAGCAGCTGTCAAATCCAATCATTTTTTTTCCCTCTAGCAAAATGTCATTCAGTGGGATTACAGCAAAAGGAATATATTTCAAAACAGTTTAAGCCCTAGGGAAAAAGAAAAACCTGTGATGCTTGGGACATTCAAACGTGGAAGTAAGTGCAGCATTAGATTAGTTCACCCTGTCCATAGCCTACCTTACAGAGAGGGAGTACAGATCTTCCCTTTCATTACTCTTCCTCAGAAGATAGCTCCCATCCTGCCCGTTGGAGAGCAGCAGCGCTTCTGCTGCGTGCCGGGTGAGATTGTCATGGTACCACCTGGGGAGACACAAGGAGACACAAGATTGTCATGGTACCACCTGGGGAGACACAAGGGGTTACAGCATCCTTCATTCTGGTGCTGCTTTTTGGAGCAGGGTTAGAAACGGCAGTGTTAGTTGCAGTCCTTCCTCTACAATTTTGAGTTACCACCCTCCTCACAGGCACTCACGGTTTACACAGATCTGTGCCTCTTGCAGTGGCCATCTTTTGACACAGTCAAAAAACTATTTTTCCTTAACACAAAGTTGTGTACAAACAGCTGAGTGTTTTGCTGGATCTAAAAACCCTGCCAATTCTGCTTGCATGAGCAACAAATTACCCAGGTCTGTGCTGATAAGGTGAAAGCAGCTTTGGGGGGTATAGAGAATCCTTTGTCTATTTTCAGAAGCTGCACTTCCTGACATATGTATGTTCTTTGGTACACATCCCCTTCTGGGCAAACAGGCAGTGCCTAAACTCCTCATAAATTCTGTATTTCCTTCAACGTGTCTTCACTGACAAGAACTGCAATTAAACGTGCTTGCCTAAGCTTAGAATTAAAGGGAAAAAAATTAACTGACAAAATGTCAGTGAAAATTAAGATAGCTTGCCATTGTTGCCTCTTGGCCACCTGTGAGCTGAGTAACAAAAGAAAACATTTAAACACTGTTTCAATTTATCTTCAGTGAAAATAAACTTCATTTTTATATCAAAAGTTTTGAAAGGACTTCACAGGGAGAAAGCCCTGCAAAGAAGTCCAGGAAGTGTAGTTTATAGGTTTGTTTCCATTCAGAATGCTCCACAATGGAAACACCCAGTTTTTAACAAGAGACAAGGATCTCACTAGAAATGAGCCTGAGACTGAGCACAAAAAACTGGAGCTGTAAAAGGTTGGAGCTGAAATCCTGCAAGGCATGTGATAATAACCATAGCCATGCACATACACGAGCCTCTGGAGCAGAAAGAGGGAGGGATAATACACCCAAGGCTCTGCTGGGAGCAAGCTTCCCTGGTCTGTGTGTGGAGTGGTGCCAGGTCACCTTTCCCTTCCTTTTAAATACCTGCAGCATTGGGAGCAAAGCCTGTCACTGCTTCAGCCAAAGAAACACAGTTCCACTGAAAGCAGAAGTGCCATGGCAGCACTTTCCACAGCTTGTAACGTGGCAGTCTTAGAAATGAAACCAGGTGTAACTGTATCCTCCTTCTCCTTAGCTGTTCATCCCAAATTTCCACCAAACTTGGCACCTCTCACAAAGCTTTAGCTCTGGATTTGGACGGCTGCCTATTTGAAAGGCCAGCTGGCTGATGAATTGCTTTATGAGAGACTCCAGGCTGTTAACCCAGAGGAAGAGAAGATCCATGTGAAACTCAATACAGGCAGGGCATTGCTGCTTTGGCTCTAGAATGTGGTCCATCTACACAGTAGAATAAAATAATGAATATTTAAAGAGTCAAAGTGTCATCCTCTGGAACACCTGTTAGCCAAAATCCGCTTTGGGATTAACTGCCCAAGTAAGGAACAGGCAAAGGTCAGGTCATTCCTGGTGTGGCAGGATGGTCCCAGCATGGCCAGACCTGCAGCTGAGAATGTTGCACTGTGCTTTGGGTGGGATTTCCTCACACTGTTTGGCTAACTTCAGTGCAAAAGAAGCAGATGTTGAGAAAATCTGTGAGTGGTCATTGTCAGGAAGGAAGCAGATTTAGTTTGATGTTGCTCATAACTGTGCTGTTACCTTATTTCCAAAAAACAGCCCTTTGCTAAACTTTTGAGAGAGAAGTCACTTAAGTTTAAAAAATGCTGTGTTTAAATTCACACTCTCTTTACACATAAAAGAGCAGTGACTAATGAAATGTTACTACTATGCAAAAAAAAAAAAAATACATAAACCAACAACAAACCCCTTAATTGGGAAAATAATGTTGTTTGAAAGCAAACTTTTAAAACTTTGCTGACAAGGCTGTAGCAGTTTCTTGCCTAAATATGCTGTCTCAGACAAAAATCCCTCAAATGTTACTATGTTCCTCTTCTTCAGCTCAAAAAATAGAAGTGGATGGGAGACAGTAATGCAGATCTTGGTGTCAAAGGGACTGCTACATGTAGTTTTGGGATTTTTCTCTTCCTGACTGTGACAGATGGTTTGATCAGGTTACTTTGATATTCCACTGTGAAAATGGTCACACCAACTTTGTTCCAATTGCATAAACACAGGTAAAATATTAAAATGCTGAAGAAAATTTAGAATTTGCATGACATGCCACCAGGAAGGTAATCAAATACTCACCTATACAGTCTGCTCTCACAATCAAGCCTGAGCTGACAGTACAAGTAATTTGGAAACTTGAGAGCAGTTGTCAAATCCAATCCAATTTTTTTTCCTCTAGCAAAACTAATCCCCAATGTCCTGTGATTAGACACTACTAGGTATACTTCACGTAAATTTAAGTATTTTTCACAGGGAGAATCCTTCTATTTATCTGTCTCAGAAAAAAGACTTTTAAGCAGTTCTTTGAAATTGGCAAGCAATTCAAGATGGGATTTATGCCTCATTTGGCAAAACTGTAAAAGGCAGACCACCTTCAGGTGAAGTTTAGGTTGTCTTCTGAGTTACACTGGGGCAGGAAACAGTTGATACAAAACACAATATTGTATCAACCTTCCTGCTGTCTTAAAACAAGACATAAAGGAAATTAAAATGCTTTACAAACACCCATCTCTTTGAAGACCCTAAAAGTCCTTTATAAGGTGAACTGTCTTAAATCTTCGGTTTTGAACATGCTGGATAAAGTTGGATAATCAGGATGTTTCTGAAGGTGCCTCCAAAAGTCACCTTTACAGAGTCTCGTATTCACTACAAAGCAAATCCAGAAATCTGCTCTGTACTTTGACACCTTTCAGACTGAAAGCCATCAGTAGTGTAAAAATTGCCTGAGGTTCTTGATTGAGATTTCTCTGAGAAACACAAGAAGAAAGATAGATGAAATTCTTTCCTTGCTTCAACCCCACTTCTTCTGGCTGCTCTTGGCCTTGTACACCCTCCTGGTATGTATACATACTTCTGGGAGGTTTCCCTTTTCTAATAATTTCATTTCTTCTATTAATAAAAAAAAGTGTGGTCAACTTTTTGGGGTTCCATTTCCACAATTTGACTAGCAATCTCGGGCTCAGAGTTTATAGCTGCTGTCATTTATCCATTCTTGTTACTTTAACTTCATCCTAAATGGCATTAAATCTCTTTATCCCACCCATGTAAGCATGCTTGTGCTGTCACTGTGTGTGGCTGAATGGCCATGCCATCCTTCCTGCTCTTTGGAATGGCCAGTGAAGGCATGTCTTAGAGTGGGCAAGCACAGCCAGTGAGACCACTTTTGCTACCCTTTGAAAAAGAAACCATTTCCAGACATCAGCCTATTGTTTATGCCACACTGCATTGGTGATGGCACAGAGGAAGGACTTCACTGATGGCTTTTACAGGAAGGAGAAGGAAGTGAAACACCCAGTGCCCCAGAATGCCCAAACTCATCAGAGCACTCAGCCTTGCCCTGAAGATCTGTCCCTCCAGACAGGATGCAATCATGCTAAAATCTCTTCTTAGGAAGATCTCTCTGTAGTTAATGCAGCAACTAGAGCTACCTACACCATGGTGAAGATCAGGAATACGTTACAGCAAAGTCTGGGGTGGGAAACTCTTTGTTCAGGTTAGAACATCATCCTCAAAATGTTCATTCATTCTTTAACAACCCAAGCTGTTCCAATGAAAAATGTTAATGAAACTTCATTTCTGTGTCTCCTGCAGATGAGTGCCCTTAGGTATGGCATCTATCAGTTATGATAATGCTGTTTTCAAAGCAAGCACCTGGATATTTTGCCAAAAAAAAAAATCTGCCTGTGTAAATAGGGGCTGCTGAATAAACTTGTAGCTGGCATCAGGTGGATAAACTTTTTAAAAATAACAGAATACGCAAGGAACACAAACACTCATCCATGAAAGGGTGAATGCTGACTTGCATAATTCTCTTCTGAGCCATTTTAATGTGCAAATTGTGTAACATCCAGTAGAAACCCTTGCTTTTCTTCCTCACAAAAATGAAAGATAGTAGCACCAAAAGAGAGCACAGCTGGAAGTTCTGGGCTGCTATTTGGTGCAAGTGTTTGGAGTGATAACTCTGCAGTATGCCCAGCTACCAGATGAATGCAGTAGGCAGAGGCACACTTGATTTTTGTGTCCTTATCAGATGTTCTCAGGCAGGTGTAGCCTGGATAGAATTAGAAACTCTGTACATGTTTGGCTTGCTTTTGTGGAAAAGTCGGGCAATTCAAAGTCCCTTCTGTGAAGCAAGAAGGAGATTCTTGGTGTTCAGCTGGGTGACCTGTGCTGTCTTCCCAGAAGCTCCCTCCCTGCTGCAGCAGGGGCAATACTGCTGGCGCCATGTGGCGGGGGAAGCACTTGGGCCCTCTGAGCTGCAGGAGCCGAGCAGGAACACAGCAAGTCCAATTTATCCTTTGTCCACCTCTGAAAGGTAACAACGACCCAGGTTACTGTGAAGATGAGCTCCCAGTAGGACTTCACTCCCATAGTGCTCACAGCAGCTATTTACCCTCAGTTGCCTGACTGGATTTTTTGTTGTTCGTTTGTGGAGGGTTTTTGTGGTGGTAGATGTTGGCAAGTTTTATGTTTTGTTGTTTTGGTTTTTTTATTTAATTAAATATATCTTCTACCACGAGGAGTTGAATTTGCTCACACTTTGAAACTATATTCTAGCCTCAAAGATGTATTCCCACTCATGTTAAAGCAGTAGTCCCCAGCACTGCTCAATGGAGCACATGGGAAAGCACTGACTTATCTCCTCTGGCTGGATGCAATGTTCTTCACACGCCTGTGCTCCAAAAATGACTGTAAAACTGACTCACTAGTTCTCTGTTTTTGGCACTCTGTATTTCAGCAACTTCCAGCTCTTATCTGTCAAGTTTAGTACTTTGGGATCTTTAATTTTTTTTTCCCTAATATCACACCCTAGAAGCATTGCCCATCATCTGAAAATTGCAAGAGTTCTCTGTACCTCACATCACTAAAAGTGAAGTTTTGGCCATGTTTTTAATGGTGCATGAGTAGACAGAGCTATAGAGAATCTCCAAAAGGGCAAGACAGAAGTTACAGATGTCAGTCAACCAAATTGGTATTTATTAGACATCCTTTCAATGTGTTACACTGAAATTCACAAATCTGTGTAAAGTACTTTGCTGGAATACAAGAAGGCCATTATATGGGGGAAAATAATTTTAAAATAGAAATAAGAGGAAATAATGTCATTGTATCCAGTCTTAAGGTTTGTCTTCTAACTGTAGACTTTCACTAGTTCATCTTTTGCTTTTCACTTCCATTTTCACTCCCCCTTCTTTTAACTGCCTTCATTCTGATTTTCACCCATTATTGGACTCACTTTCTAGTCACTTTAATTTTTATCTTCCTTAAATTAGAAAATAGAGATAAAAAAATTCTTATGACCATTTACCCTGTTCCAGTCTAACACGTTCCTCAGTTTCACAATTTTATTATCACCCGAATCCACAAATACTCGGGAAGCAAAACACCTGTACTTTTTTCATCTAGGCCTGTGGCTTAATTTTTCTTCTGTTGCTAAAGCTAGGCATGGAATGTATTGTCCAGCCTTACAAATATCACCTGTCATGGAATTGTCAGACCTGAAAGGGCATAAAAGTTCTGCTGCAAGGGGTGACAAAGATTAAGTTTGGACTGTAGAAGGAAAAAAGGCTACAAAAATATGTTTTCTCTCACCCTGTGCCTTTCACTTCTGATAAACAAAGCGTCACCCAGACTAAGCTGTATTGGGATGGGAGCTGTGCTGCCAGAGCCGCCTGTAATTACCGGGATGACGGGATCCTCCACATTCTCCCCTCTTACGCAAACAACAGTGGAATTCCCCGGAGTCCGTGCTCAGCCTCGGAGCTCCACGCTGCTGCCTCTGGCTGTGCCTCAGCTCTCACAGCAGCAAAGGCACTGCAAAAGGGACTGACTCCAGCAATAACCAAAGAGCCCCTCAGAGGAGAATCCCTCGGTCAGCTTCCTTCTCCTTTTAAGCCAAGGTGCTTATGTCTCTTTTAGCAAATTTCAGTGTTTCTGTTTAAACATTTTGGTAGATTTAGGGACAAAGCTAATCGGTGAGGCAACAAGTTTTTAACAACGCGTTCTGCTTTTGATCTTCCTCTTCATTAAGCATCAGGTCCACCTGTATACACGTCAATACAACGAAGCTGACTGTAATCTGAATTTTCCCAACAAGTTTCCATTCTGTTGAGCAGCTAACCTGGTAAACTACGGGCATATCCAGGTATTCAGCTTTTTCTCTCAAGAGTAAAGTCCTTCCCATTTCACACTTCTTTAAACCTTATCCAACTTCTTTGATTTTTGTACCAGAAATCAGAAGCTTTAAAATAAACTGCTTCAAATTCCCCCCCAAAGATATGTGAATGTTGAAGCTGCTTCTCATTTGAATGACCATTGTCTCTGTTGGACACACACTCCTCACCAGGACGGGGTCTCAGTTGTGCTGGACACTGCATCAGCTGTCACGGGAGCTCTGCACTGTGAGAAGGGGGCTAAGTTTAGGATGGAAAACCCTTGTGATGACTGAAAACTTCATTGTATGGTCTGGAGAGTGATACACCTATCTGTCACAGCAGAAAAAGTATTTACATTAAGAGATCTTTCAGATTATGCTACAAGAACGTCTGCTGCCTGAGGGCTTCTTTTTGCATCTTTAGGCAAAAAAAAAAAAAATGGGGGAAGAAAAGTGGCTTCAGTACTAGCTGAAAAGAAAGGGCCTTGTTTAATAATTTGAAGGGATTCTTTACCTGGCATTGCTTATTCAACTTTAATGCATTAAACTCAACACACTTCCCTGAAGGAGATGCTGAGTGTTCTGTGGAAGGGTGAAAAGTTTAGGTTTTCCATTGAAGTGGAAGTAAAATAAAGAAGGTACAGCTTTAAAAATGCATATTTGTAGCCTTCTAATTTGTACTCTTTCCTTCTTATGGATACCACATTAGGTACCACATCAAGCTCTATTTCTACAAGACTGTCTATGAGAATGACAGTCCTTGCTGCTAATAGGCACATGTTTCTGGCATATATTAACTCAGACCACACTGTGGAAATTAGTGAAAGTCTGGTAATTGGGAGTCATGCTTCCCACAACAGCTGCAACTAATTTTTCTTTCCTTCTTCCCTGTAGACTCTGTTTTAGGATGAGCATAATCTTACATATGTAAAGAAAAAGTATAAAATGGCTACTCTGGATACCACTGCAAAGTGACTCCACTGAATTTCAGACCTGTTAGGTGCTTCAGATACCAGGAATTTCATTGAAAGGTTCTTTTAAATATGGGAAAGTAGCACCAGTGTGGAGAGAGTGAATAAATCTGAGTGCAACAAAGTAGCTTGGAATTACTAAGTGAATAAACTGCAAAAATAAGCAATGGATTGGTCCGAATCCACAAATACTCGGGAAGCAAAACACCTGTACTTTTTTCATCAGTTCTTTTTGAATGCAGAGCTGATACTAGAACCTTTTTGCTTTGCCAGAATGATCACTGGCCTTTTTTCTGCCTTGCCTCCCCTCTGCATTGCTGCCACTGCTCCCGCCCTGCCTGTGCCCACCCATGCTGCTCCTCCAGCCCGTGTCTCTCCTTGCCCACGGCACTGCTGCCGGTGACAAAGGGACCCAAGCCTTCCTCCTGCAACAACCAAAACTAACTGGCAGAAAAAATGGGCCGGCCACATAAGATAGGGAACAAGGTCTGTTGCAACCTTCAGCCTTCCTTTTTGCTCCTGGGCTTTTGCTTTTCGGTCAGCATGGTGTCCTCGTCAAAGTGGCTGTGACTTGTCCGCTGCTGTCCCTCCCGATGCTCCGGGCACCTTTGGGAATTCTGCAGCCTCCCGGGGCCCAGCAAGGCCAGCACCTCTGCAGAGCCCAGGCCCAGCTACAGGGAGGCAGCCGAAGGGATGGCACAGGGAGGGCAGGGATCTGAGGGCAGGTGTGGGTTTGGTGCTCCCTGGAGACGCAGGGAAGTGGCACGGCACACCCTGGGCTCTGTCGCATGGCGATGGCTTCGAGGCCACAGAGGTTCTCCGAGGGAAGGTGCACCCCTGCCACCGGCTCCCCGCTGCATTCGAACCGTGTGCCCGCGCTCTCGGTTTTCTGACTATTCTTCATTTCTCCGGGTCCCCCGTGCCAGTCCCTCACCCCCATCCATCACCGGGACGAGGCGCTGGGCACAGCACCGGAGCGCCTGGGCGGCCTCGCTCAGACAGACCCGCCGTCCCCTCCCCATCCTCACTCACCAGACACCGAGCAGCCGGAGCCGCAGCTCCCGCCCCGCCAGCCCCCCGGCTGTCCCCAGGGCCCCGCGGTGCCCTTACCCGAGCGCCAGCAGCTCCCGCTCCAGCGGCTCCCGGCGCTGGGCCATGCTCGGCCGCTGCTCCGCGGCGCTGAGGAAGTGCGGCCCGGCACCTCCCCGGGCGGGGCCCGCCCCATCCCGGCCCGGCCCCACGGTGAGACCCCGGCCCTCGGCAGGAGCTGTCGGAGCTCCCCGGCTCCCAGCGGTGCCCGGCGTGGCTCCCGTGCTGCTAACACACCTCGGTGTATCGCCAGAATAATTCATACCTCCCGTTGCTACAACCTGTCCCTCCCAGAAGTTCGTATTCCAAAGCGTTTCGTTGTCCGCTCGTTTTATTCCTGCAATCAATCCATGAACGCCCCTCTCCTCTTCTGTGTCCGCCCAAGTGCTCAGCGAGGAAATCTGTGGAGGTGAAATTTGTGGATTATTCTGTAAGTGTCAGGTGCCCAGTCCTGTCCCCAGCCAGCCCCCAGAGCCCAGTGGGGCTGTGGCTTACAGCTTTCCATGGCCTTCCGCTGGATTGCCTGGGAATGGGGATGCTGCCTGCCCAGGGTCTGCCCCGGCACCCGGACCCGCCGATTTCTGTGTGATCCTCCGTGCAGGCTTTGGAGGGGTCACACTGTCTTTCTGAAACAGGAATAGGAACATAAACTGCTAGGAATTTACAGCTTCATTCCTTCTTTGGAAGTATCAAGAGGACTGAGCTTTGTGGATGAGAAATTTCTGAGCATTATTTGGTGTCTGCTCTTTCTAATGCTTAAACGATCTCCTGCAATACTAGAGGTTATTGGTATTCCCTGATACTTCATGGACAGTAATTATAATAGGTGTGGCAGATTACTTACTGATCTTTTTTGACAAAAGGACAGGACTCCACAAAAAAAAAAAAAAAAAAAAGACAGAATGCTCCTTTCCAGTCATAGTGAAGTTTTCACCAGGTATCCAGGACTAAAAATCACCTGTTTCCAGAAAAGCTGCTGGTATTTAGAGAGGATGGAACAGCTACTTTTTTTCCCAAAAGTAGTCATATGAACTGTGTGCTCAGCATGGAGCTGAGAGTCATTTGGAACAGGATTTTTTAGCCTGCAGATCCTGCTGGTCTTGGGGAATCAGTTTTGAAAGAGCTTTTTTAGCCTCCCAAATGGGAAAATCTTCAGAGAGGTTCCCTGTGTCAGTTCAGACTGTCCTTTTTTTGAGTTTCTAATTGTGGCTGCAAGGTGCTCTGCTTCTGTACTTACCTGTTCATGTTGACAGGCAGACATTCAGTTGTAGATAAAGATTTTGCAGATAAGCTGGGGGTTTGCTCCTTACTAGGAAAATGTAATTTTTTAGTGGGGAAAAATACTTTTTTCTGAGTTTTCCCCTTCCTCTATTGCTTGTTGAAAGCTTGTGATCTATACTCTGGTAACCTGACTCTGAAATCCACAACATTTGTTAAATAGATGCTTTGATGTCTCCATGGTTTGCTTGTATTTGCTGGATAGATTTATTTATTGTTGTTCTCCTGTTCTGTATTTGATTTAACAGTGATGGACAGTGATGAACCCATTCCAGGTTGTCTTGTCTGTTCTACTGATAGAGGCAGAAAAGCACCTATGAAAATTTCTTGGTTACAGAGGAAAAGGCACAGAAGGAAAAATTAATTAAATTCCAAGCAACAAAGAACCACAACTAGATTTTACTAAATTCTACTTGTATCACAAATGTGCATATTTGTGATACAAGTAGAATGCATGCTCAAAGGTGGTTTCCAGCCCTTGTATACACCACTGTGTTTTCTGCACCACTGTGCTGCGGTGGGAGGGGGTTCCCATCTGGGAGCAGACACTTCCTCTTACTCTGCACCTGACAGAGCAATGTTTCCTCTTCGTTTGTAGAAAAAAAATCTAAAAATAAATTTTTAAAAAAGGGCAGAAATTGTACTCTCATGCAGCAGAGACGGTCTTCCCCTTCAATGAAGTCCACTTGAATTTGGGTTTTTGGCACAGGGTAGCCACTGGACAGAGAGGCTGCAGATTGCCAGCTTGCACTTCCCCAAAGACAGAACACTTCAGTGTCTGTGTTTTGGTCCTGTTCCCAAGCATGGGCATCCCTGTTGGAGGAGTGGTTCCGTGTGCAGGGTGAGGCTGTGCAGAGCAGACCTGTAGATAGCAGCAGTGCTCTGGTGCCTGCAGCTCAGCCCGAGCCCTGCTGGCCACACAGCACCCTCAAAGGACAATTTGACTCTCTACTCATCCCCTCACAGCCGTCAGCTAAAAACCAAAGTGGGATTCAATTAAAAAAACCCAATCTCTTCAAGCCTTTCTTGAATAACTGCACCATCTCACGGGAAACAAACACCAAACCCCTATTGTTTTAAATTAGGTCATGAAAAACAGAAGAACTACAGCTGTCAGAATGGGGAGGGTCAGTAATGATCAATGCATGTGCAATTATTCCTTGTGTTGTGTCACACTAGGGTTATTCCAGAATGCCATATTTACCAGCAGACTTCAAAACCCAGTGAATCCTTTACAGTGCAGCCACCAGGTCTCTCAGTCCAGCAGGTGCTTGCTTTTAGGACAGTGCTTTTGGAGATTGTGTGTTCTGTTTGGGCAGAAATCGTGGGATGGCTAGGTGAGCTTCTATCATGTGTCCTGCAAGTGGTCAGGTCCCAGCATCATGATGGTTCTTCCAGGTTTTTGAGTTATTATTCAGCAATTGTTTAAAACTGTTTCGAAGGTTTAATTTTTATTTTCAGGTAGCTGTAATTCTGTACTTTAAGATATACTAAATTAATAAAGGAGAATTTGGCTTAGATAGGCATGTGACAAATACATAGATATGATTGCTGCAAAAGCATAATTAAATAACTCCAGTTACTTGACAGAATGTGGCAGGAAAGAATTGAAAATTTATTTTTTTTCCTTTAACTATTTCACCTTCTAATAGCCTGAATAGATTACAGATAGCTGTGAACCATCCAAGCAAAGATGGTCAGTCACAAAGACAGTGATTCCATCCAAATGAAAGAAAAAACCCCAGAAATATCACAAAGCCATTGTTAACATGATTGGGATGAGGGACAGGTTGGGATGGAGCACAGTGGGCACCTGCAGAGCACAGGTTTCCTACACAACAGAGCTGGCCATTGATTTATTCATTTTAAGGTGATTGCATCTGATAATTTTGCAGTGCCCAAGACATCTAATCCCTATTACACTCAGGTATGACCCCATGGGATTCTGTGAAACCCTCTAAAGCAGCTACAGAAATCTTTCCACTGTGTTCAAACACAGGATGCATGCCAACATCATCTTCTGAAGTTAACCTGATTCTTCCCTTCTGAATGTGCCACAGATTGTCTTGGAATGTTTATTGGAAACAATTGTTAAGCTGGAAAACACTTCAGACAATGGATATCAGCATAGTGATGAGTTTACTTTGTGGATTTTGAGGCACCTAGGGCATGTTTATTCAATATGTTTCTAATGTCCACAGTCAGTACATTTCCAGAGCATGCCAGCTAGCCCTGTGTTGGCTGCAGTCTATTCAGACAGGAAACACAGAACAGTGGTCAGAAAAGGAATTTGAAATTACCCAGCTTCCTAGGGGAAAATGGCTTGAAGACAGATTGTGCCAAAGGAAGGGTTGTTCTTGCCCCATTTTCTCCACAGTTTGGGTGGGGCAGGGCTCCTATAGCTAAAGATCACAGTAGCTGTGCTGCTGTCAGGGTCCATTCCCCACACCTGGATTAGGAACACATCTCCACCTAGGCACAGCAAGAGGTGCAAAGCCATGCCCTCCCAAGCCTTTTGGAGTTTCCTGCCAAGTAGGATAGGCCCAGCCATGTCCCAAAGGAATATAATTATGTATGGGATCCCAGAGATATTAATTTAATAATTCAGCTTTATAAGTCTCTTAACTCTGCCCCTAGTGAAAAAAAATTAGCATTCTTCATATTCTTCACAATGTGACTTTTGGGACCAAACCTAGTTATAATTTCTAACATCATGCACTTTCTCCTCTTGTTTGCTCTAAGAAATTCAGCTACTTCTCTTGGGCTAAGTGCAGGAGGATTTTTTTTTTCTGGTTTTTGGACTTAAACAGGGACAGAGAAATAAGTACAGGAAGTTTCCCTTGATGCTTACTAATTTTTTTTCCTAGCCTTTGATTGCTGTGTGCATAACCAGGAGCTGGAGCATGTATATTTTGAGATGATGGTGGGAGATTAAATGCCTCTAGCTAGAACAGCTGTGTTGTTGCACGTGGTTTGGTTTTCACAGTTTCAATAATGTGGATAATGATGTGAAGATTATGTGTTTCCACTTTCAGTTCTACAAGGAAAACTTTCTAGGAATTTTGTCAATCCTCTCTTTAATGTGCATGTGTGCTTGAAGCCTTCAACACTTTTTTCATGTCCTCTTACACATAGCCAAAGTCTCTTTAAAACTTCCCACTTTAGAGCAGTGACATACTCTCTGAATAGATGTTGTGCAAGTGTTTTTCCTGTCCAGTCCAACCCCAAGAAATAAACCCAAACACCAAGGAATTATCTTTAAATTATAAAATGTGGGTGTCAGTACATGAGAGGAGGTGGGGGAGAGCAGCTCTTGCTGCCAAAGGCCAGGGTGAGGGGCAAGGTTGGAGACAAGCAGCTCCTCTTGTGGTGCCTTGAGCCAAGTGGCCTGCTGGTGGTTCAGCCTCTTTCCAAGAGGAATCAGACCTGGCTGGCAAGTCTGTGCTCCGAGATTAGCCAGGATTTAAAGATGTAGAGAGGAGGAGCCGCTCCAGACTGCAGGTGAGGAGGCGCTCCAGGTGGGGAGAACCTTCAGGGCTGGAGACCTGACTGTCCCCATAATGTGTCCTGCAGCAGAGCCCAGGGTGCCAGCTCCACCTCTGCTCTGGCTCCCAGCTCCTCACAGATGGCATTGCAGTACCCTTGGTCAAGGCAGAGACTGCACCCAGAGCAGGACTGACCCCACACACCAGTGTCCAGCATACACGAAAACTGATGGAGGGGCAGCATGTGGTTTTAGGCCTTGGTAAAAGTCTCATGAAAAGGTAGGCTTGGGTAAAAGTGTCATAAAATACAAAATGGAGCAGTTTAAACTAAAGACAGGGTAAGGGGGAAAAAAGGCTGAGAACAGTCTTACTTGCTGGCTTGTAAATCTGTTTGTTGTGTGCTCTTATTACAGCTCATAAATTGTTTTTTTTTATTTTTGCTTTTTGCAACTTTAAAGTTTATGTTCAAATAACATAAAATAAATTATGAGTTATATATATAATAAATAACATATATAATAAATACAATAACATATAATATAATACAAACATGTCTGTGCACTATCAAGCTTGATAGCCCTGTCACCTTATGGAACTGTTCATGGATGCAGAGACAAGCTTTAGGAGTGATACCAAGACCTGAGTAGAAAGGAGCTCAGAAGAAAAAATCATTTTACCCAAATAAAATTATGTTATGTCAGTAGCTCTGAAAACATTTGAATGCTGCATCATTTTGCATTTTATGGCACTGCTAATGCATAAAGCAGGATGCTGAGAATCTGGGTGAAAATGGGGACAGCAGCTTGCTGTCTGAGAGCAATGATTGTAAATACAGTGCCTTTTCCTTGCAGAGGGAGCATGGGTTAATATGTTAACATTATGTGAGCATAATATGTTAGGGTTATCCCAGCAGACATTTTGCTGGAATTACAGATGCCAGGCATTTTTCAGTGCCTTGTCAAAAGCACAGTTCACGGCCAGTTGCTAATTTAAAGATGTATATACCTTGTGAGGAGTCTTTTTTTTTCCTAAAATGAATAAGAGCCTAACCTAAGGAAGGGTGCAGGAGCTTTATAACTAATATTTTGTGGACCCTAATTGGTCTAATGGGTGTTCAGTGCACTGCAAATGCCTGGTATGGATGGCTGCTGCTCCTACCAGCACATGGCATCAATGACCATTTGCAAGCCAGCAGCAGCTTCATCTTCCATTCCATTCCATTCCATTCCATTCCATTCATGTTCAGGCACTTCAGTGACTTTAAAAACCAGCGCTCTGTCATATTAACACCTCAGAGCAGTCTCCTGGCAGGGTCCAGGTTTTAGACAGAGATCTTCTCCAGAAGCCTGGTCTCTTACCTGAGATATCTGTCTGGCCATGCTTGCAGGTATGATCTCTGCATGCCCATTTTGGGGTGACTGCAGTGGATCTCTCCTGCAGTAGTGGGAGAGGCTGTGCACATTGCTGTGCCCAGCACATTCTCCTTGCTCAAGGGGACGAGAGCATGTCCTCTGCTGGTTTTGGTGAGGGGAAAGCCGAGCTGGGATCATCTATGGAGGATTGTGCAAAAAAGAGGAGAGAGCAGTAGATGCAGGCAACCATTCCATGCTTTCCTGCTGAGGAAAAGCACCAGGACTGTTGTCTTTTTTGTATTTAAACTGTAGATATTGTCTTCTTTTGTTTATTTTCTTTTCCTCCCCAAGGCGAGTGCGTTTGGCCAAGTAGCACAGTAGGGGGTATTAAAAAATCCTGCCTGACCACGGTGCTTCCCTTCCCTATAGCTATTTATTGTACCATGGAGCACAGCAGCTGCACTGGGCAGCCACGTGACACACAGGCCTGGCCTGTGCCAGCACCTCAGCCCCTCCAGCCCTCTTATTTATACTGCGACTTTCATGGCAGCCATCTCACCCCACCTCACTGTTATAATTAGACCTTGAAAACCAGTTGAGATAAACATAACTCCAACATTAAAAATCTCCAAACTGATTGACATAAGCAAGTAAAGTAGTGTGGGGCTGGAGAGTCTGCTCAGATGTGTCCTTGTCACCGTGATTTTGGCAAAGTAGGCGGGCTCTGGTTTGAATGAAATGCAGCTTTCAGGTAGTGGTCCTTGGTTCTGTTACTTTGGAGCAGAGCAGGGTGCACTCATGTTTAACTGCCGTAAAGTTGATACAGCTCAGGCCTTGTCAGCACTGTGGGTGTGCTCCAAGTCCAGCCACTGATCTAATTTCACTGCAGATAGGCAAAACTAATCAAAGGACAGTTGTATCCTGCAGTACAGGTGCCTGAAATGCAAGCTGTAATTGAACAAAGAGAAAATTTTTGGATGACCCAAGAACGAACCAGTGAGGATTTTCCTGGGTTAAGATGAAGAAATAAGGAAATTGGGATTTGAGACACAAACCTGATACTGTAAAGAAAGCGGAGGAGGCTCTTAGAAATATGGGGTTTTTATTGTTATTATGGCCTGATTTGGTTTCAGGAGGTTAAGAATCTCCTCTTTGAACTCAGAAATTAAATTTGCATGTTTATTCAGTGTGTGAGTCAGCTTTCTTTCTCAGTTCTGACAGACTGTAAGTTTTAATACCTGGAACCAGAATTTGGGACCTCTTGTAGGCCACCTTTATTTCTCCAGTTTTTACATTTAGGGCATGTCATGGGTTGGAGGGGAACTGGGCTATGAGTGAGCCTACAGGAAATCCTAAGTTTGAAACATGAAATTCATAAGGTGCTAGCTCTCTACATCTTTATTTTTATGAACATTAAAATTTAATTAACTTCTTTCTTTCTTGGAAAGGATTTGATAGTCCAGGAGTCTGTTTGCCAGAGCTGGAATAAACCAAAACTTCATGGCCTGTAATCTATTAGGAAGTGTAATCATGCACAAGGGTCAAAGCCCCCAACTTACATCCAGGAAGTTTCAATTCTTTAAACTACATTTCTTGTCTATAATAACCCAGATCTTTGCAGCCTTAAAAAAAACATAGTGCTGACCAAAGTATATATGCTATACCCACCGAAAGCATTTACTAACTGGTGTAAAAATTAAATATTGCACAAATACAAAAAGCACAAGATCTTCATGTATAAATCAGGCTCCCCTGTCCTATTTTTGCAGGGGTTAAAGGAATCATCCTCACAGTCCTGAGGACCAGGTAAAATTCACACTCTAAACATCCACCAAAGCAAGGAGGCTTTACTGCAGAGCTGCAGCCCTTCACCACGTGTATGCTGCTCTTTTACCTGCAACACACAGAACTGTGCCACCCGAGGGTTTCACAGCCTGTGCCAGTGTCAGACAGAGTTCTGTGAGCTTTTGTGCTCCTGGCATGGCTCCAAACTGGTCACAGAATAGCACCAAGTATTAGAGGTACTTAGCCAGAAGCCCAGGGGGGCTGCATGGCTCAGTGAGGCCAAGCAGCCTGTACCACAGCCAGGAGCAGAGCACAGGTGCTTTCACAAGCAAATCCCTTTCTGTATCACCAATGAAAGCTTGGAAGTCATTGTCTTCTGGGATGGAAATGGCCTGGCAGAGAAAAGCAATGATGAGATTGAAGCTATTTTTAAGCTGCTAAAATGAAGTTGAGTTGTTTGGGAAATGCTGCTGAAATGCAAGGTTGGTTTAGTACAGGTTTAATTGCAGTCCTGAGCCTGACCAAAATAAATTGAAACTCTGTAAATGAAAAGTTCATTGAACAAAAGCACCCAGTATAAAAAGTGCAGGTTCAACATAGAGATCTCAGAATATAACAAAATGTTTATCTGCTTCAGTTAGTGAACATTATTTTGACTTCTGTATTAGTTCAAGTCGTGTCAGAGTGTTTCTGGCAAAGCTGCAGACAATGACTTTATAGCAATTGATCTGGATGTTACAAAGCTCCAAGAAGCTGAACAGCAGTTATTCTGTGGCATGTTTTGCAAGTGATAAAAATCCATTTAAATAACAGGTGCATGTTCATAATCATATTCATCAAAGGGGAACTGCACACCCAGCATACCTTGGAGATGTCTCACCAGTGCACAAACAGGGATCTTAATCAGCATCTCCAGAAAAAAAAAAAAGCAAACTGTGGAGTCAGGTGTGAGGGTGAAGGTGGGGGCAGTCTGGTTGATGCCAAGAAGCAAAATGTCACTTTGATTCTTCACCTGCTATCATGGTTACAAGAAATAACCTAGGCAGCAGCTCCCATCAGCACTTTGAAAAACAAGCTTTTGCTTGTTTGGGATTCAAGGCGAAAACTGCTTTTTGAATTTTGAAGTGGCAGGTTCTGCTCACATTTCTGGGCTGCTTCACATTGTGGGAAGGTTCAGCTGGCTGCTCTCTGCCACCAGCACGTAGTTAGGTACTCTATGCTTCCTTTAGGATCTAAATACAGGGTGTGTAAACGATCCTCCTTGCAACTTAAACAGCTTGACACCAGAAAACCCCTTATTTTTCTGTCCTCCTATTTTGCTTTAATATTTGAAATGTATAGAAATACAATACATTGAAGCAGAGCTGTTTCAGGGATGTCCAAGCATAAACACACAATCACACTGGTGAGTAGCAGCAGCAGCAGGGGAGGAAAGGGGAAACCTTATCCAGGAGGAGCTGGCACACAACTGGTACTGTGGGTCTGTCAGGCCCTTCAGACTGACACAGGAGCAGGTGGTTATCTGCAGGAGCACACAGTGCAAGGAAATAAAGGCTGCAGCAGATCTTCCATGATCAAGCCCCGTGGCTTCAGGGAGCCCTCATACTGTCAGATTGATAAATAGATCTTTCTTATTACAGACTTTTATCTTGCCAAAAAAGCAGCATCCACAGCAAAGTCACTGTGGAAATTGCCTCTGAAGCCTGCTGCAAAACTGGGGAAAAGATGTCCAGGACTGAGATATTTTGGAAGGATATCCTGTGCTTGCAAAATATTATTGAGCATGCATTGCAATCAAGCCAAGGCAAAGCCAGTTGGTGCTGTGGCACCTTGCTCAGAGAATGGGCTAAGAAGGCGTCTGTCAGAGAGCTCTTCCCAAAGCCCTCCCAGTGATTGTACTCAGAGAAGCAAGGGTCTCACATAAAGCTGGGCTTGCTTTAGGCTACCTTGGTGACCTGCTAAAGAGCTTGGAGTGCCAAATTACCAGGGAGAGAGAGTCCTTAGCCAGGCTTTTAAGTGACTCAAGCCAGGACAGATGGAAAAATGCTGTTCACAAGAGGCAATGTCCTTGTGCCCTTCTGAATGCAAAGAGGTGAGTAGTAATGTAGCGTTTTTCAGCAACATCAAAGTAGAATATTTCTTTTGCAAGGTCAGAAATAGCTCAAATTAGTCAAATGGTAATAACTCCATAAGCCATAGGCAAGTTTTGCTCTGTCAGTGCAGTCCATGCACTCCCCCATTTCCGCTGCTGCAGGGGGAGAGGGGCTTCCAAATCTGCTCTCACTCACCCAATCTGATCTTACTCTCAAGAACAGCTCATTCCAGCCTTTCCATCTGTACAAGAGGCTCTGAAGGTGTGACAAAAAGTAGTTGCTAATCATTTAATCTGTGCACCAGGGTGCTGCTGACAAGTCCAGCTCCCTGTAGAGGAGCTGAGTCCAAAAAGAAACTCTTCTTGTGGGAATTGCAGCACATAGGTAGGCTGCTGTGGCAGTCACAGTCCTTCAGAAGAAAATACAGTATCCTGAGTGGAAAAAATAGAGAAAGTGCCCTTCCTTCTCTAGCAAGGAGGTGTACTCGAGTATTGCTAAACTAGATGGGCTCCCATATGCCAGCTATGTGCTTGCAAACACCTGTGGCAAATCCCTTGGTTGTGTGAGGGATTCTTTCCCACCTATGTTTTATTTCAAAGGTTTCCTTTGAAAATAGAGATTTGTGATTTATTTATAGAGAAGAAAGAAATCAACATGCAAAGCTCATATTTCAAATTCTCACTGATTTTACGGCAGAAAGTCAGCTGTTCAGACACTTGAAAATACTTCTTTAATACGTGTTGGGACGGAGCTAAACATGTGACAGAGAGATGCACATCCACAAGTTCTTCTTGAACAACCATTCCTTTTCCCCTGCATTTCAACCCATTTCTAGCTGTTGTCTTAAAAGCCCTGTGTCTGGGTTTTTGAGTGAGAACATGAACCTCTTTCCTTTGAGCAGGCCTTCTGAGGGAAGGTGCTTTGTGTACCTTCCCTTTGCATGGATTTCCCCATCTATAAGGCAGGGCTGACAACTCTGACCTCATCTTCTGAGTGCTGCAGGCTGGCAGGCATGAGCCAAATCATCTCCTAAGAAGAAATAGTAACGTGTTTACTTCATGTAGGAACACAAAGCGCTGTGGTTGCAGACTCAAATGAAGAACCTTAGGGGCTCAAGTAGAGTGAGAAAGAGCTGTTGAAGAGGAGGGGAAAAAAGAAAGATCAGTTCTTTCAATCTTCCCAATTTCTAATCCATGGCAACCTGGTGCTGAGGACAGCTGAGGGAGCTGCACGTCACCAACACATCTCTCAGCTGCCTTGGCCACTCACCCTCCTTGCCCTCCCTTTGGGCTTCCCTGGCCATTGCTGGCTCTGTATTTATACCACACTCCCCAGATACTGCAGGGCTGGCTGGGGTGTGAATACTGCCAGACAGCGATTTGTCACTCCTGTCACTGTCCTGACAGGCCCCAGGATGGCACTAATATGGGTTCGCAATGGGTTTCTGTGCTGGGAGAATTCTGAGCTGCTTTCTGACACCATGAATTCTCCCACTGCTGAGCTCCCACCTTGGGATTCAGTGCCTGCATGTACACTGAGGGAAACTGGGACAACTCTGGGACAAACCTCTTTTGTTGCTGCCAGCATTGTTTTGAGCTGTGCCATGATAGACACGGGCTGTAAGGCTTGCTGCTTCCATAGCAGTGAAGAAGAGTACAAATCTGATGGGCTTGCTACCATACTGTTTATTTTGGGCAGAACTGGCTCCTCTCCAAGTGGCACAGAGCACAGCTTTGTGGCAGTCATGATTCACCCACCTCTGCTTTTGCAAACAGGCACCTGAGCAGGGAAACCAGTCACAGACATCCCTGGAGAGTGGTCACAGGCTTCTGGAGGTGTGATGATAAGTCATTCATCAAAATCAAAGACTTTGAGCGTTTCTGCGGCACTAGGAAAAGAATAATACCATGAGAGGATATAAAAGAGTGCAGAAGTTATGAGGGCAGAAAACAGTCCTTTTTCCTACCATTTTGACTTCATAACCAACAAGTTCACAGTATTCTAAATGCTTTTACCACTTGCACTAAAGCAGCAGTGAAGGAGAAAAAAATTGTAACCAAAAGAAAAATGCAGGCAATCTCATATCTTTTAAAAAACTAAGCATCAGAACAGTCTTTTGTTCCTAGTTACTTTAGAGTAGGTAAAGTATATCTAATTCTGAACTGTTGGGTAAGAAAATGATGTGCATTTGATACATGCTTCAAGATACCACTGGGGGAAAAAAATCCTTTGATATACCACATGGGGAAAGAGCTTTAAATCATTGAAGCTTTCTGTGTTTAGGGATGGAAATGATGGGATAGTGTTTCCATAATGCCAGCAGAGGAAAGAGGGATGAGAGTAGCCCCAGGCACTGAAGCAGCATAATAACACACTTGGGGGGCTTGGGTACTGAAAGCAGTTTGTGAACTCTTGGGAAGCATGAGAGCAAAGCAAAGCTCAGAGGTTTTCTTGCAGCACAGGACATGCACCACCAAACTTGCAGGCAAATGTTCAGGGAGCCAGAGAAGATGTAAAAGAGTAATGACAAGGTAGATAGGAACTACGTACAGGGTAGAAGTAATGAAGAAGGAAAGATGGAAGAAAGAAACAACCTGGAGTGGAGAGGTGAGAGGCAGGTAATAAAAGAGAAAGCCCAGAGCTTCACTGTTGGTTGTAGTTGTAGTCCTAGCAATTAGTTTTTGCAGACTATATTTAAATAGCTTACAGTACCTGTGGGCCATGGTATAAGCATCTGCTCCTCCTCAAAGCTAATATCATTGAGGAGAAATAAAAAAGGGAATTTGTAAACATGTGTCAGTGTCGGGGATCCTAATGCAACCTATAGGTCAAGGATATCTGATGGATATTCTCCTGGGTTTAAGTGGGGAATTGTATTACTGCTTTAAGAATGGTGGTAGGGAATATATTTTTTCATTAGAATGAGAACTAAAATCTTAATCTTTGGTTTAATTAAAATTATATCATTCTTTAACCTTAGCACTAAGTGTCTCTGGATCATACACAATCTGTGATAGAGAAACTGAGGTTCCATTGCAATCTGTAGCTCCCAAAAGATGAAGTATAACAAAGAAGTATAACAAAGAAGTCCCTGTCATGCATTAATGTGTGTGTGTACCCAGGAGGAGGGAAACACCAGCAGGCAGGAGCTGGAGAAAGCTGTCTGAGGAAGAAGCAGGTGTACCAGCCTACCTGTACAGTGCTGCCTGGATGCTGGCCAGGTGGTAAGCTGGTGGATATTTGGCACAGGAGAATTTGCTGGTTTTATAGTTTTGTGTCCAAGATGGACTGTGCTTTGGAAAACACAGGAACTATACATTGTTGGCACTGTTGGAAAGCAGCACACCGATGGCATTTGCTGGACACAGTGCCACCATTCTCCACATCAGGCTGCAGAACAGCCTATTTGGGAGAACAGTCAGAGGGGAGGGAACTCTTGCTTTTCTCAGTGCCAAAGCATTAATGGTTTATCCCTGTTGTTTTATGGGCTGGCCTGAAAGGACAGGGATTCCAGAAATGTGAGACTCCATCAGAAGCAGGCTCAGGAGGCCACTGAGAGCTGTGAAGTGACAGAGACACAGGTAGAAGACAAGAGGTGTATGATGGCAGGGGGCAAGCTGGGGAGATCCTGCTCAGCGCTCCTCATCCTGAGCATCCCCCAAGCTGGAGAATTTCCTCCCAGGGTGGAGGACGTGTGCTGATGATGCACAGCAGCACCTCATCCTTGCCCTGCAAGGAGAGAGAAAGGCTCGATGTCTGGGGGAGCAGGCTCTCTCTGCAGGTCTTTTCATGCCAGGAGCCGCCAGGTCTGTGTGCCCATCCTCCCCGGTGCCACGGCTGCTGGCTCCCCAGGGATGTGGCCCCTGTGGGACTCAGAGAACGGCACAGTGCCCTCCTCAGAGCTTGGGTTGACAAGGGCAGTGCAGCAACGTCAGCCTCCAGGGCCTGTCTGCCCTGTGGGGGTATTTCTGTTTGGGTGAACTGATGTACAGAAGGGTAATGTTGTTAAATGTTGGCATATAAACAAGCATATAAAATATTAGGGGAAAATTAAAGTCAGAACAGCCTGTGGAGGTCATCCAGTCCAACTTCCATCCATAAGTCTGTTGCCCACTCTCTGTGCAGCTATCAAGGACACTTGTATGAGTTTTTAAAAATAGTTTTTGTCAGTGCAGTAATTGCATCATAATTATCTCATTATGTAGCCATAAAAGTGAGGATGATGATAAGAATTCAGAGGAAAAAGAAGACAAAATGACATCAAAGCGAAGACATCAAAGACATCAAAATGACATCTTAACTTGTAATCCCCCAACGTTAACATCAGAGTTAAACCACAACTATGAATCTGGAATGTTACCCACTGATATGTGTGGGTTTGCATCTGGTCTTTTGGTTAAGTATTCAAATATGTATTCAAAATTATTTATGTAGTCAGAACACATATGGCCTTACTGAATTAAGTAGTGCTTGTTCACACTGGGTTTGCTGACCTAATTTTCAAAAAAGTGAAGAGGACGTAGAAAAAGGCTAATTTTTTTGGTGACAATAGTGAAAGCATAATTTCTTACACCATGAATGGTATGGTTATTTTCAGAAAGAACTGAGGGTCAAACAGCCTTTTAGGACTGGAAGTGTGAGACAATTGATAACCATTATACTGGTACTGTCAGTACTGTCAATACCATACGACACAAGAAGAAAAAGAAAATTTTAAGGAAGTCTTTCAGAAAGTTCCTTTTTTTGACATAACCCTCCTCATTTGTATACAAGTAGATTCAAACATCCTTACTTATGTGTCTGCTCTGTAGCACTAGCTTTACTGATGATATAGGAGCTGCTTGGGGGTTTTCATGATTTAAAGAAGCGTGGGATAATTTTATGATTAAAAAGACAGAAGTGTGGGATAGAAGGAGTAGAGGGTTGCAACCCTGCTCCTCATAGACTCTCTTCCCTGCCCAACACCTCCATCCCAGGGAGTATTTAACTTCCTGAGAAAGCAGGTTGTTTGAGATGTAAGTTAAAGTTTAGATACCTTGCTATGTGGCAAGGAAAACCATAACCTTGGATTTGGGTAGCTGGCCATTTAAAAAGCACCAGAGTGAACCCTGTGATGGTGTCAGCAGGTAGCTCTTATTGATGTGTGACATAACTGGTTGTGGTTTCTTCCTGGACGGATATCTGCACCTAAAAATAAATGTGACACAGTTTGTGTTTTTAGCAAGATGGCACAAATACTTTTCAAATTACTCTGTTGACTAGAAAACAATTGCACTTCACCCTCTGACGAGTGCTGGCACCTGCTGCCTCCTGAAGTTTATTTGCAGCATGAATCATCAGCGGGGCCTTGAAGTGCCATCAGTCCATTTTAGGCTCTGAAGACCTGGAACACATGAAGACCTGGCCTTTTATGGACTCCACCTGGAAGCCCTTCTTCTGCTGAAGCATCTGAATCTTTCTTTTGCTCCTCGTCCTGCATCCGTCCTGTGGGAAGGGCCTGTGACCTGCATATCCAAACGATGGAGTTCATGCTGCTGTGGCTGCAGTTTCTGGTCACTCCAGGGCAGTGGCAGCTCCTTTTGGCTCCACCAATCCAAGTGCTGAGGACCTCAGTTTCCAGATTGTGATCTCACTGTGCAGAAGCCAGGCACCAAGCAATCTTTGCCACCCTGTGGCCTGTAAAGGAAATGAATGAAATACGATCACATCCATAAACTAAAGGAGCAGTGAAAAGGATATTTCTGTACAAAGACATACAGGCTTTTCTCATCAAAAATGGGGTCAAAGCTGGTCTGTTCTATTACTTTCAGAGAGAACTTTTATGTGTTATATTCTTCCCCAAACTGCTAGTGGCTTTATAGCCATAATCTCTTCAATTATTTCTGCATGCATTTTGCCATATTCAGAAACAATTTACAACTTAGAGATACAAGGATCATAAATGTCTCTACCTCAGAGCTGCAGAAACTTGATACTTTTCAATGCCCTTGGATGCTAACAGTGCTGGGTGTTATTATAGTAGCATTTACTCAGCCACGCTGCCCTGCTGAATGCTGAGGGGCATGCTAAGAAATAGATTGGTCCCTTAGAAAAGGGAGTGGAAGGCAAGTCAGGATGTGGCATGGTTTCCCAGGCCACAGGGAGGACAGCAGCATGAGCTCCATGTCTCTGTGAGCCTCTGAGGCTGTTTGCAGCGGCAGTAAACTCAGGGTTTCCAGTGAGTGCAGAGCACACGTGCAAGGCAGCAGCGTGTCGGGGTGCCAAAGTTAACATCAGGTGAGCTGGCTCTGGAGTCAGCGGCAGCGCAGGCTCCACACCAAGCCCTGTGCAGGAGGGAGCTGCCCTGGCTGAATGCACGTGGGCATTCTGGGGGTCCCTGGGGTCTCTGCTGCTGCCCAGCAAGGTCAGGAATGTGTAAGGATGGGGACACACTCATCCTGAGCTGCCCTGCATGAAGTGGGCACGTTCTGGGTGTCCTTGGGTACCTCCTGCCATGCACACTGCTCCCGTGTGCCAGAGCCTCTCAAATAGCTCCTGAGAGCTGCACAGCCACCCCCACACTCCTGCACTAAGACAAGACAGCTGCAACTGATCTCTCTTCCCCTTTGCCACCTACTTCAGCCAGGCACAGCTGGCAAGGGCTTCACTTTCCTTAAAATTCCCAAAGGTCTCCTGCCCTGAATGAACATGACCCATGCAGAGCTTGATTAGACCGTCTACCACCCACAGCATTTCAGTATGATTGACTTAGACCCTGAGGGCTTTGAACCTGCTCTTCCTGACCTGGATTAGAGCTGCTAAAATATGGGCACAACAGATGTCTCCTCTGTCCCACAGGTGCCAATCTGCCCCTTAGGTGCCCCTACATGCATCTCCCTTGTTGCTGCAAGGTCCCTGCAGACACTGGCCCCATCCAGGAGAATGCCAGTGTTAGCTTGTTTAAAATGTGGCTGCATCATGCGGTATTGCAATAACTTGCCTGTAAGAGGCAAACATCTAAACTGAACATAAGCCATAAATTACAGCTGGGAGGCAGGAAGATGTCGGAAAAAATCCACAGCAACCTGAATTTTTCTGGGACTTTCCATGAGACTGTCAGATCAGCTTGAAAAAGTTCAAATAAAGCAAGTTCCCATCCACACCCTGCAAAAGCAAAAGCAGCTCAGTTTTGCCTCATTCTAGGCAAAAGCAGTCAAGCATTTTGGACAGAGGTCACTTCTGATCCCTCAGTGAGAAGCTGTGCCTTCTGTCTCTTTGTGCCATTTGGAATGTTTCAAGGCAACAAGGACTGTAATTTAGGGCCAGCACAGCGGAACGATTGTGACCACCTGATGAAGGCTACTGAAGCCTCACTGGGACCTTCTGTACAGAAACTTTTCATTGCCTCTCCTCTGTGCCACTGCACAAGCAGACCACACAAAGGACCCAAGCACAGCCTTGTTCTGGGCTGCCTTTGGGTGCAGGAGGTGAATTTTAAATTTTATCAGGATGCTGGTGAAGTTGGCTGCTTCTGGCTCAGGGCCCTGTGAATGTCTAATGAAGGTCAGAGTATTCTCCCTGATGGTTATCCATGCTGCTGGTCAGATGTAACGAGAGATGTGTGAAAGCACAGGCTCTGTTCTGCTCAACAGGCTAAAGTGAGAGCAGGGAAGGGATTGTGGCAGATATTTCCTCCCATCTGGCAGCTCTGAGAGCGCTCTCTGTATGGAGAGCTCACTTTCCATATGGAAAGGTCAAATGAACTTCACACTTACTAAATTTTATTAGCCAATTTTTGACATCCTTCCTGATGGCTCTACCACATGGTTAGCTTGAGCTCTTCATCCTTCATTAACAGTGATAATGATGATCATTTTTACGCTTAGCTCCCAGTCCCTATAAAAAAGCCTTGACCATGGGGATGCCTGAGGGCTGCTCAGCCTGCACTGCCTATGCTTTTGTGCAGATATGGTGCATTTACTTACCCTGCAGATTAAATCACTCTGAAGTAACTCACTGCTTAGACAGCTCACCCTGAAAATTTGGCAAGAGTATTTAGCACTAAACAAATGTGCGTAAAATAAACTCAAAGAAAAAGAGGTTTTCCAAGAGAAAACCAATAATTATACATTTGTAGTGACTTAGCTGAAACGCGCCTTGGAAGCATACTGCAATCAGTCTGTCACCAAAATGTGCTGTATTTTGAAAGGGATCCTTTGTACTTACTGTATGTTTTAGCAAAATACCCAAAGCTGCGCTGCAACTATGCCATGACGAGGTAGAATTGGTGTTGTGTTCTGGTATGTAGGTTGGTTTCCAGCATCAGCTCTCATTAAAAACTGTAATTTAATACTAGAATTTGACCATGACCAATGGATGCTCCAGACCAGTACATCTATCTACACTGCTTTTAAAAAATCTGATTAATATTCCATTTTAAATGTTTGAGATCGGGAAAAAAAATTAACTTCTAATCAAGAGCCAAGAATTTAACATGTACCTTGTCTGAGGTGTTGCTATGATTATTGATAGCATCACAAACTTTGCTTTGCTTTTTCCACACTTCCATATTGTTTTATGGAATAAAACTTTGACCTGCTTTTCCACACTTTCCCCTTCAATATTATTTTAAACTAATATTGATCAAAATGGAAGTAACCCCTAACAGGCAGACTACCACGGCAATTAGCCTAACAACTGGTGGATCCTCTAGAAAACAACAATTCAGGGCTTTTATTGTGAATTTATGAATTAAGGTTTTTTGCCCTGACTTTGCTAGTAACCTTTGAAGTACAGGGCTGTGCTGAAAACATCTGTTGATCTTTATACAGTGCCTCTATAAATAGCTAATGCAGCTATTGCATCCCCACCTCAACACTTGGGTGTCAAAACCACATTAATGTGACCAAAAAAAAATTGTCCATGGACAATACCAGGTTCTTAAGGCAAAAAATTTCATATGTCTCACTTCTTATTATTATTCCTGTCCTCTATTGAGATATATTTTGGTCCTGTCCAGCACAAAGGAGATCATGAGGATTCTTGCTATGGTACACTGAATTTAAAATTAGACTGAGTAGAGCTGCTAAAATGCTGCCTGGTCAATACAAATCCAACACGGTGCAGTGCCATGCTCTTTTGTTTAGAAACTTAGGTCAGGTGATGTCCAGCTGGGTGGAAATCTCCATCTGGTGCCTGGTGAAAGCGCTGGGGCAGCCAGTGCTGCAGGTTATTCAGCAGGTGGAGCGAGCATGCAGTTGTGCTTTCATGCTGGTGTAAATCTGGAGATGTGCTGTAAAACCAACAGAACAGCTGTTCCTCTGGTCAAACTGGGAGACGGTTCACATTCAGCAGCACCTGCTCAATGGAAAGTACCCAGATACGAGCCCAGGATAGAGTTTTATATCTCTAGTTTGCAAATACAAAAAATGGGATAAACTTTTTTGTTAAAAGTACATTGCATTTCACTTCTGTAAATGATACTCAATTGCAGGGAAATGCTCTGCACAAAAAGAACAGCAAGGTTACAGAATTCCAGAAAACTTTGGACTCGATGATCCTTGTGGGTTCCTTCCAACTCAGAATCTTCCATGAATTAGAGCATTATAAGGAATACTAATAGCTCTGTTGACTTTTCTGATTGCTAATGGAAGAGTGGATGGTGTCCTCCCAAAACAAAGCCACAGTTTTTGGCTTCAGTCACAGGTTTTATCATCTTCTGACAAGCGCAATAGGAAAAGCTATTTTTTTAACTTTTAGTGGTTTCCTTTTTGAGATATCCTTTTAACACAGGTGCATTTTTAATGTGCCCTTGCTAAGTATTTTTTTCACTACTTCTAGTACATAACTTCATAAACATGACATCTGAAAATAAGATATGGGCAGAATGTGATAAAAGACAAGCACGTCTTCACTTCTTGCAGCGGCATACTGTGACAGGACTGAATATTCAGCTCCCCAGCCATCTCCTGAGTAACCAAGCTTAGGAACCAAACTGCTTTGTTAAAAACAAGAATGTCATTACTTTCTTCCACACTGGTACCCAGAGAGCTCTCTGTGAAAGCCCAGTGTGGCTCATTTTCAGCGGGTATTAATGCATGTGGGAGCAGAAAGGTTTTGTACGAGTGCCTGTGCCTTGTCTGTCTCTTGTGCCAGCTGCAAAAGCCTGTGCTGCAGGGTGGCAAAGCTGCCTAACAGACGAAGGCAGCTGCCAGGAGAGCTGCTGCTGATCTCCCAGCTACTTCTCCTGTAACCTTGGATGACCATCATTTCTGGGTAAAGGGAGAGAACATGAACCTGTGGATTAGGATCTGATAAATCGTGCCTTTGCCCCAAACCTACGTGATCAGTTCTATCACGCCTGGTAAGCAATGGCCTCAACTGCGTAACCTGAGAGCCTGGCCATGTACAGTAGAGATCAGCCTGGGTCTGCTGGGCTCAGTCTATGGCCTGTACTCTCTCCATGGCTGCACAGCTCTTCTCAGGTTGCCATCACATCCCTGTAACTGCTTTTGGCTCTGTCTGATGGCTAAAACAACTGTACGGCCGCAACAGGATACGTGTTAAGTAAGGCTTTGTTGTCAAGTGATGCTGGATTTTTGCCCAACCACTTTAAGTGCCCATCCTCTTCAACATATCCATAGGAGGAGGTATGGAGGTTTCAGCAGAGAGCAGTGATTTGTCCAAAAAGATCAGCATGTTCTTCCTTTCATCAGTCAGGGATAAAAAATCATTCCGCTGTGTTCTCTGCTTGCTTTATATATTCAGTTCATGTGACTTACTGCACGGAAAGTTAAGTGGCTTGAGCTGCTGGTGCACCAGAATAAGACCTTAATGGACTCCTTTTTTTCCAGCATGGAGAGGAACATACCCTAGTTGAATGCATTTCAACCAGGGCTCAGGAGTTCATTCAAGCTAAAAATATCCCTGCAGTGCTGTCAAGGTATCAGGCACGAAGCTTATATATAACTACGTTTTTTCCACACAGGCCCACTCATGTGGGTTTATACCATTCAATAAAAGAGCACAAGGCACAAAGTAGATTTCATTTGCTTTCCCTTTAACTACATAGGCTCAGCCAGATCACTGATCCCAGTTTGGACAGAGCAATCCATCTGGCAGATCTTTTTATTGAGACCCCATAGCACACATAATTATGGATACAACACATGCCTTTATGCACCAAAGTGACTCATCTGAAGTAAAAAGCTAATTACTGTCTGCTAATGACAGACCAGCTGGGACTTTAGGTGGGTTGAACTCTCCCTTTGCTGGTTGTTCTTAAAGTTTTGGTGAAAAGTTATACTCTAGATGCCTTTTCTCCTTTCTGAGCTTAGTCTTGGCAGGGTCAGGACATAGGAATGGAAATATGTAAAGGGATAAAACTAAAACTCAGCTAAAGTTGTAGTTTTTCTGTCTTCTAAAGTACAGAGTAGCAGGTGTGAAATAGCTTTGGGGGAAAAAGCATAAATCTAGAGTCGCTCTTCTTTTAAAATTATTTTTAATCTCTTTCTCACCACAAATGCTAAAACAAACAAAATCTCTCTGACAAGGAGCACATTCTCAGCTTTGGCCCTTGAAGGGTCTTCACTGTTGCAGAAAGGACTGCTTTGGGATGATGAGGGGAAAATGCTCACATAAAGACATGCAGAGATGAGATGCCCCAACTTAACTGCTCTGCTTTTGCAGGTGAACAAGTGGCCAGCACCCCAGCTAGCCAATTTAAAGTTGTCTCAGGAATCTCTGTGCTGGTGCTGCCCTGCAGCCAGCAGCTAATATACAGCTGTTACTTGTGTCACTGGCTAGCAACCTTTTGTGCCATCTAGGCTTGTACTGCTAGTAAAAGAAAACAATCACCAGAGTGTGGCCAAATACAAGTTCCAGCTGGTCACTTCACTAACTGAACAATTCAGACCTCTCTGTTAATTTGGGTTAAGCTCAGCAAATGGTTCATAGGAGAAAGAGTTGTTAAGTTGTTCAAATTTTCTGAAACAGAGAGGGTTTTTTGCTTTCTTTTCCCAAACTTGATGCGCAGAGAGGTTTGGAAACCATTCAGAGACAGGAAGGGGAAGGCTTTCTTTTTTATTTCCCTCATCCTTGAGAGCTATCCAAAGCAGAATACAATCCATGCTCAGTTCCATGACCCCCCAGCCATGATGTGCTGGTGCAGGGGGAGGGATAAGAAGCCACTTGGCAACTGCAAGAGCCTCTGAGCAAAAGAGGCTTCTTTGGAGAAGGAATGCTGCCCCATGGGGGTTGGTTTGGGCTCTGGAGCTGGGGAAGAGGAGTGACCTGCAGCATCCAGCTGGGTCCTATGGGGAGCCCATCGCTCCAGAGGGTTTGCACACCAGCCCTCATTGCTGAGCAGCTACAGACTTGAGTCACAAAGTGGACAAATACTTCAGTATTTTGGCAGAGTGAACTCCACAGTAGCCAGTATTTGCCCAAAATTCACCCTGCCTCATTAGCAGGATGATCAATTTATCAATGGAGAGCCTCCACAAGGGCGGCACTTGAGGAGCAGGTTGGTGCATGCTGCAGAGAGGAGGATTCCCAGGAGGGTGTCGGGGGAGATGTGCTCAGTGGCTGCCCAGCCTGGGGATGTAAGTCCCAGGGATTTCAGAGGGCTCATCGCTTCCTGGGAAGCACTCATCACCTCCCAGGAGCAGGCCTGCACACCCTGTGCAGAGCACCCTACTGAACCCCACAGCCCTGGGTGCCGAGGCACCACCTGTGTTCTCAACATGCTGTGGCCAAGGGAAGTAGCAGACCTGGAGAGAGAGCCTCAGCCTCCTTGCAGAATAGAGAATACACCATTTTTGTGCTCAAAGTATTCCTATTTTTCCTATTTTTTAAAATATTCCTATTTTTCACTGTTGATTAAAGGAGTTGTGGGAAACACTGAAGTGGATAAGAAAATCACTAGTGTAGCTGTAGATAAATACTGTATGTTTTGTGTAACTATAGATAATATGCTATAGCATATCTACAGCTATGCTTTGATTGAGAGATATTGTATGTGTTGAGGCAAAACTTGAAACCGCAGTTTAATGAAAATTGCATTAAGCTTCAGCATGACAAGAAGTGCTCAGTTGATGAAGGATGTGTTCAGGTGCTCACAGTGTTCTAGAGGGTGAATTAACTCATTGCACAAGGTAAAAAAAAAAAAAAAGCCAACAAATCTAACTTGGTGTTGAACTGCTTTTTGGAGAAACAGTATTAAGATGAGAGAGATTTTTATTGCAAATTAAAAAGTATTTTTGCTCTGGTTAGATACACAAAGGCTTACTCACTCTAAGGGTGCACATGCACCTCTGTTAAATGTATATATTTGATTACAAGC
The DNA here is from genome assembly GCF_028551555.1 of Melozone crissalis. Lineage (NCBI taxonomy): Eukaryota > Metazoa > Chordata > Aves > Passeriformes > Passerellidae > Melozone > Melozone crissalis. Next base: position 38,686,925 of record NW_026535784.1, on the reverse strand, counting down.
TCTTCTGGACAGGTCGTCCTCCTGTTCTATGGAGAAATGCAGTTTCTCTAAGTTAAAACTGTGTTAAAGTTCCTGTAGAAACTCCTACTATTTCTCCTTCTGAGGCTAGCTATTAAGAGTTGATGTTTTATGGGGTTTTTTTTGCAAAGCATAGGCATCAAAATTTGTATAACTTTCAATAACATATTCTGCAGAAAAATATGTAAAACCTTTGGAGGGTAAAATTACAGAATAATCCCTCACATAAATAACCTTTTCTTACCTCAATTGTCAGCTGAATGTGAAGAGCTACTTACACATTTTTCATCCCTGTGAGATCTGGAAGGATCAAGGGCAAAACAAAAAAAATAAATTAAAAAAAAGTAGTCCAATTTAAATAAATCCCTAGCTCTAGTATTACTCAGCTTCTGCCAAGCTATCGTTTTCCAGTCTCATAAAACTGTCATGTCATTAGCATTTTGGGATGGTCTCCTTATAAACCTGACCTTTACAATGGATTTTACACGTGGATTTAAAAATCTTATTCTTACTTTGCTCTGCAGTTGCCTCATGTACTGACTAAAAGGTTTTGTCAGATGGAAACTGGCTGGATTCCTAAGTCCCCATGAGGCAGCCAGCTCCTCACCTGCAGTTCTTTAATTTGTAGGCCAAGGGAGCCATGGAGAATCACACACAAAAGCGTGGATGTGACCTTAATTCTGGGCAGGCGCGCCGCATGCGGATCATAATGGTGTTTATTGAGCTGCCCTATATTTAGCCCCTCCATCCCGAGGGAGCTTTGCCCTGGGGGCTGCTTGATCCCCCTTGTCAGTGCCAGGGGTGGGAGGCACTTTAGCTGCCTTCTGCTGTGAGCCCGGTGAGAAATGCCAGGGCACGGCGGCCGCACGCACCCAGCCAGTGACCAAACATAGCCCCGCGGCAGGAGCTGTGTGAAACCAGCAGGGATCGCTTTCCACAGGGCCTCCCGACATTATTTATTGAACACTGGGAGCAAATTAATCCAAATCCCACGCTGGCCGCTCTCCAAAGCATGGCAATTTCATGGTACAGTCTCAGAGCAGGTTTGCAATTGACTGCTGGAGTGCACATTCCTCTGTAGGAGCTCTTCTTTGTCAACAAATTGTTGCCAGAGTTCAGAACCCCTCTGCAAAGCAGTTGGTTGCATCAAGCAATGGTATTATCCCATATAAAATCCAGACTGACTGCTTGCATTTTTAAATCTAAAGTTAGTGGGGAAAAAAACTGATACCGCTTTGTGGTTTTGTGTGATGGCCCCTGGCCAGTTAAAAGATGGACTTTTTAAAATATTAAAATAATAAAACTAGATTTAACAAAATCTAGTGATAAAAATAAGAAATTAACAAACCATGAGAAAATTAAGAAAAATACCTTGAGTACAAATAAGTTGTATTTTAAAATATAACACAAAACATCATAAAAATATAATCCACATTGCTTCAAGAGATAATGCCTTGTTTTTTCATGTCCAAATACCCTGAACTTTGCAGGCAGGTTTTTAGCCTGAACTTCTCAGCTGAAATCTATCTCTATAATCAGTTTTGTGTAGTTTTAATGAATGGTCATAAATCATGTCTCTTTCCCCCCACCAGCTTGGCTGATAACAACTCAAGGAAAGGTCACGGTTTCGGGTTTTTTGGCAATCATCTCCAGAGTTCCAATAATCAGATACATCTGTGGTTCTCGGGTTACCCAATAATACTGTACAAAGAATAGGGTCACTGAGGAAAGTTCATTTCCAAAGCAGGTCCATGATTGGAGATTTGAGCAGACCCAGCCACCTGGGAGGGTTGCTCCTGTGGAAAGGGACTTTGAGAGACCTGGGGGAAGGAGCAGCAAAGTTGAAATCAGTCAGTGTAACTTCAGTTCCTGGAGAAATGTGGGCTTAAACTTTCACTCCACAGGCAAAGAGAGAGAGACATAAAGAACAGATAAATAATGTGAGTTTGATGGGATTTGTTCTTGGTGAGTTCTTCTAAAATGAGTCAATGGGCTTTGCAGAGAGAGCAGAAATGGTATTTGCCTTTTTCAGGGTGTGATTCTCTTCTGTTAGGCAGGTAGGAAAGCACTGTGACGGTGAAATTATGAGGTGAGAAAAGCCTGTTTGGATTGTGCTTGAAGGTCAATTACAAATACTGCATCATTTATGTTAGTAGTGAAATTATGGGGGTCAACACCATTGTGTTTGTTCAGTATTTTCATTGGTACCTGGCAGAAGAATGGAAAGCATGCTCAGGACAGCACTCAAGCTGAAGGACACAGTCATGCCAACATGAAAACAATGGATGTTACTCAGGGATGGATGAGCAGGACACAAAATTATTCTTCTCACTGTGGGAGAGGCTCCACCTGGTATCTTGTAGGCACCACTTCTGACTGCCCTACAGATGGGCTAAAGGACATCTGAAGAGCAGTGATGGGAGATGCACCTGGTATGTCCCATGGGTAAAGTGAACCTAGGCCTAGGGAAAGCTGGAGATTGAAGGAAGAACACTGTTCACCCTTAGTTGTGAAAAACCCTGTAGCATAGAGCGGGAATCCTCTTCTTCCTCCATCTGTGGCAGAAATAATGGATTAACAGCAAGGAGAAGCCAGATAGACCTGAGGACCATCTTTCTGATGGTGTATGGACAATCAGGTACCAGGGAATTGGGCAAGCCATGAAGCCTCTGCAAGCAGAAGTTTGTCAGTGCAGGCTGGGCAGGCACCTGCCAGGATGTTTGTGAAGGCAATGAAGTGTTTATAATTAGTCTTATTCAACAGATTCCCACAGTTTGCATGTGCTATTGCTGTCTACATGTAATAGCCACCAGAACATTCTCTTGTGTCACTGACATTGTAGACGCAGTTTAATCTGTCATGCACAAAATTCAGCAAGTATTTGATTTATTTTGTCTGAGGAGCAGACACCCCATATAAATACATGAACACATATTTAGACTATATCTGCAGCACTACTGAAAAGCAGGGCTGAAATCTAAACTCCTTCTGGGATTATGTTCCTGCCTGTTTGTTTTGGCATGAGATTTTGGGGTCTGGAAGGGAAGGATGGGTAGCGAGGGGGAGGATCTGGTTTAAAAACATCTATATCTTCTGCAGCCCTTGTAAGGCACCCGGCAGGAGCAAGGGCGGGGGGAGCTGCGGGCAGGGCTGGGGCTGCCGCTCCGGGGGCTCAGGGACACAGGAATGCACAGGGCAGCGGCCAGAACCTGATCCTGTCCCATCCTAGGAGGAAAAGCAGCCTCCCAGTCAGAGAGCCACGCCAGGGTCTTTGCATCATTCAAGCTCAAGCACTCAGGGTTAGGGTCTTGTGAAATCCACCCAGCTCTGGAGTTTCTTTAGGCAGGGCTGACACTCACTGAGAGGGAGAGCTCTGCCAGGAGGGAGTGCACATTTGGTTTCCATTTGCAGGTTGAGTGTTAAGAAGAGCCCCTCAATCTCTTCTACAGGCTCAGATGGAAAAGGAAATAAATAAAGATCCCCTTGACTAGCATAGTCTCTGTGAGAGAAAGGATTGAGCCATCCAGGTGTTGGTTTTCACTTAGTTTTTGCTTAGTACTTTTGCAGTCAGACCCTTGCTAAATGCTGTAAGAAACACAATTTTAGTGCAAGCTACAAAAATCTCATTTTATTTCCACTTGGTTTTGCTAGAAAACTTCCATACCAACGCACATGTGTGGTTATTGTATTTCCTCTCAGTATATCTGGTAGCACTTGGAGATGTATAATGTGTGCTGGGCTGCACTGTTTATTGCTAAGCCACAAATCCACCTCTTCCTTTCCAAAATGGAGTTTGCTCCCTCCTTCTTGGGTACTAGTCCTCAGAGAAAATCAAGGTGCTGTCTTCAGTTTTCCCTTCTCCTTAACACACACACACATCTAAATTCCAGTATTGTATTTTTTTGCTTTGATTTCAAAGATTACCACAGAGCTCACCCTGACAATGTGCAACGTTACCAGAAAACTACTGAGAGAAAAACTTAATCCAGCAGTATTCAAATACTACTCAAGAAAATAATCAGCCAAAAATTAAACCTTCTCCCTATGACTCTATCATTCTTCACTTCTCTGAACCTATAGTAAGTGTTTTTTGCTGTGAGCACAGAATTCAACAGAATCCTTGTGCAGTTTCCTTATTTTTTTGGTGAAAGACATCACTTTCCATGCAAGAAGCATAACCTTTCCTGCAGGCCATCTTAGTTACTGGAACAGTGTTTGTCTTCTCCATGAAAATAATATTTAGATTTTTCTTCTGTATGAGTCTGATTTTTATAACTCTTTTATGATGACTTTACACTGTAATAACTAAAATATTTGAAGAGGTATTAATGTTTCCTAAGGTTAAATTAACAGATTAATATTTTACCTTTCCCTAGTCAGAGAAAGCTCAACTAATTACTCCCCCACCAATTGTTCACTTCCTTGTCTGTCTCATTTAAAGGGGAAAAAACCCTATGCCTTCCTCTGTATGGTCTCCTATGTAACTGTATAGTTACAGTCTTCCTCATTCTTCATCTCTTGATTCCACTTTTAAGTGCCTCTTGTCAAATCCCTTTTAAATCCCACTTCCCTGCTACTTCCATGAGTACTTAAGGTGCAGAGCAAATTCAGCCTCTCTACATTTTCCCCATCACCTTTACCTGTCTGACCTCACCTCTAGGAGCAAAGGACACAATGTGGTTAAAGAGTGCATGTTGTTATTTTTACCAGAAGGAGTTTAAAAGTGGAGTACCTACTGTGTTACAAAAGGCATTAAACACACAGGTTTTCTGTGATTCTGAGGACAGGTCCAGTAACACTTCATGACAGATTTGGATGCAGAAATCTTAGACTTTGGTACCTTTAGTGAGTGAGACAGATTTAAAGGTGGAAACCACAGGAGAGTAATTGATGCTGATGCATGCCTCAGCTGAGTATTGCTAGAATCATCAGGATGACATGTTATTTACTGATATCCCACATTATTAACCAAATCACATTGATCTGATTATTAATCAGTGGAGATGTCATGCCAGCACAGAGCAAGAAATTGCTATTTGCAAGAAGATGTGATGGAGCTGCACTTTTCCTGTGTACTTTTGACTGTGACCAAACAGGTCTAACACTTTGCTTGCTGTAGAGCTTTCCTGGCAACTGTAATAGATACAGAAAAACCATAAACCCAAAATCATCCGCCCCTTTGCAAAGCTGCTGAAGCACTCTGATCCCTTGTGAGGCAGTGCCACAGGGGAGCAGTGCTGGGGAGCCAGCTCTGGGTCCAAGCTGTGCACCCAAGCTTTGGATGCAATGCATGGAGGCTATTAGACACCTCCAAAGCAGGCTTTACAAAAGCTGACACTGTGGTAGCTAAGAGGAAAGGCTGGGAAGAAGGCATTAAGCCTAAACCCCATGGAATTTTACGCTTTGCTCGAGGCCAGACTTGCAGCAAAGCGTCTCTGAGGAGCTGGCACGGCATCAGAGCAGAAATCTGTGACACAAAAAAGAGAGGAGGAAATCCTTCTCATTTTCCCCCACTCTTCTAACACCACACAGTGATTAGAGCACTTAAGCTGTGTGTCAGAGACTCACTTTTTACAAATGGCATTAGGATTTTTGTGGCTCTGTACCCTGCAGCAGTGTCTTAGTGCCCTGGGAAATACCCTGATCTGACAGCCTAAGGCATGCAGGCCTCCAGGACTAGCCCTGACTGAAAGTGGAGAGGAACAGGTGTGGATTTTATGTATGTATTTTTGTCACCAGGGGCATAAATTCCCTGTGCTGGAGATATCAGTATGTTACAAACATACATGTATGAGTGCTCCATTGTGGTTTCTGCCTCAGTTGGGAGAGTCATTGCCCGGGTTTGTCAGATTGAGTAGATTTAGTTCAAGATACCACCAAAGGAAAAGGGCAGAAAAAAACATCTCAGGACCATAGCTAGAAACTGGACTGTGAAAATAGATAAATAAAGAGTCAAGTTTCGATGCTCATTTTGGTGGGGATCTTGGCAGGAATACATGAACAACTGTTACTCAAAAAAACACCACCACTCTCAAATGTTGTGCAGGTTTGGGGAGCAAAGATCTGATTCATTATGTACTCTTAATGCAGGAAAACCAAACATTAGAGGGGAGAGTGAAGTGTGAGAGACTGGTTAGGGAGATCAGAGTGAGGGGCACTGAGAACCTGGGGTGGAGACCTTGCTTGAGAGGAGGCATCTGGCAGAAGGCAGAGCAGAAGGCCAGGCTGCTACAGCTGCCAGCAGTCACCCAAGTACAATGAATGATCAGGGTTTAAAGTGCATTCCGTGGCATCCCAGGCATTTGGAAAGGACTGTATTGGAGAATCTACTCTTAGCCCATCACCAATTAAAACTAAGATGTCTCTTAATAATGTGCTAAAATATTGTCTTTCTCTAGTTATGTTGTGATTTTATTGTGCTGCTTGAGATTTCATTGTGCTGCTTGAGGAGCAAGCCTGTAATATATATGGATGGGACACAAGACCCAGTGAAGTTGTTCGGGGATGAGGATGCCACTTAACCACAGCTCTGTGGAGAACTGCAGTCACTGTGTGCACCAGGGGAGTGAAGCTACATAAGCCTGGGCTAAGATTGAGGCTGAGGAAGCCTAGTGCCCATAAAAGCTGCTGCCTAACTTCTCACTAACAGCACACTAGTGAGGGCAGGACAGACTCAGTAAAGATGGGAAGCAGTTATCCCTGCTGCCTGGGAGAGCCTCACTGCACGTGACCTGACTCGCTCCAAACCCTCCAGGTTTGGAGGATGTGTCTTTCTGTTAAAATATCACGGGGTGCTTCAGTAGTATTTTCCATCCTGCCAATCTACAGCCTAAGAAATGACCATGTATCTATGTAGAGCACTAAAAGCTGGAGCCACAGCAGAGACCCTTATCTGGAACAGGCTACGAACCTGCCTTTGCTGCAGGGAGCCTCACAGGACTCCACTTGGGCTCAGTAAAGAAGGCAGGTCATTTTTCCTGGTGGCAGCAGGAAGAGTGGGAGGATGGCAGCAGGGCCTCCTGGCTACAAGGTGGGATGACGAGATGGGAGCACTGGGAAACCCTTGTTTTGACATGGAAAGTGCTGAGAAGACTTCTGGGATAGCATCACCTTTGCATCTTGGCTCCTCTATTCCTGTGGCATCCCTGGCAGAGCTGCACACCATGCCACCCCATGCAGCTGGAAGGTCCTGGATCCTGGTAATCACTTTAGGGATTTCCACAGCTCTCCTGCACCTCAGTTCAGTGTTACCAGCCCAATGCCAGCTTGCTCACCTTAGTGTTCAAGTACTTTAAATTTGGGATGCTGTTTTTCAAGCTGTGAATTTGAGTTATTATTTGCATTGTATAGCTGTGGGATACAACATTGCTGGCTTTCCTTTGTTTCTCCTCCTCAGTGTTTAACAGCTTGCCTTTTCAAAACTCCCATGGTGCTGGACTGATTTTTGGTTTGCCATCTTGGGGGCCGCTTCAGTGAAGCTCTCAGCTGCCAAAGGTCAGGCATGCCATAGAAATGCCTATTAATAGGCCTTAGGTGCTGGTTGTGTCTAAACCGGCATTTCTTGGAAAGAGAAATATTTCTTGGAGGCCGGTGGCTCTCTGGACTGCTGTATAGGTTCAGGGCCAGACTGCCATCCATAGGGTGTCCCTGTGCAAGGATGCCTGCTGCGACTGGGGACGCAGGGTGCAGGGGGATAGTTTAGGGAAGAAAACAGCTGTTTAGCCACTGCTACGTGTAGAACGAAGAGCGTGCGCTTGCCGCTGACACGCTGCGTGCTCAGCCAGTGAGAGCCCTGGGAGCTGTCTCCTGCAGCCGGTGCCGCCGGCTCCCCGGGGAGCTGGGCAGCATCTCTGTAGGCATGGGCAGCTCTCCCCTTCCAAGGGGTGTCCGGGCGCCTTTATTCCGGGGAAACACAGATGTTTAAAATAGGATTTCAGACGGCCTAAGTGACGCCGGCTCTATGTATAGTCCGCGTCTCGGAAAGCCCGCAGGACCGGGGCCCGTGCCGGGATGCGCAGGGCCAGCTCCCCCGCCGTGTCCGGAGCGGCTGCCCTGTGCCGCGGGGGGAGCTGAGCCCGGGCCGACCCCTCCGCCCCCCGGCGGCGATGCCCGCCCCGGCCGGGAGCCGGCGTGACGGGCGGAGGAGGGCACGGGAGAGGAGCGGAGGGGAGGGGAGGGCACGGAGGGGAGGGCACGGAGGGGAGGGCAGGGCGTGGGCGCCGCCGCCCCCCCGTCCCGCCGGCACGTGCCTGCCCGCCCCCGCTGGCCACTGCCGCGCCCCGACGGCCCCGGCATGGACGCGCCCGGCCAGCGGCCCGCCAGCCCCCGAGCCGGCCCGGAGGGCGCGGCGGCGGCGGAGCGGGACCCGACCCCAAACCCGAGCCCGAACCCCGGCCCGGAGGCGCCCGTCCAGGAGGTGAGGGAGGCGGCGTACGTGGAGATCCGCGGCTCGCCGCAGGGGCCGGAGGAGAGCCGCCAGAAGCCCGATCTGGCCCCGGCCGGCGGCGCGGAGGGAGCGTCCGGTCCCGCACCGGACAGCGGAGCCGGCGGGACCGGGGATGGCGACTCGGCGAGCGGCGGACCCCCGGCGGAGGAAGCGGGGCCAGCATCCTCGGACCGCGGGCGGGATCGCCCTCCTTCCCCGGCGGCGGCGGCGGAATGCGGCGCTGACACCGGCCCCGGCTCCGCGGAAGCGGCGGGGAGCGGCGGGACGCCGGAGGCGGGGGGCTGCCCGGAGTCCTCCTCCTCCTCCTGCCCTTCGCCCGTGACCAAGGCGGACGACTCTCCCGCAACGGGCGACCCGGTGTCGACGGAGGGCAAAACCTCCTCGTCGTCCTTCGGCTACGAAAGCGAAGTGGAGGATGAGGTCGCGGGGCGCAAGGCGACTCCCCCCGGCGCCCCCCCGGGCTCCCCTCCCGGCGGCGGCCGCGACGAGGCGCACTATATCAGCACGCAGGAGATCCAGCTCAGCGAGGTGGACCACGACATGGACTTCGACGCGGGGCTGGCCGCCCGCTGGGACTTCGAGGATAACAACGTGATCTACTCCTTCGTTGACTACGCCTCCTTCGGGAGCGACGAGACCCCGGGGGACACGCTGACGGAGGAGGAGGAGAATAGCTGCTACCTTAGCACGACCACCAGCGACCCCAACAACCAGACGGACAGCATCGACAACACCAGCAGCACCGAGATCGTCAGCCTTACCTCCGAACACGACACCCCCGGCGCGGACAAGCGCGCCAGCTCGGGGGAAAGCCGGTCCAAGCAGCCCGGCCGCCCCGGCGGGAGCCCGGGCGCCCAGCTTCTCCTATCAATCAAAGCCGCTTCCCGGGCTATAAATGAGTCTAGCAACGTGCACGGAAAGCAAAACACTGTTTACGCTGCCAAGCATGAAGGCGACATGAGTCTCCGTGTCGCCGCGGCTCCCGACCGCAGTGCGAGTTTAAAACAGGATGCGCTCCGCGACCACGCGAAAAAGTTCATCGCCGTGCCCGCGCGGCTGCAGACGCGCTGCGGGGCCGCCAGGGCAGGGGAACACTCGAGCGGCGCCTCCAGCGCCGTCAGCGAGCTGGACGATGCCGACAAAGAGGTGCGAAACCTTACGGCCAGGGCTTTCCGCAGCCTGGCGTACCCCTACTTCGACACCCTGCGCCCCGGCTCCCGCGCCTCCTCCGCCTCCCTGTCCGACAATGTCCTGGGCATCAACCGCTGGTCCACCTACCTGGACCTCAAGTGCGGCTCTCTGGGGCCGAGAGCCGACCCCAGCCTGCTGCGCTCCGGCCGCTCGCAGACCAAAGCCCTCGAGTTCGTGGTCAGCAAGCTCGACGGGGAGATCGCACACGTCGAAACGCCGCGGCGGCTGCGGGCGGGCTCCCGGGTGGTGACCCTGCTGGACCTCGGCGATGCCGCCGAGGCCGGGGAGCCGCCGGCGGCGGAGGGCGGCGGGAAGGGCTCCAGCAAGAAGTCCAGGTTCGCCTCCAGCCTCCTCAAAAACGTCATCTCCAAGAAGATGCAGCTGGAGCACGAGTTCAAGATGGAGCGGGGCGAGATCACCGACACCTCCTACACCGGGCCGGGCGCGGGCCGGGAGCCCGAACCCCCCGGCGGCGGCGCCGGCCGGGAGCGGCACCGGGAGGGTGGCGTGCAGCGGCAGAACTCGCGGCACTCGGAGGGCGGCTCGGACGGCGCCGCGGCGCCGGCGGAGGATGCGGGCGAGGGCGGCGGGGGCCGCTCCCCGGCCTCCAAGGCGTCGCCGGCCCGCGAGGGGAACCGCAGCCTGGACCGGGCGCTGTCCGAGGAGCTGTGCGAGGTGAAGCGCAGCGCCTCGGAGGCCATCAAGGCCACCTTCCTCCGCAGCCAGAACAGCGCCTTCAGGTCCTGGAAGGAGCGGGAGGCGGAAAGGAAGGAGGAGAGGGCGCCCGTCGGCAAGCTGAAACTTTCTCCCAAGAACGACTGGCGAGCCGACCTGGGTGAGATCTCTGCCGGCAAGTCCACCAAGATGTCCCGCCTGTTCGTGCCCGCCATTCAGCACACCCCTCGCGAGAAGGATCCCGGCAAGAGGGCGATCAAGTGCTCCGCCGCCGCCGCCGCCGTGTCCTCGGCCGCCGCCTCGCCCCCCGCCGCCAAGCCCAAAGCGCCCGAGATCAAGATCAGCCTGGGCAGCGTGCAGCAGCCCCGGGACGCCGCTTTCAGCATCGCGCAGCTGCTGACGCCGCAGATCGCAGGCCGGCCGCCCGAGGAGGGCAGGGGGCAGCCGCTCAAGCCTCTCAAGGCCGGCGACGGCACCGACAAAGTGCCGCAGTTCCTGGTGCGCGACGTGAGGGACAGCAAGTACAGAGCGCAGGGGATCCTCCACCAGGTGCGGGACGTGCGGAAGCTCATCAAAAGCTCCTACAGCGCTGACTCGGGAGATAACAGCAGCGACAAGGGCAGCGGCGCCTCCGAGCAAGGCGGCGCGGAGCAGAAGCCCCGGCAGCAGCTGGTCATCGCCGGTGTGCCCCGGGCGCTCTCCCCCGTGGTCATCACCTGCCAGGCGGTCGGGCACACCGGCGCCAAGCCCACCGAGGCGGGGGCCAAGGCGGCGGGCAAGGCGCCCGCCTGCCCCCCGGAGGGCACCGTGCTGGTGCACCGCACCTCGGGCAGGCTGCCAGTGGCCACCATCGCCCCCAACAAGAGCGATGCTCGCCAGCCCGCTGTGCTCAAGATCGTTTCCAAATCCTCCGCGCCCTGGCGGCACCAGCCGCCGCCGCCGCCGCCCCCCGAGAGGGGCCGGGGACCGGAGGAGGACCCGCGGGAGGAGAGCAAGGCGGCGCCGGTGCAGAACGCGCTGGAGAAGCTGACGGCGGCGGTGCGGAGCATGGAGGAGCTCTACAGCTTCAACAAGCGCGAGTGGAAGCGCAAGAGCGACCCTCTGCCCATCACCGACAGCCACGTCCTCTCCCTTATCGCCAGCCAGGAGCGGGGCGCCGGCTCCCGACCCGCCGCTGCCGCCGCTGCGCCCCCGCCGCCGTCGGCGGACAAGGCGGAGGAGCCGTCGGGGGGCAAGGGCGCGGGCAGCGAGCGGCTGCCCCGCCGCCCCTCCAACAGCGCCGCCGACAAGGTCTCGGCCAAGGCGGCCGCCTTCGAGAGCCTGGCCCGGCAGCGGCAGCGCGGCCCGCCGCCGCCCCGCACCGAGCCGCCCGCCGCCCCCCGCGCCCTCCTCACGCTCCGCGGGGCGGGCGGAGCCGCGGCCCCCGCGCCCGCCAAGCTCCCCCCCGAGGGCGGCCCGCGGGCCCCGGCACCGCCGCGCTCCCCTCGGCTGCCCGCGGGCGGCGGCGGCGGCGATGCGGAGCGCGGCCCCGACTGCGGGAACTATCTGTCCCTGCCGCTGAAGGCCGCCGAGCCCGGCTCCCCCCCGGCCGCGGCGGCCACGGAGGGCGGCGGCGTCCGGCCCAGCCCGGTGTCGGCGTCAGCGGCGGCGGCGGCGCTGTGCGGCCTGCAGCCCTTCGGCGCCGCCAAGCCCCCCGGCAGCCCCAGACCGCCGCCCGGACCCCCGCCCGCCGAGGAGCCCCCCGCCGCCGCCCCGCCGCCCGCCGAGGGTGCGCCCGCCGCCCTGTACCGCCCGCCGCTGCCCTTCGCCGCCCTGCCCGGCGCCGCGCCGCCGCCGCTGCTCTGCTTCTCGCCCTCCGTGCCCGCCGCCGCCACCGCGGCCGAGCCCTTCCCGCAGACGCAGCGCAAGGTGCTGCTGGACGTGAGCACCGGGCAGTACTACCTGGTGGACACGCCCGTGCAGCAGCCCCTCAAGCGGCGCCTCTTCGACCCCGAGACCGGGCAGTACGTGGAGGTGCCGGTGCCCCAGCAGCCGGCCGTGGCTCCCGTCCCGCTGCCTCTCTCGCCCCTCGCCCTCAATGCCGGTGCCTACGGCGCCACGTACATGCTGTACCCCGGGCTGCTGCCCGCGGCCGCCGTGCTGCCCGCCGGAGCCCTGCAGCGCCCGCTGTCGCACTCGGGCAGCGACGGCAGCGCCCCCGCGGAGCCCGGCAGCCCCGCCGCGCCGGAGGCGGCGTTCCCCGACAGCCCCTACTACGTGGCCGGCAGCAAGGGCCCGCCGCCGCCGCGGCACGGGCCGGCCGAGGCGAAGCCCGTCATCAGCATCACAGCGCCGGCCACCGGGCCGCGCATCGTCGCGCCGCCCTCCTTCGACGGCACCACCATGCGCTTCGTGGTGGAGCACCGGTGAAGAGCGCGGTGAGTGAGTGGGTGCTGCCTGCCGGGCACGGCCGTCACCGGGAGCGGGCAGGGCAAAGCGGGTTAATGGCCAAGTGGCAGCAGTGCCACAGCTTCTCCTCAGGGGGAGAGAGGGTTCACAAAGCGGCCCTCACTAGGGTGTAAAATATAGAAAGGTCAGGCACACCCCTTGGTGCAGTTCGGTAAAACTTGGAGCTTCTTTTCTTGGCCGTTTCAGAGAAGCACACCATAGCCACTCATCACACAGCCTGTATTTGTGCAGCCCTATGGCCGGGGCACCTCCCATTGCTCCCGGGGATGGCAGTGTGGTTGGGCATCTCTGGATCCATCATCTGGACCCACCTTGCAAGCCATGAAAGAGCCCCTTCACCTTGGCATCACGTTCTCCTCTTGTCTCACCTCTCACCTCTTCCTCCCAAGAGGACGTGGGCACCTCTCTCTTTCCCCTGTACCTGTTTCTCCCTAAGCTCAAGAGGAGTGGGAGAGGGGTCTAATGGAAGCAAACCCTTATTTTGGGTCCTTCTTGTTAGTGGGATGAGGGAGCAGGATGTATGGAGCAGGCCCAGGTGAGCTCTCCTGGAGCCATAGGGCTGCCGGCAGGGGCAGAGGTGCCCACAGCTGCAAAGCACGGTTTTACACAGCAGCTCTGAGCTTGTAGTGCCAGAGTCCTGACAGTGCCCAGCTACCTGGGGCTGTAACCCAGGGCCAGCCTCCAGATTCAGGGATGTGCCTGCAGGGACACTGAGTACCTGTCCTGGAGCACAGGACTGTGCATACAGCATGCACTGAAACCAGTGGTGCAAAACAACCAAGGAATGATGGCATTTCATTTTAAAAGACCTGAAATGTTACAGAAGTGCCTTCAGGACTGGTGTCATTGCTCCTTCTGCCCCTTGCATTAGAACGCATGGCTCACCTTCATCACGTGCAGTATTAGGCAAATGTTGGCTGCCAAATCTTCCATGGCTTACCAAGAATTCACAGAGTCAGTTTTTTTGGTATATATGAAAAGGCAAAGAGAAAGAGTGGAAGAGTGGCAACAGCCAGAAATTTGGGTTTGTCACCAGTTTGGGCTGAGCTTTGCCCAGTTGCGTGCTTGAGGGCAAATTTTGTCTTCCAGCACTTGGGTTATTTATTTTGCTTTAAAATATATATTTTTTTTTTTTAGTTTGCATCATCTACTACATAGTAAATTATTTGTTGAATGAAACATTATTTATGTGATTTATACACTTGCTTCTCTGCTTGTAATTATTTTATCTTGAAAGTTCCATTCTTTTATCTTGGCTGTGGAGGAAGTTGTTTTCATTGGCCCTTATGGATCACTCAGGACAGGCAACATGCCAGTTTAACTTGAGCTCTGCTGTGCTGCTTGAGTTCATCTTGCCAGGAAAATCTAGAACCTAGATGGAATGGCAAAAAGTAGTTCATTATTTTCTCTTTAGTCTGGAGGCTGGATTGAGGTGGCTAGCAGAAGGAATTTGTTAGATTTCAGATTAGAGATGTGATGTTTTTGAAAAGATAGGGTGTATAGTACATGTATTTGTAAGAGTAACTAAACAAAACCCTTCAGCTTTTCTTGTGTCTTTTTCACTCTTTAATAGTGAAAAACATCATATTTCCTGGTGTGCCCTGCCCCTCAGTTCCCAAAGGGTTATCCTGTTACCATGTTTTTAGCTTGCCTTCAGTGCCTGGTGAGGCAGGTGATGCTCTCACCAAATTGCTGTTTCTCCCTGGTGAAGTTAAAACAGCAGCCCTGCTTTGTTGTGCTGTGTCAGAGCTCTACACTGCAGAACTGTGTGAAAGCTGCCCCAAAACGCTGGTGGTGCATGCTCAGTACAGAAGGTCATGCAGCACTGTGCAGCCTTGAGTTTCATTTCACCATCCTGATCAATCTTTGATCGTGCCAAGGCATTTGTTGTCCAATACAGACAGGGGTGCTCCCATGGGCTGTCTCAGACCTGCTGAGGGAGGTGTCCTGCTGCTGGACAATGGATGCACTTTTTTCCCTTGACCTGTTCTGACAGTCTTGAAAGAAATAATTTTACCAGCATGCTGCAGGATGTGTTTAACTTGTCATTAGACTTTGGTTATTTCTTACCATCTTATGTCTCTGTGGAAAATTAGGTATATGCCACTGAGGAATCACATCTGTAGCCTTCTTCTTCCTGTTAGTTTCATTCACCTACATAACTTTCATGTCCCTGTGGATAATTTTTCATCTTCTTCTCTCTTTTGATGTCTACTTTTGTTTTCCATTATTTTCCTTTATCTTTTGTCATTCCATTCCCAATGAAAAGCCTTTGTTTGCTCAGTGTGGTGCTTTTCCCCAAGAACATCAGTATAATTTCATGTGAATCTAAGGGTGAACTGTTGTTAACTTTTTTTATTCCAGTTAGTTGCTTTCACACCAGACCAGGGTTTTTTGATTGCAGCAATGCTGTGCAGATGCTAACATGGATTTGAAACCAGCCAGACTTCATCCTTTGAGTGCAAGAATTGTATAAAGTACTGTCCTTTCAGGTCCCTTTTTTTAACTAGGCAAAATGAGCTGAGTGAATGTTTTTTCTCTCCACTCCTGAATTCCTTTCTGCACTGCACATACTCTCTTCTTCCTTTCTTTGCTCTATTTCTTTCACATCTTCATTCACAAATGTATCACTGTGTTAAGGACTGCTCCATCTTGGTCTCTGTCACCTGTGGGAGGTCAGTGGGACCTGAAGTTTTGCTGAAGGTGTGATGCCTGTGGAGGATTGACACCAAATCCCCTGCACATCTGCTGCTCTCCCAGCACTCCCCCTTGTATCTGGTGCTCTTTCCTGCATAATCATTGGGATAAAATGGATCCCAGCAGTTTGTGTTCTGACAAAATCCAAGCTGCCATTTCTGAACTATTCTTAAGTTTTTGATATGCAGAAAATAGTGGAAAATACAAGCATATTTCTGAGTGATATCTTATGGTTGCTTCTCTCCCTCCTCTTCTTCACTCACAGTAAATGGGGAGCTTTAACAACATCATCCTTTCCTGCTGCACTTCTTCCTTGATGCTAGTTTTCAGTTCAAATAAACTTGCATCCAGACCTTGACAGAACTGACCTGGAAGAGAGTGAACTGCCTGACAGGAGCTCATTCCCAGTATGAGTGAATGAAAATGTGGTTTCAACTTTTGTATCTGTTCCCATATTTTACCCTCTGGAGTTGCTGCCACGTGTTAGGTAAATAAATGAGAAAAGAACAGGTAGCAAAGTAAAAAGTAACTAGTAAATTGTACTGCCAATATTAGAAGGGTATTTTTATTGTTCTGTTTAAACCATGAACATAAACACCTTACAGGTACAGGAATGCATATGCAAATATACTTATCAGTTGTGTTTTCTTCCTAACAGCTATCACATAATCTATGCTTTCCTTTAAAAATTAATTTTGTGTGGATAGTATGTAAAAATTATTTTAAAGGCTCATAAATTGGAATTTGTACCAACTTTGTTTTAGTTGTTCCCTGTTCAGCAGGATGTATGCTCCACATTACTAAGCCAAGAAGCCAACTTACAGTGTAGTATGCAGTACATAGGACTTACTTATGCTGATGCCTTTGCTGAGAATTTAGTAAAGAATTTATCCAGTTTTCATGGGAAATACTGGGATATTCCAAGAACCAAACAGGCTCTAACATTTGACCTAGTAAATCAGTCTACAAATGGAAATAAGTGTGACTTTGTGCTCAAAACTGTGGCCATCTAGGAAACTTTTCAATAGTGCTGAGCCTTGGTACCAATAAAAGTTCCTGGTGGCCTTAATGACTCCTCCTGCCCAGGATGATTTCCTGAGCCAGTACTGAAGTGTTCTTAGAGCACTGGGGGTGGGTTGTTTCCCCTTTCCTGATGTGTTCCATGCTGGATGCTGTGCTGGTAAGGGAAGGTCTTTAACTGAGCAGATGGATCACTGAAATTCCACACAGGTCACATTGGCCTCTTTCCAGCTGTGTCCATGGGGTTCCCCAGGACCTGTCTGCTGGGAGCTGTGGGGTTGGAAGGCACAGCACGTTCCACACCTTGAGCAGCAAGGATGGGTTCTGCTCAAAACACCAGGGCTGCCCAAAACTGACTCAGTTTGAAAACCTGGGTGCCCTTGGCTGATCCTTGGCAGGGGCTCAGGAAATGAGGAGCAAGAGTAGTGTGGGGACAAAGGAGCCATTTATGCACCTCTCTGGAGGAGTAAAGATTGTTCAGATTGTTGTGGCAGCTCTCTAACAATCTATATTAATGATGCTTTTCTGGTTTTGTTTGTTTGTTTTTCCACAGGGATAAGGAAGAAGAATTATGCTTCTTTAATTTGAAATACACTTGGTAACTCTTCAACATCAATCCTAAAAACTGCTTCCACAGTTTTCTCAATTTTTTTTGCTTCATCATACAAAACAAGCATGTAAGTTTCTTGTTTTCTCCTAAATGCCCCCCTCTTTTGGAGTATGCCTACTTTTAATTATGTGAGCAGCACTAAATTACTGCATTAGTTTGTGCAAAGTTCTTTTTGTGCTGAAGCCGATCTGCAGGCTTTAGGCATTGCTCTGTGCTGGTAGCTAATGGCAGTGATGCCACTGCAGCTGTTTGTAAAATGCAGGGTGTAAATGCAGCAGTGTTTCAGTGTGCATCACCACACAGCTTCATTCAGGTCCCTGGAATGTGTTGTGACGATCCAGTGCAGCCTTGCAGCTCTTCAAAAAGGAATTAAAGCCCTCAGCTCTCTCCTATTGCATTAAATTAGGGTCTTCCATATAGATTTTAGTCACAATTTGCGATCAGATGGTTTTTTGTACTCTCTACTTCTCACTTGGAATTGCAAAGAAAGAGAGCTGTAGTGTTGGAATTGCAAAGGAAGAGAGCTGTAGTGTTAAGTTTATCCTTAGTGCTTATTTTTTGCCATGGTTCAAAACAAGCTGTGTAAATGTCAGAAAACACATTTGATTGCTTTCATTTTTTGTTTGCTCCTCTGTACTGTGTTGAATATCACAAGTTGCCTTAATTAGGACAGTGTTTAAATACTGGGAAATCAGAAATTGAATGTAATATTTTAAAATCCTGGTTCTAAAGGAGAGAACAGCATTTATTTTCCTTTAAGACTGCAGTCTATTCTTCCTTAAATTGCAACATTGTTGAAAACATAATCCTAGTCACTGCCCTGTGAGAATAATTTTTAACTGTTACAGCTTCAGTACTATGCAGTTGTTTCTTTAGCTGTTTGACAGGTTTATCTGAGGGCTACAATTACAATTTGCTAAGAAAATATTTACCTTTTGAACAAAAAATATACAATAAGATTACTGACAGTGCAGTGATTTATATGTCCAACTCTGCTCAAACTGATTATTTCTTGTTACCAGCAACTAGTTTGCCTCAGCAAAAGAGAATTGTTATTATGACACCAAATCTAAAATTCAATAGTCTCTTCCCTGCCCAAAATTTTGGCTAAGTGAAGCACTTTGGGAAGCAAATAAATGTAAGACCAAACCTAAATTATATAACATAAAGCTTTCTTGAAGTAACAAATTAGAATTTTAAAGTCTAAATGCAAATCCCAAAAGTCTTCATTTAAGCATTTGCCAGCGGGCAGGATTTTTCTCCCCCTGTTCTCAAGGCTTTCTGCAGCTAGGAAAGTTTCAGTGTTTCCCATTTTTAAAATAAGCCCTGGGTTTTCATTTTCCTGAGTAACTCATGACGTACAGAAAACTCAGGTAGAACTGTCTTCAACCATGTGTGGGAGATGGTATTTCAATGCAATTTATTTGTTTACAGGCACAAGTTGTAATTGCCCTCAGGATGAAACGCACTACAACTGTGCAGATAGCGAGTGATTTCTCATGTGCCTTCTCACTAATTTTCATCATTGTGCAAATCCAGTGAACATTCTTTTTAAAGAGCACAGATTTTGTAAGGCTAATCCCTGTGCTCTTCAGCTGTACAGTCTGCATGACAAGCTTTACATGCCCTCTGGGACTGGGGCTGACTGCCTCTTAAAGGAGATGAATGCTTCTCCCCCTCTCTCATGACTGCTAGGTCCGTAGGTGTTGTGATTCCAGTATCAGTGTTAGAACAGTTCTTGGGACTGCAGGACAGTGCAGGTACCAGAGTGGCTGGTTCCCTGTGACATACACATGTGCAGAATGTTCAGTATAATACTAGCATCCCTGTTCCACAATGGTCCTGTCCTACCTTTTCCTGTATCGGTGCTCGGAGCGGAGTTTCCCGTTGCAGTTTACAAGATATAGGTTTGCACACACAACCTCAGGTTTACAGTTTCACCCGGTGTACTTGAAAGGAAAAAAAAAAAAGCATAGAAAACAACTGCCCAGGATTTCAACATGTGTTTGTTGGAGGTAAATTTTGCAGGGTTTTGTTTTTTTTTTTTTACTGTCTGTGGAGATGAAAGCAATGAAATGAGGGAATACCAACAGCTATTTATTTTCTCAGGGGAGTTTACTTCAGTGGAATGTGTCAATCCTAATGTCAAACAGTGTTTACTTGATTTTGTTTATTACTAAAAAGACTTCTTGTTTGCATCAAGGGGTCAGTTTTGCAAGGTGCTTCAATAACCCAGCAAGGCCTTCACATGCATCTCCAACTTCAGATACTTAAGCAGATTCCTGGGGACTTCAGTGGAAGGACTTTTTCCTTCACCATCTATGCAAAGCTTTGCTGAACTCATCCCAGAGTGCTGAATGCCTTGCAGACCTGAGCACCAGGTTCTTCCCTTTACAGAACCCGATCTCTGGGCTTGAGTCAAGCCAGACCCAGCAGATAATGTCACAAAAGGTCACCAGAAAAAAGCTCTGGTAATATGGTGCTCCTCCATGTATGCCCAGTGGTGAATTTCTCCAGTGGATGGGGCGATGTGTAACCACATATCTTGGATTAGAGTCAAGCCCTCCATGTCAGGGCTCACAAGCTGCTAGTATTATATGTTTCACGGTGCAGTCATAGTGTGTTACAGCTGAAATTCACCCCATGTGCAAAGCAGGGCAAAATCCTGTGCACCACTCAAGTTCCCTCCCAGCCCTGCTGTTGGGGTTTTGAGGGCTGCACCAGCCAACTGTCCATGCATTTTAGGTCAGGATCCAATTAAAAGTTTGAGTGGGACTGGAGTGATGCACCAGAATGTTGTTCTGGTCCTTTGGGTTGGTTTCACTCAGTATCAAATTTAACCCTTGGTGAATCAACTGGTGAATGATTTGAAATGTATTTATGGGTTGTGTGGGGTGTTTTTCCCTCTTGTCTGTATTCAGTGCTACCTTTATTCTTTAGTGTTGATGGCCAAAGTGTCATTCCTTATGCTTATATGTTGCCATTAACTTGTGGCTACCTGAGAACACATACTTCAAAAATGCTTGTGCTTTTTTTCACCTATTTCTTTTTTTTTTTATTTCTTCTTTTTTTTTCCTCCCTGCCCCTTTCTTTTTCCTCTCATTTTTAAAGGGGTGAGTTACTTATTGGTGTAAAGATATTTAAAAGTGCAAATGTGAAGTAAACATAATGATTGTTAAGAGGATGTGGGTGGTATGTTTGATGAGAGAGAGGTGGGCTGTAAGGCAAAGGGGAAAACGCCGTGAACTGTTGATGACTGTTGCCTGTGGAGGAAGAATTAAGAAACAGAAGATGTATAACTGGAGAGAAATGGACTCTTTGAGCTGCTCTCAATGGAGAGAACACTGTGGCAAGTGTGTAGCTGAAACCCAAAGTGATCCCACTGCAGGGTGCCGTGGGCCTGGGATTGAAGGATAGCGGCAGCGCTCTGGGAATTGCACGGTGGGAAGTTCGGAGCATCACAGCCACGGGAGAACAGAGTGTCTGAAACTGCCAAGTACCAAAGTTTGTACCTGAATGAGTTGGCATTTGTATTATGTTGGGGTTTGTTGTTTTTGTTTTTGTTTTTTCTCTTGAATGTTATGATAAATAAAATGTATTTTTCAGTAAAAGACACACTGCAAGTAAGCCTGCAGTCCTGCCTGGTTGTATATTTGCAAAGTTACCTTGGGGGTTGTGCAGAACAAGTGAAAACAGAGGCATTACTTGGTTCAACATGTAAACACCAACAGAAGAGGGGATTACACCAGAGTGCTGATCAAAACCCCCACACTCAGAGTCTCCCTGAGTTTGTTCCAGTATTGAAAGTCTCCTTCTGACCTGATCTCTCTTTATTCTTTCCTCTTACAACAAAGGGAAGTTGGCATTGCTTATTTTTTTTACCCAAGTATAATTTAAGAAAAAACTCCCCAGTTTCAGTGAACTAACTTTGACTGGTAAATGGGTTTGGGTATCCAAAGAACTGCATCTTTGTATGTTGTAACGTGTTCAGAGAGAGCAATTGGTGGAGTAAATAACTTTTTTCTGCTCACTCTCCATGTTATCTTCATTGCCTAACATTTGCATATAAGCATACATAAGATGAGTTTATTAGTGGATAGCATTATTGCTTGAACTATAACTAGGAAAAATCTTTTGCTGCTTTAGTATTTTCCTTCTATCTTCATGGAGACTGAAAAGGTTTCTATTGTTAAAGTCCAAGTGTTTAAAAAAGCATGAGTCAAACACCAGAAAATACCAAAATAGACTTGAAAACTGAAGTATTACTTTTGCAGTTTAAAAGAACACTTTCGCTTAAAGGAAAACTGAAGCAAGTTGGGCTACCAGGAGATAAAGGGTGACCAAAACAGACACAAAATAATAGTGGGTGGGTAGAGCAGAGAGAATGGCCTTGGATCACTTTATTAAAAGCAGAGAAGTCCGAAATTGCAAAGGGACCTGGGGTTGTCAACTGGAAAATATGGGAACTCTGCTTTTCTTGAAGGAAAGCTCCTGAAGCCTTATTTCAGTGGAGATCTGTTACAAGATTTTCACTGCACTGCTGGTTTCTCACAATAGGTGGAAAAATGAAGCTGAAACCTCCACAAAAGAGAGGTCAAAAGTAAATAAACTGAGAGACATGAACTTTAACCCTTCCTTAAGGAGATCAGTAATGCAACCAGTGTTTGTCCAGACACAAACTGCCTCACACCACATGAATCTACTGAAATTAAAGTATGAGCATTTCTTACGATACTTTAAATGAACTGAAAGGTGGAATATGTCTGGGATTTTCAAGGATTGTTGGAGAAAATCTTATAAGTTTCTACATAGTCGTTAAAATATCACTGGTCGGAATGACGGTAAAAGTGCAACTCTATTGTGAAAAGGAGTAGAAACAAAGTAAAATGAGAAGCAAATAATTCCTTGATGTCAGATCTAAACAAGTTATCCAAACATAGAACATAACGCTAAAAAAAACTAAAAACCCAAACAAAAAAAATGGCACCTATATTAGAATTGCTGACCCGTAGGCTTGTTGCTGTTGAGAACATGTAAGCTGCCTGCCAAACCCAAACTGTATCTCTATATATATGAACATTTTTTTAAGAGTAGATGAAAAACACTGTTCAAAAATTAGCACTCCGGGAAGGAAACCTGAAGGGGAAAGTTTCCAAGTCTCTATTGCAAGTGGGTTGCTTTTTGGACTTAGCTGGATTTTCATTGCACTATTCCTTCTGTGGCTTCCAATTAGAAAAGACTGAGCATTTGTTTCCTTCTCTGAACTTCAGGTATGAATTATTGTTTAATTGCTACCACTGCTGATTACTTAAAAGTACATGTAATACCACTATTAAATACGTATTTTACATCTTGATTAACCCCCGCTAATTGGATAAACAGAGCATTTGCTTTGTTTGTACCCCTAAATGTGTTTTTCCTTCAAATGCAGGCTGGAGCAATGTATTCATTTCACCTTATTTTTAGAAGTTTGTTACTTTTGTTGTTTCCATAGCTATGGAGCCCCAGTAAGGAAGCCATGGCCTTCCATTACCCAGCTGCTGGACTAAACCTCTCCTGGAATTCCCATTATGTCCAGCTGTTGGGGTCAGATAGCTTCAGCAGCATCTGCTGCCATGCCAGGGGGTATCCACAAAGACACGTATCCCTTCTGAAGGAGCAGTGGGGGTCTCAGGGGCTCTGTTTAAGTGTCAAAGCTGTGGGAGGTCCACAGTGTCCCTTTACTGGCTGGGTCTTCAATTTGACACAATTGAGAAGGGGTAAGCTTTGCTGGTATGATGTAAGGATTGCTGGTATCAGACAAAGATCTTACAGATATAAACTGCATTATCTAGAAACTTTTTATTCTGATTTTGGGTTGTAAATTGATAGGCAAGCCTGCAGAGTGGGGCTGAGGTGTCATCTGTTGATATCTCAACTCTGCAAGTAAAGGAGTGATGGCAGCTATTTCATCGTCCACCTTCTGTATTTAGGGTGTCAGGTCTCTGCAGGAGGAGACTGCCTCTTGCCAGGTGAGTGAGTAAGTAGCTCTGCTCTTCTTTTTGTTTTGTGTGACACAAAGAGCAAGTATTAATAACAAATACAAAGGTTTGTCTTCAGTTTGTTCCTGAAACAGCAGTGGAGGTATCAGAGTGTACAACAGGGAGCAGACTGTGAGTGGATGCTGAGGAGGAGTGGCTGGGTCTTAGCTCTCCTCTGGGCAGAGGGCTTGGGCAGGCACCTCCAGCCCGTGGTGCATCCTCATCTAATCAGGAGGTCTCCTGATTAGAGAGGGAGCCCAGGACCTGAGTGCCAGTTTAATTTATGGCTTCATATTGTGAAGGTGAGTAAAATGGTTCCTCTTACCCCAATCAACAGCATTCCTTCCCCAATGAGAGGCTTTCCCCACCCAGAAAGTAACAGACAATAAGACTGGAAACAATTTCTTCACACTGTATTTTTACCTGTTTTATTTAGGCTTTGACTAGAAATGTGCCAGCATTTTCAGGAAAGACAACAAGCAGACCATTTCATCCCACTAACAGTTTGATTTTTGCAGATTTCTGCACTCTTGGCTTTTACAAAACAAAAGAGTTTGGATTTTTTCCTTAATTTTGTAAGAAATTTTTTTCATGACAATTTATGGGTTTTTCTCGGCTGCTTTTGGGTTTGGGATTTTAAAAAATAAACAATTGTTCTTGCCTTTTTATTTTACTTTTTTTTTTTTTTGTGAACAGCACTTGCCCACCTTGTCTTATAAAAATGAAATCAGAAGGATCAGAGCGATCAGCTGAGCTGGGATGGGGTATATTCTTTTTTAATCTGCAATGCTGATGTAAAACTTTTTTTTATTTTTTCACATATCCTATGAAGACACTGCTTGAAGTGTCTAAGTAATTTTAATCAGAGGACTTGTCTGAGTAGTGATTATTTTTTGCATTGAAATACAAGCCTAACTTACCTAGAAAAAAATGTTCTGGCTCAGCACAGGCTTTGCTAGACTGTGCATCCAAAATCTATTTCTTTCAAGATCCTTTCCTTCTTCATAGTTCTGAATTGCCTTAGTGAATGGTCATTTTTTGAAATGCACCTGCCTTGATTACACACAGGGAGACAAATTTTGATGAGCTGCCAGTATTGGCTTAACTCTGCTCCTGCTTCTGGTAGCTACAGAAATTACACCATTGATTTCAATGAGAACAGAATTAAGGCAACTGTAAGTTCCTTCTGGAAACATAACCCTACACTGTTAATCAATTGTATTTAACTACAGCAGTTAATAAAAAAACTCCAAAAGATAAATAATAATAATAATCAAGTTCTGCCTGCTTTAAAAAACCCACAAAATGCTTTAAAATAATGTGAAATAAAACCTGCTTTTTATTGTACAGGCAATACTGAGTAAGCAGGAATTCATGGTCCTATCTGGATGTTAATTGTACTTGAATATTTGAACAGGGATCGGTCATAGGCCTAAAATACCTAAATACTTTAAAATACATTTATAAATAATCATTCTTTATACATCATAATTGTTCTTTCCACACATCAAAAACACAGACTTCTGTATTCCCCAAGAAAAAAAATGAAGGATTACTTTTGCTTTTGGCACAAAAAAGTAAAAATGAAGAACAAGCACCACCCTTATGGGAGTGCATGAAAAGCTACCAAATTGGTCTTTATTTGCCTTAGGGCTTTTTTTTTACAAAAGTTTTAAATACAGGTTAATATGTAAACACTGTGCACACACTGAGAGTTTGATGCTGGCCCGTTGAAATCAATGGCAAATTTCCCATTAATGCAGCAGTGCAGGGTCAAGCTCCACGCTGGTGAGGTGTGTGCAGGCCGAAGTCATTGAGGGGTGCAGGAAAGCAGGAGCCCAGGCGCTGCTTTCAAAACCAGCCGCCAGCAGAGTCCGACTTGGCGCCGAACACCTTCTTGCACATGTTGGAGTTTTCCTGGTGCAGGGGGTATTCGTTCCCGGCCAGCGTGGCTGCCTTCCCCCTCCGGGCCGTGTAGCGCCTGCCGGAGGGCAGGCTCTCGTACTTGGTCATGTGAGTCCTGCAAAGACACAGCACCGGGCTCTGCCACCAGCAGGTCTGGGCACAGCTTGCACCCCGCTACCAACCCCTAGCACACAGGCCAGGTGGCCCTTCCACAGTCAGCAGACAGAAGCAGCAGATGTTTCAGTAGCTGCAGAATAGCAGACACTGTTTTCTTAGGATTTCCTGAAGGTTCTCGAAGTCTTAAAACACTCTCAGGTTTTTAAACACTTTTGGATGAGAATAACCTGAATGGAAATCTGGCACAGGCTCTACAAATGTTACCTTCCTTAGGTCTTAGCAAATAAGGATTAAAAGAGAGCAATATACCAAATAAAGCAAATTTAATTACTATTCTTTGGCTACTGAAGAACATATTTTTAACCTTATTCCACAGTTGTTTACTTTTCAGGAAAACTGGTGCCTTAATAAAGTATGATAGAACACAATGGCTGCAGGAGTACCAGACCAGGTACTTT
The DNA here is from genome assembly GCF_028551555.1 of Melozone crissalis. Lineage (NCBI taxonomy): Eukaryota > Metazoa > Chordata > Aves > Passeriformes > Passerellidae > Melozone > Melozone crissalis. Next base: position 38,661,320 of record NW_026535784.1, on the reverse strand, counting down.
TGTTGACATGAGTAAAGAGCAGATGACGAAGAGAGCTTTCCACTTCAGCTCATGTATGGCTTTGCACTTCCTTTCTCAATAGCATAATAGAGAACTACTGCTGGCAAAACCTGAGGTCACCATCAGAACTGTTTGCACACAAGGGCACAACTGTCCTGCCACTTCAGTTAATTCACTTGCAAAATCAAATTAAAAAATTGGACTGAAGTGCACATTCAGAGCTGATCAGTTGTGATCTTCAGAAAGGTTATTTCTGAATCTCGGGGAGGAATGGGTTAGCAGAGAGGTCAGTGTGTGTAACAGCCTGCACTGCACCTCATCGTGTTAGGCTGGAATTTGGCCTCAGTGGATAATCTCGTGTCTGTGAAAACCAAAAGTTCCAGCAGCTGGCTGGAAAGACACTTCAGAAAGTGTGTGCTCTTAGTTCTTACCTGAATGGAGAGTCCACTCTATCCATCTGCATACAGACCAAAAATGGGTACTGTGAAAACTGCACTGTGGAGATGAAGTCTAAAGCTGTTTCTGTTTCCAAAGTGGTTTCCATACCAGTTTTTACAAAGAAGGAATCCACCTCGGTGTTACCAGCTACAAACATGGCTACCCTACAAAAAAAAATTAGGCATTACAATTGTTTCAAAACACATTAAAAAAGAGGAAATTGAATTACAAATAGTCCTACCACACATACAAAAAAACTGCCCTCAAAGCAGCCTGTTCTTCACATAAAGGTATATAAATTCACGCGAGACCAGTGGGAACTGGTATTATCCAGGTGGAAAGGAATGAAGTACATTCTCCCATGCACATAACTATTTCATTCTATTTATTTAGTTGCTTAATTCTAACTCATCTGCAAGGTCTTTTATATTTAAATTTGTGTCATTGGTGCTACCTTGGCTCAGAAGCCTAAGCTGCCTACAGCTACAGCGCGTGCTGGGGGTATCTCACCGGTTCTTGACGTTGGTTTTGGATTCCCGGTACCACAGGCTGAACTCCATCCCTCCGGAGATGTCGATGGCCAGCCCACCCATGAACTCTGCACTGGCTGTGGGCCCAGACTGCAGCTGGATTTCCTGGAGTCATGGCAAAGCACAGGTTACTGACTGCACACCTCTGAGGTTTCCTTATTCCCTTTGGTCCTGCACTCACACCACTTGCCATTTTGCAGGAACAAAAAGGAATAGAGGGATTTTCTGAAAGGATGGACAAAACATCCTGATGTACCTCCCTCCCCCAGAAATGGGATGAAGCTGCAGCAAGGCACCTTGCATCCTTCCCCTCTCCCTGTGTGCCAGCTGGCATCATTTCTGCACAGAGTGTCACTGCAGGGAATATCATGTCTCCAAGAGCTACCACACAAGCCCCACGGAGGCTGTGACAGCAGTCCAGCTAAATCAGATTGAACTCCTTGCTGGAAGCCCAGCACAGGTGCAGTGCAGTGTGACCAGCACCCCTGTACTGGCAGTGGGATGCTGCTACTTGTGCAGTGGCTGCAAATCCACCATATGACAGGAATTACGTCTTCAGTGGCTGGGTGGCCAAACCCATCAGCTAATGCACCTTAATTGGCATTAAATGCATTTTCTATCAAATATCAAACGTGCTCATGGCTTCATGAAACCTGTAAGGCTGGACTGGAAACACATCCATGAAGTCACTTTCGGAAGTGGTAATATAGCACAGGGTCACGGCAGTTCATTCCTTTTAAGGTTTGACACACAGCCAAGATTTCAGGGTTTACCCAGCTTGGCAATCTAGCTCTATATATTCGTCCTGCTTCCCTAAGAACTAGTGGATTAATTCACCATTTTAAAAGAAATATTAATTTGGGAAAAGCTTCTTTTGATCATGTGCCTCATATACAGGACACCTTCTTCAGTCTCACAGATGGTTTTCTCTCTCCTCTCAGGTTTCTGTGCCTGTGGTATTTTCAGCATCTGTAATGTTTCAGGCCTTTATAGGATATGTGGGAATATGAATTTCCTGTCCCTTTTTGATGTTCAGGCACCCTAGAAGTCTCTATTCTCAGCTATTCAGTAGTCCAGTGGCTCCAACTAATGCTGTCCCAAGATTTAAGAAAGAAGCAAGCAGAGAGTCAGTCTAGCTTCCTAATCCCTATAGCAAGGAGCAATATCAGGGAAGGGTTTTGTTCAGAACATTAAAGTTATCTGGCTGTAATCGAAGACTCGGATAATTATGGCAGCTGTACATGCTTACTTCACCTTTTAGGGTAAGTTAATTATCCTTGAAATTATTTCCTTGACAGAACCAGCTTGGCAGAGCCATCTTGGCAGTCAGTTGCTGCTAAAGTGGGCTTGAGATTTAAAGAATGCAGTGGGCTGGCTGTGGCTTATAAATCCAGCATGACCCCAGCAAGCGTGGTCATATGATGGTCTGATTTCTTATTTTCACCCAAGTTAAAATCATGGATTGAAATTGAAACCTTTCTGAAATCAAAGGGAGTTTGTATATTGACTGCAATGAGACATAAAATATTTCCCTTGTTGGTCTGTTTAGGTGTAGACGTAAAGCTTGTTTTACTTTATTTTACTTTGCTCTTAATTGGGACTGGATTGGTGGGTAGCTGCTAATGAGTGAGGAGGTAACAGTATACATGCTGGCAGAGATATGTACACACAACCAGAGGAGCAGATATTTTTAGATGTATTGTCACATTGCATCCAAGAATATTAAAGTAGGCTGGGTTTACAAAGGCTGCACGGTTCAAGACTTTAATGCCACCTAGAATTAAGCTGTATTTGTCACTGAAACCAGCAGAGAAGTTAAAGAGCACTTGTCTTGTGTTTTACTACCTCATCTATTTCCTTATTTATAGCTCAGCCCTGTCCCTCGTCTCATGTGCAAATCCAATCCAGGCTGATGGGAGGTGTAAATCACAGGGACCCAGCCTCCTAAGGAGAAGTATTTTCCTTTGCTTTCCTATTTTAAGCTTTGTGTCCCATTTGCAGTGGAAAATGTGACCCACAAGATCAGAATCAGTCATTTTTTTACTGTTTAAAATGCTGAAATGTGCCATGTTTCAATAAGAAAGTGTCTTTAAAGTGTCTTTATGTATTGCACTGTAATGCAATCTTACTGTAATGCAACATAGAGATGGCTGCAACAAGCACTTCTCTGGGAACTGGCTACCTTCCACTGGGGTCTGGCTTTCAAATGGCTTCTCTGACCTATCAATACAGTATTTCATTTCTCTGGGCTTCTGGCAGGTGTGTTGCCTAGGAGAACTATTAACACTGCTGAACTTTAATGCAGGTGACCTAGGAGTCTCGCAAATAGTTTTATGAGAGCTGTTTATTTTCTAGCAGGAATATAACTTCTGGGTTATTCTTAGCCCTCAAACAACACTGTGGCCACAGGGAAGTGCCAAAACCATGTTGATGTGCTGTTGAGTTGGAGTGTAGCTGTAAGACCATTCTTAGAAAGATGGGCTGTGCTTAAAAGGGAGCTCAGCCTGAAGCTGTGTTCAACAGTGCTTTAAACCATTCCTGCTCTTGTGGGCTGTGGAGGTAAGACACTGCTGCCAAGGCTTCTAAAAAGGCAGTGACTGACTGAAAACCCTGCACCCTGATATTGTTAAAAATGGCACACAGTCCCAGCCTGGCTGCCCCAGACTTTTGAGAGGCTCTCCAAAGGCAAGGAGTGGAGAATTTGCTGGCGAGCAGAGCTCTAGGGGTGCCCAGCCAGCTGATTCAGCCAGAGTATGTCTGGAGCTTCGTGCATGCACAGCAGTTGGAAATATTTAGTTCTCTAAATGCTCCCTGTGCTCAGGACTAGACATGATTATCTTTCTCACCTCTGCGGTCTGTTTGTTAAATAGGTCACAGCAAAGTTTTTGCCCATAATCTGCGTGTGAACTGTAAAGCACTGCTGGAATGAGCTTTAGTTAGCCAATTTGGGCACTACTTGGGAAGCCCTCTGGACTTAAAATACCATTAGAAGGAGCTGAGCTGGGTTCTGGATGGGAGAACTTGTCATGTGCAGAGGGTGTTTCTGTGTAATTTTGAGCAGAGTGGATTGTCTTATCATCTACTTCTGGTAGATGATAAGTCTTTCTTTGGTCAAGAATTAAATGGGAAAAGCCAAAAGTAAAGTTTGAGACTGCAGATGTTTTGTGAGTCAAGTACAGCTGTTAAATCCACAGGTTCTAAGGAGATCCCAGCTTGGGAAGAGCAAAGATGCTGACCCTGCACTTTGAGAGAGATGTCTAGATTCTTAGTCCTCCAATAATACATTATGTAGACAGTTTTATTTCTATGTGAATCTATTTAAGCCCAAAATTAGCAAATCATTTGGGATGACAGTTGCATAAAAACTGTGTAATCCTCATTTTAATTGCTTGTTTTACCTAGAAATAAACAGTTGAAATTTGGACCTCTTAGCATTGTTCTTTGAAGGACACTTCTCTGATTCATTCACCTGACAATTATTGCCTAACTGGACACAAGGTCCCTGGACAACTTGTGAAGAGGAAAACTTAGGTGGTCATATGGGACAAGAGTGTATTACAAGCAACTGTGGGAGGGGAGGTCATAGCTGAGAGCAATATGAGTTTGCAACAGGAAACTCAGTTGCATTTGCTTTTGTTAAGTTTCTGGTTTATTTTCTAGAATATCTGTTCTCACCTTTGTTCTAGGTTGCTTTTCATGTAATTTCATTCTGGTTTTAAATACCCATGACTTTTCTATTGCTCTCCTAGTAAAGGTAACCTGTGTAACACTGGTCAAGTTTCAGCATTGAGAATAAAGAAAATAAGGTGTCCTACAATAGCAGTGTGGGGGAGGAACCATCTGTGCTTAAGAGACAGAAAAAGAAGCAAACAGTGTGCTGTTAGTACCTGTAAGAAATCTGTGAGGAGGACAAGTCCTTTCACCACATTCATGGGATCTCCAGTTGCCGAGAGCATTTTAGACATTAAATCACCATACCCTTGGAAAAATGTCACTGGCCTCAGCTGGAAACCAAACAGAATGGCTGACATGCCAGCAAAGGAGTCCAGGTTTTCCTCGCCTTCATCAGGAGTTGCAGCTATTATGGACTCCAGACCCTGAGCTTCGAGAACCACCTACGAAGGAACAGTGATACAGAATCAATGAGAAAATCCTGCCTGACTCAGACTACTAACACCACCACATATTTTCTTGATGTCTAAATGCCTAATTCTAATTTATGTAGTTGCAGTGGAAAAGGTATGAGGGTAAGACTTAATGGAACTAGGAAGAGTACTTAGAAAAATGGAAAATAAAATAATCTCATGCCATGTTTTTGCCCTTTAGGTGCTGAGCAGGATTTACCCACATGCAGATCATAATCCTAAGACTAGTTTTCTTTCAAACACATTTTCCTTTATTCATATAACTATTTTTCAGGGACAGTTGGGAGGAAAGGCCAGAGGTGTTCCACTGCAATATTTTTGTCCTGTATAAATTTAGGAGAGTTATAATACCGAAGATTCTTGCCAATATCAAGACAATTCTAAAACACAGACATTAAAATCTCTTTGATTTGTACATTTGATCTACTCTTTGAACATGAACTGGTACCTGATTTTACAAACTCACAAAGCTTTTATTGATTACATTAGAGAAACAGCATAGGCTTTACACAGATACAGACCACAATGTATGATGAAAAACAAAACACTTGTTTTGTTTATGGCAACTTATGCCACATTGTGGGATTTTCCCCTGTTATTGGTTTTCCCCTGTTATTGGCTTGTTGTCTGCCCAGTGCAGCAAACCTTATGGTCTTAAGCATTAGCTGAAGTGATTTAAAAGCTGTAAGAAAAGGACCACATACTGGCTACGTTATTGTGCACAGTGTGGCAGTTACCTGGATGGCATGAAGGTCAGTGCTTCTGTCAAAAACACGGATGTTCATGTTACTTCTCCGTAAAATGCCAGAGCCAGAGTAGAGGATGTCGAGGCTGTATGTGGATGACACATCAGGACCACCTTAATTGAAAAAGAAAGAAGGTACCTGTGACTACACTAGTGGATTAATGAAATGTTTGGGAATACAAAGAGGGTTCAAAGGCAGTTTCATGGTTACATACGTGTGATGTATCCAGTGTAGGCAGAGGAAGAGCCCATCTTGGAGAAGCGATCGTAGTTATGGGCACGCATGTCCTTCAGAACTTGCCGAACTGTTTTGCTGTGGGATTTCAAAACAAACAAACAAACCCACTGAGATACAAAAATGTTACAGTACCATGCATTACTTTTTCATAGAAAGATCAAATTTGAGAGGGCGAATTTCCCAGTTGGAAAGAGGGTCTTCCAAACCCTAACCTTTTCCCACTAAAAATCTGCCCTAACCCAGTCTCTCTTTCAATTTCAGGTACTCCCTGCAGTCATAGGAAGAAAGGCAAGCAAAGATCTTGCTTGAAAATTAATGTTTTTAAGAAGATATATATTGATTATTTTCATTCTCACACTCTGATGTTTAAAATTTTTCCACATCCCTGGTTTTGAAAATACAGAAGCAAGGGACCATTTGAGAGAACTAAGATCAACAGAAGACATTTTTCACAGTAATGCAAGTCAGATGCCCAATTATTTTTTTGTACCTGTGAAAATGTGAATAGCTATTAAAATAATGACATTGAAATTAAGGGATTTATTCTGAAATAACAATACAAGGGACATAAAAATAAGATATTCCTTTATACTCTCCTTAAGTTTTAGTAATTCATGAGAACCTGTGTGTTCTCTGTAAGGAAGGGCTGTATTTATTTACACTGAACTTAATATACCTGGAAGGCATTTCAAAGCGCAGTATATCTTGGATCATGGACAGCATGTACTTGTTCATCTCCATAGGCAGTTCCCCAATGGAGAGCAGGATGTTTTTCACTTCCATGTAGGATGGGTTACTGTTTAAGAGGATGGCAGCTGCTGTGGTTCTCACTGTCTTTTCGTGGATTTTGCGAGTCTGGTGGTATATCCTGTTCATTGTTTCCTTCACCTGGTCAGGAAACACATTATTCACTCAGTGCTCATGCAGATGACTGGGCAAAGTACAGGTTGGAATGTCGTTTATAATATCAGCTTAAGTTAGATTAGTTAGCTCCATAGCTAAGGCTAATACATAAGGATATATTTTCAGCATCATGTTTTTCATGGTCCTTTTGGAATGTTGAGACATGTATAGCTCAGTGACCACAAGGACAAGTGGGACATCTGTTATGTTCTCTCAGCCACAGACCAAATACAGCCTTACACACAGGTTTTAAAGCAGGGCTGTAAATAAGTAGCAGCACTAAGAACAAATGCGGCAGTGGTAAGACAGAGATTTTCTTGACTGTTAAGGAAACATGTACTTTAAAAACCAAGAATATTGTTATTTTAATTTTCTAGATAGTGCCTGTGGTGGCGTGTCCCTGAGAAGATTGTGACACATCTTTGTCACAGGGGAATTTGTGGAAAGCCATGTAGTCCCACTGAATGGCCTCCTATATGCTCATTGCAGAGCAGCACCCAGACAGCCTCAATCCTGATGGCCAGCAGGTATGAAATGGAATACAAGGTAATGCAGCAGAGGAAGCACCTCTTGTCCCACTGTTTTCTATGTCTTTTCCTATTCTTAGAGGCTGCAGGGTAAATTGCAGCTATTTTACCCTTCTCTTACTTTGTGTGCTCTCCCTGTGTGAAAGCACAAGGAAGAACAGAGCTGCACAGGTGCCCAAGTGCTCCCTCTGGCGAGCAGAGCCCGGTTCTCCCCGCAGACTGCCTGCTGCCTTTGGTGGCTGCATGTGACCCTGGAGCCAAGGGCTGACTAGCACGTGTCCACCAGTCCATTCCTTGCCTTCAGCATGTTGACTGCACCACACAGCTTGGTGCCATCAGCAAACTTACTGAGATTGGACTCAACCTCACTGTCCATGTCGGTGATGACAAGAAATGAATTCTGTGAATTTACCCTTTATTTTTAATACAGTCTCCTGCACATTTTTTCTTGGGCAGTATATTTTCTTACCTCTTTGGTGAGAAAAGAAGGATCATATCTCTGCAAGGCAGTAGCAGCAAGGCTGCTGATGGGCCCTTCTCCTGACTCAGCATACTTCAGGAGCACTGGAATTGCTTCGGGAAGGAGTGCGTTCTTCAGTGCCAGCAGGTACATCTGCACGTTGTCGTCTTTGCTGGCCTTCTCCAGCCTATTCAGAATCAACCTTTTGGCTTCCACAACAGCCTAAGAAAATCAACAGCACATTAAATGGTGATCATAAACCTCCCTTTTTCCCTTTGCAGGAGCAGAAGGGGCAGGGCTGGGTTCTGGCATGTTTTGTGGCACAGGGTTTCATTTGTACGTTGATGGCTTCCTTCAAGCATAACCAAAGTGACTGCAGCCACAGTGACACCTGATCCAGAGTTTTATCACTTGCCAGCTGCTCCTGACCTGATTCAGGGACTTCACAGGTCCTCCTTGTGGGGCCAACAAGTTCCCACAAAAAAAGGCAAGGGAAGTGTTCTTCAGTGCCTCAGAACATGATGTTATAAAACTACTTGGCAATTAACAAGGGAGATTAAAAGGGCCTGTTCAGGTAATTAAAAGGGCTCTGTATCTTTTCAGTGGTGTGCTGCAGTGCTGAACAACACAGATCCAGCAGCTTTGTCTGATCATTCTCATCCTCTAACGCCAGTATCTACTCAGTTCATGCTCAGAGTAAAAGTCTTCCTCCTTCTATGCATGTTCAGGGCACAGTTGAATATTTGAATCAATGAATTTTCTTTACAGAGGTGAAATAATCTAAGGTGATTGCAAATAATAAACAGACCCTGAGTTGGCCAGTGTTTCTCTGAGGATATGCAAAGCTTTTGGACAAGGCAGCACAAGCACTGCTTCTGCTGACAGGTTCAGGCCACAGAAATGGGAAGAGACAAGATTAAAGCCTAAATCTGACAAAGTAGAGGTCATTATTAAAAAAAAAATACAATCCCCTATCAAACATAGGAGTTCATGGACTTATTTTAAGTGGGAGAATCTGCTTCCCATGTCTGTCATGCTCCCCCAGTAATGTCACCAGGGATCGGTGCTGTGTGTTGCAGACCAGAATTTGGGCAGCAGTGACCATCAGATACTCACTGGCAGCTTGCAGCCATCCCTGTCACACAGCTTTCTAATGAGGGCTCCCATGACAATGACAAGAGTTTCTCTGATTTCTTGACTGGCGACATCTCCCTTGAACTTCTCCTGTCATGCAAAAGCAAAGCTGTTTAGTGTCTCAGAGTAAACATGACCAGCCACACTGCTGTGGGTTCAACAGGTTCCCTCATTTTCTGTGAACAATAATGCAATGCAAGGGCAGTGATTACCACGATGGCCTGGGCTCAGGCTAAGCACAGCACAGCTCTATCATTACATATATATTACATATAATAACTCAGTGTCATTTTCACCTTCAGTTACATTCAGTGTCTCAAGTAGATTCATTTGGAAAAAAAAGGGGGGATTTACAGTTCTGATTACAGAACTTTCATAATGCAACAATCAAACAATCCTCAAATTATTTTCTTAACATTCAGTATTATGTTTCTTTTTCAAGTAATGGATTTTGGTAATATTTTACAAAGTAATTAGACTTTCAGTCTGGGCATAGGAATATTTGTTGCTTGCAGGCTTTGTGTTAATAGCACACTTATTGGAAACCCTGGAAGGCATAAAGAAAGGAAAATTAGAAACAGCAACAGTTGTTTCTTCTTCTCTTCCCCTTTGACTGGGACAAGGCATAAGAATATTAGCTCTGTTGTGTTTTTTTTTTTGTCCTTGGACTTACAGTTAATGATTTCAGAAGAGTTTCACTGGGGTGAGAAGCAAATCCACAGGCATACAGGAACCGCTCCTGCAGGATAAAAGTGCTTGCATCCTTAAAGTCAAGAAACTCCAGCATGGCCTCCAGTGATTCTGGGGTCTGAGCCGAGGTTACAGCATCCACTACCTGTGGACTACAAAGAAGTGCAAATTAAATGAACATATCCTTGCAATGAGCCAGTCAATACTGAAAAGACTTGGCTGCACATTGAGAGAAAGAAGCTTATGTACTGAAACAGCTCTTCATTGCAAGAGAATCTTTTACTCTTGTTGGAAAAAGTGTCCCTGAACTTTCACCTCAAAATGGCACACAGATTCATATCCATGGATAGTATTTTAATTTATGCAAATAAGAGACAAAAAAGTTTAAAAACCCAACCATCACAAGTGTATTAAAGTTTACAGGAAAAGGCTGTAGTTATAAAGAAGTGTTTTAGTACTGCATGCACAATGAAACATAGAGAAAAGGCTTCTATGCTTCCTGAGTGACTCTCCGGTTTATCTCTATTGCTACAATTTATTTGAAAGATCCCAACCATATGACTCAGAAATGCTTTTCAACTCTCAAGTTTCAGTGTGCATGCTGTTCACAACCAAACTCTAATACTCGGACAATTCCCAGGCATCAACATTGCCTGGGAATACTTCTTTGTTGTATTTCCTATTGAAGGAAACCAATGGGAAGTCAAGAACAAGTTATAAGGTGTTTCAGAACAACTATTTGGTTTGAGAATCTTTGGCTAAACTACAAACCATGTTGGCCTTGCACTGTAGATACAACCCTGATGGCTGAAGGGTGTGCTGAAAATTTATTATATTACAAGAACAAACATAACTTTAAAAAAAATCCTTTTCCTGTAGACAGTACTGAACACTGGGTTTGCATTGCTAGGACATCACCAGCAGAACTCAATCTCTTTGTATGCAATTTGCCCTTCTGCATTTTTCAGTAATTTAAACCTTTTAAAAGCTTCTTCATGGTAACTTACAGAAGCTCTTTATTTTCACTTTTAATAATTTTCAGTATCTCCTCCTTCGTAGCTTTCCTGATGTTCTGAATGAAGGACAAAAAGCTTTTTGCTGCGTCAGGTTTGGAAAGTTTGTCAGGATGCATTTGTTCTCTGATGTTCTTCCAGTGCTCAGAAAGCTGCAAAACAATTCATATTATGTGAAATCTCTCAGATTATAGCTTCAGTTCTCAAAATCAGACTAAATAAATGCTGATGTGATTTCAGCTACTTTGAGCAAATGCTGTTGCTCAAAGTAGCTGAAATCCAACAGACCTATGATCCTTTAGCTCAGTATTAGGTAATTTATGATATCCTAGCACAAATATCTTAGAAATCTTTCTATAGCTGTCTCTCTTCCAACTCTTTATTATTTTCCTGATGTTGCACATGACCTTCACTGCAATCTCTTTTGGAACAATAAAATTTATTTATACTGTAACTGGAATAAAGGGAAATCTCTTCTCTTGCAAATTTACTGTGCTTTCTGGTGAATATTGTGTTTGCCTTATGTTCCCATTTTTTCCTAAGTAGACTTAAAAAAAAAAAAGGGAGATGCACAATCCCCAATCCGCTAATTAATCATGTTTTTTGAGAAGATGGTAATTTTGGGTTAGTACAGAACAGGATTAAATATCCAAGAAGTTATTCCCAGTTTTTTTCATAAACTTTTATAAAAAGGGATTTGTAGCTATTGTACAAAATAAAAGGTGAGATGATGGCTGCTGTATTTATTCCTACATCACATTTTTTACCTGAACAAGCCAACATGGTAGCAAAGCACCCATATCTGTCCTTCCAGATACACTCCCATAAGAAACTGGTGCCAGTATTTTGACCTTTCTTCTCTCCCTTGCCTTTGCCTCTGTTATCTCAAGTTATCGAGAACATTCCTTGGTGAAAACTCAGCTGTTCTTTGCAACAGCCTTTACTGCAGTTTTCCTGAGTGGGAAATAAAAGTAGCACCCATCTGACCTTCACTAAAATAGTTCCCCACTGTGGATTTTGTGTTGGGCAATAGCACTTGAACCTGCAGGCAATTAGAAGTATCATTCATCAGTACAGAGTGCAGCTTCTATTGACTGTAACAAACAATAATTAGGCAACAATGATTGAGACATAGGATATTTCCTGAGGATTAATGACCAGCTGGGAGGAGCTCATGTTCTGAGGCACAGATGGGTCTTTTAACCTCCACTGGTAATTAGTGCTTAGCACCAAGGTCAGTGTTGCTATTATTAACTGAAATTGGATAAATATATAGGTCACTTTTTATTCCCCCTGTTGAAGTTGCACCACAGTCCAGCAAAAAAAAACCTCTAACCTCATTACTCCTACATTTTCTCCTGTGCAGAGCCCAGCTGTGTGGGCTGCTCTTAGGCAGTTTGGCCCATACCCTAGAGACAAGCAAGGTGGGAGATGCAAGCTGGAGCTATCTCAAGAAAAAGAGAGTGGAGACCAAGCCTTCCTTTGGTGGGTGCTCAGGAGCAGCTGCCATCTCCTGCAGTGACCATGGCATTAAAAACACCATTCACAGTTGACTTTTCTGAGGGCCCTCATTCTCCTGATGTGAATGTCAGGCAGTTTGGATTTAAAAACCCAAACATTCAGGCACAAGATGCACACACTTCCACATGGCAATTCAGCGTGGACACAGACCTGTGTTTCTCTGACAGAGAGATCAGAACAGAGGTCTTGTGGGCACTCTAGGAAAACTCCAATGAAACCAAGAGATTCTAAACTGAGCAGGAGTTGGTTTTGAATGTCTGTGTATGACAGCTGCTTACCAATGTACAAAGGGTGGCTGCACAAGACAGAACAAACCCATCTCACCTTCAGAAGGGGCAAGAATCCTTCCCCATAGGAACCATGAGCATAAAAGAGTGTAAGATACATGAGCTCTTCTGAAAAGAGCATGCTTTATGTTGTCTTAACATAGAAATCTAGACCTGATTTTAAGTGCAAACATCTGCCATAACCTCAGAGAAGCTAGTGCTGCCATCTGGGAAATGAGGGTAGTAATGATTATTTTATCAAATTCATAAAGATAGAGATAAGACCTGTTAAAATTTAAAAAGGGCTTTGAGAATGTAAAACCCTAAGGCATAGCATGTCAGCAGGGCATTGATGTATACCATGAAATATAAGTAGCATATGCTATGTTGCTGCTTCGGATACAGTGTTCTGTTTATAGAGCCCATCTTTTCATAGCAGTTACTGAAAAATACAGTGAGAAAGCAGAACTTCATTCTCCCCGTGCCATTAGGTTTATAATGACATAGGTCAGTCCCCAGGCAGTGCTCTGGAATTATACCCTGTGTTTGTTATCTTGGTCTGAAAATTATAACTGTTATGACAAACTCAGTCCCAAGTGACAAATTGGTCAGCACAAACCCCAACAGGCAGAGTCAAGGAAAAACCACCTGTCTGTCCCTACTCTGTTTATGATGCCTTGATATTCCCTGTTAGAACTGCCCTAGCACATGGGCAGCATCATTTCTATATTCTCCAAATATGTGTTTTTGGTCTTCCCTGTGGCTCAACAAGCATTAGTTAAGAAAAAATTATTACAGTGTAATGCTACTTCCAAATGATAATAAAAAGCAAAAGTTCCAATACAGGAACATATTTGTGCTCATAAGGAGTATCTCGGGAGGACTAAAATTCTGTGTGCTGAATAGAAACTATATCTTGCTTATCAACACTAGAGAATAATGATCCTTAATGTTCCCATTCATTCCTCAATGGTAATAGCATTAATACTGTTTGCTAAAAGTCACTGTAGTAATCTATTTAGGTTATGATGAACATCATTAGTAAAACAAAAGATGATGCATTTACACTGTCATGCTCTTAGCCTTCAGACGTCTTAAATATAAAAAAACAAGGCAATGTTTTTCCCAGGGAAAAATGAGAACATTATTGGACTCCCCAAGAACACTAAAGCCCCATTTTATACTTGCAAAATACCTATAAAATCCTAACAAAAGACTTCCTCGGGGTCAGGTAGTAAGAAGATGTTAAATATACCACCAACAAATGCTTAGCCTGCCTGAAGAATGGCTAAAGAACTTGAATCCTAGGAACAGATCAGCTCTTCCATGATAGAACTGTTTACAAACACCAGTCAGCAATCTTAAAATTAATTTTCACCCAGAGGAAATTAGGTGCACCCAGCTAAAGGCTGGCAAGGTGAGATAAAACAACAGGGTGCTGTATTTTCTAGTGATCTGGAGAAATCTTGCAGTCTTTAAAAGAGAGCAAAAAGGTTGGTGCTTTTAGTGGTAGATCTTACGACACTCTTGTGGGGTGAGCACCATTGCAACACTTCTGTACTCCCTACTCCAGGGTGCATTTTATATTGCTATGCTTGACCTGTCCTAGTTCTGCTTGGACAGAAAATTTGCTTTCACATTTGTCCTGCTCAGCTAAGCAACATGATGTCCAATGAACCTGTGTTTACTTACTGAAGGGCACTTTTTGCATTCAGATTTCACTGGCTCTGCTTCCAGGGCAATGGCAACATAATTGGGGTCCAAGGTCTTGATCACACCAGCGACTTGCTTTGCAGCGATCAGTCCCGTCCCAGCTTGGACTGACTTCAGCTCCAGCCTCTGCCTGCACATCCACACAGTGAGGACACCATCAGAGCCCAACCATCAGCACACAGATGCAGAAATCACACCGAGGGGAAACAAAAAACCCCTCCACAGACTAAAAAATGTAGAATGCAGACTGACTAAATTCTTATTTTAAAATGTTCAGAACATGGCAAGTCTGTGGGGCTTTTAAGGTAACAGAAGTAATTGATACCAGCAAAATTACTGCTAGAGTTATGTGCAATAAAGTACCTGTGTGAGAGACTTTCTAAAGCACAGATTTGTTATACTTAATAAACAGCCTTTAGTATTCATATACATTCTGAAATGTTTCATATATTTTTTCTTAAAAGATCTGGAAAGTGAAATTTTTGAATGTACTTTTTCTTTTAAATATCTATTATTACCGAGTTGCCTGAATTATTTATCTTTTACGAGTATCTCCACACTTTCAGTGCTTTGGAGTCTGAAGTCTAACACAGATCTAGGTTTCACTGTTGTTTCCTTTCTATGCAGTAGATTTTATTTGCTATGCTTCCAAACTCTCATATGCTAGAAATGGAAATGCATCAGAAGTATTTCTTGAGAAATGAGACGACAGAACACCTATAGCACTAATGGGTAGATTAAGAGGTTTTGGCCAATTCCTGCTGTTGCCTGTTAACTTCTTATAAAAGCCATTATTTATTATTTGTGGTGTGGTAGAACCCTTAATCAAAGTTGGACCTGGTACCTGGCACAGTTGGACCTGTATATGGATAAAAAAGAGACGTAAATCCTGGAGAGTTCACAGCCTTAGATCTTAATTCTATAAAACCTACACATGTAACCTAACTTGAAGCACTAGTCCTCCACCATCAATGACAGCCCAATTGCCCAACTTACTTTGAAACTATTTTGGCACCTGTTTTTCGCCGGTAATTCAGAGCGAAAACAAAATTTTCTTCTGCCTTAATGGATTTAATGAAACTGTCCTCCAGCACATAAACTGTAGCAGATGTGGCTTTTGTACTGATATCCAAGATCTGAAAATAATTAAAAAATAAAACAGAAAGCGGGTTATTCAACAAACAACATAGGAAAAGAGCTCACTGTTCCAAATGAGGGCAAGACTTGGAATGAAGCAGAGCTATATGAGGAAGGTGCATATAGGCAGGCATCTCAAGCCTATGAACCAGGTTTTCAAGTAGTCCCTCTGCAGTAAGTAGCCACTCACTTCTACACTATGTGCTTCAAATTTAGTATGTACCAGGGTAAAGGACAGTAGGAGCAGGCTGCAACTGAGAAAATACCCAGTACTACATTTAGTTTAAGATATGCTTTAAATAAGACAAGAATCTTTTCCAGAGAAATGTCTTGTAAATAAGATTGTCATGTTCACAATCAAACAGATCAACGAACAGATTGTCATGTTCACAGATCAAACAAGGTGGCTGTCTTTGCTTCTTGTTTTGTAAACAAGATTATGTCTTTGTAGTGTGAAAATGGGCAACCCAGTCATAATGTTAAGGCAGTTATTAAGAGAGTGTGTGGTGTCTTTGTACTTCTCTGAGCTGAGAAAGGTCAGTTTCTGATGTGGAGAATCCCAGTGCCTCCAGCAGGTGTCCAGCCTGTCCTCAGCAGTGACTACTTAGAAAGTCATTTACTAACAGTGGAGGACCACTTTAGTCCTCCACTGTTAGTAAATGACTTTCTAAGTCATTTACCTCCATGGCACATCTCCTGTATTACACCTGTGCATGAAGGAAGCCTTTGACCTTCCAGGCAAGCTTGACCAGGCTCCATTCAGGAGTCAGCATCTTGCCTGGCATTTACAGCAGATGGGAAAAACTTACTATTATCACTATGAATGTATCTGTATCAGCTGAGCCAAAGTGGTTTACACCACAGGAGAATTCCATTCCCTGTTCTCTCCATGGGAACTACATATGACATTTGGGCTAGTAAAACTACAAAATTTACATATAGAATTTGCTTCCTCTAATGCTAGAAGGACTTCTGAGAAGATGAGTAGTGTCTGCTAAGAATATATTTTAAATAGGAAGAATAGATTTTATTTTGTTAAAGAAATCATACCTTGTTGTGGCTGGTAAATCCTTTCTTTTCTATTTCACAGGAGGCCAGGTCTTTTATTTTAGTCACTTGATCTTGCCGCACGTGATAAGTAGTATCACATTTCCCAGAAATGTCCACCTTGGAAAAGAGAGTTAGATTAGGACAATTTCTTGAATTTATCTTTGGGACCCCCCAACACCTTCCAAAGATGAAGCATTTTCTCCACTGCTGGAATCCTGTACCTGAGATGCTGTACTGCTTGGGTTTATTTAACAGTTTTGAGGATGTCAGTGGTTCTAACTATCTGCTTTGGATTGACAGGGGTACTGTTCATTAGATGGCTAGGAAGAAAAGTAACAATGGCTATTTAAACAAAATAATTAGGAAATACCAGGCAGCTTACACTATACTCACAAGTTTGAGTTAAATTTGAGCTTTGTTTAAGGGGACAGGTTTAGAAATATAACAATAGAAGGCAACTTAAATGGATGCAGCTAAATCAGTGCTGACTTTGTGTGGGTACTTGGATTTAGAATGGGATTCCACTAAATTGAATTTAGGAATCAGCCAACTTTAAAGAGCAGTATAATCACTTTTATAGTGACCTGGTTTAAGGTGGTTTATTACCAAATTGTGCTAGATTTATAAAGGCATTTTAAATCAAATGGATTGCACTACTTCTTTATGCTAATTGCAGCTATTTGATTGGTGCCACCAAATATGCAGAAGACTGTCCTTAAGTCCCTAACCTCAAATGTTATCAAAGGACTGATTTCTATCACAGTTCACTCTTTCTGAAGTCAGCAGAAACCACAGGCCTGCCTTCCAGAGGAGATCAGGCTCTGCCTGTTCCTCATGTGATGATAATCTTGCCTGATAGAGCACCATACCTCACGGGAAGAGCCAGAGTGCAGCTGCAGCTGGAAAAGGCTGGCCAGACCTCTCTTAATGTTCTGAGTAAAACCAGGTTCATTTTGATATGAGTAGAAGGTTTTGATCTGTAGGAATTGAAAAAAAAAAAAAACAAAAAAACCCCAAACATATAGTAAGCATTCAAAAGTGTGTAACAAATCTGGTTAAATTAGAAAGGAATAGTGAGGATCCACTCTAGAAAAACCTTTACTTTGAATTTGGATCTGTTAGTTGCTTATTTTGAGCAAACTGCAGAGGCTACAGGGCCTGGCAATAACTGTACCAGCACATTTTGGCCTTCAGCTGAACCTAAGTACAGTTTCAGTGCAGTGAGCATCTCTCCTCCTGGAATTAGAGAGAATTTAGATGGGAAATGGGAAACTTTTCATACTTCCACAGGCGACTCATTTTTCTGCATAATCCTCAGGTAATCACTCCCCACAGGGGCATAATATCTGTTGCACTTTAATCACAGGTTACAAAAACTCAGGATGAATCATAGATAAATCACAGATAGAATGACTTCAATGACGTGTCAAACATATCACAACCTTTGCACTTCATGGGTCAACTATTGTGCTTGAGCCTCTCCTCTGGTAACAAGACTTTGCACCTCCACTCTGCATTCAAGGTGCTTTAGAAATGCCCCTTTATCTGGAACTGTAAGTACAACCAGTATGTTATCTTGGGGTAACCCTGAAAAGTGAAATTACTGTGCCAGGGTTGAAATTGTCATACCACAAAGAAATCATAAAAGGAGCATATAGACCCTATCACCTGAGAAAAAGCTCAAGTTTTTAATACTACATCTTAGCCTTAGCATATGAAAGTGTGCAATGTATGAGGAGCAGATGCATTCTGTGTTCTTCTGGTACCTCTGTTCTCATGTAGGGATGTGTGCAGTTCACAGCCAGTGCTGTCCTGTTTCTTTTTATGTTGTGTAAAACTGATGACAAGGCTGAGTCTGAAAGTTACTGAGCAGGTCTGATAGCAGCTGCAATTCAGCAGGCTGAGCTGGCAGCCAGGGTATGTGCTCAGTGCCTATTTACAGCAGGAGGTAAAGATCCTGCTGGGATAGAGTGTCACAGCTCTCACTGCGCTCTGCAGACGGGAAAAGGGAGTGTGACCTTCAACCTTCCTCCTTTCTCACAGCCCCTCCTGCCCCACCTGCTGAGCATTGCTCAGGCTGCAGAGGGGAAAATGGGGCTCTTGGCCCAATGCCACAAGCAACAGGAGGGTGAAGGACCAGGGGCAGGAGGCAGAAGCAGCCATGACTTGAGCCCCACCACTCCCTGGCCACAAGAGTAGGCTGAGTACTAGGGCAGCTGTCACAAGCAGCTCTGCAGGGGAAAGAGAGTGGGATGGATGTACTTGAATCCCCTTCCCAGAGAAAGTGTGTTAGAGAAAGGGGCACACTTTGGAGACTGTCTCCCAGTGGGGGAAAAACATATAAGGCTGTAGCTCTTTCAGCATCAAGCTCATTAACTTGGCAGGTGACACAGAAGTAAATAAGAAAACCAAGGAGATAGGAAAAGCAATCCTGGTAAAATACTTGATAAGGGTTTAAAGTGATTAACACTCTACTGAGTTCCTCACAGACTCAGTAGAACATCCCTCATGACAAATTGTATCTGCTTTTCTGCCTTCAGATCTTGGACAAAATCCTGCCCTGGCTGAAGTCAAGAGCACAAATCCCACACAGCAATTGTGCATATACATGTGTACCTATCTTTGTGGACAATCTGTGCTTTACTTCCCCATTGTGTGGTGTTCTTCTAGGCTTAGGCTAGAAGGTAAATTATAATCTGCTCTCAGCTACTGTATTGCACACAGAATGATAGGACACAATGGCTTATTAAAAACACTGAGTGGATGGTGAACTGGTAAATTCTTCAAGTCTGTAACAAAAGATTTCTGTCATGTTTCCTTAGGGACTGAATTTTAAAAGACAGGCTCTTACTTTTCCACGAACTAGTTCAACCATTATGGGCCTCTGCAAAGCCTCCAGATACTCTTTCCCGATGATCTTCTCTGTGCTTTTTCCTTTGAAGATGTTTTTATCAGCTGGACGCTCATTCACATTTTCAACCTGAACATCTTTCATCTAGCAAAGCAAAAGCAGAGGAAATTAATGTAGAGAGCAGTGTAGAATTGGCCTGGAGTAGAGTAGACAGACTAAATCACATAATCAATGTTCTTTCTTTCTGCATTTCTGGTTCTGATTATTAATCTTCCATGATTACTATGTCAAAGTTTACAGAAGAAGCCAGTGCTCTCCACTGGGGAAATAAGTCCCAGAAAATGTCACCAGAGAGCTAAGTACCAAACCCAGTTTCTATTTAAAAATATTTACAGTTACAACTGAGGACAACATATTGCCCCTCAGGTAAGGGCTTGCACACCAGTCACTTGAAGCTATAGGTGCTGTATGAAGCAATTTCTAAATACAGGAGACATTCTGAAGTGCTGGCTTATGATGTTAGATAGTTACTTGTGAAATCTTATTCTATAGGAACTAGATCATCAAAGCAGCTGGGTTTAGTTGATGAGACTCGAGAACAAAAGGTTTAGCTTGTGTTCTGAAAGTGAGTTCTCTGAGATTAGATCAGCAGCTAGATAAGTGCAGAAAAGATTGGGTATGTTTTAAGTTGTCTGAAGGCAATAATTACCGTAATTTTGACCAGCTGGTCATCATCATTGTCAGGATTTCTCCATAAGAGGTTGACATCCACACCAGAAGAAATCCGATATCCTGCACTTTTCTGCAGGGATGCTTTCACTTGATCAACATAGACTTCAGCTGAGTAAGCAAACTTATATAGCTTGTCATTATTTAGGCTGGGCCCTGTAGTGTGCCCTGTTTGGAAAGGAAAAACAAACAGCATTTTAGAATTGACTAACTCTCATAATCTACCATTTTCTCTAAGAAACCTACAGAAAAATGAAAAATTTAATTACAAGCAAAAGATTTATGGGACTGATCCTGCTACTCCTGATTACAGAGGCTGTCTCACTGAAGCAGCTGGGGTTTTTTGTGATTAACTTGACACTGATCATACATATTTAACATAAGAAAGGTGACAAAATCCTTTTTCTAGCTCTTTAAGACTGTCAGATTCTTTTCTTCAGCTATGTTAGCATTACAAATTAATCCAAAATTATTTGCAACTCAAAATACTGTTAATAATCACACAATTTGTGTGCTTAGCAATGTGAAATGCACTGATGTGATTTGTTAGGGCCAACATAAATAATTCTCTGCATCTCTTGCACATTTATTGGGAATCTTTCCATGGAGAGACTTGCCCAAGGGTGACATGAGTGCGATGAAAACATTAAGAATGTATTTTTTAGATAAAATAATTAAGCTCTTGTTCTTTCAACTAAATAATTGTTCCCATCGCTGTGTCTCTTCTGTTAATTTATATATTTTAAGGAATGTAAAAGGGAAGAGAAGGGAAAATAAGCTGGCTGTACACTAAGTGCTCTTAACATTCTCAAAGCAAACACACACAGAGTGACCTTAGGTGCTATCTGTAAGCAGCACAGCACCAGCCTCACACACCCAAATGCTGCACCACTGAATGCACTGGAGATTTCTTCATGGAGTTCAGGAGGTACAGAGCAGAAACATGCTCACAACAGAGGTAATCTAAGAAACACAAAGTGCTGTCCTCAGGGACATGCATCTCAATCTTATGACAAGTGCAGGGAAGGGCAGAGGAAAGAAGAAAAATCTCCGACAACAGCTCAGAAAAATTCTTAGGCATGCTGTAATGGAATCAGTGTCTTCAAAGCCTCCTGCAGAGATTCATCAGGCTATCCTGATTTATCTTATATCCCGCTGTTTTATCTGACTCACTTAAATAAGCTTCAAATCACTGCATTGTTGGAAAGGATAATCAGTCTTATTTCACTTTAATATTTTAAAGCCCATTTAGGTGGGTGCACAGGTAGTTCCACCATGGCTGGATGGATACATTCTGCAGTTCAAAACCCCTGCTTCATTAAGACTTTGCATCACATTGTTTCCCTGTTCACTCAGATACCATAGCAGTGGATTAAGGTCAGCTTCAAAGAACCTTTCCCTGAGCAAAATGGACACTCCAGCAAGTTTAATCTGCAAGTTGGGTAAACTGGCAAAGTTACAGAACTAAACAGACTTTATGCCAGCTGGGGATGTGATGCAGCAAGTCTGGTGATCCCAGTGGGCTCAGCCTGCTCACACATGAGAGGCCAAAGCTGTAACTATTGATTTTTTCCCAGGGAGGTTGAAGGATTCATGTTGGCACAATGGGGCTGTCTGGTTTTGCATGTCTTGTGTGTCTGTTTCCAAACAAAGTCATCAAGAGGCATGTAACCCTTCTTGGAGGTTTACTGTGAATTTCCTAGCCAATTTCCTTCCCCAGTTCCCTGCTTTGAAGCTACCTTACCCCTGAGAGTAGAGGGTGCTCAGTGCCTGCTCAGAGGTGGCTATGCCTTTCAGGGACAGATTCCCTGCAGTGCCTTGGAGCCAGCTGCTTCCTGGTTCAAAATGTCCTTGATTTGCAGCAGAAACTGCAGTGCAAAGGACTTAGTATTGGCTGAGATTTTAGGAATACCACCCACTAGGTGCATTCTAAACACAGCCCCATCTACAGGAAAAAAGTAGGGGAATAGCACATCCAAGAGAAATTATTTGGGTGCTCAGAAACAAGTCTTATTAGTTAAGGTGCATGTTGTGGTTTTGCTCCCTCCCTATTCTCAGTTAAAAGCACCTTTCACCTATCCTCTTCCTTTCCCCACAGCTGAACACACACATGGTTTTATTCTTCTTTTGTAAGAGTTCCTTCCCTCCTCCTCCCTTTTAGCATTTGCTTATCCCCACATACAATAGAGCTGTTCCATCCTAAAGGAAACAGATGAGCAAATGATGCAGGACCTTCTTGCAAGTGTCATGAAAGAAATGAATAATTGCAAAGTATTCCTGGGAGCTAGAAGAACATGAGGTATTGAAAACTTTTACCAATTCACACATAGAAAACACTGCAGGAGCCAGGGCAGAAGACACCTTTAGTTGCCAGACTGGGCAAGGGTAGGCCAAGAGTGGATGATGATAAGAGAAGCAGCAGGGATGAGGCAGTATTGAAAGCAGTCCCAAAGAGTTAGCACTTATCCCTGTGGAAATGGGGAACCCAAGAGAGACAAATGAAGAGTGTGGTCAGGCTGAGAGATGACAGATGACATAACAGAGGCACAGGGTCACTGAGCAGAACCAGTACTCAAAACAACACAACTAAATTTTCATGCCGACTTCCACGAAGAAAACACCAGTACTATTCTGACAGGAATATTGCAACACCTTTCTGATGGAAACTTTTCTTAATAGAAAGTGACCCTTTTAGAAGCTCCTTCCTTTGTATTCAGCACAGCACTGGGATCCTTGCTGCCTGTGCAGCCATTGACATTTCAGCTGATGGCAAGTGTCCCACTGCCTGAGAAGGGAGGAGAGATGGACACACAGACTGCCAGCAGCCCAGCCAAGCTCTCTGGGGGTCAGAAGTGCTGCTTCCAAGGTGGAGTGCATAACACATAGTTTGACTAGTAACGTTAAGTGTCTGTCATTAAGGGTAACATGCCAAGTCTATAATTAAATCATGATACTGTATAATACAGAAGGTTACACTGCATGAGCAGAGACAGCTGTCAAGTCCTGTGCCTTTTATTAATACATATGGCATGCACAGCATATGTGTCTCTAACTACTTGCCAGCTCTACCTTCATAAATCATATTTGCCACTATCTCTGACACCAGATAGCTTTAAAAAGCAAACCCCATCCGCTTATTTGAAAACATTTTTCAAGTGGAACTGCAGTAGGAAAGTTTTACGTGTGCTGACCTACCTGAATCAAACAGAATAATGTTTCAATATTTCCAAAAGGCAGCGTGACCTGATGAAAAGGTAAAACCCTTATCCTAATACCAACTCTTACCCTGAGGCCCTAAGTGGCTTTTGGGCCAGTAATTTAGCTCTCAATCCCTCTGCACAAGAGAGAGGAAATCTGGCAGAGCTGAAGGGATGACTAAGTAAAGGGAAAATGCTTGCTCAGTATCCTGGGGAATGTGACAAGCAAATACTACTTCACATCAAGAAGTTTTGCTTAATTGATATTAAAGGGAAGCTGGGAAGATCAGACACCAGAAATGTGGCACATTGGTACCTAGCCATAAATGGAATGTGGCAGTCTCATGAAATAAACTGACAGGTAAAGGCACTGCTTGCAAATTTCTCTGCTTTATAACTCCTGTCATGAGGGTGTATAGAGGCAGGGAAGAAGGAAGGTTGCTGCTCTGTGCTTACACAGTGTCCTGGATTCCCTGCAGAATGCAGGAGGTGGCACCCATGAGAGCATCTCTACAGCCCTTTTAATAGCTTAGCCCAGGATGTTGTGCTCCCCCTGCTTCCCTTCATGATGAAGACATCTCATTAAACTAAAAAACTCAGCTTATTTTATAAGGTTGCTGCTCCTCTAAATTTAATGTGAAGTTGTACATGAAGAGTCACTACTACAGACACCTTTCCTTGCTTCATACATTGGCATTGCTGAAGCAGACAGTCTCCAAGATTTCATACCCTTGACTTTGTCAGGACTCCTGAGTAAAGCTCTGCTCACAGGGTTTCTGCAGACATCCAGATTTTCAAGACTTACTACAGAGCAACGTTCTCATGAAATTAACAGGATGCTTCTTACTGACTTCAGTGGTAGCTGAGTCAACTGCTCAGAAGCTGAAACCTGGGCAGCCCTGAGCACTTCCTGGCTCTGCTCCACAGAACACTCCATGTGTTTAACTTCTGAGCGTGTGAAAAGTCCCTTTGAAGTCAGTGCCCCCACAGTATGTCCTGATTAAGCAAGTTCAAGATCTCTGATCTTCTGGTCACACCACTGGCCCTGTGCACTTGAAAACATCATCTCCTCCATCACCTTTGCTGAGAGGAATGCCACAAGCACTTAAACCTAGCTAGTAAATGCATCTTGTATTACTCAAGCATGTCTGAGTAAAGCTGATAATTTTCTGAAGCAAAACAGAGATCTGCATACACACACTGGTTTTGCCTCTGCTGAGGCAGAAGCTGAACCAAGCCCAGTACAGACCTACCTTTCACAGAGGCTGAGTAGGTGGAAATGATGCAAAGGAACAGCACGGTAAGAAGAATCATGCTGGACTCTGCCGAGCTCCTGACTGCAGCATGAAGTGTGAGAACCTCCAAGAAGTGAGCTGAGAGTGGAGCTTGCAGAGAGAGCCACAGGCTTGGCCACACTGTTTATCTAGATGTAGTAAAGGTCAGATTCCAAATTCCACACTCAGGTACTAAGTTCATTAAAGGACTTCCAGTTAATTATTAAGAACTAAGGTAACAGGCAGTTTCTACCCCATTTTATCAATCACCCTGGCTTTCATTTTTGAATACTGAGCCCACACAGACCCATTTCTGAGCAGCAGAGCCCACCTCCAGTGCTGGAAGAACCAGATCCTGCCACCACTCCTCTCTCTGAATGAAAGGACCATCAGCTCTGTTTCTGCCAGGGGCCAGATCTTGACCACTGTTTCCACTGTCTTGCATCATCTGTCATCATCTCTGAGCAACCACAGAAGCAGAGGTTTTTTTAGGGTCTTCCAGGAAGCAGAAGTACATGGGATTTATCAGTGCCATCCCAAAAACGGATCCTACTTCATTACAGACTCAGATGTGATGTCAGTGCCTGCTGCATTGTACCATACTAAATCAATGTTCTTTCTTTCAGCATCCCCAGCCCCCATCTTACATCATTGCAGTGGCAGAGGTTAGAGCCTGAAAGATGAGATAAAACAAGATATTTTGTCCCATCTCCATGAAGGGTACCAGCTTGGCAAGGTCTGGGAGCAGGGCAAACCAAGCCCTTCCCCCTTTTCTTGTGCTTCCTTCACCACCTCCCTTGAAAAGGCCCTGCCTGACTAACCCACATGCATCCCTTTTCCTCGGACAGTAAATCCCAGGCCCTCTCACACTAACCTCATGGCCACAGGGCTGGTTAAAGGATGTCCTTCAGCTGTCCCTCAGGTGTCAGTGGGGCAGCAGGCCAACCCTCCGTGTTTCTTGGCATGCCCTGCGAGGCTGCATGCCTCTCCCCAGCACACAAAGCCTTCCCAGCTCTGGAAGGAAGCAGGATCTGCTCCTGCCAGCAAAGGAAACACACAAGGGAGCCATCGACACAGTCTTCCACTTCACTTCCTCAGGTTGATTTCATGTGACTGCGATCTACACACACCCCAACCCAGCAAGTGCCACCCCAGGCTGCAATTAGATGCTCCCAGAGGGCCCCATGCTCTGTGAGGGATGGTAAAGTGAGAGCAGCCTTCACCTTGAGGGGTATAAGTGCCTCCTCTGTTTTTTCTTTGTGGTAAAGAGAAGTTGAGTAAACACTGTGGATGTCAATCATTGCCCAGCAGTGGGAAACAACAGGCCCATGCCACTGCTTCTCCCCCATGCTCATCTGCACCTTGTGAAGTTCCCCCTGGGCCTCTTCCTGTATTTTGTTTGTGTGTGCACACGTGGGAGGGAGGAGATCAGGAAACGCCAGGGGTCTGCCTTTGCTTCTTCCCCATTTGTGGTTGGTTATGCTGCTTTCTCAGCACAGGTTGTGCCATGCTCCCGAATTCAAGGGGCTGAGGCAGAGGCCTCCTTTTGCTGCATTTAGTAAACAAGGAGCTTTCCAGGCTTTCTGTGCTGTTTTGAAAAAAATAAGGACACTATCTTGGTGCAAAACCAACTCCATCTAGAGAAAGACCAGAGATATGGGTCCTGCTTCAGAAAAGTAGCATTGACATTTTACTCAGAAGGGGGAGGTGATGTTGGTTTGAAATCTGAAGAAGAGCAATTGTCCTCTTTCTGTGCTCTTGAGACACAAGAAATTTATTTCTTCTTTCAAATAAAATACTTTTTTTTAAAAAGGCCTCCGTTAGAATATCCCTAGCCAGATCTCCTGCTGATGTAAATCCACATCTCTCTTTGGACACCACTGTAGCTGTGTCAATTGCAGAGCTAAGGGCACAACTGCCACGTAGAGGAATTTTGTCCATACATTTCCACGTGCACACACATTTATACACCCACAGGCTTACCTGTAACACAGAGCTGGGGTGCTCTTCAAACATCTTAGAAACAGAAGGCCTGAGCCTCACCCCAGTTATGGCCAGAGTTAATCAGCAGTGACTTCCTTTCAGGCAGATTACACCCGTGCAAACGGCGCTGTGCCCACCAAAGTCCACTCCACGTACAGGCTGTGGGCTCAGCCCCTCATGGATGCCTCACGCCATGCTGGCATACAGACTGGGGTCAAAGTATTCCTGCTGCTGCACATTTTCCAGAGTCCAAACTATAGGGCTCATATCTTTATACAGCCTAATAAAACTAATGAGATTTCCTCCCATGTTCTGAGTCAACAAAATGTTTCTTTTTGCCTTCTCTTCTGAAGCAACAGCACAAAGATCTTGCTTTTCAACTCAAACCTTCAGGTGTGAGCACCAAAGTACCCCAGTGCATCCTTACCCTTCAGCTGCTGCCCGTGTGCCCCCAGCTCGCAGGCTTTGGGTGAATAAGACCCCCTGTTTCTGCCACAGGGGGCAGGGGGTCAGAGATACCCACCCAAGCCACTGGCCAAAGCCAGTTTGCACCCTGAGCCTTCCTCAAGAGTGCTGCAGTCAGGCCCAGCCCACAGGGAGCAATGACATTGCCCACACCTGAGCCTCCCCTGAGTATCTTTTTTCTTCTCCATAGTCTGCCTGTTGAGCTGCAGCTTTAAGCTCTGGAATATTTAGTTCTTTCTGTTGCTGGGAGAGAGGGTGACTCACCATCAGGATCAGCATCTTGAAAAGGTGACGTTAAGGCCCTATAAAAATAATGAAATTTAGACAGACAGCTCTTTCCCAATATTTGCGACTGCTCAGTTTTTCATTTCACGTTGTCACCACTTGGCAGACTTTGGAAAACATTGCATGATGCTCTGTTGTTGTCTGAGGACACAGGGGGCTGGACGAGCAATACTGATGCTTTGCAGAGGGCACTATGAGAAAAACAAACTGCGTAAGCAGCTTCTTCATTCTAGGAAAAAGCACATCTGAGTATTACATGACTTTGTCAGATGTCTTTTGCTTTTTTCAAAAAAAAGGCTTCTATTGGTAACCCATCTGCTCCCTTTCAGTGACCAAAAAACACCAAAGGATTCTCCACAGGGAGACTGGAGCATTTGGGCTTTTATGATGCTGGCGTGTCAAGCTAGATATTAATAGTAACGTGAGTTAGGTTTTAAATAGACCCCAGCAAATGCAAATCTAGCTATTTTTAAAGCAATGCACTGAACAGGAATCACAAATTAGATCAAATACTACAGCAAATATTAAATTCCAGCAGCAATTGAAAGGTCAGTGTCTCACTATAGTGACACCACACAGTTTTGTGAGTGCAACACAGCTGTGGCGAACCCGAAACCAGCACTAAAACTGTCCGAGTGTGTATTTGTGGCACCCATGAAACCTGAGCTAAACACTGATGCACACGGAAAGGGGATTATGGCAGCGCACGCTCGTGTGTTTGCTAACTTTGTGTGCCTCGTTAACCGGGGGCAAACAGACATCAACATACTCAGGCTGCCCAAAATACATTGTTCCCATAGAATATCATCCCAGTCTCCAAAACCGACTCCTGTAACAGGGCGGCATTCTTTCGTAAAGTTATCTGGCAGTGAAAGAACTTCGCTGCCTTCGCTGAGCATTGACACCGGAGTTAAAAAACCTAATTGTCGGCGGCCTTTAAAAATAGGAAGCGCGAAGGCGCGGCCCTCTCCCGCGGGGGCGGAGGGAGCGCGGCACTGCCGGGGACCTCTGCAGCTACAGATCTGCCCGGAGGAATGCCACCAGCCAAAAATACTTCGCTGGCCCCTGCCTGAACTCAAACCATCAGATAAAAATAAGCTTTTCTCTTCCTTTTCGCTGCCCTTTATCCCCACGGAGCCCCCAAAGCCACGGCTGGGGGTGTGAGGGGGGTAGGCGCGCGCCCTGATACCGCCCGCCGCTGGGGGGCGCCCTGCCCGGCGGCCTCACGCGGACGCCGCTCTGCTTCCCTCTCGCGCGGGCCTGCGCATGCGCGGTTCCGCCCCTTCCCACGCCGGGCGCGCGCGGGGCGGCTCGCGGGTACGTTGCGGCCCCTCGGGGGCGGGGGGGAACATGGCGGCCCCCAGGGGCCCTTAGCGCGGACCCGCACCGCGCCCGGCCCGGCCCCGCCGCCGGGGTGGGACACGGCCCTCCGCGGGCCTGCGGCCTGCCCTCTGCAGTCATGAGGGGCGTATGGCGTGTCCGTGTGTAGACACACGTGTGCTTGCGTGTGTGTGTGTGCGCGTGCGTGTATGTATGTATATATGTGTGTGTCTGTGCGCCTGAATGCAGGCACGCAGGTGTGCGCAGGTGTGCAGGGCTCGGTGTGCGAACGCCCTCACACAGGGAAATGGGGATGTGCCAGCAAAAGCTCCGCTGGATTTCTGCTGCGCTGTGTGTTTCCTGTCTGTGCTGCCACTGCAGGAAGCAGGGGGTTGCTGTTTCCTGCCTGGTGGAGATGCAGCGTTCTCCGGTGAAGTTGTCCTTGGGGAATTGTGTGAGTGTCGAGCACAGACGAGCTGCTAGTGCGGAAAAATCGTGCTAGCCATGGGAAAGGAGTGGTTATAATTGTAGTTGGTTTGAACTGAGAGTGTTTTGCTGAATAACAGTTGTTCATCCTTTTACTTGTGTTTGTCTTCTGACAGTGGCCAGTGTCTTTTAGTGGCCAGTGTGTTTTGTTTTCGGGAGAAATAAAAATTAATTTTGAAGGTGTACATCTCGTTCATACTTCGTTTTTTCCCCCCCAAATGGCTTTAGTCACTTTAAAATTACATACTTCTGTATTACATATTTCTCGAATATGCTCCTGTAGTTATATTGCAAGACACGTCTTTAATTTTTTGTGTTTGTGTACACGTCCTGCTAATGCTTTTTTTTCTATTACATTTGATTCAGTATGATTCCTTAAATTTGTGCCCTTGTTCTTTTGCAAAGTTTTTAATCAGAAGCTATTCACTGCCTGCAGAACTAGAAGGCAGAATTTTAGATTCTCAGTATATAGCTTATAATCTTTCTAGAATGTTCTGTGTTACTATTTGTAGATGCTTTAAGCAGAAAAGGCCTTCTCTTTATTCACGCTTATAGGAGGTGTTGAGTGGTGTTTATTCTAGTTGAGCATCTTGTTAATGACACTTATATCACTTTGTTTCCTAGAGAACTGGTGAGCAGAAGAATTGTTTTTAATGAAATATCCGCCATGTGCTGACAAACAAGTCAGAAAACCCAGCCAAGAGCTAATGTCATCTGAGTCACCCACAGACAGTCCAGAGGTGCCAATGGAAAATACCCCATTCCCTGAAGTTCCTGATGTGGAAGGAAAAGTGAAGTCAAATGACGATCCAGTAGAGAGACTGGAGGCAGGCTCAGGCAAGGAAGAATGCCTTGAGTCCATGTCCAAGAGGCAAAGGAAGAAGCTGTTGAAGCAGAAGCAGTGGGAAGAACAGAAAGATCTACGGAGGTATGGTTTGCAAAGCAGCTTCCCATGGTTCCCATGTAATATTTAGTGCTAATAATAACAATGTGTCAGCAGAATGTACTTGTGAATTGCTTCATCAAATCAAGGCAGTTGAACCAGTTTTCTCCCACACCAGGTTTAAAGCAGTAGCCCCAGGCTACTTGGTCTGCACTGGAAGAGGCTGTAGAGGTAAGCGTCCCCTCCTCATACTAGAATTGTTCCTCAGCTTCAGGAGGATGTGAGGGGGGATTCAAACGTGCATGTTGTTATTTGTTAGAAGGGAGACAGAACGTGTGGCCTTGTTCCTCTTCTCCTGGTGCTGTCAGACTTGAGATTCTTACAAAGACACTGAATAAAAGCAGCCGCATTTGAGACAAGAAGTGATGTGCTACAAGTTACACTGACTTATATAGAGCTTCTGTTTTGATGTGTTGAGAGAAAGTGTATCTGCAGATGTGCTGATGGTGGTTTATTCTTATCCCACTGACTGCCACGTCCTCCTTCCCAAGACAGTGGTTGTTGCTGTCTCTGAAATTTGATCTCCCAACTGCCTGCTCCTGTCAGGAGGACAGGAGGATGGACCAATTTCTTCAGAAGCCTTTTGAAAAACTGTGCAGTGAAACGGGATGTAAATTGTCTTCCTCATTCTGATCCTGATACTGTGATTGCTGTTCATGTGTAAACTAACTACTTTTTGGCTAGTTCTGTTGCGAGATTTGACTCAGAACACCTTTAAATCCATGAGACTCCCAGCATTGGGTTAATTAAGCAAATTGAATTTGTGTCAGATGTCTGTAGGTATTTACAGAACTTCACAAAGGTGGGGGGAGTGTGTTTTGTGCTGGTCTCAGTGTGGCACAAATGCAGGCAACAGGCTGAGTTTAAACTATCACAGTCACAGGACAACCACTTTGGCCCTAGAAGTCTGCATTTGTGTGCACAACATAGTACCTCAGCAGAGTTGGCAGCACTTTTAGAGGATTGATTTGTTTGTTTACTTAGGCAGAAACGAAAAGAAAAACGCCAGAAGAGAAAACTAGAACGTCAGTCAAAATTGGATTCCAGTAGTGAGGGGAACGGCAGAAAGTGCATGCGCAGGGAAGCTGTTCCTAGCACGCTTCGCCTCATCGTGGACTGCAGCTTTGATGACCTGATGGTGTTAAAGGTAAAAGGAACTTCAGATTAACTAGGTATATTTAATTCTCTTAAATATAGACTGTATGTTCTCAGGATTTTCCCATGGGTTGCAGACTGAGTGTTGTCACAGAGATAAACCTGTTTGATTCCTCAGATTAATTCTGTATGTTCATTAAATCCCTGTGATTTTTTTTTCCCTTAGAATAATGTAAATCAAGCACAACGCATAGAGGTGTCTAAGTACACCTGTGTGGAAGATGTGTGTGTCCCCTTGTCAGCATAATCCCCTCACAATGGGTGCTTTTTCTCTCTTTAGCTTCTGACTGGCTCATGGTAAAGCATTTTGTGATGGTCTGTATAAAGGACTAAATAAAAACAAACTGTGTTGTGTACAGGATGTTAAGAAGCTTCACAAGCAGATTCAGAGATGTTACGCAGAAAACCGCAAGGCATTTCATCCTGTGCAGGTGAGTTTGAACAAACTGAACGCTGACTGTTGCCAAGTACCAAACATGAGAAGTGTAGTAGGAAAAGAAAATATTTAAGCTGCCTCTTTCATAAGAAAATTACTTCTATTGTAACACCCACATGTTATAAGGATACACCTATATATGGAACAGTATGTGCATGCAAATGAAAAGTGCCAGATCCAGGTGTGCCAGTAAGAGGCTGTTGATACTCTTGGTTTTAGCTGTGGCAGATTTTTTAAAAAGTCATTGTAAGTCTGAATTTGTCTTTTAAACGTATCACTAACTATATGAATATAGTCCTAGTACCACTTCCATCTAAAAAATATTATGAGTTTTAGCTAACAGTTAAGTGTAGAAAGAGAGGAAACAGATTGTGGCAAATTGATGTTTTTGTATTTTGTACCTCTTGTTTGTTCTGTTTGAAGTTTTACTTGACCAGCCATGGGGGACAGCTGAAGACCAACATGAATGAAAATGACAAAGGATGGGTGAATTGGAAGGTGAATATTTGAGTATTTCTGTAAAAAGTTAAAGTCTTGATTGTAGTTGTTAACTATATTGTTAGTTGTGAAGAACATTATTTTTTTCCACATGGGTTTTTGTAATACATGTGAGCAATAGCATATTTGAAAAAGTGTAGTTTTTTTGTCCTTTTAATTGATTTAACTTTAATAAGCCAAAGACTGCTTCTCTTGAATCTAGATTTGATTTTTGCGTGAAAAACTACACACAAATCCATTTTCACTTATTTTTTTTAACAAATTCCATTCTTGATAGACTAAGCAGGACTCCTTGATTTAGGCAGTTCCAGCAGTTGTCTGTCTTGGCAGTGCTCTTTTATCCATGTCCAAAACAAGACTTGCCAGTTGGGATGTGATTCTCTGGTGGGCACTTTCACTTTCATCGCGTTCCTTTCAGTGCTGAAGCGTTCTGGAGAGAAGTCACTTCTCCTGTGGTCAAGCTCTTGTTGGTTTTCCTTGTGACTCCCTGTTAAGCCACTATTCCAACAGCTGCAGAGGAGGAGCACTTAGAACAAATGAAAGCAGTCCTGTTTCCAGCAGTTCTTGTGCAATAGCTTCTCCATGAGAGCTTAGCATAAACTTCTCTTACTGAACAATTAATGTTAACTAAGCCTTTGCTTCTGAGTTCACTTTTTTAATGGGCTTGAAAACTACTTGGATCCATAGGAGAAATATGGCAACATTTGATAGGAATCACAAGAACTTAAGGACGTGTAAAGTTCTTCTGGGTCTCAGAAAATTTCATGTTGATTTTTACAAATCAATGCTCTAGGGACTGGATTGTTTACAGAGAAAATCAATCTGCACTGTGCTAGGTATTTGAACGTGAAGGACGAATGTGGAATGACCACATACTGTTGGATTTATTTTGCCAGTCCCATCTTGGGTCTGTAAAGCTTGGCCAGCAATTCATCAGTTGAATGTAACTTCTTTTAACTACCTTTTTTTGAGGATATCCAAATTAGAACAGAGCACTATAGTGAGCTAATAAAGAAAGAGGACCTAGTATATCTTACCTCAGATTCCCCAGACATTCTCAGCGAGCTTGATGAGAAGAAAGCCTATGTGATTGGAGGACTGGTGGATCACAATCACCACAAGGTAAGCTGTGGGTCTGTTCCTTTGCAGCTTTTTTTTGGCACCTTATTTGACATTATTGCTGTTCATGTGTAAACTAACATAATTAATAATGAGAAGTCTTCTTCAAAAAAGAATTTAAAAAAATGTTCAAGAAATGTGAAAAACACTTGTGGTGGGAGCAGTGGCTTGTGTTCCAGAGTTTTCTTATTCTTTACTCTTCCTCTGAAAAAAATATTGAGTGACTACAACCTGAATATCTTTGTACTTTAACATAAGCTCGCCTTTAAAACAGCCAACAGCTGATGGTTCTAGAGCTGCAGCTGCATGAACAGGTTTCATTTACAATCCTTTTGACCACAGGTCACAATGTGAAATACATATAAAGTAGTGAGTTTTCCAGTGGTGGTAGCCCTTGAGGAAGGTGCTGTCCAATCCGGTTAAGTTTCTTTTTGTAACCAACTTCTAAAGCAACATCATGGCAGCACAGGCAAAACTTTTGCCAGGAAATGATACTTGGAGTGAATCTGTATGGGCTCATCTGAAACAGTAATTCTCAATCCACTTGTTTTGGTGTCTTTTCCCCAGGGAATTACTTACAGAAAAGCTGTAGAGCAGGGAATTGGTCACGCACAGCTCCCACTTGGAAACTTTGTCAAAATGAACAGTCGGAAGGTGTTAGCTGTCAATCATGGTAAGTTCTAAATCACAAAACAATTACATTCTTTTAGAATGTACCTGTAATAGTCACACTTCAAACCCACTGCACTGTAGTGCAGATGCCTAAACCTTGTTTTATTATGTTGATACTTCTTGAATTTAGTTGCCTTCAGAATACACTAATTGCCCTGACCTTTAAATATTGTAGATGTGGTTAAATGTAAATGACATCTTAGCCATTTAGAAGTGAACGTTGTATCCCATTGGCTTGTCTGAGGATTACTTGTGGCTTTCTTTCCATTCTGGTCTTGTTTCCAGGTTTACTGTATAAGTGAGTAAAATGTTGGAAACTATCCAACATTGTATTTTATGCCAAGGGAGGATGAATGAGTGTGATGTTTTCACCTCTTTCAACAGCTTTGTTCAGCAGTAACTGCCTCAGTACCTGTAGACTTTCCTCAGTTGGTATCAGCAGTACTCCAGCTACTGAACTTTCATAACTGTATTTTTACCTGATTTCCTGGTTCTGATTGAAGTATTAATGGCTTAACCAAACCTTGAATCCTGCTCCTTTTAAACTTTCAGCTTTATTATTAGATTGTCTTTCAGTGTTATTAAACAAAAATACATGCAAAATGCAGCCTACTCAGACCTTCATGGAAATTTTTGACATGCTGCCAATGCCTTTATTGTGCCCCACTGCACATTCTTTAGCTTAACTTACCTTACTTTATTTCAAGTTTATTTTTTTATGTAACACATTGCTCAGTGATAACTTTATTTTCTGAAAGTGCCATTTTAATGAAGTTGGCATTTGCAAGATAATAAAGATTATTTAAGCATGGAGGAGAATATGGTATGGCACGGGACTTAAAAATTGTCAAAAAAATTATCAAAAAAACTTATGTATTTGTAAGATTTTACATGTTTCAAAAATTGGATCTTTCACTGTTGCTTTATATAGAAAGGAAAAGCTAATTAGAGCTAATTTTAGGAGGGGTCAAAATCTTTAATCAAGTGCATCCACAGCAGGATTCCTATCAAACATGTGAAAGCATTGGTGCCTGTACAGAAGGCACTGGTGAGACTGAAGTATTTGTCTCAGTTCCTAACAGAAATACTGTCATGCAGCTGGAGACTTGGGCTGTGCTTGGCTTCAGGCTGCAGCAGCAGCAGAATTGCAGTGTCTGTTCCTGCCTGCATTTCATCAGCTCTGCTCTGAAGAAGCCACAAGAGCATGCACCTAAGCCTCTGTAAAGATGGATTTGGGGGTGTGTTTCTATTAGCAATTCACTTACCTCCCTGTAAGAGCTGATGGGCTTTTCTGATGTTGCAGTGTTTGAGATCATCCTGGCTTACCTGGAGAAGAGAGACTGGAAGGAGGCCTTTTTCAGTGTCCTGCCACAGAGGAAAGGGGCTGTTCCTTTGGGAGAAGCCAATGATTCATCCAAGCATGCTCTGTCTGGGAAAGAAGATGAAGACAATGACTCGGACAGCAGCTAGGCTTCAGAATTGGTTGATGGGAAAGACGAGACATGCAGTTTGTGGAATAAAACTGGGGCAGGGAGGAGTTTTGCTTCAAAGACCATCTGCAGCACTTGTAATGCTGAATTGTCTCAGTGCCTGGTAGTCCCAGAGCTGTATCTGTGCATGAAAGGTTAAGTTAAATGCAGGTTTTACCCTGAAACTTCAATATAATAGCTTTTTAAAAGAGAGGGGGGAAAAAAGAAATTAATGGAAAATGCTGCATTTTTTCCTAGGGAAGCTGTTTAATTTAATTTTTTAAATATTATTTTTTATACATACCAAGTTGGATGTAAATTCCAAGAGCATTAGTAGTTAATATTTTAATGTATACATTCTTGTCTCCATTTCTGTTCAAAAGTTTTCTTAAAAGCAGTGAATGACAAGTGCTCCTTTGGTTCCAAAACCTGTACCACTAGTGCCTGCTGCAAAGTGTGCATGAACACTCAAAACAAAAATTCTGATTTTCCTGAGTATCTCAACAGAGAATCACAAGCAACTGAACTGCCTGATTTATCTATTGTGTTTAGTTGGCTGGGGTCAGTAGGTGAAGTATGAATGTGGGGTTAAGCCAGTGCTTTATACTTGAGCTTGAGAGGGTTGGGTGTTAGCACAGGTGCAAATCCTGTGCCTTGGTAGGCACATGGTGCACAGTGAGGTGATTCAATCACTTTTGATTATTCCTTCATATTCTCAGCAAAATTTATCACACGGCCTCAGAACAACACCAGGAGAGAGGAACTCTTCCTTACAGGTCACTCAGATTCAGTATTACTGTGTAATCACAGGATCCTGTATGTATTGTATTGTATTGTCTATCAAATATTTTTCCTTTAAAAAAAAGTCATAATCTTAGTCTTGGATGGACGTTCTGATTCTGATTCATCCCCTGACTTCAGTGCTGTGGCAGAGTAGTGAAGTGGACATCTTGGAAGTGAGGCTTTGCTTCAGCCCTGTGAGCCTGCCTGTCCCTCTCTTCTCCAGGGAGTATCCAGGTGGCTGCAGTGCCTGAATAAGTGCACCTCTCACACAGGTTTCTCATGCCTGAAGAGCTTGAGGTCATGGCATCCTAAGTGTTCCTCTCTGCTGAGCTGCAGTCAGAGGGCTGATTCAGCTATGATTTGCCTTTTGCCCATTTTTCTTCTTCCCTTTATTGCTGCTGCTTTCAAGTGGAGACTGCAAGTGGGATCTCTGTGGCCTGTGAAGGCTTGGCACACAGCTGGTTATGACTTACACTCTTAGTGCACTTCTCTCTATGCTTTCTAAAAGGCAAATAGAAAAGTTTATTCTGTTAAAAGGATGGATTGTGGTTTGTTACTGAAGATCCATGGGGCTTTTCTTAGGCTTTACAAAAGTGTGATTGCTTTGTTGCAGAAACTAGATCAGCCTTTTCATAAAAGCATTGCTGGTTTTATTTCTGTAACAAAAAAGGCAGCATAAGTGTACCCAGCCTGTATAACACTGATTCTCTAACTGAAATGTGTAACATTTCAAGGAATTACACCTCTACAGCTGAGAGAACCTCATGTTAATCCATGTAGCACATACTAAACCTGATCTAAGACTCTTCAGTCTGTCCAAGGTTTCCTTAAGACCATTTCATACATGTGCCTTATTTACTCAGGCTTGAGAGTATAGGAGCTCAGACAAACTGGGGGCTTTTAGAGACATGCTGAAAGGGTTCCAAAGCATCTTATAGAACTGTTGTGCAACTTAAAACACAGCCTTACAACATTACCAGTGAAATAAGATACACACATCCAGGTGTTTTAAAATTCAGTTGTTTAAATCTGAAGCTTACCTGTCTATGGAGAAATAGAAAGAAAACATGGTCTGGGGTGTATTGCTGTTCAGAGGCAGCTCATGCCAACTGCACTGTGTCACAACAGCTCAGTGGCTGCTGCCTGTTCATACGTGTTGCTTGTCTCACCCACACAGTGGGGTCTGCCTGTCCCCCATCATAAGAAGCATGACAGCAGCTCAAGGAAGGTGATCCTCCTGCTCTGCTGAGACCCTGCTGTGGCGAGAGCTGGGGCTCACAGCATATGAAGCCCATGTTTGAGCAAGGCCAGAGGAGGCCATGGAGATGCTCAGAGTGCTGGAGCACCTCTCCTGCAGACAGGCTGGGAGAGCTGGGCTGTTCAGCCTGGAGAAGAGAAGGCTCTGGGGACACCTTACAGCACCTTCCAGTACCTGAAGGGAGCCTACAGGAAAGCTGGAGAGGGGCTTCTTACAGGGACAAGTGGTGATAGGACAAGAGGGAATGGCTTTTAACTGACAGAGGGTGGGTTTAGGTTAGATATTAGGAAGAAATTCTTCACTGTGAGGATGAGGACTTTTAATTGTTTTTCATTTTGGATTTACTTAGTGTGTACAAGTTATAGCGGTGTTTGCCACTCTGGTGTTCTAGCTTGTGGCATGCTTACTTAAGAAAGCACATTTATTCTTCATTTTCAATCTACAGTCCTGGCTGCTCTCAATATTTTCAAGATGGTCACTTTCATATTTCAAGCATGGCCTACAAATACATTACACTGGAAGCAGAGATAAATCACTGTACTGTTTTATAATAAGAAATGACAAGGAATTTGTTTCTGATGCCAGAAATAAATATTTGCATACAGTGCTTTAGGACACTTACAGAAAGATCTTTCTTTGAACCAGCTTTAGGTGTATGAAGTTAATGCAACTGTAGGAAAACACACTGGGAAGTTCTCTGCTTCACACTGCTGTCCTCAGTGAAGATCAGCTCTGACATGCTTGTCTAACCAAGACTTAGAGATCTCCAATGTGCTTTGTTCCTGGGCCACAATGTTGAAGAACAGAACATTAAAAAAACACTCTGCACAGCTCTAGAACAGGATCCCTGTGTTTCACCACCAGGCGTGAAACACCTGGCGTCATTGCTGAGCTTAAGTAACGCCACCAGGCGTCATTGCTGAGCTTAAGAAAGCTCTGACTTTCATCACTAAGCTTTGTAAAGTTTCAGGTACTCCCAGAACTACTGCTCAGCAATGCTGGGCAGCAGAATACATCCAGAGGTCTTTAAACCTGTGTAGGAAAGCATTAAAAAGGCAATAAAGAAGGTATGGCTGAGGGAACCTGAAAAGAAAGAAACAGAAAATAGGAAGGGGATATGGCAGAAAGTCAAACCTCACTGAAATAGGCAAATTTTCTTTTAGTTGCATGCAGTGGGGAGGCCATAGCAAGGTGCCATAAATAATCCTGTTGTTTTGTTCCCTTTCCATTGAGCCTCAATATCCTTGGTCCAGATTTCTGAAGTCAGAAATCTGTTTATCTGCATCCATGTTGTGACAATTTCCCAAACACTACTGCTGCAGGTTACTGTACTTTCCCCCTTCTTGTCCATTTCCTGGATTCAGCTCAATTTGCCTTTCCTTTGGCTTCCACATGTCCCATATGCTCATTGTCCCATATGTCCCATAGTGCTCCATGTTTGCTTATGGAGCAGTAGTGTTTGATTCTAGACATGAATCAGGTGCAGAAGAGCACCTGAGTAGAGAAGAGCCTCTCTGAAGTGCCCCATCTCAGAGGCTTTTGGTCACAAAGTTGACAACGATGGTGGGTTTTGCATGGAGCTCAGGGGTGTAGCTGTCCAAGGGGATCCACACTGATGGTTATTCCAAAATCCTGTGTGCTTGACAAGGCACATGCACTCAGGGCAGTCTTGGGGCAGTGTGACTACCAGGTGCAGGATGTGGCATTCCTAAAATCCTTAGAGCTTGAGGATAAGGTCAGGGAATTTTGAAGAGTTTGGTGTTTCTCTGATTTAAACAGAACTTTTTATTGCTCAGGCTGTGCTGTAGATCACACTGAAGATCACAGGTTCACTGCACCATTATTGGTATTGGCTCGTATTATTTTAAAGAATCCATTTATTCTGCAGGAGGGCTTTAAAATAAGCTATCAGTAAGCACACATTCTTCTTATCCTAAGTTATTGAAAAGCAGAGGTGGACTTCAGTGTGACTTCCAAATCTAGAGCTGAATAAACTTTGGACTTTGGTCCATCTTTGAAATGCGTGCCTTAATTGTCTCTCTTCCAAGAAGGTGGCTTTGTTAGCTGGAACAACAGCATCTACTACTGACAATCCTAAAGCCAAATAATCAAATGTTTGATTTGTATTTATTCCCTTTTGCTGCATTTTTACTTCAAGTACTATAAGATGTGCTTTTTAATTTCTTGTTTGCCTCGTTTGGCTGTGATAAGAGACCTAAAAGGAAGAAAAGCATTATTTAAAAAAGGGGTGTTGATGCTTGATTGAGTACTTTCCTTGAATATTATTTTCCCCTTCAAATTCTTCTAGTACTTGCTCTAAACCCACAAGCCAATTTACACCTTTCAGCTTTAGTATTTCTTCAGCTTACTAAAATGAATAAGCCATTGTCCTGTGAGCTGTTGATTTATTTCCTGTGTGTGTTTGGAAAGGTGTTTATTTCTGGATGTCTTTGTTCATGTTCTCACAAAACTGGATGACATCCTGTACGTGCTTAATTCACCTCCATTGCCGTGCCATGCACATTTGTATAATCTTCAGACAATCCCTAAACTTTTTGAAGGGCATAACCTGCCCTGCCAGCTAGTTCTGCTCAATCTCTGTGCTTCAATAACAATGAGCACTTGCACTTAGGGTTTTGTATACCTAATCTTGTGGACATTCTTAAATGTGCAGGTGGAAAAATACAAAGGAGTTGTTGCAGTCACAGCTTCTATACTGTGTAGGGTGGGACTTCAGAAATGTTGCTCTTTTTTTCCTATTTTCTGCTAACATGTGTGTTCCAGGGCTTTTGTGTTACCAAGTTCTTCAGAAGTGATTCATAAGAGGGTAACTTGGAAATTGCTATCACACAGTAGGAAGAAATGCTGGATTTTCAATTTAAACATGCCCCAGAAGGTTTATTTTTCTTAACAGCTAAGTTGACTGTCGGAAAGAAACAAACGTAACTTTGGTAAGCTTAAAAATCAACATGGTAGATAAGGAAGAAGTAACCTATTTTTAAAAATTCTAAAGTTTTAGCTAAAGTTAGTATGCATTTTATTATTTGTCAGTTAAATCTGTGATGCATAACTGCTCTTAAAAGCTTTTTTGTTGTTCTCTGAAGAGCTAGAGAACAACAGGTTCTCTCTAGGTCACTTGAGCTGTGGTTAAAATAGTCTCCTGTTAAATAGAGCCAGGTTCAGTGCAGAACTAATTTTTCATTACAAGAAAGCTATTTCAGAAAGCACTAGCTCTCTTCACCTGCAGTCAACATCATGCACTGCTGAGGGGAAACAAGCAGTGCAAGGCTGCTCAGCCCTGGCAGGAGTAAGGAGTGGGAAGCAAGCTGTGCTGCCTGGGAAGTGGCAGCAAAGAACCACTTTGCTACAAGTGCCTTGTAGGCAGAAACTGTAGCTATGGCTACAATCTGCTGAGCATGGTCAATGTTTCATGTTAACATTTGCCCAAGTTACAGTCCCCAAGTGAAGATAACCTGGAGTGGCAAGAACAGGCCTTTGCCCACTGCTTCTGTCTGCAGGCTCACCAGCCTTGAACACCTCCAGTATGCTCTTTGTCTTCAGCCTCTGACACACATTTCACTGAAATCTGCTGAGGTTAATAAATCACTGGAGAGGGGATATTATTGCATCATGTTCAGTTGGATAAATTGAGATAAAAAAATGATAAAGTAATTATGTATCATCTTTCCATAGAATTACAGGCTATCCTGATTGGAAGGGACCTGCATCAAAGTCCAACTCCTGGCCTTGTGCAGGGCAGCCCCAAGAGTCACACCCTTTGCCTGAGAGCATTGTCCAAACCCTTCTTGAATTCTGTCAGTCTGGTGCTGTGACCACTGCCTTGGGGAGCCTGTTCAGGTGCCCAACCACCCTATAGGTGAAAAACCTTTTCCTAATATTCAACTTAACCTCCCCTGACACAACTTCATGCCATCCCCTTGGGTCATGTCACTGG
This sequence comes from Melozone crissalis, assembly GCF_028551555.1. Classification (NCBI taxonomy): domain Eukaryota; kingdom Metazoa; phylum Chordata; class Aves; order Passeriformes; family Passerellidae; genus Melozone; species Melozone crissalis. The sequence continues at coordinate 38,619,932 of NW_026535784.1, read as the reverse complement.
TCACCAGAAAGAAGAGATTTTAATTGCACAACATGTAGATAAACACAGAAAAAAATTCTCTTCATAGTCACAGGCCTAAAAGTGGAGAGATCTAGGGATCAGCTAAGTATTTTCTGGCAAAGGGTTCAGCCGAGGGCCTGTGCAAGCAAGTTGTAAAGGGGTGGCACTGTGGTTTCCCTGCATTCCAGGGCCATTCCATGTATGCCCTCAGCTGGAGCCTCACCCTCATTTATCTTTAGGAATTGGGCAGAGCAAGGCAAATAAAGCAACTTCTGCAACATGGTTATGCAAGTCTGCTCGTGCTTCACTGGAACCCTGTGCAGTCTCTTTTTTTGTCACCTTTTGCCTAAAGACCATGACACCTACCCCTGCACAGGCTGCAGACAGGATCCACTGTCTGAACCAGTGTTCTCAGGTGGAGAAGAAAAAAGTTCATGGTCTTGATATGCATATAGCTCAAGATATGAGGAAAAGTTTTCAGGGGAAAGGAAACATAAAGGGATATGAGAAATAAACCAATAAGGAAAAGGGATGGGAATAGTTGGAAAAGATCTCTAAAATCATCAAGTACAAAAGAAGGGAGGAAAGGAGAAAGATAAACATCAAGCAATTGAGTGGACTAGAAATACTTCATTGTGATATAAGTTATTTTAGGAAGTGCAAATCACTAGGTTGTACCTTCTGAGAGGACTGGAGAGCTTTGGCTGGAATTCTGAACAAAAAAGGAGAGTTTATGTCCATTGGAAGAAAGGGCTGAGAGCTCAGGAAGATTACAAGGACGTTATGAGTTTTGGCAGGGAGAAAATTAGAAGGGCCAAAGCCCAAGTAGAACTTAATCTGGTCACTGCCATTAAAGACAATAAAAATGTTTCTATAAATATATTAACAGGAGCAGGGCCCCATCATGTGTAATGGTGATTTGGGAAGACAAATGCCATCACTACAAATGTCCACGCCTTCCTCCTTCTTCCCCCACTTTATATACTGAGCATGATGCCATGAGGTCTGGTGCAGCCCTTTGGTCAGTTTGGGTCACCTGTCCAGGCTATGTCTCCTCCCAGCCTCCCACACACTCCCAATTTCCTCACCAGTGTGGCCATATGAAACACAGAAAAGGTCTTGGCTCTATAAACCATGCTTAGCAATACCAAAAAATCCCTACATTATCAGCCCTATGTTCAGCATGAATCCAAAACCCAGTCCCAAACCAGTCACCAGTGAAGAAAACTAACTCTGCCCCAGCCAAAACCAGCACAGATGTTCAGCTGGGCCAAGTGCCAAGTCCAGCCCTCAGTAACAACAACCCCAGGCAGCACCGCAGGAAAAGCTGCCTGGAGGAAAAGGACCTGGGGTGCTGGTTGACAGCAGCTGAACATGAGTCAGCATGTGCTCTGGTGGCCAAGAATCAGAAGTAGAGTAGCCAGCATGACTAGGGAAGAGAAGAATCTCTTCTTGAATTAGTTACAGTCATACAGGTAAACATGAGAGAATGCTATACTTAGTAATTACTACTAAGGTTATATGCAGCATTTTATCTCTTTTTTACTTGTTTATGAAAGAAAAATCTTGATTTCAGGATGCTGGGCATAACTTACAAATAGATGAGGTTTGAAGTCCCCAGGAAAGGCATGCAGTGCTGACTTCCACCCAGTCCCTTGCACCAACGTGTCGTGCCTGGAGAGGGGAAGTGTGTGGGCATGTGAGCAGTGATGGGGCTGTGCTTGTGGGTATTGACAGAACCAACAGGTCAGGCACAAAACAAGCAGGGTGTTCCATGTGGTAAGAAACATTCTGTCACAGCACTTCTGACTTACTGATTTTTGTTCTGCCCTCAGCATGATTGGCACATTGTCCTTGGACACAGTGAAAGCCATTCCAACAGATTAATGAGTAGCCGGACTGTAACACGAAGAATTCAGGAGCACATACAGCCACAGGCACACAGTCAGTGTATGATTCTTAAGCAGCCTGCACAATCCCACGTCTTCATGGATGAGCTGGGCTCTTACAAGTGTCACCAAAGTTCATCAGCAAAACCTTCATGTTCTCACTGTGTCCCTGCTGCTGTGAATTCAAGAGCCACTCCCTCCGTTTCTCTTTGCACCTACAGTGCCCGTGGGAGTAGTGGGTTGGGAGATCAGCTTCCAGGGAGGTGGAAAAAGGGAAATAACTTCTAACCAGGGCTGTTGCTTTTGTCCCATGACATTGAGGGCAACCACAGGTGAGCTGCAAAAAAAGGGTAGGAAGAGCATGACAAAGGAGTCAAGAAGAGGGAGGCACTGAAAAAGTGAGGTTTAATCCAGTGAGTGCTTCACTCTCATTCTAGCACTTCTTCTGATTAAGGGGTGGGACTCTGAGCTGGGAGGCTTGGCTAAAAGATCAGAGCAGTCCACTTGTGGGAGCACTTCACACAGCCAGGTTCCCGTGTGCTGGAGAGGGCTTGTGGTGCCAGCAACCCAGCTGCTCTACAGGCGACTGAGTTCTTGGTGCAGGAAATCAGCAGTGGCAAGCTTTGAAACAGACACAGTGGTCAACATGAGCACAGCAGGCAAAGTAAGCAACAGTTTGTATTAGGAAAATTTCTTTGCTGCAGCTGAGTAATGCATTTTTAAATGTGAATTCTTTGCAGGGACACTGTAAATCCTGGTGGTATAGCACAGATTAAAGTTTAGGATGAAGCTGGTACAGAAGAGCTGCCTTTATTTGCAGGCTACTGTAGTTTCTCAGGAAATGGTTGTTAACTCTTCAAGGCAATAGTTTATTTGAGGCAACATAAGGTAATAACACCAGAATAAGTATAACATCCTGCCTGGGTTAGCAAACTTTTTAATCTCTGGATAGTTTAAAATATGACAGAATGTACTAAATGTTTAGATCAATGTATTTATTTCTATTCTGAGATCCTACAGTTTAAACTATTTTTTTAACTATTTTTAGTTTATTTATAATTCTATCACCTTGTTTTCTAAAAAGAAGATATAGCTAATATTGTGTGAAATTTCGGGGTAAATTGTGCTGCCATTAGGACAGTTATTAAATTTGAATATGCATATAACAAGTCTCAAACTTTAGTTAATGAACACCAGAAGTAAATTTCACATGCAATGCAATACTGCAATACTGAACTGTGACTCAAGTTATATCTTTGCTAGAAATTAGATTACAAGAGAGATGGAGGTTGATACCAATACATGTTCCTTCTTGCACTGCTGGCAAGATGCTAACAGGCACCCAGGGATCTGCAAGAGGGATTAAGGGACATGCAACTAGAAATGGAAAACAACTGAAAGCAGGCACCTTCCTAGAATATGTCTTAAGATAGCACCAAGATCATTTGCTGTTACTGCCAGCTGTCTTCACTATTCTAAAACCAAAAGAGAGAGGAAAAAATGCTCTTTAACTCCGAGTTACTGCAAATACAAAATTAATTGTAGCTTACTGTAGGTAAATTCACTACGTTCAGTCCCCTACTCAGCATAGGATGGAGATCAGTAAAAGAAGGGTTGTGATGTAGCTTAACTGCTTTGATTTCACCATGTTTATCTGAGAATAACACGGGAGTTACAGTTGCAATTTATGTAACCAAACAGCATAATGTGTGTCCTGCAGAAGGGTGTGTTTCTACACCTGCCCTCCCCCTGCAGTAACTCACACAGCTGGTAGAACACAGGAGCAGAGAAACAACTGTTAAGGCAGTGCTTGTCTTAGCAGATGAGGTGGGTCATATTGTGCTGTTGCTGCATCTGTGGGACCCTATTGCAATCCATAAAAGCTCACAGGGACTAAGCAGTCAGAAAAATACATAATTAATAATGTCTCATTATAGGAGAGATTTGTTTGTTCTCGGCAAGCCACACTTGTTGACCTTTGTTCTTAGAAACAGTACATGTGCTTTGCATGGGCAAGTCATGGGAACATCACTGTGTTATGTGGGATACAATACAAATATATATACTGCCTTTTTAGGTAAGCTGGTGCCCTTTGAAATGTGATCTTTGACCACACTTGTGAATTTTTCACTAATCACACTTGCATCTAAACATTAAATTTAAATTTAGTGCAAATATCTCTTGATGCATTTTTTTTCAAAGCATTGGGCCCACCCCACTTCTGTGTCTAGCTGCTGAAGTCTATTTTATTTGTTTAGAATTTCCTAGTAATTATTTTCTTTGTTACCAATTTTCAGTTTGTGGGTAATCAGACATTATTTCTACTTCTACTTCAAAAGTTTTGATACTAAACATTTGTTTGTTTGTTGTTTTTCCTGTGACTTTTGCAGCACACTGGTGTTAAGTTGTCCTGGTCACACGTGATAAATATGCATGTGCTAAACTTCTTGCATCCTGGATTTGATTCCCCTCTGTTTCCTTTTCAAGATCATGTCACCTGGACACTTGCAGTCAGTAGACTTAACAGAAGGACTGAGGACTTTATAGTGTGTCACCCAGGAAAATAATATTTCAGGGACTGGGGTTGTTTAAAGACCTAGAATGAGATCTTCAAACACTTCCAAGGAGGAACAGCAATTATGGGGACAGAGAGGTCCCACTGCTTTTGAATACACTAGGATTGAGCTTGCAGGGAGGAAACCTGTTTGAGAGCCTGGGATGAGGTGTGGACAGTGCTCTTCTCTTTTCTGAGGGGATTTTTCTCTCAGTGGCAGATGGTCAGAGGCGCCCTAAAGCCTGTCATTACCTGGACAAAGCCTGAAGAGTTAATGGACAAACTTCAGTCTAAGAGATGGGAAAAAAACTGTCTTGGATAGTTGGGTAGTAAATCCACCTGAGTCAAGTATCCCTTCTGAGAAGGGGGTACCTTAGCATGCATAATACTGCACTTAAAGAGACTGTTCAAGATTACCTCTGTGTAGTGCTACATCAGTTTGCACAGGTGTCCTTTCAGCCGTCCCCTCATGCCTGAACTTGAGCTCTACTGGAAGTTTTATAAAGCTGTACTAGGCTCTGAATTCCATTTTTAGCAATTTTGTCAGTTCCCAACACAGACAGTTCTAGGCAATACAGACCATCACAGCCTGATAAGTGACATCATTTAGTGTGTCATCTTCAGGAAGATAGAAATGCAGACAAGTAATCCAACACAGCAAAAGAAATTGACCAAGGAAGTTAGCAAAGGAGCAATGAGAATGGGTAGGGTATCCCATTACCTAGGAGACTATTACACATGATGCATCTGAAAACTTGACAGAAGTGACAGAATGATGAGCAAAGTCAGACATGATCTTGGTGAGGGGAAAAGCAGGCTTACACTGACCTTTGGTGTTGACTTTTTTGTTGCTTGGTTTGGTTTTCTTCCCTGTAGTTTCCCTCTCATCTACACAAATATGAGCAGGATTTTCACACGCAAAAGGGAAGAATCTGCGTGGTGACTTGAAAATGCAAATGCCTTTCCCATTTTCTTTGCTCTGTTTGCAGGTTATTAAATGCAAGGCAGCAGTGCTGTGGGAAGCCAACAAACCATTCAGTATCGAGGATGTGGAAGTTGCCCCACCAAAAGAACATGAAGTGCGTGTAAAGGTACTGAAAATAAAATTTAAAACACCTCCTATGACTTGCATTCTATCTTGCTTTTAATCGGAATTAGTTCTATAAATTTTTAAAACCCAGTCAGAAAACATTCTACTAGAAAGTAGTTTCTAATCAGTCAGCTTCTATGAAACACATTTAAAGTCCTTAATTTGATGATGAGGTTCTTTTAAAAAAAATAATTTTTTCAGGGTTGTATTTTTTGTTTACTGACATCTGTTTTTCTAATAGGCTGAAAAAATTACAGTACAAGTCAAAAATCAGAATTTCCTGTAGTGTGGAGCAAGAAAATTTATTTTACTTTGTTTGAATCTGTGCTAGGAAGTAGCTCATTAGGCCTGGGAGATTCCTTTTTTACCTGGATATTGGCCTCAGTGGAATTTAGCAGCTGCCTTAATTTTTGAGCAGTTTCAAGTGTTACATATGTGAGTAAAACCCTGTCATGGGGTTGACAAATCCATTTGTCAGAATAAAAGTTGTAAACACATACCTGAATATTTCAAAAGAAATAGTGCTGTTCTGGCTGGAAGAAAAGGCAAACTGTCATATAAAACACTATGTAGCCTACATTTTTTAATGTAATATATACAAATATTTTAAATATATACACAGCACAGTAATATAATTATTGTGCAATTATCTATAATATAAAATCATTCTATAATACATAATTTATATAAAATATCTATTATACATTATCATATAATCTAAATGTAATAAATACAAAATAGATACAATATTTATATGTTTATAAATAATATGTGATGGGTAGTTTTTATTTACATAATTTTATAATATTTATATAATATTTCACACTCTTTAAATATTTCACACTTTTCTTTTTAAGTATTTATATATAAATATGAGGAATAATTTAATTTACTCTGTTCTCCCTATATAATTGTATTGCTACAACATTAGTTCTACAGAAAAACCATTGGAGCTCAGTACTGCATAGCAAAGATTCACAAAGGGGCATTGCCCTGTAGATTAAAGACTAATAAACACCATGAAAATCTTAGACAACTAAATTTGTTTTACCTGTAGATTTATTGTGTGCATGTTGGATTTTGGGGAGAAGCAAGTGCCTTCTCCAAATTAGAATATCATTTCATTTCCATATATGACATGACACAGTTAAAAGCAGAAATATTCTTGTCTTTCCTGTGAATCAGATCGTGGCCACTGGGATCTGCCGCTCTGATGACCATGTGATAACTGGTGCACTGGTTATGCCTTTTCCAATAATTCTTGGGCATGAAGCAGCTGGTGTTGTGGAGAGTGTTGGGCAGGGAGTGACTGCAGTCAAGCCAGGTATGAAACAGCGCTGAAAACAAATCCTGTGCTAAGTTTCCAGACCCTCAAGTCAAAGATTATTTCTTTTGTGAGTATTTTTACTGCGCAGGAAAATATTCCAATTTCAATTTTTTCGAGGATACCTCAAAGGATATAAACCTGCTGTTTATGCCTTTCTGTGTCCCCAATATACTTTCAGATTTTCTACTCAATTTCTTTTGGTTTTGGCAAAAAACATCTGCAGCTTGCTTTCCACCTACATCGTGCTTTTCCTGTTGTGGGACTAGGAACGTAGAGTCTGCTGTTGTTCATGTGAAATCAGGCATTAGCTGCAGGTTCTCTGAACAGTTTATGTGGCTCCCCTTTCTCAAGGATAAGGCAAAGCAAAGCACTAAATGACAAACATGTCAAACACCTTTTAATTCTCTTAACAGCTAAAGAGTCCGTTGACTTAAGTTGACCAGAACTTAGGCCTTACCTCATTTTAAAAGCACCAGGGCACAACTGGGTTGCCCACCCTGCTGCAGGCTTTGCATGTGGGCAGCACCAGTGCAGGTGAGGCAGCACTTTTCCTTGAGGGCTGGATTGCTCTGAGGACACTCATCTGGACCAGCTGCTCCTCTCCCTGTTCCCTTTGAACCACAGTGCATAGATAGTCAGTGAAAGGTGACAATTTTCAGCCAAGTGCTGCAAGATGAGATGGGATTCCTCTACACTTTTATTGGATGGAAAAAATTCTAACAAGGGTTAAATTATTAAGAGAAAATAACATGGTTTTATGACATAGGTCACACAGTTCTGTGGAAAGACACCAGAAATTTTGCATATCAAAATTAGTTGTAATAATTTTGCCCTAATTATGTCTTTTATATAAAAGACAGAGAGATGGTTCATCTTAAAAATGTAGCAGAAGGAAATAAAACCATGGCTGTGTTCCTAGTGTATATTTGCCTGGAGATTAAATACACTTACTTCATGTTTTTACCTGCATGCTTCTTGTTTGCCTTTTTAATCCTCTGTCATTACTGTTTTATATCTAGGAGACAAGGTTATTCCACTCTTTGTTCCACAGTGTGGGGAGTGCCAGAACTGCTTAAACACCAAGAGTAATCTGTGCAGTAAAACTGAGTGAGTTTTTCTGGATTATTTACAACCCTAATTTAATTTGACTTTACCCAAAATTGATTACTATCAACAAGTTTCACTTGCCATTATTTCTGATCATCTTTCAAACAGTCTTGGTACAAGCGGTGGATTAATGGCTGATGGCACCACCAGATTCACCTGTAAAGGAAAAGCAATTCACCATTTTCTTGGTACAAGTACCTTCACTGAATACACAGTACTGCATGAATCTGCTGTGGCCAAAATTGATTCCGCTGCTCCTCTGGAAAAAGTTTGTCTAATTGGCTGTGGATTTTCAACTGGTTACGGGGCTGCTCTGCAGACTGCCAAGGTAAATATTGTGCTGGGTGTTTCTGATATTTTTTGTGGTGTCTATTCAAGATTGTGTAGCCTGCAAGTGGGTGGTCAGCATGGCAGTGAGAAGGTACAGACTCTGCAGAAAGAAGATGCCAATTCTTTGCCTACTTCAGATTCTGTCTCTAGGGTACTCAGAAGTCTTCAATTCAAAATGCAGTAAAATTATTTATTACCATCTATAGTGTTTTCCCTCATAGCTTTATCACCCCCAGAAAAATGTTATAACAGAGTTCATTTTTTTTATTGTAACTAAAATCTAGGAATAGATAGAAGCAACACATATAGGCAACACTCACAATTGTAGCAATATATGAATGTGAGTTTTAGAGCTGGCACTGTCATGAGTTGAGTGACACTACAGACCTTAACACCACTGGAATATAAAGCATCATAAAAAAAAGCTGTGTCTAAACCCGAAGCTGAGACATAATGAAAACCTGGTCTCAGAAATGTATTTTAGGGAGAATTTCTCTTAGTCACACGTAGCATTATAACAGTACAGCTGGCTACTGCACTAGCAGGTATGCATGTGCAAATTCCTTCTCAGCAGGTAATCTCTAAATTGCAAGAAGTGGCTTAAGTGAAATCCTGCTGACAATGAGGAAGTGCATGGTAGTTTCCCTAGCCTGTAACATTATGCCATGTTTACATGGTTGTTATTACAGGTGGAACCAGGCTCCACCTGTGCCGTTTTTGGCCTCGGAGGAGTTGGCCTCTCCGTTATCATGGGCTGCAAGGTGGCCGGGGCTTCCCGCATCATTGCCGTGGACATCAACAGTGACAAGTTTGCCAAGGCCAAGGAGCTGGGAGCCACCGACTGCATCAACCCCAAAGATTTCAATAAGCCCATCCACGAAGTGTTGACGGAAATGACCAGCGGGGGTGTGGACTACTCCTTCGAGGTCATCGGCCGTACGGATACCATGGTATGCCACCAAAGGAGGGGGTGACACTCCTCAGCACTCCCTTCACCAAGTCACCAAGCACTGAGGATGAAGAGGAGCTGGGAGCCACTGGCCAAGTACCAAGCTCACTTCAAACCTGTTAAGTCCAGCTGTCGGCCACTGAGATGCAGGGACAGAAGCATACTCAGAAATTTAGGAAAGGGAACTTCACTGTAGTGCCCTGGCCACACCAGGGTGGCTACAGGTCACATATTTCTCATGCTCTCCAAAAGTGAGAGCATGAGAATCACTAATAATTTAGACAAAATGGACAAGAAGAGCAAAGCTAGGACATACTTAACCAGTGAAAGCAGATACAATGGTGTGAGCAGATAAAATGGACAATTTTTTATGTGGTTTCAGTTACAAAAAATTAATTGCAAGCAGAGCCATGAGAGGAGGAGATGGAATTCAACTTCTGTGCCCCAAGGACAAATCTTGCCTGACCCTGGGTGTCCCTCTGTTTCTAATGCAGGCTGCAGCCTTGGCCTGTTGTCAGTATAACTACGGAGTCAGTGTGATTGTGGGAGTGCCCCCTGCAGCACAAAAGATCACCTTTGATCCCATGCTCCTCTTCTCTGGTCGCAGCTGGAAAGGCTCCGTCTTTGGAGGTAAGGACTTGGAAAGGTGTGATTTACCTGGCTTGAGAAACTTGTACATCATCTTGACTGAAACAGGATACATGAAATTAATTGCTCAGGCCGTGTTATTGGAAGCAGTATTGAGAGTTGTTTTGCTGATAAAGAAGTTGAAATGGAATTAATTATGGGAACTATAATGTCAAGTGAAGGAAGGAAAAAAACAGAAGGGGAGGGAGGGAGGGGGAAGAAAGGGAAGAGAAGAAGAGACAAAGAGAGATATAAGAAAACAGAAAATAGAGCGAAAGGGAAGGGAAGGGAAGGGAAGGGAAGGGAAGGGAAGGGAAGGGAAGGGAAGGGAAGGGAAGGGAAGAAGGAAAATGAGAGAAAAGGGAGAGAAGCAAAAGAGAAAAGGAAAATGAGGGGGAAGGGAGGGAGGAGGATGGATAAAAATAAAGAGGAGGAAAAATGAGAAGGAGAGAGATAAGAGGAAATAAAGGATAGAAGATAAAGCAAAAAAAAAGAGAAAATCATAAAGAGAGAGAGAGGACAGAGGGAGGAGAGGAAAAGAGCAAGTGCAATAGAGGAATAGAAAGGGAGAGATAGCAGGATAGATGGAGAGTCAGAACTGTAAAGGACATCAGGGCTTATACTCAGCTGATTTCCACAGGGGTCAGACCCCACCTTAGCCCTTGGCCAGCTGCCAAGAGTCCCTTCCCATTCTTTCTCTTTTTGGACCTCTCTCAGCAGTCCCACACTCAGCAAAGTGTCCTAGCTCACTCGACTCAAAGGCCACAGAAAATTTGTTTCCAACAACAGGTTTTCTCACTCGTGACCTGTTCCTCTTATGTATTCAAAAAGACACCTGAATAAAATAGCAGAGACAAATCAGGTTCCTCTGGAAGGGCATTCTACTATTTATGACACTTTATCTGGTGGTGTTTGTAATAAAACAGAGACACATCCACCACCCGCTCCCCACTTTTGAGCAGACAATCAAGTTTCAACTTACCAACACGGATGTCAGCACTCTGGCTTTTGTGTGACGTGATTAAGTTGGAACAGTGTTTGATGTGGGGGAAAGTTTGGATTCTGTAAAGACTGACAATTGTACTGGTCTGCTGGGTTTGCCATATGTGGAATAGCTGCACTTTGTCCCATGTTTTCTGCTGGCACCCTGTGTTACAAAGGTAAAGCCATGCGGCCACATTTCATCCCATTACTCTGCCGTAGAAAGTTTATCTAAAAATTTAAGCTGCCCTGGGTTTTATGAATTTTCAGAAGCATTTAATTTCATCGTGCATTTTCTGTGGGGGTTTTTTTCAGGCTGGAAGAGTAAAGATGCAGTTCCCAAACTGGTTGCTGACTACATGAAGAAAAAGTTTGTTCTGGATCCACTAATAACCCACACACTACCTTTCACAAAGATCAATGAAGGATTTGATCTTCTAAGGACAGGGAAGAGGTAAGCATAATTTCACTGTAAAGGCTCTGTATAAATAACCTAAAGGAGATCTATGGTAAGACAAAGTCTGACTTCATGGCAGAGAATGGGGAAGGCAGCCCAGCATGCCCCTTAATCCCTCCCAGTGTGTTCCCATGGGCTGCAGCTGGAGTCATAAAGTCAGTAAACCTTCAGCTTCTGAAATGCAGCGGGCCCTTGCAGAGGAACTTTCAGATTCTAGTTTGAGCAGAGACACTGGGTGGCATAGGGAGAAAAGACTGCACAGTTGAGGAAGTCCCAGTACTCACTGGAAAAAAGCACACAACCAAGGGAGCATAGGAGTGCCAAGCTGTTGAATGCCAAGGGTTAGCTACATCATATTCCAAGAAACATTTCAGGATGAGGAGCAGGAACACAGCCAATTTCTCTTGTGAGTTAGGGAACACAATCCCAGTCCAACTGGTCTAAAGTTACTGGGTACTTTACCTTGAGCATCAGAGCTTTTAAAAAGTTAAAGTACTTGGTGTATATATATACATTGCAAACTCGTAATTTAGCTCTTGTGCATTCCTCAAATAACATGAAATTTCAGCTCAGACTGTTTTCTCAGGGTAAAGAAATTGGAAATATTTTTTGACAGAGACATTTAACAAGACTCACCATGGGAATTGAAAATTGTCCTTAGCAGAAGTAGGAAATAGATTTGTATATCTTAGTATGTGTGGGGACTACCCTCTGAAAGTTCTAGATGTTTATAACTTACAGAGTCTGAAGAGTTACATTCATGTTTTCTTTTCATTGTCATTTGCTAGCAGTTATTTTAGATGTTCCTCGCTCTGAATATAAAAGCAAGTAACAGCAGAATTTCAGCCCCTGAGGTTTGTTCTCAGGTTCTAACGATGCAGCACACACTTCATTTTTTGACTGTCCTTATTTTACATGGGCTATAAATGTTATTTTTAGTCTTTAGTATAACAAATGGAAAAGTGGTGAGGACAGAGATGCCAGCAGCTTTGCTAAGATACTGATAGTCATCCTGAAGATGGAGGCACGTTGCAGTGGATCCTTTTACAGAGTATAATACTTCAGCATTTCAGAGCAGAGTAAGCTGTACCAGTTACTCTGTAATTGGAAAGATGTGTCCAAGCCCCTCTCTGAGGAACTTCTCTGGCTGTAGCTGGTAATAAATTACCAGGAGCCCTGGGCTGCATCAGTGAAGGCTTTGCAGTCTTCTGTGAATTTTGTTCTCTACATCTGCAGCAAAGTTTGCACATCTGTTCTGTCATTTTGCTGCAGGCTGGGGTGGGGGCATGCAGGGAGGGAGTGAGTACCTGTTTGACAGCAATAGCACAGATTACAAGAGAAAACAGCAGTGTTCTGCTGATGCCAGCCCAGGGGATCTTCTAGTCACTAACTTGTCATTTTATACTGCAGCATCCGCAGTGTCCTGACATTTTAGGATTCCCAGACATTAAGCAGTGGATGGCTCAGCACCAGTACAAACTTCACCGTCCTCCAATCCAACTTACATGAAATGCAGACCAAGGCTTTCCTGAAGGATCTACTACCGCCCTTGAATAAAAGAATCAAGCTCAAACCCCACATTTCAAGCACAGGATTTATGAAACCATCTTTTTCCTTGTACTTCCCTCTCCTCATTCCTGTTTTATATCCTTTATATTGTGCTGCAATTTTTTTAACAGCCAGTTATGAATTACAGGACTTGCTCCTGTCACAGATGTTCTAAAAAGTTTGGATTTTTACAAATTACTTATAATATGCAATCTTTTAATAAAATAAAAAGGAAATACGCTGTTTGTTTAGGCTTCCATAACACTGCAAGCTTAAGAAATTTGTACCTGCAGTTCAGCATAGTGAAACTCTAGATTAGAACTGTGTATCCATCCTGAAGGACTGTATCATTCCAGTGCCTAATAAGCAAGGAATTATATAGCAGAAATTAAAATTTATGGTGACCATGTGTTTGAATCAATAATTTAAGTAAATCATAGACTTAAGACACTGTCAAGTCAGGGATGGAAAGAAAGACTCCAGTCTTCAGGTGGATCAGAAGGCTAACTTTAATGAAAGTAATGGATCTCTTATAATGTGACTCAATAAAGTGATACTTGATTGGTCTCAAAGTAGAAACATCTCACACTACTGGTGACTATGAATAGCACACTGTGAAGAACCATAACTATTAATAATAGTTACAGAAAGAGAGATAATAGTTGTTTTAATTCTTTTCTCTAAGATTCCCAGGCTCGGCCTGGGAGAAATTATCTCTGTTCTTTCTTCAACTGAACTGAGAATCTCCATAGACTTAGGTACTGTAGAATGTCTCACCACTCAGTATTTTACCAGATTAACACTCCCAGATATTTTATGGAAAACTGGCATATTATTGTTCTGTGTTATGGTTTGTATTTGGTGGTTTGGCGTTTTTTTACATTTATGCCTCTTTCTTGAGGCTGTTTTAGTTGTTGATCAGTGTGGTTTAACACCTTTGGCCAATTTATACAAATGCCTCTGAAGTTTGGGAAGCAGAGTGAAGAAACACGAATGTGCATCAAGTTTTTTGTTTCCATTATACAAAGGGGAGGTTCCTTAATTTCTTAAGTATGAATACAGAATAAATGGGAAGAGACAGGTGAGTGGTAACAGTTTGCAACAATCCAAACATAGAGCATCTTACAGTTTTCTGAATTTGCAATGTGGAAACAGAAACAAGGCTATTCCTATCGTGGCAAATATGGTCAACATTGACATATCTTTAGCATGGACTAATCAGAGCTTGCAGGCACTCACACACATGGCACCTGGGTAGAAGAGGTGCCATGTGAAGCAAGTGGACTGTGCTACAGATGACTTACCTGTCAGCAGAAACAGCCTTTGAGTGGCACAGCTAGTTTCATGATTTGAGGACAAGAGATCACAGTTTAATGATTTGAGAATTAAAAGATTACAGTTTAACCTTAAACATGTCTATAAACTAAATTTACACAACAATTGAGAGCTGAACTTCAGTCGTCAGTGTAAAAGAGCTGAAGTACAACAAACCTCACTTCTGTCCTCTTCAGGATGATGCAAAGCCCATTTTTGTGGTTGTCATCTGCCAAGCATAGTAAATTCCAGCTATTAGTATCTTTAGTATAATAGCTGCTGGAGTCCAAAACAATAAACCCATTATATAATTTTATTAGGAATATTTTATAAGGCAGCCATCTAGATCTGTCTTCACATGGAGGAATGAAGTGTATTCTGACTCAGAAACAACAAAAAGTTCATACTTTCCTAGCTTATTTTGCCCTGCAGACCCTCATCAACACTCAGCTGAAGATGAATTTGTTTGTGTGATTGTATAGCTTGGACAGAAGGTTTCTGCCAGCTCTTCCTGATGACTGTCTGGCTCTGAGGTACTCCTGGGGAGCCCAGGACAGCTCTGGACAGCTCTTGCACAGCCCTGTGCCTCTCTTTAGGAGCTTTCCTGGCAGCGAGTAGCGACCACATGCCCTATCAGAGCACCAGCTGTCCACTAGCACATGATGACACCAGGAAAAATCCACCAAACACATGAAAAATCCAGGAATTTCCCAAGAAGCAATCTAACTACCAGACAAAGCACAAATGGTGTTTCCTCTGACCTTGAACTACAGTAGAGTTTAACTGAACGTCACTTGGCTTTGCTTACAGCTGAGCACTCCCATGTTTATCCTCTCCCACCACACCCCACCCACTCAGACACTGCCCCCGCAAAAGGCACATGCTCCAGTGTGCAGCTCTATTTTCACATGCTTTTAAGATCACGCTCCTTGACAGTGCATCAAAGCCAAATGATCATTCCTACACAACATAATTTCCTCCAGTGCTTCCAGGTTATCAGATGGGGACCACAGAACCCAGTAATAAGAACAATTGTGCTACACAGATACCTGGGAAACAAGAAGCCCATGTTTTGTTCAGGGGTTATCAAATGCTTGGACAAGTAAAAAAAGTTGCTCTGGACAAGTGAATTTTTTTTTCTCTAACAAGATACACAAAGCATACTAGAAGTTATGATAGATTTATTTCTTTTTAAATGCAACAGGTTGACCAGGCTGAATACTGAAAATCTTTAAAACTTCATTCTAAAAACTCCTTATTCCTGGGAAATTATACATCATCATTGCTTATGGTCTGATTGAGGCTACCAGAGGTGTGCAAACAAATGTATGAAAAAGTAGAAATTTCTTGGGAAAAACTGTTAAACATCCCTGTTTACCTAAAATACAGATTAAAGTGATCCACAAGTGCATGTCAGCTCTAGAACCAGCTGCTCACCTCCAAGACAGGAGCATGTCTTCACCTAGAGGTCGAGTTGACCAGCAGGGCTGGAGAACTGAATGCCAAGCAGCACATCCATGTGGCTGGGACCACTGTCCCACCACAGGGCTGCCATACTCTGTGCGAGAGCTCAGACAGCTGCTGGGGCAGGACAGAGCAGCTGGGCTGTATCCCTGGAGCTGGAGATATGTTCAGGGTCCTTGAGAGCTGGGGGCTTGGCCAGCCAGCTCTGAGCCCTGCAGCCGCTATGAACCTCCCCTCCAGCTCATGAGAAAGGGCTGGGACATTCAGTAGCCAGCACCAACACAAACCTCTGCGGGCACCCCACTGAACGTGTAAACGTGGGGCTGACCTCTTCCCAAACACAGAAACAGTTCCCAAACACACACAGTGCACATCTTAGCCTGGTCCTCCAATAAGTTCTCGCTCATCCTGTTTCTCCTACACATCACCTTTTCCAATGCCTCAGCAGAAAACAGCTCTGGGGGAACCTGAAGAGCCCAGGGGATGTGAACCAACAAACCTGGCTACCCTGGAGTGAAGCAAACGTGTCCTTGGAAAAAAAATTCCTTTCTTGACAGACGTTCCCCTTAATGCTGTGGTGAAAATAGCTCCAATACCACAGATAGTAAAGTTCCAACCCAGACAGCAATGTGTCTTTGTCATCCATACCACATCTTCACTGCCTCTATTTGGTTTTTGTTTATTTTTTAATTTTTAACCTCTTTGCAAATATGCTGGTGTAAATGGCCACCAGGTCAGATGCTCCAACCTGGCAAAAAGGGGATGCCAAGGAAGCCCCAGCAGAGACACAGATCTCCTCCCTCCACACCTGCCACAATCATCTGGAAGGAATAACCCAACCTTTCTGAGCTCTCTGAGCCTTTCAGGCAGGGAGGGCTGGCAATGACCCAAGGGCAGAGTCACTGATAAAAGGCTCCCTGGAGGACTTCTGCCCCATCCATCTCCCTGCCGCTATCCAGCTCCTCCCCTCAGCACTCCCTGCGCAGCATCCAGCCCCCGACACGCATTAACCAGCGCTCTCCAGAGACGGTGCCGCGCCGGGACTGCTCCCGCTCACCGCCTGGCGGATCCTGCAGCACGCCCGGGCAGCAGCTTCCCTCCAGCCTGCCACAGCGACAGACACGGCTCCGCTAAGACCTCATGGCCACTGCGGGAAAAGTAAGGACAAGGCATTTCCCACCCTCCTTTCCCACGTGCCCTGCTCTTGGCCAAATCCGCTGCAGAAGGCTCAGCCTGCACACCACTCCGTGTGCCCTCTTTCCTCCGACCTTACTCTCCCTCCTCTCCCAAACCCCTGAGAATTTCACCAGACTCTGCTCTCGGGCAATTGCACACGTCCAGACCTGCATTCGGTAGTGCATTCCCCCTCTGTCCTGCCCGGCTGCTCAGGAGACAAAATTTGCAATTGTGCTGCCCTGAAAAGCACCCTCCTGCTCAATCCCACCCTGAGCTCTGCTCTGGTAGCAAATGCAGCTCTTCAGTGATGCCCTCTTCAGCCGCTCACCTCCTGCACTCAGCCTTGTCCATGGCAATAGCCTTTCCAGGCTGCAAGCCCCATCTTGCTGATGACAAATTGCTTTGAGTTGATCGGGGAAGGGTTTGCGCCATGTCACACATAAATCATCCTTTTGGCAAGGAGAGAAATGATCCAGTTGCCAGCCAGGCTGGGACTGTTTTGTAACCTCTTTTTAGATACCATCAGCTCACTGAAATGAAAAGTTCTGTCTTGCTTGCCTTAACCTGCAGAAGCGCTCATGTTGCTGTCCCATCTGCCCGTACACCAGATGAACCAGTCACTTCATTTTGTATTTCACACTTCACACAATGCCAGTGTTTACTGAACATTGTTTGGCATTGCATACAACTGAGCACTCCAATGTTTCTGCTCCCCCACCAAATCCCACCCAACCAGCAACCCTCAGAAAACAGCACAGGGCAGTTGTGTAGCACTGGAAGTGTGTGCTGCAGTGTGCACAGACACGTGTTGTGCAGCCTTGGCTTTGGTGATTGTAGGAAAACTGTCCTGGGCTGTTGTCAAAAGTGAACTTTGTCACAGACATCTTTTGTGAAAAATCCTTTATTTAGGATTTTTCTCCCTTCTGAGAAGCTGTGGCCTCAGCAACAAAATGTAAACAATGGTTATCTGCTGCTGTGGAATGCAACAGGTGCATCCGTGATTGGTCTTGGGTGAATGTTTGGATTTACTGACCACTCACGGCAGAGCTGGGTCTCACTCTGTGCTGAGACACAGACCTTTGTTTATTGATTCCTTTTCTATTCTTAGCTTTGCTAGCATTCTGAGAACTTTATTTCTTTTTAGTATAGTTATAATGTAATATATATCATAAAATAATAAATCAAGCCTTCTGAACATGAGGTCAACATTCTCGTCTCTCTCTTCACCCTGAAAAACCCTTGCAAGCCCTGTAACAGAACCTTTCCCTGCAATGAATTCCTCTTGGTTGTTTCCAGGTTATCAGGTGCAGGGCTGCTGTTGCCTGGGCCCCGGGCAAACTCTCTGTTGAGGAGGTGGAAGTTGCACCCCCAAAGGCAGGGGAAGTCCGGATCAAGGTAAAAATACATTTCAATAATTTTTTCTCCCTGAAGGGAGCTGTTCTTCTTGTGGCTGTAGCTTGGATATAATCCATTGATCAGTGTCCACCCATCACCTTAACTGCCCAGAGAAGTTCTGTGGAACATCCTTCCACAAACTGAAACAAACAGTGTCTGGACTATTTCTAGAAATCACCATTTACTCTTTCCTCTCCAAACAGATTGTGGCCACTGGCATCTGTCACACAGATGAGCACGGTTTGAAAGGTTCCTTGCCTAATATAGAATTCCCATTTATTCCTGGCCATGAAGGAGCTGGGATTGTGGAAAGCATTGGAGAAGGAGTGACTGCTGTGAAACCAGGTAACCAACAAACACCCAAACACATGTCCAGGATTCAGTCCTCACAGCTCTGCCAAGAGCTCAGAAATTTCTCCCTTCTCCTGAGTCACTTGTTAAAAAACTAAGTGCAGAATCAATGCACTGGACTCTCATGTCCAATTTTACAGTCTGTTCCCCATGTAGACAAATGAGGAGTGGAGCATTCATCCTCACAGGGAAACAAGAGGGTTCATTGTAGGTTTCTACCATCATAAAGCTCAGGAGCGGTGATTCAACAGGCAATGCCCTCAGGGACTGTGGAGCTAAAGGCACCTAACAGAGATCCATTTTGTTGCAGGGGACAAAGTGATCCCACTTTGCATCCCTCAGTGTGGGGAATGCAGCTTCTGCCGGAATCCTGAATCCAACTTTTGCCAGAAGTCCCAGTAAGTTTACTTTGCCTTCCCCTACACATACATGGGATGGACTTTATGACAAATCAGTGCTTCACTCAATCAAACACAAATACTTGCATCTCCTCCACAGTTTTTTTGAACCACAAAACCTGCTGCCGGACAAGACCAGCCGCTTCTCATGCAAAGGGAAGCAGATCCATCACTTCCTGTGGGTCAGCACCTTTGCAGAATACACCGTGGTCCCAGAATACACTGTTGCCAAGATAGATGCTGCAGCACCTCTAGACAAAGTCTGCTTGTTTGGCTGTGGGTTTTCCACAGGCTATGGGGCTGCCATCAACACAGCCAAGGTTGGTGTTCAGGCGTGTTTAGCACCTGGGTCACCCTCACATGCTCATCAATCCTGTGCAAACAAAACTTTCTCCTCCTCCTGCTCTTGCTGCTGGAGACTCACAGACTCCCATCTGTGCAGGTAAAACCAGGCTCCACCTGTGCTGTTTTTGGCCTTGGAGGAGTTGGCCTCTCTATTGTCATGGGCTGCAAGGCAGCTGGAGCTTCCCGCATCATTGCCGTGGACATCAACAAGGACAAGTTTGCCAAGGCCAAGGAGCTGGGAGCCACCGACTGCATCAACCCTCGAGACTTCCAGAAGCCCATCCAGGAGGTGATCACTGAGATGACCGGGCAGGGCGTGGACTACTCCTTTGAGGCCATTGGGCACAAGGACACCATGGTAGGTGGCACTTGAGCACCTGTCCTCCCTCCCAGATCATCACAGGCTCCTCTCAGGGCAAAATTGACCCCCATGGGAAGATCCTCACAGGCTGCCTGCACTGCTGGACATATGTTTGTGAGAGAAAACAGCAGGAATCTTTAAAAAAGCCCCATGCTCTCCATGTGGGAGAGCATGGGGCTTTTTTAAAGATTTTTTTGTGTGCTCCAAAAGGGGACATGCATGTTTTCAGATTCCCAGGGAGGAGCAGGAGATTGCACAAAAAGAGCACTCCCCTGACTAACCGATAAGGGCTCTCTCTCATTCTCCTGTCTGTCCCATCAGATTGCTGCCTTGGCTTCCTGCAACATGAGCACTGGTGTCTTTGTGATGGTTGGTGTACTGGATTCTGGTTCAGAGATTTCCATCGATCCCACACTTCTGTTGATTGGGCGTACATGGAAGGGATCTGCGCTCGGAGGTAGTGAACCTCAGAAGGCACTCTAAACAATTCACCTTTTTCTTTCTTGGCAGTTGACAATCCATAGGAAAAGAGGGTTTTCAAGTAAAAGACAACTAAAGAGGAGCACTGCATTGCCGGTATTGAACATTAGCATTAGACAAGCAAATAATTCTCCACCTGTGTCACACAGTAACCCACTCATCCCAAAGAGCAGAAAACATCTCACAAGGGTGTGGCACCAGCACTGGTCACTAGTCCTGACCCTGACAGTAACACTACCGTACCAAAAGAGCCTTTCTCCCATTATTCAGGCAGCTGCTCTCTCCTTTTTCTAGGCTGGAAGACGAGAGAATGTATCCCCAAATTAGTTTCCGGCTACTTGGAGAAGAAATTCAATTCGGACTTGCTGATCACGCACACGCTGCCATTCGCTAGAGTGAACGAGGGATTTGAGTTGCTACGTGCAGGAAAAAGGTGAGACCCTGACCAGCAGGAGGTTCAGCAAACCTCAGCACCTCCTCCTAAAGTTCCAACAGGCAGAGCATGCAACACTGGCTTCCCAAAGAGCACCTGAGCCTTTTGAGGAAGCAGGGCCTCCCAGCTGAGTGCTGGCAAGATCTGCCACAGCCCCAAGGGAAGAGCCCATGTTCAGCACAGGGAACCCTCCTGCTCACGGTTCAGCTCAGCACAGATCCTGTGGCCTTATCCCGTGAGGGGCTCCCCTCAGCAGGGATTTGAAGGCGGCCCCGCTGCTGCACGCCTCATGCAGCTCAGTCAGGAAGAGGCTGGATGGCAGAGAAGGTGGCCGGTCCCCAGGCACACCTGCCTGCCACACTGCCTGCTCCTGAGCTGCAGCCAAGCCTCCCTTCCCTTCCACGTTTCAGTATCCGCACTGTCCTGCTCTTCTGAGGGACGCGGCCATGGAAGCCGAGCGGAGGGACCAGCGCAGCAGGTGCTCTCCTGGCCCGGGCCCTTCTCACCCAGCACCTCCCTCTGAGGGGCACCAGGAGAAGAGAATGAGGAACTCACCTGTGCTGCTGTCACTGCTGGTCCTGCTGTGCCCAGACAGGACATGAAAGGATGTCTCTCCCAGGAAAATGCTTTTACTAATAAAGGTTTTTAAACCAACTCATCTGATACTGTGCACTCCATCAATAGAGCCTCCAGGGCCTTGGGACAATTGGTTGATAGATCAGGAACACTGGTAGTGATTTCCTTGACCTGTCGGCAACAAGGAATTATACTGGTAGGAATAGGCCGATCCTTGGGGTCCATGCATGGCTCCAAGGCTGGTGCAAGCAAAACAAAAATACTGGGTATTTGACTGTGGGGTGATCCGTTCACCACCTCGTATACAGACACCTGACAGGATGAGGTGTCCTCAGAGGGGAGAAGGAGTTCTAGCACAGGAGCTAGCATGGCTGCTTGACAGAGCTTTAAACTAGTCTGGGAAGGGGAATGGGAGAATACCAGGCTGGCCAGTGATGAACAGTGGCATTGTGTGCCAAAGCGTGAGGAAAGGAGCAGGAAGGGAACCCCTCAATCTGCTTGATAAGTGTTGGTTACAAAACACCACTCGTGAAAATGTTTCTATACCAATGAATGCAGTTTGAGGAACAAGCAATGGTGACCTGGAAACTTTTGCCAGGTGCCAGAGACTTGATATCGTTGGCATAAGTGAAACTGGTGGGACAAGTCCTGTGATTGGAGTGCCCTGGGATGGTTGGATGGTTACAGGCTCTTCAGGAGGGAAAGGCAGGGCAGAAGAGGCAGGTGGATGACACTGCATGGAATAGAAGGGTTGGAATGTATGCAGCTGTAATGACACAGTTGAGAGCCTCTGGGTGAGAATCAAGGGGCAGACAAATAACGTGGATGTCAGCATGGGCATCTACTATAGACCCATCACTGTGCTCTGTACTATTCCCTCCTCATTTTTCCTTCCTTCATTCTTATTTGTCCTCTTTAGATCCTGATCTTAGAATGGAGGCTTTTCTCCTGCTCTAGCTTACATCTTGAAACAACCTCAGAGAAATGTACAGACTGTAATGGGGAAGAGACATTACATATGCATTTGTGTCCCATCATGGGCTTGCTAGAGGTGCTATTCCTAGGCTATCAGAAATCATAAAGTCAAGTTCCTCCTTGGCAATGTAATTGCAGAATGAAATCATGGAGGATGTAATATGATCACACCTAGTCCCACAAAGGAAATTTTTCTGAGCAAAAAAAAGAAAAGAAAACAGAAAGGCAAGGCTATGGTCCTAATGGGTCCCCCCCAAGTTGAGATATTCCATCATTCTATGGAATATCTATGATAGCACGGACTCAAAATCAGCAATTGTTCCAAGAGTCCTGTTCTCTATTTTAACATTTCTTCCCTAGCCATTCTCCTCCACTAGGATGAACTCAATCAATTGCTCATTTTAATAGATCTTTGTCAGAATTGTTTTCTATATCTCTGCTAGGTACAATATATCAGAGTGAATCTAACTCCCACTTTCCTTACCTCATTTGCCTCAGACCACTATCATTTTGTAAGAGGTGCAAAATATTTCTGTTCTTATGGAAGTTAAAGCACCAGGGCGTCTTTTAGAATAGGGAATTATTAATACTGCTAACAAATCCTGTAGGATATGGTCTAGTTTGTCCTTCACAGTAGAACGCAAAAATTGTCTCTGAAACAGGTGCCCACTTACACTGAACAGAAATGTAATGCTGGGTCATTAATAAGGGAACTCATATCAGGCTCTGACTTGTAATTAAAAATTACAGAAACCTGATGCTGGCACCAGGAAAGATAAGATTTGTACTTAGCCCTCATAACTGCGTTTCAGCATACGTTCCACAGAGATTTCTGTCAAATATTCTACCGTCTTTCCACCTCTTTGATACAGGCAGCAAACAACCAGAACATAAAGAGGGGGACACAAAACTGACTACCAAGATGAAGACAAACGCCTTGAGGTCTGTGCCTGTGTGTAAGGGCATCTGACCTCACAGATCAGCTCTTAAAGCTTATCAAATACATGACTACATACAGCAAGTCAGGACAGCAATTATTTAGAATGTAGATACACAGGATTGGCCATTGAAAAGTTAATCATTAAATCCATGCCTGCTGACATACAAGTTTGATCTTATTTTCCCTCTATTACCTGGATAAGACAAAAACAACTACAATCTCCTGTCTCAAACAGATACAAAAAAACTGCATAGCAAGAGGATCTCAGTATCAGCTCCCTACAATAATTACATACATTCCAAATGATTTGCAGAGGTGCCAGCTCCCCATGACCCTTAACAACTGCAAGCAGGGCAGACAGAAATTCTCATTACACATCAGTGGTGGGTTTGCAAGTCCGGGGAACTAGAGCATCACATGGATGTTTTAAGGAAAAATAACAGTACATATTTGAAAGATCTTTTTACAACTATTGTGTAGATTATCCACTCAACAGCAGACACTGGACATGTCTTCAGAGCCATGAAGTGCCAGCACAAGTAGCACATTTATGTCCTTAGGTGTGAGATGAGATCATAAGCCATCTGTATGGAATGCTATCTAGGAAGCAGGTGAATGAATTCCTTATTTGTTACAGGACTTTTGCAATTTGTTGGTTTCAACTTCAAACACTGCCAACCCTATGGGCTATCTGCCATAGAGCACTCGTCCTCTGGAATTGCTTTCCAGCCCTTGTGCAATGCAGAAGACAGAATGGGAATCAAAGCCAACTACTCTGTGTCCCAGGAGTTTTGTACAGTGGGTCTGTCTGCACAGCCTACAGAGTATAGAGTATTTTTGGTTTTGGCTGAGCACTTAAATCAGCCCACCTTGGGGCTGAAGAGAGCACTGCAAGGCACAGGAAAGCCCATGAAAATCCTGGAGAAGAACTGTATTCTTCTTCTACAGCATCTGGTGGGTGCCCTGCTAGGATAAGAGGCATGAAATATAGCAAGTTTGATCAGATATAAGGAGGAAATTCTTTACTGTGACAGTGCTGAGGCACTGGAACAGGCTGAGAAGTGGCCGATGCCACATCCCTGGCAGCATCTGAGGCCACTCAGATGTGGCTATGAGCAACTTCCTCTAGTGAGAGGTGTTCCTGCCCATGGCAGGGGGGTGGTACAACGTGATCTTTAAGGTCCCACGTAACCAAGGCCATTCTGTGATTTTGTGACGGACGTGTGAATCTACCATAGAGCCGAATGTGCCACGCTTGAGTCTACAGAGCAATGCCCTCCTCATTCATGAATGTTACACTTTTTTCTGATCCTATCTAGTCCCGTTTGCTAATCCAAATGTCAACAGATGTCTTTCGATTTAAAAGAAAAAAGAAACCTATATATACCTATATCATTATTCCCAAGAGCCAAAGAGCTAACTTCTCCTCATTATAGCATTCTAAATGCTCAGTGATGCAAAAGGGGGTTTATGTCATTAGTGGCAGTCTTCTAGGAAATTATCCCATGCCTTAGGCTTGCAAAAGTGTCTTTTCAGCCACACAGAAGGAAGATTCCTTTCTAACTGTGGGGGTTACATCACACTCGGGCTGCTCATCTCAGCCTGGCCCTCCAACAAGCTCTCGCTCATCCACTCCCTGTAATACACCAACTTGTCCAATGCCTCAGCAGAAAACAGCTCTGGGGAACCTGAAAAGCCTGGGTGGAGTGAACCTACCTACAAACCTGGTTACACTGGAGTGAAGCAAACGTGTCCGTGGAAAAAAAATTCCTTTCTTGACAGACGTTCCCCTTACAGCTCAGGTGAAAATAGTTCCAATACCACAGACAGTAAAGCTTCAACCCAGACAGCAATGTGTCTTTGTCATCCATACCACATATTCACTGCTTCTATTTGGTTTTTGTTTATTTTTTAATTTTTAACCTCTTTGCAAATATGCTGGTGTAAATGGCCACCAGGTCAGATGCTCCAACCGGGCAAAAAGGGGATGCCAAGGAAGCCCCAGCAGAGACACAGATCTCCTCCCTCCACACCTGCCACAATCATCTGGAAGGAATAATCCAACCTTTCTGAATTCTCTGAGCCTTTCAGGCAGGGAGGGCTGGCAATGACCCAAGGGCAGAGTCACTGATAAAAGGCTCCCTGGAGGACTTCTGCCCCCATCCATCTCCCTGCCGCTGTCCAGCTCCTCCCCTCAGCACTCCCTGCGCAGCATCCAGCCCCCGACACGCATTAACCAGCGCTCTCCAGAGACGGTGCCGCGCCGGGACTGCTCCCGCTCACCGCCTGGCGGATCCTGCAGCACGCCCGGGCAGCAGCTTCCCTCCAGCCTGCCACAGCGACAGACACGGCTCCGCTAAGACCTCATGGCCACTGCGGGAAAAGTAAGGACAAGGCATTTCCCACCCTCCTTTCCCACGTGCCCTGCTCTTGGCCAAATCCGCTGCAGAAGGCTCAGCCTGCACACCACTCCGTGTGCCCTCTTTCCTCCGACCTTACTCTCCCTCCTCTCCCAAACCCCTGAGAATTTCACCAGACTCTGCTCTCGGGCAATTGCACACGTCCAGACCTGCATTCAGTAGTGCATTCCCCCTCTGTCCTGCTCGGCTGCTCAGGAGACAAAATTTGCACGTGGTTTCAGGTGCAGCTGAGCATCACCAGGTTTGAGCACCTCGGGTTTAGGTGATTGCAGGATGACTTCCCCCAACCGTGTGCTAAAGGCACACATTCCCATGCAATGAATTCCTCTTGGTTGTTTCCAGGTTATCAGGTGCAGGGCTGCTGTTGCCTGGGCCCCGGGCAAACTCTCTGTTGAGGAGGTGGAAGTTGCACCCCCAAAGGCAGGGGAAGTCCGGATCAAGGTAAAAATACATCTCAATAACTTTTTCTTCATTCCTTGTGGGAATTGCTCTTCTTGTGGTTATACCTTCAGTAAAACTCAGGGATCTGTATTCTCCAAGAGGCTTTCATTGCCCAGAGCTGCCTTGGCTCAAATGCACCATCTGCCAGGGGCTCCTTTTTGGACTAATTCTTGTCTAAGCTGTCACAGTGGAATTCCTGTCTCCAGCCCTTGCTCTGCTGGACAGGGCTCTGGTGTCCACACTGTGGCCTCTCCTCCTCTTCCACCTCAAGCTCAGTGCAGAGGAAAGCCACATGGAGCATTCAGAGTGAGAAGGGGAAAGCCCAGCCTGGGCTCAGTGTGCTGCCATAGAGTGCCAGCACTGATTGAGGGGCATCATAACACCCCTGGGAAAATTGCTTCCACAAACTGAGTTAGACAGAGGCCAGGACATCTGCTTGTTCCTCTCCAAATAGCTTGTGGCCACAGGTATCTGTGGCACAGATGATCACGTTCTGCAAGGCTGCTTTCCCAACGCAGAATTCCCAGTTATCCCTGGCCATGAAGGAGCTGGAATTGTGGAAAGCATTGGAGAAGGAGTGACCTCTGTGAAACCAGGTAACTGACACACACACACAAAAAACATCACATGCCCAGGAAACAGCTCTCACACAGGCAGAATCCTTAGACCCACATAACATGGGATATTGCATTCTTCCAGGTGACAAAGTGATCTTAGTTGGCGTCCCTCAGTGTGGGGAATGCAGCTTCTGCCGGAATCCTGAATCCAATTACTGCCAGAAGTCCCAGTAAGTTTACTTTGCCTTCCCCTTCAACTACATGGGATGGACTTTATGACAAATATGCCACCTCCATCAGTGCTTCAGTCAATCAAATACAAATACTTGCATCTCCTCCACAGTTTCTCTGAACCACAAAACCTGCTGCCGGACAAGACCAGCCGCTTCTCTTGCAAAGGGAAGCAGATCCATCACTTCCTGTGGGTCAGTGCCTTTGCAGAATACACCGTGGTCCCAGAATACACTGTTGCCAAGATAGATGCTGCAGCACCTCTAGACAAAGTCTGCTTGTTTGGCTGTGGATTTCCCACAGGCTATGGGGCTGCCATCAACACAGCCAAGGTTGGTGTTCAGGCGTGTTTAGCACCCCAGGGTCACCCTCACATGCTCATCAATCCTGTGCAA
Organism: Melozone crissalis; assembly: GCF_028551555.1. Classification (NCBI taxonomy): domain Eukaryota; kingdom Metazoa; phylum Chordata; class Aves; order Passeriformes; family Passerellidae; genus Melozone; species Melozone crissalis. The sequence goes on along the minus strand of NW_026535784.1, from coordinate 38,592,821 downwards.
ACAAAACTTTCTCCTCCTCCTGCTCTTGCTGCTGGAGACTCACAGACTCCCATCTGTGCAGGTAAAACCAGGCTCCACCTGTGCTGTTTTTGGCCTTGGAGGAATTGGCCTCTCTATTGTCATGGGCTGCAAGGCAGCTGGAGCTTCCCGCATCATTGCCGTGGACATCAACAAGGACAAGTTTGCCAAGGCCAAGGAGCTGGGAGCCACCGACTGCATCAACCCTCGAGACTTCCAGAAGCCCATCCAGGAGGTGATCACTGAGATGACCGGGCACGGCGTGGACTACTCCTTTGAGGCCTTCGGGCACAAGGACACCATGGTAGGTGGCACTTGAGCACCTGTCCTCCCTCCCAGATCATCACAGGCTCCTCTCAGGGCAAAATTGACCCCCATGGGAAGATCCTCACAGGCTGCCTGCACTGCTGGGCATGTGTTTGTGAGAGAAAACAGCAGGAATCTTTAAAAAAGCCCCATGCTCTCCAGGTGTGCTCCAAAAGGGGACATGCATGTTTTCAGATTCCCAGGGAGGAGCAGGAGATTGCACAAAAAGAGCACTCCCCTGACTGACCGATAAGGGCTCTCTCTCATTCTCCTGTCTGTCCCATCAGATTGCTGCCTTGGCTTCCTGCAATATGAGCACTGGTGTCTTTGTGATGGTTGGAGAAGTGGATGCTGGTTCAGAGATTTCCATCGATCCCACACTTCTGCTGACTGGGCGTACATGGAAAGGGACTTTGGTTGGAGGTATTGTACTTCAGAAGGCACTCTAAATTATTCACCTTTTTCTTTCTTGGCAGTTGACAATCCATAGGAAAAGAGGGTTTTCAAGTAAAAGACAACTAAAGAGGAGCACTGCATTGCCGGTATTGAACATTAGCATTAGACAAGCAAATAATTCTCCACCTGTGTCACACAGTAACCCACTCATCCCAAAGAGCAGAAAACATCTCACAAGGGTGTGGCACCAGCACTGGTCACTAGTCCTGACCCTGACAGTAACACTACCGTACCAAAAGAGCCTTTCTCCCATTATTCAGGCAGCTGCTCTCTCCTTTTTCTAGGCTGGAAGACCAGAGAATGCATCCCCAAATTAGTTTCTGGCTACTTGGAGAAGAAATTCAATTCGGACTTGCTGATCACGCACACGCTGCCATTCGCTAAAGTGAACGAGGGATTTGAGTTGCTACGTGCAGGAAAAAGGTGAGACCCTGACCAGCAGGAGGTTCAGCAAACCTCAGCACCTCCTCCTAAAGTTCCAACAGGCAGAGCATGCAACACTGGCTTCCCAAAGAGCACCTGAGCCTTTTGAGGAAGCAGGGCCTCCCAGCTGAGTGCTGGCAAGATCTGCCACAGCCCCAAGGGAAGAGCCCATGTTCAGCACAGGGAACCCTCCTGCTCACGGTTCAGCTCAGCACAGATCCTGTGGCCTTATCCCGTGAGGGGCTCCCCTCAGCAGGGATTTGAAGGCGGCCCCGCTGCTGCACGCCTCATGCAGCTCAGTCAGGAAGAGGCTGGATGGCAGAGAAGGTGGCCGGTCCCCAGGCACACCTGCCTGCCACACTGCCTGCTCCTGAGCTGCAGCCAAGCCTCCCTTCCCTTCCACGTTTCAGTATCCGCACTGTCCTGCTCTTCTGAGGGACGCGGCCATGGAAGCCGAGCGGAGGGACCAGCGCAGCAGGTGCTCTCCTGGCCCGGGCCCTTCTCACCCAGCACCTCCCTCTGAGGGGCACCAGGAGAAGAGAATGAGGAACTCACCTGTGCTGCTGTCACTGCTGGTCCTGCTGTGCCCAGACAGGACATGAAAGGATGTCTCTCCCAGGAAAATGCTTTTACTAATAAAGGTTTTTAAACCAACTCATCTGATACTGTGCACTCCATCAATAGAGCCTCCAGGGCCTTGGGACAATTGGTTGATAGATCAGGAACACTGGTAGTGATTTCCTTGACCTGTCGGCAACAAGGAATTATACTGGTAGGAATAGGCCGATCCTTGGGGTCCATGCATGGCTCCAAGGCTGGTGCAAGCAAAACAAAAATACTGGGTATTTGACTGTGGGGTGATCCGTTCACCACCTCGTATACAGACACCTGACAGGATGAGGTGTCCTCAGAGGGGAGAAGGAGTTCTAGCACAGGAGCTAGCATGGCTGCTTGACAGAGCTTTAAACTAGTCTGGGAAGGGGAATGGGAGAATACCAGGCTGGCCAGTGATGAACAGTGGCATTGTGTGCCAAAGCGTGAGGAAAGGAGCAGGAAGGGAACCCCTCAATCTGCTTGATAAGTGTTGGTTACAAAACACCACTCGTGAAAATGTTTCTATACCAATGAATGCAGTTTGAGGAACAAGCAATGGTGACCTGGAAACTTTTGCCAGGTGCCAGAGACTTGATATCGTTGGCATAAGTGAAACTGGTGGGACAAGTCCTGTGATTGGAGTGCCCTGGGATGGTTGGATGGTTACAGGCTCTTCAGGAGGGAAAGGCAGGGCAGAAGAGGCAGGTGGATGACACTGCATGGAATAGAAGGGTTGGAATGTATGCAGCTGTAATGACACAGTTGAGAGCCTCTGGGTGAGAATCAAGGGGCAGACAAATAACGTGGATGTCAGCATGGGCATCTACTATAGACCCATCACTGTGCTCTGTACTATTCCCTCCTCATTTTTCCTTCCTTCATTCTTATTTGTCCTCTTTAGATCCTGATCTTAGAATGGAGGCTTTTCTCCTGCTCTAGCTTACATCTTGAAACAACCTCAGAGAAATGTACAGACTGTAATGGGGAAGAGACATTACATATGCATTTGTGTCCCATCATGGGCTTGCTAGAGGTGCTATTCCTAGGCTATCAGAAATCATAAAGTCAAGTTCCTCCTTGGCAATGTAATTGCAGAATGAAATCATGGAGGATGTAATATGATCACACCTAGTCCCACAAAGGAAATTTTTCTGAGCAAAAAAAAGAAAAGAAAACAGAAAGGCAAGGCTATGGTCCTAATGGGTCCCCCCCAAGTTGAGATATTCCATCATTCTATGGAATATCTATGATAGCATGGACTCAAAATCAGCAATTGTTCCAAGAGTCCTGTTCTCTATTTTAACATTTCTTCCCTAGCCATTCTCCTCCACTAGGATGAACTCAATCAATTGCTCATTTTAATAGATCTTTGTCAGAATTGTTTTCTATATCTCTGCTAGGTACAATATATCAGAGTGAATCTAACTCCCACTTTCCTTACCTCATTTGCCTCAGACCACTATCATTTTGTAAGAGGTGCAAAATATTTCTGTTCTTATGGAAGTTAAAGCACCAGGGCGTCTTTTAGAATAGGGAATTATTAATACTGCTAACAAATCTTCCAGGGTATGGTCTAGTTTGTCCTTCACCTTGTAGAATGCAAAAATTGTCTCTGAAACGGGTGCCCACTTACACTGAACAGAAATGTAATGCTGGGTCATTAATAAGGGAACTCATATCAGGCTCTGACTTGTAATTAAAAATTACAGAAACCTGATGCTGGCACCAGGAAAGATAAGATTTGTACTTAGCCCTCATAACTGCGTTTCAGCATACGTTCCACAGAGATTTCTGTCAAATATTCTACCGTCTTTCCACCTCTTTGATACAGGCAGCAAACAACCAGAACATAAAGAGGGGGACACAAAACTGACTACCAAGATGAAGACAAACACCTTGAGGTCTGTGCCTGTGCGTAAGGGCATCTGACCTCACAGATCAGCTCTTAAAGCTTATCAAATACATGACTACATAAAGCAAGTCAGGATAGCAATTATTTAGAATGTAGATACACAGGATTGGCCATTGAAAAGTTAATCATTAAATCCATGCCTGCTGACATACAAGTTTGATCTTATTTCCCTCTATTACCTGGATAAGACAAAAACAACTACAATCTCCTGTCTCAAACAGATACAAAAAAACTGCATAGCAAGAGGATCTCAGTATCAGCTCCCTACAATAATTACATACATTCCAAATGTTTTGCAGAGGTGTCAGCTCCCCATGACCCTTAACAACTGCAAGCAGGGCAGACAGAAATTCTCATTACACATCAGTGGTGGGTTTGCAAGTCCGGGGAACTAGAGCATCACATGGATGTTTTAAGGAAAAATAACAGTACATATTTGAAAGATCTTTTTACAACTATTGTGTAGATTATCCACTCAACAGCAGACACTGGACATGTCTTCAGAGCCATGAAGTGCCAGCACAAGTAGCACATTTATGTCCTTAGGTGTGAGATGAGATCATAAGCCATCTGTATGGAATGCTATCTAGGAAGCAGGTGAATGAATTCCTTATTTGTTACAGGACTTTTGCAATTTGTTGGTTTCAACTTCAAACACTGCCAACCCTATGGGCTATCTGCCATAGAGCTCTCGTCCTCTGGAATTGCTTTCCAGCCTTTGGGCAATGCAGAAGACAGAATGGGAATCAAAGCACCAACACAAACCTCTGCAGGCACTCCACTGAATGTGTAAACGTGGGGCTGACCTCTTCCCAAACACAGAAACAGTTCCCAAACACACACAGTGCACATCTTAGCCTGGTCTTCCAACAAGCTCTCGCTCATCCTGTTTCTCCTACACATCACCTTTTCCAATGCCTCAGCAGAAAACAGCTCTGGGGGAACCTGAAGAGCCCAGGGGATGTGAACCAACAAACCTGGCTACCCTGGAGTGAAGCAAACGTGTCCTTGGAAAAAAAATTCCTTTCTTGACAGACGTTCCCCTTACTGCTGTGGTGAAAATAGCTCCAATACCACAGACAGTAAAGCTTCAACCCAGACAGCAATGTGTCTTTGTCATCCACACAATGTCTTCACTGCCTGTAACTGGATCTTTTTTTAATTTTTAACCTCTTTGCAAATATTGTGGTGTAAATGGCCACCAGGTCAACTGCTCCAACCGGGCAAAAAGGGGATGCCAAGGAAGCCCCAGCAGAGACACAGATCTCCTCCCTCCACACCTGCCACAATCATCTGGAAGGAATAACCCAACCTTTCTGAGCTCTCTGAGCCTTTCAGGCAGGGAGGGCTGGCAATGACCCAAGGGCAGAGTCACTGATAAAAGGCTCCCTGGAGGACTTCTGCCCCATCCATCTCCCTGCCGCTATCCAGCTCCTCCCCTCAGCACTCCCTGCGCAGCATCCAGCCCCCGACACGCATTAACCAGCGCTCTCCAGAGACGGTGCCGCGCCGGGACGGCTCCCGCTCACCGCCTGGCGGATCCTGCAGCACGCCCGGGCAGCAGCTTCCCTCCAGCCTGCCGCAGCGACAGACACGGCTCCGCTAAGACCACATGGCCACTGCGGGAAAAGTAAGGACAAGGCATTTCCCACCCTCCTTTCCCACGTGCCCTGCTCTTGGCCAAATCCGCTGCAGAAGGCTCAGCCTGCACACCACTCCGTGTGCCCTCTTTCCTCCGACCTTACTCTCCCTCCTCTCCCAAACCCCTGAGAATTTCAGCAGACTCTTCATTCCCACTCTATCCTGCCCGGCTGCTCAGGAGACAAAATTTGCAATTGTGCTGCCCTGAAAAGCACCCTCCTGCTCAATCCCACCCTGTGCTCTGCTCTGGCAGCAAACGCGGCTCTTCAGTGATGCCCTCTTCAGCCGCTCACCTCCTGCACTCAGCCTTGTCCATGGCAATAGCCTTTCCAGGCTGCAAGCCCCATCTTGCTGATGCCAAACTGCTTTGAGTTGATCGGGGAAGGGTTTGTGCCATGTCACACGCAAATCAAAACTTGCTAAAGGAAATAAAGTATCCAGGTGCCCATCAGATGGGGACAATTCCATAGTCCCTCTCTCTCACCTTCAGCCCAGTGTGTAACAAGGCTGACATCAAATCTCTCCATTGGCATTTCCATCAGGTAGGGTCTGCAGGGCTCACGGCAGCACAGTCTGGCCAGTAACACATGGGGATATTATGAAAACTCTACCAAAGCCATCAGAACCCAGCAGCTTTCGAAGGATACACCTGACACTCTTTGTGTCACAAACCACAAATGGGGTTTCCTCAGACGCTAAACCAGGCCAGTGTTCACTGGGCAGCACGTGGTTTCACGTGCAGTTGAGCATCACCAGGTTTGAGCACCTCGGGTTTAGGTGATTGCAGGATGACTTCCCCCAACCGTGTGCTAAAGGCAAACGCTCCCATGCAATGAATTCCTCTTGGTTGTTTCCAGGTTATCAGGTGCAGGGCTGCTGTTGCCTGGGCCCCAGGCAAACTCTCTGTTGAGGAGGTGGAAGTTGCACCCCCAAAGGCAGGGGAAGTCCGGATCAAGGTAAAAATACATCTCAATAACTTTTTCTTCCTTCCTTGTGGGAATTGCTCTTCTTGTGGTTATACCTTCAGTAAAACTCAGGGATCTGTATTCTCCAAGAGGCTTTCATTGCCCAGAGCTGCCTTGGCTCAAATGCACCATCTGCCAGGGGCTCCTTTTTGGACTAAGTCTTGTCTAAGCTGTCACATAGGAATTCCTGTCTCCAGCCCTTGCTCTGCTGGACAGGGCTCTGGTGTCCACACTGTGGCCTCTCCTCCTCTTCCACCTCAAGCTCAGTGCAGAGGAAAGCCACATGGAGCATTCAGAGTGAGAAGGGGAAAGCCCAGCCTGGGCTCAGTGTGCTGCCATAGAGTGCCAGCACTGACTGAGGGGCGTCATAACACCCCTGGGAAAATTGCTTCCACAAACTGAGTTAGACAGAGGCCAGGACATCTGCTTGTTCCTCTCCAAATAGCTTGTGGCCACAGGCATCTGTGGCACAGATGATCACCTTCTGCAAGGCTGCTTTCCCAACGCAGAATTCCCAGTTATCCCCGGCCATGAAGGAGCTGGAATTGTGGAAAGCGTTGGAGAAGGAGTGACCTCTGTGAAACCAGGTAACTGACATACACACACACAAAAAATCACATGCCCAGGAAACAGCTCTCACACAGGCAGAATCCTTAGACCCACATAACATGGGATATTGCATTCTTCCAGGTGACAAAGTGATCCCACTTTGCCACCCTCAGTGTGGGGAATGCAGCTTCTGCCGGAATCCTGAATCCAATTATTGCCAGAAGTCCCAGTAAGTTTACTTTGCCTTCCCCTTCAACTACATGGGATGGACTTTATGACAAATCAGAGCTTCACTCAATCAAATACAAATACTTACATCTCCTCCACAGTTTCTCTGAACCACAAAACCTGCTGCCGGACAAGACCAGCCGCTTCTCATGCAAAGGGAAGCAGATCCATCACTTCCTGTGGGTCAGTGCCTTTGCAGAATACACCGTGGTCCCAGAATACACTGTTGCCAAGATAGATGCTGCAGCACCTCTAGACAAAGTCTGCTTGTTTGGCTGTGGGTTTTCCACAGGCTATGGGGCTGCCATCAACACAGCCAAGGTTGGTGTTCAGGCGTGTTTAGCACCCCAGGGTCACCCTCACATGCTCATCAATCCTGTGCAAAAGAAACCTTCTCCTCCTCCTGCTCTTGCTGCTGGAGACTCACAGACTCCCATCTGTGCAGGTAAAACCAGGCTCCACCTGTGCTGTTTTTGGCCTTGGAGGAATTGGCCTCTCTATTGTCATGGGCTGCAAGGCAGCTGGAGCTTCCCGCATCATTGCCGTGGACATCAACAAGGACAAGTTTGCCAAGGCCAAGGAGCTGGGAGCCACCGACTGCATCAACCCTCGAGACTTCCAGAAGCCCATCCAGGAGGTGATCACTGAGATGACCGGGCAGGGCGTGGACTACTCCTTTGAGGCCTTCGGGCACAAGGACACCATGGTAGGTGGCACTTGAGCACCTGTCCTCCCTCCCAGATCATCACAGGCTCCTCTCAGGGCAAAATTGACCCCCATGGGAAGATCCTCACAGGCTGCCTGCAGCGCTGGCCATATGTTTATGAGAGAAAACAGCATGAATCTTAAAAAAAGCCCCACACTCTCCAGGTGTGCTCCACAAGAGGACATACATGTTTTCTGATTCCCAGGGAGGAGCAGGAGATTGCACAAAAAGAGAACTCCCCTGACTAACCCATAAGGGCTCTCTCTCATTCTCCTGCCTGTCCCATCAGATTGCTGCCTTGGCTTCCTGCAATATGAGCACTGGTGTCTTTGTGATGGTTGGAGAAGTGGATGCTGGTTCAGAGATTTCCATCGATCCCACACTTCTGCTGACTGGGCGTACATGGAAAGGGACTTTGGTTGGAGGTATTGTACTTCAGAAGGCACTCTAAACAATTCACCTTTTTCTTTCTTGGCAGTTGACAATCCATAGGAAAAGAGGGTTTTCAAGCAAAAGACAACTAAAGAGGAGCACTGCATTGCCTGTATTGAATATTAGCATTAGACAAGCAAATAATCCTCCACCTGAGTCACACAGTAACCCACTCATCCCAAAGAGCAGAAAACATCTCACAAGGGTGTGGCACCAGCACTGGTCACTAGTCCTGACCCTGACAGTAACACTACCATACCAAAAGAGCCTTTCTCCCAATATTCATGCAGCTGCTCTCTCCTGTTTCTAGGCTGGAAGACGAGAGAATGTATCCCCAAATTAGTTTCCGGCTACTTGGAAAAGAAATTCAATTCGGACTTGCTGATCACGCACACGCTGCCATTCGCTAAAGTAAACGAGGGATTTGAGTTGCTACGTGCAGGAAAAAGGTGAGACCCTGACCAGCAGGAGGTTCAGCAAACCTCAGCACCTCCTCCTAAAATTCCAACAGGCAGAGCATGCAACACTGGCTTCCCAAAGAGCACCTGAGCCTCTTGAGGAAGCAGGGCCTCCCAGCTGAGTGCTGGCAAGATCTGCCACAGCCCCAAGGGAAGAGCCCATGTTCAGCACAGGGAACCCTCCTGCTCACGGTTCAGCTCAGCACAGATCCTGTGGCCTTATCCCGTGAGGGGCTCCCCTCAGCAGGGATTTGAAGGCTGCCCCACTGCTGCACGCCTCATGCAGCTCAGTCAGGAAGAGGCTGGATGGCAGAGAAGGTGGCCGGTCCCCAGGCACACCTGCCTGCCACACTGCCTGCTCCTGAGCTGCAGCCAAGCCTCCCTTCCCTTCCACGTTTCAGTATCCGCACTGTCCTGCTCTTCTGAGGGATGCGGCCTAGGAAGCCGAGCGGAGGGACCAGCGCAGCAGGTGCTCTCCTGGCCCGGGCCCTTCTCACCCAGCACCTCCCCTTGTGGGGCACCAGGAGAAGAGAATGAGGAACTCACCTGTGCTGCTGTCACTGCTGGTCCTGCTGTGCCCAGACAGGACATGGAAGGATGTCTCTCCCAGGAAAATGCTTTTACTAATAAAGGTTTACTGTCCAACTCGTCCCATGCAGTGCACTCAATCAAAAGTGTTTCCAGAGGACAGGGGGAGCTCCCCCTCACATCACATCCCTTCCACCCCACCCTTGTTCTCAGCAGTGAGGAACAGCCTGTGCCCCTCCTCTGCTGCTGCCCCCACCTTCATCTCCCTCAGAGAACTGGGCCTGCTCCTCTCTGCCCCTGTCCCAGCTGGGTGAATGCTGCAGCCTCCAGCAAAGCCCAGCAGGGAAACCACCCCTGCTGCTGCTGCTCTGAAGCATATTATAGAAAGCAGTAGATAACTCTCCTATAATGATGTAACACTCATAGAGCTTCCATGGATGCTGTTTCATTTTTGGCAAATGTTATTGTACTTTTAATATATTTTCCACACCAAGTACCACGGTATATTACTGTACAACTCTGAAAAATATTCGCCAAAGAACAGGCTTATCACTCCAAATTGTCATTCTGCTAAACAGATCCTTCCATCAGTTTCTGACATTGGACCCATAACATTACTGTGCCTTTTGACCTCTTTTGTGCAACTCTTATCACATCCCACAGCCCTTTGAACTTCTGGAAACCTCTTAGCACAATCAGCAATCACATAGAATATCATGGACACACAAATGAGTTATCAAAGGTAAACAAATTCCATCCTGTCCACGAATTTTTACTACCTCATGCCATGCCTATTGAGGGCTTTGACTTTGGGAAAGACTTTTTAAGGTTTTTTTTACGTATCTATGCCATGTCCCTCATATCTTCCCCTCCAAGCTGTGTCTTCCTCCTTAATCTCTTCCCCTGCTTTTGCAATATCTGTATGTTTAGTTTTGGCCTGTTTAAGTCCTTTACACAGCACCTCAATTCCTCACAGACCATTTTTTGAAAGCACCAAATCTCCTGATTATCTGGCCTTTTCAAAAGCATTTCATTTGATCCTATCTCCATCCTAGAGGGTTTGTAAGCCCTTCTTTTCTGTCTCAAAAGATCCCGTTTTATTTCCTTTCGCAAATGGAAACAGTACCTTGCAAAAGAGAAAAGAAATGCCTACGAACACTCTGGAATGGGGATAGGATCAAATAAAATGCAATTGAAAAAAACCCACAAACCCAGAAAATAAAGAGATTTAGTGCCTTAAAAATGGTTTGTGAGGAATTGAGCTGCATGCAAAGGACAAAACCAGGACCATAGAAACCTCACAGATATTGCAAAACCAGGAGAAAAAAATCAAGGAGGAAGACAAAACTTGGAGGGGAAGATATGAGGGACATAGCATGGATACTAAAAAAAAAAAGGAAAGGCTTACAAACACTCTGGAAAGAAGAGAAGATCAAATGAAATGCAATTGAAAAAACCCAAAAAACCAGAAAATCGGGAGTTTTAGTGTCTTCAAAAAATGGTCTGTGAGGAAAGGAGCTGCATTGCAAAGGACCAAAACATGCCAAAACTAAGCTCACAGATGTTGCAAAAGCAGGGGAAAAAGTCAAGGACAAAGACACAGCTTGCAGGGGAAGAAAGGAGGGACATGGCATGGATACTTAAAAAAAAAAAACAAAGAAAAAATCTTTCCCTAAATCAAAGCCTTCAAAACGCAGGCCATATGCCATCAAGTGCAGGTACATGCAGCAAAGCCTTCCAAAATTAATCCCTGCTGAAGGCCAAAAGAGAAAAGAAGGACTTACAAACACGCTGGAATGGAGACACCGTCAAAGGAATTGGAATTGGAGGAGAAAACAAAGAAAATTAAGAAATTTGGGACATTTAGTGACTATAAGAAAATGGACCAGGATTATATCAGGAGCAGTGCAAAGGACCAAAACATGCCAAAACTAAGCTCACAGATGTTGCGAAAGCAGGGGAGAAAGTCAAGGAGGAAGACACAACTTGCAGGGGAAGATATGAGGGACATATTAAAAAAAAAAAATCTTGCCCAAAGTCAAAGCCATATAAAGGCAGGCCATATGCCATCAAGTGCAGGCACATGCAGCAAAACTTGCCAAAATTGATCCCCTCTGATGGCCAAAACAGAAAAAAGGACTTACAAACACTCTGGAATGGAGATACCATCAAATGAAATGCAATTGAAAAAACACCAAAAAAACCAGAAAATCGGGAGTTTTAGTGCCTTTAAAAAATGTTCTGTGAGGAATTGAGCTGAAGTGCAAAGGACCAAACCAGGTCAAACTAAACTGACAGATATTGCAAAAGTAAGGGAAAAAAATCAAGGAGGAGGACATAACTTGGAGGGGAAGATAGGAGTGACATAGCTTGGATACTTAAAAAAAAAAAAAAGAAAAAAAATCTTCCCCAAAGTCTAAGGTGTTGTCATCTTATTGTGAAAGTTCCCATATCCTCTGGGTCATTTCTCATGGGCAGCTCCGCACAGCACTGACTCCTTCTTCTTCACAGTACGCCCAACAGACTCCATCTCTCCTCACAGCACAACCAAAAAGCTCCAATTCTCTCCTCACCCAGCTAACCCACTCTTCTATAGCAGTCATCATTATTGGACACAGCTGTGGCCTGCTAAGGGCAGGCCTGTTTCTAATCTTTGGTGATTAGTACAGCTGCAACTCCTCAGGTGTGACACTACCTTCTGCATTATCTTTATTTTCTTTCATTCTACCCCTCCACAATTCCCCCTTCTCTTTTAATTACAAAGTTGCAGCATCTCTAGAAAGATATGTTCGAGTAAATTGATATTATAACATATTCACATATCTCACTTAGGACTAACAGTATACAAATGTCACAGCATGTCACAGCAAGAACATACGTTTCTAAGCTCTGATTTAGTTTTGCTTTTCACAGTCTATAATATTAACCTTAGGCTTTTCATAAACTAACGTTGTGTTTACTATCTTTTGCAGTGCCTTTCGCAAAAGACAGTAAACCCAGTACAATCATCTTTTGTGTAATTTCTAGTTAACTCTGGAATGGGTCTGTGGACTGACCTTGATTCATTAGTCAAACTTACATTACATACTATCAGAAACTCTTATACTTACACTTCTAGAATATTGACAATGTCAATAGCTGTACAACTTCGTAAGGCAACTCACAAGAATAAGCTAAAGGCTATATATTAGGACAGTAACAAATCAACAGTTACATAATTTTATCAATAGCTATACAACTTGAACAACATCAAGCCAGTTCTTATGCTTATGGAATATAAACTTTTACACTTATGCCTAATCGAAGAATAATAGGTGCAATTCACAAACAAAATACATGTTTCATCAGCAAACAAATACACCATACTGAATTATAGAGCTACTCTGTCCTCAGCTCACACTGTTGTTTTAATAATTCTCTTCTTCCTTCTACAGTTTTTTGTTGTATTAGTTGGTCCCTGCAATCCTCTCTTGCCCTGCTCTGTTTTCCATGTAGATGAAACAATCTGTTCTTCACTTGATATGTTCTTTCCCATTGTGTCCCCAGCAACTGACCTGTACTCCAGGTGTCAAAATCTGTCAGGTCCGGACCAGGCAGCATTCCTTTCTGCTCTCAGTGCTACGCTGGGCTCCATCTCGGGCTGCGCTTCTCCCTACAGCCCAATCCCCAATCACATGGGGTTACTGTGGAGATGGCCACTATACAGTTTTAGAGGGCTTCTCTTACATATTGTCTGTGCAGCTCTGACTCTGCCTCTCAGAGCTCCATGTTGCTTTTGTTCCAGTGCTCATGTAGTAGCAACTTAGCAAACCATATGTTATTTCCCATTGTGTCCTGCTGCACACACACACTGCCATTCCAGGGGAACTCTGCACATCCTGGGTCCCCTCTGGACTGCAGCCATTCCTTGGCAGGGGGCACAGGGCTTGCTCCAATGCACCAACTAAGCAAAGTGCATAGTGTCCACTCCTCATATCCAGCACTCTTCTTCTTGGGGGTGGTATCTAATACCTTGTCCTGACTTCTAGGCTCCCTGGTCTGCCTGGCTATAGCTCATCTGGATTTTTAGGCTCTCAGACTCTTGGTCTGCCTGACTCCACTGTCTAATTTCTCTTAGGTCTGCAGTAATCTTCCTGAATCACCTTGAGATCCTATTGCTTAATACTTAAATCCTTTTTCCCAAACCACCACAGGTTCATGTCAGAATCAGATCAGGCTCACCAATTGTTATCATCTTATTGCAAGAGTCCCATGCATTCTGGCTGATTTCTCATGGACAACTCCTCACATCACTGACTCCTTCACAGGACAACCAAAAAACTCCAACTCTCTCCTTACCCAGCTAACCCAATCTTCTATAGCACTCATCATAATCAGACACAGCTGTGGCCTGTTAAGGGCAGGCCTGTTCCTAATCTTTGGCGTTTGGAACAGCTGCAAAAAGAATTAATATCTGGGCAATTTTACAACTGAAAAGGCATTAAAAAAATCAGCTTTAGAAATAGATAAATATGCATCTAATTGATGTTGTGAAAGTAAAAGTGTGATTATATCAATTACAGTTAAATTATATATCCAAGCCAAATAAAACATGTATAGAAAACAATTTCTGCATTTGGTGAAGGGTTGCCTTAGTTTTCTTTGTGATCCACATATTACAATGTCTCAACAGTATAAATGTATACATCAATATTAATATTAATATTAATATTAATATTAATATTAATATTAATATTAATAATTTTCCTAAGGTCATACATGTAATAGATGTGATAATTCTCTTAGAATTGCATGAATAATTCAATTTACTTTGTGCAAATTTTGCTGCATTTTTTAGCATGTTATCTTGAACCACTACTTGCCTAAATAGACTGTTGATTCTTGTGTACTTTGGTTCAGGAGGCTGGAATAAGGCCTACTAATTTTGTCTTTAAAACATTTAAACAGAGGGTTATTCTGACTTTGAAGCAGGAGTTATGTGTCCATTATACATAACACTGGTAATGAATAGGATAGCTGTCAGTCCAGATTAGAATCCAAAGATGTTTCTATGGAGCTCTTCACTTTTGTGTGTGACCTCTGTCGAGTTCCCTTTCTCATTTCTGCTTGATGTCAGGGAGAAGGAGTGAAAGGATGTTTATTCATTTCTCACAGCAATGCTCCCCAACACACATCTTCAGGGTTGTGTTTCTTAAGGTAACATTTGCCAAAGGTTCAGAGATCTCTCTCAGTGTATTTGCATGCTGTTACACCACTTTTAGTGTCATCTTTTCCTTCATGTTGGAAGTATAACAGAAAATATGACAATTATAGTGGAATATATCACTGGAAAGAAGTAGTTAGCAATGCCAGGACTGTGGAGGGGTAGGTGGTAGTCATCCACCCTGGCAGTCCCTTCAGAAAATGACCAAATGAGGGAATAATGTGCTGATGGAACCAAAACTTCATTTCTAATTCTTCTTTCTGGTCTCAGGTTAAAACTATGTGTTTTTTAATTCAGTCTTCTATTTCTTTTGATGTAATCTTTACGAAAAATTTGTGGGAGGACATCAAGCTACTGTCCTGCCTTAGTTAAACAAATGTCTTGGTCTTGACCCTTTTGGAATTCATAAACCTGGAGGATTTGCTATTGCTTTTTTTTTTTTTTTTGCAACAGTTAGAAAAAATATGTAGTATTATGCTATTAGTAGAAAATTGACCCCATCCAGTACAGATCTGACACTTGCTACAAACCCTGGTGATGGGGCTCAGGATTTAATCACTGCAGAGAAGTACCTTTAGATGGAGAGTTTGTTACTCTGAATATGTGTGCTAGAAAAATGTGAAAAAATGAACGTACTATAAGCTGGGTTTGTGTTCACTGGGGCAGAAGCACGAGAGTATAGTGTAGTTCCTACTGTACTGGCAATGACCTGCAAGATTAATAATTCTGTGGCCAGGCAAGATATTGAGATATTGTGAAGAAGGTCAGCTGAGAAAAATAGTGTGTTGTTTCTGTAGGCAGCAGGAATGAGGAAGTAGTGCTGGGGAGTTGGTTGGTTAAATTAATTTAGTGCCTCATGAGGAAAAAATCTTATCGTTACTTGGGAAAATTTTTGGTAAAACACATTAGATTTCTATAGCTATTTAGCAATTGCTGTGATTTTAAAATTGAAAGCAGAATTCCGGTAGTATATGATGTGTTTGTGGCCTTCTCTTAGGTTATAAGTTTTCTATATGCTGAGGGATTTTTTTCTGAAAAAATGTTCCTTACTTTGTTGGGTTTTGGTTTTGTTGGTTGTATTTTGGGGCTTTTGCGGGGGGGGGGGGGCATTTTTTTTTTTAAATTTTGTTCCCTTACGACATTGTTGATAAAGCTGCTATTTTTCCTCAAGTTCTGCAGAATGTCATAGAGTGGATGAGACAATGAGAACTGGGAACAAAGTACAGCTATTCCATGTTGACTGATGGGTA
This sequence comes from Melozone crissalis, assembly GCF_028551555.1. Lineage (NCBI taxonomy): Eukaryota > Metazoa > Chordata > Aves > Passeriformes > Passerellidae > Melozone > Melozone crissalis. Next base: position 38,577,152 of record NW_026535784.1, on the reverse strand, counting down.
TGTCCTTATGCAGCCTTCAGCACAATCTAAAACTGCAAAACCACCTTTAATATTTGTGAGAGTACTGCTGAAGATGGATCAGGACGCTGCCATTTTGCTGGTTTTATTTTAATTGAAGCTTTTAGTAAAATTTGTAAAGCTGAGCTGAACTATTCAAAATGAAGCTTAAATCCATCAGAGGGCGCCGTTTCTTTCCTAGTGGTCTGTATGCAACAGAGTGATGCTGAAGACTTTATACTTTGTTGCTGCTGTAATTCTCCATTTATATCTAGCACATAATACCTGAAAATAACACTCTGCAATTTTTAGTTTTTAACCTATAATTACATTGCTATCTTTGGAAGCAACAGTGAATTAAAAAAAGAAAATGCTAAAGAAAATCTGATGCAAGACTGGTTATGTTACTGGGCCTAAATGTCTCTGGAATTCCCCTCCAGAGGAATCCTCTCGGTGAAATTCCTTAAAGGAAAACAGGTGCATTAAAATAGCTGTTGTATAGGTGAGATTGCATAGACAACTGGAAGAGATGGATGGAAAAAAGCTTTACTTTATCTTGCAGCTTACAAACTTGTTGGAGTGGTTCCCTTCATGAAGGCAGGCTGCTAAATAAATAGGATTATAATTTCTCCATATTTTCATAGAGATCTGGTTTCTCATAAAACTTGGTGCAGTCTAGTTTCAATAACCTACCTGAAGTAGAGAGATAAATGCATACACAGATAATCACGAATATTTAAGGTGTTGCTTGCTTCCCCGAGGGCTGTGTAAGCATCTAATTTACTGGCAGTTTTCAGTGTTGATGTGGTAGTTGGTGTGCTATTTTTTGTCCCAACCACTGTGAAACCATCCTGCCCCTGTCTTTATTTTTTCCCCCATGATTAACAAATTCATATCAAAAAATTCTTTACCAGGATTACAGCAAATGAGCTTTTCCCAAACTGTTTTCATTCTACTGATCACCAGAGACAAGACAGCTTTTAGTTCTACACCAGTACAATATGTAGAACACAGGATTATATATGACTAATAATATTCCTCTTTTGACTTTCTAAGATCTTGGGACATGAGTAAATTTTTGAACATCCAGTGCTTTATTAACCGTACCAAATACCCTTCTTTTGCCAAAAAGTGGATCAATACTCACAATTATGGGAACCTTTACAAGGTTTGTACAAATTGTTGTTTCTCTTACGGGAAGTTTTGGTTTAAAAGTCTAGAATGACCTGTTGTCATCTCTACTTGTGTAGTATAAAATTATAGTACTTGAACTACTTACCTGGTGCCTGATTTTCAAATGTGTTTCATGTGCAGATCTCACTTCACTAATTGAAGATCATATAATTACTACATTTTGATTTTAATCTTGTTTTTAAGAATCGGGATGTGCTCCTTCAAGGATTGTCTAAAAATGTTACACCGCTCCTGTTAGATCAAGTAGTTCAGCTGGAAAGACTGTCTTGATTTTTTGATTATTTTTTCCTGTTTTCATGCAATACACTACAAAACTAATTTGTACCATTCCCCTCATAGAATCTTGACTTTTGACAGTGTAATGGAGACAGAGAAAGATTAGGATGTATCTACAGTGGAATCAAATTGTTAAGAGAAAAGTAATACTGAGTTCAGTGCTGGACCTTATTGCTGCTTTCTGTCAGACTACCATAAAATGAGTTATTGGAGATTCTAGCAAATTCCCAATCAGCCTACACTAAAGTACTTTTTTTGAAAGGGATTTCAGCATAGCTAATGGTCTTCATTTGAAGGGCTTTTTCATCCAAAATGTAACCTCTAGATAAAAGAGAGATTGGCATTTAATTAGGGAAGAGCTTTACTTTGTGCTGGACAAATATTACAGGGTTGCTGTAGGTGTTGCTGATCAGATCCTGTGAAGGTTGAAGGCATTCAGGAGCTCGATGTCAGTGAGAATCAGGAGCTTGGTGCATCTTTAATCACCTAGAATTTGAAAGGAAAACCAAACTCAGATTCCCTCTGCAATGTCAATGTTTTTTGTTTTTTATAAAGATGGTTAAACTTATCTAGGTCACAGCTTCCACCCTTGCCAGCACAAGTGTATCTTGAGCTGGTGCTGGTCAGAGGCTCTTGACCCAGGTCCCAGGTCTAGACAAACTCCTGTTGACTATTTCTCCTCTGTTAAAATGAGAGTCTCTGTCTCACCAAGGTGCTTTGAAGTTAAATGGTAAGTGATCTGACAGAGGCAACATGAAAGTCATTTGTGACTTAAGTAGGCTTAAAATCTGCATGTGTTTCTACTGCCCCCTGTTAGATTAAAAAGACTTGGTACCCAACCTAATCCTTGAATGTTACTCACTTTCTCCATCAGGTTCCTAGGAATCAGACCAAGCTGACAATCATGCTTGAAAATCTGGGCATGAGTTATGATGGGAGACCTCACAGCGGACTTGATGACTCTAAAAACATTGCAAGGATCGCCATAAGGATGCTGCAGGACAGCTGTGACCTGCGGGTGAATGAGAGAATTCACGGTGGACAGCTGATGACAGTCTCCTCCTCAGGCTCCTTAGAGGGAGCCCCTGCTCCACAGATGCCCCGCTGCAGAAACTGGTAGATCAGGGCTCTGCCCCGGAGGCTGCCCTCACATACCCGCTAAAGACTCCAGAGTTGTTAAATGGGCACCTCTGCCAGCTTGTCTGCCGTGCAGAATCCTAAAGCACCTTAACTAATCATCTCTGTTGAAATAAAGAGGAGCATGGAAGCTGTTTGTTCTTTGAAGCCTATTACAGCAATTTCTTTTTGTACTGGTGACTTCTGCTAGCAGTGAGGTTGATATCTGGAATCCAGACAAAGTGTTAAGCTTTTAAGAAGGTGTAATTTGAGCACCTGCTAAGAGGGATTGGGCCTGTGTGCTGCTGTGCCACCCCAGCCTGTGGGCAGTATTTGTTCACTGTGATGTACTCCAATGGTATCTAGCATCTATCTGCTTATTCATTGCACACAAATAAGCCATTCCTGGAAGAGCTGAAAGAGCAGTGGTTGGGCTGGCCCTTCCTGATGAGGCACTCTGCTAAGGGTTCCTACCAGTTTTTTTATTTTTTACAAAGTCTAGGAGAAATGGGTGTGCATTCATCAGTTCTAAAGCAGCAGAGGAGTACTCTGTTGTTTGAGGTTCTTCTTTAAGGGATATATTTGTCTGCTTCCCCATCAAATGGAAAGGCTGGGTGTTGAATAAAATTTTCATCAAATGGAAAGGCTGGGTGTTGAATAAAAATTTCATCAATGTAGAATGATGGTATTTTTCTATTGTTTCAAACAAAAAGGTTCTTTAGATTTTCACTTTAAGGATCCCATCTCCTATTCCTGAAAAGCTGCCCTTCATTTAATGTTGTTTTTAAACACCATCAGCCATTTGCTCTTAAAAATGAGTGAAGTAAAAGTAAGTTCAAAACATGCCAAGTTGTCAAAATTTCATGCTCTGTGATTATTACATAAAACAAAACAAGAAGCTTCTCATTCATGGCCGAAGACATGTCCAGCTATTTTTGGTATCTTCTTGTGCTTCTGCCACCATGGAGCTATGCCATTATTACAAAATCTAGCATTGGAAGATTAATATAATTTTATTGCTAAAGGCCACAGTTAATTACTAGCAACTTCTGCTTACTCCCCAGGCCTCAGATAAGATGATATTCAAAGGAGGCCAAAGTACTAATTAGCTTTGTCTCTGAGGGCTGTTACAAAGTGCACCATTAATGTGATCAACTTTGCATTCTGAAAAGTGAAATAATGTATTTTGGTTGCTCTTGATTAGGAAAAAAAAAAAAAAAAAGAATTTGCTATCTCTGTATTACAATTCACCCTTTTTACCACCTACATTCAGGACACAAAATAACCAATTAATAAACTTTGTTAAGAACACTGACTGTTTGACTAATCCAACTCCTCCCAGCCCTGCTTTGCTCTTCTGACTGCTAAACTGCATCAATGGAACTGTGAAAACTTCCATTTTAAGTTCATGGAGGAGGGAGAAGTATTAGTCAATTCTCAGTTGCTTCACATGATTTCTTTCTTGAGTCACAGATTTGGACAGTCATAACTGCTTCTGAGTTATGGTTTTTGGTGTTGAGTTTTTCTTCCCTGAAAGTTTGGAGGTTTTTGGGGTTTTTTTGGTTTTTGTTTTTGTTTTGTTTTGTTTTTGGGGTTTTTTTGCCTGAAAGCAGATAGTTGCTCTATTGTAGAGAACTTTGTTGAACTTTATAGTTGTTTTTCCTTTTGTAGCCCTACTTGATGGATTTTCACAAGGTAAAATAGAAATCTCTGGTATGCTTTCTCCTCAAATGCCATTTATCTGCCAGCTCAGATTTTGTACAAATTCCTATATACATGCTTTTCACTGTAGTGACTGTAGTATCCCCTTTTTCTGAAGTACCATGGTAATTTACTTTATTGTGTCTGAGTTACATTTGTGCAAGTTTCTTTGACAAAATTGAGTCTAGTTCAGCAGTCAGGTCTCCCCTGGGCATGGTGGCAGCCAGAGACTTTATCACTAGTCTTTATTTACACGTCTGGAACAGGCTCACAGTCAAATGAGAAACTTTTTTTTTTTTTACAGATTATACTACAGATTGCATAAGAGCTGTTGTAATTGTACATCATTTATTTTAAGTACAGAGTTGTTTATTTTAGCTAAGTAACTTCAAAAAGATATTTTGAGATAAGGGTTAAATCATAACTGTTTTCTGTTTGGCTGGGATGTTTTCTATCAGTGAGCTGCAGAAATCAGTAGAATCATTCCAGATACTATTTTATCAGTTGGATTAATGTCAAACTGTAAGGTGTAAGTATTTTCACAGAATATTTGATTCTGTGATTTTGAGATGAAATGAATTTTAAAAATGTTTGCTGATTTGTTTAAAATGTAAACAAACTTATTAAAATAATTTTCTATTTTTAAACATGTCAGGTACTGAATTTGGTCTGTAAAGCATGAGATGATTTCAACAGTCTTGGGGGGTCTTGGCATCAGCTCAGCTCATGATTTGTCTTCTCCAGTAGACCAGTGACATTGCCGTGGATGGATGGCTTAAATCCCATGCATGTGACTCGTTCACAACACTCAGTTTTGAAATAAATTTTCCTGGATACTTCAGACCACAGGGGAAAAAATGGTTTGGTGATTTTACTAGTGATGCTCATATTCAGCCAAACAGGGTTTTTTCAGGTTGATCTCATTTGTTCATCCAAAGAAGCTTGCTGAGAGCATCTGCTGTAATGAATATTTTAATTTATTAGAGGAGTCTTCCCATGCTGGAAAACATAATTGACAACTATGTAAAAAAACAATCCAATCTCATTTTTATGCAGAAAAAAACCCATGCAGACATTGATTGCCTTGTTCAAGTTAGAAGCTTTGTTCTATTGTTGCTTTTTATTTCACATTTCAGGAGCTGTACTTGAGCAATTCTACTGCAGACAGCATTTGTGGAACAGCAGCAACTTTAAACAAAGGGATTGCAGACTAATTTCAAATGAGTGCTTTCAAGTAGATTTCTTAATATACATTTATATGAACGTGAGAGGGCTTCACAGAATCTTGGGGTTATGTTAGGGGAAAAGGTTTCTCAGACAGGTTAAAGAGCAGTAGCCTCTGTTTCAGTGAGCAAATGCCTGAGCAAATGGGAAAGAGAGGTTACAACAGTTCATAGCATCCCATTAGCTCCTTGTTGGAGGTGTGGCTACAGGGGCCACTCACAGCAGCTCAGCTGTCCACAGAAACTGCTTTTGTCTGAGCTTGTCTGATAGCAAGGTAATTTAATAAATTGGTCTAACAGGGTATTTGTTTCATATTTTGTTGGAAATGAACATTGCAATGAGGAAGGGGCTATTCTCAGCAGTGGAAATCAGAAAAAACTCAGTTCACTGTTGTCATGCCCTTGGAGAGCTCTCTGCGTTTCCCTGCAGGCCTTGACAGCTCTTCGGTGACCTTGAGAAAGCAGTGTTTTTTTACTCATTTCTCTCACCCTCTCACACTTCCCATGGCTGGTTTTAATTTGTCCTTTTCCCTTTTTCTTCCACTAATAAACATTTGTCTCTTCTGCAGAGAGGCTTGTGCCAAGTAAGATCGTGTACGCTCTTTCTAATAACAACTGACAGGCCCGTTATAGAGAAATTGGAAGTCTGTATGGAAGTATGGAGGGTAGAGGAGACCCAGTTACTGACTGCAGGCTTTTGAGATGGGCCAAATGTATAGAACATCATTCCTGCTGCAACCAAGACCATTCCAGCCTTTTTTCAGGGACTTCACCTTTGGCAGCCCCATGGGGTGGCAGTGACATCTCACCAGGAGGACTCCCCAGGTGAAGATCCATGAGGTGCCCGGGGTGTGCTCAGTACACGCTGCTGCTCTGCCTTGTACTGAGCTGTGGCCTCAGCTGCAGAGCCATGGTTGGGAACAGGCTCACACTGTGTTCCAGAGCACTTTCCTCCAACAGAAAACGGGGTGCTGATCTGCAAGTATGGGTGCGCACAAGACTTTGGAGGTTGAGCAGTTGCTTCTCTTTTGGGTTCTTTCTAGTTCAGTCCTTTCCCATTCACTGCCTCCAATGCTGACTGGCTTTTGCCCTTTTTAAATTGGAGGGCTTGGCGTTGTGGGAGGAAAACCTGAAACAGCTTAAGGGATGTGCTCTTTAAACAAAAAGAGTGTGACTGCTTCGCACTAAAGTGGCTCCATATGGAAAAAAGTCTTTTTTGAGTAAATGGCAGGAGCCTTGAACACCTCTTTAAGGCAGGGGTGACCTCTGGGTGTGTTCTGATTAGGGATGTGATTCCATGGGTCAGGCATCTGTCTGCTCTGTGGCCACTCAGTTCAGGAATGCCCATGGGGAGCACCATGTCCTGCTCCTGTGATCTTAACTTGGTGTGGTCATGACTGCACATCTTAATTGTAAAGCTTGTGGTGCGACTTGCAGATATATCATGGTGGAGTTTTTGCCTAGTTTGCTGGCTAAATTAGTGCTAACTATGAGGTTTTGCTGTTTGAAGTGAATGGTAGTAGTGATCTTGCATTGGTAAAGTATTTGCAGGTGATTCTGACCTCCTTTGTTTATTTGCCCTGTTTCAGCAATGTTAATTTTTAAAGAGCACACGTAGCCAGATGGATCTCTATGAGCCAGAGATGTCCCAATAAGCAGGAATTGCTTCATTGTGGTTGTGTTCAGGTTTGGAGTGGTATGCAGGACCTGGGCTGTGGAGCATGACACACCTTCCCAGAGAGTCTCATGCTGAGCAAAAATTATTTTATTCCTAGCTTGAATTCAAGCTAGGTAAGTAGTTGAATACTTATGCTGTGTGCAGCATGAAAGTGTTTTATATGTAATTTAGAGGCAAGTGCAGCAGCCTGCTGTGAGACTCAGTGTGCCCTCCTTCACTCACTTGAAAACACTCCTATGTTTATGATTCATTTCCATTTGTGCATATAGGGACTGAGATGACAGAGGACTAAAAAGAAGGGAGAAGTGATATTTTACTAGTTGATCTAGGCAGTCTAGGCCAGATATTACCTGTCCATATAGTCTGAGTATTTGATACAGCTGAATTATGACAACAGGCTCTTTGGGATGCCAAGCAAGCATCATGTCCAGAGAGGTGAGATGCTACTGTGCTGAGCTTGGCTGTATTTAAGCACAATCTGGGTCACACCACTCTAGGCAGACTTCAGGAAACAGGCAGACCTGAAGATAAGGAGCATTTATTTGAGCTGAGAAGCCTGGGAGGGGCACAGCTGAAAGAGAAGCCAGGCTTCCTGCATTGAGGGGAATTGTGGTGGTGCCTGCAAAGCCTATCTGGTGGTGTGCTGCAGATCTCTGGGAGCCGATTTTTTCAGCTATGCTGATGCTTTGTTTTTTCCCTGCAGAGTCATGTGGGCATGTTTCTTCTTTGGACCCTTCTCAAAAACTTCACATTTGCTGTTTTTGGGGGCTGGCTTCCCTGAAATTTGCTGGTTTGCTCCTTTTTCTTGATTGTTTTGCATATATGAAATAGTCCTTCTCTGACCCTGCCTGTACTGATTTTCTAACAAGCCACGTCTGGAAGCAGCTGTACTCTCTGCTGCAATCCCGTCTGCACTGCTGGCCTCGCTGTTATGCACAGGTCTTACAGAAACCTTATCAGATCAGGGGCTGCTGCCTTGTGGAGTGTGGTGCTGGGGTTCCTGAATGCTGCCACAGCCATTTAGCAGACACCAACAGTAGGGAAGACAGTATAAGTAAATGGAGATTCTGTTGGCTTCCTTCACATGTTATGGCAAACAGCTTGTGGCAAATTCTCATGGTTTAATGGCACTTTCATTCAAGCATGCTACCACATGCACATCGCTAGAGGGGCTGCCACCGTTAGAGATTAAAAATCATGGGAAGGACATTTTGAAACTAAATGATAATTAAATTAGATGTGTGATGGGTATTTGTGTGATTGGTATTTGTTTCCACACTAGAGCTGCATTGGTAAATGTTGCATCATGTGCAGGAAATAGTGTGACACTTTACTAGATTCTGTAAGTAAACCTGTTCAAATGCCTTTGATTTTTCTGATAGATTGTCATTAGTCTTCAAGCATGGAAAACTTTGTGTTGGCCTTGAAAGAGGAAAATAACGTTTTTAAACTGAGAAAAATCTTCAAAATTTTGTATTTGAGGGATTGGGAAGATGAAGAGGTCTGCATATGATTTTAACATAGCAGGAGGTAGTTTTCTTTCACTCTAGTCTGGGAGATGGTGATGTCCCTGCAAGTGTTGGATCAAGGCTTCCAAAATGAATGATCTCCAGACAGTGCTCTTTCACTATGTGAACATAATCATTGTAAAAGCCTATGATTTAGCTCCCTTTCAGGGAGAAAAAAGAAATGCTGCCATGCTGTCCTCCTGCCAAGAGAACCTGCCCCACCTTGGTGGATGCTGACTGACAGAGACACGGGAGTTTTTGGTTTTTAGTGACATGGTTTGGCAGAGGGTGAATAAGCTCCCCTGTGCTTGGCTCAGTCTGTGCGTGAAACATTTCTGTAGGTGGTGTAGCAGGTGTGTCATACTGGATGAAACTTCTGCCTTCAACCAAGGTGGTCATGCTCAAGATTGTAGAACTGCTTTTCTGACTCAAGAGGCCACAGACCCTCTTGGTAGCTGTGGTAGTGAGCAAAATGCTCTGAGATGGAAACATCAGCTTTTGTGTCCAAGAGATGAAGAGCATGGATCTTGGCTGTGTGCTGCGGGATATAAAGGAAGCTTATCCCACTGTGTTCATACTGGATATGAAATGTCTTCACATCTTAACAACTGAGCTGGTGGCTGCAGTCACATGGCCATTGCTGTGGGGAGCTTTCCATCTGTTCCTCCTCTTCTGCCATCTGCAGAATATTTTTTTAATTGTGCAAAATCTCCTTGAGCACTGAATCCCGCAGTTTAGCCGTCTCCTTGTGCTCTAGGGCCATATAAGCTGTTGTAATCTTTAAAGTGCTCCCCCCAGCCCTAATCCTTGAGTTTTGGAGCATGTGTAGAATGGACTGAATTGTCTTCATGCACTCTAGCTGACCTCTGTTCTTCTATCCACACCACCTAACTTTCAACCTGGCAGACAACCACTGCTCTGTTCCCTTATGTTTTTTTTGGCAGGACAGAGTGTCTATAACATACATACCTTGAAGTACAACTGTCTCCTTTCTGTCCCACTTTTTGCTTTTCTGTCCCATTTTGCTTTTCAAGCTTTCCACTCTGTCCTGCACCAGCTGTTCCCTGCATGTCTGGGATGCAGCTTCCCTTTTGTTTTACCCCTTTCTTCCTCTGCTTCCCCATGCTGTGGTCCTGACCATGGCATCCTGCCACAGTTAGGCAGCTCCTCACTGTCAGACACACAACCTCCAAAAGCGTGTGCTGAGCCCTGTGGTTGCTTTAAGGAAATGGACAAGTGTAGTGACTTTTTGACACCAACTGTGGTTTACAGGGAAGTTACTAGCCGTGTTCTAAAGAAGAAATCCAGGCATAGAATTAAATTGCTAAATTAAATTAAAAGTCCAATGACTAAGGAAAGTGCAAGAAATGGAAACCAGCTGCCTTGTGTACCCAGCTGCTGTCTTCCCTAAGCCCTCTACTGTTTCCTCTCAGTAGGCAACATTTTAGTGTAGGTTGCCACCAGAGGAAGAAGCCGAGCTGCTGCTGTTGTAATTTTGGCTGAGCTTTTGAAGGCAGGCCCTTGCCTGGGGGAATTCCACACAAGCTCCTTGTCTCCAAAGCAGCTGGCTCTGCATATCCTCTCTGGACTTGCAGGATGTGTCTTCTGGGAATGCTTTCCTGAGCAATGGGGCATTGCAGTCTGCTCTGGCTCTAGCACTGAGACTTCCAAGAGCTTTAAGTGCATGCAGTCACTTCAGCTGGCAACATAAAACCCTCTGGACTGTGTTTGTGATGACTGCAAAGAACATCAGCAATTCCTCTTCTGCTCTCTTATGCTGCCAGGAGTTGTAAAGATTAGTGGAAGACACACTGACATAAATAGAAGGAATGTCTAGAAGCATCAGAAAGAAATAATTAGAGGTGTCTGAGAATGACAGGTGCTGATGGCACATGTGTTAGCAGGTCATCAAAATTAGCACACCTACAGCTCATAGAATCCTAGAATGGTCTGGATTGGAAGGAGCCTTAAAGATCATTTGGTTTCAGCGCTTCTGCCATGGGCAGGGATGCCTTCCAGTAGATCAGGTTGTTCAAAGGCCATCCAACCTGGCTTCTAACACTTCCAGGAATACCTACATGGAATAAACCACAGACAGCCTAAACCTGACAAGACAAATCTGAAATCTCAAGGCATTAAAATATGCTGGTTGGATAATAAAGGAATGGGATTGGCACTATTAGTTGTTGAGATAAAGAGACAAAAGACAGTGAGTTTACCCTAATGATTCACAGAGCTAGGACAAGATAATCCTAGGATTATAGTTATGCCAGGATTCTCTACCCATCCATGTTGTTTGATTTATTTTGGCTTCATGAGAGCATAGAAATTGGTCTTAAGAGTATTTATGCAGATAAATCCTCAGGCTGTAGGGTGGCTGTGGGCCATTTAAGATGCTGTAAAGGCACTGATTTACTGGGTTGTACACATCCCACACAGATACAGAGGGCAATGTGGCTTTGCTTGGAGCCATCCTTCCAGAATCTACTGACACAAGAGAGAACTCAAAAGATGGCAGGGGACTGTAGTTTCCTGCTACAAAACAATTTTGTTGATCCACTCTGAAGGGTACAACCTAAAATGACAGGCTTTGAAATGGAAAAGGAGTCTGTGAGTCTTTCCAGATATGGTGCACAGAAGTATGATGGAGCATGCATTTTCAGCAGAGTGTAATGGTAAATGGAGACCATCTAGGGAGTTGTTTTCTCAAGAAGACAGAAGGATGCCTGTTGATTAGAAATGGTTGTCACTTGCTGGATTTGCCATAGAGTTATAGCTTTCAAACTAGTCCCGTTCCAATTCCACTTTATTTCTTCCTCTCTCAGAACAGCTTGGCGCAAACAACACGTAAGTCCCTCTATCTTAAGCTCTTTAAGAATTACACCTGTAGGGCCTGCTAGGGGAAAGATTTAGCTACCTAAACATAGGTGTCTGGTGCCCTCTGGTATCTGAGGTGTCTGCACAAAGCATGTGGGACCTGCAGGACCTCCTGTCATCTGAAGCAGCAGCTGGAGGCCAGCCTGGAGGCCTGAGACATTTCCAGTAGCGCTGCTGCTCATACCCATGTGTAGGCACTGGAATGGTGTCCCTGGAGCAATCCCATGGCCCAGTCAGCTTAACAGGAAGAGGCAGGTACTGTCAGAGGATGAACTGTCCCACTGGTCTTTGCTGCCTCTTTATATGACTTCGCTGGGAGGTGGAAACTTGCTGCTGCTGGTGCTGTGCAGCATCCAAGCTTCCACAGAACTTTCGCTAGAGAGATGGGAATTTCAGGGAGCCAGGAGAGGGAATGCAGTTTTGAGGCCCACACATGATTTCCCAGACATCAAAGGCTTTGGGAAATGGGGATGTGTTTCTCTTCAGCTCACTCACCAGCATTCCCAAAAAGCATGGGAGGAAGATGGCTAGGTCTGGATTTAGGTGTTTCATTTCTGCGCTTCAGTGAAAATCAATAGTGACAACTGCTCTTCGATTGTGAAGGCTGGGATCATGTTCTGCTATACTTTGCACTTTGCACAGGGGTGGTGGAGGAACTGATCTGGAGGTCAATTACTTGCCACAGTCCTCAACCGCAGGTCGAGGTGCTTAGCCTTTGTCCTTTAGAAAATCTTGAACTGGTTCGAAGTTGGGGAGAGTCTGAAGTGACAAAAGTATGGTGCTTATTTTTTGATAATGGTTTGGTGCTAAAGTTTAAGCTGGGATGAAGTGATTTCAACTTTTCAGAATCTTAGATTGAAGATTGAAGGTTCTTCTTCAATCCCATTTGGGATGCCTGGTCTTCATACTTTCAGGGTTAGGTGTCACTCCCTCTCAGGGCAACTTATGCCTGCAAAAGTATCTCTGTGGTTGTCTGCACAAACCACAAAGACTGAGACTATTGTCTCTCCTGGTGGAACATGAAAAGGTACATTCTGCATGGGTGGGACAGAGCTAATTTCTGTGCAACTGTGTTAAAACTAGTGAAGCAAACCATAGCACTGGGCAGTGAACCCAGTCTTGCAAGACACTGACACACAGCTGATTACAGGCGAAGGGGTTGGCAAGAGAACTCTCCCTCACCTGCAAAATGAATGCCCCCAAAAAATGGAAGGAAAAAAATTAGTTCTTTATTATTTTATTGTATGATATTATTTATTTATTTTCCTCTTTGTAATTTTGGAGCAGCCAGTCTTTCTGGGCTTCCTTCAGCTCCATCCCTCCTTCTCAAAAAGCAGTTTTTCTGCACTAGAAGCTGTTCCTGGTAACAGAGTCCTGCCTCTGGAAAAGGTAGTGCAAGGCCTCAAAGGGATGTGCATGTGACACTGGTGGTACAGCCCTAGCCTCTTGCACAAGCATGGGAGTGCTTTGTTTTAATTATTTAGCCAAGAGAATTGGGAATGACTGTGAGACTGTTGAAGGCAGAAAGGGGCAGAGGGCTGGCTATAAATAGAGGGACAGCAGTAAGAGAAATGCATCTAACAATGGACTCTTCACTGTCTTCAGTCTGGTCCCTCAGATGGGCAAAAAAGACCCTCCAGAGAAAGGGGATGGTCTGACACATGAGAACAAGACAGAACACAAAGTGGATATAAGCAAATACATGCATAAGCATCTGCAAAAACGGTGGTGAAACCTAGCCATGTGCTTTACAGGCTCCTCCCTATGGGCTGTGTCTCTCTTCTGCCCATAGGTAGGATTTAGGTACTGGAGGGAGCAGAGATACCATCCTTGGCACAATCCATGGGGCAGGGAGCTACAGAAGTGAAGACTGGCAAACAGCTCCCAGGCTGAAATGTGTTTGCGTGAACAGTTTGTACTGTTCTGTGTAACAGACATCTGTAAACATCTGTGAACAGGTAGCAGGGCTAAGGTTTGCCAATGAATAATTCAACCAGTCCTGCTACCCTTAAATTTAGATAATAGTGCTGCAGTCAAAGGCTTTGCAAATTTGGCAGCTAATGCCATTATGGACTTGTCTCTGTGTTTGGCCTGGGGCCTGCACTATTTCACAGGTGGCTTTCACCTTGTGTGACAGCATCACTGCAAACCGGTTCCCTTTTTTACCTGGCAAATCAGGCACAAATTCTTTCACCAGGCTGCTAATACCAAAGCAGTAAAGCAGACAATGTTGTTTTAGAGGAGACTGGAGGTGGGGGGGATGGATGCTGGCTGCAGGTGGGCATCTGAAACACCTTCCTGGAGTTCAGCAATTTTTCTTCCCAATGCCATCTTGCCACTGGTGGTGGAATTCGCTCAGGGTCCCCTGAGATCTTACTTCTTGAATTGTCTCAAGGTTTCTCCAGGTAGCACCTCTTTTCTCTTTGCCTTTTTCTGATGGCTGTAGGACACCCTCTGTATATAACACTATAGAATTCATTCCAGTTCATCTTGACCCCAAAACTGGCAGGCTCAATACAAAAAGGAGTCTTCAGCCAATGCTAAGGGACTCAGAAGAAAACAAAATTGCACAATATGGACAAGAAAATGAATAAATAGTATGCAAATGTAATAGTAGCATAAACCCTAAACCCAGATGCATATTTGCCAGTGACTAAGCCTTTCCTGCAGTCCATGTTACCATGGATTCCATGTCCACAAGTACACCCTCTCTCCCAGCTGTTGCCCTGTTTTCTGCAGAGCTTGTCACACCTCTAAGGACAATTCCTGCTGCCGCTTATCCAGCCTCACTCTTGTTTTTGGACAGGACAAAAAGTATCCTTGATGTTCTAGAGCTACAGCTACACGTTGTTTGCCCTCAGAGGTGATTTCTCCTGATGAGCCTCCACCCACTTGACAGGAGCAAAGGAGATGGTTGGTTTCCATCTGCTTGGTGTTTGTAGCTTTGTTTCAGAAGAACAGCGTCCAGTTTGAGGATCCCCAGAAAAAAAAAAAAAATGTCAACAAACTGGAGTGATCTGAGCAGTCATTATATGTAAACAGCCTCCAAAAATATAAGTTGGCAGAAAACCACAGTCCTTACTGGTAAGGCAGGAACAGTCCTTGGACAGGGTGGTTTCTGTTATAAATGGTGCATGTGTGATGGAGAGACATGCCTTTCTTCTGAGCCATGGCTGCAGGGAGAGGCAGGGTGTGGGGAAATAATGCTGCTCTCACCTTTTACTCAATGTACTTCTGAGCTCTTGGCACTGGGGGAAGTGTCCTGTCAGGCAGGAAGGGTCTGACTGTGCACAGAGAGAGACAGGACTGAGGAAAGAGTCAAGGCAGGACATGGAACTTCATAGTTTTGTTCACTGCCTATATCTGGCCCTATCTTAGGTGTCCAAGATGACTCCAAGTACATTTCCAAGGTTAAGCAACAAGGACTTGGAGGTGAGCAGGACCAATGGCTTCCAAGTCATGGAAGTGCTAGTAGCCAATTCTCCAGAAATAGTGGGAAGGTGCATTGTGTAGCCATAAGCATCACTCAAAATGCTCAGGCCAATTTCAAGTTTTAGCCTTTCCTGAAATTTTTTCCAAATTGCTAATCTTTTTTTTCTTCTTTTTTTTTTCCAGCCCTAGCTTCTTTTTTAAACTTGTTAATGTTTGATACCACAGGTTCTTGATTTGTCTGTGGATTACTGAAACATTCAACAAGCAAGAATTCTTGCAAGAATTCTTCATTAATATACAGAAAGTCTTTTCTCTACCAAGGAAAATATAAGAAAGTATTGAAATCATGTTTACCTTACACTTTATTTCCATTTTCAGATATCTGCAGTCTCCTGTGATGTAGCAATTTTGTAGCAACATTGTGTTCTGGTTTGTTTAGTTTGTAAGAATCAGCTGAGGACAAATTCATGCATTTTGTGTTGCTCAAGATGTCAAATAACTGGAAATGTCACTGGGGCAATGAGGATCTCACTTTGAGAAGGGTCGTTGCTTATTCAGGTGTTCTTTTTTCCAGATCTAACTGGAGCAAAATGCTGGCCAAGTGAGTTCAGGCAATCTTTCACGGAGAGGCAAGCACAACTAGCATTGGGAGATGAAAAGCACTGATATATCTGAGGTCAGTAACCTCCAGAAAATAGATCCCACTGGATTCTTGTGCCACGGCAGGCATTTTCACCCGTGCTGGCAATAGCTTAAGCCAGCTGCAGTAATTTCTGCTGGTACTGCTGAAAACTCTCTGTTTAAGGATTGTGCATAAGAGAAAACAACATCTGAGAAGGAAGCTTTGCGTTTCAGAGTTGTTAAGAAATTCAGGGCCAGTCCCTTTCTGTGTTTGTGCAGTAGCAAACCTTCTCTTTGCAATTTCTTTTCTTGGTGTTGCCACACAAGGCTGTAGGGGTCTGGATGTTTTTGAATGCTTTTGAGAGCCTTTTCCCTTGAGAAGGCCTTCCAGTTGCTGGTAGGCTGTGCTCATACTGAATTCTGCTTACATGGTCAGCTCACAGCCATGTCTTTGACTGCAAGCTGGTTGGTGTGTCCTTAGCTCACCCTCAGAGCAGCACAGAAAAGGTCTCTGAGGGAGGAAACACAGCAAGGTCTCCTTGCTCAAGAGCTCAGAGCTGAGAGTGGAGAACACTTGTTCTGCCAGAGGCAAGTAATTTGTTTTACAACTTGAACAGTGTCAGCTGCACAGTGACTCCTTCTCGGGGGTCTCCTGTACAGCCCTGGTGCCTTGGGGTGCACGAGGGCCTGACCAGAGCAGCCCAGCTCTGTCCCACACTGCTATGCCTGTTCTCACCTCTGGTCACTGTGGGGCTCTGGCACTTGGACATGTCACCTCAGGTTTGGCACCAGGACTTCCTCCCCTGCCCTCTTCCTGGGAGAGGGCTGAAAACTCTTGTAATGGGCCATGGGATTTGCCAAGTGTCAAGTGTTTGTGTTTGGAGCAACACAAATATCCTCGATCTCTGCACTTCCAGTCTGCCTTTTCTGCTCTCAGGAGCCAGAGCAGCAGGGAATCTCTCACCACCAGTGGTCCTGCACCAAGTCTCATGGAGTGCAATGTCCCTGGAGAATAATTCCCACTACTGGTATGCTCAGCCTCGATTTTTGCTTGGAAGAGAAGTTTCATGGGTGTTTTCTGCTACAGCAGACTGACAGCCTACTGCAGCAGTTCTCACCTTCCTGCAGACCTCTGACCTCCCCAGGAGCAATGATTGACCAAGGCAGAGCTGACTGACAGAAAGACCACAGATACCTTCAGGAGAGTTGAACAAACCATCTCACAGCATCATGGGCTAAAACACAACCCAGACCCCACATCCCTGTGCTGCTGGAGGGAGAAGGGGAGTTCAGCACAAGGGACTGTGCTGACTGCTTCTCTCTTCTCTTTGTTGGTTGTGTAAGGATCAGCTCATGGGAGGCAGTGCTTCTGCAGAAGCAGAGACTGTGGGTTTTTTTCCTCATTAACTTTGCAAAAGCTGGCCCTGTTCCCATGTTTGCATACGTCTGTCAGTCTTCTAAAGTGCATGCAAGCCATAGAGGGACTCAATTAAACACAGACTGCTGGCTTTTGCTCTTTTGCACAGCAAAGATGTTTTTTGAAGGAAATGTTGTGTGCTCATTTAAAAGCATATTTTAAAAAGCAGATATGTCAGACTTCAGCTAGCTTGGTATTAGTCTACTTAGCAGCTCTGAGAAATTAACAATTAAAAAGCATTTGTCTCCTTTGGCAGGTACTAGTTAAGAAAGCAACAGAAATTAAGAGGGAGTAGTTCTGCAGCCATTTTTACCACTTCTGAGTGGCTTTCTGATTCCAGTTTTACAGTCTTTCAGTGTACACAATTCAAACTGTTTTGGATAGCAACAGTTCATATGGCTTTCACTAAGGGAGTCTGAACTCAGAAGCATCTTGTTTTTAAACAGGATTTAGAAACGCACGGGCAGGGGAGCAGGGAGTAACACGAGGTTTGATTCCCTATATGGAAGATAGTGAGATTCTCACTCCAACACAGGCTCATTAGATGACTTCATGGGGACAATGCCAACTCTGAAAACGTTGCCAACAGGCTTAAAACATGGTGATCATCACCAGAATGTCCACCACAGCCTCCATGTATTATGAATGCCTTTGCTTGGCAGCATTCCTCTGCGGTCACATTCAGCGTGAACTGGGCTGGGAGACTGTCACACAGCCCTGCTGCAAGAGCAAACCCAGAGAAGCAGTGCTAGGCCTTCCTTAGAGCTTTGTAGGGCTGATCTTTCCCCGTCAGACTGCTCCTCAGTGGTCCAGGCTTCCCTCTTGTCTGTCTCCTGTCTGCATTAACCCATTTGTGCAAAGGCTGCTGGAGCCACACTGGCCCCTGATCCGCCCACCACGGGTCATGGCAGTCAGCTGAAGGTGACTGGAAAAGGGGAACACTGTGCCCATCTTTAGAAAGGGTAGAAAGGAGGACCCTGGGAATTACTGACCTGTCAGCCTCAGCCCTGTGCCTGGCAAGGTCATGGAACAGATCCTCCACACCAAGGCCCAGTACTGCATGTCCTTGCCC
The DNA here is from genome assembly GCF_028551555.1 of Melozone crissalis. Lineage (NCBI taxonomy): Eukaryota > Metazoa > Chordata > Aves > Passeriformes > Passerellidae > Melozone > Melozone crissalis. The sequence goes on along the minus strand of NW_026535784.1, from coordinate 38,559,040 downwards.
ATCTTTGCAGGCCGCCATCTCAGCCTCATGACTTCACTGAAGAAAGATGCCATTTCTTCCTTGCTTCTTGGGAAGCCTCACCTCCCCTGCCTTTCCAGGCTTCTCCCATCTCTGTGTCTGAGCACTGATCACTGCCAGAATTCTCGGGATCAGTTCTCACAGTGAAGAACTAGGAACATCTGTTGGTTGCTTCCATGCAAGACAGTGGCTTCAATGCTTTACCAGCACCACTGATCTGACCCTGCTGGGTCAAAAGAGTGCTGGGATGGCTGGCTATACATCTGTGTCTGCAATGGGCTCTGTCCATCTTATCTCAGAGAGAGGAACAGTGGCACATGCTCATGTTCCCCTGTGCCATGGAGGAGTGAGGAGGAGGGCTGTCTCCTCTCTATCTCCCTCTGGGGGATTCACACCGAGGGAGAGGACAGGTATCCTGTGAGTCCACAGCTCTCTCTGGTGTGAGGGTTAGCTGAGGAAAGGAAACTTGCAGCAGCTGGGGAAAATATGACTGTTGTCACCAGGGAAAAGGTTTGGAGCCAGCAGGCAGTAATAACCCTGCCCTGGGTAAGAAGCAGAAGGCTCAGAGCCTGGCACGGAGCCTTTCCAGACAGCAGGGCCTGAGTTCCAATGGGATTTTAAAGACTCCAAGGCATGGGTCCAACTTTGATGTCCAGGGTTTGCTCTGCCAACACTATGAGTCAAGGAAGCCCCAGACTCCAATGCAGTACCCACAGAAATACTTTTTCCATTCTAATCCTTCTTTTTGGTTAAAAAACTCCCTGAAGAGTGAATGAAAGGCCTAAGTTCAGTGCCTGGGTTTGTTTCAGTGGGAAGAAAGCCATAGCTGTGCCATAAGCAGACACTGTTCCCTACAAGCCTTCAGGCCTCTGTCGTGGTGAATTCAAACACCCTTGTGGGGAAGGGTTTGCCTGTGCCACAAAAATGGCAATATTTTATTCTTTCCTCACCCCAAATCAAGATGGAGGGTCAAAGAGAATGTGAATCAAGGCTCAAGGGATACTTTGGGTTGGATTTCTCCACTTATTTCACCACACAATTTTCAAACACTTGATGTTTGGCCTTTTAAATATCTTCATTTTCCTCTTAACCAACCCATTCCTTGGCCCAGACTTTTTTCATGAAAACCCTGCTCCTAAGTGACTTAATATTAGTTCATGGGGATAATTTTTGCCTCCAAAAAGGCAAAAGCTGGCTCCAGCAAAACCACAGCTGATCCTGATACCCTGTGTTTAGATGGCTATTCATGGCCACCTGAGGAAAGGCTTCTTAACCCACCCTACAAGAAACTTTGGGGAAACTTTACATCTCTCACTGGGTGTTTCCCATGGACCTTCTGACTTAGAGTTGCATATGCTTTCCTAAAATAATTTTGGTGCAACAGGGTTTGGCTCAGCTGAGCCCCAGGGTTACTTTGCAGTTCTGTGACAGCTGGTGTGACTGAGAGCTGCTGGCTGCCCTCTGGTCAGGGTGTGACACACATTTTTTCTCCTCCTTTCCTCGGGGGAATCTGATGGACAGTGCTGCTTGCTGGTTAGGTGAGAAATGTGCAGCTTGCCTCACCTTGAGGCACCCTTGTCTGTGGCTGCTGCTGTGTCTTGGGGAGAGGAGTGACTCCTCGCTAGTTCCTCACTCTCCTCTGATGTGGAGCACTGTGGTGGAGGAGGATGGCCTTGGTGAGCCTGGGGAACTCTGCTGTCCTTCCTCAGACTTGTGAAGGCACACAGTGGAAACAGAAAAGGCCTCTCACTGCCATTCCCTTCAGCCTTAATCTCCCATAATTCCCATTCCGTGGTGCTGGGGCATCTCTACCTGCCTTCTTGGCCTTGGGCTCCTTCTCCAGGTCCCTCCCTCCTCTACCAGCCCATGAGAACACTCCCTCACCAACCCACCCACCACTGCCCTCCTGGTGACTGTGTATTGGAAGTGGCACGAGGGGAGAGCAAAGCCACCAAGGAGAATCCTTTCCTTATCATCCTTCTGCAGCCTCTCCTAGGCTCTCTTTTCTGTCCCTCAGCATGCCTGCCAGTCCCTCCCAGATCACTGGCTCCTTCCATGTGCTCTCCATAAAGGAGTAGATGTTTGTTTAGCTGGGCCCCTGTGCAGGGCATCTTATCTCAGCAGGGTGGGTATGCGGATGGAGTCACCCCTGAAGCTGTCCTGGAAGATGATTTCCACATGGGCAGCTGGTCTTCCCTGGGACCTGCCCCATGGAAAGAAAGAGGCTGTCTGTCTAGGCAGATTTGTTTTCTGGCCACAGATATACCCTCTTCTTGTTTAACTGTGCCATGTTCTGCTCTTTAGCTGCCTGCCAAACACTTCTTCAAGTAAATGAAACTAGAGTAGCATCTTCCTCCCCTTCCTGGTCATGGTGAAATCTGAGAAGAAGGGTAGTTTGCAAATACTGCGAAAAAATTTCACTTTTTAGTAACACAATGAAATTAATAAATCTGGTTTTACTGCTGTAAAGTGGGAGCCAGCACAGTGCTGGCAGTAAAGGGAGACTTGAACTCTGTGGGGGAATGATTTGTGAGGAATGGTGTAATATCACCGGAGACATGTGAGGTGCAGGACAGCAGATCCCATGGAAAGAAATCTGTGGTCTGTGTGCAAAGGTGAGGGCTCTGTAAAGGGGAGTTTGAGATGGCATATCTCAATGGCAAGTGAGCACACTCACTTCAGGTAACTTTCTAGGGTTTTGAACATGGTGTGATAATAACCCAAGTTGCGCTGGAAAAATTAGGAAGCTGTTTTCCCAGAAAACAGGGAAAGGAAAATTCTTGAGGTGCCACAAATAAATGCAGTATATTCTGGGGGAAAAGCACCTGGATCTGCAGTCCTGAGGACAGAGGGACTTCCCTGACAGTTAGCAGGTCCAGGGGTCAGGCAGCCTAACAACCTCCCAAAGCAGCAGGATATTCGGTGTGAAGGTTGAGTAGGTGCAGGTGCACAGGGGTGAGGGCTGGGTTTGCCTCTCCATGAAGCCCTTTGAGCTGCACATCCCACACGATGGCCTCACCACTCAGCCCTGTGACACGTGGCCTGCAGTTCTGTCTTGCCTGCTATTAATAACCCTGTCCTGATGTCTCTTCATGATACTCCTGCAAACTATTTTTTCTCCTTCTTCAAGCCAATTATTGGGTGAGAAGCCGGGCCCTTGAGCAGCATGGCTGTCACGTTTCTCACATCAGGGCATGGCTGGCTGCTCAGCCTGCATGGAGCAGGAGCACCAGATGTTTGGGTACCACTGTGCTGTGGACATCTCAGGAGCAACCTTGCCCCAGTAGAAGTGAGGGGGTATGATGTGCTCCTTTAGCAACAGTGGGTTTCCAGAGAGAAATCAAGGCAGGGAGAGGAGACCAGGAGTGTCTTACGGTATGAGAGAGACAGCCTGAGTTACTGTCTGGCCAGAAAAGGATTTGTGTTTACCTTGTAAACACATCTCTGCCTGAGTGTCCTTTAAATATTCCATTTCCTTTTAGGTGTGTGCATTTTCAGTGCAACCTATACCAATAAAAAATGGAGCTGTCCTCTCTGCCTCCCCTCCAGCCTGTTCACAGAGCAGTGACCTTCTTCCCCTCATTCTACTTTTCATGGAAGGGGCAGTAAGCCACATTGTGCTTGAGAATTTACAAGTGTAAGTAAGGCTAAGGTATTGGGGGTAATTATAAAATCTGGGTTAGGCAAAGCATATCAAACCTGCCCTTGGAAGTAAATTCTTCCAGCGTCCCAGTGATAAGGCATTGGGTGGAACTCTGTTAATAATTGACACAGTAGACATTAAATAGTGGTATCAGATTACATTAGAAAGTCTGGGTTTTTTGTTGCTAAACTAATGGACTTTGGCTCCAGTGCAAGCTAAGCATTGCCTTGTCAAATGCCTTGGAACAAAATGGTTGTGGCCATCCCTTCCTCCAACCCATGGTTGTCTTGACAGAGAGAGGTTCTGCCTCTGCTGGTTAAATTCTTGGCTGTTAATCAGCATGAGCTGGGTCAGAACCTGTGCTGGCCTCTGAAACTCAGGCTTGGAATTTCTTTTTCACCCCTTGCTTATCATCGAGTTTCTCAGGTCCAGCCAAGCCATGTTCTACCAATGATGACCTTGTGGCTAGACACTGTGGTTTGCACGTGAACAGCTGATACAGGTAATTAAATAAACACCAGAATAAAACACCTGCTCCCTTTGCTGGACTGGTTCTTCCTGGGTTCAGAGGAGTAACAGGCAATAAACCCCTGTGACAGCCACTAACCTCAGCAGATCTGGCTTAAATCTCACACAGAGAACAAATTTAAAACGTAAGCAAATAGTTTCACAAAGTCATTTGTTAGAGCAGAGCTTTAACATTAAACTGCTTTAGCTTTAAACTGGTAGAACAGCAGTTTAAGATCAGGGAATAGAGAGAGAAGGGAAGGGGAGGCTAAGGCACAAAGATAAACTTATTTCAAATGATTTGCATAGCTTTAAAGGATAAACAATAGATAAAATTCATGTTGACATTGCAGAAAATAGCGCGGTTAACTTGCATTGGGTGGGCCAGAGTTTGTACTGCTGTGTGAAGGTATTGCAAAGAGGCAGGCACTCATTTCTGGTTCAGGTCACACATCAGCATGAGGTCAACAAGTCTCTGATGACAAGGCAGGAAGACTAAAGAGGGTCATCTCCAAAAGCTTTAGTTCTGGGTGAATTTCTGTCCTCAAAGAGAGTGCTATTCAGAAATATGCTTTAATCTCAGTTGGTTTGGCCTTGGGTGTTAAAGAAAATTCCCAGTCTGACCATTCAGGAGACTCTCAAGAGTCACACTCTCAAGGCCAGACTGTTGGGACTGAAGCCCTTTCATGGTGAGTGGCTCCAGTGACCCAACAGGTGCCCCCCATGACTCCCTGCACACCCCACTCACACACGGTCAGACCAGGTTTCCTTACCTTACTGCTGTGGGAAACCTGGGGTCAGACTGGTTTCCTTACCAGTCTGACCCCAGGTTTCCCACAGCAGTCTCAGATGTCCCATTCCATAAAGCCATTTACTCATGGCACAGAAACACAGAAACATCTGGAGCTGGTGCCTTAGAGGAGGACCCCAATAATGGAACCCCTGGGCTTTTTATACCCTCAACATCTACCCTCATGCAAGTGTCACTCTTCCTCCCGGCTCCTAGCCCCGTCTCTGCTGGCATCACCCCTCTTCATCTCCTTTGTTATCAAAAAGGTCAGCAATTCTCAGCTCCGCTGTGTCTCTCAAGTGTCCATTCACCTGGCTAGCACCACCTGCCTTTGTGCCTTTTGTTATGCCAAAGGTTGGCAGTTCTTGGCCTCTTGTCTCCCTGGGCTCCCACCCAGAGCTCAATTTGCATCTCAGTCTGCAGTTTGCAAACCGAGCTACCAGGACCAGATGCATTGGGTTCAAAACCAGACACAAAAACTTCCTTCCTCAGATAGCCTCCCTCAGCACACAGGTCAGCCAAGATCTGGCATGTGCATGTTTGCCTCTGGCTTCCTGATCCCAGATGGGCTCCCAGAACCTCTGCCCCTGCCTGCCAGCCAGCTCCTGAGTGGGCAGTGCACGAGAAGATACAGGAAGGATCTGGGAACATGGCAAGGAAAGATGCCCACCACAGGGCTGTGCTTAATGGTTGTCTCCAGCACACCAGCGCTGGGAGGGGAAACCATGGCAGAGACACCCTTGGGTCCTGTTTACCACGTGAGCTGTTGATATCTCAACTCCAGCCCTTCATGCTATGCATCTTTCCCTTGGCTCTTCCTCCCCTGCTTTTCACAGAGTGGATGCTGAGGCTGTTTTCCAGCATTCCAAGAGAGGAGTAAGAGTTTCCATGTAGGCCACCATTCCCTGAGTACGTGCTCAGTGCTGGCTTGGGGCATCTGTTCCTTGTGAGAATGCTCTAGGCTGGCTGCACAGAGCCCGCTAAGAAAGTGATTCCAGGAGAATCAGAGTCATCACCAGAGGAAGGTACTCACAAAACAACATCTTGGCAAGCTAAGTGAATCAGGGAGGGCTGCCTGGCAGGTTGGCCATGCAGTTCCAAGAAGAGAGCTGCAGTCTGGCCAACTCTACAACTCAAGGGACCAGGAGTGGTCAAACAATGGAGCTTTTGCTAATTCTGCGGCGTGGGGCTTGTGGCACCAAGTTGGGAGCGCTCTGTGAGCCACAATGGAGAAAACAGAAACGGTCCCAAATCTGCTGAATAGGGAAATGCCATCCCAACCGTTCAGAAAAGAAACTGGAAGTCCTTTCAAAGTAGCACAATGCCAGAGAAAGCCGGTCCAAAAAGGTCCCAGAGATCTAATTATAGCCTGCAATCAGTGCTGCTCTTATCCATGCTGCTAATGAACATACATTAAGTGAGCAGTTTTGCTGCTCCAGGGCTTCTTGCAGTAGAAATAGCAGCTTAGTAATAACTAGCTGCCTTGCCTTATTAGGGCTCACTTTGACTTCTCCCAGATTCCCAGCCATTGGTGCATGTGCTTTGGAAATGTGGGTGCTGTAGCCAGGGTTGTTCAGGGTGGGGTAACCAGGTCAAAGCACTGGGGAGGCTCTGGCACACCCACATGTGGCTGCATTAATGGCACACAGAGAGCTGCGTGATGAGGGACAGGCCTCCCAAGAGAGACAAAATGCCACCTTTCAGAATGTGAAAAAACCCCAAATTCCTAATTGCACAGGGAAAAAAAAAAAACCTTTGAGGCGCCAAGTTATATCCAACAGCTTCCTCATGGAAAGAAAAAGTAATCACCCTGCTTCTTCAGGAAATGATCACAGAGAACAGAGACCAGCACCTCTGTGTTATCAGATCAGCTGTTGAAATACAAGGCTGTGCCAGGCAACCACATCTCCTTTGCAAGCTCAACAGAAAATAGATCCTGTACCCATGGCTCTGGTCCAACAACACCTGCCAAGTGGAAGGAGAGGCTGCTGCTGCTGTGGAGGAGTTGCCTTCATGCACAGATGGGAGATGCCAGAGGCAGCTCTCAGGCATCTGTTTTTTTCCGGCATTCATTTTTTTTTTCCAAACAAACAAAACACAAGCTTTGTCTTGGCCTTGAAGGACTTGCAGCTTTTCACTAGGTGGTGCAGAAAAAGATAGATACTGGCTGCAGTGAAAATAACGACCAGAGTCGAGAGAGTCCCTGGCACCAGAGGAGGAGGGACTGATCTGCTGGGGTCTGACCTGGGAACGAGCCTTGAAGTCACTCAAGTAGCTTTCTCAAGGATACTCCTTTCAAAAAACATCCTAAAAACATATGGTCTCAATTTTCACATGGTTAGTGACATTTCTTCCCTGTATTGCCTGAAGGAAGTTATTTGGATGATTCATGCCTACAGTTCAAAAACTGCACCAGTTTGGAGTGGTCTGGTTCCCTGGGGCTCTATTTACAGCTTGGTCTGCTGGGCTGCAGAGCTGCTCTGTACTAAGCAGAGAAGAGATCATTCTCTCCAATCAATGGAAAAGTTTGAGTTATGGAGATATCTCCAGGATTAAAAATTTTCTGTTCTCAGAATCTGTACTGTAGCTGGGGACCTGCCTTGGTGACTGCTCACCCATTCCTCTTACTGCGTCTCCTGCACCTTCGAAAAATCTGGCTACTGATTCAAGCACAGATGAGTCTGATGATTCTAGCTGTTCTCAGTGCTCCTTTGGTGCAAGATGCTATAAACTGCATCTGATCTTTTCCTGTGAGACCATATCCAAATTTCTTCATTCTCTGTTAAGGAAACAAACCCACCTCTGGAATTTGGAAAGGAGGAAGCAGCCAAGCACAAACACAAGCGGCAGAGCTGAAAAGCAACATCAGAGCTGAAAATATAGATTAGCTGCAGGTTAGCTCATGACCTCCTGTATATTTCAGAAGAAAAGAGCCTTAGCTTTTGTTTGGCTGGAGATAGAGCTGGGAGGACCCTTAGAGCAAATTGTGCAGAACTGGCTCACAAGTCTCTCTGCTGGTGGCTGATTCTAGGAGGGTATTCCCTCAAGCAGCAGGCAGATTGAGTGCCAGAAATGCAGACTCCCTGAGGGTGGAGCTGCGAGATCCTGCCAGATGGGCGCTTTTTCCAGACTCTGGCAGATCTCTCATTTTGTTAATTGTCTTTCTCCCTTGCTCTTTCTACCCAGCATGGGGGAAGATGCTTGTCATCACTGGGGGGGCTTTGCTGTGGGGAGCTGGCCGATGGCAAGAAGAGATGAGTGACTGCGTGTGCTGTGCTGGAATGCCAGCATGACTCCACTCAGCTAAGGGACCACTGAGACACAGAGGACCAAGGGGATGGATCAGGAGTGACCTGCAGCTGATTCCCAGCCCCTTAGGAAGCATGGCTCAAGTTGACAGGTGGCTTAGAGGTGTTCAGAGGTTCTGTGCCTTCTCCAGTGTGGCCGTGCAGCTGCAAAGTCTGGGGATCTGAGCAGTGCTTTCATGCTGAATGTGACCTTAATTGTACACAGACAGAAGAAACCCAAGAGCCTCTGCTGGCTCAGCTTGGCATGATGTGCAAGCATGCTGGCACTTTTTCATCCCAGACATTCAAATGTGATGCAGGATTTTCCCAAGCTGTCTCCAGCTGCAGCTTTGATAGATTTAGCCCTTCCAGCCCACAGAAAGCAAGAGCAGTGAGTGTTTCTGATGCCAGGTTATGTAACCCAGCATGAGGGGCTTGTCCCTGGCCCTACATTGTGAGACCATCTTCTCCACTCCAGGAGAAGCCTGCAGCCTGGATCATTCACCTGTGTGTGTCTACCTGACCAGGCATTACTTCTGACTGTTTGTTGTAACTTGCCTTGCTGCTGCATTGCTGTCCTGTAAAAAAAAAAAAGGAAAAATTACTAAAGTGCTCAGTCATCCTGCTATGAACCCCCAGGAGTGCATCCCTGCTGGCTTTATGGCTCAGTTTATCAGCACTGGGCCATTATTGCAGGGCATTTAGAAGCATTGAAAGATTTGTGTGTAGATTCATTGGTTGTCTAAGAGATCTTGATGACCACCAGCATAAAAGTTAGTGTGTGTCTGCTATGATTGCTTGCATGGCTATAAAGCATTCAAGAGATAATTGCTGTGGTCTCTGAAGTGAAATTCTTCTCCTGCCGAAGCCACTGTGGAGAAGCAGAGGGTTTGGTAGATTTATTTGGGTTTAGCTTGCCTCCTTTTGTGGCTTGATCTGCTCAGAGACAGTTTCTTGGAGAAAATAAAGCTGCACTGTGAGAGTCAGCCCAAGAGGGACCCCTGTTCCAATGTCTCCCAGCCCAGTGACCAAGTGTGCTATGGCACGAGGGGTGGAAGGTGCCACATTACCTATAGCTACCCTGGAGCCTGGCCTGCAGCACCATCAAGGACACATTCTGCCAAGCTCATGGATAAAGAAACACTGCACTTCTGATGGCCATTCAGATGCCAATAACTCACAGCAAGTAGGGAAATGCAGGAGAAGCAGCACCTGCCAGGTGTCCAAGGGAACACCATGTGAAAGGGGAATGTCATAAAACCCTCAGTGGGCTGGAGAGGGCTGTTGTATTTCTCCCTGTGAAAGTGGCTGTCTCTATGGCACTGGAGTGTCACCACACAAGCAGAGTTACACTCCTGCTGATAATGCTCGAGTTTTGTCCTGGCAGGAGCCATAATGATGGGAAGCAGGTGTAAGAGATCATGAGCTCCCAGCTTCTAAATATTGAGGGAAACTGGGCTCTGTTTTGCTTAGGAGGTGAGCTGTAGGTCAGTCTAGGCCTTTGAATCTTGGCAGTGGGGTTTTCCAGCAACTGTGTTGGGAATATGGCTCTACCTTTTACTTCAGGATGCCTTGGAAGATGACAAGGATCTTGCTGTATGCACATGGCAGCTGCTCCCTTGCTCCAAACTACATGTATTAGGACTTGCCAGCCCTGAAATATTTTTGTCTTGTGGCTGCTTATCTTGTACCCCCACATCTATATGTCCTGAATCTGGCCAGGAACTGGAAGAAACCAGGTGTTTTATCAAGACTACAACATTGCGCAGAGTCCCTTGATTCCTGAGGACCTAGGAGAGGTCTTTTCCCCTAGGAGAGCAGTGCAGCCCTGAGACAGGGCACAGAGATGTGGTGGCATCTCCAACATCGAGTTCATCCACATGGATAAGGCCTTGAGTGACCACAGTTAGCTGTGAGAGTGGTTTTGCTTGGAGCAGACATCTCAGAGACCTCCTCCCACTTGAGCCTGTCAAGGATTCACTAGGTAGAAGGCATCACCATGGTCACAGCAAGATTCCCACACCAGAAATAGTAGGAAGCTATAAAAGCATTTATGCATGTTTCACCCTCTTCTTATGCCTTTTAAACATATTTCTCCTGAGTTATGGAGTTGGAGCCTTCCCTCCTCCTGAGACTGCATAGCAGCATCAGAGGGGAGGAGAGATCCATGACTAATGAATCAGCTGGAAGGGCTTGCCCAAATCCCATTCCAGGAGCCAAAGTACTTAAACTGGTGACTGGTCTGACTTATCTGTGCCAAAGGAACGGGCCAGCTGCAGTTATTTTTCCACAAAGACACCTTTTTTCTTTCTTTAAGCCTTGTGTAAATGTCAATAACCAGTCTTTAGAAACAGCTAACTGTTTGGCAGGGCACCCCTCCAAGGGGGAGGATAAAGACAGGCTGGGCAGCTTCTCTGGCTGCAGAGCAGCAGAATCTTGCTGGGCCAGAGCAGCTGGTTTGGAGCTTAGTTCCATCAAAAAACCCCCAAGGACATAAATATGGTTTATTGTAATAAGTTAGAGTCAGCTGAACTGCCCAGTAGGAACAAGTCTGTGGAAACACCAGGGGAGTTTGGGAGCATCACAACCCAGCCCCATGCTGCCAGCTTTTTGGCAAAGCTCTGTGCTGTTCCCAGGAGTACAGAGTGCCCTTGGGGCTGCTGAGAGCAATGTCCTCAGCACAGCCTCCTCCCACCACACACAAGTGCCCTTCCTGCCCCCTGTGACCACACACAAGCTTGTGGAAGACATTGTGAAATCAAGCTGATGCTTCAGTCTGGTGATGGCTACACTGGAAACAGCATCATGGTGTGTAAGAGAGACAAGGGCAGTGCCCGAGCAAGGGAGACACTACAGAGCAGCAGGGAACTCCATGGGCCATGCTGAAACATGCTGGTCCTGTTTACCCCTTGCCTTGCGGTCAAGAGACTTTCCCCCAAAGACCCAGTCTTAGAGAGGCTCATTTGCTGCTGCTTTGTGGAGAGAAACCTGAAGAACAGCTGACTGCTGTTGGGAAATTACCTGCTCTGTGCTGCTCACTGGTTGCAAGGCAGACACGTCTTCCACACATCACTCTCCACTGCAAATGCCTCTAAGAGCTACATTTAAAACCAAGGAAAAGTTTGGTCCAGCAGCAAAGTACTGCCTGGACACATTTACACTCCCATGATTTGGAAGAGACACGTTCCTCTGCATATTCTCTCATTCTGGGCAGTAGAGCATTCCCACATGGGTCCCCCTGGCAAACATCTGAAGCAATAATGTGGGGTGCTCATAAATTGACATTTACACAACATTTGGGACTCTGCTTTGCCAGGATGCAGGTACAGGGAGCCCACATCCTGCCTTTGTCACTGTAGCCAGGCCCTGCAATCAATCCAGTGTGCTCCAGAGGCTGCTGTGACAGCAGTGGCACAGCAGAGCTGCCCCCCTGTAGGACAGCATCCCCAGGCCAATGGGGGGGTGGACATGGAGCAGGGAGTATTTGCCCTCCTCTCCTTACCCAAACTGTCCCTGGAACACAAACTCTGGAAACCAGAACCTCCAAACACATCCAAGATCAACATGATACCACAGCTTAGTTATCTCTACCCGGAAGTGGCATCAAAATCCCTCAGGATACAGAAAGAAAAGTGGTTGGGGGAAGGGGTGCAATGGCATGAGCATTTTAAGAAATCTTTGTATATTAACCAGCAAGTACACAATCACACCTGCCACCAAGGGCTTTATAAATGCAGCAATTGCAATATCTGTGTCATTAGCATATGACACACCTGGGCATTAGGGAGAAACCCCAGAGCTGAGCTCTCTTGGCCCTTCTAATGTTGCACCATCTCCTCAGCTACCCTAGATGGCTTGGACTTCCCCTATGTCCTACACTGAAACTGTCCTCAGATGGGGTTTTCAGCCACAAAGCTGTTACAGGAAATGTCTGGCTGCAGTTTTCACATTCATGAGCTTGGGCCAGCATTCAGATGTGAAAACAGCTCTGGCCAAGCCACCCCAAGCACCTGAGGCAGGGACACAAATACCTTTTAATTTTTTTTCTTTTATGCCACCAGAAAAACCATCCAATTACCTTTTAAAAGAGCCCTGTGTTGTATGCTTGATTAAAAGAACCACAGTGGTTAAAAAAGTACTTTTATGACAGCAAGGGACTTGGGGAAAGCCACAGTCAGGAGGTGCTCAGTTTTATCATTGTATAGAGCAAAGGCCAAGCTCACTCTGAGCAAGGCTCTGCAGTAAGATGGGAAGCACAGCCTAGAGCTGCTCAAACCAGCACACACCAAGACAAACACACCTCCCTCCCCTTCCCCCACAGCTTTCCATTCTACCTTATCTGTAAGCAGCAAATCCCACCCAGCTTAGGTGCTGATTGAAATACAACACCTTCAGAGCATCACCGAGGCTCAGTCTTTGTGGTGAGAGCCAGGCCGAATGCCAAAGCTGGCCCTGGCTGGCATTTACACCAGCTGTTCCCTTTCTGCAAAGGGGCATGCTTCCTCCTCGTGCTTCTTATTGTAGTGACAACAGGGATAATGACTCAGACATAAGGAAGGGTCTAACTTTCACTTGATCCTGGTATTAGAAAAGGGCCTGCCCCCCCTTCTGCAACACCTCTCCCAGCATCCATCACAGCCCAGCACACAGAGCAAAGCCCTGATCCCAGATCAAGCCGAGGTGGGGGAAGGGGAGAAGAGGGAGATTGACTCAAAACAAAAGCAGAGAAACCCGAAAAGGCTGTTCCTGGCACTGCAAGCAGAGGAAGAGTGAAGAGCACTTCGGGAACACAGTGATTAGTGGGGAAACCTAGGAGCAGAGAGAAGGCTTCGGGCTCCTCCAATCCCAGGGCTGCAGAGGCAAGGGAAGCATTTGTGTTGGCAGGAAGGCAGCAGGAACAGGCAGCTCTTTCCTGTAGCAGAATTCAGGGTGGATGTGTGCTCCTCCCTGCCAATGGCCACTTGCAGGAAGCTGGACCCGTGTCCAAACTGCCTCCCCAGCCCCATGGGTGCTTAAATAAGATACACAGCCAACATTTTGTTCCACCTTTATTTTAACAATCAGATAAAAACAGCCATATTTTTAAAAGAGTCATTACATGGCAATTATAAAGTGCATTTTCCACTTGAATGTTGTGTACAAAAATATCTTTTAAAAACAAACATGCAAAACATCCTACAAGGCACTTCCAGGCATAGAGCAAGGAGAGCAACCCCCTCACTTCTATGTTCACATTGGCAATGGAAAAAGGGAAAAGGGGAAAGGCCACAAGTAGCATTTTTAAACTGCTATTGATCAGATAGTCAGTTCCCAACCTAGCTTTTACTTATGGCACTGCTCTTCTAGCTTATCTTCCATGTTCCTCCCTAAGCACACCCAAGGCACAGCCTGAAAACAAGCCCATGAGGGGACACCACCATCCACAGCACCCCAGACCCACATGCCTTGTTCAGGCTCACAAACAGCTCTCCATGAGCACAAGAAGGTGCCAGGAGAACATGACTTTTCTACAGCCAAGTGTCTTACAACATCAACACCATACACTAAATAAATAAAAAGTATCAGTGCCACACAAACTTGCCTCAAGTTTAAAACCAAGCCAAGCTAGGCAACAGTCCCCTCCAGAGAGATCAGATGCAGGCTCTAAGGGCTGACTTGGGAAGCAGATTGAACAGAGGAACCGAACCTGATGAGTTCTGGGCTAGCAAGGAGATTCACCACCTCAGCTAAGTGATCAGGCACACTGAGGACACATACTGATTCTGTATTTTGAAAAAACAGCAGTTGAAGGCCAGCTATTCTTCCTGCAAGCTCCTGTCCCTTTTGATATCCAACAGTGATCCCAGTATCCCTTCTAGGTTAGAGTAAAACAGCTTCTAGGTATTTGCACAGTAGTCTCCAGAATTAAAAGCTATGTTAACAAAGTTAAGTAGTCTAGCCTGTTGCTTCTCTCCAGCACATCCACAGGCTACTAGAGGCACCCAAAATTATGTAAAGCTTATGCACTAGAAAAAGCAGCATTCCCTTGACCTCTATTTGTACAGACTCTTCAGCACTCTCTCTCTCTCTGAACTGAAGGATTAAGTTATTCTGCTAGGTTAGCACCCAAGAAGCTCTGTGAGGCTGCTTGGCACTGCTGAGCTCACCAGCCCAACACACAGCCAGAAGCCAAGCCACCTCTTTAATGACAGAGATGGCTCACATCTGTGATTTGTCTCACATGCAGGGGTGCTGTCAGGATAACCCCACATCTCACTCTCCTTGTGGCTAGTTCTTTGCATAGCTGGGGTGAGCCAGCTTTTTTACGGCCAGCGATGCAAAGTCTGGGCATTTGCAGGTCAAACTGGCAGATACTGCTTCAGCACAGAGGGAAGCCCAGCACATTCATCCAGGACAGTCACAGCACCCTGACATGTGAGCAGTGCTGTGCCTGTATCTGCCAAGCAGTCCATGGCACAGAGGAACAAACCATTACCAGATCTTAAAAGCAACACCAGCTCCGAAGCCTGCTCATCCCAAAGCGTTGCTGGGATTGCACATACCACCCCTTTCTCATCCAAGGCACTTCCATGACACAGTAGGTACACAACAGTCACCTTCCTGTACAGGACACAGCATAGACAGCCACGGGCTCCAGCTGTGTTTGGCTCCTATAGCACCTGAGCAGAGTCCCCTGCACAGGACCCTGGGCCCCAGCTGGACAAAACGCTGGTTTACATTCCATAGGAGGATGAAATGCATTTTCAGGGTCCAGCACAGCCAATTTCAGATGTCCATCAAGGGGAAAAAGCATCATTGGTCACAGGTGATTAAACCAACAGGAGGGTTTTGAAGAAGGCAGTCAAGGATGTCAACCCACAGCTGTGTCACAAGCACCACACAGCCACAGCTAATCTCTATTTTTGGTAACACCAATGGTATGAGAGATTTTCAAGATCATCTGATATAACAACCAGTGACTAAGCATATCAGATCCTCTGCCACAGGCACATCTCCTAATACAGCAGGCTGTAGGGCCACACTTCCTGTCATCATATTGCATTTTCACTTCCAAAACAGCTTTCTGCCTCCAGTAGGATGGGCCTCACTACAAGGATATGTGCAAAGAGAGGACTCCATTCCCAGCAATCCAACCACACTATTTCCTGACAGGCACAGGCTGGCTTTGCAAGGAGAACCCAGCAGCTGTAGTAGAGCCCACTAACAATGTAATAAAAGGATATATTTTGAATACTAGGCAGGCAGTACAAAGCAGCCACCACTACACAGCTTGAACAGAAAATATAAGCACTGTAGTGTTTCCCTGGACACTGGCACCTTTACTGAAGAGGAAGAAGAAGTGCTGAAGAGACATGAGCAGTCCTTGGTCCTCTGAGCATCTGGAGAGCCAGATTTGCTGCTCTGACTATAAGCCCCCTGCCAGCAGAGCACCGCCCATCTGGTTTTGCTGGGAGGCTTATGCTAAGCTACACAGAGCCATTCTTCTTCCACCTATTCATCCACCTGTGTTCAGGCCAGCCCCAAGGCCTGCAGACACACCAGCAGCAGTCAGTCAGCCTGGCCTTTGTCCTCGGGTCAGTAGTAGGGCCCGAGCTTCTCGTAGCCTGAATAACTGGGCCACTCAGGAAAGAGGCCATAGGAGCACCGAGGGCTCCCAAACCGGTCAAATGCACTGCCGAAGTCAGGAGCCTGGGGGGGACGGACAGCTTCCTGGGCAGACTTCAGTTCTGACCGGATGACCCTGTAATTTGTGCCCCTGTTGTTGTCCCAGTACACCTTGCCATCGCACTCAAAGGAAATGGCAAACTCAACTCTTTCGTGCGACTGAATCCCCTCAGGCAAGCTGATGTCAAAGGAAAACGTGTCCTGGTCCGACCCTCCATACGTATCCTTGACATACTGGCACGGGTGATCCACAAAGCTTTTCCACGTGTCAAACGTCATCCGGATCTTCACCGTCTTCTCAAAAGCGAGGTTCTTCACCTTCACCGTTCCCACAATAGATTTCTCCTTTAGCATGCAGTTTTCCAGACAGACACAGTCTGTCTGGAGGCGGTTCCTGAAGTCCAGGTAGTCTACGGAGGGCTGAACAAAATCCAGGACGAAGCTGTCCTTCTCCACGGTTGTCAGGCCCACGATGTTGTCTATCAGCTCTGTGATGTTGAAAGGAATATCTAGCGGATCCTCAAACTCCGAGAACACCTTCACCATGGTCAGAGCGAAGCCTCTGCTATCTGCAAAGGACACCCTCTTCTTCGCCTTGCTGTGTGGGAAGGAGTTTGCTGTCTCTCCTGGGCCCTTCAGGGCAGCCTTGCTGCTCAGCTGGATGCAGGGCCGCAGCGGCTTGCTGGCCTTTGGAGCAATTTTGCAGGTGCACTTCTCTCTGCGCAAGGGTGAGGAGCACAGGTACAGCTGCATGGCCACGTCCACAGCCATTGCTTGCTTGTAAGGGAAATAGTCTAACACTCTGGAAGATGAGAAGAAGGGTCAGTTGATGCCAGAAAAGCACTTTAATACAAATTTTGTCAGACAGTTGATATATCACTTTTCCCCCCAGGGCATCCCAAATAAGCTTGCTTCTTAATTAAAGGCAGGTATCTGCATGGTGTGATTTACTGACACTGTGACAAAAACACTAGAGAAGTGGCAGGACCAGAGCCTGTTGTGCCTTTGAACAGCTCTTCCAACTGCTACAGGGACAAAATCACCCTTTGAAGGCACACACACAGGCACTGTCCTACTAGGCTAGCAATAGCAGGCTCCAGAGCATTTGCAACCCAAAGCAAAGCCCGTGGTTCAGTCCTGCCAATGCTCACAAAATCCCTGGATTATCGAATTTCAGCACTACTCCTGCTGTGCTTGCCTCCCTTCAGGAGAGATTCTCTCCAGGGCTTCACAAGCTTTTGTACAAGTAGGAACTCAGTTTGTCACAAGCTGCCATACACAACTGACTTCACCTCTCATAAAACCCCAGATGTCAGCCAAAAGCACTCATTTCAGCTGAGCTACACACTCTGCTCATCACTGTCCCCCAGAACTGCTCCATCCAAAGTGCCTCCAAGTAGTGTTGCAAAGATAGCAACAGTCTGACACAGCAGCAGGGCACAGGCTCAGCCAACACGGCTCTGGAGCTTTCTTCCCTCTATCCATTTGAAAATAACATCAGCTCAGAAGGCACATCAGCCAGTTTTACCTCCAGCACAGAGTCTGCCCCTCAAGCCTCCACAGGGATTGCACTAAACACCTGGAAAACATCCATAGAGCCACAGTGCTCTGCCAAACACAACTCACCTACTCGAGGTTCACTGAAGCTTTGGAAGCAATTCCTTCTCCCAGAAGGCAGGGGCCATGTGCCCCTCCACTAGAGCCTCCCCTGCAGCACCCAGCCTCTTCCTCCAGGGAGGCAGCACCATCTCTCTCCCTCCCCATGCACCCACAGAAGGGCACTTTGCCAGAGGTACCCTGGAGATGCCTCTGCAGCCAGGCAGCCCTCAGAACACTGCATCCATCGCTCCTGCCCTTACACTGACATTCCGATGGATGCTTTTGGCAGACTCTCTCTTTGGCCTGGCTCTGGATAAACTGCTGGATGAATTTATCACACACATCCCCCTTAAGTCAACTGTATTGCAGTTGACTTTAAACACAGAGTATTCCTTTAATAAAACTCCTGCTTGGCAGCAGGCCAGGTTCCAAAGCTGCTCCCACCACACAGAGAGGGATGAGGCAGCAACAGCAGCAGCGACCACTGGCCTTGTGATGCAGCAGAGTTCTGGCTGCCAAAGCCACGCACAGCCAGCTCTAGTACTTGATTGCTGCTCCCGTGCCAAGAAAAAGAAGAGCCACACTCTCCAATTCAGTGCTTTAACTCCCCACCCTGTAACACCAACACCGCAGCTCTGAGCAGGCTTTCACAGCATCCACTCAGCAAGGGTATCTGTTTATTCAGAGCACATGTGCCAAGGCTCGCATCCCAACACACCCACCAGCCAACTCCTTCTGCAGTGCCTCCTTTCAGCTACACAAAACAGACACCTCAGAGCCACCTGTCTGCTAGCACTACTCTGCTCATCTCTACCTGGTTTTGCCAAGTTTTTGTTCACACACGCTTTATATAGGTCATTTCCTCCTTGAAATTAATGCAGCTCCCAATGCTTCTTCTCTGGGGTCAGTTTCATCTGCATTGCATCTTTTCCCAGGGAAATTTATTCAGCTGAATTCCTGTAACTTCTGAGAAGTCAGGTTTCTTAGGAAGCCTTGGTTATTCACAGTTTTAGAATGAAGAGGCATAGAATGCCCAGCTGCATAACCTGGAGCTTTTTTCCAAGCCAAAAACTATAGTAAGAGCCTGTCATAACCAACTATGAGCATGAGCCCTGTGCTTTTATGAAGCATATTTGTAGGAGCAGGAATGAACAGCCAGTTCATTTGATAATCCAGACAACTTTTTCTGCACTGGAGAGTCTACTAACGCCCAGCTCTCAGCCAGACGCAGGTTTCCCCTTTGGGGCTGAGGAGGCTTGTCTTGAACTCCAGATGCTTTGGAGGTGGGCGCAGGAATATAGTTTTAAGAGCTGGAAATTTTTCAGGAAATAAAGCTCCAGGAAGCAGAAAGTGCAGGCAGGGAGCCCTATGCAGGTACAGGGGCCAAATCCTTTCCACAGCCCATCAAAAGGAGAGCAAACCTGACTCTGCCCCAGACTTCCTCCTGTAGCTTTACCCTCTCCAGAGAGGGATATCTGTCGCCACTCATTGCTCCCTCCTGCCATTCTACGAAAAAGAATTAAGCCAGAGCCAAGGAATTACTTACACCTCCCTTATCGACCCCCTCCGGTTGCCTCCCACCTGCTACCCGGGGACAGATGAGCCCTCGCCCACGGCTGGCCGTGCAGCACTCGCAGAGCCAAAGCTCGCAGCCGTGGCAGGGCCGAAGCAGCGCTCGGTGGCTCTGCACGCCCTCCTCCTCCCCGATTCGGGGGGCCGGGCCACCCCCGGGGCACAGCCCGCTTCCCACAGGCGTCTGCCCGGCGGCGCTCCCTCGCTACAGCCCGCCCCCTCCGCGACAGCAGCCAAGCCGCGCCGCCCAGAGCCGGGAGAAGCGGCAGCAGCAGCAGCAGCGGAGCCCCGCGGAGGGACAGCCCCGGGGCTCCGCTCCCGCCTCAGCCGGGGGGCTGCAGGAGCCAAGCCGCAGGATCCCGCTTTCCCCCAGGAGCAGCACCGCCGTGGCGGGGAGGGCCAGAGCCGCTCCCGCACACACGAGGAGGCTGCGGAGCCGAGCAGGCGGGGAAGGCAGAGGGGAGATGAGGGGCAGAGCAGCGCCGGGGGGAAGTGCCGGTGCCCCCGTACCTGGTGCAGTGCATGGAGCCACTCCGACAGCACCGCCTCGCGCCGCGCCCGCCAGCGCGACGGCCTCTTAAGGGCGCCCGGCCCCGCCCCACAGGGCGGCAGCCAATCAGCACGCTCCGAGAGCAGGAGCCCGGCACGCGAGGGGGCGGGGCCGAGCCGGTGGGCGGGGCCGAGCCGGTGGGCGGGGCCGCGGCGGGCCCTGAGGGGCCGCGCAGGGATGGCAGCCTGCCCGTCGGAGGAGCTCCCGGGGCCGCGGTGGGGCTGCCGGGCGCGGGGAGCTCGCCGAGCAGCGCCGACACTCACCCGCGGCACGGCAAGCTCCTTGTGGTAAAGTGACAAGCTCTGTGTCCGGCGTCTGCTGCCCCCAGTCCCTCACTGTCCGTTGGTTCCTGCGCCAGGTTGCTGTCCCTGCGTGTGCAGAATCACAGAATCAATTTAGCTGGAGAAGACCTCTGAGATCATTGAGTCCCACCTATGACCGAACACCAGAATGTCGACTAAACCACAGCACTAAATACTAGGTGCAGTCTTTCCTTAAACACCTCGGGAAGGGTGACTCCACCAACTCCCTGGGCAGCCCATTCCAATGTCTAACCACCCTTTTTCTGTGAAGAAATTCCTTCTAATGTCCATTCCTTCTAATGTCCAACCTCCTGCTGCAGCTTAAGACGATGTGCTCTTGTCCTGTCACGGGTTACCTGGGAGAAGAGGCTCCTTTCAGGTACTTGTAGACAGTGATTAATATCTCTCCTGAGCCTGCTTTTCTCCCGACTAAACACTCCCAGCTCCCTCAGGTGCTCCTCTAAGAATTTATGTTCCAGACCCATCACCTTCTTGTTGCCCTTCTCTGGACCCGCTCCAGCACCTCCGTGTCCTTCCTGAACTGAGGGGACAAAACTGGGGAGGGCAGAGTAGGCTTTCCAGGTGCCACAAGTAAGCAGCTAAACCCTCGGGAATGTGCTCTTGAGACAGGAGAGCCTTTTGGGGGCACCAGTCTTCTGTCTGAGCCGGCCCAGGGTGTTTGGGTGCTCAGGGCCAGCTGGGGAGGAGGGTGACTCTCACACTCCTGTCTTGCAGCCACAGCGCCGGAGCTGTGCTGGCCCTGGGTAGAAGTCTCCAAAGGACACTCAAAAATCTGCTTTCCATACAATATTTACAATGTGCAGTGGGAAAAAAAAAGCTTTTTTTTTTTTTTTTGTAGAGGTGG
Organism: Melozone crissalis; assembly: GCF_028551555.1. Lineage (NCBI taxonomy): Eukaryota > Metazoa > Chordata > Aves > Passeriformes > Passerellidae > Melozone > Melozone crissalis. The sequence continues at coordinate 38,538,242 of NW_026535784.1, read as the reverse complement.
CTTCCATCCATGAGGAAAAAACACCAACAGGGCCTGGCTGGCAAAGAGATCAGCTCCATGGGAATCTCTATCCAGCCCATGTGCAGAGCTGGAAGCATCTGCCAGGTGAGTCAATGCTCTGTCATAGACTGGTTTGCAGGGCCAGCTGGGCCGAGGGGTCTTCCCAGTTGTCCTCCCACCTCCAGTTCCCATTTCTGCTCCTTTGGGCTGCTCCCAAGTCCATGTCAGCACAGATCCCAGTGTCCTCAGTAATTTGGAAAGCGTGCATGGAGCTGGCCTCCCTGTCAGGGGAGTGACTCTGTGGACAAATGCCACCCTCAATGGGAAGCAGCAGAGGCTGTAAAGCCTGCGGGAAGGTAGGGATGGTGCATTTGCCTTCTCCCCATGGTAGCAGTGAGGATACTTTTTGTGCCACATCTGGCCTCTAACTGCACAGCTGCAAGCAATGCTCTCTCTCACCTTCCTTGCAGAGCAGAGAGAAAGACTGAAGTGTCAACATTTGTTTTCCATTAACTTGTGGAAACACAGACAGCTATTGTTAAAGCTGGAGACTTCCTGCTGTAAGTTGCCATTTAAAAAACTTATTACTCTGCAAGGCAAAAGGGTTTCGTTGGGGAAAAAAAAAACATGCTTTTTTGTTTCATAAATTCTTTTTTGATAAAACCAATGGTAGGATTTAAAGCTGGGGAGAGAGAGCTGAAAGATGTACCTGTTGCAGGAGTTCTGCAGATTTACAGTAATATTTCACGTGCTGAGGGTATGGTGGGATTTTAGCATGTGTTACTTAATGACAGGGTTTGCAGCAGAGATGAAGGGACCCATGTTCAGATTTCCCCAGGAGACAGACATGGGATAAGGTGAACATGGCCCATGGACCCCCTGCAGTGCTGCCTCCCCTTCTCCAGGCAGAGCCACTACACCCTGGCTCAGCGTCACTGGTGCAGAGAGGTTTGGCTGGAAGTGCTGGACTTAATGGGATGAGCCCCAAAAGTGGTGGAAGTTCCAGCCTGACTGACGCTCGTCACTGTGGTCCAGCACAAGTTTCTCCTGCACATTGCTGGCAGCTGGGCACCATTGAGGTGATGAGGGAGATGCAGGATTGCTCTGGGCTGTGCAGGCTTTGCCCAGCCAGCCCACAGTGCCAGGCACAGAATGCACATGAGCTGGCTCAGGTGCATTTCTGCCCCTGTTTGCTGTGATCAGGCAGGGGTTGCACAACTGTGGCTGTGTTTGCCCCTGAAGCAAAGGTAGGTGGACGTCTGGGCAGGGCATTGTGGCAGACTGTGGACACAGGCTCTTATCTCTGGGAAGCCAAGATAGTGGCTATATTTAGCTGGGTGCTGGGGCCTTGGGCAGTGATCTTTGTGATTTCCCCACAGCTTTCCCCACACCCCTCCTGCTTTGCAGGGGGGTGAGACAAGCTTGTTCCCTGGCATGAGGAATAGGCTGCACGTTGCTTTTCTTTGGGGGAGTGTTGTAAGAACTAGTCCCATCCATGACAGACAGCTCTGGAAGGAGGATCCTACTCTCCCATCACGTCTCCCTTGGCTTTTCTTCCTCATTCAATGGGTGTTTACCCCAGCACATCCTGGTACAGGACTTGGTGGCTCCTGCACCTCTTGGATGCAGCCCTGCTGGTTTGCTGCCTGAGGGGAGGCTGAGCTTCTCCAACCCTCCAGAGGGGCCCTCCTTCCCTTGCCATGCTCCCTTAAGAGCTACTCTACCAGCAGGCTTGAATAGGTCCTCAGGGACCCTTTCTGGTCCTGCCACCTCCTCAGTGCCCTGCTGGAGACATGGGTGCATGGAGCATCTTCTCCTCCATGTTGGGAATCTGCAGGCTGCAGCAACAGCTCAACTTCCCAGCAGCCGGCCTGTGGGCAGCCCCTGCAGGAAAGGGGCTTTGCCACTCATTGCCAAGAGTGTTGTGCAATGTGTCCACGCCACATCAGGCTGCAGGGCCAAGGCTCAAGGGCAAGGGCTGTAAACCAGCGGAGTGCTTGATGTAACAGGGAGCTGTGCAGGGGCCACTGCCATGGGGCACCCCTTCCCATATCTCATGCTGTCTCCCAAGTCAGCAGTCCCCTCCCACCCCTTTTAGGTTTCCTGAGACTCAACAGCTGATAGGGAGAGATGCAGTGAGCATCCTTGCTGACCAAAAGCAGAGCAGGGCTTGGCTGCAGAGGCCAGCTGGCCAGCAGCCACTGATCAATGTGTGTGCTTGCTGGCCAGCCAGCACCGACAGCCCCTTGGCCAGCTATGGCTAACGTGACAGAAAGCTGTAGGAAACATGGATTCCCATCAGCTTGGTGACTGCCGTCAGCTTGGTGACTCTCACCATCATCTGTGTGTGCTGAAGCCTGATGTGTTTCTTGGGAGCTCCTTGAGCTCCCAGCCCCCAGTCCAGCTTCTCTAGTGTCATAGAAAACACAGCTTCACCAAAGGACAGACCTGGGAAGTCCTGTTGGGTGATGGGATTTCCCCTTTTTTTTCCCCATAGGTCTCAAACTCCTGTGTCTGTCCCAGGCAATTAAGCAAAAAGCATTCAATGTGCCCCAGTATCAAAGGAAGTCCCAGTCTTGGCTAAGGCTCTTGACTGTGCTTTGGGGAGCTGTGCTCCAGGGCAGAGACCCCACTGCTACTCCTATCCAGAAATGAGGAGTTGCTTCAATATATTCTGGCTGCAGGCCTGAGGAGGGGTATTTATCTTGGCATGGCTCCCTTTGGATCTCGTGTGCACCCATGGTCAAACACTCTGAGGAACATGTACTCTGCCCACTGAAGACCATGGCACTTGCCCTTGCAGGCCAGCATGCACAGCAAAAATGGTTTGGGGCCAGATACAAAGCCTGGCCTGGTACCAGTGTGTGTGATGGAGAAAGACTGGGTATTACAAAACTGTGGTTCTTAATATCAAAAATGCCCAACAAAAGAGACCTTTAAAATTGTTGCAAAGAAAGGGAAAATATGGGGGAATGAATGAAGGCAAATTAGCCACAACAAAGGCTGCTACTTAGAGAGAAAAAGGGGAATGGGCTTTCAGCAAAGGAAGAGCTCAAAGGACAGCACAAGGAGACAGATGACAGTACAGAAACCAAATGACAGGCAGACAGGAACAACAAAGAGAGGAGTCCTTGGCCTGACATAAAATGTGCTCATTGAAAATGTTGTATCAGTGCTAAGGTGGGGATGAGTACCAAGTTAAAAAAATCTTTTCTCCAGAGACTGGGACCCAAGAGGAGGTGAGTCCCTGCAGGAAGAGAAAGGTACCTCCTGCTTTTTCAACATATATAATGTTCTTTCCAGAAAGCTGCTCAAGGACCTTGCCTCCCTGCAGTCTACGGAATTCATTCTCGTCAGCGTGGTTCTGGAAAAATCATAGCAATAGAAAGGAGGTTGGTTGTCTGTCCCAAGACTGCATAAAGCAGTGCAGCAACTTTTTTTTTTTTCTTGAGAGCCTCCCTTCCTCTATGAGCATCCACTGTGGAAATGTCTGGTTTGACCTCCCAGAAACTTTTCTTTGTTATGCTTCAGCTGTTTTAGAGAAACATGGTGGTTTCCCATCCCTGCTGCTGTTTGTTTGAACCCAGGGGTACCTGGTTGTGCAGATACTATGTGTAAAAAAAAACCAAAAGCTGTAAACAGGAAGGAAGAAAGAAAGGAGCATAAAGACACAGCTTGGACTAAACCTCAAATCCTCCAAATTCCCCATGTGCAGGAGATAGACAGCAAGGGCTGGGCTGGAGTGGCAAGAGTATGAAAAGGAATTTGGGCTGTTTTAGTGGAGACACTGGTGTGATTGCAAATCCAGAGAGATGCTCAGCTCCTCTCAGGCAGGCTGAATCAGCCCAGCTGCATTGACAGCTTGCCTTTTTTATACCATACAGGTATCCAACTGGCTGAACTTGAACCTGCCCTAGATGCATAACTTATGGTGAAGCAGTATATATTTTAACTTTGGTGCCCTGCAAAGTTTGCAAACCTTATTTGGTGGAGTAGTTGTCTTGGGAACTTGTATGTATCTAGGCTTGGGGATTCAGAGGGCTTATCTTTGTGCAAGAGGTTGAGCTTTGCCTGAAAGCCACTTGTATGCAGATGAAGGCTGGGGAGAAAAAGCCAGACTGACGAGTGCATGTAGTTCTTGATGATAAATATGATCCTAAGCTCCTTTCAGGAGTTCATACCCTTCAGCTGAGCCTCTCTGAGGATCCAGGCTCTCTGCTGGTCCGTCTCTCCATGAAGCATTTTGTCTCATCTGAAGATTAGTGTCAATGAAAGATGGGATCTGTTGCTTTCTGGACCCACCTGTCTTTGTGCATTCACTATAGAGAGAATCTGAAAATCAACAGGGACAAGATGCCTGACTTTTAAACAGTATCCTGAGCAAGTGCCAAAGGCAACGTCTGTGATAAAAGCTTACGGTACTGGGGAAGGTCAGCTGAAGCTACTCCAGTTATCACCCTTTGCATTTCTTGAAAATGTTTTTCAAGTGTAACCTGGCCTTTTTATGTGGAAGTTTTAATTTAATCCCATGAGGGCAAGAGTTATTCAAGGGCTTTTACCCAATTAACCAGAATCTTGAAGTTTCCTTCTTGCAGAAACTAACTCCTAGCAAAAATTTCCCCTATCTGGGGATCATGTACTTCTGAAATTGCACAATAAATGCTACCGAGTAGGTCACTTGAGATCCCAGTTTTGGAACACACAAATGCCTCCAGTGTCTGCAGGTGCCTTGGCATTGCCTTGTCTCCTGAGAACTTAGGATCCTGCAGAGACAGCTCTCTCCCTGCCTGATCTTACAAGATCCAGTTAATCTCATCTGTACCTCAGAGGACTATGCACAGTGACTTTGCACCACAGCCAGGGCTTCTAAACTTGGATTGCACAAAGCAGAATTTAGGAAATGTGCCTGCAGACAAGAGGCACACCCAGGGCAGGAATAACTCTAACGGGCTCTGGAAAGCAGGCTTGCTATTCATAGGAAGGCTGCCTCTGTCTCTGGCTGGGTAGCAGGGAGTCAGGGCATTGAATGGGACAGTAAGCATTGTCCCAGTGCTGATGGCTGGGAATAGCTCATGTTCCAAGCCCACGGAGCCTGTGAGCATTTTTATCTGTCTCTTTCAGCTCTCCTCCTCCTCCAGTCTTTGCTCATCTCATGTTACTGATCTACTCAGCTTCCCTTCATCAACAGCTACTGGGACCCTGCTGTGGCTGAAAACCAGAGGAAAGAAAGTGCAACCTCCTCCCAAAAGTTAGACAAACAGCGTGGTGTCCCTCAAGTTTCCCTGAATGCTACTGATTTCTGAGCAGAAGTTAAAGTGTTGGAAAGCAAGTCAAGATGGTGCAGACAAAGCAGTTGGTGAAAAAGAAGCTCTTTGGCTTGTAAATAGAAGACCAGCTTATAATGATTTGAATCCAGTGGCACCAGGAAAACTGTAAAAAAACAGCAATAGCTGGGGGCTGCAGGAAAATCACCAAGCTGAAATAAATATTATGGTTCTGAAAGTCACCACAAATAGCCTAGGAATTGAATTTGCAGACTTATCTACTCCTAATGAATGTGAAAGAAATCTAGAAGAGGTGAAACAGTGCATAGCAGCTGAACACCTTGGGTTTTGGTTTTTTTCACCTCCAGAATTGCAGTGATAACTTAGGTGTTTTTGCCCAAAAGCTAAGGGCCACAATAGGCCATTTTGGGCAGTACCACTCCATCAAAACTCACAGTGCAGTGCTGAAAAACTGCAGACACTACCAAATATTCTGTTCTAATTATTTCCATTCATCTAAGGGTTACTTCAGAAGACAGAGTCTTCTGTGATATTCAGGCTCCCAGTGAGGCAACAACCCAGAAAAGACCAAACACTGTTTTCTGAGGCTGGTTGCTGCAACCTTATCATCTGAGACTCACAGACCACTTTGGATCTCCTCAAGTGCACGTCCCAGAGACAGGAAGTTGCTGTCACATCCTGGAGATGGGCTGTATAGCTAAGCTGGCTGACCCACAGAGCAATGACTCACCTCAAACCCTGCCAGCTTTCTCAGCTCTCTATGATTGCTTAGTCTTGAAATTACTCAAGTCCAGTCCTCTGACTTTGCCTCCTACAAGGTCTGGTTGGTTCCCCTCCCTCTGCTGGGTGGATTCTCCTTGGGAGTCTTTACAATGCCTAATGAACCTCAGGTTGTGTCTGACATGAGCTGGTTTTGAGCTGTTTGGTAGCTTTGGGACAACCTTTAAAGCCCTTGGTCCCACAGCTTCTAGTGTTGTGCCTGTGGTGGGGTTTGCTCCAGTAAGGAGTTTGCTTAGGTCCTCCAAGAGGTAGGCAGAGTCAGCTCAATCAAATTAAATAACCAAGTACTGTTTGATTAACAGCTTAACCCAAGCTGCTTGTGGCTTCCCTGGCAGCCAGGGCTGACCCAGCCTGTGCAACAGCACGACTGGGGCTTTGCACCATTCCTGTCCAGAAAACCATGTGCTGGACACAGTTACCCTGGCACTCAACCTGCCTCCAAGATTTTTCAAGCCTCTGCTTAAACGTGAGCTAGAGCAGCTATAAATAGCAACCAGTGGCCCCTGGTTGACCCAGGGGCTTTGATGTGGAACTGGCTCAATGTGAGTCACTGGCTGCTCACAACCTCAGCTCTCACATCAACTGGGGGCCAAGTTCATCACTACTCCTGGATTATTGCTGCCTTGTAGTCTGGGTAATGGAGGGGTGGGAATATGTTCCATTTGACACCTCCAAATATAAAAATACTTATTTATCTACTATATGGCAATAAAAATGCTTGTACATAATTATAACATTCAATTCATAATTGAAAATATAAAGCATAAATTTCAAATTAGGACTTCAGGGCAAAGCAATCTGTAATATCAAAAGTTGAATAATATAATTACAACAAATCTCTTCATAAAGGGTTGGAAGCAGCTGCCTCGGGGAGGGAAGGACATTTGACACCAACTTTGCAAAGGCAGCAATGTCCCCATCTGGTATGGATGCTGCAGTGCATAGTCTGTCACGGGTTTGACCACTGCCTACCAGTGCTACTGGCCCCCAGCATTTCTTATCTGCATGAGCACACATCCTATTTATTGAGTGGACTTCCTTTGTTTTGCAGCTCACTCTCCCTTAAGGGTGTATTATTATCTTATGATCAGACATTGTGGTTGCAATATGGACAGCACTCCTGGTTTAATTGCTTTCTCCATGTCATTCCAAAGTGTGAGTCTCTTAAATCATTGTCAGGGCTGTGTTCCTTGTTGCCAGGCACTGCCAAGGCTGTACGTGGAGCACTGTGCCCAGTTTGTGTCCCCAGTGTGAGATAAATGGTGACAGGCTTCAGCCCAGGGGCTGCCACCAGACCAGAGCATGTGGCGTGTAAGGAGACACCAAGGGAGATGGGCTTCTTCAGCCCAGAGGAGAAACAACAAAGAGTACCCCACTCTGTGTGAGAGACAGACAGTGAATAGAGAGCCAAACCTTCTCAGAGGTGCCCAGGGAAAGGACAAGAGCCAACAGGCACTTCTGCAACACAGGGAACTCTGATGAGACAGGTGGAAACCACTGCTCCAGGACAATGGGATGGCAGTACATGGCCTAGAGAGGGGGTCACACCTGCATCCTTGGGAACCAAGCCTTCCTTGGCCCAAACATCCCGAGCTGATTGTGAGTGTCCCTCACACAAGGAGTGAGGATGGGACATACACCTCCAGAGCACCATTCTGCACGGATCCATCCATGATTGTGTGATTATATTTCCCCGTTTGAAACTGTTGCCCCCTGAAAGCATTGATGGCTACTGAGGCCCCTGATGCAGTCTGTGGTAGTTCACAGACCCCTCTCAGTGGACCAATGCTCTCACAGGAGCAGGCAAACCCCCACACTGCTTAAAATTAAGAGTATTTACTACAGTGAGCAAATACAGAATGATGAGAGGCAGACAAGACATGGAGAACTCATGTATCAGCATGGCATTTAATGTAACATTTAATATCCAGCAAGATGTCACATTTAATATCCGGCAAGATATCCTAGTCTAAGGTAAACACATGCATCCCTCACTAATACAGAGATATCTTATTCTGCATGAAGCAATTACGCCTCTTTGCAGGCTGTGCACAAGGGAAGTGGCTCACAGACCTTTGCCCACAGTGTGACTCTTGCACCTCTGGAGATTCCTGCCTGCCTTAGCTCCTGCTGCAGACCAGATGGGCTCCTGCTGGGTACCACTGTTCCCCATAACATGCTCATCTGCCATCTGCACTGCAGTCTTAAGTAAGCTTGGCTGGTTTGTGTCACTACTCACTCTGAATGAAGTGAATTCTACGTGAATGAAGATCATATCAGGGATCCTGTCAACCCATCAGCTGCTATCAAGAGGCCACTCTTATTTTTTCCACTTGTAAAGGAGGTGTACATAAAATATGCCACTCCCTGTCACAGGACTTTGTGGATACTAAAAACTGATGTGAGTTCAAAAAGGGACCAGATATATTCACAGAATCAAAAATGCCACTGTTGTCTGCAAAGACACTCCCACCTTTCCAGGAAATCCTTGATCTGCAAATCAACCTGGCTGGGACAGTAATCAGAAGAGAAACCACTACAGGCTTGCCCAGCCTTTCTTTTCAAGTATCTGCCATAGCTCTCTCCCAAACAGGGTGAGGGGAGAGATGGACAACATTTGAGCTTAAGGTTTCACAAAAAAGCTTATTCAGTGTTAACAGGTATATTGGAATTTCTCCCTAAAAATCTTCACAGAAGGCAAAACTCTATGGGGAGAGAGGATCAGATGCAGAGCAGAGAGCAAGACAGCCCAACTCCTCCCTACCTGAGGGCTCCTGTGTAGAATCACAGAATTGTTGAGGTTGGAAAAGATCTTTAAGATTGTCAAGTCCAACCCTTAAGCCAGCAGTGCCAAATCCAGCACTACACCATGTCCCTAAGCACCACATCTATGTGTCTTTTAATACCCTCTAAATGTTACACTCAGCAGGTGAAAGCCATATTCTCTGATTTTGGTGATCAGGCAGTCACAAACAAGAATATTTGGTGTTAAAAGTACCAAGGCTGCTAGGGAGCCAAAAAATTAACAGCACCACTCTGGTAAGCCTGGCCATAAGCTGAACTGGCAGTTTTTTGGGGGTTTCCAAATAGCTTGAAATCACCTGTGGAGACAAGTAGTGACAGCCATCCTGATGCTTCCCCACCTACATGCTTTAGTTGGGGAACCCAGGAAGCTCTGGTAACTCCAACCATCCTGTACTGGAAGAGCTGGGACCAGCAGCAAATGCACTGGTGATCAGCAATGACATAAAACTCAAAGATGCCTCCCCTGTGGCATGATAATACACAGGACCATGAGAAGTAACAGCCTAAAAGTCTGTGATTTCTGTGATTCTCTGAGCAAAAAAACAAATTATCATCCAAAAGCTGCCCTTTTGTCAACACTGGCACCCCAGCTTCTGTGCAGCTGGCTCAGTGCCTGGACAGGGAAGGGCCCAGATGTGGGCTAGTGGCATTTGAGCTCAGGGGCTCACGTGTCCAGAAAAAGCCTGATAAGAGCCAGGAATGCAAGTGGTCCTGAAATAGGAATAAGGGCAGCTGGGAAAAGCCTCATATGGATACATGGGCTGGGGCAGTGGGGCTTGGTATGCAAGGAGATGACACCTGCCCCACACACTCAGTGTCACGTTTCACTCCCAAGGAGACTCACATGGGGTAAGTGACATGTGCTGTGTCTCAAAGGCACTGTGGAGACTGCCCTTGGCCTGTCCTACACAGAGGTGCAGGAGCAGGGGTGTTATTTTCCCCAGCAGTTCCCAGAGCTTGAGCAGGCTCCATGGAACTCTGAGTGATGAAGAGTGGCCCTGCCTGCCCAGCCATGCACACCACACAGCCCTTTGAATTGTGTGGCACATGCCCCATGTGTCAAATGCAAACACATTGCTGTCACTGTCATCTAAGAGGTCTCCAAGCCTGGCCACCATGGTAGGCCCCCAGAAGGTGCACAGCCCTCCCTGGCCTCCCTCTGGGATGTCCCAGTGATGAGGCATAGCCCACCCTGCTGCCCTTCCAAGTTCCCCAGCCTCAGTCTTTGCCTCCTTGGGTGAGGTGTTGGAGATACAGCCAGCCATAGCATTCTCATCATGAGTTGCTGTTCTGTTGGCCTAGTTTGGGGATCATCACAGGGAGAGGGAAAAGATGTTTTTTCTACATTTCCGTGTCCCACAGATCTCTGTGGTGCTGTTTATAGTCGTCCTGTCCACAGGCAATCTGGAATTTGGGCTGAAGTGTCTGACCCAAAGCCAGTCCAGACATTGCCATCAGAGCAAGGTGTAAATTCAGGGCAGATCAAAGTCAGATTTTAGCTCCAAAGCATGGAGCAGTGCCTGGAGGCTCCCTCATGGTTTGCCTTTCCTATGCTGGATGGGGTTTTGCTTTTACCAGAGGTTGTGACCCAGTTTCTGTTTCAGTGACCGGGTCTGACAGTGACCAAAGATCATCCAAAAGAAGCTCCTGAGCTTTCCTGAGTTCTTTTATTTGCTTGTCTGAGATATCCCAGCACAAGGTAAGGCAAACTCCTTTCTTGAGCACGCTAGAGACTGCAAGAGACAGGCATGGGCTGGCATCTGGGAGCAGCGTGTTAGATAAGCCCAGCACCAAGCAATGTGGCAGCCAGCCACTGTGTGCCATGTCAGTATTGGAGACTATTATTTAACCTATGAGTAAACATTGGCCTTATCTTGCTCCTCCTTTCATCTTATGAAAAAGGATATTCAAACTCTCTCTCTTTTTTTTTTTTTTCTAGATTTGGCTTGGAGGAAAAAGCAAGTGGGTGCTCATGCTGAGCAGTTGTAGGTAACAAAGTTGTGCTCCATGGACATTGTTGCCAAGTTCCCTGTGCTAGTGGTGGGCGCTCTTTGGAGTGCACAGGGCTCACATCTGATTAGTTCAGTCTTAGCGCCAGGCTTCAAACAAACATGGTGATCAGATGCCTTCCAGAAGGTGCCTCCAGCAAGCAGCACTGTGGCTTGCCTGTCATCCCTCTAGGGTGGGGACTGCAAGATTTCCTTTTCCTTGGCTGTCTGGATTTCCTGGGAGGTCTCTGCTGATCCACCTCAGGCACAAGCAGCTGTACCTTAAGCAAGTGCCTCTGTGCAGCCCTTTCCTCAGGCCCTCTGTCACCACAGAGTTTAATCTAATGCAGACTTTTCCTCTAGGCAGGCCTGGAGGATGGCAGCAGAAACCCAAATTTCCCTTCTTGCAAATGCAAGAGGAATGTGGGAGCCCCAGCTCAGCAGAGGCTGAAAGGCTGGCAAAGAGTCCAATTGAGTAAAGTGCCCATTTCATATCCAGTGGAGATGCAATGTAAACATGCCGAAAATTCTCGGCCATCAATCCTATCCACAAATTCAAATTTTTGGGAAACTAACTGCAAACAGGATCCCAGCATATATATCTGCTCTTGGCCTGCTTTGCTTCCATTCTCTCTTCCCCATGTAGTGGTGTCCAAGAGCAAAGTGAAACAAGGGCTGAATGAAGCAGTAGAAAGCTTTGCTACCTCCACGGAGTGCAGGAAAGGAGTGTGGCCAAAAGCCAGAAATGAAGCATTCAGGAATTTCTGACTAAATCACCTTAACTCTGCCCAGTGCTGAGCTGATGGGAGGAGTCCCTCTGCTTTGCCCAGTGGTAGGATGGAGACTGTGAAACAGGGGATCTACAGAAGGGTCTTGAGGCTCCCCTGTGGTGGGTGGTACAGGATCCAGTGGGGTCTTTCCCTGCCAGGTTTGGAGCATCCCCTTCCCTCATTGCATGGGTAGCAGGAAGTCTGTGCTGGCTGCTGATCACATAGAGATGGTGAGTATGTGACTGTGCTCTTTAGCAGCTCTGGCCCTATGTGACTCATATTCCTTTCCAGAACTTAGTATTTTCTTGTATTCTATAATGTTCAATGATAATTTTCACATGATTTTAAAGTACTGAATTGTTAGGCAGTGCATTAAACTTTTAATAAATGCCACTAATTCCAACACCTACAGAAATAACATATATTACAATGTTTTAATCCAGTCCATACTGCACTAATTAGTTATTTGCCAATGTTTTGAAGTCAGGCAGAGTGATTGGGAAGAGGCTCTACACTTTCCAAATTTATATTTAGGCCTCAGATGGAAACAAGTACCAGATTTATGCTGAGCAGGGCTGCTGAAGAGTGTGGTGAGCTCTGTACCTGTGCAGCCCTGGAGCACAAAGTAAGCACAGACCCCTACCAGACCTTCAGCTGCAGCTGGAGAGAGGAGCCACCAGGATCCCATGTCCCTCTTGGGTGGCTGAGGTCAGACACCCCTCTGTGAAGAAGGTTTTCCCTGGCATCCTGCTGGGATCCAGGCCTTGGCAGGTGCTTGATTGTCTCTCAGGTACCATCAGTGAAATGTTTGTGCCCTGCTGGGCTGGTATGGCTCAGCAGCAGCTAGGTAACACCAAACCCCGAGTGTCTGCGCTGAGACTGAGCATCTTGCTTCATCCCTTCCTCCAGAGGCAGGCAGATACACCCAAGGAAACATCTGGCAGCTGGTTTCATGGTAGTGCTGCAAGACCAAAGTCTCACTCCTGCTGCTTTACTCTTTGCTGCCGGGCTGAGGTTGTTTTAATAAGGCACAGTTATCTACCATGGCCTCTGGAATGCCTGCTGGGCTGGGCTGTGTTCTGCTCTGCTCTGGAGGCTGCCTGGCTTTGGGGCTCTCACTGAGGCTGGGAGGTGCTGGCAGCCTCAAACAGACTGAGCTCCTGAGTGTATAACCCCAGGGTTATCTCTGAAAGACCAAAGAGCCTGGCAGGTTGTATGCAAGTGCAGCTGATAGGGGGGAGGTTTTACAGCCCTTGAGCTTTTCCCAATTATTTTCTACCTCCTTTATTGCTTTTATCATCTCCCCAAAGGCCTGGGAATGCCTTAATTTGAGATGGGGGCCCTGATGGTGGGTGCAAAGTTAAATATGTGGTTTTTCTTCATGAATAGGGCAATTTATATCCTGGCATAGAATCACTGAGTCATAGAATATACTAAGTTGGATGGCAATGACAAAGGATTATCCAGTCTATCTCCTTGCCCTGCATAGGACAGAATCACACCCTGTGCCTGAGAGTGTTGTCCAAATGCTTCCTGAACTCCATCAGGCTTGGTGCTGTGACCATTTCCCTGGGGAGCCCGTTCCAGTGCCCAGCCACTCTGTGGGTGAAGAACCTTTTCCTGATACCCAACCTAAACCTCCCCTCAGATGCTGTTCCCTCAGATTCTGTCCATTGGTCACCACAGAGAAAAGATCAGTGCCAGCTCCTCCTCTTCCACATGTGAGGAAGCTGTAGACTGTGGTGAGGCATGCATTAGATGTGTGGACAGCTCACACATGCTGAAATTTTGGGCTGCCCTCTCTTTATCCTGGTATATCCATACCACATAGCCTGCTCAGGACAGATTCTCTCTCCAGCCATGAGGGATGCAATGACAATCACAGCCAGCATCTCCTGTATGACAGCATCCCATGTGCTATCTCCATCTCCCTCCCAGCCACCTCAGGAAGTGTTTGCTCGTGGTGGTGTCATCTGCCCCTTGGTACTTGCCAAAAAGCCACAAGGCCACAGGGAACATATTTGGCTGGATCAGCACAGCTACACCCCTATGAAGCTACAGCCTGATAGTTATAGTCATAAGGCTCACACATCTTTGTTTCCCAGAAAAGAAACGTAGCTGGGCCATGTATTTGTGCTAGGTGCTGCAATCTGTGGCTGCCCAGAGCTCTAGTTTGCAGTAGACACATTGCTGCAGCCAACCCCAGGGCTTTCTAAAGGGACTGGCAGTATCCACTAACTGCAGGAGAGGTGTGCTGAAGGTCTCAATCCTACTGTTCCCTGCAAAGCTCTTCCTTTGCTATGGCAAGAGCACATCCCAGGGGTGCTCAGGGAAAGAGAAAAGCAAGTGGTCCCCTGGAAAGCAGAGCCAGTAGCCCATTGCCTTGATGCTCCAGGTCTTTGTTTGATAGCGCTGCAGAGATGGGGTGAGGTGCTGCCAGGAGGTCTGCTGCCTCTGCTGGGCTTGATCTTCCTGGAACCAGGATATTTTGGAGACCCTGAGCTTGGGTCTAACTCTGGCTTGTGGCTGGCTGTTGACCTGTGGGTTTAAAAGGTTTTGAGAAAGGGACTTAGACTGAGTGGCCAGTATCAAACACCCTGTGCTTGTAGGAAAAGGGGTTAAACCAGGGTGAGCTGGCCAGTATAGAAGATGGTGCCACCCTGAAAGGAGAAAATGAGCAAAGTGCTTTATGTGCCAGGATTTAGCAGCACAGTCCCTGAGAGGAACAAACAAATGTTCAATGCTGACACTCCTACATTGCTCTGAAGGAAAAATGCAGAGACAGACTGCTTCCAGAAAGGTGGCTGTGCCCTGGAGGGTGGATGTCAGCACTTCCCCATGCATTTGGGCACCTCCTGGGAGACTGCCAGTCTCTGAGAAAAGCCTTGCACACTTTAAAAATCAGGACCTTGGTAGCTTCTGGGCATCCCACTGGAAAAGACAGATTACAGGAGATTTAAAAATCTTCCCTCAGGTTTTCCAGGGAGAGCTGGTGGGGCATCTTACCAACAGCCACCCGCGACAAGGTAAAGTTACAGTGAGCAGTAGTGTAGGCAAAATCTTTTGCATTTATTCATTAGAAGTTGATTAAATTGAAATTCTGGCAGTTAAATGAAAGAAAGACTACATCTTGGAAATGAAAACCCTGCCCTGGGATGGGGAATTAGCCTCTAAAGCAGAAAGCCCATTTGAATACTTCTTATGAGAAACTGAGGCAGTGTCAGAGTCATGGCTACAGGGCTCTCTCCTCCACTTGCTTTCCAGTCTCATCCCAGTGAGTTTGACATGGCAGTGGCAGAGTTGTCCCAGATGTTAAGCTCTGGAGACTTTAGGATTGTTTTAAATAATGTGGGCTGCTTGCTTAGCTGAACCAGTCTCTCTGCCAACATACTTGCTATGTATGGCAATCACACTGCATTTTTTGACTTCAAAGACACTTTCCATGTCATCAATGCAAAAAATTAAGTGGGCACAGTATGTCATAAAGGTAAGAAGATAATCCAAACCTCCCACCTCACCAAAACACAAAAGTCCCTTATTTATTTAACATTACAGGAAAGAAACTATTTACCAGCCACAAAGATAATACTAATTTAACTTGGTTGCTGCGAGCACTAGGAACTTGATACAGCAAGCTGCTCTATGAGATGGCAATTGTTTCTATTTTTGTAGGTACTGGTATTCATGAGATTAAGCAAGATGCTCTGCATGCAGCCCCAGCCCCCTGGTGCCTGATTTTGGGCAGTACTGCAGCAGCAGTGTTTTCCATGGGGCTAAAAGCTGAGTCAGTGTGAAGCTCTGTGTGGTGCAGTTTGATCTGGCAAAGAGCAAAGCTGCTGTGAATCAGGAAATAAAGCCAAAGTGCCTGTCCTGCATAAGGCTTTTGGAATCTTGTTAGAAGGATTTATGCAGTGTTTTTCCAGGGAGGAATACAAACCCTGTCTATTTATATCTCTCGCTCCCATCAAATTTTCATGGAGTGTTCCTCCCCTTTGCTTGAACATTGGGATTTCTCTGCTGGTTCCAGGCTCAAGGCAGACACTCAACAATAAAGACTAAATGCAGCACATACCAAAGCCCATCACAAAATGTCAACCTTTCAGTAGCTAACAGCTGCGGTTGCCTGAGCTGGTGCTCTTCTTGCTCCAATGCCCACCTTCCTGCCACCTGCTAGGTAAGGAACACACAGGCAGGGATGTAAGGAGTACTCCTACACACATCTGGGATTTGCACTGGGCTTGGGCTCAGACCCAGGCTGATGGTGCAAGGTGGGAAGCACCACTTCTGGCTGAAGAGTGAGGGTTGGCCACACCATGCCCCAGCAGGACACCCAGAGGAAGCTGTGCAAGTATGTGCCAGCTGCAGCAGGGCTGCCCTATTTCACAGGCACCTGGCTGCTGGCTGCAGCTCTCGGGGTGTCAAGGCATGGAATAACCCCTGTCCTGTCTGAGATGGGACTTTGGAATGTCTCGGAAAGGGACAAAATGGAAATGCTGCAGTTTATCTGCAGTCAGTATGTGCCCATGTCTCAGATGCTCTGCACAGCAATGGTCTCCCCACAGCCAAAGACACCAAGGATTTTTAAAGGTCTGGGATGGTTTCTACACCGTGAACAGGGTAGGTATATTCAGCCTTGAGAGGGCAGATGTGAGAGGGCAAGGAGGAACTGTCTTTCACCCAGTTAAACTCTTGGGTGTCCTGTTGTAAGGAAGCAGGGGGAGCTGGTTTCTTTCCACAGTGCAGAACTGAGAGGAGGAAGTCTCCACTGCAGAATATTGAGGTTTTCAAGAGTTCAAAAAGGAATACCTTGAAGAAAAAGCCATCAAGGGCTATTAGATGGAGACACCATGTCTGGCTCAAGAAATGCTGATCACTGAAACTTGGGTGAGGTTTCAGAGAGAACTGCACCTTTTCCCAGTTCTCTCTTCCTTAAGCATAATTTCTTCTTCATTGTGGCTTTTTTTTTTTTCCTTAATTTTGTTCAAAGCTTCTCAGGAAACAAGAAAGGGGATAATATGTGGAGCACAGGCTGTCCCAGGGTTATAATGCTTTACTGCTCGCTGGCAGTAAGTGAGACCATTGGTGATAGCCTGAGAGGAGGGCAGATTGGCCTGGTTTATAGCCTCCTTTGTCTCCCTGCAGCTCTCAGTACTGCTCAGTCATTAAAGAAGTGACCCTGAAAAGTGCTGGCTGAAGATGAGATTTGCTGTTGCTTCCTTCAAGAGTGGCTTCAGCATGTGCTTCACATCGCAGTGGGCAGCACTGTCACCCCAGGCCTGGAGCAACCAAAGTAGGTGAGGCTTTAGCGCAAACACTGAGAGCAGGAATCAGTGGCTCCAGGGCAATGTTGTGAGACAAGGGGGACATCCTGGTCCAGGACACCAACTGGGAGTGAGAACCAATGCACCTAGATCCCAACCTGCACCATGATGTTCATGGAGGGAACACACATAGGTGGGTTGAAGAAGCCAAGACGTACCTGCTGCCTGCTCCAGCTGAGCCTCATGTTAGTGGCCAAGTGCAGATGCAGCCTTCATTATACAGAGAATGAGGAAATATCTGCAGGCAAGTGGAAATCAGAAAGCCAAACTCCCTTCTAAAAAAAGTGAAATAGTCTGATCAAAGGTGGGTGGAAAGGAACTGTTCTGGGGGTGAGTTAAAGCCAGGCTAGTTTTCCAAGCAATGATGAATCAGATGTTTTCTTGTGAAGTTACATGCATCTAGAGAGAGATGACAAAGACAATTCTTTTTCTTGGTATGCCTTACTAAGCAGCTAAAAACAGTGATGTGATGCTAACAGGGATGTGTGATGACAGAGCAATTTTGGCTTGGCTGCTCCTGGAAGACGAAGGCCTTTTCTCATTATTTGAGTTTTTACTCTGCTAGACAATGAGGTCAGCCAGGGGATACAGTGAGAAAGCATCTTTACCTGGGCTGTTCACTCTTGCATTGAAGGGATGTGTGCAGCACCAGAGACAGGGTATGGGCAAGGAAGAACTTGGACTTACGAAATAGAGAACGGAAAACAGAACAGGAAGGAAAAGTGCTGCTTTTTGTTTTGTCTTGTTTTTCCTTTTGTTTCTGAAGAGTTTTACTTTCTTTCAAATAGCACCAGATGTGTCCAGCTGTTTGTTTCCTTGGAAAAAGGAAAAGAATACTGCCAGACCCTGGTCACAAAAGTTAGAAACATGTCGGTCCAAAGTGGCATCTTGCCTGAAAGCAGGACTGGCTGGAGGGGTGAGCAAGAAGTGTGTGACACTGTGACTGCTTTAAAGAGTGGAGGCACTGCCAGAAAGCAGGGTGGGACACAGAGGTGAGGCCAGAGGAGACAGTGAGGGGTCAGCCACTGCTCAGGATAGCTGACAAGGCTTCCATAATGATGACTTGAATGTCAGCCCTTATAAGCAGCAGTGAATGCTGCCCTTTTTCCAGTCACAGGCTCAATCTTCGCAGGCAATCTCCCCCCTCCATGCAGGGGACACTTAGGGATGGGTTGCTCACCTTCCCACTCTCTTGGCCAAGTCCTGCAGCAATGGGGAACAGCAGCACTTTACACTGCTCTAAATCATGTCCAGGATACACTGACCTCATGGACCTGCCTGGCAGGAGACATCTCAGTGAAGCAGGGTATCAAAGGACTGGAAACAGTCCTTCAACATCCATGTAAAATGTGTGAATCTGTACAGGCATCTGCCTAAATATGTATATGTGCATACAAAGAGATGAATGTGTGTGTCACCAGGTGGCAGATCCCTCATGTCCTCTTAGCACAGCTACCTCACAGAGCCCTGGATGCCTGCAGTCCTGGAGACATGCTTCTGCCCTGTTGGTGCAGGCTGGCAGTGATTTTCCCTTCCCGCTCCTGGTGTGGAAAGATCAGAACCCCAGAGCCAGGCAAGGAGACTTGTTCCTCACCATCCTGTCCTCAGCTAAACCTGGGCTTGGCCTTCTTGCAGCAACCTTGTCCCACCTCCCAGCAAAGGTGTCAGGAAGCTTTGAGCAGGGTTTGGTGACAAGATATGGGGCTGAAAGTTGGCATGTGCGACAGGGCTGCTGTCAGGCTGAGCATGGGCTATGGCATTTGCAGGTGGGGAGGTCCTGAATTCCTTCTCCGTTGCCTCCAGGACTCATGGATAAGTCGCAGAGCCTGGGAGAGCAGCACAAGGCAGGACCTTCCTGCAGCCTTCTGCTGCTCCCCAGTGGCGGCGCGGAGAGGCACCACAGGCGGATCCTGGACGGGAGACGGGGAGGGAGCTGCGGCATCTCGAAGTGGAGGCCGTGATTTCTTTCTCCGTCTTCCCCAGATCTCACAGTTGATTCTCAGCGGGCTGGGGAACAGTAGGGCGACAAGGATGTGGGGGAGATACAATCACAAGCCTAGAGTTTTTTGCAAATAAGCAAACACTTTTGGAACCTTTCAGGGCAGTAGACAGTACCTTGTGCATTTATTTCCCCAAATCAATGAAAGCTCAAAACGGTCTCATTTTCCTTATCCTGATAATTCACTGGCTTCTTAAAAAGATCTTCCTACCTGGTTGTGTTCTGAAATAAAAAGCATGATGGCAAACACATCAAATTTCCAACCTGCCTAGGGTGTTGAAAGCAGTGTGGCAGAGAACAAAAAATTGTTTCCTCAGTGTATTCATAAAATTAGTCCTCCAAATTGTCTGAATGTTGTTCCTTTCAAACCCCTTGTAATCAAGGGAAATAATACTGTGGTAAACAACACTATTCCTTAAGCATCTTGCCAGGCTGTATCACAGCAGGTGCTAAACTTGTTTGTAAACTTGAATTTTTCAAGGCTGTTTGGCGTTTGGGACGTTGGAGCACTTACCCACACACATATCTGTGTTGTGCTCCTCCTGCCTGTGCTGAGGCTCTTGGAGGCTGGAGGTGCCACTTGTGAGACTACTCTGTTGCTCATTAAATGCCCCTGAGGCAGATGCTGCCATCATCCCTGTTTGCTTTTGCTGGGCACTGAGCTGGCCATGAGGGTGTACATTGGAGGGACATTTGAGCAAAAAAAAAAGACAATGCTGCTAAGAGAGCAAAGTAGGAAAATGGCAAATGAAAGAGAATGTCTCCAGCCATTTCCTACCCCTCTAGCAGAGCATCTGTCACTCACTTTGCAAGGCTGTCTGGGACAGAGTTACTGAGATTGCCTGATTTGTCAGGGACCAGACCAGGGCACCACTCTGCAAGTCTCATGGAAGTGTTGGTATCAGTGTGGCTGTGGGCCAGACCCCGAAATAGGAGTTGTAGTTCTTGGAGGCACAGTGTTGGAAAAGGGGTTTTTTTTACCTGGAAAAAGCTTCAGCATTTGAAAAATAGTTTGTAATGCTCTCCATTTTTTTTTTTTTAAATTTAAGCACTTAATAAGATGATTTCCTAGGAAGAAACAGGTATTTAATGAAATCCAGTTTTCCCACTGGCATAAATTTTAGTCAACAGACTGCAGGCAGTTTAATTTTGAGCAGAGTCAGGCCACACAGCACAGAGGCAAGTACAGCTGTCCTTTCTTTATGGAAACAAGATTGCAGAAGCTTGATAACTGATATGAGGCAGAGTGTCCCACAGAATTTTTGTTGTCTATTTTTTTTAACAGCATGGTGTCCCTTATCTTTAGGAAAAGAATGCTTAAAAGTGGCTGGAAAGGAACAGGAATACAGCAATAACAGACAAGGATGTGATCAATCATACAGCAGAAAAGATACATGTAATTTTCTATTAACAATATAAAATCAATAATACTCTTTAATGTGAAACTGCCTTTGAGTGTTTGAAAAAAAAATGTTGCTGCACTTGGAATAGTTAAAGGTGTTATTGGGACATGGTGCTGGACTTTTTTATAGCATATTTCATCCTCTGTTCATGTCAGCACAGATTTGCTCCCTCTCATTTTGGTCCCAGCATTCTCCAATCATCAACATCCCCTTAGATTTGGAAGCAAGGAAGGGAGAATCTAAATGTCAGTGAGAAAAGGAAACTTCTCTACTAATGCAACTGTAAAGAAAAAACCAGAAAATATTTCAAAAATTTCTCCTGAAGTCCAGGAAAATAATAACCAGTACATCATAGAGAAGAAGTCACTGTAGGTACATATAAATATAGTTATGTACAGTGGGCTATTGTCTATACGTACATATAACCTGTATGCTCTTTTATCTATACACGTGTTTAAAATACTTGGACTTTAAATCATGCTTCTAAAAAAGTCTCCTGCATTTCAAGAGGCTGGCCACACCATGTATCCTTTCCCTCACTGCTGCCCCAGCTCCCCAAGCTGATGCCCAGGTGCACTGGACATTTCTACTGTACCCACTAACTTCTGGACCCTTTTTCACAGTCCCTCTGCTGCCACTTGTGCTTCCCAGCCAGCCAGTGTGAGGAGTTACTGCTTTGGTGGTGTGGGTGCACTGTGGGGTGGCAGAGCTGGGGTACAGGGCAGATCCCCATGGTCCTAACACAAATCTCAGCATTGTTCTACAGGTGTGAGGAGGGCATGGGAGCTTTCTGGGTACTTCTCTGTCCTTTCTACTCTCTCCTTTGACCACTAGGAACCACTTTGCCTGGTGTTCCTGCCACAAGGATGCTTATGGTCCCTGGGATGTGCACAGTTGTGTTTCCTGGGGAAGTCAGTTGCCCAGAGCTACTGGGATGCTGCCCAGAGAGACAGCTGGGTGTAGGTAGCACACCTTGGGACAAATGTCATGCCACTGGCCTGGGGAATCTCCCTTGTGCCAGTGCACAGGCCCTCCTGACCCAGAGCTGTGCAACACCCTGGTCTTTCCATCTGCCTGAGAGTGTCTCTGCCCTGAGCTTCCAGCTAACTTGGCTGTGTCAGAGCCCCTCCTGGGCCAGCCCTGTGGCTGGTTCCATCTCTTCCCCAGCACACAGGAGATCATCCTGGAGCTTTCCTTTTCTGAGCAAGCCAGAAAACGTGCACATGCCAGAAGGTCTCACAGAAAGACAGTGGTGTCAGTAAGTGTGCACCTACTGCAGCAGCTTTCTAGGCTCAGCTCTCACGCAGGGATGTTTGATGGGAAGGCTGGAAAGGATGAGTGCACAGCACCCACAGGCTATGGATGTGCTTGGAGTACAGACCAGTCTTGGGGGTGCATGGACACTCATGCCACCACCCGCAGCTGGCCGGGAGACAAGCCAACAGGGCAGCACAGCGGCAGTTTCCCCCGGGTGTGTAGCGAGAAGTCCGCAAGCTCCCGTGCCCCGGGGCCATCTCCGCGGCTTGGGCGATCCCCCCGCTTTGCCTGGTGGCTGGGACTCCTTTCCCAGGCAGTGGCAGGTGCCTTATCCTCTGGCCGGGCAGTTTTCCTCCCCCAGCTGCTGCTCTCGCTCTCCTTGTTGTGCTCCAGCGGCTCTTTCACAGCGCTCAAGGTCGAGGCCGGCGGGCTGGGGGGTGCGCAGCCCCCTGTTTTCGGGGGGTGCCCCCGCGTTCAAGGCTGTCGCTGCCTTCCCACGGCCGCCGCAGGTGCTGCGGGCCCGGTTCTCACGGCAGGCTCTCACAACAACCCCCGCCAGGCGGGACGAGGCGGGGAACGGGGAACGGGGGTCCCCCCGTGCCCCTCGGCTCTCGGCGGGCGGTGGGTCCCAAGAGCGCCCGGCCCGGACCGCAGCTGCCCCGCCCGAGGCCGGCGACCCCCGTGTCCCGGCCGGGGCTCCCCGGGGCAGCGCGGCGCAGCCCCCGCGGCGGCGGGGCGGGCGGGGGTCTCGGCGGGCGGTGCCCGCGGTGCCCAATGGCCGCCCGCGCCAGGACATAAAAGCGGCGGCCGCGGCTCCACACTCCCTCCGCCGGCCGGGCCCCCCGGAGCCGCCCCTTCCCGCCGCCTCCGCCGCCGCCATGGGCCGCCCCCCGCCGCCGCTCCGCCGGGCGCTCGTCTTCCTCAGCATCCTCCTGCCGCCGCTGCTGCCGCTGGCCGGGAGCGCCGCTGGCGCCGGGACACGCCGCGCCCGTGAGCCAGGACCGAGGGGGGCGGGCGGTGGGGGGAAAATCCCTGCCCCATTCCCAGGGGCTGCGGTGGGCGCCCGCCGCATCAGGGAAGCTTGCTCATCCCCCCGCGATGGGCAGTGGGGGGTCCCCTGCCACTGAGGATGACCCCGTTTTACTCATCTCCCGCTGGTGTGTCCTTGACGCCTGTGCATACTTGTCACCCTGACAGTATGGGGACCTCTGCGTCCCGAGGGGCCCTGTGCTGCTGCCTAAAAGGCTTGGGGGGGGTCCCTGCCTTCCCTGAGCGGGGACGAGAGGTGCAGTTCTCCTTCCAGCCTCAGAGGAGATCCAGAAGTGCCCTGGATGGGACTGGTCCCTCCCCGTACTGGGCTATGCCGGGACCCCCAGGCGCGGAGCTGCAGGGGGCTGCGCAGGTGGATGCCCGCTGCGGCCGCCCCGCCTGATCCCGGGCCCGGCTCCCTCTCTCCCACAGCGGCTGCCAGCCCCACGTGTGCAGCCTCACGCCAGGCCGCCTGCGTTTCCGGCTGCATCCCCGTTCCCTGGCTCTGCGATGGCGAGCAGCAGTGTCCTGACGGCACGGACGAGCAGTGCGGTGAGTGGCACCCATCCGCTGTCATGGGCGGCCTGGGGAGCTGTGCTGCACAGACATCTAGGGACCCTGGTGCTCTGGGGAGTGGTGGGGAAGGACAGGACAGAGGCACCTCAGTCTTTGCCGGCTCTGCCTGTGTAGCTTCCTGCAGGGACATATGTGCTCCAGAGATCCTTAGGAATATCTGTGGCATGAGAACACATCCTGGAACTCTGCGCTCCTTGGGCACTGCCTGCACCTGTCCCGTGCCAGGATGAAGCAGACCCTTGTTGTTCTGCTGCAGCAGCAGGTCCCAGTGACTGCGTGCTGTCCCTGCAGATGTTGCCTGCGGTGGGGACCCCCATGTGTGGCAGTGTGACGATGGCCGGTGTGTTTCTAGCAGCTGGCGCTGCGATGGTGCTGCTGACTGCCTGGATGGCTCTGATGAGCAGGACTGTGGTATGAACTCTCTGCTGGGGCTGAGTGGGGGTGGCTGGGGGTGCAGGGCAGGCTGGTGAGTGCTGCGCTGTTTCCTCAGTGTGCGGGTCAAAGAAGGTGCAGTGTCCTGGCACCCACCACTGCATCCCGCACTGGGAACTGTGCGATCGGCACCAAGACTGTGAGGATGGCTGGGATGAGGAGGGGTGTCCCCAGCAGCCCTGCCTGCCTGGGCAGTGGCAGTGCAGGAACAGGGTGTGCATCATGGCTGAGTGGAAGTGCAATGGGATCGACGACTGTGGTGATTCCTCGGATGAAGATGTCTGCGGTAAGCAAGAACACTGGATGCTCCTCCATAGGGTGAGACCTGTCTGGGCCATGTGTGAATTAGGGAGTGCTTTGTTCTCCTGGGCCCCAGCTTCCCTTGGGATGGTGGCAAGCTTGCCAGAAAGCTGCTGATGCTTTGCAGGGCCTCCCCATGAGGCTGGGACCCAGGGTATTGGTGTGCCCTGCTGACATGAGCTGTGTGTGCCATAGCTCCCTGTACGCCTGGCATGGTGCGGTGCGATGAAGGCAAGTGTATCCTGGAGTCCCTGATGTGCGATGACAAGGATGACTGCCTGGATGGCACGGATGAGCCCAGCACATGTGGTAAGTTACACACAGCTGCTGGCTGATGCCCATCTGGGAGGGGAGCCACAGAGTTGTCCTGCCTCATGTCACCCTTTGCTGCATCCCCACAGGTCGGAGCTGCTTTGTACGCAACGGGGGCTGTGCAGAGACGTGTACTGACACGCACTGGGGAGTGCAGTGCTCCTGTGGGGCTGGCTGGGTGCTGCAGGCAGATGGGCAAAGCTGTGCTGGTAAGGAGAGGTCAGGGTGCGTGTGCTTCCATGACGTGTGGCCTTGGCCACTGACAGCAGCGTCTCCACAGAGCCCATGCTTCTGGGGAAGCACCTGCCTCTGCCCTGCTCCTGCCTGTGTGTCCTGTAAAGATTGTATCTAGATAATGTCCCAGCAGCAGCTGGTGCATTTTGGGGCTGAGGCCCATGTTCTGTTATCTAGGCAGCTTGCCTGTAGTCCCAGGGAAGCAGTGGCAATGCTGTCTGGGGCAGCTCTGTGGCAGACTGCTGATCTCACCTATCTGTGCAGATGTGGACGAGTGCTCCCTGGAGTATGGACCCTGCAGCCAGCTGTGCACCAACACTCCGGGCACTTTCAGCTGTGCCTGTCTCCAGGGCTACACCCTGCGGCATGGTACCGCCTGCGAAGTGACAGGTAGGGAGAGGAGGGGAGCCCAGGCTGTACCCCCCAGCCATGTCACTGTCCCTGACGGGAGTGCCCTCCCCAGCCATGTCCCTGGTCAATGAGTGACCTTCCTCTCACTCTGGCAGACAATTCAACACAGATCCTGGTGGCCGTGGGGCAGGACCTGGCCCTTCTGGATGTACGGACCCAAGCCTACCGGCCCCTGCTCTCCACTGAGACAGAACCCCGCGCCCTGGTGTACGACCTGCTCCGAGAAACCTACTACTGGCTGACAGAGGATGGAGAGCTCCGTGTCCACCACCCGGGGAAAGACACACAGCCTCTCTATGCAGGTGAGCAGGACCAAGCGTGCTGGGTGCTGTAGCAGGGCTGAGATGGGTGCTGAGAGCTGGCCTGCCACCCCAGTACTGCTCTTCCTGTATAGAGGAAGGGGCAGCCCAAGTTGGTCACACAGTCTGGAGCAGGTGTGCCTTAAAACTGATCTGTCTCTACAGATGCCGGAGAGGTGAACAGCATCTCTGTGGACTGGTTCACAGGGCAGCTGTACTGGGCCAGCAGCCATCCTCCAGCCATCTGTGCAGGGCTGGGTGATGGCCGTGGTTACGTGACAGTGCTGGGGAAGGACATTGCACCAGAGCAGCTGACAGTGAATCCAGGTGCAAGGTGAGCAATGAATGAGCCCAGGCTTCTGGGATTGCAATGCTGGTGGTGCCTGCTGTGGGGCCATGGCAGCACTGGTGTTATCCTGTGAAGTGGGTGCTGAATGCCTGCTCCCAGGTCCCTGTACTGGGTCAACCGTGGACAGAGGGGCCGGACAGTCATTGCTGCAGCTGGCATGGATGGCTCAAACCGGAGGGAGCTCACAGTTGTGTCCATGGAGGAGCCTGTGGGGTTGAGCCTGGACCATGTGGCTGGCAGGCTGTACTGGATCAGCGAGTACAAGGAGGTAGGGATGGGGGGCAGCAGAGCTCTCTCACAGCCAGGGAGATGATGAGGTGGGAGTTGGGAGGGTGGCCCTTGTTCCCCTGTGTCCATGGCCAAAGCATGGGAGGGAGCAGGGAGCAGTGCCTAGGTCTGGCATACATCCCTGGGCTGGGAGGAGAAGCGCCAAGGTGTGGGGATGCTACATAGCTACCATGCCTTGCCTTGTCCCCAGTCCATCGAGACCCTGCGGGTGGACGGCAGCGGGCGCCACTCCTTCCACGCTGTTTTGCGGAGCCACACGGAGCCGCTGGGCCTGGCTGTGTTTGAGAGCCGGTTCTTCTGGACCGATGGCACAGAGCTGGTGTCAGCCACCTGGGCCTCTCCCCAGGAGCATGCAGTGCTGCTCCGTGCCTCTATCTCAGCTTTCACTGTGCTGCATGCCCTGCAGCAGCCTCCCAGTGAGTACCTGCAGGTGCTGCACTGCTGCAAGGCTGGCAGTATGGCAGCAACCCCTGCTACATCCCTGGGTTCTGGGGAAGGCTCACTGAGTTCTGGAGCTCACCAGGTCCTGCCTGATGGTTTGCCTGATGCTGTGATGAAGGGTTGTGGGGTTGGTACAGAGGGGACCTATAAAACTGTAGGAAAGGCCATGGCTTTGGGTAGACCTGAGTCCCCTTAACTCACATGACATTGCTACCCTGCCTCCAGCCCTTATCCAGTCCCAGGACAGCCTGTGGTTTTTGGAGACTGGGAGAGATACTGGGGTCATGACTATCTGAGCTTTTAACATCCTCTTGCTCCCAGGGGACACTGCTGCATGTGCTCTGGGCCTGTGCAGTCACCTTTGCCTCCTGTCCCCTGTGCATCCTCGAGGCTACAAGTGTGCATGTCCAGAGGGCCTCTTCCTCCTGCCCTCGGGGAAGTGTGCAGGTGAGCAGGGTCTGGCTCTCTGGAGTGGTATACATCCATGTGGGAGTTGAAGAAGGGCCATAATGGGCTGTGGCTTTGGGATGAGGTCCCCAGCACACATCAGTGCTGTGACATTTCTCTCTCATTTCTCTCTCATTTCTGTCTTGGTTCATTCTGGTGACCCCATTCAGTATCCCTGGGGCCGTGCTCACACACTGCCCTTATGCTCTGCAGAGCTGTCCATCGTGTATGCATCAGGAAAGGCCATCTCCCTGGTGCATGTGGGCCCTGGAGCACACACCAAACTGGTGCAGGAGTGGCAGGAGCCCTTCCACCTGCAAGATGTTGACTGGCAGAGGTCAGTGCTCTATGGGACAGATGACCGTGGGACTCTCCTGCGTGTTGTGGGCTACCCTGGTTGGAGAGAGGCCATTGTGACTGGGATGCCAGGTGAGATCTATAGATAGAGGTAGAGGGCACATTTCCTTTCCTGATACTTCCTGATGCCTGAGGATCTCCTGGGTGCAGAGCATAGTGGTCTGAGCAGCCTGAGTGGTCTGTGCAGAGCACAGTGAGGCCACGTCGAGGCAGTGGGCAGCTGTACCCTGGGTTTAGGGTCTAGGGGCACTCAGGCAGAGGTGCAGGGTCATGGGACAGCCTCGTAACTGCTTGCCTGCTCTTGCCAAGTCTGCTCTGCCCGTGTGGACATCCGCTCGGGGGACCTGTACTGGCTCGCATGTAACCGGAGGGACATCGGGGTGATCCGAGCGTCTGACAAGGCTCCACGCATCCTGCACCGGGCTCGCAGCAGCATCCAGCACCTCTTCTTGGACTGGCAGCGTGACACTCTGTACTGGCTGGCCCGCGGGCAACCCCTGCAGGCGCTGAGCCTGGCAGGGGGTGCTCCGTGGGATGTCTGGAATGAGACATGGCCTGGAGACCTGCCTGCAGCCATGGACAGCAGAGCCTTCAGTGTGCTCTGGAGCTCAGCCCTGGGTGAGCCCTGCTGGTGTCTGAAGCAGGGAGGGGAGGTGGTGGATGTAGGAGGGGTGATCAGCCATGCCCCACATGCAGCAGTTCCCTGCCTGGGCAGTGGGATGCTCGTGGGGCAGACTCGGGACCCTGGCCTCAGCCATGAGGTCCCTGCCATAGCTGTGGGCTGTGGGGTGCAGGGTGAGCCATGGGGGGTGTGGGCAGGCACAGGTCCTGCCATGCCTCTGCCTCACAGGCCTGCAGGCGCTGAGTCTGACCAAGCGGCAAGCAGTCACCCTGGCACCCAGCTGGTCCCATGGCCTCGTGGCCACCTTTGAGCCGTACCTGGTGTCAGCAAATGGGACAGCTCTGCTGCTGTGGGACCGGAGGACGCTGGCCCTCGTGCTGTCCCTGCCGGCACCAGGTGTGCAGGGAGTGGTGGCCTTCGTGGGCTCAGAGCTGCAGGCTGGTAAGAGAGGCCATGGCTTTGTGCCTGGTGTTGCTGCTGTACCTGACGGGGCTGGGTGGCCCGTGCTACTCTGAGCTGCGGCAGGGTGCTGGTCATGTGGGGTGCTCTGGGAGGTACCTGGAGTGCAGGGAGGGTATGGTCCCAACAAATCCCAAATCCTCTGCCAGTGCCACCAAGCAAAGAGTCTGCCGTGCCACTCCTTCCACCTGTGACCACCACTGCGAGGACAACCACAAGCACCACTGCTGCTCGGCTTACCACCCCCACAACACCACCACCAAGCCAGACCAGCACTGCACTCCGCACTACTCCTGCACCAACCAGCAAGGCTACTACATCACAAACTACCACCAGACAGTCCACCACCTCTGCACCAACAACTGCCCAGACCACACTGACCAAGACTACCACTGTGCAGCCAGTCACCAGCACCACTCGATCTTTTACAACTAAGATCACTGCCCCACAGGCAACCACAACGACCCCACGCTCAAACAGTTCTGCACGGGTGGTGACACCTACCCTACCCCTCCAGTCCAGCACTGCACACCCCCTGACCCCCATTCTCCATCTGTCCTGTTCTCGCACGCATGTGCCCTGCCGTGATGGCACTGGGTGTGTGGCCCAGGAGTACCTGTGTGATGGGGAGAAGGACTGTGCAGATGGCTCTGATGAGGATGGGTGCGCCCAGCTCTGCAACACCCCAGGTAGGAGCCATTCTTCTGTCCCCTGTGCAAAAGGGATCTGGGTCACCCTGTGCCAGGCCTTCTGGCTGCTTCCTAGTGGGGTTTTTGGGACAGGGTCCTGGTAAAATCCTGGTAAAGTCTGATGCTTGTGATGTGACATACTGGTTCCTTCTGAGCTTGGCACTGGGCTTGAGGTGCTGTTGGAAAAGGATAGAGTTGATCTCACTGCTCATAGTGACCTAGATGTGGCTGAGTTGAGACTGCCACAATCACCTTGCTCAGGACCTAGGCTCCTGGAGATGCATTGTCCAGGAGAGACCAAGCCTTGTCCCTTGTGGGGCCTTTCTAGGTCACTGGAGGGCTAGCAGAGGGTCTGGGCACCTTGGCTGCCTTCTGCAGGCAGTGCAAAGCCCCTTGTCTCCCCAGGGGCCTTTCACTGTGCGAGCGGAGCCGTGTGCGTCGGGGCGGGAGAGCGCTGTGACGGGGTGCCGCAGTGTCCCGACGGCTCGGACGAGACGGGCTGCTGGACCCCCACGCAGGAGTGTGCCCTGCGCTGCGACGCTGCCACCCGCTGCATCCCCAGGAGCTGGCTGTGTGACGGCCATGCCGACTGCCTGGACAGCACGGATGAGCAGGGCTGTGGTAAGGCCCTGGGGCTGAATGGGATGGACTCTTGGGGTTGCCTGACCCACAGGCAGATGCACTAGGTTTCTTGTCCTGGAGCAGGCACTGCCCAGGGCTGCCTGCTGAGAGGATGGGGACAGTGCCCCTGCTCAGCCGTGGCCTTTGCCCACAGTGCTGAAGGAGTGCGGTCCCTCTGAGTTTTCCTGTCGGAGCGGGCAGTGCGTGGCCCTGGCCCTGCACTGCGATGGTGACCGTGACTGCCAGGATGGCTCGGATGAGGAGGGCTGTGCTGTGCCCCGGCCGCTGCTCTGCCGTGAGGGTGAGGTGACGTGTTCCCACAGTGGGGAGTGTGTGCCAGAGGCCTGGCGCTGTGATGGTGCTGCTGACTGTAGAGATGGCTCAGATGAGCAGGTGAGTGGAGCAGTGTGGACACAGCCTGTCCCCACTCAGGCCTGGGAGGGCAGGTAGCCTTTTCCACCCTCTGCCTTGCAGGGCTGCCCTTGGGAGGAAGAGCTGTGTGAGGACCAGCAGTGGGGCTGCTCCCGTGGCCGTGAGTGCATCCCCGATGTCTGGCGCTGTGATGGAGAGACTGACTGCACTGATGGCAGTGATGAGGCTGGCTGTGAGCAACACCTTTATTTTATTCCCTGTCTCACCCCGGGGTGGCTGGTGGGTGCCCAGCATGGAGGGAGATGGGTATGTGTCTGTGCTGAGATTAAGGGCCCATGTGCTGGCTGTGGCTGCCTATTCCAAGCAGCTCCAGGTCCTGAGTAGCTGTTCTCCCTGCAGGGACCAGTGGCCTTTGGATTAATATAGCCTGAAGCCAGGCTACTGGCACAGCTCTGGCTGCAGTGAGCTCTGAGCAGCCTCTGGGAGCAGCTAAATCTGCCCCAAATGAGCAGAAGGAGGTGGTGGATGAGGCTCAGGGCAGCCTTCCCCCCATGTCCCCGCAGGCCACCCTGCTCCTTGCCAGAGTAATGAGTACCCCTGTGGGCTGGGGTCCTGCCTGAATGCATCCCTGGTGTGCAACGGCCGGCAGGACTGCGCGGATGGCTCAGACGAGGGCGGGAACTGCTCTGTGCCCTGCCAGCGGTCCTGCAGTCATCTCTGCTACCCCTCGCCCCAGGGCCCTGTGAGTGCCAGCAGCCCTGGGGCAGGGGCTTGTCATGCCATGATGCCCTGCTCCAGCTGCAGAAGGGAGCTTCATGTCCCCAGGGTGGGCAGCTGATGGTTCTTTTCCCCCCAGCGGTGCTGGTGTGGCCCAGGTTATCGCCTTGCTGCGGATGGTCTGTCCTGCATGGACATAGACGAGTGCACGGAGTGGGACAAGGGAGCCTGCAGCCAGACATGCCTCAATGCTCCGGGGTCCTACAGCTGTGGCTGTCTCCCTGGCTACCTGCTGGAGCCTGATGGCCACACCTGCAAACTCACTGGTAAGTCCTGGGGTGGCCAAGCAGCGCTGAGGTTGGCCCTGGCCCTCTAAGATACACTGGGAGCTGGTGGATACTTGTCCTCCTGCCCATGGGAAACCTCATAGTCCTGTGGATGAGCTGGGTCCCAGCAAGCTCCAATGCCTGTGAGTGCTGTGTCCTTTGCCTGCATGTGCTGGGACCGTGGGACCATTAGTGCTGAGCAGGGTCCGTATGGCTCTGTGTTACCCCAGGACCAGAGCCCAAGCTGCTGGTGGCTGTGCAGTCCGAGGTGCTGTCCTATGGCCTGCGGAGTGGCCATGAGGAGGTGGTGCTGGCCACTGACAAGGATCGTGTTGTCTTCTCACTCGACTATGACTTGGTGGAGAGGAAAGTCTTCTGGATGGACCTGGCCACAGAGAGCATCCGCTGGCAGGACCTCAGCTCGGGAAAGAAGGGCACATTGGTGAAAGGTAGGCTGTGACAACATGGCTGGCCTCCCCCACTGTGCAGTCTCCAGGTTGCAGAGGGGTGCCAAGCTCTGATCCCTTATGTGGAGAAACACTAGTGGGAGCAAGGTTGGGAGGAGCCAGAGCTTCTGGGATGGAGGGATCTGGGCTGGGAGCATTATGCCAAAGGGCTGTACAGTTGTCACCCCACACAGGTGCTGCCTCTTGAATGCATTTCAGGTGTGAGATCAGACTGTATAGCAGTGGACTGGCTTGGGAGAAACCTGTACTGGACAGATGGGGTAGCAGGGCAGGTTCTGGCTACTCGTTTGGGGGCTGCCTGGCAAGGGATACCAGAGTACACTGTGGTGATGGATGGAGACCTGGACCAGCCCCACTCCCTGGTGCTCCAGCCTCTGGCAGGGTAAGTCTGGGACAAGAGGACATGAGGACCTCCTTACCATCCCTGCCCTGCCCCATTTTCCTCTGTGGAGGCAGATGAGAGGCTGGGGAAGAGGGAGGATGGCCTCACCTTGGTGCTGTGGGGACTGCATGACAGGAGAAGAAAGAGCCCAGATACCTGTCCCTGCCCTGCATGGAGCTCTCAATGCACCCATGATGAGATGGGAAGCTCCAGGCTGCTTTTCTGGGCTGCCTTGGTGCTGGGTTGATGCTGTGTCAGGTCCATAGGTTCATACCTGCCTTCCCACTAGGCTGATGTACTGGTCAGAGGTGGGGAGCCACTCACGGCTGATGGAGGCCAGCATGGATGGGAGTTGGCGGCACGTGCTGCTGGCCCAGGGACTGGGCTGGCCCACAGCACTGGCCCTCGACCTCCCCACCCAGAGGATCTTCTGGCTGGATGAGAAGCTGGGCAGTGTCGGTTCTGCACGTCTGGATGGCAGCGGTGTGAAGGTGTGGTGGGGCACTGGTGGTGGGCTCTGATGGGGACTGGGATGGGCACTGACAGCCTCTCTGACAGGTCCTGAAGCTGCACTGGGTCCGGAGCCCCTTTGCAGCAGCTGTGTGCGAGGGGCAGCTCTACTGGTCGGAGAGGAAGACATGGTCCGTGCAGCAGGTGGACAAGGCCAGCGGCAAGAACAGGACTGTGCTGCTCAAACGGCACGGGCAGCCCCATGGCGTCCAGGTACCTTCTTGGGGAAACCCGAGCCCTGCTGTGGCAGCTCTGCTAATCTCCCATCCTGCACAGTACTGCTGTCCTCTGAGCGAAGAGGCACTGGGAGCTATACCCCCATCCCAGTGGTCTTTGAGCAGCAGTCTCTGTGGCCAAGTGTCTCTGGTCCCCTGGGACCATCTCTGCCTCACCATCCTGCCCTGAGCTGGGCTGCGTGTGGGCCCTGGGAGCACAGTGTGCTGTCAGTCGTGCTCAGCTCTGCCGGCGCGTGCTGACGGAGCTGAGGCTGAGCCCGCTGTCCCGCAGGTGATGCACCCAGCCCTGCGCCCCGTGGCCCCCAACCCGTGTGAGGCGCGCGGCTGCTCCCACCTGTGCCTGCTGAGCGCCAGGCACACGGGGCAGTGCCGCTGCCCCGCCGGGCTGATGCTGGCCGCCAACGAGACCACCTGCCTGCCCATCCGTGATTCGGCCTTTGCCCTCCTGGTGTCACCGGCAGCTGTGGCACAGGTACCGCCCTCTGGAACCAGCCCTAGGGGCTGCTGTTCTTGCCACTGTCGGGGAAGAGGGGTCCACATCCTAGTGCTGCCTCCTTCCTCTAGGTCTACCTGAAGGACCTGCCCACATCAGCTGGATCCCAAGGGCTTCCCCCACACCGGGCCCTGCCTTTGGCCAAGGTGAGCCGCCTGACAGCAGTTGACTACGCAGTGAAAGACAAGAGTTTGTACTTTGCAGAAGTGGGAGGCAATTCCATTGGACTGCTGCGCCTGAAGGACTGGGGACGGCTGTCCTGGAAGAAGGCAGTAGCTGTGGAGGGCACGGTGACATCCCTGGCCTTGGACTGGCTGAGTGGGAACCTTTACTGGATTGGGGGCCAGCCACCCACCATCCATGTGGCAGCTCCCAGGGGGCGGTGGGTCCTGGCACTACTCAGCGAGGGGCTGCAGGGTGCTGCCTGGCTGGCACTGTGTCCTCGTGCTTCCACCATGTGCTTTGTCACAGCAGCTGGCAGCCGTGGGCGTGGTCCCGTGGTGGAGTGTGCGGCCATGGACGGCACTGGCCGCAGAGCGGTCTGGAGGAGAGCCCGAGCTCCCACTGGCCTTGCCTTTGGGGGTGCTGGCACCAGGCTGTACTGGGCAGACCAGGGTGAGTGAGGATGGAGCCGTGGCACTGCGGTGCGGTAGCAGTGGTGGAGGCACTCAGTCTGCAAAGCACAGCCTGGCACAGCCCTGAGGGGCAGCCTGGAGCCCTCTCTGTCACCACACTGATGCCTCTCTGCCTGTGCCTTGCAGAGCGAGGAACCATCAGCAGTGTTGAGCTGGATGGATCCCGCTTCCAGCTGGTGCGGGAAGGGCTGCATGGTCTCTCACTCTTTGCCATAGGAGAAGGCTTTCTGCTCTGGAGCACGACCTCAACCAATGGTAGGTCTGTCTGCTGTGCTTTGCCCAGCTCCTCCTGCTGCACTAGGACATGGGTTCTGCCAGTCCCCGTGGGGTGCAGGCTTGCCCCTCTGTGGGGTCAAGGGCAAGTTAGGGGACCCCCCACCTCCCAGCTCAGGTACCCTTGTGGGAGGAGGTGGAACAGTGCTGACCCCATGTGTCTCCAGGCTCCAGCAGGATCTGGCACAGCCGGCTGGAGCAGGCTGAGAACTGGTGGTTCCCGATGGAGCAGGAGCTGGTAGCCATGAGGATTTACAGCCAGTTCTCACAGGAAGGTGGGTCTGGGACTGCCCCAGCCCAGGGCATCTGCAGGGTTCAGCTGTGCCTTGCAGTGGCCGTGCCAACCAGCGCTGTTTTGGCAGGCACCAATGGCTGTGCAAAGAGCAATGGGGGCTGTGCCCAGCTCTGCCTGCCCAACCCTGCAGGGCGGCAGTGCCGCTGCTCTCCCGGGTACCACCTGGTGCACGGGGCAGCGTGTGCGCTGGCACCGCCTTGCCCCGCCCCGCTGCAGGCCTGCCCCGACCTCCAGAGCTGCATCTCCAGAGAGCAGGTCTGTGATGGGCGCCCCGACTGTGCCGACGGCTCCGATGAGTCTGACTGTGAGTGCCCACCCACAGCCTGGCGTGCCAGGGTCCTGGGCATGGGACAGCCTGCCCAGGCTCGCCCACTTTGGCAAGGGGTCTTACCTGAGTCTCTGCTGATCCATGCCCATCTCTCCAGGCACCTCAGTGAAGGTGGGGACGCAGGTCCCTGCAGTGGCACCATCAGGAATGTCCCACGTAGAACAGGAACCGGTCTCATCCATAGCTGCACCCCAGCCTCGGCAGCCTCACCCCAGCCTATCTGCAGCCCCTGGCCCCCAGGAGCACGGAGAGCCCTTCGTGGTGCCCCCCAGCACGGAGGAGGTGCTGGGGGCTGTGCCCTGCAGCAGCGAGACGTGCAACCTGCGCGGGGACTGTGCCATCGAGGCTGGCCGAGTGACGTGCCACTGCGCCCTGGGCTATCGTGGCGACTACTGTGAGGAGGCCGAGGTGCAGCCCCTGGCAGGACCCATTGTGCTGGGGGTGGCCGTGCTCCTGCTGCTGGCTGCTGCTGCTGTGGGGGCCCTAGCCTACATGCGGAGGCGGGACAGGCGGAGGAGGTGAGCGCTGGGGCTGCACTGGGCCGGGTACAGCTGGGTCTAGAGAGGGACAGGGTCTCCTTGCCCAGGGACAGTGTGGAGTCCTGATGCACTCCCGGGTTATATGGGAAGCTGCAATCACCCCAGCAGGCTGTTAGCAGGGGTTGTGGTAGGACTTTGGGATCTGCCCCATCTCTAGGAGTTGGCCATGCCATTCTCGCTGTGCATTTTTCCCTCTCCAGGACCTCGAGCACTGCTTCCACTCGGGTGCTGACCCTGTACCACCGTGAAAGTGATCCAGAGGAAGAGGATGAGGAGGAGGAAGAGCTTCCCCCCAAGAGTGATACATTTGTGAATGAAGCTTATGAAGGGAAAGAGGTGAGTAGCATCTGGAGCAGGCCCTGCTAGGGACCCCTGCAGTGCCCCAGGGCCCAGTGCTGGCATGGTGCCCACTCCTGAAGCAAGCTCTGCCCTCCTGCTGAAGGAGTGGGGCAAGACCAACAGTGCCTAGAGTCTGACAGGGCTGTCCCACTCTGCCTGTGGCAGAGTCCCACACCCTGTGCTAAGGTGTGGGGTGGGCTTGGAGAGGTTGGGTCAGACTCACCCCTGATACACCCATCTGTGATTTCTGCAGGAGCTGCCAGCCCTGCTGAGGAAAGGACCATCTCACATCAACACCGTAATTTCATAAAGGAACGTTGTGCAGCATCTCTTATGCCTTTGTGGTTTGTGTGTGGGCTGGGGAGGGGAGGTTGGTTTGCTCTTTCTAGATGTCTAAGACCTAGGGAACGTAAGAATGCAGACAAAAAACGTTTGGGAGGTTTATCAGGAAGTCTCCAAGTCCAACACACTCTCTGAGACTGTCCCTTGAGTACTGTCCCTCTGCAGCAAGGTTTAGCTTGCTGACCAGGGTGCCTTGGGCTCATCTGGTATAAGAATCTGGCCAAATAACTGCAAGGAAGCTGGCTTGGCTCTTACCTTGTTATGCAGGGGGCTGAGAAGGATTTTATAGTGGAGTTCTGACCTCCTGAGTGTCCCTTACAAACCAGTGAGACCAGTTTTACCACCTCACACCAAGCTAATTTTGAAAGGGGAAATAAAATGCTATTTTTTTTCCTCTGTGATCTTCCTCCCCCCACCCTCCCCACTCCACCCTGAAGTGGCTGTGCTCCAGGAGGGAGAAATCTCTTCAAGAGCTGATTTTGACCATGGGCAAGAGCTGATTTTGACCATGGGGGGAAAGTCCTTTGGGAAAGTGCTATAAAAGCTAGCTGTTGCCTTTTACAGACCTTTTCTCCCTGCTTCAGGCAAAACACAGGGAAGCTGGGTGCGCCATGCCCGCTGGCTCTCAGCCCAACCTGCCTGGCAGAAAGCCCATAACTATCCCACAGCACAAACGCATTGCTTTGAATTTATTTTGCTTTTTTCCCAGTCCTGAACTGGGCAGAGATGTGAGACAGGTGCTCCCCTCCCCTACTGCCCGCTCTGAAGGTTACACACTTCTGACCTGTATGTTGTTTACATGGGAGCACCAAAGCTCTCTCTGCCCAAGCTGCTGTGCATGGTACAGGAAGATGAGGTAAAAGCAGCACAAAGGGACTGGAGCTACCTCTGGTTCCCAATCCAACATGGCTTTGGCACAGTTGTAGATTCTGGAGCACAGCAGGCTTTTGATGAAGTTGCAAATATTCAAAACAGGTCCTTGGTCTCATTTCCAGCAAGAGAGAACCCAAAGGGGTTCAGAGGGGCCCCAGGAGAAGGGCATGGCTTGTAGGGGCAGGGGCCAGCACTGCTCTTGATGCCAGGGAGCTGACTGCTGTCCCAGTGCTGGGGCTACAAGTCAGAGTCACAAGGTGGGCTTCTCCCCCAGCGCTGTCCATCCTTCTCATCCTCCAGCACGTCCCAGGGATTGTTGTAAGCTCTACTGGAGCCCGAGCCAGCCTCTGTCACAGGGGTGGGGGCCAATTTGGGAGCTCTGCGCTCCTTGCAGCAGTGATGGAAGCTGAGGGCGAGGGCCAGCCCTCCCAGGATTTCCAGACAGCTTCCCAAATAGCTCAGCACCAAGCTGTAGCCTACGGTCAGCGTGCTGCCAGGCGGGGCAGGCAGTGCCCACAGCTCCTGGGTGTACCAGGAGCTGGGCACGAGGCTCATCAGCCCGGAGAGGAGCAGCACCAGCCCTGCCACGCCGGCCACCAGGTGCCGGGGCTCGGGCTGCCAGCAGCGAACACCCAGGGCAGCCACCACCAAGCCCACCAGGGTGACCACCAGCGAGGAGGGCATCAGCCCTTGGGCCACCCGCACGGGCACCTGCTCAAAGTAGCCCAGCTCGTCGGCCTGCCCGCAGAGGCGGTCGTGGGTGCTCTGCCGCTCCCTGCATATGTCCCAGATGCCCTGCTCCCAAATGACGTCCATGGGCTGGTCAGGTACGAGGCTCACCTGCCTCCAGCTGGGTGCCAGCGTGCCCGTGAGTGTCAGCAGGAGCCCGCAGGGGCACAGCACCAGCCCCACGATCATCTCCGCCGGCGTCCGCATGCTGGGGACGGGGGTGAAGCGGGATCCGGAGGGCTCCTGCTCGCCCGAGGTCCGCGGGAGCTCCGGGGCTCGCTGGACAGGAGCTGTGGCACCGGTGCGGGCAGGGCGGGGGTCCCGCGGCCGTGCCGGAGCCCCTCAGGCCGTGCCGGAGCCCCTGAGGCGGGCAGCCCGCGGAGCCGCCCCAGCCCCGCCCGGCCCGGCCCGGCCCGGGCCTGGGGAGGTGCGGACAGGAGGCGGTGCCGGCGGGCGGGGCCCGGCCCGGGCAGGGCTGGCCGGCACCTGCGGCGGGGACAGCGCCTTCCAGGGCTGCGGAGCCCGCGGGGAGCGCCGGAGCTCCGGCCCCGCTGTCCCCTCGCAGGTGGCGGGATGGGGGCCGTGCTCGGGCTGCTGGGGCGGCGTAGGACCCTGTTACAGCTCCCTCCGTTAGCTGCATGCCAGCTTATTTTGCTATCGAATTAGCTAACTAATTAATTAAAATAATTAGGATGAAATGCTGGCAGATCTCACATTTGGTAACTGGCCCAA
Source organism: Melozone crissalis (assembly GCF_028551555.1). Lineage (NCBI taxonomy): Eukaryota > Metazoa > Chordata > Aves > Passeriformes > Passerellidae > Melozone > Melozone crissalis. The sequence continues at coordinate 38,500,180 of NW_026535784.1, read as the reverse complement.
TAGACCTCCCCATCTCCCTGTCCTTCAGGGAGAGCTCCTGAGCTAGCCCTGCTCCTGCCGTCCCACGCTGCGCTCAGACGGCACCCGCAGCAGCCTGGCTCTGGGCAGGAAGAGTCCCTGGGATGTCCACTGAGACGGGTACGGGAAATCACCACATTTAAGAACTCCAGTGTGGGATTTTGAGCCCCAAAAAGCACTCGTCTTGGGCCTCGCCAAATTTCCCTGAGTTTCTGCCAGTCACACTGAGCCCAGGAGAGGGCAGCATGCTCTATGGATGGATTTGGGGTGAGCAACGCCGGCTGAGCTGGAAGGCTGGCTCTGTGTGCGCCCCACGGCGTCTTTGCGCTGCTGGTTGCTGGCCTTGGAGGGAGGAAGGAAAGCCTTCCGTCCGGAGGGCTGCCTGGGGCTGTGCTGGACCAGCTGTCCCCGCCTCCCTTCCCCACTCCTCCATACCACGGCTATTTCCCGAAGTCCTGAAGCCCTTCAGCTCTCTGGGTGTCAGATCATTTTGGGGAGGGATTTTGTAGTTGTTGAACCCTGGATCTTAGTCCAGCTGGAAGGCAGGGGTGGGTTGGACTCAGGCAAAGGCTCATGTCTCCAGCCACGTCTACAGAGCAGCCAGATGAGCCTAGCTCCAGAACAGGAACACCTGGCTTTGTGGTATGTAGCCAGTAGCTTGCTAAAACTTGGCACTCCTCATCTGGGAAACTAAGCTAGGGGTTACTGATTCCTTTCCTGTCCAATTAACTTCTGTAACTTTTACCCTACTCCAGCTACTGACTCTGTGCCAAGGCACTCACTACTGCCCTGGGAGCTGTGGGTCCAACCAACACACCAAATGTTGCTGGCCTGATGTGTTTCCTGAGTCTGCCTTCTGCCATGGGATCCCCACACAGGAACAGGTGCTGCAAGCCTGAAACCTTATATTCCTGGCTCTCTCGTGAGCTGTATCTGGACACCTTTCCATCTGGACACCAAGTGGAGGTTGGCTGTGAAATGTAGTGCTCCTGGAGGAGAGGGGGGCAGAGGGAAAGGGCTGGTAGAAAGCTGGGTGGCACAGTGCCATGGATGAGTGCCTATCAGTGCCCTTTGCCTCCTGCCCGCTCAGGAGGCTTTTACCAAGGTGACAAATCACAGCTTGGTGGCAGTGCTGTCAGGTGTAGCAGTGGTTGCCCAGGGATCATCCAAGCCAAGCTGTGAGCAGATGATAGCAAGCCCTGAGTCCTGCATGGCTGGCCAGGACTTTTCTACCCATCCCAGAAGTGTGCCAACCCTGATGGAAAGGGAGGAATTCTCCATTTTGTTGGATTTGCCCACATTTTACCCAGAAAGGCTAAGAAACCTAGAGGGTAATACCCACCCTAGGCTTTGCAATGCCTACCCTAGGATCCCTCTCTTGCAGCACCTTTCTTTTTCTCTTATCTGTTCCTCCAGCAGTGCTGTGCCCCTCTTGCCCTTGCTCATGCAGGCTGGAGTCTGGGAGGTGGCCAATCCTTGAATCTGCAGCTGCAGAAGAAGCTGGATCCCAGGAGTATCACAATTATGCACCAGGGCAGGTTTAAAAACCTGGGCCTTTCCAATTTATTAATAATGCCCAGGAGGGTGCATTCTGCCCTTTGGGCTGATGCCCAGGCTCCTGGCTGTGGGACAATGATAAGCAGATTAGGTGATGTGGCCCTGATGCTGGATGACCTGCCCTGAGTAAGCCTGGGGAAGGAAATGGGATTAACAGAGCTGTTTCCCGTTGCCACAAAGTTATAGATTGTTCATTTCTTCTCTTTTACTTTCTAATGAGGTGGTATGAAAAGAAATTCAAAGAAGTGCCTGGCCCTTTCCAAGCTCTGGGGAAGCATTTAAAGCCATCTGGCCTCAGAGATAAAATGGTCTGGCTGAAACTGCTTTCCTTCCCACATTGCCCTAGCTACTGAGTGGGAAAAGCCACCTTACTTGGTGTTTCCTACTTCTCCAACACTGTGACTTAGTTTTTTCCTATGCTGTCACAGTCATCTCTTTAAGAATGTGATGGAAACTTTATCCAGGCCTGGTTGACTTGGCTTGCATTTTATTACTATTTTTTAATACCCCCTTGTAAATTGGAAGAGTAGCAGAAGGCCTTGAGCTAATCGGACCTGGAAAAGTTCTAGGGCAGGATAGTCAGAACTTGATTCCAAGGAAGAAATATTTTTTTAAAATTCCATGATGAGGTATTTAGTGTTGAGTTGCTTCTTCCAGCCTCAGATAGCCTGCATCACTGAAGGCTGGGAATGAATTCAGGGCAATATTCCTGTGTTCAACCTCTTCCCTGCCTCTCTAGCTGTCTGCTTCCAGCCACTGGTGGTGATGGCACCCCAGACTGGACAAGTACTGGCATCTCTTAGTTGACAGTGTGAGGTCATTGTGGATAGGACCAGTAGCTTTTGGGTTACCCCATTGTCACAGCAGCTGAGCAGGATTTGCCTGATGCCAGAAATGGCCAAAGAACACATGCACACAACAATCTCCACAGCTTCCTATGTGATTCGTAGTCTGATCAGACTTCTAGGCCCAACTGAGCTTTCAAAATGTGGCTCTGGAGAGAAGAGCTTCCCTGCACAAAGTTAGCACTGCCCCTCCATTGTTGGCACTGAGACTTGGGGACAGGGGGGTCCTTTTCAAGGAGGTTACTCTGACTCCCTTCCTCAGCAGCAGCAGGATCTCTCAGCATCCTGTTTGCTGTGTGGGGAACAGTTGGGGCCAGGGCTGTTTAGCAGGAGCCTGCAGCTGGTAATTCCTGTTTACATCCCACTGACCCTGGGGCTTTGCCTGTGTCATATATGGCAAGATGCCCCCATACCAGCACAGATTCTGCGTGTCCTGCAAGTTACACTGTACCTGATTCCTTCTTGGGTTCAAAGTGGGCTTGGCCCATGCTGGACACCAAGCCATGAGGCTGCCAGGTCTGTGGACATGCGTTGTGCCACCCTGGGTTGCTCTGTGATGGCAGGTAGCCAGCAGGCACAATAGCTACCCCTGGCTGTGTATCATTTATCCCCTCTCTCACCTGAGGAGAATTCGCTTTGCAGAGTGTGGCAGTCACCTGTGTCTTGCCTGATGTAGGAGATGGGAACTGGCTGAGAACAGTGCCCGTGCAGGCAGGACCTGCACTTAGGGGGCTGCAATTTCCTCTGGTCTAGACACTTGTATAGCTCCACTATCCATCTGTGTTTACCTTTCAGTTTAAACCCTAAATCCCTGCAGGCTGAGATCAAAGCACGATGGCTCAAACAGTCCATGCTGTGCTTTTTAGCATTAGACCTGGTTGTCTAAGCTTCTCCTCAGTCTCCATCCCAAAGCAAAATTTCCTTAGCCAGGTGTCCAGGTTGAATTTTTTTGTTCTTTTTTTGCTACTTTCAATTTTGCTACATTATATAACAAATACATTCAATTTTGCTACTTTTTCCTCTAGCATTTCACATGGGACCATTTCTAGGAGCGCAAACTGAAGATTCTCCTTGCTCTCAAGCCATGGCCCCTGCAGCATGTGATTGCAACTGGAACACGCTCTGCATTGTGCTAACAGCTGCAGTTGCAATGGGCTTCTCCCAGCCCAGCTCCCAGCTTCCTCCCTGGACACACACACTGCTGTCTTTGTGCCTGCTGGGAGGCCAAGGATGAGTCCCAAGCAGGACAGGCTCTGTGATCCCCCTGGCTGGTTGAATGTGGAAGAGAGATCTGTGTGTGCTCCCCAGAGCTCCCAGCAGGCAGCTCCCTGCCCCAGCTATCCAGCCTTTGTGGTGGCACTCCGATGAGCAGATTCATCAGCCTTCCACTTGCCCATTGACCTGCCCCCCTTCCAGGCTGGCCATAGTGGTAGCAGCAGCCCTGAGGATGCACTCCAGAGGGGTTATCTGAGAGCAGGGATGTGTTGGGCATTGAAGGGCTTGCAAGCACCCATACTGGCGGGTCTCACTTCAGGGCTGTGACCCAGGAGTGGCTTAACATACCCAGGCCTGTAGCCATTGCAGTTTTGGCTGTTCCCCCTGCTCAAAATTCGGTGTGAGGGAGCTGCAGTTTGGGGTCAGCATCCTGTAATGCCTGCAGGGAACAGTAAATCCATCAGTGAGCACTGAGGCTGTTCCTGCTCTCTTTCTGCAGCCCAGCTGTGAGTCTGAGCACTATTCAGACTGGATTCTGGGAATGAGCTGTTGAAAGCCTTATTAGATGCCCCCCAGGTATTCACTCATCTGTTAACCTTGCTCACTTTCTAAACTGCTGCACTTGGACTTGCCAGATTGCCCAGTGCTGCTTTCAGTTCCGAGAATGATACAAAAAGCATTTTTGCAGCTATATCTATTTGTGTCTGACTCAGTCCTGAAGTGGTTGGGAGTAGTTTAGACACGAAGCTCTTGTGCTGGGTTTTGGAGGTGCAGCCCTTTTCAGACAGGAGTAAGAGAGCAGTTAAAGCTGTGTCTGGCTGTGGAAACTGCATGTTTGTCCAGTTCCTGGGCCACAGATCTTGCAAGTTAAAGGGCAAAGCTAATGCTTGTGGGTGCACAGCATGTTGCAACTGGCAAGGCAAAAAAAGTGCTCCATGATGGAGGTTCATCCCATTACACTGTAAATGTGACTCATCTGCAGGGACTTTGATCTCCCATTGGGCTGAAACACCTGAAACCAAAGGGCAGATGGCTTATACATGTGCCTTGATGTATTTGCTGGGAGTTTGGTCAGCTTTGTGGGCCAAACCACTGGACATATGGCCAAGGCCACAGTGGAAACGACCTGCTTAAACCTTTCCCCTTGAGAAAGCCCTGGGTGGGAGACAGCTGTGCCCTGTGCCTGTTCTGGAGGCTGAGAAATTGTGCAACTTCTAGTATATGGGAATTCGTTCTAATAGTTCTGCATGGAGAGATAGCTGGATCTTGCTCCTGTGTTATTTCATTGAGTTACAGAATGTTTTGGGTTGGAAGAAACCTTCAAGATCATCTACTTGCAACCTCCCCCACCATGGGCAGGCACCTCTTACACTAGACCAGGTTGCCCCAAAACCCCATCTAATCTAGCCTTCAACACTTTCAGGGATGAAGCATTCACAAATTCTCTGGGCAAACTGCTCCAGTGACTCACCACCCTCACAGTACAGAATCATAGAATATCCTGAGTTGAAAGGCAACCACAAGGATTATCCAGTTCAGCTACTGCCCCTGCACAAGACAACCTCAAGAATCACACCATGTGCCTGAGAGCATTGTCCAAACACTTCTTGAACTCTGGCAGGCTTGGTGCTGTGACCCCTTCCCTGTAAAGAATTTCTTCCTAATATCTAATCTAAACCTACACTCTTTCAGTGTAAAATCATTAACCCTTGTTCTACCACTACATTCTCCCATAAAATATTCCTCTCCAGCTCTCTTGTAGGCTCATTTAGGTACTGGAAGCTGCTGTAAGCTCTCCCCAGAGTTTTCTCTTCTCCAGGCTGAGCAACCCCAGCTCTCTTAACCTGTCTTTGTAAGAGAGATGCTCCAGCCCTCCTCTGGACCTCCTCTGGACTTGCTCCAACAGGTCTATGTCCCTCTCATGCTGGAGGTCCCAGAGCAGGATGCAGCACTCCAGGTATGTCAGAACTCAATACATCCCTCCGGATGTCCGGAGTTGCCGAGGAGCCCGCCGGGAGGCTCGGAGACCCTGGCATGCAGCCCAAAACACCTGGGGATTTGATTATGACCCCTGGAGCAAGTTACCAGCTTTGTATGAGGACCTGAAAGTCACAGAACTTTGAATAGTATAATAATAAAATTATCACAGGGTGAAAATGTAGATTTAAGGATTTTTGGTATGGGTGTTATGGGGACAAGATGGAGGAACTTGGATGTGTCTAGCCTTTCTTCTTCTTCTTCTTCTTGATTTTCTGCAGTGATGTTGGCACTTTGGGGTTGGTTTAGAGTAGAAGTACACTGTCTAACATAGGTGATAGGTATTGCGAATGAAGTGTAAATATGTTATACGTAGTTTGTAGTATAAAAGGACAACACCACCTCGGGGGCGGTCAGGGTGCCTGTGGCTGCCCTGCTGAGCAGATCTCAGCTGGGCAGAAAGAAAATTTAATAGATAAGAATTAATAAACAACCTCAAGACCGAAAAGTGAAGAGTCCAGACTCGTTCTTCAGCTGCATGGGCCGAAACAGAGACATCCCAAGCATCTCGGGGCAGCAATTAACAACAGCAACCCAAGACAGGCAGGGTCTCACTAAAGTGGAGTAGAGGCACAGAATCCCCTCCCTTGCTCTGCTGCCCACACTGCTTTGAATGCAGCCCAGGACAAGTTGGCTTTCTGGGCTGCAAGGGCACATTGAAAATCATGTTCAGCTTTTTGTCCACCAAAATCCCCAAGCTTTTCTCCTTTGTGCTGCTCTCAATCTATTCTCTACCCAGCCTGTATTTGTGGTTGGGATTGCCCCAACCCAACTGCAGGATCTTGCACTTAGCCTTGTTGAACAGCTCAAGCCTGCCCAGGTCTCTCTGGATGGCATCCCTGCCCTGCAGCTTGTTGGCCACACCACACAGCTTGTTGTCATCTGTGAACTTGCTGAGAATGCACCTGATCCCCCTGTCCCTGTCACTGACAAAGACATTGAGCAGCTCTGGTCCCACTGAGACCACCTAACACCACTTGTCACTGGTCCCCACTTGGACATTGAACAGATGACCACAGCTCTTTTAGTGCCACCACACAGCCAATTCCTTGTCCACTGAGTTGTCCATCTGCCAAATCCACATCTCTCCAGTTTAGAGACAATTATGTTTTGTGGGACAGTGTCAAATACTTTGCACAAATCTGAGTAGACTATGTCAGTTGCTCTTCCCTTAGCCACCAACACTGTAACCCTTTCACAGAAGGCCACCAAATTTGTCAGGCATAATTTGCCCTTACTGAAGCCATGTTGACTGTGACCAATCACCTTATTATTTTCTATGTCCCTTAGCATAGTTTCCAGGAGGATCTGCTTCATGAGCTTGCCAGGCACCAAGGTGGCACTGAGAGCTTGTAGTTACCTGTGTCTTTCTTATTTCCTTTTTTAAGTCAGTCAGTGGGTGCTTCACCAGACTGCCATGACTTCTCAAATATGATGGATAGAGGCTTAGCCACTTCTTCTGCCAATTCCCTTTGCACCCACAGATGTATCTCATCAGGTCCCACAGACTTGTGCAAATTCAGGTTTCTGAGATGTTCTCAAACCATTTCTCCTAGAGCCAGTAGTTCCTCATTCTCCCAATCCCTGCCTTTGACTTTTGCAAGTTGGCTGGTGTGGCTGGAGCACTTGGCAGTGAAGACTGAGGCAAAAAAATCATTGAGTACCTCAACCTTCTTTATGTCCTGGGTAATCAAGACTCCCATTCTCCCTTTTATTACTGATGTACCTATACAAGCTCTTCTTGCTGCCCTTGACGCCCTGGTCAGGTTTAATTCCATCAGGGTGGGCAGTTCTTAATCTGATTCCTGGCTGCAATTTACCTGTATTCCTCGCAGGCTGCTTGGCCTTGCTGCCACCCTCTGTAACCTCCCTACAGGAGGGTTTGAGTTTGAGTTTGTCCAGGGGCTCCTTGTTCATTCACATGGGCCTCCTGGCATTTTTGCCAGTCTTCCTCTTTGTTGGGATGCATTGCTGTGGAGCTTGCAGGTGGTCATCCTTTAATACTAGTCACCTTTCTGCCCCTCTTCCCTTCAGGCCCTACAAAGCAGATCCCTGAAGAGGCCAAAGTCTGTTGTGGCCAACATGTGGGACCCAGTATTTGGCCTTGTCATACCTCAGCCCCTCAACCCAGAGCCTTCCTACCAGCAGATCCCAAGTCCCACTCCCTCCGTGGGGTGGACTGATCCAATTTCAAAGTGTTTTATTCTGACTTGAATTGAATTTCATCTGGATCATGTCAAATCCTGTCTTTGCCAGGTCTTTAAGGTCATCTGATGGGTTTACTTTCTAGCATTCCTCTGGCTTTGTTTTCTTTAACATTTTCCACAATATTTCTAACACAGTGTACTGTGATTTCTAACCCACAGTATGGAAGCAGTGAATAGTATAAAAGCCAGGACCATTTTCCTGCGGTTCCTTTTTGTATATTTCTTTCTAGTCTGACTGTAAGCCAGGAATAGCTCTTGTAAAGGTGCTTTATTTGCTCTAATTTTACATCCATCTTTCATCTAGATGGTATTTCCCTTTCTGACAAGAAGTCTGAATGGGATAACACAAAGTCCTTCATGGAGGTCAAAATTTTCACATCTGCTGCTTACCCTTTATCTGCCAGATCTTTGAGAGAGAAAATTTAAATGGTTTGGTATAAAATAGTTCTTAAGAAATGGCATTATTCCCTTCTCAGTCCCCATACTAGCCCCTTGGTGCCTCTGAACTAATCCTTTGTGTAGCTCAATTTTCTAGACACTGAATTATGGATCTATAACTCGACTTCAAGCCTTTTAAATAGGATGCTGTACTCATTCTGTGCCATTTCCTTGTTTCCAATCCAGAAGGTCTTGGAGAGTATGGCTTGGGAACTGAAGACAGCTTCTCCTCTGATAATGATGTTGCTGTAGCTCATACACATTTCACCTGGCTGAAAATTCAGGAACCTCTTCTTTAACAATCTTGCCTCATTTCCCGACTCCTTTCTCTTCATCATTAAGGCTGAATGCTGGGGCAGGAGTTTGGCTGTGGGTGCCTAAGAGAGAGACTGCAGTCACCATTTTATCTTGGTGGTTTGTGGAGGGTAATGGATCTCTTCAGTGAGATATTCACCTCTAGATTCAGCTTTTATGTGGAAGCTAAATGCACAAAAGGCAGCAGAGCCATCCGTTTCTTCCATGTGCTTTCCTCAAATGAATAAGAGTGATGTTCTTACCCACCTCTTGGTCCCTCCTCTTCACTTTCCCAGTGTTGCTTCTCATGTCCATCACATAAGCTGTCTCCTCACTGGAAGCCAACACAGAGCTAACTGGTTCAGTCTAAGGCCACCTGCAAATGTACAAGCTTTGCTAATTCTGAGATCTTTCCTTTGCTCTGTTTTCCCCCTCTCCCTCCCTTTTATAAAAAGCTGGTTGCAAGTAATTACTACTGTAGCACTGGGATTTTAGGGAAAAAAAATCTCCCCTAAGAGGAGAGGCAGCCCTGGGACAGCTCCTCAGAGCAGAGCTGGCCTGTCACCTCTGGGGTTTGGTAGTGTTGGTTAGACAAAACCACCGGGATTGCTCCAGCATTGGGAACAGTTTTGCTCCCAGAGGCACGCTGGACCAGAAACTGGGGAGGGCTCTTCCAGACGGTGCTGCCATGGGTCTGCAAAAGAAAATATTCAATCCATACCAAAGCTGGGTTATTTTCTCACATCAGGAGCACATCTGCACTGCACTTGGACACCACAGCCCTCTCTTTCTGCAAGGCAGCCCCATGTTACTCATAGGTACGACGGCAACGCAGCACATGCAGGAGAGCTGACCTTGCATTCCTCCCTCAGGCCTGTCCCTGCATTTGAAATTGCCTCACTGAAATGTCTGAACTTGCAACCTTGTTGCTGAGCTTCCTGAGCACCACAATTTGGGATTTAGTAGTAGGGCTGGGAATGCTTCCAACTTTTCCCATGGCCTGCACTGCCTGGATGCTCTGGGAGCTGGTGCCTGTTCCATTGCTCTATTGTCTTTGCTACTGCAGCAGTAATTAGGATAAGGTATAATTACAAAGTTTGCTCTGGGACATGTGCAAGGGCATTGAGCTGCATTGAAAAGTCCTCTGTGTTTTCTGCTCCTTTTAGTTCTGTGACAAATGCAGACTCTTTGGCTTAAAGTGGGAAGCCAGTGGCAATGTAGGTATAAGCTGGCACTAAGTTCTTCTTCATCCTACAGACCTTTCATCTGTCCTCTCCAAAGTAGCCTGTGGGTACTCAAGATGTGAAATATGGCAATTGTGAATGCAAACAAATTATTGTAGTTTAGGTGCTTGGTGGAGAAATAATGGCCAAAAAATCTGGAGACGTGTCCTGGAGGTCAGCAAGAGACGAAAGAAAAGGTAGTCCCATCTTTTGGAGACACCCAGGATTATCCAGGCAGCACCAGTGCCACCTGGCACAGAGGACTCACTGGGCATGTTTTGGGTGAGCAGAAGGTATCATGCAAGGATGGCTCAGCTTGGCTCCTCTAGCTTTTCGTGCCTGCCTTTGGAGGATGGAGTAATGGGCTTGCTCCCAAGGCACACCCCAAGTCAGACAGCAAAGAAGACCCATTTTTTTCCAGGAAGTTCACTGCAGACCTTGGAAAATATGGCAGTTTACAGCTTGGTCCCTGAATAAACTTGTGCATGTGTTTGCTAACTACCACTAGTACTCTTCCCTCAGCCCTCTGATTCACCCAGACCTACCTTGTTTTCACATACCAGCAATGCCTCCGGAACTGGGCAGTTATCAGAAGACAATGAATCACCTAAAACATCTGCTAACTCATTCTGTAGGAGCTCATCTTACTCATAGCACAAATTCCAACTCTCAGCTGCTCTGAAAATTTTTTACCCGCAATATATGCAGCCACTCCCGGTCACATTTTTGCCATCTCAGTGAGGGACACAGGCCCACATAGCTAGAAGACAAGGTCAGCAGCTGCACATCTCACAGGGAGACCAAGGATTTCCTTTCCACTCAGGAAGAGACTGGTACTCATCCCTGATGCTTGTTTTTAGAATTTTTTTTCAATGGCAGAGGTTCCTTTTGGTTCTGAGTTTTTTTGCTATAACACCAGACAGAGAATTCCACTTGATGGCTGCTGCCTCTAGTGCAATAATGTGCCAGCAGGCTTGTCTTAGCAGGGCTGACTTTTCAGAGAGATGTTCAACTTGATGTCAGATACAGCTGCAAAGCCAAACAGGATCCAGTTCTGATGCTGCTTTTTCTTCTACCTTGGCTGGATTGGCTCCTAGACTGCTCCATAAATCATTGTCCAGTGATAAAATACCAAGGGGGGCTGGGTTTGTCTGATGCTACTCTTGAGAATTCAGATCTTATCTCAGTAAACATAGCCCCTGGGACTTGAGGATCTTAAAGGTCTTTTTCAACCTAAACAATTCTATGGCCTTTATGCACCTTGGGTATTCTTAGGTAGGAATGTTATCGTGGGCCCTAGATGAGGCATAACAGTACTATCAAATGGTTCTGTTCCATGAAATGGGAAGATTTCATCTTGGTTTGTAGCATAACCATTTAGGAATGCTGTGTGTGTTTCAGGGGGAAGATCTGTTCAGTATTGCTGTACCTTCTTGTACCTCTATGTTCCCTTGGACTGTATCCTTAGCCAGCACACCCTCTGTGCCAGGAAGCCTGTAAGGTATTACAGACCTCAGGTCTCAAGTGGCTTTTTTGTAGGTGGGCAACATTTCAGCCAGTTCACTCTGTCACCTCATGTGGGTATTGTCCCTCCCCTTTGTGGCTGTCCTGTGGCATAAGTGTGTCCTCCTGTGAGGGGTTATTGCTTCACTCCATCACAGCATGGGTGGAGGTGGAAGGGACATCTGGAGGTCACCTAGTCCAATTGCCCTTGTCAAGCACAGCCACCTAGAGCAGGCTGTCCAGGGCAATGTCCAGTCAGCTTTGGAATACCTTCAAGGATGGAAATTCCATAGCCTCTCTATGGACAACTGTGCCAGTGCTCAGTCACCCTTATAACAAAGCTGCCTTCCAGATGGCCAGCCTCCATCTTGTATGAGAATTTAGATGGAGTCTGTGCAACTTCTCTGGGCAATCAGTGCTGGTGATTAGTCATTCTCACAATAAAAATGTATTTCCTGGTGTTCAGACAGGACCTCCTCAGTTTGTGCCCACTGCCGCCAGTCCTGTCACCAGGCGCCACGGAAAAGAGCCTGGCTTAACCTTCTTTTTCCCCTCCCTTCAGGTATTTACATAGATGAGTAAGATCCCATCTGAGTCTCCCCTTCTCCAGTCTGAACAACTCAATTTCTCACAGTCTTTCCTCACAGGGAAAATGTTCCAGTCCCTTCATCATCTTCACGCCATGTCTCTCTTGTAATGTGGAGCCCAGAGCAGAAACAAGACACCCAGAGTGGCCTCAGCAGTGCTGAGCAGAGGCAAGGATTACCTCCCTCCACCTGCTGGCAGCACTCCTCCCAGTGCAGTCCAGGACACTGTTAGCCTTTTCTGTGAGGGTGCGCTGCTGGCTCATGGTCAACCTGGTGTCCACCAGATCCCTTTTCTGATGAGCTGCCTTCCAAATAGGTGGTCCACAGGGTGTCCTGATGCCTGGCACTGTTTCCTTCCAGATGCATTTACTTTCCACTTCTCTCTGTTGAACTTCATGAAGTCATTGAAGTTCATCTGCTGTCAACCCATTTCCCCAGCCTGTCCCTCTGAACGGCAGCCACTCCTCCCAGTTTCTTGTCACCAGTAAACTTGCAGAGGACACAGTCTGCCCCATCATCCATATCATCAATGAGGATATTGGACAGGATCAGACCCAGTCTTGACACTGAATAGCATCCAACAAGACTTCCTACCCTCAGGTGACACCTTCTGGGTAAGGCCATTCACCCTGTTTTCAATCCACCTCACCATCTGGAGTTAGGAAGGCTAAAGTCCAACTGGAATTGAATTTGGACACAGATACTCAAGCAATGTTCCCGTATTCCTCCCAGGTTCCCTGTCCTCATCTGCCCATTCTGCCCTTCCTAAGAGCCTGCATCCCTCTGCTGCCACACTCTATAGTCATGGGATTTATGCTCCCACAGAACTGCAGCCCTGCAGCAGCACACACATCTCTGATTCCCCATCCTGCATGCATGAGTGTACAGATGTGATAGAGAGTTCCTGGAGAGGCTGTGGGGGATTTCTCCACAGTGGTGCCACAGCTCCTTGCTGAAGCCTGGTGGGTGATTTTGCGACCCTCTCCTGTCACATCATTCTTTGTTGAGCCACCCCATGTGCCACTCCCTCCCAGGCTGCTGACTGCTTTCTCTCCCTGTCGCTCCTGGTGCAGACGGTGGCTTTGAGCACACAGACGCGCTGGCGTTTCCTTGCGGCCCGTGCCCATGCCCATGGGTGTGTCAGCCGACACTCAGTGTGTCCATTAGCTAATTGAGCTAATTGAGTTTCGCTGTTTGCTTAAACTGCACCGAAAACAGTTTGCATTCCATTGTCTCCATTCTCCTGTGAAGTACTACTGACTGCAAACTTTTAGGAGCAGCAGACTTCCAGAAAGCAGACAGATCTCTGTCTTGCACCTTCCTGCAGCCGTGAGAGCACAAACTGGGCATAAGAAGATTCATCCTCAGCCCAGGCACTTTGTTGATGTGTTTCTAGGGTTGGCCCAGTCTTGCTGAAGGCTAAGTGGTTGATGACTGCATTAATCTCACCTGCTGCAGGTGAGATGGTGCCTCTGTTCCCTCTCAGAGCAAACTCTGGTCAAAGGTTGGTACGATTGATACACATGCCTTAGTCACTTCCCAGCTGACTTGGAGAGCTCCATTTTGAAAATGTCCTAGGAGACATGTCTGACAAATCTCTGGCAAATGCAGTTGAGCTCTGAAATCCACTGATTTTCCTCTAAAAAAGTCCCCTTTGGTATTTCCCAAAGGCTAGGGGCAGCCTAGGGTGGGATGTTCTCTGCACTTGTTCCCTGGCAGCCTGGCCAAGTGCTCCAGCTGCTCCTCTCTCAGTAACCACAAACACTCAGGATGTGTCAGCACAGATACAGCCCTGGGTGACACGTACTACTGGGGCTCGTTTGTCATGTAAATGGGAATGGATGGTCTGGCAAGGAGCTGTGGGAGTTCTTCAGTGCCAACACAGATCCCCCCCTACCCTGGACAAGGTGGTTTTGGTTGATGTTCTCCTTGTGGTGTGGAGGCAGAGACAATTCAAGATCACCAGGAGCTGCCAGCTGGACACCTGGAGATGGGGAGCTCAGCCTCTTGCTTTGGCCTTGGTGTCTCCAGGCTGAGTGTGACAGTCTCCAGACCCAGAGCATTTTGCAGGTCTGGAGAAGCCAAGGAACACAAGGAACACTGAACAGCAGCAAAGCTGAGAAATGTTTGCTGGCTCATGGAAGTTTCCAAAGCCTCTTCTGGGAATTACCCTCCTCTGCTGCTGCCTTGTGTCCACTCACCTCCTATTCCCACTTTCTGACACACTGTTTTTGTTTTCCTTTTGTTTACTGGCTGTCGAGAAGTCCTTGGGTATTATCAGCATCTGCTTCTGTTTGGACTCATCCAACTGTTTTGCCTTATTTTCATACTTTTCCGATCATCACACGTACCCAGGGGCATGGAGAAATCTCCCCTGCTTTCCAGCCCTTGGAGCCACAGCTGGGGGCAGACCATTGGCTGCAGGGCTATTAGCATGCAATAAAACCAATGGTCAGGGAAATGTCTCCAGGGGCAGTCCGTGGAGATGGGGACATGGTCACAGCACTCGGTGGGTGTCCTGTGGGTACACACAGCTCTGGTCCTCCCAGGCCTTCCCACACGGTCCAGCTGGGCCAACCCCCAGCAGGGAGGGATGGTGAGAGCCTGCACGTTCATCTGCTGGTGCTCATCCTTTGAGGGAACTGTGTTAGAAGGCTTCCTGCCTTCTCTGAGTCATGTCAAAATCAGTCCCAAATATTCTCTTTGAAGCTCTTCACACAGCACTGAAGCGATCTTGCCTTCAAAGCAGTTGCTGGAAACAGGCAGGCTGCTTAAAAGGCATTTGAGCGCTCTCACATCATGTTCAGGCTGTATTAAAATTTTACCGTGCTGTTTCGCACCTCACATGAATCACAGTCGCTCCTGAAAAGCATCGGGGGCTAGAGGGGGAGGGTGGGATGTGTGCAAGGAAGGGGCTTTTGAAAGGGATTATTAATGCACAGAGATGTTTTGGTGTCTGAGAAAGGCCCTGAATGGCAGCTCTGTGCTTTCTTTCTCTGCGCTCATTATCAGTGAAGGGTGTAGCTGCTGAAGAGCTGAACAGAGCGAGGGGAGGACATGGCTGCTGCTCAGGCGGGGATGAGCAGGGGAGAGGACGTGGGAACAGAGGGAGGTGGGTGCTGGCTGTCTCCCTGAGAGGCAGTTTCAGGTTACGAGTTCAATGCCTGCCTCCCTTTGGGAGGCTGCAATAAGGCAAGTCGGCAAGTCGTTTCTTGATGTGCAAACAATTAAAAAGAGGGTGTGTGAGTGTGGAAGATGGAGAAAGCAAACACCTCCTCTGGGATCTGGCTGTCTCTGCAGCTGCTCACCTAAGGCACCTCTTGCGGAGGGAGTTTCACACAAGAAAAATAGCTGGGGGCATCAGGTTACTTTCAGGATGGAGTTTGAAAGACTAAGAGGTCTGCCTTGAACCTCAGGGTACAAAGGGTATTCCTCACCCTTTTACGCAGGCATAGAGTGGGTCTCTTGGGTCATATCAGGGTTTACAGTTGTCCTTTTGGTGTTCCCCAGGGTTGCCCTGTAATAGAGGAGAGAGGGCTGTGTGGGGAGGCAAGAGGTCCGGGTGCCTTTATTCCCTCCCAGCAGCATCCCTGGGCACAGGGAGCACATTTCCTGCAGTGATGGCCTGCCCCGGGATGCAATCAGGCTTAGTTTCCTTCAGGTTTGACACGGTCTCCCGAGTTCTGCAGGTGACTGCTGGGTCCTTCAGCCTTGTTTTCTGGAGAAGGTGTGTTCCAGTCCCCAGGGCAAGGAAGTGCATGTCTTTGCCTCTTCCTCTTGCCTGAAAATTCCCTGACTCCCTGCACCATGCCAGCCTCGTTGCAAATAGGCTGCCCGAAGGCACTTGCCCTCCTGCAGACTCACACAGCCAGGCCTCCTGGGCAGGTGGAGAGGCCAGGAGAGGAGTCAGACATTTGCTGGTGGGGTGGGAAGCGCCTCCTTGCAGCTCTCTGGAGGCTGGGGTACTGCAAGGAGTGAGCAGCTGGGCTAGTGTGTGTTTCCACCCCAGCCCTCTGGAGATGTGGGCACACAGGGCTGACAGCACTTGCTGCCTGTGTGTGCCAGGTGCTGGCAAGGATCTGCCTTGACAGGGCACATCCATCACATGGCAGCTGCATCGAGGATGGGCAAAACCCTGGTCCTGGTCCTGCTCCTGACAGGGGAGGATGCTTTTCTATTTCTGCTCACTACCTATTCACTCCAGATCTAGGAAGCAGAGGGGGAAGCCTCTGTTTTATTTTTTTCAAAGCTAAATTTCCATTCTTCTTTGCCTGCCTCAGTGAACCAAGCATCAAACCAAGGGCTCTATATATCCCCTGGGAATAAAATGCCCCTGAAAATAAGTACTATTTCTTTCTGCTGAAGCTGAAATTTGCTGTCTCCCTTATCTAAAAGCAGAGAGGGGGAAGCAGAAAGAAGATGCACACAGTCTGCTGCCACTCCCTCTGTCCTGCTTGATTTGCCACTGCCCCTCATCATACTGACGCCTGTCACTCTGCTGACAGCATGAGACACAAACACCAGTTTGCCTTGGCCAGAAAACTTGCCTTGCAAAGAAAAAAAGCCAGCTCAGGGCTTTTCACTTGGAGAGAAAGAGAGTGAGAAGAATAGACTTGAAAGCAAATTCCCATGGTTTTTTTTTTTGCTTAGGGTGAGAGCTTTTCCCACGCTCCATTGGAAAGAGTGCAAGGAGCAAACGTTTCCCAGTGCCTGCAAACACCAAACACTGCTAAGGAGCAAGGGAAAAAGTCAGTCTCATTGGAGAGAGGCAGAAAACAGCAGTGTGCACTCCTGCAGTGCCTCGTGCCTGTGTGTCTGCTCATGCCAATGGCTATTCCAGGCCTAGCTATGTTTTCTGGCTGTGATGGGAATTCAGACCCTGGAGTACTCTGGCATGAGGACAGGTGGTGTTTGCTGTCTCCCACAAAGCTGCTCCACGGTGCCAGAGGCTGCTGCTTCTTCTGTGAGAGTCCCAGGTACTGAACCGGGAAGAGGCCGATGGGTTTATTTCCCAAGTTGACACCTGGGGAGCTGTTTGACATTTTTTTGTGTTTGCCTGGCACTGGTCAAGGACTATTACCTTACTCTGTGAAACTTTTGCTACTCTCTCCAAGGAAGGCTGGGAAAGAAAGCCTGGTTTGCTTCATCTCCCGGGTCAGTTGCTTTGTCTGGCTCAAGCCCTGCTCTTCATCACCTTTCTTTGGTCTGGTTCCTGACTCCTGTCTTCAGAGTCAAGAACTGACTGAAAACTGATCTGAAAAATCATTTAACATCTTGCCCTTTGCCAGTCTTCAGGAGCAACATTTCCCAGAGCACCAAGTGCTTTGGGGCCTCCCCCATCCTTTCCAAGTCCATGTGCTTTCCACAGAAAGCTAGTGTTTAGCAGCCAGCCTCCAGCAGGGCCGTACAAAACCCATCCATGCCTAGGAGAGCGTGCCCATGCAATCGCACCCTGGGAACCGGTTCACCAGCTCTGCAAGCAGGGGCCTGTCTGGTGAGGGAGTCTGTGTCTCAGCTCCTAAGGAGCCATGTGTCTTTAAAACATCCCGAGGATGACAGATTTGAGGGCAGCTTTTGCAAATGAGGAGCCAGCTGAGGCTGGGGATGCTCAGCAGGCGTCCATGAGGATTTGGTCCAGCTTTTCAAGGGGACTCATGTCAGGGAAGTCTGGAAGCTGGTGCTCACTAAGCTGTTTAGAGGTGTGGGCCCTGCTTCATCCCAAGGCGCTTAGGGGTGCTTGGAAGTCTGTCCAGATAAGCGCCCCAGCAGCCTAGCGAGCCTGCTGCTTCTCCCAGCAGCCAAGTAAAGAGCATTTCCGACAACAAAAGCCCTGCCCAGGGGTCCCAGTTTTAAACACAGCGCTGGCATCCGATTGCTGGTGCATCTCGGCATCTTCTCATCACCGAGAAACCTCTCCTTTGCCCCCCTCCCCTTGTCTTTGGCCTTGCTCGCAGAAAGCCGTGACTGTATCCTGCAAGCGCCCCTATCTGCTGCTGCGATCTCCCTTTGTTCGGCTGCCAGCTCTCCGCACCTGCGTGCATGCCGGCTCTCCCTCCCCGCTGCGGTGAGTCCTTCCCTCTTCCAGCCCACGGGCAGGAAAGCGGCCTGTAGCCGGGTCCAAGGGCTAAGGGGGTGCTTGGCAATGGCGAGCATTCCCATCCAACGGCAGCCCAGCCTAAGTGGGATGGCACAGGCAGCTCGGTTATTTGTGAATGAAGCACGAGCTGCTCTGTGATTAACCCTCTGGAGGGATCCTGCCCAGATCTGTCCCGATGGGAGCTGGAATCTCCATGTTTCCTTTGCTAATTGAGCCTGAATTGTATTAGCTAATCCCATCCCCAAATCCCCCAGCTGTCCAAAGCTTACTAAGAGCAACCACACACGCTGGCTGGGAGTTTGTGCTTGTCTCCTATTGGGACAGGGATTACTGGACAAAGTGTGTGTAGTTTTGGAGTTTCAGAGTGGGGTTTTCAGCCTTTTTTTGGGGGGGGGGTGGTGGGGGGGAGGAGGGTTTTTGCTTGGCAATCTGTAGCCAGCTGCCATAACCACTATCTCCCAATCCACAGAGAATATGCATCGTAACAAAAAAGACACTGTCATCAAGTGATGACAGGTGATGTAGAACCAGAGTTAATAGGAGTCAGATGCTGTGTGCTCCCATGGTCCGCTCTCTGTCATGGCGCCCACCCCCAGATTTACTCCTTTTCTTGCAAGGGTTGCTGGGACAGGATAATTTGGAGGCAATGACCTGCCTTGCCCTTTTCCAAGAGTGTGCTCCAGATTACCACCAGACTCTACATCAGCATCACCAAGACCCTTTGAGTGATGGCAAGAAGCAGATGAGGCTCCTGGCCGGCATGGGCTCCAAGTATTCACCACACCTACACAGGGAAAGGAAACAAGCTGGATGGACCCACTTGGGCATTCCTTGTCCAGGAGGAACTGCAACAGACAGACCACCAGCCAGAGAAGCCTCTAGAGACCTTGCTTGAATGGAAGGAGGAGGTGCTCTGTTACAGTTTCATCTCTTAAACAGAAGCAGGGACTGAGTCATTAAAATCTTATCTATGTCATCCTCGTTTGCTTGAACTTTTGTAGCTTCTTCTCCCACCCAAACTACCTCAAGAGAGAGCGGGGACTGGAGCAGCTGTGGGAGTCCCTGGCCACAGCATACAAAGCCCACTTGTTATCAGCACTGTCATATGCCTCTCTGCTCCCTCCCCCTTCCCAGCTCCACCACAACCTCTGCATCCCAACAGCACAAGCTGGGCATCCATCAAAAGGGCTATTATCCCACGATTTCTTAACAGCCACTGTTGCTCTTGGGTATGGAGAACCAAGCTCCCCCTTTGACACAGTGCCCCGAGCTAAGGAATAGCGGTGCCTGTCGCTGGCTGGCATTCTGATCTGCAGATTGTCATGGAAGCCAGGGTGGGATGGGGAGCTGCTGCCTGCACACGGGGTTGGGTTAGCAATTTAGGCCTTCCCTCCAGCCCTGCAAGGTAGACAGGTCCTACAGAGTTCATGCTTTTGGCCTCCAGATGTTAGCAGTGAGGGTAACTCCCATGGAGGGTGGCTAACAGACCACATCCTTCATTCTTTATGGCTCATGCTTTTAATCTGCTCTTCCTGGACAGGGGAGAAAAAGGGCACAGAAACTGTCACCAACCTCTGGAGTAGGCAAAGGGTCTGTTGTGCATGGAGAGGCAGCTTCCAGAGATGTGACTCAGGCAACCTCTGACTGGCTCAGGGCACTGACATCCCCAGAGCCTGCTGGAGGGTGCCCCTTCGCCCTTTCACCCCACAGGCAGTAGGTGCTGGCACTGCTTGCCCCTGCCTCCACCACAGGTGCCTTCTTCTTGCTGCATATGAACAGGCAAACTGGTGGCAGCACAGACAGTGCCACCTCTTCCACACACACAAGATCTACCAGCTGTGAGACCATGGGCAAGGCTGGAGTCCTGGCAGGGATGGGCAGACACCCCAGCACATCAGGGACCATGGCCAGAAGGAGATCTGTGCACCACAAGTGGAAACTCAGATTTGCTCAACCACACAGCGTAGACCATAACTGATAAAAGGTATCACAATTTTCCAGTTGCTGGGTATTTTTAAGTCTCTTGGAGTAAAAAGCACTACTGGCACCAGCAATCTTGGTAACTGGGCAACTTTGCTGGTCATGAGGGATACTGAACCCATCTCCAGAAGGCTTTGCTTCTTTTGTCTGCCTACAGAGACACTCATTGTGGGTTTGTGCTCTTTGCCTGCCTGCTCCCAAGAGTTACTCTTACAGATGACTCTTTGAAAGCAAGACTCAGTGATGGTCTGTCTCCTTTCTGCCAGTGAGGGATGGCACTTGAAGCTCCAGTCATCCTAAAGTTTCCCTTTGTGCTGTCAGGGCTGCTCTGAGCCATGTGCCTCGTTGTGTGACAGTGCTCTGGAAAACAATACACTGGGAGACGTATGGCTGGCTAGGATATGTAGTCATGTCTTAGCAGGCATTGTGTACTGCTTTCCACTTGAGAGGGCTTCTTTTCTGCCAGTTCTCTCGGACATTGAGAAAATACCAAAACTGGACAATGATGAATACTGTACTGAGGAAACCACGTGGCCTTACAGACACGTAAAATCCATGGTCTCAGACCTTACGGAATAATTGTTTTATAAAAACTAGAGGTTGTTCAATTTTCTACTGAAATCTCTGGGCATTAACAGGCTGACTTCATTAGAAAAAAAGAAACTTTAATTATCCTCTAATCCCAAGGCCTCTGGCATGGGAAAAGATTTCCTACTTGGGGTAAACATCTCAGGAGAATTCACTCACTTCAGTGGTGTTCCAGTGTGAACATAGCATGAATTTTAAATCTGGTTTTTCTTCTTAAAGCTGTCCTAGACTCTTCACTAAGAAGGCTGGCTGTGAAAATTATAGTGCTCTTATTGAAAAGAGTGGAGGCCTTTTTTAAAGTTTCAGGTATAAAATTCAGATACTTGAATTTGAAGAAGATTACCACACTCCAGGATTAGCCAGCCATGCAGCCACAACCTCATCTGTGCTGGTTAGAGCTGGGTTCTTTCCTCCAAACTTGCTAAAATAGAGAAAATGACAGAAATTTGGGCCATTTGTTTTCCCAGCTCATTTCCCCCTCGCACAGATGAGCTGATCTGTGCCAGGAGAGAGGTTTCTGTCATGGTGAGGCATTTCTGAGAGATAATTTACTCATACAACTAGGTGTGCTGGCTCTGGGATCCCACACACAAAAAGATGCAGTAAATTGACTGTGAGTGGTTTGCTTGAAGGAAGAAGCGGGAGATTGTTAAGCAGATGTCTTCATGGCAATACAGCAAATTAAGTGGAGGAGTTCTGGGGTCTCTGGAGTGTTTTAATAACTGATCAAAATAGGACAGAGAGCACATGAGCAGACAGCCACAACTGCAAAAGACCAGCCAGCCAGGATGTTTGCAAACTGTGCTACTGCCAAAATTCCCTGAAGGGGAAGAATTTACTGGGATGTTTGGTTCCTAAGAAAGATTTTTTTTCTATAAGTGCTGTGCATATCTCCAGTTTCTGTTTTGTTATTTGGGGATAGGATTCTCCATTATGCAAGCCTATTTGCCTTTTTAATCCACTATTATGTATGAGACTAGGAATGCTTTGTTGCACTAAAGGAGCGGTGACTTAAGTAAGGAACTGAACTAAGGCCCTGACCAGGGCAGGGGGAGAACTGTTTTGGTTTTCCCTAGTTTTGAAGAATTTAGATGCTCAAAACTACACATCACAGAACAAGTACCGGGGTAAGTGAAGACTACTCCTTTTCCAGCCTGCCCTAAAGCATAGACACTACAGTGAACAAAGTCTCATCTTGTTCCCTTTTAATGAAGCCCAGCCTCCCACACCAGCAGAGGTTTGATATTTTCCTGAGATGCTGTCTGCAGTTTTTGCACAGTGAGGTCAAATCCTGATTTCAGTTACGGCAAACTTCTTTCCCTTCCAGAGCATCCCTTCGAGACGAACTTCACCATGTCGTTGTCTGGAAAGCTGATGAGTGAAGATGGGTGAACCCTCTGAACTCTCTGGCTCCCAGTGCCCTCCAGCTGGATCCCCACCGTCTTCAAGGCTGGTGTCGGGCTGCGAGGTGGGTTCGCGGTAGGACCCTGTGGGATCGGCGCGGGGCTGCTGGGTGTGCGGGTGTGTGCCTGCCCCGGGGGCGGATGCCGCGGGGATGTGCCTGAGGCAGAGCCGGTCTGCGGGAGCGCTGCCGGGGCGGGGGCGCAGCGGGGACGCGGCTGCGGGCGGCGCACGCCCGGCGGGGCGCGGGCAGAGCGCTTTGTGCGGAGCGGGGACGCGCGGGGGGCGCCGCTCCCGCCCGGGCCGTGCCCACGCCGTGCCCGAGGGGCGGGGCCGGGGCGGGCCGGGGCGGGGCGGCCGCTGCCCCCCGGCCCACGCGGGGCCCCGCTCGCCACTCGCCGGTGGCGGCGGCGGCCGAGGCGGGCGCGGCGCGGAGCCGAGCGGAGCTGCCGCCGCCGCGGGAGCCTGGTGAGCGGGGAGCTGCTGCCGGGCGGGCACCGGGCCTCCGCCTCCCGGGACAAAGCCGGGCTGGGAGGGACCCCGGCGCCGCCCCTCGGGGCCGGGGCGGGGCTGCCCGGGGGCCGGGGCTGTGCCGCTGCCCACCGAGCATGCGGGCGGAGGGCCGGGGCGGGGGTCGGTAGCCGGCTCGGGGGTCGGTAGCCGGCTCGGGGCGCGCTCCGGTCCCGACCCGCATCGCCGCCCACCCCGGGAGCCCCGGCGGGCTCTGCCCGGGAAACTTTTCCCGGTCCTGGTTGGCGCCCGGAGGGTCCGTCTGGCAGCCAGAGCTGCTTGGGCTGGGGGCTTGGGGCTTTTCTTTGCGCCGGAGCATCCTTGCGCCGCAGCCCGGAATCTCTGTCCCAGGGAACAGGGAGCTGTTACTGCGGGTGCTCGCCGGTGCCCCGGGACGCGCGGCGGCTTCGGGAATGCCTCAGACCCAGGCGCTGGCTTGGGGCTTGCCCGGGGACAGACCCAGGTGCTGGCTTTCGGTCCCTTATCTCTCGCCGATCCCGGCCTGCTTCCCCGCGCGGCGCCGCGTGGGTCGGTGCGGGTGGGTCCCGGTGCCCGGCCGGCGTGCGGGCACGGGCCCGCCCCGCGATCCGGGCAGCGAGAAATGACGGCCGCAGACAGGGAAACCCTGGTCTTCAACAGGCATTTGGCAGCGCCGAATGTTAAACCAGAAGTGGAGAGTTTTTTCTGGCTTCGGTGCCTGCTTCCCTCCCTCTGATTTTTCTTTTTAATTTGCTGGCTCTCATCAGGACACTTGTTCAGCTTCGGGTGATGCTGGACATTGCGTGCTAGATCTAAAAAGAAACAAAGGATTAAATATTTTTAAAGCTGTTTTCTCTGCAAATACCATTAACCTCATTGAAGGTGATGGAATATGCCTGAGAGTGATTCGCTGCCCTTTGGTTAATTCAGACTCTATGAAGTCCATGAAAAAGCCTGTCTAAAACAGTGTCTTCCCTAAAAAGAGACACACGGCAATCTGCTTGGTGAATCCCACTGATACTCCCTTTTTCCCCTGCTTTTTCAAGAAGCAGACCCTAATTTATTAGCCTGCCAGACAGAAGGAGTCTGCAGGTGCTAATGGTTTAGCCGATCAAAGACACCCTTCCCATAGGTGCCGCTTGAATTCGGAGATGCTTGTGGGTCAGTGGCTCTCTTCGCCTTCACTTTGTCCCACCCAGGCTCTTATGAGTTGTCTTTCTTTATGCCATGTAGTGTGGGTGGCTGTTAGAGGGGCTGGCCAGGGCATCTCTGAGCCCAGAGGCAAGAATCTTTACTGCAGTGAAGCTGGTTTAGGGGTGCATGCGATTGCAAAAGTGTCCATAGCTCTGGTGGTGTTCCGCTATGCCTATGTGGAGGAAGTGCTTAAGGATCAGGCTGGTAAATTTCGTTCATGTGCCTCCAGGATTGGAGTGTAAAAGTGCCTGTTCGCTGGGAGACCCTCAGGAAAGGGGCCTCAGTTTGCCTGGTGATCAGCTGGCCAGGGGATGATGACCTAAACTTGGTTCGATGAGGAAGGACTCTCTGTAGCCGCGTGGGGAAATCGTGCGTCCTGACACCCACAGCAGCCGGCTGCATTCTCTGTCTGATCTTCTTTCCTAATCCGCTGAGCTTTGTGGGAGTCCTCCTCGGAAGTGTCTCTAAAGTTCTTGGTTCCAGGTTTAGTTCCACTGGCTAGAGTGCAATCAAACCTGGCCGGGAGGGGGGTGGCGGGGACAGGGACACAGGAATGCAGCAGGAATGTCTTGTCCTGGGGCATTTCCCTCCTGGGGAAGGAAGATGGGAAGGAATCCTTGTCTGTAAGTAATCCAAGAGCAAAACGTTTCTCCCCTTGCAGACAATGAATCGTTTCAGCGAGCTGACACTGTTATTTGTGGCTCTTGGCAAACGAGATAAGAGCATTCTGCCAGACACTTGCTCAAATCAGTGCCAGCCCCAGCCCTGCTGATTGCCTTTCACTGGGTGGGAGAGAAGCCTTTGTGTACCACGGCAGTAATCACAGTGGTGCTTCTGGGTGAAGGAAGGTTGTTGCTGGTCCCCTTGGTTACACAGTCTCTGATTCTGGTCCTTGTGTCTCCAGGCCTTTTTATTTTCCAGAGAGAGGATGCCTCTTTGGAGAAGAAATTTTTCCTGACTGGCTCTGCTTGTGGGGCTGTGAACAGCTATTTCCAAGACCCCTTTTCTTTACCCTTGATCTAAATCTTGCATGAGGCTGGTTATACATGCAGATTAAGCAGGGAATTAAATCACATAGGAATGCTGCTCGCTTGATGTCTTTTCTATTACGGAGCTATGCTTAGAAGTTGAGACTTTTCAAGTGATTGTGTGGGCTTTAGCCAAGCTGTGAAAAAAGCCTTGTAAACAATATGCCTTTGTGATGAATGCAGATTAAGTGTAATTATCACCTGTCCTATTAAAAATCTTCCAGTCTGAGGGCATAATCAAGCTAATCAGACAGTGTTGTGCTTTTCCAGATGTCTCGGTGATCCTTTCGAGTGGCTCAGGAGCAAACGCAAAATGAGCAGTGGAGGGCAGTGCAGAAGACGCAGTGGGCTCTCAGTCTGACCCACGAGGATTTGAAGATGTCTGCGTGCAGTGACTTTGTGGAACACGTTTGGAAGCCCGGCTCCTGCAAAAACTGCTTCAACCCGAAGAGTTCCCATCGGCTGCAAACACCCCTGGACGTGGGAGCTTGTGGCGTGCTCCCGGATGGAGCTAGGACCAAGCCCGAGAGCCTCGTGTTGGAAGACGAAGGTATAACTACTTCCCCCTTCTCAAAGCCAACAATTGCTGTGAAGCCAACAATGATAAACTCGGATGTTTCTGACGCGTGGGCGGATGTGAATATGAACGCAGATCTGTCACAGGTAATGATTAATCCAGTCAAAGCATGACTTCCCGTTACTTACCTATCCTCAGAGTGCTAGGAATATCTGTTACAAATGCTTCCTTCCCTTTGTTTTTCCTTCTGGTCTTGACTCAGGATTTTAAGGCATATATCGGTTTCTTAGTGTATCTTTGGGTGAAGCTGAATGAGCTGTTGCTCACAAGCCATGTGCAGAGGAGCTTAAAAATACATTGTTTGTTTAGGAACTTCCGGTTTTAAAATGAGGATGCGGGTTTTTTTTCTGGGAAGTTTTACTGAAAAGATGTCTTGTCGGGTTGTAGTCAGTGCTGACTGCATCCGTGGTCTTTGTGGGTGAGGAAGAAAGTGCCCTGCCTTCCTACTCCTTCCTACCAATCTCTGCCACAGCAGTAATGCCCTGTGGGTGCAGCTCCTCGCCCTGACCAGCTGATACCAGCAGTGCCTCAGCAGGGTGATGCACAGGCTGCTGCCCCACTGCCTGTGGCAGAGGTGTGCTCCTATTTCCCCATGCCCCAGAGCACAGTCAGGGCTCACCAGCTCTCTTAGCCTCTCACTGCTGTCCCTTTCTTTTCTCCTAAGGGCTGAAGGGCACACAGTGGAGCTGCCATTGTTGGCAGTGTTTGATCTGTGCATGCACATTTGGCATGCCTGCCCCCCCCATCCCTACTTCTGAGCATGGCTAGGCTGCTATCCCAGGATAACCCATGATAGTCTGTGTCTGTGTTCTGGAGCCACACACTCTGGAGCAGTGTGAAATGAAAATAAGCAGAGAGAGGTGCAAATATTCCTTCGCTCTCTGAATCTTTAATTGCACAGTGATTCACAGACAGGATGACAGGTTGGACATGTTTCTGGCAGCAAACCCATAGGAAGAGAAAGGAGAATGTCTTATTCCAGTGCATTACCATTGTTGGTAATGTAAGGATTACAAATGGTCCAGGAAATACAGCAAGTGTAGTTTTACCTGGAGAGCTTTGTGGAAATTAGTGGAGAGGTGAGCACAGCAAAATAGATGGTGAATTCCGGAGTGCTGTTCTGCAGAGCTGGGCTTTTGTTTTTGCAGTTTGGGGGTTTGCTTAAATTTTACTTGTCTTTCCTTTTGCATATGCATGTTCTGACAGGGAATTTGTCTCTTTGACCCATACAGGTCAGTTGGGGCGTGATTTCTGGCAAGCAACTCCTCCTGAAATCAGGAGATGCACAGCGCATCTGCCTTGACAATTTTGGCAATGGTGGTGTGAGAAAACCTTTCCTTCACAACCAGCCCAGCGACTGCTTGTCTTGCTGTCCTCCCAGCTACTCCATGGTGGGTCTGCGTGGCCTGGAGAGTCGAGTGGAGAGAAACGTCTCCATCCACAGCCTGGTGCTTGTGGGTGAGGTGGGCAAGCAGGGGGACAGAGTTAAAGACAAGTTTGCCCTGCCTCATCAGGTCCCCTGCCCTAATCCATCTGCCTTGGGGGACAGGAGCACCACTAACTCCAGCAGAAACACTTCTTCCCAAGCCAGAGAAGGAGCAGCAGTCCCTTCAGGTTGTGACTGTGGTCACATCTCCTCCATCTTGGAAAGCGAAGGGGGCGAGTACTGTTCAATCACAAACTGCCACAAAGAGCACCCCGTCCCATGGGAGCCCTGTTGCACAGAGGACAAGGCTGCACATTGTGAGAAGGAGAGTCACACTCCCAGCGGGTGGAGGCAGCGGGATGCTCCCGAGATTCCAAGGCCAAGTGGCCGGGCAGTCAAGTTCAGTGAAGAGGAGCGCAGAGCTGTGAACGTGGCCTTCTGCATCACAAAGGACCAGAGTGATCCTCTTCCCTATGCCCTGTGTTCAGACAGGATAAACCTGGCTCTCCATGCTGAGCCTGCCACCCTCCCTGAGACCACGGGGAGCTGCAAGGCGGCTGCCCTTGCTTTGTCCCAGGAGGATGAGGAGTTGCCTCTCCCTGGGGAGCCCTCTGTCACTGGCGGCCCCCGCGCTGAGGGCTCAAGCATCCCTCAGCAGGCTCTGGTGGAGCCGCAGCGCCCTCGCCTCGCCGAGCCAGCCCACGGTGATCCCATCTATGCCGAGAGCACCAAGAGGAGGAAGGCACAGCTGAAGGCTGTTGGCAGCCAGGCAAAAGCGGAGAAGCTGGCCCACGGCACTGCCAAGGAGAAAGCTGATGGGTTGTGGAGGGATGGTGGCTGGGCTTTGGGAGGTGAGAAGGAGCACCAGGACTCCACTGGCCAGGTGGCAGCAAAGATAACTATAATGACAGCACACACTGAGGATGATCACAAGACAATATTCCTCAGCAGCCCTGACTCAGCGGTAGGAGTGCAGTGGCCATGTATCAGCCCCACTTCCCACCCTGATTTTGGGACTTCATCACCTGCTATTGAGTCTGGACAGATTTTTCAAGCACCTGGATGTGAAAACAGCACAAGATTTCATCTGGCAGCTCCTGTCAAGACCTCACTTACTGTGAGTCCAGCCATCCCCCCAAAGATGTCCAAAAACAGCCAGCCAGGCAGCGAGGGGAGCCGTGTGCCCCCCATCAGCTCCCACGTGGGAAGGTTTGGTGATGACAACAGCCATGATGGAGCTGGTGCTCAGCTGCTCCCAAGGAACTGTACTGATACGGGTGCCTTTGGGGTGACCCCTTCCCCCTGCACTCATGGGAATGGGGTCTCTGTGGAGGAGTCCAGTAGAGGCCTGGCAGGCTCATCCTATGACAGGAGGCAGAAACACTATAACCCAACATGGACCAAGCAGGGCCGAATAGAGGAGGAGGAGGAGCAGGAGGAGGAGCCGGAGGTCTCAAACCACCCGTGGACAGGAGGAGCTGAGAGTGGAAGAGCTGGTGCCGACTTTGTGGATGACAGCCCGATACTGGAGAGCCAGACTGCAATGACCAAATCTTCTTCCTTCTCCTTTGATTTCCCTAAAGACAAGAGCAATGGTGTGGAGTTTGCACCGCCGCCACCGCCGCCGAAAAAGCAGTCTAGGTACGAAAAAGCAGTCTAGGTACAGCCGCGTGGGTGTGTGCATGGTGCTGTGTTAACCCTTTGCAACTGGGAGGGTTGCTGCAGGAGTTCATTGACTGGGAGGTGCTCCCCATTCTTTTTTCCTCCTTTTCTGTCCAAAGGTGGGCTTTCAGGAGCATGGGGAGTGACTGCACAGCTGAAAAGCTATTTGTCTTTTTACTCTGAAAAGCTGTCTGATCTTTTCAAGTCTTGGTTTAAATGTCATGTGCACTTTTAAAAGCCTTTCAGGGCTGCAAGATATGGCCTTAAGTCCCAATATTCAAGTGAGAAAAAGGTCTATGCTTGGGATGGCTGGTGTTTCCCAGGTCAGCTTCATTCTGTCTTGGCAGTTCCTTGATGTTGAATAGCATAGAAAACCTGGTTGCAATCTTCTCTTGTAGGTGGGACTGGGCAACTTTTCTTGATGCTAATAACAGGGGCCTCCAAAATCAACATTTTCAGTTTGGCTCTAATGACTTTCTGCTTTCAAGGTGAACTCTCAAAGCTGCAGTTTCCCAGGGAGGGCTCCTTGCCTGCAAGCAGGTAATTGGAGCTTGCCCGATGTGGGCTTGTTATGTGTGGGAGCCACCTGGCTTCAGGCAACCTTCTGCTCTCTGCTTTCATGCAAGTCAGGTTTGCAGGCAGGGCAACTGCAGGCCCCAAACAAAAGTGAGGGAGGGAGGGAGAGCTGTTCATCTGGGAAGGAAATAGCCCTACTAAGCAATTAAAAAAAACCTCGAGCTTACAATACTTAGTGTGCATTTAGTATCTGCAGCTGTGTGCATCACCAAACAAAAAAATAACCAAACAAAAAAAGGGGGGAAAAAGGGAAAAAATAAATAAAACAAAGGTCAAATGGGGGAAGAAAATTTGTTTTTCTCTCCATTAATTACGTTGTCTGAATTTACCAGGGAAGGACTTTCCTTTTGCAGGTGTCCCATATTTGCTTTATTGTGTGTGGCAGTTTTGCTACTTGGAACTGTGCATTGCACAACAGATTTGACTCCAGCTCTTGATTTAAAAGTCAAGAGAAGAAGGGATGGGTGTTTGGAGGAGAACTTGGCCTTGGGGTCCATGGTCAAGCTTATGTGTAGCCATCACTGACCTCCAGGCTGAGACTGTGAATTTTCCATGTGTTTTGGGATTGGCTAACCTAGGGAACTAGTGTTTTAAATTGGCCAAGGGGTGAACAAATGAGGTTTCTCAAGGGAAGAGAAGAGATGAACAAGTGGCTTTAGTTCTCCTTAATGCTAGGCTTCCTGCTGTGGTGCCACATGCCTGCTGGAGTCAGAGGAAACAAAAGATCCACAAGCAAATGAGCACACAGATGTGTTTGCTCTTGTTCTCTGTGTGGCGTCATGACACCAGAGGAGTGTGGAGCATTTTCTGCCCCTTTGAGGGGCTATGTCATGCTCCTGATGCAATTGGGCTGTGCCAGTTCTAACAATTGCTTTTGAGTCATCCTGATGAAAGCATCTGTGTGCTAGAAAGCCTGTGTGAAAGCAGGCGGGGAAACTGAGGTGAGGGAACACGTGGCATCCATGACTGGGATCTCTGGCAGAGCTGCAAACCCTGCCAGGTGGTTGAGGAAGGTGTTGGTTACCTTCTGTGGCTGCAGGGCAGGTTGTGCTACAGGTATTTGTCTCCCAAGGGCCTTGATGCCTGTGGCTGAGCCCTGGGCACCTTACTCAAAAGAGCTTAGTCCTGCCTGCAGCTATGGAAGCTGGAGCCCAGGGAGCCCGGCCAGCTGAGGAGCAGTAAGGAGTGATCTGATCAGATTCAGGTTATGCAAGGCCTGCTTTGTTTCTTTGCTTTAAAGCAGTGGCTGCTGTGAGCGTGTCAATGCAGGAGCCAGGGTGATGGGAGGGATGGCTGCATGCACAGCTGCCAAAATCACCATGGTGCCATTGCGTCACCCTGGGTGTTGTTGCAGCTTCAGGCCATGGCCTGGTGCTGGAGGAACATCCCCTCTGTTCATCCTGGGCTGCAGCCAAATACCTGAAGAACCAGAATCACAAAGATGACTCTGAGGCACATCCAGGCTCTCCTGGTGCTGGGCAGCCTGTGAACATGTGCTTGTCCCTGATGGACGAGCCACTGATCCTTCTGTTAGGCTTATGTACTCCCCACACAGAGAGAGCACCTCAGCCCAGGACATTCCCTGGTGGCTCAGCTGCAAAAACTCCTTTGGGGGATGGAGGTGAAGCCAGTGTAGACCTGGTTGTGGCACAGGCTTTGGACTGGGGGCTTAGCAGATCAGGGTTCATTCCAGCTGCAGGAAAGGCATGCAACTGTCCTTTTTCCTTCTAGATCTCAAGCTGCAGCAAGGCATTTGATTTCATGCTGGAAAATTAAGTTTGCCTGTTTGACTTTACTAATGAAAATTCATTGCTTATTTTAAGGAAAACTTGCGTGTGTGTTTGAATAGTTATAAAGCAGAGAAAGAAAAAGTGAGTCTGTAGATTTTGTTTTGTTCATCTTGGCTTTAACAATTAAAAGGGAATTTTTTTTTTACAGGGTACTTTCCTTCCAGAGGCTGAGGAAGCTCTGGTTTGGAAGTAAGTTGTCTCTTAGGATGGCAGAAGGAGCAATTTCAGGGGGGTTTAAAAGTTGTCACAAGAAAAGGAAAATAATGACTATGTGCCTGGTTTTGGTCCTATATAAAGCTATTCTGGATCTCTTGCAACTGTTTCTTCGTACAATCCTCTTTTTCTGCTTGTTTGAAAGATAATAGATATTTGATGTTTGCTTGGTCTAGAATGACAGATAAGAAATAAGAAAGGTAAGAAACAGAATGACAAATAAGTATAATTACAAGGGGGAAAAGGCTGAAAAGGGAAGATGGTGGCTGGTCTTCTTCCAAGAGCTGGGAAGGTAGTTGGCTAGGGAAGCTCACCAGGGAAAGTAGGAACCCCAGGACATGTATGTGCAATGATGATTTAAAGGCTCTTTGATGAAAAATGCACTAGTATGGCCTTCAGTTTCTTGGCACAAGGAATGAATCTTTACTGAAATTTATGTCTCTCTTATGCAGAGGATCAGGCTTAAATGATCCTCATGGTTTCTTCTAGCCTCCAGAACCTTGATGGCTAATTTATTTCGTGTGCCTCTTAAAGAAAGAAAACAGTGATGCTGTTTTGCATCTTGAGCCACTTTCATCACAATTAGTGCCACCTTCAAAAGGCAGTGGCAAAAAAAGCTTCTGAAATTTGCTGAGTGTGCTGGCATGGGGTAGCAAAGGTGCAGCACAGCACTTCCCCACACCTGTCACTGCTGAACACAGCCAGGGAGAAAGAGCCCGAGGCGTGCCAGGATTGCCTGCTCCGGTGCTGCTGCCGGAGGGAGCAGAGCACAGGAGTGTTACAGAAAAGCTGCAGTGCTGGGAATTGGATCACAGGAGAGGAGCCAGGTGTTGGGAATGGGATCACCAGGAAAAGAGCCAGGTTTGTTCCTTGCTGGGGAGGTGGTGCTGGCTGGTGGGGCTGTGCTGTGTTTTCTTGCCAGGAATGAGTCTGTGACGGAGCAGCAGCTGTATCTGAGGCAGGATATTCCTCTTTTCTTACTGTTCCTGAGGCACCCATTTCTCCTTGGAGCTCAGTGTCGGGGTGTACCCGAGTGACAAAACACACTGGCTTCAAATGTTGTCATCTATCAGCTTATCTTTTAGGAGAGTTTGTTTCTTTTAAAATTAAAGTCATTCACTCTTCTGTGTGTTTCCTGTCTTACCACTTAAAAAAGCACAGAGTTGAAAATTGAACTAAGATTCTTTACCTTCTTTACCACATTAGAGTATGCAGTGATTTAATTTTTGACTCACCTACCATCTTAATTCTGTATCCTATCTGAATTTTCCTGTGCCTCTCCAGATTCCAAACCCTTGTTTCAACTTAACCCTGGCTACATAAAAACCCTCTAGTACAGGGAGGAGCAGCGTATCGCTCTGAACAAAGCTAGGAGTTCTTCAAAATTCTTTCTTTTCCTCACCTCAGCTTTGGTTTCTCCACATTTGCCAGCTGATAGCAGAAGGATAAGTACAAATCTAAGCTTCAGATGTTGTAAGTTCCTGTATGCTGGGTTTTAATTTCCCTCTGCAACCAGGGAAAGATGCTGGAAGAAACAGCAAGTGGCAAGAGGAGGAAGATTATAATTATTCACGTTTCATGATAGACAAGCATATGGTACAATGGTGCTTCCTCTTGTGTAATAATTATGCCTAGCCATATGTTGTGTTTGATGCTGTGATGCAAGTCTGGCTTTTCTCTCTTCTGTGCATTAGTTCCATTATTTTATACTGGGAGGGGGTGTCTTGTTGACATTATCACCAAACACCTCCTGGAGTGCAGTTTGCTGTGTGGTGATCTCTGTATGTTCTCTGTTCTCCTCTCCTCGTTGCTCTGTCACATGATTTATAAAGCTCAGCTTCTCTGTTATCTGTTCAGTCCTGTCATCTGTGCTGAGGAGGAGTGTCCTCCTCCTGCTGCTGGCACAGCAAGGCTGGGAGACCCCCGTGGTGGCACTGCAGAGTGACAGTGGCTCTGTGCAGGGCAGAGGTGCCTTGCACATCCCCCAGAGCTGCCAACAGGCTGCCCGTGGGATGGCTGCGGGAAGGGAGCCAGCGGGAGCCTGGCTGCTTTTCTGTCTGAGGGGCCTCCTGCTCCCAAAACCTGCCCATTGCACTTGTGGAAGGTAACCAGATCTCCGTGTCAAATCTCAGTCAGGAAATTCAAGAGGAAGGTATGTCCAAAGTCCAGGCATCCCTGGGGCAATATCCCAAGGCAAGTGGGTCTTCTGCAGTTAGGGGAGCCAAGCTTTGGGGCCCATCTCCACTGTCTCTCTGAGAAGTGCAAAGCATGCATTGGTGATGCTGAAGTCCCGCAGCAGCATTAGGTGGGACCCTGATCTGTGGAGAAATGTGAAATTATACACGTGGCTAGTGGTCAAACTGAGACACAGGAAAGATGAAGCAAGCCCTGGCCAGAGGTGCAACCTGAGACAAGGGAAGCGAGCCGGGTCCCTTTTCAGTGTTAAGGGAACTCCAGACTATGGGTTTGTTGTTTTGTTTTGGTGTGCTTTTTTTACAAGACCACTCTTTTCAATCTTGAATTGTTTTAGGCAGGACTGTGAGAATCATGTGGAAAGTCAGCTGGATGAAATTGTTTATGGTGGGAAAGCTTGGAAATAGGGAACTGGAAGGGTTGTCTGAATATGCCAGGCTGTTGCATAGAGGATGTTGAGTAATTGAAGTGTATTTTAAGCTACCAGAATAGTTGGAGAGCTGAAAATCTGTGAAATCCTGTGGGTTTAGGTTATTAGATTGAGAGAGCTGACTCTGGTGACCTGTTCTTTATGCACAGGCACACGATGACAGCTCTGGTGCTGCTCTTGAAGTTGCTGGTTATGTTTTAGGTGCTGAGCAGGCATTTTTAAATTGATGTAAATTAACTACTGTTACATCTTTCTGAAGAGGAGTGTAGCCCACAGATGTTTACAAGTCAGTGGTGCAGGGCACAAAACCCAGTGTTTTCTTTGGGTTTAAGATGGATTGTGCTCTTTATTTCCAACACCTTTTGGTGATTTCCAGTATCCTTTGGTGAAAAGGGCAAGGCAGAAAATAGCCACCTGTCCCCTTGCACTCAGGTGAGGTGGAAGGAATACTAGCAAAGCAGGGGATGTTTGGGGTAGCTGTAAAACAGGATCCCACAGGCTGTTGCAGCAATGAGCTGTTCAGCTCTTGGGGTGGAATTTTACTGAAATGGGAGAGTTTGACCCTAGCAAGTTTTTGGTAGTAATTCTTCGGTGGAGTGGGCGGTATTTTGATTGTGCAGGCTGCACCCTGGTCTTCAAGCAGCTCATAGGAAAAGAGGGAGATGTGAGGCAGAGGTAATTCCAGAGGTATTAGCTGGCCAGGCTGTAAGATCTGAAACAAGAGCAGGATGTCGTTTAAGCGGCAAACAATTTCTATTTCGGTGCGCCCATTCAGGAACTGCGCTTTGCATCAGTCACGGCGGTGCGGGGAGGAAACGGGGCTCTCTCTGCATCTGCCTTCAGCCACGCTGAGCACAGCACAGCCGGGGCAGCAGCCAGCCCGGCTCTGTCCAGCCGGGGCAGCAGCCAGCACGGCTCTGTCCAGCCGGGGCAGCAGCCAGCCCGGCTCTGCCCAGCCGGGGCAGCAGCCAGCACGGCTCTGGCCGGCGCTGCGCCCAGGTTGCTCGGAGGAGGAATAGGTGTGGCTGGGCACGGCGGACCTTGGACCGCGCCGAGCAAAGTCTCATCTCTCCCTGAGTGCGGGAATGGTAAGGCAGCTCCGCGAGTTTGTGTTTAGTGATGGGAAAGAAACAGAAATTCACCAAGGTTTTGGGGGGGCTGGGGGAAGGAATATGTTAGGAAGCATCTCATCTCTGTGAATCAAGACCGGATATTTTGCTAAATCTTCTTTTCTGATGGGTTCAAACGCTTCTTTGATTCTTGCCGGGTCAGACAGTGTACTGGCATGGGTGTGCACCCTTGTGGTTTTTCCACCCAAATTACTAAGTGTTAAACATCTGAGAAAGTTATAGGATGAAGTTGCATCTTTATAGTGAAAAAAAAATATTTAAGTGCAGTTGGTTGCTTTTAACAGCATTAGCCATAGCAGACCTAAACCCTTAAACTCTTCTCTCTTTCTCTCTCTCATTTTTGAAACTGTGACTTGTGTAGTTCATTGTGAAGTTTTGTAAATTGTCCCCAAGAGACTTGCTGTGATAAATTCATCACTGGTGGAAGACCAGTGTCTCTGCTGAAGTATACCTGAACTGGTTTTTACAGCCTTATTTTCATCAGCCCTTGAGTATTTTTAGACCAAGGCTGCTCAGGCAAATGAGGAAGTCTGGCAGAAGTTTCTTCCGGGCTTCTCATACACTCTGCTCTCCATGTGGTGGTGTGGACACAAGAGTAAGTGCTTTGTCTGGATTGGGAGTGAAACATTTCTCAATCTTCAAATAAAAGTCTGTGTCTGCTGTGCTTGGGAGTTTTGGATGAGGAGGGGTCCCATGCATGTGACCAGGGTGCCACAAGAAAACGGTCGTGCATGTCTTTGTTTGTCTTTCTCAGCAGCCATTCAGCCGTCTGATTAGGAAACACCGGATACCTTCCAGCAAGATAGCTGGTGGAAGTCCTTTTACTTCTGTACAAGTCTGCTCCTAACCTTTTTACATTCTTAATCAATGTGTTGAATTTTATCAGCAGATTGGCAGTTTTGCTTAAAAAATGTGGGCTGATAACGTTTGTGTTCTGGCTGACGGAGTGGGAACTGTACCAATGCTAAGAGCATTTATGTTCTTCTGTGCTGCCTGATTTCAACGGTTTCTGTTGTTTTCCAAGGCAGAAACATGAAGAAAATCCAGGGGAAATTCTTTATCTTAGCAAAAAATCCTGCTTGCCTAAACTGGTCACTTAAACCATGACCTAGCAGGTTATAAGCCCAGTTTATGGTTAGTTTATTTATTTTTTTAGGTGGAAGCTGCATGGAAAACTGCAGGTTTTACATTAAAAACTGTGTGGTAGGTTCTGAGTTTGGCAGACTCGTGTTTTCTGCAGAAACTCTTCTTCTTTTGTAAGGTGTTGGTTGTTAACTGTGATGTATGGTTGGAGATGATGGACTCTTCTGCTACCTATGCCTCTGTCATGCAGGAATGGGGTTCACACACCCAGCCTCAACTTGCCTTCTGTAAAATGGGAGGAGTGATGCTACTTCCTTCCCTTGAGAGCTTTGTTGAAGGCAAACACTGGTGAGTCCCCACTTCTGAGTGGCACTGGCCAAAATAGGATGTGGTCCAGGACCTCACATGTTCTAGGTGAAGGAGGTGCAGACTTCGGCTGAATGCTCTTGGCTCACCAGCTTTCTCTCTCTGATCAAGCACAGCTAGTTCGGCTTGGGGACTGCAAGCCTGTAACCTGCTCAGAGTCTGGGATGCAATTCCCCAGGTACTGGAGAAAGAAGAAAAGTGCACAGGAATGAGGTAGTTTGGTGTGATAATACACAGTGCAGTGTGTGGATAGGCAGAGACCAAACTAAGGCTGCTCTCAGCTTGAATCTCCGTGCAAAACTGCAGACAGGGTCTCCTTTTGCCATCTGTCTCCTGACTTCTCTTTCACTCTCTCTAGGCACGCTCTGAAAATGAACCCAAGTAACACTGAGTTGGAGAGAGTAAGCAACAGCTCTGCAGAGAGCCTCAGCCCACCCTTCAGGAGTGCCCACGTCAGCTTCACTGCCGGCTCCAGCGACAGCCTCGACTCGGACACACAGACCGGCAGCGATGGCAGTAAGTGACCCCTGCCTGTGGGAGAGGTGGCATTGTACCTGAGACCCACTGCCCATGGGACAGCGTCCTCGGGCAGGGGTCACGAGGGTCCAGTCCCCAGCTCCCCCAGTGATCCTTCATCTTCCCACTTCTCCTGCCCTTCTGCCTCTTGATGCACTCTAGATGAATGTGGCAGAGTCAGACCAACATCACAGACCTTTTCATTCAGCACGTGCCAATATCATTCACCCAGGAGATCTCCTCTGGTCTAGATAAAATCTCCATATAGAAACAATCCTGCTTGTGCTTCATGCATTTCACATTGTCACAAGAAGCCCTGCTATAGAAAGTCCTACATAGATTTGAGGAGTATGAGAAGGAGTTTTGTGCTAGACATGATCTCTCCCTCTCATTGTGTTCCCAGTTATTTCTTAAGGGGAAAAAATCTGCCTGCACTCGTTTAACTGAGATTAAAAAATACTTACTATGAAGTCACTTTTTTCATCAGTGTGTAACTTAGACATGCACTAACGTGTTCAGCAGCTCAGAAAGTATTTCCTTAGCAAGAGCGACCTTCATGTAGTGGAAGTTCTCTCTTTCCAAGAGCAACAATGTGCAGCAATAAAATTAAGAGCCAGAGCTCTGGAAACTCTGTTTTTCCACCACTAACTTGGGAGTCTGAGAGTGAGACCTTGCCAGGAAATTGTACAGGGGTAAGAAAAACTCACATATGTTGGATCTTTACTTGCTAGGCACAGAAGCATTTTGCTGTCAAAAATGATAGGAACAAGAGGATTTCTCTGCCTTCACTAACAGAAGCAACTGTTTAAACTCATCATGGGGAAGATGAGTTTTTAAATGAACACTCAAATGCAGGTTGGCTTGCTGATGCAAGCAAGAAGCTGTGCAGTCAGTCACTGAGTGAGGTGAGCTCAAATTAATTGGCTATGCTGTCAGATGTTAAAATATGAAGTGGAGGGGAGCTTTTAAGCCCTTGACACGCAGAAGGCCTCCATGCTGAAGGTGCAGAGCACTGTTAGGAGAGTTGTGAAAGGGGTTAATTCATTACCCTCTGCTTGGGGAAGAGCCCAGCAACATATAAAAAAAACTTTAGAGCAGTTTGGCATTTGTGGCTAGGCATGTGCGCTGGTTGCCAAAGATTCCAGTGCTGACGTTTGTTGCTCTCTCAAGTAAATCTTGTCTCTTGAAACAGGGATTCAGCTGCATGTCCTGGCAGAGATGCCTCTGGTGAGGTACTCATGGACTGCACACTGAAGAATTTCTCTTGGCTCTATCCTCTGTTAAAGCCCCGTGGATGGAAGTGGCGTGGCAAGAGGTGCCATGCTGAATGATCCCTGCCTGTGGCTTTTGACAGGGTTTTAATGGAGAGAATCTTTCCTGTGGACCCATTAGAGTATCATGTGGGTTTTCACTAAAGCTTGGGACATGAATCTCAATTGTTAAGGCAGGTATTTCTTAGCTGAAACTGGAGAGCAGTCACTTGCTGGGCACTGGGTGTACAATGCAGGCACACACCTGGGGCAAGGGTCCAACGGGAGTCAGATAGCTCAGCACCCAGGCACTGGGGCAAAAGAGACGTGTGCTGATTCATGTTTCCTACAGAGCTGTTTCTGAGCATAGAAATGGGCTGTTGAAACAGCTTTGCATGGGAGACAAACATGCAGAAGCTGAAATCAGTGCTGCTCATTCCTGAGGTATCTCTCAGTGATGTTGGTGTGATGGGATAGATTACAGGAGGTGCACACAGAGGGCCTTGGCACTGAAGGAGACAAATGAAAATTGACCAGTGCTACCACAGTCTGGTGAGGAGGGATAGGGCCAGATGGTGCCAGCATCCACTCTGGTAGCTGAGAACCAGGGGGTCTGCCCTCACCTCATGTGCTCTCAGGTAGTGGAGCAGCTAACAGGGATTGCTGCTCTAGCACAGCTGGTGCAAACCTGCAAGTGACGTGCCAGGACGGGCTGGGAGCTCAGGGACCTGAGCCCCTGCCCTTGGAGGTTGTGTGTGATTGCTGGTGAGTCACTTGGGCTGTGAGGAGACAACTGCCTTCTGCGGGCTGACACGGAAAGTGCCCCAGGGCATTCCTCTGAGCAGGCAGAAAGCTGCTGTGAGGAAGTGCCTGCTGGCAGCTGAACCCTCAGCAACAGCTTTGTGAGAAGGAAGGATTGTTTGCTACCACTCTGCAGCTTTGGAAAATAGATTTAAAGAAAGCAATAGATCCTGCTATCTGCTAAACTATTTGCTATTTGTTTGGAGCAAAACCCCACCTTTCACCTTTCAAGGTTTACACTTGCATGGGAGCTGTTAGCAGAGTCCCATTTCTCATTCAAGTGGCATGGATAAATTCCCTTGAATTATTGTCTCTCTTCTTTTAATTTCTCCTCCACCCCTCACTTTTCTGTCTCTATGACCTGAAATTATTGCTCTTTATTTCAATGTCAGATCACCTTTCTGTTCTTTTTTTTTCATGTCCCACTTCTTACATGGCATGTAAA
The DNA here is from genome assembly GCF_028551555.1 of Melozone crissalis. Lineage (NCBI taxonomy): Eukaryota > Metazoa > Chordata > Aves > Passeriformes > Passerellidae > Melozone > Melozone crissalis. The sequence goes on along the minus strand of NW_026535784.1, from coordinate 38,461,021 downwards.
TGTATTACCCATCTCCATTCTGGCTCAGGTAGGAAAGCAGCTGCTATGGCTGCCCAAAATGAGCCAGCCATCCCAACCCATTCCATGTGCACTTGGCATGTGGAGCTGCTCGGGGTTAGTGCTATGTAGTGGGGCCAGCCTGCCCTCTGAGCAAAGAATAAGCTGGGAAACAGGCCGTGGGGGGAAGGCCAGATTTTTTCAGCAAAATGGAAATTGCCAAAATCCCAGGCTTGCTCAGCAACCCTTCCCCAGTGTCAAGCAGAGAGAAAAGGTCGATGTACTTGGAGTGCTCCAGTACAGCCAGAGGGCTGGAGCTATGTGCCATGAGTCACTCTCTCCTTATCATGCCCTGCTGCTGAAGCACCGGGTGGCAGCTCCCAGGTGAGAGAGGCTGTGTTTAAAAGACTGTCCTTGTATCAAGTGCTTCATTCTTACCTCCCTGTGGATGACATCACAGCTTAAATATTTACCCTCTACTACCTTTTTACTACTGTATATGCAGTTCACAGGGGAGTGGTTTCAAGGGTGGGGAAGTGCATTTCTCTGGATGGCTGGTTGCAGCCTGCTTTGCAAACCTGCTCTATTAAACTGAATTAAATCCCTAACCCCTCCAGTGAAACTTTGCAGTTGTGAATAGCTGAAGACTGTGCACTGCGTTCAGATGTAACTTGGCTTGCTGCTTTTCTTCCCAGCCAGGGCCCTGGGGGTGTCAGGGATATGGGGAAGGACTGTGCTCTCAGCCTGCAAGGCCCACTCATGGCATCTTCTTGTGTGTTGCTATCTCCTAGGACACTCATCTGAGCCGAACCACTCGCCCCCTCCAGCTGAGAGCCAAGTGTTTCCCTCTGTCCCTTTCCTTTCTGTCTCCACTGAGGATGGTCCCTCCTCTGCCCCCAGCTGCCCGCCCCCTCTGCCCCAGAAGAAGACAGTGATCAGAACCGTGTCTTCTCCAGATGGCTTTTTTGGGGGACAGGCATCTTCAGGCAAAGCAGCTGGTGCTGCCAGCCCCAGGCTGAATGTCAGCCATTCTGAGAGCAATATGTGCCCCCGAGAGGAGTCTCCCTTCATCCACCCAGCCAGCCTGGGGGGCCGCCCTGGTGCCTTCTCCTCCTCCGAGTCCCTGGAGAAGAGCTCCAAAGGAAGCAGCTACTGGGGCTCCAGCACCGCCAAGAGCACAGGGCCCAGCAGAACCCTCCAGTCCCTCTCCTCCTCGCAGCTCAGCGTGTCCAGCCAGGTGTCCTCGGCCTCCAGCCTCCACAACCTCCTGAGCAACATGGACAGCAAGGAGGGGGTGTACAGCAAGCTGGGGGCGCTGTACGCCGAGTCCCTGCGCCGCCTGGTCACCAAATGCGAGGACTGCTTCATGCGGGAGCAGAAGAACGAGCTGCACTTCAGCGAGAACAACTGGTCCCTCTTCAAGCTGACGTGCAACAAGCCCTGCTGCGACTCAGGGGACGCCATTTATTACTGTGCCACTTGCTCCAAGGACCCTTCTACGACCTATGCTGTGAAGGTAAGTCCACAGCCAGGAGATGTCCAGGCCTATCTCCATCTTCTGGGTGGAGATGTGCGCACTAGCAGCACATGGCGTCTCATGCAATGTCTTGTTTTCTCTGCTTGTATTTCTCACAGGTGAACTTAGGCAAGCAAAACCCCTTCCAAAATTGCTCCTTTCCCCTTACTGCTTCTGAAGGTTAATTTGCAGAAGGAGTTTTCATTGTAACAAATGCCAGACAGATTTAGCTTATTGCTGAAGGGGTCTGAAACCCAACCATTTTCTCTCTCTGAAAACATCTTTGTGCAAATACTCTGCTGTAAACTCAGAGGCATTCACCTCTGATGACACAAACTGATGAAAGGCTGCTCAAAAGGCAGCGTTTTGCCTCTGCCTGCCTTTTAAGTGGAAGCTCTGACCCAGATACTGAGCGCTTATATGATCTTGAAACTACAGACAATAAGATATTGTAGATCCCAATTAAACAATGCGAGGCTGACCCAGACATGCTGTGTAAGGTCAGGTCTGAAATATTTTCCTGTAACTCCATGGAATACATGTTTTGAAATGGAAACTTGAGGTGCAATAGTTCAGCTCTTTGAAACCTGGATAAGTAAGCTTATCCAACCAGTTCCATGGACATCCTGTGGATTTTGGGTTCTTGATCAATGTTACTACTTGAATACAGAGATTTTAATTTCCCTTCTGACTTAACACTGGAGACATCTCACCGCTGCTTATTCCTCAGGTTGTTTTCAAAGCCTAAAATAATTCCCAAAAAAGCACTGTCAGAGATGCATTAAGGAAGAAAAAAAAAAAGAAAAAAATCTCTGCTGAATACTTTCCACCATTATGAACTCCAAGGGTTGTTTTAGAATGTTTTAATACATCCCTAAGGGATGTTCTAGTTAAGTGGTAGCTTAAAAGCCAGTTCATATCCTAAAGAAAGTACAGCCAACCCAACAGGGGGGCTGTAAGTAACCAGAATCGAATTAGATGAGATCTTGCACCAATACCCTTAGTCCAGCACTCAGAGCCACAGCTTTTCTTGTGTGTTATACCTAAATCCATCACAACTTTCTTCGTGAAGCCTAAGAACTGTTGTGCTTCTTTTCAATCTGCAGTTCCCTGTGGCACACCCACATCTTTGCTTTTGCCTGCTGTGCTAGATGGGGTTCAGTAGCTCAGCTCTATGGCTGCAGTGCAAGAATTCCTGCCAAGGCAGAGACAGCACATTTCAGCCTCCTGACAGGACTGCACTTGTGTCCCTGTGTGTGAAGTGGGCTTACTCTGTGCCCTAGGTACACTGCAGAGTGGCTTAACAAAGTCAAAGCCACTGCAGCAAGGCCATGCTCTGTGCCAGCATAGTGATGTTGTGTGTGTGTTCATCCATGTGCATGGATACGATTCCTGTGTGCCACCATCCCTCTGGCAGCCAGAGTAGGGAATGAATAATTGTGAAACAATTCAATTGGCTGATCCCTAGCTGCCCCTCCTGGCTCCTGGTATAGATTTTTTGACATGAAAGAGATCACAGACCTGTAGTTAAAATTAGACTTGGAGAGCTCAAAATGGGCAGAGGATCAGACTTGAGCCAAGGAGCCTGTTGAGAAACAGGAGCCAGAGTCTGAGCAGTGCACAGACAGACATGACTATGTATAAAACTGTTTGGAAATGGCTTTGGAGGAATTAAGCCAAGATCTGCTCCATGCCTTGGCTTCTTTTTCCACTAGAGGTGTGTGACTAAGCCAGCCCAGGCTCCTAGTTGGAGCTTTCAGCAGGGAGGATGCCTCTGGTGCAGCCAAAGTCAAGAAGAATGGCTGGATGGGGAAGATTTCCCTGTATTCGTTTGGCTGTAGTTATTCTTCCAGAGACTTTTCTCTTGCCAGGAATTCCCCCCCTTTTCCTATGCCTTACATGACTTTCCTTTGGGAGGACGAACAAGCAGGCTTGCTAGCTAGAGGGCTGGAAGGCCTGCTCTGCATTTGGGGACCTCCTGCATCACCCTGGGTCCCACTGCATTCACCTGCATTCTGCCTGACTCTCCAAAGCTTGTCTTTCCACAAATAAGCCAGGGCAGGGTATTTTTGTTTAGAAAAGAGGACAATAGGGATTTGAAATGCCCCATCTCCATAGTTTTGTCTCATCTGAGTAAATTATCTGTAAATGCCTGGATTCAGACCCTAGCTAGAGGAATACAAAAGCAGCCCTTTTCTTCAGCTCCTCTCCATTCTTGTGACTATTTTAACTCGGAGGCAAAATTGATTTCTCGTCGGGTCTGCACGCATGCTGTGACTGGCACTGGCACGCCCCAGGCTTTCAAACCTTTTATACTGAGTTTCAGCCTGTTGCTTACTCCTGTGGATGACATATAAACACATCACTAAATAAAGGGGAAAAAAGTATAATAGAAATGCCAGGAGGCCCCCTAAGCTAATGGATACTCCTATAATAAACCTGGCTTTGAGTCTCTAATGCAGTATAAAGCTAAAATAGGGAAGAAAATGATGATAGAAGTCATGTAGGTTAAAGAGAATCCAGATTATAAAATGCATTTTTCTCCCTAGAGTTTGCTGCACTTTGACTTCTTTCTAGGCCTGTTGTAAGCTCCCATTTTCTCTTTGGTGGTTTTTTGGCCTGTGCTGAGGAGTACAGCTTATTGCTGGTTTCGCTCAGCCATTGATCAGGGGCTTGAGAACAGTTGCTGACACACAGAAGTGGAATGGTTGAGGAGGATGTGAAAGTGGCTCCAGGGCTTGGGATCAGAGAAGGATCAGGTGGGAAGAAAGTGCTGGAGTCTTCTGTCCACCTCTCACCACAAACAGCACAGTCGCCTCACATTGAATGGGGCCTCATCCAAGAGTGTTAACTATCTCCAGAGATAGAGACAGCATGTCTTCTGCCACAAGCTTTGCTTTTATCCCTTCAGGAATGTCGCTTGGGTTGCAGGAGTTTATCTCAATGATACCTGTGATGTAAAAGATATGTTGCTTCTGTTGGCAGTGAAACAAAATCTTCAGAAGTTATTCACGGTAGGACTACTGTCCTCCTTTCCTCCAGCTACTGGGCATTGCCTGGCAAAGGAAGCGTGCCCAGAAATGCAGCCCAGACAGCTGGTGGCTAAGGTTGGGCTGTTGCAGGACAAAAACAATCCTCAAATCAGGAGATAATTTAAAGTGCTTAAGGAACCAGTGCACATCTTGCTTCTCCTGTTGTGTTCCAGAGCATCTGCAAATCACAGCTTAGCATCCCACCTCTCAACTTCTGGTCTCTGCTCTGTCTCTGCCACTGGCTGATGAGACTTTTCTTTTGGTCTCTTTTCACAGATTTGTAAAACCCAGGAGTCCAAGGCAGCTGCTTCGTACTGCAGCCCTGCAGTGCCAGTTCACTTCAACATCCAGCAGGACTGTGGGCATTTTGTGGCCTCCGTCCCCTCCAGCATGCTGCTGGCCTCAGATGTGGGGAAGAGCATGCCTGGAGATGGCTTCCATCCCTCCCGCAGTGCCAGCGAGCACGACTGCGTGGTGGTCATCACCCGCGAGGTGCCGAGCCAGACCACCGCCGACTTCGTGAGGGACTCGGTGATGCTGCACCAGGCCAAGCCGGAGCTGTACGAACGCCGCGTTTGCTTCCTGCTCCTCCAGCTCTGCAACGGCTTGGAGCATCTCAAAGAGCATGGCATCATCCATCGTGACCTGTGCCTGGAGAACCTCCTGCTTGTGCCCTGCAAGCCCCCCATGAGCTGTGTGAAAGCCAAAGATGACAAACACTTGCCCCGCCTCATCATCAGCAATTTCTTGAAAGCTAAACAGAAGACTGGAACTGGAGACTCCAAGCTGAAGAAGAGCCAGGCCCGGCTGGCCCCGGAGATTGTGTCGGCTTCTCAGTACAAGAAGTTTGATGAGTTTCAGACTGGTATTCTCATCTATGAACTGCTGCACCAGCCTAACCCCTTTGAGGAAAAGGTGCACCTCAGGGAGCAGGAGTACAGCCCTGAGGACCTCCCTGCTCTGCCCAGCCTGTCCATCTACTCCCGGGGACTCCAGCAGCTGGCCCACCTACTGCTGGAAGCAGATCCCATCAAGCGCGTGCGGATCACCGAGGCCAAGCGGATGCTGCAATGTCTGCTTTGGGGGCCCCGAAAGGACCTCATGGAGCAGCCCCTGAGCCACGAGGAAAGCCTGCGCCAGGTGCTGCAGAACTGGGTGGACATGAAGCGTGCCCTGCTCATGATGAAGTTTGCAGAGAGGGCCGTGGACACGGAGCGGAGCGTTGAACTGGAGGACTGGCTGTGCTGCCAGTACTTGGCATCTGCTGAGCCGGCCTCCCTCTTGCACACATTAAAGCTGCTGCAGCTGCTCTGACCTTGGCTGTGTCTCGGAGGCAGCTGAGGGCTCCTGACTGCCTTGTGGCTAAAGGTACACAGCCCTTTCATACGTGAGAGGTTTGAGGCTCAGCTGCGAATGCACGTTCAGCTCCTGGCCCGCACTGCAGTCAGAGTGCACACGCCATGTTTAGTATCCTCAGCACTGTTAGTTTGTGAGCAGGCAGAACTCGGAACCTGCCCCTATTTTGGGGGATTTTTGGTTTTTTGATATGGCAAATATGGACTAATAAACTCCTGCCTGCATGTGTGCATGTTTCTAATGAGCTCACTGTACCGAGTTGATTTCTGTGCCTATGGGACAGTCCTGTGATCCCCACCTCTCCCAAAGCATCAGAGCCTTTTTGCCTGGGAACAACACCACACTCTAGAGTGGGAAGCAGGGATGAGCAGGTGGCTGGTTCTCTTCAGGAGCAAGGGCAGTTCACATAATGCTCCTTTGCAAGGGAGAACCCGGGGCTTTCAAACTCACATCTTTTGGGCGTTTTGGCATCCATTTTGCTTCTCCCTTTCAAAACAAAAATTACTGCTTGTTTCTGTATATCAGTTATTTTATTCTCTGTGGGGAGTTCAGTATCAGCTGCCTGTTACCTTTGTTAGATACTAATACAGCCTGGCTTTCCTGTGTAGTGGTGCAGCTGTAGTGGAGCACCACTCTTGGATGTGAAGGCATGAGAGGGAGCCCAGGGTGGGTCTGTTCATGGGAATGGTGCTGGGAATTACCCCTTGTAAAGCTGATGAAATGGAAAATCCCCAATTCACCTCCAAGGCCTTGGGGGGAAAGTCAGGGCCAGGTTGCTTTTCTTTCCACATCCCTTCAGCTCCCTCCCTTTGCCTGGTAATTCACCTGTCCCTTCTGTCTAACATTTATTTAACTCCTTTATTGAGAGATGAGCTGCCATGTTAAAGGCTGGGGCCACTGCAGGCTGGCAGGGTCTTATTGCTGCTGGTGTTTGAATTAGAAATGCATAGGGCTGGATGCACTGCATGCATGTTTCTCCAACAGATGGGAGGCAGGAGCAGCACAACGAAAGGTGGAGAAATTGGCCTGGCTCCCTTCAGCCCCTTTCCTTCCATCTAGACACGGAGCACGCACTCAGTTTGGGAGAGAGGCAGTATTACTGAGGAAAAAAAAAGATTTTTCACCAGTTGCAAGCTTCTTTTACTTTTCCACCCCAACATGAGGCAGAGATGAGTGCCCTGCTCCTGACATCAGTTCTGCAGCCCTTGGAGGAGTGGTAAGTTTGGGACATTTGGAGAGAGCCCAGCATCAGCTTTTCCGAGACAGGATGTCACTAGCTGAGCTACCTATCTCGCAGCTCTAAGAGGGAGACTTCATGAGCACCTTCCTCCAGCCTTGATTCACCTCCAGAGACAGCCTGCTCTTTTGGGGAATTTTAATTCCCCAGGTTTTCTAGACACTTTGTGTACTTTCTGTGGATCCTTTCCAGGCTTCTCACCTGGATGTTTCTTTTTTTAATCTGTTTGGCTATGGTTGCTGCTGATGGGAGGGGATAGTTCCTTGGCTGGGCACCCATTTGCAATGAATTTCCCCTGATCCCCTTAGGGAGGAGGCTGTGCACGTCCCTGCCTGCTGGAAGAATGTGGGATGGCTCCAACTGCGACCGCTGGGAATTTTTTATACATTGACTTTCTTGCATCTGACTTTTGGGTTCACTTCCCTCTGGTACAGGTAGCAGGAGCTTTTCTGGCTTGGGAACCACTGTCCATCCCATGGATCATTCTGGGCTCAACACACTGAAAGGTCTGGCTCTGACTTGCTGCATGTGGTCTCACATGGGCCAGCAGAGTGATGAAAGAGCTGGAGAACCTGTCTGAAGGAGCCCAGCATGTTTTTCTGAGATAAGATGAAGAGATGACTCAGTTTCTAAGCATGAATGTAGGGAAGAGGTTGGTGGCAGCTCTGCAGGAGAGCACTGAAAGAGACAGGACTGGCCATGACAGATCCATTTTGCGCTGGCAAGGGGGAGATAATCTGTAAGGCAGGTCACTTGCAAACCTTTAGCTGTGTACTCAGTGGGCTCAAGAGGTAGCCAAACATTCAACCAGCCCACAAAACATGAGACTGGATCCATTTTGCATGCTGAGTTTCAGTTTAGTGGCAAACACTGTTACAGGTATTGGCACAGGGCCTGCGTGGTGTGGGATGTTAACTTGATCAAAACTCTTTACTTTGAGTTTGAGCGCTTGAGTCTGATTCTGGTGTTTGTCTTGGCACCTTGCAGCAGCATTCCCAGCAGACCAGAGCCCAAGAGGTCAACAACAGTATTTTTCAGCTATATTTTTTTTAGATTGGGTGGGTGGCCTCTTGGTTGCATATGAACAGAAATTCTTAGCTCCTGGTTTTCCTGGTAGTTCCCCTTTGGTAGCTCATGCTTCTTCTCCAGCCTAGGTTTTAGGTCTTAGTGTCAATGCTTGAACTGGAGAAGTGCATTAGAATTTCTGATGTGTAGCTGTTGTGGGAAAAGTGACACCTAGGCCTCAGCTGAGTGCCACAGCTGAGTTTGAGGACTTTGCTGTCTTATGCTCTCCTTGTCTTTGCCATTCCCACCATGCCATGAGCAGCAGCTCCCCTTTTCCTAGCAGGCATTCTTGTCCCCATGCCCAGGAACCTCTGCCAGAATGGTGGAGGGGATGGATCATTGCCTGTGTGGCAGGGGACACAGATGACCCTGCACCCTGGGGGCCAAGTGTGTCACTCAGTCAGGGGGAAGGAGGATTGCAGGATGTGTGACTGGGAGCTCAGGTGGAGGTGCGTGTGCCATAGGGACAGTGCTGAGGAGCAGCAACTGGAGGAGCAGCACAGACCCAGGATCTCGGAGGTACTGCTGGAGGGGGAAAGGGCTGTTTTCTAGTCTCGTGCTGCCCCCAGGCCGCCTGGCAGCCCCTTTCCCAGTGGTCCAAGCACACAAGAAAGGTGGATGTGCCTCACAGAAACTGTCTTGTATTTTGCTGTATTTGTGCAGGGTGTATTTTAAGAGGAAGCAATAGATACCCTGGAAAGAAGCTTTTTCCATGTCAGTTTTGGCATGCATGAATTGCAGCAACAGCCTGGTTTCACAGGACTTGTTGTGCCAAACCCATAGAGCTGATACATGACTTTGCTGAGTAAATACTTCTGAAGGTCTTTGCAGTGCCTGCTTAAGCAATTTTCTGCTATGGTTCTGAAAAAAAATGCCCTTGCTTTTCAAGGAGCGGGAAGAAATTTCCACAGTAGCACTGGAAATATTGACACACTGCTCATGCCTCTCGTCTTATATCATCAAAGGCTGGGTGGTGGAAGCTTGTGAGCCGTAATGAAGTGCGTGATTCAGGATTATTTGTTTCATTTCCCTGTGCTAAACAAGCAACAGCCAGTTTCTGGCGAAGGAATTAATTGTTTGACAATAGAGTGAGCGAGCAGAGCAGGCTGACCACTGTCAAAGCAATGTCTGGGCATGAAAGTCAAGCAGATATGACTCAGAGACAAGTTTTAGGCATATAGTGCTGTTCTTGAAACATTTTTAGTCACATTTTTCTTCAGAAAAAAAAGCACATAAATGGGAAGGGAGGCTGTTAAATAGGGCTGAGGAGGTCTGAACTGAGGTCCTCTCTCAGGCTTTTCTGTGACCTTAGGAAAGTTGCTTAACTCCCACTCACAAAGCAGAGATGATCAGTTTCTGTGTTACAAAGCAGAATCAACCACAAACCTCACAACTTCACGTTTGACTGTGTTGGGCAGGACATGAAAGTACCTAAATGAGGAACCAATGAGGAAATATATGCACTGATTTATTAAAACATAATATTGCAAAGTTCCTTCCTTTATTTTCAGGCACCAGTCACTCCCTGGCTTTTTGCTGCTTGCTGCTATTACAAATTTGGTGACCACCGCCTGTAAATGGCCCACTGCTGCTTGTGGCAAAGGCCACAACACCCTCTGGATATCCTGATTCCTTTGTGGCTATTTTTTCCCTTTAGCCTTCACAAAGAACAGACACAAACATATGTTGAAGAAACACAGCTGCGTCTTAGGAGAAAACACAGCAGAGGAGTGAACCAGGAGTCCAGTAATGGGATGGGATGTGCTGAAGTGGTGGAGCTGCCCTGCCATCAAATGGAGGATGCCAGGAATCATCCAGACTTTCCAGCAGCATGCTGGGCATCCCAGAAATGGCATTGCTGTTTTTAGACTGCAGCTAAGAGCTGTGTTCCCAGGACAGGTGCCCCCTCTCCCATGCACTTCAGAGCCTGAAGTGCAAAGCTTGTGGGGTAAATCTCAGTGATGATACGTTTCTCTGTCGCTGCCAGGATGATCTCACCTACCAGAGAACAAGTGGAGAGGTGGAATCCTCCTCCAAATCCTGAAGAACCAAGGGAGCAAGAAGCAGAGATCAAACCCTTGTACTTGCAGAGACCCCGAGAATTCCCTCCTGAGCCAGTCAGCTCCTCCCATGGCTAGGAGTGAGCAGGGTGGAGAAATTAGTGTGCTCTAAGTTGCTGGTCCAGAAATGCCCCAAATACCTTTGAAATACCCCAATTCCTTCCCAGTGCACAGAGAGAAGGGCTTCCCTCACTGGGCCTTGGTGGAGCTCACCAGTCCATGGATGGCCCTCAAAATGCTCTTCACCTGAATTTCAGGAAAGGAGCCCCTGACTTACTTGAGGCACATGAGCAAGAGGTAGCTTGGGGAGAGAGGAAAAGGATTGGGAAGACCACTTTCTGCACTCCTTTTCCTTCACAGCAACACTTTCTGGATGCATTTGGGCTGCCTTTTTGTAGCAGCACAGCCCCTGGATGTCAGCAGTGCCATGGGACTTCTCAGGGCTCCCACAGCAGTAGGACCAGAGCAAAGGGTCCCCCAGCCTGCTGGGCTGCATCAGGCAGAGTGCTGCCAGCACGTGCAGGGAGGTGATCCTGCTCCTCTGCTCAGCACCACTGGGACACACCTGGAGTCCTGGATCCAGTGGTGGACTGAGTACATGAGAGCCATGGACATACTGGAGAGAGTCCAGCAAGGAATTGATGATGATGAAGGTACTGGAGCACGTCTGATCAGAGCAGGAGCTGAGAGAGCAGGGACTGTTCAGCCTGGAGAAGAGAAGGCTCAAACAGGGGGAGCTTTTAAGTACTGACAGGGAGAATGAAGGACAAGAGGTGATGAACCCCAGCTGAAATTGTGAAATCATATCAAGACTCAGGAACACAACTTCTGTATGTGTGCATACTGTGTGTATGTGCTGGTATGTGTGTCCTGTGTGTGCTAATGCTGTGCTCGGAGCAGGGCTGTGAGTGTTGAATGTTTTGTGTTGTGAGTGTGGCTGCATGCTGTGTGCCCAGTGCAGGTTTTATGTGCATTGTGTGCGTGTGTTGTGTGTTCAGGGTGTGTGGGATGGTGCCTTGGGGCTCTGTGTGGCCCCAGCCAGGGCTCAGTCCTGTGGGAGCCCCAAGGGGGAGCAGCCTCAGCCCCAGAGAGGTCACAGGTGGGGTCAGAGGCATGCAGGAGTGGGGCAGACATGGGGGAATTTGGGGGTACCCAGGGGGGTTGTAAGGCATGTGGGAGGTTGGGAAACCCTGTGATAGTTATGGGCTATCCAGGAAAGAAATTTGCCACTCAGAGGGTCAGGACATTGCGGAGAGGACTAGGTGCACATCCAGGAGATTGATGGGCCTTGGGCTGGGAGGGTGCTGGTGGTTGTGGGACACCTGTGGGAGTTGTGGGACACCCAAGAAAGGGGAGAGGGCACAGGAGAGGGCAGAGACACCCCAGGGGGCTATGGGACACCCAGGAGGCTGGGAAAACCCAGGGATTTATAAGGCACATGAGGGCTAAATACAGGATTGGGGTCACCTAAGGGATTCGGGGGGCGGGGGGGTAGGATTGCAGGGTCCCACCACAAGCTGATGCTGGAGCCCAGACCTGTGACACCTCCTTTATTGGCAGCACGAACAGAGCCCCTGACAGGAGGGAGGATCCATGAGGGCCCACGCGAGCGCCATGCCGGGCCTCACTGCGGGGCAGCACGAACAGAGCCCCTGATGGCACGGAGGGCCCATGAGACCACCATGGCAGGCCTCACTGCGGGGCCGTGTAGGTGCCGGCCAGGTGCACGGGCAGCCCGTCGCGGCAGGCCACGCGCACGTGCTGCTGGGCCTGGCGGGCGCGGTAGTTGCACGGCGGCCGCGTGTCCCCGCCGCGCAGGCGGCACATGGTCAGGCTCAGCGCGCTCGGCGTGCTCTGGAAGCCCGTCGCAGGGTCGGGCGCCTGCGAGCAGGCGGCCACCAGCTCGGCGGGCGGGGCGTGCACGAAGGTGTTGGAGGGCTTGCAGGGCCTGCCCGGGCCCGTCACCCGGCGCCGCGCCAGCATGGTCTCGCAGTAGCGGTGCGCCGCCAGCGTGGACGTCCGCGGGCTGTCCACGTGCTGCCGCAGGAACTTCTCGTAGCGCGTCTCGCCCTCCGCCCCTGCCAGCACTGCCAGCACCAGCGTCATGCACAGCGCCCAGCCTGCCATGGACACCTGCGGAATGGGGGGTTACGGCCATCTGCACCTCTGGGCCCCCGACTGGAAATCCCACCCTGGGAGCTTGGTTATTCTACAGAGTCCCCCTCCCAGATCCCTGGGTCCCATACAAATCCCCTCCCGATGCCTGGGGGCCCATCTCTGGACAGCTGGGCTATCTGTGGATTCACCTGGATGCATGGCTCCTCTAAAGTCATGCACCCCCCAGAAGCCTCAGTCCCCCATGGAACACCCCCTAGCTGCTCCTCAGACCCCTGGCTCCCCTACAGATCCACCCCGTGCCCCCAACACCCGGATGCCATACACAGCCTTCCTTCCCCACTGGATGCTCGGGTTCCTCCCAGACCCCTCCCACAGACATTCTGGTCCCCAATGCACCCTTCACCCGCACCTGTGTGCGCGCCTCAGTTTCCCTTATGGCCTCAGGGTCTCCGGGATCCCTCCCACTACTCTGCACCTCTTTTATACTGGCCCCAGCTGTGCCCAATGGGCAAGGATCCAGGAGGAGGGGCAGGGTAAAGAGCAAGGTCCAGTGGATGTCTGGGGAGAGCCAGGTGTCCAGGAGGCCCTGCTCACCCTCATGGCCCCCAAGGTCATTAGGCAGTCATTAACGAGCCACGTGACTGTCTGTGTGCATCCCCTTGGGTGGCCCCTGCCCACTCTGGCCTTGGCCACCTGTCCCATGAAAGGCAGAATACCTGGCTCCTTTTGGTGGCAGGGCAAGATCCGTGGTTTCCTGGTGGTGGGCAGGATGTCACCATCTTGGGGGACATCATCTCTGGGGCAGCTGGCAGATGTTCCTACCACTCTTGAAAGACGTGGCACATCCATGGCTCTTCTGCAGTGCTAAGGGACCTACGTGTTTCTTTTCCCTGTGTCCCCTTGCTGGCAAATTCATCCTCCTGGGAAGTGCCATGATGCATTTTCCTCACTGCTACCTCCAATGTCCCAACTGCTCCATTGATGCAGAGGGAAGCACAGAGCCAGGAGCCAGCCTGAGCCCACCAAACACTCCTTTCCTTTGACCATCGTAATGGAGCCCCAAGGAAAGCGTGTCCCCTCCAGACACACTCTGCTTTCCACTGTCCTGGTGTGGTGCAAAAGGGATGGCGCCCACAGGAGGAGGAACAAGCCTGGATGCTTGGCAGCGGGCTGTCTCTAGCAGGCATGGTGCAGGTACCTGTGCTGGATCCCATCCTACCCGGCACAGCCTCAGGCATGTCCTTGCCAGAGGCTGCTGTGAGGCTCCTTGGTGAGCCACAGCCTGTGGTCACCCCTTGTCCAGGGGGTCCCAACTGCCTGGCACTATCCTGGGCACGGCTTCTCCATGTGCCATCCCTGCCCCTGCCCGAGGGCTGAGCGGAGCCTCCTCCTGCCCTGTGCGGTGCTGAGAGGAGCCCCTGGCTGGGGCATTTGGGGCAGCCCAGACCAAACTTCTGGCTGTCCCCTCGCACCCCAAGGCCTGGGAAAGCTGCCGACTTTAGAAACAGAGTCTAGTTTAGAAAGGAGATATTATTTATTCTGCATGGGATGCAAGCTGGAGGTTTGACAAACACACCATGGGGTTTTAAAAAATAACATCTTTTATACAGTAAAATTTACGTGAGCCCTCCTGTCTAAAGCATATTCCTCGTCTATCGATGTATATTTATTTGTATGATGGTACTCTTATGCGATGCTTGAAATACATTGTAGAAAATACCAGACGACAACAGTTACGTCTACAAAAGGTGACGAGATTCAGCCTGGGGACACATCATTCAGCTTGAAGACACCAGACTGGGCAGGAGGTGGCACCTGCCTTTCACCGGGGTACAGTCGGTGCAGCGAACCCCGTCCCTGTGGCCCTGCCCATCCGCACAGCGGCCCCACTTTCGGGGAGCAGGGACGGGGAGGGCCGGGCCGGGGTATCGGAAATGCCGTGCCGGGCGCTCCCAGGGCCGGGCGTTCCGCAGAGGTCCAGGCGGGGGCGCTCACGGGCATGGGCTCCCCCCGCCCCTCCCGCGCCGTTGGTTCCGTCCCACCGTGGTACCTCCCGCGCGGGCCGCCCCCGCCCCCGGCGCTGGAGGCGGCCCCGTTCTCGCAGGTCTCGCGCGAGCGCCGCTCTCGTATAATCTCGCGGGAGCGCGCGCGCCCCGCCCTTTCCGCGGCGCGGGCCGAACCATGGCGGTCGGGAAGAACAAGCGCCTCACCAAGGGCGGCAAGAAGGGCGCCAAGAAGAAAGTGTAAGGGCGGCCGAGGCGAGGGCGGGCGGTGCCCGGGGGCGCCGGGCGGGGCGGCGCGGCGGCGGGATGGCGGGGATGCGGGGCGGATGGCGGCGGCGCCCGGCCGGAGCGGGGCCGATGCTGTCATGGCGTCAGGCGGGCGGGCGTGGGCCCGGCGGGGCGGGAGCAGCGGCGGGCAGTCGGGGAGGAAGGTCTTACTGCAGCCCGGTGCGGCCCGAGAATGTCGGCTAAAAAATCTAATTCCTTTGATTTAAGGGTCGACCCTTTCTCCAAGAAGGACTGGTACGATGTCAAAGCACCGGCGATGTTCAATATCCGGAACATCGGGAAGACGCTTGTCACCAGGACTCAAGGAACTAGTGAGTACAGAACAGGGGATTGTGTTGGCTCCATGTGCTGGCTCCAAGCGGTTAAAGAACTTCTTGGATAAAAGACTGATAAAAAATGGGTTTTGCTTGTATTGCTAGGAGCTTGGAAACTAGAAAAGTTGGGTGATTTGAGTGGATTTTTTCTTTTTTGAGTTGACCGTGTTGCTTGAATAAATGAGCTTAGCTGCAGGAAGTTCGTACACCGGGCTCTTTTTTGTACAAGAATGCCAAACCATGGAAGGAAGGGCCTGAAGTTTCTTATGAGTTCCTCTTGTGGTAACTTGGCAAGTTGGGAAAAGTTCAAGTAATCACTAGTTCTGATTGTCACCGGGGGAGATGTGGGACAGTGCCACAGGAGACCTTAGTCCTTATAGGATCGCAACGACCGGCACATCAAGACACTGAAATATCTGAAATTTAAAGATTTTGGGTAAAGATTAGAGCCAGAATTGCTGACTTATTGTGAGGACTGATGTATCACTGGGGGTAAATTCTGTTTATATCATCTGGCACACCTTAAGAAGAGGAGACCTCTGTTAGGAATGCAGAGGGGTCTGGATAGAAGTAACCCTGTTTTTGGAGGCTTAGCCATGCAGAATGGCTAAATAGCTTTGTGATAGATACTCTGCTGGCTGCACTCAGAGTTAGAATGATGATTGTTACTTTGAGCTGTAACATGTAACATGTGAAACAGTTAAAATGAGGGTCACTGCCGAACGAAGTGTGAACCAGCCAGTGTTGTTAAAATGGTTCCTCGTTGGAGGAGGAGCTGTGAAATAATTGTGCCGGGCTGTTCATTGCTGCTTCACCCCTGCTGAGCACTTGTGGCTTTTTATGTTTGGTTTTCTCATTGCTGTTGATAATTTCCAAATGTTCTGTAGCCCCTTTATGCTTGAAACAAACCAAATTACTACACGTGGTGGGATCTGCTGTGTGCTGCTGTTCATATCCCACACCTGGCACTATTGCCTTGAAAAGATTCCTCCCAAAGGGAGAAGTTGTCAGCCTTGCTGGCTCTGTGATCACCGTTAGGAAACATCAGAGAACAGGATTCCAGAGGGAATTCAGTGTCTGATTTGAAGGATGTGCTCCTAATGTTAATCTAAGGTGTTTTGTTCTGTTCCACCCCACAGAAATTGCCTCTGACGGGCTGAAGGGCCGCGTGTTTGAGGTGAGCCTGGCTGATCTGCAGAATGATGAGGTTGCCTTCCGCAAATTCAAACTGATCACCGAGGACGTTCAGGGCAAAAATTGTCTGACCAACTTCCATGGGATGGACCTCACACGGGACAAAATGTGCTCCATGGTGAAAAAATGGCAGGTGTGTGAGAAACAGCATCGCTGCGGTGCCTCAGGGAGGGAGGGAGGGAGGGAAGTGCTGTGCCTGGCAGAGCCGTGTTTGAAGTGTGGGGCGTGGGGCTGGGCAGCCTGTGCTGCAGCGTGCCAAACGTTCAGCGCTTCCTCTTGCAGACAATGATTGAAGCCCACGTGGATGTCAAGACTACGGATGGGTACCTGCTGCGCCTCTTCTGCGTGGGCTTCACCAAGAAGCGCAATAACCAAATCCGCAAGACCTCCTACGCCCAGCACCAGCAGGTCCGGCAGATCCGCAAGAAAATGATGGAGATCATGACCCGGGAGGTGCAGACCAATGACCTGAAGGAAGTTGTCAATAAGCTGTAAGCTTTGGCACTGTTATTTTTTCTCCCCTACGGTTGAAATCCTTGTTTAAGGGTTGGTTGTTGCTGAGTGCCTGGGGAGTGCTGGTGCGTTCCAGGCTGTTGGTCAGAGACCAGGCAAGGAGCCCCTCGTGTGGAAAAGCCAATCACCCTTTTGTGCAAATGGCTTCTGTCAGTCTCTGCGTCCTGTCTGACCTGAATCCACTGTCACGTGTGCATAAATGTAAAATCACTTTCCAGAAGATTTCTGGTTCACATTTCTACAGACTAAAGTTGCAATTCTGATCTACTGGGGCTGTGAATGCTCTGAGCTCTTCTGATAGAAGAGTCTCTCAGTGTGCTGATTGCTTGCAGAAGTTTGCAGGTTTGCTCTCAAAATGAGCACACTTGCACTATGTCCCTTCTGACGTGGCGAAGGAGGTGTCTTAGATTCTAAATGCACTTGAAGAAAATTGTCAAAGTGATGATACCAACTTTTGTAGAATATTTTGTATTAAGGATTTCTTTAAGCCTGTGTTGCTGCTGCAGAAGCAGGCAGTTTTTAGCATTGTGTTGCTCTGTGATTGCTCAGGATCCCAGACAGCATTGGCAAGGACATCGAGAAGGCCTGTCAGTCCATTTACCCTCTGCACGATGTCTACGTGCGCAAGGTGAAGATGCTCAAGAAGCCCAAGTTTGAATGTAAGTGTGTTCTGCAGACATCTGGGGGAGGGTGTGGAAAGGGGGCAGTTTAAATGTGTTTGCTTTTGGATAAAGATGCTACAACAGCCTCAATGAGCTTTAGTAGTTGTAGAAGGGAAAGTGTGTCCTTGTTCTCATGTGTGGCTTCCTGGACTGAAAGCCAAGCAGTGAGTGTCCAGTTTGGAGCTTCTTGCAGTCTCACCTGAAGTGCTGCTGAATGTTAAAAGCTTTGCTTTGGGAATGAATGATGACAAAATGTTTCGGTCCCAGATGATGTGGAATGATTCCATTTCCCCAATTTCTGACATTCCCGTGTAATGCAGCAGTAGGTGCTTGAGTCCAGATCCTTTTAGGAAAAGGTGTCATTTGCAGTTTCCTTGCACAGCTTTATTTCACTGCTTGATCTGTCTGACTGTCACTGCAGCAGCATCTCTGTGCATGAGCTGTCTGCAATGGACTTAGTCCTAATGACAGAAAACATTCTGGTGGTTTCATTTGTGCGTGATGAGTAATGGAGTAATTTAAAACTGTTCAAACAGGTCCATCTCACTGTTTGTGTCACTGCTTCTTTTTAGTGGGCAAGCTGATGGAGCTGCATGGTGAAGGTGGTGGTGCTGGAAAGCCCTCTGGGGATGAGGCTGGCACCAAGGTAGAGCGAGCTGATGGATATGAGCCGCCCGTGCAAGAGTCTGTGTGAAACTCAAAATTGGTGGAAAATAAAAGGTTTTAATATACAGAACTAATGCTTGGTTGCCTGTATTGCTCCTGGACAATATTGGTACTGGATGTGTGGATGAGTTTTCAGTAAGGTAAACCTATGGCCTTGGTTTAAAAAACAATTAAAATAAAAGAAGTACTCGTGTACTTCTCCAGTTGTGTTGTGGAGATGGGTGGAAGAAGGTGGGTTGTCCTTTCTGTGGATTCTCTGTGTTGGTTTTACCCAGTAAGTCCTCACCAAAAAAACCTCTGTATGTGTGCAGAGGTTGTATTGGTGGTAAGAGGTGCTTCACAGAGTACAAGGCAGGCAGAAATTGCACAGGGAAACCTGTGTCAGAATTTTTTGTCAGTATTATTGGGAAGTTTTATCCAGATGACTTGCTTCAGAATAATATGCATATGTTTAAATGTCTTGGTAATTGAATACAACCTCTCGTGGGATAGGTGTGGTCTCTGGTGGTCAGGTGGTGTTTGAAGGTGTTATGGTTGTAACTGTGATGATGGAAGCAGTGTTAATTGAGCATTACAGAAATCCAGAATGTGCTCGAGCAGTGGAGTTGGGTGTTGGATTTTAACCTGTCAGAACTGAGGGATGGCTGTATTGGAAGACCCGTGGAACTTCAGGGGAAAAAATTCTGTAAAGGGGCAATGGTGTGTGTTTTGAAAACAAAGCACTTAAATGTTTTGCTGAGTAATTTTGTTTTCTATTATCTTAACAGCATTTTTGATTCTTGCTCAACTTACGTTGGCCTATAAGTGAAGCAGTGTTTTTTTCTGGCTAAAATGAGTTTTGTGCGCTATCGATGTGTTTGTTTAGGCCAACAAACCTGAAGTTAGTCCTGTTAAATTGTTGCTAAGTTAGTGATTTAAAACCTGAGAGCAAAACCTGGAATTCACTGAGATTAGTGGCTCTTGCAATTGGTTGTCACAGAGCTTAGGACAAGAAATAAAGGAAAACAGTGAAAATGTTACTGTTCCAACAAAACTATTGCAGAAAAGGAGAAGGGGGTTCTGCTACCCATGAAGGCTGTACTGTTCCCTGCCAGGGATTTTCACATTTTCCTAGGCAAAATGAGAAGAATGCTTTTGAACTTACTTCAGAATGCTGCAGGTGATGTGACTTTGTCTTGTGATTCCAAGTTGGAGTTTTAATATGTTCTGGTTTTTCTACTTTGTGTACTGGAAGGAAGAGCAGTGAGTGCTCAACACTCAGAACCTTGGAACTGGGGAAGGAATCACGTTGCTTTGCTGTTTCCATCTGTACTGCTGAGGCAGGTGTTACCTGCCTCCAGGAATCCCAGACAGCCACATTTTTGAAACCATAGGTTTTATTTGTTACTTGCATATCTAAGGACTGTTGCCAAAAGGTTAGTCGAAGAGGATTGGGGGAAAGAACAAGAATTTGAGCTTTTGCAGGCTTTTAAATGTATTGTTAGGAACAGTGCATTGCCATGCAGGCATTCTGGGTAAGTGTAGGCCTTCTAATGTGATTCCAGGTGGGGCAAAAGCAGGAAGGAAGATCCTGTGAGTCATCCTCTATGTTCTCTCATCAAACACCAGCTGAAAAATCACGGACTGTGAAAGCATCATTCCGCAGAGCACACCTAAATTATGTGCAGGATCAGCCTGTGTCATCTTCACAGTGTTCTCACAGTGAGAAACAGAGTGTGTGTGATGCCCTATGGTAGCAGGTAGAAAAATGTGATAGGTTCTGCAGGTGGTGAGTGTGAGGCATACCCAAGTGCAAAGGATAAGCTGTTAAACTCATCCACAATCTGAAGGGTTTGGACTGCTTGTCTGGGGGTGGGTGTTACTTTGAAGAATGAGATCTCTCAAACTGTCAAGTGGAAAGCTCTGCTTTCTACAGCATATGACAATTAAAATGCCATCATGACTTAATTATAAAAATTTTATTGGTTAAATACATTCTTAATTTACAGAGGTACCATAACAAACTTACTGGACTTAACAAAGGTTTATTTAGGACACTGTTCATTGTACACAGAACAAAGATATCTTCCTGAAGATATTTCTAGAGGATGGGTCAAACAAAATATTTTGGTAAGTGAGGCTTTTATTCTAATGCATGGAGATCTAGCAGGATTTCAAGGTTACAGCTGGGATTTGCTACTACATTGCAGTTAAGATTTGCACTCCACCTCAGTCTCGGCTTTTTTGCACACCTTAGGAATCTTCTGTTGTGGTCTGTATGCAGTCTTACGGTGGTGTTGGACATTGTCTTAGGAGAATCCTGCCCTGTACAAGCCGAGCATCTCCCTTGCTGCAGCGTCACACGGACGCCGTTTCAGCTGCCTGCAGCCACGCGAGCAGCCCTTAGATGGCACTCGGTGCTCTGAGTAAAGGCCTTGCTGCTACTCCTGCCCTGCCCCACGGGGAGGAGGAGATCACATACAGCAGAGTGGTCTTGGCAATGAACAGGCACTGACTTTGAACATTCAGTGAAGTTACAAAAACAACTGGTTAAGACACAGTTATAAAAATGGGAAAGAGGAAATTGAAAAAAATATAAAAAAATCAATTCTACTTTTGAGACTTGTATCAAAACCTTAGAAAACTGCCAGACAAACAGTAAGTAAACATCATACACTTCAGCCTCATCTGCCACCACACTGGTGTGGTGTCTTTGAAGGACCTGGCAATTCCTTGGATTTCTTTAGGACATGAGTGGTTTTTTGGAATAAACAAGAATCTTTAGAATCTCCTAACAGGAAAACTTGGGAGAGTGAGAAGGATTGTCCTTGGCTGTGGACTGCCACATGATTATTCCACAGGAGTTCTGGACAGGCTTGCTGGGGCTGCTGAGTAACAGCTGTAGCCGTTGTTGCATTTCCAGCCTTCTAGAACAGCACACAATTCAGGTCTTTGCTTATGTTAATCCCTATTGGAAGTAGAAGTCCAGCTCCTCAGCTCATTCAAACTTTGTGTGATTATCATCCCCCAGTTGTGTGAGGGGGTACAGGTGTAGTTTAAACACAGAGCAGAACACAACGGGGAGCTGTGTCTGTGCAGGTTCTGTGGCCTGGCAGTGACTGCTGGGGGAATGGTGCTGAGGCACTCAGGCTCGCTCCCGGTGAGCTCCAGTCTGCCATGGGACTGGATGCCCATTCCTTGCTGTTACAAAAAGGGACTGACTACCAGAAGTTCCTATCATGTGAAACTACCTCAATCACATCCCTCTTAGTTGGTCAGTCCAGCTACACTGCTGCTCTGTACCAAGTGCCTTGGTGAGAGCTGCTTGGAGTAACCTCTTGCCAGGCATGTTTTCCTTAAGGCCTCCACAGGCAGTTTATAAGGATGCTCACTGTATTTGGTATGTGGCAACAAACTGGAAACTAATCCCATGTCTGCTGAAAACTAAACCCAAGGCTCTATAATATCCTTCATGTTAAGGATAGGAATAGTGTTACTGAAGTATGTTCCAGTGCTTCAGTGACAAATAAAATGCAGACTGGGTGAACACTGGCTTTCCACTTCCATGAGGGGAGTGGAGGGGCAAATAGTTGGAATAGTGCAGCTACTCCATGGCTGGGATCTGAGAAAGCTCCATAGACACTGTCTGTCACTAACTTCAGCTGGAAAGAAGGGAATGATGGTGCTCTAAGAACAGTGGGCAGCAGGAGAAAACTAAACCTGTACTTGCAAAGTATTTTGGGGAAAGTGAGGAAGGTCTAAGATGATTCATACTGATTTAAACAGAATTCATTAAGAGGCAAAATACTTAAAAATTTTACTTTTGTGATCTTGCTGTATGAGCAGCCTGGGCTAAGAATAGAAGGATACTACACAAGGATTTATTTCTCCATTTCCCCTCTTACCAGTATTTGATTCGATACCTTTCTACTATGAAATACCAGTTATTTTTCTTATCCTCTAAGTCATAAAACAAGTGGATTCTACCGCTAATGTGGAACTCAAGCAGTAATGAAACCTGAATATCAAACTTCATCTACATACTGAGTGCTGTAATTATATATTAAAACAATTTTAAAAGTTTGGATCTTAAGAAGTTCAAAGAAAGCCAAAGCAGCTTATGTTATGCAGACTTTGTGCATGATAAATATAATACCAGAGAGTAAACATACTAGAATGCTATATAAGTTAAAATGGTGTTGCACCACAGTATTTCCCTAGTTGGAAATGGCTAAAAAGCCTGCTTGTTTTGCTCTCTGAGCATTCATGAAACATGATAACATACACTGTCACAAAAGACTCAAATTTTCTTATCTGACTTAAAGATACTACTATGACTGTCTAGAAAAAGTAGTGCAAAACATTGATAATCAACACTCGTTGATGTCTTTGCTGTGCCTTTAGGGTAGAAAACATTCTCTCCCACACGCAGGGAGTAGTAGAAAGGCAACACTTCATGGTGTTTTTAAAATCTGAACAAAGTTCCTGGGAAATATCCCAGACTTTCCTAGTATCTCTCCACTCATCCAGTCCTCGTCTACAGATTCCAGCTCTGTTATCATGTCACCTGCCTGTAAGAGAAGGAGCACTGTGAGTCAGTACAGCTTACTGTGCAGCCTTACTGAGCAATGCTAATGCATGCAGAGCTGATCCTCTTAGAAACAATTAATATCAATCAAAGAGAAGAGGGGTAAGATGTGGCCAGTCTCCTCTGTTGGTTACATCTGCTGAAGCTTTTCCTAGGCTAAATACTTGTCTATGCTGAAAAATCACCACCTTCAGGAGGACAGAAGAGCACTGCTGGATAACTTCTCATGTTGCTCCCAGTATTTTCTAGTACTTGGAAACTTTCCCCAAAAAAAAGGAAAAGCAATCTAAAAGCTCAGTATGGCCATTTAAATCACAGGTCCTGTGTTTGGTACTGGTTCTTGTTCTCACTGTCCCATGCCACACCCTTCATCTGAAGTACTGGCCTTTCTTTCAGTACCTCTGTTCCCCTTTTCTGCTTTAAAGGATCATCTATCCTTTCAGCATCGCAAGCTGCTAATGGTGAAACTATTTTGCTGGTTTTAGAAGGGAAAATACTGTGTTGCAGCTCCTGTGAAAGTCTACTGCTTCTCAGATATTTGCTTTTGAGAACATGGTTACCTAAATCACGACTTTGCATACCAAGGGCACTCTGTTTCTTTTTCATGCTTAATATGATCTGGGCATCCAGCATGTATTTAATTTTTCCCCTTGTTCCCATGGCAACTCTGAATTGTGTTGCCAGTTCAAGATGCTGCTGTACTAGGTTTCCCTCAGAGGCCTGGCTGCTGTCCTATTTGCACTCTCACCATTGCCTCCTACTCAGAGTTTTCTTCCTAGTCCAAAGAGAGGCTCCCTTGACCATATCAACCAATCAGGAACTGAATGTACTGCAAAATAAAGTTTGTTTATCTTGTCATGTTAACTAGATCAGAGAAGTCGGGAATTCTGCAACTCCTGAGCTCCTTCCAGTGTTTTAATGAAGATTTTTGCTGATAGGTAACAGGAGTGATAAGGGAAAAAATGTTTTTTAGAGAGACCACTTATCAAATGTGTTAATATCTATGCATATTAATATCTATGTTAATATCTATGTGCTTCATCCTTCTTGTCTAAAGCCTACATTCACAGGGGATGAACCTTATTTTCAGCACTCCTTAGGAGCATGAGACCTCTTGAAAATTGGTCTAAGAGAGGTACTTACTTTGAAGGAAAGCTCATCTTCATTTTCTCCATGAAAATCATAAAGAGCTTTGGCTTTTCCTTTCTTCCCTCCTCCAGGCTGTGACAGCTCTACCCTGGCTACAGAACATGGACAAGAGAAGTTAACTTGCATGGGAGTGAAATAAATCTCTGTTTCTGGAGAGGTTTCCTGTCATTCTCTTGTTTTCTCCCCACTATTGTGCTACAGGTTGTCCAAATGTTATTGCTACTGCTGTACCAGATTCCCTGTCCTACTGGAATAAAAACTCTACTGCCACCAGTCCATTTTATAGTATTACACAGGCTCACAGTTCTGCTTCTAAGCAGACTAAATTTAAAACTCACTTAACTTGAACTTCCCAATGGTGATACATAATAAATGCTGACTTTGCCTCTTTCTGCTCTAAGATGAAGCAGCATCAATACTCCTGAATTACTCCTTAAAGGTGGCTCAGTGTCCCTGTTTTGCCTGTGTCCAAACCATACTGGAAAACATCCCAGAGTCTGTGTAACCTCACAGATTACTTACTGACTAGAACATTATATTGCCACTGTTAGAGTGGTTGGTTCAAAACTTAAGTTGAGCTTTCGAATACTGAAGACTCTGGTGGTGTGTGACTTGCTGATGCCATTGTGTTCTCCCACAGCTGTCATGACTGGCACAAGCCAGTGAATAATGAATTGCCATCTAGTAGGAGCACTGTACCTGTGCAGGTCTGAACAAAAACTGCTGGGAAAATCCCTTCCTTTCCATTCAGTCTTCCTCTATACCACTCCAAATCGACTTGTTCCAGTATTTGGATGCAGTCTCCCTTTCTAAAGGATAGATCATCTTTGGTTTCTGCTGTAAAATCATGAAGCGCTTCACACCACTCCAGTGAGCGTCTGTTGCTCTGTTCAAGTTAACAGAAGAGCTGCATTAATTTTAGAAGTGTGAATGGAGCCCAAAAGCTGATGGATGCTGCTGAAAGCAGCTGTACAGCACATAGCTGTCCTGACACCCTCCCAGTACAAAAGTGCTGCTGCAGATGTAGACCAGAATGGCATTTGAGCAATTAACACCACAGAATTTCATCTAGGCTCAGCCACATTCCTTTTTATCTCTGGTGGCAGGGGAAAGGATTAATAAATTCAAAATTAGATCACTGCAGCAATACTTAAAATAGAGCTAACAAGAATTTCCTTCAGCACAAAGGATAAAAATTTACCAATGTTAATTTGTCAGAAGCTCTGAATTCAGTCAGCTCAGGCCTTGTGTCAGAACTGAGGTGTGACAATGCAGCATTGTGTGTTGTGGGAGTGGTGTCACATTCTGCAGTTACTCCCACATTATAATAGAGTCTCTGTAAATCTATACATAAATTCTGGCCCTCACCTATACAGTTTTATTACCTGAGGAAGGGAAGACAAAACCTCCACCTTATTCTTCAGTGCTGTTTCTGTACCTATGTAAGTAAAGCACAACTTAAGAACAGGAGTAGTGTCTATTCAGATTGTTACTAATGACAGAGATTTTAGATATTTGAAGTAATTATTAAGAATAGCTTCTTAAGAAGTCCTACTGTTAATTTTGACGGATTTTTTTTATCAATCTTCCCTCTCTTTTTACCTCTTTTCTGCAATCACTGTCCTTTTGGAATTTTCTCCTATATGCTGCCTATTTGCATTAAGTATAAAACCATGCTCTTGAAGACTTTTGCAAACATATTCATACCTGTTCCAGGTAGGTCTTCAATTACTTCCACAAAGTTTAAGGGGAAAATTCCAGAAGTGCCTCTGAGCTCTCCTTTGGCCCACTCTTCATTTACATATTCTTTCAGGATAATAGTTTCACCTTCTGAAAAACTGAGCTCATCTTTCTGATCTCCAATGTATTCAAATCGTGCTACACACCTTGGACCTCTGCACAAACAAAAGAGAAAATTATTTTGCTTCTTTATTATTACTGTCTACTTAATAATAAGACAGCATTGTGTGCAATATATGGATTGATATTTTAATTAAAATGATTAAAAATGCACTGAAGATAGGACAGGTGGAAAATTGGGGGCCTGCCCTGGTTCTAATCTCTGCTTTCTGAGGAGAATGAGTACAGAGTCTGGAGAAGCCAGATGCAATTTCTGTATCCCAATTGCTGGATGTTACAGTATTTTGCAAAATACCCTATTTCCCTTCCAAGCAACAATAAACCCCCTTGTTTCTCAGTCACCTTCTCCAATTTCATATCTTTGCCTATGTCCAAGCAAGTGTCCTGATACACTTTTGTTAAGAGTTTGATTATTTTTTGAGCTAGCATCCCATTTAGATGCACTCAAACATGGGTGGGGGTGAGTGCTGTGTATTTGTCCCAAATACATGGAGGCTTCATATGAAGAAGCTAGGTTTTATCTACTTTAAAATACTTTATTCTGTAAAATCCATCCCTTTAATCTTATAGGGAAAAAAGCTTATCTATCAAAGAAAGAAAATTCAATGCATCCGATAAGTTTTATATATTTTGGTACAGCACTGAAAACAATCCTAATTATTTTTCCCTTTGACTTAAATTGATTTCATTATTTAAGACCTAATAAATTAAATTTAAGATATTAATCTAAGAAAATTTTTGGTCAATCAGAAATGCCATGCTGGAAAAAGGCAGTAATAGGCTTTAATTCTTTCTATATATTCATAGCACACAGAAAAGGTAAGCAGCTTGATTCCCACCCCTGTCCCCCACCAAGTATCTTTGCAAAGGTGTTTCTTTCAGGACAAAGCTAGAATTGTCTGTTTCTTTCTTAGCTGCAGAAGCAACTTTTTAAAATAAGGTTTTGTTCCTGACAAACCAAGCTTCATCTAAAGAACAACTGAATGATCCCACTGACACTAGTTGCTCCTGCCTCTGCATGGATTTGCTTTAATTCCTGGAATGCATGATTACAAAATCCAATAAACATCACAGAGAAATGAGTAACATGAAAAATCATTTCTTGCCCACAAATAGTGCAAGTTGTTTGAAAATCCGAAATGAAAGTGCTGGCAATTCATTTGATAATTTGGGGGGAACTTTGGATTTACCCATACATCAGCATACCTCAAGGACAGACAGATTTCTCTGCCTAAAGTACCTCTATATTCTGTTCCTTTTGTACCTTGTTCTTTCCCATGAGTAGGAGCCCTACCATGTTCCATTTTGTGAGGACAATGGAAGAAAGCAGCAAGGTCAGAAGCAAAGAGAGGTGTACAATGCTGCTGAAGTTAATTAGATTGGTTCATGGTTTCTGGAACCAGTTTTCATGAAAGGTTGGTTTTAGGCTTTTTAAAACTAAATATGAGTCTTTGTAAAACAGCATAAACATTCAGATTTTTAAAACATATAATTTAATTTTTACAATGTATTTTGGTGAATAAATTGTTAACTCTATTAACCTCAGTGCAGAGAGGCCCTGTTTCAAAGTTAATATTTCTTTTTCATTCCTTGTAAATCAACATGAGAAAGCAAATAGGATTCATCTGACTCACTTGATACATCGTGATGAAGAGGGTATTTTTTTCTTATTGGCTTCTTCTGGAACATCAATCTAATAAGACAATAAAATAAATTATATCTTCCATTACAAGCTCATGGCAACTAACCACAATAAACTTGAAACTGGTTAAAATAATCTGTTTTTCAGATGTGTGACACTCTGTAATCCCTGGCATGCTCTGATATATGATCACATTAATGTAAATTTATGCCTGTTTTCTCATTTTTTAATCTTATGCAAACAAGGAGCAATATTTAATGTTTTGTTTAATGAAGCTGGTTTATTGTTTCTACTTGTAGCATGACTGACAGAATACGTGACTAGATGCTACCACATGTTGTTGAATTTAGATCCCAATTCTCAACTGGTAATTGCTCTCAATTATTTACTAGCACAGTACACCACAATAGACAAAACTACTGTTTACACTTATCCCTTCTGTGCTTTGGTAGCCAACTGCTCTCCAAACAAAACCACATCTCACAAATCTCCCTTGAATTAGAGAAATACAACTTTAAAAATCAATACACCAGTATATCAAACACCCAACATTCAAGTCCTTTCTCACAGGAGGATTTCAACTGTATTTTTGGTGTGACATGAAGGATGATCTGTGAGATGCACAGGACCAGGAGCTGACAGGCCCTGGTGAAGAGCTTTGGGTTGCAGCTCACTATTATACAGCCAGCTCCCATTAAATCAACAGGAATGTTCCACAGCTTGTGTGAGGCACTGGAGGAAATCACAATGCCTTTTAGGACAAATAAGCTCTGCATTGCTCTTGCTGAAGGAGCTGGTATCTGTGGTGCTCTGGAGGTTCTATGGGAAGCCATAACTATGTATTATGGTTAGGTGTCTAGATCCAAACTAGTACCCAGCTCAATATTGTAAAACACATTGCAGTGTATAGTATGGAGACCTTGTATCAAGATGAAATCTGACATGAATTAACAGGAGAATCCACTCAAGTAAATTAGCTTCATGTACTGCACTCTTTTTTCTTTTTAAAAAAACCCAAATTCTCAAACAAAAGATTTTTGCCCTCAAAGGATAATCATCTTTTACAACTAAAATAGAAATGCATTTTCCCTAGCTTTTATGAAGTTGTATCTGTCTGTATCAATGCTGAATTTGACTCCAACTACTCACTCCACTACTTTAACATAAAATCTTTTCTTCATTAGCTATCAGTAGAAGCAAGAGCTTTTAAATGGAACTGTTGGTCTGTGTAGAAACAGCCAATCAATTTAGCTAACAAATCTTTCTTGTGAAAGTGAATCAAGCATGGTTCCATTACTACTAACTAGGAATTTAGTTTTTATTCTTCAGCACTTCTCAGTTCTTAAAATTGTTCTCCAATACCACCATTACAAACTAAACAGACACCCTCTCCTCTCTGATGTCCACCAAATCCTTGGTATTGCCCATGCAGCAGCAGGGCTCACTCTGCCAGCTGTGCTGGCCCAGGAAGTGCTGCCACAGACACCTCCTGCACCTTGCATGGTGCAAGCCATGCACCTTCCCAGCATCCTGGTGTCACTCTGGCATTCCTCCATGTCCACATGGCAGGTGTGGACAGCCCAATGCCCTTCCCACTGTCACAAAATGGACTTCAGTGTCAAGCTCAGGTTTGCAATGGGTTTGACCCAGCATTTGACTGCAGGGAACCATACTGTATCCCTTTTAAATGAATTACCATTGGGCTCCAACAGAGCACCTGCCTCTTGCCTTCCACTCACTGTCAAGTGTCACATTGAGCAACAGGATTGCTTTAAGCTGCTCATTTGCAACAACACAATCTCCTTGCACTGTGCCAGCACAACCATTTGTGCAGCCACTTAGAAAACCACTTAGGCAAATTGATCCTGTTGGAAAAAACAGTATTCTAGGAAGAAAAAAAACCCAACATGGTTTCAAATTGCTACTGTGACCTAGTTCATTACATGGCTAAAAAAGTGGTGATTCCAGCAAAGTTCAAGGGATGAGAAAATCACAGAAGATGGGGAACTGGGAGGAGGCACAAAAATCAACCATCTTATACTAAGTATTGATTCTGACATGCAGCTGTCAAAAAATAATCTGCTTTGAGGACCCTGAGAAACTATGCATGTTTCCAAAGAGAATCTGGTAAGGGCAATGATTTTCTCACTTGGCTTTAAATTGACAGCAAATTATTCCCCATAACACAAGCTGGTTGTGCCAAATCAAGCATCCTTCTAATACCACACAAACAAGCTGATGAATCTCCTGTGCTGCCAGTGGGATAAGAGATTATCTAAACACATAATGGAGTTAAACACACAGGAGCCTTAGCAAAATAGAACCAGAAAACAAATGCAGCAGGATGTTATGTAGCAATGTATACAAAGCCTACATACAACCACTTTAACAAAGTTGGCAGGAAATATCCCTGTGCGATTCCCACATTTTCCTCTGTACCACTCAGTATCAATTTTCTCCAAAAGAGAAACAGTGTCCCCACAATGAAGGTCCAAGTCATCAGCATGCTCTGTAAGACAATATCATTTCAGTTAAAAGTACTTGTCACATTCACTGATTTTCTCTAAGTAAAACCTTCTTAAAACAAATACCACAGAAAAAAACCAGAATCAGCTTTTAAAAAGTCTTAATTTTACCTGCTAAATCAATTAGCTTTAACTGAAAGATGGACCCATCTACATCTAAACCCACTGATTTGAGCAACTTTATGTGCAGACCTTGCAGACTGAGTTCCACACCATTTTTAAGCTCTAATTTCTAAGAAAATTTCCATTTGAAAGTCTTAAAGTAAAACATGCTTCCAGAATATTCACATTTACTTACCTGCAGGAAAATCATGCAGGACTACAGCATGAGGTGCACTTGTGTCAGAAACCTTTGGAGGGTGGTTTGAATCCTGACAACAACAAACAAATCCAAGTAGTTTATGAATCATGGAAGATACTAACAAATTCTCTGTTATGTGCTCCTGAATTAATTTTCTGACTTTCAGAGTTGTTCTGGTATTGCAGAAGCAAATGGTTATTGGTCACACAGCAAAGGGTCTGAATTCTGTATGCCTTTTGCCAGTGTAAACAAGAATACATTTCACCAAAATCTATGTTTGAGCCAGTGAAAGGAAGGGAAGTCATGCAACTTTTCCAAATATAGGAAAAGCCTCAACTATCTCTGTGGGCCAGAAATCTGGAGCACTGATAGCAATACTCATTGCAAGGGCTGTGGACAAATTTTGTACTGGTGCTTGGTACTTTGTGCTACCAGTCACTTTTCCTTGGTCAAGAGAACACCCAATCCAACTCTGCCCCAGCACACTCAGCAGGGACAGCAAACAAACATTCCAAGAGGAGCAGGGAAGCCCCTCTGCCTTTGCTTACACTAAGGTAACACTGAGGGGAGCTGACAGTTTTGTTGTGGCATCTTCATAAAGAGAAATTATATTCAAAATGCTGAGCCACCTTCTCTGTCCCACCCACTAGGAATTTTTAGGCTGTACTGATGACAGTGATGGTGTGTGAATTACATTCAAAGTAATTCACTATGTACAAAAAAAACCCCAAAACAAAACAAAAAACTGAAACAACAAGAAAAAAAAAACAACCTCCCCCCCCCAAAAACCAAACAAAAAACCCCACAGAAAACCCCCAAAAAAACCCACCAAATATCCAAACACAGACAAAGATAAGACCTGAATTACAACAGAAAACAACATACTGCATAGAAATCTCTTTCAGCCATACAGGCGTTTGATGACAGTCAAAAACTCTGCTCATTGCTCTAATTTCCACTAGCTATTTAATATTAATAGGGTCATGCCCTAAAACCAAGTCAGGATCTGTAGAAGCAGAGAGAAGAAAATACTTTCAAGTCCGTATGTCAAAGCCAATTTGCTGATGTACCATGTACAGCACTTCATAAAGTACTCACTTATCTTTTGCTCAATTCTCAGATACTCAGCCAAGGGAGTGATTATTTTCCTATGAGATGGAGGAACTTTACCAGCTTCCTCTCCCTTCTGGCACTCCAAGTAATTACTCTTGCTCTGTTCCATAAGCTGAATATCACTGTGCTATGAGGCAAATCACCATTATTGGGTTTTGTTTTGGCAGTTGTTTTGTTTTGATTACAGAAACACAAGGATTTAATAAATCACTATTACATGTCTCAGTGTAACCTCTGAAGACCAAAACATTTGATCCTTTACTGCAACAGGAGTCTTGTTCATTGAATATTTAAGCTAGCAGGAAAGAAGCACCTTACCTTACAGGACAGTTCTCCAGTGTTCCTGGGAAGACAGTCTTCCTTGGCAACTCCATGAGGCACAGGCAGCTGGAAGAGAAACAGAGGCAAATGGAAAAGTTTTTTTCACTTCTAAACATCTCAGATTTTCCCTTCAAGTGATAATAGTCAGATGATTGAACTATTTAAACCACCCACTACAGGTAATTAGGAGTCCAGTGGAAGAGGACAGGTTCCTTTGGAAGGCATTCAGAACAGACTGCTGGTGATATGAACTGACACTCTGAGAAACTCAGGGGGTGTCACTGCCTTTAAAAGTGTCTTAGACACTTAACTGGTATCACACCACACACTACAAGATATTCAGAAAGACACTCTGATGCAGAAATATATTCATTTGTCATGGAGGGCACTAGAAAAACACCCTGGGAGGAATTTTACCATTGAGAGTAAGACTTCAGGGCAGGAAATTACTAATGATCTCCTACAGAAAAAAAATCTCATACACAAACCTCTAAATGCAAAAGTGAAAGATCAAAAAGGTGCCAACAGAAAGTTTCCACTTCATGCTGATGGAATTTTGATGCTGTTCATGCTATGGCTGAGTGGCTGCTTTTTTTGACAAGAGCACCAGTTTAAGCAGCCACCAGCTCTATCACTGACCAGTTTCAAGTTTCTGGGGAAAGACCTTCTTTGTTTTTATTTGCAGTGTTGATCCATTTGTATTTAAAATTCCCTAATAACACATAGAATACCAAAACCATTTTTAGAATGAAAAGGAATGGCATCAATAGCATGAAAAATATAAGATTTGCAATGTTACATTTCTCACACTTTGCAAGCTTGATTAAATAAGGTCAACTACTTTATAAGTTCCAATGCTTCCCCAATTTCCCTAAGCATTTTGATATGTATGGCTGAACCAATATAAAAATGCAATTATTCAGCATAATCTCACTGAAAGAGAATTCAGAACCGGTGACTGGAAAAAGAACCCCCAAGCCCCAAGAGCTATGCATTAAAGATAATATAATTACATATATACACAGAAATGCACCACACAGGTCTATACTTTACATGTATTTATTGCTTTCTCCAGTATTGCCTTACAGGACTTATTACTATTTATCTACTAGCAATTTCTAGGGAAGATTATGCTGATAGATGCACTTTGAAAGCCACATAATAATTTCAGCAGGTTTAAATACCTTTTTCTCTACTATTTTATAACCAGCACTGTTTTATAAAAACAATGTACTCAGACAGAATATCTCAACTCACCATGTATTTATTGTAGAGAGGATGACCTGGTCTAGGTCTAGGAGGTAATGCTGGATCTGGATTTTTAAAGACTGCACTTTTTGCTCTCTTGGGTCCCAACTTGAACTTGTTGTTTTTTTTATCAGAAGCGATGTCCGAAATAGATCGCGAAAGAACATCCTTCTGGGAGGAGGTCTTGGCTGCAGAGAATTTTGGTGGAGGTGGCCTGCCAGGAACACTTTTAGGTGGGGGAGGTCGAGCAGGTATAATTTTTCCATTCACAGGCCTAAAAATTGTGCAAACCATCAGAGAAAAATACATATTAATAAGCCTGCCACTTCACCCTAGATACAGAGTGTGCAGTAAGGAAACAAGATTTGTGATGACCTGGGCTGCACAGTTTGTAGTGTCTGAAGCTTTCCAGGAATACATGAACTCTTCAGATCCTGAATGGGACCACATGATCAAGCCCTGAGACAGATCCTTTGACTACATATTTCCAACAACCTGCCAGCTTTCTGGGGAGCCCACTAAATAAGGAAGATTTGTTTCAGCAATCCACCTCCAGAAAGAGCTTTCTTTGTAGCTGCTGCAGGATGAAGTTCGGCTATTAGAGAGCTTTTGTGAAAGCTGGTCTTCAGGAATCAACCTGGCTCATTCCTTGGGATGTCACTTACCTAAAGTGACTCTGATGAAACTCATGACATACCACACCACTTTGCACGCTGCCATCAATAGCAGAATTTACCATTTTTTATGCAACAGATGTCTACCACAGCAAGAAAACACTGGTGAAAATACTCAAGTTCTCTGGCAATGATAGAGGTCTCCCACTCCTACCAGCAGACAAGCAGTTTAGAAACCAAAATCAGAGACTAGCAAGTGACAGTAGTAATATTTACTAGCAATTAATATTAATAGTAATATTCCAAAATTACAGTATAATTTTATTGTTATTGGGAGATCTTCAACCAGATACTGCAAGTTTCTGCTAGAACTGGTTTTTTGTTTCATATAATGTAATTCAGAACAATTATTTGCTCATGAACAATCCTCATGGGTCTGCAAAAATTATCACCCCCAACAAGTGTGCATTGGTGGATCTTTGAAGTATCATTCTAACACATTTTGTGAGTGCCACCCATCACTTGAGAAGATACTAGTGCTCTACTAATGCTCCTGATAAGAGTTCTCTGCTACTATTTGAGTATGGAACAATTTTTAAATGTAAAAAAAATTTTCCACTTCTCATCATCATCCATGTCTCCCTTTTCTTGGCCTCATCTTACAGTAAGCATTTTTAATATTGACAAAAGGGGATATTGCAAGTTAAACTACTTTAAATCTGTAAACAGACCGACTCACACATTTTTAAAGCAACTTAACTAAACAAGAAGACCCTAACAAGCAATTCAGTGAACTATTTTACTGCTCACTTAAAATAAATTAAAAATCCATTTGAGCAGAAGAGTAAAAGGACAAAATATTTACTGCAGTCCCAGAGACCCTCATAAGAATCAGGAATGTTATGCTAAACTGAATGTGGGGAAGGAACAAGCCAGTAAGTGAGGTGTTTCCCTGTGGCACATCCATGTTCTCTCCTGTTAATTAATACTAATTATTTTTGATAGATTCATTTCAATAACAGAAAGATTCTCTTGTCCTAACACAACAGAGCAAACTCTTGTGCTTAAACTCACAGATTTAGAATGCAAACACTGAGATACCCACAGTGGGCTGGCCAGTCAATGCCAGATCTCCATCCACTGTGTCTCTGGCATTGACGAACATGAATTAAAGGCTGGAGCAGCAACTTTTGCCCTTGGAGACATTCTTTCTTTTTGGTTCACAAGAATAAAAAACCCCAAGGCTGTCATTGATCCTGCACCTGCATTTTAGGTCCAAAGTGTATAGAGTAGCCAGTGCTTCTGGGAAGCTGCTGGCCCAGCATCTGCCCTTTTCAAGGTGGCATCATCTGCCACCTCCATTCCTTCACCACCCAAATCCCACCACAAGTGCAAGTGCTGTGGGTGAAAAGGTTAAAGATTCAGAAAGGAATGACTGTCAGCAGCCACTGTACATTAGCTGAAAAGTCAAACAGCTGCCCTCCTTTAATCTCCCTGCTCATACCATACTGTACAAACAAGTATTAAACAGCTACCAACTTGGTCCTGCCTATTTATTAGTGAGCAGAGTGCCCAGCCAAGACTGTTGAGCTATGGCTGGAGTTAATAGTGTCTACACTGAGACTAACTATGCAAATTAACTTAGAAACAGCACTTTTAAGGGCTTTTGGAGAACCACACTTACCTTGGGGGTAGTAGAGGTTCTAGCTGAGGCACTCCACCTTGTTCTGAGTGATCCAACTCCTACAACCATTCAAAAGAAAAAAGATATTTCTTTAAGCCTAAGGAAAACAAAAAATCCTGTTTAAATGATATAATTCTTATATCAAATGATATCATATGGACATGAAAAACAAGACTTTCTGGAGATCTGTGAGTAAAGTAGTAAGAATTATGGTGTGATTCTGCAATTTTAAAGTGTTGTTGGATATGGAGAAAAATATGGAGGGTAGATAAGCTGATTTACCACCTGAAACATAGCTTCAATTGTGCATTAAGTATGACCCAGCCCCTCCTTTCCTACTACATGCCAGTAAGGACTTAAGAGCCAATTCCAGGAGAGTCATACAACTGTACAATTACACTGCCCACAGGGATTTGCTTTATCAACTTGGATTTAACTTTGACACATGGAACACTTTGAACAGGCTTAAAGCAGAAAACATGACATTAATGCAACTCACACAGGACAGCATCTCTTGCAAACAACATTAGCTCCCATTAAAGAAGGCATCAAAATATGTTTGCTAGAGATCTCAGAGACAAATCCCAGTGAATCTTGCTTTGGCAGATTAAGGCATCACTCCTCCCAGCTGCCCATGCTGCCCTGCCAGAGATTACCCCCATACAGCAGTCAGAGAGGAGGACATGTGCCATGTCTGAAGGGCTTGGACCACAGGGATGGATTAACAAGTGACCATCCTTACTGCCTCCTGCTGCTCGTTTTCATCCCAGTGCCAGAGAGTTCTGCCAGCTCTGGGGAACAAGCACAGCTGCTTCTGGAACAGCATCATAAATCAGAGTGCTGAATCTGGGTTCAAAGGAACCCCTTCTGAACCAGTACTTCTAGACAGGTCTGAACAGTCTTGTTTACTTAATTAGCTGCTTGAATATGCCTGAAACTCAAACAATTTCTGTGATTTTTCTCATCTAGAAAACACCCAGATATATTTTGTGATAAAATCTGAGCCTTGATTGAGTTCCCAAATTTCATGTTCTGATTAAATGACCCTATTAGAAAGAAAACAACCTGCCACTTTCAGATGAGGATGTTATCTTCATATCAAAAATTTTCCTCTTCTGTGTGAAAAGGAAGAAATGTGTGCCAACTGCTGCTTATGGGCAACAATTTTTGCTGTTGTCATTTAATCACTTCCACTGACAATACTAGTTTCAGAAGTACAGTTCTTACCCTTCCAAACATAGAATTTCAATGTTCCAGTGGATTCAATACAACCTTTGCCTAAAAGCTGAAGCATACACATATCTGTCACAATAGCCTGGATGACACTGTAAAAGTTTTGTAGTTCCACTGCATAAAATGTCATTTAATGTCTTGTTTCGTAAATTATTTTTTCAGCATTATTCAGAAAAGGTGGAACCTCTCTAAACAGCCTTTTCAATGGCAACATTTTAATACCCTTTATCTTAGTAGCAGAGGTAGCTACAAAGGCATTTGTTAGCAGCATCCATCTAGTAAGGGCTCTTGATTTTATTTGATCTTTTACTGTCTGGGGCTTTCACAAGATTCTCTGCCATTCCTGTCATCAGAAAACTCAATATTTGTAAATTTTACTGTCATTTTCTAGTTTAATTCCCTTTTGAAAATCTGTGTCAAATGTCATTTAGCTACAATGCCTACCATTACTATGTACGTGCCCCAGAGCAAGGAGCATTGCCTTACTTCCCAAAATAGGTGGTTCTACTCAGCAGAAGAGCTGAAAAAAAGCAAGCTTCATTCTTCTACAGAAAAGTTTCCTCTGCCTGCAAACTAGTACAGACACCAAGAGAAATTGTGTGCAAGAAGGTAAAAAAATACATTTCTAAAGCACAACACTGAAAACATTTCACCATGCAAATCCCACTGGACTTTGAGCCACTTTGCAATGCTTTTGGCACGCACTTGCAGAATCATGATTTCAGATGATTAATACAGAAAACTGAAGATGTGATCAAAGCTTAGTAAAATCACCAGAGTCTTTTTCAAAAACTGACAGCAGTCTAAATTACCTAATTTATTAGAGAACAGAATTAAAAGAAAAAAGCCTTATATTTTTGAGTAATTGTTTTCATCTTCTGGTCCTTCAAACAACTTACTTTACAAATGCTTGAGGATCACAAGAGATCTTTTAACCAAAGCAGACAATGCTGTGATACAGCAACACAGTTCTAACTTACCCCTTTTTTCACTAGGTCACCACTGCTGGGTTTTCCCACTGTGATATTGGATGTGTTCCCAATAGGCTTTTCAGCAGGAAGTGGAGGAGGGCTATGTGGGTTGTCATTTAAAGCTGTAAAAAACAAACAAAAAATCCCAAATGAAAGTCTAATTAATACCCTCTTCATGTGGATCAACAATAGATAAAGGAATCCACTTTTGTTTGGGACATTTTTTGTGTGAATACAACTTCCCTCCTCAAAGCTGGAGCAGCCAAAGGGAACCACTTAAAGAGCAGTGAAGGGAAAAGGGACATGAGAGGAACATCCTAACTCTAAGGCTGAATTCAGGAGTACTTCCCATCCTGCAAAATGGATCTTCACTTTAATCTAAAGACAC
Organism: Melozone crissalis; assembly: GCF_028551555.1. Taxonomy (NCBI): domain Eukaryota; kingdom Metazoa; phylum Chordata; class Aves; order Passeriformes; family Passerellidae; genus Melozone; species Melozone crissalis. The sequence continues at coordinate 38,423,384 of NW_026535784.1, read as the reverse complement.
CGGCAAGTCATTTCAGAGTTTCAGCTGCAATATTTGGTGATATAATATTAGATGAGTAGAAGAGTTTCTACCCCTTGGAATGTCAGATTCATTACTGGATACCCTGAAACGCCATCACCACATTTCTAAACTGGATCACTTTTTTTTTTCAGCTGTCAGCTCCTGGAATATCCTTCAGGCTGGAAAACAGCTGAGGGTTATTTCAAGCAACCCTGAAAGATCAGGAGACTTGGATGGAAGAATCTCCAGAAAGGTAAAGGCAAGAAAATAAATTATTGCCTGCTACAAAATTCAGGATGACAGAAAACAGAGATGGAAGTTGCCAGGTAGTCTTTGATGAGAAAAGCAAGTTTAGGCATGCAAGAGGAAACACTACAGATCTTACTAGGGAAGAGTGATGATGTCCTCATGCTCAATAAAGAATAGAAAACCCTTCTAAATATATGACATTTGCTTTCAGTGTCTCTGCCATTGAAACTTGGGAAGTACTTGGACAGGTTTTACCAGCATATTTACCAAACATTTTGTCTTTATATATTGGAACCATGTCATCTATTTTACAATCTGTTTGTATAATAAGAAAATTAATTTCATACAAAGAACTACAGACACTTAAGCTCTTCTGATTTCCAGCTAAACTTGGAGTTACCTAAAAACATGTGTAGACAGCCTGGACATTAATAGACTAATGACAAAAAAATAGGAGGAGAGATGCTATTCAAAACAAAACAGTGGCTCATTTCACGAAAATTACTCTCAACAAAGAAACAACACATAGGAGCAGTGTTGTTTATTTTCAACACCTTTGTGGCATTACTATTATGTAAAACACTGCTGTGATGTTTAAAAATGGGTCAGTTCAGTTCAATGGATCAGTTCAATTCTTAGGAGAAGCTCACAGTTACTGTGTTGGCAGAGACCAGGCATGGGGAAAAAAGTTCATCACTTTTCTAAGGTACTGCAATGGATGAAAAGTAAAACCAATACCTGGCACTAATGCCAAAAGAAATCTTTTTTTACCATATCTTACTGATAAAAAAGCATAAAATATTTATTTACCAATTCCAATCCTGCTATATACACAGACAGCCAAATTTCCTCTCTTACTCTTTTTAAGATCAGAATTAATGGAACTAGAAGAACAAAAAAAAAAAATCCCCAAGAACTCGAAGTCAGGTGTTATTTTCAGTGATTTCTAAGTGAAATAACTGCAGTGGAACTTGGATGTTTCCTTTCTAACCACATCTCAACAAAAATGCTAGTCCTAATTGAAAACTTCACTGGAGTTCAAATTCTTAAGCAGTTCTGCCCCCTTTTTGGTAGTGCTGGGTGGGCAAGTTTTGGAGGGTTTTAAAAATTTGTGTTATTTTGTTTGTTCACTGGGGCTTTTCAGTTTTTCCTGGTTCCTAACAGAATTTATCTCCTCAATAAACAAGATGGCAAAATATGGCAATCTCCTGTACTGAGATTATGTGGCCCCTTAACAATGTAAACCCTACTATATCAATTTTTACTTTGGCCCAGTTGTACTGTTCTCCTCTTTTAACTTTTAACAGGTTACATTTCTGCAGCAGCTCCTTTTTGACAAAAGGCTACTCTGTTTTCTTGGAATATGCTTCTGTTCCTCCCTACCCCATTAATCTTCCAACTACTGATTCCCATAAGGCAGGCAGTCCTTCACAACCTCCTGCTGTTTGCGGCTAAGTACAGGACCGGCAGCCCTTTGTGGAAATTTCAATTACCACTAGAGAGCAGCAAGAGCTCAGTTATCTCTAAGTTCAAAGGGTATCCATCTCGAAAAAAAAGGAAAAAGAAAAAAATGTCAGGTAGTTGGTTGGCTTTTTGTTTAATTTTAGTTTTAATTGTAATTAAAATTTCCTTTATAGAGAAGAATTATGTCATAGTTTCTTTACAGACATATTCTTCCAAGTGAAAAAACTTTTCTTTTTAATCAGGTATTAACAGAAAGACTTTTCCTCACAGCTTTATCTCCAGTCTTATCTGCATTTTAAAATAATTTCCACTGCATTTCTTACACATGCAGGGGAAAAGAAAATTGAGTATTTTAACAGTGGGTTGGTGACAGGGGGAGATGGGAAATAATGAGTGAAACTACTATTGAGAAATACCACCTGGCCATACAATTACCACGAGTTGACTGTACACCTATTAAATGTGGCAAAACATGATTTTGAAACATGAGTTTTAAGAGCTATCTTTTGACATTTTTCTCTAAGCTCTGAGGATCAAAGATAAGGCCAAACAGAATTCTGCAAGTACACACTTCAGCATACAAAGACCAACAAAAAGACCTTGTGGCTCATTGATAAATTTCCACTCTGAGACGCTGTCAGTGTCATTTGTAAAGCTGCAAAAGATTAGAGGTGGCAGGCTTTAGGAATACAGTGACTCTCAGAAAACTACAGTCAGGACCCTGATGCAAAATTGAACACATAAGGCTTTTGCATCCTGATTCTCACATGCCTCTTTTTATTCCCTTAAACTGCTATCCTAAACATTCTTGCTTAAATGGCCACAGATTTCAAAACTAGCAAGGATCAAAGGAACTTTTTGATTTAAATGATGAAAACTATGCTAAACATCCCAACCAAGTTGTATTTGAAGGAAAGTTTAATGTACCAATGTTTTTCTTTTGACAAGGAAGCTTGGGAGCAGCACTAAACCTCAGCTAAGGTCAGCACCAAAGTCAGTTAGGCCAAAGGTTCAGCTCCAGAACATGGTTTAGCAGACAAAACAAGGTTGCTTCTGCTGCAGGGGTCTCCTCCAAGTCTTCCTTCCCAGCCTGTAGATCTGCCCCTTACATACAGTTTCACCTCTGATGTGCATTAGCTCCATCAGGTTTGAGACATCAGATCCAAGGGAGGGAGCCCAGTGAGGCAGGAGGGAGAGTGGAACACTTGCCTACTTCTGCCTCCCACCACAGCCCTCAGGCTGGCTCCTCTGACTTGTCAAACCATGCCATGGGATTCCTCTGGCAGCTGATATTAGCTACAAAACAGCAAATCACTTAAGCCCCAGTTGAAATGGTTTTCTAACACATTTCTCAGACATTTGGGAGAAGAACTTACGTTTCCCAGGTTTAGCTGGGATTCGGATTACAGTGGGTTTCCGAGCCAAAGCTGGCTGAGCCGTCTGTTCCTTGGCAGGTTCACTTTTGGTAAGGAACTGAAACGGATCTAGAAGGAGAAAAAAACCTCAACATCTTTAATACTTATTTGTTGAACACAAATCTTACCAAATATTGCTTTCATTATTAAGGGAACTTATATTTCACACTCAATACAGTAATAAAAAAAGATAGATCAGGCTGATGCAGCTAGCATACCCAGCTCTTGGTAAGTAACAGCTCTTCTCTGTACATCTACTTTCATAGCTGACTTAACAGAAACATGCTCCAGATACCTTCTGGAATTATATGAGCCACTGGACAAGTGGAACTGCATTGCTTGGTAAAAGGGACCTGAAATCAGAATGGCTTTAGGGAAATGTTTTCAAAGCACCTGATCTAATGCACTGACATAGCTGTGAAAACATTCACTGAAAAGTTTTAATCAATAAAATCTTGTCAAAGCTAAACCATCAGCACTGCAGCAGATAAAATACCTACTGAAACATACAAAACATTTAAATACTACTGATTACAACACGTCCTTGCTGTAGAACAACTAATTCTTCTGAAGATTCTGCATAATTTTGTTGATTATAAACCAGTTCCCATGGAGGGAACTGGTTCACACCAAGGAGAGTTGTGCCTGAGCTCTGCCCCTGCCTATATCACTCATTCCTCTACAAGCCTGCCCAAACATTCCAGTGGTAAGACACAAGCAATGTTTCTCATGTTTCATTACCTTAAACACCGGTCTCTTACTAACAGGCACAGGAACATAGGTGCATGTAGAAGGCAGCTCTAAAAATACTAGTACATAAATAAAGACCAAATTACTGTGTTCTTTCTCAAGTACACCTTCATGTCAAAGAGCAATACTTCTTTCTTCTTAACAACTGCTACTTCTTTGTCTGACATTATCAAATTCTGCAGTAAAATGGCAATGCTTAACAGTATCATAAAAGTGTAGAGTAGAAACTGTAGAAGGACTCTAGGTGATAAATCTGACACATATTCATAGCCACAACAACTGAGTCTGATCTCTCCTGCTGGCCTTTTCAGACGTGTAGCTCAATGAGATGCTATTTATGGAGTGTCATAGTCCAAGAGAAGAAATATGCAGGGCATCTCTTTGAATTCCTCACGACTTTAATAAAAGCATACCCTTTCCCAAAACTGCTGCCATACTTCCTGATAAAGTTGGAAAAATCTGTGTTTGATAAAATTTTATCTTCAACACTTAGAAAAAAATGTTATGTCATATGAAGTCATGATTCCTTATAGACAATTTTGAACAATACAATCCAATCCAAGCAAGACACTACATACCTGTGCCTGGCAATTCATGTAAGATGTAAGAAATGCAATATTTATTTAAGAACAACCTCATGCCCTCCCACATGCACACCACTCAGTGGCCACAGCTCCTGCTTGCCAGTGCATCTGCCATCAGCCCCCTCTGGCAGTGCCCCCAGCTCCTGCTGCCAGTGTGCAGCTGTCACAACAGCAGGGACAACATGCCACAGGGCCCATGCATGCTCACCCTGCTCAGATGCCCACCTCCCACCAGCCCCTTGCTTAAGGCTTTCTTCACAGGCAGATCCACCCCACGTGGCTGTGCTGTGTGGATTTGTGCCATGGCCTCTCTTAAAGCCAACCTGCCTACAGGTTCCCCAGAAACCCTCCCAGCTGCCTTCAGATCTCATTTTAATCAGGAATCAAGCAAATCAATTCCTTCTGTCAGGATGCTTGTACAAAAGCTGGGAGCGTACACTTCAGGTACAAAGGATCATGGCAGGTCAGCAATTTGTCTACAGATAAAGGTATACAGGCTACAGTTAAAAATAAATTCTGTTACCATCTAGACAAAAGATGGCTCCATCACATTGTGCCCAAAGATTTCCACTGCATCTGGAAATTAGGTACGGACAACCCACAATGCTTTAGAATGTAAGGGTGAAATAACATTTTGTTCAAGTTATGGATTAGCATATGAGGGTAGAGGGTTTAGCTCTCTTCAGTGAAAACTGCATCACAGCAAGAGTTTTTGTAGAGGACTTGAAAACACAGACCACAAGTGGGGTAGAAGCATTCTGGAAGTACAGTCACTACAAGGAATCAAAATCCCACCACTGCAGCAAGCCTGCAATATTCTTTTACTATTTTATACCTCCATCTGCTAGCTACAATGCAAACACTTGAATTGCATTAAAAAATCCTGAAGATTTATCAAACCTTAATTTTCATGCTGGTGTTTAGAGTGACTTTAAGTGCAGCTGAAAAAGAACCCCAAACCCTTAAACTGGGCTTTGTTCTCTTTCAGTTACCTGGCAACTCTACATCAGACTTGAGGAGTGACCCTGGGGAGGCAGCAAGGCCCCAAAGCTGCCTTTGCCTGAAGGGAAGCTGGAGACACAGGATGAGCAGAGGAAAGGTGAGCAGGGCTAAGTCATGGGCTCCTTGACACAGCATGACCATAAGGAACACACTGGCACACAGAGCACCTCTCAGGGTAAGGTTCTGCAAAGGTGAAGGAAGTTCTGCATGAAAAATGAGGAAACCATTTTCCAAAGCCTCCATCTTATGAAAATATAGACACTGAGAGACCGAGTGGAAATGCTCCAAATATCTCAAACCATCGAAGTTCTGTAAATTTAAAGAAGATTTAAAATTGTAAAAAATTGCTGTTTGTCAGCTGTTAATCACTGCTATGCATAGAAACAGTTTTCTTGACCATTCAGCAGTTGGCAGAGGTCTCTACATCAATACATCTGACAATTTCTAAGTCTGAGAAAAGCAATTTCTAAGGCTGAGAAAAGCATTTGATGAACGTTAGTTTTCCACTCATTATCTTATGTTCAATTATACTGTTGTCACCTCATAATTAGTTTAAAACTCATTACCTTGTTTGTGTTATTCCATTCCCTAGTGCTGGGCTTGCAGCAGAAATTGGCTGAGAAAATGACTGTGCTGCTTTGTGCAATGGGACTGACAACATATCAAATTTTTATGTTGTTTAACAACAATTGGGCATCATTTGAGCATAATTCACGGAGGTGTGAAAACAGAATTGTTAATGTACTCATTTAAAGCTTCTCAGCTCAAGGAAATTAATCTGCAAGTAATTTTTCATAAGACATATCAACAGACTTCTATTGATTTTTTTATTAAAGTTTTACAACAGCGCTTAAAATCTGTGGCTTCCTTTGTTTCATCTTTCTAGAGCTTCTGTTTCAAAGGGTTATGTGATAACATGTATTACTGTGCTTGTTGGAAGGAAAGGCAAATGCAAGCTGTGTATTCTAATAATCCATACATAATCTCCTTTCTGTCAATTTTGGAGAAACAACCATTTACCTCCCATTCACGTACACCACCCTTGTTTAAAATTAAAAATGAGGTTACAGAAGAAGCAGTAGATTTTGCCCATGCAAGAAGGATAGATGGGTACCTTCTTGAAATATTTACTGATAGTCTTTAAGTGAGAGGTAGTAAGATGGGAATAGATACCTCAGTAGCAATAAGGGGAATCTCCAAACAAATAGTAAGTGGAAGGCTAAAAGCCCAGATAGTACAATCTGCTGTGAAGATGCTCAGTCCTGCAAGAAGTACTCAGTACATGAGAACAATGAAGTTCGAAGGTGTGGATGCTGATATTACACGTGCTAGTACAGAAGTATGCAACTGTGTCCACTTTCAAGGTTTAATTTAAAAACCTAAATCAGCTGTTAAAGGCAAAACTCCCACATTCCCTTCACACAGAACAGCATTGTCACCAGAGTCTTCCAGGAACAGAGAAGAGGAACAGACCTCATCAACAACTGGTTTTATTAAAACCAAGCCCTGTGAAAGCACTCTGGTGTTTATGGAAGCATAATCAACCCACACTTGGGGGAAGATTCTCAACAACAGGCCCCTCCTAGTAATACAGCCAGAGAGTCAAAGGAAACCTGACAGGTAACACCTCAAAAAATAGGGCTCATGCTCAAGAAACACTGTGAAATGCCAGAAGTCTGATGTTCACTCAGACATTTTAAATCTCAACCTATTTACAACAACGGAGAGATGTATTAGACAGGTATGGAATCTACATTCCAGCATCAGTGATTTTACCAATCTGCTTTCCACAGTATTTTTCATCAAGAAAATTAACAGTTCACTGTTTTCAGAAATAGATTTCTGACACAAAGAGAATAATATGGACTACACCACCTTTCACAAAATATGCAATTTGCAGCTCCCTCTGCACGGAACATTGTCATGATCAGGCCATGACTGCAACTTTTAAGAGAAAGGAAAATTAAAAATAAAAAAAAAAAAAAAGAAAAAAAGAGAGAGACAATGGGATGCATGTTCTTTCAGCATCTGATCTGTGCACAACCTGAAAGTAAGCTCAGGTGACACTCAGGCTTCTTGGTGTTCTCTCAATGCTAGAAGACTGGACCAGCTTACTCAAACAACAGGAATGCAGCATCATTTGGGAGGAGACTTAGTATGCTTCAGACTTAAAACTGGAGGAGATGCAAGCAAATCTGCTTTGCAGAAAGAGCCTAGCCATCAGTGTGACAAAACTGCACAAACTATACAGTTTTGTATTCCCTGTAAAGTATATAGTTTTGTATTCTCTGTACAGAAAAAATTTGCCAAGACATGCCACAGAAGATTTGACTTAAATGTACTTGCTGAAAATGCAAACTGTCCTTAACTGAGCACTGAAATCTCATCCATGTAGTAAGAAAGCTGGAGAGCAGATAAAATCTACCACTAGAATAGCAAAACTTCTTGGACATTTTGTAACATTTAATGGCAATAAAAGCATTCATGGGGTAGAAAATGACACACTTGTACCTACAGAGAGATAGAGATGGACCTTTTCTGAGCTTTTTCTCTCTGGAAGTGAGAGGGGGAATGCCCATACTTTACACCTGTATGTATCTAAAAGTGTCACCATTTGGTTCATTGTTCATCTGTACTAGTAAAGGTGATGGGAATTACACTGCCTTTGGCACAAAACTACTGTGCATACCAGCACGAGCTATTATGGGAGAGTTGGGAGGCTACTCCTCTCTCACAGATCCAGTTTGCTAGTCAATGTAAGACTAGCATAGTTGACTGCAAGAGCCTTCAGGAGGTCTCTGATCAAACCTCCTGCCCAGAACAGGTCAGCTGTGAGGGCATGTTGCTAGAAACTGGTTGTGTAACCTGGTCTGACTTCAAAAATCAGATGCCAGAGGGTATTTGGACATACAATGGGTGACCAAGAAAATATACCCCCAAATTGCCCTGAAGATTAAGAAACACAGCCTTGTCCATTCTTGCCAGGTAAATAAAGGATTTTCTATTGCCAAGAGATTGAAGTGCCCCAAAACAGGCAAGCTGGAACTTTCCAAAGCAGGTAATGGAAAGCAGTCAGATGTACAAAATATATTTTTTTAACTGAAAATGTGAAGGACAAGGTAATTTATAATGTTGTTTAAAATATCTATCTACTCTCTTGCAAGAACCTCACATGCTTTCAGCAAAAAAAGGGGCTTTTTAAAAAACATTTTCTTTTAAATAAGCACTTTGTTGTTCTTTGACAAACTTTGTGAACAAAGGATATCTGCATTTTAAATACTGTAAAATAAACAGATTTAATTATCAGAGAAGACAGATATTATTAAGAACATTATTACTTGTGTGTTACTTCACAGTATCTATAGACCTGGAACTCAAACCAAATTAATTTGCATTTGACAACCTAAAGGGCTACTCATCTATTATGTAGCTATGATTTTAAAACCTTGTTTCCTGAGCCTATATATAAGGCCCTCTCCTGTGCCAACTTTCAAAGTCCTTGAAGGCTCCAATTTACGTCCACTAAGCAAGCATCTGTAGTGACTGAAGAGTTAATGGATGCTTCTTATCACTTTTCCTGGAGAATGTCAACCTTGCAGCAGAACAACAGGACACAGCACAGCCCCCAACAGCAGCATGTCCTCAGGTAAAACTGTTTTTACAGGGTTTTATGCCAAAGAGCAGATTAAAATGGATGAGACAGCTCATTCTTTTCTGGGGTGATAATTTGTCAGTAAGTAAAAAAGGAGACAGGTGTCTTGAAAATAACCACAATAAGAGTCATCAGAAACACTGCTGAACCCTAAGAGAAGCTGCATTATTTTGATGATATGTCTGGACTAATCTACCAGTTAGAAGCATTTCCTCATTTCCTTTTTTTTTTCTTTTTTTTCTTTTCCATCCTGAGGAAGCAATTAAAATCAAGCAGCTGGGCAATATCCCCACAGCAGAGAAATCTGGAGTTACTCAAGCAGCAGTTTTTCTGAATTGTCTATAATGCCACACAAGTGCCACCATTCATGCCACAGGAAGCAACAATACATATAAATGAATAGCAGCATTGCTTTAGTTGGATGTTTCTTCTCAGGAGAGACAGAAATGAACCTTTATACTATGATAAAGAAGTTAGACAGACAGATAAGACAATTAAGAAATGCAGTAGCCTCACTACTGTTGGACCTGAATGTAATGAAGATATCAAAATGAGAGCTGTCTCCTGCTGGCAAGGTAAGGCACTCTCTGAACTTCTTTTCAAAGCATCTGGTTTAAATTGAGTTCAGCTATGTCAGGCACAGAGCAATCAGTGAATTATATGCTGTTCCAGAGAGAAGGGAGAACAGAGAAGAGCTCCCCACATGTGAAAAGGAATAAAAACATTGCAGCAATATCACCTCCAAGTTTTAACTCAAATGTATGCTCTAAATGCTCCATAACCGGATCTTCTTTGTCCAAAACATACTCTCATAACTTTTAGCAAGCAGGTCCACTACATGCTTTGACATAGCAACTAATACAAGTTACAGGTAAAAATCATGAGTCTTCTGAAGCCGTGAAAGTTACACAGCTAAACTTGCACTAGAATTTAATTTCCAAGCCTTGTAAAAATGGTAAGTGAGAACTGAGCCCATCTGATACATTACCAAAACTTTTAACCACCAGGAACTGCATAAGTTTCTGTTATCAGCCATAAAAGAAATGCAGAAGTAACCCAGATGATCCAAAATACCACAACTATCATCACAGCATTAGAAACAAAAGGTGTGGAGTCCCAAACAGATGCCTTCACATTCTAAATGACTGACTTAAATAGAAGTAATTTCATTAGAACATAAATGGCTTTCAACATTAGCCTTTGAGTCCAAAAATATGGCACTTAAAACTGTTTTTGGTGATGACAAAATAGTTCTACAGATTTGTCATTCCCGACTTCTCCCTCCTAGCACTTCCCTTGGGCCAGCATCATGAGTTGGCTGCAAGATTCTGTCACAATTCCCCTCTGAATTTCGAAGCTTTCAAAGCTCCCACAGACTCCAAGTCTGAGTGGATGCTGAAAGCTTTAAAAGAAATCTTAGTATCCAGAATCTATTTGCACCAGAATGATTCCCCTCTTCATATAGGATAAAACTATTGATGTTTGGATAAGGGTAAACTCAAGTAACAGCTGTGCTGCTGGAGATGCTGTCAAACACTGACAAATCTCACAGGATTGCTTGAGGTAAACTTGAATCATTCAGCTAGTTTTGGTACTTGAACTACCAGTTAAACACTGACATTTAGACAGGTGAAACCAGAGTGGTTTGCTGCCAACACTGTTGATCTTAGCAGACACACAGTATTCAAATATCTTTCACCTGCTGTGGCAGTGTTAGCCTTCTATTACAGGAAGCTGATGTCTTACATCAGTCAACTAAACTGCTGTGAAGACTCTGAACTTTGTTTTGCCTGTTTGACCTTCTCATTCATATGCTCACTTCAACTTCTGCCTTCTGCACCCTCCTCATCATCACTGAACATTTCCCCTTCCTCCTTTCACAGCAGGAGCCAGCAGCAGAGGGATTGATCCCTGCAGTTCTGTTTACATTGGCCTAACACAGCTGTGTTGTTCCAGACAAAATGAAGCTCTGGTAACACTGCAATATGCAATGTAATGCTGCTCTCTGACAAACAAGATGTTGGTGCTTGGCTTCCAATGCCACTGCATAAAAGCTGCCTTCCTTTCCTAGGGTTGCCATAACAACAAGCACAGCACTGTCATTTTGCTAAGTAATGACAATGACAAATATCTAAGAAATGCAAAGGTCTGGGGAACTGGGAGCAAGATTAGAGCTTCTCTTCCTGCCTTCACAAAACATTTTACCATGGATTCATCTTGCAAATCCCTAAGCTGTTCCTATGGGAACATGAGAAATAGCCAGTGTTAGTGCTCTGTGCTGCCTCATTTTCAGAGAGCCAGTGTTGTTCTTGTGGATGCTCTATCAGGACACTGCAGAGTATTAGTTATCCAGGGTACAGGATATGATCTTGAGCTCAAAAATGCCAGCAAAAATCTGGAATCAGTCCTAATTTTGCAGTGTAATAAAGTGGTAATGCTGCCACACCTTTTTCTCTTTAGTGGACAAGAAGGGATTGCAAAGTAGATGACATTTTATTGAATGAATAAAATCACGAGCAGGTGACTTAAGAAGTAAGGAAACTATTCTATGAATAATTCCTTTGTTAGCCACAAGGACAGAAAGCATTTTCTTCTTAATTAAATGAAGAATAGCACCTAGGACACCAACCAGAAAGAGAAAGAACAACACTGTTATCACTTCATCATGCAAGCTGTTTTTCTCAGGTGATTTTCCTTTGTGATGACTCAACCTCTGATTTAATGGAAGAATTAATGTTTTATATTTTTTCTAGGTTGTGGGCAAGTCTGTCTTTTAATGTACATAGGTAAAACATTATTTTCCTTTTTATACATTTTCAAAATGTAAATATTCTCTTTTCTTGCCCACTACATAGAGCAGGTACATTTTCCTTCTATTAGCGACCTCAATTAATCAAAATAAAATGACTGAAACTACAAAAGTTTTACCCTAAATGGCATTTCCTCTAAAACCATCCACATGTACAGGGTCTATTCCATGACTCCAGCCTCCAGACACAATGATCATGCCTCTGTTCCCACCTAGACACCATCAGGCATACATTTCCTTGACATAAGTACAAAACACCTCTCCAGTCACCCTGTACTGCTGCCTCCTTTCAGTTTTGGTGACATTTTTGCCATGTTCCTGGAATCTATGAGCCCAAGAAAAAATGGATTTCTGTCCATGTTGAAATAATCACCTCTCCTGCAGGATCTTTTGTTGCCTCATTTTCATTGCTTACATAAGCTCTCCTGAGAACTGTATGCCTGTACATACCAATCTTAACAATTTAAAACTTTAAGGGAACTTTATACATCTGCCTTGGGGCTTTTATGACAATACAGAGGAGAAACAATAACAAATTGGAACTTCATCTGTCAATATAATTCACGAACTGTGAAGCAATTGCATTTGTTAATAATCATTAATATTGATTTGCCGTGACAACTACGCAGCATCTACACCTCTCTTTTGTGAAAGTTAAGATGATAAATGATGTGTGGTGGGTTAACCCTGGCTGGATGTCAGGTGCCCCCCAAAGCTACTCTATCACTCCACTCCTTCAATGAACAGGGAGAGAATATGTAACAAAATGCTCTTTGGATCAAGATAAGAGCAGGGAGAGATCACTCACTAGCTGCCATCATGGCAAAACAGATTTGACTTGGGGAAACATTACTTCACTTTATTATCAGTCAAATCAGAGAAGGGTAATGAGAAATAAATCCAAATCTTAACAACACCTACTCCCACCCCTCCCTTCTTTTCAGTCTCAGCTCCACTTGCAATTTTCTCACCTCCTCCCTGAAGCAGCACAGGGGGATGAAGACAGGGGCTGTGGTCAGTTCATCACACCTTGTCTCTGCCACTCCTTCCTCTTCAGGGGAGGACTTCAACACTCTTCCCCTACTTCAGCATGGGATCCTTCCCACCCTGTCAGACATGGGGGAAGCTTCTGGCAGCTTCTCAGAAAGCCACCCTGTAGCCCCCCAGAATCAAACTCTGGCCACGCAAACCTAATAGATGAGGCTAACAAAAAAAAATTTTAAGTCCTAGCCACTCCCTTAAACAAGCCTTTTGTATGACACACCCTCTGCTTTAAAACAGAACTCTCCCTAGATTGGAATGGGGCTGGTGAACTAAACCAGACATATTGAATATTAAGAGGGCAAAACCTATTGCAATAAAATGTGATGACAGCCCAACACCCAGCTGTGTCTTAAACTACCTAAAAACAGCACTAAAAAAATTTGACCCCAAGTATCTAATAGTATCAAACAAGGTTTATGGAAGGAATGTAGTTATAGTAATTGATCTGTCCAAATGAATTAATTATTTTCATTTATTAAAAAAAACCTGAAGCTGAAACTGTGTTACAAGAATGCTGTCACATGTCAAGACAGAAAGATAGGACAGAGAAAATAAGTAGGCATTGGTGAGATGGACAGACCACCCCAGTATGTTTGATCATGAGTGCTCCTATATGCCACAAACACTGCTCCTTCTTCAGATGACCAGGTTTCCACTACAGACCTTGAGGCACTCACATAAATGAGTCACATCAGATGGTGAGAGATACACTGTCCCAAGTTCCCCAGAGAGAACTGTTACACATTCTGGAGGTGATATCTAGCACATAAGATCAAGCCTTTTATCATTATTTTAGTAATCACATAATATATCCAGCAGACAAGTTCTGAGATACATACAGCCTTGAAATCTCCTAAGTCTTAAAATCCATGTAATTTCATAGTGATCTTGGCATAACAGAAAACCAAAGATTTCTTACACAGCATAAACCCCAACAAGACAGGTAGATGTAACTCACACAGGACACACCTGCAAAGAATAACCATAGTAACAGTTTAAAAAAATTTTCTTCTTACCTGCTGCTGCTTCAGAACTGATGCTATCTTTAACTACACAGCCTGGACTTAGGGGCAAAACATCATCATCAAAACTGATCAGATCTCCTTCCACATCTAGTTTATTTTGCAAAGCAGGTGCTGGGGATAATTCCCCCAGAGACTTTAAAACCTTGTCTTGGGCAGATACAGAAGGCCGTGGAGGAGCAGCAACTGGTTTTAGTGAGGCCAAAGAAAGGGCAGGATTTTCTGAGTAACATGACTTCTTAGGAACAAGAGGCCTTGGAGCAGGAACAGGACATCTCTTTTGTCCATCGCTGTTTTCTGCAACTGATCCACTCCTTGCATCAAGAAAATCACTACTGCTACTTTTAACAAGGCTGGGTTTTGGCTTCTTTGGCAGTTCAGGTTTGGTTACAACACTGCTCCCAACTATTTCAGGCTGAGGCTGCAATTCCTTGGAAGGTGTTGATTTGCTTTCAGTCCATGCATCCCACTCTTCTGAAACTCTGCCTACCCCTGGCTTTGGAGCAATCACTGGCTTCTTAGTGGTAACAGATCTTGGAACAAATGAACGAGGGACAATTTCTGGCTTTTTTGATAATCCTGAGGTATCATTAGTGCCTTGGGATTCAAAAACTTTGATCCTTGAAACAATACTATTTTGGCTCCTTTCTGCACTCATGCTGTCCATCCCCAAGTGATTGTCTAGTAAGCTGTCTTCATCCAGAAGAGGTGACTGCTGAATTGGAGGTTGCTGCTGTTTTGCATTGGGCTGGTTCACTTCTTCTCCACTGTCTATCTTACTTTCAGTACTTTTGACCACAGGTCTGAGATTGCTTCTTGATCTTGGTTTTGGCACAGGACATATCACAGCACTGGGATTTTCTTGGCACCTCTGACCTTCAGGATTTTCAAAGACTATTAAAGGATTCTCATTTTCTGCAGGAGACTTAGGCAGAAGAGTTGCAGGAGGCCTAGGAGGTTTAAGAGGACTCTGCCCTGCTAACAGAAAATAAAAGGTTTTACTTATCTGTTCCAGAACGTTTCATTTGTGTTATTTTTTTGACTGCCATCAGGATGGTAAACATGATGTCTTTCATTGAGAACTCTACTAGTGCTTGTAAAAATACAGTTCTGTCCCTAAAAAGACGAATGGAAAAATATACAAACTTAAGGAATAAGCTGAAGACTGCTGAAATGCTTGGTATCTACAAGTTGAGTCCAAAAGCTCCTGTTAACTTGCAGCACTGAGAGGCATTCAAACAAAATCCAGACCAAAGAAGAGTATAGTAACTTCCCCAACTTGGTTAGCACAGTTTTCAGTCTAAATTTATGAAGTGCTGCTATTTTGATAAGATATCTGAGCTCCTAAGGCCCCAAAGTTCTGACTGTCATTTTGGTTGAATTGAACAAAACTTTCAAGATTTAATGATATTCTGAATGCAATAGTAGCTTTTCAGAAGAAAGGATTTTTACAGAAATTTATAGTACTAATAATTCACAGAAATTTAACTGTTATTCATATTAAATGCTGCACAGACCAACAATAAACTGCATCTTCAGAAGACAGAGTAAGGTTTTCATCACAGAGAAATCCAAAACAGTCTCACCTCGACAGCCTGCAGATTCCCAGTGTGTAGGCACACTAGTTTTTACATTACTTCCTGGCAAATGGCTGATTAGTTCCTCTGGAAAGTCAGTTTGTGTTGCAGAAGTAGTGGTATGTCTGGGAGCAGCAGCATTATTGTTATTTGTTGTATTGACTTGCACTTGATTGATTTCTTTTATCACCTGCTCGTACGATGGCGGAAGCTACAAAATAGAGATATAGATATTAAGGTACATCCAGATATGATACTTTAAGAAAAAACTGGCATATGAATTAAAAAATACTAAATTAACATATACATAGGAAAAGAACACTGTCTAGTCTTCTATTCAATGTGATGAAAGTCTGAGCAAGCAAAAATTGTTCTTGTCTAACCTAACGAGCTTTTTACCTTTGTAAATCAATGTCTCATGTAAATTTACACTCACCTCAGCTGGAAGATGCTCATTTCTCCTCCACTGAGCATGAGATGAAGCAGAAGGGAATCCTAATCCTTGAGGAGTGACAGGACTTGCACCTGGAAACCAGGAGGATGGCCGGAGGGGTTCAGCAGCAACTATTGTAATTTCAGGACGCCTGGACATGAAGGCAAAGGGGAATAATTACCTAAAACATTTACAAATAGTTCTTTTAAAGTATAACAGCCCAAGGTATTCCTAGAATGGGAAATAAAAATAGCTCAGGTTTTTTTTTTTTTTTACCTAAATGTGTTTTTCCATGATTTCAAAGCAATTTACCTGACCTTTCTAACAAATACTTAGGCTTCCACTCAAAACCCCTAATTAAATGCCTTAGCCAAAAAGTAGGTTTACTGGCTTCAGTGAAATAATTTAAATGCCTAAAGTACTTAAACACAAGTGTAACTCAATTAGATGGCAGAAGTCTTAGTCTTCATGGGATGAGAACTAATCATGTGTTTGTCCTTAGCCAGCTGAAAACAGCAGGGCAGTTAAAACTGCTTCTTGTGTATCCTCAGACCCCAAGGGAAGCCTTCCAGGGTGCTGAAGGGGGCAGAGCAAGGCTCACAAGGCCTTTGGGACAGGGCCTATCTGCTTCCATCACGCAGTACTACAGAGACCTCCATGAGAGTGAAGGACCCACAGGTGGCACCCCTGGTTTATCACTGTACCTGCTCTTCCAGAGCATCAGCTGCAGGAGTGGCCCGTGCTCCCAGGCCATGGTCCCTGCAGCACCACTGACCCATCCAGAATCTCACAAAACCTCCACTTTGAAAAGGGACTTTTGTGAGTAGATAAAGCATCTGCTTACAGAAGCTTTGGTCTCCTGACAGAAAAAAAGCTGCAGAAGCATAACTTTTAAAACTATTTTAAAAACAATTTCAAAAAAGAAGGGTACAGTTCCTTCACATCTAAAATAATGGGAGACTCGGTTCACCACCAATCCAGGTTGGTGACCTCCTTTCTCAATACCCTTTGAGAACCTGAAAGGAGGCTTGAAAGTGTGCTTATTTTCGTTGTGAAGTGATCCTGTACATAGATGTCAGGAAAATAAAACAACTCTGCAGAGGTTTGATGGTTGGTTGCATTCTCCTTTTGAGGACACATACAAAAGTTGATGAGAGAATTCCTCAAACTCTTAACCTATCGTGCTTAAAAATCAAAGTATTTCTATTTTTTTTCCAAGTCTACTCTAAACATAGTAAGGATAGAGACAAGGAAAAAAATAAACTAGAGGAGAAAGCCATAAAAAGTAACACTGTGACACAATTTAACAAGTTTTACAGTAACACCTAATTGCAATATAAATAAGAGCATCATACCTTCTATCCCTCTGCTGATCACTATGGCTAGAGTTCCGAGAAGCTATTTAAAGAAAGGAAACAAAAATTTGAACAGGTTACAATATACTGTCACAGCAATATGAGGATAATAGCTGAGCCCTTACCAATCCACTATCAATGAAATGCAGAACATAGAGCATGTGATCCTAAATCCCAGATTTTAAGACTGGCCAAGGTTAAAAAAAATATTTGTATTAAATATGAGAAGTTTTTAAAATAGTCAGAGTGGAGTTTCATAATAATTTAAAGTCTCTCTCTGTCCAAGTTACCAAGAGAGATGGTCCTTTCCCCTGTCTTCTTCATTTCCATACCTTCCTATATTCTGCATTGTGGGGAACCAAGAGTTGAAAGTTCTTTTCCTTTCATTAAAATGACATGTGGATTAAACAAAAGGAAGTGTTAAACATAGCAAGCTTTTACTTTTAATGAATAATTTCTGATATGTGCTCTTCAATCTTATTTAATGTCTCTTTCTGTTTGTTTTATAGAAGGGAAAGGTACTAAGGCACAGAACCTAAAAAGATATTTCACTCTCCTTCATGCAAAAAGAAAATACTAAATGTTCCCAGCTAGATATTTGCTAAAGTTTAAATCACTTGTGGATTAAGAGTTAGGAACTTTTTTTTTCCAAACCATTTGTTTTAAGTTACATAAAATCAGCAAATCCTGACCTCTTAATTTTTCTGGTTTTGCCATATTTACATTCAAATATTTTTTTTCAATGGCCACATTGCTTTTTCATTTGGATTTCTTTAGACAGAAAAACAAATTATCCAAAGGAAAAATTTTTTGCACAGCAAGTGCAATTTAAGGAAGTGGTAGGATCTGTTATTGTGCAACATCACAGCATCATCAGCCAAAATCAGCAAAGCATACTTGATTGGAGAGCTGCAGAGTGTTGTGTCAGACATACCTCTTCGACAGGGCATTTTGGATGTGCACTATTCATGAGTGCTAGAGGAAAAAAAGAAGGGGTTACAGAAGACAAAGAGGAGGTAAAGGAGAACAAACCAAGGCTTCAGAGTGCCAGAAGTCATGATCAAATGGGTTAGTCATGCAAGGAGAGTGCATGTGCCAATGTTGTAAGGGGATTACTGTAATGTCTAGTCACAACACTATTTACTTCACTTTTTTATTTCCTAAAAAACGAAAATAAAAGTGTTTTTATTTCTAGTCGCATACCAATTTTAACAGTGGCTGTTTAGAAGTTTTCCTTGCAATAAATTAACCATGAAGAATATAACTGAACATGGAAATGCCCACTGTATGGCTCAGCAAGTAAACACAGTGGGAATGAGGAGAGGGAAATCAAATCTCTTTGAATGGTTTTTCTAGTTTAAAATTTTTGTTTATTTGGGTCTGCCTTTTCTCCCCTCCAAAAATAATAATTTACACTGAGGACTTGGTTCAGGATAAAGAAGTTGGGATCCCCTACCGCAGAGGTATGGGCAGGCAGGTTGATCCCAGCAAGAGGCATACCTCAAATTATTTCACATCTAAATCAGTTCTGTAAAAATTGTCTGACTAAGTAAATAAACACCTCACCTTCAGCTTCTTCTTCAGAGATCTCAACATAGCACTGATCTAACACACATGTTGGGAAAAAAACCCCAAACTGACTCAAACCAATCAAATCCAAGATCACTTTTGTGAAGACAACAGAAGAAAGTGTTCTTTTGGTAAATGTGGTCAATACATCTGCTTGGGTTATAGCCCAAGTCCAATGATAAAAGCAGGAGAAATAAAAGCTAATTAAAGAGGAATGTAAAACTGAATTGAAAAACCTGTCACCTTACTCCACTATTTCTTAATTTCTGGATAAATTCTACAAGCTCTTTCATCCTGTGAGACACTAAATGTGCTTATATTTATCAAAGTGCTTCTATTTATTAAACAGGAAAAATCTAAAAAAGCCTGAAAGATATTTTTCCTTTCTTAACATAGGCAAAAAAAAAAAAAATCTAGTGAGGTATCTATGTAATCCATCAAGCTCCAAAATTCAAGTAAACAAACATATTTAAAATATTTCTATAAAAATAACTTTACTAGTTGATATATAAATATATAAACAAGTCTCCTTAAGAGGACTAATGCCCAAACCATCATGTACATTTTCAGAATGTACTCATTCTTCTAGAAAAAAAATCTCTCAAGCATTAATGGAATCAAGTTATTTCCATGTGTATATAAACATTTAATATAAACATTTATTTTTTAATGACATTGACAAAGGTCTTCCCTTCTTCTGTCAACATCTCCTCTACTTTTGCTGTCACATTCTTTTACAACCACACTTTTAGAACATATTTTGTTTTGGAAGCTCTTAAGAAGATTTAAATCCACAGTAGAAACAGAGATGAAAGCTATTGCATCTTCTGCTCTCAGGTATTCCACAAGCACTAGGGAAAAGAAAATACAAACTTTCTAAATAATCCTTGTCCCCAGACTTGCACAGCTTTTATTCCTTCACTATTTCTAAGAAATTAATTCTAATTAAAAAGTGCATGAAAGAAGACATGAATTCTTAAAATAAAGTATATATCTGACTTTAAAAGCACAAGAAAAAAACCTGCAGCCATTTTTCTAGCCTTGTGGTCTTTTGAGCCTTTAAGCCCATTCTTCTTTCCCTTTGTGGATTGTCTTGAAAAAGCATACTATTAATTTTTCCATCAGAAAAATACAGATTTCAAATTACGACAGTTTTAAGATTTAAAAAACCTCTCTTCCATCAGGGGAGTCAATGGAAATGTACTTCAGCACTGCTTTGTACACTGACAAGTGAAAACAGTTGATTTCTCAACTTCAACAATAAGAATGCTCAGGATGAGAATCACTAACATTTCCAGAAGCTTACGCTTAGGGGTATGTAAATAAAACAAGTAAAATAGCTTCAGAAGAGGAAGGAGAGGAAAATATCAGTGCATAAAAACCTCACTTTTTCATCTTATAACTTTATTGGTGTTGTGGGGGGGGGATCAAATCAACTCATACCATTGTCAGTATTTATTTCTGTTAGTGTCAATGAGGCACTTTAATAGCCAATGTCAATGAGGTATCTAAATGTATTTAACCTTGTACAGCATAAAGTACTAATGGTAATACTGAAAATAGAGGGCAGATCAGTGACTTATAGATTCCTCTTTGGTACATATTTCTTAGAAGAACTATTTAGTGGGCTTTTTCAATTATTTTTAAATGTGTGGAGGCAAAGGGTATCCCATTTGTGCTGCATACTTATGTTTCAAATTTTTTCCTCTACTGTTTCTTTTCAGGCTCCTTCTTTTCAAGTGTACTTAATATGTCATTTGTACTTGAAATACATACATATGGTGCAGGGGGCATCTTAAGCTTTGGGATCAAAGTGCCTGTGTAAGTACAAGCACCATTATACCCCAAACCCATAAAGTTCAATGCTACAGACAAGATGATGGCAACAGAAGTCTGACATGCAGATTTGAGCCTTTAGAAGACAGCTGGGCTAGAAATTACAATCTTTTGGGCAACCTTTTAAGGCAATACAAAGATAATTTGTAAGTTATCAAGGATCTGCTCAGAGATAAGGTTCTGTTGTGGGCATTGAGTGCTTCCACAATGTACACACTGCATAACAATACCTGTGTACTTCCATTAGCAAAACTGTATGAAATACTGAACAGTTTTGTCATTGCAGAGTGTTTTAAAAGCAAGTTTAATTTTGCATTAAAGATTGGAAGACAGCCTCAAAGAGATCAAGCCTTTCTACAACAAGGACATATGCTAATATTTAAAAACACAGCTTCTTTCTAAAACTAGGTTATACATTTCTTCCAAATCTATGAAATATGGAGACTAAAAAGACTAAAAAGTAATTTGACTAAAAAGTAATAGACTAAAAAGTAATTTGTTTCGCTAATTTGTCTCACTATAGAGATGATTAGGAACAAAGGTTATTCATTACAGTATTTTAAGGAAAGCCTCAAGAGTGGGCAAACACTCCCTTCCTTACCTATAAAGTAATGCAGTTTGAAGAACTGACAGAATGTTCCCATGGAAGAGGCCACACTTGCGGTCTTTAAAATATCAAAGGTGTTACATGACTGCAGAGATTCTTCTTCAGGGAACACTAAAATGATCAGATAATCCTCAAGCCAACACCAGAAAAAAGAGCCTTAATTTCACCCAACATTTGGTGAGACTATTTCTGTATTAAATGGTTGTGAATAAA
This sequence comes from Melozone crissalis, assembly GCF_028551555.1. Lineage (NCBI taxonomy): Eukaryota > Metazoa > Chordata > Aves > Passeriformes > Passerellidae > Melozone > Melozone crissalis. The sequence continues at coordinate 38,401,803 of NW_026535784.1, read as the reverse complement.
GATGTGGAGGTTCAAACTAATTGGAATTTTTCACGCATCTCTGCAATAAGAAAGTTTTCTCCCAAACTGTTTCTTGGCACAAGGGGGAGGTCTTGCTCCTTTTCTGGTTCTGTTTCCCGCCACCTCAAGGAAATATTAGATTGTCTGACATTGCAGCTGGGCTGATTTAATGCCTGAACATAGCCAAAGAGATGGTGATGCCCAATTCCCCTTCCAAACATGAATTTTTGATTGCCCTTAAGTGAACGCTAGCACTCATGTGACTCCACAACAAGTTCATGGTGATAAAAAAATAATCACTGTCTGTACAGTTTTTGTCTCACTTTCCTCCCTGAACCTGCTTACCTTGGGCTCAGACCACCAGCAGCACAGGGGAAGGAAAATGCTACCCCCAACAGCAGTCTCTTTCCTGCCTCTGTTTCCTGTCTCCAGTGCTTCTCTGTGCAATTTCAGGGAAGGAACTGATAAAATAATAACCATGGGGGGTTACAGGGATTCCTCTTCCCACCCTCAGGGTAGCCCTCTATACCTTTTTCACATCTGATCTGACTGTTAGGCACAGTAGAGGCTGGCACTGCTGCTGAATTAAACCTTTGTAACTACACCCTTAGAGCAAGTCCGTAGTTTTATTCAAATTTGACAATCATGATTTATGAAGGCACTTCACTCCTTCCTACACCTTTCCTTGCCTTGTATGTTACTGCCTCTGCACCATTCCCTGCATTATGCCAGCCCAAATGTTTGTGCAGATGGGGAAGAGAATGAGGTCACGGAATTGATCTGGTTGGGAAAAAGTGGGAGCCAAAAGAACCTAGGAAGCCCCCAAGCAAAACAAATAAAATGAAAAACAAACAAAACCCACAGCCAAAAATGGCTGCAAAACTGCCAAATGGAAAGCCACAGCTTCAGAGTGCATACAAGCTGTTACACATCCTTCATTCAGCCATGTATTTATTTAGGACAGAATGAGAATAGAACAAGCCCACAGGTTCTTCCAACATTTTAGGATAAGAGACTTGCTTCTGTAGCCCTGCTTCCCAACAACAGCCTGGTCTGGAAGGGTGGAGAAGTGAGTGAAAACACTGTTCCCCTTTGTCTCACTGCTGCAGCATTTGGCTTGCCTCTTTCCCCTTTCTTTGCCATTCTTGTGCACGTTGCTGTGCTGGCATCAATGGAAACAGTTTCACTGATTTCAGTGGGAGCTGGATAAGAGTGGGGCATCTAGGCCTCAGACCATCATTACTTTTTAAGAGTTGAGATCAAAAGATTACTCCTGAGCAAATCTCATGCTCACATGCTTGCTTCCTTCAGGTTACGTTGGGCTCACTTTTCTGAATCCTATGGAGCAGTCAATGAACTGAAAATGACACCGTGGTTCTACCTGGAGTTGTGGTTAGGGTGCCAAAGGAAAATAAATCCTCTTTCTCTCTGGCCACAAGAAATGGAGAGACTTATCAAAACAAAATTATATACAGCATTGTCCACAGGTGGGTAAGTTGAAACCCTCGACATACTTAGCATGTTTCTTCCAAATCTGAGAGTAAGAGCTCAAAGAATCAGGGATTAAGAAAGACAGATTTCTAACTCTGTTAGGGAAATACACTTGTCCAGAGATTACCATACTTTTTCCAGATTAATGGCAAGGGGAGTTAGGAATTATTCTGTGTCCATTGTAATATAGGTCCATCCTAACAGCACTGGGTAATGGCATACAAAAAACTATAGTTTCATAAACAATGCCTTGCTACGTACATGGATGTTATTTTGCTAGCTTATTGTCTGAATTATTCACATGGTACCTATATTTCATCATAGTTATTCACATGTTAATGAGTAAGTACGACAAGCCACAGCTTCTTGACTGGATTTTTATGTGATTATGCCTCAAAACAGAGAATCACTTGCTACTGCATTTTCAAAAACATAGATATCAAATGCTTAATGATCTCGTAGATGATTTCTCAGTTTGGCAAGGTACAGGGGCTTAGCCAGTCTGAATCAATTTCTGACTCCACCACAAAAGGCCCTCTGTGATCTGGTGCTCTGTTTTCCAGTTTCCATCTGTGGCAGCAACAGCACAAATAAAGTGCTGCATTTTAAGGACAGCATCATGCAGACTAACTCTGAGTAAAGCTTTCATGATGACCTTTCACTACCTCCAATCTAATCCACACTAATGAGTCCCTGACTAATAGGTCCAGGAGAAACAAATCAGCACTACATATACTAATTTATTTTTCCCCATAGCAGAATCCTGAGAGTTGTTTCATTAATATGAAATTAAAAGTCATGGACTGAAAATAAATAAAACTGAAAAGGGGAAGAAAGTAACAGCATAAAATACTTTGAAAGATGCATCTAAAGAAACTCTCTGCCTGGAAACATTATGAGTAGGGAAAGGGGAGAAGGACTTAAATGCTGAAATCAGGGAAAAAGAGTTTGGACTTTCATTGAAGATTTATAAACAATCTTTTATTTTCCAAAACAAGCCTAGTACAGGAGTCTAATTCTGTCCCCAGTAAAGTGAATAAGCAGTTGCAGATTTCTACAGCTCTGTAGAGAACTCTTCTATTAAAAATCTTCTATTTTGTCAAACAAACTAAACATTCGGCACATCTAACCCAAGCTTTTCAGAGAAGGATCACATCTGTGCACAGATGCATTTGTGCATAAATAAGAAAATGTTAGCAACTGGAAAGCAGGAACAAAGAGATGGTCTATAAAGAAAGAGAGAAAGAAATTACAGCACCTCAGCTTACTGCTTACTTATTTACAGCTACTTTGTTTTTGCATACCAAGTTAAACAGTTACTAAAAATAAAGATGTAGCAATCTTACAACATTACAGTTCTCAAAAAGGAAAAGTAAACTTACATCTCTTGATTGCCGCTCTTATGGATGACAAGGGTCCTTGGCTTATTGAAGAAAAAAGAATTATTAAAACATGGTTAATGTCTCAAAGAGAAAACAAGTAACATCAGCCAAAAATTGCCCACATATTGTAAAGGGTTTTCCAAGCCTGTTTTTCCCCTGTGCTGTTATCTTAGAGAAACTTGTCCAAAACTCCTGGACTATACAACCATACCCAACCCCTTTTAATGAAAACCAGGTTACAGCTTGGCTTCAAAACTCTGCCAAGATAGAAAGCCAATTATTAAATCCATTATGTCTCTCAGTTCTGTCTTGAAGTTCACATTCTGTCTCATGTGGGCGTGCATATTTACAGATTGCAAGTATTGAATGACTTATATTCTCATAAATAAATAAAACTTACACAGTGAAGTAAAAACATACAACCCTTTGCTAAATATTTTTAACAATTACTTAACTACTTGTCTTCCCTTCCAGTTGAGATAACATTTTTCAGCAATAACTTGGTGGGTGGGGTTAGGAAAACAACACGACCAAATATTTGTTGATATGCAGGGACAGAAAAATGTTTCCTTTTGCCAACTCATCTGTTTTCTTAGTAAGACTAAGGTTTCTGATGCCTCTCCTCTGAATGTTCTATTTAAGAGATACAGCAGTCCCTACTATTTTTGCAGGTAAAAATCAAATCTAATTTGGGATTACCACTTTCAGAAATGCTGCAATTTGAAGAACAGGGTATTAAAATTCTTCCACTTTGTGTTAAGCTACAGAGGAATTAAAACAACACAAACAAACAAACCAACCAATCAGTTCAGAAGAGAAGGGTTTTTTCTCTTTTTTCTCTTTTAAGCACAAGAGATAAAGAATATTTATTGGTGAGAAGCTGAATGGACTTTTTAAAGGCTGAAAATAAATAGAGTGTATCTGGTTCAAATTAATACAGTATCTTAAAAACAAAACAAAGGTATACTAATCAAGCCTTTTCCAGAAACGTTCCAGCACCAGACTCCATCAGCAAGAATGTTAGTACAGGGAGTGCATTAGCATTTTGAGTCTGCTCTTGTGCAGCACACCAACTCTGTCAGGGCTCAGTTTAGCTACACATGCACAGGATGGCTGCAATTACTTCAGTGCAATGAAGAGTGGGGGGATTTGGAGGAGAGAAGAAAGAGACAGTCAAAAAGGATGTGGATAAAAAACGTCCTCCCTCTACAGTCATTCTGGAAACTAATTAAGACTAGAAATGAATGTTGCTCTGACTGAACTGTTTTCTGAAACAGTCTGGCTAGTCTAGGATAAACAATGCCTATTTGTCTGGTTTCAGAAATAGTTCAAATGTGGCTTGGCCCCAATCCACACTGCTTGCAAAGCTGCTTTAGAAAACATTTCTATCAGTCATATTTCACTGTGCATTTTTAGCAGAAAAGGGTTCTAGTTTTCCTTTAAAGTGTCCCATCAAAATACAGCCTTATCTTTAAGAAACACTTTTAGTTGTGTGTTCCTCACAGCTGTACCCTGGACTCTTTTCTTAGCTCCTTGTATCTCATCTCTCTTTCTTTTGGATGTTCATTTTTGAAGCTTTAATTTTGCTTTTATTTTTCTGAATAACTACAATCTTTAGGGTTTTAATAATATTTATTATCAGACATAAAGGAGACTGAAGTCTGGTAACATAAATCTGAAATCTCCTGGAGCAGCAGTAACTTTCTAAACTAAGAATTCAGGATTTACCTAAGCTTCATAGGCAGAAATTAAGAAATCTATGAAGCAGACACATTCAAGTATGAGTGAGAACAACAAGGAACAAGCTCTTTCTTGCACTGGCAAAAGCCCTTTGACCCCTTGCAATTTGCCTCAGAATCTGATAAACACTTTTATATGAAAGCAAGTACTTTTGGCTGGAAATCATAGGAGTTGTCACACAGACACAAGTTCAAGCTTTCCATATGGCATGAAGACCAAAAGGATACATAGAAAACATTTTTAAAATCAAAATACAAAGAACAAAGAAGGAAAACCTCTCATGAAACCAACCTAGTGAAGTTGAAGAATGGATATACCAAGGGCAGCAAGGCAGCCCAAATATACGACTATTTCTAATTTAGAACCCAGTATAACATGGTTCTATAAGAAAATTTATGAGCTCACAGACAAAACAAGCTGTTACAAGACAGTTTTTCTTTTCCACTTTCCATTAACAGGTCACTCATCAACAACCTTTTGGCAAAGCACTACATTTCCTACCCCCAGGAGAGTTTGATTCACATCTAGCTTACAATTATTTAAGCCCTTTAAAAACATGGAAATGACAGTAGACACATTATTTTTTTTCCCCATGGAGCCCTGTAAAGGAACTGCAAACTTCATAACTTCCTTATATACTAAACCCCAGTAATTTAAATAAGATGCTGCTCTTGGGGCAGCTGCTGATTTTACCCATACCTTATGCTGAGCCTACCCATCCCTACTCCATAGGAAGCAATTCCTGGTCTCTTATTCTGTCTTGCAAAGAGAGAAGTGACTCCTCTGCTCCACGGTTAATGACATGTTTTCTCTCAAGCCATCCAAATAATTAAAATAACCAAATCAAATTTAATTCTCCTATTTGATGAGGTAGGAGCTGCAGCAATTACTGTACTGCATGGCTCTTGCCTCTTTCCCACCTCCTCTTCCTGTTCATAAGGCACAGCAATGAACCAGAAGGCAGAAAAAAATTTCTCATAAATGCACACGGCAAGGAAATATTAATCCATCCAAAATGTGACTTCCCCCACAACTACATGAGAAGTCCTGAGGGGACAGTGTGACAATAACTAGCTCTGGGGATGGGAGACAGCAGTTCCTGTGCCACCCTGCAATGTACACAAGCAAAGTTCAAACTCACATTGCTGGAAGAAAACCGTGCAGAGAGCAGGAAGTTCCAAAGTATTAAAGAATCTCATAAACATCAGGAACAACACCAGAGTCATATCTAATACGGAATAAGTAAAGATGCAAACTAGCCATCCAACCCACCCCCCCATCTTCTAGCAGGAAGGACTGAACAAACAGAGCAACTCCTCTGACATCTGCACACTTATCTTAGACCTTACTAACTGTTAATTTAAATCACAAACGTGGTTTCATTTCCAGCGAAGGCAATAGCTTTGATGAGCTTCCCCTGCCAGCTCCTCAAAACCCACATTGCACCCAGAAAAACGCACTCAGTAAGTTCAGAGGGGATCTGTAAGTTGCTGTGCCTGCTACGCTGAAAGCAGTTGGGTACTTCAAGTTGGCAGCAATATGAAAAGGGTCCTATGGGTCACCATTTCTGAAAGATAAAGAACCTGGAGTGGTGTGTTTCAAGTTGTTAAACACCTACTCACTCTTTCTGGCAGGCTCTACTCTGGGTTTCAGGGACAGGTTTTCTAAATATAAATACTTGAGGAAAATGCTTCAAAAGTATATTTCACATCTGTACACTAGGAAAATAAAATTGCTCTGGCCAAAGAGCTGTAAACTGTTCAGCGGAGTAAGTGCAATTACTGTGCATAAACCATGGTTTCTCCCTCATCTGGGGCTGTGCTTCAACACTTCCTTGACTGAGCACTGTCTCTCTTCAAACACAATTTCAGTGTATTCCAGGTTTCTCAGAAGGCTGCTCCTGCAGGGTGACTCCTGACCCAACACAGCGACTGTGTGAGCATCACTCACCTCAGCAGTCCCACAGAGCAGGGAAGGGGAGGTGCTGCTTAAGTGGAAAAAAGCTCAAATCACACAGCCATCTCCAAGGGAGCAGGCAGGGAGCTGTGTCTGCCCAGAGCAGGACAGCTACCTAAGCCAAGAGGCCTGGAGGTTCTGGGCTATCTTTTCACTCACCTGGTCCTTTAGCTGGTTCAGGAGTACCAGAGTCTCCAGTCGAGTGGAGGGCATCTCATGGGCATGTCCACAAGCTGGCTGACAGTGAGGCAGCTTGGTTGTTGAGTACAAAGGGGATTGATGGATTTCACTTGCCTCTGGAGATCACAGGCAGGACTGGCTTCTGACTGTCCCCTTCCTGCCTGTGAGCCTACCCATAGCCATCTAGGGAGGGTCTCCCCATGCTATCTACAGCCTTCTGCTCTACAGGTTGTGATACTGCTTGGGATACAAAAGACATCCCAAGATACTAGCCTGCCCCAGCATCTCTTTGTCATCTACTTCCACACCCTCCTATTGGCTTGCATGTGATTCTCAGCAGGAATTGAGCAGCCCTTCACATTGCCTGCTCCCTTTATCAGAACCAGGACCTTTATTTTATTTATCTAAACTGACATAACAATGAATATTCTACAGGAAAACTGATTGCACTTTTTTCATACATCATTCTAGACATACATAAAAGCCTAAAGGAGGAAAAAAGCCAACAAAAATAATGAAAAATTGTTCTTGATCACTTGTTCTAAAAAATTAATATTCTCAAGCATTTATTCCAACATCTCAAAATTTATCCTTTATGTCAAGTTATATGAAGCTTTTCATAAAGTATCAGTCCTTAAGTTCACATACCCGTGTAAAAGTTAAATGTATGTCTAATTGTGATGGTTATTGAACCTGCTTTATACTCACACACAGAGTAAAAAGAATTAAAATGTCGCTATTTTTAATGTCTTGTGACTTCTTGGAATGTGAGCCAAGAATTTTAAAATAGCTCATGCTGAAATTACTTTAAGGCAAAACACTAGTTTAATAAAAAGCATCATATATTCCTCTCAGTTACTTTAGAAATCATGCCTTCTTTACAACAGCCAGAGTACTACAGTACAACATTCTAAAAACTTATTAGAAGACATTACTCCAAGCACAAAATGTTTTAAATGTCACCTAAATTATTTCACTGCAGACTGAATTACATGAAGATCATAGTAACTTAATAGCTAAATTAGGGGTCATGCAAAAGATCAGATTTATCATCACCTGCAGGCCAAAGACACACTTACTAGTTCTACCAAAAAGCTCTTAAAGCTAAAACAGAAGCCTCACAACTATCCCAAATTCATGATGTGGGTGCAGTAGACAGAATTGTATTAATCCTGTGGAAGTCAATTTACTGAAATGCACCCACAGTGGTCAGCTGCTTCAATGCCTCCATTGCTGAGGAGCCCCAGTCCTCTAGCTGATAGTGTAAATTAGCTGACATGGCACATGGAGTCCAGGTGCACCTTCCACATCAGTGTCAGAGAAGCAGACAGTGCACAGCCAGTACTCCTGCCTTCCCCATGCTCACCATTTCCACCAACTCTCTTGTGTTGCTGCTGGCATGGTCACAAGCCAGCTGCTGGATCAGCCACGTGGTTTTATTAACAACAAAGAATCCCATCCCAAATATCCTGATTAATTTTCAGCCAGACAGGCCAACTGCTCCAGCTGGCTGCAGAGCCACATGAGCATCAGGGTAGCACCGGAGAAGCGATGGGAGTGGACAGGGAGGCCAGCAGCAGTCCTTGGGGTAAGCAGCTCAGCCTCCACTGACAAAACAAACCTTAAGTCCATGACTCTGCCACTAATCTGACAGTAAATCACCAAATGTTGGCGATGCCTCTTGTCAGCTGCTCTTCTCATCCTTCATTATCAGCTGACTCTTTTTTTTTTTTTTCCTGTTAGTGCTGATCATCCATATTGGCTCACTAGGAGATCAGACAAGCACTAGAACAAACACAGTTGGCAGCAGCCTGTCCCCACAGCCTTTCTGTAAAATGAACGCTTGCATGTTCTCTGCTAGATCATGGGGTATTGTCCTGGCCCTGCAGGTACAGGAGGCTAGAAAAGATCTAGTCACCTAAGAAATCACATGCTCAATAGTACAGATAGGTCATCTAGAAATTAAGACTTACCCCCACACAACTTCACTTCTCTCTTGGGTTCAGCCTCAAAAGCAAGAAATCCTGAACCAGTAATTAAGTCCAGCAACAATTCAATCCTCATCAATATGCTGAGGATGTCTGCTTCTGCATCACTTAATGAATGCCACAACCGCGACTTCCCACTGTCTGGACAAGTGAGGATATAGTTAAGCAGCAGCTAAAATCCAGCTGCTCAGCTAATTAAAACAGCTCACATTGATCAGCATAGGGAAATCCTTTCAGGAATTGCTCTCTAGCTGTTTCTTCAACTACTTATTACATATTCATGTGCTTGTCACTGTCATACTTTGGGCAATGAAACCTTCAATTTTAAGGCAGAACACAGGCAGGAAGTCAAAGCAAATCATGGCAGCAGATGATAACATTTCACAGTTCAATTCTCACAGCAGCCTACAAGTCATGAGGTTACAACACCTTCCACATTTAATAATGTCCAGCTTAGACCCTGAAGCTGAAACACCTCCCAAATTTTTTGTGAATCTGAGTAATTTGGTTTGTGTGCACCCTGAACTCTTTCCTGATTGTGAGCTACAGACATTCTAGACAGATTTCCTACAGCATTTTCCTTCAGTCAACAACCTGAGCTGAACTGCCCCTAACCCCAAGATGATTGTATAAACACAGACATTCCAGAAAGGCAAATAAATGCCTAGAGCATGATTCAAGTAATTCTCAGTCTTCATTGCATATTGACTGATTTCAGCTCCCAATAAAATGTATGCTACAAGAAGACTTTGGCCCTCCTGTAACAGCTAAAAAGGCTCCCCACTATGCCATCTATCAACATATCACACTCACTGTTATGATAAGCCAGCTAGTATGTTTTGATTAAAATCAGTAAATAGTGTTTATGATTAATGGCAATTTAATCTTGGTAGTAAATAATTCTAGGAGTAGAAAACACCTGTAATTTTAATAATAGCATAATAACAATGTAGCACTGTAAATGTAAATTAAAGTATCACTGAATTGTTATAGTGATAGGAACAGGATATTTGGGAAAGTAACAGTTAAAAAACAGAAGGGAAGAACCAGCGCTTTCAAACAGAACAATTCAGATGTAAAGTGCAGCTTCTGCTGATGGAAATATTTTACCATTAAAGTCTACAGAGCTTCTGCATTTGCACATGGGGAAAGATGACAGTGCCCTACTTTTACAGTTCAAGAGTACAAAACAAAGCCTATTTTTGAAGAATGGCTTTTTGATTCAACTATTTGCAGTTGCATTTCAGTCAGTAAATCAAAGCCTTCTCTAGCCACTGATGGGACATTCTGCTTGCTTCATACATCTCTGTACATCAAATATAACCTGGTGGCTAAATGAGCTCCAGAACCTTTGTAATTGACATCACAGATGAATAAAACCTGGTTTAATCATGAAGGATGAGCAGGACAAAGGCATAAAGAAAACCAGTAAATCTGGATCCACAGGATTCAAGATGTCTTTACAGGGCTTTGACTGTTATAAAGCATGAATATTAGATTTTCTTCAAATAGTTTCTATATTTCATAGAACATATGAGTATAGTGGTAAGATTATCTTTAAAGTACTGTAAAGGGAAAAAGTGGTATGTCAATGTTCTCATCTGACTAGAAATATTAATAATGACTGTAACAAAATAGGTAACACTATTTTTATAGCAGTGAGTATCTTAAATCCCTACTAAATCACTTATCTGCAGATCAGCAAAGTGAAAACAATAGAAACAATAGGGAATGGGTGGGGAAATCACCCAAAGAAATTAAAAGATGTCTATATTTCAGCTGGACTTTTGAAAACAGAGAAGCTTCAGAATAGAAACACAAAAGAACATTGCTCCAGAGAAGAACACGCAAGAACAAAAGGATGTTGACTGCAAGGACAAGAACTCAGCAAGACCCAGATGATGCATATACTGGAGGTGAGGAATCCAGTGGAGAAAGCTCAGGTGCTTGCAAGTATACAGACTTCAAAGACATCACAGTAATCAGACCAAGGCAACAAGGTACAGGTTGATTTTGCCTACGTATGTTTGTTTCCCGTGCAAAAATCTGTAAAAGACACACCCACTTGCTTCAATTGCTGCGCATCCTTTAAGAAGAAACTAGAGTAATAAGGAAGGAGTTCCTGGGGAATCCTGAGGCAACTGAGGCCTCCGACAGGTGAATCATTGAGTCTCACTTCCCAGAAACACTACTAAATAGGTTCTACACTCAGCATTGAAATAGTGTCTGGATCTTGCCTAGTCAATCATTAGCATCATGATTCCAGCACTGCAATACAAAAGACAGATGTTTGGGATCTAAAATGTAAAGTCCAACCTAACCCACAGAACTGGGATTATGAGAAGCGTTCAGCACTGGTGTGACCTCAGTGCCAAAAAATCAGTTGAACGCCTTTGAGAATTTCAAAGTACAACAACTGCCAATACCAAGTTCCTTGATAAGTCCCATGACATAGGATTGATTTCTGTGCTCCTTCAGCCTAATTCAACTTCCTTATAGGCCAGTCGAGTCAAACAAGCAGCATGCAATTTGCTAGAGTTTAACCTTTAGCTGAGTGAGGAAACAAAGGGAATTTCCTCATTGTTTTAATTATAGATGTGTGTTGGCAGTAAAGGCATTTGTTGTGAAGGACAGCCTACATGACAGAAATATTAAAACATATGTACCAAACAAAGTAAGGCTTTAACTGAGTGCTTAAAAATGAGAAACAAAGAAACCAAAACCCCTTGTACAACATAAATGTGAACCAACAGCCAAAAGATGTGTTTAAGAATACTACAAGGTCATCCATATAAAGAAACATACTGGTTTCAAATAGGCCATTTGTACTTATAAACAAATAATTTAACAAGCAGCAGAAATACTAATTTTCAACCCTCTTAAATTAAAATCTCACAAAAGTAAAACAATTTTCATGCATGATCACATCTTGTAGCAATGTACTGCTGACTCACCCAGTTACACCCTACAGTATGTGAGATCCATGAACTTGTAACAGTGGCCCTTGCAGAATGCACAGTGCACAGCAATTGTCAAATAAAATCTCAAAACCACACCCTTCATTGGACCTGTCTTTTGAGAAGGTACCCTGCATGCAGCTCAGTCAGAGAAATGGCATATTTTCGTGAACACTTTGCCCCTCGCCCTTCTTGAAATGCTTCCTTTTCTTCTATGACACAGATATTCATAAAGCTTTTGGTTACAAAACACAGAAAATGATTCACCAGAAATTTGCACTACACAACAACAAACCATACATTCACATATCTGTAGGAATGCAATGTTTACCTCTGGGTTTAAACATGACCTTAAAGTTCAGTCCTTTTTATACATTCACAATGATCCAGCAACTCTGAGTTTAAGGTCAACTACAAAAACATATGCATCAAAGATTATTTTTCAAGTCTTTTAATTTTGATTCTACAAGGAGGTTGGTAAGGTATAGTGTGTAGGTAAAGTTAACACCTTCACTAGCCAAGGCTGGAGAAAAGCATTCAAGTTTATATATACTCAAATTATTTTCCAAGAGTGATAGAGAAGCATCGACCCACAGAGCCAAAGAAATTTTTAAAGTCATTCTGATGCCTACAAAACCTGCATTTATCCCACTGCAAAATCCTGATAGGTGGGAACAGCACTGAATTTGCTGTAAGAACAAAATACCTACCTCAACAACCGAGAGAAGGCTTTTAACCTCTGGGGACATTTCTCCAGAGATCTCATTTTTGAGCAAGTCACCATGCAAACATACTACAAGACAAAAGGAACTCCCTCCACCCTCAATCATATATCCTGGCTGTCTTACAACATCATGGACCTCAAATTATATGTCAAGACAGTAAATAAGGCAGTCTCTAATGGATGATTACAACTTGGAAGAAATAATCACTATCATTTTTTGCCACCCAACTAAATTTAGCTTCAAAAACAAACACCTTGTAGAACAGATTGAACCGGACCTTGTCAGCGCAACAGCCATAAGAAATACCTCCCCAAAACATTTCACAGCCACAGATATCAATGTCCTTCCCTCACCTGTAAGTATCCCCCAAACGTATAGCTCTATCACGTGCTCCTCCATGCACTTCAATCAATGTGCCACATGTCATCAGGTGAATTAGGCAGAGGAAATTAAAAAGAGCCACAAGTATCAGCTTACCCCAGCAAATAAAAAAACCCCAGAAAAACCAGGGACCAGTGGGGCTACCCTTCTTTTATAACTACCTCTTCATCTCTGACCTCTAACCCTTGATCCATAGTTTTTACAGGGACAGGTGTAGAAAATAAGTATTGCTTTTTTTCAATCTCCATTTCAACTTAAAGGCCCTGAATTCAGATAACATAAGCAGGTAATTTCTCCAATCTCCACTCTCAGTGATGTCCTTAATTCCAAAGGCAGTAAATCATTCCTGTCCTTTTTCTTATATCAGTCAGCCTTCTTGCCTATTGCTAAAATGCCTTTGGGCCTCCAAAAGTAATAGTGACCTTCTCCTTAAGACTACCTAATTGATTGACATGATCTATTTAAAAGCAGAACAACACCATTTTAACTTTCTCAAGAAGCAGCAAAGCTATAGGGAATGACATCTCAGTCTCTTGCTGTACAGAACATAGAAGGTATTATAAAAAACTAGCAGACACCAAGCTCAAAAGAGCCAAAGCGACTTTTCAACATGCAATGTGAGGTTAAGCTTTGGCACTGCTTGCCACAACACACTGTAGGTGCTAAAAGTGTGAATGAATTCAAAAAAACCCTAATGAAAACCTGCCAGCTAATAAATACAAAGTACCACTTCTCTCAGACAGCAATATCAGCAGAGCAAGGGCGGTGATCCTGCCCCGCTGCTCAGCCCTGGTGAGGCACATCTGGAGTGCTGTGTCCAGTTCTGGGCTCCTCACTGCAGGAGAGACATGGAGCTCCTGGAGCAGGTCCAGAGGAGGGCAACAATATGATGATAAGACTGGAGCATCTCCCTTAAAATAACAGGCTGAGAGAGTTGAGCCTCTTCAGCCTTGAGAAGGCTGAGAGGGGACCTCATCAATGTCTCAGTATGTGCAGGGAGGGTGACAAAAGGATGGAGCCAGGCTCTGCTCAGTGGTGCCAAGCAACAGGACAAGAGGGAAGGGACAGAAACTGATGCACAGGAAGTTCCACCAAACACAGGAAAGGACTTTTTTACTGTGCAGGTGACTGTGCCAAATTGCCCAGAGAGGTTCTGGACTCTCTCTCACTGGAGATTCTCAAGAACCATCTGGACACAATCGCTGCAATGTGCTCTAGCATTACCCTCCCTGAGCACGGTCCTTCACCTGGGTCACAACAACCCCAGGCATTGCTACAGGCTGAGGGAAGAATGGCTGGAAAACTGCCTGGTGGAAAAGGACCTGGGGATGCTGGTTGATAGCGTTTGTTCATGAGCCAGCATACATCCAGGTGGCCCTCCAGGCCTGTCTCAGAAACAGTGTGGCCAGCAGGACCAACACAGTGATTGCTGCTACGTACTTGGCCCTAGTGAGGCCATACCTTGAACTCTGTATTTAGTTTAGGGCTCCTCACTACAAGATGGACACTGAGGTGCTGAGAGTGTCCAAAGAAGGGCAACAAAACTGGTGAACAAATCTTGGAGCACTGGAGCACAAACCTTGTGACAAGCAGCTGAGGGAGCTGGGGGTGTTTATTCTGGAGAAAAGAGACTCATGCGAAACCTTACTGCTCCCTAAAACCACATGAAAATAGGTTATATCAAGGTGAGGGTCTGTCTCTTCTGCCAAATAGCAAGGAAAAGAACAAGAAGAATTGGCTTCAAGTTGCACCACAGAACTGTGTTGTCATTTCAGATCCGTCTTTGGTGGTGAAAAAAAATAAATGGTGTAACAGAAAACATTTCTAGTCAGTTCACACTGTAAAAAGTTCATTTAACAGAACTCATTTCCTTGTCAACAACCTTAGAGGGAAGAAGATAGATTGACTAGTAAAGCAAATAATCTTTTGTCCTATACACCAGTAAGGTGTGGTGAGAAAGCCTCTCCTGCAGCTGTCATTAATGTAGTTGTTCCATCATATTCTTCTCTTTCTTCCTACCTTCACCTGTCAGAAGCACTACATGCTTTTAGCTATTCATGGATCTATTATTTTAGAAGGGGCCATGGAGAAAAGGCAATAAAACAACACAGTGGTTTTAAAAACAGTTGTCCAAAGAAACTGTGAAACTTCCTGACCTGGTCCAATCACAAAATGATATCAGGATTGTCTGAACTATACTGTATTCATGGAATCATAAAATCATCAAGGTTGGAAGAGACTTTTAGGATCATCAAGTTCAACTGTCAACCAGGCACTACCACTGTAACCCCTGAACCACTAAACCATTAAATTGTATCATCCAGCACCAGATCTAGACGTCTCTTGACCACCTCCAGGGATGGTGACTCCACTACCTCCCTGAGCAACCTACTCCAATTCCTGACTACCATAACAGTGAATTTTTTTAAAAATAATATCTAATCTCAATCTCCCATGTCTCAGCTTAAGGCTATTTCCTCTAGTCCTCTCACTTCTCCAACCTTCGTTCAGGTTCTAATACTAGATCCTGGATACTGGTGTGTGAGGGGATGGAGAGGCAGAAGTCCAATGACATGAAATAGAAGAACTGTAATAGTAAAACCAAAGCTGTTTCTTTTTACTAAGCATTTATTCCAAGCAAAAGTATTGCCTAATAAAAACGTGATATCACTGAGGTACTTCTTTTGCTTCAACCAGATTATTATGCTATAGATCAAAAGAGAGATTTAACACAGCAATTACTGCTTGTGGTTGGAACACCCTGATTAGATTTGGACCTCCTCTTTAATTAGAAGTCAACCTTTACCTCAAGCCTCAGGAGATGGCAGTGTCCAGTGTAGTCAGATGACAAGCCTCTTGTAACAACAATGCTCCCAAGATTAGGACGCAGCTATGCATACTTATAAAGACCATACTTCTACAAATACTTTCCATATGTAGGGTTGCACGGTCTAACTTTAGTCCTCAGTACTAGGGGACCCTCCTGGGGCATGAGACCTGCTGGTGACCTGCCTTAGTTGTAAGCCTCCAAGGGAACAGGCAACATGACGTTTTGTATCACTGGATCTTAGTTCTCTTGAAGCTGAAGCAGCTGGAACAGATGAAAAAGCAGCTCATCCTTGCTAGAGACTAATACTAGCTCAGTCAAGCCAGTGATTTGTCACAGATGGCCAAAACTAGGACAAATGCAGTATGCAAACATGGCTAAAATTCAAAGTGTAATGCTTGCACTGAGCAAAATACCATTTTTGAACAGAGAAATTTTTTAGAAAAATCAGAAATGCAATCTATCACAAAGGACAGAATCAGAGTCAAAAGTACAATTGTGCAAACTGCACATTATACTGTACATTATACTAAAATACATTTAAGAGGAAGAAATTATCAATGTGACAGGCCTCACTAGGAACACTTTACCCCCATGATGCAGTAAGAATGCAACAGTTACAGGCTTTAAAAGAGTACTTGATCAATCATTTCAATGTTCAACCTGCCAAATCAGACGCTGGTACTTGAGGTAACTGATTCCCTACACTAGAATAAAGAACAAAGACACCAAAGAAATAACTTACAATGAAATTACAAAGTAGGTGAGTGGTACATTAAGAGAACTAAATAAAAAAGAATGAAATAACAATCTCTTCTCTTTTGTGCACATCAGAGTAAGAGGCCATAGAAACGAATACAATATAACTGCAAACAGAGCTCTCCCACTCAAATTCCAGAGGCAAAAGAAAATGTAGATACTGAGCCTAGACAGAAACCTACATAAATCCTTAGGGAAATAAACAAAAGCTCCAACACTCTTAAAATATCAACATGAAATTCTTTCAGAGACAACCTCACGATTACTACTTCTGCATTGCAAGTTTACAACCTGCTGAGTCTGCATCCTCAGCCCCGACACATATCCTGTAGGCTTCTCTTAGCAGCTCCTCCTCCCTTCTGTTTCCTTTAAGAACATTATAAATACCTTTGGAAAGAATTCTCTCCCAGCCTTCCTTCCCAGCTACCACAAACTTCATCTGCTGTTCATCATTGAAATGTCTTGGGGAGAAACAAAATTATAAAGAAGGAAAATTATAACCATGACTGATTAACTTGGCTTAACAAATGGGCAATTGTGTCCTTCCTGAAGCCACCTTTCTTAGAACTAATGTCTATCATGGTTGTTCATGCCCCAAATAACTCTCCTAATGCACAAGGAGTGTGGCCATGTGTCTGGATGGTCCTCAGTACTTTCTATAGAAGTCTGTTCTGAAAGATGATGGGATGGTGAAACTTCTCATGTACACAAGATGCCCAAAGAAGCAGTGAAATTCTTTCAGCGAAGACAGAGGGTGAGCCTTTTTCTCTTTATTCTTTCAACAACCATCTCATTTGCAGCGTTATTTTCCATTATGAATTAGAATAAGCACTGGAGAGCAGCCCAGACAACGGAAAGAGTTGTTCAGGGCACCAGAGCAAACAGTCCTTCAGAATTCCCCTTGCAGAAACCAGGAACAGAGCACTCTTTTTATTAAAACAAATCCCTCTTCTCTGTTTAGGAACAAGGGATCTAGGAGGCTGGCTAGGATACACCCTTCACAATAACTCTTTACTGCTATCTGTGAGATGAATAGGCAAAAATCCCCAACACAACAGTGACAAATGGCCAACATTAAAACAAACACCCCCAGGAATAGGCTCTAGATACTCTTGTGATCCCTAACTGCCAAAAACTATGCTGAACCCATCTGCCATTTATTCCTCAGCTCTACCTGTGATTCTTTTTTTCCTCATTTACAGAGAAGTATAAACTGAGCAGAGTAAAAATTAACATTGCAAATTAAAAATTAAGCATGATGATTTATTGTGGCAAAGAAGCTACCAAAGAAACAAGCTGCACAAAAATTGCTCCAGCTTATTCTACTCCCAGAAGCAACAGCTCCAAGGTGAAAGCCCGTGCTGATGCGAAACATGTGATAAACAAAAGAAAGACACATAAGTAGATTCCAATCTCAAACTGCACCAGTTTAAATCTATATTTAACCTGTGGGATTGCACTGAGTGAGTAAGTCCAAAATTTATCTCTTAGACTGAAAATAAAGGAGTCACATGAGCCTACTTTTAAGATAACAAGAAAAGTCATAACTCAGAGCCCCTGTTTCCAGTTCTGCCATTGACTGATTGTGGAACTTGCAAGAAATCACTCTGCCCCCCTGTGCTGAACCTGCTTCATCTGTGAAGTGGAGACACAGCTCTTTTTTTCCCTGGAGACCAGCCTTGTGATCGAACTAACCACATGAGCACTGACAGTAGCCCATAGGAGAGAACGAGACCTTTCCTTCTTGGAGCAACACAGGCTTAGCTCAGCTCAGGGCAATTGTGAAACTGCGCCCCAAGGATTTGGAAAGGAGACTACATACTTTTTAGAACTACCCTGACTTCTGACCTACTGGGAGGGTACAAAAGCAGGACATTTCTATTTTCACAGCCTAAAAGCATGCTTAGAGCAAGAGTAACTTGATGGTCTCTAGCCTTAAAAATTGCAAAAGCTAAATGTAATGAATAAGAATATCACTGTAAAACATACCCCAACATTCATTCTTTCTTCCACACACAACTCTTCCCATTCAGATGGAGTGCCAGCAAGGTTCAAAGTCTCAAACTTCAGATGTGTATTACAGTCTGTTACACTGGCTGGATGGGCAAAAGCCTGAAATTTTCCTGTGTAAAACAGAAGCACTGACAAGGCTATTCACACATTGCTAGTAGACAACACAAGGGTTTTAAACAACAGTGATGAAAAACTGTACTTCAGGATGTTTGTGTGAATGAATTCAGTCCTCCTGGATATGAAGCAGCCCTGATTTTAGACTGTTTCTTTTGGTAGTGTTTCCCACAACACAATAATTTGGAAATAAAGTTAGTAAATGACAGACAAGCAGCCTCAGAGTGGGCTGAAAGTAAGTAGGCTCAATCTCTCATTCCTGGGAGATTTTCACATCTTGGCTATAAAAAAACATCACGGGCCTGACCTAGCATCAGCATCTTCCCACTATGAGCACCATGCTTGATTACGTGACCTGCATGACCTTCCCTCCATTCTGTGATTTCTCAGTACAGAAGCAGCAGAAGGCTCTCCACACTGCCTCTTTGACTAAGACAGGGCATTCATCAACAATATAAAGTTTAACAAAGACAAATGCCAGACTCTATACCTCAGATAGGGCAAGCCTGAATGTACATACAGATTGGGGAACGAGAGGCTGGAGCAGCGCTGCAGAAAGGGAGCTGGGGGTGCTGGTCCATGGCACTGAATGTGAGTCACTGAGCCCTGGCAGCCAGGAGGGCCAGCCCTGTCCTGGGGGCAGCAGGCACAGCTGGGCAAGGGAGGGGATTGTCCTGCCCTGCTCTGAGCTGGGGCAGCCTCACCTCCAGTGCTGGGGACAGCTCTGGGTGCCACAACATCAGAAAGACGCTGAGCTGTTGGAGAGTGTCCAGAGGGCAACAAGGATGGCAAAGGGCTTGAGGGGAAGCTGTGTGAGGAGTGGCTGAGGTACTGGGGCTGCTCAGCCTGGAGCAGAGAAAACTGAGGGGAGACCTCAGTGCAGTTACAACTTCATGGTGAGGGGAAGAGCAGGGGCAGGCACTGATCTCTTCTCTGTGGTGACCAGTGACAGGACCTGAGGGAATGGCCTGAAGCTATGGTTAGGGGAGGTTTAAGTTCAATATTAGGAAAAGGTTCTTCACCCAGAGGGTGTTTGGGCACTGGAACAGCTCCCCAGGGCAGTGGTCACAGCACCAAGCCTGACAGAGCTCAAGAAGCTTTTGGACAATGTGCTCAGGCCCATGGTGTGACTCTTGGGGATGATTCTGCCCAGGGCTAGGAGTTAGATTTCAATGACCCTTGTGGGTAATTTCCAACTCAGGACATTCTATGATCTGGTGAAACTATTAAATGACTGACTGTAATGGTTACAACATAGAAAAACCTGTTACTGTTTTCTCAAGGCCTCAAACGCATACTGATTTGCAAAACCACCTCATTTTAATTACAAAGAGGGGACAGTTCCACCACATTCTCAAAGCCAGTGCCTTAGGATTTCCTTCATGCTCTGTTAAACGCTTAAGATCCTCGTTAAAGGGTGTCTTTTCAGGTTTCACAGATGATCTGGGAAAACACATTCTTAAGAGATAGTCCGACTGTTACTGTAGTATCTCTTAAACGAAGAGATTAAAATCAACATTATGTAGCAGAGGAAACAGAAATACCGAGAAGCTTTCACTAATGGAATTCTGCTACATTAAAAAAAAAACCCAAACAATTAAAACCAAAGTCAGATACAAAATACCATTCATAAAAACGATCACTTGATTTACCAGAGCTTCACTAAAGGGATCGGTAGCCTCTTTGATCAGCCACTACAAGTGCTTGTTTATAAAGGAACAAAAGACGACTTTTGTCTATTTGTATTGTTGACTTAATGCATTTTAAATAAAAAAAGCTCAATTTACTGCAATCAAATGAAGGCAACCAGCTGTAAAAGAACTTAAACATATTCACCAGGCAGACTATATGCAGTAAAACCTAGGATCTGTTTCTAGAAATGAACAAATTCTTTTTATCCCCCTTCCCATTTTTCACAGTAGACACTGATATTTCTGACTTGAAGTCAAGTGACTGATACCCTACTAAATCTCTCAATAAATTGCTGCAGCTGTTAGCTACCTTCACCTGCTCATCTCCAAGGTCAAGGCAACTACAAAGAATTATACCAAATTATAGGACTGTGTTTCAGGTTTTCTTGATCAACAATCCTTAACCAAAAGAAGAAAAAAAAATTCCAGTTCCTTCTACAAGCTTTACTCACCTTCAGGGATTAACTGCAAATATGTAGATGCCTGAAATCTTCTTTTCTATTACTATCATATTTTCAGTTTGAAAACATTTAGAGAAATAAAGACCTACTTCTTTTGACCTAATTGACTTGTGTTACAGCAGTGCATGACCTGAAGCTATCAGAGACAACAGTACAAGCATGACCTGACAGTAAAATCAAGAATTATAATTACAGACCACTGTTACCAGTAGAGATATATTTTCATACTGTCTGAAATGTAACAATTGAAGGGTGGCTATTAGGTCATGAGACCAAATGTCTCTTGATTAAAATTAACATAGCAATAGGTATTATCTGATTTGAGTGAACATTTGTTTTGATCTTATTAATGTGCTATATTTAACAAAAAATCACTGCAGAGCAGTACATGAAATAGATACACAGGCCCTGTTCTGCTACTCCTTACTTTATCTAAACTCTCCAGAGTGTCAGATGGTTGATAATCACCAAAAGAGGCAGAAGATGATGTAATAATACATATTTTGTAAAGGTTAGCTATTTCCCTGCCTTTCAATCATTATCTTTGGTTTATCCACTCTCCAGGTTTCTTCCCCATGCCATGCCAGATCCTTGTATCACTCTCAGAATGCTCCCTCCTTCTGTAGCATTTCTCCCATGCTAAACATTTGACAGGCTAATAACCAAATCAGAATATTTGTCAGAGTTCCTGATACTGCTGTAAAAATTCTTCTAAATGGCATCACCCTATAATAAAGTACTATATTAATGACCATTTATATACTGCTCTACCTAGAACAGTTTTTTTAATGTCTGTCACTGCAAGTGAATTATGTCCAACGGTATGTTTTAAAACTGATCCTGTCTCACTGTATATAAACTCTTCATCCCTAATACTACAAAGACTCAAGCACAAGCTTGAAATACATCTAGAAATACATAGGCAGAGACATATATAAGAATAGAAGATTGGAAAGGGCAAACTTTAGAACCGTGAAATAACAAGAAATATTGTTATGTGACCTTTTTGTTATGATGATCATGTTCCAGACCACAACCTAACGTTACAATACATGAGGAAGAGTTGGTGGTGGATATCTGGGCCTTCTTTTGGTCTCTTCTTATCCCAGTGTTCCACATTTATACTTAGACTTGACAGACTTCTGGGCAAGATCTCATCAGAGTTTTGTATGAAACAATAACCTACTTCTCTGAATCTCTCTTGGAAACATCTATGTCTGCTACTTCACCTTAGGTTATCTACCTTTCTTAAGGCTCACTGCTTATTCCTTCATCTTGTCAGCTGGTCTACCCACGTCCACATCCAATACTTCTTCATAGTAATTTTAGTGCAGAACCTCTTGTTTCCAGACCTTGAATTCAAGGCCTGCAGTGTCATTTTTGTTCCACTTGAGACCATGAGAGGGGTAGTATCTTGTGTGTTTAAGCTATGCATCCCTCAACATGCAGTTTAAGGAATAAGTAGCCAAGATGCCTCTGAACCACTGTATTTTCTTTTTCCCTTGTCATGAACTGCTCCCAGAGAGGACAGTGTCCAAAGTGCAGTAGCTCATCATAAAATGGAATAAAACTGTCCCCAGTAACATTCAAACAGCTTGGAAATGCTGCCTATGTTACAAGAGAAGTGTGCTTTACACTTCAGTTTTAGCTGTGCATACTTCACAATTTAGCTTTCCCTCAGGTCTTCTATCAAGGGGCTCTGGCCTTGATGCAGCTGCAGCTCTTTTCCAGGGCATGACATGGCCAGACTTGGGATAAGAATCTCACCCAGCAATTTGTCACCACAGAATAGTGCTTCTAATTATAATGAGAGATGAACCACTGAGTGCAGCAATATCAATTAGCAGAGTACATCATTTAAGCAAGGCAGGCTGCTCCTGTTCCAGTCTAGAAACAGTAATGAGACGTGCACAAAACAACACTACCCTTCAAATGGTGTCTTGTCTTCCTCATAGCTCATGACACAATGGCCAGTGAGACTGAGAAGGGGGTAGAAGATACATAAATATGGTCAGAAAGCACATGCACTACTTACAGGAATGAAAGACTACTGAAAGCTGCATTTCTCTCAACATTATGAGCCATTATACTCTTAATTACTCTGTGCTTTCCACATGAGAATTTGGAGACTGTAGTCCAGGCAACTTAGGGCAGTGCTTTATTGCCAAAAAAAAAAAGGTCCACATTTGACTTTCCAATTCCATGGAAAAAAATCTGAACCTTTACTTTGCTTTTGGTCCAAATTCAAACTTGTAAAACATACTCCAGAGCAAAAAGATACTGGTGAGAACAACTAGGGAGAAGAAAGAGGAAAAGATTGAAGCTATTTCAACCTTAAACTAAGCATTTTGATAAAATATGTTTTCCTTTTTACAATGGTTTGGATTTGTTTGACATTATTGTAATATGACATGATCTAATGAAAGTTCTAACATTTAGACTGTAACCACAACATTTTTAGAAAATAAAAGAAAAAAGTTCAGTATTTTGAAGTATTAAAGGAAATCAGCACATGCAGTGATTGAGCTTTTAAGCAGATAAAAGTATTCTAAGACAAAGGCAACACCCCCCTGCAACTTAAACACGCTGCTGGAATCAGCTACAGTGCTGAGGCAGATGGGGGAGGGAAGGGAAAATCATCCTCCCCATCACATCACTTCACACAACAGATACAACACATCAAGTGTGCTGTAAGAAAATGCTACACTGTTCTTCCAGCTGTAAATCCTAGCCCACTGTACTGTAAAACTGTACCAAAAAGGAAAAAATGTAGACTGTAAAAATCAAATGAAAAGGTCAGGTCATGTCAAAAGCCTGGACACCAGGGGAATTTTTTGGAAAGACTTTTCACAAAGGAATGGGAGAGCCAGTGTTCGCTGGTCTGCTCTATCACTTTGGTTCATTAAAATTCCACTATCTACCACATGACATGGACAAAATCCTATTCCTCAGTGGAGAACTGAAAGACAGTTTGAAAACGAGGCAATAGAGAAAGAGACTATTTAAAAATCAGAGGATAAGAAGAACTACAGAATATTCAGAAGCTTAAGGGAAAATATGGCCTTGCAAATCAATAGCCTAGACGTTAATGACAAATCCTGATGGAAATTCTAAATAAACACAATGTGTTTGGGGTGTGTGTGCATGGGCTCTGTTTAAAACACTTTTGTTTGTTTCTTGTGAAACCTTGGGTATGATGGGATCAGAGTCAATGGAATAAATAATAAAGTGTTGCTATTTTTGAACCAAGAATTACTTTCCTTGCTATAAAAACAAAGAGTTCAAAGTAGTAAAAGTCATGAGGGGCTTCTTGTTTTAAACCACAGTCTTACCAAACAACCCTGTGCATGATACATAAACAAGCATTTGGAGCTGCAGTGTGCACAATTACAATCTAGCAAGTCCCATTAATTTCTTGAAAAAAGAACTTTGCCCATAAAGAATATAAAACAATTATTTTTAACACAAACTTATTTTGTTTAACACAAAACTTGTTTTATTTTACATTACTGTTACCAGAACAGAGAAATAGAAGAATGACATTTTTATATTTCTGGCCAATTTCCTAGTTCACCCAATAAAAGCCAAAAATTAGGGTAAAAAAAAAGAAAGAGAAGGGAAGAATAAATAGAGAAATACAGTTCTTACCCTGAAGAGCGGCAGTCTGGTTTATTTCTTTCTGAGCGATCTGTGAGAAAGGAGGCATAATATCAGCACAGAAGTTGGATGTTCTTTAGCAATACTAGTACAGAAGTCTTAAGAGACTAGCAAAACTTTTATGACTAGCAAAACCAAAAGCTGATTCTGTTCTAAAATTGTTTTCCCACACTGAACTAGACTGCCTAAGACCAAGTAAAATTACTGCAAGTTTAACATTTGTTACAATTCCTCCACTCAAAACAGAGTGTATTTAATGTTTTGTATTAATGCTTTGGAAGCTTCTCCTCCCTTTAGCTGAAATGAATAGTGCTTTAGTTCAGGATAAAAATAAGGGAGAGGGAAGAGGAAAAAAGAAAAACCACAGATTACTCAGCGCAAAAAAATCATTCCATGAATCATGGCTGGCAGAGTTCCCTGACAGGATGGGAGAAAAATCAGCAGTTGGTTGCAGCAACATCTGCAAATACACTGAATCCAGTGCAACCCCACCATTAACTCTTCAGCTTCTGGGGGTTCCAAATACTGCATTTTTCTGTGTTTTTAGAAAGGATTTTCTCTATCCTGTAAGTATTTCAAGTAGCTTATTTGGACTAATGAGATTGACCCACAAAAATCTACATATCAAGCTCCAGTATGCACCAAAAGTATAAAATATTTCTCTCAAGAGTTATGATTATTGTACAAGCATTATAAAATAATTGCAGTGCTATGATATTAGAATTCATGTATTATCTTTTATATTTTAAGTCCAGAATATCTTTTACTGCATGACTTTTGAACTACTTGAAAAGTTGAGGCTGTTGTCCACCTAAAATGCATATATTCTAAAATTAGAGGGGGGGGGGGGGTTTAATCTTTTAATGCAGAAAGATCCACTATACAAGCAGAAGTTAATTCCTACAGCTGCACATAATCTCCACTGACCATGGTGCTTTTGCTTCTAATTTGATCTCTGTGTATTTTATACAGAAAGCTATTTTTCATGTGTTAATAAACACTTTACTGAAAAGCTTGTCTATACAGAAGACTCTTCCTAAAAATATTTTCACAGATTGTATTTTCAATCTTAAAGCTCTGCATTTGAAATAAAATTTGCTCTGTTAACAGTACATATTTGTTTGTGCAGTTTTATTTCCTGTGTAAAAGAAATATTTTCCTTTCCAAGCTTTATGTGCTCATTTGATTAAGCTTTCATTAAAGTGGTAAAAAAGAAATCTCATGTCAATTGTGCTTAAAAGTATGTAATGCTTTTTCCATCCACAGGTGCTCCTACTGAGCTGTCATAGCCACACAGTTATAATTTGTTGTCTTCCTGACTCACGACGATCTTCATTTCATCACACTGCGCAACTCTGCTAGCAGAAGCAGCATGGTATAGCTCTGGAACAGCTCAAACCAGAGCTGCAGCAGCAGCTCTTCAAACACACACTCCTTCCATCCTTACCATGTAACCTCCTTACCAGGGAGCACTGAACAAAATGGGACCGGACCTCCTACTGAAATCTGTTTGCCATCTGTTGCTCGTTATCAGTGTCCCCTGCTCTGTCAGCAGCCACAATCTAACAGCGTTCAGACAAAGCCCCCCCACTGCAGAAACAATCGTGTGAATGGAAAGGAAGAAACTGAGTCGGAGCACATGTAAGCACAGC
The DNA here is from genome assembly GCF_028551555.1 of Melozone crissalis. Classification (NCBI taxonomy): domain Eukaryota; kingdom Metazoa; phylum Chordata; class Aves; order Passeriformes; family Passerellidae; genus Melozone; species Melozone crissalis. The sequence continues at coordinate 38,375,829 of NW_026535784.1, read as the reverse complement.
CTCTGGGAGCTCTGCCACACAACCCATGGCTGGCCAGCACATCCTCCACTGCCTGCCCACACCACTGCAACCTGCTCATTCAGGAAATCAATGGGATTCCCTTCTCCCTTTTATTTTCATTCCCCTTTCAGCATTTCAATGCTATATTTGGCTTTGCACATTTTATTTTCTGATAAACTTAGTGAGAGCACGCCATCCACACACAAAATGATCTTCTTGAAAAGAACAAACTGTAATCCTACAAGCAAAGAGCCAACATTTTAAAATAGAACTAAAACCTCCACCACATTAGGTTTGCTGTGACCTTAACCTTTAAAATTTGTTTTAGTTTCAGGCGTAATGAGAGACTCAAAGAGTTCAATCTTTCAGTTATGTGCTTGGAGTCAATTAGGTGGTGAAGTCACTGTACCAGGAGGTGTTTAAGGAAAGACTGGACGTGGCACTTGGTGCCATGGTCTGATTGACAAGGTGATGTGGTCAAAGGTTGGACTCAATCTCAGAAGTCTTTTCCAACTGAATTGATTCTGTGATTCTGTAAATTTTGCATTTCTAAATGCTATTTTGGCATTAGGTACAAGCATCAATTCAAATAATGACACACCTCTACAAACACTAGAATATGAAAGCCTAGAGAAAACAGGCAATTTTTTTTTGCAATACACACACACACACAGATCTAATCTTTCCCTTCTGTAGGCAAATCCTTGACTTAAAAAAAGCTGAGTCTCAAAAGTGCATGCCCACAACTAATTCTCTTTTCTCTATGCATGTTACCTCAACAGCAGAGAGATGTCTTTGTAATCTTTTCTAACAGAAATAAGCAAGAAGACTGTATAGTTAGAAAGACCTGAAAATGAAATCCTGCACTACATATTTTCCTCAATATCAAAGATACAAATTGCTATAAAACATTACAGGACACTATGTCCTTCTAGCAGAAAACTGCATATTCTTCAATCCTAAACTCTGGAAACCAAAACTGTGTGTCAAATCAGAGCAAACACTGAATGCTGCTGGACTAGCACCTATAATGAACAAACAAGCCTGTCTGCACTCTGCCATAGGAAATACACAGGCAAAAATCCCATTTCTAGTGACAGATACTACCTTCCAGACACAAGACACCAGTACTATCCTCCCTATCTTTCTGTGGCTAAAAGCAATAAAATTCCTTACTGTGTATGCAGCTGTAGTATAATATGCTAGGAATTTACAAGCAGCTAGTACTCACAAGCTACAAAACCAGACTGTACAACTCTAAGTTTATTTTAGTTAACGAAGTTCTTTCTGCCTGTCCTCCAATCCACAATTTGCATGGCCAGAGATCTGCAGTCTCTTAATCCATGAGAACTGACCATGCTCCAATCTCCTGCAGACTATACTTGAGATTTTCTCCACTTCATACTCACATCTACTATTTACAAAACCTTTGCTGCCCTCATAACATTACAGCCATACAAGAGAAATATATTAGCCTTGTTCAGAAGCAGGATATAGTGCAAGAAGCAGTTAGTAGGTGCAGCAGACGAGGTGGAAGAAGTCAGAGACTCCTGGCTGAAGTCAGGAAGACTGTTGTCCAGTTCTAAGCACAGCAGAGGAATCAAGGAAAACATTAAGGCACAAAAATCTGCTCTTCATACCACAATAATATGGCAAATCAAGCATTTCTTTACAAAATCATGCTCTGTGTATTTCAGTGGCAGCATGGACACCTTATGGCTTTTTTTCAGCATGCAAAAGCTGAGTGGCAGACAGAAATGCCATGTACCAGTTGCCTTCAGAAAAAAAAGGTGATTCCCTTACATTCCAAGTTTGGGAAAATTAGCTCCTTTTGTTGTTTGTTTTTAAAACAGCATAAAAGTTTTTCTTCTCAAGGAAAATATAAGTATAATCATCAGGAGAAAAATAACTGGGTCAACATCATTTCAGTTGCTCCACAAACCCAAAATAGCTTAAGTTTTTGCCAAAAAGACCACCAATGCAGAAAGCAGTATCTTTTAAGGCAATCACTCTTGTTTCTGGAAGACAAGCAAAGAAAAGGAAAAAGGCAACTCACACTCAGTAGAGCCATTATTTTCCTCTGTTTATTTTGCAAGCTTCTTCAAAGCATCTTGTTGCTAAGAGTGACTTCAACTGAAAAGTTTGCTCTCACTAGAAAAAAATTCAAGTATAAACATAAAATGTTGAAAAATGAGTGGAAAGTTAACACACATTCTGCTGCATCAAACTGCAAAGCTACCGGGGAACCTTCAATGCCCTCCTGAACCTCCTGAGGCTGGTAACTTCCCACTTTTAACTCCATTCCACAGCTTGATCTCTTAAAAGCTGAAGGGAGGAAAGGGGGGCACATGCCATTCCCATTTCTAGGAAACAGAGTTTAACTATGCCTGCTGAATTGACCAGTCAGCAAAAGAGGCAGGGCACCTACAATCTCCAGGAACACACGTAGTTAGAGCAACCAGCAGTCTCCATGCCAGCAGTTTTTAGCCCCCAATGGCCCAGCAGTGGTTTCACAGGGAAAGCAAGCATGATGTGCTACTGTAACAATGACAAACCTCCAAATAAATGAAGCAATGGAAACCATGGGCTTTTAAGCAGTGCTGTCAACACCAAAATATAGACAGAAATTATGTTTTCAGGATAAGCAAATTATTGGAAGAGGCTGTACAACCTTCATCCTGATGATGCATCCGAATGCAGTTTTGAAGGCCATCAGGCCTTGACAAAGCCAGACACTAAGACCAATACAGCAGCCCTACAAAGCATCGTGCTGAAAACGTGATGCCACTATTTCAGTCATACACATCTCGACCACAGCTAAATGGTGCACCAGTCCCTGCCAGACAACTGAATCAAAAACTCCAAGTTTTCATTTCTAATTGCCAGTGTAGATGGGGCCCTGACTCAAAGGAATTGCACATTTTCTGGAAAGATCTGCATTTGTGGGGAATTTTCAATGCTAGTTGCTTTATTTGCACTGGAACAAGCAGTAACTGCCACTGATACTGCCACCTTTTTGCCTCTGTTTGTTAAGGCATATTGTGGCTCAAAGCCACTCTTCCTTCCTTTCATCACTTTCCTCAGTATAGAACCAAAACAATGCAAATTGATTCCACTGTGTAGAATCTACTATAAATTTTGGTCAATTTTGTTAGGAATAGTTATACAGCAAAACTCATAAAACTGAACATTTGTTTAATATTTTAATATTTTAGCAGCAGAGTCCCTTATCAGTTGTTTAAAAGACAGAAGGCTCAAGCAGAGATTAATGAGAGGCTTGGAAGGAACTTTAAAAACTTACTTTATGTATAGCTTTCCCTTTACTGCAAAAGGCTACAAAATCAGGACATGCTCAGAGTTTTTAATTGTAAAGGTAGGCAGTTTTTATACTTACTTTAAATTCTACAGTATGCTGTTGACTTCCAGAGCAGTACACTGCCAGGAAGAAAACAATATTATAACATCCCCCACAATTAAATTATAGTAGTCTGTCAGTTTTAGTGCTAAACAGTAACTGAGTCTGTAAGCACAAAGCATTCCTGCAGTTTTTTATACTTGGAGTAATGCTTTTTTCCCCCCCACTCTTAAACACAACTGATAGATGGCTGGGGGTGGACCCCAACACACAGCTGAGAATACAATGAACCTCAGCAGTCAAGTATTTAATTTTGAAACCTACTGATCACCATAAAGAGTGTAATTTTCCCAAGACTTTAAGTTATAGTATCTTTACCTTGCTAAAAAGGTTAAAAATAAACTATAATCATGTTTAAAGCCTTTAGTGCATTTTTAAGTGCACAACATATAAGTGAAAAAGGATTTTACTGGACAGCAGAGGCCACATTTGCCAATGCTACATTTGCTGTTGATCAGTTTTTGTGACCCTGAAGCTCCACCCCCTCATTCTTGCTCCTACATTTCTCCTGCACTGCAACAGCAAAAGTGTGTGTGCATCAGTGTGAGCATATGTGCCAGCAAAAGAGGGGGCAGATGCAGAAAACAAAAGAGAAAGGAAACAGACTGTATAAGCTATCACCATTACTCTAAAATGTTTGTGCTGTAAGAATCTAGACTAAACTCAGCACTGGGAACTGGGCCTGTTCTTAACCCATAAATGATAAACAAAGTATATAAGCAATCAAATACACCCACTACATACATATGTTACCACACTTTTGCCTTCTACCACAGTTGTTTAAAAAGGAAAATTTGGACACAGCTGCTTCTACAGCTCTTTTTTAAAAAAATTAGCAACTCCTGGAAGTACAAATCCCCACATCTTCATAAAAAACATCCCAGCTGATCAGTGCAATGTAATTCTTAGATTATGTACTTCAAGTATAACTAGACACAGGCACCAGGATACCACCGGTATCACAGTGGGAGCTACTCTAGATGAGCCCTACTACTTATTTTTTTATACTTTCCTAAGGAAAGTATTAATTGACTCAACATTTTGATGAACAGAAGACTTATAACCATAAAATATGCTTCTCTCTAGGCATTTCTAAAATGTTAAATCTACATTTCTGAAAAATAATTCACTGATGTTGCTAGCATTGCCATTAAAAGAAAATTATCTTTTATCTTTTTATAAGAGCACTGTACTGCCTTTTTCTTCCTGCATATTCCTCAGCTAGACCACAGAGCTCACTCGGTCCTACCTATGTCTGCCTGTCAAAGGGTGCTGATAAACATACAAAAAATGCAATAGTTAGATGTGTGAATAAACTTGTCCTTCTGACACTGTATTTAACAGACTATCTTATAAGCATTCATACACAATATGGAAGATCCAAATTTATTCCATTGTTCTCCTCCTCAGGCGTCTGCCTTACTTGAGAACCAGAACATGCAGCACCAAAAGTGCCTCCAGTTTTGAACACCTCTGTGTAGGTACATTCACCTGTCACAACATACTGCTGAGGTGGCAAACCTTAACAACAAAAGTCCCCAGTGTAATCTTATGGATTAAGCCCTTGTAAACCAAGTCATATTCAATGTGGGCAAGACATGGATTCACAATAAAGTGCTGAATCGCAATTCACAAGATATTCCCCCTTCTGTATATGAGGAAACAAATTTGGCTTTAAAACAAACAAGAAAATTTCTTTCTTGACTATTTCATCCTGTGAAGCCACTGACAGAATAAAGGTGGCATTGCTTTCAATTTAGATATCAGACATGACAGTGAGTGCAAGTAAGTGCAGAGGTCTGCACTGTAGGAGGAATCTGGAGACTAGGGAGATGAAATGACACAGAGAGAAAGAAAATAATGTATGAAAAGAAAGGATTGTAATATACTCAAGCACAAAAAAAAATGGCAGTATCTCTAAAAATAGAAGAAATGTACCAGGCAAAGGAAAGTATTTATTTCTCTTAAGATACCACTGAAATACTCAGTAGCTTGTTCTTGGAGTATTTTACGGTCCTTTGTCACTATTTATGACTAAAGAATCCCCAGGCTGTTTACCCAGTCCACCTAACGAGAACAGTCTTAAATATCACTGATTTTTTTACATGTACTAATTTTCTAGGGAAGTGCATTCGACATAAGCCTATTAACAACATCTTTTCTCTCCAGTGACATTGGTAATTCTGCCCAACACAGAAATTAAAAAAAAAATCTAGGAAAATGAATGTAACAATTGCTTCTCACGTGCATAGGATACTTCTGAAGTACCATAAAATGGATTAATCCCAAAAAGGACTCTTTATCATCAAACAAAGACTACAAGACCTAGACACATCATAAAAGAGATTAATGTGAAAGCACAAAAAATAGATTTATTTAATGATGGTGGCATATATGAATAAATTGTTTTACCCTGAGATAACCCTCCTCCATTAGCTTTGAGCACATGCCTATAAGTTGTGCAACTCTCTGCCACTATTCCACAGAACAGGAAGCCCAGCACTTTGCTGTTATTAAAGCAAGTAATGTTTTAAGGCATATTATTTAATAATGTAGTGATCGGCATCCAGTTTTTAAACAAGTGAATCACCTGGCATTCTGAAGACATTTTACTGAGGTGTGCACTGAATTTATCCACATCTACTCCAAGGTGTTAAACATCTACCAAATCCCCTTTAAGGTACCTCAGAGTCCTTTATTAATGGCCTAACATGTGCAGGGAAATCTGCATACATGTGCCCTTTGGTCCTGGAAGAACATCCTGACCAGCAGTCACTATGTACAGCTGGATTCCTGGCACCATGATGTCACCTTGTGCAGCTGTTAGAAAAATAATTCTTTGCCTGTTTCTACCCTCCACTTGAGGCTACAGCATTTTGTTCTCAGTCTTCTAAATGCAAATTTCATCCACTCAGGTGCTGCTCATGGTAACACAAAGCAGTTTCACCTACAGTCAATGAGAGGCTTCAAAAACTGCTTTGACCAAGAAAAAGGACGGCAAAGTTATTAAGCATTCGAAAGCCCTCAAAACAAAGAATCCTGTGCTTACCACAGATAAACACAGCTTTTCTCAACACTCGGTAATGCTGGCAGAGACAGTTCCAACTGTTTGGTACTTTGGAGGAAATAACTACCCTCCCATGTATTACTAGACCTCTCCCCAGTTCTGTGCACTCACCAAAAAGGCCTACAGATGCTGTCAGAGGCATTCAGCCTCTGTAAATACACTAATAAGTACCTCTACATTGCTATGTGCCAAAATACCATAATGACACACTTCAAATAGTCCTTGATAATGGATCCACAAACATCAAGCTAGAGGACAGCAATTACAGAAATGAAATGTCCCTAATGTCACGGCAGCTGCTACCATGTATTTCCCAGAGATTATATTGGTCATCTGCAGCAAGCTTTGCACACTAGAACAGAAAAACTAATTTTTTTCCTGAAGTTAGGCTGATGAGAGCTGAATACATGAGGTGTGCATTATCCCATCCCATCATTCAGTGATACTTGTTCCATGCTCCAGTGATGCTCATCCAAGCATGGACTTGACCTGCTTAAACAATGGATGTGGTAAACTGTCCAGGCAGGACATGGCAGGTACCCAGCCTCAGGAACTCCATTCTCAGGTGTATTTCATCATGCCAGTTTGGAGTTCACTGGATGCTGCAAAGAATGGCAAGCTTAAGACAAATGACAAAGCGTTCAGCATTTGGCATCAGTTGAACTGTGGCACCTGACAATACAGCTCTTCAAGCACCAGGTAGAAAGAGAGAGAGTTCTTAAGAAGCTTCTACTTTGATCCTAAGTCCCACATTTCTATTAGAGTTGTACCCTAAACTTAAAGTGCAGCTATAAAATGGATACAGCACAGCCATGGAGTCATTTAATATGAGAAAGTTATTGAAATGCTGAGCTTGTTTCCAGAAATTTATGTCCCATCTCTCCAACAGGATGAACAAACAGTATTTTAATAAGAAATAAGATCACAACACGCTGCACACTCAAAAATTCTTTAAAATTATTTAGCACAGATGTGCACAATCTGAATCAATTTTCATATATAGATCTGTGATATTGAGAACTCAGTTTTTAATGGAAGAAATTCATGATGAATACAAAATTATCACCTTGAGAAAACAAATTATATTAATTTTAGTTTATCTCTTATAAACAGAATCTAAATGCTATAACTGAAGGAAAACATCAAACAACTTCTTTTATACATACAATATTCTGTCTAGAAGGAGAATGGACCAGAACCCTTTTGTAGTAAACATGGTGCTTGAAAATTTACCTAAGCTTTTAAGGAAGTAAATCACCACGATCAAGACCACATTAAAAAGCAGAATACAGATAAGAAATTTATCATTATAATTCAAGAACCAGTGATTATCCAGCAGAAATACCAACATGTATGCAAAAGGCTGTAACTGATTTCATATAATGAATGACTGTGCTCCTTACTACCATGCAAGATTTCAAGACAAAGTCTAAATGGATTCAAAAAAGGAATTAGTGAAAGATAAATCCATTGGCAGCAATTTAGCAGGGCCTTTCATATGAGGCCTCCCAGAAGTTGCTAAGAAATTGACTGCAAAGGGGAAGGAATTTCTCTTGGAAGTAAAACCTGAATCCTGGGAGGTGTTTCTCGCATACTTTCCTGAAGACATTTGTTTTTTCAGTTTGTGTGCTCTAACACACGTGCTACTAGCACAGCTCTGAAAGTCTGACAGTGTGCCCACTATTAACCACAGGAGTAATGATGTCAATAATTTGAAATCTTTAGCATGTTCTGATCCAATCATATTTTCTTAAAAAGCCTTAACAAGCTGACTGAGGTTGCAACATATATACACAAAATAAATGCTATGACCTCTTTAAAAGCTTAGGAAAAAAAAAAAAAGAACAGTAAAATTTGTTGCATTCAGCTTCTACTCCAGTGTGAAGCTTTTCAGCCTTGCTGTCATCCAACCTTTCAGGCTGAACCCAAATACAGCCATAGAAAGCAGAAAAGCAAGAACATATTTGTTTTGTAACATATGCAAGAGTTTCTAAGCCAATTAGGTTTATCTTTGAAGCATCTTATTTAGCATTCCATTAAATTTTGTCAGAAGATTCTAAATTCTTAAGTCAGAATGTCAAATTGATGTTTTTAGAATAACACATGAAATCCATACAAATCTCTACAGATGTAAAACATCTGAAGCAATTAGTGTAACAGCACAACATCAAGTGGTCAATTTAAAAATATTGATATACATAAGATCCTGTGTCTGTCAAAATTTATATAACGTTGAGGGAAAAAACAGGAATTTTTCTTGGTCCGTGCCATGAACCACTAAATCTATGCTTTCCCACAAAACTTATTTTCATCCTTCACTAAAGGGAAGGATGCTTGCCAAGCATAAACCACAGATCAACAGATGATATACTGTGTTCCCAAATATGCTGCTGGAATGCTTTAGTGCCTTTTGTGCATACTGTGTTTCAAGAGCAGAGTAAAAAATCTTGGTCAGCAATGAAAACAACACTTCCACTACATTTTTTCTATACAGTCAGAGGACCTGAATAAGCAAGGCAGGACTGTGCAATACGAAGGCTGAAGGGGCCAGACTCCACTATCCTAGAAAAGAGAAGGCAAAGAAACTACTAAACCTCAGCACACCGCTACTTGTAGGGTAGCGACAAAGATCACAAATGCAAACTCTTCCTGGTGTTAGTGGACAGTATTGAATAGGGCAATGGTCACAAATGCAGCTTGGGAGGCTCATGTTGTAGGTGAGCAAAAGTTCTTCCTTTAGGAAGAAGCACTGAAACAGGTTGTAAGTAAAGCACTGAAACAGGTTGAAAGCAAAGCACTGAAACAGGTTGCCTGCAGAGGCTGTAAATCCCTCTCTTTCAGGAGACTTTTCAAGACACTGCTAGACAAAGCCTTGGCAACAGGCCTGTTTCAAGAAGGAGGCTGGACTAGGTGACCCCAGAGCTCCCTTCCAGACAACACTTCCATGGTCACAAACACAAAGTAAGCAAAGCAAAGAAACTGAAGAATGCAAAAGCGTTGTACTTCACTATAGATAATAAGCATCAAGAAAAGAAGTTCATGGCAAATTATTTTAGTGCTATCAAAATAAAATTTCATATGGCACATATTCTTTGAGATGCTTATTGAAACAAAATAAACAGAATTACACTAACTTTTAATGACGAGCATAAACACCACTACCCTGTTGTTTCCAGATTTTAAATCAAGGTGATGCATGGCTTCCAAATAGATAATTTACATTTAACATCTCAGTAATTGCAGCTTAATATGCTTCAGTGACTTCAGCTACAGAGAAAGAAAAAACAAGAGAGAACTTCAGAGTACAAAATTTGAGAAACAGAATCACAACAGAATGCTGAACTGATAGACTGCAAGGACACTGGGCAGAATGTCCAAGATAAGGCCAGCAGGAACCAGATTAGGAGGAATAAACAAAGCCAACTTATGTGCTAGGTAAAAGGCAGCTCTGGCAGGGGAAGACCACAACCACTGACTCACAGCCACCAACTCAAGAAACCCACATACTCAAAAGAGTGAGCATGTGGGCTGAGTAGCAGAAGAATAAAGAAAGTAATTTAACTAACAAGAATAAAATACTAATTAATAAGGGAACTGTATAAATTATAGCCAATAAACATTAATACCTCTGCTTGTCAAAATGCATAAATAATGAAAAGGTTTGATAATTGGTGTACTGGCTTTGTGAATTTGCCAGGTAGGACCCCTTTTTGAGCTGAACTAAATGAATCAAACACCTCAACTCTGTGTGGATTGGCCTCTTGCACACTGGGTGAAGGAACTCATTTTGGGACAACAAAGGCTATAGTCTCAAAAGCAAATATTAACAAATTTATTTACAAATATTACATTTTTTTTCATCTGTAAACATCAACCACTTTGGTAAAAGCTTCTTGCAATGAGGTTATGACTCATTTTATGCTTTACTGTCTATCTCCATTCTTTATGCAACATCCCAGACTTATCATTTGTTGCCCTGACAGGAAATGATTGCTTACAACACAGGTAGCAGCAAGGTCTTTGTGCAATCACAGTTCTGTGGGTTATTCTCTGGCTACAAACTCATCTCTCCTGAAGCAATTATAAACTTCTGTGCCTTGCTTTGGCTCTAACCTGAACAAAGTAGGTCCATTTAATCACTTAATAATGATACTTATTATTATTTGTCTTTCTACAGTTTACTTGGCTAAGACATCACCCCCCACTGACTACCAGAAGTTTAATTATTTTTGTAAGACCAGCCTTCATTTTTAGAAGCATTGTTTCTTCAGAGGGCACAACATTCTTTGGGGTTCAGTTTATACTCTGGGCCAAGTAACTGCAAGCGGTTTTTCTTCTTGCCACTAACTTGAATCTCAAGATATGCTGGAGAATTTCCATGTATAGGCTATATTATTTAATTTCCAGAAAAGCTTTAGTTAGTATTTATACTTACTTCAAACAAGCTACAGTCAAAGACTATGAAATATAGTAGAAATTTCAATGGGCTGTGAAAAATGCTTAATCATATAATCTTCTTAATACTTCCAAGATACAACACACCAACATCGGTCAGAGATTATTACAGGAGAATTACATTATTTGTGCTCTTTGGATCTTAAGTGTTTTACTGTGGTGGTGCCTGAAGCAGCTATTAAACCTGAAGCTCCTAAATCTGCATCGGGACTATCAAAACAAAACAGACTGAATCCCAGGGAAAAGAGGGAAGCAGCGTTCAGCTGCCCATCCCCTCCACCACTTCTAGAATTTGTGAGCTGACTAAACAAAGAAATAATTAAAACACTGGCACCTACTCCCCTATTCTGAATGCTCCTCTTAGTCCTCTTTTTCAGGGCTTCCTGTGTACACAAGGGCAGACTAGCAGATCATAGGTAGATGTATGAATTTATTTAAAACAAATGATCTACTCGATGGAGACTCTTTTCTCTTCTCTTAATAAAAGAGGATAAATGGTTACACTTGGTATGGACAAGCAGAACAATTTCCAGGTCAGCACTGAAGGACACAGGCATGCAGGCATGCAACAAATTCAGTTTCAGCTGAACAATGCTGACTTCCCTTCTGCAAGATGCCGATCCTTCTACTTCTCAAATAAAAGAGTCGGTTAACCAACTAAGTCTTTGAATTATTCTTTTCCTAACCATGCTTTCTCTGAGCTCCAGGGTCATTGGCACCTCTTGGGAAGGACTAAGCTTGAGCTGTCCTTGTTATGATCCAGTGAACCCTAAAGGACATCACCACCAAAACAGCCTCAGACCCAAGAATTTAACGAACAATTTCAGACCATCTTATTCTTTACTTCTTAAGGCCAAACGTAGTTTTGGGAACAACATGGGAACAACTGCTGAGCGTTGTTGTATTAAATTCTTCATTTATCTGTAAAAAGTCCATGATGCCTGCAAAGTAGTGTTCACTGAACTTTGTCAGACACACTACAGAAACATACCCCCACAACCTCTCAGCATGTTGAGCAGTGAAATATTCAACCTTAATTTGTTATACTGGATACAGCTCATTGTTCTCAGCTTCAAAAACAAGTCAGTGCCAGTTTGATGTGGGAATTGTGGGAGTGTAATGAATTGATCCAACTCTGAACTAAATCTTGTTTTGGCATAAAAAACCCCAAAGCACTCAGTCAATCAACCAACCAAAACCAGATGATTTCATCCATAATCTAAAACTGCTCAGTAGACTTGAAAAAGTTCCAGGAAACATCTGAACAACTATGGAGAAACAGAAATAGGGGAAGGGGAAAAAAACCCAACAAAACTCAACCCAGAGATGTTTCAATCAGCACAGCTAAACTTATGTGCAAAATTTACAGCCATTGTATAACAGCAAACCACAGACAAGCGTTTGCAATAAGTAAAACAGAGTAATAGTAAATTAAACAAAAGCCTGGACCACGTGTACTTTTAACCACGCATTAAAGTAAAAATCTCATAGGTCTTCATTATCAACTCAAATAAATTTCAGTGTTGGCTTCCATATTTGGTAATTTCATTTTATTTTTAAGTAAGGAGATTTCTGCCACATCCATAACGGGCTGTTCTTTCTCAGGGAACACTGTCCAGAATTCAAAGTGAAATAATGCAGATACTGAATGGGTTAAGAATTTCTTGTGTGCTTTAGGTAATATTGGAATATTGTGATGCTCAGCTCTAATGTGACCGTTAGGACAAATAATCAACCAATGTAATTCATAACTAAAATTTGCTACTTTCACTATAAACTTTCCTGCAAGTCCATGTTAGTCAGTAGTTACAGAAGAAAAAGGCAGTGAAAATAGGAAAGCACACCAGATCAAGGTTTAGAGCTAGACTGGAGAGAACCTATAAGTCTATGGAGAAATAGCATTTTAGTGAGGTTGTTCTGGTTTGTTTGGAATTTTTAATGTTTATTTATTTTACAAAAAAGTTTATTTATTTAAAAATTTAGTTTGTTTATTGAAAACAAACAACATTCTAAACAAAACATTCTAAACAAAAAAAAATCTAGTAAATATCGTGTGGTCACTGTAACTTCCCAGAACAACAATGCATGCAACAGAAATAAGCAACAAGGGAGGTAGAAATTGATCACATCATTTATATTGCAGTTAAAAACCCTAAAACTTTCCAACAAAAGTGGTTTCCTTTTCTAGACCAGGTGTCCAGATGATTCAGTTTTAATGAACCTATGCAGCTACTTTCATTGTTCTCAATTTTTAGAGAATATGTTGTAGTTCTCCTCCCTATAACTGAAAAATCATTAAATATATACATATATATATATATATATAAAATTCAATCAGCACTTTCTCAAAGGGAAAATAGTTTCTTTAGAAGAGTTTTCAAATTGCTCTATTTAATAGATATTCTCTCAGGTTTTCCATAACATGCCAAAGGAAAACTTCCTTGAATTCACAGAAAATAATGCTCTGGCATGCAGTGTGGCAGACACATCAGACACATCACCTGAGCTATCTACAACCACCCCATGGACACAAATGGTTCTGCCTATCACATTCCTCCAAGTTTATACTCTCCAAGATCTGCTCTGGCAGTCTGCTGCTTAAGCAAGCATCTTCAGCTCATTAAACCACCAAAAAAGCCCCCAACCCAACACAGCAAAAAAACAAACAAATCAACCCTCTAGTGAATCAAATTAAAAAACCCCATAAACCAAACCATGAGTAGGTCTCTAACAGCTGTCAGGCTGCAGTTTCACAGCAATCTAAGCCAAACTAACTCCTGACTGGCATAGGCTCTTACCTTCCTCTGGCTGCATGTTCCTGTTCTTTCCCTTGTGTCAGCTTCAACATTCACCCAAAACCATTACAGTGAGCTGAATCAGAAGCCTCGCAACCACTGAAGAGAACTAGAAAAATATCCCTGTGCATGGACAATGCACCAGAACAGGTTGGTGCAGCTTCTAGCAAGCACAGGGGCTCTGAGTGAGGCAGCCACCCAGTCCATCAGCCCAGGCTACCACCAAACCACAACTCCAGTGACTTCACTCACCAACAGGCTGGACGAGAAGCAGAGCTGACACACAAGACAGCAGAAGTGCACATCCCCAAAGGAGATCACACCTCTAGAGCAGCAGCAAGCTGTTAGCTTAGTCTAGCTGGCTTCATCCTACAGTACATGGTGCAGCACAACTGTGACTGTCTTCAAGGGAAAATATGATTTCTCCATTGCAGAGCCTCCTGTGCTCTGCCTCTCCAATAAACCACTGCTAACCAAGTCCGAGCGTTCAGGAAGTCAGAAGTACTTGTGAACTTTCACCTTTCAGCTCCCACTTTGCACACATGCCTCGAACCAGCAGGACAAAGGTGATGAACTGCCCCTATGCACTTCCATGCACAGGCTGAACACAGCAGAGATTTAAGCTGTTGCATTCACAACTAGTTTAACAGACTGAAATACTTAAATTGACAGCCTGCTAAGATGCCACTACATTTTTTTAAACCCTACAACAAAGTATCTCGAAGGCTTATTTAACACCTATTTGTATTACCATTTTGGCAGCTTAACCGCGCATTACATGCAAAAAAAACCCCACTAATTTTCAAAAGGTTTGTAAATAAAATTAGGTAAATGAAGGTCAAGTAAGGGAAGAGCAGGAAACTCATCTACTTTGGATGATATTCTTCAATGATGCCTTAAGAATACTCTGCTGGGAGCCTCAGCGGTGTTTTCCAGCTAGATGTGCAAACAGATGGAAAGAAGGCGAGACAGCTCAAGCAGAATGCTATTCATTCACACATACTTTACACCAGTAAGGTAAACAAACAGTGCTGGCCCCATTTCAAGGGGTGGCTATCCGGAAAAAATACAAGTAAAAATTGAAAAAACCCCTTGCATTACTGGTTGTGCCAAAGACAAATTCTGGGAACAAGCTTTGTTCCAGAAGAAGGTGGCAAAGGTTATATAGATATAGAAACTGTAGAACCAATTCTATGTTTTCCACTAATAAAAACTTCTAGAAGAAACATCTTTAGAAAACAGACATCATAACCAGCAGCACGAACACTTTGCTGTGGAGGAAACCATACAGGAACTAATGCTGATTTTCTGCACTCTACCCCAGACAAGGCGAAACCCTGCAGACATGCCAAACCACAGTGGTTTCAATAGGGTCCTGCTAATCCTGCACCTGCACAGACAGGCATTGACATAATTTGAGCCACTGAAGGCCACAGGGCCTGCCTGTTGGAAGTTGTCCTCTAGAATCCCTCATGTTGCTGTGTTTTTGTCAACTACAAAAGGGACACTCAATTTCTTGTTCAAATGGATGCAAACTCACATGAATTACAAAGGGTGCTATAGTTACAGTTGTACCATAATTACTAAAAATCAGAATACTCGGAATTCACCTACGTAGCATGGGTGAGATTTTACCTGGAAACAGACCTTATGAAAATGATTTATCCTGGAAGGGTTTTACACTGACAGAAGAAATGCTGTATTCACACCTCAGGGACTACAGGACAGTGACATGCATGTTGACCCTCAATTAACAATGATGTCTAAATAAAATAATATCAGCTGCTGCCAGGGTCCACTTGAGTTAATAATTTCAAACAAAAGCTTGTTGTTGTCCAGGTCTCTCTACAATGACAATCTGCTCACTCAGCGCCATTCCTTCTCACATGCAGTGGTTCTTGCCTTTTTGCAGGGGCCTGCTGTCCAAACCTACACAGAAATGGCTAAACATGAACAACAACTTTGCTGTCTAGATGTTCCTCTACCTTGGTACTTTGAAAACAATGGGGAGTTAATTTCCTGATGGAGCACCCTGTGCACCTGGGCATGTCTGTGCTAGTCAGCACGTGCCCATGTTAGCTTCAGGGTGGTGAAACCGTGGAACAGGCTGCTCACAGAAGTGCTGGACGTGCTCAAGGACAGGTTGGATGGGAATCTGAGCAACCTGGTCTAGTTGAAGGCGTCCTTGCCCACGGCACGGGAGCTGGAGCCAGGTGCTCTTTAGGTCCCCTTCTAACTTAAGCCACTGTATGACTGTGCTGAGCTCAGAGCAGGCTCTGGGGGCGGCCCGCGGGCACACGCCTGCGGCTGGGATGCACCTGAGCTGAACCCAGCTGCCCTGGGGCGAGGCCGCCGGGGCCGGCACACCTCGGGGTGGCACCGCCAATGCCGCCCTGCCCCCGACAGGAATCCAGGCACGGGGAGCGGGCCAGGGCCAGCCCAAAGGAAGCGCCGCCGCGGCCCGCCGCGCCCTCGCCGCTCACCTGCTGCCGAGCTCAGCGCGACCCTCCGGTGCCTCCTGCCGAGCTCCCGCAGCTCCTCCTCGTCCTCCTCCAGCCTCCAGGCTTCGGCCATCGGCGGCGGAGGGGCGGCTGGCAGCATTCAAGAAGCGGGGGCTGCCATGACCGGCGCCCTCTCCTCGGCGCGGCCGCCCGGCCCTCGCGGCCGCCGGGCCCGCCCCGCACCTGCGCCCTCTCCGCCGCGCTTCTCCCGGAGACCGCTCCGCGCTGCTGCCGGCGGGGCGAGGCGGGAGGAGAGGCGGCCTTTCCTGCCCATCCGCGGCTCTCCGGCGTCAGCAGGAAACCCGGCGGCCGCCTGGCACCGCCACAAAAGGGGGCGGAGGAGGCGGCGGCGGGGGGAGGTACCTGGCTGCCGCCGCTGGGCAGCCGCGCTCCGCCGGGCGGCTCTGCCGGGCACGGCGCGGGGATGGCCGGAGAGCCAGGCCCGGCAGCGAGCGGGGTGTGCGAGCCAGGGCGGCCTCGGCCTCCTGGTAAAGGGGAGAAGGGACTTGCGGCGAGAGGGTGCGAGGTCTGCCTCGCTTCGTGACGAGAGCAAGAACATGCCAAGAGGAGGATGGTGCCAGACTTTTTCAGTTGGTACCCAGCGACAGCACAAGGAGCAGTGGCCCCAAACTAAAACACAAGAAGTTCCATCTCCACACGAGGAAGAACTTCTTTACGTCGAGGGTGGCAGAGCGCTGGAACAGGCTGCCCAGGGAGGTCGTGGAGTCTCTCTCTGGAGACACTCAGAACCCACCTGGCCACGTTCCTGTCTCACCTGCTCTAGGTGACCCTGCCTTTGCAGGGGAGTTGAACTAGAGGAGCTCCTGACAATTTTGTGATCCTGTGAGGTGGCAAGGGCAGTTGCTGTGCGTGGCCAGAAAGTCGGGAGCCCCGGGATCTGTGGGAATTGTGGGTGCAGCAGACTGTGGGCCCGATACTGGCTGAGGGCTGGGGGCAGGCAGCTCTTTGAGCGGCAGCAGTTGTGGCTCGCGGCTAGGAGGATGTGTGTCTTGGCCCGAGTTCATTACCGTGGTTTGAACTACTTCAGAAGTTATCTTAGGACCTACTTGAAACCAGTGAGGTACACACTTAACAGCGCTGAAGTGATACGAAAAATATGGCCACGTTTCAAGTTAGACACCCGTGTGGTTTTACATCTGATTTCTCCCCCACCCACCCAAGTCCTCAGCTGCCTATATCTAAGTAGAAATTATATTGCTTCTTCACTTTATATGGTAGCTTTAAAACCTAGTCATAAATATTTTTACATATTATTCCATGTAGATACTACTAAAACAGGATATAAGGAAGATAAATTCATCTTCAGAGCAAGTGAATAAGGGACAGTAAACCAATAAAGTATATGACCACAAATTAGAGCAGGGAGGTACAACTAAACAGTGAGTAATCCTACTGTTGAGCAATATCTGTGCTGACACACTGAGCACCTTCTATGCTCACAGTGAATAAAGCATATTGTACAGGTTGAAAAAAAGTCATTACAAAACTGAAAAATATATAATGCATGAATACAAATGATTGTCTGTGCATTTTTTAGTGTTTCAGTGCTTGACTTTACAGTCATTGTTCCTTAACAGAGGCTTTCTTCCACTGCAGCTCTTAGTGTTCAAGTGGTATAATAGATATTCTTTGAAGGACACAAGGCTTTATACTTGTGATGTAAGGCCAGGAATAAAACTGAATGTACAGCAGGAGTGTATAACAGACAAATGAAACCTTCCAATACAGGTATGTATTCTCAAAATCCTCATGCTGTGGATGACTTCGGCATGGATGGATTGCATGGTAGTCCAAGGAAATCACCTTACAAATTTCAGTGCAAGGTCAACATGCCTTGCACATGATCTAGAGTGGATACAAAACTTTTCAGTGGAGCACTGCTGTCACAGGTACATGCTGTTGGTATGTGCATATGTGAGAGACAGAAGAGACTCTCCCGTGAAAAACAAACTGTGTTGTTTGTATTCTGCTTCTCTACTGTGGAACCAAAATGCAGCACCTGCATTCAACTCCTAAACTCCACTAGCCACAAAGAACAACAAGAACCATCCACTTTTCACTTTCCAAATATCTTCTTTTTTTATACTATATGTTTCACTGCTGTTTGGCAGAAAGGCAACTTGGTATAATGTAAAATTACTAAGGAAGGAAAAACCAGAAATAAGCCATAGAACATAACACAAATTCCAGGAGCCCTCAAAGACTAGATGAAGCCTCTTTTTGTTGCTGTTGATGAAATTGACACAGAGGCTTCCATGCACATGAAATTGAAAAATACATTTGGACAAAATTTAGGCCTAAGAAAATCATGCTGAACGGAGTAGCTGCAGGTATTACTAAGAAAACATTCCCCAAAATATCACATAATACAGTATAATACAGTACAGAGTGATCAACATTGACAGTCATCAAGAGTTCCTTAGCGATCACCGTGAAAGTCCAATTTAAAAATGGAGTTGCAATAACCAAATTATAGAAAGTGATAAAGTCCCTGAAATAACCACTTGGCCACATATCAAGCTCTGCCAGCCGAAAATGCACATGGGACAGTTACTGTATTTAGAGCTAGAGGAGCCATTCAAGAAATGTCTGTAACTGTTTGAAGATAGATTTCACCAGAAAGGAAGAGATCAAACTAAGATACAATTCATATGTGGATATAACAGTCAGGTAGCAATAACCAACATGTTACCGTACAGAGCACTAGAAACAATTCCCAATCAGTACTCCTGGAAACAAGATGATTTCACAACATTTAAACAAAATTAAAATGCAAAGCAGCATTCAATGAAGCACTTGGATCCTATTTCTGAAATTTTTGCAAAAAATATTCAATAATGCTCAATCCCCCTAAAAGGAGGTTGCTTACTAGTAGATAGAATTCTTCAGGGTAATTATCTGTCAGCATGCTCGCACTGCCATTTTACCAGTAATGGAACAAAAGAACAGTTTGGGTTAGAAGTGAGCTTAAAAGTCATCCAATTCCGACCCAGCTGCAATGGGCAAGGACTCCTTTGCTTCTCCAGACCAGCTTATTCAGAGCCCCGTCCAGCCTGGCCTTGTACACTTCCAGAGATGGATTCCCAGCCTCTCTGGACAGCCTGTTGTGGTGCCTCAGCACTCTCTCATTAAAGAATTTCTTTCTAGTATCTAATTGAAACCCACCCTCTTTCAGTTTAAAGCCATCCCCCCTTGTCCTGTCACTATCTGCCTATATAAAAAGTCCTTCTTCCTTTCTTTAAGCCTCTTTAAAGTACTGGAAGGCCACAGTGAGGTCCTCCAAAAGTGGTGGGGTCTCACCTGAACATGGTACTGGGGGAGAATCACCTTCCTCAACCTGTTGGCCATTTGTCTTGTGATGCATCCCAGGAGATGGTTGGGTTTCTGGGCTGCAAGCACACATTGCTGAGACATGTCAGGCTTCTCATCCACTAACACTCCCACATCCTGCTCCCAAGGGGCAGTCTTGATCCATTCTCTTATATTGCTTCTTCACTTGTGCTTGCGCTTGAGATTGTCCCAACCCAGGTGTGGGACCTCCCACTTGGCCTTGTTGAACATGAAGAGGTTGCACAGGCCCACTTCCCAAGTCTGTCCAGGTCCATCTGGATGGCATCCCTGCCCTCCAGCTTGTCAACAGCAACACAGAGCTTGGTGTCTTTGCTAAACTCACTGGGTGCCACTGTCCATATCATATGTGATGTTAAACAGCATGAGTCCCAGTACAGACCCCTGAAGAATGCCACAAGCATTCAATCGTGGAAGTGGTTTTCAGGTTTTAAGTTACCCCATTTCTTGCAAGTAATTCTTTCCTAGTGAGTGCTTGCCAGATGCATTCATCCATGCTCTGTCTGTGAGCTTTGACTCACATCTAGTTTATGTTGGTATTTTCAAGTGATAAACAGCTTTAGCTTTTTTTGTCAAATGCCACACATCACTGGCTTGATACCTGATAAAGGTGTGTAAATAGTAGAGGTACCTAGGAAGAGAGGTGGTCTTTAACAAGTCTGCAGGAGGTAGATTGAGCAGGAATGGCAGATCTACCTTAGCAGTCCTGGAGCAGATCCTGACACAGCCCTTTATCCAGGTAAGCAGCTTCTGCGGGGAGGAGAGAGCTGTGCTTTTGCATCTTTAGACAAGCTACAAAACCAGCTGTTGAAATAATCAAAAGAGCCACAGTTGCTGGCAAGTCTAATAATAGCTTAGGCCAGACAGTAATTTGTGATCATTTGGCTCAGATCAGAATACACACACACACACACACATGCACACACAAAGGCTTCTGCTGCTTGCTTGATGGGCCCAAGGGAAGTAGGAAACAAAGAGGAGGGGAGAATGAATTGGACCAAATGATTTGAAGTGCAGAAGGAATTAAATGTGGGAAATTCTCTTCAGAAAGTCAAGGAACCAAGCTCCTCTTTTACTTTTCAGCAAATAAACCTGTAGAAATTATAAAAAAAAACAAAATGGGAAGAGAAAGTACATATAGATGCAAGTCGCAGAAGTTGAATTTTTTTAAAAAAAAGAACTAAAAAAGAAGGAAAGTACTTGCTGTAGTCTAAGGTGGTTGAGGGGAAAGCATCAGTATATATGTTGCTCTAAGGCATTTCATGAAGTACTATGTATTTGTGTCTTACAAGCAGGATGAAGGAAAAATAATTGCATTCTTCTACTTCAGTGAGAATCTGCTGCATACATGTGCGTAGGAATAAAAGGCTTTTGTATATTTTCATAGCTACACTTCTCCAAGGAAAAGAACTTTACTGTCTCAAAAAGTCTGCAATTTGGTAATTAAAATCTGGAAATTTCTCACTGAAATTTTACTTTATCATATGCATCTTTGCAGTAATGTACATACTTGTAATTTCACAATGGTAGAATAAAAGAAGGAAATAACTGGGTAAATGGATCTTTGTACTCTCTGCTGAATGCTTACAATTAGTTGCCTTGGTGGTTATTATTTTATAAGTATTTTGTTCTGATTTGCATCTTTGGAATTGCCACTTTGTTTGGCCCTGCAAAAAGACACTGTTTTTCAACAAAAAATGTCAGTTCTATAGAACTACTTAATTGAAGTCGCCCTTGTAGCCTCAATGTCTATTTAGGCTCTGCAAAGCAGCTGAAGCGTGCAATGAATGTATCAGTGTTTGGCTGAGATACAGGAGCCTCAGACCACAAAAGAATGCAGACAAAAGATTTTTAAAAAATGCAAAGGATGAAAAAGACCATTTGCAAAGGGGAAAATGTAGCCTTGGACATGACAACATTATTTTTGTTCTGAGTAAAAATAGCAAGGGTCTCGTTGAATAGACGAATGACGTTAGCGATACAGCCAGTGTAGGAAGCTGACATTGGTGAGGGCCAAGATCTGATAATTTGATCTCCATTTGTGTTCAGCTGATCCAATGAGTTCTAGCGTAGCTAGAGAATGACATATCAGGAGCCTGCAGGCTTCCTGAAATGTCTCCAGCTAAATGCAGGTTCTCCTTGCATTTTTTACGAGTACTTGTGGCTCCTAGCATATCAGCATGATGACAGTCTAAAGTGGTTTTGTGATGAATGAAGATAATTAGAATAAAAGAGTATTTGTTTCCATGAATAAGGACCTTTCTTACCAAAACCCTGGAAAATCACCTTGATGCCAAACTAGGAATTTTGAGACTGCTTTTAAAAAATGAGAAGAAATTCTCTGCATGAAAGCAGCAAATCAAATAATTTCAAAAGACCAAAAACTGGCAGTCAAGGGGGGAAGAACTCAAGAGAAAAATTGTTACAGTTTTCAGTTTTAAATATTACTTTTATTTTTTGTTACTTTTGCTGTTTCCCAAATTTTGTGGGCTAAAGGATCCTTCCCTTCCCTTCCCTTCCCTTCCCTTCCCTTCCCTTCCCTTCCCTTCCCTTCCCCAAACATATTTCTAAAGTATAATTCTCCTTTATTAATTTACCCCATTTGTGGGATAATAAATAAATTTATTTCTACTGCCTTCATTATTAGGGAGACTAAGAAAAAGAAGTAGAAAAAAGTGAGAAAATATGGAAGGGAAAAGAGCTGGTTCAGAGGTCAATACTTCTTAGAATGAGAGGCTGTCAGAGCCAAATTGATTCACAGTTTGAATGCTGAAATACGCTCATGTTTGCTCCATAACCACAGAGTTATCAGAGGACAAAGCTGATGTAGTGCTAAGCGAGCTGGCAGCAGCATGATGTAAGAAGAATCACCACAGTAGACACACGTGGGTCTAATACCTAAGGATATACAAGGCCAGCCACAGGAGAGTCCAGCAGCTTTCCTGCTGCAGTTTGCACTTCAGTGCAAAGAGCTGACGAAGGAAAAACTTATGGAAGAGAGCAGAGTCCTAAAAAAAATTTGAAAAGGTGAAATGGGGCCATAAATTTGTTGTTTGCAGTAAATTTAGGAGCTTCTTGCCGTAATTTGTCAATTGGGGTAAATTTGAGAGTTTCTCACAGTCCTGAAATAGGCTAAAGGTATAAGTAGCTCTGATTTTGTTTTCTTCTGTTCTCTGTCATTAAATGCATCTAAACTACCTTTCACTGAAAACATATATGACATACAGGTAGAGAATCTTTGCAATTCAATATTAAAATTTACAGTCTCCTGGTTTTGGTTATTATTCTTTTTTTGGAGGTCTATGCGTTTAGTTGGTTGGGTTGGAGTTTTTTCCCCTTCACAGTACCACCTGTGAGCACTTAGGCATTCTCTCATGTTTTTCTTGTGCTGAACACTGGCAGAATTCAAACTTAATGGAAGTGTTCACCAAGCAACAATAATATACAGCAACAGAATAAATTTGCAATTAAATATTTGTATGATAATTACTAATTCAGTGCTCAGAAGTTTAATATTAATGAGGTTGTAACAGTCTAGATGCATTAATGTGTGTTTACTAATGGAAAAACACTTTTCTAATGTAGAAGTTTTAAAACAATTCAAAATACACTATGACAAATAGAATATTATGTGTTTCCAACTTTAAAAATAAATTACTTTGATCTGTTCCACATATTATGTTTTAGTGATACATTCAATAACACACAGCTTCTTAGAACAATTTTGTTTTATTAAAAGTTGAGTGAAAAAACAGTTTGATTGTTTTGATTGAGTACTTGGCTAGGAAGCCTGACAAACTGTGGATGACACCTGTTTATTTTAAGCCAGACAGCTAAACATCATGTAAGATATAACAGTGTTTATTTTTCAATTTCTTTTGTAAGAAGCAAGGACCTGCATATCTCAGTAGCAATTAAAGGGAAAAGGAAAATAATCCTACAAGATAGTGTCACTCCTGTCTTTTTCAATTTTACACCCCAACCCTTACTCTAATCACCAAATGTCAATAGAGGAATAGATGATGACAAGTATCCTCATCATCAGGGCCTCCATAGTAGCTTTAAAGAGGCTTAAGACTTGACATCAACTAAAGGGTTTATGTATTTCACACTCATGCTTGCAGGGATCTGTTTAGGTAGGCTTTTAGGAGTCCTTCACTCCAGTTAAAAATACTTATTTAAACAACTGTCATTTCTGAGCTGACAACACCCAAAGGCATATCCATACTATTTAGATAAATGAAAAATGAATTCCAGAACTATTCCTTTTTCTGACTCTTAGAAGCAGTTTCATATTATTCATACATTGCTACTACAAAACAATCTGGTGGTTTTTGATATCAATGACCTCTTGCTAAATTCTTCAATGTTGAGTTTTCTTAGCAGTATAGCAAGAAAGGAGGCCTTATCCTGTTTTTTCTATCTCCCAATTACTTTGCATTTACATATACACAATTCCCTGGGTTCAGCATTTTTTCCGTGTTCACCAAGTGTGATCTTAGAATTCCATCATTCAAAAGAAAAGGGTTCATATGATTAAAAAAATACCAAGCTAAAGTTTATAATGTGATGGTAGAACAGTAACCAAATTTCCTGGTTTAGTCATAGAAGTGGCCAGACTCTTTTCAGCGGTACCCAGTGGCAGAACAAAGAGCAATCGCCATAAACCAAACCACAAGGTATTCCTCCACCTCCACATGAGGAAGAATGTCTTTATGTTGAGGGTGGCAGAGCAGTCGAACAGGGGAGGCCGTGGAATCTCCCTCTCTGGAGACATTCCAAACCCACCTGGAAATGTTTCTGTGTCATCTGTTCTAGGTGACCCTGCCTTGACAGGGGTGATGGACTAGATGATGTCCAGAGCTCTCTTCTAACCCTTCTGTGATTCAGTGGAATCCTAATATCTGCCAAATTTCTGAAGCTCCCAGTAGGTCTGGATTGATGAAGCAGTATTTTTGCAAGATGCAGTTGGCAAAATCCTGACAAGGATGGAAAACTCACAGCAAACTCACACCTTGAATCAGAGCTTCACAGTAGCTGGTTTCTGGGTGAGCCCTGTATACAACAGTTCTCAACTGAAAACTGTAGCAACTTGGATTTTCCCTAGGGCATAATTTTCAAACCTTTTTAGACTTCCCTCACATTTTCTTTTCTGTGGCACTTTATGCCTTTCCTACTCTTCCCCAATGTGCATATATCATAACTCCTCTAGCCTATCCCAAACTTCCTGCAGCTACTCATACTGTTTAT
The DNA here is from genome assembly GCF_028551555.1 of Melozone crissalis. NCBI lineage: Eukaryota > Metazoa > Chordata > Aves > Passeriformes > Passerellidae > Melozone > Melozone crissalis. Next base: position 38,350,977 of record NW_026535784.1, on the reverse strand, counting down.
TCTTCACCATGTTTATTCCTTTACCCATAAAGAAAGTGCACTCCTTCCTCACAGAAAAAACAGATTATATCGTCCAAATCTTACCGCTGCTTGTTGTAATTTCATTAGCTCAAAGGAAAGGCCACATTCTTCAAGGGGCTGCTGAGCAGAAGGCTTTAGGAGTATGGAAAGCATGAAAAGCAGAGAAAAGCCTTGGTAGAATTTCTTGGGGTTTTACACCATGGAAGGAGGTATTGGCTATTCCAGTCTTCAGAAAAGGCCTCACTCCAATTTACATGGGTTTTTCTTGTTTCTAAGGAGAGGAAGTGGTATCCAGGAATTAGTAGGGCAAAAAAGAATTCCAGACACACTCACTTGTGCTTTCTGCATTCTTTTTGGTTGTACCCATTGACTAACTAAATTGTCTTTATTGACAAAATTCCCTAAATGCTTATTTCAGGATAACTTTATCAGTTCAGGAGCTGCTTCACAGAAAAAAAATCTTTCATGTGTACTGTGAGCTCCCCTCCTCCCAATGCTGTCTAAACACCAGAAGTTGTTTAAAGGATCTCTACAGTGTTCAATTCCCGATCAGTAAGAGTTCAATGGTCTGGAAAATAAGGAAAAGAGTGTCAGAAGGAGTTTCTGGGATGCTTTTACAAAAGCCATGTGTTCAGCACTGTGCTGGAGCTGGGAACAACCTATCAGTCCTGAAGCAGCTTTCTCAGACACAACTTTATTCCACAAAACCTTCAGGATTCTAACAAAGCTTTTGTATTCTGAAAGTCAATGATGTGGTCACACACCAAATTTGTACCTGGACAAACAATTTCAGACTTCCTTCAAGATGAGAGAAAACAAGTGAGATGTTCTGAATGAACTGAACATATAATTAAAGCACAATTTTTGATCTAGAGTTCAACTTTGAAATCTACATAGACCACCCTCTCTTTTGCTCACGTTGAAGGGGTGCATATAAAGAAGGTAGGTTTGAGTTATTCTTGTGCCTGTATTTTATCTGTGCAGCAACATATGGAATTTTCTACTGTTGATAGCTCTGGCATACACAATTACTATTGGCAAAGCAATGATTTAAAACTGAGAAAGGAATGCAAAAGTTTGCAAAAGGATAATATAAAATATGCAGATAAGACCTTGGTCCATCTCACACAATTAGAGTAAATACAGTCTTCCAAGGGGATTAAGATGGGTTTATCATCCAGTCCCAGGGCAAAACATAGGAAATGTTCAAAGCAAAAAGAAAAAAAATATATTGAGAATTTCTGGAGTAAACAGTTGTCTTGTTTTACTCTGGTGTTTACACTGGCTGAATGTTGATATAGGGCTGCAGCACTAGGGCTCATCCATCTTTGGATTAGCACTAAAGAAAATGCCTTAGTTTGACAGTTGTAAGTGTGCCTTGTGCTTTTCCTGTTTTATTCACAGCTGGTTGGGTGTACAGGTCACGTTCCAGCCTCATTAGCGAACGGTGGCAACTGAAGTCTAGTTATTAATTCTCCAGCTTGCAAGTTGTAAGCAACTGAAGCCAAATAATATTGACATAATGTTGGCTGAACCAGAGATTGCTGAATCTAGTAGGATCTTTTTTTTCTGTTTCTTGATGAAAAATCTCTTGTTGGGAAAAAGAAGTGACTGCTTAGTTCTATACAGGTTCACATATGGCAACATTACAACTGGTATGTTAAAACCAGGAAAAGTTATATGCCTGAATGTTTCTATTCTGAGTCTTTTTTTGGAATTTGTTCAAGGCTTCTGAAAATTTACTGGCCTGATTTCACTTCCTGTTCTCCCTGGGAAGTGAATTTTTTCAAGAGTGCAAAGGTTCTTGTTAGCTTGAAATATGAAAATATTTCAGAATATCTAAGATGAAGATTACTTTTGCAAGATGTAATCTTCATCTTAGATATTCTGAAATACTTCAACATTCTTAGTCTTCTACTAGCAGAAGTACTGTGTTCATTCTGCATCATTACTTGGTCAAGATTTTCAGGGAACAACTATGAATTTTCATATTTCCCTGATGTATGATAAAATATATATTTGAAGAGGGCATGAGAGATGGAAAATCATCACTGTTAAGATGTCTCTAATGTGCTCATGATCACAATACTCTGGCATGTTAATTAAATTAACTGAAGCCTAATTTAATTAATACACGTTTTTCATCCTTCTAATTACAATAGCATGACTTTTATTTGTGTCTTTTGCATCTGTTTGTGTACACATAATAATTACTGTTTCTGTCAGTAATGAAGACATAATTTACAGAAATAAGCTAAGATTGACTTTTGTCCCTAGTAATGCAATTAAAGCCCAGAACTAAATGAAATAAAACATTATGTTGCATGACAGGACAGCATCTGTTTTCTCCTGTAGTTGCTACTAAAATGTAAAGGGAATTTTTATGCTGTCTTCCCAATCTCTTCATTATCTTATGAATGCTATTCAAATGTATTTTCTTTTTTTAATCCTAAAATTTCACCTCTCCTTATCAAAAGTCTATAAAATTAGCATTGTGGCTTACCTTTCAATACTTGGAAAATCCGGTGAAATGAATCTTTGGCTATTCATGGGTACACATGTTGCTTTTCTTGCTGTGATTGTACTCTGAACTGTTGAGTTGAAGGAATATTGAAATGTCAGCATGCTTCTTGCCTATAAATAAAGAACACGCATGTAGAATGAGTGGTGTCAAGAAGGGAATAACAAATCATGTCCAGATACAATCCTATATTTCTTGTGTATAGCCCCCTCACAGCTCTATCCAATACTGATATACATTTTCTGCAGTGTAATCCAAATCACATTCAAAGGATGAACAATTTTTATTACCATTCATCTTTGTCAGGATCACTTGAACAGCACATGTAACTGAAATCTGCAAGAGGCAATCTTTTTCTGTGCAAAGTGATATCAGAATACAAACAGTGAGCCAAGAAGAAACAGGAAAAACAGAAGTTCACAGCATTCCTAAGAAAGAAGAACAAAGAGATTCTATCAAACTAAGTAAAAACTGTTAAAAGTTATGTCTATTGGATTTAATTTTTGATTTGCCAATGTCTTGTTTCCAGAGTCCTGTAAAATGAATAATTTTATACTGAAAATATTCATTTAAAGGCCTCCCAGTTGTCATGGTTCCTCTGTCTTCACTCAGCCTGGCTAATACCCACATGCTACTTGAGAGTTTATTTCAAGCAGAAAATCCTGAGGCTAGCAGAAATATCACTTTCATTAAAGGCTAGTGAGAAATCAGGAGAAATGGTAGAATCAGAAATGGGGATTCAGGAAAAATGATAGAATCAGAAACCATCTAGAGGAACTGTCTTGTATAATCAGTGAAGGACTATGACATGATCACAATGAGGAAAAGCAGTTTTAAGGAACAACGAATTGGAAGTGAGAGAGACAGAAAGCAAGGGGTGGCAGTAGGAAAGTGAGGATCAGAACGAACTGCTACACATTTTAGTTTATTTCTGGCTTCTAAATGCCCTAAGCATCTCCTGATCATTCACATGTTAATCTAGAAAATTAAAATAATGAAAAGACACACTGAGATGTTACTTCACAGAAATTCTGGCCTTACATTTGATATCATAGTTCTCTGAGCCATCAACTATAAAGTTGAATAATTCCTTACTTTCCTCCTGATTACATTACATTTTTTGTTGGCTACAAAAAAAAGTTGTGTTTGTGTATTTGCTCTTTGTATAATGAATATTCTTACATACTTATGATGAACCCACTTGGTCCACAATAACCCAGACCCTGATCACATGAAGCTCTGTGTAGGTTTCACCATAGCCTGTGGTGTCATGTTTTCTCCATTTCTCATATTACTCCTGGGAGCAAGTTTAGTGATGAACAGGCACAGTGACAACAGAGATGTATCAGCACAGTGCCTCCAGGTGTGTGAGCCTCACTGAAATACCTTAGGGCATTACAATAGTATTGAAGTAGTTCTGCTGCACTTTAAATGCCTTCAACTGTTCTCTACTCACTTTATGCTCATTAAGATAGCTAGAGTGTTCTGCAATGGGAGAAGTCCTTTCCGGTGGTGGTATAAGGAATATAAAGGCAGTTTGTCCAAAGGCCTCTTGCAGAGCATGGCAAACAAGAGCTGTCAGAGCCAGAATCTCAGCACAAGTCAGAAGTCAGTTCAGACTGTGAGCAGTCCAGAATCTGAGGAGTACAAAGATGGTTTAAATGCAGTCTTGCTTATCCTCCCCTAAGGCTGTGAATTCAGTTCTCTTGCTTCTACATATGCAGTGTAGAATTTCTCCTGTAGCCCTGCTGCATTGTTTACTTAATTTGTCAGGCTTCTTTCTACATCAGAATTGGTTTTCCACTCTTAAAAAATCAGTACAAATAGGAATGCTTTTCCTGTATTGTAAATAGGTACAGGAGCCTGGCACAGGTATTTCTTTACATCTATTTTAATCTCTGTCAGCAGAAGAAGACACTTCTTCAGGATACTCCAAAGAGTTGCAATCAGTCTTTCTACAAACTTCAGCTGGTTTTGGGTCAGGCATGTAAATCCTCACATTATCCACAAAACATGTACAATGTTGAAGTAACTCAATGGAAAACGTCATATTTTCCAAACCTGCAGATTGATTTTATGTGATCACAATTGTGGGGCAATAAGGCCATTCCATTTCAGTCCTTTGCCTCTCTTCTAGCAAACAACAAGGCTGCCAATTTCTGCCAGCTGTGGGAAATTCTGAGATATGAATATTTATCCACTGGGATGGGAAATAAGAATAATAAAGGATGATGTTTCAAAAAGCTGTATTTTGAAGGGAAAGAAAAGAACACCCACATAATTTTGTGGCAATTTGTTAAATATAAGACGGAAGAAAAATCAAGCAGGCTTCTTGAAGCTGGCACTGTGAAAGTGGCTAGCTTTTTGAGCCTTTTATTTAATATACTGCTCACAGAATTTATCACATCCAATTCTTTTATGACAGTCAGTATAACTTCATGTTTGTGTGTGATTGAGAGCTATATCAAAATGTGTTCCTGAAGTGTTGCATTGTATTGAGCCATTTTTCTCTTTACACTTCAATAAATTTACTGCTGTGTGTACAGTGTCCCCAGAATATCTTTTATAAATAACAGTATTGGAGATTCACCACTGCCTGAAGGTTGTGCTAGATTCCACCCATGTTCAGGACAGAATTTTGCAGTCAAGCCAACAGGAAAAGAAATGCTGGTCTTATAGACAAAACATGAAAAGAAATAGTACAAACAGTACACATAATTAAAGAAAGAAGGAGAATCAGGACAGAAGATTATTTTGATGCAAAACTTGATCTAAGGTGAGAGAGAGCAGAGCACTGGGCAGCTCAAGGGGATACTACCTTCAGTATCTCTTAGATCTGTGTTCTTGATTGAATGGGACCATGACTTCCACTGTTTTGCAAGGGTGGCAGCAGGTGTCCAGCACACTCATTTTAATCCACTCATTCCCACTAAAACAGAGTATTAGTGAGGAGGAAGTGCTGTGAGGAGCTATGTCTAGTGAAATAAAGTGAGCTAGAGTAGCTGAGCTGAAGAATTTATTACTGTGATTATACTGACACAAAGAGCTTCCAGCTCATATTGGATAGTTTAGATGCTCTGTTCCTACACTGAATAGCTTATTATCCAAACAAATATGTAAAAAAGACCGACAAAAACCTAAGCAACAGCACCAAAAAGCAAACAAACAAGCAAACGAGTGACAAAAGAGACAAGAGGAAGGAAATATAATGGATGAGGAAACTGAAATACAGAAAAGTGAAGCAGCATTTCACAAGGAATGGGAGAAGCAGGTAATTAACTCAGCCTCTCTAAGGCTCTACCCCTTGCTGGTTCAATGATGCTACCCAACATCTTTACTGGCAAAGGTCAGGAAGACTGGGAAATCTACTTTTGGGTCCTCTAGGCACTTTCTCTGTTGCCTCAACAGGATTCTGGATATAACTAAATTATCTGGACACTATGATAAGATAAATACACTGAATCTGTTTAACTGACTAATTTCTAGGAAACAGAACAAGAGAAAAGAAATGTAAGGCAGAAGCTGTTATTTATATTTTCATGTCTTGACAGTAACATTTATTTGGTTATATAGGCCCTTTCTCCTTTTGATTAATTTAGATGCACAGGGAAGAAAAGGTCTCTTTCTAAGATATTTTTACATTTCCAAAATATTGAGGGCATATTATTTTGTTTTAAAAGACATATCTGTTTGGGCCACCTGTGATCTCAGAAGCAGAGCCAAACCAGACAGGTGTAAAGTATACAATTAAATACAAGTTTGTTATGTGATGCCATTGTAAAACCAAATAAAAAGTGGCATTCTAAGAATAGCCATGGCTCATATTTGGAATTCAGCAAAATAAATAATCTATTGCAGCCATATCTGGAATACAGTGCATTGGCATTTCCAACTGTTTAGGAATACTGCTGGAGAAAAATTATGGTTGATGGTGACAAAGTTTTCCAAAAGTTTCAGGATAAAATACAACACTTTGTACAAAATGGACATTTTAGGAGCTCCATGTGCAGGAAATAGTTCAGTTAATTACAGCAGCTCAAAACCGGTGTTAACTGTTCCAGTACCAAGTTGGGTTTGCAGTTCAATTCATCTTCATGAACCAAGAGTTACATTAATTATTGCAAATGACAGCTGACCTGGCTTTTGCTAGCTCTGTGTCTCTGCATATGTATTTTAATGTGCATCTGCCTGACACAGTGCCACCCAACAGAAAGTGTGTTGATATTTTTTCCCTGTCTACTGCTCTAATTCTCACTCTAGCCTGGCTGGTAGATTTGAGCCTTTCAGCTGCATGTGTTAGGTGTCAAAGACTGCAGCACTGCAGCACTTTGTAGATTTTCACGTGGCACCGATGGTAGCTGGGGACCTTGGTGCTTCTGCTGCAACAAATAAACTACAGAGAGAGATCCTGCGCTGCCTGCATCGTGCTTCAGGCAAACTCACTCTCTTCTGCATCCCAGCCTCTGGCTATTTGGTCAGCATCCCTGTTCTTTGAAAATGCTTTCATTATCTTTCAATATTGTCACTTGGAACTTCAGTATGGTTTTAAGTCACACCACTTATGTTGCTCAGGCGTGCACAGACTGCTGTAGAAATACTTTAGAAAATGAGGTAATCTTATATCTCTTTTTATACTGGTTTATTTCCTATACCCAAGATGTTTCTTGTCCAGCTTCTCTCTGAGAACCTAATTTATATTTTTTTATGATTTCCCCTTCTTTCTTAGCCTCCTGTTCATAGTAAAATTTTCTTGTAATATTCCTAAATGGGAGGATATAACTCTAGCATTGAGAACCTCCTAATATATATAACAGTTTGGATTATTAGGACATAGGCACTATTACCTTCTGGCAGAACTAATTAGCACTTTTAACAGCTGGCTCTGTTTAGAAACCAAAATTGCCTTATGGCTGAAGATCCTGGAAAATACCATTCTAAGAAGATTTGTCCCTTCTTATAATATTAACCTACATTAACAAAATATATTAAAATGCTGAAGAGAGTGTCTGGAACAATGTTACTAACATGGCCAAAGGTCAGCACCTGTTTCAGTTTAATGAAACTGAATCAATAAAAACTGTACAATAGGTTTTTATTTTAGTAAGAGCAAGCTGTTTAATTTTTAATAATCCTTCTTCCTCTCTGCCCTCCAGCACATCTAGGAGTGCATGCAGGAGAATATTCAAAGCAAAACACCTATTAAAACTTCTGAGCTTCTTTTCCATCTACTGGGCTTCTCTGGCCAATAAGACCTCTTTTATTCACTCAAATGAATGAATTTGCTTTGGACTCAGACTTTCAGATCACTTTCAAACATTATTTATACAGAAAATAGTATAATAGTATAATAAAAAATAGTATAATTTTGAAGCCTTACAACATTTTAGGTAGTAACTGATCGTCACTGACAAGTCATAACCAGGAACTGTGTTCTTCAGAAGTTAACATCTCCAAGAAATTAGATCTCCATAAACTTTGGAGTTTTCCTCTTAACTTGGCTGTGCTAAAAATGAAAGCAGGAACACATCTCAAGTTTGCTTTTGTTCCACTTTCTGAATGGAAACATGCAAAATTGTCCAAGGCTGAGGTATAATAGTACACACATATGGAGTGCCACTCCCACACTTTTGAACATGACTTTTGGCTATGAAAGGTCTTGACACTGGGAGGACTCAAGTAAAAGTGCTTACAGGCAGACAAATCTACAACTTCTTCACAGTACTCTACTCACAGGCACATCTGCTAAATTGCAATCCTCTCTATTTTCAGATGCAGCCATGAAAACAAGTTATGTAATAACTTACTAGGCAGCAGTATAAGTGAAACTATTGTTAAGAAAAGTTTAATACCCCTTTAACCTGTTTATAAAACCACTGTGTATGGCTACATATAAATGTCTACTCTTAAAATACTTGATTCACTTCTATGACTTAGT